>NC_040904.2:163477643-166187746 GCF_004126475.2 Phyllostomus discolor | reverse complement strand
ACAGCAAATACAACTAAGTAACAAAGAGATAGCCAGCCTATCAGATGCACAGTTCAAACCACTGGTGATCAGGATGCTCACAGAATTGGTTGAATTTGGTCACAAATTAGATAAAATGAAGTCTATGCTAAGTAAAATAAAGGAAAATGCACAGGGAACCAATAGTGATGGGAAGAAAACTGGGACTCAAATCAATGGAGTGGACCAGAAGGAAGAAAGAAACAACCAAACAGAAAAGAATGAAGAAACAAGAATTCAAAAAAATGAGGAGAGGCTCAGGAATCTCCAGGACATCTTTAAACATTCCAATATCTGAATTATAGGAGTACCAGAAGGGAAAGAGGAAGAGCAACAAGTGGAAAAGTTATTTGAACAAATAATAAAGGAGAACTTCCCCAATCTGGCAAAGGAAATAGACTTCCAGGAAGTCCAGGAAGCCCAGAGAGTCCCAAAGAGGTTGGACCCAAGGAGGAACACACCAAGCCACATCATAAGTACATTACCTAAGATGAAAGATAAGGAGAGAATCTTAAAAGCAGCAAGACAAAAGGAGAGAGTTATCTACAAAGGAGTTCCCATAAGACTGTCAGCTGATTTCTCAAAAGAGATTTTGCAGGGAAGAAGGGGCTGGAAATAAGTATTCCAAGTCATGAAAGGCAAGGACCTACATCCAAGATTTGCTCTAACCAGCAAAGCTTTCTTTTAGAATGGAAGGGCAGATAAAGTGCTTCTCAGATAAAGTCAAGTTAAAGGAGTTCATCATCACCAAGCCCTTGTTTTATGAAATGTTAAAGGGACTTATCTAAGAAAAAGAAGATAAAAAACATGTATAGTAAAATGACAGTAAACTCACAATTATGAACAACCACACCGAAAAGAAAAACTAACTAAGCAAACAACTAGAACCAGGAACAGAGCCACAGAAATGGAGATCACAAGGAGGGTTAGCAACAGGGGAGTGGGAGGAGGAAAGAGGGGGAAAAGGTACAGAGAATAAATAGCATAGATGGTAGGTAGAAAATAGACAGGGGGGAGGATAAGAATAGTATGGGAAATGTAGAAGAAGCTAAAGAACTTATGACCTATGGACACGAACTAAACTGGGGGAATGTGGGTGGGGGAAGGATGTGCAGGGTGGAGGGGAGTGAAGAGAGGAAATGGAACAACTGTAATGGCATAATCAATAAAAAATATTAAAAATACTCATTTTATTGCAGTTCTTACTTTATTTTGATACTTGCTGTGTTCTGGTGGTCTGGAATGGAACCTGCAATATCTCCATAGAATGCCTGTGTTTGCCACTAAAAGCACCATTAAATAAATTTGGTTGGTAGATGGCTTTATTTAGGTATTCTTCCAGATTTTCAAAGACTAGATTGTTTAAATCATTCTGCACACTAAACTTCTCCAGAACATAGAAGAAGTGGAAATACGCCCCAACTCTTTCCATAAGATCATAAAAACCTTGATACCAAAACCAGATAGGGAGAGAAAGAAAAATAAGGCTTATTTTATTATCATAGACACAAAAATTCTAAATAAATTATTAGTAAACTAAAACCAGCAGTGTAATAAATAATATGCATGATCTAGTTCAGTTTCTTCCAGGAATGCAAGGGTGATTTAACATTCAAAACAAAACAATACAAACTACCAATGTAAATTACCATGTTAACAGATTGGGGGTGGGAAGCTAAGAGCATCTCAGTGGAGGTAGAACAAGTATTTGAATTCAGTACCCATTCATGACAAAAAAAAAAAAAACTCTTAGTAAACTAAAGAGGAGCGTTTCCTAATTTGTTAAAGGAAATCTATGGAAAACTTAAAGTGAACATCATTCCCGATATTAGCAGATTTCTCTCCCAAACCAGGAACAAGATAAGGATGTCTACTATTACCACTTCTCTTTTAAAAATATTTTTTACTTATTTATTTTTAGAGAGAGAGGAAGAGAGAAAGAAAAGAAAAGAAAAACTCTCCTATTTGAGAAAAACATCCATTTTTGAGAGAAACATTGGTTGCCTCTCACACACCCCCAACCAGGAACCTGGCCCGCAATACAGGCACGTGCCCTGACCTGGAATCAAACCAGGGACCTTTTGGTTTACAGGATGATACCCAACCCACTGAGCCACACCAGTCAGGGCTACTATTACCACTTTTCATCAGCATTTTACAGGACATCCTCGGCAGGGCAGTAAATCAAGGAAAAGAAAGAGAGGTAAGAACTTAAAGAAACTTAGGTGGGTAATATACTTATTTTCATAGGAAACTTGAAAGTGTATAACCATAAATCATTAAAAATAATAATTTAGTTTAGCAAGATGTCTGGGTATAAGACTAATACACAAGATCAAATACATTCCTATACTTTAGCCACAAGGGAAAACTTAATATAAAATGCCATTTACAATAACATTAAAAATAAAGTATGTAGGATTAAATCTAACAAACTGTGTACAAGACATGAAAAATTCTAAATTTTGTTCAAAAACTTTAAAGAGATAAATGAATGCAGAAATATTCCATGTTCATATGTAGCAGGATTCAACTCAATATAAAAAAATATCAATTTTCTCAAATTGATCTATATCAATGCAATCCAATAAAAATCCCTAGTATTTTTCTAGGAACTTCACAAGCTGATTCTAAAAGTCATAGTAATTGATACACAATTTAGTATTATTGGTACTAGGATAGGTAAATCAATGAAACAGAATATTTGGTCTAGAAATAGATCCCCATCTATAAGGATTAATTTGATATATAATTAAAGATGACATTTCAGATCTCTAGCTAATGAGTTATTTAATGAAAAATATTGGGACAATTGCCCATTTGAATGGAAAAATAGGAAATACCATCCTTACCTCACGTCAAAATAAATTCTAGATTTAGTGAAGTCTTAATATAAACAGCATCAAAAAGCAGAATATAGAAGGATTTGGAGCTGAGAGACAATAACTCAATAATTGGTCCAGTACTTTGCCCTGGCCAGGTAGCTCAGTTGGTTAGACATTGGCCCATACACCAAGGTTGCAGGTTCCATCCCTGGTGAAGGCACATACAAGAAGCAACCAATGAATGCATAAATAAGTGAAACAACAAATTGATGTTTCTCTCTCTCTATATATATATATATCTATCTCCCTTTCTCTCCCTCTAAAATCAATAAATTTTCAGAAAGTAGTATAATACATTCCACCTGGTACCAATTGATAGCAGTATGTTCCATCTCTCACCTGGATTATGGCATGTCCAACTTCATTAGCTAGTTTCATTATGACTTGTCTCCTTTAGTCCATTCTCTATATCACTAGAGTATGTACTCTAAAATGAAAATTGTATCATTACTCCCCAGCTTAAAATTTACTCATGGCTTTTCATTATCCTCAGTGTAAAACCTAAAACCCTCAACATGGCTTGTTGCCTGCTTATATCTCTAGCCTCATCTCTTAGTAACTCTACCTTCACTCCTACTTCCCTGTGAAGGTAGGTCCCATCTCTTCTGACCTTCTTTACATCTTTAAGTAACAATGCTCTATCTGGCCCCTGGAACTTTGTATGATAGTCTCTTGAACAGGTATACTTTTTCTTCCCCTATTTCACTTAATTACAGTTGACCTTTGAACAGCACAGTTTTTAACTACACAGGCCAATTTATATGTGGATTTTTTTCCCAGTACATACTGTAAATGTATTTTCTCTTACAATTTTTCAATAACATTTTCCTTTCTCTAGCTTACTTTATTATAAGAATAAAGTATATAGTATATATGCAAAAATATGTGCTAGCAACTGTTTTTGTTATCAATGAGGCTTCTGGTCATTAGTAGGCTATTGGTAGTTAAGTTTTGAGGAAGTCAAAGTTATACTCAGATTTTTCCAATGTGTGGGGGAGGTCAGTGCCCCTAACCCTTGTGTTGTTCAAAGGTCAACTGAAAATCTCTTCCTATTTAATGCCATCCTAGAGGTTATTCCTCTAGAAAACTTCCTCTGATACCCCAAATTTGGATTAAGCACCCCTTCTATAATCTCCCTTATTAACCTGCAAATTTATCCATTATTACTACATTTCTCCAACCAGTGGTAATTGCTTATTTGTCACCCTTACTGTTTTCTTCCAACCCATGAGAGCAGGGATTTTTTACTGGATGGTTCACTTGTTTCATCACCAGTGCTTAGCACTTTGTTAGTTAGGCCTTCAAATATTTATTAAATGAATGATTTCAAATAAAATTTTCTCTCCCTTCCCCCCTTAACTTCCCATAACATGGCTCTGAAGTATATACATTTTGATTATTATATTTATCAAAAACTAATTATCAAATTAGTTTCTGGAAATAGTTTCAAGATAGCTGAATCTACTAGAACAAGTCAGCAAAGCTATTTCTGTAAAGGGCCAGTTAGGAAATATTTAGGGTCTGGTGGATCACATGCAGTCTTTCTTGCTTCTCTTTTCTCCTCCTTCCTCCTCTCTTCTTTCACACTTTATAATTCTTTAACAATGTAAAAAAGTGTTTTAACTTGTGAACTATGCAAATAGGTTGTGGGCCAGATCTGGCCCATAGGCTATGGGTTGCCAACTCCTGCACTGAAACACTAAAAGTAGATTTTGTTAAAATTAACTCAGCCACATTATCATCAATTTTCAAGATTGTAACCTTATGATTTAGATTAAATAGTATTATTGACATTTTAGAGACTGGAAATTGAAGCAAATAGAGGGTAGGTGATTTACTGAAGATAATACACTCTGTGTAGTAGACCTCAGACTTGTTACTCTTGTATCATGTTTGTTTAAATCGGTCCTAAAATATTCTATCTTTGTAAATAAACAGGAAAAATGGAGAAAAAGGAACTAAAAGTTTCAGTTATTGTAATTGTGAGAAACATTATGAACATGTTCCATATTTGAACATAAAAGGAACACTCTAGAACTAGGACCATTGGATAGATGGAGGATTGTGTGGAACACTGGATTGTGTTAAAAACATGTCGGAGTAAGTATGTGTAATGCCTTCCCAAGAAATGAGAAAAGGTCAGCAATATCATCCAGGCTATAGCCTTATGGGAACTGACCTCATCTAGAAAGCAAACTGTTATTTTCAATTTTTTAAATATGATGGAAATTGGTGATAACTGAGCTCTGGCAGTTGGTTCTAAATAGTGTGTCACAGATTCTTTATCCTGACAAGAGTCCCAGATGTGCTCAATTTATCTCCTTGCCCTGGAGATTTTTTCATTATATTTATTAGAGAAATATAAAATTGTGTTTTAGGATTGCTTGATTAGTTTTGTTTTTTAGAGAATATGGTAAACCTGAGTTTTGAAGTAAAACGTGAACATAATTAGAACTATGAACTCCAATGAGCTCATTTACCTGTCAGAACTGGAAAGCAGGGCTTTACTTTAGCATTCTTGCAATTATGAATTAGTTCTTGAAATGAAGGTTGACCATATTTCTTTGTCTTGATTTCTGTTAGTTAGTTCATTTTTTGGACAGTTAAACTAGATAGAAAAGAAGGATAGTCTTTCATAAGTAGCATTTATCCTAGATGGAGATAACCACCACATTATATGAAAGACTTGAAACCCTGGCCGGGTGGCTCAGTTAGTTGGAGCATCATCCTATACACCAGTACGTTGTGGGTTTGATCCCTGGTCAGGGTGGGAGGGAGAGGCAGCTGATCTATGCTTCTTACATCAATGTTTCTCTTTCTCTCTCTCTAAAGAAAAAGAAAAAGAAAAAAGAAAGACTTGATACTTTATATTTATCCTCCTTGTTCTATCCTCTGCTTGAGGCTCCTGATCAAGGCCAAGCCCTTTAAACTCAAGCAGGACCAGGTCCAAATCCTAAAATTGCACTGTCCTTAAAAGGTCTTTGTCTTCCAAACAAGTCAGATAATGTTGGAACATTCCCATTAGTGAGTCACACTGACCAAACAATGTTTCTGTGTACTTTTTGCTGTAACTTTTTAATCTTCCTCGTTTTTCTTCCTTTCCTTTGCCTATTAAATGACTACTGTGAATGCAAGACTCAAAAGTTAACAGGCTCTTGTGTAGAGTATTTTTATGATTTAAGAAATTTGGTTATCTGGATGTTGGCAGCAGATTATAGATCAATTTTTTTATTTTAATAGAAAAACAATCCAAATTTTTACTTTTCATATACCATCTGTGATAGTTTTAAAACAACTCACAATTTCTTTGGTATTCCTCCTTTCAAAAGGTGGAGACCCTCCCTTGAACAGGATGACACTTAGGGACTTAGATCGAATGAATAGAATGTGGCAGAAATGACAGTGTGGCATTTCTGAGAATAGGTTATAAAAAGGCATTCATCTTTTCTGTCTCTCTCGGGTCATTTGTTCTGGTAGAAGCCAGCTACCATATCAAAAGATTCTCAAGAAGCTTTATGGAGAACTCCATCTGGTGTCTAGCCAACAACTACATGAGTGAGCCAATTTGGAAGCAGCTTCCCCAGACCTAGTGAAGCCTTCAGGTGACTGCAGCCCAAGCCAACATCTTGACTGCAGCCTTATGAGAGATTTTGAGCCAGAAACCAGCCAGCTAAGCTGCTGCTGAACTCCTGACTCACAGAAATTTTGATAATATGTGTTGTTTTAAGCCTCTAAATTTTGCAAGTAGTTTATTATGCAGCAATAACTGGTACATCATCATGTAACATTTAGTAAGGTTGATGTGCTTTTTATTATTTTACCAGACTATCCATCTTATAGTCCAACATTGTTTAGTTCTCCTAAATGCTTTTCTTGTTGTTATTTCTTTGAACTGTCTAGGACTGAGAGATATTCATTAAAGTAATTATTAGTATTTTTTCTATTTCCACCATCTTGTGTAGCTACTACTTTATTGAAGATGTTGCTGTATTATTTGTTGCATAGATATGACTATTATTATATCTTCATAATGAATTGTAGCTTTGGGCACTTTAAAGTGTCCTTCTTTGTCTCATTTAATAATTTTGCTTGATTTTTACCTTATCTGATATTAAGGTTATAATGCTTGCCTTTTAAAATTTGCATTTATGCAGTACATCTTGGTTCATTTTTAATTTGAGACTCTTATATACAGCACAGAGTGGAGTTTTATTTTATGAGTCAACCGGAAAATCCCTTCCTTTTGATAAGTACACACACACACACTCTTAAGCATAGTGTATGCTTAAATCACATATTTATATACATATATACATGCATGTATGTATTTATATACATACACATATGTATGTGTATAAATATACATACACAAACATACAACCTCTATATTTGACTTCAGTTATGTCATCTTTATATATACAAAACAATGCATGGTATTCCAGTAAATTGTATGTTCAGTTTCTTTTGCTCTTTGTGGTATGGGTGTCTGTGTATGTATTTCTCTTGGTATTTAGGGAAATTTATATTTTATTCTAACAATTTCCCTTTATAGCAATACTCATATAATAACTTGGTCTTCCTTTTCTTCACACATTGACTATTAGTTTCCTGCTTGGAGCAATAATATAAGAACTTGAAACAACTGGCTGTCTCTTCTGTGCCCACCACCCAGCAATTTTAGTTAATGGTATTGTTTCCTTAATTATTCATTCTTGTCCTTCTAAATGTTTTGGTTTGTATAATTAGTTTGTTGGCTTTAAATCACATCCTTGGATTCGCACGTCTTACCTGTTAGTTAGTGAGCTATTCTACTTTTTCTATCTTCTCATTTTTTTTCTTAGTTTTATTACTACATTGTCAGAGCATATAAAATTTTATTCTATTCTTATTCCTACTTTTGTTTTATTATTAGATGTATAGCTAAATATATTTAGTGTGCACTACCAGTCTCTTGGCTGAAATTTTTCAGTCCTCTCTTAGTTGGGTGAAGTTTATCCTCAGGAAGGACTGATGAATATAATCATCCCAGGTGATTATCATACTGAAAACCTTTCTATAGCCTTGCTACTTATAGAGCAGTTTGTCTGCATTTAAATTCTTTGGTGCATATTTTTTTCCCTTGATTATATTGCAAATGTTGCTTTACTATTTTCTGGCTTTGAATGTTACATAGAACTCTGATGCCAGACTGGTTTGCTCTCCTTAGAAAATGACTTGGTCTTTCTGCCAGAAATCATAGGTAATTTCTTTCTTTGTATTAAAGCATAATTTTCTAGGATAAATCTAAATGATGACCAGTCTGGGGCTATTTAATTTGGTATATGGTGTACCCTTTCAATATGTATAGATTTAGGTGGTTTTCCCCTCCACAGCTACTATCCCCATTCCCCCCAAAAATGTAACTGAATTATAGTTGTATTAATTCTATTATTTTGATTTTCTTCTTAAAGGCATCTGGAAATATGTATGTTATTTGTCTGATTTCTATATTACTTTCTTTGATCCTTTTAATATTGTATTTTTTTTTTCATTTCTCTTGTCTTATTTCCATCCTTTATGTTCTATATGGTACATTGGTCCTAGCCATGTTTTGTTTTGTTTTTGGCTGTAGTCCCTGGGATACAGACTCTGAGGCAGAGACTGGTGTGCACAGAGTTTACTGGGGAGCACCCTTGGGATCAGCAATTGTGACAACATGAAGGAGGGAGAATCAGACAGAAAGGAGATGCTGAAGTGCAGTTGGTAGTGCACTGGTAAATGTTTAACAACTGATTCTCAGGGGGAATGGAAGCCCAGATTTGTAGTATTTTCCAGCATGTAAATACTTCCATCGTTGTCATTTTTAAGCTACAAACATGACATCACTGAACATAGACCTGGGGAGAAATGCATAGTGGCACCATAGAGAAAAACAGACATATCCTCAAGAGCATAGATAACAGTAAATGTAGTAAAATAATTAGGAAGTAATGAATATTGAATATTTATTACCTTGGTTTGGAATGTAATTTATTTAATTTTGAGTTTACATAATTTGTTTAGCAATGACTATGTTATAACAACCTGTTTGAAAATTCCTAAAAATGTTAACAGTTGGCTCTCACAGGACAGTAGGAGCCAGATTTAGCAAACCACTGACCACGATCATTTACAACAAAGGCCTCAGCCCATCCCTTAAGGAGCTTTAATGTTGGAATGGCCCTTTAGAGTAGTCCAAATTGAGGGAGGGATCTCTGTATTCTGAACATGGACCAGTCATTGGATGCAAGTGAACCTTGGGGAGAGGTTTGAACTTGGAAGAGGGAGATTTCTTTGGCCAGAGGAAATTCCCAGAGGAACACTCAATGCTTGCTTCAGTCCTGAAGTGGATATCTGGGGAGCACACCACAGCATCTACTACTGTGATCTTGTAAGTTTGGTCTTGGTTTCTGCTTTGGGACAACATTTTTTTCTGGTCTGTTTTCATCTGTCAAAATGTGATTATTTCTTTGTGTGTTTTTTTCCTTATTATAACTTTGTATGGCACTGAATTTTTGTTGATGTTATTCATGTTTGAATATATTGGATTTTCTGGGTCAACTTTAACAGATGAATCTTTTAGAGAGAATAGAGACAGTTTTTAAGGGCCCTTCCTGGTTTTCAGCTCAAGTGCTCCCTCTTCTGTTGTTATAGTGAAGAGCACTTTCCTTAATCTGCTTTTTCATTTTTAATTATATTTTATTGATTATGCTATTGAAGTTGTACCAGTTTTTCCCTTTTTGTGCTCCTCCACCCAGTACCCCCCTCTCCCTCAGGCAATCCCCACACCATTGTTTATGTCCATGGATCATGCATATAAGTTCTTAGGCTACTCCCATTTCCTATACTGTACGTCCTTACATTCTAATGGCTATTCTGTGACTACCTATTTGTACTTCTTAATCCCCCCACCTCTTCACTCATTCCCTTATACCTCCCTCCCATCTGGCAACCATCAAAATGCTCTCCATATCCATGATTCTGTCTCTCTTCTTTTTGTTTGCTTGGTTTGCTTTGTAGATTCACATTTGTAAATATGTATTTATTGCCATTTTATTGTTCATAGTTTTGATCTTATTTTTCTTTTTTTAAATATATTTTATTGATTATGCTATTACAGTTGTCCCATTTCCCCCTTCACTCCCCTCCACCCTGTACCCCCTCTCCCACCCACGTTCCCCCCGTTTAGTCCATGTCCATGTGTCATACTTATGAGTTCTTTAGCTTCTACATTTCCCGTACTATTCTTGCCCTCCCCCTATCTATTTCCAACCTACATTCTATGCTACTTATTCTCTATACCTTTTCCCCCTCTCTCCTCCTCCCACCCCTACTGCTAACCCCCCATGTGCCCTCCATTTCTGTGGTTCTGTTCCTATTCTAGTTGTTTGCTTAGTTTCTTTTGGTTTTGCTTTAGGTGTGGTTGTTGATATTTGTGAGTTTGCTGTCCTTTTACTATACATGTCTTTTCTTTATCTTCTTTTCTTAGATAAGTCCCTTTAGCATTTCATAAAGTAAGGGCTTGGTGATGATGAACTCCTTTAATTTGACTTTATCTGAAAAGCACTTTATCTTCTCTTCCATTCTAAATGAGAGCTTTGCTGGATAGAGCAATCTGGGATGTAGGTCCTTGTCTTTCATGACTTGGAATATTTCTTTCCAGCCCCTTCTTGCCTGTAAGGTCTCTTTTGAGAAATCAGCTGACAGTCTGATGGGAACTCCTTTGTAGGTTACTATCCCCTTGTCTTTTGCTGCTTCTAGGATTCTCTCCTTCGTTTTTACCTTGGCTAATGTAATTATGATGTGCCTTGGTGTGTTTCTTTTTGGGTCCAACTTCTTTGGGGCTCTCTGCACTCCTTGGATTTCTTGGAAGACTGTTCCCTTTGCCAGTTTGGGGAAGTTCTCCTTTATTATTTGTTCAAATAACTTTTCCACTTGTTGGTCCTCCCCTTCTGGTACCCCTATAATTCGGATGTTGGAACATTTAAAGGTGTCCTTGATGGTCTTAAGCTTTTCTTCAATTTTTTGAATTCTTATTTCATCATGCTCTCCTGCTTGGTTGATTCTATCTTCCTCCTGGTCCACTGTGTTGTTTTGAGACTCAGATTCCTTCCTTTCACTATTGGCTCTCCTCCGTATATCTTCCTGCATCTCTTTTATGGTAATCTGCATTTTTTCATGTAATTTGCATCCAAAATCAACCAGTTCCATGAGCTTCCTGATCACCAGTGTTTTGAACTGTGCATCTGATAGATTGGCTATTTCTTGGTCACTCAAAAGGAGGAGTCCTGGGGGACTGATCTGTTCTGCTGGAAACATGTCTTATGTCTTTCCCTATCTCTCCTATTATTTTATTTATTTATTTATTTTTTCTCCTGTCTGGTCGCTCTTGTTACGGTGGGGGGCGGAGCCTTAGGTGTTCACCGGGGCTGGGCGCCCCAGTCGCTAGATTGTGACGTTATATGTGGGGGCAGGGGAGGGAGCGGGGACAGGAGGAATAAATGGCGACCGTTCTGTACTCCTGGAGCCAGACACTTCCCTGGGCTTCTGGGCCGTGAGCTCTGCCCTGGTCCACAATCGCTGCCCCACTGATTCCCCCAGCCGCTGCTTGCGTACTCAGGGATCACCGCTGCACCGCTGCGCTCCTGCACCCCAGATTGCTGTCGCGCGGATTTTGCACCAAATTTCCCCCGACCTACGTGCACCTGCGACCCGCGCCAGCCCCGCGCCCGCTCGGCTCCTCGTCCCCTACCAGTCTGGATGTACGGGTCTACTTCAACTTCTTGGCTGTCCGACTTCCATTTAGATAAATCCTCTGACAGTTCTGATATTATGACTGCAAATCATTGTTGTAAATTATTGTTGTTCTGTTCTTGGTTGTGCAAGGAGGTACGGTGCATCCACCTATTCCTCCATCTTGCCGGAAGTCGATCTTATTTTTCTTAAATATGTCCGGTTAACATTTCATACAATAATGGTTTGGTGATGATGAACTCCTTCAGTATTTTCTTGTCTGGGTAGCTCTTTATCTACCCTTTGATTCTAAATCATAGGTATGATTTAGCAATCTATAGCTCTACCCAGCAAAGCTCCCTGCTTTTCATAACTTTGAATATTTCTTGCCAGTCCCTTCTAGCCTGCAAAGTTTCTTTTGAGAAATCAGCTGAGAGTCTTATGGAAACTCTCCTGTAGGTAACTAACTCCTTTTCTTTGGCTGCTTTTAAGACCTCTATCTTTAACCTTTGGAGTTTTAACTATGATGTGTCTTGGAATGGGCCTCTTTGCATCCATCTTACTTGGGAGTCTGTGCTTCCTGGACTTGTATGTCTACTTCCTTCACCAAATTATGGAAGTTTTCTTTCCTTATTTTTTCAAATAGATTTCCAATTTCTTCCTCTTTTTCTTATCATTCTGTCACCCTTATGGTATGATAGTCAGAATGCTTGAAGTTGTTCCACAGGTTGCTTATACTATCCTACTTTTTTTGGATTATTTTTTCTTCTTCTTCTGATCATTGTTTTTTTTTTTCTTCCTTATATTCCAAGTCATTGATGTGATTCTCAGCTTCATCCACTCTATTGTTGTTTCTCTGTAAATTGTTCTTTATTTCAGTTAGTGTATCCTTTGTTTCTGACTGGATCTGTTTTATGCTGTTGAGGTCCTCACTAAGTTCCTTGAGCATTCTTATAACCGGTGTTTTGAACTCTGCATCTAAACAGGGGTGTCAAACTCACTTTCACTGAGGGCCACATCAGCCTTGCGGTTACCTTTGAAGGGCCGAATGTAATTTCAACTCCTTAACAGTTAAGGAGTGATGTGGACCCTGGCTCATGGGGTCCACATCATTATGGATGAAATGAGACATTCACACAGACTACCAAGTCTGGTGGAGGAAAAGGGACAGCATGGCTTTTCTCTCAAAGGGAGCAAAAGCCTCAGCCCTTGCTCCAATGAGCTTTTATTGTCTTAGGGCACATTACAAGAAGGTCCTCATTAACTATGCACAGGCTCTCTTTATACAGAAAACAAAGGAGCCAATGCTGCTAATCACATCACAGAAAAGGGACATTTGCAAAAGAAAAGGCAAAAGTAGTTGAACCTATATACACTCATCCTTGGAAGGTTTAGCCTGGTTTTTAGGAAGTTGCTTTGCAGTAAATGTCCTCAATTCAGGGTGAGGGAGTTTTAGCAAAAAGCAAGACTCATAGCGGCCTAGGTATATTGCAGGCCTGATTATCCGTGGTGTGGGTCCTGTGCATCTCCGATTGGGAGCTGGGCCCACGCCACACAGGATGGCCTACTACAAAGGAATAGTTACATTTATACAGTCCTAAATTATTTTGGCCCTTTGAAGGCAACTGTGAAACTGATGTGGCCCCCAGTGAAAATGAGTTTGACACCCCTGATCTGATAGATTGCTTATCTCCATTTCATTTAGCTCTTTTTCTGGAGTTTTGATCTGTTTTTTTCATTTGGGCCATGTTTCTTTGTCTCCTTGTTTTGGCAGCCTCCCTGTGTTTGTTTCTATGCATTAGGTAGATCTGCTATGTCTCCATGTCTTGGTAGCATGGCCTAATGCAGTAGGCGTCCTATAGGCTCCAGTGGCACAGCCTCCCCTATCACCCAAGCTGGATACTTGAGGTGTACCGTCATGTGGCCTGAGTGCATCCTCCTCTTGTAGTTGACCCTTGGTTGTTGTTGACAGGTCAATGGGAGGGATTTACCTAGCCCAGTCAGCTTCAAGGACTGGCTGTGACCACTGATCACCAACCTCTGCCTTCTGTGGAGATCAGCTGTGCAGGGGCAGGGTAGTAGTGCTCCAATGTGGTCTGTATCTGCCCACTTGGTTGTACTGACTCGGGGGTCTCCCAGAGTGGTGCAGGGCAAGGTCAGTCTCCACCTGTGTTTTGCCCAGGGCCACCCTGTCCTAGCCATAAAGCGGTCTGTAATGGCTGCTACTTGTGCTGGGCTTGGAGATTCCCAGGCAAAGCTAAGCTGTGAATCTAGGGCTAGCTGCTGTTAATGCTGGGCCTGGGGCTCACTGAGGCCAGCTGTTGCTTGTTTGAGTGGATTTAGAAAGTTGTGCAGCTTGAGCCAACGCCAGCCATTCATATGAAAAAGCATCTTCAGTGGGTCCATAAATTGGGTGGAGTGGAGTCTCCGGGGATCTCCAAGATGGGTCAAACAGTGTTAGCTAGGTTGATAGAGTCTCAGATTTGGCACCAGCTTGCCAGCTCTGTGGCGGAAGGGTTTAGAAAAGGGACAATGGCCTCTGCTTTCATGCCAGACACCTCAGTCTTTCCCAGTACTCAACTGGTACCTTCCAAGCTGCAACCCCACTACTGGAGCTCAGAGGGAGTGAGTGTGGGTAGGTGAGTCTGTGTGTTGGTTCTTTAAGAGGAACTGCTTGGGGCTCCAGAAATTTCTTCCACTGACTCAATCCCCACTGGTGTTTACAGCCGGAAGTTGTGGGGATTTATCTTCTTGGCACTGGAACCCTGGACTAGGGGATCCTGGTGTGGGGCTAGGACCCCTTGCTCCCGAGATGTCCATCCTGAATTTTATCTACCACATGTGGATGTGGAACAAGATGCTCCACGTCTGTGCCCCTTCTACCAGTCTGGATGGATGTAGTTTCTTTAATTCCATAGTTGTCAGACTTCAATTCAACTTAATTTCTGATGGTTCTGGGTGATGCCTCTTCTATATTCTAGTTGTAATTTTGATGTGGTTGTGCAAAGAATTGAGTCATGTCTGCCCATGCTGCCACCTTGACTGGAAGCCTTCTGGAGGTAAGGTCTTTAATTACCATTCAATTTACTTATACATATTTGGTCTGTTCGTATTTTTAATTTCTTCTGCTAGTTTTGGCATTTTATTTTTTTTTCAAAAATTATCTACTTCATCTAAGTTATTTACTGTATAGTCTATAATTGACCATAATGTTCTTTTTTATCTCTGTTGTATCGGTACTTAGTTCTCTTGATTTCATTAAGGCCTAGCATATATTATCTATAAGAGACACTCTTAAAGTGAAAAAAATAATGGGCAAGTTGAAAATAGACTTAAGTAGATAGATATTCAAGACTAGTATGAACAGAAACTAAAAAACAGAACAAAAATAAGCCAGAAACCAAACAGGTAACTTTTATATAAGGTAAATTCAAGCTACAAATTCAAGACACAACTATTACCAGGGACAAAGCATAAGGAGTGGGCTTGGTGGTATAGACTGTCAGGAGCGTAGCCACATGGAGACATCAAATGGATAGTTAGATATATAGGACTAAAATTCAGGGACAAAGTTCAGAGGTAAAGTTAAAGCTGAGATACAAATATGTGGTTATCAGTATATATATAGCATTTAAAGCCATAATACTGAGTGAGACCATAAAAGAAATATAGATAGGAAAAGATGTCTGCGGACCACAAAATAGATGTCCAGGGTACAGCTGTAGAGAACAGGCAGAGAACAGTGGATATAAGCTGGGCTGTAGTCAGCCAAAGACTACTTCAGAGCAAGAGAGGAACAAGTGAATTGGAGTTGAGCACATATGTCAGGAATGGATAATTATTTACCATGGAAATTTATACTGGATTACAAGGGAAGTGAGGACATGGAGAGGTGAGAGACAGTAAAAAGGTGATAGAAGCAATGAAGTGAAAGGTTCCCGTGGAGATCAAAGGATTGTTGGAACTGGGAGACTATTAGAAATGAGTTGTAAAACAGTGATATTTGAAGAATGAGTTGTTTGAAATTGAGATTATTAAAGGGTTGCAGGTTTGTTTTGTAATGGCAAGGTCAAGGGTATGACTAGTGGCTAAAGGATGAAATGACTGAAGGAGAGCAGATCAAAACATTTTGACATCAGGGGTTAGAAAGAGCTATATAACTTGATATTTTTAGGGATTGTGACAAGTACTAGGTAGAGTCACAATGAGCAAGGAGGAGGCAAATGTTTGGAACAGAGAGGGCAGGAGATTTAAAGTTGAGTATTATTATATATTACATATAATATTTTATAGCATATAAAGAGGGTAGGGGAGAATGATCTGGAAATAGCACTGAGGAGTGAGGAAGAGCCCCCACCTCATTTCCAGGCCAAGTGATAAAGGGGGACATGGGAGTTAAGATAGACATTATTTGAGAAGGCTGCAGGTGAGGCAATATTATCAGGGGAGAACCAAGGGCTATTCATTGCTTTATCTGTTTTGAGCTTATATTTTTGAGAGCATCTATATTAATAATATAGATGTGTTATATTATCTATATATTGTATATTCTTGATCTACTGTCTCCCTTTGCCCCTAATGATGCATTTTACCTTGAATTATATTTTTCTGATATTAGATGTCTGCTTGGCTTTTATTAAGGCCTAGCCTTAATGGTTCATAGTTTACTTTTTCTATCTTTGTTTTAACTTGTCCTATCCTTTCTTTTAAATGTGTCTCTTGAAGACATTATATTGCTAGATCTTATTTTTAACACAATCTGAGAATTCTGTCTTTTCTTTGGTGAATTTAACTAATATATTACTTTTATGTTAGAACTTTTAATTCCATCTTAGTTTAAATTTTCTTTCATTTTTTCTTTTTGCTTATTTCCTTGAATAAATCAGTTTTTTCCTAAAAGTTTGAAAGCCTTGCATTTTATGTTTGTTTTTCCATTGGTTATGCATAACTTGTTAAGACTTGTATTTATTTTGCCCAATTTATGGAACTTATCAGCACCTATCTGTGTCTTCTGTATCTTCCCCCTTAGTAGGACAAATACTTTAACACACACACACTCTTATCTACCTCTGGTTGTTACACTCTGTCCCCTACTTTGTTGTATCTTGTGGTGTGTATATATGTGTAAAATTTCTTTTTAGAAAGTGAGAGATTTTCCAAAGTTATTTTCTTATCCTTACCTTCTTATTATTTATAGCACTTCCTAAAATTTTTGTTTGATAGGTTACTTCCTCTAAGAGTATTTTCAAAGAGGATCTTTAGGATAACCTGCTTGAACATCTGAGAATATATTTATTGTACCCTCACATTTAAATGGTGACTTAGCTGAATATAAATTTGAATCAAAGTTTCTGTTTTCAATATTTTGAAAATATCTTTATTATTTCCCTGTTTTTAATGTTGTTCATTAGAAGTCTCACATCATTCTGATTCATTTTCTTTATGGGTGAGTGGCTCTTCTTAGATAGTTTTAAGAATTTTCTCTTTGCTTTTGGAGTTCTTAAATTTTGTTAAAATATTACTATGTATTCATTTTTATATATCAACCTATACATTATCCCATATACTCCTTCAATATCAGTTTTTCTTTGGAAGTTCTCACTTGTTTTTTTTCATATATTTTCATATATAATTTTTTCATATATAATTTCCCTCTATTTACTTTTCTCTCTCCTATTAGAATGTCTACTATGAGGGCGGACCCCTAAAAAACTCCAGAATTATTTATTAAAAATTGTGTACTTATTCTTATATGTTTAAACTTCAGTCACCTTTAAAGTACTCTCTGTTTGGTGCAATATACCTATGGAGACTTTTTTCCACTGTTCAAAACAGTTTTTGAACTTGTTGATTTTGGTGCCTTTTAGTGCTTCTGCCATTTTTTTGTTTCACCTCTTCTACATGGAAAAACATTACCCTTTGAGGACACTTTTTTAATATGGGGAAACAAACAAAAATTTGCTTGTGGCAGGATTTGGTGAATAGGGAGGGTGGGGGCACAGACGTCATGCCATTTTTGGTCAAAAACTGCTGGACACTCAGTGCAGTGTGGGCAGGTACACTTGTAAATCACCCATCATGAAATGGGGAAACATGTTGAAAGAATAGTAAAAAAAATTTCACAACAGCAGCCTCTCACAATAACGCCAGCAGGTACACTGATACTCACCTAGCAGGGAAAGCCTGCTATAGGAGGCGTTTTACAAGGGGCCACCCTCCAGAGGATAATTCCAGGTTTTTGGGGCCCCCTCTCATATATAATTGTGTTATTTCTATGTCTAGCCTCCATATTTCTTTATGTTTATATTTTTCCATCTCTTATTTCTTCTCAATATCTTCTGGAAAAGTTTCTTGACCTGATCTTGGGCTATGTCCATTTTGTTCTTTATATTATCAAATGAGTTTATTTCAACTGTATTTTGAATATTCAGTAATCTTACTTGGTTCTTTATAAGTTTCCACTTCATTATCAATATCCTGTTTGGTGGCATTTATTTGGCTTGTATTCTCTTAATTCTTGTGCTCTATAATAGGTTATTCAATTTACTGCCTTTGTAATTGTCTAGTTATTTTTTCCCTGTGAGATATTTTTCCTCAGGTTATCAGTTATCTTGGTGAGTAATGAATGGAGACAAGGGTAGGAGGAATGAAAACCTAGGCCTTAGCTCATTAGCTTATGCCACTCCTGGTGAGTGGGAGGAGGTCTGACTCTTAATACCCTCATGTGTGTCACTCTCACCAGAACGCTTTGCCCCTTAGTGAATTCCTGTGCACCTTACCTTATGCTTTGTTCTTTTCTAAAAATGATCTAGCTTTCTGGGTGAAAAGAAAGCCGATGAGAGAGGGTAGGAGGAAACCCTTAGATGTTTGTTGGTTGAGCCAGCACTTACTGTATTTTTTTTATCCTATATCCCAGTAGTGTTCCCCTATAGACCTACTTTCAGTATTATTATAGGGCTGATGGGGAAGGCAGTGATCTACTGTGGGCAATGTGGTGGATAGAAAAGAGCCCAACTCAAAATTTCCCCCAAGTCTGCTCTCCATGTTGGGAGCTATGGGGGGGCTCTGCCCACAGGCCCCCCCCCCCCCCCGCCCCGGCCACCACAGATGAGAATAAGTCTACCAAGACTTGATCTGCTTGGGGAGGAAAGGTAGTGGACCTCTCAAAGGAGAAGGGCCAAGAGACTTTTCCTCAATGGGCTTTTATTGGGTTTGTTTGCACAGGAATACAGGTAAAGCTCATTAATCATTGTCAGACAGTAAGGATCAAACAATAGATAACAAAGAACTCTGAGGGCCTATTTTGAGTCAGGGTCAGATAGCTAAAGAACTATAAAACTTTGAGGAACAAACTCACTTCTTGCTTCTACCCTTATCATTTAATTGAGAGCATTCTAAACAAAGCAGGTTTCACAGGATTTTACATATTTTTTCTTAGGCCTGATCACCCAGGGAACCTTTCCAGCACAGGGCTGTACCACACTCTGTCATTGTTTCAGACTTAAGTTAGGCAGGGGTAGAAGCAAGAGAGATTAGGAGACTTCTTGCAGACAGAATGAGGACTCAGGCTTTGTCAAAGCCAAGGGGCGAGGGTCCATCACCTCCTTTTGCCGTAGCCCCCAAAGTCCTTCTTTGGGGGCCTCCCATGTGATCATGCCTGGCTTAGGTCATTCCCCCCTTTGGAGACTCTTACCTGTCATTGGCTAACCAAGTACTGGGGGCCAGTTATGGATGAAATAAAAGGAGCAGAAGCGGGGCTCCTGCCAGGGAGGTAAGCTTTGTCTCCTCAGTGGTTTATGGTCCCAAGGTCACTCACCCAGCCTTAATCATGGGGCGGAGGGGGCGGGGGTTACAGCTTCTGAAACCAGGCAGGTTCCCAACAGGGAGCCTGGCCCTCTTCTGTTCAGGGCTACTATTTCCCTTCTTTACCAGTCATAACCATCTCTGACTCTTCTGGGGTTTCTGCTGGTTTTCCTTTCTTTTAATACTGATTCATTTCTTATTTTTGAGGCATCTTAGGGGAGGAAGACTGTGACACTTTGCCATCATGTCAGGGACCTTATGATAGCCTATCCCAGTGTTTGTGGAAGTTTTGTGTTTCTAGTAGAAGAAGAAGATATTTTTTCTTGAGTGGTCATGGCAGTATTCTAGAAATGAGGATGTTTAACCCAAAGAACTATAGGCAGAATGTAAAAGGCAAAGGATACACAAACAATACATAAACATGAAAGAAAGCAAGATAGTCATTTTACCAAAACATATCGAAATTTACTTTCAACATGCTTGTGTTTAATTTTACAGTCACTTGGGACTCTTCTTAAGCCTGAAAACAAGACAAGAAAATTAATCTTACTACAAATTTTTCTTAAACACATTTGTGAGAATATAGGTCAGGGGTGTCAAACTCATTTTCACCTGGGGCCACATCAGCCTCAAGGTTACCTTCAAAGGGCCGAATGTAGAGCTCCTTGCCCCTAGTTAAGGAGCAGTTACATTTATACAGTCCTAAAATTACATTTGGCCCTTTGAAGGCAACCGTGAGGCTGATGTGGCCTTTGGTGAAAATGAGTTTCACATCCCTGAGATAGATGATTCATTGAGAAAATAACAGAGCCTCCAGAACTCACAAAGTTACACTGGTAAAATTGATGTGTTCTCCATATTTATAAGTCACCTGAACAAGGCAGAATGCCTCTCAGGACAAAAATCAGGAAGAGCAGGGCTTGACAATAGCCTATTATGTATAAGATAGTATTCTTATACCTACAGCTAGAATGACCTAAATAAAGGGTGAGGCAAAAGTAGGTTTAAAGTTGCTCACATGGAAAATAACACAATAATTAATAAGTAATAATATAAGAATAAATTCTGTGTTTTGCATTCTTACCACTGTAAACTTACTTTTGCCCCACTCTGTACTGACAGTGGTTATTTCTGGGCATGAACTTGTCTGTATTTTCCAAATTTTCATGATAAACAGGCATTAATTTTATCATTGGAAAAGTAATAAATATTATTTTAATAGAATTCTCATAGGTAAATTATCATATAAACATACAAACTTGCACAAGGATGTTTGCTGTAGTATGGTTTGTAATGTTGAAAATATCCAAATTTTTATCAGTAGAACAGTTCAATAAAATATGATAGATCTATACAATGAATATCATGAAACAAATAAAAATGATGATATAAGTCTATATGACACAGGAACACAAAGCAGGTTAAAAAACATGTCTAATATGAGCCCATTTTTGTAACCAAAAAGTGCACAGAAATCTTGTGAAAAATATGTGCAAGGAGTTACTGCTCCATCCTAACAACAAGTGAGAAGTTGGACAGTCTGAAAAATCAACAACTCTTTTGAGATTCTTCAGTGAAGTGAGGTCACTGAGCAAACCATTGCCCCCAAGACTGGAGACACAGGTGATACAGAGAGTCACAACTAATTGGAACGGAAACCCTTGAGCAGAAACTTCTGCAGGAACCAGTTCCTGGTAGAAAACCTAAGCTGTGATTCATGAATTGCTGGAGGCTCAGTATGGACAGATCTGAGAGTTAAAAATTCCAAGGAGACCAGTCAAAGGGACCTCCAGAAACTCTACCAGGTCCTCCCAGTGAAGATCAGAGAAAAATCTCATGTCTCAGGTAACCATTTTGAAATACACCAGAGCATTTGTTCTTCTTCTTTTTTTAATATATTTTATTCATTATGCCATTACAGTTGTCCCATTTTCCCCCTTCACTCCCCTACCCCCTGCCCACCCTCTCCCACCCACATTCCCCCCCCTTTAGTTCATGTCCATGTGTCATAGTTCTTTAGCTTCTACATTTCCCACACCATTCCTGCCCTCCCCCTGTCTATTTTCTACCTATTGTCCATGCTACTTATTCTCTATATCTTTTCCCCCTCTCTCCTCCTCCCACTTCCCTGTTGCTAACCCTCCATGTGATCTCCATTTCTGTGGTTCTGTTCCTGTTCTAGTTGTTTGCTTAGTTTGCTTTTGTTTTAGGTATGGTTGTTACTAACTGTGGGTTTGATATCTTTTTTTTTACTGTTCATATTTTTTATCTTCTTTTTCTTAGATAAGTCCCTTTAACATTTCATATAATAAGGGTTTAGTGATGATGAACTCCTTTAACTTGGCCTTACCTGAGAAGCACTTTATCTGCCCTTCCATTCTAAATGAAAGCTTTGCTGGTTAGAGCAAATCTTGGATGTAGGGCCTTGCCTTTCATGATTTGGAATACTTCTTTCCAGCCCCTTCTTGCCTACAAGGTCTCTTTTGAGAAATCAGCTGACAGTCTTATGGGAACTCCTTTGTAGGTAACTGTCTCCTTATCTCTTGCTGCTTCTAGAATTCTCTCCTTCATTTTTATCTTGGGTAATGTAATTATGATGTGGCTTGGTGTGTTCCTCCTTGGGTCCAACCTCTTTGGGACTCTCTGGGCTTCCTGGACTTCCTAGAAGTCTATTTCCTTTGCCAGATTGGGGAAGTTCTCCTTTATTATTTGTTCAGATAACTTTTCCACTTGTGTTTCCTCTTCCCCTTCTGGTACCCCTATAATTCGGATGTTGGAACATTTAAAAATGTCCTGGAGGTCCCTAAGCCTCTCCCCATTTTTTTGAATTCTTATTTCTTCATTCTTTTCTGTTTGGTTGTTCCTTTCCTCCTTCTGGTCCCTTCCATTGATTTGAAACCCAGTTTTGTTTCCATCACTATTGGTTCCCTGTGCATTTTCCTTTATTTCTCTTATTGTAGTCTGCATTTGTTCATCTAATTTATGACCAAAGTCCACCAATTCTGTGAGCATCCTGATCACCAGTGCTTTGAACTGTGTATCTGATAGGCTAGCTATTTCTTGGTCACTTAAAAAAAACTGGCTCTGAGGCTTTTAACTCTGTTTGAGCCATCTATTTTATTTTATTTTATTTTTTTCCTTTGGTCTGGTCGCTCCTGTTACATATGAGGGACGGAGCCTTAGGTGTTCACCAGGGTGGGGCAACCCAGTTGCTGGGTTGTGCTGTTTTGTGTGGGGGCGGGGTCCGAGAGGGAACAGTGGCACCTGCTCCACTCTCACTAGGACTTCAGTCTCTTTTGCCACTTCCCACAAGCAAATTGGGTCCCTCTGGTGCTGGCTCCTGGGCAGGTGGGCTTGTGTACTTTCTCTGACTCTGTGAGTTTCCCCAAGGAGCCTCCTGAAAGACTGAGAGAACCTCCTGGCCTCAACTTCCACAGGTGTTTTCAGTCAGTGCCTTTAGGCTTTCTTTCCCGGCGCTGGGTCCCTGGGATGCTCGGTGTGTGTCGCCGCCCGTTTTCACTTAGTTTGCACACGAATGTGAGGCTGCGGACAGCCAGCTGCCTTGTGCGCCTCACTGGGTCTGCTCCTTGCCCAGGGTCTGCCACCGGTCCGTCAGCTGCCCTCACACTTCTGGGGTCCGCCAACTGCTGTCTGCGCGCCCGTGTCTGCCAGCCACCGCTTTTTCCTGCCGGTACCCCTCGACCCCTCTCCGTAGGCCTCCAACTCAGCCCCTCCTTACCGGACTGGATGTATGGTATTCAGACTTCCATTCGGTTCATTTCTCTCTGTTCTGGGTTTTTTTTGTTGTTGTTTGTAAACTCTTGTTGTCCTTAGTTTTGGTTGCACGAGGAGGTACATTGTGACCACCTATGCCTCCATCTTGGCCAGAAGAGATGTATTTGTTCTTCTTAACAAAGTCTGCCCTCAAGGGAAACTGTTTTACCAGAGCAAAACCTGCTGGGGTTTTATCAGGGCCTAACCTACTTGGAGGAAGGGAAACACTCAACCCCATTTGGCTCCAGCCTTCTACAAGGTGGAAGGGAAGTACCCAGTTCCAGCTCCCATTAGCCATCTGTCTCACCTAAGGCATTGGGTGTGGTGGCAGTGGGTACTGAGAAGCACTGTAGAGTTCACAGTCCAGAGGCTTTCCAAAAAACCAAGACCTAATAATAGGACTATAAAATGTTTCTCCTTCCCTCACACCTTACCACAACACCACTAAAGTTCTATTTGCCAGAGTTCTTTTCACCTAGTACATCGTATTCTGATTTTAACAAAAATTAGCAGATATTCTAAAAGGCAAAAATCGCAGTTTGAAGAGACTGAACAAGCACCAGGAGAACCAGAGTCAAATATGGTAGGGATGTTGGAATTATCAGACTGGGAATTTAAAAGAGCTATAATTGATATGCTAAGGACCACGATAGAAAAAGTAGCATTCAGGAACAGGTGGATAATGTAAGCAGGGAGATAAATATTCTAATAAAAAATGAAAAAGAAATGCTGGAGATCAAAAACACTAACAAAAATGAAGATTGCCACTGATGACCTCATTAGTAGACTGGACATTGCTGAGAAAAGAATCTCTGAGCTTGAGGATATAACAATAGAAACTTTCTTTTTAAGATTTTATTTATTTATTTATTTTTAGAGAGGGAAGGGAGAGAGGGAAGGGAGGGAGAGAGAGAGAGAGAGAGAAACATCAGTGTGCGGTTGCTGGGGGTTATGGCCTGCAACCCAGGCATGTACCCTGGCTGGGAATTGAACCTGAGACACTTTGGTTCGCAGCCCGCGCTCAATCCACTGAGCTATACTAGCCAGGGCAGAAACTTTCAAAAGTGAAAAACGAAGAGAGAAAAAAAAAAAGACTGACCTCCCCGCCCCAATATCCAAGACCTGCAGGAAAACTAAAAAAGGTGTAACATATAAGTAATGGGAATACTAGAAGGAGAAGAAAGGAATGAAACAGTATTTAAAGCAATGATGACAGAGATTTCTCCAAATTAAAGCTAGACATAGAATCAGGAAACTTAGAGAACACCAGTATCAGGAAGAGAAATGCCCCCCCAAAACACACTTAAGCATATAATATTCTAACTTCAGAAAAATCAAAAACTTGAAACCAGTGAGGGAAAAACACCTTACCTATAGAAGAACAAAGATAAGAATTACACCCAACTTCTCCTTGGAAATCATACAAGCAAGAGAGTGGGATATAGTATTTAAAATGTTGAGAGAAAAACTACCAACTTAGAATTCTGTACCCTATAAAATTATTCTTAAAAAGTAAAGGAGAAATAAAGATTTTCTTACAAAAATAGAAATTGAGGGAATTTGTAGCCACTAGACCTATCTTGCAAGAAATGTTAACAGGTTCTTTAGAGAGAAGGAAAATTATATAGATCTGAAATTCAGATCTACAGAAAGATAGGAAGAGCATCAGAAAAGAAATAAATGAAGGTACAATAAAAAGTTATATTTTTCTTATTCTTAATTAGTCTAAAAGATAACAGTTTGTTTAAAATAATAGCAACAATGTATTCCGCTATGTAATATATATACATACATATGCTTATATATACATAAAATGGATGACAGAAATGATACAAAGGATAGGAGGGAAGAATTAGGAATATTTTGTTATTACAAAGTACTTGTACTACCCATGAAGCAGTATAATGTTATTTAAAATTGATATGGGTTAGTTGTAAATGTATAGTGCAACAGCTAGGGTAACACCTAAGGAAAAAAAGTGCTAAAAGAAGTATAACTGGTATACTAACAAAGGAGAGAAAATGGAATTACAAAATCTCAATTAAAAAACTACAAAAGACAGAAAAAATGTGGATGACAAAAATAGGAACCAAGAACAATGGCAATAAATAGAAAACAGTAATAAATTTGGTAGATATTAATCCAACTATATCAATAATCACTTTAAATGTCAATGATCTAAATAGAACAATTAGAAGAAAGGGATTGTCAGAGTGGATTCAAAACAAGACCTAACTATACATTGTCTACAAGAAACCTACTTTAAATGTGAAGACACATAGATTAAAAGTAAATGTATGGGGGCTCTGGCTAGTGTGACTCAGTGGATTGAGAGCTGACCTGCAAACCAAAGGGTCGCCCACTTGATTCCCAGTCAGGGCACATGCCTGGGTTGCGGGCCAGGTCCCCAGTACAGGACGTGGGAAAGGCAGCTACACATTGCTGTTTCTGTTTCTCCCTCCTTCCCTTCTCCTCTCTCTAAAAATAAATAAATAAAATATTTTTTAATAAAAATTACATGGATGGGCAAAAAATACTATGCTAACATTAATGAAAAGAAAACAGGAATGGTTATATTAATTTTAGACAAAACAGATTTCATAATGAGGAGTTATCAGGGATAAAGAGTATTATATATAATGGCCCTGGCTGGTGTGGCTCAGTGGATTGAGTGCCAACCTATGTACCAAAGAGTCACCAGTTCAATTCCCAGTCAGGGCAGATGCCTGTATTGCAGGCCAGGTCCCTGGTGGGGGGCATGTGAGAGGCAACCACTCATTGCTGTTTCTCTCCCTCTATTTCTCCCTCCTTCCCCCACCCTCTAAAAATAAATAAATAATTTTACACAAAGAGTATTATATAAAATGATCAAGGGGTCAATACTTCATGATGACAAAATAATTCTGCCTCACGTACATGCCCTGAATGGGGATCAAACCCACAACCTTTTTGTGTTGGGGAGACATGCCAACCAACTGAGCCACCCAGCCAGGGCCAGGTCCCTGCATTTTGAAGGTCCAGTAGACTGGGACCTCACTGCATACCTGAAGAAAAGCTAAGGCAGGTGGCAGATTGGCTAGCTGCCCTAATGGCAGAAACAAAGAAGAGGCTGCTGCTGCATTAGGATAAACTTCGATCTCAGAGTTTATCTGGACAAAGAAAGTTCAAGTGCTTCCTGTACACTAGATGTGGGCCACATACAACACACCTATTCCTAAGAGAGATGTCATGGTGTTGTCATAGATCTGTCCAGGAGGGCTGCTTAAATATGCAAACACATCTCAACAGAAAGATGCTGGAGGTATCACAATGTAAACAACCAGTTGGAATAGAAATGTATTTGTCGAGATCAAGAAGTCAGCAGATGAGAGGTCTCCAAGGAGTTCACCTAGAGTACCCCATGAAAGGGTCAGCTTTAATGATGTTAGCAATGATGTTAGAAAATGCAGTGCGGTGTGGGCAGGTGCACTCGTAAATCACCAATCATGAAATGGGCAAGCATGTTGAGTCTTCAAAAAAAATTCACTGAAGCTGAACACAGTCTCTCACAGTGACGCCAGCTGGTGCACTGATGCAGATGGGTTCCTAGAACACTCACCTAGCATGGGAAACCTGTACTACAATGGCCGGACCTGCAGAGGATAATTCTAAATTTTTGTGGGTTCTCCCTTATACAGTCACTTTGAAAACAGCTTTGCAGTTTTTTACAAACTTAAACATACATTTATACAATCCAGCAATCCCACTCCCGGATATTTATCTAAGAGAAGTGAAAACTTACATTCACCCCAAAATCTGTATATGAATTTTTATAGGTGTTTTATTCATAATTGCCCCAAACTGGAAACAACTCAAATGTCCTTTACCTGGTAAATGAATAAACAAATGGGGTACAGCCATACAATAGAACAATACTAGTCAGTAAATAGAAAGGAATGAATTAGTGATCACATAATAACATGAGTGAATCTCATATGAGTTATGCTAAATGAAACAAGCCAGATTCAAAAGGTTACATACTGTACTTTGATTTATATGACATTCTGGAAAAGGTAAAATTATAGGGACAGCAAGATTAGTACCCGCCGTGACTGCATTTGTTGAGACTCAAAATTGTACCCTAAAGAGGATAAATTTTACTGTATATACATTATACCAAAAAAATCTATGAAACAGACAAAAATCTCTGAAAACTCCTTGATTCTGAGTCCTTCTACACAGTAATCTGGAAATAAGCCTCATTAAATTTGTAGGATTTAGCCTGAGTAAAATGTGGTTAGTTAGTGGTGGTTATGTAATAGTTGAAGCTAGCTAGAGAATAGAGATAAGGGAAACATGATTCAAAGAAAACTGTATGCATAATGTCCCAAGTGCTATAGTCATTAATTTAACAATGTTCTCACTCAAAATAACCTGTTAATTAATTTAATCCCTCCAAAAAATGTAAGGGAAGATAGGAAACAAAAATAAAGTTGCTTTCTGATTATAACCTATAACTTACAAGTCATGCTTATTCAACTTAATGGTTATATTTGGTTTGATAACTTTTTTCATGAACACTTGTGCTCATGGTATATGACTGTATATTGTATAAATTATATAGTGATATTTTATTTTACTATATTAGAGAATTTTAAGTGTGTTATTTTATGCTATCTGCCAAACAAATTTGTGAGTTAACACTACTTCTTAGCTCAGGACTTGTATTTTACTAGAGTAAATCAGATTGCTCCTGCAAACTCTTTTAGTTTACAAGAGTTCAATTTTCTAAATTCTTAGTTTGGAACATTTAATAATTCTCTGTCCTGAAAGAGGTAATGTAGACTCCAAAGCTTTTCACTTCCCCTGGAATGATTTCCAATGGTTTTAAGTGACAATCTGATCTAACAGAATTTGGAAATGTGGATCCATGTCACCCACCTTCCCTATTCTAAGTTTGTTTGGTGTATTCTGGGGTATAAGCACTTAATTTACTTCATATTAAGCCTAGATATGACAACTGCATTTAAGGTATATGAGTTAATAATATAAAGTGGACAAAAGCATTCTACTATGGTCTTTCTGATGCTTCCAGTAATAAAGGGTGGAATTCAAAGTGGGCTTATGTAATGTTAGATTAGGTTTTGTGGTATTATAACTGGTTTCTTTGTTTATTTCATATTATTCCAGAGTGATGTCTGCAGGCCTCTACAGAGAAATACTAAATGACTAATACTAGTGCTGCAAGAGAAAGTCAAGTCAGGGGAACCAAAAGGTAGCTGACCAAAGGCCCAGTTATCAGACTGCTCCCAGTCCTTAACTTACTTTGATTGAATGGATGCCAGAGATTTTCTGAAGGTAGACTGAACATCTAACTGGAGCAGCATAGGAAGAGCTGGGTACCCACCCAGCTGGGCCCACAGTGAATGCATTGATGTCTTCTCAGCAATTGGGTAGCTTGAAGTTGACTGATCAGCATTCCAGATGGCTTCCATCTGGTCTTCCTGTCTAGAGAGTCAGAGAACACTAATTGGAAGCACCAAAATCTCCTGCACTCCATTGCCAAATGAAATATATGATTCTTATTTTCCCCTCTTCTCTTCACCACCACCACCCTGTCCTATAATGCCTTCCCCCACAGGGAGGAACATTAGCGGCGCCTCTTTGACTAAGGAAGGGATTAAACAGCAGAATTTGCTGAAATAGCTCTCCCCCACCCAAAAGCTGCATTTCCATGACTTCACCTAGTAATCAATTTTAAAATTGTCTTCTTAACTGCATGGAGTATATGGACAATATCCAGGCTATTTTTTTTTCCCAGCAACAGTCTTTTCCCCCTTTCTTCCCAAAGCTCCTACCTTCTTTTTTTTTAAAGTAATACTTCTAAGTTTCTTCATTGGGTATTTGTTGCTTAATAAGGAAGAATCAGCTTCATTTTTTAAAAGGAAATCAAAATCAGATGTTAATTATTTAAGTAGAAATATATATAAATAAGTCTCTTGCTAAATTAGCTAAGGAAATTAATAATCCTTAGACTCTCCACTGTACCATATTATGATTGTGGGGAAGGGATAGATCTTGTGCAGAATAAAAAAAGCATTAGGCTCCACATATCATCCAAAGAAAGTTGAATATCAGTCTTTCCTACCACATACCTTGATTTCTTGAACATGTCAGTTTTTCTGTCCTTTTCTATTAGCTCTGGGAATGGCTGGTGAACAGATTTGATAGGGGCAGGTATTTGCTTTCTGTCGATGATCAAAGGTACAGGTTGACTAAGATTCAATTTATGCATCTGTTGGAGCTAAAAATAAATTAAAAAAAAAAAAAGAAGCAATGAAAAGAAAGGGCCAGAGTCTCTAAGAAGGTTTTTTGAGCCAGCTAGGTAAACTATGACTCTTCTTTCATCATGGATTTGCAAATCCTCTTTCTCCATTCTCTTTCTCCTCTTTTCCAATTATTCCTCAACCTCCACTTCACCTCTAACACAGTTTCAGAGCTGGCAGCTACATTATATATAAACCTTGGTCCTGTGTAAGCTCTGATCCTAGTCCTTGAATTTCCTAGCTGTGTGACCTTGAGCTAGTTGCTAATTTTACCTGCACCTCTTTCTCCTTATTTCCAAGATAAGGACAATAACACAGGCTTGTTGTGACAGTTGTGTAAGATAATATATATGGAAGCACTTCATAAATTGTGAGGCACTATGCAAATGTAATGATAACTAACATTTACTGAGTACTTACTGAATGTCAGATGCTTTCTATATAATAATTCATTTGGTATTTACAACAGCCTTATTATATGGGTACTGTTATTATTCTTGTATTATATATGGGGATCTGGAACTCAGAAATTTAAGTGGCTTGTCCCAGATCTCTTACTTAATATGTAGTGAAGCTGATTTGAACCTAGACAATCTGATAGCAGAACCAGCCTCTTTACCACCACCCTGACTCAGTGTAAGGTATTTATTTCATTTCTACAACTCTTCTCCCTTTTGCTTTTTCCTCTCCCTTCTTTATGCCTTGATACCCACCTTATCATCTAGATTATGGTGCCTGGACCCCAGACCCATATTCATTCTCTGAAATGTCCTAGACATTGTGACTCCTGTTAGACAGCTCATGGCATGCCAATTCACCTTGCTTTACACTTATATTAGCCATATTTTCCAAACCAAAAGCTGTCAAAAATATTCATCTTGTCCAAGAGCTTTAATATTTAAAATGTAACTCTTCTGGAAAATTCACAATATGTCTGATTTGAATCAGGCTATAATAAGAAGTCTCTGTACCTTCTAAAGTAGCAAGTAAACTGTTCTCGTTAATTAATTTAGTGAAAGAAAAAGATACAAATAAAAATATTCCTAGACCTCCAAGAATATTCTAGAACTCCATGATAGAACATGTAATGGGAGCATGTAATCCCAGAACAAAGAAGTCTGATCTCACCTTTATAACTTTTTGGAAGGTCATCTCAGAGAGAGCTTTGGGACATAAGGAGCAGATTGTCAGATTTGGACAGGATCTTCTATGCCTAGTGCTATATAAGCAAGTCAAGTAAATCCTTATCTCCTTTTTTGTAAACTCACCATATTAAAACTTGCTTTCTGATAGTTGTGAGGAGAGAAGTAACCACCATGAATCAGTTGAGAGTGGTGACTTCAAGACGTTTCATATTTAGAGACTGGTGGATGTGGGTTGACTAGGAAGGAGTTGAGCATTTCTGGAAGTCTCTCCTATTCTAATCTTTTCTCATCTAGAGAGTCCAGACAGTATTCCTATCGTCAGTTCAGGAGACTCACTGAAGTCACAGTGGAGTGGGTTGAATGGTGAAACCCCAGAAGATATGTTCATCCAGAACCTGTGAATGTGATGTCACTTAGAAAAAGGGTCTTTACAGATGTAACTAAGGATCTTAAGATGAGATCAGTCTGGATTAACCAGGTGGGTCCTAAATCCATGACACATGACTTTTTAAGAGTCTGAAGTGAAGACACAAACTGAGAAAAGGGCATGGAAAAGATGGATGCAGAGACTTGAGTTATATAGCTACAAGTCAATAAATGCCAAGGATTGTCCACAGACACCAGAATCTAGGAGAGAGATATGGAATACAGTAATTTTTCCTCCCAGAGACTCCAGAAGAAACCAACTCCATCACAAACTGGCCTCCAGAACTGTAAGAGAATACATTCCTGATGTTTTAAACCATCATGTTTGTTGTGGCAGCCCTAGGAAACCAATGTACATAATATCTCCAGATAAATGTTGTTTTCAAAGCTTGCCCCTTTCATTTTCCATATAACACACTGGGGAGAGGGAATATAAAACAGGTTACCTGGCCAAATAAGGACATCATTTTCCTCAGACACTGATTCCGTTTCTGCTCTAGAGACTTCTGCTTCTCAGTCCAGACCACCATCACCTTTTTCTGGTAGTCGTCAATTCTGCTTAGTATTAAGTAGAGGTTCTGGGTTTCATAACCTTTCCCACTGTTTTGGATGGCTTGTAATCGTTTGATTATGTTGTTTCTTGAAAAAAATTAACAAGAATTAGATGGATATAATTATTCACCATAATTCAACAAACTGGGCCTCATTACTTCAATTCTTATGTCATCCTTAGTGAGTAGAGAAGGACGGAGTAAGAGTGTGAGGCTTGCTTAATGAGACCTTAATCTAGTTCCATATATGACTAAACTTTCAAAGATCTATATGGCTGTCAAATTTTCATCAACTCTTCACAGTTTAGTGTTATAATAGTGTTGTTTATTATTAATACATTAAAATTTTAATATTGATATATACAAGGCATACAAATATGCATAATACAACTTTTAAAAAGATTTTACTTATTTTTTAGAAAGAGGGGGAGAGAGGGAGAAAGAGAGGGAGAGAAACATCAATATGTGAGAAAAACATTGATCAGTTGCCTTTCACATGCCCCCAACCAGAAACCTGGCCCACAGCTCAGGCATGTGCCCTGACTAGGAAGCGAATCAGTGACCTTTGGTTTCACAGGCCGGTGCTTAACATGCCTGGTGCCCACTGCCACCAGCCAGGATGGCACATGATACAATTACTAAAAAAAACCCAACATGATGTCCTTGCCTTCAAAGCACGTACAAGCCAGAATAGGAAACTAATAAATTAACTGTGTCAAAGAGAGAATGAAATAAATACTAAATAGAAATGTAAAAAGGAATGCATAATTAATTCTACTAAGAGGAACAAAAAAGGCTTTATAGGAAGATGTTGAATACGATCTTGAGGAATAATCATAAAAATGTATTCTCTCTCTCTTATTATAATGTATGAAACCATGCTTGGATCTCCTAAACAGATAGTGTTTCACCATCTACATGCTGCAGGGGCGGAAGAAGAATCTGCATTAAAATGAAGTGATTTTCTAAAGTCACATAGTAAAAATAATAATAATAATAAAAATAAGGTCACATAATAAACAGCAGATTTGGGTAGCAAATCCAGATCTCCTGTCTCACAATACCAATATTTCTCAAAGTGTGGACTGAATCATTTGTGGCAATAAGGGGATGTTGCTTGTTGAAAATACAGATACCAAGGTGCTTCCCTAGATATTTTGAATCAAAATCTTGGTGGTAGGCTTCAGGATCTGTTTTTTAAACAAAATCTCAGGCAAATCTTAAGTTTGGGAAGAAGGGGATGAGGAATTGCAGGTTGAGGAAATACTATATACAAATGTAAGAGAATGAAAGTTATATTTTGGGAGTGGTGAGTAGTCTAGGACTTTTACGCCATGGACATATGAAAGGATGTGGTGGGGGAGGAGACCGAAATGACTGGATTATGTAAGGCCTTAAAAGGCATGTTAAACAGTTTAGATTTGGGGGTGGGGGTTGGCAATGGGAACCTATTGAAGATATTTTTCTGAATATATGTATTTTTTTTTATTTCAATCATTGTGAATATATGTATTTTATATATATGTATACACATAGAGAAAATAACTCTTAGATCTCTTTTGTGGGTTATGTAATTAATAGCTTAGAACCTACTGTATGTATATATGGATAATTTAATACTTAAATGTGTCAACTTTCTGAATTAATTTAGTATATTTTAATTAATTTTCCAATAGCCTTGGATTTTTTCCATATCCTTTAGGTGATTTTTGTTTTATTTTTTCATTCTTATGCAATTTTTAAAAAGATTTTAGATGTAACTATCTTTATTACATGTGTTTTTAATCACTTCTCCACATGCATTACAGAATGCCTATGACATCCATTCCCATAAATAATGTTGTTCTCAATGAAGCAAGTGGGTAATATTCTTATAACCATCTCTTATACTATTCAAAAATAGTTAATATTATTATACTTCATATTTTCTCTTCCATATAATGTTATAATCTTCTTGACCTAGCTAGCCTTGTAATGGAATCTTCAATCTATCAATATTTTGTTTGTTACACATTAGTGATTTGATTATAACATTGAATATTAAAGAAGAGCTTTCTAAAGAAAAAATTGGTCTTTGATGGGATTAAAGTTATAATTGTATACATTGAGTGTTGTTTCAAAATGTTGATCTATATGTTTCAATTTTTAGATGATTTTTACTAAAGCAGGTTAGAGCATATTACCTAGGTCTTCAAAATATCCAATAAATCCAAACAAACTAATTGCCCTACAAAAATTGAGAAAGTTGTCTAAGAACTTCCCTCTAAAAGTACCAAGCCTATATAATATCATAGGTGAAATCTGCCAAACCTTAAAAGAACAGCTAATTTTGCTATTAAACTCCCAACCAGAGAAAAAGATAGATTTTCACATTTTTTAATTAAAGAAGCTTAAAATTATACCAAAAATTGACAAAGCACCAAAAGAAGTAAACCATCAATCAAACTTACTAATTAATATCAATACAAAAATAAGTAAAATACTAGCAAACAAATTCCCTAATACATTCACAGAAGGATGACAAATAGGATTTATTCCAGGAATACAATGATGATTTAATATAACTAATTATATTAATAGATCTGAGGAAAAAATAATATTTTCCTTAAAAAACATGAAAATGACATGCTGAAATTACATTTAACAAAATGTGATTTAACAAATTTAACAATTTAACATCCATTTTTTATTTTTATTTAACCCTCACCTGAGGACATGCTTATTTATTTTAGAGAGAGGGGTAGGGAGGGACAGAAACATCAATCAGTTGCCTCTCACATGCACCCTGACTGGGGTCTGAACCTACACCTAGGCACGTGTCCTGACCCACCACAACCTTTTGGTTTACAGGACAATGCTCCAACCAACTGAGCTACACTGGCCAGGGCCAATTCTTGATTTTTAAAAACTATAATGAAATGGGAGCAAATAGATATTTTAATATGATAAATTGTATTTAAATCCAAAAGCCAGTATTTTTCTTACAAATACTAGAAAGATATCACTGTCACCACTATCTTTTTAACCAATTTATGCTTATTTTTTAACAAGTAGCAATGAAAGAAGGACTTATATTTTGGCCACCTGAGTTACACAAGAGTGGAGAAAATAACAAAAAAGAAATTGACAAAGGTTAAGGACATTTTGCACCTTTTTCAGAAAGGAGAATATCAATGTAGATGATCCTTTAAAAACATTTGAATATGAACTTTTCTTAGAAAAGAATTCATGGGGCCATGGAAAGGCACTCACAGCTGTTACTCAGGGCAGTCAAGTGAATGAAGATGGTCTTGTAGCCATATTACCAATATTTTTGAACAGAGTCCTGGAGGCACTAACCAATTCAAGAGAGAAATTACATGTTTAAAAATTTGAAACTCTGCCCTGGCTGGCATAGCTCAGTGGATTGAGCGCGGGCTGTGAACCAAAGTGTCGCAGGTTAGATTCCCAGTCAGGGCACATGCCTGGGTTGCAGGCCACAGCCCCCAGCAACCGCACACTGATGTCTGTCTGTCTGTCTCTCTCTCTCCCCCCCTTCCTTCCCTCTCTAAAAAATAAAAATAAAATTAAAATCTTAAAAAAATTGAAACTCTGTCGCTTCTCGGCCTTTTGGCTAATATCAAGTGTAAAAATTGGAAACTCTAAATGTAAAAAATTATTATTGGTAGGTAATATGATTACATACCTGGAGAACTTAAGAATATTAATTGAAAAACTTTCACATGCTTGAATACAGTAAGATGGTTGCATACCAAATTGATAGAGAGAAATGGTCTGATGGTAGTGGATCATCAGAACTCAACTAAAGTTAATGTCATTATACAAATAATTTCCATTTACAATAGTAACAACAATAAAAACTACCAGGATATACACTTATGGAAGAATATACCAGAGCTATTTGAAAACTTTAAGATGCTCCTGAAGGACACACACACATACCCTGGACAAAAAGAAAGTTAAACCATACTCTTGGATAGGAAGACTGTGTTAGTGAAAATAAGCTAGATTTTCCTTTTTTAACAAATAACCCCCAAATCTTAGCAGCTAAAAATAAAATGTACTTTCTGTTCATACTACAAATCCATCAGGGTTCACCAAGGAGAGCTTCATTGTACACTCTCAGGAACACAGGCTAACAGAACAGTCATCACCTTAAACATTGTAGGTTATCATGCTAGAGGCAACAGAAACTTTGGAGAGTCTCAAACAGACAATGACAAGCTCAGCACAGAAATGACACACATCAGTTCTGCTCACATCTTATTGACGAGTACTGGCAAACACTATTAATGACTGCAACAAAGATGCAGCATCATAAAAAACTAATAACCAGCAGTGAAAGTACTAAAATAGACCAAGAAAGAATTTTTAAAATCAAAATGTTTTACAAAGCAAAACCCACCAAAAGCAGAGTTAAAACACAAACAAGTAGGGGAAATTTGGCAATTTATATCACAGACATGGGACTAATTTTCCAAATATTTAATCAGAGTCCCCAAATCAATTTTAGAAAGCAAGTTGACAACCCACGTGAAATATGGGCAAAATATTTTAATAGTGTCTTCCCAGAAAATACAGATGGCTGTTAAGTCTAGGAAAAGATGTTTAACCACACCCATAATAAAAATAATGACAATTAAATCAGCGAAATACTGTATTTTATTCTATTCTGTTGGCAATGAACAAAAAAATTTTACAATGGTTCATGTTAGTCTTGATGTGAGGAAATGCTATTTTATAACATTGACCAATATGTAAATTGTTACAACCTCTTTGGAAAGCAATTTGCTGAAGATCTATCACAATTATAAAACACCCTTTGATCCAGAAATTCTACTTCTAGGAATATACATACATATATATGAGTGTGCACAAGATTGTTCATAGAAGTATATTTTTATAATGCAAAATACTGAAAACATAAATATCAATCAGAGGTTAAGTAGATTCTGGTAAATCCAGACTTTGAATACTATGTAGTTATAAAATGAATGAGTAGACTCTTTATGTACTAGAACCTGTTACCTAATACTCAATATCTAAGTTAAGTTATGAAAAAAATCAAATGTTATAACTTTAAAATATGTAAAAAGGGGGATAAAAGAGCATATGTACTTTTCTACATATGAAAAAAATGTTTCTGAATGCACATACATTAGTAGCCCTGGGGTAGAGGCCTGAAGGCTATAGATAGGACTATTAGGGAGACTTTTTCACCCCATCATTTGCATTTTTAAAATATTGTACCAGGTGAATGTAATACTTGTTTTTTTTTAATTTAAATATAACAAAGGGAAAAAAGATATAAGACAACTAGAGAATGACCAGGAACATGTTGTTTAAAATTCTCAAGTGGATAAAAGTGTTAAATTGTAAAAACAGATTGCAAAAACTAGGAATATTCCATTTAGAAAGAGAAAACTAAAGACAGGTATAGAGTAAAACATTTTCCAACAAAGCTAAGATTATTTAAGCTTTGAAATTAAAATTTCTGATTATATCTTGGATAAGTATTTCTTTTGCTCCTTGTTGTTTCAATCCTTAGTTATCAAGTGAATTCTGTCCTCAAAAATGTAAATTTTGTGAGAACAAGGAACTTTGTTTCATTTCACTGCTATATGCCTAGCACCTAGAACAATGCTTAGTACACAATAAGTGTTACCATAAATATCTGTTGAATAAGTAACATAGTTGTTTCTATAATTAATAACCTCTTCTATTATAGGTTTTAGTTTGGCTTCTTGTGATTTAAACTTTAAATATTTCCCCAAAATAATAGGTTGGCAACTTCAAAACACAAATGCTAAGGATGTACTTTCCCTGACCTATTTGCGATAATTTCAACTTCAATTTATATATTACTTTTTAAAAGATTTTATTTATTTATATTTTTTAGAGGGAGGGGAAGGGAAGGAGAAAGAGAGGGAGAAAAACATCAATGTGTGGTTGCCTCTTACGTGCCCCAAACTGGGGACCTGGCCTGCAACCCAGGCATGTACCCTGACTGGGAATCGAACCAGTGACCTTTCAGTGTACAGGACGACTCTTTAACCCAACAGCCACATTGGCCAGGGCTAATATTTGCAATTTTTAAAAATCAGGATGACTACCTGTTTCTTCCAGGTCACTCCAGCAGTCAGGTTGCCACAGCAATGCCTTATACATTACCTGCCATCTCCCATTTTAAAAATCATGTCTTCTGGTGAGCCCAAGCTGATACAAAAATTGAGAATAACTGGAAGCATCTCTAAACTTTTGAAGTTGGTATTTTGGAGATCAGTCATGATCCACAAAATTTATCTTAGCATCTCTGCTAGAGATATGTATAAATGAAATTGTTATATACTACTTATTTTCTAAAAGAAAAATCTCCTTTTGCTAACTTAATTAGGCTTCCATCCCATAGACCTTCCACAAGAGAATATTTAGAACATCTGATCTGACAAATATGTACGTACTTACAGGGAATTGAAGAAGGATATTTGAAATCAGGTAAACCAGAAATCTGGAAATATAATAGTTATATCTACCTTGCACGCTGGATCAGCCTATAGGCAATGTACTTGTGGAATAGGTATCCCAGCCGAACGGTGTCTGTATGAAATGTCTCAATTATGAGATTCCTAGCAGTTGTGTGTAGCTCTGAAGGAAGTCCAGAAGTTTTTGTAGCCTGATTTAAGAGTATTAGGTTTTTCCTTTGAGCCTCCACGTCAACAAAATACCTCTGCTCTTTGAGATCTTGGGGAGAGGAAGGAGGTACCATCATCTTGGGTTTCTTGGTGCCTGAAACTGAAGTCATTATGCAGGGCTTGTTTATAGGGGGGAATCGGGATTTCCAGTCCCATTCAGAATGCAAAATCTGTGATGTTTTGGGTAGTTGAGTAGGAAGAGAAGGAAGTGATGTTATAGGCTTCCTGAGAGTTGGAAGGTATCCATCATCAATGGAAGGGGTTTGTGATCCTGGTGTCCTATAACTGGTGAGATAGGACTGAAATGTCATAAATTGTTCCATAGCAAAAGGATCATGGAATCTCTGGATTTCTTCAGAAGTGTCAGAGACCTCTGATATTTGGAACTTTTTAGTGGTGAAAGGGGCTTGAGGTACTTTGGAGCTTGGAGCACTGGGATGGACGAATGCTGATTTGGACTTTAGAGAAGAAATAATTGCCAATCTTTCCTGACTTTTCTTAGTGACAGAAGAGGACAAATCTTTCTGGGGCATTCCAGGGGTTGAGGGGGCCCATAGTGCTGGACGATGCCTAGGGGTGGGAGAGATCCATAGTGGGGAGGCTTGTCTAGGAAAGGTCCATGGTGCCAGATGCTGTCCAAGGGTGGAAGGGGCTTGTAGATAGGGAGACTGCTCATAGGTGGCAGGGAGCTGAAATGTCTGGTGCTGCTCAGAGAGGGTTAAGGGTTCAGATTCCATGAGCTCCTCAGGGATAGAAGAGGCCCCAGGTACCAAGGACTTCCCAGGAGCAAGAGGAGCCCAAAGACTGGGAATCTGTGAGGAGATGGGTGGAACTCCAGATATAAAGGGCTGTCCAGGGGCAAGAGGTGACTGGGGAGTCAGAGACTCCTTAGTTCTGAGGAACTTCCTAGAGCTAAGAAGGGAATCCAGTGTAAGGGGCTGTTCTGGAGTTGGAGGGGCCCCTGATACTGGGAGCTTCCCAGGGGTGGGACCGGCCTCTGGTGCTAAGAACTGCACAGAGGCAGACTGACCCTTAGAAACCAGTGCCTGTCCAGAGGAAGGAAAAGTCGGTGGTACCAGGAGCTTCTTAGGGTCAGAAGCAATCCCTTTCGCTAGGGATTTCTCAGAGACTTGGGTAAAAGGAGACCTTGATATCTGCAAAGGAGTAGAAGACACCTCAAATATAGAGGACTTCTCAGCAATAGATGATGATGCCAGAGACTGCCTAGGTTTTGATTGAATGGAGTGCCTAGAGGGGAGAGACATCTTTGATTCTTGAAATGGTTTCAGAGTGGAAGGAGCCATTATGGGGAATTGCTTAGGAATGTGGGGAGCACTTGGTTTGATGGATTTATCAGTAACAGGAAAGGTCCCCACTTTCAGGGTATGTCCTGAAGGAGGAGCAGCCCAATGTTGTGAAAGCTGCTCATTAGTGGGAGGAGCTCTTGATTTTAGGTCCTGCTTAGACATATGAGCAATATCCCTAGGGTGGGCCTGTCCTGGGGTGTAGGGAGCCCCCAAAAGTTGGACTTTCTTAGGGGTAACGGGATATCTTAAAATGTGGGCTTTATCTGAGGTGAGAGGGGGCCCCAAAGACCTCTTCTGTTTAGGGGTAAGAGTGACAGCTGATACCCAGCCATTTTGTGGAATAATGGGAGCTCCCAATTCCTGGGCCAGATTCAGAGTGAAAGCAGTGCCGAATGACTGAGCCAGTTCATGGGAAGGAGTGACCCCCAGTGTTTGGTTCTGCTTAAGAGAAAGAGTGTTTGATAATTCCTGAACCATTTCTGGAGTAATAGAGACCCCTGATATCCAGGCCTGTTCTGTAGTAAGAGAGGTCTCTAATGTCTGAGCCTGGTCCAGAGTGACCATGACCCCAAGTGCCTGGGCCTTTTCAGGAGTGACAGTAACCCCAAGTGCCTGGGCTTGTTCAGGAGTGACAGTGAGCCCAAGTGCCTGTGCCTGTTCAGGGGTGAGAGTGAGCCCAAGTGCCTGGGCCTGCTGAGGGGTAACAATGACTCCAAGTGGGTGGGCTTGTTCAGGAGTGACAGTGACCCCGAGTGCCTGGGCCTGCTGAGGGGTGACACTGACCCCAAGTGCCTGGGCCTGCTGAGGGGTGAGAGTGACCCCGAGTTCCTGGGCCTGTTCAGGAGTGACAGTGACCCCAAGTGCCTGGGCCAGTTCAGGAGTGAGAGTGACCCCAAGTTCCTGGGCCTGTTCAGGAGTGAGAGTGACCCCGAGTTCCTGGGCCTGTTCAGGAGTGACAGTGACCCCAAGTGCCTGGGCTTGTTCAGGGGTGAGAGTGAGCCCAAGTCCCTGGGCCTGCTGAGGGGTAACAATGACTCCAAGTGTGTGGGCTTGTTCAGGAGTGACAGTGATCCCAAGTGCCTGGGCCTGCTGAGGGATGACAGTGATCCCAAGTGCCTGGGCCTGTTCAGGAGTGAGAGTGACCCCGAGTTCCTGGGCCTGTTCAGGAGTGACAGTGACCCCAAGTGCCTGGGCCTGTTCAGGGGTGAGAGTGACCCCAAGTTCCTGGGCCTGTTCAGGAGTGAGAGTGACCCCGAGTTCCTGGGCCTGTTCAGGAGTGAGAGTGACCCCGAGTTCCTGGGCCTGTTCAGGAGTGAGAGTGACCCCGAGTTCCGGGGCCTGTTCAGGAGTGAGAGTGACCCCGAGTTCCTGGGCCTGTTCAGGAGTGACAGTGACCCCAAGTACCTGGGCCTGTTCAGGGGTGAGAGTGAGCCCAAGTCCCTGGGCCTGCTGAGGGGTAACAATGACTCCAAGTGCGTGGGCCTGTTCAGGAGTGACAGTGATCCCAAGTGCCTGGGCCTGCTGAGGGGTGACAGTGATCCCAAGTGCCTGGGCCTGTTCAGGGGTGAGAGTGACCCCAAGTTCCTGGGCCTGCTGAGGGGTGAGAGTGACCCCGAGTGCCTGGGCCTGTTCAGGTGTGACAGTGACCCCAAGTGCCTGGGCCTGCTGAGGGGTGAGAGTGACCCTGAGTTCCTGGGCCTGTTCGGGAGTGACAGTGACCCCAAGTGCCTGGGCCTGTTCAGGGGTGAGAGTGAGCCCAAGTCCCTGGGCCTGCTGAGGGGTAACAATGACTCCAAGTGTGTGGGCTTGTTCAGGAGTGACAGTGATCCCAAGTGCCTGGGCCTGCTGAGGGGTGACAGTGACCCCAAGTGCCTGGGCCTGCTGAGGTGTGAGAGTGACCCCAAGTTCCTGGGCCTGTTCAGGAGTGACAGTGACCCCAAGTGCCTGGGCCTGTTGAGTGGTGATGGTGACCCCTAGAGCCAGGGCTTGTTCAGGAGTAGGAGTGACTCTTAGTGCCTGGGCCTGTTCAGGAGTGACAGTGACCCCAAGTTCCTGGGCCTGCTGAGGGGTGACAGTGAGCCCAAGTGCCTGGGCCTGTTCAGAGGTGAGAGTGAGCCCAAGGGCCTGGGCCTGCGGAGGGGTGACAGTGACCCCAAGTGACCGGGCCTGCTGAGGGGTGAGAGTGACCCCAAGTTCCTGGGCCTGTTCATGGGTGAGAGTGACTTTTAGTACCTGGGCCTGTTCAGGGGTGACAGTGACCCCAAGTTCCTGGGCCTGCTGAGGGGTGAGAGTGACCCCAAGGGCCTGGGCCTGTTCAGGAGTGACAGTGACCCCAAGTGCCTGGGCCTGTTCAGGGGTGAGAGTGAGCCCAAGTGCCTGGGCCTGCTGAGGGGTGACAATGACTCCAAGTGGGTGGGCCTGTTCGGGAGTGACAGTGACCCCAAGTTCCTGGGCCTGCTGAGGGGTGAGAGTGACCCCGAGTGCCTGGGCCTGTTCAGGAGTGACAGTGACCCCAAGTGCCTGGGCCTGTTCAGGGGTGAGAGTGAGCCCAAGGGCCTGTGCCTGCTGAGGGGTGAGAGTGACCCCGAGTTCCTGGGCCTGTTCAGGAGTGACAGTGACCCCAAGTGCCTGGGCCTGTTCAGGGGTGAGAGTGAGCCCAAGTGCCTGGGCCTGCTGAGGGGTGACAATGACTCCAAGTGGGTGGGCCTGTTCGGGAGTGACAGTGACCCCAAGTGCCTGGGCCTGTTTGGGGGTGACAGTGACCCCAAGTGCCTGGGCCTGCTGAGGGGTGAGACTGACCCTGAGTTCCTGGGCCTGTTCAGGAGTGACAGTGACCCCAAGTGCCTGTGCCTGTTCAGGGGTGAGAGTGACCCCAAGTTCCTGGGCCTGCTGAGGGGTGACAGTGACCTCGAGTGCCTGGGCCTGTTCTGGAGTGACAGTGACCCCAAGGGCCTGGGCCTGTTTGGGGGTGACAGTGACCCCAAGTTTCTGGGCCTGCTGAGGGGTGAGAGTGACCCCGAGTGCCTGGGCCTGTTCAGGAGTGACAGTGATCCCAAGGGCCTGTGCCTGCTGAGGGGTGAGAGTGACCCCATGTTTCTGGGCCTGTTCAGGAGTGACAGTGACCCCAAGTGCCTGGGCCTGTTTGGGGGTGACAGTGACCCCAAGTGCCTGGGCCTGCTGAGGGGTGAGAGTGACCCTGAGTTCCTGGGCCTGTTCATGGGTGAGAGTGACTTTTAGTACCTGGGCCTGTTCAGGGGTGACAGTGACCCCAAGTTCCTGGGCCTGCTGAGGGGTGAGAGTGACCCCAAGGGCCTGGGCCTGTTCAGGGGTGAGAGTGAGCCCAAGGGCCTGTGCCTGCTGAGGGGTGAGAGTGACCCCGAGTGCCTGGGCCTGTTCAGGAGTGACAGTGACCCCAAGTGCCTGGGCCTGTTCAGGGGTGAGAGTGAGCCCAAGTGCCTGGGCCTGCTGAGGGGTGACAATGACTCCAAGTGGGTGGGCCTGTTCGGGAGTGACAGTGACCCCAAGTTCCTGGGCCTGCTGAGGGGTGAGAGTGACCCCGAGTGCCTGGGCCTGTTCAGGAGTGACAGTGATCCCAAGGGCCTGTGCCTGCTGAGGGGTGAGAGTGACCCCGAGTGCCTGGGCCTGTTCAGGAGTGACAGTGACCCCAAGTGCCTGGGCCTGTTCAGGGGTGAGAGTGAGCCCAAGTGCCTGGGCCTGCTGAGGGGTGAGAGTGACCTCAAAAGCCTGGGCCTGCTGCCCAGTGAGACTGAGCCTCTGGGTCTGGACCTGCTCGGGGGTGAATGTGATTTCCTGGGTCTGGGCCCACTGAGGGATATGAATGACCTCATGTGTGTGGCCCTGTTCTTGGGTAATAGGGACCCCCCAAATCTGTGCCTGTTCTGCTGTTAGTGGGATGTGCTTTGCCTGGGCTTGTTCTAATGTGAGAAATGACTTTAGTGACTGGTTTTCCTCGGGGATAATAGGGGTCCCCAATGCCTGGTCTTGTTGCTGCATAAGAAAGGCCTCTGGTATTTGTGTCTTCTGAAGTTTGAAAGGAATTTTCAATTTGGGGATTTGTTCAAAAGTGAGAGGAGTCCTCAATGCCTGTGCCTGCTCAGGTGGATAAGTTACTCCTAAACCCTGAGACATCTTTGGAGTAGGGGTACTCCCCAATGCTTGAATCTGCTGAGAGGGATGAGTGATTCCCAGTGCTGGGGCCTCCTCATGAATGACAGCAATGGACTTTGTGGGAGACTTTCCAGAAATAGGAAAGGGCTCAGGTGAGGAAGACTGTGTGGAGGTGGGAGGAATGATTGGCATGGAGTGCTCTTCAACAAGAGTCTCTGGTGTCTTAAGATTTACATGCGACTCTTTTCTTTTCTGTAACTGATACGCCTTCTTCCACATGTTCTTCCATCTGGGAGCCAACGTCACTGAAGTGTGGCCTAATACCTTTCCAAGTTCTTCAATGTTTTCCTCCTTAATCTTCATCCGCTCCTTTACTTTTTTCTGCCACCGACTTTCATGTTCCTCTACTTTTCTCATTGATTTCCGCTTCTCTTCATCCTCCTCCCAACTACTTTCTTGCTTCAGATGTTTGACTTCTTTCTGAATCTGCCCCATCTGCTGTCCCTTGTTCTTCTCCAAGAGTATTCCTTGCCCTTTGATTTTTTGCCTCCATGCTTCCAGCTGCTGCTTTTGCTTCTGCTCCTCTTTCTCCTCTTCCATTTGCTTTTGCTTCTCATCTTGCTGAGTCTGCTTTTGCATCCTCTGTCTTTGCCATTCCTTCCATGCTTCCTCCAGCTCCTGCTCTTGCTTTCCCTCCTTCATCTGGAGCCATGCCTTTTCCTTATCCAAATTCTTCCTTGTCATCTCATAGCTTGTCTTCCAGAGATTCCTTTCTTCTGGCAACTGGTATTTAAGATCCATATCAAAACCTTTTCCTTGAACTTCTTGCAGATATTCCTCCTGTCTTTGTTTTTCCTTCTCAGGCCCTGTCCCTGCTATTGAGGCTACAGGAGCACCTATTTCACTTCCTATTTCTGTCAAGATTGCTTGTATCACACTGTGAGTGACTGGGTCCATGCTCACAGATGACAATAAGGAGCTCATTTCAGACATTGCACTAATTGGCTTCTGAGAATGCAATCCTGGCATACGTAAGACTGCCTTTTTTCGTTTAATAGGTTTCTTTCCAACGTGTCCTGCATTTTTTATGTCTTTATATTTTCTTAAGATTTTTGTCACAGTTTCAGCCACATTTTGGAAATATTCCTCCATTTTTGCCTTTATGATTCCTAATTTCTCCACCTCTGCTTTTTTTAGCATTAACTCTTCTTCTGGCACAGTTTTTTTATCCAAAGGCTTTCCTGTGTTATCAATTTTCTCTTTTAAGAAAGCCATTATGGCTTTATGAAAGTCTTCTAGATTACTCTGTTCAATTTTGCCATCTGAACTTCCTAGAACTTGAGTAGATTCTGAAGTCTCTTTAGTTACCCTAGATTGTGGCTTAACAAGTTCATGAGACTTGAGCTTCTTGGCGAAAACTGACATGTCCTTCTCTGCAGTTTTTCCTTCTTTGCTTATGGTAGTTTCTGGAGAGATGTGATGTTTTTTTCCTTTCCTTTTTACTTTCTCAAAGGGACGATCAAGTTGGGTGGAAATGTATGGCTGTGCTTGGCTACTCATATCACTTTTGCTTTCTTTGTCCGTTGACTCTGTGGCAGGCTTCTCTTGAATCTCTGAAGAAATTTGGCTTTTCTCAAGTATATGTTCAAGTTTCATATTCCTGAGTCGGTCCCATACATTAGGTGCACTTTTGCCATCTTGGCTCTTTGTGTCAGTTGAAGGGAAATCAGCAGAAACACGCTGAATTTTTGATTCAGTGAATGACTTTGATTTGGCTTCAGAAAGGAATTTTCTTTCTTTACCCTTCTTTTCCAGTGCTGGTAGCTCAAAGTGGTGATCAACTTTGGTCTCTGAGACTATCTCTTTACCTTTTTCATCACTCAGAGTAGATCCAGAGGTCTCCTGCACATATGGGCTCTTTGCGCTCGCTGTTTTCTGTGATTGATACTGATCAGTCCCACCTTTCTCATAGACATCACCTTTCTTCAGTGATCTCTTACCTTTAGTGATATCTTCAGAAGGTGTTTTCTCTACTTTCTCAGGTAGAAGGGATTGCTCTTCAGTTAAATCTGGAGTCATTTCATCTTGGGCTGTGTATAAAATACCTGAGTCCCACTTGATCCCTGAGGCTTTGGTACCCTTGCTTTGGGCCTCTTCCATACTATTTTCAAACTCTTTGGCTAAAATACTATCTATACTCTCTTCTTTATCAGCCTTGCTACTGGTCGTGGATGATTGTGGAGAAGGCTCAGGTGATACTTTCAAGTTTGATGTGAGTGACCCTGTTGACACTTTGGATTGAATAAGTTGTTCACATTTTTCTTCTGCATCTTGAAGTTTCTGCTGAAGCATTTCATTTTCTTTACTGAGCTCTTGTATTATCTTTAGGGAGACCTCTTTTTCTCCTCCACTTATCTCATTCATATACATATTGGCATTTTGGAAGTTAACTTTTAATTCATCCTTTAGTGAACTCAATGCTATAGAAAGGTTTTTTATTGTCGATGATATATATTTAATAGCACTGTTTTCCAATTTATTGAACATTGCAGTTTTTACAAGTTCCTGTAGCATACCTTGGATTTCTGAAACCTTTGTATTTGTTGCGAATTCATCACTAATCATCTGATCTGATCTTAAAGCATGGGCTGTTGCAGGTCGCTTTATAACTCTTTCTTTCCAAGATTTCCATAGAGTACCTCTGGTCGCTAGAAGAAAAAAAAAAACATGAAACACAAAATAATGAGATTGCATTTCTTCTTCTGTGTTGTGTTCTATCTATGTTTAAGCCTAAAGAAGTTAGTGTAAATTAACAGATACCTAAAGGAATCAAGTTTGTTTTGTAAATTAACAGATAGCTAAAGGAAGCAAATTATTATTATTTGATGATAATTACTCATCAAATACAACATATCAATAGAGATAGAAATTAGAAAAGCCAAGTGGAATAAATGGAGCTGAATAGTATAATAACAAAAATAAAAAATTAGCAAGTGTTGCAGGTTCGATTCCCAGTCAGGGTACATGCCTGGGTTGCAGTCCATGACCCCAGCAACCACACATTGATGTTTCTCTCTCTCTATCTCCCCCTCCAAAAAAAAATTAGCCATAAGTGTTCAACAGTAGATTTGAACTAACAGAAGAAAATAACCAGCAAACTTGACGTTAGATTAGTAGAAATTGTCTAATCTGAAGAACAGGGAAAAGAAAGAATAAAGAAAAATAAACAAAGCCTCAGACACTTGTGGGACACCATTAAGCATACCAATGTACAAATAATAAGAAGGCCCAGAAAAAGAGAGAGGGACATTAAAAGTAATTGAAGAAATGGCTAAATCATCCCAAATTTGGTAAAAAACAAAAACAAAACATTAATTTACACATTCAAGAAATTCAGCAAATTCTAACTATTACAAATACAAAATAATCCATACCTAGACAAATTATTGTCACACCATTGAAAGCCAGACAAGGAGAGAATCTTTAAAGAAAAAAGAGAAAAATGACTTACCACAATCTAAAGAGACTCATCAGGTACAGGGGAAACCACAGCTCACTCTTTATCAGAAACAATGGAGGCCAGAAGGCAGTGGGCTGATATATTCAAAGTGCTGAAAGAATTATACTTTGAATATATACAAGAATTCTATATCCAGAAAATCTATTCAAAAAGTGAAGGTAAGGCATCCATTCCCTGAAATAACATTCTTCCCAAAGTCACATGCATTAACAACTCTTATAACTCTATTGTATGTGTTTTTGAACACTTCTCTAAATGCATTATGGAATGTCTATAATATCCATTCCCTGAAATAATACTCTTTTCAAAGTAGCATGTATCTACAACTCATAAAAAAAGATTAAAAATGAGATATACAGAGGGCAAGTATGTATATGAAAAGATGCTCAATACCATGTTATTACGGAATTGCAAATTACAATGAGATACTGTTATACACCTATTAAAATAGCTGCAATCCAAAAACTGATAATACCAGATGTTGACAAGGATAGCGAGCAAAAGGAACTCTTGCTTATTACTGGTGGGAAATAAAAAATGGTACAGCTACTTGGGAAGACAGTTTGGAATTTTTTTTACAAAGTTACTTAACATAGTAATGTAGTCTTACAGGATGCAGCAATCATTCTCCTAGGTATTTACCCAATTAATTTGAAAACTTATGTCCATATACAAAAAAACTTGCATCAATATGTTTATAACAACTTTATTCTTAAACATGAAAATCTAGAAGCAACCAAGATGTCCTTCAATAGGTGGATAAACAAACCGTGGTACATCTATACAGTGGAACATTATTCATCAATAAAAAGAAATATGTCATTAAGCCACAAAAAGATATGGAAGAACCTTAAATGTGTATTGCTAAGTAATAGAAACCAGTCTGAAAAAGCTCCGTACTACATAGTTCCAATTATATGACATTCTTGAGAAACATTAAAGAACAGCGGTTGCCAAGGGCTTAGAGAGAGAAGGGAAAGATGAATAGGTGAAAACAGGTTTTTAGGTAGAGGAACTATTCTGTATGATACTGTAATGATGGATGCATGACCATATACATTTATCAAACCCCATAGAAATCTACAGCACAAACAGTGAAACAATGTATCCAAATTTTTAAAAATAACTGTTTAGGAGGTTAGGCAATCTCAGGAAATAATACAGACTATGATAAGAGAATCTAATTGTATTAGAAATGTATAACACAACCTTACTGAAAGGGTTGGAGGGAAAGGTGGTGTCCTAAATAACTGGAACTGAATGGAGCCTGTATGTCTGAAGGCAGGAAGAACTGCGCATAGGTACTGTACTCTAGTTGATAAGTTATTTCCCTTGGGGGTATGAGTTAATAATCTAATACTGCTATACCTATATACTGGAGTTCAACAATTAAGTAAATGGATGACGTGGTAGGAGCAGGTTTCTCATTGTTAGGGGACTTACAGGCAAGCAAAGGTAGAGAGCTACAATGATCTAGATGATTATGGATTAAGTTAGAGACATCAATAAGAACTCATGTTTAGCTTAATGTACTTATAGGAGACTACATAGGTAAATATTCATAGATATGTGTATGAGGTCTGTCTGCAAAAGTCCAACTATTGTTAATACAATGAGAACAGTTTGCACGCCATCAATGTAACCTGGCTGCCAGGGAGAGTGGATTGGAATGCACATGAGTGAACAATGGTGACTTCGCTGTACTAGTCAGCAGGGGTGGTAGATACTGTTGAGTGAGCATGTGTATCCTGTGGTGGTCACATTCAAAATAAGCAAGTAGAGCAACGAATCTGCATCAAATTTTGCTTTAAACTTGAACATTCCTCCACTGAAACTATTTGGATGATTCAAGAAGGCCACAGCTATGGGCAATTGGTGATTGGCAGCTTTATCACAACAATGAGCCCACTCATGCATCACATCTCCTGCAGAGCCTTTTGGCAAAACATCAAATCACCCAGGTGATTCAGCCCCTCTACAGCCCAGATTTGGTGCCCTGTTACTTCAGGCTTTTCCCAAAACTAAAATCACCTTTAGGTGAAAAGGAAGAGATTTCAGGCAATCAGTGAGATTCAGGAAAATACAATGGGGCAGCTGATGGTGACTGGGAGAACTGTGTGAGGTCCCAAGGAACCTATTTTGAAGAGGACTTAGGTGTCATTGTCCTATGTACAATGTTTTTATATCTTACATCTTTTTCAATAAATGTCTCTATTTTTCACATTACATGGTTGGATACCTTTAGACAGACCTCGTATATTCATGCTTTGTACACACATTTTTGTTTTTGTTTTGCTGTCAGATGAGAGGGCCAAACCAAATGACACCCCAGTAGCAACGAGCACATCTAGCAGCCAAAACTTGGTTTTTAGTAATACTGTTCTCTAATAAAAGGAAACAGGACTTTTAGAAAAATAGAAAATTCTAAGATTGAGATAGGAAATATTCAACATGAACCTGAATTATCTTGTAGTGACAGAAAAATACTAAAAGATGATAAAAGAAAAAAATTATATTCATGGGAGTATGTCAAAGGGACATAGGAACCAAATGAAAGATTGGTTCCTGATAGCCAAAGCTGGAATAACTTGAACAAGAAATCAAGTAGTATTGAATTATACCCCAAAATATAAATACCTGTGAGGTCATTTTGATAGAAATTAAAAATTTTTTAAAATTAGCAAATAGGTACCAGAGACAAATTCTTATGCATAAGAACTTCAAATAATAAATGTAAATATTCCACCCTAAAGGAGTGGGCTGCACACATAAACTTCCTTTTAAAGAGTATAGTATGGAAAATGAGGAAAAAGAGTAACTTTACAGTGGAGAAACCTGAAAAGCACTACTTTAGCCAGGTGATCAATGTCAACATTAAGTCACAAGTCATTTGATAATATGTACCCTTGAAATAATATGGTGACAATGGTACTTTACCTCTGTGATTTTTCTCACCCAAACTCATACCCCAGGATAAACATGGAAAAAAATCACACAAATTCCAATAGAGAGGCATCTAACAATATACCTGACCAGTACTCCTGAAAACTGTCAGGCCCAGGCCAGTGTGGGTGAGTTGGTTGGAGCATCGTCCAGTAAAACAAGTGGTCATGGGTTCAATTCCTGATCAGGGCACATGCTTAGGTTGCAGGTTTGGTCCCCATTAGGGGCACATATGAAAGACAACTGATTGATGTTTTTCTGTTTTACATTGAGTTTCTCCCTCTCTCTCTCCCTCCCTTCCCCTCTCTCTGAAATCAATAAGCATGTCCTCAAGTGAGGATTTGAAAAGAAAACTGTCAGGGACATAAAACACAAGGAAAAATCTGGAGTCTTAAGATGGCGGCTTTGTTGGAGGGAGCGTAATCCCCTTCCTCTATGCAGGGGAGAGAAACTCTCAGATCGGTGGAGGAACAGAGCAAGGGGCATAGGTTATCGCAACATTTATGAAAACAGGACATCAAAAATTATAGCGGACATTGAAAAAACAGACAGTAAGGATACTGCTTCAGGACAATAGGGACCCAGGGATCAGTGCAGGGACCAGGGAGGTTGCAGCCCCCAGGCCCGGTGCTCAAGGAGCTCCCTGGTCTGCTTCAGGGCACCGGGAAGAGCGGAATCACCACTCCCTCCCTGGACTACGGAGATTGGGTAATACCACGGGAGGCCTTGTTGCTTGAAGGCACAGAGAGGGGAGTTGGACTGGAAGACAGTTGTGTAGGGGCTGCAGGCACCTACGCATAGCCCTGGGAGGGGTGAGTGCCCCTAGTCTGTGGGACCAGGGGTGGCCTGGACGTGCGTCCGCGCCCCCAGCCTGGTGAGAGTGTGGTTCTGTGGAAGACCCAGACCTCGAAGCCCTGAACAAGGAAAGGGCACAGGTGTTTTTGGGTTTCTGGAGCCTGTGGTGGTGAACTCCGGGGAGCACACGCCCCTTCAGGATTTCTGACTCTTGCGCTGTGAACCCGGAAGGGTTATGGCATTTGGGGGGTTCCTGGAGCCCGCAACAGGGAAATTAGTGGAAGTGCGCACCCCTTCAAGATCCCTGGAGCTTGCCCCATGAATCCAGAAAAGATGTGGGTGCTTCCCAAGAACACAGAGCTCGCTGTGGTGAAATTTGGGGGAAGAGCGTGTCTCCTTGCAATCCCCAAAGCTTGTACCATGAACCCAGAAAAGACACAGGAGCTCTGCGGGGCCCTGGAGCCCGGGAGAAGGTGGCAGTGAGCTCCGGAGAGCATGCTTGGGAGCGCCCATATCCAAATCCAGTGTCCTGCAGGGGCACATTGGAGCGGCTCTGGGGAGAGTACGCTGCTGGCCCTGGGGACAGTGCCCGGGAGACTGTCTGAGTTCTGACTGGGAAGAGTGAAAAGCATTCCAAAAGCCCCTCAGCCTGCTGAGGCCAGCAAGACCAGAAAAACTGGTTTGGCCAGTTAGAAACCAACAAGAGGGTTTTTGTTTGTTTGTTTGTTTGGCTTTTTTTGGCTGTTGTTGTTTGTTTGATTTTATTTTGTTTTTTAAGTGACCTTTTATTTTTAAATTCTTATTATTTTTATATCTCTCAATTCCTTACGTTTCTCTTCCTTTCATCCTAGTATTATTCCTTCCAATCCAAATTTATCTCTCCTGCATTCCATCTTCTGCTTTTTTTTTTCCTTTTTTTTCTGAGCCTGTAAGTTACTGCTAACTTGTATTATCTTTTTCTTACTTTTCTGACATTTTTTATTTTAATAGTATTTTGGTATTCTTTTTCTTTCTGTATAGTCTTCTTTGCTTGGCTGGTTATACTGTCATTTGATAGGTTCCCCCTGTTATCTCATTCACAGTGTGTTAGTAATTTACTGTCCTTCATTTGTGTTCCATTAGTATACCTCTCAAGGTTCTATACTCCTTATTCTTGTTATCTAGACCTCATAGATTCTGCCACATAATTGTTGCTTTAGTATTACTGTAAATAAGACCTAGTGCATACAATTGTAAATACTACTCAACACCCCTCCCTGATCTCAGCCCACACCCCTCCCAGATCTCAGCCCACTTCGAAATTTCCTGAACTATATTATTGTGGGGATTGTCTTTATTCTTTTACACACTACTCCTATTTACTAATCTTTTTTCCCACCCTACCTCAGAATCTGACCTTCCACAGCCTCACAGCTTTCTAGATCCAACTAACAATCCTTGTGTCCCCAATAAGAGTCTTATCTTCTTTCCATCCTTTCTAAAACATGGCTAGTGGGGTGGAAGATCATGGTTAACACTATACTTAGCCAAAGGATATCCCATCTCTTCTCTACTGGCTGCCACTGTAAATATCATAGAATACTGTCTTGCTGTCTTAAACCAGTTTGCCTTACTCCTCCAACTGATCACAAAAAGGAGTAGGGGGAAGCTGTGAACACCAGGATACACGAAGGAGACTGCACCACTGAATCTCACAGGTATTCTACCACAGAAGTTCACCCCATAATCACAGGGAACCAGAACAGATCAATTTAAGAAACAGAGGCTAACAAGAAGAGCTTCATGAATAATGAGAAGACAAAGAAACAATCCCCAAATGAAGGGAAAGGAGGAAGCCTCAGAAAGAATGCTAAATGTAATAGAGGCAACTCAACTATCAGATATTGAGTTCAAAACAATGATTATCAAGAAGCTCAATGAACTCACAACGAGCTACCAGAAACTACAGGGAAGCTACAACGATCTCACTGCAAACTATATCAACATGAAAAAGGAAATAGAAACTATCAACAAGGGCCAAGAGGAAATGAAGAATGCTTTTTCTGAACTGAAGAACACAGTAGAAGGAATGAAAAGCAGGATTGATGAAGCAGAAGACCAGATCAGCGAGTTGGAGGACAAAGTAGAAAAAAACACCCAGAAAGAGCAAGAAAAGGAAAAGAGGCTTAGAAAGAATGAAGAAAGATTAAGGGAATGCAAGACAATATGAAACGTAATAATATCCATATAATAGGGATACCAGAAGGAGAAGAAGAAGAACAAGTGATAGAAAACCTATTTGAAAAAGTAATGATGGAAAACTTCCCTAATTTGTTGAGAGAAAAAGTCACACAAATCCAGGAAACACAGAGAGTCCCAATCAAGAAGAACCCAAAGAGGCCCACCTCAAGACACATCATAATTAAAATGGCAAAATTTCAAGACAAAGAGAGAATATTAAAGGCAGTAAGAGAAAAGCAGGAAGTAACATACAAGGGAGCCCCAATAAGGCTAACAGCTGACTTCTCAATGGAAACACTCCAAGCCAGAAGAGAATGGCAAGAAATATTCCAAGTAATGAGAACCAGAGGTCTGCAACCAAGGCTACTTTGCCCAGCAAGGCTCTCAATCAAGACAGAAGGCCAAATAAGAAGCTTCTCAGACAAAAGAAGTATAAAAGAATACACCTCCACTAAACCAGCTCTGCAAGAGATGCTAAAGGGACTGCTTTAAGGAAAGGAAGGAAAAGAGAGAGAGAGAGAGAGAGAGAGAGAGAGAGAGAAACACACGTACATAAATGGCAATGAATAAGTACCTATCAATAATAACCTTAAACGTAAATGGATTAAATGCTCCAATCAAAACACATAGAATACCTGAATAGATAAGGAAACATGATCCACACATACGCTGCCTACAAGAGACTCACCTCAGGATAAAAGACCTGCACAGGCTGAAAGTGAAGGGCTGGAAACAAATTTTCCAAGCAAATGGACAGGGAAAAAAAGCCAGGGTAGCAATACTCATATCAGACAAAATAGACTTCCAAAAAAGGACCATAAACAGAGACCCAGAAGGTCACTTCATAATACTCAAGGGAACAATCCACCAAGAAGACATAAATATTGTAAATATATATGCACCCAACATAGGAGCACCCAAATACATAAAGAAAATCTTAGAGGACTTCAAGAAAGATAGGGACAGCAACACAATTAGAGTGGGGGATTTTAACACCCCACTGTCAAAAATGGACAGATCTTCCAAACAAAATATCAACAAAGATATCGTGGCATTGAACAATACTCTAGATGAAATGGATTTAGCTGATATATACAGGGTCCTCCATCCCAAAGAAGCTAAATACACATTCTTTTCAAATGTACATGGAACATTTTCAAAGATAGACCACATGATAGGACACAAAACAAGTCTCAACAATTTTAAGAAAATTGAAATCATACTAAGCATTTTCTTGGATCACAAGGGACTGAAGCTAGAAACCAACCCCAAGGAAATAAACCCAAAACACTCAAAATCATGGAGATTAAATAGCATGCTATTAAACAATGAATGGATCAAGAATGAAATTAGGGAATAAATCAAAAGGTTTCTGGAAACCAATGAAAATGAACTCACAATAACCCAAAACTTATGGGACACAGTGAAGGCAGTCCTGAGAAGGAAGTTCATAGTGATACAGGCATACCTAAAAGAGATAGAAATTTTTCAAACAAACAACCTAACCTTATGTCTACAAGAATTTGAGGAACAACAACAAAGACAGCCCAGAGCAAGCAGAAGGAAGGAAATAACCAAGATCACAGCAGAATTAAATGACATAGAGACTAAAAGCACTATTCTAAGGATCAATGAATCCAAGAGCTGGTTCTTTGAAAAGATAAACAAAATCGACAAGCCTTTAAGCAGACTCATCAAGAAAAAAAAGAGAGAAGACACAAAAAAAAACACAATCAGAAATGAAAGAGGAGAGATTACAACAGATACCTCAGAGATACAAAGGATTGTACAAAATTACTACAAAGAACTGTATGCCAAGAAATTTGAAACCCTAGGTGAAATGGACAAATTTCTAGAAAAATGGAATCTTCCAAAATTCAATAAAAAAGAAGCAGAAAGCCTGAACAAACCAATAACTGCAAAAGAAATTGAAGCAGTAATCAAAAAACTCCCAACACACAAAACCCCTGGACCAGATGGTTTCACAGGAGAATTCTACAAAGCATTTAAGGAAGAGCTAACCCCTATCCTTCACAGACTATTCCAAAAAATCCAACAAGATGGAAGACTCCTAAACTCTTTTTATGAGGCCAACATCATCCTAATTCCAAAACCAGATAAAGACACAACAAAGAAAGAAAACTTCAGGCCAATATTGCTGATGAACATTGACACTAAAATCCTCAACAAAATACTGGCAAACTGCATCCAACAATACATTAAAAAGATCATACACCATGACCAAGTGGGATTCATTCCAGGAATGCAAGGAATGCATTCGCAAATCAGTAAATGTAATACATCACATAAACAAAAGCAAAGACAAAAACCACATGATCATATCAATAGATGCAGAAAAAGCATTTCATAAGGTACAGCACCGATTTATGATAAAAACACTCGGCAAAGTGGAAATGGAGCATTCCTCAACATAATAAAGGCCATATATGAGAGACCTACAGCCAACATCATACTCAATGGGCAAAATATAAAATCTTTTCCACTAAGATCAGACAAGGAACAAGACAAGGCTGTCCACTTTCATCACTTCTATTCAATATAGTACTGGAAGTTTTAGCCACAGCGATCAGACAAGAAAAAGAAATAAACGGCATCTAAATCAGAAAGGAGGAAACAAAACTGTCACTGTTTGCAGATGACATGATAGTGTACATAGAAAATCCTATAGACTCCACCAAAAAAGTGCTTGACCTAATAAATGAATTTGGCAAAACAGTGGGATACAAAGTCAATATCCAGAAATCAAAGGCATTTCTGTACACCAACAATGAAACAGCAGAAGCAGAAATCAAGAAAAAAATCCCATTTGAAATAGCAAAAAGAAAAATAAAATACCTAGGGATAAACCTAACCTAAGAGGTAAAAGACCTATATGCAGAAAACTACATAACACTGAGGAAAGAAATCAGGGAAGACACAAACAAATGGAAACATACACCGTGTTCATGGATTGGAAGAATTAATATCATCAAAATGTCCATACTACCCAAAGCAGTTTACACATTCAATGCAATACCCATTAAAGTACCAATGGCATATTTCACAGACATAGAACAAACACTTCAAAAATTTATATGGAATCATAAATGACCCCGAAGAGCTGCTGCAATTTTGAGAAAGAAAAGTAAAGTAGGAGGGATCACAATACCTGACACTAAACTATACTACAAGGCCACTGTAATCAAAACAGCCTGGTACTGGCATAAAAACAGGCACATGGACCAATGGAACAGAACAGAGAGCCCAGAAATAAGCCCAAGTCTCTATGGTCAATTAATATTTGACAAAGGAGGCAGCGACATAAAATGGAGTAAAAACAGCCTTTTCATCAAATGGTGTGGGGAGAACTGGACAGCTACGTGCAAAAAAATGAAACTCAAGAACGAACTTAAACCTTACACAAAAATAAATTCAAGGTGGATAAAGGACTTGAACGTAAGCTGTGACACCATTAAAGTCCTAGAGGAGAACATAGGTAGGAAAATCTCAGATATTTCACGCAGAAACTTTTTTACTGACTTGTCCCCTAGAGCAAGGGACATAAAGGAAAGAATAAACAAATGGTACCTCATCAAAACAAAAAGCTTCTGCACAGCTAAAGAAAACAGTATCAAAATAAAAAGAGAACCAATTGTATGGGAAAACATATTTGCCAATGATACCTCGGACAAGGGTTTAATATCCAAATCATATAAAGAACTTACATGACTCCACTCTAAGAAAACAAGCAACTCAATTAAATGGGCAAAGGACTTGAACAGACACTTCTCCAAGGAGGACATACAGAGGATCCAAAGACACATGAAGCGATGTTCAATATCGCTAGCCATCAGAGAGATGCAGATTAAAACCACAATGAGATACCACTTCAGACCGGTCAGAATGGCCATCTTAAACAAAGCAACAAACAACCAGTGTTGGAGAGGTTGTGCAGAAAAGGGGACCCTAGTGCATCGTTGGTGGGAATGCAGACTGGTACAACCACTATGAAAAGCAGTATGGAACTTCCTCAGAAAACTAAAAATGGATCTGCCTTTTGACCCAGCAATTCCACTGCTGGGACTATATCCTATGAACACTAAAACACCAATACAAAAGAACTTTTGCACCCCAATGTTCATAGAAACACAATTTACAATAGCTAAGTGCTGGAAACAACCTAGATGCCCATCAGTAAATAAATGGATCAAAAAACTATGGTACATTTACACAGTGGAATCCTATGCAGCAGAAAGAAAGAAGGAGCTCCTACCCTTTGCAACAGCGTGGATGGAACTGGAAAGCATTATGCTAAGCGAAATAAGCCAGGCAGCGAAAGACAAATACCATATGATCTCATCTTTAACAGGAACCTAAACAACAAAACAAAGAAACAAGCAAACTATAACCAAAGACACTGAAATAGAAGACAGGCTGACAGTGACCAGAGAGGAGAGGGAATTTCAGGGGAGAATGGGAAGGGTTTACAGGAACAAATTTAAAGGACACATGGTCTAAAGCTAGGGGGAGGGTGGTAATGGGAGGGAAGTGGGGAGGGATGGGTGGGTGGGCTGGAATGGGAGTAAAAGGGAGAAAACTGTACTTGAACAATGATTAAAAGAAAAAAAAAACACAAGGAAAAATATGAAAAACTGTCACATCCAAAAAAGCCAAAAGAGACATGACAACTAAATGTAGTCATGTACCTTATATGGGATCCTGAAACAGGAAAAGGACATTAAGTAAAAATAAGGAATTATAAGTAAATTATGGACTTTAGTGAATAATGTGCAGTATTGATTTGTTAATTATAACACGTGTATCATTTCAATCTATTAATAACAGTAAAAACTATGGGGAGATTTGTAGAACTCTGTGTTATTTTCTTAATTTTTTTTCTAAATCTAAAACTGCCTTTGCCCTGGATGAGTAGCTGAGTTAGTTTGAGCATCATCCCAATATACCAGGATTGTGAGTTTGAACTTCCTGATACATATATCAGTCCATCAGGAAGCTATCACAATTATAAACATATATGCACCTAACAACAGAGGCTTAAAATACAGGAAGCAAAAACTGACAGAATTAGAGAAATAAATAACTCAACAATAGTAGTTGGAGAGTTCAATGTCCCACTCAATAACATATAGAATAACTAGACTAAAAACTGATAGGATGTTTACAGAAGACTAGAAGAACAGTATAAACCAACTGTAGAATATTCCACCCAATAATAGCCGAGTATATGTTTTCAAGCACACAAGAAACACTATTTGAATCCTCACCCAAGAACATGCTTATTGATTTTAGACAGAAGGGAAGGAAAGGAGAGAGAGGGAGAGAAACATCAATTGCTTATGTCTTGCATGCACCCTGATTGGGGACAGAACTTGCAATGCAGGCATGTACCCTGACCGGGAACCGAACCCACATTCTTTCCATTTATGGGATGATGCTCCCTCTAACTGAGCCACACTGGCCAGGGCAAGAAATATTTTAAAAAATAGACTATATGCTAGGCTATAAAACAAGTTCCAATACATTTAAAAGGATTGAAATAGTACAAAGTATGTTCCCCAGTTGCAATGAGATAAGTAGAAGATAGATAGATAGATAGATAGATAGATAGATAGATAGATAGATGATAGTCTACTGGTTCTGTTTCTCTGATTGAACCCTGACTGATACAACTTATACAACACTAAAACAATGATAGAACTTACAAATTTTTGAGAGAAAGCGAAATATCAATTTATTATTCCACCCATCTATGCATTCATTGTGATTCCTATATATGCCCTGACCAGGATTGAACCTGCAACTTTGACATATCAGGATGACACTCTAACCAACTGAGCTATCTGGCAAGGACTATGATAAAACTTTTATAAAACAAAAAATGATAAATTGATTGGGCTTTATAAAACTTAAACACTTCGGAGCTTAAAAGTCACCATTAAGACAATGAAAAGACAAAGGAAAACATCCCTGGCTAGTGTGGCTCAGTGGATTGAGTGCCAGCCTGTGAACTGAAAGGTCACTGGCTTGATTCCCAGTCAGGCACATGCCTGGATTGCCGGCCAGGTCTCCAGTTGGGAGCAAGCAAGAGGTAACTGACCAATGTATCTCTGACACATTGATGTTCCTCTTCCTCTCTTTTTCCCTCCCTTCCCCTCTCTCTAAAAATAAATAAATAAAATCTTTTTAAAAATTAAAAGAAAATGAAAAGTCAAGTTACAGTCTGGGATAAAATATTTGCAAATCAATTTATCCAGAGTATATAAAGAACTCTTAAAATTCAATAACAAAAATGAGTAAATATTTGGATAGATACTTCATCAGAGAAAATATGGCAAAGGCTAATCAGCACATGAAAGGGTGCTTAGTCATTAGAAAAATGCAAATTAAAACCACAATGAGATGCCATTTTACACCTATTAGAAATGGTATAATAGAAAAGACACTAACAAGTGTTGTTGAGGATGTTGAAAAACTGGAACCCAAATACATTACTGATGGGAATGTAAAAGGGTGCTGTCAGATGGGAAATCAGTTAACAATTTATTAAAAAATTAAACATAGGTTTACCAGCAATAGGTAAATGGCCTAGCGATTTTACTCCTAGGTATCTACTCAAATGAAAACCTATGTCCATACAAAAACTTATACATGTTGTTCATAGCAGCATTATTCATAAGAGCTAAAAATTGGAAACAATCCAAATGTCCATGAAATGGTAAGTGGGTAAACAAAGTGGTATATGCAAATACCAGTGTTCTACTGGAAGGAAATGACCAATACATCCTATAACATGGCTAAACCTCAAGAGCATTATGCAAAATGAAAGAAACCAGACCTAAAAGACCACATATAATATAATTCCATTTTATGAAGTATCCAGAAAAGGAAAAATCACTTGAGACAGAAAACAGATTAGTGATTGTCTGGAGTGGGGGGTGGGAATGAATATTAACTGGAAATGGGCATGAGGGATCTTTCTGGGATGAAGAAAATATTCTAAAATTGGATCTAAATTTACCAAAAGTCATGAGTTGTACACTTTAAGTGTGTTAGTTTTATGGTGTATAAATTATAACTCAATAAAGACTGTCTTTTAGAAAAGTAAAATCTATTTCCAATGTTTTAAAGCAGCCTTACTTATTTTTTTCTTTTGTTGATTCTGTTCTTCAAGCAAAATGGCAGTAGTTCGACTCAGTATCTTGACATTGCTCTCAATTGCTTTGAATGTTTCTGGTAAAAGCTCCATTTGTGCTATCCAGTAGTGGTGTTCATCAATGTCAAATTCGGTCATCTCAGACAAAATGGCATCTTGAAGAGAGTTAAGAAAATTACTTTTGTGCAGAAAAATAAATAATTGTAGCCCTATGGGCATATAATACTGGCTAACTACTCCATGTTGTAGTATTGGGGAATATAAGTATCTCACGCTTATTGCTATTCTGAGCCTTTTCTCTGTAAGGAAATGAAAAAGGAACAGATTTAGAATAGAAGGTTAAACAGTTAAGTCTTGGACATAAAAATATGAATCAGGTTAAAAGATCTCTATTTGGTTTAGTTCCATGACTCCAGGGAAGTAGGTATCTAAAATGTGAACATGTGTGGTAATATTGGGGATCTAAACCCCAATAAACTCCTTTGGTAAGTAATTTACTATTTTATAACCGCTGTTACTTGAGATTTTCTTGCAATCAAATGAAATTACTTTTTTTTGCATTCTTAGAGTTTATTTGCTTTTTCATTCAACCAACATCTTCTCTATCATGTACTGTTCTAGATTTTGAGGATAAAACATTAAATAAAACAAACTCCTTGACTTCATACTGCTTACATTCTAGTGAAAGGAGACAGACAAAAAATAAAAATAAAAATATTAATTATATAGTATATCAGGCCTTGGCTGGTGTGGCTTAGTGGATTGAGCACTGGTCTGCAGACTAAAAAGTCACCGGTTCAGTTCCCAGTCAGGGCACATTCCTGGGTTGTGGGCCAGGTCCAGGGTTGTGGGTGCATGAGAGGCAACCAATTGATGTATCTCTCATACATCAGTGTTTTTCTCCCTCCCTTTCTCCCTCCCTTTCTGTCTCTCTAAAAAATAAACAAAATCTTTAAAAATAAATAAGTAAAAAATATAGTATGTCAGTTGGTAAGAAATGGTATAGACAAAAATAAAAAAGAGTGAAGAGTAATGGACAAGGGATAGGGAATGGGATGGTCAGAGAACAGCGTATTTTATTTTCCATTTTTGAAGATGTTTAATAGCAGCGTTATTTTCTATTAAAGAAAAACAAAGTTCAAATGCCTAACAATAACTATATTTAACACTTGATACACATATGAAAATATATATATATATATATATATATATATATATATATATATAAAGGCTGCTGAGTAGATACTGGATTTAAACAAAGGTACTATAAGTATAATTCATTATAATTTATGAATTAGAAAAAAGTAATTGCTGAAAGAGATAGTAGAAACTTATTTTCCAATACTCTTTAATTTGGATTCCTCCCCTCCCCCACTCCACTGCCTGCCAACTGAGCTGACTTCCCATCATTAAACCAAAGTGATGATTCTCTGCGAGGCAGATTTTGTCAGTCTCCTTTCACTAGATTCTGTTCTCTAGCTTTTTCATCAACTTTGTGATTTTCCTACAAATGACACACTACCAGCCACTGGTTCAGAGGAAAGAGAATACCTCATTTTAAAGTAAGATATAAGCAGAGAATAAACCATGTGGCTACTGGTGGAAAATGTTCCAGGCAAGGTAACAGTAAACATAAAGGCAAAGGGCAGGAGCATGCTGACATGCCTGAAGCGAAACAAGGAGGCCAGAATAGCTGGCACTAAGTGAGCAAGTCCTATATTCTTACTGTTTTATTCTTGTGAAACAGAGGACAGCTGTTCTCTGAATAACTCCATAGTCATTTCTTTTTCTAGCCTTCTTCTAATCCTTCAGAATTTACTTATAGATTCTGTTCTCTAGCTTTTTCATTAACTTTTGAAAACTTACTCCATTCTTTCAGCCAGGCCAGGATGTGGACAAGTGTCTTTTCTTTAATTTCAACAGAATTAGCATGAGCAGCTATTTTCCCCAGGAAATTTACTCTCCATTTCTTCTGTTCTGTAAGGGAGATTTTCCTTCTAGGGTACACATTCTCATCAACAGTGTAGGGTCTTATTTTCTGCTGCACAGTTTGCATTATATCAGCCAGCTGCATATTAATGTCCTATAAGAATAAGAAAGGGGAATATATTAATAAATTCTCAGTTTGACACTAAGCTTTGGTCACCTCTCTTGCCAGAATGTGACAGTGACTATTAAGCAATACAATCAAAGCCCTGCTAATTCTACCTTTACTGTGGGGCTCAGATTTTCCCTCTTCAAATTTTTTTCTGCCCTCATCATCCTAGCATTACTATAATAGAATGAAAAACACACTGGCTTTGAAACCATGTATGGGGTGATCCAAGATGGCTGCAGAGTAGGTGGAAGCTATACATAACTCCAGTACCTAACTGGATTTACTGCTAAACTATAGAGCAATCAACCTGAATGACCAACTGAAGGACAACTAAATAGGAGTATTGTAACCAAGAATTTATAGAAGAAGCTACACAGACTGGTAAGAAGGGCGGAGATGCAAGAAGGCTGGCCCCTGCACCCAGGTGCAGGGGCTAGGCCAGAGGGATATCTTAGCTTCAGAAGACCCAAGGAGCATGGGGTCTTAACCCCATGCCAGGACCCTCAAACCAGAACATCAGGGCAGGGAAGAGGATTCTGCATAGTATCTGGCAGCAAAAACCAGCGGGGACTCTGTCTGCTGGAAAGAGGAACGATCTGCTAGATCCCAAGTGCTCTCCTAAAGGGCCAACAAACAAGCACTCACTCTTGGGTACTCACCTGGGGCTCTGGTAGAGGAAAGGTCACTCAGGGCATACAGAAGTTACAAAGAAAATCTGGGTGGCAGGCCCTGGAGAGATCTGAAGGGTCAGCTTCTGAGGTCCTGGTCCTGTGTCAGCATCCCACACCACCCTCAGGCACCATCTCCCAGGGTTGGGCACTCCTTTCTTTTTTTTTTTTTTAAGTAAATGTATTTCTTTTTCTGTTTGTTTGTTTATAGAGAGACAGTAAGGGAGGAAGACAGAGGGGGAGAGAAAACATGAGAGAGAAACATTGATTGGTTACCTCTCATATGCACCCCAACCAGGGAGATTGAACCTGCAACCTAGACATGTGCCCTGACTGAAAATCAAACCAGTGACTTTTTGCTTTGCCGGATGATGCCCAATCAACTGAGCCACATGGGTCAAGGCAGTACTCCTATTCTTGTGGCAACAGCTGGGAGAGTGCACTAAACCAGTCCTCCAAATACTGGCTATACCACCTTGCCATGCCTGAATCCAGCAGAAAGGACTGTTGGCTGCGCCCAAAATAGACCTAGCATGCCCTCTTTTTCTGGAGAAACTATAGGCAAACTCTTAGATAGTCATTGAACTGTGTGATTTTGGAACAGTGATAATTTTCCCCCCTCTTGCGAATTCGTCAAACACCATCCCCAGTGGAAGACTCTCTTGTCAAGCTCTTTGGTGGTAAAGCTGCAGAGCTAATGGGAGGTGTGCAGCTTGCTCCCATCCACCCACCTCCTTTGGGGGTGGGCCTGCACCACCCCCAAAGGCGAGCTGGCTTGATCTGCATTCCCAAATTTCCCTGGCTCAGTCCTGCTAAGCTCAGTTCCACAGGGTGAATGGGGCACAGCTCAGAGCTGGGACCTATGGTGTGAACCCTTTGGAGCTTTCCATTGAGGTCTTTGGCAGTGCAACTGTGGAGCTAGGGCCAGGCGTGCAGGTAGCTTTCCTCTTATAGGCCAGCACCACTCCCACCAGAAGACTGCCTTGACCTGCTTTTATAAGGCCAGCCGGCCCCATGCTGTTCCATGGGAGAAAGGCGGCTCCACTCAAAAGCTGGAACATTTGGAGTGCATCTCCCTCAGAGGCTCCAATTTGGGGCTCAACCAGGCACCACTACAGAACTAAGGGGAAGAGTGCAGCTCTCCCCGCCCCTGTGGCCCAGGTGATGGCACCCAAAATGGAAGGCTTTCTTAATCTCTTTGCCCAATTCCCAATGGCCCCATCCTGCCAAGCTTGCTCCTGCAGCAGGGACAGGTGGCAACACCTACCTAAACCTGTGGTGTGCTCCTCCTAGGGGAACTAGAGTTGGAGACTGTAGCAGAGACTGAGTGGTATGGCTTTGGAGTAGGGGCCACATTTTCCCCATTGAGTGCCTGACCACACTGCCCCCAAATAGCGGAACCACTAGCCCCATCCTACCATCCTGGTTACCCTGCCTTACCAAGCTTGAGCCACGTGGAAGGATCAGTGGGGCGTGGCCAGCTTGGACCCACCCTATACAGCCTTTCTTCACAAGACTCTGGAGGAAGTCCTGGCAACCTCAGGGTGGGGTGGGGTGGGGTGGGGTGGAGTAGCCAGCAGGTGGATGCAAATTTTGGACTTTTATTCATTGGCCCCAAGCTCAGAGCTCCAGGAAGCCAACCCTGGTACACAGCCCGGTCCCTCCACACACACCAAGACCTAGAAGACACGGCCACAGCGAATAGCATGATAGCTCCAGACAGGTAGCCCAAGGACAGTTACACACAACATCTGAAGTCGACCTGCACTGGATCCCAGGCCAAGAGGTCCCAAAGCCAACATAACCAGTGGTGGGCTTTGAACCACACAAGAGTTCAACCCAACTAGTCACATAAATGACACAGCCAAAGGGAGACTCCAGTAGACACCATACCCTGCTGGGAATAACTGTCCCTCAAGGAGCAGTCTCTGAAACAGATGACTCATAGTGGTGAATAAGGTCTATTTATATAGTCAGCCAGCCTGAGGGTTAACTTTCCCCATGAATTGGACAACAGCATTTAAGACAAGTACAACAGGGGAAGGCACATAACCCACCCAAGAATAATTTCTGGAGCACCTAGCTAGGGTCATCTAGAAGACTGCACCACTGAGATCCATAGGGTACTTATATCAGAAAGTCCTCATAACAAGTTTGGGAGTCATAGCAGATATACCCAATACACAGAGACAAACCAAAAAGGCAGACAGAATGGGGAGACAAAGAAATAGGCCTGCCTCTGGGCAAGATGAGGTGTAGGTAGACACACTGCCTCCTCCCACAACCAAAAGAAGGACAACAACAATTTAAAAACAAAAAACAACCAGAACTGACAGAAAATCAAACTGTATGGAAGTCTGACTACCAAGGAGTTAAAGAAGACACATCCATCCAGACCTGTAGGAGAGGTGGAGACTGCCTGTCTGGCAGAGCTGCTGGGTGGAGAGGACTCTCAGCAAAGGACCAGGGAGGGCAAGGCGGTGCCTGGTAGAGCAGCAAGGTGGTCCCACATTTATGAGCAAATGAACCAGGAGGAACACCTGGGGAGCGAGACCGACCACATAACCCAGAGCTTCAGCTCGGGGAAATAAAGCCTCAAGCCTCTGATTGAAAACACCTGTGGGGGTTGAGGCTGCAGGAGAAACTCCCAGCCTCAGAGGAGAATTCATTGGAGAAACCCACAGGGTTCTAGAATGTACACAAGCCAACCCACCCAGGAATCAGCACCAGAAGGGCCCATTTTGCTTGTGCGTAGTGGGGAAGGAACTGAAATCTGGCAGAGAGCAGAGCAAGAGCCATTGTTCCCTCTTGACCCCTTCCCCACATAGTGTCACAAAACAGTGGTGTGGGTTACCCTGCCCTGATGAACACCTAAGGCTCTGCCCCTCACTATGTAACGGGCACATCAAGGCAAAAAAAAAAAAAAAAAAAAAAAAAAACCCACAAAAAAACAAAACCCAAATGAAAGAACAGATCACAGCTCCAGAAAAAATACAACTAAGTGACAAACAGATAGCTAACCTATCAGATGCATAGTTCAAACCACTGGTGATCAGGATGATCACACAACTGGTTGAATTTGGTCACAAATTAGATGAAGAAATGAAGGCAATGCTAAGTGAAATAAAGGAAAATATACAGGGAACCAATAGTGATGGGAAAGAAACTGGGACTCTAATCAATGGTGTGGACCAGGAGGAAGAAAGAAACAACCAAAGAGAAAAGAAGGAAGAAACAAGAATTCAAAAAAAAATGAGGAGAGGCTTAGGGACTTCTAGGACATCTTTAAATATTCCAACATCCGAATTATAGAGGTACCAGAAGGGGAAGAGGAAGAGCAACAAGTGGAAAAGTTATTTGAACAGATAATAGAGAACTGGCAAAGGAAATAGACTTCCAGGAAGTCCAGGAAGCTCAGAGAGTCCCAAAGAAGTTGGACTCAAGGAGGAACACACCAAGGCACATCATAATTACATTACCCAAGACTAAAAATGAGAGAATCTTAGAAGCAGCAAGAGAAAAGAAGACAGTTACCTACAAAGGAGTTCCCATCAGACTGTCAGCTGATTTCTTAAAAGAGACTTTGCAGGCAAGAAGAGGCTGGAAAGAAGTATTCCAAGTCATGAAAGGCAAGGCCCTATGTTGAAGATTTGCTCTATCCAGCAAAGCTTTCATTTAGAATGGAAGGACAGATAAAGTGCTTCTCAGCTAAGGTCAATTTAAAGGAGTTCATCATCACCAAGCTCTTATTATATGACATGTTAAAGGAATTTATCTAAGAAAAAGAAGATAAAAAACATGTATAGTAAAATGACAGGAAACTCACAATTATGAACAACCACACTTAAAACAAAAACAATAACTAAGCAAACAACTAGAACAGGAATAGAACCACAGAAATGGAGATCACATGGAGGGTTATCAACAGGGGAGTTGGGAGGGGAAGAAAGGAGGAAAAGGTGCAGAAAATAAGTAGCATAGATGGTAGGTAGAAAATAAACAGAGAGGGTAAGAATACTATGGGAAATGTAGAAACCAAAGGACTTATGACACATGGACATGAACTAAAGGGGGGGATGTGGGTGGGCAGGGGTATGCAGGGTGGAGGGGAGTGAAGGGTGGAAATGGGACAACTGTAATAGCATAATCAATAAAATATATTTAAAAAATAGGCCCCAGATGAAATAACAAGAGAAATCCCCATAAAAAGAATTAAATGAAATGGAAAAAATAAAAATACCAGATGCAGAGTTTTAAGCAATGGTTATATCATCCTGACCACTGTAGCTCAGTTGGCGGGCATCATCCCACAAAGCAAAAGTTGCCAGTTTGAATCCTGGCCAGGGTGTGTATGAGAGGCAACCAATCGATGCTTCTCTCTCACATCAATGTTACTCTCCCTCTTTTTCTCCCTGTTCTCTAAAAGCAATAATAAAATCTTTAAAAGAAAACATTGGTTAATGGATGTTTGAGGACCTTAAGGAAAGAATGGGTGATCTCAGTAAGTGCTTAAATGAAGAGATAGTAAGCATTAAAGAGGAATAGAAAGCATATAAAAGAACCAGTCTGAAATGAATACAGTACCTGAAATGAATATATTAGAAGGAATCAACAACAGTTTAGATAAAGCAGGAGATAAGAATGTACACTTTCAAGGACAAGATAACAGTCATTGCCCAGCAGAGCATCAAAAAGGAAAGAAAATTTTAAACAATGAGTAAAGGCTAAGTGACCTCTGGGACAACATCAAGTATAACAACATCTGACTTCCGGCCAAGATGGAGGCATAGGTGGACGCACTGTACCTCCACGCACAACCAAGATTGGAACAATAACAATTTAGAGGCAGAATAACACCCAGAACTGACAGAAAATTCATCTGAATGGAAGTCGGACAGCCAAGAGGTTGAAATAGACCCGTTCATCCAGACCGGTAGGAGGGGCAGAGACAAGCAGCTGGTCACGGGTCGCAGCGCGGAGAACAGGGAGAGTTGGGTGCATAAAGCAACTGGGAGTGCATAAGGCATCTGGGGTGCACAAGATCGCAGTGGGTGGACCCTGAGTGTGCAAGCGGCAGCTGGCAGACCCAGGGAGGTGGCGATTATGGAGCAGGGCAGAGCGCGCAACCCAGGATCCCAGGGAAGGGACTGAGGTCCCACGGAGAACAGATCTACCGCCATTGTTCCCTTCTGACCCTTCCCTCATATACAACATTCACAATCTAGCGACTGGAGTGCCCAGCCCTGGTGAACACCTAAGGCTCTGCCCCTCACCATAACAGGAGCAACCAGACCAAAAAAAAAAAAAAAAGAGAGAGAGAGAGAGAGAGATGGCTCAAATAGAAGAACAAATCAGTGCCCCAGAACTCATCCTTTTGAGCAACCAAGAAATAGCTAACCTATCAGATGCACAGTTCAAAACACTGGTGATCAGGAAACTCACAGAATTGGTTGATTTTGGTTGCAAATTAGATGAAAAAAATGCAGGTTACCATAAAAGAGATGAAGGAAAATGCACAGGGAAATGCATCCCAGTGATGGGAAGGAAACTGGGACTCAAAACAATAGAGTGGACCAGAAGGAAGAAAGAAACCACCAAACAGGAAAGAATGGAGAAATAAGAATTAAAAAAAAAAAAAAAAAAAAAAAAAACGAGGAGAAGCTTATGGAGAGGAGATGTCCTCCAGGACATCTTTAAATGTTCTAACATCCGAATTATAGGGGTACCAGGAGGGGAAAAGGAAAAGCAACAGATTGAGCACATATTTGAACAAATAATAAAGGAGAACTTCCCCATTCTGGCAAAGGAAATAGACTTCCAGGGAGTCCAGGAAGCTCAGAGAGTCCCAAAGAAGTTGGACCCAAGAAGAAACACACCAAGGCACATCATAATTACATTAGCCAAGGTAAAAATGAAGGAGAGAATCCTAGAAGCAGCAAGAGATAAGGGGACAGTAACCTACAAAGGAGTTCCCATCAGACTGTCAGCTGATTTCTCAAAAGAGACCTTGCAGGCAAGAAGGGGCTGGAAAGAAGTATTCCAAGTCATGAAAGACAAGGACCTACATCCCAGATTGCTCTATCCAGCAAAGCTTTCATTTAGAATGGAAGGGCAGATAAAGTGCTTCTCAGATAAGGTCAAGTTAAAGGAGTTCATCATCCTTTAACTTGGTGATGCCAAGCCCTTATTTTATGAAATGTTAAAGGGACTTATCTAAGAAAAGAAGATAAAGAAAAAAAATGTATAGTAAAAGGACAGCAAAGTCACAATTATGAACAACCACACCTAAAGCAAAACCAAAAGAAACTAAGCAAACAACTAGAACAGGAACAGAACCACAGAAATTGAGATCACATGGAGGGTTAGCAACAAGGGAGTGGGAGGAGGAGAGAGGGGGAAAAGGTACAGAGAATAAGTAGCATAGATTGTAGGTAGAAAATAGACAGGGGGAGGGTAAGAATAGTATGAGAAATGTAGAAGTTAAAGAACTTATAAGTATGACGCATGGACATGAACTAAAGGGGGGAATGTGGGTGGGAGAGGGTGTACAGGGTGGAGGGGAGTGAAGGGGGGAAATAGGACAACTGTAATAGCATAATCAATAAAATATATTTTTAAAAAGTATAATAACATCCACATCATAGGAGTACCAGAAGGAAAAGAGAGTGAGCAAGGGACAGAGGACCAGTTTGAAGAAATAATGGCTGAAAACTTTCCTAACTTGGTGAAGGAAAAAGTCACACAAGTTCAGGAAGCACAGGGAGTCCCAAGCAAGATGAATGAAAAGAGGCCTACACCAAGACTAATCATAATTAAAATGCCCAAGTTTTAAAACAAAGAGAGAATCTTAAAAGCAGCAATAGAAAAGCAATTAGTTACCTAAAAAGGAGCTCCCATAAGGTTGTCAGCTGATTTCTCAACAGAAACACTTCAGGCCAGAAACAATTGGCATAAAACATTCAAATATTCAAAGTGACAAAAAGCAAGGACCTATAACAAAGATTACTCTATTCAGCAAGGCTATTATTTAAAATTGATGGTGAAATAAAGAGCTTCATAGACAGGAAAATAACTAAAGGAATTCCTTACCACAAAACCAGTATTGCAAGAAATGTTAAAGGGCCTGCCTGAAGAGGAAGAATGAGGAAAGAAGGAAGGAAGGAAGGAAGGAAGGAAGGAAGGAAGGGAGGGAGGGAGGAAGGGAGGAAACATAGAGAGGAGACTTTTTCTTAAGATGGAGGCATAGGTAAACATGGCTCATATTCTTGCACAACCAAGTCAAAAATAACAACTAAGCTATAGAACAACCATTACTCAGAACCGTCACAAATCTAGTTGAAGGGAAGTCCAACAACTACGGCATTAAAGAAACCACTTCCATCCAGACTGGTAGGAGGGACAGAACACAGAATGGGCTGGTCCCACACCCACGTGTGGTGAATAAAAATTTGGGAGGGATATCTCAGGATCAAGGGGACCCAGGACCACACCTAGCCCCCAGGCCAAGGGTCCAGTGCCAGGAAGATGAGTCTCCCTGACTTGGCTGCAAAAATCAGCGAGGAATGAGTTGGTGGAAGAAACTGGATTCCCAAGCAGTTCCTCTTAAAGGACCCACATATAAATTTACTCAGACTCACTCCCTCTGAGCTCCAACAGTGGGGTAGCAGTTTGCAAGGCACCAGTGGCATATGGGGAGGAACTGAAGTGCCTGACATGAGGATGAGAGCTGGGGGACAGCTTTCTTTCAAACAGAATGATGGCCATTGTTTCTTTCCTGAACCCTCCACCACAGAGCCACAGAACCAGGAAATGGATGCCATATCTGAGACTCCATCTGAGACTCCATAAACCTGACTAACACTGTTTCCCTCACCCTGGTGATTCCCTGAAGCTCTGCCCCAGTCAACTTATGAGCCCACCCAAACTGTTAACAGTGGCTTTTTCATATGAATATCTCATCTTGGCTCATGCTTCACATTTTCCTAAATCCTCAAACAAGCAACATTTGGCCTCAATAAGCCCCCAGTCCTCATACCTTGAGCTAAGTGGCCTCAGGCCTGGCACTAGCAGCAGCTAGCCTAGATTCACTGCTTTGCTTCACCTGGGAACCTCCAAGCCCAACACAAGTAGCAGCCATCTGCAAATTTTGTAGCTCATGCTGGTGGCCCTGGGAAGAACACAATTGATAGCTGACCTTGGCCTGTACCACCCAGGGAAACATCAGAGACTGCGCATCCAGTGGAAAGCTACAGAGCACATCAGAGCACTACCACCCTTTCCCTGCACAGCTGATCCTCCACAGAGGGCAGAGGTTGGGGGTCAGTGGTCACAGGTAGTCCTTGGAGCTGAGGTAGATCCCTCCCATTGACCTGCCACAAGCAATCAAGGCTCAACTACAAGAGGAGGGTGCACTCAGCCCACACAAAGGGTGCACCTTGAGTACCCAGCTTGGGTGATAGAGGAGGCTGTGCCACTGGACCCTGCAGGACACCTACTACATTAGGTCACACTACCAAGACATGGAGACATAGCAGCTCTACCTACTGCATAGAAACAAACACGGGAGACTACCAAAACAAGTAGACAAAGAAACATGGCCCAAATTAAAGAAAATCAGAAAAAAAAAAGAACTAAACAAAATAGAGATAAGCAATCTGTCAGATTCAGAGTTCAAAACATTGGTTATAAGGATGTTCAAGTAACTTAGTGAAGACTTTAACAGCATAAAAAAGATTCAGTCAGAAATGAAGGATACACTAATTGAAGTATAGAACAATTTACAGGGAATCAACAATAGAGTGGATGAAGCCAAGAATCAAATGGATGATTTGGAACATAAGAAAGAAAAAAAAAACACTAATCAGAAAAAGAAGAAGAAAAAAGAATCCAAAAATATGGGGATAGTGTAAGGAGCCTCTGGGACAACTTCAAGTGTTCCAACATTTGCATTATAGAGATGGCAAAGGAGAAGAGAAAGCAAGAAATTAAAAATCTATTTGAAAAAATAATGAAAGAACAATTCAAAAGGACCTATGCACCCCAGTGTTTATAGCAGCACAATTTACAATAGCTACATGCTAGAAGAAACTTAAGTGCCCATCAGTAAATGAGAGGATCAGAAAACTACAGTACATTTACACAATGGAATACTACACAGCTGAAAGAAAGAAGGAGCTCCTACCCTTCATGACAGCATGGATGGAACTGGAGAGTATTATGTTAAGTGAAATAAGCCAGGCAGTGAAAGACAAATACCATATGATCTCACCTATAAGTGGAACCTACTCAATGAAACAAACAAGAGCAAGCAAAATACAAGAGAAACTTAAATAAAGAACAAACAGTAACCAGAGGGAAGAGGGGAGGGAGATAAGGAGGGGGGAAGAAAGGGCAGGGCTGTCAAGGAACATGTATAAAGGACCCATGGACAAAGCCAAAGGTGGATAGGATTGAGGGTGGGAGGTGGAGGTGGGTAGGGCAGGGAAAAGTGGTGGTGGAAAAAAATGAAAGAAAAAAAAACAATGAAAGAAAACTTCCCTAATTTGGTAAAGGAAATAGACATGCAAGTCCAGGAAGCACAGAGAGTCCCAAACAAGATGGCTGCAAAGAGGCCCACTACAGGACATATCATAATCCAAATGCCAAAGGTTAAAGATAAAGAGAAAACCTTAAAAGCAGTAAGAGAAAAAATGTTAGCTATGTAGTACAGGGGAGTTCCTGTAAAACTATCATCTGATATCTCAGAAGAGACTTTACAGGCTAGAAAGTCATGAAAAAAGTTAGAAGCTAGAAAAAAAAGGGTTTTTTTTTTTGTTAAAAAAAAAATTCAAAGTCATGAAAAGTGGGAACCTACAGCCAAGATTGTTCTAACCATCTTTTGGGAACCACCCTGACTGATATCAGAAGCTGTAATCCCTGTCAAGGCTAAGGCTGAGGGAATGACCTTGGAACCATAAACCACCAAGGAGACAAGCTTAGCTCCCTGACAGGAGCACTGCTTCTGCTACTTCATTCATAACTGGCCCCCAATGCTTGGTCGGTTAGCCAGTGACAGGTAAGATTCTCCAAAGGGGGGAACGACCTAAGACTGGCACGATCACGTGAGAGGCCTCCAAGGAAGGACTTTGGGGGCTACAGCAAAAGGGAGTGATGGACCCTCGCCTCTTGGCTTTGACAAAGCCTGAGTCCTCATTGTCTGAGAGAAAATCTCCTAATCTCTTAGTTGCCTTAGTTCCCTTGCTCCACCTAAGCCTGAAACAATGACAGGGTGGTGCCGCTCTGCTGGAAAGGGCAGGTTCCCTGGGTAATCAGGCCTAAGAAAAAATATGTAAAATCCTGTGAAACCTGCTTTGTTTAGAATGCTCTCAATTAAATGATAAGGGTCCAAGGAAGAAGTAAGTTTATTCCTTAAAGTTTTACAGCTCTTTGACCCTGATTCAAAATAGGCCCTCATACTTCCTTGTTATCTATTGTTTGATCCTTACTTCCTAAGCAATGAGTAATGAGCTTTACCTGAATTCTTATGTAAATGAACCCAATAAAAAGCCTCTCTGGCAGGGGAACGAGGTGCTCCCCACTAGAGATAGTGGCTATTCCATTCCTACTTTCCCACATGACCTGGTTGTCTCTGTGTATTTTTTCTCGTGTTTTGACGAGCCATCTGCAGTGTTCCGAGGTCACTGCCAGTCGGTGATCGCGACAGCCATCTATCTGCCCTTCGGTTCTATCATTTAGAATCAAAGGGCAGATAAAGAGCTTCCCAGACAAGAAAAAACTAAAGGAGTTCATCATCACCAAACCATTATTATATGAAATGTTGAAGGGATTTATTTAAGAAAAAAAAAGATGAAACTATGAATAATAAAATGGCAATAAATACATATTTATCAACAACTGAATCTAAAAAACTAAGCAAACAAGAAGAAGAGACAGAATCATAGATATGGAGAGCATTTTGATGGTTGCCAGATGGGAGGGGGTGTGGGGGAATGAGTGAAGAGGTGAGGGAATTAAGAAGTACAAATAGGTAGTCACAGAATAGTCTTGGGGATGTACAGTACGGTATAGGAAATGCAGTAGTCAAAGAACTTACATGCATGACCCACGGACATGAGCAAAGGTGAGGGGATTGCCGAGGGAGTGGGTGGTGCCTAGTGGAATGTGTCAAAGGGGGAAAAATTGGGACAACTGTAATAGCATAATAAAAATATATATATATATTTTAAAAAGAGGAACATGTATATAAAGAAAAATGGCAATGAGTAAATACCTATCAAAAATAACCTTAAATGGGTTAAATGGTCTAATCAAAAGACACAGAGTAACTGACTGGAGGTAAAAACATGACATATATGTATGCTGTCTGTAAGAGAACCATCTCAGAACAAAAGACACACACACACACTGAAAGTGAAGGGATGGAGCCTTGCTGGTTGTGGCTCAGTGGTTGGAGTGTCATCTTGTAACTGAAAGGTTGTGGGTTCAATTCTTGGTCAGGGCACATAACTAAGTCAGGCTCATCCCTAGTCCAGCTGTGGGCACATGCAACCCCTGGTCTGGATGTGTACAAACCCTGGTCCCAGCATGGATCCCTGGTCTGGGTGCATACAGAGGCAACCAATCGATGTTTCTCTCTCATTGATATTTCTCTCTCTACCTTCTTTTTCCCTTTCTCTCTCTCTCTAAAAAAGTAAAATAAAAAAATGTCCTTGGGTAAGGGGAGAAAGAAAAGGAAAGAAAGTGAAGGGATGGAAAAAAATATTCCATGCAAGTACAACCTCCCCCCAAAATCTTGGGTGGTAATACTTATATATGACAAAATAGACTTCAAAACAAAAGTCATAAAAAAGATAAAGAGGGTTACTACATAATACTAAAGGAATCAATCCAACAAGAGGATATAACCCTTATAAACATATATGCAGCCAATATAAGAGCACCTAAATACATTTTTAAAAATCTTGATGGACATTAAGAGGGAGACCAACAGCAATACAGTCATAGTAGGGGATTTTAACACCACACTGACATCAATGAGTAGATCTTGCAGGCTAAAAATCAACAAGGCAACAATGACCTTAAATCAGGGGTCCCCAACCCCCAGGCCATGCATGGGCCAGTAGCAGCCCATGGCTTGTTAGGAACTGGGCCACACAGCAAGAGAAAAGCAGCAGGCAAGGGAGCAAGCTTCATTCACATTACCACCTGAGTTCTGCCTCCTGTCTCCCTGCCACCCCCAGTCCATGAAAAATTGTATTTCATGAAACCGGTCCCTGGTACCAATAAGGTTGGCGACTGCTGCTTTAAATGACACCCTGGATAGGCTGGATTTAATTGATATTTATGGAACAATTCTTACAAAAGCAGAATATTCTTGTACATTCTTTTCTAGTGTACATAGAACATTCTTAAAGATAGATCACACCCTGGCTGCTGTAGCTCAGTTGATTGGGCATTGTCCTGCAAACTGAAGGGTCGATTCTCAGTCAGGGCACATACCTGGGTTGTGAGTTTGGTTCCCCAGTCGGGGTGTGTGCAAGGGCAACTGATCATTGTTTCTCTGTCACATTGATGTTTCTTTCCTTCTCTTTCTCCCTCCCTTCTCCTCTCTGAGTCATTTTAAAAAAGGTAGATTACCTGTCAGGGTACAAATTAAGTCTTAATAAAATCAAGAAGATTGAAATCATAGCAAGCATCTTCTCTGACCACAATGGTATGAAAATAAAAATCAACTAGAGTAAAAAAACTTAAAAACACTCAAACACATGGAGGCTAAACAACATGTTATTAAACAATTAATGGGTTAAAATGAGATCAAGGTAGGAATAAAAAATTATATGGAAACAAATGAAAATGAACACACAACAACCCCAACTCTGTGGGACACAGCCTAAGCAGCTCTGAGAGGGAAGTTCACAGCATTACAGGCCTACCTCAAGAAGCAAGAAAACTCTCAAACAGACCATCTAATCTTACATATAAAAGAACTAGAAAAAGAACAGCTCAGGACAGGTAGCTCCATTGGTTAGAGCATCACTCTTATACACCAAGGTTGCAGGTACAATCCCTGGTCAGGACACATAAAAGAATCAACTAATGAGTGCATAAATTAGTGGAACACCATTTCTCTTGCTCTCTCCATCTTTCCCTTCCTCTCTCTCTAAAATCAAAAATAAAAATTTTTTAAAAATTGAAACAAGAACAAAAAAGAAAAGCCTGGAGTAAGTAAAAGAAAGAAAATAATAAAAATCAGACCAGAAATGTATGACATAGGGACTGAAAAAACAATAAAGAAGATCAATGAGACCAATAGTTGGTTCTTTGAAAAGATAAACGAGGTTGATAAGCTTTTAACCTGATTCACAAGAAAAAAAGAGAGAGAACTCAAATAACATTAGAAATGAAACAGAAGTAATAAGTGACACCATAGAAACACAAAGGATTGTAAGAAAATACTATGAACAACTACATGGCAATAAATTGGACAACCTGGGCAAAATGGATAAATTACTAGAAACAATCTTCCAAAACTGAACCAGGAAGAATCAGAAAACCTGAATAGACTAATTACAACTAATGAAAGTGAAGCAATGATAAAAAAAAAAAATCACAGCAAGCAAAAGCCTTGGCTGGTGTGGCTCAGTGGATTGCGTGCTGGCCTGTGAACCAAAGGGTCGCCAGCTCGATTCCCAGTCAGGGCACATGTCTGGGTTGTGGGCCAGGTCCCCAGTAGTGGGTATGAGAGGCAACTGATAGATATAGCTCTCACACACTGATGTTTCTCTCTCTCTCTTTCTCCCTCACTTCCCCTCTCTCTAAAAATAAATAAATAAAATCAAAATTAAAAGTCCTGAACTATATGGCTTCACAGGCAAGTTCTTTTTTCTAATATGTTTTTTGATTTTAGAGAGAGGGGTAAGGGGGGAGAGAGAGATGTGAGAGAGAAACATTGATTGGTTGCCTCCTATACATGCCTCAACCAGAGGTTGAACCTGCAATTTTTGGATATATCCTGACTGGGAATTGAACCCCCAGCCTTTTGGTGTATGAACAACATTCCAACCAACTGAGCCACACCAGCCCAGACTACTCTGTGAGAGGCAACCAATCAATATTTCTCTTGTACATCGATGTTTCTCTCCCTCTTTCTCCCTCCTTTCCTTTCTCTCTAAAAATAAATAAATTAAATCCTTTAAAATTTTCAAAAATGTGTAGTTGCCTGTTTAAAGCAAAAGTAACTAGAATGTAATAAATATTGTTTATAACATACATAGAAGTGTGATAAAGATATCATGAATGCCAGGTGGGGAAAAAAGTACAATAGAATATTGCTGTCAGGTTCATACACTGTTCATGAAGTAGTATAATACCACTTGAAATCTAAATACTATAAACCCTAAAGAAATCACTAAAAAATGTGAAACATAATTATAGCTAATAAGCCAATGAAAGAAAAAAAATAGAATTATAAAAATATATTGAATCTAAAAAAAGTTTAAAAAAAAGAATAAAAAGAAAACCAAAACACCCCACATGGGACATACAAAACAAATAGCAAGATGCTAAATTTAAATCTCACCATATTGATAATCACATTAAATGTAGATGGGTTAAACATCTGATTAAAAGGCAGAGATTGTCAGATTGGATAAGAAACTCAATTATCTGTTTTTGAATAAAAAAAAATCTACTCTAATTATGATAACCTAAATACATTAAAAGTAAAAGGTAGAAAAGTAAAAGGATGATAACACTCATCAAAAGAAAGTTTGAATGGCTATATTAATACTAAAATACAGTACAGAAAAAAGTATAATACTAAGGATAAATAGGGTCATTTCATAATGGTGAAGTGGCCAATTCACTGAGAGGACATAGCAATTCTAAATGTCTAGGCACAAAGTACATTAAGAATTTGATAGAACTGCTAGAACTAGACAAATTCACAATTACAGTAAAAAATTGCTATCTTCCTTTCTCAATAACTGGTAGATATGGTTGAGAAAAAAATGATAGAAGACTTGAACAATACTATATACTAAACTGATGTAACAGTTATTGTGGGTTCTATGAAAATTATCCTTTAAGGGTGATCTGATTATAAATTTTTAACTGGGCAGGTCATTTTTTAACCACAGGCATATAACTTTTTCAGCAAACAGTTTATTTTTTAAGCAAGCCCTGACCATTGTTTCTGTGCATCTGGGTTTATACATCTTTGAAATAAGCATAACCACCCTCAAAAGAAAACATAATCTTGTTAGCTACTTTGTAATCCAATCCCCACCTTGTTTTTTCCCACCTTCATGAAATCTTTCTTATATTCCCTCCTTATTTTCAAATGCATAGAAGAAAAGGAAAAAATGTTACTCTCTGAAGCAACTGTGATAAGTTTTGGTTCAGATAAACTCTTATAAAACTTCTCTAAAGGCCCAGACATTTCTTACACCAACATTATTTATAGTGCACTCAACTCAACAACAGATAACAAATTACATTCAAGTACAGACAAAGCATTTCCCAATAGAGACCATATTCTGAACCATGAAACACATTTTTAAAGATTTTCAAGGGCCCTAGCTGGTGTGGCTCAGTGGATTGAGCATTGACCTGTGAACCAAAGGGTCGTGGTTTGATTTTTGGTCAGGGTACATGTCTGGGTTGTAAGCCATGTCTCACATAATGATATTTCTCTCTCTCTGTTTCTTTCTCTCTTTAAAAATAAGTAAAAATTAAAAAAAAAAAGTTCAAGGATTCAGATCATATGAAATAAGTTCTTTGAATCCAATAAAATTGAATTAAAAATAAAATTTTAAATCTCCAACTATTTGGAAACTAAATAACACTCTTCTAAATAAGTCATGGATCAAAGGAAAAAAGTGGGGAAAAAAAGAAAAACTCAAAAGGAAAGTATTGAAACTTGAATAAAGTACAAACACAGCATTATTATTTGCTGAGAAGGAAAAGTATGGAACAAAATACTTATTATAAAATAAAAATATTATTAAATTAATGAACTTAGCTTCTACCTTAAGAAACTGGGAGAACTGCCTGAAATATAGCTAAATGGAAGTCCTACAACTAGGCAACTAGATATGTAAAGAAGAAATCACTTTGAGTCTGGTAGGAAAAGTGGAGATGCAGAACAGGCTGGTCCCACCCCATGTGTGGCAATTTAAAATTGGAAGGGATATCTTGGCTGAGTTCCCTCCTGAGAAGAGAGGGTTCCCTCCCCACCCCACACCAGGCTTTCCAGCTCAGGGCTCTAGAGCCAGGAAGATAAGTACCCATAACTTCTGCCTGTAAAAACCAACAGAGACTGTGGCTGAGTGAGATGAGGGACTTCTGCCAGTCCCAGGCATTTCTTAAAGGGCCTGCAAATGGGCTCACTTGGGTCACTTCCTCTGAGCTCCAGTACTGGGGCAACAGCTTGAAAGGAACCAGGGGTTTATGAGGGAGTACTGAATTGTCTGGCATCAAGGAGAGAGCTGGGGAAGCTGCTTTCTGCCAGACAAAAGTGCTGGCAGAGGCCATTGCTACTTTTCTGAGAACCCCTGTTCCCCACAGAGCCAGTAGGTGGGCACCATATCTGAGTCTCCATCAACCTAGCTAACACTATTAGCCCCACCCTGGGGACTCCCTGAGACCTTGCCCCACCCACCTTGCCAGCCCACCTAAGCCGTTTCCAGTGGCTTGTCCATACAAATGTCCTCTCTTGCCTCATGCCTTAGACTTTCTTAAAATCTCTCAAGCAAGCAGCATCTGGCCTCTGCATACCATATACCTCTGACCTTGATTTACAGTTTGGCCTCTCTTGGGCACTTCCAAGCCCAGCACAAGTAGCAGCCATTTGCAGATTGTTCTGTAACTTCTGCCAGGTAGCCCCAGGCAAGGCACATCATTGGCCATCCTTGCAACTCCTGCGAGGTCACAGAGCCAGTGCACCCAGTGGACAGACAGCTTCAGACCATGCCAGATAACAACCCTAGTACCTCCATGAACAACCCACTCAAGTGGTGAACTCAGTGAGCACCATAGCCCCACTGAAGCTAGCCTGACTCTGTAGGGTCGACTCTCAAACAGCAGCACCTCTGCTGTAGTTGCAGCCAGTTCTCAGTTCTCACAGCTGATTGGCCTGGAGGGGTTATTCCCTTCCAGTGACACCAACAGCAATCAAGATTCAACTACAACAGGATAGAACACAGAGCCTACATAAGAGTATACCTGGAGAGTCCAGCTCAGGTGACTGGGAAGGCTGAGCCACTGGGCCCTATAGGATACCTGCTACACAAGGCCACTCTACCAAGTCTGGGAGATGTAACAGGTCTACCTAATACATAGAAACAAATGGAAGCAAACAAACTGGGAAGACAAAGAAACAGGTCCCAAATAAAAGAACAGGAGAAACCTTCAAAAAAAAAAAAAAGTACTAAATGAAATGGAGGCAAGCAAGCTACCAGAAACAGCATTCAAAACAATGGTTATATAAGGATGCTCAAGGAACATAGTGAGAACTTCAACAGTGTGATAAAGAACGTAGAAACCATAAAAAAAACATCAATCAGAAATGATGGCTACATTAACTGAAATGAAGAATAATTTACAGGGGATCAACAATAATATAGATAAAGCTAAGAATGAAATCAGCAATTGGGGATATAAGAGGGCAAAAAACAATCAGAACAACAAAAAGAAAAAAAGAATCCAAAAATATGAAGACAGCGTAAGGAGCCTCTGGGAAAACTTCAAGCATACCAACATTTACATCATGGAGTGCCAGAATGAGAACAGAGAAAGAAAGAAATTGAAGACCTGTTGGGGACCACTTTGGGTGGTATCAGAAACTGTAGCCTCAAGCAAGCAAAGCCTTGCCTGTAAGTCTCAGTGCAAACACCGGGAGTGCTAGAGGCAGGCATGACCTGATACTAGCACTGAGGGTTCCCTTGGGAAATCAGGCCTGAAGAATACATTGTGTCCCTTGAAGCTTGCTTTGCTTTGTATAGTCCTGTTGATATAAATCAGATGTTTAAGTTCAAAGTATAAGGGAGTGAACTCCTAATCTCATGAACCATGCCTTAACAACCCTCTGGCATCAGCATATCTAACACACCTGGACCCGAGGCAGATCTCTGTGTTTCCTCAATTGTTATCTATAGATAATATCTGTTTTCTGTAACTGTGGCCTGTAGACATTGATTGACAAGCTTTGCATGCTTACTGTATACCTCTGTGCATACCGATCCCAATAAAAGCTATTTCAATAAAAGCTATTTCAAAAAAGCTATATCCCAATAAAATGCCCTGAAGGGCTTGAAGCATTCTCCACTAGAGGGAATCTCCACCCCCTTTCCCGAAAGAACAACAGAATGTGTCCTGGATGACTCATTCTCATCCTCCATACCTGGGAGAACTCTGCAGGTCAGAGCTTCCCACAAAAACCTATTTGAACTTCCAGCCAAGATGGACACATAGGTAGACACACTGTGCCTCCTCGCACAACAAAAATAAGGACAACAAAAACTTAGAAACAAATAAACAAAAAAAACCCAGTACTGACAGAAAATTGAACTGTACTGAAGTCTGACAACCAAGGAGTTAAAATAGATACATTCAGCCAGACCAGTAGAAGGGGCAGAGTTGGGAAGTGGGCGGAGGGGAGCGTCCCCGGCACAAAAAGTGATGGCTGATGGATCCCGCGCCCGCAAGACAGCAGCGGGCAGACCCGGGCATAGGGTGGCAGCAGGTAGACCCAGCGAGGCAGTGAACTGTGGAAGGGCGCTGCATGCAAGGTGGATGGTTGACTGGCAGGGGTCCCACATTCACATGCAGATAAACCAGGTGAAACTGGGGAAAGAGAAGACTGTGCAACCCAGGGTTCTAGTGCCGGGAAATAAAGCCTCAAAACACCTATTGGAAACACCTGTGGGGGTTGAGGTGCCAGGGGAGATGCCCAGCCTCACAGGAGAGTTCGTTGGAGAGACCCACAAGGTCCTAGAATGTGCACAAGGCCACCCACATGGGAATCAGCACCAGAAGGACCCAGTTTGCTTGGGGGAAGCAGAGGAAGGGACTGAAATCTGACAGAGTGTCGAGCAAGAGCCATTGTTCCCTCTCCAACCCGGCCCCGACAAATAGCGTCACAACCCAAGGACTAGGCTGACCCACCCTGGTGATCACCTAAGGCTCCACCCCTCACTATGTAACAGGCAGTCAAGACAAAAAAGGCCCAAACAGAAGAACAGATCAAAGCTCCACAGCAAATACAACTAAGCAACAAAGAGATAGCCAGCCTATCAGATGCATAGTTCAAACCACTGGTGATCAGGATGCTCACAGAATTGGTTGAATTTGGTCACAAATTAGATGAAAAAATGAAGGCAATGCTGAGTGAAATGAAGGAAAATGCACAGGGAACCAATAGTGATGGGAAGAAAACTGGGACTCAAATCCATGGAGTGGACCAGAAGGAAGAAAGAAAGAAACAACCAAGCAGAAAAGAAGGAAGAAACAAGAATTCAAAAGAAATGAGGAGAGGCTCAGGAACCTCCAGGACATCTTTAAATATTCCCATATCCAAATTATAGGGGTACCAGCAGGGGAAGAGGAAGAGTAACAAGTGGAAAAGTTATTTGAACAGATAATAAAGGAGAACTTCCCCAATCTGGCAAAGGAAATAGACTTCCAGGAAGTCCAGGAAGCTCAGAGTCCCAAAGAAGTTGGACCCAAGGAGGAACACACCAAGGCACATCATAATTACATTACCCAAGATTAAAATGAAGGAGAGAATCCTAGAAGCAGCAAGAGATAAGGAGACAGTTACCACAAAGGAGTTCCCATAAGACTGCCAGCTGACTTCTCAAAAGAGACCTTGTAGGCAATAAGGGGCTGGAAAGAAGTATTCCAAGTCATGAAAGACAAGGACCTCCATCCAAGATTGCTCTATCCAGCAAAGCTTTCATTTAGAATGGAAGGGCAGATAAAGTGCTTCTCAGATAAGGTCAAGTTAAAGGAGTTCATCATCATCAAGCCTTTATTATATGAAATATTGAAGAAACTTATCTAAGAAAAAGAAGATCAAAAACATGTATAGTAAAATGACAGCAAACTCACAATTATTAACAACCACACCTAAAACAAAAACAAAAGCAAACTAAGCAAACAACTAGAACAGGAACAGAACCACAGAAATTGAGATCACATGGAGGGTTAGCAACAGGGGAGAGGGAGGGGGAGAGAGAGGGAGAAGGTACAGAAAATAAGTAGCATAGATGGTAGGTAGAAAATAGACAGGGGGAGGGCAAGAACAGTATGGAAAATGTAGAAGCCCAGGAACTTATAAGTACGACACATAGACATGAACTAAAGCGGGGGGGAATGTGGGTGGGAGAGGGTGTACAGGGTGGAGGGGAATAAAGGGGGGAAATGGGACAACTTTAATAGCATAATCAATAAAATATATTTAAAAAATAAAGCATCCAGCTACAAGGGAAAAGTTATTTTAAAAAAACCTATTTAAAAAAATAATAACAGAAAACTTCCCTAACCTGGTGAAACTAATAGACATACAAGTCTAAGAAGCAGAGAGTCCTAAAGAAGATGAACCCAAGAGGCGCACACCAAGACACATCATAATTAAAATGCCAAAGGTCAAAGACAAAGAGAGGACCTTTTTTATTTTTAAAAGATTTTATTAAAAAAAGATTTGATTTATTTACTTTTAGAGAAAGGGGAGGGGAGGTAGAAAGAGTGGGAGTTACATTACTTCTCAATGTAAGAGAGACATCAAATGGTTGCCTCTCACACACTCCCAACTGGAGACCTGGCCTGCTACCCAGGCATGTGCCCTAATTGGGAATCAAACCAGTGACCTTTCAGTTTGTGAGCCAGTGCTCAATCCACTGAGCCACACCAGCCGGGGCCAAAGAGAAGATCTTAAAAGAAGCAAGAGAGAAGCTGTTAGTTACCTACAAGAGAGATTCCATTAAGACTGTCTGCTGATTTCTCAACAGAAACTTTGCAAAGAAGAGATTGAGAAGAAATATTCAAAGTGATGAAAAGCAAAGACCTAAAACCAAGATTACTCTACCCAGCAAAACTATCACTTAGAATTGAGGGATATATAAAGAGCTTCCCAGATAAGAAAAAGCTGAAGGAGTTTATCACCACCAAACCAATATTACATTTAATGTTAAAGGATCTTTTTTAAGAAGAAGAAAGGGATAAAAGAATATGAATAATATAATGGCAACAGATGCATATATCAACAATTGAATCTAAAAAATAAAAATAAAATAGCAGAATAGAAACAGACTCATAGATACAGAGAATATTTTGATGGTTGCTAGATGGGAGGGTGGTTAGGGGATGGGTGAAAAAGGTGAAGGGATTAAGAAGTACAAGTTGGTTGTTACAGAAAGGACAGCATGGGGAATATAGTTAATAATATTCTAATAACTATGTATGGTGTCAGACATGTATTAGACTTATCAAGATGATCACTTAGTAAGTTATATAATGTCTAATCACTGGGGTATATACCTGAAACTAATATAATATTGTATGTCAACTGTAATTGACAAATTAAAAATGATTTAAATTTAAAAATAAGTTAGAAAAAGAAGAGCAAATTATACCCAAAGTAAAAAGTGTAAATGAAGTAATAAAGATAAATATGGGACTCAGTAAAACAGAAAACAGAAAAGCAATTAGAGAAAAATCAGTGAAATAAAAAATTGATTCTTTGAGAAGATCAATAAAATTGATAAACCTATAGACTAATAAGCAAGAGAGAAACTGGTAAACATTCATACTGATAAGCAAAGAAAGAGACAGAAAGAGAGAAAAAAGACAGAAAAAAATATCAGAAACGAGAGGTGACATTATTAAAGATTCTACAGATAGTGAAGGTTAGTAAGAGATTTTTGTGAACAACTTTAGACCAGTAAACTCAACAACTCAGATGAAATGGGCAAATTCCTTGGAAGACACAAATTGTGAAAGCTCACTGAAGAAGAAATAAGATAAACTGAATAGCCCTATGATTTTTTAAAATTAAATTTGTAGTTTAAAACCTTTCCATGAAATATACCCCGTTTCAATGGTTACAATGGTTTCCTCCCTACCCCACTGAAGCACTGGTGATTTCTACCAAACATGTCAAAGGAAATGCCAATTCCTCAACAAACTCTTACAGAAAATTGTAGAGAATATTCTACTTGAGTCTATAAAGCTAGCATTAATCTGATATCATCACAAGAAAAGTATACAGGCTAATATAGCTTATAAACATGGGCACAAAAATTGTTAACAAAATTTTAGCAAATTTATTAAAAGATGATAAAAAGTATGCTACATTATTAGTAAATGGGGTTTATCTAAAAAATTCAGGGTTGGTTTAGCATTCATAAATCCACGTAATTTACTATATTAACAAATTCAAAGAGAGAAAAACACATAAGTATTCCCCTAGGTGCAGTAGAAGCTTTTGATAAAACTTAGTATTAATAAGTCATGTGGGTATGATGTACAGCATGACGACTATAGTTCATAATACTATACTGCATATTTGACATTGCTAAGGGAGTAAATATTAAAATATCTCAAGGAAAATAATTTGTAACCATGTGCAGTGATGGAAGTTAACTACATGTATTGTGGTGGTCGTATCACAATGTATGCAATTATAGAACTTTAAAAATCCAACATCTATTCATGATCAAAAATAGGCAAACTAGGAAAAGAAGGGAATTGCCCCAAGTTGATAAAGAGCATTATAAAATATATACAGCTCTTATTATACTTAATGGTGGAAGACTGAATGCTTTCTCTGAAAATCAAGAATAAAGTAAGGATGTCTCATCACTTCTATTCAAATTTATACAGGAGGTCCTGGCCTACTCAGTATGTCAAGAATGAAGTTTAAATGTATGCAGGAGAAAATAAAACTGCCTCTATTAGCATATGACAGGATTGTGTGTGTAGAAAAACCTAAATAATGTACAAAGAAAATCTATGAGGACTAACCACTGGGTTTCAGTATACAAAATTAATACACAAAGATCTATATTTCTAAATATTAGTTGAGAACAAGTAAGAATGGAAATTAGAAAATAATAGTATGAAAAATGAAATACTTAGGAATAAATCTCACAAAAGTTATGCAAGACATATAGACGTTGAAAACTGCAAAGCACTTCTGAAAAAATTAGACCTAAATAAATGGAGAAATATACTGTGTTCAGAAGACACAGCTGTGTTGATAAAGATGAGGAGTGATTGAAAAATCTCATATATAGCTTGTGGGAATACAAAATCATATAACCAGTTTTTAAAAGTTTGTAGTAGTTTATTTTAAAAATTGAATATTTACATGCTACATTACCCAGCCATTTCAAACCTAGGTATTTATCAAAAAGAAATAAAAGCTCATTTATGTTCATAGATTATGAATATTCTCATATTCATGTGAAATGTTCATAGTGACTTTATTTGTAATAACCCCAAACCCAAAATAACCCGAGTACTCATCTTATGGACAAATAATCAGCAATAAAAAAATGAACTATTGATATTTATATATGCAATAATGTAGGTAAATGTCAAAATAATTATGCTAAGTGAAAGAAGACAGAAGAAAGTAGGTACTGTATGATTCCACTTATATAAAATTGTTTTAAAATGCAATATAATATATAGTAACAGTGTATTGGTGGTTGGCTGCGGATTGGGGTCAGGAGACAAGGAGGGATGTGTGGGAGGGATTGAAAAAGGGGCATGAAGAAACTTTTGGGGGTGATGTGTAATTCATTATGTTGATTGTGATGGAGTTTTCACAGGTGTTTATGGATATCAAAACTAATTAACTTGTAGATACACAATTTATTGTATGTCAATTATACCTGGATGAAGTTGTTAAAAGCAAACACTGTTACTGTTGCTAATAGTGAGGACCTGGAGCAGGAGTAAGTCTATGTGGAGAATGAGAAAGTATAACATTTAGCACTCCTTAAATATGAGAAAAGAACTTCCCCTGAATTAATTTCTATTAATCTGACTGATTTTGTTGCTTTGCCTGAGAGAATAGAATGCAGGATAGCCCTAATTGTTTGGAGTCTATTTGACATATTATTTAAGCTCTTGGTTCACTGTGTTTGGATTTCTCTTGGCCAATAAATCCTTCTTCCACCCAGTGTTCAGGAGAAATAAAAGGAGCTAGAATTCAAAGCAATCTATTTCTTTTGCTAATAGCTAATTGATAAAAGCCTAGTTGAAAAAAAGGAAAACTATTGACTAAAATTAGGTATCAAAATTAGCTATAGATTTTGTCTTTGTATCTCAATTATTCAATAGCACATGTGATTTGTTTAAAAGCTTGATTAATTCTAACACGAAAGTGAAAGAGATTAATATAAAATTGGAGTTTGTTTATCCACAGAGTCAGGTGAAATTGTCATTTGAAATCAAAGTTGCCTCAAACATAGTCAAATATCATGCAAATAAAGTGAGTTCAAAAAAAATGTAGCTGGTAATGGAAAGTTAAAAAAAAAAAGTTGCAACCTATAAAATTCTCATGTACTACCTACCTGTCTGGCTCGATAGAGCTGCGCTTGCTGAATCTTAGAGATGATTTGCTGTACTGAGATAGGGATCTCAAGTCTAGGGACCTCTAATCTATCAAGGTCTTTTCTGGACAAGATGGTATAATCCACAACTTCATTTTCTGAATCAGATTCATTGTCTATCTCATTTTTCATTTTGAACATTATTTTCAAAAGTTGAGTGATTTTCTTTTATTTCTTCTTCTTTTCCCACAGAATATAGGCAAATGCTGATAAACCTGTCCACGAGGAAGCTAGAAGAGGTCGTTCCTGATCTCAGAGGTTGTGGTTTACCCTGCCACTAATCTTTTGCTAAGCATAGTATTTTGTTTCTGGTGATGTCATAAAGACCCGTTGTGACATTATCATTGACTCAGACATTTACAGAGTGCTTATTATATGCAGAGAACTAAACATTCTATATTCTGTGATGGTAGAAGGGTGAAGGGGGGAGGGTGGGTAAAAAAAGAATAGACAACAGGAACGATAAAAGAAACAGAAGACATAGCCCTGCTTAAATGACTTAAAATCTAGCTGTTAGAATTCAAGATCCAGTCTATCAAATGTAACTCCTGGTTCTTCTCTATTCTTGAAATTTTGCTTAAGAATTTTTAAGCCTGTAATGGAATAATTGCGTTAGAACTTCCTCAGCTGCCCCTCAACTTTTCCTGGCATGTAGTAATTTAGAAGATATTATTTGAATGATGCTCACACTCTTTGCACTGCCTAGGTACCCGTTTTTCTCAAGGAACCTGACTGAACAAGATTTTGAAGTTCCGTAGTTGGCTCCTGAAATTGAAGGGAATGCTAGAGTATACTTTCTAACTGAAAGAGCAGTACTTTGGGCAGTTCCTTTGATTGCAGAGGACGTGAAAGGATTTGGGAGGCTGGAGAAATTAAAGGAGTGGGTAGTTTTGTTGACTGTGTAGCTTTTTTATTTTTTAATTTAAAAAATGTGAAAAAGTACAGAAAGTGATTTGTCATATAGCTGTGTGCCTATCACCTAGAGTGAACAAATAATAATGTTTTGTCATATCTGCTTCAGATATTTATAAATAAAAGAGCATTAGAGATAAAGTTGAAGAACCCTTTGGTGTTCTCCCCAGACTCCTTCCTTCCCCTCTGTTCCTTGTTACAGGCAATGACTATCGTGAATTTGATATATTTATGTCTGGTCTATGTTTATGTAGTTTTACTATAGGTGTATGTATTCATAAACTATATAATTTTGTAGGTTTAGATTTTATACAAGTTGGGGATGTATAACTTAATTTCTCTACAAAAACTTTCTATGTTGGGTTTTTAAACTTATTGTAAATGTAGTCCAATGTTGAGTCCTTGTTGTAAACTTATGAAATTAAACAACCGGTATGTTGTGGAGACAGAGGATCATAAAGTAATTGTTTTTTAAAGAATACCACTATACAGAGACTAAATTAGATATCTCTTTAACGTCCTGTTGTCTAAGTTACTTTCTCCTCTGTTTTCCCAAATCATTTTGTAAAGTTTTATTACTTATCTCATTGAAGAGTATTGTTTGTCTCTACCAGTTGGTGAACTAAAAACCAGATGCTACACTTAGTGTTCTTTTTCTAACATTTGGTATATTCCTTCTCAGTTTCTCCAAAGAAATCATCTAAATTTGGGTATCTATTTTGTTTGAGGTTCCTTTCCTTATGTAAACTTTTCTAAGCCCCAGAATAATTTCTTGTATGTTTAGACTGTCCACCCTGCCCCTAATCATAAAATATTACTCTCTCATTTTCTGTGAACCACAATTAAGTGTATTTATTCAAGGAAGTTCATGTTTTCTGAAAGCATCACAATGAAAGAAAATTACTTTTTATACATGTGAGGTTTGATTAAAATATTCATTATCTAGCATTTCTTATCAATTAATTTAAATATTTGGTTCATAATAATATTACATTACTTTTATTTCTCTTGATTTCTTTACATTGCTTACTCCAATAGACATTCACAAAGCAGCCGACACGCTTGTCAACTAAACTAATTTAGCATAATGTGCTCTCTCTCATATTTTTTATGCAGTATGGAATTCATCAGCAACTGGAAATGAAGACTTTTTAAAGCAAATTTACAACTCTCTCTTTCCCTTTCAATTTGACAAGCACTTGTTGACATTACTATGTGACCACCATTATCCTAGACTGTGAAGAATATGATAGGGTATCTGTGAAGAAACCAAAAAACAAAATAAGAAAAAGAAAACAATTCAGGATAGAATATAATACTCAAGTGCTAACAAGGGACATGAAGAAGAGATCTGTGGGGAGCAGAGTCTTTAGAAAAATGTTATGGAGAGAGAAGGTTGATTGACAAATGAAGGCTTTCTATACATGGAAGACACTTTGAGCCATGGCTTTGGAGGTGAGTGCTGAGCTTGTATTTCAGGGGGAAAGTCAGGAGATTGGTTTAATTGAGACAGAGTAATGCTGAGTTTACTGGTGATCAGATTACGAAGATTATGAGACAAATATCAGTAATTTGGTGAGTGAATTAATTTGGTATCTAAGTGAAAAAGTAGATTCATTTGAGGCAAAGTAAGGGAAATTACATGGGATCACAATGGCCTTGAAAGCAAGTAACAGCAGTTTGGTTCAAATGAAACTTTCACTTTAGGAAGATTTTATCATTAATAAAATGGGAAAAAATCCACTGGAAAAGATCAAGACATGACTATTTATAAAAATGAGTACTTGAACTAGGATATAGAAGTGGGACTGATAAGGGAGGGATAAATCCTACTAGGTATTTTTAAAAGATAATAAGGAATTTGGATCATCTAACAGAAAATTACAAATTTTTTAAATTTTGTTTTGGCTCCGCTGCCTGTGGAGTAGCAGCCTTCTGTCTCACTGATGACTAATACGCTCACTTTAATTTTAAACTCTATAAAGAATTTTTTTATTATATTCCATTTACATCAAGAGGTTATCCAGACCATTATAAAGTAGCAGCATATTAAGTGGAGATGTGGGTACCTGATTCCAGCTAACATAGGCAAAGTTCTTTAAAGGCGTCTCTAACAGAAACCTGCCTTCCTAGAGGGCTTCTTTAACTGTAAAATGCGGATAATAGTATTTATTGCATATGATGGTTTTAAGATGAATTCACGTAAAATACTAAGAGTAGTCCCCAACACATAGTAAGCATGTAAATAGAGCAGCTATTATTAATATATTTGTCATTAGTCTCCCTAAAAATTTCTTTCCTTTTTTTCTCTGAGCCACCACAGAGTTGCGCGTTCCTTCACAACACTTCGCGCGCGCACGCACACAGATAGCACACACACAGAAGAATGGAAAGAAAAAACCCCAGAACACTTCGCTTAAGGTCGGCTTTTTATCAGATCTAGATTTTGAGCTATGAAAACTGCGAGATTGTGGCCGTGGAAGCTATCCGCTTGGCAATGGATGGGATGCAGTAAGATTTTCACACAACCCCACATCACAGAATATTGCCTTGTACGATCGCTTCCCCCCCCCCCCGCCCCCACCCAGGACAGACGATAGTATATTCCATACTGCTGCTGGAAAATGTGGTGCAAAAATTGAGCGCGCCAAGGGTTGTCTCTCCTCCCGGAAGCATTTGCTTTTTTTGAACCGGAAACAGTTGTTGCTTTAAGGGAGGTGGGACTGGGCGGGTCAGGCCGCAGAGGCTGACGGCGGGGGAGGAGCCGGGTACACTGCCGGGTGGAGGGGACCGAAAGAGTGTCCTTATTCTAGCGTTTGGGGCTCGGGCCTGTAAGCCAGTTGGAGTAGCAGCGGCGAGAACGATTGGGCCAACCGCAGGAAGATATGTTGCTCTTCGTGGAGGTGAGTGGGCTCGGAATCTCGTCCTGCACTGAAAGAACAGGAGTGTTGAGGCGCCGGCCGGTCCCACCGCCATGTGACTTTCCAGGCCGTACACGCCGCTGCACCGGCAGATAGGCTGACACAGCACCTGGGCCGTGTAGGCCTGCGGCTTCACTTCTGCGGTTTCCTAGTTTAGGGAGCTGTGGGAGGTGAGAGCTGGAGTAGGGGAACGATGACGGTAGGAAAGCGAGACTTCTCCGGTGCGGCGTGAGGATCAGAGGAAGGGGAAAGTGTCCCATATGGATCCCCTAAAGGAGGCAAACAGGAGCAGGGCGGGGGATGGGGGCGCGAGTGCCGGGGGCGGAGTCTGCGGAGATCGGGGTAATCAGGTGGGTGCGTTCTGGGGGTTGAAGCGAGGTCTCGCGGGGCCCTCTGGGAGAGAGGGAAGCAACATGTGGGGCCGCGGAGGGAAGAAGGTGAAAATCGGCATGTGTGTTTGAAAAGAAAGTTGGAAGCCTATTTTTAGCAACCCCGCCAAGTTTTGTTTGGTCCCGGTGGGTACGTCCCTGGAACGTTCTGTGGGTGGAAAAGTGAGTTACTATGAACGGAGGAGAAACCTTGAAAGGCACCTCTTTGACCTTTTGTAAAAGTTACTCAGGCAGCGGCTCAGGGGTGACGGCTTGGTTTTTTGAACGGATAAAAGCCCTTTGCAAGGAAAATTCCAAGAATGAGAGAAGCCTAGTCCGGGGAAAGCCTACTTTAATATTGTTACTTAACAACGTAAATACTTCTATTACTTGTATTTGGAACGTGTGCTTTTGGTCTATTTTAATTTTAGGTAGTAGATACCTGCCTTACACATATACGGGGTTTAATTTCTCTTATTTCTGTCTTTCTCTTGGGTGCGGTGAGCGTCAGCTGACTGCCTGGCTAAAGCTTTGAGTAGATTCCAGATCATACTGTTCTTGCATTGTGAAAACGTCAGACCAGCAAAGCTGCCACTTCGCAACTTGGCACTTGTTAACTATGCCCATAAAAAGAATCTTTTCAATGAGGGAAGGAACTTACAGGTTGTATAATCGATAGGCCAGTCTGTGGCGAATCTTTTTTGGGGAAGAGGGTGATCTTACTCTGTAATATTTGCGTTAGGAAAATACATGCTCGCACTTTTTGATCTAATCAGTGTATCTGATAAATATGAGATCTTTAAATTGGGTTTTAAATTGACAGCGCTACTTTAGAGTATGTCCAAAACATAATAAACATTCATTGGAACATTACAAGTAAATCATGAAAAGTTTAAAAATTATTGAACCCATTCTGTTTACCGATTTTTATACTCGTTTTTCTTTGGGCAGAGTAAGAAATCCAGTCTGGTTTTGAACAATGCCAGTTTGTGTTAGGAATGCTAAGACGATTAAATGCTGCAGATTTAAGTCTGTGTTTTGCTGGGTAAAAGGAGGACTGGAGTTTTATTTATATCAACATAATTCCAAAATAAACTTTTGAGTTCCAGATTGCTTCCTTCGGCTTTGTTAAAATGTGAATTTTAATAATCCATTTGTTGAGATTTTAAGCTAGATCCTCTTTTGTTTCTAAAACAACAATGTAGCGTTTTACAGATGAGAAAACTGAGGTTGAGAGGTAACTTAGTAATAAGTAGTGGAATTGAAATTTAGATACAGGTTATTCTAATGCCAAATCATGGCTCTCACTAAACTGTTAACAGAAAATTAATGTTTACATTAATAATGTTCTTTGTGAATCAGTATGTGGTTTTAACTTTTTCTCATAATGAGTTTTATTGAAAATGAGCAATGTCGCCCTGGCTGGCGTAGCTCAGTGGATTGAGTGTGGGCTGCAAACCAAAGCATTGCAGGTTCGATTCCCAGTCAGGGCACATGCCTGGGTTGCAGGCCACGGCCCCCAGCAACCGCACATTGACGTTTCTCTGTCTCTCTCTCTTTCTCCCTTCCTTCTCTCTCTAAAAATAAGTAAAATTTAAAAAAAAGAAAAAGAAAATGAGCAGTGTCACTAAATGCTTGGGGCTGAATATATGACATTAAAATCAGTATAAAAAAAAAACAAAACAAAAAAAACCCCAAAACAAAAAAACAAAAACCAGAAAACCCACACTGGTCATTTGGCATTTTGTTAACTAATATTTGATTCTTATAAGCTCATAATATAGGAATTATTCAAAATAAGTGAAACCAAGCTCAGAAATTTGATGTCTAAGGTCATTCAGGTGTGAGGACTAAAGTTTGATGTCTGGCTTACAGAATGTAAATCTCTGGCTCCAAAACTTATTTTTACACTATCTCCTAAGCCAAGGTTCTTAAGCTGGGTCCCTAGACAGAATTGAGGAAATCCATGAACTTGGTTGAGGGGGAAAAAAATAATTGCCTGTTTGTTTATACTAGCTTCTAATTAAAATCTAGAAATGAAAATTCTTGAAATATCAATGGCTGCAACAAAAGTATTTTTGTATTGTAGGGTTTTTTTTTAAAGATTTTATTTATTTATTTTTAGAGAGGGAAGGGAGGGAGAAGGAGAGAGAGAGAGAAACATCAATGTGTGGTTGCTGGGGGGGGTTCGTGGCCTGCAACCCAAGCATGTGCCCTGACTGGGAATCGCACCTGCAATGCTTTGGTTCGCAGCCCGTGCTTAATCCACTGAGCTACACCAGCCAGGGCCCTGTATTGTAGTTTTTAAGATTATCTTGAAGTATTGTTTATGCTCATTACTCTTGTTACATTTTTCAAAATCTTGTTATTTAATGCATTATAAATTAGAAATTTAAAAATACTTTGATGAATATGATATGTTTGTTTTATTTTGTGATCCTGAATATTTCATTTACTTAAAAATGTTATTCTGAGAAGAGGTCCATAGGTCAGGTTAATTAGATTTACTGAAGAGATCCGTGGCACAGGAGAAGTTAAGAACCACTTTAACCAAGTTGTATGCTTATCTTATTTGGACTTCTGTAACCTGGGGTCTGTGACTCTTCTGCAGTTGTGTTAAGAATCTTGTACTTGAATGCATTTTTCTGGAGAGACTCCAGCTTATTAATATATAACTGGAATCAGTGGGATAGATAATAGTGATAAAAATAATAGTATAATAATAGTGATAAGCACATGTATTGTACTTACTATGTGTCATGCCTGTTAAGATGTCACTTTTTTTAACCTAGACATAATCTTTAAAATTTAATTTTATTTTGTAATTTATTTATTTTTATTGTATTTTTTGCATTACCATTTTGTCCCATTATTCCCCCCACAGTCACCACACTGTTGTCCATGTCCATGAGTCCTTCTGCCTTTTTGCTCAATCCCTCCACTCCCTAACCCCCATCCCCACTTTAGCTGTCATCCTGCTCTTTATGAGTCTGTCTCTGTTTTGCTTGTTAGTTCAAAAATGTGGAACACTTCATGAATTTGTGTGTCATCCTTGCGCAGGGGCCATGCTAATCTTCTCTGTATGGTTCCAATTTTAGCATATGGGCTGCTAAAGTGAGTACAAGATGTCACTTTTTTAAAAACTTGGTTTTGCAGACAAAGGTTTATATTGACTTTAGTACTTTATTGTTTTTGTTTTTCTTCTCACTCCTGTTTTGAAGGAGAACATGCATTGGCTCTCTGGGAAGGGGTAAAAATGTTTGGATAATTCACAAAGTTGTCATATGTCCCAACATAAATTGTTACAACAAAATCTGTAAGTTTGAAACAGCTCCCTTCTGACTGCTAAGGAGTTATTTCAATTTTTGAGCATCAAGGGGACAGTGTACAAATTTTTCATGTTTTTTTATGGTTGTTGACATTTTAATCATTTTTTACATCATTTTCCCCCATCTAATATTTTTAGCCAGTCTGCTTTAGTTATTTGGCAGTCTTCCTCCTTCCCTTTCTTATTCCTTTTCTTAATGGGTTTCTGTCTCTATTTGAACTTTTTCCTGAAAATAAATACTTAAAACCACTTATTTAGGTACAAATGAGTTTTTTGCACCCTAAGATGCTTTAATAACTCACATAATTTAATTATGGTAAAATACACATAACATAAAATGTATCATCACAATTTTAAGTATGTAGTTCAGTGGGTTTTTTTTTTTAATCTATTTTATTGATTATGCTATTACAGTTGTCCCATTTCCCCCCTTCTCTCCCCTCCACCCTGTACTCCCCTCCCACCCACATTTCCCCCTTTAGTTCATGTCCATGTGTCATACTTATGAGTTCTTTAGTTTCTACATTTCCCATACTATTCTTGCCCTCCCCCTATCTATTTTCAACCTACATTCTATGCTACTTATTCTCTATACTTTTTCCCCCTCTCTCCTCCTCCCACCCCCCTGCTGCTAACCCTCCATGTGTCCTCCATTTCTGTGGTTCTGTTCCTGTTCTAATTGTTTACTTAGTTTCTTTTGGTTTTGCTTTAGGTGTGGTTGTTAATATTTGTGAGTTTGCTGTCCTTTTACTATACATGTCTTTTCTTTATCTTCTTTTCTTAAATAAGTCCCTTTAGCATTTCATAAAGTAAGGGCTTGGTGATGATGAACTCCTTTAACTTGACCTTATCTGAGAAGCACTTTATCTGCCCTTCCATTCTAAATGAGAGCTTTGCTGGGTAGAGCAATCTTGGATGGAGGTCCTTGTCTTTCATGACTTGGAATATTTCTTTCCAGCCCCTTCTTGCCTGTAAGGTCTCTTTGGAGAAATCAGCTGACAGTCTGATGGGAACTCCTTTGTAGGTTACTGTCCCCTTACCTCTTGCTGCTTCTAGGATTCTCTCCTTTGTTTTTACCTTGGTTAATGTAATTATGATGGGCCTTGGTGTGTTTCTTCTTGGGTCCAACTTCTTTGGGGCTCTCTGAGCTTCTTGGATTTCTTGGAAGACTGTTCCCTTTGCCAGATTGGGGAAGTTCTCCTTTATTATTTGTTCAAATACGTGCTCAATTTGTTGCTTTTCCCCTTCTGATTCTGGTACCCCTATAATTCGGATATTGGAACGTTCAAAGGTGTCTTGGATGCTCTTAATCTTTTCCTCAATTTGTTGAATTCTTATTTCATCATGCTTTCCTGCTTGGTTGATTCTATCTTCCTTCTGGTCCACTGTATTGTTTTGAGACTCATATTCCTTCCTTTCACTATTGGCTCTCCTCCGTGTGTCTTCCTGCATCTGTTTTATGGTAATCTGCATTCTTTCATCTAAATTTCGTCCAAAATCTACCAGTTCCGTGAGCTTTCTGATCACGAGTGTTTTGAACTGCGCATCTGATAGATTGGCTAATTCTTGGTCGCTCAAAAGGATGAGTCCTAGGGGACTGATCTGCTCTGTTGAAAACATTTTTTTTCCCCCCTGTCTCTCCTTTTTTTTTCCGGTCTGGTTGCTCTTGTTACGGTGGGGGGCGGAGCCTTAGGTGCTCACCGGGGCTGGGCACCCCAGTCGCTAGATTGTGACATTATATGTGGGGGCGGGGCGGGAGCTGGAGCGGGGCGGGAGAAAACAATGGCGGTAGTTCTGTTCCCCTGGACTCAGACCCTTGTCTGGGCTTCCGGGCCGCGAGTTCTGCCCTGGTCCACAATCGCTACCCCGCTGGGTCTGCCAGCCGCAGCTTGCATACTCAGGGATCACCGCTACCTTCTTGCGCGCTGATGGCTTTTGCGCCGATTTCGCGCCAAACCTTCCCCCGACCTCCGCGCCCTGCCGACCCAAGCCAGCCCTGCGCCCGCCCGGCTCGTCTTCTCCTACCAGTCCGGATGAACGCGTCTACTTCAACTTCTTGGCTGCCTGACTTCCATTCAGATAAATCCTCTGCCGGATCTGGGTGTTATTCTGATAGTAAGTTATTGTTGTAAATTATTGGTTTTCTAATCTTGGTTGTACGAGGAGGTACGGTGCGTCCACCTATTCCTCCATCTTGCCGGAAGTCGGATCGTAGTTCAGTGGTATTAAGTACATTTGCGTGGTGTGCAGCCGGCACCACCATCCATCTCTGGGGCTTTTCATCTTGCAAAATTGAAACTGTACACGTCAATCAAATCCCATTTTCCCCTTTCCCCAGATCTTACATAATCTTAAAAATAGTTTATCTGAATTCCAAAGTTTTTTGCTTTTTTAGTGATAACATTTTACATTTTAGGTTAGCCTTAGAGTCTGAAAATAGTGGAATATTTGCCTAGATAATTTTTCATTAATTTTATATTATAGTAATCATAAGTAGTGTGCCTATGCACGGTGCTCAGTTTTTCCCCATTAGCTTAAATAATTATTTATAAAAAGTTATTAGATATCACTGGCTAGATATAAAAAGTAACTTAGAAAAGAAGTGCCTAAATGAATTGGGAAGTGATTGCCAAAAAGAATTTTAAATAAGTGAATATCTGAGTGATCTGTGAACAATTGGGTTTTGTAGTATTTCTTGCAACTTGATGGCAGAATTTAAAAATCAGTAAAAACATTCTCATAAAATTTTTTTAGATATAATGGACTGAAAATGAAGTGAAAATTATTTTTGAAGTGTGAAAAGTGGAATAAAATGCTTAGAGGAGAACATAAAAATGTGCTTCATAGTGCTTCAAAGTACAGTATGTGAAAAACTAGTAGACATTGGTATTCACCTATTTTGTATCAATTTTGGTTTGTTTGGTCTATATGCCAGCTTCATATTATTGATACTTCACAGTTAATTGAAGTGGTCCTTAATACTAGACATGAATATTTCAAATCTGTGATTTTGTTCTACCTAGGAGCTTTAAAAAGAGATTTTGACCCTGTAGTTAGAAATGAAGTCTGAGTCTGTATTGCATAGGAATGGAAAGTAGAGGAAGTTGAGAAACTAATCCAGCTATCAATTTGAAGTCATAAAAAGATTCTAACCTCCTCTTCAAATATCTTTAAGTGAAAAATGACTGTAACTCTGATAATGTTAATAGCATTTTAATCTATTTTTCCTATATTATTTGTTTTGCTTAAGTTTTATTTTGTTTAAAGTTTAACTCTTGAGGGAGGTTTTCAGTCTTGAAAACATTGTCAACTCTTGTATTAATGTACTGTGATTCTCTGTAAGGTTTTGGAATCCTGGGTTCAAACACTAGCTGTATGACCAGAGGCAAGGGACGACTTTTTTGAGCCTCAAGTTTCTATTCATAGTTTGAGATTAGTAATTTCTTCTGACAGAATTAGGTTGTGTTCATGGTGTTTGTGGTGTTTATGAATTAAGTAAGCATTGTAAATGTATAATTAGGTAAGGGCTTTACAGACACTATCATTTGATCATCACAGTAAATATTGTGATGTAAATTGTTCAGTATATAAGCGTCGCCTTCCAAAACTACTGAACTTTGTGCTTTATGTATTAAATATTTCTGGTAAATTTACCAAAACTACACGATAGCAGCACTGGTATTTGCAATAACTACTGTGAAATAGCACTGGTTTAAGAGATGTATAACTTTTTGAGTTCTGCTTTAGTCTTGTTTTATAATTTGCTCTGGTTCAGGTGAACAAAACAGGGTAATTAATTGCCTTATTTACAGTTTTTTTTAATAGTTTGAGTTTAGTCTTAATGGACAAAAGTTTTAAAACAAAAATGAAGAGTTCAATATATTAATACAAACCCATTTACATGAAAGATTCAAAGGAACACAAATGATAACATGCAAATAGGCGTGTTATATTTGCTCTTTTGGAAAAATATTTTTTCTAATGTGTGTTAAGTAAATGCAAGAAAAAGAAACTTTTGAAGATCACATACTCATGTTTCCCCCCTTTTCTGTTGCATTGTCAGACCATTTGAACCAGTAGTCGGTTCAGATAATATCTCTGTATTTATAAATTACTGGCTCTAAACCAAAGACAAAGGAGTACTTTGGGTAAATATTACTAGGAGTAGGGTATGAACTGTAGGTATAATCCAAAGATTAGGAGTTAAGTTTGGTTTGGTTTATATGTTATTGAGAAAAGCATTTTCTGTGTCAGGACAGAAAAGTCAGGAGTGATCAGGGTTTGTGTAGCACATAGTTTGCTAGTATTTCACACCACTAGATACCACAAACTATAAAACAGGTAGGGAGACCATACTTCCCATTTTATCCTGGACAGTCATAGTGTACACCTGTTTTCTGGAACAGGTGTCTCACTCCATTTCATTCTTAATGGTCTAGTTTGTACGATAACTTTTAATTTTTTCAGAAGGGATGAGAGATTTACTGTGTTTATTGGCAGTTTTTTCCCTTATCAGCAGCAATATAGTGTACATAAGTTGGCACTAAAATAAATATTTGTTGTGGCTGTGGGGAATGTAAATTTATAGGATTTACAAAAATTTGCAGTTAAGCAAAGTAAGGAAACTAGTATTATTCTAGCCTTTTGAGTTAGGGAAAGGAAAAAAATAGGAGAGCAGTGATTGAGTAATAACGATAAAGTACATTTATATACAAGGTTGCGTAAAAGAATGGTTAAGAATTTGGACTCTGCCTGTTTAAGCTGAGCCACTTTCTAATTGTATGACCATGGACAAGTTTTTTAACCTCTGTTTCTGTTTTATCTGTAAATTGAGAGTAATACTAATACATGAGGATAATATTAATATCTATCCCACAGGGTTGTTAAGAGGGTTGACAGTTAATGTAAAGCACTTAGAATCTGGTATATATAAACACTATATGTGAGCTGCTGCTTTCATATATATTTATGAAAGATAAGTCTCATCTTAGTATTGTGGTCCTTTTCATTTGAAAGTAGATGGTTTGCTGACTTGACTATACAGGCTAGGAATTAAAAGGTGCCCTTTTTAAAAAGAATTATTTTGATATTTAATAGCGATGTTTGAGGGGTTTTCTTTTTCTTTTTTTTTTTTACTTCATTTGTATAGTTAGCCATTGGCTTTATCAGATAACCAATTTGAAGTAAAATGGCTCAGTTGTTTTGAGGACTATTTATATTACTTAAATGTTAATATTAATAATCTAATCTCTAGTAAGGAGGTTCATGAGTCTCATATGTAGAACTACAGGAGAAGCCTGTAGTTTTTATTATATTTTCATTTCAATCCATGATCCCCCTAAATTAAGCCACTAATCTAGGGAGGCATTAGTTTTGTTTTGTTTTGTTTTTTAAACAGTTGTCAAGATGCCATCTGACTGAGGTAGTGGGACTTGGGGGATGTAAGTCTTGTCTTTCCCTGACACTAGAGGACCAGTACCAATATCTTTATTGATGAATAAACTTCAGATTCCTTCCACAGTGGAGAGTAAGTGAATTCTGATTCTTGACAACTAGGAGAGCTTGGGGGAAATGACTTGGGGTGGTCCAGTTACCTTGTTATTCAAAGTGTGAGCTCTGGTTCACCAGAAAACTTCTTGACCCAGGGGATTGTTAGAATATAAACTTTCTGACCTGATAACTGGATATTGAATCAGAATTTGCACTTTATCAAGATCCACACATGATTCTTTTGCGCAATAAAGTTTGAGAAAACAATCAGTATATATTAATTCTACAAATTTTATTGTTGGCCTCCTGTGTGCTGGTCACTGTTCAAAGTACTAGGGAGCAGTAAGTCATAAACAAGGTCACTGCCATTGTGGAGCTTGCAGATGGAATAATTCAGATTAGGATACATGCCTTGTGATAGAAGGTGAAATTTCACGAACTACTGTGAACACACGCACACACACACTTATTTATTTATGTATTTATTTAAACTGAAAATTAGCTATACCTTGGCCTTAGGATAAAAAATTATTGCAGAGCTGAATTGACTTCTGCCCTAAGGACCCTAGTTCTTATCTGGTGGCTATATTCTTCATCCGTTTCTTCTGGATTATTAGCCATTCTTAGGCAGAACCGGAGATAGGGAGCATTTGGCTTGGTGAGAAGATTTATAATATTTCTTAAATAGTATGTAACTAGTTGTCTTAAAGTTTCTTCTAAGGCAACTGTAGTATAGTGTCAGGCTCCAGACTGCCTAGATTCAAATCTTGGTTCTGTCTTATTAGCTGTGCAGCCTTGTGCATATTACTATACCTTCAGGTAAAGTAACTTTTTTCTTATCTGCAAAATGTGGGTGATAATGGTATTTAAATGAAGTTGTTATGAAGGTAAATTAAATATTCCATAAATATTAATCTCTGTTAGAATGGGTAAAAATTCCCAGTTTAATTTTCACTTTTACCATAAAATACCCCTAAGCATCTTAGGATCCTGAAGTTTTATGCTGGATAAAAATGATAGGTGCTTTTTTTGTTTAAGTACTTAAATTTAGTGATCTTCTTGATATTGGAGATGTAAAAACTTAACCTGGAAGATTGATCCGCCACAAGGCAAGTAAGTTCAGTCAGTTTATATACTTCTGTTTCTGTTTCTCGGCATTTGTGGGGTTAAGTGGTATGGCATTTCTGTTTTCTAATAGTTAAATAGGTAAGTAAAACAAATCGTTTTGTATATGATCAAAGAGATGGCTTCACCATATTTATGGTGACTTTTTCTTAATCATTTTTTACCTTGAAACTGCTACTGCTGTCTCTTCTTCCTGGAAGGTATCATTTTGCTGAGAATTTGATGTTTCCCTTTCTTTCTCTTTAATTTATCTCTCTCACCAGATAGGAATTGGCATACTGTGGATCAAGAGTGAGCACTTTTTTTGACTATTCAGTGATGAATATATTGCTTAGAAATAGAGGTGGTGGATTAATCTGTCAGTTGTGTAGACTGATACTTGAATGTTTTTGTGGTGATTTGAGAGTATCTGGTTGCTTGTATACTATGTGAATGTTGGCAGGTAGTTTTGGCAGGCACTTGGACAATTTACATCCTTTAATACGAAGTCTGTCAGGAAAAAGTCCAAGCATTGTTAATGTAACTAGAACACTTTGTGCAGCATTGATGTGCCCTGTCATCCAAGGAAAGTGAGCTGGATGTGCATGTGTGAACAATGATGACTTCACTGTACCAGTTGGGGGGGGGAGTAGATACCATTGAGTGAGCATGTGTACTGTGTGGCCATCACATGAGAAATGACTGAGTGAGTAGAGAAAAAAAATTGCATCAGATTTTGTGTTAAGCTTGAACATTACTCCTTGGAAACCATTCAGATGATTCAGAAAGCCACAACTATGGGCAACTGGTGATTAGCAGTTCATCATGACAATGTGTCCATTCATGTATCACATCCAGTGCAGAGTTTTTTAGTGAAACATCAAATTACCCAGGTGACTCATCCCCACTACAGCCCAGATTTGGTGCCCTGCGACTTCTGGCTTTTCCCAAAACTAAAATCACCTTTGAAAGGGAAGAGATTTCAGACCATCGATGAGATTCAGGAAAATATGACAAGGCAGCTGATGGCAATTGGGATAACTGTGTGAGGTCCCAAGGTGCCTGCTTTGAAGGGGATTGAGATGTCCTTGTCCTGTGTACAATGTTTCTTATATCTTCTTCAGTAAATGCCTCTTATTCATATTACATAGCTGTATGCATTCTGAACAGACCTTGTGGATGTTTTCTATACAACTGTAACCTCAAGGACTTCTAGTTCTGTGGAAGATAAAAGGATTTGATGAAGTTCTTTATTAAACTTTAGTCAAAAGATGGCTCAAACATGGTTATCTAAAGTAAGTTTTTTATATCTGTATTGGAAATTGCTTTCCAAAAGTGTTATTACTGTTGCCCAACTTACTATATCTTGTCAGTATCAGGCATTCTCCCTTGTAAAAATTAACTGTATAGGTTAAAAATGAAATCATTGATTTATTTTGTGTGTGTTTTTTAAAGATTTTAATTTGTGTTTAGAGTAATGGACAGGGAGGGAGAAAGAGAGGGAGAGACACATTGATGTGTGAGAGATTCATCGATTGATTGCCTTTTACATATCCCCTACTGGGGACCTGGCCCATAACCCAGTTATGTGCCCTGATGAGATTCAAACCAGCAACCTTTCAGTTCTCAGTGGGCACTCAATCCACTGAGCCACTCCAACCAGGGCTATTTTGCATTTCTTCACTGACCAGTGCGATTGAACATTTTTCCATGTTTATTGATTTTGGGGTGTACTTTTTGCTGTGAATTGTCTTTTTTGCTCATTTGTGCTTTTCTTATCAATTGGTAGAATCTATAAGCTTATTTGAAGATAATAGTCTATGTCACTTTGCCAAGAAAGATTTTACCAGTTTATATGTCTTTTATTTGGATTTTAAGTGTTTCATTATATATTTTCTGATTGTAAAAGTAATAGATGATAATTTTAGGAAAATACAGAAAAGCACAAAAAATGAAAATAAAAACACCACTGCTCAGAGATCACACTTATTTTTAGTCTTTATAGTCTTCTCTGTGCTGGTGAATTGTATTTCAAAATTAAATCTTTTTCATATAGGATAGCAATTTGCTTTATTGCCCCCCACCCCAAGTTTCTGTGAACATTTCCATGTCTTCTACAATATTAAAAAACTTTTTAAAAAATAATTATAAATAATCAAGTTGCCCCCAAAATGTACAGGATAGTCCTATGTACTTTTTGCCTAGTTCCCCCCAAGTAGTGGTACCTAGCATAATTATAGTATGATGTAAAAACCGGCAGATGGACATTGGTGCAGTCCACAGAACTTACTCAGATTTCACCAGTTTTATATCCAGTCTGGTTTTAAGGTTCTGGGACATTCTGTAAATGTCTGGACTACAGTTATTGAACAAATCCTCTGTAGTTGGTATTTTAGTCCATTTGGGCTGCTATAACAATATCACACTTTGGGTAGCTTATGGGAAATTTGGGATCATGGTGCCAGCAGATTTGGTGTTTGGTAAGGGCTTTCTGGTTCACACATGGTGTGTTTTGTTTTTTGCCGTCCTACATGGTCAAAGGGGCTAGGGAACTCTGGGATCTCTTTCAGAAGAGCATCAATCCCGTTCATGAGAACTCCTGTGCCATGATTTAATCACCTCCCAAGGCCACACCTAAATACCATCACATTAAGCATTTGGATTTCAACATACGAATTTGGGGAGTATGCCAACATTCAGGTGATAACAGTTGGATGTTTCTAATTTTTCAGTATTATAAAATTAGTGTGGTGAGCATTCTTGTACTTATGTATTTTTAAGTATCTCTTCTGAGTAGAAGTTCTGACAAACAGAATTTCTAGACAAAAAAAAGTATATTTTTAAGACTATTTATATGCAGTGCCAGCTCTTAGGAAAGTTATGTGAATTACAGCAGTGAACTGATTGTTTCTTTTTATACTTGTCAAAATGACATTAAGTAGTTTAATAGTAAAAACGATGCTTTGTAATCAGTTATTCCTTGTTATCTTTTTGTACATTTTCCGTTTGGCAATATCTTGGTTTCTGTTGTTAATAGGTTGGTCTTGTACCCTTCTAGACCTTTTCTGTTTTTATATAAATATAAATTTATCTCTATAGTGATACTATATTTGTTACTCTTTTGCAATTTGACTTTTTTAAAAAGATTTTATTTATTTATTTTTAGAGAGAGGGGAAGGGAGGGAGAGAGAGAGTAACATCAATGTGTGAGAGATATATTTATGGGTTGCCTCTCTCCTGTCCCCAATTGGGGACCTGGCCCGCAACCCAGGTATGTACCCTGACTGGGAGTCAAACCGTCAACCCCTCAGTTCGCAGGCCAGCACTCAGTACACTGAGCCACACCAGCCAGGGCAGTATATGGTATATTTTATATGCTAAATATTAGTTTCAATCTCTTATATTGTATATTTGTCATATTTGGGGGCTCCCAATGTTTTAGTAGCTTTCTAAATTTGCAGAAGTGCTCATAGTATGAGTTACACCTCTACAGTGTACATACTAGTCAAAACTCAAAATTCCTGATTCTCATATGTCTAGGTGGATGCAAGCATGTTACCTCAGAGCCACTAGTCACACACACCCACAGATGACTTCTATTTAAAAATACACAATATAAGGAAATAGGGGTTTTAGTCACAACTTTCATTTTGGGGGCAGGAGTGGAGTAGAGGTGGTCATCTTGAAGGGCAGTTAATAGTTGCAAGGTTAAAAATTGCTAAGCAGAATTGGCTTTGATGCTGGCAGAAGTAATGGTTATAATGGATTTGAATTTTGGCATTTAGTGCTTGGTAGTGACTGGAATAGTGATTTCCTGGACATCAAACGACTTCTGCAACGTTATTTTGGGTGATGTCATCTTTGCATCTGTTTTTTTCAGCCCTTCTAGCAACCTAGTGACAGTGACACTATTATCCTTTAATCAGTTACTTTTATCTTTAATTTAGCCAGAGTGGATTTGAAGACTGACTGCTAAAAATTCTTGATAAGAATACTTTTGGTATGGTACACATTGTTTACATGTTTATAGAATAACAAATATAAAGATAACCCTAAAATTATGCCATAGAGGTTTTAAAATAACTCCTGATACCTCTTTTGGCAGAGCCACCTGATGGTGCTGTAAGGAAACTAGTTGGGCCTGCCTGGTGTGGCTCAGTAGATTGAGCACTGGACTGTGAACCAAAGGGTTGCTGGTTGGATTCCCAGTCGGGGCACATGCTTGGGTTGCACTCAAGAGGCAACCACACAGTGGATGTTTCTCTCTTTCTCTTTCCATTCCCCTCTCTAAAAATAAATAAATAAAATCTCTTTAAAAAAAAAAGAAAGAAAGAAAACTAGTTGGTAATTGTGAGTTAACATGTCTAAGTTAGGAATTGCTGTGATTGTTAAAATGGTGCATCTTCAAAGATGCTGTTGCTCCCCTGTAAGGTTTAGTACTTTATTAATTGGTTTTTATGTTGTTATAAAAAGGCTTAAAGCCCTGAAACCAAAAGTCAAGAAGCATTGCGACCTAAGACTCCATTTTAAACTCAAGCCACTTTGTTTGTTTGTTTGTTTAAGGAAGAATGTTATTGATTCTGGTCTGTCATGTTAGAAAGGTAATTATAGTTGCTTAACACTGATTTCTTTTTTACACACATGCCTCTGCTATTTTATTCAATACACAGTTGTAGGTTTGCTCTCAGGTGGTTTGTGTTAATAGTTGAACTATTGGGTTGGCCCAGAAGACTGTGTGGTTTATTCTGTAAAATCAGACAGATTTTTCATTTTACCAGTAAGTTTATTGATTTGGTTATTTTGAGTATGTCAGCTATCTCCTATTTATTGGCTTCTAGTGGGTAGGGACCAAGGTTACTGCTAAACATCTTCCAATGCATAAGACAGCCCCACAGCAAAACGTCAGTAGTACCAGAAAAGTTCGAAAATCACTGTTGACACGTTCGATCAGTGCTAGCACCTTCTCTACACACTGCACAAGTCTTCTTTTGTGTTTCAGTTACATTCTTACCTTTCTTGAAATAATATGCCCAAAATGTTGCATAGTTTATTCCATCTTCAATATCAAAATAGATGCGTAAAAATTCACCGATTTTGATAAGGTTTTTGTTAAGGTTAAGTTAGGTATCTTAGGTGTGTAGAAAGTATAAGGGATTTTGGTAGGGTAGGCATGTTTTTTTAAAAATTGGGAAACAGGCCAATAATTTCATAATTCCTTGGTAGCAAAATAAAGTTAATTTTGGTCTGTTTCGCTATAGTTGCCTCTCAGTTGTTGGAATTACAGTTTAATTTAACATTACTAAGACAATATCGGTACTTTTAAAAGAATTTAAAGGAGAAATTTAAGCTGATACAGCAAAAGAACTCTTCAAACCAAAAACAATTAGAGAATACTAATGCAGAGAGATAAACAGGTAATAAACTCAGGGGCTACCCTTAATGCTTCTGTCGATTCTTAGTGTCCTAGAGCTTTGGTTTTAATGAGCAGTGCTTAGAGGCAGAATACAAGGTAAAGTAGGGGAAAAAACAAGCTTTCCCAAAGAAGGGAACTTCAGCCTTGGTTCTGGATTGTTGGGGGAGAGATCTTCCCTCATAATTTTAGCCACAAATCCTTTTTGTTGCCAAAGTAGGGCAAAATTCATGCTATCTGTTATTCCATAGAATCTATGTTGAGCATTTCAAATAATACCAGATTGATACACAGTCATCTACCACAGTGATTTGTACACTATTGTGCCATGGCACACTGGTGTGCTGCAAGAATTTTTTAAACATGCGGTGCCTGGCTATTTAGTCAGGGGTCCTGGCCTCTTTTCCCTTAGGTTGTCAAATAAAAAAATGACAACAGCCAATACAATAGCTGTCTGGTGTGAATGAATCAAAATTATACCTATTTTTTGTCAGATCTGCAAAAAAAATATTTTTTTTGGTGTGTCACAGATTTTTTTTTTAAAATATATTTTATTGATTATGCTATTACAGTTGTCCCATTTCCCCCCTTCTCTCCCCTCCACCCTGTACTCCCCTCCTACCCACATTTCCCCCTTTAGTTCATGTCCATGTGTCATACTTATGAGTTCTTTAGTTTCTACATTTCCCGTACTATTCTTGCCCTCCCCCTATCTATTTTCAACCTACATTCTATACTACTTATTCTCTATACCTTTTCCCCCTCTCTCCTCCTCCCACCCCCCTGCTGCTAACCCTCCATGTATCCTCCATTTCTGTGGTTCTATTCCTGTTCTAATTGTTTACTTAGTTTCTTTTGGTTTTGCTTTACGTGTGGTTGTTAATATTTGTGAGTTTGCTGTCCTTTTACTATATATGTCTTTTCTTTATCTTCTTTTCTTAAATAAGTCCCTTTAGCATTTCATAAAGTAAGGGCTTGGTGATGATGAACTCCTTTAACTTGACCTTATCTGAGAAGCACTTTATCTGCCCTTCCATTCTAAATGAGAGCTTTGCTGGATAGAGCAATCTGGGATGGAGGTCCTTGTCTTTCATGACTTGGAATATTTCTTTCCAGCCCCTTCTTGCCTGTAAGGTCTCTTTGGAGAAATCAGCTGACAGTCTGATGGGAACTCCTTTGTAGGTTACTGTCCCCTTACCTCTTGCTGCTTCTAGGATTCTCTCCTTCGTTTTTACCTTGGCTAATGTAATTATAATGTGCCTTGGTGTGTTTCTTCTTGGGTCCATCTTCTTTGGGGCTCTCTGAGCTTCTTGGATTTCTTGAAAGACTGTTCCCTTTGCCAGATTGGGGAAGTTCTCCTTTATTATTTGTTCAAATACGTGCTCAATCTGTTGCTTTTCCCCTTCTGATTCTGGTACCCCTATAATTCGGATATTGGAACGTTCAAAGGTGTCTTGGATGCTCTTAATCTTTTCCTCAATTTGTTGAATTCTTATTTCATCATGCTTTCCTGCTTGGTTGATTCTATCTTCCTTCTGGTCCACTGTATTGTTTTGAGACTCATATTCCTTCCTTTCACTATTGGCTCTCCTCCGTGTGTCTTCCTGCATCTGTTTTATGGTAATCTGCATTCTTTCATCTAAATTCCATCCAAAATCAACCAGTTCCGTGAGCTTTCTGATCACCAGTGTTTTGAACTGTGCATCTGATAGATTGGCTAATTCTTGGTCGCTCAAAAGGATGAGTCCTAGGGGACTGATCTGCTCTGTTGAAAACATTTTTTTTTTTTCCCCTGTCTCTCCTTTTTTTTTTCTGGTCTGGTTGCTCTTGTTACGGTGGGGGGTGGAGCCTTAGGTGCTCACTGGAGCTGGGCGCCCCAGTCGCTAGATTGTGACGTTATATGTGGGGGCAGGGGCGGGAGCGGGGCAGGAGAAAACAATGGCGGTAGTTCCGTTCCCCTGGACTCAGACCCTTGTCTGGGCTTCTGGGCTGCGGGTTCTGCCCTGGTCCACAATCGCTACCCCTCTGGGTCTGCCAGCCGCAGCTTGTGTACTCAGGGATCACCGCTGCCTTCTTATGCGCCCGACGGTTTTTGCGCCGATTTCACGCCAAACCTTCCCCCGACCTCCACGTGCTGCCGACCCGAGCCAGCCCCGCGCCCGCCCAGCTTCTCTTCTCCTACCAGTCCGGATGAATGCGTCTACTTCAACTTCTTGGCTGCCTGACTTCCATTCAGATAAATCCTCTGCTGGATCTGGGTGTTATTCTGATAGTAAATTATTGTTGTAAATTATTGGTTTTCTAATCTTGGTTGTACGAGGAGGTATGGTGCGTCCACCTATTCCTACATCTTGCCGGAAGTCGGTGTGTCACAGATTTTTAGTAATTAGTTTATGTGTGCCATGAGATGAAAAAGGTTGAAAATCACTGATCTAGGAAACAACAACAACAACAACAAATTCTCTCCTGAACAGCACATTTAAAACATCATCTTCAAAATTCCCACAAATGAACAACCAAGAAAAATAGGCTTATACTGTAAAATTACAAAATGTGTAAGGAATCATGAAAGTGGTTTAGCAGAAACAACAAATCACAAAATAGAACCTCAGAGATTGCGGATATTGTTATCAAATATAGATTATAAAAGATGAACGCTTAATATGCTTAAAAGAAGGAAGGTACTCAAGGAATGATCAAGAAACAAAACATTGATCAGATGTGAGAAAAGAACCAAAAGGATCTTTAAGAAACAAGCAAACAACAACAACAAAAATGCCCTGGCTGGTATGGCTCAGTTGGTTGGGGCATCCTCCTGTACACCAAAAGGTTGCAGGTTTGATTCCCAGTCAGAGTGCATACAAGAGGCAACCAATTGATGTTTCTCTCGCTTGTCAGTGTTTCTCTCTATTCCCCCACCTCCCTTCCCCTCTCTAAAAAATAAGGACTAAATATATATATGAACTTAGAAACTGACTGGACAAGGTGACTACCTCTCAGAAACAGCTGAAGAGACTAATTGATGAACTGGAAGACAGATCTTAAGAAATTGCAGAGAATGTGATTTCTTTTTTAAAAGTTTTTTATTGTATTTTATTCCATAACCATTTAGTCCCCTCATACCCCCTCCCACCCACTCAGTCACCACACTGTTGTCCATGAGTCCCTTTTCCTTTTTGCTCAATCCCTCCACTCCCTACCCTCTCGCTCCCTTAGCTGTCATCCTGCTATCTATGAGTCTGTTTTCCTTGTTCGTTCAGTTTGTTCATTAGATTCCACATATGAGTGAAATCATATAGTATTTGTCTTTCTCTGACTGGCTTATTTCACTTAGCATAATGTTCTCTAGGTCCATCCATAATGTCACAAAGGATAAACGTTTCGTCCTTTTTATTACTGAGTAGTAGTCCATTGTGTAAATATCCCATAGTTTTTTTGTCCACTCATCTATTAGTGGACATGGGCTGCTTTCATAGGGGTGCTTATGTTCTTTCAAATTAGTGTTTTGGGTTCCTTCGGATATATTCCCAGAAGTGGGATTGCTGGGTCAAAAGGCAGGTCCATTTTTAATTTTTGAGGTATCTCCACACTGCTTTCCACAGTGGCTTCACCAATTTACATTCCTACCAACAGTTCAAAGAGGTTCCCCTTTCTCCACATCCTTGCCAGCATATGTTTGTTGATTTATTGATGATAGCTATTCTGACAAGTATGGGGTGATACCTTATTGTGGTTTTAATTTACATTTCTCTGGTTATTAGCGATATTGAGCATTTTTTCATATGTTTATTGGACCATCTGTATGTCCTCTTTGGAGAAGTATCTATTCAGGTCTTTTGCCCATTTTTTTATTTCATTGTTTGGGTTTTTGGTGTTGAGTTTTATGAGCTCTTTATAAATTTTGGATATTAACCCTTTATCAGATATATCAGTGAATATGTTCTCACATTCTATGGGTTGTCTTTTCATTTTGTTGATGTTTTCCTTTGTTGTACAAAAACTTCTTAGTTTGATGTAGGACCATTTGTTTATTTTTTCTTTTGTTTCCCTTGCCTAGGGATGTAATTTTTTGCATTTGTATGTATCTCCATGCATCCAAAAAATATTGCTATGAGCAGTGTCCACGATTTTGCTGCCTATGTTTTCTAATATGATTTTTATATTTTGGGGGTCTAACATTTAAGTCTTTTTTTTAAAAGGAGTAAATATTTTTTTAAAGATTTTATTTATTTATTTTCAGAGAGGGAAGGGAGGGAGATATAGAGATAGAGATAGAGAGAGAGAGAGAGAGACAGAGAGACATCAATGTGCGGTTGCTGGGGGTCATGGGCTGCAACCCAGGCATGTGCCCTGACTGGGAATTGAACCTGTGACACTTTGGTTCACAGCCCGCGCTCAATCCACTGAGCTACGCCAGCCAGGGCTACGTTTAAGCCTTTGATCCATTTTGAATTGTTTCTTGTATGTGATATAAGTGGTCTAGTTTCTTCCTTTTTTTTTTTTTTTTTTTTTTGCATGTATCTGTCCAGTTTTCCCAGCACCATTTATTGAGTAAACTATCTTTAGCCCATTGTATGTGCTTGCTTCCTCTGTCAAATATTAGCTGACTATAAAGATGTGCATTTATTTCTGGGTTCTATATTCTGTTCTGTTGATCTCTTTTTTTTTTTTTCTAGTACCATGCTGTTTTGATTACTATGTCCTTAGAGTACAGTCTCATATTAGGTAGCATGATTCCTCCAACTTTGTTCTTCTTTCTCAGGATCACTGTTGCCATGCAGAATGTGATTTATTAAGAGGCTAAGAAATGGAAAATGGGAAATGGTACAGAGAAGTAGAACATGGGATGAGAAGATATAAAATATTTTATTGGAGTTTCAGAAGGAAGTAATAGAGCAGTTGCTGAAGAGGATATATTTGAGGAGCTAATGGCTGAGAATGTTATGGAATTGATGGAAGATACATTAGATTTCAAAGAGCTCAGTGAATTCCCAAGTAAAATAAAAAAGAATTTCACACTTAGACTTATGATTGCAAAACCACTGAACACCATTGACAGAGATTAAGCAACCAGAGATAAAAGAGATTTTAGGAATCTGCTAGACTGACTGATTTTCTGATTAACAATAATGCACACCAGAAGGCAATGTACTGGAAGGGAATATGTGCCTAGTAAGAATTCTGTATATAGCAATGGGTAAAAATAAAAGTTTTTTTTAGAGAAACCATCATTTCAGAATTTACTGGAAAAAAAAAATCAGTGGTGTCATAGGGGAAGAAGGAAAATGATTCCAGAAGATCTGAAATGGAAGAAAGAATAATAATATAGAAAATGGTCAACACTTACATAAATTTAATGAATAATGACTATAAAATAATGACTAATAACTATAAAACAAAAATAGTATATATAGGCACAAAATAATATTTGATTTTAATATTAGACATTGTCACATTTGTTCTCTGATCTGAGAAATTCCTAGTAGATATAATAAGCTTTTTAATTTTTTCATTGTTTTTTAAAAAGATTTTATTTATTTTCAGAGAGAGGGGAGGGAGGGAGTTGGAGAGGGAGAGAAACATCCATGTGCGAGAGAAACATCGACTGGTTGCCTCTTGCAGGCCCCCAACTGGGGACCTGGCCCACAGCCCAGGCACATGCCCCGAGAGTGAATTGAACCAGTGACCTTTCAGTTCACATGCTGATGCTCAATTCTCTGAGCCACACCAGCCAGAGCAAGTTTCACATTTTTTATGACTAAAACTTAAGGCAACATTTTAATAGGATGCTTTGTTAATGAAATGCTTTATGAAGGAAAGAAATCCTTGATCTGGTTTTTGTAGCACATTATGGTCCCTTCCCCCCCGTCCACATGTTATATACTTTGTGCAATTATTCTGATCTATGAGTTGTAATCATTTTATGATTAATACTGATTTCATACTTAATCTCTGTGTGTCTTTAGTTAGATATGTTATTTCTTGTAGGATAACCTGTAAAAGAGAGATACTAGTGCATATGGATTGTTTTAAGAAGTGGTGAGTTGATGCCTTTAATGCATTTAGTTCAGTGCCTAGCCCAGAGTATTAATACATTTGTTTTTATTTATTGTGGTTATAGTTTTTTTTCCCCCACTCCATTGTGTGAAAGCATTTTCCATTTTGGTGTGTTTCATATTTCATCAACCCTAAGATGCACATCTGTTGTACACTGTAACTTCTCCGAAAATTGGGAAACACTCTAAAATATTTGATGTGTCATAGTTTAGTAAATGGAAATTTTTTCTTTGTGATGTAATAGTACCCCTTTAGATTTTATAAAATATGGTAATGTATCTTTATAATTTTGAATGGCTGTGTCCCACTTTACCAGTGAGTGTGTCATAATTTCCTTTTTCTTTGACTTTGGGTTAGTTCCATTTCTTGGCTGTTAATAAATAATGTTAATATTTGGGAATGAGTTGCACTATTTTATACAATCTCCAGTAAAGAATGAGTTGGCAAATTTTATGCCAATGAGAATTATTTTTAAGTTATTTGCTAATTTAATAAGTGTAAGATGGTATTTTATTTTTGTATTTGTGTACATGTGTATTCTTTTTAGAATTTTATTTACCTAGTATTTTTAGTGTTCTTTTGCAGTTTTGTATTATCATCCATCTGCTGTGATTTACATATGTTTCTTCAAAGCTAATTTCTTATGACAGGGATTTACATTTAACTTTTAACATCACCTTAACTTCACCTATTGCGGGTTTTCTTCACATTTAAGTAATGGAAAAAGTCTTTTACCTAAATTTGTATTTTTAATGCAACTGGCTTTTAAAATTTATAATTAGGTCCTTTGATTATTTAGCAGGTAACATCTAAAGGAACTGGTTTAAATCCTAATGCCAAAGTGTGGCAAGAAATTCCTCCTGGAAATACTGATGCCACGCCAGTAACTCATGGAACTGAAAACTCTTGGCATGAAACAGCAGCCACATCAGGGTCTCATCCTGAGGGTAAGTCCTAAATATTTCATCAAAACAGATAATATATTGGTTAAACATATAGCCAGATTACCTTATAGAACTTTGGGGTGCATCCTTTGACTATTTGATTATATATGTTTATAGATGTTTAACATGTAATTTGTATACAATTCTTATATCTAGTATGAATGGTCACTGATTTTAAATAATAACTGTATCTTTGGTCTAGCCTTTAACCCATTCATAATGTATTTATAAATTTGTTTTTTTGTTTCGTTTTGTTTTTTTAATCCTTACCCAAAGACATTTTCATTTGCTCTTTTAGAGAGAGGAAGGGAGAGAGAAACATTGATGCAAGAGAAGCATCTGTTGGTTGCTTTCATTCGCACCCAGACCAGGAATCATAATGTCCAAACTGGGGGTTGCATGCACTCATGCCCGGACAGGGGATGATCCTACAACCTAGGCATGTGCCCCGAACAGGAATCAAACCTGCAACCCTTACGTTATGGGGCAGCACTGCAATCATTGGGCCACACTATCCAGGGCATGATATTTATAAATTAGTTTTGATCTACCATCATCGGCAATGCTGTTTACCCACTTATTTGACCTTGGGCAGGTGACTTAATTTTTTCATACTTGTGTCCTTGATCTATAGATTAAACAATAATAATAAAATAGTAACAATGATAATGATAATAATGCTTGGCAGAATTAAGTGAATAAAGTACATTAAGTTGTCTGATACATATTGCTGTATAAGTTTAAGCTACTGTTAATCATTTTTGCTTATCCATAATTGTCACAATGTAACTCCCTTGGGAAGAGAACTCTTACTTAAAACCATATGGACATTTTCCCAACTGGTAGAATTCCTTGAAATACTGTTATAGAAGACATAGGACCCAGAGTTCCTAAAGATAAGATTTAAAGAATTTCTGTTTATTTCCCATATGTTTTCTTTCATACAGGTAATACAGAGCTTTCAGATGATATGTGTAAGGAATATGAAGTAATGTATTCATCATGTGAAGCCACAAGAAATTCTACAGGCGTTGAAGAGTCAACTGATGGAATGATTTTAGGGCCAGAAGATCTGAGTTACCAAATATATGACGATTCTGGTAAGCTTTAGGTTTTATTGGTCAATGAGAGTGCATTATGCTACCCACCCCCACCCTCTCACACATACCCCAAGTCTCTTTATCATTGTTTTAATTAACCTATAGCATTGATTAGTTTACTTTCTTATTAGGAGTTTATGTAAATGAAACATTACTAGGTGATTGTCATAAATACTGTTTTAAAATGGCCAAAAAAGAAAATTGTGATTTAAAAATATAGTTACTTTAAATTTCCTGTTTAAGTGTTGAATTAAAGCTAAAAGGAAAAACATAGTCAAAATAGTTGAAGGAGACCTAAATTACAATCTTTTATGAGGCTTAAGCCTTAGCCTAGTCTATTAATTGGGATTAGTGCAAGTTCTGCCAATTTTCCCATCATTTTTTTCAGTGTGAAGTGCATTCATAACTGTGAAGTTGTGGGATTAATTTTAAGGAAAAGGGTGTATTGAAAAGATGGTTTACTATAATTAAGTTGTGAAACGTGTTTTTCACATTCATTTAATTGTCATGGATTAGTAGTTGATTGGATTTCAGATGGAGGAAATTTAAAGGGCCATAAAAATGGACTGTAGACCCTCATGACCTAACTTCATTTTTCTAATTTCTGAAGGGTCTTTTTGGAAAATACGTGTAATGGGAGGGTAGGCATTTCTATCTCTGCCTTCTGTCAAATTATATAAACCTCCTGTGTCTTCAGTTTCCTTATTATATATACTTGGACTGGATTTCTAAGGTCTCTTGGCTTGTAGGTTGATTTCTGAAGTGGAATAGGGTGGTATTTCCATATAATAATTTAAGGTGGTAGATTCTACTTTCTACTTGTGGTCATAATATACCTAACTACTGGCTACTTTGAACATAGAGTGGATTTAAAGGATGTGGCAGCCAGTTGGCATTTTAATAAATGTGTCATAATGATATTAAAAGGTTAAATGAAGTTATTACTCATTTAGGTAGCAGGAGGGTAGATGAATTTTTAATATTAGAAAGATTGTATATACATAAAGATTGAATGCTTATATTTTAATGTAGTTAATGTAAAAGGTCACTTTGAATCTTGAATAGTAAGACAAGGTAGTAGTAAAATTATGCACAGAATTTATCTTTATATACATCGTATTGTCTGTGTATTTAAAGGAAATTAATCATTAATGCTTTTTAAGAAGAGGACAAAGTAAATCCTTTGAGTTTGTAATGTTTTGTGTAAAATAGTGATGGTTTTTCAAGCTTGAGTCCTGAAAAAAAGTCTCATGTTCTGGGTTTAAATACTAGGGAGCATGGAAGACTCTTATAGAGTTGATCTGGTCCTTTGGACATTTGAGTTCTTTAAATATTCCTAGGAAGACAATGGTACTCTAAAATTAAGGAAATAAAAGAGTATTAAGAGATAGAAATCTAAGGAGTGTGACTAATATCAGATTTACTATTAGTACTACAGATGTGTGTGTATATATTATATATCCCACTTTGTTTAACTAGTTACTATTTTGAAATTAAGATTAATACTACTATTCTTTCTTTATTTTTTGTTAAGATTTTATTTATTTATTTTAAGAAAGAGAGGGAGAGAAACATTAATGTGCGAGAGAGACGTTGTGCACATTTGTCTCACATGCCCCCAACCAGGGATCTGGCTGGCAACACAGAAATGTGCCCTGATGGGGAATCGAACCTGTAACCTTTTAGTTGTCAATCCACTGAGTCACACCAGCCAGGGCTTGTTCTTTAATTTAAAGTATTTAGGGTAGTATTTTGCAATATGGTAGCCAAGTGAGTTTGGTATTAATAGTGCTTGATTAATTACTTGATAAAATTTTTTAAGCTGATGTGAAATCTGTCTAAATGAAGACTAGATAGGTGGAAAGAAATTAGTTGGACATTGAGCTATCTGAATTCTAAAAGAAAAACAGTTCAATTTGATCAGTTTAATTTGTGTGTATTTTGTGCCTTACTCTGAGTATAACAATATGTAAAGTTTACCACCTGTGGGAATTTGGTATTAACTTTTTCCCTCTTATTTTTAACCATCAGGAGAAAGCAATTCAGCAATTTCTACAGAAGATCTAAAAGAATGTCTGAAGAAACAATTAGAATTCTGTTTCTCACGGTACATTACTTTTTTTGTGGATTTTTTTTTTAAATTGGTTAGTAGCTGTAAAATATGTGTGGGATAGAGTGGAAGACTGGTGGTTTTAATTTCCTTCAATGATATATTTTGGTATCATTCCTCTGTATTTCTTAACAAAATTTAAAAATATAGTCTTCAATTGGATATGCAAAGGATATTTTATTCTCAGTAGAAAGATAATGAAATTTCTCTTAGATACTTTTCCTATGAACATATTCAGGTTTATGGTTCTTAAAAGGGTAGTTATTTCTTCACTTATATTTTTAGTAGTTGACTCTGATCATAGAGTTATGTTTAGCAAGTTAAGTGGATGGGCATAGAATTTATATTATCAATATCTTCTATTAAATAAGGAGTTATTTCAGAAAACAGTTTAAGATGTCTTATTTACAGGTAAGAATTATGTAGGTGTATTTACAGGTTAGATATCATAACATTTCAATACGTAGAACTGCCCCTTCCAAAATAAACTGTTTGTTCATGCAAATGTAATAACGCCTTTTATTTTCCCTGTATCTGGTGAGTAGGACCAGTAAACCAATTTTTGAAGCTAGAAACTTGGATTTTATCATTGACTTTTTTTTTTTTAACACTTTTAGCATTTATTTTATGCTGAATTTATTCCTGGGCCATAAGTTTTTGTTCTTTCAGTTGCGTCTGGATTGTGTGTTTGCATGTGTGTGCGTGCACGTGCGTGCATCCTCCTCTCCTGGTTTAGGGACAGTCCGCTCTTTTTCAGTAAGGATCATGTCTGTGTGGCAGGCGGAGTTCATATGGGTTAATCTGCCCATAAACTCTGTTCAAGTTCTGCACCCCATCTTGGGAGCTTTGTCCACCTGGATGTGCTTAATGACCAGAGGACAGTATACATCTAAACCCTTAAAGTTCATCATTGGTTTCTGCATTTTTTCCTTAATCCTTACCTGAGGATATGTTTATTGATTTTAGAGAGAGAGGAAGGGAAAGAGAGGGAAATGTGGGAAGTGAGAAGGGGGAGAGAGAGAGAGAAGGAAATAGAAACATTGATTGATTGCCTCCCATACGTGCCTCAACTGGGGATCGAACCCACAAGCTTTTGGTGTATGGGAGGATGCTCCAACCAACTGAGCCATCCAGCCAGGGCCACTCTGCATTTTTAAGCACGTGCAGCAAAAATTCAGCCTTCTTTTTGAGCAGTTGGCCCAGTGTCTGGCTCCGCTGTTGGACTGGGCATGCCTGCCAACTCCAGCATTATAACAACAGAATGGCATGTATTGCTTCCGTAAAGTGACACCCTTCAGGTACTTGGTGGCTTTTTGGACATGCATACCCTTGAGGGTTTGGACAGTTTCACGAGTATATTTAAAGTGAACAAGAAAATTTGAACCTTTTGATTTTCATGATTTTGTGGGGTTTTCTGGGACAAGTGAGGAGTGAATCATTTTCAGAAGTCACCTCAGGCCACTATTGGGAAGAGGCTTTTTTTTTTTTTTTTTTTTCAATATTTTATTTATTTATTTTTAGAGAGAGGGGAAGGAAGTGAGAAAGAAAGGGAGCGAAACATTCATGTGTGGTTTTCCCTCACCTGGCCTACAACCCAGGTATGTGCCCTGACTGGGAATTGAACCAGTGACCCTTTGGTTCACAGGCTAGCACTTAATTCACTGAGCCACACCAGCCTGGGCTAAAATTTTTTGGCGGGGAAGAAGCTTTTTTTATTTCTTTAGATAACAATTCACTGTCAACTCGTTTGATTTCTCATCCTAAATATCTCCCTTTTCTTCCCCTCCTTGTTATTCCTTGTCTTCATAGTCTCATACAGGCCCTAGGATAAAAGCGAGAACCTCCTCTCCTTTTTTTCTCTAGTCAGTTGTGCCTATGATACAATTCATTTTCTGTAACATACTTGTAATAATTTTATTTATTTTAATCGTTTATTAATTTTTCAATTGCAGTTGATATACATCATTATATTAATTTCAGGTGTATATCAAGTGATCAGCTATTACATAATTTACTAAGTGATCCTCCTGATATATCTTGCACCCATCTGACACCATACATAGTTATTAGAATGTTATTGATTATACCCTATGCTGTACTTTACACCTTCGTGACTGTTCTGTAACAACCAATTTGTACTTCTTAATCCCTTTACCTATTTCACCCATTCCTCCAGTCCTCCTACTGGCAGCTGTCAGAATGTTCTCTGTATCCATGTGTCTGTTTCTATTTTACTTGTTTGTTTATTTTATTTTTTCAATTCAGTTGTTGCTACATATGTATTGCCATTTTATTGTTCATATTTTTTATTTTTTCTTCCTCTTAAGCCTGTAGAGGTTGCATTAAAACAAAAATGTCTTTAGAAAAGATTTAGTTTGTATCTCTCAGATCAGCCATGACCTCCAGAGGGTTAAAGACCTTTTTTTAAATATTTCATATGATACTGGTTTGGTGATGATGAACTCCTTTAGCTTTGTCTTGTCTGGGAAGCTCTTTATATGTCCTTCATTCTAAATGATAGCTTTTCTGGGTAGACTAGTCTTCGTTGTAGGTCCTTGTTTTTCATCATTTTAAATATTTCTTGCCAATCCCTTCTGGCCTGCAAAGTTTCTGTTGAGAAATCAGCTGACTGTTTTATGGGAAATCCCCTGTAGGTAACTAACTGCTTTTCTCTTGCTGCTTTTAAGATTCACAACTGACTAGACAAAAAAAGGACAGGAGGTTCTTGCTTTTGCTCCTAGGGCCTGTATGAGGCTTGTGCTGGGCTTGGAGGTGCCCAGGCGAGGCCACTGACCTTTGCATTTTACTTATAATGTATCTTGGTGTGAGCCTCTTTGGGTTCATCTTTGAAACTCTCTGCACTTCCCAGACTTGTATGTCTATTTCCTTCAGCAGGTTAGGGAAATTTCATGCCATTTTTTTTGACATAGGCTTTCAATTCCTTGCTCCAACTTTCTTTCCCTTCTGGCACGCCCAAATGTTGGTACGCTTGAGCTTTTCCCGTAGGCTCCTTATTCAGTCCTCATTTTTTGGATTATTTTTTCTTTCTGATGTTCTGCTTGGGTTTTTTTTCTGCTTCCTTGTTTTCCAACTTTCTGATTTAATCCTCTGTTTCATCTACTCCACTTTTGATCCCTTTAATGTACTTTTCATTTCAGTTAATGTATTCTTCATTTCTAAGTGGTTCTTTTTTATGGTTTCTAATCCTGTTTTTATGTTTCCTATCTCTTTGTTGAAATGCTCAGTAAGTTCATCTACTCTTTTCCTAAGTTCATTGAGCATCCTTATAACCAGTGTTTTGAACTCTGCATCTAGTAGATTGCTTGTCTCCATTTTGTTTAGTTCTTTTCCTGGAGTTTTGTTCTGTTCTTTCCTGTGGGGTGTGTTTCTTCATGTCCTCATTTTGACAGCCTCCTTGTATTTGTTTTTATGTTATGTAGAGCTGCTAGTCTCCTGGGTTTGGTAGAATGGCCTAACATTACTAGCTCTGTAAAGTCCAGTGGAACACCCTCCTCAATCACCCAAGCTACACACTCGAGGTGTGCTCCCTATGTGGGCTGTGTATACCCTCCTCTTATAGTTGAGTTTTGATTGCTGTTTGCATGTCAATGCAAGGGACCTACCCCCAGGGCAGTCAACTACAAAGACTGGCTATGACCACCAACCTACAACTACCATGAAGGATTAGCTGTGCAGAGACCCACCCCACAGAGTAGGACTTACTTCAGAGGAACTCTGGTGCCCGCTGACTTTGCCCCTTGAGTGGATTGCTGGGGGAGATGGTTGGGTGGTGCTTCAGCATGGTCTGACGCTGTCCACTCGGTGTACTAGCTTGGGGGCCTCCCAGGAGGTGTAGGCCAAGGTTAGCTGCTGCCTATATTCTTCCCAGGGCCACTAGGCATGACCTACGGAGTAATACGCACATGGTTGCTACTTGTGCTGGGTCTGGAGGTGCCCAGACAAGGCCAAGCTGTTGAACCAAGGCCTAGGGCCACTTAATGAGAGGTATGAGGCTCACTGAGGCCTGATCCTACTTGTTTGAAAGACTTGAGGAAAATCTGAGGCATGGGCCAAGACAGGTCATTTGTATGGAAAAGACACTGGAAACAGCTTGATGACCCTAAAAGTTGGGTGGGGACCTCTCCCAAGGAATCACCAGGGCAAGGCAAACAGTTTGAGCCAGGTTGATGGAGATTCAGATATGGTGACTGCCTCCTAGCTCTGTTTGTCAAAGGAACAGTGGCCTCTGCCAACACTTCTGTCTGGGAGAAAGCTCCCTCCCATCCTAGCAGGCCCTAGTGTCAGACAATTCAGTTCTTCCCCGTATGTTTCCTGGTACCTTTCAAGCTGATTCCCCAGCACTTGAGCCAAGAGGGAGTGAGTCTGAGTAAGAGGAACTGCGTAGGACTCCAGAAGCCCTCAGGGGGTCCCTCTGTCTGTCTCAATCCCCACTGGTTGTTACAGCCAGAAGTTACTGGGACTTTTCTTTCTGGCACTGGAATTCTAGGAGACCTGGTATGGGGCAGAGGGACCCCACTCCTCAAGGACGATCTCTGCAGCTGAGATATCCCTCCTGATCATCTGCCACATAGGGGTGTGAGACCAGCATCTCCTACCAATCTTGATGTGGCTTTTTCTTTCAGTCCCTGCTTGTACGACTTCCATTCAGCCAGGTTTCAGGTGGTTCTGAATGATGGTTATTCTGCAGTTTAGTTGTAATTATGATTTGGTTGTGGGAGGAGGTGATTACTGCACTACCTATACTACCATCTTGACTGGAAGTTCCTTGTACTTATTTTAATGTCTTTGCCTTCTAACTGGATCATTTGTGTGTCTGTTAATACTGAGTTTTTTTCTGTTCATTCTCTATCATAATTTTCCTTTTTGCATGTCTTTTAAATTTTGATTATATGCTGGATATTGTAAAAGAAGGTAGAAGCTTCTGGTGATACAATTATTTCCTCTAGAAGAGATTTGAGCTTGCTTCTGGCAGGCTGAAGCAGATTGATTGCTTCGATCCAGTCAGAAATTAAACAGTCAGGGCTGAGCAGGTATCTTAATTAGACCCGATCTACCTCTATGTTTGTTCCTTAGGCATAATTTTCTCAGGCTTTTAATTTAGAGGTTGACAGTTTTCTATTACCTCTGTTTTGAAACACCAAGGGAGATTTAGTTCTGTTCTTCAAAGATATAGCTCTTTAGCTTCTTTACCCGATACAGCTTCAAAATCTGGCAAATGACTTGTGGAAGAGCCCTGTCTTGTGCTTGAAGCAAGGTTCCTTCTTCCACTGGAACTTCCACAAAACCACAGAGATTTTATTCTTTTTAGGTTGGCTCCCAATCTCTCATCTTCCTCCTTAGAACTCATTAAGTACAGCCGTGTGTCGGGTGGGTCTCCTTTAGTTTCCAGTTCGTAATGCCAGTCCTCTGCCACTGCTGAGTACTCTACTGGTTTTCCTTGGGTCCAGCATCTGCATGTGCTCTCAGGAAAGAAAGGTCATCTTTTTGGAATTTAATTGTGTCTTCATAGCTTCCATAGCTCTTCTTTTACCTTTGGAAGCAGTTTTTGTAATTGTTTCAAGCTCTCGCTTGTCATACCCCACATTCTGCTCAGCACTGTGTTACAGTTTAAACCAGCTGGGTGATTGACATTTGTAGCTCATCAAAATTGCCATTCATATTGTATATGTCAGGTATTAGTCCATGAATATTCAATCCTAGATACTATATCCATTAAGTTGAATTACCTCTGTGAGGTACAATATCTTTAAGGGTTTGACACAGTGTTTTATAAGAATAGAACCTGCTGAAAGTAAGAGTTATTTAATTCAGGCTACAAGTTTTTCATTATTCAAATGTTATGTTAATTATTTATTTTTAAGTTCATAAAGAATTTTTTGACTCTGGCTGGGTAGCTCATTTCATTAGAGCATCGACCCAGTATTGCCAAGGTTGCAGGTTCAATCCCTGGTCAGGGCACATACAAAAATCAACCAGTGGGTGCATAAATAAGTGGAACGACAAACAGATGTTTCTTCTCTCTGTGTCTCTGTCTGTGTTTCTCTCTCCCCCTACCCCCACTTCTTCTCTTTGTAAAAGCAATAAATTTAAAACAAATTTTTTATTTATTAGGGTGACACTAGTATGTTCCCCCTTTGATGCTGAACTGAGTTTACTAGTTAGTTTCCCCTCTGTTCTCATTTTCCTTCCAAAATAAGTAGCCACCACCTGTTAACAGTTGTAGCCTTAAAAAAGTAATTACTACTTCTGTTTTAATATAATTTGAATGTAAAGGCCTTAGACCCTACTCTTGGCCAAGCAGTAGGGCTTTGAAACACATTTTTTCTTTAATTTTTTAAATCCTCCCCAGAGGATGTTTTTTGATTTTTAGAGAGGGAGGGAGAGAGGGAAAGAGAGATCCATTTGAGAAAGAAATATTGATTGGTTGCCTCCCTTATGCACCTCTTCTGGGGGTGGAACCTGCAATCTAGGTATGCAACTTGACCAGGAATTGAATCCTCAGCCTTTTGGTGTGTGACACCATGGTTTTTTTGTTTTGTTTTGTTTTGATTTTACATTTTTAACAACAAAGATTCTTCATGGAACCTGTATTTTGGCCAGGGGACCAAAACAGTAAATTTAATAAATAAGCAGTTTAGAAATGTTAGGTAATAATCATTCTGGAAAAGTTATATAGAGCAGTGTAAGCAAGGGAGGTGACATCAAGAGTACTTGGGTGGTTTCAGTTTTAAATGGAGTGGTTATTAAAAAGACAGCTTTTAAGGATAGACTTCTAGTTGTTTATAACCAGACTGCTTCAAAGATTTGATATAACTAAGATGAATTTTATTTTACTTCAGTTTGTTAAACAGGATTTTATGTGTAAGATAGAAGTGTTTATCTCTTTTTTAAAATGTATCTTAAAGAGTCTTTAGTCTTAATTTTTAAATCTTTCAAATTTATATTTAAATATAAATTCAAAGCTAACATTTATGTAAAAATGCAAACACTCAGAAACTTAAAATTCCACGATCTAACTCATGGTTTAAACTGCATATTCTAACATCACTGATAAAGTATTTATAAGATGGACAAAAAAAAAAGAAAGAGACATCATAGACACAGACTATAGCATATTACAAGAGGGGAAGGCGGGTGGGGGGAGGTAGAAGATGGGGGGAAATTGTGATGGAAAGAGACTTGACTTGGCGCGGTGAGCTCACAATATAGTGTACAGGTGATGTGTTACAGAATTTACACCTGAAACCTATGTGATTTTATTAACCAGTGTCATCTCAATAAATTCAATAAAAAGTGAAAAACAAAACAAAAATTGCTGGGCCAAACTTATTTGGAGATTCATAATCTTTTTGGAAGTAGTTAGAGCATATCTGTTATATATTATATAATTCCATAATTGTGTTATTTCTGATACTATAAATTTGTTTTCCTGGACTTAGTGACAAAAGCGAATCAGGCAACTCTTTAGATGCTTTTAAAGAATTATTTGTTTTATAGAACTGTTGATTTCTATATGTTATTTTTTTTAGAGAAAATTTGTCAAAGGATCTTTACCTGATATCTCAAATGGACAGTGATCAATTCATCCCCATTTGGACAGTTGCCAACATGGAAGAAATAAAAAAGCTAACCACAGACCTTGATCTAATTCTTGAAGTGTTGAGATGTATGTAAATTATACCTTTTAGCTTATTTTTTTAAATCAAAAATTTAAATGGTTTTTAATTTCTGACCATAAGGAATTGTTTTAACTCCCTATTTTTTGCTATTCTGTTCCAATAATTTATCTTTACTGAGTGTTACAGAGTTTCTATTCTATACCTTCATTGTTCATCTTAGTACCCAATTACACATGTAAGCAATTAAATCTCAGTATTCTGAGATATTAGAAAGTGTCATATGTTATTTTCACACCCTCTAAAGCAATCTATCTTAAACTTTTGAACCCAAAGTGAAGCACATTTTACGTCATAGTCTAATACATATACCACGTACCCACACACAACTGAAATACCACACAGACTAATAATAAATGCTTGTAACAAAGTCATTTCTTTTATTCTAAATTGATTTCATAACCTATTAAAGAGTTGTAACCTATTATACAATTTGATAAATAATGCTTTAAAATTTTGTAATGAATTTATGTTTTTAGGTTGAGGCTCTAAGAGTTTTTTAGTGATTCTATTAGTGTTTCTTGGTAACCTCTCTTTTTGTTACCTTCTTGAGGCACATCTCCATTTTTATATGAAATATGTTGTTGGAAAAGTTTAATAATAGACTTACTAAGTAGAAGTGTAGAAGATTTTCATTCTCAGAAGACTAAAAACATTTATGAAATAATCTCTTGTTGGTTTGTGCAGACATTATTTCTTAAAATGACCCAGTCTTGTCAACATATAAACATTGGCCACAAGACAAGCAGAATTCCCCATCTGTAAGGGCTGGACCCTAGTACTAATACCCAGGCCATTTTTCTTAACTGCTGCTTTTATTCTCTCCCTACCTATTAAGGGAGTTGTGGCATAATCTCTTTCTGAAGGGACCAGAAATGAAAGTTTTGGCTCTGTGGTACTATCTTCATTTGGTATTTCCTCAAAATCATCATCTTAAGGTTGACTTCTGTGTTTCTGTGGTAGCAGGTAAATAATTATGTTAAAATCAAGGAAAGATTGTAATCATTTGTGAGTAAATCTTTGTCTAAGCACTTCTTAGACTGTAATTTTAGGAACAGTTTCTTCAGCCCTGGCTGGTATAGCTCAGTGGGTTCAGTGCCAGCATGCAAATCAAAGGGTCACTGGTTCAATTCCCACTCAGAACACATGCCTGGATTGTAGGCCAAGTCCCCCGTAGGGGGCTTGTGAGAGGCAACCATACATTGATGTTTCTCTTCCCCTCTTTCTCCTTCCCTTCTGCTCTCTTTAAAAAATAAATAAATAAAATCTTTAGGGGGGACAAAGTAGAGTTTCTTTACATATTAGAGCTTATTACATTTTCTAGAGTAGGGTTTGGCTAAATAATGCAAGTACATTGATTTTTGTTATCTCTTGAAATAAAGAATCTGGTAATTGTACACAGAGAACTTGTCCTATCAGATATGTGTTGTATGCTTCCTGAAGGCTTTTTCCCCCAGTCCCAACACAGTGGCAAATCCCAAGTAGGCACTCTAAATATTTTGCTCAAAGAATAACACTTGACAATATTCTTTAGGTATTAATCTCAAAATACTTCATTGTACTCTAGTCTTTGATTCCACAATTTAATTTCTTTGGGATATTAACTTTTGCTAATTTATTCAGTTGGAAATAGAAATGAATTGTTTTTTGAATGGCATTACTATCTCTAATTGTCACTTTTGAATGATACCTTTTTTAAAATTTCAGCTTCTCCCATGGTACAAGTTGATGAGAAGGGTGAGAAAGTGAGACCAAGTCATAAGCGTTGTATCGTGATTCTTAGGGAGATTCCTGAAACAACACCAATAGAGGTAAATTATTGAGTATTGTTAAAGCTAAGTATTCTTTTTAAATTGAAGGAACTAAATAAACAAGGAAAGTACAGCTGTGCCCTCATATCAGTTATTGTGAAAGACTAAATACCAACTTGTATAAATTTTGAAATTTTTAAAGAATGATACAGAGGGAGGAAGAAGACATAGTTCTGTGTTCTTAGAAAGGAAGACTGAATATTACAGTGAGACTCACTTTCAGTTTATTGATTTGACTTTAATGGCAATTAAAATATAAATGGGTTCTTTTGGGAATTTGAGGATTCATCTGAAAGATGAATGAAGGAGAAAAATATAAATAAGGACTACTGGGTCAGAACTAACCCTACTGGTTAGCAAAATATAAAGTGAAGCTGTGGTTATAAAGATGTTATGGTACAGGAACAAAAATAAAATAATATCTGAATGAAACAATACAATATGAGGCAAAAGTAAGTTTACACTGTGAGTACCTGAAACAGAGTTTATTCATATATTATTATTTATTAATTACTGTATTTTCCATATGAACAAATGTAACATCTATTTAGTAATTTGGTTCTACCAAATATTATGCCATACACTTTAGTTATTTAAAGCCTAAGGTTTTATTATCTCTTTTACAAACAAAGTTAACTGAGCCTTTGGATGGTTAAATAACTTGCCTAAGACACACGGGCTGTTTATATGAGAGAGTCAGGATTTGACCTTGATCTCTCTGATTTTGAAGCCCATGTTTCTTCTAAACCACTAAGCCACAGAGCCTTACGCTAAGTTGTTATATAAAGGCACAGTAAATTAGAGATGGGGAGAATTAATAAGTAACTGATACATGGTAATTGACTAGCCATTTTAGAATGAAAGACTCTTGCCACCTAACAAATTTGACATATTAGTAGTTAATCTTTTTTCCAGAGTCATTTAGTGATATAATTCCAGCATGCTGTGAGAGAAATTAGAAAAGAGACTATTGTTAGATCTTTGATTTAATCTTATGAAGTATATGACAAAAGTAACAAATTAAAGTGAAGGCAGAATGGGAAGGATATTTACAGTATTAAGAAACAATGTAGAGTATACATGAGCCTAAACTCTAGAGCCAAACTGCCTCAATTTAAATTCTAGCCTTTTTACTTCCTAGTTCTATGACCTTAGATAAGTTGCTTAACTTCTTTTGCCTTAGTTTTCTCATCTGTTAAATTGGGATAATAGTAATAATTCATAAAATTGTTGTGAGAATTAAATAAGGTGGTATATAAAAGCTTGGAACAGTAGCATGCATATAAAAAACACTCTAAAGTCAGCCGTTGTTACCATTTTTATAGTTACTGTAATTCAGCCTGAATATATAAACAGCTCACACACATGAAAAATAGTAAATAAAAGGAACCAAAGCAGCCACATACTGTTCATTAAAAAAAATAAAATAAAACAAGTGTTAGGCCCTAGTAACTGAAAATCACTTTAAAATGAGGAGATTTGGGTTCTGACCATCAGGGTTTGTCTCAGGTGAAATAAATTTTTGATTACTTTAGGTCCAGACTTCCCTTATATTTGGAAAAATAGATCTATGAACAGAACTCTTCATAAAGAATGCTAAAGGCTGAAAGTAAGGATTTCATTAAAATTTGAATGAACAAATCAATTAATTATACATTTTAAAGGAATTAAATATTTGGAGAATATCTGTGGGTACTTGAAGGTAGATTATCAGCGGGTGACAGGCAGTCTAACTGTTGCATAGATCTCCAAAAATGAAATTCTAGACTGGACAGGTATTTCATTACTGAACTTGGTATTTTACCACTTTTACAAATATCACAAGAGTCAGTTGGTTGACAACTTACTTCAAGTAGCGTCATCTCAAGAAACTGTCATCATCACAGGTAGAGATTATCTCATTTTTTAATTTAGTACATTAAACATTTGAGGAAATTGGAATACAGGCTAGACTTCAGTGTTGTCATATTGATTGTCCAATCAGTAATTAACTTTTTAAAAATTGACATCTAGTGATATTTTGTGAGACAGTCTAACCAAATCAGATTGTATTGATATTATGGAATTATTGATTACTACTAAACTTCTTGATGCCCTGGCTGGTGTTGCTCAGTGGACTTAGCGCTGGCTGGCCTGAGATCTTAACTGAAAGGTTGCTGGTTTGATTTCCAGTCAGGGCCCATGCCTGGGTTGTGGGTCTGGCCGCTGGGTGAGGGCATGCGAGAGGCAATGGATTGATACGTTTCTTGCACAGTAATGTTTCTCCCCTTTTCCTCCCTCCCTTCCCCTCTCACTAGAAAGTAAGATAAAAATAAAAGAAATACATTTCTCTTTGAACTCAAATGAGTATTAGACAAAATGGTATTTGGAGGTATACAAATCTGGGTTTGAGTTCCACTTTGTGGTAGTGTGAACACGTTAAACAGTTTGAGCCACTATGTATTCAGCTGTAAAATGAAGATGATAAAAGCTTCAACACAAAGGTTTTCAGGAATAAATCAAATCACAATGTCTTAACTCTGGATGGTATTTTCAGCAGATACCGTTTCCTTTATAACTTTTTAGGAATACTTAATGTTCACTTCCAGTTTTATTCTTTTTTTTTTTTAAATAAACTTCTTTCAAGCTGTTAACTGTTACACCTTTCTGAGTTTTGACAATCATTTTTTCTGAATCCATGTGTTTGTTGAAGTTTTAGTTCTTAGATAATGTCAGTTATGGGAAAAAAAGATATCTTTGCACAAAGCATATACCTATGAATAACTCTGATGTAGATGAAGCATCTGGATCAAATGAAAATACTTAGCACCTAAAAAATGTTAAGGGAGGGAGGACATAACCTTTCCTTTTTTTTTTTTGATAATGACAGGACTGGAGAGATTTTACTAAGGAAAATTTAGCTTGCAACTGGGATTGAAATTCTTCCATTTTAATTATAAAATAGGGTTTCATCCCTAAATCATATACAAAATTTATGCTATCACTATCCATGTTTTTGTTTCAGAATGCAATCTGCTCTCAATAGAAAAATGACAGAAGCCGTAAACAGTTAACAAGTAAAGAAGTAGAAAATTCCGAAAGACGTGAAGAGATAAACACCTGCCATATTTTACTGTGTATAATGCACTCCAGTATATAAAGTGCACTCATGTTTTTGGCCAAACTTTCAGGAAAAAAACCTTTCATTTTAATTTTTTAATTCATTTATTTATATATAGATACTTAATTATTATTATTTATTTATTTATTTTTTAGAGAGGGAAGGGAGGGAGATACAGAGAGAGAGAAACATCAATGTGCCGTTGCTGGGGGTTATGGCCTGCAACCCAAGAATGTACTCTGGCTGGGAATTATATATAGATACTTCATTTTTGTATTAAAGAATTTTAGCATTTTTAACATAATAGATACAGAATTAGCACTACCCATATATAATGTGCATACTTATTTTTTCCTCAAAAATTTGGGCAAAAATTATACATGACACACAACAAAATATGGTATTATTGATATGTTTTTTAGAATTAACTGAAATTTTTCTTTTTTAGGAAGTGAAAGCTTTGTTTAAAAATGAAAACTGTCCCAAAGTAATAAGCTGTGAGTTTGCACACAATAGCAACTGGTATATCACTTTCCAGTCAGACACGGATGCACAACAGGTGAGAAGAAACTTTTCTTCTGATTTCAGTCCTAGTGGCAACATAAATAGTGGTCTGTCCAGAAAATATCCAGCCATGCGCTATGAAAAATAGAGACATTTATTGAGGAAGATACAAGACACATTGTATATAGGACAATGACACCTCAAGTCCCCTTCAAAGTAGGCACCTTGGGACCTCACACAGTTCTCCCAGTCACCGTCAGCTGCTCTGTCGTATTTTCCTGAATCTCATTGATGATCTGAAGTCTTTTCCCTTTCAAAGGTGATTTTCGTTTTGGGAAAAGCCAAAAGTCACAGGGTGCCAGATCTGTGCTGTAGGGAGGCTGAGTCACCTGGGTGATTTGATGTTTCACCAAAAAACTCTGCATGAGACATGATACATGAGCAGGAACATTGTTGTGATGAAGCTGCCAGTCACCAGTTTCCCATAGATGCGGACTTCTGAATCATCTAAATAGTTTCAATGGGGGAATGTTCAAGCATAACACAAAATTGGATGCAGATTCATTGCTCCACTCTCTCAGAAGGCCACGCAATACACGTGCTTGCTCAACAGTGTCTGCCACCCTGACTAGTATAGTGAAGTCATCATCATTGTTCACACATGCACATTCCAGTCCACTCTCCTTGGCTTCCAGGTTACATCAATGGTGAGGAAACCATTCTTGTTATATTAACAATGACTGGACTTTTTCGGACAGACCTCATTTCAATTGAGAAAAGGTGTGCTTACAGAACTCTGCAAAGACTGTCGAGCACCTTGTTCGCCTTTTTGGCTTTGCTTGTTAATTGGTTTCCATTTTTATCATCTTCCTAAGGCTTTTTCAGTTTCAATATAAGAACAGTTTACCTCGATCAATAAAGAAATTAACACAGTTTTAAAATTAACATGGAGATTGGGAATCATACTGGATTGGCCAAAAGGTCATTTGTTTTTTTCCATAAGATGGCTCTAGTAGGGCTTCATTGTCTTTACCTTCATTTGAAACAGTTTTGTTAGATTGTGTTGTGACAGCTGTCATATCAGCATGCATTTTTTAAAAAAAAACATCAAAGTTGGTGAATTTTTGTGTTGTCAATTTAGCATTGAAGATGAAAGAATATATGTTATATTTTTGGCATATCATCCTTTATCATTTCAAGAAAGGTAAAAATGCAACTGAAACGCAGAAAAATAATTGTGCAGCATATGGAGAAGGTGCTGTGACTGATCGAACATGTCAGAAGTGGCTTGCAAAATTTTGTGCTGGAGATTTCTCTTTGGACAATGCTCAACAGTCGGGTAGACCAGTTGAAGTTGATAGTGATTTACTTGAGACATTAATTGAGAACAATCAGTGTTATACCACACAGGAGATAACCGACATACACAAAATACTCAAATAAATAAATTTATTGGTGAAGATGAAAAAAATGCATTTTTTATTTTGTAATAAAAACTAAACAGACTTTTTGGCCAACTCAGTTGTATTTCTAGTACACAGTAGACCTGCATTTGTAACTGCCTTTCTGATTCTTGGAATTTTGATATAATGATTTTACTCTTAATTATTTTCTCCTTCTTAAAGATAAGTAATAATCCTTTAAAACAGAAACATATCTAATTGGATTTTTGATGTTTGTTTGTTTTAATTTGTTACCTTGGAAGGCTGTCTGAGTAAACCATTTTAAAAATATGTAACCCTGAGTGGGTTGCTAAGTTAGTTAGAACATTGTCCTGCTACGCCAAGGTCGTAGGTTTGATCTGTGGTCAGGGCACATACAGGAAGTAACCAATGAATGCATAAATGAATAGAAAAACAAACCAGTATCTCACTCTTTAAAATTAAAGAATAAAATAATATGTGGTGACATTTTGGGTCTATTTTGAATTTTGTTCCTTTTTTTTCCCTGTAGTAATCCATGTAGCTAATCTACAGTAAATGTGAACCATAGCTAAGATCTTATATTTTTAGTTTTTCATTCCCTATCACCTGCATAATGGAATCACCTTCAGAATTTTCTATTGCTTAGGTTTTTTTTTTCAAGTTACATTTTCTTAAAGATTTTATTTATTTATTTTTAGAGATGGAAGGGAGAGAGAAAGAGAAACATCAATGTGCGGTTGCTGGGGGCCATGGCCTTCAACCTAGGCATGTGCCCTGACTGGGAATTGAACCTGCGATGCCTGGTTCACAGCCCGGCTCAATCCACTGAGCTAGACCAGCCAGGGCTCTATTGTTTAGTTTAGAGATAGTTGCTAAGATAAAGATGAATGCTAACAAAAGCTTCTTTCTGCTTTGTTAACAGGCTTTTAAATACTTGAGAGAAGAAGTTAAAACATTTCAGGGCAAGCCAATCATGGTAAGAAACATTTGTAAGAAAGGCCAGCCCCTGACAAGAAATTTTTTTGTTGTTTGTCTGTTTGAGAATTTAAAAACCACAGATGGATAATATTTTATAAAACCCATAATGATTTTTAAGAAATTCTGACTCATATGATGCACTACTGTAGAAAATTAGTTGATAGAGCATCAAAATACTTTCTGTACTACAATTCTTTCCAAAAGGCATAACTTCAAACAGCAGGAAGTTTTGGTTAGATGCTGATTAACAATGTGTAAGATAATTTCCAGGTCTCAAAATGAAGAATGAAATAATTTTTTTAGTAACAAAATTGAAGACATTTGTAGTACTCTGAACCTTAACTCACTATGTCATCACATTAACATTCAGCCATTTGGGGAAACTGGAAATTGTTATTGATGACACTTGCTCACTTTCTTTACATGTCTGATCTATCCTCAGATTACATGAAATGTGCCTTCCAAACTTCTTTCAGTCATTATTGCCATTGTTTAGGTTTGAATAATTGGGTTAGCCTTTTTAATTTTAGGCCATTAGCATTTCCCTTCCTACAGTTCATTCTCCACATCACTATAAGAGTTACCATCTAAAATAGAATTTTAAACATGCACTTATTTTGACATGTTCCTCGTGCCCTATTTAATACAGAGTGGGGCAAAAGTAGGTTTATAGTTATAAGTGCATGAAAGCGTTTATTCTTGTATTATTATTTATTTATTATTATATTATTTTTCATAACTGTAAACCTACTTTTGCCCCACTGTAATAATTATTATTTGTAAGTGCAATACATTATTATTTTTTACATTATACTTAATCTTATGGAACTCTTACTGTGTATCAGTTTCTGTTTTAAAGCACATTGTATGTATAGCGCCATTTAATTCTTATGAATTCTTATAAGAACATAATAAGGTAGGTACTGGTGTCTTTATTTTATTGGTACAGAAAGTGAGGTGCAAGAGTCACCTACCCAGGTTCACTCAACTTGTAAGTAGAAGAACTGGAATAAGAGGAACTTTTATTTATTAAGAGGTTGTATGTCGTCCGTTCCAAGAATTTGACATGTTTAAATCTCTTTATTGCTGTGTGGCAGGTGGCATTATTACTTTCCGTGTTATAGATGAAACTGTTGGCTAGTGGTTATTTTATTTCCTCTGCCTTTAATGCCCTTGTCCCTTTTACATCCTTTCCTTACTTGAAGCTATAAAAATATTCTCGTAGGTCTTCTAATAGCTTTAAGGTTTTATATGTTGGATTTAGGACTTTGAAACATCTGGAATTAATTGATATATTGTAAGACAGGGGGCTAATTTTATTTTATTTTTTTCATATGTGAAAAGGTAGTTGTCTCATCAGTCACTTGTTTAGTGGTCCATCCTATAAATTGTGTGTAATCTTGAATCTATCAGATCTGTTTCAGGTTCTTTATTCTCCCACTCTGTACTAAATCACATCTTTGTTTTATAGTATATTATCTCCTTATGCAAGTTTTCCCTCATTATTATTTTTTTATGATTGATTTGGTTACTCTTAGACCATTAATTTTCCATACAAATTTTTTTAGAATGTGTACCTTTTTAAAAATATATTTTATTGATTATGCTGTTACACTGGTTCCACTTTCCTTTCTCCCCTTTACTCCCCTCCGGCCCACAGCTCCCTCCATCCAGCACTCCCCCCTCCCTTAGTCATGTCCATGGCTTCTTTGGCTTCTTCATTTCCTATACTGTTTAAAGACTCCCCCTGCCTATTCTGTACCAATAAATTATGCTTCTTATCCCTTGCACCGTTTCCCCCGTTCTCCCCCACTCCACCTCCTTGCTGAAAGCACTCCATGTGATCTGCATTTCTGTGATTCTGTTCCTGTTCTAGTTTTTGTTTTTTAGGTTCAGTTGTTGATAGTTGTGAGTTTGTTGTCACTTTACTGCTCATAGTTTTGATCTTTCTCCTAGGTAAGTCCCTTTAACATTTAATATAATAAGGGCTTGGTGATGATGAACTCCTTTAACTTGACCTTATCTGGGAAGCACTGTATCTGCCCTTCCATTCTAAATGATAGCTTTGCTGGATAGAGTGATCTTGGATATAGGTCCTTATACTTCCTGACTTCGAATACTTCTTTCCAGCCCCTTCTTGCCTGTAAGGTTTCTTTTGAGAAATTGGCTGACAGTCTTATGGGCACTCCTTTGTAGGTAACTGTCTCCTTTTCTCTTGCTGCCTTTAAGATTCTCTCTTTAATCTTGGGTAGTTTAGTTATGATGTGTCTTGGAGTATTCCTCCTTAGGTCCAAGTTCTTTGGTACTTTCTGAGCTTCCAGGCTTGCAGGTCTAGCTCCTTTGCCAGATTGAGGAAGTTCTCCTTCATCATTTTTTCAAATAAGTTTTCAGTTTGTTGCTCTTCCTCTTCTCCTTCTGGCACCTATGATTTGGATGTTGGAACGTTTAAAGTTGTTCCAGAGGTTCCTAAGTCTCTCCTCATTTTTTTGAATTCTTGTTTCTTTATTCTGTTCTGGTCAAATGTTTGTTTCTTTCTTCTGAGTCCCAGTTTCTTTCCCTTCACTGTTGGTTCCCTGTGTATTTTTCTTTATTTCATGTTGCATAGCCTTCACTTCTTCATTTTGTATCTGTACTCAATCATTTCTGTGAACATCCTGATTACCAGTGTTTTGAACTCTGCGTTTAATAGGTTGGCTCTGTCTTTGTCACTTAGTTCTTTTTCTGGAGTTTTGATCTGTTCTTTCATTTGGGCCATATGAAAGAAAAGATATTTCTTTGTCTTGGCACACCTGTCAAATTGTAAGGGGCAGAGCCTTAGGTATTCGCCAGGGCAGGGCAACCCACATCACTGCATTGTGGTGCTGTATGTGGGAGGGGCCAGAGAGGGAACTGTGCTGCTTGCTCAGCTCTCACCCCACTTTCAGTGACTTCCTCCCACTACCCACAAGCTAATTGAGCCCTTCTGGTGCTAATTTCCCAGGTGGGTAGGTTTGTGGACATTCTAGGACCCCATGGGCCCCTCCAATGGACTCTCCTGTGAGACTGGGAATTTCTCCACCCACTGCAATCCCCAGTGGTTTTTATAGCCAGAGGTTTTGAGGCTTTATTTTCCTTTTCTGAAACTATGAGTTACGCAGTCTGTCTCGCTCCCCAGTTGTTCCTTCCGGATTATCTATTCACGAATGTTGGACCATGTGGTCTGCCAGCTGCAGTCCTTTCCAGCCCTCCTACCAGTCAGGAAGAATGCTGCTGCTTTAACTTTTGGTTGTCAGTCTTCTATGCAGTTCAGTTTCCTAGCAGTTCTGGTTGTTTTTTGTTTTTCTTTTTTCTTTTCTTATTTTTTAGTGTCAGTTGCTTTCATTCATTCATTCATTCATTCATTTTATTTATTTTTAGAGAGGGGAGGGAGGGAGAGAGAGGGGGGGAGAGGGGGGGGAGAGAGGGAAGGAGAAACAGAGAAACATAGAAACATTGAAACATCAATGTGCGTTTGCTGGGGGCCATGGCCTGCAACCCAGGGATGTGCCTTGGCCGGGAATTGAACCTGTGATGCTTTGGTTCGCAGCCCGCACTCAATCCACTGAGCTACGCCAGCCAGGTGTTTATGTCTCTTTATTCATTCATTTGTCAGTGGACACTGAAGTTACTTCAGTATATTGGCTATTGTGAATAATGTTGCCAGTGAACTTAGGGGTGTGTGTATCTTTTCAAATTAGTGTTTGGATTTCTTCAGTAAATAACCAGCAGTAGACTTCGCTAGGTCACATGGTGGTTCTATTTGTAGTTTTTTGTTTTTTGTTTGTTTGTTTGTTTGTTTTTATTTGAGGAACCTCCATAGTTTTTTCCATTTTGCTGCACCAGTTTACAGTTTTACAAACAGTAGAGAAAGGTTCCCTTTTATCCATACCTTCACCAACACTTGTTTGTTGATTTATTAATCACAGTCATTTTGACAGATGTGAGGTGATGTCTCGTTGTGGTTTTATTTGCTTTTCTCTTGTTAGTGATGTTGAACATATTTTCATAAATCTGTTGGCCATCTGTATGTCCTTTTTAGAGAAATGTCTATTTAGGTTCTCTGCCCATTTTTAAATCAGATTCGTTGTTTTATTGGTGTCAAGTTGTATGTACTATTTATATATTTTGGATTGATGTTTCATTGGTGAATATTTTCACCCACTTAGTAAGTTGACTTTGTTTTGTTGATGGTTTCCTTCTCTGTGCAAAATCTTTGTAGTTTGGTGTAGTACCATTTGTTTATTTTTCTTTTGTTTCCCTTGACTGAAGAGACACACCCAAAAAGATGGCTAAAATGCAATGTCAAAGAATTTACTGCCTGTGTTTTCTTGTAGGAGTTTTATGGTTTCACGCTTACGTATAAGTCTTTAATTCATCTTGTCTTTATTTTTGTAGATGATGTAAAGAAGTGGTTATTTCATTTTTTTGCATGGATCTCTTTAGTTTTTCCAACACCATTTATTAAAGAGACTGTCTTTACCCCTATTGTATTGACCATATAGGTGTGGGTTTATTTCTAGCCTCTCATTTCTGTTCCATTGTGTCTGATTTTATTGCAGTACCATGCTGTTTTGATTACTATAGCCATGTAGTATAGGTTTTTAAATCAGGTAGCGTGATACTTCTAACTTTGTTCTTCTTTCTCAAGATTGCTCTGACTATTTGAAGTCTTTTGTGGTTCCATATAAAAGTTTAGGGTAGTTCTGGGGAAAAGGCCATTCATATTTTTTCCAAATGATGGGATGGCATTAAACCTGTAGATTGCTTTAGGTAATATGAACATTTAACAATGTTAATTCTTCCTATCTATGAGCACAGTATATGCTTGCATTAATTTGTATCCTCTCCACTTTCTTTCTTCAGTGTGTTACAATTTTCCAAATACAGGTGTTTTACAAACTCCTTAGTTAAATTTATTCCTAGGTTCTTTCATTTGATTTTTTTTCTTTTTTTAATATATTTTATTGATTATGCTATTACAGTTGTCCCATTTCCCCCTTCACTCCCCTCCATCCTGTACCCCCTCTCCCACCCACGTTCCCTCCCTTTAGTCCATGTCCATGTGTCATACTTATGAGTTCTTTAGCTTCTACATTTCCCGTACTATTCTTGCCCTCCCCCTATCTATTTTCAACCTACATTCTATGCTACTTATTCTCTATACCTTTTCCCCCTCTCTCCTCCTCCCCCCGCTACTGCTAGTCCCCCATGTGCCCTCCATTTCTGTGGTTCTGTTCCTATTCTAGTTGTTTACTTAGTTTCTTTTGGTTTTGCTTTAGGTGTGGTTGTTAATAATTGTGAGTTTGCTGTCCTTTTACTATACATGTCTTTTCTTTATCTTGTTTTCTTAGATAAGTCCCTTTAGCATTTCATAAAATAAGGGCTTGGTGATGATGAACTCCTTTAATTTGACTTTATCTGAAAAGCACTTTATCTTCTCTTCCATTCTAAATGAGAGCTTTGCTGGATAGAGCAATCTGGGATGGAGGTCCTTGTCTTTCATGACTTGGAATATTTCTTTCCAGCCCCTTCTTGCCTGTAAGGTCTCTTTTGAGAAATCAGCTGACAGTCTGATGGGAACTCCTTTGTAGGTTACTGTCCCCTTATCTCTTGCTGCTTCTAGGATTCTCTCCTTCGTTTTTACCTTGGCTAATGTAATTATGATGTGCCTTGGTGTGTTTCTTCTTGGGTCCAACTTCTTTGGGGCTCTCTGCGCTCCTTGGATTTCTTGGAAGACTATTCCCTTTGCCAGTTTGGGGAAGTTCTCCTTTATTATTTGTTCAAATAACTTTTCCACTTGTTGGTACTCCCCTTCTGGTACCCCTATAATTCGGATGTTGGAACGTTTAAAGGTGTCCTTGATGGTCTTAAGCTTTTCTTTGATTTTTTGAATTCTTATTTCATCATGCTCTCCTGCTTGGTTGATTCTATCTTCCTTCTGGTCCACTGTATTGTTTTGAGACTCAGATTCCTTCCTTTCACTATTGGCTCTCCTCCGTGTATCTTCCTGCATCTCTTTTTATGGTAACCTGCATTTTTTCATGTAATTTGCATCCAAAATCAACCAATTCCGTGAGCTTCCTGATCACCAGTGTTTTGAACTGTGCATCTGATAGATTGGCTATTTCTTGGTCACTCAAAAGGAGGAGTCCTGGGGGACTGATCTGTTCTGCTGGAAACATGTCTTATGTCTTTCCCTGTCTCTCCTATTATTTTATTTATTTATTTATTTTTTCTCCTGTCTGGTCGCTCTTGTTATGGTGGGGGGCGGAGCCTTAGGTGCTCACCGGAGCTGGGCGCCCCAGTCGCTAGATTGTGACGTTATATGTGGGGGCGGGGGCAGGCGCGGGAGCGGGGACAGGAGGGATCAATGGTGACAGTTCCGTTCTCCTGGAGTCAGACACTTCCCTGGGCTTCTGGGCCGTGAGTTCTGCCCCACTGATTCCCCCAGCCGCTGCCTGTGCACTCAGGGATCACCGCTGCGCTCCTGCGCCCCAGACCGCTGTCGCGCTGATTTTGCGCCAAATTTCCCCCAACCTACGCGCGCCGGTGACCCGCGCCAGCCCGGCGCCCGCTCGGCTCGTTGTCCCCTACCAGTCTGGATGTATGGGTCTACTTCAACTTCTTGGCTGTCCGACTTCCATTTAGATAAATCCTCTGACAGTTCTGATATTATGACTGCAAATCATTGTTGTAAATTATTGTTATTCTGTTCTTGGTTGTGCAAGGAGGTACGGTGCGCCCACCTATTCCTCCATCTTGCCGGAAGTCTCATTTGATTTTTTGATAAAATTGTAAATGTAATTATTTTCTTAATTTCTCTTCCTGATAGGTTGTTACTGGTGTATAAAAAGGCAGTCGACTTCTGAATATTAATTTTGTATTCTACCTTACTGAATTATTAGTTCTAATAGTGTTTTTTTTTTCTTTCAAGATTTTTAGTGTTTAGAGAAGGGAGGGAGAACAACATTGATGTATGAGAGAAATATCAGTGGGTTGCTTCTTGCATGCAGCCATCAACCGGGTCCACAGCCTGATATGTGCCCTGATTGGGAATTAACCTTAGTGACCTTTTGCTTTTTTGAATGATGCTCAACCAACTGAGCTATACCAGTCAGTGCTAGTTCTAATAGTTTTCTTGTGGAATTTTTTTAGGTTCTCTTTATATAGTATGTCATCTGCAAATGACTATTTTACTTTTTTTTCCAATTTGGGTACCTTTTTATTTCTTTTTCATGTAAGATTTCTGTGGCTAGGACTTCAAATACTATGTTGAATAAAAGCGTTAACAGTGGACATGTTGTCCTGCTCCTGATATTAAAGAAATGTTGAGTGTGATGTTAGCTGAGAGTTTGTCATATGTGCCTCTGATTAGGATTAGATGTGTTCCCTCTATCCACACTTTGCTAGAGTTTTTATCATAAGTGGATGTTCGATTTTTTTCAAATGTTTTTTTCTGCATCTATTGAAATGAGAATGTTTTTATCCTTTATTTTGTTTATATTATATATATATATATATACACATATATATAATACTAATTTACAGATATTGAACCAACCTTGCATTCTAGGAATGAATCCTACTTGGTCATGGTGTATGATCTTTTTAATAATATTGCTGAATTCAGTTTGCTTAATTTTTGGTGAGAATTTTCCTATCTCTGTTTATCAGAGGTATTGGCCTATGGTTTTCTTTTTATGTTGTGTTTGTCTCTGATTTTGGTATCAGGATAATATTGGGCTCAAAGTGTTAGAGAGCCTTCTAGTATGACAAGGACAGATATCAGTTCTTCAAATGTTTAGTAAAATTCACCTGTGAAGCCATCTGGCCCAGGACTTTTGTTTGTTGGGAGTTTATTTGATTCCTGATTCAATTTCATTAGTAGTTATTGGTCAGTTCAGGTTTTCTGTTTCTTAGTTCAATTTTGGAAGATGATATGTTTCTAGGAATCTATACATTTCTTTCAGGTTTTCCAATTTGTTGACACATTCTTGTTCATGGTACTTTAAAAAATCTTTTGTATTCTATTCTGTCAGTTGTCATGTCTCCTCTTTTATTAATTTTGTTTATCTTTTCAAAGAACCAGCTCTTGGTTTCATTTATTTGTGTATTTTAGTCTGTGTCATTTGTTTTTGCTCTAATCCTTATTTCACTTTCGGCTTTGTTGAAGATTTTTACATATACTCATCAAGGATTTGATATATAATTCTCTCTCTCTCTCCCTCCCTCTCTCTCCCTCTCTCCCTTTCCCCCTTTCCCTCTCCCTCTCCCTCTCTCTCCCTCTCTCCCCGGCCCGCCTCCAGACTATCTTTGTGTTTTTGGTATCAGGGTAATGCTGGTCTTCTAAAATGAGTTTGGGAATCTTCCCTCCTCTTAAATTTTTGGAATAGTTTGAAAAGGATTGGTATTAATTCTTTGAATGTGTGGTAAAATTCACCTGGGAATCCTAATCCCTTCACCTTTTTCACCCAGTCCCCAAACCCCCTCCCCTCTGACAGCTGTGAGTCTGTTCTTTGTCTTTATGAGTTTAATTCTATTTTGTTTGTTAGTTTATTTTGTCCCTTAGATTCCATATCAAAGTGAAATCCGTTGGTACAGGCTGTAGCAAAGGGTAAGATTTTCTTGTTTGTTTGTTTTTTTATGGCTGATTAAAGTTTTAAGGTAGATGTCACTGACGAATTTGCTGCTGCACAAAGAGGGATAAAATTGAGGCAAGCATCAGCACTGGTCCCTCAGGTATCCACCAGACCAATCACAGCAAACCCCACTTTTTTGGAGGACAAAGTTTTCACAACCTGCCTTAGCACCAGGCAGCTGCTCCCAGAACACAGGCCACTGAGAAATGGGAGTGGTAGCTACTTTTTTTTCTCACTTAGGAAAGATCAGCAACCTTTCCCTTTATTAAGCACTGCACTAGTTGTCATGAGTATCCAAGCCATCTTTCTTGTTCAAATATTGATTCACTGGAAGTTAATCTGCCTTTGTCCACTGTTTAATTTTTTGTTTATATGTGCAAATATAGTCATGCACCACTTAACAAGGATAAGAAGAAAGGAACTAGTCAGAAATGAAGAATACAGTAACTGAAATGATTTCATTAGATGGAATTTCACTGTAGATTTAATTTGCGTTTCACTGTGATTAATGACATTGACCATCTTTTCTTGTGCTTATTGGCCATTTGTGTATTCTGTTAGGAGAATGTCTGTTCAAGTCCTTTGTCCATCTTTGAAATGGCTAGTTATATTCTTGAGTGTAATGTAATGTGAATCTCTGTCCCATGTATTTCATGCAAATTGATGGCTAGATCTAGAGGCTTCAGTAGAATTGGATTTGATTTCAGAGCAGGGGAGAGAGAGAGAACACAAACACATAAAATATGTGTCTGTCTCTCATACACTAGCTGTTACTGATCGTTGACGAGCTCTATCAATTCAGTAAGGCAAAAGTGGTGCTGTTTCTGTTTTTTCCCCCCAATTTTTAGTTAAAACACTTCTATAAAGAGAAGCTTGCCGTCATCTTCATTACCCTGAGGTACAGCTCATTGGTACAATGCATGATAAATGCTTGGTTCCAGCTTTTATTACCTGTGTTTGAAAATAATGTGTCCATTTTCTTCCTACTTTTTAAAAATGACCATTCAGATATTTTTAATATAGTTTATTGATTATGCTATTACAGTTGTCCCATTCCTCCCCTTCATTCCCCTCCGCCCTGCATACCCCCTCCCACCCGCATTCCCCCCTTTAGTTCATGTCCATGTGTCATACTTACAAGTTCTTTAGCTTCTACATTTCCCATACTGTTCTTACCCTCCCCCTGTCTATTTTCTATGTACCATCTGTGCTACTTATTCTCTATACCTTTTCCCCCTCTTTCTTCCTCCCACTCCCATTGCTAACCCTCCATATGATCTCCATTTCTGTGGTTCTGTTCATATTCTAGTTGATTGCTTAGTTTGTTTTTGTTTTTGTTTTTGTTTTAGGTGTGGTTGTTCATAATTGTGAGTTTGCTGTCATTTCACTATACATGTTTTTTATCTTCTTTTTCTTAGATAAGTCCCTTTAACATTTCATATAATAAGGACTTGGTGATGATGAACTCCTTTAACTTGACCTTATCTGAGAAGCACTTTATCTGTCCTTCCATTCTAAATGAAAGCTTTGCTGGATAGAGCAATCTGGGATGGAGGTCCTTGCCTTTCATGACTTGGAATACTTCTTTCCAGCCCCTTCTTGCTTGCAAGTCTCTTTTGAGAAATCAGCTGACAGTCTTATGGGAACTCCTTTGTAGGTAACTGTCTCCTTTTCTCTTGCTGCCTTTAAGATTCTCTCTTTAATCTTGGGTAGTTTAGTTATGATGTGCCTTGGTGTGTTCTTCCTTTGGTCCAACTTCTGTGGGATTCTCTGAGCTTCTTGGACTTCCTAGAAGTCTTATTTCCTTTGCCACATTGGGGAAGTTCTCCTTCATTATTTGTTCAAATACGTTTTCAATCTGTTGCTCTTCCTCTTCTTCTGGTACCCCTATAATTTGGATGTTGAAACGTTTAAAGATATCCTGGAGATTCCTAAGCCTCTCCTCATTTTTTTTGAATTCTCGCTTCTTCATTCTTTTCTGGTTGGATGTTTTTTTCTTCCTTCTGGTCCACTCCATTGATTTGAGTCCCAGTTTCCTTCCCATCACTATTTGTTCCCTGTACGTTTTCTTTTATTTCACTTAGCATTGCCTTCATTTTTTCATCTAATATGCAACCAAATTCAACCAATTCTGTGAGCATCCTGATTACCAGTGCTTTGAACTGTGCATCTGATAGGTTGGCTATCTCTTGGTCACTTAGTTGTATTATGTCTGGAGCTTTGCTCCGTTCTTTCTTTTCGGCCATTTTTTTGTCTTGACTCACCTGTTTACATATAAGGGGCGGAGCCTTAGGTGTTCACCAGGGCGGGTCAACCCAGTTGCTGGTTTGTGGTGCTGTATGTGCAGGCGGGGTCCAAGAGGGTACAGTGGTGCTTGCTACACTCTCTGTCAGACTTCAGTCCCTTTCACCACTTTCCCCAAGCAAACTGGGTCCTTCTGGTAATGATTCCTGGGTGGGTGGGTTTGTGTGCACTCTAGGACCCTGTGGGTCTCTCCAGCGAACTCTGCTGTGAGGCTGGGAGTCTTTTCCAGAATCTCAACCCCCACAGGTGTTTTCGATCAATGTTTTGAAGCTTTATTTTCCAGTGCTGGAACCCTGGGTTGCTCTGTGTGTCTCGTTCCGTAGTTTTGCCTGGTTTACCTGTGTGCAAATGTGGGACCACCCAGTCTGCCAGGTGCCTTGTGCATCAAGCCTCTCCACAGTTCACCGCCTCACTGGGTCCACCCGCTGCCGCCTTGCAGGCTCAGGATCCACCTGTCACTGCTTTGCTGAGAGTCCTCTCCACCTGGCCACCCGACTCTGCCCCTCCTACCAGTCTGGATGAATGTTTCTTCTTTAACTCCTTGGTTGTCCAACTTCCATATAGTTCAGTTTTGTCAGTACTGGTTGTTGTTTTTGTTTTCTTGTTTCTAAATTTTTGCTGTCCTTATTTTGGTTGTGCGTGGAGGCACAGTGTGTCTACCTATGCCTCTATCTTGGCCAGAAGTCCCATTCAGATTTTTTTGAGTACTTAAATATATTTGGTATGTTCATTATCCTTGTTGATGAAGGTGGCTTCTTTGAGTTGACTCATGCATGAGTCTTTTATTATAGCCCTAATAGTTTTCAGTGGTTTGTTTGATCTCTAGTGTGAAAATATTTGAGGCTTTTGTACTTTTCGTGTAATGGCTTGCAGCCAGCCAACTCTCAGTGTTACTTTTATGGGGAAATGACACTAACTATGAATAAGGAGTACTTGTCACTATTGGTCTAGTGTTGTTTCTAAGCCTTTTCATTGGACAGAGCTATGAAATGTGTGTGTTGCTTTGTTTTAAGACAAAATATATCTTGCATTTAGGTGACATGGCTTTTCCATCTTTAGTCTCACATTTGTGTCTCCTTTCTCCCATGTGAAAGATCTCAGTGACTCCAATATAATATTTATTTGATGGATCCTATAATCATATACCAAGTATCAGAATAGCAACACCAGTAGCAATGTAATTCTGACAATAAATTAAGAAATGTTCCATTCTTTGCCTTGTGGATTTTTCCTAAGGAACGTTCATAACAATTAATTTTTATTATGGTTCAGAGTCACTTAGGATTTCTCTATGTTGTATTATATATTATATGCACATTTAGGCTTACTTTTAACTTTTACAAACTGATTTTTTAAAATGTAGTTTTCAGCGTGTGCATGGTTTAAAGTAAAATATTTTAAATACATATTCACACATATGTGTGTATGTGAGTGTCCTCACATTTTCATCTGACTTAACTAAAGAAGAGCTTATGGTACACACTCTTCTTGCCTTGACTCTTTCTTTTTTTAATAGTCTGTATACTCTAGAAATCACTTCATAATAGTATTTAGAGCAGTTCCTTAATTCATTTTATGTCTGCATGTATCACATATTCAGCCATCGGTGACTGTCAGGTTTTTGTATGTGCGTGTGTATGGGTTAGGGAAGAGATTCCCCCCTCTTCCCTATTACAGCTAGTGTCAGTGAATAGCTGTGCGTGTTTTTAAAAACAACTGTTTTGTCCTTGCCACTATGACTCACTTGGTTGGAATGTCATCTTGTAAACTGAAAAATTGGGAGTTCAATTCCCAGTCAAGACACATGCCTAGGTTAAAAGTTCGGTCCCGGAACTGGTTGATGTTTCTCTCTCTCCCTCCCTTCTTTCTGTAAAGTCAATAAGAATGTCCCCAGGTGAGGATTTAAAAAATTTGTTCTGGTCACTGTATATTTGTGAAAGATTTATGGAAGTGGGATTGGTGAGAATGTGGTAAATGCATTTGTGTTTTGGAAGATATTGCTAAGTTTTCCTTTATAAGGGTTGTGCTATTTTTGCATGCCTATCATTAATGTATCGCATTGCCCACAGCCTTATCAACATAATATGTTGTTAAACTTTTGGCCTTTTGCCAGTTGTGTGAGAAATGTTATTTGATTTTAATTGTATTTCTCTTATCAACAAGGTTTACCATTTTTTCATATGTTTAGGAGCCACTTGCCTTTTTTTTTCCTGTGAACTCTATTCATTTCTTTAACTCATTTTTATGTAGAATTATTGGGCTTTTTTATCTTTTTTTAGAATTTATATATTTGGAATATTAGCCTTCTTGTCTGTGGCAAGTTGCAATTTCACTTCTTTGACTTTTGTGGTTTTAGTTTGTTTATTGTGGTATTTGCCATACAGAAGTTCAATTAATTGAAGCTATCATTTCCTTTTCTTTTGCTGTACTATTTCTAAAATAGGCAGAAATAATATAGTCATTTAATATATGTTAAAATTTTTAATTAAATATATTTGTAAAAGCATACACTGAGTTTTTTTTATTATAATGTGTTCTTTTTGCTTCTAGGCAAGGATAAAAGCCATCAATACATTTTTTGCTAAGAATGGTTATCGATTAATGGATTCTAGTATGTATAATCAGCCCATTCAAACTCAAGCACAGTATGCCTCACCAGTCTTTATGCAGCCTGTATATAGTCCCCACCAACAGTACTCCATCTATAGCATTGTACCTCAGTCTTGGTCTCCAAATCCTGCACCTTACTTTGAAACACCACTGGTAAGTGAGATCCTTACACAGTAATACAATTTTTCACTCAAGTTGAAATTTGAAGAAATCAACCAGAGTAGTTCATTTTTTTGTTTGTTTTGTGTTACATTAATTGGTTATTTTCTGTCTTTTAAGTAGTGATAAGGATATCTAATATTCCATAGCAAATGTATGCATATAACTAAAGGTTGAGCTGTTGGTTTCTATAATTTTATTCTTTAGATTTTGCTGAGTGAGTTAAAGTTAGAGACTGGATAAATCCAGTGATTTAAATTGCTTTAGTTTTGTTAATTTTTTTAAAGAAGTGTTCTTTAAATACATTTTTTATTTAGTGTTCATATTTAGTGCTCATTATTAAATAATGAACTAGTGATTTTTTTTGTTCTGTAAAGTATTACAAAAGTAAATAAGTAAAATGTAAAATAATTATGAGCTTCTAAAAGAAATTGATGCTAGGTTAGGCCATCAGAAAGTTCGTATAACCTTCACACCAGATTTTGCCTTTATCATTAATTATTTTTAAACATTAAAATTTTCTTTTAGGCTCCCTTTCCCAATGGTAGTTTTATGAATGGCTTTAATTCACCAGGATCTTATAAAACAAATGCTGCTGCTGTGAATATGGGTCGACCATTCCAAAAAAATCGGTAAGATAAAAATCATGGCTGGAATTTATTGTAAGCAATTCCAAATAGTTTTTATAGAGTTACTGTTTATAGCAGTGCTTATTTGCAGACTGAATAAAAAGATTATTTTGTTCTTTAAAAAAAGTATATGAATGATTTCATCTAGAATTCATAAACACACTTTAACTTCAGAGTTGATAATGAGTATAGAAAGAACTTGGGCCTGAGATTATACACAATTATTTTTTAAATGATAAAGAGAAAATATATTTTATGGTAGTAACATAAAATCTGGTGTGTAAATGCCCTTTAGTGTGTTAAGTAGGTAACATTTTGGAGAATGAGAATTTTTTAAGGATAGAAATGTTAACTGAATTGAGTAATAAATATTGGAAATACGAATTTTTTTCTTTTTCCTTTTTATTTTTAAGTAGAAAGGGAAGAAACACGTCCCAACTTTTTTTTTTTTTTTTTTTTTTTTTCCAGAGAGAGGGGAAGGGAGGGAGAAAGTGAGGGAGAGAAACATCGTTGTGTGGTTGCCTCTCATGTGCCCCCTACTTGGGGACCTGGCCTGCAACCCAACCTAGGCATGTGCCCTGACTGGGAATTGAACCAGTGGCCCTTTGATTCTCAGGTCAGCACTCAACCACTGAACCATACCAGCCAGGGTGGAATACAAATTATTTAGGATTTTTAAGAATTTACTTTTCAAAACAATTTTCACAAACTACAGTATATAACACGCCACAACATTTATTGGGCATTTAATGTCTAAAGCTGTATTTTTAGGGCTTTACATGTTTTATCACAGTTAATTTTCGTAGCCCTTTCAAAATAGATATAGTTACTTTTTCTATTAAAAAGTAGTAAATTGAGACATACAAGGTTAAATATGTCATCTACATGCATATAACTAGTAGCTGGCAGAGCCAAGATTTGAGCTCAGGCAGTTTGACTCCAAAGCCTACACATATGTTCTGAATATATTATTGAGAACTTTGGGAACTTTTGCTCTCATATAAAATACTGGTATGTCTCTTAAGTATTATTCTTTATGTATAAACATCAACTGATAATCTTAATAATTTGGTATATATTATGTCTTTTGACAAAGGTTGAGTAACCAAAGGAAAATGGCTTATATATTGATTTAGATTTATTTAATAGTTTCACATTTGTTATTTTTTTTGTTTGCTTATTTTGTGAGCCTCCTGGGTTTTATTTTTATAAAGTTACTTCTTATCAGTGATTTTTCTCGTGCCAGGTTTCCTTTTCCCAGTTGATTCTTTTTTGGCCAGGAGACCACATAGGGTATGTTTTTCCAAGATGACTTCTAGGAAGTTAATTCTTTTTTTGTAAGATTTGTCTGAAACATGCTTCACTAGAGAAGGAAGCCTTATGGTTTTAAAAAATATTCTTATTGGATTCTGAAATGTACATATGTACTTCCCTCTAATAGTCACAATTTTTGTACTCACTTTAACTGACACCATTGGCTGAAGCATTTAAAATTCATTTATAAGTGTTAGAAAAATTTTACTACATACACACATTCATATCACTTTATGAAGTTTCAAATGAGATCTGGTACGAACGAAAGATTTTTTTTTTTTAATTTAATTTGAGAGAGGGAAGGGGGAGAAAGAGGGAGAGGAGAGAGGAGAGAGAGAAACATACATCAATGTGGGGTTGCTGGGGGCCATGGCCTGCAACCTAGGCATGTGCCCTGACTGGGAATCGAACCTCTGATACCTGGTTCGCAGCCCACGCTCAATCCACTGAGCTACGCCAGCCAGGGCGAAAGATTCTTTATAAACAAAGGATTATTTGTGCTCTTACAGATGACTTAGTTTGAATACACTAACAATTGTAAAATTCAAGTACTGATAGGTCATGTAACTCTTGTCCTGCTATTCAAAAATGATTATTTCATTATAAATAAGGATGTTTAAATCCAAAAAGACCAGATTGTTATGATACAGTTTTTAACTTATTTTACAGTTGAACAAAGTGAAAGTTGGTGAGAATTATCTTGCTACAGTTATATCACTAGTTATTATCAACATATCTGAGATTTAGAGCATTTTCTTTTCCTGTACTATAGCTGGTAAAGTTTTTTTCTTAAAAATAATTCAGTTAGTGCAAATGACATTTTACTGTTTTCCTTGTGAGAAGATACAGATTTCTCATGACTAGAAATAGTAGCTTTATAAAAATATGTATTGATTTCACATTTCTTCAAAGGGGTGAATTCTGCTTTAAACAGTAAGTAGAATAGACATCTTTGTTATGAGATAGACTGAAAGCAGTTTAAAAGAATTTTTTTTAATGTCTGTTATTTTTCACCCACTTTCAGATGAATAGCTGAGTGGCCAGAAAACCATGCACTCCACAGAGTGGTCCCCCTGCTGTCTCAAACACCCACTTGGCTCCATACCCCTTTATCTTGGCATTAGTTGACTCTATTCTTCATACTCTAGTCGGAATCTCTGTAAAAGCAGTCTTTTAACTAATAACTAAAGTACTAATGTTTGCAGATGCTTGACTTAAAATTAACGTTTTTATGGTGTTCCACTTGTCTTTGCCACTTGTCTTTGTCTGCTGTGCTTTTTAGGCAAAGGGAGTAAGATTACAATAAGAAAGCCAAGAATGACAGTCAAGTCATCCTTGTTTTTTTGAAGGTGTGCCTGTGGTTTTGAAGATACAGAGCAGGTTTACTGTAATTTGGCTTGTTACTCAAAACCATTTGTATACAATTCCTTTCCATGTGTTTGGCCAATACAGATCACTGTTAATTTTTAGTTACAGAAATAGTATATGAATACTGTCTTGTAAAAATGCAAATATTACAGATAAAATGCTTTTTGACCCCCAAACTAAATCCTTGTTTCCTCCTTATTTCTAAGAAGTAACAACTGTCAGACCTTTATTTTTGTTTATTTATCAGTGAAAGAGAAAGTAACTTTAGAGAGCCCTTTTGCAATTTATTTTATTAACCTTATAACAGCCCAGTGATGATCACTAGATCTACTTAGAGAGAACAGGACTAACTTTCAGAAGTCTGGGCATTTTTCTACCTTTCATACTTTATCTTTCTGTCACTTTACTTCTTTTTTTTCTATCTTTTATCACTTCTTTTGCCCAGGCTGAGATCGTGAGTCCCTCTCGGTGAAGGGTAAGATTATGAGATCTGAGGGCTGTTTAAACCTAACTTGTCCATTGGGTATATTGTAATGCAATAAGAAAATTAGGTGAAAGTTTCTAAACAGATAATGTAAACATCATATCTACTTAATTGAGTCAAATTCAGATATGATGGGCCCTGGATGGCATAGCTCAGTGGATTGAGAGGGGGCTGGGAACCAAAGTGTCCCAAGGTTCGATTCCCAGCCAGGGTACATGCCTGGGTTGCAGGCCATAAGCCCCAGCAAACGCACATTGATGTTTCTCTCTCTCTCTCTCTCTCTCTCTCTCTCTCTCTCTCTCTCTCTCTCTCTCTCCCCCTCCCTTCCCTCTCTAAAATAAATAAATAAATAAAATCTTTAAAAAAAAGGAAAGAAAAATTCAGATATGATGGATGATGTAAATATTTTGAAAATTACTTTGTGTTAGCTGACATACTGTAATTTTTATTGCTATTAAAATCTATTTTGTGACAAAGTAATTATCTGGAAAAGTATCACCTCTTACTAAACTCACCCCAATGCCTGAGTTTTGTCTTTGAGTAACCTAATTTTTTATATTGTATAAAGTAGGATAGCTGGAGACGCTGTTGGAATTGATGTTTAATCGTTGGGCTTATAATTAGTATGAAGTTTTAAGTCTCTTTTTAGAGAACCAGAAATTGACTGTGTGTTATTAATGTTATGAATTTGTAATTATGAAAGTACTATAAAAATGGAGCATATAAACTGCAAGCCAGGAGCCAAATATAAGTCTCATACTCCCTCAATTAATCTACTGTATATAGAGTCAAGATCTCAGCTGCTTGGACTTACTTTAGACCAGGGGTATCAAACTCATTTTCCACATCAGCCTTTCAGTTGCCTTTAAAGTTCTGACTATAATTTTAGGACTGTATAAATGTAACTACTGCTTAACAGTTAAGCAAGAGCTTGGCGCTGCCACCAGGTAGAAACAAGGTGCAGAGCCAGATAAAGGTGGAGGGCCGGATTTGGCTCACAGGCCTTGTGTTTGCCCCTTGTGCTTTAGATGTTTGAACTATTGATTAAATTGCATTCTCCCTCTTTTTTTAAAAAAAAAGATTTTATTTATTTATTTTTAGAGAGGGAAGGGAGGGAGGGGGAGAGAGAGGGCAGGGAGAGAGAAACATCAATGTGCGGTTGCTGGGGGTCATCCCCTGCAACCCAGGCATGTACCCTGACTGGGAATCGAACCTGCGACACTTTGGTTTGCAGCCTGCACTCAATCCACTGAGTTATGCCAGCCAGGGCTGCATTCTCCGACTTTTACCATAGCTTCCTCTGCTTACAAATTGTTACAGTGCTTAAATACATCATCCAAGCTACTTTTGTTAGAAGTAGCTCTAATGTTTTGTTTTTACCAAATTTCATACCATAATTCATGAAGTCATTGCAAGCAATTACTTTATATTTTACTAGTTTTTGTCCCACATATGGATCTTTGAAAAACAAATTTTATTTCAAGAGGGATACTTAGTAAGAAGCTGGGATTTTAATGTATTCCACCATTTCTCCCTTTCTCTCTCTCTCCCTCTCTCTCTCTCTCTCTCTCTCTCTCAATCCCCACCTGAGAACATGTTTTTATTGACTTTATAGAGAAAGGAAGGGGGGGGGGTCGGAGAGAGAGAGAGAGAAGCAAAAACAGAGAAACACCTATGTGAGAGAGAAACAACAATTGGTTGCCTCCCTGAGACCTTTTGGTTTACTGGCTGGCAGTGTTTAATCCACTGAGCCACACCACCCAGGATTAAAAATTTAATACTAGAGATTATGTAATCTTTTTATGTAATGTATGTGTAGCTGTACTTCATACATAAAAATTAATAAGGTTAGGACTTGCCCCCTTTCACAAACCAATTTTTACTCCCTTTGGGGGAGATGTTGCCCCATTGAGTATGCATGGCATGGACTCATTAATAAGCTTAAAGCCTGGCTGATTTAGACATGTGAAGACTGTAGCTCGTGTTAAAGAAAGTACTGTATTTTTAGGACTGTAAGACGCGCTAGACCGTAAGACACACCTAGGTTTTAGAGGAGGAAAATAGGGGTGAAAATTTGAAGCAAAAAAATGTGGTAAAATATTTAATAACCTGTGACCCCACTCCACTGTCGTCCCCCCACCCACAGCAAGCCAGGCAGGCTACATTCAGACTATAAGATGCACTCCCATTTCCTCCCAAATTGGGGGGTGCATCTTATAGTCTGAAAAATATGTTAGCTGCAATCCTAGTTTTATTCTGAGCTTTATCTTAAAGAAGTTTGGATCTTTCACCAAGTATCTCCAAACAGCTTTTTAATGAAAAAATTGCATTTTTAAAGTAATACATCTAAAACATAAAAGAATTTATATTTTTATACAATTTTATATTTAACTTAATCAGGATACAGCAGAAAGCAGCTTTTAACCTAGCCTATTAATAGTTTCTACCCTTAAAAAGAAAGGTTTTCTGTTCATCTCGATTTACCCTTTTATGTATGTAATCTTATGTTTCTTATAGCGTGAAGCCTCATTTTAGGTCATCCAGTGGTTCAGAACACTCAACCGAGGCCTCTGTGTCATTGGGGGATGGACCATTAAATAGATCTGGTTCAAGGAATTTTCCACCCGAACGGCATAACCCTATAGTAACCGGGCATCAGGAGCAAAACTACCTTCCTAAAGAGACTCCCACTTTGCAGATTGAACAGAATGGAGACTATGGTAGGGGCAGGTAAGGAAAAGTGGTAATAAATATGGAAATAAGGTGTGTGGAAGTGGGTTGGGTTTGTTTGTTTTTAATTTATTGGCGTATGCTAAATACATTTTTATGTACTAGATTAATAGTTTTCATAGTTAAGAAATTTAGAATGTTCATATGGAATATAGCTGAGTTTCAGAGGTTTATGAGAATTATTCTGAAGTTCTTTTTTTAATTTTTTTTTTATTGGTTCACAGAGAAAGAATGGCGTAGAAAGATAAAATCCCATCTGCATTATAGTTTTGATTTCTTATAGTTTCAAAACTATATGGGAATGGAGTTGTATACTACCTAACCTGCTTGAACAAAACATAACTGTACCCTGATTTGCTTCTGGTTTAGAGAAAGTGCTTCTAATAAAAATGTACTCAACTTACATCATTGATAAGTGGTAATGATAGCAGTTGAAGTTTTTGATAGATTAGCTCAGGATCCCTTCAGAAGAATATTTATCTTTTAACAATAATGGAGATTTATTAACTATGGATACTTAAAATAGAAATTCACTTATAGAATATAAGTGATATATCACTTTGATAGAATATATAAATTTGAAGAAACTTACGAATTTTTCCTCCCATCACCCCCTTTTTTGTCATTGTGAAAAGGAGGACTCTTTTCAGAGGTCGAAGACGACGAGAAGATGACAGAATCCCAGTAAGTATTTTTTTACTTTTAATTATGTGTTGGGTGGGGGTGTTTGTTTTGGTTTTTGTTTTGTTTTTTTTTTGTTTTTTGTTTTTGTTTTTCTCTTTTGTGATTTACTATAGTATTGCCTTGTGGTCTACCTTGGCTCTCTGGGTTTTTGTTTCATTGATTATGGTATGCAGTGAAGGCAAATAGAGCCTGTGCTTGACCCTAAAATATACACCATTATTACACTCATTTCCCCCCCTCTTAAAGTACACATCTAATTAGATATTTGACCTGTATTTCTCATCTTTGGAAACAATACTTAAGTATCTAGTATTTTTTCACATGGTTTAAAAATCAAAAATATGAAAATATTTTATAAAAAATAATTCTTGATTTATAAACAGATATTTCAGTAGTTTGAATCTTTTGATTGTACGAAAGTGCTATAATAAAAATGCAAAGATAATCTCATACAGTCATCATTTGCTATGTGTGCGGTAATATCTGAAGGAGAATCTCTAGAAGTGTGATTTCTGGGTAACAATTTAATAAGTTGCTGATAAATAGCTTTCTGTAGGGACTGTGCTGATTTTCACTTTAACAAACAGAACAGAGTTCCTGTTTATCCATAGCATTCCAAGTGATATGATTTTTGCCATTCTGGTAAAGCATTTTATTCACTTTTAAAGCTCTGTTGGTGTTAGAAACTTACACTATTTATTAATTGTTTTTTTGGAAGCAGTTTTCTACCTACTGTTCATTCTTATATCCATTAATCTTATAAAATCACTTAAAAATGTTAATAGTTCTAGACATGTTCTTATTTGAGTCTTAACTTACCTAGCTTCTAATTATTCATATTTTGATTATGTTGTGATTTGTTTATAGAGACTGTTTACTATCTCTTAACTGGGGCCCAGAGATGTTGAATAATAAAAATGGTGTAGAAAAATGTGGAGGTCTCAAGAAAAACTTGCCTAGAATTTATAGATATACCATAAATGTGTAATATTTCTTTCACATGTTAAGTAGTGAATTATATATTACAAGTAGCATAAATATAACTTACCATTTGTTTTATATATATGTATATCCATTTGTAAATATTGAAAACATACACATTTCAAGGAAGAAAATGTGTTGCATTATTACAAAGAATAGTTCTTAGGGCAAAGTGTAAACTTGTAAAAACAATGTTGTTGTTTTCATTTATAGCTTTACCATGTGCAACCATGAGACTTTAGGCAGTAACTTTTTGAGGATACCATTGTAGCAGTTACACTCTTAAATAGCCCTGAACATTTGAGGAGAGGAGAGATTAGATTTGAGATCTGTTTAATATGTTCAAAATGTCTGGATTGAGGACTGAAGGTTGAGCTGAAAATAAAAGAGACAGGCGTGTTTTCCTGTAGGAAGATTAGGGATGGGGTGCCCTTGTGCAGGAGTGAGATCTTAGCTAGAGATAAAATTTAGAATTTGTAAACTTACTCATAGTAACTGAAGTCATAAGAGTAGATGAGGGCATGGCAGGAAACTCTTTAGAGTAAGTGATTTTTTAAAAAAGAACCAAGAATGGAAACTTGGGGACTGTAGTAGCTTTGGGCTGAAAAATTAGATTATTCATTATTTGTGTGAAGTATCCAAGCAAAATCTTAGTGGAGATGGTTGACAGACAGGGGAGTAGATGTCTGGGTTTCAGGTGAAGGTCTGGACTGAAAATATTTAAAGTGTACAACTCTGTGATTTGGGGTAAATTTTCAGAGTTCTGCAGCCATAGAGTCACCAGTGAAAAAGATTGTTTGCATATAGGTAGTAGTTGAGGTCATGGACAAAGGATATCACACAGGGAGAGTATGGAAGGTGAAAAGTAGTAACCATATGTAAATCAAAAACAACCTAGCCAGTGTAGGTAAGTTGGTTGGAGCATTGTCCAGTAACCAACAGGTTGTATGTTCGATTCCTGGTCAGGACACACACCTAGGCTGTGGGTTTGATTCCCAGTCAGGTGCGTATGTTCCCTGGTTGGGGTGCATATGGGAGGCAACCAGTCAATGCTTCTCTCTCGCATTGATGTTTCTCTCTCTTCCTTTCTGAAAGAAATGAAAAAAGTGTCCTCGGGTGAGAATAAATAAAAAAGAAAAGAAACAAAAACCATCAAAAGAAGTAGGCAGGGAGAAAAGAACACATGACTGTTAACTCTGAGAATCAAGCGAAAGGGATATCACAGAAGCTGAGGGAGAAATGAGCTCCCGAAGGAAAGAGTGTTTACCATGCCAAATGCTGTAGTAAGGTCAGGAGAGAAAAGGTTTCCAGCTGTTGCATTGTGGAAGGCGTTGTGATTTGTCAGAGCAGTCTCAGTGGTGTGATGAGTACAGAGGTGAAGAAGCGGAGGAGGAGGTACAGCAAGTGAGAGGTTTGTCAAAGGATAGTGATAGGTGAAAAGAAGGACATTGTTCTGTCTTGAGACTACATGGAAGAAGAAAAGATGATGGCAACTTTATGTGAGGTAGGGTTTTTTGTTATGAAAGAGGAAATAGCTAATTTAGAAAGCAAAGAATGGTGGAAATTGATTAGAAGGCTTAGGAGTAACGCCAAGTTTTCAAAAGAAACAGGAGAGGGAGCTAAAGATTAAGTAGGGTTGATAAGGACTAATGATGACTTCTGGTCAAGATAGCGTAGATAAACATGTCTCACCTCCTTGCTCAACTATCAAAATTACAATTAAACTATAGAACAACCATCACTTAGAACCATCAGAAATTAAGTTGAATGGCAGTCTGACAACTACAGAATAAAGAAACTGTATCTACCTAGCCCAATACGTGAAATGGGCTGGTTCCACACCAGGTACCCTAGCCCAGGGTTCTGGTGCCAGTAAGATAAGTCCCCATAATTTCTGGCTGCAAAAACTATCAGGGATTGAGTCAGTGGAAGAAACTTCAGGAGTCCCAAGCAGTTTTTCTTAAAGAACCCACATGTGGACTTACTCAGACTCACTCCCTCTGAGCTCTAGCAGTGGGGTAGCAACTGGAAGGGCACCATTGGCATACAGGGAGGAACTAAAGTATCTGGCATCAAGGCAAGAGCAGAGGGACAGCTTTCTCCCACACGGAAAGGCGACCACAGGCCATTATCCCTTTTCTGAACCTTTCCCAAACAGAGCTGGCAAGTGGGTACCATGTCTGAGACTCCATCAACCTGGCTAACACTGCTTGCCCTGCCCTGGAGATCCCTAAGGCTCCATTCCCACTTTACTTATACACCCACTTAAGCAGTGAACAGTGGCTTTTCCATATGAATGACTGGTCTTGACACATGCCTTACAACTTCCGAAATCCTCTCAAACAAGCAACAGTTAGTGGCAGTGAGTCCCCAGTCCCTGTAACATGTGTGAAGTGGCTCCAGGCCCAGCACCAGAAGCAGCCAGCCTAGATTCACAGCTTGGCTGTTTTGGGGGAGAGTGGGAGGGGAACTCCAAACCCAGCACATACAGTAGCAGCCATTCCAGATTGCTTTATAGCTCAAGCAGGGTGGCCCTAGGCAAAACACAGAAGGGGGCTGACCTTGCCCTGCACCCCCCGGGAAATCCCAGAGCCTGCACACCAAGTGGGCAGCTACAGACCACATTGGAGTGCCACCACCCTGCCCCTGCACAGCCAGATCCTCCATGGAGGCCAGAGGTTGGCTATCAGTGGTCACAGCCCGTCTTTGCAGCCAGCTAGCCTGGGTAAGTCCCTCCCATTTATCTGCCATCAACAACCAAGGTTCACCTATAAGAGGAGGGAGTACTTAGCCCACACAAAGGGCGCACCTTGAGTACCCAGCTTGGGTGATAGGGAAGGCTGTGCCAATCTATCAGATGCAGAGTTCAAAACACTGCTTAGAACGATGCTCAAGGAACTTAGTGAGGACCTCAGCAGCATAAAAAAGATCGAGTTGTCAGAAACAAAGGATACACTAACTCTAATAAAGAACAATTTACAGGGAAACAACAGTGGATTGGATGAAGATGAGAATCAAATCAATGATTTGGAACATAAGGAAGCAAAAACAATCAATCAGAACAATAAAAAGAAAAGAATCCAGAAAAACAAGGATAGTGTGAGCAGCCTGTGGGACAACTTCAAGCATTCCAACATTCACATAGGGGTGCCAGAAAGAGAAGAAAAAGAGCAAGAAATAGGAAGTGTATTTGAAAAAATAATGAAAGAAAACTTCCCTAATTTGGTGAAGGAAACAGACATGCAAGTCCAGGAGACACACAGAGTCCCAAACAAGATGAATGCAAACAGATCCACACCAAGACACATCATAATTAAGATGCCAAAGGTTAAAGATAAAGAAGGAATCTTAAGAGCAGCAAGAGAAAAGCACATTTAGTTACCTACAGGGCATTTCCCATAAGACTGTCACCTGATTTCTCAAAAGAAACTTTGCCAGCTAGAAGGAACTGGCAAGAAATATTGAAAGTCACGAAAAGCAGGGACCTATAGCCAAGATTGCTCTATCTGGCAAAGATATTTAGAGTCAAAGGGCAGATAAAGAGCTTCCCAGATAAGAAAAAACTTTCATCACTAAACCATTATTATATGAAACGTTAAGGGGACTTATTTAAGAAAAAGAAGATCATCCCTGGCTGGTGTAGCTCAGTGAATTGAGCCACGGACCTGTGAATCAGAGGGTCGCCAGTTCAATTCCTAGTCTAGGGGACATGCCTAGGTTGTAGGCTAGGTCACCATTGGCGGGGGGTGGGGGGTTGGCACATGAGAAGCAACCATACATAGATATTTCTATATCTTTCTCCTTCCCTTCTCTCTCTAAAAATAAATTGAAAAAAGATCAAAACTATGAACAATAAAATGGCAAAAATGTGTATCTATCAACAATTGAATCTAAAAAACTAAGCAAACAAGAACAGAGACAGAATCATGGATATGGAGAGTGTTTTGATGGTTTCTACCTGGGGGAATGGGTGAAGAGGTGAGGGGATTAAAAATACGAATTGGTAGTTAGAGACTATCCACGGGGATATAAAGTACAGCATAGGAAATAGAGTAGCCAAAGAACGTATATGCATGACCCATGGACATGAACAAAGGTGAGGGGATTGCCTGAGGGAGTGGGAGTGCGGGGTGGAGTGGGGCTAAGGAGGAAAAATTGGGACAATTGTAATAGCATAGTCAGTAAAATATAATGTTAAAAATATACATGGAGAGGCACATGGGCATAAAGAAAAAATGGCAATGGGCAATGAATAAATGCCTATCAGTAATAACCCTAAATGTTCTAATCAAAAGAGTAGCTGAATGGAGATAAAAACATTATATATACACACATATATATGCTGTCTACAAGAGAACCATCTCAGAACAAAAAATACACACACACTGAAAGTGAAGGGATGGAGCCTTGCTGGTTGTGGTTCAGTGGTTGGAGCATCATTCTGTAACCAAAAGGGGAGGGATGAATTGGGACAACTACAATAGCGTGATCAATAGAATATAATTTTTTTAAAATGATAAGGACTAATGAGAACTTGTTCTCTCTTCAGCAGCATGGGTACTGAAATTGGATTGATACAGAGTTAGCACGTTTCCTGCAAAAGGATGATAGACAAATTTGTGGAGCGTTCTGTTTTTTTTAAACGTTAATGAGAGCTCAACTGAGATGAGTAGCCAAAAATTTATAGGGGACATTCTGTGCATTAGGGTAGTTTGTTTTTGAAGCTCTCAGCTTCTGTGGTACAGGGTTAGAGAATGAAATAGACATGTGACCTGTTTCATGATTTGTATCTTTTAGAGACCCCCTTCTTCAACTGAAGCAAAGGCTCCAACACCAAAGTTTGACCTGTTAGCTTCTAATTTTCCTCCTTTACCTGGAAGTTCGTCAAGAATGCCAGGTGAACTTGTTTTGGAGAGTAAGATGTCTGATGTTGTTAAAGGTGTCTACAAAGAAAAGGTAAACACTTAAACATCCAATCTTTAGCCTATTTTAGCCTAGGTTTTCAGGATTGTTATTTAAGTTTTAATATGTACTTAATAAGTATTTCTAACATAGTTTTTATTCATGGGGTTTTCAGCATACTTTGAGTATTCTAAAAAGACTTATGATCTACACGAGGTCAATAAAATGTTTTTTTCAGTTTTGTATGTCCTTATCAGTCACTCAGCTTAGTAGAACTGATTAATGCAAGCCAAATGGAAAGTGACATTTCCACTTAAGTGCCTGTAATTAACCAATGATATAAATTAATTCTAAGCTACTTTGGTAAACTCGGTCTTTCAGATAATGGAGAATGGATGTCAGAAGGTTAGGATACTCCATCCTATACTATTTTTGAGTGTAGACCTCTCCATGTGATAAGTTCATGCCCCACCATCTTTTGTGCTCTTTTTTAAATTCAATTTTTATTTTAATACTACATGTGCACAGTATATCTCGGCTTATAATGACCTATAGTCACCTTCAACTCGAGCTTTTTCTCCTAACATTTATTCCTGTACTTCTAATTAACATGGTTATACTGCTGTTTCTTGACTTTTCAGTTTTAGATGTTGTCTATTAACTTTGCAGAAGCTAAAGGTTTAGCTCTCTTACAGCAACATACTCTTCTCATCCTCCCAGTATATTTTACTTCATCATATCTAGTATACCATCAAGTATAAGATGCCCCATTATTTTAGTATCACTAAGTAAAAATCATTGCCAGTTAGACTAGGACATGCCATCATTGTAAATCACATCTCAATATTACATATATTTTTTTTTTCTAACAGCCTCATAGTATACTGTTATTATTTCTCCTTTCCTATACTCTCAGTGACCTCTGCACAGCTGTGTTCCTGGGACTTCCCTTCACCGTCATCCTGGGAATTTTCCTAAGTCTCTTCTGTTAGATTCTCCTCTCTTTCTTTCTTGTTCTTGTTTTACTTCCCCATATTAAGATGGGTCTTATCTTCCCAAGCTTCCCAAATAAGTAATTTTTAGTATAAATTTGTAGAGACCTCACGTTCTGAAATTGTTTCACTGTTCTCACACTGTATCAGTAGCTTATCTCTAGAATTCTTAGAATTTTTTCTACTGTTGATGGGCATTTAAACTGTTTTTTTCCTTGACATTTTGAAGGTATTTCACTGTCTTGTTAAAAAAAAAAGTGTAGTATCAATTATTTTGCCAATTCTAAGATAAACAGGTTTTTTTTTTTTTAAGATTTTATTTATTTATTTTTAGAGAGGGAAGGAAGGGAGAGAGGGAAACATGAATGTGCGGTTGCTGGGGGTCATGGCCTGCAACCCAGGCATGTCCCCTGACTGGGAATCAAACCTGTGACACTGGTTCGCAGCCCGCGCTCAACTCACTGAGCTACGCCAGCCAGGGAACAGGGTTGGTTTTGTTTTTGGTTTTGTTTTTGTTTTTCCACATTTTTTAAAAAAGAGTTTATTTTCTTTTAGAGAGAGGGGGAAAGGAGGGAAAAAGAGGGAGAGAAACACCAATTGGTTGCCTCTTGCACACCCCCAACAGGGAATCGAACCGGTGACCTTTCAGTTCGCAGGCCGGGTTCTCAAGCCACTAAGCTATTATTTATATTTTTTTATTGTATTTTTTTCCATTACCATTTATCCCCCAATAAAATCTTTTAAAAAATCTTATTAGCTTATATGCCATACCAACACAAGTCACAGCCTGGCTTTGACCAGCAGGCCTTGGTTTACCAACTGCTAACCTAAATAGTATATTGTTGTATTTCATTTTGCACTGTATATAATCTGTTATAAGAATATAACATTTAAAGTTGGGGAAAATTTTTTTAAGAATATAACATTTATTCATTCTACTGATGGACATTTGAGCTATTTTTTCTTTTTTTTAAAATGTTAATTTTTTTTATTGTTGTTCAAGTACAGTTTTCTGCCTTTTCCCCCCACCTGAGCTATTTTTTGTCTGTTTGCTATTATAAGCAGTACTGCTATGACTTTGTTCAAACTTTTTGTTTTTGTGAGCAAGAACATTTCTAGGGTATAACAGTGAAATTGCTGAGTGATAGGGCTTGTTTTGTTTGTTTATAAAGAGTCAACTATTTCTCACATTTTTAAATTGGGTTGACTCTCATCTTTAGTATGGTTTGTCTTTCCTTTATAGTTTGTTCCTTTTATATCTTGCTTAGAACATAATCTAGTTCCTTTGATTCTTTTCAGAAAAACCCATGGTTTTGACTTCTGATTTTCCTATCACCTGTCTTCCCCATCACCCCACCCCACCCCCGCCCCAGCTTTCTGGAGTTTTTTAAAAACATTTATCCCTGGTGTCTTACCCCAAAGTCATTTTACTGCATGCTTGGTGGACTTTCTTAAGTCTAGAAACTCATCACCTTCCATGCAGGGAAAACGTTTTTGTATTTCTCTTTGATAAATTCTTGACCTCTTTTCTCTTTCTTGAACTCTTAATTTGATGTCAGACCTTGGCTTTCTTGTTTTGGCTTTCCTAATTTTGATCTTTGTACCTATGTTATTTTTCTTTTTGCTTTAATTCTGGTAAAATACACATAATATGGATTTATCATCTTAATTACTCTTAAGCGTGTACAGTTCAGTAGTGTTAAATACATTCATATTGTTGTACAACCAATTTTCAGAAGTCTTTTTATCTTACAAAAACTAAAACACTACCATTAAACAGCAAATCCCATTCTTCCTTCCGTCAGCCCCTGGCAACCAGCATTCTATTCTGTCTCTATGAATTTGAATATTATAGGTACCTCATAAGAAGAATCAGTATTTTGTCCTTTTGTGGCCAGCTTATTTCAATTAGCATGATGTCCTCAAGATTCATCCATTATGGTGGCATATGTCATTACTTTATTCTTTTCATTGTGCAGTAATAGTTCATTGTATCGATATACAGTAGTCTTCCCCCTTATCCAAAATTTTGCTTTGTGATTTCAGTTACCCATGTCAACCATGATATAAAAATATTAAATGGAACATTCCAGAAATAAACAGTTCACAGGTTTTAAATTACATGCCATTGAGTGGCTTGCAGGGCGTGTGAATCGTCCCTTTGTCCAGCATATCCACACGGTGTACGCTACCCAGCTTATAGTCTCTCTTGGTTGTGAGGTTAGGTGATACTGTGTCACAGTGCTTGTGTTCATGTAACCCTTATTTAATAATGGCCCCAAAGCACAAGAGTAGTGAGGTTGTCGATTTGTATATGCCAAATAGAAGCTGTAGAGTGATTCCTTTAAGTGAAATAGTGAGTACAGTACAATAAGATACTTTGAGAAAGAGGCAATCCACATTCACAAAACTTTTATTATAGTGCATTGTTTTAATTGCTCCATTTTACTATTAGTTATTACTATTAGTTATTACTATTAGTTAATTACTAGGCCTGATTTACAAATTAAACATTATTGTAGGTACTTACAAGTGTGGATAAGGAAAATCATAGTATATATTGGGTTCGGTACTCTGAAGTTTCAGGGGTTCTTGGGATATAGTCCCTGTGGATAAGGGGGAACTGCTGCTCCACATTGTGTTTATCCGGTCACTTGTTGATGAACATTTAGATGGTTCTTATTAACTTTAGACTATTATGAATAATTCTACTGTGAACATTTGTGTATAGGTCTTTTGCAGACATGGTTTCCTTGGGTGTGTACTGAAGAGTGAGCTGTGGTAACTCTAAGTTTTAACTTTTTGAGAAACTGCCTATTTTCCTAAGTTGCCACACCATTTTACATCACCACCCTCAATGTTTGAGGGTTTCAGTATCTCCATATCATCACTAACTTCTGTTATTGCCTGTCTTACAGATTATAGCCATCCTAATTAATAAGAAGTGGTTTCTCAATGTGGTTTTCATTTGCATTTCCCTAATGACTAATGATGTTGAACATCTTTTCATATATGTTTGTTGGTCATTTGTATATCTTATTTGTAGAAATGTCTGTATGGGTCCAATTTAAAAAAAATTATTTACTTTTAGACAGAAGGGAAGGGAGGGAGAAAGAGGGAGAGAAGCATTGATTTGTTGCCTCTTGTGCGCCCCCAACTGGGGACCTGGCCCACAACCCAGGCATGTGCCCTGACTGGAAATTGAACCAGCACCCTTTCAGTTCACAGGCCGGCGCTCAATCCACTAAGCTACACCAGCCAGGGCTATATAGGTCCACTTTTTAAAAGATTTTTTTTATTGTTCAATTATAGTTGACATTCAATAGTATATTAGTTTCAGGTTTACGGCATAGTGGTTAGACGTTTGTATAACTTGCAGAGTCTTATAGGCACCTGACACTATACATAGTTATGGACTACACGCTCTATGCTGTACTTTGGTATAAGTACAATTTTGAAATATGTTTTTACTTTAAGGATAATGAAGAGTTGAGACAAGTTAGTTGCCCGGTTCCTGCAGAGGATGAACAGACAGACTGTACCTCTGCCCAGCAACTCAGTATAAGTACCAGTCCTTCATGTACAGCTGAGCCTCCTGCATTAAGGTACAGGTTTTGGTACAGAAGATCTTCTACATTAAGATTGCTTTTTCTTCTGATCATTTGCTTACCTGTTTCTGTGTGCTGTCCCAGGTCTAACTAACATCATGCTCTTTTTTCCTTAGTACAACTCAGCAAGAAAAGGATCTAATAGAGGATCCTACTGTTCAGAAGGATGTTCTCAACCAGACAGCTATGTCAGTTTCTTCCCCAAGTACTGCAAAGCCATCCAGGACAAATACTGCTTCACCATGCAACAGTAACATAAATGCAGCTGTAACTGTGGCCTTGCAGGTAACTTGATCAGTCTAGTTTATGTGAGGAAAATAATACGTTAAATAATGAGAAATTTCTTCCCCATGACTCTTTGCTATAGTCAAGTCATTTGGAAATAGCCCAAATTAGGGGTGCCTGCATCCAAAAAACGCTAAAGGATTTTAAAGTGAATGTGAAGAAGTGGAGAATTTTTGTCATGTTGAAGGCGTGAAGAAACTATTCACTCTGTTTCTTTTGATTGCTTTTTTGTTCTGATCATACTATTACAGTTAAGCGAAGCCTCTTTCTTATCTAAGTTATGTTGTGTGTGTCATTTTTGGGCTAGTACAAAAACGTATTTGTACTTTCACATTCTTGTATTTTTACATTCTTAATTAATTAGTTAATTAAGTATAATGCTTAAGTCTGTGGAACCCATGAGGGACCACTCTCATTTATATTCAGTTTCTGGAATAATTTTTATAATTAGGAAAATACAGAAAATCAGGGGAGAACAAAATTTACTTTAATCCTTTCATTTATTGATATAACTAGTAGCATTTTGGTGTCGCTCTTTTTTCTCGGTAAAGAACATTTTATCTTGTGACTTAATAATAACAGTAATAATAGAATAGTGGCATACCCTGTGTGCTAGGACCACTGCTCAAGACTTCTTACGTGCTTCATTCCATTTGTGTAACATCCCTGTTGTCCTCCTTTTTCAGATGAGGTAATTAAGACTTTTAGTTATTAGTCTTCTATTAATATATAATTGGTTTCCCACTACTCTGCAGAGATTCTTATAAAATCCTCCTCAGGATACTTTGTAGCCAGGGACAAAAAAATGAAATCATTTTATTTCATCATATGGATAGACCTCTATTAATTTAGTCTGTCCTTCCTTGTTAGACATTTAGGTTGTTTGCAGTTTCTTTCATCGCTATAAACAATGCTGACATGAAAGTTCTTCAGATAAATTCCTCAAGTGAAATTATTGTTTCCTATATAAATTGCAACTTTCTATTATTTTCAATAGACATACTTTTTTAAAAGATAGTACTGATACACTTTCATGTATAGCATTGTATGTGAGAGTACCTATTACCCTTGCCTAGGAAATAATCTTATTTCCTAGAAAATAAGGTTAATACTATCCTTTTTGTACTTTTTTACTTAGAGAATGTGCACCATAAATATTTTTTTGTTTATCTTCACTTCAAAGGAACCCCGAAAGCTGAGTTATGCGGAAGTGTGCCAGAAACCCCCTAAAGAGCCATCTCCAGGTCCTGTGCAGCCACTACGAGAACTTCGCTCCAATGTAGTGTCTCCCACCAAAAATGAAGAGAATGGAGCTCCTGAGAAGTCCGTTGAGAAACTACACGAGAAGCCAGAAGCAAGGGCTAGTAAGGATTATTCTGGTTTCCGAGGCAATACCATTCCCAGGGGAACAGCTGGAAAAATCAGGGAACAGAGACGCCAGTTTGGCCATAGGGCTATACCTCAGGGAGTGACTCGACGTAATGGCAAAGAGCAATATGTGCCACCCAGATCACCAAAGTAAAAACAAACAAACAAACAAACAAAAAACTATTCAAAACCTCTCTCTCTTCCCATTAAACTTGAGCCGTGGCTATATTGAACTGTTTTGGAGGGGAGTGGGTAGCCAGAAAGGAAACAGGAGAAAGTATATCCTTAAATCATTGTGGATTTTGGAGTTGTGAGCAGTAGAATCCCAAAATTCATCTCGGAAGTGATTTTAAAATGCTGGAGGATTCTAATCAGTATAAATATATATATATGTATACATATATGAAATATAATTTTTCTATTTTTGTTTTTGATTTAATTTGCAAAGATCTGCCTGGAATCAATTTTAAGGGTTCAGATTTAGCTTGGGGGGGAACACATTATACATACTTAAGTATAGGAAATGAGGGAGTAAGAGAAAATATTTTTTGAAGAAGCATTTCTGTAAAATTAGAAATTACTTTTTTTAATCTATTTAAAGTTTGGCTTGGAGAATGCCATCTCTGCCTCTATGGCCTTGTGTTGCACAGCAGATCAGTGGCTGGGCTGTCTGTTGCAGTGTGAGTGTGCACAAGAGTGACTGAAGCCAAATCTTGTCGTGTTAGTAAATGATTTGAAAACTGAATGTAATACGTACCTGAGTAGTTTCTTTTCCAGTTTGATATGTAGTCTCTTTTTGACCTTACTAATATTTCATTCAACAAGCTTTTAAACTCTGATTGTACTTGGAGATGTGACTGCCAATCAGTTTGATACTCAAGGAAAGATGGGGGTTATTCAGATAAATGAAAAATCTGTCTTAGATCTGAGTAGGTAGGTAAAATGTAAAATGGACTTCACAGGTTTAAACTGGCCTGCCATTCCCCCCCGCCCCCGCAAAAATAGGAAATCGGGGTTTTTTTATTGTTACTTTGTTACTCTGTTCTTTGACTACCAACCCCCCAAAAACAAAATAACCAAACATCTACATGATTGTATGTTTCTAACTGCCTTGACCAGTCTAGTCAAATCATCTAACTGTGCTAGATTGCTGAGTTGAACGATGAAATGTTTTGCTCTTCTGTTAATGTATTTAGAACTTTAGATCCCGGAATGGTAGGGCAGACCAACCCTACAGTTAATTTATTTGTGTTAGTGTTGAAGATGAAATACCATAATTGACTCTTAACATGTTAAATAGTGTAGAAGTAAAAGAATTTAGGCTTAATTTGGTGGCAACTTGGGGGATACTTTTTCTGTTTACAGTGTATTTATCACCTGCCTTTCTTCCCTTTCTCCCCCAACCACCAAAAAAAATTTTTCTTTTGGAATTTACAGAGACAGAGCCAGCAAGTAAGGAGATTTTCGAGTTAATGTGAGAAGGTAGTTAAAGAAAATTAATACATAATTTCTCAGTGAATAAAGTTGTAGCTTTCATATTCAATAGGCAAATTTACATGTTGGTGTTTAGAAAATGGCTAAAATATTAAAAACCATGCTGGATAAATCTGTTTTAAGTCATCCCATTTTCTGAGTTCTGTGTAAGGCAGAGTTTGTTCTCTTTTTAGGGATAGTTTGTACTAGTAATGACTGTCCTTTAAGTTAGTGAATGACATGTACAAACCGAAACTGTAAATTGTGAACACTGGAAAGCACCATTGTGACATAGAGTAAACACCTTAGTAATATATTAAAGCGAATGTAAATGGTGGTAAAAATTACATTACTGTGAAACGCATCTTCCAACTCTAAGTTAAGCTTTGGAGATTTGTATTAATAGGTAACTGTTCAGAGCTTTGAAAACACTGCACATTTCTGTACAAGCCAGAATCATCATTTCTTTGTAACTTATTCAGCTTGGCAATTGCTTTTAGTTCAGTAGGTCAATAACATGATACACATTTAAGTAAGGAGAATCATTTCTACACACTATTTTTTTAAATCGTCTACTAGATGAAACATATGATTAAACTACCTGTACTGAAATTTGGGGGAAGTTTAGGTCCTTTTTTTAAAAAAGTATTAATAATCATTGATTGTATCTATGATAAAAGTGCTTATTTTGGTTTACTTAGATAATGCTGCAGTTGGTGGAAATGATGAACATTTAAAGTGTTAACACTCTGTGAATGCATTGGATTTAAGAGAATAAACATTTTGTAAAAGTCTCTTGGTAAGGTTATAAACTTAATTATTGCACTTGAAATGAAACATTACCTTTTTTTACAGTGTGTCACAGAAGTGGGCTTTTATTACTTGTATGCTTGTGTGACTTACTCCAACTTTTGAAAACTAAGTATTCTAATTGAAACACAAGAAAAGAATCTTCTTTTTGAAGAAAGCAAGTGTACTTTTGCTTTTTCCCAAAATGTTACTGAAAGTAGAAATTTAAAGATATGACCTTATAAAATGTCTTATAAAATATATTGTTTTAATTTAATTTGCCTCATTACAACGAATAGTTCCCATTTTGATGGGATGTATAGGGAAGAATAAATTTGTGTATATAAAATATATATATTCACAGTATGTATTTAGCATTTATTTTATTACAGCAGATTTAAGGTTTGTATCTAAATGATACCTATGAATTGTGTGAAACCATTGACTTTTTGTAACTGATGAGGGTTGGGCGTTCATTGTAGTTCTACTATTTATTTGGTTCTCTAGAAGGAGGAATTTAAATGTCACGTTTTCTTTATTTTATGGGTTAACACTTCCTTGGGCTGTTGGAGGCTAAAAGTAGATACAAAGGTTATTGAATGTATGGTACAGTGGTCCTCTGCCATAGTTCTTACTGCATGAAGAGAAAAGGTTCACCACCTTGCACTTAGAGAAGGTACATAGAGATACTGTAAAACTCGTTCTCTATTTTCTTCTGTCCTGATCATTAAGGTTTTCATGATATCTAGGGCCTGTCTCTAATCTAGTAACTTCATTTTTGCATGTATAGACACTGGCATTCAAAAGACTGATTCATCTAAAAAGTTTTTAAACTGGATTTTGGAAGAAGATAAAATCTTTCAGTGATATGGTTTATTGTTGTCATTTTATGTGCTTGATTTGCATGTGATCAGATGACATGCAGATTTTTTATTTATTTTTGGTTCCTAAAATTACGGTAGCTTGAATATTGTTTCACATTCCTTTTTTCTTTCTTAAATAACCATGTTGGCTTTGCAAAAGGGTTAATGATGGAATATTAGCATCTGCTGGAGCAGAAAATAGTATTTAAAAGTTACTAAATACTTTCTCTCGTTTTCTTAGTTATGGCCTTAATATTTAATCCTTTGGCTTAAATGCCCACTGGTTTCACTCTGACACAGTTGAACAACACTGGGCTTAGGACTCTGATGTTTGTGTTGGCCGAATGTGCTAGCCACATTTTAAAGGTATCCATTTTGTTTTACAGAAAAGATAAAATGTGAGATGACAGTATATTCCTTTTGAAGGATTTTTAAAATATTAGTTATATGATGGCAGTTTTTATTTTTTTAATTTCCTGACAATTTGGTGGCTATAAAATTTAACGTTAGGCTTTTGGGTGTATGCTGCTTTAGCTTGTCTGAGCTTCCAAGAACATACATAGACATTTCAGTTTTCATTAGCTGAATGAGGACATTTTAAGAACTTGAAAGAAAATTTGTTTTCATGTTGAAAATAAATTCTCTTTCAAAATTCACCCTATTATTAGATAAGGTAAAGGTGTTTTTGGTTTTTTTTTTAAGCTGTGAACTTCTTATGATTTGCTGAGTAGGTGGTTCCTAAAAGTGTAACTCAGATACTAGCAGGCTGTGTGCAAAATAAAGGGGTTTTGTTTTCAGTTTTGCAGCACAAAAGACTGATTCACGTTGATTTTTTTTTTTCCCTGATTCATGTGCCCCTTGAGTGACATCTCCTAATGTTTGGATTTGGGGAGTGGTCAGAACCAGTTATCTGGCCTCTGTTTTACCCATTGCTTAGGTTTGTTCCTGTTGTCAAAACTGCCCCCCCCCCCCCAAAAATGGTGTGACACTGCTCATGCATATTATGTTAAAATGAGTACATCCTGTATTTGTATTTTTGTTTTCAACATTGCCAAGGTGCTATGGGAAATTAAAGTAACAAAAATTAGAAAATAAAATTATTTAAAAACAGGACTGGTTTTCTTTTCTCCAGGTGGTTTATGTCTAATGACTATTTGTATTTAGTTTTCAATAATTTTATATGTTGCCCACTTTCCACTTCCATCACTGCTCTGGTCTCAGCAGGTTTTTGTTTTGTTTTGGGAAGGGGAGGCAGGACATGTGATACTGTGTCTCTAAAGTGAGGGCAGAGGCTGTAAGGTCCAGCTTTCTGATCCTGGGGTTTTCTTAAGTTAGTTTTGTGTGAGAAGCAGTTACTGAAGGGGAAAAATGTATAGGTCAGTGTTCAGCTTTAAGGGTTTGCTTTTATTGAGCAAAATATGTCCTGACTTGAGTATATAAATTCTAGGCTTTTAAACTTACTTTCAAGAGAAAACCAGTAGGTTTTCTTCACCTTTCAACTACATCTTTGCTTTGATTGAATCAAAACCTAAAGCTAAAGGGTTTAGAAGATTTTTAAAGGGGAAGTTCACTGAGAGATTGAAAAAGGTGTTTTAAGCTTTTTAAAAACTATAAGACAAGCCCTGGCTGGCGAAGCTCAGTGGATTGAGCGCGGGCTGCGAACCAAAGCGTCGCAGGTTCGATTCCCAGTCAGGGCACATGCCTGGGTTGCAGGCCATGGCCCCCAGCAACCGCACATTGAGGTTTCTCTCTCTCTCGCTTTCTCTCTCCCTTCCCTCTCTAGAAATAAATAAATAAAATCTTTTAAAAAGTGCGTTTCTTAAAAAACAAAACAAAACTAACCGGAAAAGCTGAGTGAATCTAGCTTTTTAACAGCTGGTGTCTATAAGGTGACAGCTCATCTTTTTCTTGAATGTAGTCCGCCCTTACCTGCCAAATTTGCTTTCCGTGGTTTCAGTTAACAAAAGGCAGCCATGGTCCAAAAATATGAAATAAAAATTCCAGGAAAACCAGTTCCTAAGTTTTAAATTGCATACTGTTCCGAGTAGCGGTAGTGTGCCTGGAATGTGAGTCATCCATTGGTCCAGCACATCCACACTGTACATGCTAAACAGCCATTAGTCACTCTGGGTCATCAGATCTACTGTCATTGTATGCAGTGCTTTTTTGTTTGTTTTGTTTTATCAAGCCTCCCTTTATTTAATAATGGCCCCACAGGACAAAAGTAGTGATGCTGGCAATTTGGATATGCCAAAGACAAGCCGTTAAGTGCTTCCTCTGAGTAAAATGGTAAGTACAGTACAATGAGATATTTTCAGTGTTTTTACTGCCTACCAAGTTATGTGATGAGTATGAGGTAACAGATTTAGTGATAATTAGCTGATGAGTAGCATTGCCCCTTTAAACAGCTAAACCTTTAGTTTGCTCAAGTTGTTTGTCTTAAAGGAGATAGCTAGTGTCAGTGAGCGAAATGGTCCCATTAACAACAGGTTTACAGGGTTACGTGCTAAGATGGCTTTCGGGCCATATGTCAAATTGTTCCTAAATTGGCCAGGAGAAAGGGATATAAAACTTAAATTTACCACATTAGAAATAGTACTTTTAATGGACCAATAACCAAATTGGTAAACTTAATTGTGTAGGCTTTTGAGTTGTATTTAAAATGACCGTATAACTGTGCCTTGTTGGAAAATATTAATGTAAGTATGTCTTTTAAGTTTCAGAATGCTTGGAAATTTTTATGAGTTCAACATTACTAGTGAAGGGTTATGAATTTTCATAAAAGTCTCTGGAATGAAAACTGTCAAGGGGATCTTTAGTTTGTATGGTGTTTAAAGGAACTAGGATGTTTTCATTTTCTGGTGGTGGTAAGGGAAGGAGCAAGTTACCTAAATGTTACCTTAAAATTCACTTTTGGTAGCTGTTAATGCAGACCTTTGAAGTTTTACTTCTCTCCTGTTTCCTTTGAATACCTACTGTATTGGACTTACGTGAACCATGGTGGGACTCCAACCTTTAGTATTATATAGGTTGTTATTTATCTTTATACATTTGTGTTTTAAATGGTGTGTCTGAGTTCTAATTTTGCTTGTTTTGCATTTCAAATTTTGCCTTCTTTTTGCATTTCAAAGTAACCTTGTCAAGACTGAGGGTATTGACTTAGTATTGGAGCCTGTCAGGATGGGTGAAATATTTACTGTATGCTGTGTTCCAGGTACTAATTTAGGCAGCAAAAATAGATTCCTGTCCTTACAGTGCCTAGCATGAAATAGTCATGACTGTTAGCTATAGCATGACTATTTCATGCTGAGCACATGAAGTAATTGTAAAATTAGACGAGTAGTATATGTGAAAGCTGGAATTAGAATGTGTGACTGGAGTGGGGGATGTTTCAAGGATGGAATGCTTCCCTGCAAAACAGGACAGATATCTGAGGAAGTAGTAGTAGTTAATTAGGTGAGCAGGAAGGGGATGATGCAAATGAGGGAACAACCTGTACATACCACCTTGTGATGCATTAGAACAATTGTGTTCTGTCAATAAAGAATGAGGAACATTCCATCTTCCAAGCTGAGGCTGGAGAAAGAGGTTAAGAGCCAGACTCCTAGGAATCAAAATTTGTGCATTTTGGAGAACAGAGGGGAGACCAGTTAGGCTGTATGTGATGTTGACAACAGTTGGAGCAAAGTGGAATGTTTGAGAAACATCTAGGAATAGGACTTGAAAGGATTAAATATGGAGGGTGAGAAGGAAGGCATCATTCTTGAGTTTGGGGCTTTGCCACTGGATGGAAGTTTGACCTTACAACTTAAGGTTATAATTATATCCATAATTGGATACATTGGTAAAGAAGCTTTTGTGGGGAAGGGGCTGTGTACAGTTTTGAGATGATTATGCTTATTCTTTGCAGAATTTCTGGTAATCCTAACAGTGATGAAATGGGTGCAAAAATAATACCTAAAATTATTAATTACCATTAGGTACAAAAAGATACTTCATCTCTAGCATAGGGTGGTGGTCTGTAGATTACATTTTCTTTGAGTTAATTTTCAAAGTGTTAGGGACAGGGCTAAAAACTATTTGGTTTTTATCTGCTCATATATCTCCAAAGTGTTGTTACCTTAGTTCCAGTTACCTTAACTCACCTGGGCAGTTTCCAGGTCACCAGTTGTGCTGAGCACTCAACATGATTTTATTCAAGACAATGTCTCCAGTCCTCACCAATAAGGCCTGTCATATATTGGAGAGGAATGAAAATCATTAAGCTTGTTATGACTTTATTACCTCCAAATGTTTCTTTCTATTGTCAACTTGCCATTTTTTTTATCTGTAGATCTCTAAAAGACATAATTCGTGCCTGCCTCAGCAAACCAATTGTGTGCTAGAAATAATGTAACACTCATAAGCATGGTTTGAAGGTGGTACAATTTGAATGTGTATCAAACTCCTCCCCACCACACAGACCTTCTTGAATGAAATTGTTGTCTTCCCCTAGCTATAGCCAGCTGTGCTACTAATCTTGGTATTTTGGGTTGGCCAAAAGGTCCATTTAATGTTAAGTTTTCATTTTCACCAAAAACTATTGATTTGGGCATTTTGAGTATGTCGATTATCTCCTGCATGGTAGAATGTTGGCTGTTCTCAATTAATGTCTCAATCCGATTGCCATCAATTTCAACTGGTGTACCTGGACATGGAGCATCATCCAGGGAGAAATCTCCAGCACGAAACTTCACCACCACTTTTGACACATTCAGTCAGTCAACAGCACCTTCTCCACACACTGTACAAATCTTTTTTAGCATTTCAGTTGTGTTACCTTTCTTGAAATAATAAAGCATAGTATGCTGAAAATATTATGTATTTTCCTCCTTCTTCAAGATTAAAATAGCTACACAAAAATTCTCCAATTTTGATAGTTTTTTTAACGCATGCTGATATGACAGCTGTCACAATAAATCAAAATTGTTTCAAATGACAACTAAGTGCTACTAGAGCTGTTTTATGGAAAAAGACCAAACTTTCTTGGTTAACCCAGTACTTAGGCAAGTCATTCAGCTCATTTACTCATCTGCAAAATTAGGGAGTAATAGCAAACACTCTTCAAAAATTATAGATGTAAACATAGAAAATTAAAATTTTAAAACAATTTTGTTGTGTCTTACCACTGTTTATTGTGGATGTATGGCCATTTGTGCAGCACACTATTTTTCATCAGTATTCAGACTCAGAAAATACCCACAAACTAACTCCATGACCGTAATTGTTTCATGTAGATCAGGGGTGTCACACTCATTTTCACCGGGGGCTACATCAGCCTCAAGGTTGCCTTCAAAGGGCCGAATGTAATTTTAGGACTGTATAAAAGTAACTACTCCTTAACTGTTAAGGAGTTGAAATTACATTCTACTCTTTGAAGGCAACTGTATGGCTGATGTGGCCCTAGGTGAAAATGACTTTGACGCCCCAATTTAGATCTTACATATCTAAGTCAAAATACTAGGTGCACAGGATACCAAAATTATGAAACTCTTACCCTTAACTTTGGAATCAAGCCTTTTAAGTCAAAATATCACTAAAGTGTTTTGAATGCTTTGATAGTAATAAGAAAACACAGGAAGTTGTGATCAGCCCTTATGGTCAGGGAAGGCATTAACTTTCGAGCTCAAGTTTCATCAGTATGTGTTGGCTAAGTAGGCAAAGGAAGAATGACTGGCATACTGGTAATGAAAAGTGTAAGCAAAAAAAGCCACCCTGGCTGGCTTGGCTCAGTGGATTGACTGCGGCCTGTGAATGGGAAGGCTGCTGGTTTGATTCCCAGTCAGGGCACATGCCTGGGTTGCTTTCTGGCCCTGTGCCCAGTTGGGGGCATGTAAGATGCAACCATTGATGTCTCTCTTGCATATTGCTGTTTCCTCTTTCCCCCTCTCTTCCCCTCTCTCTAAAAATAAAATCTTTTTTTTAAAGGTTTTATTTATTTATTTTTTAGGGAGGGAAGGAAGGGGGTAGAGGGAGAGAGAGAGAGACATCAATGTGCAGTTGCTGGGGGTTATGGCCTGCAACCCAGGAATGTACCCTGGCTGGGAATCGAACCTGGGACACTTTGGTTCCCAGCCCGCGCTCAATCCACTGAGCTACACCAGCCAGGGCTAAAATCTTTAAAAACAAGAGGAAAGGCATACTTTGGAATCTATAGAGCATAGATTTCAATAGAGGGAGGAAAGAAAAGCTGAATTTCCTTTGTCAAGTCACCAATTGTTTGCTAAGAAAACGAGTTTTCATTTAATTCTGTAGGGAATGGAAAACCACTGAAAGTAAACAGGTTTATGGTTTGATTTCAAATTGAGGACATGACTGGTGGTTATGTAAATAGTTTGGGAAATGATTGTCTAGGTAAAAGTGACGTTTGGAATTCAGGGAGCAGCAGTTGATGTCGTGAGATAGGATGATTAATTCTCTCCCACAAAGATGTCCAAATCCTAATACCCAGTACCTATGAAAGTTACTTTTTATAGCAAAAGGGGTTTTATGGATGTGATGAAGCATCTTGAAATGGGGAGATTATCCTGGATTATCCAGGTGAGCCCAATATAATCACAAAAGTAACTCTTCAGAGGAAGAGATCCAAGCCAGTAAGTAGCAGGCATTGTGATGGAAGATTAAAGTAATGCATCTGTGAGCCAAGAAATGCTCGCAGCCTCTGGAAGGTGGGAGAGACAAGGAAAAGATTCCTGAATGAACCAGCACAGGCAACACCATTTCAGCCCCATGACATTTATTTCAGATTTCTGATCTCCAGAACTCTCAGATAATGAATGTGTTTTTCTAAACCACTAAGTCTGTGGTAGTTTGTTACAGCAGCGATAGGAAACTAATCAGAGAGAAAGCAGGTATGGAGGTGGAATGGACAAGGATTTGTATCTGGTTGGAAGTGAGAGTGGGGGAAGATTTTAGGGTGCCTGTGAGACATGTAGTGCCCTGACATGTCCTAAATAAGATCAGGGTACAGAGTGAGAGGAGGGTTAAGTACAGAAACTTGGGGAATATCAAATTGGATGGAGTACCCATATTTTGGCAAGGTTGGGAAGAAACAACAGTTCTTATTTACTGCTATGGAAGTATAAATGGATAAAACAACTGTTTTGGAGAGCAATTTGACACTTATTTAGAGAAAGTAATGAGCATATTCTTGTAACCACAATTCCACTTCGAATTTATATATACCCCAAAAAGACTACTGGACTTTATCCATGGAGACCACAAGAACATTGCAGTTTTTTTTTCTTTTAAACAATGAGAAACTGAAAACAATTTTCATTAATAAAATAATTTTAGTATATCCTGTAATGGAATGCTATATATCACTTAACAATGAACTGGAGCAGCTGTGTGTCAAAAGAAATGTTGAAAACAAGTTAGGTTGATGTGTTTAGAGTTTGACACTTTATAGTTAAAAACTTACTATGTTGTTTATGAATATGTCTAATAAAAATGTACTAATATGCCCTGGCTGATGTGGCTCAGTTGGAGCACCATATGGTGAACCAAAAGGTCAGGGGTTTGATTCCCAGTCAGGGCACACACCTAGGTTGCCAGTTTGATCCCCACTTAGGGCACATATGAGGCAAGTGATCAATGCTTCTCTCTCACGTTGATCTTTCTCTCCCTTTCTCTCCCTCTCTAAAATCAATAAGCATGTCCTCAAGTGAGGATTAAAAACATGTACTAATTTGAGAATGGTACGAGCTGCAAGATGGTGGATGCCTTTTAAATAACTCTCTTTGGGGGAAGAGGAGGAAAGTGATTAATGTTAGGGATGCATATATTGGGCCTTCCGGTGTATCTATAGTGTCTTTAAAGTTCTGAAGCAGAAATAGGTGGTGAGATGAGTACAACTTTTAAACATATAAAAGATAGGCAGAGGAAAAGGAGTTTCCAAAGGATCCTGGCATTGAATGTTTTGACAAGAGAAGGAGAAAAATGTTAAATTAAAGGATGAACTGCCTACCCTTCATGACAGAATGGATGAAACTGGAAAGTATTATGCAAAGTGAAATAAGTCAAGCGGTGAAAGACAGGTACCATATGATCTCACCTATAACAGGAACCTAATCAACAAAACAAGTAAGCAAAATAGAACTGGAGTCATAGAAATAAGGAACAAACTGACAGTGACCAGAGGGGAGGGAGAAGGGGGAAAACAGGATAGAAGGGAAGGGTCTAGTCAAGGAACCTATAAAGGACCCATGGTAATGGACAATGGGGTGGGGGCGTCAAGGCAGAGGAGAGCAAGGAGGGAAAACTGGGATAACTGTAATTGAACAGAGAAAAAGGAGAAAATGTCAACATGTGGAGATGTTCAAGGTAAAGGCCACATAAGTGAGATGACCATAGAGGCCATTGGATTTAACACTGGGCACTTCCGTTAACCCCTACCAAACTGATTCAATAGACAATGGGAGCCTGGTAACAGGGTTGAAAAGAGGTTGGGGGATACAGCCAGTGGCCCACTTTTAAATGTGCAGTGGTAGAGCTGGACCCAAATGCATAGTCTTACCCTAACCCCTTTCTCCCCTTTCTCCCTCACTTTTTCCTACCATGCCCCGTCTACTAGCTGTGTGCTGGCATGGGCGCTCTCCATGTGACAGGAAAGACTGGCCAGCAGCAGTTCTATGTTCAGATGGTCCTTGCAACAACTTCAGGATGAGGAAAGATTTCTCTTCCCTGGTATCCATGTAGCAAATCTTTCACACAATGGGACAAATCAACCTCAGGAGTTCTGGGCTTTTATGACCTCATAGCTTATGATCTTCAGAGATTGAGACATGATACTCTCAAAATCTATATATTACTAGGTATTTCTTACCTGTTACTGCTAAAATTCTATTTTCTTGATTTCCAGTTAATTTTTAAATCTTTATATGTTTTTAACCGTTTATTTGTTACTTATTTTTATTAGGCTGTCATTTTTTGTTTACTGGCAGGGCTGTTTTTTTTTAATGTTCTGGATATTTTATTTTCTCAACATAATGGAAATAATGACTATAATTATATGGTATTGATCATAATTTTTAATTGATTTTGAGGCCGTATCTATCAACCTTTTCCTGTACTACCTTTTTAGGAAAACCTCCCCTATCCTGAAGGTAAGTATTTTTCTCTCTAGTTTTCTCTAATACTTTAATAATTTTGCTTTTAAATTTTAGCTTTTAAATACATTTAGTTCATTTTGGTACATTATGCAAAGTATTTAACTTTTTTTCCTGAATAGTCATTCATTTGCCAACCATTTGTTGAATATTTGGTATTTTCATTCCAGTTAGGCATGAGTCCCGTTTCTTCAATATTTATCAAATTCCTTTTATCCTATCCCTGCATTCATGAAACCCCATTTTAATTCTATAGCTTTTTAGTATATTTTGTTATTTGAAAGGGCAAATTGCTCCCCTATGGTGTTTTTGTTTAGAATGTCTGGCTATTCTATTTATTTTTTAAAAAGAGGAAAAGGGAGGGAGCAAGAAAAAGAGGGAGAGAAATATCGATTTGAGAGAGAAATATCTATTGGTTGCCCCTTGTATGCACCCCATCCGGGGACTGAACCTGCAACCCAGGCATGTGCTCCAACTGGGGATCGAGACAGACCTTTCACGTTGTGGGATGACACCCAGCCAACTGAGTCACACTGGTCAGGGTAGAATGGCTATTCTTATGAATTTTTCCTTTAATATCAATTTTAGAATCACTTAACAAACTTTGTTTAAAAATTCTGTTGAGCCCTGGCTGTTGTGGCTCAGTGGATTGAGTGCCGTCCTGCAAACCAAGGGGTCTTCGGTTCGATTCCCAGTCAGGGCACATGCCTGGGTTGCAGGCCAGGTCCTCAGCAAGGGGCACACAAGAGGCAACCATATACTGATGTTTCTCTCCCTCTCTCCCTCCCTTCCACTCTCTCTAAAAATGAATAAAATATATTTTTAAAAAATCTGTTGATGTTTTTATGGATATTGCATTGCACTTACAGGGAATTTTGGGACAACTGACTCTACAAAAAAGTTTTTTTTCAACGAAACATATATTGAGTCATGCCACTAAAGAATATGCATGTTCATCTTCTCTTTCATCATGTAGACTTGATTTTTACATTGATTAGTGTTCCTGTATGACTTTTGGTTTTGAGGCTTGTTGCTTTTTAGTATTTTTACTTTTTCTTGACTTTCTGTAAACATTTTATCTCTATTTAAACTTTAGAATTAGCTTGTCATGTTGTGATTTAGAAAGTTACAAAAGCCCTGGCTGGTGTGGCTCAGTGGATTGAGTACCGGCCTACAAACCAAAGGGTTGCTGGTTCAATTCCCAGTCTAGGGCACATGCCTGTGTTGTGGGCCAGGTCTCCAGTAGTGGGTGTGTGAGGGGCAACCACACATTGATGTTTCCCTCTCTTCCTCCCTTATCCTCTCTAAAAATAAACAAATAAAATCTAAAAAAAAGGTTACAAAAGATTTTGATAAAGGTTTCATTAGGTTTTGTAAATTAACTTTTGGAGTTGTTTTTTAAGATTTTGTTTATTTCTAGAGAGGGGAAGGGAGGGAGAAAGAGAGGGAGAGAAACATCTATGTGTGGCTGCCACTTGCGCATCCCCAACTGAGGACCTGGCCCACAACCCAGGCATGTGCCCTGACTGGGAATCGAACCTGCAATGCTTTGGTTTGCAGTCCGCACTCCATCCACTGAGCTACGCCAGCCAGGGCAAAACAACCCATTTTGTACTCACAGTTCCAAAGTCCAGGATGGTGTGCCTGGGTTTTCTGCCCAGCAAATTCAATATGTTCAAATGAATAAATGATGGTATTTTAGTTGATTCTCTTAGATATCTGTATAGACAATATCTCCAATTCCTCAACTACTATAATTCTGAGTAGGTTCGTGTTTTGAAGCACCCTCTTTCCTGCATATATATCAATGTTAGGTAAAGTAGAAAAAGATAAGATTACAAAAATATGGCCTTTAAAAGAAATTAAAATTTTAATTCCTTTTAAAAATGTTTAGTTTTGAAAACTTTTAAATGTATACAAAAGTATAAGATAGTATACTCAACATGCATATTCCCATCACCTGCCTTTGGTTATGCTCTAACATTACTTCATCTATACCCGTATGTTCTTCCAACCCCACCCCACCCCCATTGTGTTACTAGAAGACAGATCTCAAGCATACCATTTAATCCATAAATATTTGAGTATGTTTTTCCTTTAAAACCTATTAAAGTTACATAGTCGCAATGCAATTACCATATGTACAAATATAACAATAATTCCTATATATTTAGTGTTTAAGTTTTCCTGATTCTCATACTTTTTTTTATTAAATCTCTGATTTATAGGCTCCACTCCATTCTGTTTATTTCCTTAATAATTCATTTATGATCTATGAACTTTAAATGACACAAAAACATAAAGCAGTGAGCATAGAGCCAAACCTTTTGTCCTATGGGATTTGGGGGCCAAGAAGAGGCAGAATAGGCTATGAGTTTGGATCCAGCAGGGAAACAAGAACTAAACTCGTTCTGCATGAAAGAGGGAGGAATCAAGGAGTAGGCTTGTTGCCTGAGATGAGGGGCTGTAGTCAGACTCCCAGGTGTGAGCACTGGCCAAAGTAAAACAACCTGCTGCCCCTGAGGAGAATTCTTTAATGAAGCTGGAGCATGAGAAAGTGGAAAGATGCCATTGGATTGAGAAAGGAAACTGAATCAAGCCCTTTTCTTTAAGTTTGGTGACTACATTGGCTATATCCCCAATATCGTGGTGCAAGTACTTTGCATAATCATTTTAAGACACGGTACTTAAAAGGGGCTCCAGAAGCCTGGAAGAAGGCAAATGACTATTAGGGAGTGGCTCATTCACAAGAAATGAGCCTATAATGCAAATTTCCAAAAATATGTTACAATCACAATGGCACAGTATGAACCTCTATAATTCTCCTCCATAAAAGCTAGTTTATTTTTCTACTTACTGCCAGCATTCCATTTAATGCAGTGAGAGAAGATGCCTTTTCTTTTAGTCACACCGGTTTCATGTCACAACACATCTAGGAGGAGAACCTTCCTCCTAATATTTTCCCAAATCTTCCTACGCTGAAGAGAACGCATCGTGTACTCCTTCCTGCACTGTTTCAGATGGACGCAGTAACATAGAAATCTCTGTGTCACTCCTGTGATGTTAGTTCATCTCACAAAAAACGTGTGTGTGTGTGTGTGTAATCTAGTTGATTACAGAACTTTCTTATATATATTGTTTCAATTGTAGATAGGATTCATGTAACCTAAATTTTCCCAGTATTCAGTTTAAGGCTACAAGTGAGAGCCTCGTGACATGAATGCAAAAACTGTCGCTGCTGTCTGCAGGTGAGAGACTCCTTGACAAGATCCTTCTCCTGTCCTCCGCTCAACAGGCATCTTTGGCTATTCCTAGGAGGTAGACCACAAGTCATTCCATGCTGCCATTTCCTGCCACCACCTTCAGGACTGTGTCCCATGCTTTTGTTTTCCAGCCTTGCCCCTGCCACGAAATTGTGAAAGTGTAATTGTCCAAGAACCTAGCAGAGTTCTCAGGATTCTCCTCATGTTTCCCGTTTCCCAGAATTCTGCCCTCTCCCTTCAAGAAGACTTTCTTTTAGGTCTCCTAGCTGGGATGAGATGATATGCTAATCATGCCTTAGCCACAAAGGAAGTGGGGTGTCTGGCATTTTCAACCTCTATGGTGGTAGCTGGACTCTAGACAAAGTAGAAAGAAGAGGAAACAAATTTTAGGTAGGCAGCTCACACCCTTTATCACAGCCCACTGAATTGTGGCAAACTTTTATTCCCTTATACACAAATAAAAATGCATGTAACTCACATGAAACCTCATCCTCTCCCTCAAAGGGAGGCCACGGCCCCAATGTCACGCAGCTGCCTCCTCCAGTTCCAAGTCCAAGACCTCTGGGACTGTGCCATCTTCCTCCTTCCATGAAATGAGTCCTCAGACCAGCCACTGGGGTTACAAGACCAGTTAACTGTCTGACACTTCTGATAGGCCAATCGTTCTCCAAGGGCGGTGATGTCACACCAGCAGCATGAGTGTCACCAGGGAACTGGTTAGAAATGTAAATTACTGGGCCACAGCGGAAACTTAGGAAATCAGAAACTGTGGCTGGACCCAGCAGTTTGTGTTTTAATAACCTTTCCATGTGATGCTGATGCTAAAGTTTGAAAACCACTGCAAAACACCATGCCAGATAAGAAAGTGTGTGTAATATCCCATACAATAAAAGGAAACATGCAATACACTGTTCCTGAGCAGATATCATGCCCTGTTTTTATCAGCTTTTGCTTTGTAACAAACCAACAAAACTTAGCTGCTTAAAACGGCAACCATCTTGCTCATGTGCATTGGTCATTTGGGCTCAGCCTGTCTCACTTGCGCACCTGTGACCATGGGGCAGTCTATGGCCTCACTCATCTACCTAACAGGTGCTTGGGTTTGGCCTGGAACAATGAGGGTAGTTGGGCCATGTCTCTCCTCGTCTCGGAGTCTAGCTCATGTTCACTCATGAGACAGTGGTCTCAGAGCTCCCAAAAGCAGAGAGGGGGCCAATGCACAAGGACTCTGCACGTCTGCCAGTCTCTGTCACGTTTGCTCTAGTCTCACTGGCCGAAGTAAGTCATGATGAAACCCAGCATATTGGAGGGGGTCTACCTAAGGGCAGTGAGTACAGTGGTGGAGAGAGGGGCTTATTGCAGACATTTTCGCAAACAGTCCACCGTACAGCCTGACAGAACTAGTAAGGATGCCCTACCCTGGCAAAGGGAGTATAAATGTGATAACTAGTCCGGCAGCTTCTAGTCCTGACCTCAGAGTGTCTCAGTTACCCACTGTCCTTCACGGGCACACCTAAGATGGGCATTAGGTATACATCCTTAGGGGCTGCAGAGCTTTGGCAGCTGTTTTCCTGTGGCTGGGAGCTGGGAGTTTGGGGGCTGCTGTCAGAGTTGAACAATTAGAGCTGGTTAAAGCCAGGTGTGGCGTGTCTGGCACTACATTTGCTTAAAAACTAGTGGGCTTCCAGGCTGTTTAACCCAGTCAACTCTATGTGCTAATAAACCAGGGAAAGATTTTGTTTAGACCCGTGCTGTCCAGCAAGGTAGCCACAGGTAGTTGTTGGGCCCCCTAAATGCAGTTAGTCTGAACTGAGATGTGCTATTTCATTCTACTTCCTAATGTGCGTAGCTACTGAACTCAGTTTAATACTACACACGTGGCTCACATCGTGTTTCTATTGGCCAGCACTGGTCAGTCGTTAGGCTTGAGAATTTCTGCTGCTCAGCGAATATGTTTCTCCTGTAGTTTAAAGGTCTATCCTTGAGACAATTTGAAGTCAATGGCCTCAGGGGGAAAATACCACCCTAAATCGAATTTTTTTTCTGCCAAGCTTGTATTCTTTGCTAAAATTGCCCCATCACATGACAAAGTGTTTAATGAGAGGTCCTGAGGCTCTTCAGAGATTTGGAGCCTGAACCCTTTCCATTTTATCACCTGTTCAATTGCTCATGTTCTTGCTTCTGTTTATCCTTGCCTTCATTTGGGCACAGAAGAAGTTGGCTTCCTCCAGCCAACAAAGCTTCACTCTATCATGGCTGGATTGCAGCCTGAAAAGCTTATTAGCAAAGCCAAATGTCTCCACCTCTCCTCAGTCAGGACCTCAGACTGTTTACATGTTCATACATATTGTATGAATTCATAGTCAACCCACCCCTGCCCTCAAATCCTGAATTTTTACAATCATTTGCCCTAGTGAAACATTTGGCGCACCTATAATACTACCTTTTTTTGGGTAACATATTCAGTATCAGATGTAAAGCTTCAGACTGTAAATAACAGAATATTTAACAGAGGTTTAAATCCATGTCCTTGTATAGCAAGAAGGAGGAGCCCCAAATAGGTAGTTCCACAAGTCGTCGTTTCAGCAGACCAAGTCTGTCAAATTCTAGGTGATGTCTCTGGATTTCTCTCAGCTTTCCTGTGGTTGCGAGATGACTGCTGGTACACTGAACAGGACAACATCCAAACACAGGAAGGAAATAAAGGAGCCGTTTTGCCTTGTGCCTATCTCCTCAGGGAGGAAAATCCTCCCCAGATGTTCCCCTTCCAATAGTTCCCTTAATGGACCACACACCTGCCAAGGAGGGTGGGAACGTGAACATTTGGCATATTCAGCCTCAGTAGGTGTTGCTGTGCTTTGCTGGCAAGGAGAAGGGGGTGAAGGGCTTTAGGAGGACGAACAAGGCCCTTCTTGTAGTAGTCTATTGCTGTGTAACAGACGACCTCAAACTTAGTGGCATAAAAGGAGGACTGTTGTATTATGTTCACAGGCACTTGGAGGGGGCGCAATAGGCACAGGTTGTCTGTGCTCCACATTGTTTCAGACGTCTGCTAGGAAGACTCACATGTCCAGAGGCTGAAATCACCGAGGAGGCTAGGATGACTAAAGCCCGGGCTTAGCTGGAGCTGTTGGGCAGAGCACCTCCATGTGGCTGCTCCCTGGGTGGCTGCTAGGTTCTCAGAGAGGGTGTCCCGGGAGGGGAGGGTCCTGAGAGAGGGTCTCTGAAGAGAGCATTCCAAGAGAACCAGGGGAAGCTGCATGGCCTTCTAGAACCGAACCTCTGAAGTCACGTAGTATCATCACACAGTGTTCTGTTTGTCCAAGCAGTCAGAAGCCTACCCAGATTCATGGGGACAGGACAGGGACCTAACTTTTTGATGGGAACAACGTCAGTGAATTTTCACCCTAATAAAACCACTGCAACAGTTTCTTATGTAAACCAGATGACATACATACATACATACATTCCCACAAATTCTCCTTACATTATTGCAGTTAAAAGGAAATACCAAACTTGACCTTTTTGTCACAGTCTTCCTTTTCTTCAAGCTGAAATTGTTTTCTCAAATTTTTTTTTCTTCCAGCCTATAATTGATATATTGACTAGACATTCATAGTGGATAAATGTTGGGGGTCTGTCCTTTTAAAGAACAACTTTTGGATCGGCATGGAAGTGAGATGAAAACACCAGAATCCCCCAAATTGTGAAGGGGAATTATGGAATTAAAAAAAGAGACTGAAGCCCTGGTTGGCGTAGCTCAGTGGATTGAACTTGGGCTGTGAACCAAAGTGTCGCAGGTTTGATTCCCAGCCAGGGTACATGCCTGGGTTGCAGGCTATAACCCCCAACAACTGCACATTGATGTTTTTCTCTCTATTTCCCTCCCTTCCCTCTCTAAAAATAAAATCTTTTTAAAAAAAGATTGAATACTTTTAAAGAAAGCATGAGTGACAATTTAAGCATTTGCTCAGTCGTTCCTGATAAAAGTACACAAATGTTTGCATCTTTCTTATATTGAAATATTGAATTAAAATATTATTTATGGAACCTATTAAGTCATACACTGAAAAGGATAAAAAGATAAAGAAGACTGAGTTTCCCTCTAGCAAGTAGTTAGAAGTCTAGGCAGGAGTAACTGGATTTTCCCTCCACTGTCATAAATGCTAGAACTGAAATCGAAACAAAATTGCTCCTGGCAAATGGGACCGGTAAATCCCAATAAAAGAAATGGCCTGTTTCACATCCCTATAAATGGGTAGGTGTCGATCAGGGTAAAATGCAGGAAGAGACAAAACAAAGACAAACACTACTAAGTGAAGAGAGCTGGAAAAGTATAGCCACGAGTCCCTGAAGAGTCCTCGCACACGAGTTCGTAAAAGGTTAAATAAACGCTGCGTGTTCACACCATCTACCCTTAATCCCATTTCGTGTTGAAGAACTCTGGGAGGAGGGCTTGGGTCGTCTTTTCAGGAACTTCCCAATAGAGGGCGCCGTAAGCCCGCGAGTTCCGAGTTTGACCGGATTGTGGAGGTGGAGCGTCCCCAGCCCGGGGGCGGGGCTGGCGCACTCACGTGACCCTCGCTCATGGCGGCGGCGGTAGCATCGGTACTGGCGGCGCTCGGCGGCCGGAGCCGGATCCTGTAGCCGGGGTGTGGGCCCGCGTCAGTCCGTCCCTCCTGCGGCCCCTTCTCTTGTCTTCCGGAGTGTGGCTGGCGGAGCCGGGATGGCGGAGCGAGGCCTGGAACCCACGCCGGCCGCGGTGGCGGCTCTGCCGCCCGAAGTGCGGGCGCAGCTGGCGGAACTGGAGCTGGAGCTCTCAGAAGGTAGGAGCCGGGAGGGGGTGCGAACGCCCGGGCGCCGCTGCGGATCGTGGCGTGAGGGAGACCAGGTCGCCGCCGCGCGCCCTGGTGGCCTTGCTGGCGAGAGGGGAGGACGGTGCCGGAAATCTGGCCCCGGCTCCAAAGGGCCGTCTTTTCTCCTCTCCCACCCGGTGAAATGGGTTTCTCGTGTCGTTCATTGTGTTCTGTGGGAGAGGGTTAAGCAGGGGCTTGGGGAAGAGGTCCTCCGCAGGCCCGGGCTGCTTCTGCGCTCCCTGCGCCCCGAAACCCAGACAAAGCTGCGCCCTCCGCGTCTGTTTGGGCATGGTCCGGGCATGTGGGCACGGTGGGGGTGGGGGTGAGGCTGCTAGCAGGGCGGCTGACAGCTTTCTCCTGTCTTCTACCCTTTTCGAGGGGAGGGCCCCACGCCTTTTTCAGCCACTCTCTCCCCTTCAAAAAAAGAGAGAAAGACACATGGGAAATCTGCAGCATATCTTCCTCCTTTAACAATGCGAGACGCCTTCCCAGTGACAGTGAGATAGAAGCAGGGTGGGCCACTGAGGGTCCTAGAGAGATTAGAAGCAGAGGCTTTAATCGAGAGAGAGAGAGAGAGAGAGAGAGAGAGGGAGAGAGAGAGGGAGAGAGAGAGGGAGAGAGAAGAAGAGACACGCTGCTGTTTTGAGACCACCTTTGTCATAAGGGTTTTTTTCTCCTGGTGCCTGTATTCGAGCTGCATTTCTCGCACCTGATCACCTTTTGGAGTCTTTGAAGAAGGAAGGACCGGTAGCATGCAAATCCTGGCTGGTACCCTCTTTCTTTTGACAATGGAGTAGTACTAGGAGGGCTGGGTTTATTTTGAGAATTAAAAGAACGAAACAAATCAAGCCACTGGTATTAGAGAAGTCCCTCAGATAACAATGAAACATTGCTCTGTTGTGGACATGTGATCAGGCTTCTTGTGCAGTTGTGATCAGTTCTCATAAAGTTCCTGTTTTTGTCACAGGCTGCCTCTGAGACAAAAGCAGCATTTTGTCCAAGGTTGATGTCAGCACTGTGGTGGTGTCCCCAGTGTTGCACATTCTTAGTTCCTTGCCACAGGCCCTCTTCACTGCCATTTTTCAAGTGGATTAAAAATTGTTGATTGGAGAAGAAGAATGTGGCAAGTTCCCAGGAGAGTTCTGACTTTTTGTTTACTTATGGAGACATTATCTCCTCCACCCCCACCCGTCCTTTACAGTGAAAAACCAGAGGTAGATTTGAGTGTTGTAAGTCCAGTTTGACATGGAAGGAAATTTCATTTGCGTTTAGCTACCAACGTATCTATTAATCAGTTAGGAAGTTATTCTTTGGCCAGTCCCCAAATCAGTGGCAGTGGATGAGTTTGTTTCAGTGATTAGGGCATTGCCATTCCTTCTGCCTCTTCAACATACTTTATTCTTCTCAACTAAAGCATTGCCTTTAAATCTGTGATGACTTCCATGCAGTTCTGACTTTCAAAACAGTTACTTTATAGTACAAATCAGCTATCTTTGGTTAGCCAGAAAGAAAGGTTGGGCTGGATGTTTTCGCCAGAACAAGATTAAAAATAGGAGTTGATTGCTTTTGCACCTAGAGGGAAATCCTGCAAGCTCCTTATTCTTGATATTTCTGCTTCCAGCTGATTATTGTTTACTACTTGGGATGTTTCTAGAGATGATTCTGAGGAACTATTTCTAGGACTCATAGTGATTAGCTCACCTCTCTCTCCTTCAGAAAGGTGTGAAACTCCTACAAACCGACTACCAAGGCTTAAAGATTTTCAGGACAAGTGCATGGTTTGCCTTCCAGTACAGGATTGTTTTGGGTGACATATAACTTAGTTTCCATTGGTTTCTTTTAGATCTATACTGTATTATCCCGTATTGCATCTCTTTAAGCAGTGGATAACTGGAAAAATGCAGCTGAAGAACCTTGGGCCTGCAGTGTCAGCAACTTGGCCATCCGTTTTGCTCTTGCTTAAAGCACAGAGTGGTTGCTGGAGAAGTAGGTAGATATTTTTAGGCATTCAAATCAAGTTGAAACAACCCAACAGCCCCCGAATCTATAGCATGGTGTTATCTGTGATGTTTGTACCATATTTGGAACCAACCTTTGTTTTACGTTTTTTCTACAGTTACTGCTCTGACAAAAGTACTTTATTCTTCCAGAAAGAAGATGCTTTTAACTATGTGTTTATCACATGTTGCTGGCCTTGGTGCACTCATTCCTTGATATTACTTATTTTTTTTCAGGTTCAGGCTATAGTTGGTCCTAATAATATTGATAGTCTGAGCCATCTACTGTTAAAGAATTGTCTTTGTGCTTGCCTGTACTTTCAGCTGCAGGCTTTGGTGATAGATCGGCCAACTCTGTGCTGAAACTCGGTTGGTGCCTCCTCGGACTGTCTCCGCAGAGCCTGGTGCACAGCCCATTGCCGGGGCTGGGGCTCCAGCCAGGTCAGCATGGACTTAGTGGTTAAAGCCTCCTGCTTCTGCACCAAAAAAAACCAGTAGCCTGAAACTCGCTGCAGAGTCATGTACAATTTAACTTATACATAATCACGAACTTTTCTGAAGATAAATAGAATAGATAGGAGGCTTCTACAGAAATCCCTGTGATTGAAAAAATTTTTATGATCCACAATATTATTATATTTACTATATATTTGACAGTAGGTTCTTTTGCCTGAACTTTATTCATATGTTTTAATTAAGTATGCACATAAAGTAACACTAATGTGAGAATTATTAGTTTAAATATGCCTGATAATACATTATATTTATGTAATCTTATATATCATGTCATCCAAGCTTCATTATGACTTTGTGACTAGGTAAATAGATACTATCACTTCCACCCCATTTTTGGGATTTTATTTATCTATTTTCAGAGGGAGGGGGAAGGAGGGAGAAAGCAAGAGAGAGAAACATCAATTGGTTGCCTCTTGCACACCCCCAGCTGGGGTCCTATCCCATAACCCAGGCATGTACCGTGATTGGGAATCGAACTGGCAACCTTTTGGTTTGCAGGCTGGCACTCAATCCACTGAGCCACAGCAGTCAGGGAATCCCCTCTGCCCTCTTTGGTTTAACAGGGGAAAACAGACACAGAAAGGTTAAGTGTTTTGTCTAAAATTGCTCATGTAATAAGTGCCATCATCCTAGGTTGCCATGTAATTATGGCATCTGTTACCATCATATGATTTAATATCTTGGCTGTTATTGATTGCACAAGCCATTAACTCTTTTACTTTGAGGAAAGGCTACAAAAACAGTTGTATGCTACAGTTCCATTTAGTCTGGTTAATTCTCTTTCTGAACCCTTTCAAATCTGTCATTCATGTATTCGATTCAGGCATTTCTTTTGTGCCCACTATGTGCTAGGGATACAGAGATGAGCAGGGTACTGTATCAGCTTCCAAGGAGCTTCAAGTCTGGTCAGGAAATCACTTAAAAATACCAACAAAACAGTGCGCACATGAGTCCACGATGAAGTTCTGTACAGAGGCTGCCTTCTAAGAAAAGAGGAAGCTGTCTGCTCTGTTGTTGTAAAAAAGAAGCAGCAGAGTACTTTAAATATGAGATTGGTTTGGCTGGCTGGTAGAGAGGCTGTGATTTAGTCTCTGCAGTTTGGTCCTGTGTGTGAAGGAAAGAAGGACATAATAAATCTCATACTTCTGGGGCCTGTCGGAAGGAATGCAAGTCTCTCAGTGTCTGAGAACAGTCCAAAGATGACAACTGGAAAGGTATTTAAGATAAAATAACACTTACAGGAAGGGACCCTCCCTTTTCTTGTTTGAACACTTCTCTGAGCACAAACACAACAGACACAGTCACATCCTCCCTTTCTGCTATCTGTTTCATCACAAATCTCAGCAGTCCTTGAAACACGGGGCTGGGTCCACCTTGAAGGTGGAGGGGTAAGAGAGGGCCAAGCCCTGGGAATTGAAGCGAATCCTCCTGAGGATTTGGGCAGAGGTGGGGAAGTAGAAGAGGAAGAGGAAGAGGGTAAGCTACTGGAGAGAGATGGTATTTCAGTCTCAGAAACGACAACTAGAATTGAGCCTCCAGAAACAGGCAAATCCAAGAGGGTTAACTTATAATGGGAAAGTTAACTAAATATGTAGCATAGTCATGGATTCATAGGACACGCCTTTATCAGCAAGCTGTGTCTAAGCAGCCGACATACCCGATGCTAGGAGCATTAAGGAAAGCAGGTGTGTGGATTTTTAAATAACCCAACCGGGGCATTATCCAAGTGATCTACACCCTAAAAATTTGCGTGAGTTTATTTTTGGTGGGCTGTACTCCTCTTTTGTTGGAACTCACCTTGAGGAATTGTTGTCAGAGCCTGTGGCACATTATTTTGAAAATCCTTGTGGTGGCAAACTGTCATTCTTTGAGTGTGGATTTTCATTTTATGATTACCTTAAGTCAGGTTAGAGAAAAGCTGGTTGATGTTCTTTTGGAGTCCAAACTGCTTGTGACTGAAAAAATTAGCGTGATTACAAACTGGTTTTTAGTCATGACTGTCAGAAAATTAGAATGATTGTGAAATGGTTTTGAGGGCAGTTCCAGAAGTGGTGACAAATTCTTTCTGTTGGAAGAATGATTCACCTTGCTATAAAGGAGAGCGCTTACTTGGATGCCTTAGTTCCATAGTGTGTTTTGAAAATTAATCTTGCTGTTTGACAGTCCTGTAGCGTTGAGCTGGATTTTTGGATAAGAGAAACTCTTCCTTCTTAGCCAAGTCCTCGGTGGCTCTTTTCTTTCCTGGCCTGTGGAAGGTTTAGCACCTCAGGGTTGATAGTTCAGGTAGTTGGTGAAAAAGAGTCTTCACACTATATTTGTGTTACCATTACTACAGTTTTCTATGGTCTCTCGTCATGGTTAGTTCAGGAATGCTTTTTGAAGTGTTCCCTCCTGCTAGTGTGCAGAATTTCTCGAAATTCTGTGTGAGAGTCCAGCTGAAATACTACCTTTTTAGTGAAACTGACCCTGGCCATTCTGAGCTCTCTGGCTTCTAACCTTATAGCATTTACACTTTATATCACTTTTGCTGATCATATGTTTTATAACAATTTAAATTGCTTTTTATTTCATGATGTAAGCTCCTACAGAGGTGAGGTCATTTATACCATAAGCTTCTTTAAATAACTCCCACTCTTTCTTCTTTGTATTGTTTTAGGAGTGCAGTACATTTTTGCTCATTTCAATTTGGTTTGAACTGAAACATAAAGTCTCTGTCTTGTCTGTCAGTCTCTGATGCCTGTGCTCCCAGCCTCCATGCTGTAGTGACTCAGTCTGTCTTGGGGATTTGGTTATGGCAGACGGCCGGCTTGTATAATCAGTTGTTTGAGAGGCCTGGGTTTTGGCACCTGGTGGGCCTGGGTCCCAGTCCTGGCCTGTTGCTTATCAGCTTTGTGACCTTGCACAGACTGCCTAACCATGCTGGTTTTAGTGTCTTCAATACTTAAAAAAAGGAACGTCAGTCTCATTAGAGTTGCACGGAGGTTTAAAATGAGATAATAGGAGAAAGACAGTGTAGTGTGTGGTGCATATTTAGCGCTTGGTACATGTAATCTTTATTTCTGATAGTGACCTGCAGTGAGTTGGCTTTTTTTTAATATCGTGTGTTACTTAGCAGGGTGTGGTTATATGTGCAGCAATGAATGGAATCAGTTCGTGTGTATATATTTTTGAAAGACTTCCCTCCATCATCAGTCGCTCCTGTCAGCACCCTCTACCCTTAGTTCAACACGTGCTGGGTCACCATAGGCAGCTGACTAGAGCAGAGAAGAGTAGCTGGCTCGTTTCATACAGACTTCTGGGATATGCACATTTCCGAGCCTGTAGTTCTAGCAGGTGGCTCCGAGGTGTAAGCGTGATTTCTGAGACTCAGGCATGTGCGAGCTGTGAAAAGGCACATGTGGATGCTCAGAACCTTCAGAGAGTTTTTGACTTTTCTTTCTTCATCCAGCTATTTTCAACCTTTTTCATCTCATGGCCATGTAAACTAGTTACTAAAATTCTGCAGCACATCAAAAATATATTTGATGTCCAACCAAAAAAATAGGTATAGTTTTGATTCAGTCCAACCAAAAAAATAGGTATAGTTTTGATTCATTCACACCAGATGGCTATTGTGTTGGCTGTTGTCATTTCTTTACTTGACAGCCTAAGGGAAAAGTGGCCAGTGCCTCTGACTGAATAGTCAGGTACTGCATGTTTGAAAAAGTCTGGGGGCACATGGGCTGAAAATCACTTAGTCCTCCATTTGTGCTTAGTGAACAGATGCTTTCCGTTCCTCCTCAAAGAGTTCTCTTGCATCCACTTTTCCTTTGGGGCGTGTTTACCGCCAGCTTTAGATTTAAGGGCTTGCTTTTTGACTCCCTTCACCTTTAGATTTATGTTTCATCTTTTAAAAAATATGCTATCCTAGATTTTTACTCCTAGAGAGTCTGAGTTAGTGCTTTTGTATACAAGTAGTTCATCTCTTTTTGGTGATTGAGTACATCACTGAAGTTTAAGTGAGAGTTTTTAAACATCTGTGCTTCTAATGAATAAGTTGCTTTTCCTCTGTGGACAAGATAACTTGTGAAAGGCCATTTCTTTGGAATTCTGTAGCTCACAGCTGACAGAATCTGTGGATGCATGGATTGAATGTGAGTGCCTATGCACCTTTTTGGGGGACAGAGTCTACAGCTTTCATCGGTTTCTTAAAGAGGACTGAGAAGCCAAGTTAAGAACCAAGTCTATCACCTTTCATTCTCACTAGCTTGTAAGGAAAGCCAAACTCCCTCAGCTTCCCTCTTCAGCACTCACAAACTTATCTGTATCAGTTCCCACCCTTATCCCTTTTCCTTCTTTTTGCGGAGGAAAAAATATCCCCCTACTCTTCAACAGCCTGTCCCTCTGATTGTGTTCTCAGTCCCATATTCTCCTCTTCTGGGATCTTGGGAGCATACTTCATTGATTGATCTATTCATTCACAGTCTTTTGTCTTTGTCTCTTTTCTCATCTTTAGCCTCTCACTTAACACTTGGCTCTTGGCTCCTCTCCTTCAGCCTGTAATAAATATGCTGAAGTTTCTCCCAACTTAAAAGCAGGAGCTTCCCACATCTTGTATTGGAATCAGCTTGCTCTCCTGTGCTGGCACTCTCTTCCGCTCATTGATCCTAGAAAGCATAGGCTACTACAGTTCCTTTATCTTCTTACCTTTGCTCACCCCTCAGTCCATTGCCGTGCCTCATCAGGTCTCTCAAACAACTGTCTACAAGGCCACCCATGACTTCTACTTTCAGATTGAAAAGTACCCACAGGATATAGCATCTTTGTCTACAGCATTGAATACCGTAGATCATTATCTTTATAAAACTCTCTCCTTCCTTAGCTTTTATAGCATCACTTTTCCCCGCCTCCCTAACTGTTTCTTCTAGGGCTTCTTTTTCTCTTCTTCCTGATGTGGGTGTTCCTGATAGCTGTCATTAGTCTTCCTCTCACTTCACACACACTCGCTGAGTCATCTTGCCCTTGCCCAGGGCTCCAGCTGTCATGGCTGGGAGGTGGCTCCCTGGTCTCTATCTCCAGCTCTGACTCCTGTGCTCCAGACCTCCCCTTGGTTCCCCTAAATTGCTGTAACTTCGTTAAGTCCAAAGCTGTTCTCTTTATTTCAGCCTGCTCCACAATTACTCCCTAATTCAGAATGTCCACTTATCCAGGTAAAAAACTGGGGGTCGTTCTTAATTTCTGATGGATCACTGACTTTTGTTGATTCTACTTCTTCCCCTTCATTTACCCTGTCTTTGTAGAGATTCCTATCATCTCTTGATAAGATTATTGCAGTAGTCTCCTAACTTGTCTGCCTTCCTTAGGTGTCTGCTTCCTCCAGGCTTTCGTTCTCTATTCTGGAATGAAATGCTCATTCTGAAACACAGATCTAACTGTGTCCTTTTCCCTGTTTAAAAGTTTTCATTGACTTCTCCCATCCACGGGAGGAAACCAAGCATCTTTTGTGTACCCAGGCCTGCTTGCCTTTTAGCCTTATTTCCTGCCCCTTCCATGTGTTTCTCTCTTTTCTGGCCATGCTGAATGACTTGTACTTGCCTGAATGCACTGTGGTTTTTGACGGCCATGCCTTTGTACACGATGCCTTTCTTTGAGAAGTGCCCACTCTGGCATGTTCTTTCTCCTTTTTCTGCCTGGTTAATTTGTGTTCCACTCAATTTCCTGTGAGAAGCCAGCCTTTCCTAAGCTTTCTTAAGGAGTTAAGATCTCTGTATAAGTAGGCATCAATTATTGAGTGCTTATTATGTAACAGGCCCTGTACTTAGTATTTTGTGTGCCCTGCCCCATCTGTAAGTAGGTGCTGCATAAATAGCCCCTATGATCACGATGATGAGGGAACTGGGCTAGCAAAAAGCACCTGAACGTTGCGGAGTGCGGTGTGTGCTGAGTCTTGCCCTGTTACACACTACCTGATCTTTACTGTTCTCCCTGCCTCTAACAGTACCATTCTGACATGAATGAAGGGCAGAGGGGAAAGAACTCTGGACTTGAGCCATTTAGAACTGAGATGAAGTCCTGCTTTTGCTTACTGTAGTGGCTGTGGGCAAGTCTTTGAAATGTGTGTCTAATCCTAACAATCCCTAAAGATAGGTGTGTGATTTCTACTTTGTAGAGACTTGTTAAAAGACATGAAGCCTGACAGTTCAGGGTGCTGAGGGTTGGAACCCAAGTCAGCTTGGCTCTGACCTCCACAGTGCTTCCCCATTGCCATTCTCCTCCATCTCCCTAAGTCATTTTTCAAGTAGTTTTGGCAAAATTCTCTTCCATTTTAACTGTTGGGCCCCATTTAAGATACAGCTTCTGTCTTTGGGGTTTTGGAGGTAGGGTTCCCTGGAGGGAAAAGAATGGAATGCTCTATCCTATCCTCAGAGAAGTTGATAAAAATAAGAATGAGGTTGGTTATTTATTATTATTATTATTATTATTAATATTATTATTTTAATCCTCACCTGAGGACATTTTTTTTTAATTGCTTTTAGAGAGAGAGGAAGGCAGAAAAAGAAACATCAATATGAGAGAGAAGCATTGATTAGTTGCCTTGTAAGTGCCCAGACCAGGGATTGAATCCCTGACTGAATCCCAGGGATATATGCTCTGACCTGGAATCAAACCCACAACCTTTGGGTTATGGAACAACGCTCCAACCAAGTGAGCTACAACAGCCAGGGCAAGGAGTGAGGTTGGTTATTTTTGACCTTGCTTTGCCAGAACCAGGGGCATCAGAACTCTAAATCATATTAGGAGAGTTTCTTTCATGCCAGCCTAGCTTCCCACAAGATGTGGCTTCTTTATTTTTTAAAAGAACAAAAAATATTGGGTAAAATCCTGTAAGACTTATCTAAAGTAAAAGATAATTTTATGTGCTTATGTTTTGATATGAATTTACTTTTCTTCCTTGCATTGAGATGGGGATGATGAGAAGCTGAAAACCCAGGAGGAAAATATTTTGGATGTCTCACAGGACAGCCCTAACTGGAACTCCATAGGTCTGGCGTCTTGGAAAAGTCCATTGGTGTGCACTGGATGTAATCCAGCTTCTGGATTCCAGATACAGGGTTGTGGTTACATTCTGGTTAGGAAGGAGGTTTTACTATTGTCATTGTTCCCTTCCTTAGGGTATTTAGTGTTTAATTTTAATTAATGAATTTTAATTATTAACTTTAATGTATAGGTTAATGTAAATATTTCTGTAAATGACTTGTACTTAATTGATTTTTCTTAGTTATTTCTTTCTTTTTTTTAATATTTTATTTATTTATTTTTTAGAGAGGGGAGGGAGAGAGAGAGAGAGAGAGAAACATCAATGTGTGGTTGCTGGGGGTTATGGCCTGCAACCCGGGAATGTACCCTGGCTGGGAATCGAACCTGGGACACTTTGGTTCCCAGCCAGGGCGGAGTTATTTCTTATTTTGTGAAGGAATGGTGTTCTGATAGCTCTTTATTTTCAGAGGAATAATGCTTTTAGGGGTAAATTACAGCATCTGTGGGTCAAGTTATTCATAGACTGGAACATAGGCTTTAACTCAGCTCAGGCATGAACCGCGATGGTGCTGACCAGTCTTGTGGCTGAGTCTCCTTTACAAAAGGGGACTAGTTGGCATCGTTAGGGAGAGCTTCTGATAATTTCTTGTTTAGTAGATCTGTGACTGAGGCAAACAGGCTTAACATTTTTTTTTAAATTGAGGTATCCCCTGGCTGGCATAGCTCAGTGGATTGAGCTCGGGCTGCGAACCAAAGCATCGCAGGTTCAATTCCCAGTCAGGGCACATGCCTGGGTTACAGGCCAGGTCCCTAGTGGGGGCCACATGAGAAGCAACCACACATTGATGTTACTCTCTCTCTTTCTCCCTCCCTTCCCCTCTCTAAAAAAACATGATAATAATAAATAAATAAATAAATAAAATATTTAAAAAATTGAGGTATAATTGACATCCAGTTATATTCGTTTCAAGTGTACAACATAATGATTCAGTACTTGTAGATATTACAAAATGATCGCCACAATAAGTCTAGTTAACATCAGTCCATCACTGTACATAGGTACATATTTTTTTTCCTGTCTTAAAATTTTAAAACAGTTCCTGCCATTCTTACCTTATTGGACTTCCTTTCTGGTTTGGTGAGACTTTCATTTTTAAATTTAACATGTAGAAAAATCATAGGTATGAGTTTTCCTCTCCATAGCATTGTTTTTCTTCAAGGAGAACAAGGGAAATACTAGAAGACAAACTTCCTGTTTTAAAAAAAAAAACATGCAACCTCCTCATTAGTTGGTTCTCTGAGCTCTGCTCTCTAATGGTACTTCTGTATTATAAATATTTTTCAAATTATCTTAAAGCTATGAAGTTTTCATTTGCCTGAATGTTCTTATCTGCCTTTGTAAGCCGCTTGAGGACAGCATCCTTGACCATAAGAGCTTTGAGTGCTCACTCAACCAGTGAATGAATCCGAACTGTTCTTATTTCCCTGTCAGTAACTGACAGACTCTTTTGTTACAGTCGGGCTTGTTTCCTCCCAAGTCCGACTGTGACAGACTTGTTTCCTGACAGGCTCATTCCTACTGCTATGCCTTCGCAGTGTTTTCTTTGTTAGGGCTGCCTTTTCTCCCCCTAAAACGTCCCTGCGTTTCAGGGCCTAGCTTCGATGTAAAACCAGCTGGCCTAGTTAGTCCGTAGTAATCTCTTCTGTTTTAGACTGTTGTTGTATAGAATAATGCTTCTACTATTTGTATAATATATGTATGTTACAATGTATGTATAATATGATATAAATCCATAACATATGTATATTATGGCTTCTTTTTTTTTTTCCTCCTCAGACTGTAGGTTTCTTGAGTGTAATGACAAAGTCCCCCACCTTTTGGAACTTCAGAGGTGCTGAATGTATCAATATAGGTACTTTGAGCACGTTTATGTACAAGGTCTGTTGAGAGGGTGAGGGTAGATTAAAGGCAGATTTCCTGTTTTCAAGGAGTTTTCAGTCTAGTAACTTTTAATTATTTTTTAATGTAGTGACTTCTCAACAAATAGCTGTTTGGGTTTAAAAATATTATTTTAGGTAATTGTCTTTTGAGCACTCAGAAGCATTTTTATTCTCTACTTGAGTGATAAGGTAGCATTTGGTCCCCTTTGAAATAACTGTGGGAAGGTGGCAGCTTGCGCCCATCTCTGCTGCCCACCTTTGTGAACTCAAGTCAAGTAAAATAACAATTTCAAAGCTTAGAACAAAAATACCAAGAGTTAGAGGGGGAACTCATGAGGTAAAGTTAAAGGACTTGGAGAATAGATTTGGGAAACCTAAATGCAAATAAGAAGAATTTTAGAAAGAGAAATAACTAATAAAAGAAAAATTTCCTCAGCTGAAAAGAGATTGCAAATTGAAAAAACTGCAGATTGAATGGGTTCACTGTGTTGGAGGCAAGATTGATAAGGAAAGGCACAAACCTTTTCTGAAAGCATATTCTGAAGTCATTGGTAAAGGAAAAAGCCCCCAAAAGCTCGTAGATAGGAACATAGAGTTAAAACTAAAACGACAATACAACAGATTATTTGTAATACTGTAACTTTGATGATGGTGTAAGAAACATCTGCAGACCATTTAGAGAAAAAGCCTGCATTCCAAGAATCGTAGATTCTAGATGTTATTCACCTTTCAGGTAAAAGTAAGCCCTCTGTAAGTTTGCAGGTGCTCAGAGATTGTTTCACTCACAGACTTTGTATCACCCACAGACTCCACTCCAAGCAGCATACTCGAGTCAAACAGATAGTGTAGAGACTCCACAATAGGAGAAGGAGAGGAGGTAGTGGTGGCCAGTGGACACTGATAGGAGAATAGGCATATTATATATAGTAAATATATAATTGTATACATTGAGAGTGATGAGGAATATGTAATATAAATGTGAAGTAAGGGTCTTTGAAATAGAAGAGACATTGTAAGAGAGAATTGACTTGACTGAATGAAATATTCTCAATAATATCAGCAAAGCTCAGGTGTTCTGGGACAGGGTAGTATGAGGGTGGGTGGGAGGTGAAAACATCCTTTGGTGTCATTGGGATATGGTGAGGGGGAAATGGGTGAATGAACTGTCCTGGTAAGGAGAAAAATACTTTACTTATAATAATGTTAAAATGACAAAATACTTAAAAATAAATATCAAAAGAAAGGTATAGGAACTGTATGAAGAAAATTGTAACCTCAAAGGTATAAAAGCAAGAGCTGAAAAAATGGAAATCATATCATGTTCCTGGGTGAGAAGACGAAATATATAAAAATGTGATGGAAATCAATTACAACTCCAGTGGAGATTTCTTTTGGAGGTGGGGAATTAGATAAAATGATCTCCTTGTTCATATGGAAGAAAAAATGTTATAGAATAGTCAAGAACATTTAGAAACAGAATAGTGAGGTGATCCTTGAAATACCGTATATTAAAACAAATTCTAAAATCACTTATACTCAAAGCAGTGTGGTATGGTGTTAGCATTCAAATAAGGATGAACAAACAGAATAAAGTGCCCAAATCCTGGTATACATAGGAATAATAATATGAAAACATACTCATTTCATAAACTTAGACCAGCTGTCTTCCCAGTTGTTTCAAATTAGAAAAGGTCTCACTCTGGTTGGTGTGGCTCAGTGAATTGAGCGTGGGCCTGCCACCAAAGGGTCGCAGGTTGGATTCCCAGTCAGGGCACATGCCTGGGGTTCGGACTAGGTCCCCAGTAGGTGGTGCGTGAGAGGCAACCACACGATGTTTTTCTCCCTCTTCCTCCTTCCCTTCCCTTCTCTCTAAAAATAAATAAATAAAATCTTAAAAAAAAAAAAAAACCCAAACTAGAAAAGATCTTGAAATAAGTTGCCTGGTACTCCATAGGCCATGAGAAATACTGAAGTTCTTGATAATTCTATTTATCCTGCTAAGAGGAACACACAGGAACCAGAAGGAAAATCCCCTTCCTCTTGGAGTATTTTTCCAGTGCTCCATATAGACAAGGCTTAATGTCATGGCAGCTGACAAAAAATAATATTTAAAGGGTCCATCTTATTTTTTTTAATTGAAGTATAATTGGCGTACGATATCCTATTAGTTTCAAATGTACATGATAGTGATTTGATATCTATATACATCATGGAGTGATCACCACAGTTAACTCTAGTTACCATCTATCACTATGCAAAGTTATTATGATATTTTTGACTATATTACATATGCTGTACAATACATTTCTATGACTTACTTATTTTATAACTGGAAGTTTGTACCTCTTAATCCCCTTTACCTGTTTTTACTACCTGCCAGTGATTTACCGCTTACCCCCAGTGATTTCCCCCCTTTGGTAACCAGCAGTTTGTTTCTGTTTTGTTCTGTTTTTTAGATTCTGCATACATAAGGTATTTGTCTTTTCTGTCTGACTAATTTCACTTAGAATAGTACCCTTCACATTCATACATATTGTCACAAATGGCAAGATTTCATTCTTTTTTTATGGCTAATATTTCATTGTATTTATCTATATGAATCACTCTTTATCTGTTCATCTGTCAGTGGACATTTAAGTTAATTTCATAGCTTGGCTATTGTAAATTGTGCTGCAGTGAACATGGGGTGCATATATCTCTTTGAATTAGTGTTTTCATTTTTTTTCAAATGAACACCCAGAATGGAATTGCTGGGTTGTATGGTAGTTCTATTATAATTTTATTTGAGGAACTTTTATACTGTTTTTCATAGCAGCTCCCCCAATATGCATTTCTTCTATTTTTTAAATTTATTTTTATAGAGAGGGGAAAGGATGGAGAAAGGGAGAGAAACATCAATGTGTGAGTGAAACATGGATCAGTTGCCTTTCGTATGCCACTAGCTGGGGACCTGGCCCACAACCCAGGCATGTGCCCTGACCGGAAATCAAACCCGCAGCCTTTTGGTGCATGGGACAGCATTCCAACCAGCTGCGCCACCCGACCAGGGCTAGAATTTTTGTTTAAGTGAGCAACTTCTCCCATCTTTATCCATTTCATCTTTTTCTTTTTTCTTTTTTTAATTTTCTACTTATACCACTGTGTTCATGTGTTTATTTGTTTATTATCTGATTCTACCCCAGGAAGATGTGAGTTCCACAGAAGCAGAGACCTGGTGTCTTGTTTCCTGCCGGAGGCCCAGGGCCTGCAAGGGAGACTCTCAGTAGACACTTGTTCAGTGAACAGATGGGCTTTGCAGGGAGAAGATTCCAGTGGGATTCCTTACTTGGTGGCAGCTTTTCAAAGTACAGACTGTCCCCAGGGCCTCTGCCAGGAAGGAAAAGAGACCCCCGTAGAAACTGTCCAGGGTTGGAACTCAGGGGCACATGTTTCCTGGTATTTGATTAGTTTTCTAAAAGTTTGTTTGTTTTTCCTTTGTTTCCCTCACCTACTTATCTGAGCCCACTGATTTTCCATGTGACTTTTATAGCCAGATGCTATGGCAACTTTCTGTTTCATCAGCCTATCTGACTACTTTGCTCATTCAATTCAGCTGATATGTATTATTCCGAATACTTACAGAAGCCTGGTACAGTGCTTGTATGAAAGGCGGAGCCACTCCACCCAGTGCCTCTGCTCCCTGCTTGGGGGATGGATGCCTCTTGTGTTTTGTGCTTTGCTGGTGCATTGAGTCCCCTTTTCCTCTCCCTTACCCAGACAGTTACCCACAGGATCTGAGGCACAAGCTGCTTCGGGGGGGGGTCTTTGTATAGACCAGATACTGTCAGCAATGTTCATTTTGGTTTAACTGGTTGGTCTTGGTTGGGAAAAACTAAATATTTCCTGTGCCTGGTTTTCTAGGATCTTTGCTTGGTTATGTTACATTTTTTTGCAAAATGCTAGAGAACCAGGGAAGTGAAATATTCAGCCCAGATGGTAAACATTGGGTTTGTTTAACTAAATCAGACCTTTGGTCGATTTATCCTAGCATTTGCAAACAGTGTGGCCAGCTAGACTTTGGAGGACATTCATAGGCCACCCGTAATATATCCACCTGTACACACACAATGAACTTTCTCTCAGCAGCCTGTTTGACTGCCTGTGCCCAAGGTACTGTTCAAACACTAAACTTACTGTAATTTTGCGCATAGAATAAATACAATAAAATCTCAAATATTTATTATTCTGCCATGAACTTCATGCTATTTTTGTGGCTGAGAAATAGAACTTGTGAAACATCTTAATAGTTAGGATGATTCTATTTCAGTAAAGGTGAAAAGAAACACTATTGAAAAGATTAATCATGTTGAAAACATGAGTGAGATGACTGTTGAGTATAGTTGACTAACAGAAGATCACCATTGCCAGACAAAGCTGATTGCTCAGAATCCTTAATTTGAGACGATTACCTTCTTTTTCTTACAATTGTAGGGAGAAAAGGGAGTTTTTCATTAGAGGTGGGGATTCTTTCCTGCTTTTTCCCCTTGTTTTAGTTGTCTTAGTTTCCTTACCTGTAACATGTGGATAATAGTAACTACCTTATAGGATTGATGTGAGAACTAAATCAGCTAATACATAAAACCCTGGTGATTACAACAGTACCTGGCACAGGGTAAGCACTGTAAGTCTTTGTTAGGCTACTGTGCTGCTGTGGTATGTTACATTCCCCAAACTTCATGCAGAAGTTGTCATTAGTGAATAGAGTCACTGAACTGGGTCTGTGAACCCAAATTTGGTTTCCAGGTTTATCTAAAACAGGATGATAGTTAAAACCACAAGAGCAGGTGAGTTTGCCCAGGAAAGAGGAATGTTTCATTAATATATGAAATTCCCCATAAGGAATGCTGATATGGTCGGAGGAAATGAAAGCCAGAAAAGATTTAGGAAGATATGGCTAGAGTTTTAACAAGAAGGCTAGAGAAGGACAATCAGGAATGGTAAAGACTAAGGTGAATCCATTGGACTTAGCCACAACGTGATATATGAATTTAGTGGGAGTGGTTTTAATGCAGTGATGTGGCATTCGGAAGCCGGATTATATTGGGTTAAGGAATGAATGGGAGGAATTTCAAAAACAAAGCAAGTTTCAGTAAGTTTGACTTAGTTGGGAGGGACAGGGCATGACAGTTTTTTGTAATTGTTTGCAGTTAAGATATTGTAAACAGTATCTTTATTGCACAATAAATGGCAAAGAGTGCATGTAGAAATATTGAGGGTGCTTAGGTGAAGGGCGTTAATGTACATTCATGATACTATGTCGTGCGTAGTATTCTGGGAAAGAGTCCCTGAAGCAGTATCACTTGGGCTCAGAGTTAACAGCTGAATGGGAATTTGATGAGAAGACAGACAAGGGAGATACTTTAGGTTTGTAGAAAGGCATGGGTTTGCAAATAGTTGTAGCATGTTTGAGCAACTATGATTTAGTCATTGGTGGAGCATAGAGTGTAAGCTCGGGAGGTCCAGTAAGCCTGGACAGGTGGGCAGGGCTGAGAGCGTGGCAGGTTTGAGCCGTGGCATTGTCAGTTTTAACCTGTAGTCCCTTGCCTCCCTCCCAGTGGGAGTTTGTGTGGATGTGCCAGCAGATATACAAAGCTGTAGGATAAACATGGTATATCTTCTTGGAGTATGCATTTAATTGAATTTTGGGGAAATTATTGCTATATTAAAACATGAATATATTGCAGAATTAAAATCTAAGAAAAAATGTAATCTACATTTTTTAAATTAAAAAATAATACATTTTGTGCTGGTGGCTGGCTACTTTAGGCTTTGCATCTTCTGGACCCTCCATCCCCCATCACTTCAGGTGAGTTTAAAGAGCATCCTCATAGGTCATGGGGGATCATTGAGGAATTGTAAACTGGAGTGGATCACATCTGTATTTGGTCCCCCAGAGGAGTATGGTTTCAGGCTGTGTGTCAAACAACCAAGGGGCACCATTCTCATGGAATACAATGCAAAGTAGCCCTAAATAGATAAGAACAGGGCAAGAGGGCAAGACAGGACAGGCTGACTTATATAAGGAGGCTGCTGAAATGAGCTGGTGGTCTTTGCAGTAGGGTTAGGGAAGTGGGATGAAAAGAGGCATTTAAGGAAGCAGGATTGATGAGACCAGGGTAGAGGAGGGGATATGATTTGTAGAAGAAGCTAGGTTGACTCCCAGATTTCTGGCTTAGCATCCTGAGAGGAAGATGGCACCAATTCCTAATACAGGAATAGAGGAGTAACAGTTTTGGCTATGGGAGGAGATAAATTCAGTGCTACTGAGTTTGAAAGGCTTTGGTTGATACAAGGGGAAATCTGTAGCAGGCAGTTGGCTGTGTGTGTGTGGAGCTCTTTAGAAAGGCATGTCCCGAAGCATTCCTGGGCAGGTACCACTGGCAGTGGGTGCCACGGGCATGACTTGTGGTGGTCTGAGGGGGGTCCGTTGAGTGACAGAGGCTAAACATAGAGCTCTGGAAGCACTACCATTTAAGGGGAAGCTGAAGAAAAAGAACCTGAGGAAAAGTGTCAGAGAGGTATGTTTGGCCAAGGAAGGAGGAGAAGAACAAAGCAATTGGTAATTTTGAGAAGTGCCAGTTGCTGCGGAGTTTAACTAAGAGTGGTCAGCTGAGAAATGCCATTGAGATGTACAAGTAGAGGAGGTCCTGTGCTGGGGACCTCTGCCTGAGCTGTCCTAGTGCAGCAGGGACTGCAGACAGATCAGGAGTAGGGTAGGGCGTCCAAGGCGGAAGATGAGGTGGAAATAGAGACAGGTAGTGTACACTACTCGTTCAAGGCTGGCTGCACGGAGCTAGAGGAGAAGGAACAGTAGCCAGGATGTTAATGCATGTATCCCTTGTCTTTCTCCCCACTGGAAAGTCAAGTCGCATGCAGGCAGGGACTGCCTTTTGTTCACCACTTTATCTCCTGGGTAGAAAGAGCTCAATAAGTAGTTGATGGCTGAATTAATGAATCATGCTAAGAAGGGAGAGACTTGAGTGTGTTCATTTGGGGGTGGGGGTAAAGGCCTTAGAGAGGAGGGGTTGAAGGTCTAGAGTAGAAAGGATGTGACAGAACGTGGCGTCTGCGAGTCAGGAAGGTTTGAGTTCACTCAGGATACCAGGAGTGACTCTTTTTCTGCTGAAACAGAAGGAAAGGGGGAAAGGATCGGAGTAGAGGCTTATATTTATAGGCAGAGGAGGAAGTTGAGGGAGTTCTGTCCTGATGGTGTTATGAATATTCTCTAAGTTAAAAATAAATTGAGTGCCATGTATGTATCCTTGAAAAACACTTCGGGAAGACAAAGAAAAAATCCACCACTGTTCAAGCAGCTGTGCTTCTGTGGAAAGTCATAGACATATAATTGTAGACACACACACAGGTTGTGGTCAGTGACATAAAGGGTAGATGAGGTAAGTGCCCTGGAGAGGATGCGTAAGAGTAGGTGAGACAAGAGCTCTCTAGTTCAGGATGTACGCGTAGGGAGTGGCTGTGAGCTGAGAGAAGGGAATGCCCATACCACTGTGAATGGCCTTTCACTCTGACCCAGAAACAGCAGGAGGCTGTCCTTGGATTCTTAGGGAAGTTGGGAGAAGGAAAGGTGGTACATGAGGTTCACTTTTTCCTCTTTGAGATAAAATGAACAGAAACTTGAGTGAAGTAGAACAACTTTGTTAGCAACTTCTCTGGTTCTAACCAGAGAAGGCTGGTTTTCAGGTGATGTATTTCTGATTCATTTGACAGGAAACTGATTTCCCAACTTTTGACAGCCCGTTCCCTTGAATGATTTGTCTGTTTAGAAGCGGCTGTAGTAGTGAGAAAGAGGATGTGATAGTGTCACAGTGAGTCATCAAGAACAAGAACCGTGTTTGTTTACGTCATCAGGTTTTACCTAGAATTAATTTAAAGTATATTAAAGTGTCCATTCTGTTTTTATTAGCAGTTGTTTAATGATAAGTTCTTACTTATTCAGAATTCTTTGTTCTCAGCCTAATCAACTTCGAAACTACAGCCTAATCAACAGATTGCTCAGGACCTTTTCGAAAGGGAAAATAGAGCAGTAAGGATGGGCTTTATAGTCAGTCCTCTAGTCTTCAGTAGAAATTAAATAACCAACCAAGCTGACTTTTTTCTTCTGTTAACCTTATCATCCATTATTACAAACTGACCTCTGACAGATAAGCCGTACAAGACAGGGTGGAGTTGGATTTGAGTTCTTGGCTGCTTTTGATTTTGCATTTGAACATGTTCCCTATAAAGTGAGGAGAGGATCCTTCAGAAAGGGATCAGACTCTAGGGGATTTGCTTATTCTAATCACTCAACTGCTCTATATGTGAAGACAAGTTGATAATGTAAAAAGCATCTAACATAGAAGTAACTTTTTTCCTCTGATAGAAGGTGAAATCAGAGGTTGACTAAGATATGCTAATTGAAACTTGGCATTTTCACATTTGGCTCCATACCTAGAGTTCATTTTTTTTTAAGCCTTTTGGAAGTTACCAGACGTTTGAACCCTTTTGTCAGATTCTCATATCTGTTGGCCTTTATGTGAGTCAGTTAGGAAAGTGGTCTGAGATGAGACGCACGGAAGAGGCAGTGACTGGGGTAACATGGGAAAGATCACTGGGTTCTGGTTCCCTTTCTACTATTGATATTTATAAGCTTTGTGACCCTGGACAAGTTACTTCACCTTTCCTAGCCTCTGGGAGATGAGTGGCTAGGTGAGGTATAATGAGTGCACATTATACATGACTAACCTCTACCAAGGTTAGTCATGTATAATGTTCACTCACAGTTTTGTCCCAAAGTTTCAGGGGGGAAAAATCTTTCATTTTAACTTTTTTTTTCTTTTTTAATATATATTTTATTGATTATGCTATTACAGTTGTCCCATTTCCCCCCTTCTCTCCCCTCCACCCTGTACCCCCCTCCCACCCACATTTCCTCCTTTAGTACATGTCCATGTGTCATGAGTTCTTTAGTTTCTACATTTCCCGTACTATTCTTGCCCTCCCCCTATCTATTTTCAACCTACATTCTATGCTACTTATTCTCTATACCTTTTCACTCTCTCTCCTCCTCCCACCCCCCTGCTGCTAACCCTCCATGTGCCCTCCATTTCTGTGGTTCTGTTCCTGTTCTAATTGTTTACTTCGTTTCTTTTGGTTTTGCTTTAGGTGTGGTTGTTGATATTTGTGAGTTTGCTGTCCTTTTACTATACATGTCTTTTCTTTATCTTCTTTTCTTAAATAAGTCCCTTTAGCATTTCATAAAATAAGGGCTTGATGATGATGAACTCCTTTAACTTGACCTTATCTGAGAAGCACTTTATTTGCCCTTCCATTCTAAATGAGAGCTTTGCTGGATAGAGCAATCTGGGATGTAGGTCCTTGTCTTTCATGACTTGGAATATTTCTTTCCAGCACCTTCTTGCCTGTAAGGTCTCTTTGGAGAAATCAGCTGACAGTCTGATGGGAACTCCTTTGTAGGTTACTGTCCCCTTACCTCTTGCTGCTTCTAGGATTCTCTCCTTCGTTTTTACCTTGGCTAATGTAATTATAATGTGCCTTGGTGTGTTTCTTCTTGGGTCCAACTTCTTTGGGGCTCTCTGAGCTTCTTGGATTTCTTGGAAGACTGTTCCCTTTGCCAGATTGGGGAAGTTCTCCTTTATTATTTGTTCAAATACGTGCTCAATCTGTTGCTTTTCCCCTTCTGATTCTGGTACCCCTATAATTCGGATATTGGAACGTTCAAAGGTGTCTTGGATGCTCTTAATCTTTTCCTCAATTTTTTGAATTCTTATTTCATCATGCTTTCCTGCTTGGTTGATTCTATCTTCCTTCTGGTCCACTGTATTGTTTTGAGACTCATATTCCTTCCTTTCACTATTGGCTCTCCTCCGCGTGTCTTCCTGCATCTGTTTTATGGTAATCTGCATTCTTTCATCTAAATTTCATCCAAAATCCACCAGTTCCGTGAGCTTTCTGATCACCAGTGTTTTGAACTGCGCATCTGATAGATTGGCTAATTCTTGGTCGCTCAAAAGGATGAGTCCTGGGGGACTGATCTGCTCTGTTGAAAACATGGTTTTTGTTTTTTTTTTCCCGTCTCTCCTTTTTTTTTCGGTCTGGTTGCTCTTGTTACTGTGGGGGGCGGAGCCTTAGGTGCTCACCGGGGCTGGGCACCCCGGTCGCTAGATTGTGATGTTATATGTGGGGGCGGGGCGGGAGCGGGAGCAGGGCGGGAGAAAACAATGGCGGTAGTTCCGTTCCCCTGGACTCAGACCCTTGTCTGGGCTTCCGGGCCGCGAGTTCTGCCCTGGTCCACAATCGCTGCCCCTCTGGGTCTGCCAGCCGCAGCTTGCGTACTCAGGGATCACCGCTGCCTTCTTACGCGCCCGATGGCTTTTGCGCCGATTTCGCGCCAAACCTTCCCCCAACCTCCGGGTGCCACCGACCCAAGCCAGCCCCGTGCCCGCCGGCTCGTCTTCTCCTACCAGTCCAGATGAATGCGTCTACTTCAAATTCTTGGCTGTCCGACTTCCATTCAGATAAATCCTCTGCCGGATCTGGGTGTTATTCTGATAGTAAATTATTGTTGTAAATTATTGGTTTTCTGATCTTGGTTGTAGGAGGAGGTATGGTACGTCCACCTATTCCTCCATCTTGCCGGAAGTCCTCATTTTAACTTTTTAATTCAATTATTTATTTATTTATATTAAGATACTTGTTTGCATTATAAAGGGTATTATTTTGCATACAGGTATCATTATTACTTTCTAGAGTTATGCATTTAATGCATAAGCATAAATAAAAGAATTAAAAACATTTATATAGATACAGAATTAGCATTACCCATGTGTAATGTGCATCCTTATTTTTCCCTCAAAAATTTGGGCAAAAAAAGTGCACATTATACACAGCAAAATAAAGGAATTCTTACTAACTCTTAATTCCCAAGATGACCTGTGAATATGTTTTTGAAAGTATATGCAAAGGAAATTCTATTTTAAATTCATTGGGATAGCTACTATTGAAGGAACATCCAGGCACAGTGAGAATCATCAGTGCCTAATTTATAGTCAGTCAGTGAAAACTTACATGTTGAATTTTCTTAAAGCAAGGTATACACTGAATTATTCAGGATGTCCATTGCTCTCATTTTGGCCTAGTGAGGGTGATGAGGCAAGATGAATTACCCTCCCTCCCCTTTGCTCTTCCCTTTCCACAGCCTCGGCATCCGTGCATTTTTCTTTCATACTTCTTACCACATTACTTTATATCTGTTGGCTGACATTTCTCATCATTCTTCCCAGAGGCTGGAAACCATGTCTTCCTTATTCGTCTTTACTTTCCCTTTTTGCAAAACGTGGAGGAGAAGAAAGATGTGATGACACAGTGGCTGAATCAAAGACAGCCCAGATTTTGAGTTTAGGCAGCCAGGGGAGTGATGGCGTTATATATAGAACCACCTAGGCACCGGTTTGGGGAGAAGATGAGCATAGTTTTGGACATAATGGAATCTGGGGTAGCAGGACACTCATGTAGACAGACTGTCCAATAGGCCGTTGGAAATACTGAATTGTATCCTAGAGCAGTTGAAGGATTTGGACGTCATCTTCATGAGCTGCATCAGGGTGAATCAGATCTATGAAGGGGAAAGGAAAAAATGAAGCTAATTGGGGAATGCCTATATGGAGGAAACTGGAGGCAAGAAGAGTCTTCCTGAGTGCCCGGAGTGGTCAGAGAGGTGGACTGGGGAGCATAGTGTGCTGCTTTTACAGAGGCAAAGCCTCAGCAATGTTAAAGCTGTGGAGAGGGTAGGGAGAGTTAGATGAGGGAAGAAAGCTGATTGGAGTAGTGAATTCTAATTCACTAACAGTGGCTGAACGGGCCAGGTTAGAAAGTGTTACAGACACAGAAACCATGAGTATAGGCTTCTCATTTTGAAGTCGGGAAAAAGGAGTGAAAGAACAAAGGCAGATTCAAAGGAGTACTTATTTATTTCACTTTCTTTTTTAATAATAGAGGTTACTGAAAAGTTTTTACAGGCCTGGGGAGGCTCAGAAAGTAGGCTAAGCAAAGACTGAGCTGGCTAGTTTGGGCACAGGTTAGATCCAGGGGGGCGATGAAGGCGAGTTTGAGTTGGTGAGCAGCAGTGTGTCGGCCGTGGCCCTGTGGGGGTGGAGGGAGGAGCACTTCCCTCTCTGAGACCGGAGGGAGGGGTGAAAAAGTTGATTTAGGGGGAGGAAATTGGTGTGCGATTAAAAGGAAAAGATTCTTCAGAAAGATGGAAGCATGGAGTTTTGAAAAGGGGGAAAAGAATGAAGCAGCAGGTGTAGGGGAGTTTGAGAGGAATTAATGCAACAAGGAAAGTGAGGCTGTTGTGAGGCCCGCCCGAGCTGGTGTGGTCAGCATGAATTTGGAGTGGACGCAGTTGTGTGATGTTTGTGTAGAATTCTGAGGTCAGCATGTCACACAGATCATTGGCACAAATATTGATGGCTCCAAGGATGCTGACAGGTCCCAGGTCTAGAGGAAAACAGAAGCCAGGTTGTAGAGACGGGAACTTGCTCCTAGGAGTGGTGGGCTTCAGGACCACCATGCCCTCAGCCTTGACTTCACACCTCAGACTGTCTTGTGTTGGTCACTGAGCGTCCCTGTGTCACTGTGTGTGTGTGTGTGTGTGTGTGTGTGTAACAGGAAAAAAGATGATCTTCTTTAAGGGTTATTGAGGTGGAAATAAGGTATGAGAACAGTACAGATTTTTCTGTTAGAAAAAATGGCATTGTTGGAAAACTATGAAAGGGAAAAATAGCCTCTTCTTTCCCCACCCCAAGTCTCACTTCCCAAAATGTATAGTATAACTTTCATTCATGTGTTAAGCCAATTTTAGAAAGCATCTTTTGATTTTCTGCTGTGAAATTTACCCATTTCCGGTACTCTTTTCCTTCTGAGTTTTTGTTGTCATATATTTCATAGTTCTTATATTATTAAAGTAAATAATGTTTATACTGTTGTTTTGTATAACAAGTAGTAGTCTTCATGCTGTGTGTACAAGTTAAGCCTAAATGTTTATATTCCACAAATACTGCTCTTGCAATATCATTATTAAATAAATATTACTCACTTTAGACCTATGGACCTGTGGAGAAGGAAGTAAGATGCTTTATCACCAAAGCCCTGCCTCAAAGAGAATGAAGAGAATGGTACAGATAACAAGATCTACTCAATCTTCTTTTAATTTCTTTTCAGCTTTTTATGTTCCTTGGAGGTCTTACACAGCTGCCATTGTTTCTCTTACTTTAAGTTCTCATTTTTCTGTCTTTTAATAGATTTGGAGTAGTTATTTTTAATACGGGGTGTATGAGTGCTAAACTTAAAGTCCTTGCCTTTTAAAAATGTCTTCATCTCTCATTTGATTGTCATTTCTTTGAAGGTAACTATTTTTATACAGTCATGCACACTGCTTAATGACAGGACACACTAAGAGAAATGCATCCCAAGTCTGTTTCATCATTTTGTGGACATCATAGAGCGCACTGCACAAACCTCGACGGTCCAGCCCACTGCACACACACCTGGGCTGCGTGGTGCAGTGTGGTGCTCATACATTACAAGCCTGTGCAGCAGGGTACTGTGAGAGCGGCCTGGGATCATAACAAGCACACCAGAACATGACACGGTCAGGAGAACACAAAATGTATGAGACTGATGCTGGCATAAAAAAGATAGTGTTTTATGGCAGATGTTTCTTTTTTTAATAAATAAAAAAAGTACACCCTAAAATAGCAATAAAAATGTAGTGTAGTATGTGCATAAACCAGTAACATGGTCCCTTGTTATCAAGTATTATGTACTATGTTTAATCGTATGTGCTATAGTTTTTATGTAACTGGCAGCACAGTAGGTTTGTTAACACCAGAATCACTGCACACATGAGGTAGGCACTGGGCTATGACATTAGGGCAGCTATGATATCTATGATGTCACAAGGCTATAGGACTTTTTCAGGTCCACTACATTCTTTATGGCACCACTGTCGTGTGTGTGGTTCGTTGTCATTGGAAGGTCATGTGGTGCATGACTGTACTCTGGAAGCTTTTAGAGTTTGCTTATTGTCCTTGGAGTCCTGAAACGTCAGAGGATGTGTCGAGATGCGTGTCTTCTTTTTCATCCTGTTTGGCACTTGGTAGTCTTTCACTCTATTGGCTGTCTTCCTAAAGCTCGGGGGAATTCTGTTTTATTGTTTATTTGCTTCCACGTGTTCTGTTTTTCATCTTATTTGTGTTTGCTCTCTTTTTAAAATTTACTCTAACAGCAGTTTATTCTGATTTTTATGGACATGATAGCCTCTTAAATATCTCTGAGCATGCAAACTAGAATTTTTAAAAATTATGTTCTAATTCTTGAAATAGCTCATACAGCAGATCTTTGAATAATGTCTCTTTGTTCAATATTCTTTCGTTATAACATTGACAAAAAAAGTTGAATTCCAGCCAGGGCCGCTGTGTGAGGAGTTTACACATTCTTCTCAGGCCTACGTGGGTTTTCTCCAGGTGGTCCTGTTTCCTCCCACATCCCCACAATGTGCACAGCTAGGTGAACTGGCTTGTTTAAATTGTCCCGGTTTGAGTTAGTGTGGGGTGGGCTGTGTGTGACGCACCCTGTGATGGGAGGTTTGGGTCTCACGTGGCACCCTGAGCCCCTGGTCTAGACTTGGACCACTTGCAGCCCTGAATGGGAATGAGTGAGTCGGACAATTGCTCTCTTGTTTTTATTAATCTTTATTAAAAATGTGTATAGCTCACCTTTATTTCACTGTTTAATAATGGAGGTGTTTTGAGTCTTTATTTAGAATTTTGGTGATGTTTTGTGACTAAAAGATACCAGAGAAACTTAACTCGTGTTTATCAAGTTGCCTATGGCAAAATTGGTTTCATTATATGTCGTTTTGCTTAAAGTCAAAATTTCTAAGAAACTGTCACCGATATTAATTTACTGCATTGCCTTTGAGTAAGTTCTTTCAGCAGTCTGTCTTGGCCTATTTCTTTCTGTTCTGTTGGATTTCCTCAAATATCATGTAATTCATTGTTCATGATTAATGTGAGTGACTATATTGATTAGTATAGATAGTTGGCATGGTTTTCTTCTGAAGTTGAATTGGTCTTACTAGGTATTTAAATTTTTATTATGGAATATTACATACAAATGGTATATAGTTGACCCTTGAACAACATGGGTTTGGATTGTGCAGGTCCACTTATATGTAGATTTTTTCAATAAATAACTTTATTATTTTTGACTTGCAGTTGGGAGTCTGCAGATAATGGGAGCCAACTGTATGTATTTATCTGCTCTATTTAATATAGGGACCTGAACATCCTCAGGTTTCAGTATCTGCACGCATTCTGGAACCAGTCACCTGTGATGGACACCAAGGGACAGTTTAAGTTTTGGGGAAGTCAGAAGTTATATGCATATTTTCAACTGTGTGTGGGTTGTCACCCCTAACATCTGTGTTGTTCAGGGGTCAACTGTATTGTGTGTGTGTACAGTTTAAGAAAGGGTAAAAGGTTGTCTAATTTCTAGTGTAAGAACTAGCACTGTTAAGTACCTCCGAAGGCCCTGTGAACTCATTACTTTCAACTTACCCTCAAATGGAACCATCATCCTGAATTTCATTACTCCCTAATTTTCAAAACAAAATATTATTTAATTTTGTAAATTTATGACCTTTAAGAATGGAATCCTGCTGTATGCCTTTGTTGACTTTAAACATAATCAGCCAGATATTTCTCCAGCAAAATGGATTTATTCAGGAACAACAAGGAATTTCAATTTGGAACAGGTGGTCTAATGGCCATTAATGTGCAGGTGCAGAGAAATGCTCTTTTATGTACTTGGGGGGAGCTGCTATAAATGAAGAGTCCATTGGAGGAAACTGGAAGTTCAGAGTATAGTGACCTTTGATTGACTGAGCTGTTACCAGGCTAGGTGGAATTGTTTCTTTTTTCTTCTGAGGCAAGCGGTTCAGTATGTTGGAGATGCAGGAGAAGCAAGATACGTCTTTTCCTGTTGGGGTCAGTACTGTGTGTTAAGTGATACATGCATTGAAGTTCTCTGTTCTAGCTTTCCCAACCCATTTTCTTTTTCTTCTCTCGTATCCAAGTCATGGCAAGACAATCTGAGTCATGGTACCAAATGTTGGCAGTGGCAAGAACAGCACCAGTGTTCAGACTGGGCCTTGGTTCAGCAGCCTCGGTACTTGAGTTCTGGCTAAGGAAGAATTCAGAGTCAAGGCTCAAACTACAGGAAAAAGTTTAGGTAGAAAAGTCACAGAAGTAGAAATGAACAGGAGAAGAAATGGGCTAAGGAAGCAAGTTACAGAGGCAAAAGAAGAGCCCTTGGAGCTTAGGGGAGAGAGAGAAAGGCAAGGAAAATGCACCTGAGGGGCAGGGAGGAGAAGAGAAGGAGGGGTGCAGGGGAGGGGGAACCCCTTTCCCACTCTATTTTAAATGAGGGTTCTGTGTATTAATTTTCACATATTCTCCTGTGATTTTAGTTTCTAATTTGTTTTGTTGTTGTAAACATCACTTCTATGAACATTCTTTTTAATTTTTTTAATAAAGGGGAAGGGAAGGGAGGGAGACAGAGAGGGAGAGAAACATCAGTGTGTGAGATACATCTATCTTTCTCCTCTCACAGGTCCCCTAGTGGGGACCTGGCCCTGAGCCCAGGCATGTGCCCTGACTGGGAATCAACCGGTGACCTTTTGGTTTGCAGGCTGGCACTCAATCCACTGAGCCACACCAGCCAGGGCTCTTTTTTTAAAAGTATAAGAGAAAGTTTGTTTAGAAAGTTACAGAGATACTAGAAGTGAGCCAGCTGGGCTGGGTAGGCTCAGGAAACAAGTTACAGAGATAGAAGAAAGGCTCTTGGAACTTAAGAGAGGGAAAGACAAAGAAGGACTGTGCCTGGGGAAAAGAAGAGGGAAACGGGAAAGGCACAGGAGTGCTCCTGAGAGGGAGAGTGTGCAGGAACATTCTTATATATATCTTCTATTTCTAAATATGTATGGATAACTTTCATCATGAATTTTCAAATGAGTATATAAAACTCTAGAATAAAATAGAACAAAGTCTCTGGGTAGGGAATTATGATTAAAAATTCTTTTATAAACTCGTATTTTCCATAGTCCTTTAAATGCCATTAGTTTTATGTTCTGGACTTTAAAACAGAATTTTTTTAAATGTATTGATTTTTAGAGAGAGGGAAAGAAATATCGATTGGTTGCCTCTCACATGTTCCCAGCCGAGTACCTTGCCAGCAAACCATGCGTGTTCCCTGACCAGGGACCTTTCGGTTTGCAGGAGGATGCCCAACCCACTGAGCTACATTAGTCAGTGTTGGAATTTTAAAAAAAAAAATTAACACATTGTTTCTCTGCCTTTTGGCTAAGATAAAGTATAAAAAATTAACATATACACTTTTTCTTTTAGGGAATATGAAAAACGGAAAGGGTTAAAGGAAATTTGCATTAATAAATATGGAGAAAATCAATGCAACTTGCATGTGTTAACTACAATTTTTGAAAGCTTAATCATTTTGTAGAATCATTGGCAATGCCATCTATATCAAATAAGTCTTTGTAAGTACTTTCAGGCTTGATTTATGGTGACTGTCAAATGTATAACTTTTTAAACTTCTTTTCTGTTTTTTCCCTTTTCATCTGCTATTCAGTCATCAGGTTTTCTTTGTCAGCATTATGCAGAATAAAGGAGACCCATCAAAAACTTTTACTTCCTAAGGAAAAAGACTCTTTTTAAAGTACTGAAAAGATTTAAAGGAGTTTTTACATGTTAATTGGCTTTTGGATTGTAAAATTTGGGGGTTTTGTTTGTTTTTAGTGCTCAGGTTTTCAAACTAAGACATTGCTATGCTTTCGATAATGATTTTTGGTATTCTGCCTAAATTAGGTAGGCTTACTTGGGGTAACAATTTTTCTAATCCTCACTGATTGAGAGCTAAAGGTGATTGAACAAATTAAGGAATTCAAAAGAACTGATCACAGAGCTTAGGAAATTTGTACGCAACTTTGATTGATTGATAATAGAGCTGATAAACTTGTTCTTAGGCATTAGGAGAAATCAATTATCAATACCTCTGAATTTTGTTGACATTTGACTTTTAATTTATTATTTCTTGAGATTTTACCCTAACTTTTACTATTATTTTTTAAATATATTTTATTGATTATGCTATTATAGTGGTCCCAATTTTTCCGCCTTTGATCCCTCTGCTCAGTACCCCCTTCCCTCCAGCAGTCCCCCACTTAGTTCATGTCCATGAGTTGTGCATGTAAGTTCTTTGGCTTCTCCATTTCCTATACTATCCTTAACCTCCCCCTGTCTATTTTATACATACAAATTACCATATTTTGCTGTTTATAATGTGTTCCCACATATAATGCACACCCATGTTTTTGGCCTAAACTTTTGGGGAAAAAAATCTTTCATTTTAATTTTTTAATTCAATTTTTTTATTCGTTTATAACTACTTGTTTTTTTTTGTATTATAAAAGAAGTTTAGCATTTATTTTCGAACATATTATGATCTAAAAAATTTTATGTAACAAATAATTACAAAACACAGAACAGATACAAGGTATTTAGGAACTGCTCACATATAATGCACAAACTTATTTTTCCCTAAAAAATTTGGGGCAAAAAAGTACGCATTATACACAGCAAAGTACAGCATGCTTCTTAATCCCTGACCCTTTCCCCCCATTCTTGCTCTTCCCCCTCCCAGCTGATAACCCTCCAGATGATCTCCGTATCTGTGATTCTGTTTCTGTTCTCATTGTTTGCTTAGTTTGTTTTTTAGATTCAGTTGTTGATAGTTACAAATTTGTTGCCATTTTAATATTCACAGTTTGACCTTCTTCTTTTTCTTAAACAAGTCCCTTTAACGTTTCATGTAATAATGACTTGGTGATGATGAACTCCTTTAGCTTCACCTTGTCTTGGAAGCACTTTATCTGCCCTTCCATTCTAAATGATAGCTTTGCTGGATAGAGCAATCTAAGTTGTAGGTCCTTGCTTTTCATCACTTTGAATACTTCTTGCCTGCAAAGTTTTTTTCGAGAAATCATCTGATAGTCTTATGGGAACTCCTTTGTAGGTAACACTCTAATTTTCTCTTGCTGCTTTTAAGATTTTCTTTTTATCTTTGACCTTTGACATTTTAATTTTGATGTGTCTTGGTGTGGTCCTCTTTGGGTCCAACTTGTTTGAGACTCTCTGTGCTTCCTGGACTTGCATGTCTATTTTCTTCACCAGATTTGGGAATTTTTCTTTCATTATTTTTTCAGATAAGTTTTTAATTTCTTGCTTTTCTTCTCCTTCTGGCACCCCTACAATTCTGATGGTAGTACTTTTGGAGTTGTCCCAGTGGGCACTTACACTGTCCTTGTTTTTTTTTTTAATTATTTTTTCTTCTTGCTGTTCTGGCAGAATGTTTATTTCTTCCTTATATTCCAAATCGTTGATTTGAATCCTGTCTTCGTCCCTTCTACTGATGGTTCCCTGTAGATTTTTCTTTATTTCACTTGGTGTAGTTTTCATTTCTTCCTTTTGTGTTGTTGCTGTACTCAGTGAGTTCTCTGAGCCTCATGATCACCACTGTTTTTTTGAACTCTGCATCTAATAGGTTGGTTATTTCCATTTTGTTTAGTTCTTTTCCTGGGGTTTTGTTCTGTTCTTTCCTTTGGGCCATGTTTCTTTGTCATCTCAATTTGGCAGCCTCCCTGTGTTTGTTTCTGTGTATTAGGTAGAGCTACTTTGACTATCTTTGTAGCATGGCTTATTGTAGAAAAGGCACCGGTAAATTGTATGGGACGGAGCCTTAGGTAATCACCAGGGCAGGGCAACCTGCTTCACCGCTTTGTGGCTCTGTGTGGGGGGGTGGCTCTGTGTTCGGAGAGGGGACAGTGATGCTGCCTGGCTTCTGGAGCTTTGCCTGGCCCTCGCCCTGTTTCCAGTTACTTCACCCACTTCCCATATGTGACTGGCACCCTTCCAGCAGTTGCCCTGGTGCTGATTCCCAAAGTGGGTGGGTTGGTGGTGTTTTAAGTCTGTGTGGGCCCTTAAAATGGAGTCTCCTGAAAATGTAGCAGTTTCTTCCGCTGCCCCAAGACTCACTGGTTTTTACAGCCATAAGTTATAGAGATTTATCTTCCTGGTCCTGGAAACTTGGGCAGTTGCCGTGTGGTCTGGGATCGCTTGCTCCCAAGGTATTCATTAGTATTTTTATCCATTATATGTGAATGTGGGACCTTCTGTTCTGCTGCTACCACTTCCTCTCCCCCAAACTGCATATCTGTGCTCTCTGACCACCTCCCTGGCTCCACCCCTCCTACCTGTATGGATGAATGTGGCTTTTTTAAATGGTTGTCTGACTTCCATACAGCTTGATTTTCTGATGGTTCTGAGTGTTGCTTTGAAATCTTGTAATTCTTTCTGTGGTTGCGTGAGGTTAAGCTTGTCTACCTGTACCTCCATCTTGACCAGAAGTTGACCTTCATTTAAAAAAAATAAAAAATTTATTAGAGAGAGAAAGGGGAAAAAACCCCATGGATTTCTTGTTCCACTTATTAATGCCTTCATTGGTTGATTGTTCTGTGTTACCTGACTGGATTGAACCTGCAACATTGGTGTATGGAGAAGATGCCCTGACCAACCGAGCTGTCCGGCCAGGGCTGTTTGACCTTCATTTTAAGATGCATCCCTTCTGATAAACATCACTCATAGACCTGTGGAGTTCAGTCTCTAAGGAAGACATCATCAAGTGTTTCCTAAAGCATAAAAAGTGGTTGATACATTTATTTAAACATACTATGGGAGTTGTTTGGAAATTTTCTGATGATCACCATGGTAATTAATTTGGATAATGGAACTTGTTTGAACATGATGCATAGTAAGCAGCTTTCCCTCATTTGGGTTTATGAAAGAACCTAAACCTCAGGTTTTGGATGGAATCCCAGAGGTCCTCCTTGCTTGCACCATCTCTTTGCAGCAACATGTACTGTACAGACTTGAGAAAAACTGGGCCATGGTGCCAAGTCTTAGTTCAGGAAAGTCAAGTTTCAGAGTCAGAGTAGATATAGAAGGTTTATTGATAGTAGGTCAGACTTCTGCATAGCTCAAGAGATTAGAAAGTAAAAGTTGGAGTTGATGCAACAGCCCATTTAATGTCCATATTGATTCCTAAAATGTGAGCACTTAATTTCCTATATTATCTGCTTTTCATATTTCACCAAAAAATGTACTCATGATTTTTCTGTGCCCTGCTATGTGGAAGCCTGTTAGAAAGTGCACTTGGATCCTGGCTGACTTAAAAATGCTTGTGAGTATATTGTATTGTAGAAGAACAGTGTCGGCTCTTCCATATAGGATGTAATACTCTTATTTGTTGCTTAGTCCCATCTGCAACAAAATTTATAGATTCTAGAGGGGAAAATGGGGATAAAATGACCCAAAATATTGTATTCAACATTTTTTGTTATTTTTAAGACAAAGTAAAAAAAATAAAAATAAAAAAAGACGGAGTATGTGAAAGTAAACCATATACTTGGTTTCAACAAGAAACAAAACCCATAAAAGTGCTTAGAGTATTAGTAATAGTTGTAATCCTGGTTTGAAATTGTATCACTACACTATGACAACTGAACTATTATACTTATAGTTGGAGGGGAAGTTTTAAAAAATTCATGGTCATAAATGACTTTTGTTTGGAGAACCTGGAAAGGCACACTGAGAGAAAAATACAAATAGAAAATGTCAGTCCTTTCTTGTAACTTTCTGTAGCATTTCATATTCCCTTAAATTTTAGACTAGATTTCTACCAGAATTCTGTAAACGTGAGGGATATGTGTAATTGCAAACTGACCTTTTTGGGTTTGGAACTTCCTGGAATCTAATTCTTTTTACTTTGTAACCTTCAGTGTGGGAAATTAACATGCACACGGATACACACACACACACACACACACACACACACAAAATTAGGGCAAGCTAGGAAAATCTTATAAACAGAGTGGTAAAATTGTTTTGGAATTCATAAACATGTTTAAGAACTGAATTTTTTCATTTTTATAGATGTGTATTTTGGTGATAGTTTTTCCTCTCTTCATTTTCCCACATAGGAGGAAAAGATATTACGGAGTTATCACTCTCCTCATATCTACTCAGTTTTACACAGATCTGTGCTGTCTAGTGTGTTATGTTCTTGCCCATGTCTGATGTGGAAGGAGAGACACAGACAGCAGAGTGGGTGACTGACTCAGAGAGATGTAAATAATCTTGTTATAATTGAGCTGCAACCACACCTAGAAACCTTGACAATAACAGGGCCTGTGTTTGATATACCTCACTTGTTAGGTCCTGTCTGGGTTTTAGTGTGTGTTCATATGTGTGTTCATCAGCAAGGTTGAACAGGTGCTAGGACGATCACAAAGCTTTAATCAAACTTATGATTACATTGTTCATTTCTTACTTGGCCGTACAAAGAAAATGAAACATAACCCAAACTAATTTCCAGTTGTTTCTTGTATTGTTGGTTCTCGTTCAGTGGTTTCAGTGCTACAGGTTCTCCATCAAGGTAGATTTCATGGGTAGATACATTAAGGTTAAGATAATCTGAATGTCTTTGGTAAGCCACTGATGTTTTAAAATAGCTTTTCCTCATTATAAAAACAGTACACACTTAACGAAATAAACTAAAGAAGAAAATGAATATTTCCTTAAGGCCAACGCCCAAATGGAAACACTAAAACTAATATAAATTTCCTTCTAGTCACTTTTTTTTAAATTGAGGTAATACAATAAATTCAGTTATATCAGCTTAAAAAACTATTTAAATCATTCCCTATTTCGTTATTCTTTATGAAACATGACTGACTAATACTCCATTGGTTTAGATAGACCATATTTGAGTATTCACCTACTGTTGGAATTGTAGGTAGCTTTCAATTTTTCTACAGTGAACTCAGAGTAAATTTTTAATTGAAGTATTACTTACAAAAAGTCTACAATATTAAACATGTAGCACAGTGAATTTGTGGTGAATTTTTGCAAAGTGAACATACCCACGAAACTACCATCCAGGTGAAGAAAGAGACTGTTAATTACCAGCGTCCAGCAGTTGTGCCCCTTCCTGGTTACTGCTGCCCTGAAGCTGACCACTGTTCTAACTTCTGTCCTTGTGGATTGGTTTCCTGTTTTTTACTTACGTATTAATGGAGTCATGTGTGTTCTCTCCTGTGTCTGTCTGGCTTCTCTTCAGCATTGTGCCTGTGAGTTCCATCTGTGTTGTTACTGACAGGAGTAGCTAAGTCTTTTTTATTCTGTATATTATTTAATTGTATGATTATAATGCAAATTATTCATTCTGCTGTTCATGGACTTTTTTTTTTTTTTTGGCTTTTATGAATGTTCTTATATATGTCTTTTGGTGCTCATATGTTAGATATATACCCAGTAGTGGAATTGCTTTGAAATAGGTATGTAAGATGTTCAGTTTTAAAAGATAATGTTAAATAATTTTCCAAAGGGTTTATACCAGTTTACACTCGCATCAACAATAGATGAGTTCCACTTGCTCCTGTACTTAACCAACACTTAGTATTGTTAGTTTTCTTACTTTTAAACATTCTAGTAAATAGTAGTAATATTTCTTGGTGATAGTGATAATTTGCATTTCCTTGATGCCTAATGGTAGTGAGCACCTTTTCACGTGTTTGTTGGCCTTTTTGGTATCCTCTTGGGGAGTGCTTGTTCGAGTGTGTTGGCAGTTTTTAAGTCGTATATGTCTTCTCCTTACAGATTTGTAGGCTTTCTTTACATATCCTAGATTTAAGTTCTTCAGTTGTATGCATTGCAGATACTTTTCTTTATGGCTTGATTCTTTACTCTCTTAATGGTGTCTCTTGATCACATAGTAAGTTTTTAAATATGAACAAAGTTATTTTGGTAAAAATGTGTACACTTCATATGTAGCCTAGGGGTCACCTACTTGGAGGACAGTGTACAGAGGATAGTGAAATCAGAGTGCTGTCGTAGTTAGCTTTGCCCATGGTCATGGTTTGCCTTCCCAGTGGTACCAGCTGTCTTACAAATACACATGGGTCCTTGGTTGCCAGGGGAGACAGCTGAGCACATGGATAGGTTGGTGAAATTTATCTCTAACCCTGGGAGACTGCTAAAAGCTCAATCTCTGATGATATTCTTAGTAGAGTAATGTTTTATACAAAGTATTTTACATGTAAGTTAATGCATAAATTGCATATAGTGACTTAATCTTTTCATTTCAGAAGTAGGGATTCTATAAACAAGTAAAAGTTGACACTATTTTTTTCTTCAGAGTTAGAATAAAATAAGAGCTGCAAGCCAAACGTTAAAAACGCAGATACTAGCCTTGGCTGGCGTAGCTCAGTGGATTGAGCGCGGGCTGGGAACCAAAGTGTCCCAGGTTCAATTCTCAGCCGGGATACATTCCTGGGTTGCAGGCCATAACCCCCAGCAACCGCACATTGATGTTTCTCCCTCCCTCTCTCTCTCTCTCTCTCTCTCTCTCTCTCTGTATCTATCTCTCTCCCTTCCCTCCCTAAAAATAAATAAAAATAAAATCTTTAAAAAAACAAAAACAAAAACAAAACACAGATACTGAGGGCAAAAAGACAAAGAAAGTATCATTTAGTTTTTAAGGACTCAGGTTCTAAGTACTTGTAATGCCAGCTCTTCTGTTTGACAACTTAGTCCCCTGAGGCTTTAGTTTCCGTATCTTTGAAATGTGGGTAACAGCGAACCCACCTCATAAGGTTTTTGTGAGAACTAAGTGAGATAATTGATGGTAAATGTCTGTCTCACAGTCAACGCTCAGTAAATGTTTACTATTATTAGGAAGTAAAAAAAATTAAACACACTTTATTTTTGTAAGGACAAACTCAATTTACATATGCTTTTGAGGAAACAGAACTTTTAAGAGAGCTGGACTAAAAAAGATGGTAGTTGATCACAAAGGGTTAAAATTTTATGTATTTTAAAACTGGTTTATCTCACTTTTCTTCCTTTTGAGTTCAAAGTCATATCTGGGTTTCACATTGCCTCCCCCAATGTCTCAGCTTTTGTCCTTTGCAGGTGCTCACTCGTACAGTCAACATTTGGCAGCAGACAGACACCAGGAGTTCATTTTTCCAGCCCAACCACATGTACTCTAAAAATAAATAAATAAAATTAAAAAATACATAATACCTCCACTTAAAAAAAGTTTTTCTTTTCTAAAAAATTAATCTTCCCCCAAGAATACAGCCATAATTTTCTGTGTTAAGCCATCCTTTGATTTCTTTGGGATAGTGTAATCCTAGAATTAATTATCTTTTTTTAAAAAAAGATTTTATTTATCTATTTTTAGAGAAGGGGAAGGGAGGGAGAAAGAGAGGGAGAGAAACATCAATGTGTGGTCACCTCTCACACGCCCCCAGCTGGGGACCTGGCCTGCAACCCAGGCATGTGCCCTGACTGGGAATTGAACCGGTGACACTTTGGTTCTCAGGCTCACGCTCAATCCACTGAGCTATACCAGCCAGGGCTAATTATCTTCTTTAAGGGTGGAGAACACATAGGTATTGTTCTATCCTTTTTATTACTTGAGGTTCCAAAAAGAAAACAAGATATGTCTGTAATATCTTACAAAAACAAAGGGAACTAGGGGCCATTTGAGTGTTTAAATTCTTATTTTGCCATAGATTTCTAAATGAAGAAAAGACAGAAAGAAACTTCATGAATATCATTCTCTGCTGTTACAGATTGTCTAGATTAATGCTTTAAAAATATTTTTTATCATGGACTATCTCAAACATTTACAAGAGTAAGTGAGAATAGTGTTATAAATCTCGATGTGCCCATTCCCAGTTTAACAATTATCTAAGATCAGACATTTCATTTACATGCCTACCATCTTCAACCCCTCCCAATATTATTTTTTATCTTCACCAGAGGACATTTTTTGTTGCTTTTTAAAAATTATTATTTTTAGAGAAAGAGAAGGTGGGGGAGTGTGACAAATATTGATGTGAGAGGGAGACATTGATTGGTTGCTTTCTTTGTTAAAGATTTTATTTATCTATTTTTAGAGAGGGGGAAGGTAGAGAGAAAGAGAGGGAGAGAAACATCAACGTGTGGTTGCCTCTCATGTGCCCCCTACTGGGGACCTGGCCTACAACCCAGGCATGTGCCCTGGACTGGGACTTGAACCAGTGACCCTTTGATTTGTAGGCCAGCACTCAATCCACTGAGCCACCGCCCGCCAGGGCTGTTTGCCTTCTCATTTGTGCCCTTGTGCCCCGACCTGGGATCTAACCCGCAGCCTTGGTATGTGCCCTGACCAGGAATCAAACCCGAGACCCTTTGGTCTACAGATGATGCTCCAAACAACTCAACCACAATGGCCAGGGCCCCTGTACTATTACAAAGTAAATCCCTGATATAGCATTTCATCCATATTTCAGTATGTATCTCTAAACAATAAAAACAAACCAAAAAAACCTCCTAAAAGCAAAAAAAACACACACAAAAAAACAAAAAGACTCTTAAAAACAAAAAATACCATTATCACCTAAAAAAATCTCAATTTCCTCAAATATTCAGGTATGTATTCAGAATTTCCCCAATTGGCTCATTAATTTTGTCTTTATTTTTCTTTTTTCTTTTTTATTTACTGATTTAAGAGAGAGAAACATTAACCTGTTGTTCCACTCATCCATGCATTCCATTGAATGACTCTTGCATGTGCTACTTAAAAACAGTTTCCTTGAAGGGACTAGGGAAATCGGGAGGAGCAAAGCAGGAAAAGCTGCTTAGATAGATACCAGACTGGACAGCCTGGAGCAGATGGGAGGCCAGAGAGGGAGAAGGTATAGGCCTGTCACCAACTAGTTTGAATCAGATCTCACAAACATGGAGTTCCTCTGCAGCAAGTCCCCATAGAGCACAGTTCGGTGTTGCTTGCTGGATTGGGGGAAGTCCCCAAAGTGAAACACTGGACTGAGCAGAGCATGAATGCCGGGAACCAGCAATGCCTAATTAATATTCTTAGCTGCTTTTATGGTTCCTGACACATGACGGATTCTTGATACAGGTTTTTAAGTCGATGATGAATTTATTTCTAATCTTTCAGAGTTGTTAACATGGAAAAGATTCAGAGAACACTGTAATGATTTGGTACTTGATCACCAATATAATTAAATCCAGTAAATGCCTTTTGAACACCTACTAGTATGCCAAGACAGTATGTTATATATTGTACTGTTCTAGTAATAGACGGAGAAATTAGATGGCACTCTTTTTTGGAACTCACAATCTACAGGAAGGAGACACAAAACACAGTGACAGCACTTAGCGTTGGTGTGATTGTGAGAATATGCCAGAGGAAGTAAGTGAGTACAGAGAAGTTCTATATTAGTTATAGTTAGGTTCAGCTGAGACAGACAGAAAACCCAGATTAAGATAGAAGTTTGGTTCCCTCTCATGTGACTGGTTGGTTGGGTGGGTTGGGACTGGTATGATTTGATGTTAGGGTATCCATGTTGTTGCTTTACTAAGTGTGGCCTCAGCCTTGTGGTCTGAGATGGCAGCTTTTTTACTCCTTTAGGCAGCTGAATGGGGAAAGGAATGAAGAGGAAGCAAAGAATTGTCTCTCTTAAAAGAAGGTCCGTGGAAACTTGTGCTTACATTGCACTGGTGAGAGCTTAAGTGTATGACCAACACCTATCCCTGTGCTTAGCTCACCCGTGTGCTTTCCTGACTTAGGAGAAGGGGATGATGAGTTTTGCAGATCAGCTTTCTCTGCCACCAGTACTGGATTTTGTCTTTCAGAGAAGGTGATGCTTACATTGAGACCCGAAGGTGATTTAGGGTTAGCCAGGTGGGCACGATAAGGAAGGCAGAGGAGGCATGGGGATGGAGGAGAGATTGGTAGTTTATGGAACTTCAGGTCTTAGGTTGGCTTCAGCTTTGGGTGGACAGAAGGGTGAGGTCTCAGATGGGCCTGAAGAATAGTTGAGCTCTGTGTCTGTTGTTTTAATGAGTTGTATTTTATTTTATAGTCAGTGAGAGCCATTTGAAATATTTTAAGCAAATGAGTGACATGATGAAATTTCAGTATTAGAAAGGTAGCCCGTGTCATTTGAAAGACAGATTTTGGGTGTGGTAAGCACACTCCAGCTTACAGACAGCTTACACACTTGTAGTAGTCTAGGGGTGAAATGAGATGGATTTTGAAGTGATCACAACAAGCTACTTTTAGCTCCCAGGCATGTCAAAATGTTTCTTTTCCTTTTTTGGTCCCTCAGTTTTTAAAAGCCAAAGTTACAGACCATAAAATTCACCTCTGAAAGTATACAAATCAGTGGTCTTCAGTACATTCACAGTTGTGCAGCCACGACTGCTCTCTGAGTCCAGAACATTTTCGTGACCCCCAGAAGAAACCCTTACATACTAGCAACCACTCCCTGTTCACCTCTCCACCCATTCCCTGGCACGTGAAGTTACTTTGTCTCTGGATTTGCCTGTTTCAGACATTTCGTGTAGACGAGATCATTCAATATGTGACTTTTGGAGTCCAGCTTTTACTTAACATATTTTTTTCAGTGTTCATTCATGCTGTAGCTTGTATCAGTATTTCATTCCTTTTTTGTCTGAATAATATTTCACTCTGTAGAAATACCTTTTTTTTAATCCATTCATCAGTTGATGAACATTTGAGTTGTTTCTACTTTTTAGCGGTTAGGAATACTGCTCCTGTGACCATTCATGAACAGGTTTTTGTAAGAACATACATTTTTAGTTCTCTTGCATATACAGGGTCTGGCACAAATAACACCCCTCCTTTTTATTACATAAAAGTCTTTGATTACAAAATCATAAGCATGTAATATAGTAACGTAACAACATCACACTCAAGCACACCATATGACATTTTAGGTGAAATGTTCAAATTGCTATCCATCTCGAGCAAGACATGCACGTCCCCTGCCAGCCACACTCTGTGGCATTACTTCTGCTGGATCCTGTATCTGTCGAGGAGTGGAATTGCTGAGTCGTATGGTAACTCTTTGTTCAACTTTTTGAGGAACTGGTAGACTGTTTTTCAAAGTGGCTGTACCATTTCACGTTCCCTCCAGCACTGTGTGAGGGTTCCAGTTTGCCCACATCCTTGCCAACACGTATTACTCGTCTTTTTAATAATAGCCATCCCAGTAGGTGTGTAAATGGGTTATTCGTTGATTTCTAAGTTTTTTTTTTAATATATTGTGGATACTAGAGCTGTTTTAGACATATGGTTTATGAATATTTTCTCCCATTTTATGGGTTCTTTCATGATAGAACAAAATGTTTTGAACACAAAAGCTTTTTAATTTTGATGAAGTCCCAGTTGATCTGTTTCTTCTTTGGATGCTTGTGCTTTTGGTGTGTTATCTAAGAAACTTGTCTAATCCAAGGTCATGAAGATTTACAACTGTGTTTTCTTCTAAGAATGTAATGGTTTTAGCTCCTCCTTTAGGTCTTTAATCCATTTTGAATTAATTTTTGTATATGGTATATAAGGTAGAGATATTTGTAAGGATATTCACTCTTTTGCAGATGGATGTCAAGTTGTCCAAACATCATACTTTTGAAAAGACTCTTTTCTCCATCGAATTGTCTTTTCACTCTTGTCAAAAAATCAGTTTTGAAATCATAGTGTGAGTCCTCCAATTTTTTTTCTTCTTAAATTGTTTTGATTGCCAAGCTGTTCTTACTTTCTAACTTTCTATTTTTGTCTAGAATACTTACCTCTGCTCTTGTTTTCCTGGAGCATTTTACTTAATCCTTCAAATCAGTACAATTTCTCTGTGAAGCATTTTGTTGTTGCCTTTGCAAAATTGTTTTCCCTTTCCTTCAAGCCACTACTTTATCTCAGTCTTCCTATAAACCAGGGCCAGGAGACCAAATCCTGTCAGTTACCTTTTTGTTTAATGATCAGGAGCTAGGAGTGGTTTTTCAGTTTAAAGCGATTACATTTTAAATGACTATATGAATATTCACATAATAGCCTCGATTTTGCCTTTTAGACAGTAAAGTCTAAAATATTTACTGTCTGTCCCTTTAAGAAAAAGTTTGCTGACCACTTCATTTATCATATAAAGTATATGTAAATTTCACATGTTTCTCATATTAGCTTTTTAAGGACAATGGCTAAATTTTGTTTGTTTTCTTTCTTTGCTATTTTCTAGGAAAATATTTGGTATATGGTAGAAATTTAGTGAGTGTTTTCTAAATGAATGGTGTGACACAAAGTGGCATTAAAAAGTTTTTTTAACTCGGAAAACTGAGGAATGCTAAAGAAAGAAATTGAGGAAGATACAAATGAGTGGAAGCATATACCATGTTCACGGATTGGAAGAATTAACATCATTAAAATGTCCATATTACCCAAAGCAATCTACAGATTCCATGCAATTCCTATTAAAATACCAATGATATATTTCACAGATCTAGAACAAATATTCCAAAAATTTATATGGAACCAAAAAAGAGCCTGAATAGCCTCAGCAATCCTGAGAAAGAACAAAGTTGGAGGGATCACAATACTTGATATCAAACTATACTATAAGGTCACTGTAATCAAGACAGTCTGGTGCTGGCATGAGAACAGACGCATGGATCAATGGAACAGCATAGAGAGCCCTGAAATAAACCCATGTCTTTATGGTCAATTAATATTCAACAAAGGGGGCATGGATATACAATAGAGTGAAAACAATCTCTTCAATAAGAGATTGAAGAGATGGTGTTGGGAGAACTGGACTGATACATGCAAAAAAAAAAAATGAAACTAGACCACCAACTTATACCATACACCGGAATAAACTCAAAATGGATAAAGGACTTAAAGTTGTGAAATCATTAAAGTCCTAGCAGAAAACATAGGCAGTAAAACTTCAGACATCCCACCTAGCAATATTTTTGCCAATATATCTCCTACAGTGAGGGAAAGAAAAGAAAAACAAATGGGACTGCATAAAATTTAAAAGCTACTGCATGGCTAAAGATATTATCATAATGAAAAGGGAACTGACTGTGTGGGAGAACATATTTGACAATGATACATCGGACAAAGGTTAACCTCCAAAATATATAAAGAACTTACACAACTCAATACCAGGAAGACAAGCAAATTAAAAAATAGGCAAGGGACTTGAATAGATACTTCTCCAAGGAGGACATACAGATGGCCCATAGACATAGGAAAAAAGGCTCAACATCAGTAGCCATTAGAGAGATGCAAATTAAAACCACAATGCAATGTCACCTCACACCTGTCAAAATGGCCATCATTAATAAATCAACAACCAAATGCAAATATGAGGAGAAAAGGAAACCCTAGTACACTGTTGGTGGTAATGCAGACTGGTGCAGCCACTGTGGAAAACTATGAAATTTCCTCAAAAAATAAAAAGTGGAACTGCCTTATGACCCAGTGATTCTGCTGCTGGGATTATATCCTAAGAATCCTAAACACCAACTCAAAAAGAACTCATGTATCCTGATGTTCATAGCAACAGTATTTACCATAGCTAAGTGCTGGAAACAGCCCAAGTGCCCACCATTAGATGAGTGGATTAAAAAACTACATTGACACAGTGGAATACTGCACAGCAGAAAAAAAGAAGGAATTCCTACATTTTGCAACAGCATGGATGGAACTACAAGATTATTATGTTAAGCAAAATAAACCAGTTGGTGAAAGAAGAAGACTATATGACTTCACTTATAACTGAAATCTAATGAACAAGTAACCTAATGAGAAAACTAGAACCAGAGACATGGAAATATGGAACAGACTGATAGCTGGAGGAGGGGAGGAAGGGAGGGGAATGGTGGGAGGAAGGGGGACGGGATTAGTCAAAGAAGAAGTATGAATGACTCATGGATATGGACAATGGAGAGGGGAATGACTGTGTGAGAGTGGGGTGGGCTGGGTAGAAGGACAAGAGGGAATAAAATTGGGACAACTGCAATAGAATAAACAATAAAAAATAAGGTAGAAAAAATTTCTTATCCCCTCAGGATATGGTTATTGAGTTTAGAGAGAGGAAGGGAGGGAGAGAGAGAGAGAGAGAGAGAGACTTGGATGTGAGAGGGAAACATCAATTGGTTGCCTTCCATACACACCCCAACTGGGGATTGAACTTAAAGCCTTTTGGTATATGGGATGACATTATTACAACCGAGTTACCTGGCCAGGGCCAAAGTGGTATTTTTAATTATAAGTTTAAAGAAGATTTTATTTATTTTCAGAGAGGGGGGAGGGAGAAACAAGGGGATGCGTGAGAGAAACATCAGTTGGTTGCCTCTCCCACATGCCCCCAACTGGGGATCTGGCTTGCAACATAGCCTTGTGCCCTGACTGGGAATCCAACCGGCAACCCTTTGGTTCACAGGCCGGCGCTCAATCCATTGAGCCACACCAGCCAGGGCTTTAATTATAATTTTATTACTTTTATAATATTTTTTGCATTTTTGCTCTAACTTGTTGTATTTTGTTTATAACTATGAATTGTGTAGATTTCAGAATTTCTTACCATACCTTAAAAAAGTCTCCAAGACTATACTTATATGTAATACCTTTTAAAGAAAAATTGGGGTGCAGATAAAGTAAGATTGAGGAACAAAAACATAATTCCTCCTTGATCTTACAGTTTCTTCTGTGGAAAAGATATGAGTAAAATTGAATACAGCAGTCTGTCATGCCTATCAACTTTGTTTCCAATCTGTACAGCTCCTGCTTATCTTACCCTGTCCTAGGCCAACCACATAGGCTTCCTTTGTCCAAGGATAAGATGAAAACAGTTTCATTGTATCTGCACACTTGCAAATATACACAAGTGTAGCAAAAGTTGGTCCTGTCCCTCTGGAAATATCACTAATTCCTATTAAGTGAGAGGCAGCATGGTGTACTGCAGGGATGGCATAGTTTTAGATGCTTACTCATCTTCCTGTTGGTTGGAGTACATGTTACGAACAATTCTGAAGCCATGCCTGAGATCTCTTGAGTAGTTATATCCGCTCTTGCTGCAGGGGGAGTGGCATGGATGTCACATATTTAACTTCCATAGGTGGTGGAGCTGGACTTATTTAGATATTTCCAACATATATTTTTAGGCAAGTTATTTTGTTCTTTGGGAATCTCAATTTCCTTATTTGGGAATCTCAATTTCCTTATTTGGGAATTGGGTCCAGTAATACCTCCTTTATATAATAGTTTGAATTGAGTAGGGTAATACATGTAAAGTACCTGCCCAGCATCTTGCAGATGATTGGTACTTAGCAAGTGTGAGCTCCACAATAAAGGGATGTCTTTAAACCAAGAATGATTACATTATGGCCCTGTGTCTCACTTTTCAGGGCTACTGTAGGAGGCAGTGGAGAAAAACAATACATGGAATATCTCTTTTGACTTAAAATTGGTTTTATATATGGATAGTTTAGAAATGTATTACTTAGAAAACAATTTCAAGTATACTGTTTTTCATTTGGCTTTATTCCCTGCTTACTCCAAGGTTCACAATTCTCCTTGGCTTGCTTTTCCTCCCCTTTCTTCTTGATAATCATGGCCACTAACTTTGTGGAAGCCATTTCATCCCTTGACTTTAGTGAAAACACCATTTTTTAAAGTATGCATTTCAGTTTTTTTTTTTAAGGGGGGGATGGTGTTCTTTTTATAGAAATGACAAACTTGTATGTTTTACCATTGATTATTGCTTTGATTGGTAGTTAGTTTGGCTCAAAAGGATGAAAGGCTTTTGGGAAGTAATAATTTCCCTGAGTAATTCACTGATGACTATAGAACACTAAACAAGAGTAATTTTAAAATACATATTGGATTCTCTGGCTGGTATAGCTCATTGGATTGAGTGCTGGACTGTGAACCAAAGGGTCGCAGGCTCAATTCCCTATCAGGGCACATGCCTGGGTTGCTGGCCAGGTCCCCAGTAGTGTGTGTGGGAGAGGCAACCACACATTGATGTTTCTTTCCCTCTCTTTCTCCTTCCTTCCTCCTCTCTAAAAATAAATAAATAAAATCTTTAAAAAAATAGAAAAGGTAAAATAAATACTTGATGGAACTATTAATTGGTACCATCTTTTTTAGAAGGTAAATTGGCAGTAACTCAGAGTAGGATTAATTTTGTAGAATTAGGACCCAATGACTGCATGTCTAACAATGTTTCTCAAAAATAATATCATAAGCGGTAAAAATATATGTAGTGAGATATTAATCGCAATGTTATTCATAAGAGCAAAACTAGGAAACAACCTAAACACTCATAATAGAAAAATAGTGAAATTATGACTCATCGTTATTATTCATTCATGTAAAAAAAGATCTATAGTTATATATGTACTGAACTAAAAATGTTTATAATATAGTAAGTGAAAATAATTGGGCTGTGCCATGTATAGAATGATTTGATTTTTGTTTAATAAAAACTGTATGTATATGTGTTATATTTTATATAAGCATTTTATATATACATAAGAAACACATTATTCTTAGTGGTGATTTTTCTCTGGGATTGAGTTTAGAGAGGCAGAGTAAGAAAATTTCACTATTAGATGTACTTTCACAAAAGGTGATAATTAGGAGTGACTTACATTTTTTATATGTACTTTTCTGTGATTTTTTTTTCAGATAAAACAATCTTAAATGGAGAGGGAAATTATGGATGCAACTAGCTACTTTATTGTTATTGTTATTATTAGGTTTTAAATTTATTTATTTTTAGACAGAGAGGAAGGTAGGGAAAAAGAGAGGGAGAGAAACATCAATGTGTGGTTGCCTCTTGCATATTCCCCACCAAGGGCCTGGCCTGCGACCCAGGCATGTACCCTGACTGGGAATCGAACTGGCGATCCTTTGGTTTGCAGGCTGGTGCTCAATCCACTGAGCCACACCAGCCAGGGCCCAACTTGCTATTTTAAATTAATTTTGAACTTAATGAGGATGTTCTTATTTATTTATATAATCATGCATATGTGTATGTTTATGTATTATACATGCACAGACATGTAGAGTGACTACAATTGGACTTTCAGTGAAGCTACAAGATGCATTATATTGATGTGCATTATAAAAGGCAAGACACAAAGTTTTTTCACACATCACAATGTACAATAATAATGATAGTTTTTAGGTTCTTTAAGAAGTGACAGGATTCAAAGCCAGGAGAAAAAAAATGGGCTTTTCCTTGTCCTGAGTTAGTAAAACCACTTGGGTAAAAGCTTTAGAATTGGTGGTTATGAGGCTACTAGCACCTAGGGTATCTTTTCAATTATAGTTGATGGTATTTAAGACATAAAACCTAAATAAGCATGTAAGGAATTTCCTAAAAAATGTTTTGCTAGTTACTCAAATAAGTATTATTGATACAATACTCATTTTGATTATGACTAAATACTGACCTCAGTGTTATTTTATGACTAAATACTGAGGTCAATATTTAGTCATAAATAAACAAGGTCAGTAAAGCATTGAGTCTTCAAAAGAAAATGAACCAAAGTATTAACCTAATGAAACTAGGAAGTCTGTCTCTTATGGGAAGTGGATTCAGTTAGTAAATAACTGAAGGTAGATTTAAGCAAATGTTTTGTGTTTGTAACAGTTATATGACCAAATACGGTAGCTGTTGTTTAAGTAGAAACCACCTTATGGTCCAGCTGTGCACATGGGTGGTGTTTCAGGGAATTCAAGTTTATTTGTTTGTTATTATCTGTGGGTGTCCTCATAAATAAAATTCTCAAGTGGGCCTGCAAAGTTAATAAAAGAATGATAAAAAACAACCCCAAACCAAACAAACAACAAAGTGACAGGAATTGTTTTGGAAACAGACTGTTGTTTAGTGCCACAGTAATATGTGTTCAGGTTTCTTTAATGCAGGTTACAGCTTGTTCATGTCTCCGAGTTAAAGTTTAAGTTTTATGGAAATTAGCCAACTGCATGACCTTTGAAACAGCAAAGAAGTATTCCAGAGTAGAGAAAGTCTCTCAGGACAACTGCTCCGGGTTTGGACTATAAGTTGGAATTCCCTTTAGACCATGTCAGGGATAAGTAGAAGCCATTAAAAAACTGTGATTTCTGTATTTTTGTTAAATTACACATTGCTGACCTGTTTAAATTCATTTTATAATGATCTGTTTTACATGTATTTAGCTTGTCTATGTGCTCTTAAGTTCATTTCATTCTGAATGATTTTTGAAGAATTGAATTTAATGACTCCTTTCTTAGATGTAGAAATTTAAGTTCCTTATGTAATGAAGAAAAGTCCTATTCCAAATTTAATAATTAAGATACCTAGTTATATCAGATTGGGAAATTTTCTGAAATTTTGCTTTGATGTCATTGGCAATTTTAGGTGTTCCAGGGACTGTTCAGTTTGCAAATTACCTAGGCTTCCGTTTTACCCTGTCACCCCCTCCCTGCAGAATAGCAACCATTTGCTCTGTGTTATTAGTTCTTTGCCTAGTGAAGGAAAATAAGTTATCTAGAAACTGAATTTTGTTTTTTTAGGCTTGATTAGTTTTGTGTGTGATGGAGAACATTAAGTTTTTAAAGTTCCCATGGGATCTCTTGGGTTTTAAATCTAGAGTTAATAGTGCCCTGACTGTGTGTCTCACTGGATTGAGTGCCAGGCTGTGAACCAAAGGGTCACTAGTTCGATTCCCAGTTAGGGCGCATGCCTAGGTTGCTGGCCAGGTCCCCAGTAGGGGGCACAAGAGAGGCAACCACACATTAATGTTTCTCTCACCCTCTTTCTCTCTTCCTTCTCCTCTCTATAAAAACAAACAAATAAATAAATAGATAAATAAAACCTTTAACAAAATTTAGAGTTAATAGTGTACTCAGGGGGCCAGCTTGCTTTTTGAGATTTGAAGTTTCCTGCTATTGGACAGTTTCTTCATTAATTTTTTTCCGTTCTTCTATTTCATGAGACCATGACATTCACAAGTGAATTAAGAGATTGAACTACTCAGAATCTAACAAGGAATGTTTAATCAGAGACACCCAGTGTGAAAGAACAATTAGCCTCTAAAATATTAATTCATAACCATTAGTATATTAATAGCTCTGTAAAAGTTTCACATATTCCTGAGAGGAATGGTCTTGATAACCTAACAGCCTTTTCCGTTTCTCATGATTCATTTCACCTTATTGAAATACTGTCTTAAACAGAAGGAAATGAATAGGCCTGTTCAGACCAGATTCTGAACTGTGCTACTTCAGTTGGAAGGGAATGATTTGTCAAATCGGTGCTTGTGGTGACTGTTAATCTGCAGGCAGCACAGAGGCCAACTTTTCTGCAGTTAGTAAACACTTCTGTAGGCTGGCAACAAGTGCTCCAATGCACGTCTCAAAGCAAGTGACAGATCGTTATTTTTCCAGGGATTTCATTTAGCTCCAAATTTAAGGTTTATCAGTAGTGTTTTCAAAACATGAAGTATTTTGAGGGCTAGATTCTGTCATTTATTTGTTTTGAAGTCTGTAGTCAAAAGCAATTTATGTGATGTTTATATTAATAATAGATTTTATTGGTTGAGTTCCTGCTTTGTGCCAGGCACTGTGCTAAGTGCTTTACATGTATTATTTCTGCAAAAACCATGCAGGGTAGATACTGCTATTTTCATTTATACATTAGGATTAAGCACTTGGACCTTTTATCAAGCTTCTTTCTTTTATTTCTATTTTAACTATTTATATTGATTATGCTAACACAATTTTTTAAATTTCCCCCCATCTCCCCTCCACCCTGCTGCCCCAATCCTCCAGCATTCCCCCCACCTAGTTCATGTCCATGGGTTGTACATATAAGTTCTTTGAGTCCTCTGTTTTGTTTCCTATACCATTTTTGACCTCCCCCTGTCTATTTTATGCCTACCAATTATGCTTCTTCTTCCCTGTGCCTTTCTCCACTATTCCTCCCTTCCCCCTCCCTACTGAAATCCCTCCATGTGATGTCCATTTCTCTGATTCTGTTCCTGTTCTTTGTTTGCTTTTAGTTTTTATTTTTGTTGTTTTTCTTTTCTTTTAGATTCATTTGTTGATAGTTGTGAGTTTGTTGTCATTTTACTGTACGTATTTTTGATCTTCTTTTTTTAAATAAGTTCCTTTAACATTTCATATAATAATGGCTTGGTGATGATGAACTCCTTTAACTTGACCTTCTCTGGGATGCACTTTATCTGCCCTTCCATTCTTTTTTTAAAGATTTATTTATTTATTTTATTTTTTTTTTAGAGAGGGAAGGGAGGGAGAGAGAGAGAAACATCAGTGTGCGGTTGCTGGGGGTTATGGCCTGCAACCCAGGAATGTACCCTGGCTGGGAATCGAACCTGGGACACTTTGGTTCCCAGCCCGTGCTCAATTCACTAGCTATGCCAGCTAGGGCTGCCCTTCCATTCTAAATGAAAGCTTTCCTGGATAGAGTATTCTTGGATGTAGGTCCTTGCCTTTCATGACTTCAAATACTTCTTTCCAGTTCCTTCTTGCCTGCAAGGTCTCTTTTGAGAAATTGGCTGATAGTCTTATGGGAACTCCTTTGAAGATAACTCTCTCCTTTCCTCTTGCTTCTTTTAGGATTCTTTCTTTATCTTTAATCTTGGGTAATTAATGATGATGTACCTTGGTGTGTTCCTCTTTGGGTCCAACTTCTTTGGGACTCTCTGGGCTTTCTGGACTTCCTGGAAGTCTATTTCCTTCACCAGATTGAGGAAGTTTTTCTTCATTATTTGTTCAAATAAGTTTTCAATTTCTTGTTCTTCTCCTTCTGGCACCCCTATAATTCAGATATTGGAACGTTTCAGGTTGTCTCAGAGGTTTGTAAGTCTCTCTTCACTTTTCTGAATTCTTGTTTTTTCATTCTGTTCCTGTTGGATGTTTGTTTTTTTCCTTTTGTTCCAAATCATTGCTTTGAGTCCTGGTTTCCTTCCTGTCACTGTTCCCTGAATATTTTGCTTTATTTCATTTTGGGTATCTGTCATTTGTTTTTTCATTTTTCAACCAAGCGTAATCAGATCTGTGAGCATTTTAATTACCAGGGCTTTAAATTCTCCATTAGATAGGTTGGCTATCTCCTTCTCGCTTAGTTCTCTTTCTGAGGTTTTGCTCTGTTCTTTCCTTTGGGCCATATTTCTTTGTCTTGGTGCACCTGGTAAGTTGTAAGGGGGTGGGGCCTTAGGAATTCACTTGGGCAGGGCAACCCTCTTTGCTGCGCTGCTGGGGAGGGGCCAGAGAGGTAACAATGCAGCTTGCCTGCTCATCTCTTGGTGTGCTTTCCAACGGACTCACTCTCGTGTGAGGCTGGGAGTTTCTCCCACTGTGGCAACTGACGTAGTCCACAGTCAGCTCTGAGTCTCAGTTTCCCCTTAAGTCAGCCCTGCCTCGACCACGTCGCTGCAGCCAGCCTGGCCCCCAAGGTCAGCTGCCCGCTGTGGCTTTTCTGAGCCAGCCTGCACAGTCTGCTGCCTCACGGGTCTGGTTGTTCTGGTTGACTTTTTGCTTAATTCCTTGGTTGTCTGGGTTCCGTGCAATTTGATTTCTGGGCGCTTCTGGTTGTTTATTGATTTTAGATTCGTTGTTATCCTCTTTTTGGTTGTGCGAGAAAGTGAAGGGTTTCTACCTATGCCTCCATCTTAGCCGAAACTCTAAGCTTCTTGTTTTTTAAGTGTTATTGAAGTATAATTCATATTCCATAAAATTAACACATTTAATGTATACAATTGAGTGGTATTTACTATATTTACAGAGTTGAGCAATCATCAGTGCTGTCTAATTTTAGAATATTTTCATCAGCTCATAAAGAAACCCTATTAACAATCACTTTTTAATTCTCCCTCTCCCTGCCCTAGGCAATCACTAAACTATTGGGTTGGCCAAAAAGTTCATGTGGTATTTTCCGAAAAATAAAAGACACATTTTTCATTCTTACCAATAACTTTATTGATTTATATATTTTGAGGATTTTGGCTGTCTCCCATGTCATATCATTCTCAGCTGAAGTCTCTATTTGATCGTTATCAACTTCACCTGGTCTGCCAGACCACGGAGCATCATCCAGCGAGAAATTTCCAGCATGAAACTTGGCAAACCACTTTTGACATGTTCAGTCGGTCACAGCATGTTCTCCATACACTACACAAATCTTTTTTTGCATTTCAGTTGCGTTTTTACCTTTCTTTAAATAATAAAGCATTATATGCTGAAATATTGCTTTTCTTTTATCTTCAATATTAAAATGGCTACACAAAATTTTACCAATTTTGATTAATTAAAAAATATGCTAATACAGCAACTGTCACAATACAATCTAACAAAATTGTTTCGAATGAAGTTAAAGACAGCTGAGCACTACTAGAGTCATCTTATGGAAAAAAACAAACAAGCTCTTTGGTCACCCCAGTACTTTCGGCCTATGGATTTGCTTTCTGTTTTTTTTATATCAGTGAAATCATACAATAATATGTGGTCTTTTGTGACTCCTCTTATTAATCCTTTTTCCTTTTAAAGTATCAGTCAAATGTTGTATTAATCAGGGTACTGATTCAGAAGAATGAAGCAATAATAATTTGGAAATAATTCTTTTATTATGGTTGAGTAATATGATGTTTTGAATATGTAGATTTCCCAGATGACTGATACTTCACACAAGCACATTTTAAGAGCAAAACTATTTAACTTCATCATCCATGGTTGATAGAAATCAACCTAAATTGCATGACATATTTTTCTGATTTCTTAAACACAGCATAATTTAACCCTTTATTAATAACCTGGGGTTCATAGTTTTGAGAGTTTATTACCCTGTTCAATAGTTTTATAGTGTCCTTGGGCATTTGAGGTATGTAAAACTGTTCACCTCTAGACTGGTGGTCTCTGATTGCTATGCTTTAAAAGTTTCTTATACTTCCGTCTGAGATCATTTCACTTACTTTAGATTTGAATTTCATGAAGAAATTTTTCTTACATGTTCCCACATTCAACAATATAGGCTTATTGCAGAAAAAGTTGAAAACTATAGATAAGCAAAAATAAGATGAAAAATTACCACATATACCTTACAGATAATCATTGTTAATGTTTTGGTATATATCTCTAAGGTCATACGTACATACATGTGTACATGTATGCAGGAGTGTCTATGTGTGTGAGGGGAGACCCCCCAAAAACTAATTATCTTCTGGAGGGCTGGCCCCTTGTAATACAGGCTTTCCTAGCTAGGTGAGTGTTCTAGGAACCCATCTGTATCAGTGTTGCAGCTGGCGTTGTTGTGAGAGGCTGCATTTGGCCTCAGTAAATTTTTTTTGAAGACTCTTGCAACACATTTGCTCAGTTCATGATGGGCAATTTCCAAGTGCACCTGCCCACACTGTGTTGAGTGTTCAGCAGTTTTTGACCCAAAATGGCATGATGTCTGTGCCCCCACCCTCCCTATTTACCCACTCTTGCCCTGAGTGACTTTTTTTTTTATTTCCCTGATGAAAAAAGTCCTCAAAGGGAAATGTTATGCTGATGTGAAAGAGGTGAAACAAAAAATGGCAGAAGCACTAAAAGGCATGATGTGTTCACAAACTGTTTTGAGCAGTGGAAAAAACATTTTGATAGGCGTATTGCATCAAATGGAGAGTGCTTTGAAGGTAACTGAGGTTAAAAACGAAGAATACACACACAACTTTTTATAAATAAATTCCAGGGTGTTTTGGGTCCTCCCTCTTACAAAAAGGAGTGTGTGTGTGTGTGTGTGTGTGTGTGTGTAAAGACTTAATATAATTCTGTATCTTTTTTCCTTTTTGTTTAATAGAATCATAACTCTTGAAATCTGCTCTTTAGATTTAAATAAGAATATATTCATAACTTTGAAAAAATAAACAAACATGTCAAAGAATTTTTTACAGACTATTTGAAAGAGAATCCAAAGAGCAGACACTTGTATAGGCAATCAGAATGCTGAAATGAATTTACTAATAGATGTAAAACTGGCCTTTCTTGGGGAAGTTGGCATGAGGCAAAGCGGTGGGTATTAGTTATATTTCCTCTGGACAAAATTCATTTGCATTATTACCAGTTTTCTGTAACTTACGGAGTTGTAAAATAGTTCAGTCAGTGACAGTGAAAGCCCCAGACTCCTGCAGAATCAAATAACCCTATAGGATGTGCCTGTATTTATTGAAAGGTTACCCAATAATCTTTTTTAAAGAATCACTTTTAATAATTGCATGCTATTTTATAATATGTTTGTAACAACATATTTAACTCTTTCCTCATTTTTGGACATTCAGGCTACTTCTGGTCATTCAACTTTATTTAAAAAAATAGAAAAGCACTGTGTGGTTTTAAGCCCTGTATCTTCTTTTAATTATTTCTTAATTATATCAGTTGCTGTGCCCTGCCTACCTCCTTCTCTAGTCTTGCAGTAACACTGTGGTTCCTGGAACTAGCAGTGTGTTTTTACATCTCTGTTCTTTTACACAATTTTTTCATTTTGCCATTCTCATCAGTCACAGCTCAGGTGACTCCTGCTTGCCTTTCAGATGCCACCTCTTAGTTCCTTTTCTCAACTCTCTTGTAGCACTTCCCACACCTTCTTTCTGTTACTTGTCTGCCTTTTCCATGAGGCTGTGAGATCTGGATTATGAGCTCGTTGAGGGCCATGGCAACATCTTTCTTTCAGCATTGAAACATTGTCTGGCAAGTGATATATCTCTTCATGTTTTTTCCATCATCACTTTGGGAATCAAATTTTACTTTCCCTGTTCTTGTACAGTGCTTACAACTACAGCGTAGACCTTACCGTATTCTACTTGGCATTAATTATATCGTTTGGCACTGAGTATGTCTCCTTCATAGGTTGTCAGTTCTTAGGGCAGGGCTGCGGTCCCATTCATCTTAGTAACTCCCAGGGAACCTTGGGCAGTGTTTAGTAAGCAGCCATAATGTTTACGTTAAATTGATTCATATGCCCAGAGGGCTTATGTTGTATATTAGGCCCTCTTCCTACTCTTCTGTCTTTTAACACTTGTCTACTTGCATCTCACCTAAGCCTTTTCTTTTCAATTAAGCTTTTGCTTTTTATTATGATAAAAACACACAGCATAAAATTTACCATCTTAGCCATTTTTAAGTGTACAGTTCAGTAGTATTACGTATATCTACACTGTTGTGAAACAGAACTTCATTCTTGCAAGTCTGGAACTCTGTACTTATCAGACAACTTCCCTTTTCTCCCTCCTCCTGGTTACCAGTCCCTGGTAGCCACCATTCTACTTTCTGTTTACCTGACTTTGACTACTGTAGATATCTTGTGTGAGTGGAATCATACAGAATTTGTCTTTTTGTGACTGGCTTATTTCAGTTAGCATAATGTCCTCAAGATTCATCAATGTTTTAACTTGTGGCAGGATTTCCTTCCTTTTTTAGTCTGAATAATACTCCATTGTATGTGTATATCACATCTTCTTTATCCATTCATGTCTCAATGGACACAGGTTGATTCTACTTCTGGGCTGTTGTGAATCATGCTCCTATGAACATGTATCTGTAAATATCTCTTTCAGACTCTGCTTTCAGTTCTTTTGAATATATACCCAGAACTGGGATCACTGGATCATATGGTAGTTCTGCTTTTTATTTTTTTGAGGAATCTCTATATTGTTTTCCGTAGCAGTTGAGTCATTTTACATTCCCATGAACAGTGTGCACAAGGGTTTGAATTTCTCCACATGCTCGCCAGCGTTCGTTATTTTCTGTTTTTTTGTTTTGTTTTGTTTTGTTTTTTGATAGTAGTAATTCTAATGAGTATGAGGGGATAGCTTGTCCTTTTGATTTACATTTTCCTGATTATTAGGGATATGAAGCATCTTTTTATAAATCTTTAAAGACATGTTCATTCACATTTTGTGCCCATTTTTGATCAGGTTATTTGAATTTTTTGTTGTTGCTGAGTTCTTTTTATATGTTCTGGATATTGACTCCTTATCAGATATATGATTTATAAATATTTTTTAAATTTTAGCTTTACTGAGGTATAATGGGCAGATATCTCACTTGTAAGATATTTAAAGTTCAATCATGGATTTGATAATATGTGTACATTGTGAAAGGATATACCCCTCATCAAAAACCCAGCCATCACATATCTGTCTGTCTGTCTGTCTGTCTTTGGTAAGGGCATTGAAGTTCTACTCTCTAAGCTAAGCTCAGTTATACAACACAGTGCTGTCAGCTGCACTCACCACCGTTCATATCAGATCCTCAGACCTTGGCGACTTTACAGCTGAAAGTTTGTACCCTTTACCAACCTCTCCCGATTTGCCTTACTCCTCAGCCCATGACAACCCCTTTTTACTCTTTTTCTGAGTTTTACTTTTCTGCTTTTTAGGTTCTGCATATAAATGATAACCATACAGTGTTCGTCTTTCTCTGTCTGGCTTATTTTACTTATCATAATGTCGTCAGGGTGCACACATGTTGTTGCAAATGGAGATTTGTAAGTATTTTCTCCCATTCTGTAGATTACCTTTTTACTCTGTGGATTGTGTCCTTTGGTGCATAAATAATTTTGTTTGATGTCATCCTGTTTGTTTTGCTTTTGTTTCCTGTGCTTTGGGTGTCACACCCAAGAAATCATTGCTCATTCCAGTGTCGTAAAGCTTTTTTCCTATGTTTTTTCTAAGAATTTTGTAGTTTCAGATCTTACATGTAGGTGTTTACCCACCTAACACACTGCCTGGCACTCATCACTCAGTATTCATTTATTGAATGAATGTGTTTTCCTGAATGTAGTAAGTGACAGCGTGTGTTGCAGGTCAGTTTGAGAAGCATTGCCAAGGTTGTAAGGTAGGACAGAGTTAGGTATCTGGTAGCACTGTCATTTTCATCTAAATAGGGATGTTATTCTGACAGCCAATACAAAGTCTTTTTAAAAATAAAAGAGGACCTTTGGTTCATTTGTTTTCTCTTACTCTTAAATTGTTACTGAAAACATTTTTAAAGATTTTATTCATTTCTAGAGAGAAGGGAAGGAAGAGAGAAAGAGAGGGAGAAAAACATTAATGTGTCAAAGATAAATAGATCGATTGCCTCTCGCATGCCCCCAACCAGGGACCCTGCCTGTAACCCAGGCTTGTGCCCTGATTGGGAATCAAACCAGTGACTTTTCCGTTCACAGGCCCATGTTCAGTCCACTGGAGCCACACCAGCCAGGGCTGGAATTTTATTTGTATTGGAGTTTTACATGCACATATTTTTTTAGAGTTAAATAATTTTATAGATTACATCACAAATAGCAGTCCTCTGCTCACACTTTCATGTAAGTTCTTTCTCCCCAGATGATCTCTTTTAACTGATTCTTTTAGGTTTTACCTTCATAACTTTAAATAATATACAATCATTACTTCCTGATTTTTCAGGGTCTTTTTGCTTTAGGTATTGGCCTTCCACCTTGGCTACCCACCCACACTTTACATATCATCTTCCTCTCCATGTAGTTAGAGCACAGTGTTGGTTAAATGTTAGATTGATATTTAGTATTTACATTATTATGGTTATGTAAATGCTGTTAACAGCTAAATCATGTGCTTTACCATGATTACATCTTTTCTTTCCTGCTGAAATTTCGTTTTCTCTGAAATTGTTAGGTTTTTATTTGCTTATTTTCTGTATGTTTATCCTTGAAATGTCTCTGATCTCTCTCCCAGTTATATGAATCTCCCCTTTATATAGGATCATTCACTTTAAGTGTTCTGTCGTTTCACCTTCTTGAGCAAGTCTATTCCTGGAGTCTTCTGCCCAACTCTGGTTTAGGTGAGTTGATCTCTGGGTGTGTGGCAGAGTAAGAGAATGGATCAACCTTCTTTAGCTAGTGATTCCCTTTGCTTCATGTGTTGAATCTTGTGTTTTTGCATTCTGTGCTTTATCTTTTTGGGTTTACTCCTTTGGGTTTCCTTGGCTCAGTGCATCTCAGAAAGACGTCTCTACCTGTCTTTTTCAATATGGGGTATCCCTCTGTATAAAGACCCTCTGTCTTTGCCCTCTAGATAATAAATCTTGAATCTTCTGCTAGGGTGAGGAAAGAGTATTCTCTTACCTGCATGGAGGAAGGGAGAGGAGCGGAGAGTCTGATGCTTCTTAAAGTTTCATCAAATCTTTCTGTTTACAACCTACTGTATCCTCATTTCCCGAAGGAATTGGTTCAGCTCATTCCTGAGCCTTTTGGATTTTCATAGTGTAAATCTCCCTGCTCTCCTATTGCCATTTAGGATTCATCTGTCAGTCATCATTTACCCACCTGCTTTCCAAACTTCAGAATTTTTTTGCTGCTGACTCCAGTCCTTTTTCGTCCTTGTGAGTTAATGATTAATTTCCCCCTTTATTGTCATTTAGTGAGGTATGAGAAAGAATGGAGGCTGTGCACATATTCTTCTGACTGAAAGTTCCCTGATCCAAACTGTCCTTAATCTCTGCTCTTCCTCTCTTGATGGTCTTCTGGTCACCTTTACCCATTGTTGCCTCTTACCACCAACTTTCACCATCATCTTTACTTACTTTTTCCAGCTTGTTGGACCTTTTGCCTCTCTTTTTCCTTGTAGCCCCTATTCTTTGCGCCCCACATTCTCTTTGTTTCTAGTGCCCCCAGGAAGCAGAGTAACCCTTCTGTCCCTTTGTTTCTTGTCAGTTTCTCTGCTTCCCAACATACAAAAAGGCACCAAAGAGTCGGTTCTACATGTTTTGTTAGCTGCTCAAGAAATTATTCTGAACAATAGCACAAACCACACACAAATCTTTAGAAATGAAATCTTTGTTGATTTAGCACATGACATGACTTTGCTTCTCTCTCATTCTTGCTACCCTTTATCCTGTGTCACGTGTCTTTGACTTCTTATCTTTGTATTGTACTAACTACTTGTATGCTGATATGTCTTCCTCCGTGCAGGTTTTGTCACTAGGCAGCAAGGTATTTACTTTTCAAGTAGAATAAACTTTATGAATAACAGAACAAACATCATATTGTGAGGGCTGAGTTTATTGTCCTGAATGATATGTGTTGTGAGACTTTCTGAATCGCCAAGCCTTGATCCTCTGTCCATAAAATAGGACAATAATCTCTTACTACTTTAGAGGATTTTGAGAAGCAAGTGAGATAGATTGAGCAAATATGTTTGGGGAACTCGGAAAGGCTATGTAATTTGTGTGCCCTTCCCATGCTGTCTTCTGCATAAGGTCCAGACTGAGGTGTGGGAGAGACGTTCCCATGTGCGGTGCATGGGCATCAGTGGGACTGAGTATATCCCTGGGGGAGATCTCTTCACTTTTGGGTGGAAGCTGTCCCTGCGTTGTGCTCTTAGCCTGGCAGATCTGGATCATTTGGCAGTACAGTTCTTGGTAGGGATGCAGGTGTTCTCACAGCAGTGACAGAGCCTTCCCAGGCAAAGGACAGCTGCAAGGAATGCAGGGTGGTGGCTGCCAGTTGCCGAACCATGGTCAACAGGTTTCTCTGCAGGAGAGACTCTCTGTGGGAGAGACTCCCCAAGGGATCTGCAGGAGCCCATAGTGGGCGAAAGCCAGCAGAAGCTTTATTAGCATTTTTGTGACCACAACTATATGCATTGACTGCTAAGTAGTGGAGGAATTTAGATTTCATAAGTTTTGTGATTCTTAGTAAATTGACTCTAGCATTCTTGTTTCTCTTAAGGTTGAGCATGCCTGTTCAATTAACTGCTTTGTAAAATCAGTATCTTAGTTGACTTAGCTGCTATGAAGGAACCTATTATCTTTGAGTAAAATTAGCTGTACAGTGATTGTTAAAATTTTTAAGATTTTAAACCACAGCATGACTTATTCAGGGAACCAACGGAAGACCAATACGTTAATTTTCATTTAGGTAATTCATTTGGGAGCGGCTGATTGATAGGTTTCAACATACGAGGGGGAACCCAAAATACCCTGGAATTTATTTATTAAAAAAGTATGTGTTTATTTTTAGATGTTTAAAATTCAGTCACCTTCAAAGTACTCTCCATTTGATGCAATACACCTATCGAGACGTTTTTTCCACTGCTCAAAAAAGTTTTTGAACTCGTTGATTTTCATGCCTTTTAGGGCTTCTGCCATTTTTTGTTTCACTTCTTCTACATCCACAAAATGTTTCCCTTTGAGGATGTTTTTCATCTGGGGAAACAAAAAATGTCACTAGGGGAGAGATTGGGTAAATAGGAAGGGTGGGGTGGAGTCATGCCATTTTTGGTAAAAAACTGCTGAACATTCAGCGTGGCGTGGGCAGGTGCACTCATAAATCAGCCGTCATGAAATGGGCAAACATGTTGAAAGAGCCTTCCAAACACATTCACTGAAGCTGAGTGCAGCCTATTACAATAATGCCAGCTGGTGCACTGACACAGATGGGTTCCTAGAACACTCACCTAGTGAGGGAAGCCTCTACTATAAGGGGCCAGCCCTCCGGAAGGTAATTCCAGGGGTTTTTCGGGGGTCTCCCCTTATATGTTTGTTTTGTTGAGATGTAACTTCTTCCATTTTGTTTTTCTTTCAGTTTTTTAAAGGCTGTTGTTCTGTGTACTTTAACTTTGATCTTTAAGTCTTGAAACTTTGACAAGACATGAGGTAAGTTTATTTTTAATCCTTAGGTGGTGAGGATTGAGCCAATCACATATTTCAGGTCATGGCACACCATCAGTATTGGTCTATGCTGCAAGTCCTTTGTCTTAGCTTTTAAAATTGATTAATTTCCTTTTACCTCCACTCCCCACTTCTCTTTCTGTCTGTAGCTACTAATATGTTTGATATATATCCTTGTATTTATATTTTTGTAAATACATGACTTTTTTTTTGATGTGGTTAAATTTACCTAAATGGTACTGTGCTGTAGTTTGTTTTCCTTCATATTCTTCCCAAACCCCTTTGCTATTTAAGGGCAATTTAAGTACCGACCATCTTTGTTGTTGTGTATATGTCTGGTTCTTCGTTTCTACCTGGCATCTACTCTTCTGTAAATGCTTTGTCCTCTCAGTGATGGACACCCAGGTCACCTTCACCTCACCACTACCACAGACACTGGGATGAACAGCCTTACACTTGTTCTTTTATGGTCTGTGAAGAATTTCTCTGGACGTATGCACAGGAGTAGATTGCTGTGCTTAAGCTCTGCCAGATTTGGGTCTTTGTCAGTGTGTGCAGAGGATCATATTTCTTCATCTTCCTGCCAGCACTTGACTTTATCCACCTCTCTAATTTTTACTTGGTAGGGTAGGGTGGTATCTTGATGTTTTAATTTGCATTCTCCAACTCCTAGTAGTTGCAGCATTTCTTTGTATACTGTTAGAGCCATTTAGAATGTCCCTTCACTGAATAACCTGTTCATATCCTTCACCCATTTCTTTAATTAGGGTTCCTATCTTTCCCAGGTTCATTTACAGATGTCTCTTGTCTAGTTTAAAATATTAGCCTAGTATTTGCCTTTTCCCAGTCCGTCATAATATGTTAATTTTGTCAATGGTGCCTTTTGTTGAACAGAAGCTAACTTTGATGTAATCTCAAGTCTGTAATTTTTTTACCTAATGGCTTTCTGGGTCTTGTTAAATATAATAAAGACATTCTGCATTTTAAATTATATACTGTATATTTCAGCCTTTCATTAATCCATCTGAGTCCATCATCTTATATGGCATAGAAAAGTAATTCAATTTTATTTTTCTCCATGTAGTGAGGCTGTTAATACAACCCCACAAACTAATTTGTGGTGCCAGTGTTCTTACATTTATATGTCATATTCCTGTATTTCCATCGCTCACTCTCTAAGAGTTTTAGTTTTAGTGGATAAATTTGTTTTTCTCACATTGGTACCAATGCTTTATTACTCTGCTTTGTGCTGTGTTAAAAACTCATGATATATAAATTTTAAAAATACCATTTCTCCCTCAAATTAATCTATAAAGTCAGTGTGGTCCCAATTAAATTCCATTTTTATTAAGAATAAAATTTTACCCTGGCTGGCGTAGCTCAGTGGATGGAGCGCAGGCTGGGAACCAAAGTGTCCCAGGTTCGATTCCCAGCCAGGGTACATTTCTGGGTTGCAGGCCATAACCCCCAGCAACCGCACATTGATGTCTCTCTCTCTCCCTCTCTCTCTCTCTCTCTCTCTCTCTCCCCCTCCCTCCCCCCTCCCTCCCTTCCCTCCCTAAAAATAAAGAAATAAAATCTTAAAAAAATTAAAATTTTTATTTTAGAACTTTATATTTGTAGAAAAAAATGTGAAGATAATACAGAAAGTTCCCATTGCTGTTCACAACTTCTTTAGTCTTTCTTAGTTTTTCCTTAACCCTGTTTTTGAAGTATATCTTTTTTAACTTCTCTGATAATTCTAATATCTTTTTAATTTTGGTTTGGGCATCTATTTGATTTTTTTCCCCTCAAGAATTGGTTATATTGCCCTGGCTGGTGTGGCTTAGTGGATTGAGTACAGGCCTGCGAACCACAGGGTCACTGGTTTGATTCCTAGTTGGGGCACATGACTGGGTTGTGGGCCAGGTCCTCAGTTAGTGGGTGTGCAAGAGGCAACCACACATAGATGTTTGTCTCTCTCTCTTTCTCTGTCCCTCCCCTCTCTCTAAAAATAAATAAATAAAATATTACCAAAGAGAATTGATTATATTATTCTTGGCTCTTTGTATGTTGAGTAATTTTGGATTGTGTCCTTGGCATATTGAATATTATGTTGTGAGAGCTCTTTTGTCCTGTTAAAATCTTTTGTAGAATGTTGAGATTTTTTGTTTGTTTGTTTGTTTTAGCAGACAGTCAACTTGGTTAAGTTCAGGTGTCAAGTTTGCTTTCACCTTCTATGGGTGGTGGTTCTGGTGTTATTTTAGTTCTCAGCATATGCTATGCTGTTTGAAACTACTCTGCCCATGCACTAATGCTGCCTTTCTTTGGATTTGTTCTACACATGCGAGCTTGGGCGTCAGCCTGAGACTTGTACCTTTTTAGATACAGAATCAGGGGCTTCCTTTCTAGCTTTCTCCTGTTTGATGTATCTGCCATATTCCTGGGTTCCCAGAGCCCCCTTTCCCCACGTAGTTCCATGACTGGACCTGACCTCATGCAGGGTCAAGAGAATAAAAACAAAAAAAGAAAAAATGGAAATTTTGCTTTTACCCTTTGGCTTGTGGTATTTACTTATTTATTTATTTAGCTAGATATCTAGCCAGAATGAGGAAGTTTTTCTCAGCATTTTTAATGTGTGTGTCCACTGTGCTGTTTGTGACTTGGGCCACCTGGACCAAGCTGCATTTGGGTCAAAGCTGAGAGGTGAAGGAGTTAAAAGGAAAAGAAGGAATCTCACTGGTACTGTAATTCTTCAAGTTTTGACTTCTGTCAGTAATTTGCCTACTATTTCTTTACTTTTCTCAGTCTTCAGGTAGTTTCTTTTAGTATTCAGCTTGGAGTTTTTAGCTACAATCAGAGAAATGGGCTGTAGTGTGCTTATTCCATTGTGACTGACACCAAAGTTTGTATCATTATTTAAAACGGTAAAACTTTGATGAAAAACAATTCCACAAAAGTTGTATGAAGTCAAGCTTTGTATAAATGATTTCAAGGACATTTCCTGATTCTTCTGAATTAGAACATAGCACTGATAAGCCTTGTTTTAAAGTGTTTTATTTATCTTTTTTTTTCCTTCCACAAGACTTTCTCTCCCTTTTTATTTGCCATGGTAGGGAAAAGTGGCATTCCTACCTCCATTGTTTGCTACACACACACACACACACACACACACACACACACACACATGCCCCCTTACAACTGATTTGAAATACACACACACCTGGTCCTTACAACTGATTTGAAATAGTCCCTAACTTTTTTGCATGGTGAAATTTGTTTTGGTAGAATATGGTTTATTCATTTAAGGGCAGAAAAAGTATCAAATAGCAGAGAACTAGTTAACGGCATGGATTTGTGAAGCCAGAGAACTGACTGGTACTCCATGTAAGTTTTCCATGGAACTGCCTCTCAGTCTGGGAGAGTGTTGAGCTGTTAGTAACCCTCCATGTGTTAAAACCCTGTGGGGAGATTTGAGTGGTGAGCTGGAGCTGCAGGAGTGCTTGGTACACCTTTCTGTAGGTCAAACATGTTAGGTTGAATCATGTGAAATTGCTGTTTTTGTAAGTCAAAGACACTCAGATATTGGCAATTTTATATAGCTCAAAACTATTTAACTCTCAGTTTTGAAATTTGGAGCAAGAAAATGACACCTCAAGTTTAAATATCATCTGTATTAAGTTAATGATTGCTGCTTTAACATACAAATCCAAAATCTCAGATGCATAGTAAGATCTAAAATGGGCATTCCTGTTGTTGCTTAGTGAAGTCATTCAGAGACAGGATGATGAAGGCTCCTCGGTTGTCCATACATGGCTTCTGGGTGTCCTAGGGGTTGATAAACAGCCAGAGGACTGGGAAATGAAGATGGTGACAAAAAGAAAGCGAGTGACAAAGCATACCCACTTCTTAATCTCAGCCAAAGTGGACATATTTGTTTGGTGAGAAGGAACCACAGGCAATGGGGGGGTGGATCAGGAATTGGAGTTTGTATTGTCAGCCGCTTTCCAGCACCAGTTGTGAAGGGAAACGAGTCTCTGGTGCGCAGCTGTCTTCTACCACACCACTTCTTGAACCCTTGGAAAACGTCTTTTTACTGTTTGTATTAGTTTGCCTGACTGCCATAACAGATACCACAGCCTGTGTGGCTTAAACAACAGAACTTATTTTCTCATAGTTCCGCAGACCAGAAGTCCAAGGTCAAGGCGTCAACAGGTTTGGTTTCTTCTGAGGTTCTCTCATTGGCTTGCTTCCAAACGGCATCTTTTCATTGTGTCTTCACATGGTCTTTTCCCTACATGTCCAGACTCCCTCTGCTAAGAACACTAGTTCATTGGATGAGGGTCCACCCTAATGGGCTCATTTCAATTTGTTCTTCTCTTTAAAGCCTGTCTCCAAATGCAGTCACATCCTGAGGTACTGAGGCTTAGGGCAGCCCATAACACCCAGCGTATGTTGTAAATGAATATGTTTTCCCAGAAGTAGTCAGACTATATTAGAAAGAAAGAAGAAAGGAATGCTTGATCTATGTTATAATTTTACTTTTAATGGATCAGTAATAAATCCTGAATTAAATACAGGGTCCAGCAGAAGGAACGCCTGCTGAGTGTGGCTGGTAGGGTAATGCTATGGGTGTAATCATTTATAGTTTTAATGTGAGCATTTCACCTAAAATGTCACAGGGTGTGCTTGAGTGTGATACTGTTATGTTACAGAATTACATGCTTCTGATTTTGAAGTAAAAAGAGTTTGTAATAAAAAAGGGGTGTTATTTGTGCTGGACCCTGTGTATCAATATTAATGAAGATTGCCAGTGTCTCAAAAGACATTTTTTCCTTATTTATTAGTCAAGAAAAAAAAGTATAGTGATGAAGATAGTTTAGTTTTCAGTGAATGTGGTCATTGTTTTTTTCTTTCCCAGAATCTGCTAAATGTCATAGTTTTCCTCTCTCCCAGAGTCTAATAAATGTTAAGTCCTTATTGTATCTTGTTCAAGGGATATATGAATTACTGAAACAGTAAAGAGAATTACTAAACATGTCATCTATAAGGAAATTCTAGATCATGGGCCATTCTCTCTTCACCACCCTCTATAATATAAAAGTAAATATCTACTGGATATGGAGACATGTTAAATGATGTTTTGTTACTGAAAGTCAAAGCTGTGGTATGTGGTTGGTGGTATCCTTTTAGCTGGACATTTGGAGGTGGAAAGAGAATGTGCATTTGAATTCCCCCGTCTGAACTGTCTAAACTGTTGGACCCATTTTCTTGACCTGCTCCTTTGTCACAGTTATCTGGGGGTGGATTGGGGGTGAGGCTCTAAGGGAAGGGTAAGGCTCTTAACCCTTTTATAGGAGTCTTAATCCCTTTATAAGAGATTTATAAGGGAAAGACAAATACCGTATGATCTCACCTATAAATGGAATCTAATGAACAAAACAAACAAATGGGTGAAATAGAAGCAGAGACATGGAAACAAGGAACCAGAGGGAGTGGAGGGGAGGAGGGTGAAAAGAAAGGGAAGGATCAAGTCAAGGAACACGTATAAGGGACTGACCCATGGACATGGACAACAGTGGGGGGACTGACTGTGGGAGCAGGGGGGTGCAGGGTAGGGGAGAGCAATAGCGGGGCAGGGGAAATTGGGGTGACTGTAATAGAACAACAATAAAAAAATAAAAGTTTTTTCTCCTAAAAAATTTTAAAAGTTGAAATGAGAAAGTTCTGATTTTCCTGTGTATGTTATTTAAAATTGTCATATCATGAAAACAGACCTGTGCAATTTGCCTTTTATTTTCTTAGTAGTTGTGTATTATATATATAATCATACATATATAAAATCATATATAATCACATATATAATCATATATCTGTGTTCTCCCTCTCTTTAAACACACACACATTTGAACATCCAGAGTTTTCTATGTGTATTAATTGGATCAGTAAGTATTTGCACCTACTAAGAGCAAACATCGTTCTGCACAAGATAGTTGCTGACATTGTAAGGTACGAAGATATAGGCAGACAATATGTAGATATTCGATGCAAAAACACATAATTTTTTTTCAATACTTCAGGTCACTTGAAGTCTTCCTCTGAGTGAGCAGCCTTAAATTTGTAAAACGAGATTCTCAGAAGTTTGACTTCATTCTTTCAACAAGACTTTTATCAACTCATTGTTTAGTATATAATGGGGAGAGCTAAATGACTATGTCCTAGGACCTGGTCCACAAACAGCCCACAGTTTAATCAGGAACTAGTTTATAAGAAAAAGGAAATTAAAATTTGATTATATGCTGAGGTAAGTGATAGTAAAGGTATGAAAAGAAAATGCCATGGCAACAGAGGGGAAAGGATGGGGTTTCCAGGAAAAGCCTCACAGAGAATGTATATGTATATAAAATACATACCTCTCAACTATGGCTGTAGGTAAATGGGAGTCAGATTCTCTGTGGCCCTTGGAACCAAAGCCTTTTAATTATTCATATAATTTAACATCCATCTAGGAGTGGAAGTTTATTTAAAAAATGCATCTCCTTCCATTTGAGCCTTCAGTCCTTTGGGAAAGATGGGTATGGGAGCAGCTGTGTGACAGCGTTACAGATGTTTCTCTTTGGGGTTTCTCACAGCACAACTCCAGTTCCATGGCTTTGCTTAGGTGGCCCTTCCTGTTCAACACAAAATATTCCTCACTTGTCTTCATTCAGCCTGTAGAAACAAAGCAAAAACTTTTTAAAAATCACAAAGTTGGAGCTACTGTTTTATCATCCTCACATGTCGTCTTTTTCTCTTCAAAGCTAAAGTATCCGTCACATGCTGATATACAGATATCACCCCCAGACTAAGACCATAATTATCTCAAACTTTGCTGAGTATATGGCTCTTAAAAAAAAATACACCCTCTAAAAATAAAAATGAAATATTTAAAAAATATACCTTTGCAAAGAAGATTCTTATTTCTCCATTTATATACTATGAAGTTAAGATATATTTCCTATAAAAATGTTTTATAGTATTTTTATATGCATAAGCAGGCCTGAAAGCATTTGCTAAGGAGAGAGTTGAGGGTTGCTAACCTTGTGGCGGGCTGAAGGGGTGGTGCAGTAAGAATGCCTCTATAACAGTTTGTTTCAGCGGACGGGTACTGAGTGCTGTGGTCAGAGAACTATCGCTGGGCCCTCCGACAGATAAGAGTGAGCAACAAAAAGAACAAAAATTCGAACAAATACAGGCTCTGTTTTTTTTTTTTAAGATTTTATTTATTTAGTTTTAGAGAGGAGAGGGAGGGAGGGAGAGAAACATTAATGTGTGGTTGCCTCATGCGCATCTGCTACTAGGGACCTGGCCTGCAACTCAGGCATGTGCCCTGACTGAGAATCGAACCAGTGACCCTTTGGTCCACAGGTCGGCATGCTGTCCATTGAGCCACACCAGCCAGAGCTGTTTTGAAGGACCTTCCAATTTATTGCACTGTTTCTGAATCTTCTGCCTTCCATTCTCCAACTTTGCCATTTCCCAGAGTTTTGATTTATCAATTCTGTAATTTGGAAAGTCTTTACAGCTAGTTTGCTTAAATTATTGGTTGTTGGTTCTTCTTTGTGCAGTCCGAATTTAAAATAATAGAAAACATTTTGGTGTCCTGGCGCCTTCTTCCGTAAATTAACATTTACATGGTGGCTGCTCTTCAGAGAGCGCACCGATCCAGTCCCTCTGGTATGGTGACTCTTCATGGACGGCATTAAATCGGGTCTGAGCAGCACTAGGAGACAGCTGAGAGTGTGAGAATATGCCCAGTGTCAGCTTCTTGGCTGGGGTGTGCTGTTGAAACAAAGAACGCTCTTGGCACCCAAAAACTGTTGAAATGTGTACCATTGTACATGTGAGCTCTAATAAATAAAGATGCATAGGGTATTTCTTGCTTTCATTTGGTCAGAACTAAATGGTTATGAATCCTTTTAGGCTTTTTTCTAAATCTGTCCTGCATTATTAGCATGTAATCCAGAAGAAGTAAATTCCACAAAATCTCCAAATACACCGCTTACCCAGAAGCCAGGCTTCTGACGTCATCAGCCACAGCACTTGGTTCCATTAAACACACAACTGCTTGAACATTTACTGTGGAAAGCTTTGTGCTGGCTGCGTCAGGATGTAAAGAGACCAGTAAGACTAAGTACCTGCAGGTAGCTTATGGATTTAGTAGAGCGCCCTCCTCTAGTTGGTCCAGCTGCCATCCCATTGTAAGTCCATTTCTTCCTGGCCTACCCCGGTTTGTAGCCACCTACAATTCGGTGTTGACGCCGACTCATTCAGTATCGTGGTTACAACATAATCTATGTAGCCTTATCTTTAATGTACAGCAGGTGTTAGAAACAGAGATGTGGCGATGTGCCTTGTGCTGTGGACAAGTGTCTGCTGTGATTGACAGAGAAGCCCATTGTGGGACTAATCACTTATAATACTATTTCAGGGCATTTTATTTTTCTATTGGAGCCCTGTGATTGTCCTAGTTCAAAAAGGCAGAACCCAGATGGGAGGCATTCTCTAAAAATAATCCAATTTTGATTGTGTCCTTTTTCTATAGAATGCATTTTATTTTATTTCATTTTTTTTAATTTTTAAAAATATGTTTATTGATTTGAGAGAGAGAAACACCTGTGTGAGAGAGAAATGTCTATTGGTTGCCTCCCCTATATGTTGGGGATTGAAGTCACATCCCAGGTACATGGCCTGACTGGTAATTGAACCCCCAACCTTTATGTGTATAGGATGACACTCCAACTAAGAGAGCCACACCAGCCAGGGACAGAATGTGTATTTCCCCTTCCTCAGACTAAAAATGTAGTGTAGAATAAATAGTGTGGGCAGTATTTTTGCATGAAATTACTTAAACTTATTCAAATAATTTTCCTTCTTAAGTATTGTAAAAGTGATCAGGGATAAATATTTATGATTTCTATTTAAGTACAATGAGGGCATTTTGGAGATGTGAATTGTGCTGTGACTTCCTTGACTGTGTTTGATAATATTAAGAGTTCTTGGAAGTTTTTTCCAAAAGCTTGCAATCTGAAAGTAGATGAAATGTTTGAAATTAATTTCAGCTGTAATTGTATCTTTCATGCTGATAGTCTCTTGCTTGCTTCATGTTACAAACACATGTGAAGTACACATTTCATAATCAAAATAGCTAGGAAACTCCATCTAAAGGAAATGTAACTTCTTCATAAGTTTTGAGTTATTTTACTAGGATTACAGTAGGTTAATTAGATTAGATCAATCTAATCTAATTAGGTTGTCGTTTACCTAAGCCTGCTGCTTTTAGTATCTAGAAGGGAGTAGAAAACAACAAATAGCACTTCTCCACCCAATCCAGATTTTGAATAAATTGAAAAAAAACCCCTAAAGAATTAGCAGACAGGGGTCATGATATTGCTTTCATTATTGATAATGGCAAAGGTAAAGGAAGCACTCTAGTATTAGAGGCAAATTGGCTTTTGCTCACTGAATTCCAGAAGTAGGCTGACCTATGTCTTGGTCATAGTGGGACTGCCCTGGGTTAGAGAAGGCATATGTGTTATACAGACCCTTCACCTAGCCTGACTCCTACTGGCAGTTCACTAGTATGAGGAAGAAGGGCACGGCTGGCCTGTTTATTCTTCCAAAATTCTCCAGCAGATCACTTGCTTCCGTTCCCGAGATAGAATCATCTCAGTGACAGAGAAATGCCAGAGATGTTACAACTGCTGGCTGGACCTCCATTCATGGAAGAATACTTCAGAGGTGAGGAACAAATGTTCTCCTCTAGCGCTCGGCTCCTCCCATGCATGGTTTACATGAAGAGTGGGTTGGTGACAGGGTAGGAAACAATAGCATAACTTGGCCAAGGAGTAAACCTTTGTTTTGGGAAAGAGACCTTATAACAATAGGCCTCTTGGAAATTATCGCTAAGGTTTGTTTACCAGACTAACGGGGATTGTCTGCCCTCAGGCAGCCCTCACTGCCATTCTGAAACATCTGTGACTTGGCACTTTCTCCTGGGCAATAAATGAAGGTCCCCAACCTGGTTTTCTGCAGTCCATTAGCGTTTTAAAATATACCTGCCTCTCTGTCTCCCCTTTGTTAGTTTTCTTCACAGACTTATTTCATTCTCTCTCCCTTCCCATGTTTGTAGCCAACTTTCTTTGCACTCAACACTCTCACCTTGGCCCTGAGCCACTTACACAGCTTTAACTGTTTTGTATCCTGATGATTTCCAAATCTCTGTCTCCTACCCAACTCTCTGTTCTGAGCTCCATATTTATGTATCCAACACTCTGTTTAACTGTTCCACTGGGGCCACCTAAAACTAAACTTACCTCTTCCACCCATCCTCTCATCAACATCTCAGAAACTCTTGCCTTTTATTCTGTGTTCACAGTCTTTGGGAGTGGTACCTTGGCCTATCTACTAGGTTAATCCATAAACCCTGATGTTAACTTAGGCTCCTCCTTCTTGGTAATTACTTATCTCCCAGATCAGAGGTCAGCAAGCTATACTACTGGGTCAAATTTAACCAGAGACCTATGAGCCAAAAATGGGTTTGACATTTTTGAGTGGTTGCTTAAAACAAGCAAATATATATGATATCTGTCCAGAAAGTCTAACCATTGTTAATATAATGAAAATGGTTTGTGCAGCATCCATATAACATGGCAGCCAGGAAGAGTGGACTGGAATGTGCATGTGTGAACAATGACAACTTCACTGTACTAGTCAGTGGGGGCAGTAAGCGCTGGTGAGTGAGCATGTGTACTGTGTGGCTGTTTCATTTAAAATGACTGAGGGAGTAGAGCAATGAATCTGCATCTGTTTTTGCATTAAGCTTGAACATTCCTCCACTGAAACCATTTGGATGATTCAGAAGTCCACAGCTATGGGCAACTGGTAATTGGCAGCTTCATCACCACAGCATGCCCACTCATGCATCACATCTCGTGCAGAGTTTTTTGGTGAAACATCAAATCACCAAGGTGGCTTAGCCCTGTTCCAGTCCAGATTTGGTGCCCTATGACTTCTGACTTTTCCCAAAACTAAAATCACCTTTGAAAGGGAAGGGATTTCAGACCATTGATGAGATTCAGGAAAATACTATAGGGAAGGTGATGGTGATTGGGAGAACTGTGTGAGGTCCTGAGGTGCCTACTTTGAAGGGGACTGAGGTGTCATTGTTCTGCATACAATGTTTCTTGTATCTGGTATCTTCAATAAATATCTCTATTTTTCATGGTGCGTGGCTGGATACTTTCTGGACAGACTATTTTATGTATATATATCAGGCACCCTATGTGGCCTGCAAAGCTTAAGTATTTACTATCTGATTCTCTATAGAAACCTAATCATCTCCTCTCTTGTTTAAAATCCCACAGTGTATTTTGCCCTTTTTCCTCTGTTTCCTTCTTGCAACAACCTCTTTACCCTTTAGGACTCTGCTCAGTTGGACTCGCCATTTCCGTTCAGCCCACCTGTCTCTGATGGAGTTCTGCCCCCACTCAACCTTGTATTTCTGTTGTTGCACATTCCAGTGGCATTCCGAGCACTCCTTGGCCATTCAGTCGTCCCTACTACACTATTCACACCTTGACAGCAGGTTCCATGTCCCGGTCATTTTATATACCTAGCATCTGACATATTATAGGATTATAATAAATTAACACTTATAATGGGTCTTTTGAGGAGTAGTTTCTATTCCTAAGATACCAAAAATAGTAGTACTCTAAAGATACCAATTACCAGTTTGTTGATAGGCAGAATTTATAGCTTCCTGATTTTTGATTTAATCATATTCTGTTGATTTCTCTGTAAATTAAATATTTAAAAGTTATTAAACATAATTATGTTATATTCTCTTGATTTCTGTTTCATAACTTTTTAATTATTTAATTTTTTAATTTTGACATAATTGTAGACTCACATGCAATTGTAACAAATAATACAGAGAGATCCTAGTTACGTTGTACCCAGTTCCCCCAGTGGTAACATTGAAAAACTGTGCTACAGTATCACAACCAGGATATTGACATTGTTATAGTCAAGATACAGAACATTTCCATCACCACAAGGATCCCTCCCTCCTGTTGCCCTTTTACAGCCACCCCTTTGTTAGGGGTGGCTGTTACAGCCACCCACTCTCCCTTGCACATAGCTCTCCCCACCACCCAGGGCAATATTTTCCATTTCTGTAATTTTGTCATTTCAAACAAAATAGAAAGCAGACTCGTAGTTGCAGGGAACAGACTGATTGATGGTTGGCAGAGGGGAGGGGAGTTAGGGCACTGGGTGAAAAAGGTGACAGGATTAAGAAGTACTAATTGGTTACAAAATAGTCAAGGGGATGTAAAGTGCAGTGTAGGGAATATATAGGCAATAATATTTTAATTACTATGCCAGGTGGGTCCTTGAAATTGGGAGGGTCACTTTGTAAGGTATATGATTTTCTAACCACTGTGCTTTACACCTGAAACTAATACAAAATAATACTGAATGTAAACTGTAATTGAAAAATAAAATAAAAGAATGTGTGGGTGGGATCAGAGTATATAAACTTCTGGGATTGGATTTTTCCCACTCAACATAATTCTTTAGAGATTCATTCAGGTTTTTCTGTTGCTGAATTTTTGTAACTTTTAAAACATGAAGCAGTCCCCTAGTTTCATATAACTGCAGTTTCTTTAAAGGGTTTAAAAATTTTGCCCTGGCTGGCGTACAAAAAATCAATTAAAAATAATTGAATAATTATTCTAATTGTAAATTAGAATAATTTACAATTATTCTAAAATAATTGTATAAATTATTGGGGCCCGTTGGGGCCCGTGCAAGAGGCAACCACACACCGATGTTTCTCTCCCTCTCTTTCTTCTTCTCTTCCCTTCTCTCTAAAAGTGAATAAATAAAATCTTTAAACAAAAATTTTACTTCTTTTTCTTGAACTACAACAGTGGTTTTTAACCTTTGTACTCTTTTTTTTTAAATTTTTTTAAAAGACTTTATTATTTATTTTTAGATAGGGAAGGGAGGGAGATAGAGAGAGAGAGACAGAGAAACTTCAATGTGTGGTTGCTGGGGGTTATGGCCTGCAACCCAGGCATGTACCCTGGCTGGGAATCGAACCTGGGACACTTTGGTTCCCAGCCCGTGCTCAATCCACTGAGCTACGCCAGCCAGGGCTTGTACTCTTAAATTATTAAGACTCAAATAGCTTTTGTTTATGTGTATTATATCTATCAATATTTACCATTTAGAAATTAAAAACAACTATTTTAAAAAATATTTAAGTCATTTAAAATGACAGTAATAATTCTATTATGTGTTATCATAAGTAACATATTTTATGAGGAATAAAACTTTTCCAAAGCAAAAATATATTCAATGAGAAACACCATTTTACATTTTTATGACCCTAATGTCTAAATTATCATGTCTACTTTTAAAAATAAATTTATTATTGATTTTAGAGAGAGGAAGGAAGAGAGAGAGAGAGAGAGAGAGAGAGAGAAATATCAGTTTGTTGCTCTACTTATTTATGCATTCATGGTTGCTTCCTGTATGTGCCCTGACTGGAGAGCCGACCTGCAACCATGGTGTGTCGGAGTGACACTGACCATCTAAGCTACCCGGCCAGGCCCCATATCTGCTTTATAATTTAATGTGTTGTATGAATTGTTTTGGTGGGAGTATATGAAGAAAATCTGGCCTCCCATTGCTATGTAGTTGGAAAAATCAGGACTGTTTTAATAGTTTTTTCAGATAACTGTGATATTCTTTGATAATGTACCCAAACTCAAGTGGTAGTTTATTAAAGCTTCATTACAGTGTAGAATATGAAACCACATGAATTGATTTTTTGTACTGTATTATATTAAAATCCATTTATCTGTCTTAACCGAATGGATCTTTTACCCATGTATGCCTTTTTTTAAACATAATGCATTGATCGTTTGGAAAATACTGAATCACTGAGTTATACACATCTCACAAATTATGATATATTTTATAGTACAATATCAAAAATTGTATTTGTTAATATTACTTTCAATCTCTTAAGAAAAATGCTAACTGTTGGGAAGCGTTAAGCTCAAGTTTTCCAAAATTTTGATTTTTTGTTTGAAATCACTCTCAGTTCACTGAAATTGTTCATTGTCATAAACGTTGCTAGTGACAGGCTTACTTTGTTCATTTTGAAGAAAATATCCATCTAATACTCAAGTCTGAATAACCATAGTTTGTCCATCATTTGTTCTTGCAAGTAAAAATGGTGTTAAATAAAAAGGCAGGCAGTTCAGCTCACTGCTCAGTTATGCAGGTGCTTTTTCTTGAAATACCACACCGTTTCAGAAGGATACAGACTTGGCCCACACTGTGAGTAAACCAGTAACTTAAGACAGGTGTGTGTGTCCTAAGGCACCACCATCTCGATTCCTGCTAAGGCTCCCGCAGTTTTACTCACCATTGTATTTATACCGTCCATGCAAATGATTTAGGAGTATAAACTTTGAGATCCATTGTTATGGATGAAAAACAAGAGGTAAAAATTTGAATAGCCTTTCACTTAGAAAAAAAGGGCAAATCGTGTCTTAACGTCATTATTGAAACATTTTTTACTTTGTGGACTTGTGTAAGTTCTTGGGGACCCCCAGAAACCCATGGACTAGAGATTGGAGAACTGCTGATTTACAAGAAAGGGATTTCTGACTTATTTCTTGCTCTATTCTCTAATTTCTTCTCTTCACCTTTACTTTTGCCGAGTTAGACCCTGTAGGAGTGCTGGTCTGGGTGGAATGCCATTTCTGGTCAGATGTCGACTCCGGACTGTCAGCCTCAGCACAGACACTAGACAAATGCCAGGAATGCCCTAGGCACAAATGAGAATGCCCATTCAGAGCCTTACCTTGGCCTTGAGGGACAGAAGCAACAGGGGAGGGCCACAAACCTGCTAACCTTGTTGGCTTGCCTTGTGTGCCCTAAGGAATTGTCACATCACATAGACCTGAGCTCACAGGGAGACATAGTCTAAGTCACATGTTTGCTTTAGGATCCAGGATGGGAGAAATTCTCAGGCTAAAACGGGCCCTCCATAGGTCTCTCATGCCCACACACTCTAGTCTCAAATGAGTCGTAGTCTTTTCATTCCAATTATCTCCAGGAAAGGGCCTCCAGTTTCCTGGCTATAATAAACATTAGGAGTTGAGCGGGTTTCCCTTAGGAGTACTCTTTTTAAAAAGAAAAAAAAAGATTTTATTTATTTACTTTTAGAGAGAGGGGAAAGGAAGGAGAGAGAAAGAGAGAAACATCAGTGTGTGGTTGCCTCTCATGTGCCCCTACTGGGGACCTGGCCTGCAACCCAGGCATGTGCCCTGACTGGGAATTGAACCAGCTACCCTTTGGTTCTCAGGTTGGCACTCAATCCACTGAGCCACACCAGCCACCGCCTTATGAGTGCTGTTGATGCTCCCATTTCTAACTAAGTCCGCTTCCTTTTGTTTATTTTTAGTGAATGTGAAGAGCTAACATTTCTCTATGTGCTATTGCTTTATATTTTGAAGACAGTTTTATTTTCTGTATCTTAACTCCCAGTCTACTTTAGCCTTCCTTCTATTTTTTAACACAGTTTCTTTAGCCCACATTTCTAATCTGGGGTGATTTTGCCCCCCAGGGGACATTTGACAATGTCTGTAGGCATTTTTGTTTGTCATAACTTGGGGGGATGGCTACCTGCATCTAGTGGATAGGAGTCTGAGATCTTGCCTTCATTTCAGCAAACTCTCTCATTAATGTTGTTACAATAAGATTTTCACAGACTTTGTGTTGAAATGATGGGCGCGCCCTACAATGTACAGGATGGCCTCTGTCGGCAGAGAATTATCCAGCCCCAAATGTCAGTAGTGCCGGTCTCTGAATACCCTGCTTTAGTCCTTCCTTGTAATTTGTCGTCTCTTTATTAATGTTTTATTTTCTGAATTAATGATTCAATCTTACTTTATATATTATGAGAATTGTGGTTTTATTTCAGGAAAATGTTTTGATTATGATCAGAATAACTAAATACTTTGGAGGAATAGCAGCACGATTTACAATAGCTGAGTAAATAGCTAGAAGCAACCTAGGTGCCCATCAGTAAATGAGTGGATCAAAAAACTGTGGTACATTTACATGATGGAATACTATACAGCAGAAAGAAAGGAGCTCCTACCCTTTGCCACAGCATGGATGGATCTGGAGAGCATGATGCTAAGTGAAGTAAGCCAGGCGGTAAAAGACAAATACCATATGATCTCACCTATAAGTGGAACCTACTCAACAAAACAAACAAGCAAGCAAAATATAACCACAGACATTGAAAATAAGAACAAACTGACAGTAACCAGAAGGGAGAGGGGAGGGAGATAATAGGGGAAAGAAGGGGAAGGTGTGTCAAGGGACATGTATAAAGGACCCATGGACAAAGCCAAAGGTGGGTAGGATTGAAGGTGGGAGGTGAGCGTGGGTGAGGCGGGAGGAAGTGATGGTGGGAAAATGGAGAAGACAACTATATTCGAACAACAATAAAAAAGTATTTCGGAGGCAGGTCACTCTTTAGAATTGTGACTTACTTTGTACGTTAGGTTGTGGTACATCATTAGCTTCTAAATCTAAGTGAGCACAACTACCTGATGACTTTTAAAAATACAGATTTCTGGTCCCAAACTGAATCTTTAAAAAAACTACTCTAGAAATTCCTAAAATTAGCCCCATTTGGGAATCACTGAAACTGATATGTATTCAGAAGCTAAAAACTGATGGACTTTTAAGACTGCTACTGTGAAGAGAAAACGTTCCTTGTGGCTTTCAGAGATAATATACACCTTCCTGGGCAACCAGCTTAGTCAGTAAAACCAGTCCGGTAGCCCTCAGATTGGCAAGGCAGAGCTAGAGCAGTGGTATCCAATAGGATTTTGCTGCTTTCCAGCATGTGGTGTCCAGTTCATCTTATTTGCCACAGGCCTGGTTTTTAGGAAGAAGAAGGGTGAAAAGAGTTGTGGGAAGGTGTGGAGGGAGGATTGCTAGTAGAATCAGAGAAGTACTATTCACCTCACTTCCCAGGGGGCAGTTACTCGGTGCTGATATCTCCTCCATAGCACCCGTTTGCTACCCACACTCACCACGACGGTAAGGGTCTTTAAAAGCAATCTGGTGTAAAATTAACCTGACCAATGTCGTGGGGACCCTGGAAAGCAGAGAGGGCTCTGTCTCCTCCATGACTGTTGTCAAGAAAGCGCTGGTCCCAGTCCACCCTTTACTTCTCATCGGCTAAACAGGAAGTTAAGGGAGGCAAGCTTGTTGTTGCAGTGGTTCCATAAGCTTGTGAATATGAGACGTTTGTTGAGGAAGGAAAGGGAAGGTAACTTTTATTTTACTTTCTTCTTTTCTTTTCTCTTTTGAGGCCAGAATGTCACCCCTGTAATAGTGATGGAGGCAGAGCTTAGTGTGAAAGCCAGGTGAGCCTGAAGCTGAATAGCCCCCCACTCCTTTCTGTCAGGCAGTGGTTCCCCTTTGTTCCAGGTTGCACTGCACCTGGGCAGGCTTCCCAGTACCACACACGGCACAGTAGGGTAGGCTTGGTCCTGAAAAAAAGACGAGAGAAAGGGAGTAACTTTAAATTTTATTTGGGAGGGTAATAGCTTCTTTCCTGATTAGTTGTTAAGGAAGCAAACTAGAGTTTTGAACCTTTGGAATATTACTGTTTATTGGAGGCATAAAGTAAATACTGGTACCATTTTAATATTCTGGATTTCTTTTGTTATTTTTACATTTTTAAATGGAGATTTGTAAGTATATACCAGAGCAGAGAGACTAGTAGAGGGAATCTCTGTATACGCATCACCTAATACCAGCAGTTAGCCAACAAGCACATGGCCAGTCTAGTTTCATCTGTACTGCCATTCATCCCACTCCCCTCCCCATTATTAAAAAGAAACCTTATTCTGACTGTGATCTGTGCTGTGCAGACAGATGAAGGAGGCTAAATGCAGAATGCTGTTCTAAACATTGGTCAGAGGACAAGGACAGTGAAGTGAGACAGCGTCACGTGAAGACTTGGAGGAAGGATGTTTTAGGCAGATGGAGCAGAAAGTGAGTCCCAGAGGAGGAACAGGCTGGTGCCTTGGAACACCAGTGGGCAGGCATGGGCCAGAGCAGAGTGAGTGAGGAGAGGCAGAGAAGAGCCTGGTGACATGAGGCCATGGTAAAGGGTTTGATTTTTATTCTAAGTATAGGAAATATAGAGCAAGGTTTAGGCATGATCTGACCTACATTTAAAAAGCATCACCCTGTTTGCTGTGCGGAAATCAGTGCAGAGGCCAGGAGCAGGCACAGAGAGACTGACCCAAAGTTGATGACAATAATCCAGGCCTGAGAGAAGGTGTCTTTGTAATGCTCTTGGGTGTTGTTTCTTTTCTAGAAATGTATTTAGAAATACATGCTTTATGAAGTCAGGATTGTCTGTCTGTTCACTGCAGTTCGTGATACCTAACACAGTGCTTAGCCTCCAGTAAATATGAATGAATAAATGACCTTTAGGTTCCCACATAACTGTGGCATTCAGTGATCCTGTGCATTCTAGATATAGTCTGCTTACTTTGTCTCTGTGGGCTTTAGTCTTTTCAGTGTGGGCTGTTCAGTGAGAGGATCCAACTCAGGAAGTGACCTCTAAAGACTCTGCCAGCCTCTCTGTGGGCAGTCTGCCAATGCACAGAACTTAACATCCACTCTTAAGCTCTAGGTGCTTGCAGTCAGCAAAGTTATTCTCAGAATTCACATGTCTTAGGGGAATGTCCTGAAAGGCCCCCCTAATGCTAAGAATTTATGGGTATATATAATCTGGGTTTATTACTTTTTCTGGTTTCACTGAAGCAATAAAAAGAAAATTGCAAAACAGTTGAGCGTTCACATAAAAACAGGATTTGCATTTAAAAAATTATTTCAGCTATAGTCCTCAGTAGAATGGCTTGGAGGAGGCAAGAGGGTGGATTACGTATTTAGAGGATATGGAGGGACCAGAGCAAGTCTAGGCAGGAGCTTGTGGTGGACTGGGTTCAAGAGGTGACTGAAGAGATAAGAGAGAATGAGAAGTGTTGGATCTCTCCCAGACTTTCACAGAGCTGAGGCCAGAACCCAGACGTCACAATCAGCACTTTACTGTACCACTTCTTGATACTTGATAAACGTCTTAAAGAAGTCAGCTTCCTTAGAAAAGTTGTAAGTGTATGCATATGTGCGATGTCAGTGCATTTAGTTAAAACAATGACTGCTTTTAAAAAAATGTTGCTTGTATGTGTATCTTTGGGCAAATTCTCAAGAAAGAACTTGACAGGAAAACAAGAGGAAATGATATTTTCCCCTTTTTGTATCTTTGAATTTTGAACCATGGACAAATGTACTATAAAACTAAGTAGTATATATTAATTAAAACTTCAGCTGGTCTGTTCTTAGGTTTCTCTTCCAGATGCAGTCACTTCAATTTTGCACCTTAGGCAGGTGTCTTTGTTGACTTCGGAAATGCACAGGAGGTCTGTTGCTTTCTAGATAAAACTGGAGATTGACGCAGAGTCTGGGGCTCCTTGCCTCTTTTCTGCCCCTTTCCTTACCCTCTTGTTCATTTTTTTCCCAAGGTGTGCAACGTGATGCTTTAATATATGTGTTCCCTTGTCCTCTTAGGTTCTGTGGATACTCTGTTGTTGAGTCTGCCTAGCCTGTAGGCCGCCCTCTTGTTTCACCCTTCATTTGCTGTGTGGACCTTATTAAAATATTTAATGACTAATTAATTCAGAGTTATCCTTTCTGCCACTCATTCTTTTGGACCCCTGCCCTATTAAAAGTTCTAGAGGTGTCTTTGACAAGGAGAGAATATTTTTCGTGAAGCAGTTTGTTAGTTTCTGTCTAAAATAAAACATTTTAACTAAGAGGTGCATGGAATTGACTTATGTCAGACTGTGATAGTTGAGGAATTTGCCACTACTGTTTTACCCATTCAACCCTAGTTTATTTTTAGTGTTTTTTCCTTTTCTTAGTGCCTTCTGTGCTTTTAGACCTTCTATGGAAGCAACAACCCCAAAAGTAACCTTTTGTAATTCATCCACATATACCTTGCATGTCATCTGTGTTTCTAATCTTCTCTTCCTTCTGGTTCTTTCAGGTTTTCCTTTTCCTTGTTGGATATTGCAGGTGTTCTACCTGCATTTATGTTTTGGGGTCTGTCTCAGGCTAAAAAGATAAGCTGTGTTATACTTTAAACTTTGTTCTAGTGTGTTTGAAAACTAGGTGTAGAAAAGAAACTTTAAAGAAAATTATCTCTTGAAGATATTTTGCTTTAAAAAGAAAGATTTTATTTAAGCACGGGCTGCGAACCAAAGGGTTGCTGGTTGGATTCCCACCCAGGGCACATGCCTGGGTTGCAGGCCAGGTCCCCATGAGGGGGTGTGCAAGAGGCAACCACACATTGATGTTTCTTTCTCTCTCTTTCTCTTTCCCTTTCCCTTTCTAAGAATAAATAAATAAATAAATAAATTTAATGACATTTTTTCAGTATTCACTAGGTTGGATATATTTTTAAAGATTTTATTTATTTATTTTTAGAGAGGGGAAGGGAGGGAAAAAGAGAGAAAGAATCATCAGTGTGTGATTTTCTCTCGAACGCCCCCTCCTGGGGACCTGGCCTGCAACCCAGGCATGTGCCCTGAGTGGGAATCCAACTGGCAACCCTTTGGTTTAAAGGCTCACACTCAATCCACTGAGCTACACCAGCTGTGGTGAAGATCTTTTGCTTTTATAATATTGTAATCTATAGGTTTAGGATTTATTTGGTAGCTATATAATACCAGTGGATGAAAGCAAAGCTAAACTTAAATGTTCAGTTACCCTGCCCTCTTCACCCAAAGAAAGATAACCTTGAAGTAATACATTGGTGAAACAGTTTTAGAAATTGTTTTGTTAGTATTTCTAAGGTACTGTACTTACACAAAATTCACAGCTCCCCACCACTTTTAAAAATGGATATACAGTAGTTATTTCCTTAATAGTACCCTCACTAAAGACCTTTTTTAGGGTGTCCTATTTGAATGAGATCTCTGTCTGTCTGCTGGGTTGTATGCCTCTGCTAGGTGGGGATGGGCCATTATAACAAGACCACACTAACTAGAGCTCCAGCTTAACCCAGCAGCTGGGCTCTGGGTATGTAGCCCCTACAGTCCAGCAGGGTTCTGTGCCTGTTTCTATAGGCCAGTTTGAAGACCAAGTTTGAAGGGTGGGCGTGGGGTCTGGTGAAGTGAAATTTAAGTCTCTTAATGCTCAGAACTTACATTCCTCACCTTTAAAATCATGTGGTTGAATGAAATGACTGCTAAATGTCTTATTTAAAATTGTGATAATCTTGTGTTGCCCCTATATGCCAAAATTGCAGGTTCCATCCCTGGTCAAGGCACATGCAAGAATCAACCAGTGAATGCATAAATAAGTGGACAAGAAAATCAGTCTCTCTCTCTCTCTCTCTCTCTCTCTCACACACACACACACACACACACCCCTTCCCTCTCATCCTCTCCCCCTTCTTCTCTATCTCTAAAAATTAAAAAAAAAAAAAAGTGATAATCCTGCTGGTTTCCTTAATTGCCCTGATGTGTTATTTGCTGTTTTCTGTAAAATAAAATAAAACTGCTTTTCTGGGGTGGTCAGGAACAGCCTTTCTGAAGAGATGACATTTGAGCTGAGACCTAGAATGATAGAGGGAGCCAATTTATGAGAAAGTCTAGGGAAAGTATGTTTCAGGCACAGAAGGTGATTGGTGCAAGGATCCTTAAAAAATGGTGTATTTGAGTGTGAGGTTAGTGAATTAGAAAGGGAGGGGGAGAAATGGGGCCCATATATATGGGTAAATGGGGTCAGGTGTTGTAGGCTCTTATAGGCTTGGGAGGATTCTTATTACCTAAATTTTAACAATCATGTGATGAAAGACCATGGGGAAGAAAAATTAGAAGAGATTAAGAAGAGAAGCTTAAATATCTTGAATATTACAGTAGAAATATATGCTAATCAGGAGCTAATTATCTTCACAAGATCTTCATGCTGCTTTCTTTCTCTTTTCTGTCTTCTCTGCCTTGCAGCTGATGAAAGTGAGTGGTGGAGGAGATAGGCAGATTAACATTTACAGCATTTTTTTTCTCTTTAAAGATGCCATGTGTGGTCCTTGCTGGAGAAATGATTGAGGGTTCATAGTTGGACCCAAGGAGCAAATCATTGGTTTATTTGTTACAGTGCCCTCTACTCGAGGATTATTATTGCAATTATCCTTTACAGTGAAAACTTTCTTAAAAACAGGAATTTAATATTAAATTATAGATTGATCAAGTCTCAGTGTTATAAAATTTTAGCCTATTTATGGACCAGAACCCACAGGAAACTCCATTTACAAGTTAGGTATACCATCTTTTCAAACAATTTGTCTTATTTCTCCATTTATGTTGAAGGCCAAGAAGTGGGGAGCTCATGCTGGTGCCCAGTTGTTAAACCCAACATTCTTAGTTTTTATCAATTTTTATATTTTTGTTTATCCCTTCAGTATAAATTAATTATTTTATTCCTTTAGTAGAGAACTAAATTTCAACCTGAACTAAACTTGAATTTTATACTTCTACAGCCTTTCTTCATTGTTTTCTACACTTGCTGGAATTAAAATCCATATATGAAGAGGAACTTGTGTATGGCTCTGAACTTAATGTCCTGGTATAAGACCATAGCTGACTTTAGTTTTCTAGAAATATTGTATAAAACATATTGACTTTATCTTAAACATAATGCAGCAGCTATTTAAAAATATGTCTCAACCTTACAAATGAGTCCAGCTATTTTGCATAAGAAAAGGAGCCCCTCAGAGACTAGTGAATCACCTGGGGCCACAAATGGAGATGATATGTGGGCGTTATCGGGAAATCAGCAATGTATTTTAAAAGTTTAGCCCAGTTCAGATGTAACACATCTTAAAAGGTATTTATAGTTTGATGTGTGATAAAATGTTTTGCATGTCTTGTTTTGTATCAATTTAAGTGCTTTGCTGTTTCTATTTTGCCTGTTAGATAAGATTATGTAGTTTATTTTAGCGGTGTAAAATAACAAGTCTTAAAGGGCTTGTCTTTTGGAATCCAGGATCTGCCTTTAAGCTTTTAGCTGTAATTCTCTTGGTTTACTTTGACATTTTCTTCTTATTGAGAAGTAGGAGCTCTACTTTGAATGACATGGTATATTTAAAAATTTATTTTCATAATACCATTAAGTTAAATTGGCCATATAAATGATCGTGGAGCTCAATTTCAAGGTCTAAAAGGAATAACACTTTGGCAGCCCTTGGCTCTAATGAGAATAAAACACTGCCTGCTGACTCTGGTAATGAGTATTAGCAAGCTAGTGGTGTGCATAGCTGGTAGGTTTCCTGTACTATTGTGTACTGGTGAGTATATTTAGAACTGGAGAGTGAACTGGTACAGTTTTATTAACAGAAAGCTTCAGGTACACAAAGATTATACTTAATGTGTCCATTGGGACTAATACTATATCCACGTTGTTTAAGTGTTTTTTTTTTTTCACTTTGTGATAATTGAATTAACCAAAAGCCTGTGTATTTACATGATAAAATAAATCATTTATTCACAGAAGAAAAATCTCCAGGTGCACTGAAGTGAGAATGTATGAGAAAAAATTAAATATGTGGTCTCTGGCATACAGCCTTCTAGGAATATATTGGAGGGCTTTTACCTTCCCCCTCTACTCTCAGCCTTCCCTCTTCTACCCTCAGAAAGTTGGATTTCTTTGTGCCTTTGTGCTCTCATAACTCCAGTTCAGCTCTTGGAGCATGGTTCATTTCCTGCTGTGTTTTAGGTGTTTACAGTGTTCAGTAAAGCTGAATAGTGTGATAGCGTTTTGCCAATAGGTGCTCCCATCTCACACACTGTTCCATCCATGGCTTTGAGACTTTGGTTCACATAAGAAGAGTTCAGTCTCATTTATTGGTGCTTTCTATAGCTTAGTATATAAAGAGAGGCCTTTGGCACCAATAGAATTGTTTTAGAAATATCGAATAAGAATCATAAATAGAAATGAAAGTGAGAAATTGGTGGAGGATCTTGGAGACAAAGTTCTGACTGTGTGAGTTGGATCGTGTCTGATTTGCATGGTGGTGAGACAAGCTGACACAGGCAGTGTGCCCGGGCAGCTGGAGAGCCGTCATTGCTCTGCGCAGACCGTCTTGGGCTGTTGGGCCTTAGAGCTTTGACATGTGTCCGAGACCAGGAAGCTTTCAGAGTGTTGACCAGGTTTTGATGATCCTCAAAAAGAGAATTTTCAATTGGAATGAAAGGAGACTAAGGATTCGGTAACTAAGGAGTTTGGTAACCCGGGTTTAGATAAATCTGATTTGCATGTTTTTAAAAATAGCTATTACTTGTCTCTGTTTTATTTCTTTGAAACTTGGTTATTTTTACTTTTTATGAAAGAATAGGTAATAATTGCTTTAATGTAGTCAGATATTTGTATTCGATCAGTAAAGATTTCCATTAACCTCTTAAAAAATCATCTAAGCCAGTTTTTTGTTATATTGGCAGTTTAAAATTCACACATTTCTCCAGTCTTTTGAGAATCCTTGTGTTAATTTGCCCTTCAGGCAAAACTAGCAAATACAGGCAGAGATGAGCTCTAAGGAGGGGCTTCCCTATACAAACTCTTCTACAGTTTGCTTTTCACTTACATCTTAAAAGAATGTTCCATATCAGCATATGTAAATTTATTTTGTTCTTTTTAAAGGCTGCATAGTGCATGTTGAAATGGGAAAACACTTGACAATATAATTTCTTAATTCAGTGTAAAATTATTTTAATTTAAGCAAAAAAGTGAAAATCTGGCATCTTGTTATGTTGAAATGTCTGGATTCTTTGTCAGCATTGTGGTATTTATATGTGATTTTTTCTGACTTTATCCATTGTGTTAATAGTTAGAGTTTGCAGACAATAGTTACTTCACTATTTTGATTATTCTAGCAAGTAGGAGATTAAAAGTGAGAGTGTTATCTTAATATAACTGTGGTAGATAGTGCTGTGTCCTGTGTGTGGAGGAGTATCATTGAAAAAGGAGCATCACTTCTTTGAGTCACTGGGTGGTGTTGGGATGTGTGATGTCTGATAGGCTGAGGGAGTTTAGGAAGGGGTGTCATGGGAACTCCCACTGGGATTAGTGAGGGGGTCTCTTGGACCTTCCCTGTGCAGTCCTGCACCTTGTCACAGATGACACAGAGTGGCATGTGTGTAATGAATGACAACCTCTGTTCAGCTGAAACAGTGGGCTGCTTTAATGATATTTTAGAGCTTCTCTATTATGGTTATCTTTTCAATCTTTGTGAATTTAAAGTACATGTTATATTACAGATTTAAAGGAGAAGGTTACAAACTGAACAGTAGGAAAGTTCTTTGGATGGTTTTACTCATTGGCTTGGCTGGTTTCAGCCCTTCAGAGTTTCCTTTATCATATTTGGCAAGTATGTGTTTCTCCCTCCCACTGTCATGAAGTGAGCACTCTTGCAGAACGTGGTTATACTTCATTCTGTCAGGTTGGGTCCAAAGCAGCCAGCCATGTGACTGACTGATGTAAGATTCAGAAATAATTTTAGTAATGTCTAAATATGAGTTTCATTTCTTTATCTTTCTAATATCATCATGTCATTGACACCTATTTCCGCATTGAGTAAAGGACTTTTTTCTTTTCTTTCTTTTTTTAAAATATATTTTATTGATTATGCTGTTACAGTGGTCCCATTCCCTCCCTTCATTCCCCTCCACCCTGCACACCCTCTCCCACTCACATTCCCCACCTTTAGTTTATGTCCATGGGTCATAATTCTTCAGCTTCTACATTTCCCATACTATTCTTACCCTCCCCCTGTCTATTTTCTACCTACCATCTGTGCTACTTATTCTCTGTACCTTTTCCCCCTCTTTCCTCCTCCCACTCCCCTGTTGCTAACTCTCCATGTGATCTCCATTTCTGTGGTTCTGTTCCTGTTGTAGTTGTTTGCTTAGTTTCTTTTGGTTTTGCTTTAGGTGTGTTTGTTAATAATTGTGAGTTTGCTGTCATTTTACTATACATGTTTTTTATCTTTTTCTTAGATAAGTCCCTTTGACATTTCATAAAATAAGGACTTGGTGATGATGAACTCCTTTAACTTGATCTGAGAAGCACTTTATCTGCCCTTCCATTCTAAATGAAAGCTTCGCTAGATAGAGCAATCTTGGACGTAGGTCCTTGCCTTTCATGACTTGGAGTACTTCTTTCCAACCCCTTCTTGCTTGCAAGGTCTCTTTTGAGAAATCAGCTGACAGTCTTATGGGCTCTCCTTTGTAGGTAGTTGACTCTTTTTCTCTTGCTGCTTCTAGGATTCTCTCCTTCATTTTACTCTTGGCTAACGTAATTATGATGTGCCTTGGTGTGTTCCTCCTTTGGTCTAACTTCTTTAGGACTTTCTGAGCTTTTTGGAATTCCTGGAAGCCTATTTCCTTTGCCAGAATGGGGAAGTTCTCATTTATTATTTGTTCAAATACCTTTTTCACTTGTTGCTCTTCCTCTTGTCCTTCTGGTGCCCTTATAATTCGGATGTTGGAACATTTAAAGATATCCTGGAGGTTCCTAAGCCTCTCCTCATTTCTTTTGAATTCTTGTTTCTTCCTTCTTTTCTGTTTGGTTGTTTCTTTCTTCCTTCTGGTCCACTCCATGGATTTGAGTCCCAGTTTTCTTCCCATCACTATTGGTTCCCTGTGCATTTTCCTTCATTTCGCTTAGCGTAGCCTTCAGTTTTTCATCTAATTTGCGACTAAATTCAACCAATTCTGTGAGCATCCTGATCATCAGTGCTTTGAACTGTGCATCTGATAGGTTGGCTGTCTCTTTGTCACTTAGTTTTATTTTTTCTGGAGCTTTGATCTGTTCTTCCGTTTGGACCTTTTTTTTTTTTTTTGTCTTGACGCACCTGTTATGTAGTGAGGGGCGGAGCCTTAGGTCTACACCAGGGCTGGGCAACCCAGTTGCTGGGTCATGATGCTGTATGTGGGGGCAGGGTCAGAGAGGGTACAATGGCACTTGCTCCACTCTCTGCTGGATTTCAGTTCCTTCTGCCGCTTCCCCGAAGCAAACTGGGCCTTTCTGGTGCTGATTTCCATATGGGTGGGCTTGTATATGTTCTAGGACCCTGTGGGTCTCTCCATTGAACTCTCCTGTGAGGCTGGGAGTCTCTCCCTGCACCTCAACCCCCACAGGTGGTTTGTTTTTCTTTTTCTTTTTTAATTTCATCAAAATTAAAACTTTTAAAAATTTTTTATTTTAATCATTGTTCAAGTACAGTTTTCTCCTTTTTACTCCCATTCCAGCCCACCCCTACATCCCTCCCCACTTCCCTCCCATTACCACCCTTCCCCTAGTTTTTGTCCATGTGTCCTTTAAATTTGTTCCTGTAAACCCTTCCCATTCTCCCCTGAAATTCCCTCTTCTCTCCCCTCTGGTCACTGTCAGCCTGTCCTCTATTTCAGTGTCTTTGACTATATTTTGCTTGTTTCTTTGTTTTGTTGTTTAGGTTCCTGTTAAAGGTGAGATCATATGGTATTTATCTTTCACTGCCTGGCTTATTTCACTTAGCATAATGCTTTCCAGCTCCATCCATGCTGTTGCAAAGGGTAGGAGCTCCTTCTTTCTTTCTGCTGCATAGAATTCCATTGTGTAAATGCACCATAGTTTTTTTTTAATTAATAAACTTTTCAAGCATGAAATTTGGTCTTTTTTTTTAAGATTTTAGTTATTTATTTTTAGAGAGGGAAGGGAGGGAGATAGAGGGAGAGAAATATCAATGTGCTGTTGCTGGGGGTCATGGCCTGAAACCCAGGCATGTGCCCTGACTGGGAATCGAACCTGCAATGCTTTGGTTCTCAGCCCGCGCTCAGTCCACTGAGCTACACCAGCCAGGGTGCACCATAGTTTTTTGATCCATTCATTTACTGATGGGCATCTAAGTTGCTTCCAACACTTGGCTATTGTAAATTGTTCTGCTATGAACATTGGGGTGCAAATGTTCTTTTGTACTGGTGTTTTAGGGTTCTTAGGATATAGTCCCAGCAGTGGAATTACTGGGTCAAAAGGCAGATTCATTTTTAGTTTTCTGAGGAAGTTCCATACTGCTTTTCATAGTGGCTATACCAGTCTGCGGTCCCACCAACAGTGTACTAGGGTCCCCTTTTCTCCACAACCTCTCCAACACTTGTTGCTTGTTGCTTTGTTTATGATGGCCATTCTGACCGGTCTGAAGTGGTATCTCATTGTGGTTTTAATTTGCATCTCTCTGATAGCTAGCGATATTGAACATTGTTTCATGTGTCTTTGGATCCTCTGTATGTCCTCCTTGGAGAAGTGTCTGTTCAAGTCCTTTGCCCATTTTTTAATTAAGTTGCTTGTCTTCTTAGAGTGGAGTCGTGTAAGTTCTTTATATGTTTTGGAGATTAAACCTTTGTCTGAGGTATCATTGGCAAATATGGTTTCCCATACAGTTGGTTCTCTTTTTATTTTGATACTGCTTTCTTTAGCTGTGCAGAAGCTTTTTTATTTTGATGGGGTCCCATTTGTTTGTTCTTTCCTTTATGTCCCTCACTCTAGGGGACATGTCAGTAAAAAAGTTTCTGCGTGAAATATCTGAGATTTTCCTACCTGTGTTCTCCTCTAGGGCCCCACAGGTGTTTTCAGTCGGTGTTTTGAGGCTTTATTTCCTGGTACTGGGACCCTGGGTTGTGTGGTCTGTGTCACTCCCCAGTTTCATTTGGTTTATCTGTGTGGGAATGTGGGACCTGCCGGTCAGCCAGCCACCTTGCTCGCAGTACCTCGCTTCACAATCACCACCTTGCTGGGTCTGCCTGCTGCCACTCTGCCGCCTGGGGACTGCCAGCTGCCAGCTGCGCCCGGGGTGCCTTGTGTGCTGGTGCCACCACTTTTTGTGCCTCGACGCCTCTCTACCCGTCTGTCTCACTCTGCCCTGCCTGCCAGTCCAGATGAGTGTGTCTATTTTAACTCCTTGGTTGTTAGACTTCCATTCAGTTCAGTTTTCTGTCAGTTCTGGTTGTTATTTTGTTCTAAATTGTTGTTGTCCTTATTTTGGTTGCGTGAGGAGGCACAATGTGTCTATCTACACCTCCATCTTGGTTGGAAGTCCCACTTTTTTCTTTAAAGGAAGGAAAAACTAGGAGTCCTGATGAGTTATAAAAACTGGGTAATCTATCTAAGGTAATGATAATGATAGTGTCTGGGGAACAGTGGCTATAGCCTGCATTACAAAATGTACTTTTCTTGAACATAATTTTGTTAAGGAGTCTTAATCCTGAACTTACACCCTTTGGGAGAACCTTAACATAAGTCCTTTTGTCGGCCCGCATCTGGTCCCTCACTACACTGGCAGTGTTGATCGCTGCTTGGAGTCAGGCATGGTCTAGGCACTTGGGGTGTGCCAAAACAGGCCAAGCTTACCTGGTGGAGCTTGTGCTTCAGGGAAGAGACAGACAATAAACTATAAACTTAATAGAGTTTTTTAGAACATATTATTTTACCTGGCTTTTCAACAGCTTCTCACATTGCTCTAAAATACATCCTTGTGCAATTCTGGATTATTCATGAATGCTGCTGCTTTATGTCTCTGGTCATCTGTAAATGAATAATTTCCCAAAGCAGCTTGCTTTCCCTTTCTCATTTGCCCAGCAAGAATTAAAAAAATACCTTTTCCCTTTTTTTAATCTTTCCTTCCAATGCAGCTTTGATGGTGATGATGACATCTTTTGAAAGGTTTTGCAATACATTACTTTTCTTTGTGCATCCTCCCTCCCTCCCCCCTTCCCTCTCTCTCTCTCTCTCTTTCTCTCTCTCTCTCATGCACACACACACACACACACATACATGTGCCTGCACACATACCACTGTGAGGAAGAGAAGTTGGATATTCATATCTCTGTTTTGCATGAGGACACTAACAGAGGACTGGAAATGATTTGCTTAAAGTCACATATCTAGTTAGGCATGAAACCTTATTACCAACCAGATCGTTTTATTCCCAAATTCATGTTTTTCACACTGTGCTATGCTGTTTACATTGTATATTTTAAAAGTTTTTTTCTAAACAAAGATGGTTCTTTTCTGCTAGAATTCTCAGCAAGTATCTTTTTTTTAGATATATAATACTCCAAAATAATTTTTTAGCTTTTCCCAGTTGTTGAACATTTAGATTTTTCAGTTTGTTACTATAAAACAACACTGAGTGGACACATTCGATGCCTTCAGTCAAAACATATACACATTTTAAAGACCCTTTAACACTGCACAATTATTTCCCCTGAGGGAATGTTCTGATTTCATTATTTCTTCACATTAACCAGTTATCCGTATAACAGAAAGCTTGACAGGATGTAATTATAGCCTTTGCCTGGGGAGATTGGAGTCACTGGTTGTTATTTATTAGTTTAACTGTTATCATCAACACCATTTCTATAAAAATTACCTGTTTTCTGTGATGGCAGTAGAAGATTTTGAGATTATGATCTTTTGCATTGTTTTGTTCTTTTCCTGACATGTAATTTATGACAGCAGTTCTGTAAGGACATCCGTATTTACATTCACATTCAACTGCTTCCATTTCCTGCAGCTCAACTGAACAGGAAAAAAATCGAAATATTGGGAACCTTTGTTTTTAATTAGCAAGCTACCTCAATGGCTGAGAGATGGTGTCAGTTCATAGAACCGGACAGAACTATTTTCATGATAGCAATTAACATTTACTCACTCAGGGTAGGAGACTATAAATTCAAGAGTCACATGTTTGAATGAAATCCATCTCTGTCCCTTATTGTACACATGGCCAGGACAGTTATTTTAGACATCTTTGGGTGTTTCAAATGATTTCTAAAACCCCTGTTTGGCACCTACTACTAGTATCTGATGAGGACAGAATATTTACTTAGGGTTCACTGTTTTAATTACTAGCAGTATTAATAATAGAAGTTGATTGCTATTTTCCACAGAAAAGCCTTTGTCATGGTGTAAGTGTGGGTGTCAACACCACTTCATAAAGGAGAAAACACAGCCCCCTGTTGCCAGTCCGAAACGTGTGCACTTCCTCTGTGGGGGAGCAGCCTGACACAGTGAGCTGCACATCCACTCTGCTCCCCGGGAGCGCAGGCCGGGCCGGGCCTGGCACAGCAGCGGTGGGGCTGGAATGCCAGTCCCTTGGGCTCACTTCTCTCCCCCATTGGATAGTTCCGGAGAGCATTCACCTGTATGTTTAGATAACCATTTTATCGATTAGTTTTAAAATCAGTGGCTTGCTTTGAAAAATGTTTTATAAAATTCAAGCATTCCTGTTTTTTAACCCCCTCAAAAAATTATTTTCTAAAGATAAGTGTTTCAGAGAAGCCTGATAATTTCCAGTATTAAAGCTTAAAACGTGTTTAAATTTCGTAATTCATTGATTTGCGTAGCTGTTTCCTCCTCCTGAAAGAGTCCTACCAGAGGTCTCTTCCCAAGGTGTTCGTGTAGCTTTCTCCTTTAGGTTTTGTTCAGCTCATTCTCAAATGGGTTCTGCTCGATTGTCCGCTTTAATGCTGCAGGCTGCCTTCCCCATCTCAACTTCCCACACACTGCTCTCCTTTTCCTTTCTCTATATAATTTATATACCTGGTGTGTTTATAGTTTATTGTCTGTCTCTTCCCTGGAATATAAACTCCATCAGGTAATCTTTGTCTGTTTTGGCACACCTCAAGTGCTGAGACCAGTACCTGACGCTTAGCAGCAGTCAGCACTGGCTGAATGAGAGATGTGTGGAAAAGGCTGACCAGAGAGAGCCTTTTAATTTAAAGTATGTTTGTTTTTTATGCCTTATATAAAATATTTTATATATATTTGGTATTTACATCTTAGCCAGTTCAGCAAACACTTCTCTTGCTTTTTGTAAGCAGCGAACCAGGAAATTGAACTCAAGCTCTTGGCTTCAGATTTGGGGCACTGACCATTGCACCACATTGCCTCACAGTAGGCTTTTTTGTTGGCCTTTGTAATGTTTCTATGCATTCTCACTATGTCTTGCTTCATATTTAACCTGTTAACTTTTATTTGAGCAGTTAAATCATACCCTGTCTCGTGCCCAGTTTCTAAACCCACACCTGCTTGTATATGGTTTTGGTGCCAGGCACCATCTTTACCCCTGTGTTTTCCGCTCCATCCTTATCTTGGTTTGCCACAGTTACCACTCCTGTTATATAATTCAGCACTCTCAGCCTGTGATCAGAGAGCAAACATTCTCTCATTCTTGTTATTAACCACTCAGGGCTGATCACTAAGCAGCTCTTGGAGTTCTGTAAATCCCTGTCATTAGTCTTAAGCAGGTTCATGTATTTCAAACTTCAAGCTTATATATTAATTTACTGAAGTAGTTTCTACCTTTTCCCTCTTAGGAATCCATTAGTAGAAGAAAATGAGGCAGAAATACAGCAGGACTGCATACTCACAAATAGTTTGGTGGTACCAAAGTTTATGTAATTAAATATATGTATCTCGGTAATATAATTGGTATCTAAGTTAAAATTCAATATTTAATACTTGCAGTAACTATTTCTAGCAAACAAGTCATATCAATGTAAAGAGAAAACTAGGCAACATCATGCCTTTTTATAAATCAGCAAAGAATTTTTTGCCTTTGATATGTCCAATTTTGAAAAGAGGACTCGACAGAGTGGGGGAACTGGGAAGAGAGAATGTCATAGTGCATGGAATGGGCACGTAGTTATGTCTCCATCTGACAGCTGCCTAGTCAAATAAAAAGCATGTGAAGTAGTTGGGAATTGGATCTTTTATAAAAGGCTCAAGTCGTTCAGTGCCATTTAGGCTGGAAAGAAGAGGGGGAGCTGTGACTTGGCACACCATTTCAGTGATGAGGAAGGTTATTGGCTGTCTTTCAGATTTTTAAGGTAGTTGTTCATCTCAGGTGATTGAGCCTGATCTGATTCTTTTGTTGGGTTAGGACACAGTGGAGGTCTTTTCTCAGGAACTGTACAAGGATAAATTTACAATGATGATAAAGCCATGGACTGTTTCCAGGCCTTGGCTTGCTGAATTAGTACACTGGAGAAATGTTGACCTTGGCACTGACCGGAGCACCAAATTCCTTTCTCTGCATTGTTTTGCATCTCATGCAAACTCCTGCTGGATTGTGCGCTCTGAGATAGTGATAGTACACTGAATACTCTGCTAATTACAGAATTAGCTTTTGAAAGAATTAACTGCAGATGAGGTAGGCAAAAATTATTTATAGTACCAAAAGATTTACTCCGTGAATCCTTTAAATAGCAAAGTCCTTAATGCTCCTAAGTATGATTGCTCATGTGCACTTTGTAAGAAACAAATGTATTAAATATAACAAGTAAATCTCTTGGCGCTATGCAAACCCAACCTCACCCCATTTCCTTATGAACCTACATTATCAAATGGCAGATATAGTATTACATGCACAGTATATAATACAAGTAAAAGGCTCAGTAGTAGGTTATTTTCTGTGGCTGGCCTTTATAAATGTTATCTTTCATTAATTTGTAACTGGATGGCATTGTTGACAGATGAAGTAGTCTATATGATATCACTTCTTTGGAATTTTTGTAATTTGCTTTATGGTCTGGTAGTGGTCAGTTTTCATAAATGTTCTGTTTGTTTAAAAGGGGGATATATATGTATATGAAGTCTGTCCAGAAAAAGCCCAGCCATGGTTAATATAACAAGAACAGTTTGCACGACATGAGTGTAACATGGCAGCCAAGGAGAGTGGACTGGAATGCACATGCATGAACAATGATGACTTCTCTGTACTAGTCAGTGGAGACGGTAGATGCTGCCAAGTAAGCATGTGTACTGTGTGGCCGTTGTATTCAAAATGACTGAGCAAGTAGAGCAACGAATCTGCATAAAATTTTGCATTAAGCTTGAACATTCCTCCACTGAAACTATTCGGATGATTCAGAAGGCTGCAACTAGGGGCAACTGGTGATTGTCAGCTTCATCACTATAACATGCCCACTCATGTATCACGTCTAGTACAGTTTTTTGGTGAAACATCAAATCACCAAGGTGACTCAGCCCCTCTCCAGCCCAGATTTGGCACCCTGCAACTTCTAGCTCTTACCAAAACTAAAATCACCTTTGAAAGGAAAGAGATTTCAGACCGTTTATAAGATTTGGGGAAATACTATAGGGCAGCTGCTGGCAATTGGGAGAACCCTGTGAGGTCCCAAGTTGGCTACTTTGAAAGGGACTAAGGCATCATTGTCCTGTGTCCTGTATTTCTTGTATCTTGTGTCTTTAGTAAGTATCTCTCTTTTTCATATTAAATGGCTGGATACCTTCTGGACAGACCATATCATATATATATATATATATATCCATATCAATTAGAGTTCCACAAGAGATTTAAGCTCTATGGAAAATTGAGTGGCTCATCTCAGTTCTCCCAAATATGGTACCATAATAATACCATAATACCAAAATAATACCATAGCTAGTATTATTTTAGATGCACAGGAAATACAGCATCCATTGTATATAAAGAGTAGAAAGAAAGAAACATGATGAACTGCTAAAGATTCTTACAAATGACTAAGAAGTTTATATACACATACCCATACCCATTATCGGTACAGTCTGTTTTTGAGATAACAGTGTATTTTGAATAGCTGTGATTTGATTGATAAAATTTTAGATGCAGTGAGGTTCTTTTTTAAACCTTCATTGAGGTGTAATTAACATGCCATCCAATTTACCCATTTAAAGTATGCAATTCATTGTTTTTTTAGGAAATTCACAGAGTTGTGCAACCATCATTACAATCTAATTTTAGAACATTTTATAGCCCCCCCAAAATGCATCAAGCAGTCCTCCCCTCCCCCACGAGCAACAACTAATCTATTTTATGTCTCTGTGGATTTGCCTGTTCTGGACATTTCATATAAATGCAATCATACAAAATGTCATCTTTTATGTCTGGCTTCTTTCACTTAGCAGATTGTTTTCATGGTTTATCCCTGTTGTGACATGTACCAGTACGTCATTCCTTTTGTTGCCGGATAATATTTCATTGTTTGGGTATACCACATTTTGTTTATCCATTCATCCATTGATGGACATTTGGGTTGTTTGTGTTTATGAATAATACTTCTATAAACTGCAGGTATAAATTTTTGTGTGAGTATATATTTTCATCTAAGGAAGTATTTTTAGCTGATCTTCTACATAAATATCACCCAATCCAGAAAGTCATACAACCCACATCAGAACACTTTCATTTGTAATTTGTTCTGAGATTTATATGGTTGGGCTAGGGACAGAGTGAGTTGAGAGGGGAACAACATTTATTGAGTGTCCACCTGGACCAAGTACTCTGCCAGGAGCTCTGCATACATCATCTCTTAATCCTGCTAACAGTCCTGTGAGACAGGTACAGCTTTCCTCATTTTACAGATAAAAAACAAGGACCCAGGAACCTTAAATAACTTGTTCAATGAGACATAGCCAGGCTTATAATACAGATGTGGCTGACTTCCAGAGCATCATACAGAAATGGAGGAGTCAGAAAATTTTAAACTTTAAAAGCAAAAAACCTTTTAATGGTAATCTTCTTTTACCAAATCAGGTCTTTCCACTGATTTCACCTTTCTTCCTTTCCTTGACTTGATGGTATTTATTTTCTACTACTGAAAGGGCCATTGCTCTATGCCTGTATGTTCAGTAGTAAAATCTTTTGGCTAAGTTGAGAGTCTTTTGTCCACACACAGTTTTATATTGAAGCCTGATCGAGTGTAATCAGTAAAAGCAGAGTTGCTCCGGTTGAAGCTTGGAGAATTTCCTGGAATTACTAATGCCTCCGCTTTTAGTCTGAAAACAGAGGAAAAACATCATTCCTCACACAGCTTGCTTATTTCCAGGCTGTAGTCCTTCAACAATTGGCAAATTAGTAATTGGAATTTGTATTCATGTGTCTATTTTTAACCGATAGTTTATTTAGATAATATTTTGTGATGGGGAACTCTTAACATATCAAATGGTTGCTGTTTTAACTTCAAGAATAAAAATAAACACAAGTACAATGTAGAAATGCTATTTTGATGGTGCTAAACCTTTCATGGAAATAGCATCTACCAGAAGCATTAACAACTAGCACGATGTGTTGATGAATCCAGTTCAAGGCTTTCAATATGTGTACTTAAAGAATTTTACATTAGTTTAAAGGTTGCTTTGCAATGTTCTGATTTAAGTAAGTAAGCCAGATTTACTTTGTAAGGATTCAGCCTAGATCAAAGTCTCATTGACATAAGACTGTGTGTGAAAAAAACATTTATCAAGAGGATTAATAGTAAGAAGTTTATAAAGGTGTTTCTCACCCATGTCACAGTTAAATTGGCTTTTAAAAGTTTTAATACCATGGTTTGTGGTTCTGGAAGGGACATCAAGTAGTGACAGTTACCTATTGCCAGTGACTGGAAATCACCTCATTTACTGTATATTTTTTGGATTATGGGTTTGACTATATATAACAGAGACCCCAAATAACAGGTATTTAAACAAGACAGAAGATGATCTCTATGTCATTTAACAGCTTGCACTAGTATGGCAGCTCCACTTCATCAGGTCATTGGGCTTCAGGCTCTTTCTATCCTGTTCCTACGCCACCTGTGCATCTAGCCATCACCCGTGGTCCGAGATGGCTGACTATCAGAATCGCTTCTCAGCCACCACAAAGGAGAAAAAGAGGGGGCTTGCCTTTCCCTTTAAGAGCACCTCCTGGATGTCCCACACATTCTTTCTGTCCAGACCACATTGGCTAGCACTTAGTTATTTGACCACACCTAGTAGCTATGAGGGGACTGGGAAATGTGGTCAGTACCCTGAATGGTTGTTTTGTCCAGCTAAAAATTTTATTGTGGAAGACGAGAAGATACGGGGTGGGGTGGAGGGGGCACTTGTTTCTCCTTAAGCCCCTTGGCACACAAACTGCCTATGCTTGGCTTTCTTAATGATATTTTCTCATCTTTCATATTCTGTTAAAACACTATAATTACATTCCTTAAAAAGCTTTATTCTGGAAAAAAACATGTTACAAAAATACTTGTTTCAAATGGGGAAGAGAATAAGAAAATAGTATTTTAAATTGACAAAGTATTTTTAATGCAAAAATAATAGTAATAATAAACTTTAAAAGAATTCTAAGTCTGTAGCTGTAATACCTAAACGTAATTGAACATATCCAACATTTGATTATTTCTAGCTTTTCTTCTGGAATAATGGCTTTGCTTATTACCACCACTGTCATGATGGGGAATATTTATTCTCTTTAAGCATATTTCATATATTGACAGCATTCAAAGTTTGTTATTTTTTCTATAATTATATTAAGATATGTGGCAGGGTTTTGTTTGGAGGGTGAGTTTAGGGAAAGAATGGTGTACTGGGTTTTTCATTATTACTGAGTATGAGTAGCAGTAGTGTGTATTTTTCCTTTTAATTTCTAACTTTGTGATTAGTGCATTGAGTGAAGTACAGGAAATATCTGTTCAAACTCTGAAGTATTATTCCTTGCATTGTTGTTTTTGCTATTTTAGGAAGGAATTTGGCTGGTCTTCTTTTTTTTCCCCCCTCTAAGTGAAACTGCAGGAAAGAAGTAGATCTTTTGGTAATGATATTTGAGATTTAAATATCTCTAGGGGAACAATAGGCTCACACATTACGGAAAGAGCCAAACCATACTATGTCAGCATAGCTCCTAAACATGGGTGGCTAGGTATTTATAAAATTAGAAGTCATTCATAAGAATCCTTAAGCAGTTCATCATACATCTTTCTTTCACTATCCTTTTTTACCTGTTAAGTATATCAGCTCTTGGACTACTGAAATACCATAGTCAGCTTTCTATTACAAAGGTTATTTTTTTTATTTTGCTTGTTTCCCCACCCTTGCTCAGGGAGCCTCTTTTCCTAAGAGTATTATTAACATTTATTCTTTTGCTAAGGCTGCATTGAGGGGTGTGGGTTTTTTAAAAAATATATTTTTAATTTATTTTTAGAGACAGTAAGGGAGGAAGAAAGAGAGAGAGAAACATCAATGTGTGGTTGCCCCTCATATGTCCCCCACTGTGGACCTGGCCTGCAACCCAGGCATGTGCCCTGACTGGGAATTGAACCTGCGATGCTTGGTTCGCAGCCCGTGCTCAATCCACTGAGCTACCCCAGCCAGGGCTGGTGTGGGTTGTTTTTATTTAATTTTTAAAAATAGTGACCACCAATTATTTATTTTAAATTGCCACAGTAAAAGAGGAACCAGCAGCAGCATTTGGATGTCTTTTATGAATATCTGATCCAGGGTGAACCCTTCTAGGTTCGGGAACTCCCTTTTTCCTTCCTACCACTGCTGCTGATGGTTCTGTTCTCTCCCTTCCTCTGCCTCTTCCCTCTACTGATCCATCCCTTCAGTCACTCTTTCACAGACCCGGGCCCCTCACCCTCTGAACTTCCACCCCCAGGCTCCCCAAAGCCCTGTCTTGCACCAGCGGTCATCTCTTCACTTACAGTCTCTGCTCCATCCCCCAGGCCTTTAGGAGAAAATGCCCAAGAAAATTTTAGCTTTTAGTGTTTTCTCTAAAATGTAAATTAATCTTTGGTCTTCTATTCTTTATCACTTTTTCATGGCTTTTGTTTTTAATAGGTTATTTTTTTCTTGGTCTTTCATAAGTTCAAAGTGCGAGAGGAAGACCAGGGATGGGAAATAGCAGAGGAGAATTAGCCAGCAGGAAACCTTGTATTGTCCTGATCTCCCTCCCAGATCCCTCTCTGCTCTCTCTCCTTTTGGAATCCTGTTGTTTCTTCCTGACAGTGATGTGTTCTACCATCCCAAGATGGATCCTAAGTGCATTTGCCATAGATACTTTATAAAGTTACAGAAGTTAGGTTGATAGTAATGCAAATCATTATTCAGCAAATATTTATTATTGCTTGCTTGATTGACTATTGACCAATTAGTACTTGCTAGCCTGGATCCCATTTTCCTCCCTTCTTCCATTCTCCTTACCTATTAAAACCCCAGCTCTAAATTATTCACATTGTCAGCCTTCTTCCAGGGACTGCTGGAGAAAAGTCACAAAACTGGCAATTGGTGCCACTGAAAATGCTGCTCTCTTGTCTCCCTGGGCCTTCGGCAGTGCCTCACACCCTCTCCATTTCTCTAGTTAACTCCCTTTGCCATTAGAGTAGCAGATGTCATTGAGTTCTTACCCTGTGTTAGGTTCAGAGAACTTTGCATGTATATCTCCCTAATCCTCATAACCACAGGTAGGTTATGTCATCTTCGTGTTACCAGTGAGGACAGTGGGGCGTAGTGAGGTTAACTTTTAAGGAAACAACTGGCTGACAGTGAGCAGAGCTGGGACTGCAGTCTTTATCTGCTGCACAGACCTCCCATTCCTCTAGCGGCACTGAGTATCTCACTGAAACCCTTTCCATCCCTCTCAGCAAAGAGCCAAGAGAGGCAGCTTTGAGTGCTAGTTAAGAGCTCGGACACTGGAGCCAGGCCATCTGGTTTGAAGCTGGCTTTCCCACAGATAAATGTGTCCTGTGTGGGCCACTTACTCTTCCTGTGCCTCACTTTCTTACCTAAAAACTTGGACCAATAATAATACCCCCCCCATTGTTCTGAAGTTTAAATGTTGAACACTCTCGATGAATGGTACCTGCCATGAGATAAGAACTAAATGAATGTGGAAGAGAAAGAGACAAAAACCCTTTACTCTGGCTCCTATGCAGAAGGAAATTTAGAGGTTATCAGACCAGAGCCTGCCCCCAGTGCTCCTCCAACATCAGTATTTGTTATCCATCCATGTCTCCTTTCTTAGAGAAAAAAGTATCAATAAAGTCCTACAGTGCTTCCAACCGTTTATGCATTTTGGCAAACAATGAGATAAAAAGGCTGTGTGGGTACTTGTAGTGACTGTCCCAGGGTTTCCAGCTCCTCTAAGGCTGCCCAAGGGCTGAGGGTAAGCCTTTCCACCTCCATAAAGCGCTCACAGACCAAGGATGCACAGCATTCACAGCATGGCTGGGGAGCTCGGAGACTATCCCTGTAGGTAATCCATGCCCCCAGCTCTGGGTCTTATTCCTTCATATCTTTTCAGGAACATCAGTCTTTATCAATTACCTTGTTCCTTTGCTATTTTTTTTTCTTGATGCTACTTTCCTACTTAAAGCCCTTCAGTGGCTTTCTCTCATTTATAATAAAATCCCAAATCCTTCAAATGGTCTCCAGGACCTTGGAGGATCTGGGCTCCCGCTGCCCCCCAAGCCTCATCCCAGATCCCCTTGCCACACTGCCTTTCAGTGGCGCTCCTGCCCAGACCCACCCCACTCAGGGTCTTTACAGGGGATCTGCTTAGCCTATCACTGCAGGCCCACAGCCCTCTGCCCCCGGCTTCTGTTTCATTTTCAAAATATTTTAACATACTCATTTTCTTAAGACTCAGCTTAAATATCACTTCCTCAGAGCAGCCTTCCCCTGCTGCCCAGACTAGGTCATATCCTGGGTTTGAACCTTCCATGCTCAGAAGCTCTTAGCATGTGCTTCTGGAATCTGTCAGAGCTCTCAGCTCCCTGCACAACTTCTGTGTAGCCCTTGTCAAACTTGTAATTAAGTCATTAATTATATCATTATTTCTAGATGTCTCTCTGTGCTACAAGAGTCTGTAAACTTAATGATGGTGACTGTATATTTCGGGACCATGTCTTCTGTTCTGTACCTCTTAAGTAGTGCTTTGCAGGTAGGAAGTTCTTAGTATATGTTGGTTGAATCAGTGTTTCATCCTCTCTAGTAGCTCCTTCTACATAACAAAGGAAAAATCTGTTACTCTCACTTCACCTCTTATCCATTCTTTAGTACACTAAATAAACTGTATTCTTCCCTCACTGTCCCTTTAAAACTATCTTTAATTGGGCCATGGGTGATCTAGCTGCCAAATCCAGCAGGTAGTTTTCAATCTTTATTTTACATTTGTGACAGTACATTATTCTTCACCTTCTCTCTTTCCCTCTCCCTTCTCTCTCACTCCCCTATTCGTTCCTGGTCTTGCTGTGTACCTGCGTTATTTCTTTTTCCTCTGCCCACCCTTTAAATGTCGGTTTTCTTCAGGATTCCTCTTCTGGCCTTCTCTTCTCAGGCTGCATTCCTGCTGGTGATATCATTAACACCCAAGCCTTCAGCTGTCACTTCCTACACTGCTGGTGAAAATCTAATATCTGTCCTAGAGCTTATCTTATCAGTTGCCTGCTAGATAATCTTCTCTTAGTCTTGACTTGCCACATATAACAGTGCCAGGGAAGTGGGATTCATCCAACATAAGCCAAAAGCAGCCTTAGAGCTCATTCGAACCTCATTCCTACTGATGAGGAAACAGGCTCAGAAAAGTGCAGTGGCTTGCCTGGGGCCAGAGGGCTAATTTGGAGGAAAACCTGTCTCCCAACATCTATAATTCAAGGCTGTGAATCCATTCCAAACACATAAAGATCATCTGTTTTCTTTCTCATTGGAAAGGCCCTTTCCATTCGGACCAACCAAGCTGCCTATTTTAGGGCCCACGTAATAATGTAGCGGTGACAGTATTCTCTCTGCTGCGTTGTCCCGAGTGTCCGTGGTTACCAGAGCAATGTGAACCAGCTACCAACAGCAGTCTTCACCTGTTTAAAAAATTTTCACTTATTTCTGCACTTGCAAGAGGAACATAGTTAGATTTTTTTATCAATTGTTAATTTTATCTGCACCACTGAAAGAATACCTGGCACATGGATTGTTTAATTCAGATTCAGTGATTGGCACAGATATTATTACTTATTGCCTGATTTTTTTTCAAACTGTAAGAGAAAGTTTATTTAGAAAGTTACAGAGGTAGGAAAATTGAGCTAGCTGGGCGTGGAATCAGGAAACATTAGAGGCAAAAGGAGGGCCCTGGGAGCTTAGGACAGAGAAAGAAAGGCAGAGGTAATGCGCCTGGGGGAAGAAGAGGAGGAGGGGGAGCACCCTTATTGCCTAATTTTAAAAAATTATTCTGATGGATGTCAGAATAAAGGCAGATTAATTGAAAATACCTACCTGTTCTTGCAAGAAATAGTGTTTTGATTTTCTGAGGAACATTAAAGATGAAAGTCAGGTAAAAGAAGAACCCATAAAGAAAACTGCCTTTTCTTCCTGACTTTTTTTCCTGGGTGTTTTTCCCTGGGCATTTTCAGTTTTAGCCCTAAATTAAAATCACAACATCCATTAAAGGCATATCAGTCCTCTTTTGTGCATAATGGCACTGTCTTATATGTGTACATTCACATATATTCATTTTAACTAATCTCTGCTCATCTGGTTTAGAAATTTGTACGTCCTCTTTGATGTCAGTTTTCCTTCTTGTAGCTGTTGGCACCCAAAAGCACTGTCACAACTAATGTTGGCTCTTACTGCTGAGGGTCTAACACCATAATATGTCTTCAGAGGCACTTAATGCATTTTCTCCTTTTGCTTTTGAAAGGAGAATCTATCAGCTTAGAATTTTTAAAATAACCCGTTTAAGGATAAAGTTATTGTTAGGACTTAAGGGTGGGGCTGGCTGGGGTGGTGTCAACTAAAACTAATTGAATGTGCACTGCGTGCCAGGGACTTCTGCATTTATTCCTTATTCAGGATTCGTCATAAGGTAGGAGTTATTCCAGTTTTACCTATTTACCTGTTGTGAAACAGAGGTAGAGTTGTTCAGTGACTTGTCGAGGAGCCAGTAAATGGCAGGCTCAGGGTCCAAACCCAGGTCTGCCTCAGGCTAGAACCTGTGCTTTTTCCACCAACTGAACCATCCCAGGGATCCCTCTTGCTTTGTGTAAATACTCAGGTCATTTATATAGCAAATTTCTTATTTGCAGACATCGTTTTTCTAATGGACAAGTGAACATACCTTTTGCATTAGATGGATTAATTTAGCCAGCTGCCTGATGATGTAGTCATACTTAGAGTTCAGTTTCTCAGTGTGTTCAGATGTTTTATTCTGTTGGTTTTTATCTGTTTGAACTTGCTTGATGCCTTAGGTGAAATACCATCTGTAAGAAGTCATATATATTTGACCTAGAAAACAGAACTGTGTAGCCAAAACAATTCTATGATTTGAGTTTTGGGAGAAAGCAATCTGGGCTTATTCTTAAGTTCTTGATGTGGAAAATGTCTAGTTGTTGTTTTAAATGAGGTGAGAGGACATCTACTGAGAATGGAAATTTGTCCTAAAGTTAATTCCCTTGAAACTCTTTTGAAAGATTATTAAAAAGAAGAGAAATTATAGTTTTTATAAGCTGCTATTTGAAGTCTTTTAGAACCACTGAATTTTTTTCCAAAAGAAAAATTAGAATAAAAAATCTTGTTTTCTTTCAGCAGATTGAAGTATTTAAAGTTTATTTCTGGATAAACTATAAAAATATTGTATTGTTTCATCCTCAATTCAACCTAAGATTTGTTCTACCTTTGTGTAGAAAGAAACTTTAGAGATACAACAAGAACAATTGTTAGGAAAAGACAGATGCAACCCTGGCTGGGTAGCTCAGTTGGTTAGAATGTTGTCCTGGTACACCAAAGTTGTGGGTTCTGTCTCTGGTCAGGGCACATACAAGAATCAACCAATGAATGCATAAAAAAACATAACAACAAATCAGTGTTTTTTTCCTCTCTCTCTAAAATCAATTAAAAAAAAAAGACAAATGCCAAAATGCCCTGTTGCTGGAGTAAGGCCATTGTTTTGTGTGACTGTGAGCCTTTATTTTGTGTGACTGTGAGCCTTATATATCACCTCTGGAAGGAAGATGTTTGGAGGATGGTGGCTGGTGCATGTAATTTATTGAATGGAATTATTGTTGTGAGAAGAACATGATAAAATATAGTAATAAAAATTGTCTTCTAGCCAGCACCTGCTGCACATGACCCAAATCCTCTACCTTTTTCAGTTTTGCAAAGACTGACCTCATTCACATTCACAGCTATATTTTTGACTTTCTCTGTATGTGTCTACTTAAAAATCCCTAATGTATGAATAGCCACAACCCCATCCTCTTCCCCATTTCCAGCCATAGCAAACATGTAGCACCTTCCTGGTCTAAGATGTACATGTTTATTAGAATAGGTTTATTAGATACAAGTATAGGTTTGAAGGTGATGACTCTAGAGCTCTTTCTTCTTAGTTTTATTTCTTTCCCTACTAATTACTCCTTAACAAAAAAGAAAGGCCACACTCTCTGTTATCTGACTATTTAGTTATGATGCATAATGACTTCTTGCTGACTTTTTCAACTGCACTTGGACACAGTTGCTGCAGTTGGCTGTCTCAAAAGATGATTAAAACAGATAATTCACTCAATGTCCTGTTGGGGTGGGGGAGAGGGTGGGATTTTTTTAATGCCTTCTGCAAAGTCATCAAAAAGAAAAAAAAAGAAAAAGAAAGTCATCTATATTTTGGAGTGAGTCATAAAAGTTGTTTATCCCATGGTGGTCATTTTATGCACAATAGGTTAGTTTTATGCTTTTATCGCATCTGACTGGCGGGCCGCCTACAAATAAACAAAGAACAGTAAGAGAAGTCCAGAGACCCAGACGCTAGTCTTGCTGTGTATCCTTAAACTTAAAATTCCTATGCTCAGTAGCCTTACCTATGAAATGGGAATGATGACAGTATCACCTTATAAGGCTGTTGTGAGGCCATCGAAACAGAGACTGATGTATACTTAAATGCTTGATAAGTGTTCACTTACTATTATAATTATTTTTATTACCATTATTTCTTTTGTAGTCCCGCAGGATTTTGTACATAATCTCTTATGTACCACTTATGGCTACACTTAGAGATTGTAGCTAAGCTTATTGTTTAGGCTGGGGACTTCTTGAAGACATAGATACTGTTTTATTCATCTTTGCTTAACACTGCATGTCATTCATTCAGTGCTCAAAACTGTTTATCATGGGCTCCCCAGAGTCCCTCCAGCCATTACCACTTCTGACTAAATAGGTGTGACTTTGAGGCAGGGCTGCAATGACATGCACCTTTTTATTTCAATTGGAGCAGAAAGACTTTATGGCTGGAGCTGTAATCCTTGTTCTCTGCCTGTCAATTTTATATTGACATAGAACCTGGTGACCCTTCCGAATTTCCCAAATCCTGATGTGTTTAGGACCTAATTGTTCAGAGTGATGTGAAAATTATTTAGCATTACCCTACTTTTCTCTGGAAGAATCCTGAAGAAACTACCAAACATGACCATACCCATTTAGAGCCAGTCAGCAGCTAAGTGATTGCATCATTAGGAGTTTATGTTATAATTCTAAAAGGCCAGACCCAAACCAAAATGTCGCTTGCTCTGTAAAGCTTTTCTTTCCCTACCCAGCAGAGATCATGAGGCATCCCTCGGGTTCCACCCTGCGCTGGTGTGCATCTCTGCTGTGGCATTTGTGGAAGGCTTGTTTGCCTTCCTCTCCTTAGCGACACAGTGGCCACCCCTATCTCCACCTGGCCAGTGGGGTAGGCTTCAGTAGGCTTCCAGTGAAAGTTTGCTGATATGGGTACTTTCTGTAGTCCAGACTCCATAGTAAGTCCTTCTAATCCCAATAAAAGCTTCGCGAGGTAGATATTATTGCTCCCCATTTTACGGACACAGAAACTGAGACTCACCAAGAAGTCAGGTGAAATTTGCCTAAAGTCACATAGCCACAAAGTTGTCAGGCTGTGCTCTAGAGGTGGTTCTGCTGTGCTCAGACTCTGAGGTTCTACACAGCACCGTGCCTTCTCACTGAGTACATGTACACTCTATGGCTGAGTGAAGTGTAGGGCTCTTTCTCCATCACCGCTGACCTTTCAGAGGCATGGCTCAACTGGCAGGCTCAACACACCTGCTCTCGTACCCCTTTGTCAGTCTGCTTGAAGATGATTTGTGGGCTGCTTTTGCCAGGCCGCTATCATTGTCCTGGGTGGTGAGGAGAGAGGTTGGAAACATACTTCCTTTTTTTTCCACCCTGCACATGTGTCTTTCCATGTGTCCACTGTTGGCTATTCAAGAGTGTGGTCATGCTGAAGCAGCTAGACAGTCTGAAATTGTCTCCTGGGTGTCTGGGTCAATGTCTCACCAGGCCAGGTGCCACCTCACCTGCCAGGCACTGCAGACACTACTCCTCTAAGTGTCCTAAGTGTCTGTGTGGGAGAAATGTGTTACCCTAGTTGGAGGGGAAGGCTAATCCTCCCTTTGTTAAATTCTCAGAAAACTTGAACAACAGGTTTAACTCCAATCTATGCCATTGTGATGCAAATTTTATACTGGTAGAGCTATAGCACTCCTTTTTGTTTTATATGCCAGATGGCAAAAAAAAAAAAAAAAATCTGTTCTGAGTAAGAATGCCTGTGGTTGACTTAGTGTCTGTGAGCTCCCGAGGTTCCACGCTGTCCCTTGAGGCTGTATCGCTGAGACAGCATTCTTCCCCTCCCCTGTCTACCCTCCTCAGTCCATACTACCCAGCACACTCCAGACATGATTCTTTAGTGCCCAGTGATTTATGTGCATTCCCCTCTTCAGGCAGGCCAAGTGTTGCTTTTCTGGCTATCTTTGAGGTCTAGCTGTCGAGTTTCAATAAACCTTTGGTTCACTGGATTTCTCTCCCCGAGCCTTTCAGCTCCTGCTAATGTAAAGACCTATTTTTCCTCCCGTTTCCAGTTTTCCACTCAAGTACACATGTCTCTTTGATTTATTGTTTTTTCACTGCCTCCATTTTATTAATCCATTCAGTTTCTCATTCAACAAGTGTCTATTGTGCCAGGCTGTGGGCGGGCCACAGAGGAGAACAGACACAATCCCTGCTCTCAAGTGCACAGTCTAGTAGGGACACAGATGTGTACACAAATGATTAAAATGTCAGTGCTATGCTGAGTGTATCATAGAAGAAGTGTGCAGAGTTGTAGGGGCACCAAGAAGAAGTGGCTAACAAGTGGTGGCAGGCATCACTAAGAAGGTGGCTTTAGAGCAGAGCCTTGAGGTCAAAGAAAAGGGAGAGGACATTTTTAAGTTAGTATATGGCTCATCGTGCTAGTCCTCACATTCTCATTGCAGTTTATCTTCTCCTAGGGCTCTTTAATGTCTTTGCTCATTTACAGATTTAATGGAGCTAATTGGCATAGCTAAATTAGATTCTCGTGATTGACTTTTTCAAAACCTGAGATGGTTGATTAATGTCCAAGATACCAAGTCTAACAGTTTGTCCCATGATAATTTATTGACAGTGAATGATTGAGACTCTGAGCACTAAAGAAAGCTTTTAAAAGCCTTTTACTTTATCAGATGTGTTCTGAGCCAGCAGAAGTGGTCTTTGTGTCCCCTAGGGATGGAGGGAGGGAGAGAGAGAGGGAGAGAGGTGTGGAGGTAGGGAATCTTATGAGGGGAGAATGGGACAGGAGAATGCTTTTTTGTTTCTTTTGCAATAAAACAAGACACAATTTCCTGTTTCAAAGAATGTTTCCTTGGTAGGCTCCCATATATCTTGTTAGTTGTGTCTGTTGTTGGAGCATTGTACCACCACAGTTCTAATAGCAAGCCTTAGACAAAGTATATAGTCTGTAAATATTTGTTGGATGACTAATGGAATAAGTAAATGAATTATGGTGGTATACCAGTATCTTTCTGGGAGGTTTTCTTTTTTTATTTCCTGCACTATTCTTGGAAGTTCCTCTCTGCAAAACTAGTAGGTCAGTGCAGTAGTAGCCAATTTAAAATATCTTAATGAATACATGGATGTAGTTTGCTAATTTGAAAAGGTTTGGTTTTTATTTTTTAAGAAATGCACTGTGCATTTCTCTTATTTTAGTAGAGAAACAGAAATGAAGGGCTATTATGACTAAATTTGTACAGCCTTGTAAGTTGTCACTGTTGTAGCTTTAAAATATTTATTGTTTCTTGAAATAATGGGTGTTCATTGCAGAAAAATTAGAAAATATAGGCAAGCAAAAAGAAAAAAAAACTAAAGCCAACCCGTACTCTTGCAAGCCATAACTAACCACTGGTAGTATTTTACTGAATAAAAATCCAGATTTTCTATGCACGTGTGTGTGTGAGTGTGTAAAACTATTAATTAATCCAAAAATTGAATATACTGTATAAACTGTTTAGCGTCATGCCTTTTTGTCCTGTTACACATTATGACCATCCTATCTTGTGAACAGATATATTTCTGTAGAATCATTCGTTCTTAGAAAAATATTTTTGAAATTATACAGATCATTCACACTTATTTTATAAATCAACCTCTTATACACAAGTGAAAACCGCTCCATAATCTCATCCACAGAAGGATAAACATTAATTTAGTATATATAGTCTTCTAGACTATTTTCTCTCTATATGCAAACATATCTATTACTATATTTTTTGAAGAGTTTTTGTATTTTTTTTTAGAGAGATGGGAAGGGAGGGAGAAAGAGGGAGAGAAACGGCAACGTGTGGTTGCCTCTTGTTTGCTCCCTGGTGGGAAACTGGCCCACAACCCAGGCATGTGCCCTGACCAGGAATGGAACCACCGACCATTTGGTTCGAAGGTCAGCACTCAAGCCACTGAGCCACACCATCCAGGGCTGTTCCTTTTTTTTTAAATTACAAAATTAGATTGTATTATATCTAACACTCTGCAACTTGCCTTTTACTCTTAATATATTTTAGCTGTCTTCATGTGCCACAAAACATTTGAAATACCTGCATGTTATTATGTAGATTAGGGTTTCTCATTCTCAACACTGTCAACATTTTGTACTGGATAATTCTTTGTTATGGACTGTCCTGTGCATTTCAGGATGCTTAACAGCATCCTTGACCTCTGTCCCTCAGATGCCAGTAACACCCCTTCCTCTAGTTGTAACAGAAATGTCTTCAGACCTTGTGAGTTGTCTCCTGAGGGACACAATTACTCCTGCTGAAAGCTGTGATGTAGACAGTCTGTAGCGTAAGCTTCAAGAGTTCTTCCAGATTTTTCATTACAAAGAATGGGTCAGGGAATATTTTTAGTTGATTTTTGTGTACCCATGTGAATGTTATCATTTAATAAATTCCTGGAAGTGTAGTGGCTGAACCAAAATTTTGATAGCAATGGCCAAATTACTCCTAAGAGATTGTATCAATTTATTTTTCAGAACTATATTCTGATGATCCCAAAGCTGCATCTCTTTCCTGAGTTCTAGATCCATCTATCCAACTGTTAAGTGGACATCTCCTCTTGTATGTCTCATCATAGGCTTTTCCTAAGCTCAGCTCTCATTTGCTTTGATCCAGCAAACATGACACTCCTTGCTACATTCTGTCAAAGAATATCACCATCTGTTTGATTGCTGAAGCCAGAAATCATCTTCTCCTTCCTACATCCAACCAGCCATCAAATCCTATTCAATCTTCCTTCCAAATGTCTCTTAATCCACTCACTTTTCATCCCTTGTACCACTGTCTTTAAGCTACTACTAAAGTGTCCTGTGATCACTATAGTAGCATTGGGGGAACTGATCTCGCTAGCTGCTCCCCTTGGTCCCCATCTCCTCAGAAAGAGTGAGCTTGCTGCGCTCTGAGACCTGTGTTTCCCCCTGGGCAGGCCTGTCAGTGAGCCCTGCTGCCTCTCCACCTTCTGCTCGCCAGTCAGATGCAGAGGCCAGTGGCAACTGACATCCATCACTCCTGATTCCAAATCTGTGTCCATCAAAATGTACCCCTTCTCCCCTGCAAATTGGGTATTTAATAGGTAAATGTAAATTTGAATATATAAATTACTCTTTATACTAAAATTTGACTTTTAAATAAGGTTTTATCTGACTAAAAAAAAATTCTGTTTTGGAAAACAATGCTCTGTTATGTTAGCTCACCACATATATTCTCCCCCACTTTGAGTTACTCATTCTTCCTTGAATGGCCTCTTGTTCTCCTCCATTTCCAATTCCTTTTAACCCTGCACTCTACCCATCCCTCTGCTACCTTTTCATTAGTACCTAGCATGTTTCTTGATACTTCAACTAAACATTTTCTCTGCTGCTAATCAGTTTCTTTTTATTATTTGTTGTATGTGTACTTTTGGGTGCATTATGTATACTTTTAAAATTTAATCTTGTGAAAAAGACATGCATGTATATAAATACAGATCAGTGAACTGAGGGAAGAGGATACGGGGGTTCCAGACCCAGGTTCCCAGACAAGTGCCAGGGTATAGAAAGGGCCTTTCATATATCCCATCCCAGTGCATGATCCAGGATTTCTCCCCTTAACTGTACTTGTGATTTTATGTGGATCTATATAGCAATATCATTGAACACCTCCCAAATCAATTGTATTCATTTGGCCAAACTGAAACTTCGGAGAGGTAAAAAAAAATGTCAGCTTCGTAGTATTCCATTTGGCATATCTTAAATACTGAGGAATCAAGGGGTACCTGGGAACTCAGGAACCCCTGACATGGTATGCAGCATGTTGCTGTGCTAGGTTGGTGTGAGTTCAAGCCCTACAATTTTCCACAAGAAGTCAGTTCCAAGCCTGTGGGAAGTCACACATAGCAAAATCCCTGGCAAAGAACTATATATTTTTTCTTACTCTCTATGTGGTACTTCTGTAATACTCTGTAATTAATTTTATTTTTACAGTGAACAGGCACAGTGTTAGAATAATCCATAACATATTCCTGTTTCTTGCTATTTTAGGGGACATCACACAGAAAGGATATGAAAAGAAAAGGTCAAAACTCCTGTCTCCTTACATCCCGCAGACACAAGGTAGGCAATGAGAAGTGGTTTAAACCTTTTCAGTATTTTTATACCAAAGAATGCTGTTTTACAAGAGATCTGTCTTTTGTTGGTTCCTGTTTTTCCTTCTGTTCCTCACCAGGGGAGAGAAAAAAAGGAAGGAAAGAAAGGAGGAAATGAATCTTAACTGAGTATTTGCTGTGTGCTAGGCACTTTTCAAATACTCAAGGTCATCAAATCCTTTACAGAGAGCTTGGGCGATAGTGTGACTGCAAAGCTGATACATTCAATGGCAGAAAATTCCAGGTCGTGGAAAAACTGTATCTTATTTATGCCCAAGCACAGACTGTGATGGAGAGGAACAAAGGGAACAAAGATGAAAAGGAAGGACGGCCCTGATTGTGTAGCTCTGTTGGTTGGGCATCATCCTGCAAAGTGAAAGGTCACCAGTTTGATTCCTGGTCAGGGCATGTGTCTAGGTTGCGGATTGGTTCCCAGTAGGGGCACATGGGAGAGGCACCTGATCAGTTTCTCTCTCACATAGATATTTCTCTCCCTCTTTTTTCCCTTCCCCTCTCTCTAAAATAAATAAATAAAAATCTTTAAAAAAAGAAGGAAGCATTGCAACTCAAGGACTGGAGTGCCTGATGATTTGGGAGTAAGAACCCTAAATGGACTTTTAAATTAATTCACAGTCTGACTTATTCCTTCTGCTAAGAGAGTGGCATGTTCTTTATATATCAGAAAGTTCTGAGTTACTTTTATGCTTAATTCCAGAGGGGTGGCTATAACCTTTGCTTCCAGGCAAGGCTGTCTGTCTCTAAGTCATCATATTTTTAGTTACTCAATTTCAGGATTTCCTTTGATGGCTTATTTCTGCTTTAATCACTTTTGCTATAAGGAATTTCTTTTTATTTCTAATTTCCCTCCTTCATTCAAAGCTCATTTCCATAAGCCTGTTCTTTGTGGAGCTAATTGCTTTTAATTTCTGGATTACAAATACCTTGAGAACTTTGTAACAATTCTAATATCTAACCTTGTGCAGGGTATATAGTCTGTAGATATTTGTTGAATGAATAAGAATAAATAAGTGAATAATGGTGGTATATCAATATATTTCACTGAGATCCTTGTTTTATTTCCTGCATTATTCTTGGAAGTTCGTCCCTACAAACATTAGTAGGTCAAGTCAGTGACAGCCAATTTAAAATGTCTTAATGAACAGATGGATATAGAAATGAATTCAAGAGAGAAGAGGTAGAAATTGGGTCAGTGACAGTTAATGAAAGCCAGCTTTTGCTGAGCAAGACATGAAGGTGAAGGGGAACACTGATTGGCCGATGAATTGTGGATCTGGCCCATGCCTCAGTAGGCGCAGAGATTTACTTTAGTCACTCACTTTGAGCAAAAGCAATCAGACCCTAGGAAATAACTCATTAGGAAATGTAACTATAAAAAGGACCATGCTCTGTCTGTTATCTGTAGTCAGGCTATACAGAAACCAGTGATCAATTTACTATGAGAGAATACTGAGACATACTTGAGTATGTGTGGTCAGCACATTCTTGCTCCTTTGGAGGCCAGATCACAAATAGGAGGTGTCTTGATGAGTATGGATACTACAGATGAGATGTTTAATTGCTGTAGGCCAAGAGTATGTGACATAGCCATCTTACAGTGGGGGTGGTCTTGCAGATAACCTTATGGGGGAAATTGAACCCATTTGACAGTATTCCTTCAGATTCCTGCTACCAGACTTTGCACTCGCCACATCCATGTCCGTCTTGTTTACTGGCTTCATTCTGATTAAGAATGCTCTTATCCAAGGGCAGCCCTTCCACCTGTGTTTAAAGCCCTATCCTCTCCTTCCTCTTCAGAAACTTTATACTATCATCTAGTGACACCAAGGACAGGGCAACGGGAATGGGCCACCCTGGCAGTAAGGGGTGCAGGATCTGTAGGAATTTATGAAGCAATAATAAAATCAACCCAAAAATGGCCTACTTTTTATTGTTACCATGTATAGCAGTTCTCAACACTCTAAGTAATTAAAAGCTCCTCCTGCTGAGACAGACAGCTGCATTGCTCCCTTGATGTGCCATCACTGTCACTTCCCTGTCTCTCTTGTATAGTCACTTTCTGCCTCTTAACCAGATTCCTCTCCTTAGCAGTTCATCATGCTTGTTGCTGTTCTATTTTTTTAATCTTCCCTTTTCAACCTGTTTCATCTTCACCCTTTCTATCTCCCGTTGAAGAACTGTCTGTACTTACTATCTCTACTTACTCAACTTCTGCTCACTCTTCAGCCCATCCCAGTCCCTTGAGGCTCTGTATGGTAAGTGATATCTCAGCAGTGTTTGCCACTCTACTTCTTGAAACACTTTCCTCATTTTCTCACTCCCCTTTTCCTGTTGTTCCTCGTCGTCCTGGCGGGGTCATTCTGCTCTGTTGAGTGTTGAAGCTTTCAAAGTGAAGCCCTAAGACCTCTTGACCATCTCACTCTGATCAGTGGTTCGCAAATTTCAGCCCGCCTCAAAATCACTGGAGGGCTTGTTGGTGCACAGATTGCAGGACCTCATTCTCAGGGTTTCTGATTCAGTAGGTCCAGGGTGGTTAGTCAGGCGGTGCCTAGGTTCCTGGTTGAGGGACCATGTTTTAAGAACCAGTGCTCTATCTGTCTAGAGTATTTCATCATACCTTTGGCTTTAATTATCGTTTAAATTCAGATAACTCCCATAGGTATCTGCAACCCAGATCTCTCCCAAGCTCCTGATCCACAGATTTAACTGCATATTTAATATCTCCTTATATTTGGATGTGTTAAATATATATATCTTAAAGGACCTCTATTTTAACATATCCAAACACAGCCGTTAAAATTATGACTTATGCATACCACCACCACTTGCACCCCCCAACATATGTACATACATATAAAACAAAAACAAAAGCAAAAACAAACCAACTAAAACAAAATCCAACCTGCTCCCAATGCTTCTCTTCTAGTTTCCTCCTTCTGAATAGAGTTCACCTGCAAAGCCCACCAAGTTAGAGACCTAGCAGTCATCCCCAGCATTTCCTTCATTCCCATATCTTACCTGTCACTAAGTTCTATCAGTTTTCTGTTTTACCATGAGCCAGTTTTGTTAAGTTTAATTTTTCTAGGAAATTGTCTACTTTGTAAAAGTTAAAGTTTGTTATTTCTGTTATCCACACTATTCTCTTTATCTTTAAAGCTGTTACTTTGTTTATATTGTTTTCTCATATCTATTCTCATTTATCATTTTCAGTGACTGTATGTATGTCCTTTCTTGTATTCTAACACTGTTACGTACTTTAAAAAAAATTTCCTGAGTTGTAAGCTTAGATTTTCTGTCTTCTTTCCTAAGATAAATGTTCCTTAATTTCACTGTCATCAGAGAAATATGCCGGTACAAAATCAAGTCTTTGTTATTTGTTAAGACATGCCTAATATTTGGTAAATTTCTATAACTCATCTATTTATGTTTTATTTGTTGAGTGGATGGTTCTGGTCCATTAATTCAAACTGGTTAATTGTATTGTTCAGGTCTTTTCTTACTAACTTTTTGACTATTTGATCTACCAGTTCTGATTGAAGGATGTTGAAAAAATCTCTACCATGACTGGGTTTTGTTAGTTTTCCCTGTAGCTCTGTCAAGTTTTGCTTTATAGATTTTATTTATTTATTTATTTATTTATTTATTTAAGATTTTATTTATTTTCAAAGAGAGGGGAAGGAAAGGAGAAAGAGACAGAGAGACACATTGATGTGAGGGAGAAACATCAATCATTTGCCTCTTGCATGCCCCCAACTGGGGACCTGGCCGGAAACCAGGCATGTGCCCTGACAGGGAGTTGAACCAGTGACCTTTAAGTTTGTAGGCCAGTGCTCCGTCTATTGAGCTTCACCAGCCAGGGCTGCTTTAGATTTTAATGCTGTGCTGCTAGGTACACAAAAATTAAGAATCATATCATCTTTGTGTATTGTTCCTTTTATCATGAATAACTGTCTCTGTCCCTATAGTGTTTCTATTTTAAGGCTTTTTAAAAAATCTAAAATGCCTCGAGTTATTAGACATCTTAATTCTTCTCCCAAAGAACATAAGGACTTTAAAAATTCTTTTATGTTGACTACCATCACTGCTCATCTTACTGTTTAGTACCACCTTGTTTACATACTCCCTCTGTTATCAATTATTATTGTTGTTGTTGTTTTATGTAGTTAATGGTAGTTCATATTGCTTCCTTATTCAGTGTTCATTTGTATGTCTCACTTCTTCCTCTCAGTTCAATTTCCTACTTCCTAAACTCCATCCTATAGTATTTTAGTGACTGTTTCTTCGTGGTAAATTCTCTCAATTTGTGTTTATTACTTTCGTGCCCACCTTTGTTCTTGAATCTATTCATGTCTTTCCCCAAAAGGGAACAGTTGTAGGGCTGGTGGATAATCTATATTCCATAGGTTCTGTAGGAAAAAGAGATTAACTCTTGGCCTGTTTATCCCATATATCTTAATAGATTTTGAAGAAGGTATTCGATTTTTTCAATGGCATTGGAATGAAATTTCAGATTTACTAAATTATATTAATTCCTGAGATAGAATTAAATTAAATAAAAGCCATTTTACTACATTTGGTTTACTATGTTACTTCTAGAGGGGTTCAACGTCTTTCAAACTCTTTCTATTACCTTATTGGATTTCATTTATTCCAGTTGCAAGATAGCTTCATTATGAGGTGGCTCTTTGACTGTAGTGTATAAAAGTGACACCCTCCACTAATCTCATATGAAATAAAAAATTAATGCTGCCTGCAGCACTATATTCGTAGAACAATTATGTGCACATGCTTATTTAAAAACTTGTATTATTTAAAGACTTAGTGAATGATTTTCTTTATGAAATTGATTTGGAGTTGAGGAGTTGAGTTATTTTGGGTTGCATATTTATATATATTTTAGATTTCTCAAATGTTATATACATCTTTAAAATAGGACTCCAGAAAAATTAAGAATGTAACAGAGTGAGTGGGGAAATATGGAGGAGAACTGCTGCAGACACTGGCCCACAGTGTCCACGTCATTATGGATGAAATGAGACATTCACATTGACTACCGAGTCCGGTGGAGGAAAAGGGACAGCATGGCTTTTCTCTCAAGGGGAGCCAAAGCCTTGGCCCTTGCCATGACAGACCTTTATTGGGTTTCTCAGCACATTACAAGAAGGTCCTCATTTACTATGCACAGGTTCTCTTTAGGTGGTTACTTACCTTTTACAGAAAATAAAGGAGCTAATGCCTCCAAATCACATCATGGAAGAGGAATATTTGTAAATGAAAAGGCAAAAGTGGCTGAACTGGTTGCACTCATCCTTGGAATGTTTAGCATGGATTTTAGGAAGTTACTTTGCAGTAAATGTCCTCAATTCAGGGTGAGGGAGTGTTTTAGCAAGAGCAAGACTCAAAGCAGCCTAGGCACATTGCAGACCTGATTTCCCATGGGAGAACCTATCTGTGGGTGTGGGTCCTGTGCATCTCCGAGTGGGAGCTGGGCCCACGCCACACAGAACAGTCTCCTACAGAGAACACAAGATTGAAGAAAATACTGAGAAATTAGTGGAAGTCAAGTAAGGACAATTTTAGTTAATAATAAGCATAATGTGTAATTCACTTATATCACAGGGAGTAGATTCTAAAGTCACAGTATGACAAAAATATGGTGTGTCAAAATTATCCTTGAAAATCCCTTAAATCTCCCAACTTAAGAACTGATTGTTGTTTCTTCAGTCAAACAAAACCCAAACTTTATCTGGTATTTAAGGCTCATGCTGTATGAAAAATCCACAGCTTAATAGAGGTTAAAATCATAATCAGGGCCTCAAGGTTCTCTAACTATGAGAGGCATGGAAGAAATAAAAGTATTGTAGGTTCACATTTCTTCGTTCTGAGCCATATGTTCTTTGAAAAGAGGAGTCCATGAAACATTTTTTCAGTAGTTGGAAGCTACTAGAGGCTGGTATAAAGCTTCCCACATGCCTGAATTAGCATACTTGTCTGGAGAAGAAGCCAGAAATTAACTCTCTTTTGGCATGACCCAAAGAATTGCATTTTCAAACTACAAATACTCTAACTCCTCCACAAATTAATCACTCTTGGCTACTCTTAGAGTTTCAGGAAAATGGGAGGTTTTGTGTAAGGGCGGCAACTGCCCTGGGCTGATTTTGTGGTTTAACCTTTAAGATACTACTTTGGATACAAGTAAATAATTGATAATTCCAACTAGCTTTAATAGACTTGTAAGGTCTTCAAAATCAAGAACATTTTAAAAATTATTATCTATTATGATTATGATTATTATTCATGGCCCCAGTTTCTAGCATTAGTACCTGGCATATAGTAGATATTCTATAAATGTTTGGAACTGAACAGAAAGAACATTTAGAATTTCCAGTATCTCTTTTAGTAAACATCTGTGAAGATGAAAGTGTCAGGTAATGAAAGAAGCAGATTACAGGTTGGAGAGTGATTGGTCCTGGCAGCTTGTTTTCACCCTCAATTAATCTTTTAATTTAGATCTACAGAGACTGTGCACAGTATGTTGATTATCATCTGAGATTTGTCATTTCTCCTTTTAATTTTTATTTTTAAATGAAATTAATGCTTTTATTTTATTTTAATATTTATTTTTTTAGAGGGAAGGAAGGGAGAAAGAGGGAAAGAAACATCTATCGCATGCCCCCAACTGGGGACCCGGTCGGTAACCCAGGCATGTGCGCTGACTGGGAATTGAACCAGCAACCTTTCACTTCCCAGGCTGATGCTTAGCCCACTGAGCCATGCCAGCCAGGGCATTGCATTTATTTTAAATAATAAATGGTACTAGGAGGTTTATAACAACAAAAATAAGCAGTGTCCTCTTTTTCCCTGGAGATACCTTCTTTCAACTCTTCTTTTTTCTTCTGGCATTTACCTTGTGTTTCTAAATAACATTTTACCACTTTTCTTGACTTCTTTTCAATTCGAGGCATGACTTACTCATTTCTTATTTAAAAATACGAGAATTTTTTACTTTTATGGATTTCTGCCTCAACCACATAGACTCCATACACTCCCTTTGCCCCTTTCCGCCGTCCTTCACATCTCTCATGCCCATTCTGGGTTGTATGTATACTATACTATTTTTTTTTTTGGTTCTAAGTGAGTGAGCATTCAGTGTTTATTAATATGATTATATAAATATTGTTCACAGTTAAGTCACTTGGATTTTATTTACTAGGATCCTGTTTACTAGGATTACATTTCCCTCCTTTTTTTTTTTTTTTTTTCTTCACAGTTAATCTCTCCGTTTCGTTATTATTTTTGTAAGGACAACTCTCGGTGCTGTCTCTTTCCCAGCATAAATCTGAACCAGTGGTTTTCTTGTCCTGCTACAGGCTTTCATTACCATTCTGGCAGCATATTGGGAAGGAGTGGGGATAGATAGAAGTGCTTTTAAAAAAAAAAATGCTCACCAGGGGCATGCTTAATGATTTTTAGAGAGCAAGGTAGGGGGGGAGAGAAAAAGGGAGAGAAACATCTATGTAAGAGACAAACATCCATCAGTTTCCTCTCATACTCACCTGACCAGGGACCAAATCCACAACCCAGGCTTGTGTCCTGACCAGGAATTGAACCAGTGACCTTTCTCTTCGCAGACCGATGCCCAAGCATCTGATCCACACTGGTCAGGACAAGGACCCACATTTTTTGCTTTAGGACATTACTGCAGCTTCTGTTTTTGATGGCTTTGCTGAACATTCCATTCTGTCTTCTTGTATTTGAGATTGTGGTCTTGTGTGTTTGATTTTCTTCCTTTGACTTACTCTACTGTCTTTTACTTCATTTAGTGGTGTTTGTCTCCTGCTTCAGAATAGGATCTCACCTTCTATGTGTTCCTTGGCCCAGGTTTCTACATTATTTTAATCCATACTTTTACCTATTGCCCTTTTAAGGATAAGATATACCACATTATTAATATGCCTTATCAGAAGAAAGTCTACTATCTTCCTCTTGGGGCTTCTCTTTCCTCCTGAATTGTCCAAGAACTGCTTGGGGTATCGATAGTGCAGAAGGAATGGCAGGCAGTGCACCTTCCACACCCAAAAAAGGAAGAGCCCCATTGTCTGCTGCTGCTTCTCATTGCCTCATGGGGTGCTGTTGAAAACTGGTCCTTACCTGTAACCGGTAATGCTGACTCACTGCTGAGTCTGCTTCCTGCATTAGCGGCTATGGTGAAGGAGCCCACTCTGCTTGGCTCAGCCAAGGTTCCCTCTTGGATTCTCAGAGCAGAGCTCTTGGGTATTGTGCCCTTTTGGCCCCATGCACAGCCATTTTCCTGATACTGAGTGGTCCAGGAAGCTCTGGGTCAAGATCTGTTCAGATGCTGTCCCCCCAACATTCTTCTCCCCGAGAATCGACTCCTAGGAATTAGGCAGGTGGCTCCTTCTCCAGACTCCAAATGCTAGCACTCTCATTCTTTCCTCTATACTGTGAGGATGTGTGACCCATCCTTCTGAGGAATACACTCCTCTTACTCAGAGGTGCCATAGCTCCCACGGGAGACTCCCTAAGTGATTCAGGGTATCTTGATCCATCCTTGGAGTGGAAGTGGGCTAGAGGCTCTCTTTCTAATGATTCAAGATGATTATTGACACATTCTCACTGTAGGAAAATGGATTTAATCAGCGATGGGTGTCCTGCTTCCTTACTGGTATCTGTCAGTGTTACTGTGAAGATCAAAGGAGGTGGTGTCATGAAAAGTTAAAAGAGCATGGAAGTGTATTATCTTTGTTATTCTGTCATTTCCTGTTTAAGTCCCTTCAAAGGCAACACTAGACTTGTCAAGGTTTTTGTCCCTCACTGGACTTCTGCAAATACCATGCTTTTTTACCTCTCTCTGCTTACCTAAAGCCATGTCAGTGTCTCCTTTTAATAGATCTTCCCTGAAATTCTTGATACACATTAAATTCCCCATTATGTGGCTTCAGAGAGCCTTGTTCGTTTTCCTTTTCTGCAGATATCACAATATAAAAGATAAATTGAGCCCTGGCTAATACTGCTCAGTGGATTGAGTGCTGGCCTGAGAACCAAATGTCACTGGTTTGATTCCTAGTCAGGGCACATGCCTGGGTTGCGGGCAGGGTCCCAAGTAGGGGACACATGAGAGGCAACCATACATTGATGTTTCTTTTCCTCTGTTTCTCCCTCCTTTCCCCTCTGTCTAAAAATAAATAAATAAATAAATACTTTTTAAAAACAAATATATGTGAATTGGTGATCAGTTAATATATTTCTTCTCTGGACCTCAGCACCAAGGCCAGTGAGTCCTTGGTTCTCAGGGCGTCCTGCTTCACTGTGTCACTCTGACAGCTGAGAATATCTGTTAAATCATAGACAGAGTTGCAAGGTGAGAAGCTGAGGTTGGCTTTCTTCCATCTTCTTGAATGGAAATTTTGCATAGTTTTATACTAAATAGCGGCTTTTTTTAGGTTACCATTATGATTGTATTCAAACAATGGAATCATAGAAGACTCTGATGTCTCTTTCTACATGAATTATGCACATGTTGATCATGGAGAAAGAAGGCTTTGTGTTGTAGAAGAAATTAAAATTTGAGGTTTTTCTTAAACTTACTGTTAATAAACCTTGTAACATCATTACTATTTAAACATAAGGGTGACCCCTAGTGGATATCCTGCATAACGGACTGAAAGATCAGGAGCCCTCAAACGGAGGCTGGCACTGTGTAATCAGTAAGTAAGCTCTTTCTTTGGATCTCAAGTGTGCTTCACACTGGAATTTAGCAGTTTTGAAGTATGCTTGATTTGTGAAGTTTGCAGGCTCTTATCCCAGCACTTATCTGTATTTGGTGCCTTTTAAAGTTACTTTGATTTTATATATAACTTTCTGTAAACAAAACTATGAAATGGTAAAGAACTCCAGAGTACCTCATCATTACCTTATTTTAGCTACACAGGAACTTTTTGTTCCATCTGATCCTTATAATTGTATATAAATACAAGGGTAGACAAAAGTTGGTTAACAGTTATGAGCACACAAAAGTTTATTCTTATTTTGCTCACCCCTGTACTTTCACCATACACAGTTGTAATAACATTATGTACATAATATTTTTATGTACACATTTAAAAGAACATGTTTATGTTCTTTTATGACTTAACATCATTTTGTTCAGACCTTTTCATGAGTCTTCATAATCAACATATTTTTCATTTTTTTTCATGACATATGATATCTCATTATGTCAGTACATACTTTTGGCACCTTACTATAGTAGTGAAATTGTATACATCTTATTTTAAATAGACATCTCTATTTTGGGGCCCCAGGTAATTTCTGAGATCTCATTGGAGTGAAACCCTGGTGAGGGAATATTTCATCTTTAAGCGGCATCTTGCCTGTCCAGCTGACACTGGACATGCTGTTCAATAACACCCTGCTCTGCTCCTGTGTCCCAGACCCTCCCTTCCCTCTCTGATGAGGCCCGAGGTGCATTGTTTCCTGCCTCTTCCACGGTAAACTGCTGCCCTGGCAAGTAAGCTGAGGTGGGAATTAGCTTTCTGAAATGATTTTAATCCTGACAGGACAGTTTTTTCCTCTTACCTCCAAATATGCATTGATTTGCCAGTTGCTTTTGGGGAAGGAAACAATTAATTTTAGAAGATAAAAAATCCTGCTTATAGTGTCATAATTTATTTAGGAAGCTGAAAACTGAATGTTTTTTATAATTTATTTGATAAGAATGTGCTCTATGTGATGTGACCTTCTGATTAAGAAAATCTAATACCATTTTTATTTTAAGTATTACTTTGATTTCTAAAATGAACATATATTACTTTTATAATTCAAATAGAGAACTTTTCTAAATCTTAGAAACCCACTAAAGCCCATGGAAAAATATATGCCATCCAAAATTTCATCACTTAGAGCTAATTGCTATTAACATTGTCCTGTATTTGTTTCCAGTTTTTTTCAATACAAAATAAGATATATTTGTAAATCATGTACTAAAAAGTGAACTGTAATACATGGGAGTAAAAGTTTATAAAATTCAAAAATAAATTGGAGAGTGATTATCACATTCAGAAAGGTTACAGGGATTCATTATTAAGCTCCTTTGTTATATTAAAGTGATTCAATTCCTAGGAATTCAGTTTACTCTTTTCTTTACTTCTTTTTTAGATAGGCTCTTTTGAACTTGAAGTGGGTATATCACACATTGAATCAAGATTATTGTGTCAGAAATCCATATTTTCGTGACATTATGTTTTGGGCACCTGAGGAATGGTCACTGAACAAACTTGTCAGCTACTTACTGAAACTGCAATTTGATTTTTTTCATTTCATTTCTGGCAAGCTACAAGGAAATGTTTGTCATGAGTTTAGACCCAAAGGAGACCTGGTCTGCCTGAATGACTGAATCCCTAAGAGAACTGAGATAAACGTTGCAGAGCATCATTCTAATGTTACTTGGTAAATAGCGTGTTGTGTTGTGGAGCTCTTTTTAACCAATTCAGTAGATCGCTCGGCTAAGTATCATCTGACTTGGACTGTCAGTTCTCATCACCTGTCTGGACTTACGTTACATTTCCTTGTGGTTCTGTCCATGACAACCTCTAGGTGATCCGAGTGGAAATGTTCAAGTCTCTGTAATTCTTCCTCAAACAAATGTATCAGCTCCCAGTCCCCCTGTCAACCCCTGTCATTTGTTTCAATTTTTATTTTTTAGCCAACACTATCTTCTTTCTCCTAATTAATTGCATTGAAAAATAAAAAATAAAAGCCTATGTGAGAGAGCAATGGTAAAAAATATATGAACCATTTGTGTCCATCCTTTGTCAAACACAAATTTATATTCATTCCTTTCATACTTTGGATTACTAATACCTAATTTGGAAGTACCATATTTCTTAGCAGGGTGGTTTGATCCATCTTAGCAAATCTGTTTATTTAATTAAAAAATAATCAGTGATAGGTAATTTAGTTATATACTCAGTATGGCCCACCAAAAAGTAATGCAAAGCTAGTGTTTTAAATCTGATGCTAAGTCAGACCATTCTCTCTGTGCGTATTTGCAAGCAGAGTAGCTCATGTGTGCTGATGTGGATTTCCTTCCTGTGTATATCATCTGACCATAAAAATAGCCCCTTTCTATTTTTCTCTATTTAAATTTTTATGTGTTTATCACCCCAAGTAAAGTCTCCTTCTATCACCATTTATTCCTCCCTGTACTCTCTTCTACCTACCCCAACCCCAGTTGGAATGTTTTAAATAATTTCTCTAGTAGCTGAAAGCTATTGGAAGGGCCTTTTTGCAGAACCTTTCCTGTGGAGGCAGGTATTTAATAAAAAAGAAAAAAAGAGAAATGATTGCGTAGCTGCTGACTATAAATCCTGAAGCATTTCAATACTCCCAAATGAAATAATTAATTCTGATTGCTTTCCTTAAGAGTGTGGGGAGAGTTTTCACAATATTTTTTAAAAACAGATTTTATTTATGTATTTTTATAGAGAGGGGGAGGGAGGGAGAAAGAGGGGGAAGAAACATCAATGTGTGGTTGCCTCTCCTGGGCCCCCTCCTGGGGACCTGGCCAGTAACCCAGGCATGTGCCCTGACTAGGAATCAAACCTGTGACCCTTTGGTTCACAGGCCAGCACACAATCCACTGAGCCACACCCACCTGGGCTCACAATCTTTTTTTTTTATAATAACCTTTTCTGGTTGAGAACCAGTGGGGTTAGACAGACCTGGATTTGAATCTTGACTTGTTATTCCCTGGCTCTGTGACTTTGGATAATACTCATCTCTATCTTTTTCTGTAGTAAGTTGATAGTGATGGTGCTGATTTTGTTAGGTTATTGTGAGCAATAAAATAAAATGTGAAAACTTTTTAATAGGTGTTTCTATATGCACAGTGACCAGCACAAGGCAAACAGGTAACCATTAGCTTTTATTGTTATACGCTGGGGGTGGCAAGCTGTTTCTGTGATGGACCAGGTAGTAAATATTTCAGGCTTTCAGGACCATGCAGTCTCAGTTGCAGCTGACTGACTCTGCCTACATAGTATCACAACACCCATAGGCAGTGTGCAGACAGATGAGCAGGGCTATGTTCTGATAAAACAAACTATTTATAAAAAGAGACACGCGCTATGGCTCGCTGACTCCTATTCTAGAGTACGGAAACTAACAAATGAAACAAGTCATGAAAATGCTAAGATTTCAGTATAGCTCTTCTGTGAAATAGATATCCACAGAATTTAGGTTGATTAAAAACCTGTTTGCTACCCCAGACGTTACCTTTCAGAATCTCAGTGTTAAAACAGTCTGTTCTGTTAATATATTTTATAGTAAAAATCTCAGCTACCAGGAATCATCAGAAACAAACATTTCTAGATCTACAAAAATACTTCTGTGGAGAATATCTTAAAAATATACTCTTTTGCCTTCTTAAAAACAATGTATAAAAATAATGTAACTTTTAAAAAAATAAAAACCTTTGAATTATATCTCATGATTTTGTGAGTGAGGACCCCGTTGGGTGATTTTGTGTTACACCTTGTGCTAGTTGGGGTCACTAAGTGCTTTTCACCTGGTATGTGTGGGTTCGTCTGGAAGGGCCAAGATGGCTTCATGCACATGCATATCTGGTGCCTTGGCAGAAGCAGATGGAAGGCTGGGCTCAGCTGGGACTGTCCACTAGAACTCTACCTCATGGCATCCTGGGCATGCTAATCATTTTTTTAAATGATACGACGTTGTGAGTCCTAGTTCCTGTGGCACTGCAATGCCCTCAAGCCTTTGCTGGGGTATGTAAGCCTATTGCCCTCCCTGGGCCACTGTGCCCCCTGATCCTCAGCTGTGGTCTGGAGCAATGCAGTTGCTCTCTGGGTGACATCCTACTGGGATGGACGCTTAATTTGCTATGTGCAAGCTGCCTTGCTGGGCACAGCTAAGCTCTGTGAAAGAAACTTAAAAATACGCCTTGAAAAAGAAGGAAATCCTGCAGTGTGTGACAAAATGGTTGAACCTGGAGGTTATGAAGCTGAGTGAAGTGAGCCGGTCACAGAAGAACAAATACTATATGATTCCACTTATATGAGGAATCTAAGATAGTCTTGCTCATAGAAGCAGAGGGTAAAATGGTGATTGCCTGGGGCTGGAGGGAAGAGGAAATGGGGAGCTGCCACCCTAATGGGTCAGAAGTTTTCGTTGTGCAAGATGAGTAAGTTCTAGAGATCTGCTGTGCAGCATTGTGCCTGTGGTTAACAAGACTATGTAGTGTACTTAAAAATTTGTTAAAAGGACATATGTCATGTTCAGTGTTCTTACTATATTAAAAGAAATTAAGACTTAGGAGCTAATACTATTTGAGAAAAAGGCTACAAAACATCAGAACTCAAGGTGTGTTTCTTCTGCTTATCTTGTCTGTTTATTTTTCCATACACCCACGCACAGAGCGAGAGCGTGCATTTACTAAAGCTGGGGAATGAAACAAGGAAGGCTTAGGACAGAAGAAGCAATAGGAGAGAGCCTAGTGGGGCTGCTGTTGGCTCACTGAAAGTCGGAGAACAAGGGCCTTGGAGACAGCTTCAGTGGTTTTGTTGCCTGCTGTTCCTCTGGTTACAAGTCCCCTAGGGCCCCCATAAATATTTTTTTAAGAACATGCCTGAGAGAAGGGCATGGACATGCTCCGAAGAGGGCATGCCTCTCTTCCCCATATTCTTTAGGAGACAGTACTTGTTGGGAGTGCAGAGTATGGGGACAAACCAGGGACTAGAAAGGACACATTTCAGGGGTGGCTCCAGTTGGAACAGGGCCTAATAGATATGACTTGAATCTGTGTTTTCCAATAAGCACCCTACTTTGCTTAAATGATGTGTTTATTTTGAGCAATTTATGTTGGGGAGACTAAAGCTCCCCAAGTTATTCTTCTACCACTTGCAAGATTAGGGGTCATATACCTGCCCCGGCATCCTACCCAACCATTTCTTGGAGTCTCTGGATGGCTTCTTCACTTTACCTAGATCTTTTTATTTCTCTTCTATCACCTGTTCACAGTTATGGCTCTAAGATAATATTTTTAGCCTGGATATCTTGTATCATTTTTCTATATGTATATTATAGAGCTCTTTACCAGCTCTTTAACTCTTTGCTATAGATGGGGTAACAATACCTAACTGAGAGTATTGTAGGAATGATGCGAAGTGCTCAGAAAATGTTAACTATTATTGTTATCGGATAACCATCTTCCAAACTTCCGTTTTTCAGAAAGTGATTCAGCAGCACAGAAAGAGCATAGAAACCAGACACCTGCTCCATCTGCAGCTCAAACTTCCGCTCCTTCTAAGTACCACCGAACTCGATCTGGGGGAGCCAGGGATGAACGATATCGATCAGGTGAGAAGGAACTGGAAATTATCAGCAGAATAGTTTTTACTGACTTAATATGAACTGTGTGTCCTGAGAGCGTCTAATGTTTGTTTTGTTTTGTTTTGTTTGTTTGAAGCACTCACGGGTCTAGATCGATTCATTTACCAGTCATTTATTGAGTGCCTATTATGTGCCAGGTATAGTAGATACTCAGTATTCACTGAGGATGCAGCAGCAAATAAGACATTTCTGTGCTCAAGGGCACAGGGGGAGCCAGACAAGCACAAAGGCAATGTGAATAAATACATAAGAGAACAGAGTGCTTGTGTCCCATAGGGTATGGAGGGAGAGCTTAGTGGACTCTGTTGGAAGGGGCAGGTCCTTCTGTGTTTGCCTGAGCTGTTAATTAGTCTTGTAACTGATGGAGCTGGAACAAAAACTCACAATGCAATTTCAAATTAACTCTTAAAATTTTATTTCTTCTGACCAAAAACATACCCATGGAAGGGAAAAGGCAACGTGCTGTGACTGGCAGTGGGAGCATGGTCCTGCTGTGCCGTGTCTAGGACTGATGAGGAGAGAAGCACATCAGAGACCTTCAGGAGGACATGGTGCAGCAAGTCTGCCCCATGCCCTTCTGCTGCCCATAGTAGTCTCTGCAGCACCTTTTTTGTGCTAGAAGACGAACTGGGATGCAAGTTTACTTCCTCTGGATTTTTGACTCACTTGTGCCAGCCAAGGTTACCTTAACCTTATTTTGAATTGTACAACAGGGTATATATTACATCCTCTCAGAAACTACTTCAGAGGAAACCAGGTAAAGGACATAGATGCAGAGCTGTGTCAGCTATTATGTGAGTACTGGAAGGATGGAGATGTGTTCGGTCAAAAAAAAAAATAGAGGTTGCACGCCACACCCAAATTTTCCCTTGTACCTAACCTGGTCTTGAGGTCAGGGGAGTCTTTCTCAGAGAATAAGACCTTTAAACTGAGTCATGGCAGAAAGACAAGAGTTGGTCAGGTAAAAGGGAAATAGCATCAGATAGTGGATGCCTATTCCACTATAGTTCATTATGGCTGGGCCCAGAAGGAAGTGGGAGGTGAGGCTAGCAAGACTACTAGGGGCAGAACTTTGAGGAGGTTTGAATAGCACTGAAAGATTTTCAGCAGAGCAGTACATAATCAGATTTGTATTGTAGCTCATCCCAGCTGCAGACTGCATGCTCTACCTCTACTGTGTCCCGGTGCCTGGCACAACATATCTGTGTCTGTCTTGTATCTCTGCCTATGTGCTAAACAGATAATTTGGAGAAAGGAAGGAGTAAAAGTAGTTATTGGGCCCTGGCTGGTTATGACTCAGTGGATTGAGTGTGAACCAAAGGGTTGCCAGTTCTATTCCTAGTCAGAGCACATGCTTGGGTTGTGGGCCAGGTCCCCACTAGGGGGTGTGGAGGAGACAACCACACATTGATGTTTCTCTCCCTTTCTCCCTCCCTTTCCCTCTTTCTAAAAATAAATAAATAAAATCTTTCTTAAAAAAGTAGTTATTGGTTAAGAATGGATTTTGGGGAGGTAAGGCTGGATGTAGAGAAGTACATCAGTAGCTCCTGTTTGTTGCCAAACCCCAAGCCTGATTTCCCAGGTACCCAGTGTGGCCTTTTGAGGCTGGTGCCCAGGTTCAGCAACAGCATCCAAGGGGGTTTAACCTTTGCACCTGTCATCCCTGGCTTTCTAGGAGTGTTTGGTTTTGTTTTTTATTTCTGTGTTTTTTTGTTTGTTTTCACAACATATAACAAAAGGATTAGTGAAGAACCAAAAGATGATTCTCTACATCCTGTGTCCAAGGTGATCACATAGTAAAAGGCTTCAGTGAGCTCATTCAGTAGAGTAAAATTTTGACCTTCACCTAGTAAAAACCAGCTGTGATCTCTAGCCCCTGTCCTTTTTAACAGTTTTTGTCAAATATACTCCAAATATCAGAAAGTACAGTTTATGAATCAGATACTGGTTAGCAGACTGTTCAGTGTCTTGGTTAGGTGCAAGGGTATTGAAGACTTTAATAGTCAGGTTTTGAATATTTGTCTCATTGGAAATTTTTTTAGGGTAGATGTGAGATGTAGGCCAAGAGGAGACAAAGTAAGGAAGAAAGGGTTATTTAAAAACCCTGAAGAAATCAAAAGTTATGAGAGGACTGCAATGCTGACAGGAAAGAAGTATGCAAGCATGGATTTTGGTGAAAATCGCATATTTCAACTAAGTAGCAAAGGGGAAAGCCTAGTATATTCTGAGGATTGTGGCTTACATGAATAAGAAAGAACCAACAGTAGTAGCAAAAGCAGAGCAAATTAAGTTACAGAATTTGCTGTGAGTTGAACTTTACCTCTTTGCCACTCCATCATAGAAAGGGTTACATTTACAAGTCACAAGAAAAAAAAACCTTAAGAGCATAGGTTATGTTTAGTGAAAATCACAGGCATTCAGAGTAAAGTGATGGGTGCACAGAAAGGACTTAACATTGATGTCAGTAAGTTCAATGGGAAAATTCTCTCTGTCTCCTTTTTCAAATTATAAGAGAAAGTTTATTTAGAAAGTCACAGAGGCAGCAGAAGTGAGCTGTAGAAGAAATGGGCTCAGGAAACAAGTTGCAGCAAAAGAAAGAAGGGCCCTTGGAGCTTGGGGTGGCGGGGAGAGGGAGAGGGAGAGAAACTTGGAGGGATAAAAGAAGGACTGGAAAATTCTCTCTTATTTGGTAGAAGCTTATTAACATCTATGACATTTCAACCAATCATAATAAAATCTAAATAGATGTAGTTTCATGTTTCAGACTCATTGGAAAGAGATAATATTTATTCAGAGTTTAGATCATTTGACCCGATTTTTCTGCCTGTGCTTAGCCAAGAGGGTCTGGCATGTCAAATATACTTATTTGATGCCTCTTTTTCCTGTAGATCATGGTATGATACGCCTTTCTTCACACATGTTATGGTCACAAGTGTAGAAGATACACAGTTAATGCCTGAAATGGACAGTGATCTGATTGTCATTCTTTTTCTTTTTTTTTTATTTTAGAGAGAAAGAGAGATAGAGAGACAGACATCAATTTGTTATTCCACTCCATCAATTTGTTTATGCATTCATTGATTGATTCTTGTATGTGCTCTGACTGGGGATTGAATATGCAACCTTGGTTTATGTGGGGCTCTGACCAACTGAGCTACCTGGCCAGGGCCTGATTGTCATTCTGACAACTCCTTTAATGTTAACCTTTTGAGCAATTAGCCACTGCAAACAAAACAAAGGCAAAAGGGGGGGGGCTTTAAAGGAGTATTTGTATCACTTTATTCAGCTCAAACATTAGTGCTGGAAAAGGATACCCAGCTCTTAGGTGCTTCTGGCTGAGACACCCGAAGGCGGCCGTGTCTGGGGACTGACCTTCGGAAGTGATTTCTTTATCAAAGATCAGGATGAATTGTGTACTGGTGAGTGAGTTGAATCCAGTTAAGAGAGAGCAGGTTGTTCTTATTGATAAGAGGCTTTGCTAACACAGTAACTGAGCATCTTATTTTCACGTGGGTATGTGAGCCAGAGTTTGTCATGTTAGAAAATAGTTGGATGCTTTCATTTGGTCTGTGGTCTGATGCTACAAATTCTTGTGGCAGAGAAGACTCTGTAATTATTAACTATTCAAATAGGTCATCTAAAGCTTATTTAATATGAATAATTCTCTGTTTTTAGCAAGTTTGCTCTCAAATGTTTCATATCTTATGCAAAAATGTACTTCTGGAACGGTATAATTTAATTAAGTGTGAGCATTTGATTTGCTATTCTTCTGTTGTTGAGAAAGTGCTTTTTCCGGGTTTAGGCAGTTAATCATTTGTTTTCCAAAGCAGCTAAGAACCATATCTCATCTAATACAAAAACAGGTGCTTTTCCTAGTTAACATATCAGAAATCAAGAGATGTTTTATATAAAATGCATCATAGACTCAATTAAATATAGCAGTCTTGATTCAACTAAGTAAACCTCAGAGACACTAAAATAGTGTAATAATAAAAACACAGTAGAAAATATTTCATTTCAGAGCCAAAAGTAAGTTAATTCGTATTGTGGTCTTGAAAGTGGTAGTGCAATGATTTGGCCACATCTTTTAAACTTTAAATATTTATGCACTTTGACCCAGAAGTCCCGCTTCCAGGAGTTTCTTTAAAACACCTACATGTGTGCACAAAGATGTGTGTGTGCGTGTGCGCGCACGCGCCTGTGTGTGTGTGTTGTAGTATTGTTCGTAATAATACAATGATTAAATGTTATAGTATGTCCACACAATGGAATTCTATGAAAGCTGGTTTTAAAATTCTGTGAAGGCTCACAGGAAAAAAATGAGGTATATCTATTTGTGCACATATGGAGAGATGTACAAAATAGCTCTGGCTGGTGTAGCTCAGTGGATTGAGTGCCAGCCTGCGAACCAAAAGGTCGCTAGTTTGATTCCCAGTCAAGGCACATGCCTGGGTTGCAGGCCAGGTCCCTGGTTGGGGGCATGAGAGAGGCAGTGGATCAATATCTCTCTCACATTGAAATTTTTCTTCCTTTCTTTTTCCCTTCCCCTCTCTCTAAAAGTAAATAAATAAAATCTTTTTAAAGAAGTACAAAATATATTTTTAAGTAACAAATGCAGGATACTATATATTATGAAGTATGGCTCAATTTTGTGAATGTTAATAATAATAATTTCTATATTAATGTGTACACAGACATAGAAACCTGGAAATATATGTACCAGACTATTTGGGTGGGATTATTTCTGAGAAGTGGTGGATCTACGAAAAATTTTCTCTTGAGTATTATATGTGTTTTGATCTTTTTCCAATATGTATATTTTTCTAGTTTTTTTATTGTGATAAAATATAAGGTGCATGTAACAAAATTTATGTATATATTTTTTAACAAAAAAATAACAGAAGTAGTTTTTAAAGTGATAGCTGTGGATGAATGATTTAAAGCCTTAAATCAGTTATCATTCTTCCTGATTCTTACTCTAAGTGTAAGTAAGTTTCAGTTTCCTTACTAACTTATAGGTCATTCAGATTTTTTATTTCATTATTCAATTTTGATAGGTTGTATCTTTTGTGGAATTTATCCATTTCTTTTAGGTTATCCAATTAGTGGCATATAATTATTCACAGTAATCTCTTTTTTAAAAAAAAGATTTTATTTATTTATTTCTAGAGAGAGGAGAAGGGAGAGGGAGAGAAACACCAATGTGTGATTGCCTCTCACACGTCCCCAACTGGAGACCTGGCCTGTAACCCAGGCATGTGCCCTGACTGGGAATCAAACTGGTGATCCTTTGGTTCACAGGCCAGCACTCAATCCACTGAGCCACACACCAGCCAGGACACAAAATCTTTTATTACAAAATCATAAGCATGTAATTCTGTAACACAACATTATCCCGCTCAAGCACTCCATTTGACATTTTAGGTAGAATATTAAAACTATAGATTTTTACTTCCATATTATTACCCTACCAACCACACTCAAGCAGACATTACTTCTACTGGACCCTGTCTGTGTACCACTTAACAGCAGGGATGTGTTTGGAGGAAGCTTGCTAGGCAATTTTGTCATTGTGCGAACATCAGAGTGCACTTAGAGAAACCTGGATGGTATAGCCTTATTTCACACCTGGCTATACATGGTCCAGCCTATTGCTCCTGGGCTACAGCATGCACAGCATGTTACGGTACATAACAACATGAGATTAAATCAAGCACGAGAGAAAGTCACACAAGCAAGAGACATTAAACACAAGATGTATGAGGCTGCTCTTGGCGTAACATGGCATAGTGTTTTACAGTAAACTTTTTTTATGTAAGTAGAAATTGTACACTCTAAAATGATAAAAAATATAGTAAATATGTAAACAGTAACAGTCATTTATTACCATTATCAAATATGTACTATACATTATTGTATGTGCTGTACTTTTATGTGATTGGTAGTACATTAGGTTTTTTTTACACCAGCATCACCACCAACATATGGAATGTGCTGCATGACGATGCTAGGCAAGAGGACTTTTTCATTTCCATTATAATATTAAGGGACCACTGTAATATATGTGGTCTTTAGCTTTTTCTTAGAATACCACCAACTAATAAATACAGAAGGAATGATGAAGTTATAAAACCACCATTTTGTAACCATTATGGAAATAATTGATTCAGCCAAGAATCATTGATGGATGCTGAAATTAGTGGGTGAAAGTTTAATGAAGTATATAACATTTACATAGTCTAAAAATATTCAATAAATTAATTAATTACACAAAGAGAGGAATAGTATCTTTACAGTGGATTAATTTAGCAGATACCATCTTCATCAAGTATACAATAATTAAAATTACTATCACCAGTAATAAGGCAGATACATCCTGACATCATCATGTTTCAAGATGACATTACTTTCGTGGTATTCTGTCAAAATGTACAACCTGAATCTAATTATGAAGAAGTATTAACAAAACCAATATTAAGGGACAGAGTGTAATATAACTAGTCTGTACAAAGTGTCAATGAGATGAGAGACAAAGGTTGAGAAACTGTTCCTGGTTATAGAATGCTAAAGAGACAAGACAATTAAATGTAATGTGTGATGCTGTATTGGGTCCTAGATCAGGAAAAAGGGCAGAAAAACTTTCAAGGGCATTATTGGGACAATAGGTTAACTTGGAAATGGGTTGTGGATTAGATGATACCATATTTTGTCATGTATAATGTGCAGTTTTTAGCTCCCCTAATTTTTAAGTATATTTTATTGATTATGCTATTACAGTTGTCCCATTTTCCCCCCTGCACTACCCTCCACCCTGCACACCCTCTCCCACCCACATTCCCCCCCTTTAGTTGGTGTCCATGGGTCATACGTTCTTTAGCTTCTACATTTCCCATACTATTCTTGCCTTCCCCCTATTTTCTACCTACCATCTATGCTACTTATTCTCTGTACCTTTTCCCCTTCTCTCCTCCTCCCACTCCCCTGTTGATAACCCTCCATGTGATCTCCATTTCTGTGGTTCTGTTTCTGTTCTAGTTTGCTTTGTTTTTGTTTTAGGTATGGTTCATAATTGTGAGTTTGCTATTATTTTACTGTTCATGTTTTTTACCTTCTTTTTCTTACATAAGTCCCTTTAACATTTCATATAATAAGGGCTTGGTGATGATGAACTCCTTTAACTTGACCTTATCTGAGAAGCACTTTATCTGCCCTTCCATTCTAAATGAAAGCTTTGCTGGATAGAGCAACCTTGGATGTAGGTCCTTGCCTTTCATGACTTGGAGTACTTCTTTCCAGCCTCTTCTTGCCTGTAAGGTTTCTTTTAAGAAATCAGCTGACAGTCTTAAGGACTCTCCTTTGTAGGTAACTCTCTCCTTTAGTCTTGCTGCTTTTAAGATTCTCTCCTTATCTTTCATCTTGGGTGATGTACTTATGATATGCCTTGGTGTGTTCCTCCTTGAGTCCAACTTCTTTGGGACTCTCTGAGCTTTCTGGACTTCTTGGAAGTCTATTTCCTTTACCAGATTGGGGAAATTCTCCTTTATTATCTGTTCAAATAATTTTTCCACTTGTTGCTCTTCCTCTTCCCCTTCTGGTACCCCTATAATTCAGACGTTGGAACATTTAAAGATGTCCTGGAGGTTCCTAAGCCTCTCCTCATTTTCTTGAATCCTTGTTTCTTCTTTTCTCTTTGGTTGTTTCTTTATTCCTTCTGTTCCACTCCATTGATTTGAGTCCCAGTTTCCTTCCCATCATTATTGGTTCCCTATACATTTTCCATTATTTCATTTAGCATTGACTTCATTTTTTCATCTAATATGCGACCAAATTCAACCAATTCTGTGAGCATCCTGATCACCAGTGTATCTGATAGGTTGGCTGTCTCTTTGTTACTCGGTTGTATTTTTTCTGGTGCTTTGAACTGTTCTTTTGCTTGGGCCTTTTTTTTTTTTTTTTGGTCTTGACTTAGCTGTTACGTAGTGAGGGGTGGATCCTTAGGTGTTCACCAGGGCGGGGCAACCCAGTTGCTGAGTTGTGATGCTGTAGGTGGGGGCGGGGTCTGAGAGGGTACAGTGGCACTTGTTCAGCTCTCTGCTGGATTTCATTCACTTTCCCTCTTCCCACAAGGAAATTGGGCCCTTCTGGTGCTGATCCCTGTGTGGGCAGGTTTGTGTACGTTTAGGACCCTGTGGGTCTCTCCAACGAACTCTCCTGTGAGGTTGGGAGTTTCTCCCTGCACCACCACCCCTACAGATGTTTTCAATCAGTGTTTTGAGGCTTTATTTCCCTGTGCTAGGACCCTAGATTGTGCAGACGGACGTGCTCCCCAGTTTTGCTTGGTTTATCTGCAAGCGAATGTGAGACCTCTGGGTCCACCTGCCGCCCTGTGAGCCATGTCCTATTCCACAATCGGCCCCCTCGCTGGGTCCGCCAGCCACAGCTTTGCCAGGAGCCCTCTCCACCGAAGCTGTCTGACCCCGCCCCTCCTACTGGTCTGGATGTGTGTGTCTTCTTTAACTCTTTGGTTGTCGGACTTTCATACAGTTCAATTTTTTGTCTGGTTGTATTTTGTTTTTAAATTGTTGTCCTCCTTTTGGTTATGTGAAGAGGCACAGTTTGTCTACCTTCACCTCCATCTTGGCCGGAAGTCTTTAGCTCAGATTTTTTAGGGAAAAATAAGTGTGCACATTACACATTGGTAGTACCAATTCTATATCTATATAAATGTTTTCAATTCTTTTTATTTATGCTTGTGCATTAAAAGTGTAACTTAGAAGGCAATTAACAATATCCATATGCAAAATAATACCCTGGGATATGATTATCTGTTTTGTTTCTGAATATAAATAAATAACTGTATTAAAAAATTAAAATGAAAGGTTTTTTTCCTGAAAGTTTGGGCCAAAAGTGTGGGTCCACATTATACATGGCAGAATATGGTAGTTTGTATCAATTTTGAATTTCTGGGTTTTGATAAATGTACTGTGCTTATGTAAGTTATAAATCCTGTACATCTCAGCCATTGTTGGAATTAATTTTACAGAAATAGGCTTAGACACATGTGTTAAAGTGAAAATACTGAATTATTTTTTCTATGAGTAGTTACTGTGAGTAGAAGAAAAAATTTGGAAACAAGGTTGCTTAAACAAATTATGACACACAACAGGGAAATATGCAGCCCTTAAAATTATGTTATAGGTCTGTATTCACACAGAATGATGTTTCAATTTAAATTAGTGAGTTTTTGTTGTTGTTGTTATTGAATGAAACTGGTCAACTCAAGCTACCTTAAATATCTGGGGTAGATCATAGAAACAAAGGAGCAAATGAGAAATCCCTGGAAAGAGAGAGGTGGCTTTGGGGATGTCAACCTTGAGGTTCAAGGACCTCGCTTCCAAGCATGTCATTAAAGTGACTCCAAGCTAGGGCCTGCAGTTTTTGGATTCTGAGTTTAGCCCCTCCCCCAAAGGATTTATTTGGTCCAGCTCTTATAAGGGGCACATTTATATACTACAGACAGGCCTTTAAGGATGGTTTGTTTGCATGTGGATTTGGCCCATTTCCTGAGAAGAGGAAATTGTTGGAAATTAGGAAGTCACTTCAGCTGTTATCTACCTCAGTAGGATTGTGTAAGAGTTAAAGAAAAATCAAAGCAGAATATACAATACTGCTTACAGTATGATCTGATTTTGTAGAAATGTAGAGTGAGTTTGGGGTGGGAGTGGAGAATCAAGATTTCTGTCTGGTTATGTTAATTTTGAGTTCCCAATTAGACATTCAAATGGAGGGCTGAATTCTTTTTTAAGATTTTATTTATTTATTTTTAGAGAGGGAAGGGAGGGAGACAGAGAGAGAGAGAAACATCAATATGCGGTTGCTGGGGGTTCTGGCCTGCAACCCAGGAATGTACCCTGACTGGGAATCGAACCTGCGACACTTTGGTTTGCAGGCCGCACTCAATCCACTGAGCTATGCCAGCCAGGGCGAGGGCTGAATTCTTTAGTAGACAAATGGCAAACAAGTAGCATCAGCCTTTATATTTTAACACAAATGGTAAATAAAAATCACCTGAACATCCTCCTTTCAACAAGTAAGGCAGCTATAGGTCAGCCGACAGAAGTAAAATACTTTAAGAGCCAGGAGCTGATAAATGCAAATGTTTAATCTTTCAGATATCCACACAGAAGCAGTTCAAGCTGCTCTGGCGAAGCATAAAGAACAGAAAATGGCTTTGCCCATGCCAACCAAAAGGCGGTCCACGTTTGTTCAGTCTCCTGCAGATGCCTGCACACCTCCCGGTAAGTTTGTCAGACTCTCTCTCACAGTTGTTATTTTGATGTTCCTGAAAGGAGTTCTAGTTTTTTTGTTTTGATTTTCTGAGGTAGGAGCCAGAACTCTTTCCTCCCCATCAGGAGTGTATCAGAGTGCACACTGAAGGGCTTGTTTTGGTTGTTGCATCCTAAACAACACACAAAAATAAGCCTTAAGAGTAAAGGTATTTAAGAAAATTTTTTTCCTTTGGAATTTCTGGCATATCCTTGCTATACTACCCCCAAAATCATGTAGTCATAAATAAATACAGTCTAAAGCTTAGAGTCTAAAACATTCCTGCCCTGATTAAATAGCCATTTTCACTGACATTCAAAATATGACCAGTAGTCAGATATTCTTTTAAACATTTATACGCCTAGGTCAAATGCTTTGTCTCTGCAGCAGTCATAGGAGTAAGTGAACTTGGGGAAAAATGTACCATTAAAGAAGATGGGAGAGCAGTCAGGCAAAGTTGTAATCAGTCTTAAAACATATGTGTGTTTGTGTGCTTGTGTGTGTGTGTGTTAATATGTTTTGTATATACTTATATGTATTTGAAGAATCATTTTCTATAATGGGGTCACGAGATCAGTGGGAACCAAGTGTGTTCATCCCATTTTTATTTCCCAGACAATTCTTAATCCCCCTAAGATAAATTTAAGAATTTTAGCTTCATATTGGAGGAGCAGCTGGAACAACTTTAAGTTGTCTTATTTATTCAGAATTTTTTTCAAAGTTTTAAAAACTTTTTCCCAGCCAGGATCTCAGTATATAGTCTCTCAGACTAACGATAGGAAATCTATTTCAGAGCTTCAATGTAGTATCTGTGTCCCTAATGCATGTTACTGGTAATGAAATCTTTGGGTAAAAATCTTCCCCATGTTGCTTTGGTCTAAACTACTTACTGTGATTGGGGAGATACCCAGGAAGGTTGCATCATTGCGATTGACTATGGTTCACAGCTGTGGAGTTGAGCTATTCACGTGGATCCTATTCCCTTGTGCAGGTTCCTGTTTATAGTTTTCTCCTAGGTTTTGGTTAACTTCTCAGCATCTGGGTGTGCTGTGGGCTCATTAACTTTTTGTGCTTTTTTTCTTACCTGTGGTGTCAATATGTTTGAAAAAGAAATAGCTCTGTGGCTTCAAGTGTTTTCTCAGAATGTAACTCAGCATACCTCTAGCAGACCATCACAGTAAGACATTTTGTGTCTGTAATGGTGCATACTTCCAGCCCACTCAATTCAAAATCTTGGATGGTTTCCCTTTCAATTCGTACAGCAGTTGGGTCCTGGTGGACAAAGGAGGCTCTTAGTTGTTAGCTGTTCCGTGTTGGCAGATTATGCTACAGCGCAGCTGAGGGTTCAGTTGTAGTAAATGGCAAAGGGTAGAGAGCATTGTGACTCACTTCTTAGAAACAATCCTCTCCAGAGCTATATTAAAGAAAGGCAGTTTCAGAGTAAACAGTCTGCTCTCATGGCCTGGGTTAAATGTGAGAGTGCAGCAGAGGATCTTGAGAATGCTCAGAAGAAATGGAAACCTTTTTTATCCCCTTGTATAAAAGTCACTGCCTGAGGGGAATTTACCAACCCTAGAAATAAATGGTGGCTGAATGAGACGATAGTCCTTTGGAATTCATGTATTGCAAAAACCAAATATTCCACTCTCTGCAGCTTTAAAGATGTGTATATTCTTGATCACCTTATATGTATATGTTTTAATAATTTCATAGTTGGGAAGATTCAGTCCTCTCTCCTCAGAACTTTAAAAGGTTTCCTATCTATTTATTTACTCTTCTGGGGATTTTTGAATAGTATATTCAAAACCTTGATGTGCTCTTAGGGATGGACATTGTCACTGGAATCCCCATGTTTTTCCTTGTGTCTGCCTGCCTGTGCTCACTGGCCCAAAGAAATGCATGAGCAGGAGTTTGCAGTGTAGAAAGAAAAATAGTTTAATATTGAATTAGCCAGTCCAGAAATAGTAAGCTAATGCTAAAGACCCAACTCCATGATGGCAAGTAGGTTACAGATTGTATAGGGCAAAATCACAAGACATCAAGTCGGGGACCTGATTGGGCAGGAGTGAGATAAGGGTAATGAATTATTTCTTCAGGTCTTGAGGACAGCTCCAAGACTTTGGTCTCATAGAAAGTAGCTAGGTGGTTGTTCTACCTTAGGGCTCTGGAACAGAAACATAACTTGAGTCAAGAGGCCTGGACCATGTCACTGTTAGTTAGGTGTGGACTACTGTCTCCTGCTGCCTGAGTGGGGTGGGGGAGTGTTGCTGATTACGGGGAAAGGCTAGGCCTGTGAGGAGTGGAGAGAGAGGGAGAGATGACCTCTAGAGTTAGGATTTTAAAATAATTTAATCAAATTCATAGGACCCTCAATTTTAACACCAGTGTTGTCAAATAGAAGAGGAATTTTCCCCCATCATGAAGGAACATGAAGAGCAGCACACTCTGTAGTGATTCCTTACATGGACCCCATATGGAGCTAGATCTGGATGCTCCCCGTTAACAGTGACACACGAGCCCAGGACAGATACTGTGACGGAAGGTGGGAAGAACTGTATCATAAAACATTCGTTAGCACCTTTCAATTTAGGGGATGGAAAATGCTGTTCTCAAGCTAGGATTCCGAATCCATTCTCTCCAAGCTTCTGAGAGCCACTACTTAGAGACTTGGCTATCTCTTATTCCTATTGCCCTGTAAGCCTACATCACTGTCTCTCTTACAGACTAACCCGGAGATGGTACATAGGTTTTAATCTTGCATATTTACTTTGATATTCCATGAAACAGTGGCATTTAGAAGAATGCTTAGACTTCAGTCAAGGGATGGGGAGGAAGAAGAGAATTGATGTTAACCATTGCCAGTTAAAGGCTGTTTTTTAAAAAACAGGTTCAGGGCAGCTATAAAAAAACAAACTTGTGTGACTTCATTTCTAGGAAAGTTGTGCCACTCTTGCAGGGAAAAATTAACTTCAAACTTCACAGTATTTTAGTCATGTTTTTCTTTGTGTACTGAGAGGAGGTCATGCACACATCACTCGGGTCAGCAACATTTGAGCGGTCAGGGCCTGCATGCTGCATGTGCAGTCCAGGGTGAACCTGGCTTGTGGGATACCTGCTTGAGCACACGAGCCAGTTAGTTGGTTTGGGGAGCACGCACCACTAAATATTGGAATTACTGAATTGATGACCATTTAGAGCTATTTTTGGAGGGATTTAATAAAAAGGATTTAAGGAGCAAAATGTCATAAGTTTTGGCTTCTTTATGGAAAACACAGTAAATACTTGGCATGGGAAATAATTTGTCTTGTGTGTCTAAATCATTCTCAAATAATAAAGTGTCAGTCAACCTAAAATTTGCTTATTGACATGCACACTGATTTCTGTCTTGTGGATTGAAAATTTTAAATTCTCCAAGTTGGTGGCAACCTCTGGTTCTTTCAGTGTCCTTTTTCGGAGTCTTTAGCCTGCTTGAATTGCTGCCATCCAGTTCCTTTATGTGCTGAAATCATCTACTAATGTCATGAGACAATTACCTCAGCTCTTTGTTTGTAAGGGTTCTTTGTGTAGCACTGTTACTCATTCATACAGATAAACATAATGTAAAAACTGCAGCATATGTTTTTTCTCCTTGAAGCTTTTTCTGCATCCATGTGGACTTACCTTATACTGCACTGAGGATACCAGGATAACCAAATAGACCACATAATGACCCAAAAGCACAGTAAGCTATTTCAACAGGCTTGGGTAGAAAGAAACTTAAATTTAGAGGCCTGTCTCATCACGACTTTGCTTGAAGTGACTGTAGTGGTAATTCATAGTGCCAGACAAGAATTTTACCTCTCTGTGTTACTCTGACACCTGCGGACAGACTGGGATATTGTTATAGTTTTAACATACTTGAGTGATGCTCTATGGGATTATGGTATGTTACAGTATGTTAAGGGCTTTCACATACCCATGGCAGCCCTGCCCCACTCGGTCCTCATAAGTGCTCTGTGAAGCAGGACAGACAGGCTTCTTTAGAGATGAGGAAACAAACAGGTTCATGGTCACTTATTTGAGATCAGACGGCAGTTAAACCTCAGACTCTAGTCTTCTTGATTTTGTTTTTCTCTCTACTAAAGCCTCATGTTTGGGAAATCTTTGTTTACTTAAGAGATATGTATACATGATACTGGAATGGGAATTCTTTTCTTTTAAAATATATTTTATTAATTATGCTATTATAGTTGTCCCGGTTTTCCCCCTTTGCCACCCTCTATCTAAAATCCCCTTCCCTCCAGTAATTCCCTCTCTCCCTGTCCGCCCCGCCCCTGTAGTACATGTCTGTGGGTCGTGCACATTAGTTCTTTGGCTTCTCCATTTCCTATACTGTTCTTAACACCCTTCTGTCTATTTTGTACCTGCCAATTATTCTTCTTAATCCCTGTACCTTTTCCCCCATTCTCCCCTTTCCCCCTCCCTACCGATAACCCTCCAGATGATCTCCATGTTTATGATTCTGTTCCTGTTCTCATTGTTTGCTTAGTTTGTTTTCTTTTTAGATTTAGTTGTTGGTAATTGTGAATTTGTTGCCATTTTAATATTCATTGTTTTAATCTTTTTCTTAGATAAGTCCCTTCAACATTTCATGTAATGATGGCATGGTGATAATGAGCTCCTTTAACTTGACCTTGTCTAGGAAGCACTTTATCTGCCCTTCCATTCTAAATGATAGCTTTGCTGGATAGAGTAATCTAGGTTGCAGGTCATTGTTTTTCATCACTTTCAATACTTCTTGCCAGTCCCTTCTTGCCTGCAAAGTTCCTTTTGAGAAATCAGCTGACAGTTTTATGGGAACTCCTTTGTAGATAACTCTCTTTTTTTCTCTTGCTGCTTTTAAGATTCTCTTTATCTTTAACCTTTGACATTTTAATTATTATATGTCTTGGTGTGGTTCTCTTTGAGTCCAACGTGTTTGGGACCCTCTGTGCTTCCAGCACTTACATGTCTATTTCCTTCACCAGATTTGGGAAGTTTTCTTTCATTATTTTCTCAAATAAGTTTTCAATTTCTTGTGCTTCTTCTCCTTCTGGCATCCTTGTGATTCCAGTGTTGGCACTTTTGGAGATGTTCCAGTGTCTTCTTATTCCCTGTTTGTTTGTTTCTGAATTCTTGTTTCTTCATTCTCTTCTGGCTGAATGTTTATTTCTTCCTTATGTTCCAAATCATTGATTTGAACCCAGGCTCCCTGTGGGGTTTTCTTTTTTTAAAGATTTTATTTACTTATTTTTAGAGAGGGGAGGGAGAAAGAGAGAGAGAGAGAGAGAGAGAGAGAGAGAGAGAGAGAGAGAGAGAGAGAGAGAGAGAGAGAAACATCAGTGTGCGGTTGCTGGGGGTTATGGCCTGCAACCCAGGCATGTGCCCCCACTGGGAATTGAACCTGCGATGCTTTGGTTCACAGCCCACGCTCAATCCACTGAGCTATGCCAGCCAGGGCATGGATTTTTCTTTATTTCACTTTATTTCAGCTACAGCCTTCACTTCTTCCCTTACGCTTTTGCCATACTCAGTGAGTTCTCTGAGCATCCTTATCACAAGTGTTTTGAACTCTGCATCTGATAGGTTGGCTCTCTCCATCTTGTTTAGTTCTTTTTCTGGGGTTTTGTTCTGTTCTTTCATTTGGGCCATATTTCTTTGTCTCCTCAATTTGGCAGCCTCCCTGTGTTCATTTCTGTGTATTAGGTAGAACTGCTTTGACTCCCTGTCTTAGTGTACCTGCTAAATTGGATGGGGTAGAGCCTTAGGTATTTGCCAAGGTTGGGCAACTCACTTCATTGCTTTGTGGCTCTGTATGTGGGGGAGTGGTCAGCAAGAGGACAGTGCTGCTTTTGGCTGCTGGAAACTTGCTTGGCACTCACCCCATTTCCAGTCACTTCACTGGGTTGAGTATTATTCTAAACAAATTGAATAGCTCTTGCCTTTTGAGAATATATAGTGCCAAAATCATTCAGTTAATTTGAACTTAAAAAAGATTACCTGTCTGAATTACCAACTTGCAGGATTTTTTTTCCAAAAATTTTAATTTTATTCAAGCAGGCAAACAGAGTTGGCAAATCAGACCTCTATAAATGTGCTCTAATAGATGTACCTCATTTTCACAGCATTCTTTTCATTATTAGTCTGAGCAACAGTTCACAATTACTTGGAAGGCTAGTAAATATTCAATATTCTTTAACCCAAAGCACAATAAAAACCCACTCTATTAGATTGAATTTGTTTGTTTCAGTAATTGACTGTAAAATTTAAGGTTCTTCAATAAAAGTAATTTCATAGTTACTGTTTATTGAGTACCCTCTGTGTACTGGTCAAAAAGGCTGACTGAGTACTTAACATACATTTTTTTCATTTTTGTTCTTTCAACAATCCTGTATCCTGTTTTACAATTGAGAAAACAGGTGTGGGGGGAGGCTCGATAACTTGTCCAACTTCTGTTTCTACCTGTGTAGTCAATTAGATAAGCTGTAAACTCCTAGAAAAAGGGGAAAGAATACTTCCCTTTAGAAATGCTAGATAAAATATAACCAGCTTCCTTTTAAATAACATACAAGAGCAAGAGAGAGAGATGGTCACCAAAACCCAGAGTGGTGCCATGGGGCACACGGTGGCTGCCCTGGGGTGAGGGGAGCCAACAAAGGAAGGCCTAAATTTTAGTTACCGTAAGTGTAGAAAAGACAAAACCTTGGACCTATATAAGGTTGGAAGCTGGAATCGAGGTCTCTGGAGAGGCTTTCTTCGCCAGAAGAATAAATTTGAAAATACTAAACTGCCAGCAAAAGAATATGTCAGGAAAGCTTGCCTTGTACCTGGCCTTGGGAAAGCAGAGGTGGGGACCTTCCTAAGTACTTGTGGTTAGTGGATACAAGACTTAAATTTCACTATTGTCCCTGGTGAGAACTAGCATTAAAAAGTGAACTAACAGCCTGACCAGCATGACTCATGGGTTGGGCATTGTCCTGCAAAGATGGGGCCTCTGGTTCAATTCCCTGTCAGGGCACATGCCTGGGTTTGTGGGCCAGGCTCCCCGGTTGGGGGCGTGCAAATAGCAACCAAGCTATGTTTTTCTTCTTCCTTTTCTCTCTCCCTTCCCCTCTCTCCGAAAATAAGTAAAATCCGTTTTTGTTCTTTTTTTAAGTGAACTAATATAAAGGCTTATGATAACTTTCTGGCACATGTGTTTTCTGGGAAGATACAACCTCAATCCAGGCTCTTGGGATTCCCACAGCTACAGATCCACTGAGTGTGGGCAAACTATCCAAAAGTAGAAAACACTCATGTGAGGGAATTCATAGAAAAAGAACAACAACAGACAGAAGAATTAAGGCCCCTGAGAACAGCTCTCAGTGACAGAGCTAAGACTGAAATCCGGGTCAGCCAGCCCATTCTCTAGCCCACTGGCATATCGCCTCTCAGCCTGCCATTTTGTCAGCAAACGTGTTCTGGTACTTTGGTGCTCCAACAATGGCTGCATGTTTGAACTAACTTTTCAAATAGGCAGTAAGTGAGGAAAAAAAAACAACTCTCTTCTCACCCCAGTACTATTTGTAATATTAATTATTTTTGGAAACTGTTTTTTTCCCCCATAGATGTGGGAAAATACCTAGAAAAACTGTTTGGAATTCCCTTTTGGTAGAGTGGCCCTGGACTAATTATTTATAGTGACTGCCCTTCTCTCAGAAGTACCCCTGTTTGGATAGTGATGGTCAGGCAACTCCTGGGACTCCTGCCAATTAGGCTCTTTGTAGTGACTTTCAGTCCTGGCCAGCCCTCAGTGCACAGAGACAAATTATTGTGGGATGCTGAAAATCTCTTGGACAGTTCTGAAAGTCTCCCTAATGCTTGCCAGTGAATCAGTATGCACCATGGTTGGGTTCGGTGCTAGAGTACCATAAGCTGCTCAGAATCGTTGCCCAAAGTAGTTTCAGATTGGCTTGCTTCCAGAACTAACCTTTTCATCTTCTGTTCCAATGTGCTTTTACTCCGAGACTGTGTCCTTTTGGGTGTCTAACAATTTTTCCCTAGCCTAAAACCTTTTTCTTGCCTACAGAGAAACTTTCTTTGCCTCAGGTTGTGTAGACTGACTCCCAGGGGTTGCCATCCTCTCATTAAGGTGTCATTTTTACCACCACAATTTTTAAAAGTAGTTTTTATAGCTTTATTGAATTACAACCAACACAAACAGCACATATTTAAAATGTATCTTTGCTGCGTTTTGACATAGAAAAACCATGAAACCATCAACACAATTAAGATAAGTAAAGCCCCCCAATTTCCTCGTGATCTTTTTGCAGTCCCACCTCTCCACATCCTTGTGAGGTGTATCCACTGTTTTCTGTCAGTGTGCATGAGTCTGCATTTTCTATAAATAAAATCATATAGTTGTACTTCATTTTGGTGGGTTAGGGTAAAGATTTGGCTTCTTTTACTCAGCATAATTGAGATTCATCCACATTTTGTGTATCAGTACTGTAGTCCATTCCTTGTTATTGCTGAGTAGCATTCCATAATAGAGATACTCCACAACTTGCCCATTCAGTTGTTGATGGATATTTGGGTTGTTTCCTTTTTTTAGCTATTACAAATAAAACTCCTGTGAACATTCCTGTACAAGTCCTTGATTAGGTATGCTTTCATTTCTCAGGAGTGGGATGGATATGTTTAAATTTAATTTATAAATTCAATTTATTAATTAATAAACATTTTTAGATATAATAATTTTCCACCAAGAAGAAGGGAGTCATTTCCACACATGGCTAAAGACTGAAAGTGCTATAGTAGTTAAGTACACTTAGTAAATTCAGGACTTTTTTTCCTTAAAATCAGCAAGCTATAATTGTGTATGTTTCCTAGTTAGTTATAAATGAAGTACAGGCTTCAGGTGATCAGTATTGAATGATGCTGTGTTAAAATCACACCAGTTTTAGTCCTGGTCAGGTGGCTCAGTTGATTGGAGCATCTTGCTCATACACTGAAGTTGCAGGTTCAGTCCTGGTCAGGACCAATGAATGCATCAATATATGGAACAACAAACTGATGCCTCTCTGTCTGTCTCTCAAATCTATAAATTTTTTAAAAAATCACACCAGTTATAAACTGATGGGCAAACCATGTTTTCAAAATTGTTTCTGTTGTGTAGACCTATAGCTTAGGTAAGGTGAGTTCATGTTCAATCAGAGTAGAATCAGTGGGAAAATGATAGCTTTATTTCTATTAATATTAATTTGATCTCGCCCAGATTTCTACTAATCCATTGTAATTTTCTTTGTCACAGTTAAATAAACATATAAATATCTAAGGGAACTTGTTATCTTTAAAAAGATACAGTCCTGAGGAAGTGCTTACATTTTGTGCACTCTTAACACATGATGATCTTTAAGCTATGCTTGGCCAGTTTTGTGTCTTTGAGGTAACACAGGCTGGGTTATTCATTGCGGCGAAGGGGACCTAAAGTTTATTGTCCGCCTACCGTGTGCCGGCACTGCTGGGGTTGCTTTCCAGACACTGTCTCATTTCATGGCCTCCCACTGCACTTAGCAGAAAGGCGAGTTTCCTTAGCGTGTCTCCCATGGTCCTTAGGAACCCAGTGCTGTCACTTGCCCAGCCTTATCTTTCATCACTACCAATTTTGCATCCTGCGCTTCAGCTGGTCTCATTTCTTTCAGATCTTCAAATGTGCCTTGTTTTCTGTTCCTTCCCAGCTTTCTCACATGCTGTTTCCTCTACCTGACTCTTCCCTCTCCCCATATTTATGCTCCTCGTAACTAATTTCTACTTACCTTGCTAGCCTGGGTTTAGGTCTCACTTCTTTGGGTGCCTGCCCTGAGTGCCTACTCTAATAAGACTGTGTTCTTGCTCACCATTTTATTTCTATCAAAAAAGTGTGTGGTGTTTAGTAATATTTGTTGAATGGTTGAACAAACAGCCAGCCTTCTCAGATGGGTAATTTTATGCCCAAGTCACAAAGCCGGTGAGAGGTGGACCCCAGAGATGGAATAGAAGACATACACCAAAGCCATGTTTTTTCCACTGTACTCAGCCAAGCCGCCCATGGTTGTGGTCACTAAACCCTCTGAGGAGGACTGGCAGGCAAATGAGGTAATTGAATTGAAACAATACACCTAATTACATAACTGATTCAATATAGAAACATAATGAAGCCAATTTTCCATAAACCAAATAATGAATATACTGCTTTTACTGACTTTTGAAAATTGGGTTATTCTGATTTTAGACTTACACAGATTAAGTGTGATTCAATAAAGATAGCCTACAAATCTCATTGAGTTTATGGGATCCCATACCAGTCATACCTCAGTACTCGTTGGCTTCAGAACTTGTTAAACTCTGTACTCGTCTCATTTTTAACGAGAAAAAAAAACAAAACATTTCATCACTTAGCCCTTACTGGGGACTTGTCGCATTTGCTGAAACTTGTATGAGTCACAGTACCACCTGGCAAGAGAAAATGCTTCATCACTCATCGCTTGCTTGGTATTCGTCGTTTACGGCACTTGTCACGAGTTCCAGAATGAATTAACGACGAGTACCAAGGTATCACTGGACTTTATTCTTAGGGTCAGAGCCCCCTGTCCCATGCCCCCTGCCTTTCTTTTAGCATGTTGCAAAGATAGAAATCTCTGTCTCCCATGGTACATCTGAAATACTAGAATATTTTCTGGAAATGATGCAAAAATGCTTTCCTTTTTTAAAAAATATATTTCATTGATTATGCTGTTATAGTTGTCCCATTTTTTTCTTCCCTTTATACCCCTCCACCGTGCACCCACCCTCCCACCAGCATTCCCTACCCCCTTAGTTCATGTCTTTCGGTTATACATATAAGTTCTTTGGCTTCTCCATTTCCCATACTATTCTTAACCTTCCCCCTGTCTATTTTCTACCTACCCTTTATGCTTCTTATTCCCTGAACCTTTTCCCCCATTCTCCCCCCTCCCCTCCCCACTGATAACCCTCCATGTGATTTCCATTCCTGTGATTCTATTTCTGTTCTAGTTCTTTGCTTAGTTTTGGTTTTGTTTTTTTTTTAGGTTCAGTTATTGATAGTTGTGAGTTTTTTTGTCATTTTATTGTTCATAATTTTGATCATCTTCTTTTTCTTAGATAAATCCCTTTAACATTTCATATAATAAGGACTTGGTGATGATGAACTGTTTGAATTTTACCTTGTCTGGGAAGCACTTTATCTGCCTTCCCAGTCTAAAGATAGCGTTGCCTGATAGAGTAATCTTGGATGTAGGTCCTTTCCTTTCATTACTTCTAATACTTCTCTCCATCCCCTTCTTGCCTATAAGGTTTCTTTTGAGAAATCAGCTGATAGTCTTCTGGGAACTCCTTTGTAGGTAACTGTCTCCTTTTTGTCTTGTTGCATTTAAGATTCTCTCTTTATCTTTGATCTTGGGTAACTTAATTATGATGTGTTCTCCTTGGGTCCAACTTCTTTGGGACTCTCTGAGCTTTCTGGATTTCAAGCCCTGGCTGGCATAGCTCAGTGGATGGAGCGCGGGCTGGGAACCAAAGTGTCCCAGGTTCAATTCCCAGCCAGGGTACATTCCTGGGTTGCAGGCCATAACCCCCAGCAACCGCACATTGATGTCTGTCTGTCTGTCTGTCTGTCTCTCTCTCTCTCTCCCCCTCCCTCCCTCCCTTCCCTCCCTAAAAATAAATAAATAAAAAAATCTTAAAAAAAAAAAAAGATTCTCTCTTTATCTTTGATCTTGGGTAACTTAATTATGATGTGTCTTGATGTGTTCTCCTTGGGTCCAACTTCTTTGGGACTCTCTGAGCATTCTGGATTTCCTGAAGTCTATATCCTTTGCTAGATTGGGGAAGTTTTCCTTCATTATGTTTTCAAATAAGTTTTCATTTTTTTGCTCTTGCTCATCTCTTTCTGGCACCCCTATGATTTGGATGCTGGAACATTTAAAGTTGTCCCAGAGGCTCCTAAGCCTCTCCTCATATTTTTGAATTGTTTCTTCATTCTGTTCTGGTTGAATGTTTGTTTTTTCCTTCTGTTACAAATCGTTGATTTGAGTCCCAGTTTCCTTCCTGTCACTTTTCCTTGATTTCACTTTGCATAGCCTTCACTTCTTCTATTTTGCAACCATACTCAGCCATTTCTGTGAGCATCCTGATTACCAGTGTTTTGAAATCTGCATCTGATAGGTTGGTTATCTCTTCATCACTTAGTTCTGTTTTTGGAGCTTTGATCTGTTCTTTCATTTGGGCCATATTTTTTTGTGTGTCTCCACATACCTGTTACATAGTAAGGGGCAGAGCTTTAGGTATTCACCAGGGCAGGGCAACCACATCAATGCATTGTGGCACTGTATGTGGGGGAGGAGTTCGAGAGGGAACAATGCTGCTTGCTCTGCTCTCTCCTGGCTTTCAGTCACTTCATCTGCTACCCACAAGGAAATTGGGCCCTTCTGGTCCTGATTCCCAGGTGGGTGGGTTTGTGTACATTTTAGGACCCTGTGGATCTCTCCAACGAACTCTCCTGTGAGGTTGGGAGTTTCTCCCACCACCTCAACCCCAGCCTGTGTTTTCACTCAGAGGTTTGAGGCTTTATCTGGCACGCACACACACACACCCCCCCCGCCCCCCGCCCCAGCAACCCTGGGTTGAATGGTCTGTCTCACTCTCTAGTTGTTCTCCCAGTTTATCCACATGCAAATGTGGGACCACCCAGTCTGCCAGCCCCTGCCTTGCCCTCCCTGACCCTGGTCTTCTGGTTGCCACTTTGCCAGTAGTCCTCACTGCCCTGACTGCCCATCTTCACCCCTCCTACCAGTCTGGATGAATGTTTCTTCTTTCACTCCTTGGTTGTCAGACTTCCTATACAGTTCAATCTTCTGGCAGTTCTGGTTATTTTTTGTTTTTAAATTTGTTGTTATCCTTGTTTTGGTTGCACGGGGAGGCAAAGTGTATCTACCTATGCCTCCATCTTGGCTGGAAGTCCAAAAACACTTTCCTTAAAATGTTACAGGTGCTCTTACTTTATATTTTTCTTTAATCAGCCTCCTTTTGCATTGTAGTTCTCTTTCCCTTTTATTTTATTTATTTATTTTTTTAATCTATAGGAAATGCAAGGATGCATTCTTTTTTTTTAGATTTTATTTATTTATTTTTAGAGAGGAAAGGGAGGGAGGGAGGGAGGGGGGAGAGAGAGAGACAGAGACAGAGACAGAGACATACATCAATGTGTGGTTGCTGGGGGTTCTGGCCTGCAACCCAGGAATGTACCCTGGCTGGGAATCGAACGTGGGACACTTTGGTTCCCAGCCCACACTCAATCCACTGAGCTATGCCAGCCAGGGCTTCTCTTTCCCCTTTAAAGAACCTTATTACTTTATCCCTTTGGGGTCTGGCCACTATTGATCTCTCCAGCCTTATCTGTTGCCCCTTACCTCCTCAAAATCTTTGCTCCTTTTACATAGAAGTACTTGAAACCCCAGCTGGGATTGGCGCCCCTGGAGTGAAACCCTTTGCTTAGCCTATTTCTTAGCATTTGTTGTATTCCTTATGAAGAAGCCTAGGGTTGTGTGCCTCCTGTATTAGACTATAAGCCTTGTTAGGGTCCTTCCTATTTCATACAAACTCATACATCTCAGAATCCCTGGAACCTGACATATATTAGTTATATAGTACATTGTAGAAAATTTTTTTAAAGTCAGTCTTGGACACCTACCTGGCAGGGGCGATACCATGATCATAAAGTCAGGCTTGGGCTTCGTATCTCCCTCACTATGAGGTAACAATTTGGAGGTAGTCCAGAGCAGGAAACAAACTTTCTCTCTTGCTCTGGACTTGCAGAATCTGGCTTCTAGATTAAATTAATCTCTTGTACTTCAAATTTCCATTGATGGGTATTAGCAGTATTACAGACTTATAGGTTCACCTGAGTTATAGGAAAATATTCTATAGGACTAACCATAGAATATTTAATTTTTTAAAAGATTTTATTTATTTATTTTTAGAGAGGGAAGGGAGGGAGAAAGAGAGAGAGAGAGAGAAACATCAATGTGCGATTGCTGGGGGTTGTGGCCTGCAACCCAGGCATGTGCCCTGACTGGGAATCGAACCTACGATGTTTTGGTTCACAGCCCACGCTCAATCCACTGAGCTATGCCAGCCAGGGTCTAGAATATTTAATTTTTAAAAAATGGGTGACATTCAATCCACAGGCCATAAATTATAACCTCTAAAATCATTTAGAAGGGTTTGTCTCACATCAGATCAAATGCCCCTGAACTTGTGTACCTTGTCAGCTGAGAGCTCTGGAATAAAAACCCTTGACTTCCGCTTCCCTTGGCTATTCTATATTTGGTTGAACTTTTGTTTTTTCTTTTTTTCAACATGCTTTTTAAATTTAGGCCTCACTATCCTGAAGTCAGAGTCAGGCTAAATACAGACATCAGTGAATTTCTCACAACTCTTCTCTGAGAATTAAGAAGAGAAATACTGATCAGTGCCCTCTTCTGTTGTGTTTGGAAAGCTTAACTGCCAAGTGAGCAGCTGTCTTTCCTACTAAAACCATGACTGCCTCCAGGCTAAGCATCCTTTCTCCCATCCAATTGCTAACCAGGTCCGACCCTGCTTAGCTTCTGAGATCAGACGAGATCTAGACCAGGCGAGTTCAGGGTGGTATGGCCATAAACTAAGCATTGTTTTTTACTCCCCACCAGTTCCCCAGCCTCTCACTGACACTTAGGTCATTGTTAATAAAAACAAGCTTTTATATCTCTGTATCAAGATTATTTCCTTTTAAGTAAACACTAATTAATAAATACTTGTCAAAATCAGTATAGCAACCTGGCACAAAATTCTCTAATTAGGAGATTGAGGACAATATTATTAGCACTTCAGAATTACTTGAACATAAGTAAGATAAGTCAGAGAACTTAGATATTGATTAAACTCCGAACAGAAAAACAGTGAATGAAGTTTAAATGTTCTAAAAGGGTTTTTTTAAAATAACTTTAAATTACTTGTAAATTTAGATTGTTTCATTTTCTCAGGCTTTGGTCCATAGACCTTCCTTGTGATTCTGGAGAAGCTTGACATAATAGTTTACCTTAAGAATGCGAATGTTTTGCTGGTGTCAAGACTGAATGTGTGATCAATGACGAAGAAGTAAAAGGTCTCTGTTCTAGGCAGGATCGAGAACAACTGTTTTTCTAATTCCACACAGACACGTCTTCAGCCTCCGAGGATGAGGGCTCTCTGAGACGCCAAGCTGCGCTCTCTGCTGCCTTACAACAGAGCTTACAGAATGCTGAGTCCTGGATCAACCGTTCAATTCAGGGATCGTCCACTTCTTCATCTGCATCTTCTACGCTGTCCCATGGAGAGGTCAAAGGAACCAGTGGGTCTCTAGCTGATGTATTTGCCAATACTCGAATAGGTAGGAGCTGGATCTCCCCAAGAAGCCCCAGTTATGTTCCATTTGGCTCCTGGTATCCAGGAAAGAGTTTATGATTTGCATTAGGCTTTTCAGAGTGGCCTAAAAAGTAGAATTAGAAAGAATGTGACAGTTAACGAGGCAAAGAATGACACACCAGCAATACATTTGAAATGGTAGTTATCATCTGCATTTTGGTGCATAGTATTGCCCACCTGAAGCCATAGCTATTTCCAATAAGCAATACTCAAGCCGCAAGATATAATACCAGTCTTAGCGAGGGTTTATCGCGGTTGAAGAACATTGCGTCTGTTCAAATGAGTTAAAATATTAACATCTTAGATTTTCCCCCCAGTATTGTTGTCTACATTCTCTCAGACAAAAAACATTAAACCTGAGCAAATTCTGTACTAAGACAATTTCAGTGAGGCCCTTTTGTGTACAGCATAAAGACTGGGTTTATTGTCCTTGCTGCTGTTACTGCTACAGCTAGAGTGTGCAGCCTGAGAATGTTGGTATTCTGTGAGCTGCAATGTGCTGGCACCTGTATGGTGTGTGTGTAGCTTTTGCTTGGCTCTGCTTTATGTTTTTTTGTGTGTGTTTTTTTAAGATGTCTTGCCATCTGCAGATAAAGATACAGCTCAGATCTCTACTTTTGCTTAATTGGTTGGTACATGCATTGAGTGAAGTATATGAACATCATTTCATGTGTCTGTTATATTTTTCCTATTTTTCTTGACAATCAGTTGCATTTTGGTGTCTTAATTTTCATATCTGTGACCTTTTTATATCACCATATATGTATGTATATCTTTATTTTACTTATTTTTTTCAAATGATAAGAGAAAGTTTATCTAGAAAGTTACAGAGGCAAAAAGAAAAGGGCCCTTGGGACTTAGGAGAGCAAAGAGTAAAGGTATCAGGTCTGTGGGGGAGAGGGAAGGGAGGGGAAAGGTCAAGGTTGTGCTCTTGGAAGGGAGAGTACACCTATGTCTTTATTTTATTAATCGAAAAGAAAAACTTGGAAAAATTTCAATTCAAGCCAATGATTTTTAAAGAATATAGCTGCCTTGAGGTTATGATTGCCCACATTTAAAAAGCCAAGTGCCAATAGCAGTGGTTTGTCCTGCATTCTTCGCTCTGCCCCGTGACTCGCTGAACCTCCTCAAGTAGCTGCAGCTGAGCACGCTCACCACCCTTCTGTTTGCAAGGGTGGGCAACAGAGCCATGGTGGGGTCAGGTTTCATTTTCACCGTGGTCTAAAAAAGAACAATTTCACTTGTTAAAAATGTTGTCCTGATACCCAGTCAACTTTACCTGAATTTTTGTTCACAAGATGATTTAGTCTGACCTTATATTCTTCTACTTCTTCTTCTATTCTGTGGAGATAAAGTTATTTATTCAAGTATTCCCAGAATCCATTTTATCCAACATTATTGCCTTTTGGGTGTTTGTGTCAAAAGAAGTAATTCATGATTCTAATTTAAAAATTTGAAAATACAGATAAAAAATAAAATAATCTGTAAACCCACTTTCCAGGGGTAATACTTCATTGTTATCATTTTATTATATATTCTTCTAGACTTCATTTGCATAGAAATATGTAGATTTTCTTTTTACAAAAATGAAATTATACTAAACATGACATTCATAATCTGCTTTTCTTTGTGGTGTATCACAAGCATGTGTTATGGTTTCAAAATATGCTACTGTATTATGGCTGTGTCCTGGTTTATTTAACTACTCCCCAATTTTGTACATTTAAATATTGCCCATTTGTTTTGCTATTATAAAAACTGCTGGGATGATGAACATTCTTAAACACAGCTTTGTGCATCTGTCTGATTATTTCCTTAGGATGTATCCCTGTAAGTGGAATTGTTGGGTCAAATAAAAATGTCCGTTTTTAATGCTTTGTTACTACAGTATCCTACAGAAGTGATATACTGCAATATACTTGTGTTAGAACTACATTTATTATTCATTTAGTTAGTATATTTAAAGCTTTAAAAACTATTAAACTAGTAATTACAGACTTTTGGGACATTGAGTCCTCATTTCCAAATTGATTTTAGAAATTGTTTATATTATGACTTTTTCCTTTTTTATAGTATTGTGTGACTTTTCATTATTCTTGTGAATTGTATATTTTACTTCTAATTTTCTTTTTTTACTGCTCCAGATGTATTTTTCTTCTAAGTTTTTTTGGTAACACATCCCTGTAGAATGGCTGTCTTCCAATTTATGTCATTCATTTTCTCTATATTAAAGAATCCCTCAATTTATATTAGTCAGTTTCCTTATATTAAGAATCCCTACATGAAGCAAAGTACAGTAACACTACTCATGCTTAGAGCAAGGGAAGAACCTCGTCCGTGAAGTAGATCCAAGTTAGCTACAGGTCATTTTATAAAAATTAGAAGTAGACCTATCCGGTTTTCTTCATCTGGAAACTTGAGTGATCTCACCATTCCCAGGATCATTCCTGTCCTCAATGGAAGAAGAAATGTTATAGATAAACCAACATAAACATGAAGAAATGTTCAACAGACTAGAATATTAGTAGCTATATGATCATACTTGGTTTTATTTTGAAGTCACTTGCAGTTTTTATTTTATTATGATTAATTTTTATATAACATTGGTTTTCTATTTGGAAAAGAATGTTTTTGCGAAACATTTAATAATACAGGGTTTGATCTTGCTAAGGCTACTTAAGTTTTTAAAAATAATTTTGGAAAGCTCATAAGCCCTAGCTTTACCTTTTGCTCTGTCATTATAGCTTGCTAGTAGAATTTGATTTGAAAGTTTGTTTTATAAAAGCTTATGCCCTGTTTTACATAATTTTCATCCATGTTAAAAAGCAAAAATAAAAATTCTTATGTTTACTGCAAATGCAATATAATTCTAAATTTTGTTTTCTCCCCTTAGAGAATTTCTCTGCTCCCCCTGATGTCACTACAACTACCTCTTCTTCATCATCATCTTCCTCAATACGCCCAGCAAATATTGACCTGCCCCCCTCGGGGATAGTAAAAGGCATGCACAAAGGATCCAACAGGTCCAGCCTTATGGATACAGCTGATGGTAGGGAGTTCTCTTTGGTAGAAATCCAGTAACACACGTCATCTTGAACGCCTTCTTTTCAGCAGCCTGCACTGTGGCGGCACTGACACTGTTCAGACTCAGTCTGTACTTTCAAAAGATATATGAACAAAAAACTGTAGAATACTAAAAGAATGCTATAAAAGGAAGAGTCCATGACATCTTTAAGCAATATATTTAATAATAGCACTATATTTGTTCTCCATTGTCAAACTCTTGTCATGGACATATTTGTACCTATTTGTCTCAATTGAAACAGGATGAGACTGTGGGCAAAGGCCAATCATTAGAAATAAAAGTTTCTAAGAGCACTGATAAACTAAAATACCCCCAAAATAAGTTAATTTTAACTTACTGTTTTTCCCTTATAGGTGTTCCTGTCAATAGCAGAGTATCCACAAAAATCCAACAGCTTCTCAACACTCTGAAACGACCCAAAAGGCCTCCTTTAAAAGAATTTTTTGTGGATGACTCTGAAGAAATTGTGGAAGGTAGTAGTAATAGTACCAAAAACATACATTCTGTAAACAATTTTTACACAATTACACAGGTCAGGTACTATAGCATTTAAGGATGAGCAAGGCCCTGTTTTTGGTTGAAAGAGTTCAGAGTTCCCCATTCTTTTTCCCTAAGGATCATTTCTATTTTAGATCTCTGATGAAAGATAAAGAGGGAGGGGAAGAGAGGGAGAGAAAAGCAAAGAGATAACTATGGAGCATTGAACTGTCCTTGGAAATACACTCTTTGAAATTTGGAACTTTCCTAAATATATAATTTTAGAAATTATTCATATTTGGCATTATCCTAGAATACTGAAGTCATATGCAACCTCAAAAGTTTGTCCAATCTTTTTTGATATAACTTAGACCTTTTGTTAAGTTGACCAGTCAACACGTGTGTGTGTGTGTGTGTCTGCTTTCTATAAGATAAGGTGGTAGATAGTGAAAAAAGTTCAATACAGTCACTTCTTCCTTCATGTTTATAATTTAGACCAGTGCAAAAAGTATGCATGTGAAAACTGAGGTTATCCAATAAATATGCATCAACTAATATAGTTGGGGAAGGGAAGAAATCAATTCCATCTGTGTGGTTAGGGAAGGTTTCATAGAGGAAGTGGTGATAGTGATGTATTCATTCAGTAATTTAAAAAATGTATGGATGAAATCATATGTCTAGGAAGGATTGGGAGGGGAGTAATGTGGGGACATAGATGAAACAATGGTGACCATTTGATGATCACTGAAGCCAGGTATTGAATACATCTACCTAACGAAAGCTTTTGTCAAAAGAACTAACCCTTGATAGCTTTGTACTCCATTTTTACATCCTGAAACTATTAGTAGGCTTTGACCTGTTACTGGAACTAGGCACATGAGTAGACTTAGACTAGATCCAGTCTTAACCCACTTTATGTAGCAGGAAGCAACTGGCAACCTGACGCATTAGATGAAGGTGAATTTTTGTTTCTGTAGGAGTTGCTGAACTCCCTGAGCTAAGGGGATCTTCCTTGCTGCACTGATGCTCAAGGTGCTCATGCCAGTAATGGTGTCAGCAGTCTTTTTAGCACTGTGTGTTGACCGGGCAAATGAGGATCAGGATTTAATAGGAATCATACTGGAACAATTTTCATTGGCAGAATAGCAGCTTGTCACTAATTATAAACAGGCAACAGTTACAAAATAGGTAATCTTGTTTGAATAAGATTGGAAAGTAGATTATCCAATATCTTCGGAAGCCTGAAAGACTGTGCCCCAGGGTCTGCATTGAGGCTTAGTGGATAACAATAATAAATAGACTTTTATGACCAGAAGACTGTGCCTACCATATATACAGTCTGTTTGTAGAGCCAAAACCATTTATTTAGAATCACCCATGTTCATTTTTTCCACTCGATTTGGTGGTTTAGGGTCTGGAAGTATACCAAGTAGGGCAGCTGAAATGTTATTTACCTAGGGCAGTGATTTGGGAAGTGAAACTCTTTCATTAGTTTTATGTCAGTAGAAAAGTGAGTCAAGACATTTAATGAGCTTCTCAAATCTGTCATTAAATTGAGTTATAAAATATTACTTCACATTTCAGTTGCCCGTCTAATTAATACGTGTTGCTCATTCTGTCCATTGTCCCTTCTATGCTGCTTCTCTCACCTTGAATTCACTTGGCTAATTCTTACGTTTAAGACTCAGCTCAGGCATTACCTCTTCAGGGTGGCGGGCCCCACCCTGTTAAGCTGGGTGATGTGGCCCTCTTCTGTCTGCCCTCTCTGCGTATCCGTCATGCACTGCTCACGTTCACTTAGCGCTGTGTGTGTGCGTCCCCTGATGTGCTCTAGGTATCCCTAGACTCTTCCTTGCAGTAGCATTACTAGGAAGAATGAATCTTTGTCAAAGAATGACATGTTTGTAAGCAGTACTTACTTTCTCACTGTTTATCACATCCTGTGTACATAATTGGCACTCAGTAAATATTTGACTTTTTTGCTCCATGTGTAAATTACCTTTCCTGCTGCGAAAATGTAGGGCTTTTTGCCTTTTATTATTTGACTAATACTTGTTTATTGCAGAAAAATTAAGAGAACTTTAATTTTTTCTGTATGAAGGAATATGAAACATTATTCACTTCCAGTTTCTGGAATGATTATGTTAATAATCTAGAGGTTTTTTATCTCCCCCAAATTCAGTTCAATTTAGTCAGAATTGATTGAGCAACCCTTTTGTATTAGACACTATAGGCAATAAGAGGAATAAGAACCATTCCTTCTATCAAAAAGCTAAGGGGGAGAAAAACGTGCACGGTAACAGAAGCCCTGAAGGATCCTCAGTGCATTAATAAGATGGACTGCCACATAGTGTGGGAGCGCTGAGGAGGGCGCGGCCAGAGGTGGCTTCCCAGGGAATGTGCTGGTTGAGCTGCATTCTGAGAGATGAGTACGAGTTCATCAGGAGGCAAAGGGATTGGCCATATGGGATATGCGCAGGGTACAGAGACATAGAGGGAACATTTGTGCCCCTTACTGGTTGGACTCTAATACTGACCCTGTGGTATAATTGTTACTGTTCCCATTTTACAGATGAGGAAAAACAAGACTCTGGGTAACTCAATTTGCCTAAGGTTTCCTGACTCACAGTCAGTGCTCTTTCACTGAACACAACCTGGTGAAATGGAAGTTGACTGTCTGATATTGGATACAAACTAAAGATTTAAAAAAAAGTTCACTAAAAATTGTGAAATTGCTAAAAGGAAATTAATACTTCGTGTTTTTCTTTATGTTCAGTGATTTGCTTTGTCAGGGTCAGAATTTGCTTGTTGCATAAAATACAATTTCACAATTATGTGGGGAAATGAATTAAGCCCCAGTTTATGGATTACCACTTCTAGTGATGTCCGTTCTTTCCTCAGAGTGAAGGGAAAGGGAAATGTGTTTGGGACTAGTGACCTGAGTTGGGTTGGTTGAGTTGGTATTTGTCCTTACTTCAGATCTTATTTTCATCTTATTTAGATCTTACAATTTATAATTTAGTGGCATGTTTTGTTTGTGTGTTTCAGTACCTCAGCCAGACCCCAACCAGCCCAAGCCTGAGGGACGGCAGATGACCCCTGTGAAGGGAGAGCCCTTAGGAGTCATCTGTAACTGGCCGCCTGCTCTCGAGTCTGCCCTGCAGCGCTGGGGCACCACTCAGGCGAAGTGCCCCTGTCTGACGGCACTGGACGTGACCGGGAAGCCGGTGTACACTCTCACGTACGGTGAGTCTTCCAGGTTCCAGCTCCTCCCTTTTCTTTTAATAATTCTTCAGATTATCGTGGGTGGTGTTTTTATCTTGGTATTTAGCACTTACTAGTCACTGTGTTTCAGTAGGTCTTTTATTTTCATAGGATCCTAAGATCTAAGCACAGCTATTGCTGAATATTTTCATTTACTAATGTGACATTTGCAAGCCGGCTTATATTTAAAAGAGCAAAAAGGAGAGAGAGACTTTGTATATCCACTGATGTTTAACATTAGGAGAGGATTTTAGGAAGACCTTTGGGCAGGATTAATGGTAAAAACTGTATAGTTTTATCCAAAAATTGAATTTGACTACTCTTTGGATCTTTGTCATTTACTTTGTCCTCTTATTACAGGCACAGAATTTTATAATAAACAAAAAATCTGTGCTTTTCCATTTAATTTTGCATCTTAGCCAATGTTTTAATTTTACTTTTTTGTAAATACTTTCTAAAGTAACTTATTTTTCTTTTGTGAATTCTTTAAAAATAACTTTTGTTAAATAACAAGAAGAATGGATTTAACCTGGGCTGTGAGATTTGTACTAGTCTGTTCACGGACTCCTGTTTCCCTTCACAGGTGGAGTGCATTGTCCATAGACCTAGATACAGAATAATTTTAGAGGGAAAATTGTTTTTATTTAAAAAATTGTGCAAATTGACAGTTTAAACCTTAGGTGCCCCTCTGAATGTGTTCTATGTAACGTTAACGTATCTACTGAAAATAACACGATTTCTCTTACTCGTTTCATAATCTAAAATAAGAATTTCTAGGAGTGGTTGAAGGGAAGCAGCATGAACAGAGTAAGAAGAGGCTTCTGCCCCTGCGTAGTTTTTGGCATTCATTTCAGAAGTTGTCCTTCAACGAAAGTAGTCAGCTAGCCTCACCTCTACATGTTTATGTAACATCTTTGAATATATCCATGTTTCACATAGTTAATTTCCATTTTATTGTCTGATTTTACTGAAATAACAGTGGTATGGAATGCTTAATTATTTAAGTAACACTTTTGCTTTGCAGTTACTTTAAGTATCTAATACTATATATATAAATGGTTCTTCAGAAAAAACTTAAAATGATATAGTCTTCTGATTTTCAGTCTTATGAGAAACAATTTTTTCCTTCCCTTTAAATGTTATTAGCTCACATCAAACCATTTCTAAAGATACTTAGTTTACTTCAGAAAAGAATTTGAAAACTTATCCAAACCAGGACGAACTTCTGGTGATGTTTTCCTTTTGTTTGGCAGCAGCACTGATTTCCGTAAACTAGAGTGAATATAGAGCATTTTTGTGGGGGAGGGACTCTGTCTGTTGGGGGCAGTGCTTGTCGGATGTGTCATTTGGAAGTAGCCATTCTCGTATTAGGTAAATGTGCTTGGGGACGGAATGCCCTCTTGCTGGGCTGGGCCAGTGTTTTCTATATGATTGTTTTCTTTTCTTTCTCCAGGAAAGTTGTGGAGCAGAAGTTTAAAATTGGCCTACACACTGCTTAATAAACTGGGGACCAAAAATGAACCTGTGTTAAAACCTGGAGACAGGGTAATTGGACTTTTGGTTTTAGGGAGGTGATGTTCTGCTGCTTTCTAACATGTGCATTCTGGGGTTTTAATGTACAACAGGACAATTTCTATAATTTTTAATTCTTAGAAAATGAAAATGAGTTGGTTCCAATCCAAGTTGGTCCAATACCAAGTGATAATTCTTGCATTCAGCAATAGAAAGAAATTTGGGTGTCCCTTTCTGTAGCTGCTGAGTCCGTAATCTATTGAGGTGCTAATAAAAAGTAGGGAAACCTGTTTTTCTTGAAGTAAATATTTCAATATTCAGATAACAAAAATAGCAATAAAGTTTACTTTGATTTTCTATCTTTAAAAGATGTCCCATAAAATGTTTTAAAACATTTTTTGTGGTTTTATGTAGAAAGGGAGGGAGATTCACACTACTTCCATGAGGAAACAAATTGATGTCATTTAATTTTTATCTTTAATTGGAGGTGACTTTAATTTTTTTAATTTTCTAAGGTTTTTTCCTATTAATAACTATTTTTTATTGATTTTAGAGAAAGAGTGACATCAGTTTGTTTTTCCACTTATCTATGCATTTCATTGATTCTTGTACATACTCTGACTGGGGATCGAGCCTGTGACCTTGGCGTATTGGGGTGATGCTCTAACAAACTGAGCTACCTGGCCAGGGTCCCTATTAATAACTTTCTAAATATGGTTACTTCTTACTATCAAATATTACTTTTCATTTTGAATTTATAGAATGAAACACCAGCTATACAACAGACTTGCTTTTTGGAGGCTCATGATGGCAGAATCCCCTTTAAAAATTTGTTTGCGTTGTAGCAAAGGACAGCTGAAGGGTGGGTTCCGTTCACAGTGCAGCCGTGAGTGTCCCTAGTCCTCACCGCACTCCGAGGAAATGCTTCTGTGTCTTCCCAGCAGTACTGACGTTTGTGTGCAGAGAGGAAATGGGCAGTTTAAATGTCTGGTGGAGTTTGTATTTTCTTTAGAACTCTCAAAGGTTCAGAATTGAATTTATCAAAAAAATAAAACAATGAAATTTAAAAATAAGAAAAATAGCATTGAACTTACCTTGGGAGTAAGTTTAGAGAGTTTGAAAGCAAAAGAAGGGAAAGCAAGAGTCCAGTGACATAATTAAGTTTCAGATGGCAATTTATAAATATCCAAGCCAAGCAACTAAACTCCACAATGAAAGTGTTTTGAGTAGATTAGGAAGAGTCAGTCATCCCTGTGAAATATTACAGGTGAGATCACGGGTTTGAACATATAGAAGTTTTACTGTTTGTCTTTTGTAAGTTAATATTAACTTCATGTCCGTAGTGATTTTTGCCAGTATTACTTATACCTATTACCAGATGACTTTCATGCTAGAATATGTGCATTGTTGGTTCAGTAAGGATTAATACAATGAACTTGATAAAGAGTAAGAAATCTTAGACTCTAAGGTGGTAACTGAGTCACTCAACCCTTGTAGGTTGTCTGTCGGAGAATAAGGCTTATTCTTTAATGTGCTGCTGTATCTAGAGTGATCCATTACATTTATTTTGTTGCTGCAGCCCCGAACCAAAGTAAATTGCCTTAGGTTTCATAGGTAATTAACTTATTACTCAAGGTGAAGTGTTTACTACTAAATCACTAATAGAATTAAGTGAAAAATTCTTCAGATGATGATGAATTGTATTCCAGTTCCCAAAATGTCTCCCGTAATCACAGGAAAGACAAGAGGTCTTTGTAGATTTGTGTGCAGCCTTCTCAATAACTTAACTTCCTTTAGACTATTAAATACTTTGATTTGTTTTATTCATGATAGACGTTTTGTATATAAATGTATATCTTACAGAGTGACATTGAAAGTGTTAGTCTGTTTTTATTCCCTTGTTATTAAGCATCGTCGTGCATTTTAGGTAGCCCTGGTTTATCCCAACAATGATCCAGTCATGTTCATGGTGGCTTTCTACGGCTGTCTCCTGGCAGAAGTGATTCCAGTGCCTATAGAGGTACCTCTTACCAGAAAGGTAACCCTGCTGACTTTAAGGAGAATGTGGCCTGTTTTGACGTGGCGGGCATTGGGTTTTTGCTTCAGTTGTCTTTGTCACTACATTAGAAACATTCTGCTTTCTTAAGTACTCAGCTTCTCTTGCTAAAAACATGAAAGCTGTAGAAAAGTTATTTACTAATATTTATAACTTTCATGCAAATAACATGTTTTCAACAGAGAGAATATTTATAGTATTATATATGACTTAAAAGTCATGGGGGCATACTTGACTTTTCAACAATTACCACTTTTAAAGAGCACCACCCTTGCTTCAGGGACTACAGATAATTTACATTTATAATAGGTAAGGTCTTTTGTAAAGGGGTTTGGTTTAATTGTATCTTCCTTTTAGGATTTCCATTAAGTCCAGGGTGATGCAGTGATGGCCTGTTACTGCTTTGGGGTACAGGATTTTACTGTGGTCACACATCAGCCCTACTCAAATGAAGTGTGTATAGCAAATTTTCAAGTTTAACTGAATAATTTTTCCATGAGCTGTTTGACCTTAATTTTTTCATACTGCTTATTATTAAGAGTTGATGATAAAGACAAATATGGTGGAGACTGTGGATTTACAAATAAAAAAATTATTTTTTTCTCAAAAATTACTTCCTTAAAGGAATAAAAGATAAAATAACATCCCTGAAACTCTAGTCTATGGAATATAATATCTTTAGATTGATCTGGAAATCATAGGGTTGTTCCTTTGTTAAGTTGACATTGTTGTGTGGTTTCATAATGATACTTTTAAGATGACATTTTAATGGAGCTCTTTAGACTCTGTCTTTTGTTTGCTGTTGTTGTGAGGTTCAAATCTACTTCTTCTAAAATATAATGATAATGAGTATATGTATTTGGGTATAACCATTCATTCACTTTCATCATAAATGTGGACATTTAATGTTCATTCACACTGTTTATTTTATTCTGACCTGACTTGCTTTGCTTTTGGATTTGAGGGTGTGGCTAGGTCAAAACAACTTAACCATGTTAAGCATTTATTTTACTTGCTTGAATTTAATCAAAAAGAGGAGCATTGTCGACCTTTGAGAAAAATGGTCACATTTGGCTAGTAGAATTCATCATTAGCAATGTCAGATTAATAAAACGTTTTATTTGCCCTCAGGAAATCATTTTACGGTAGAAAATATTTGGAAGAACATATTGTCACTAGATTTTGACAGAGGCCAGTCCTCAGTGGGGTTCCATGAATGTTATCACACAAGTGCCAGAGCATTACTGAGTGTTAGATTTGGGGCATGGGTGGGCTCGAGTTCACTACCCCACGGTGCTTGTTATCTCTTCTCTGTAGGATGCTGGAGGGCAGCAGATTGGCTTCTTGCTAGGAAGCTGTGGTATTGCCTTAGCTCTCACCAGTGAAGTTTGTCTAAAAGGGCTGCCAAAAACACAGAATGGAGAGATTGTACAGTTTAAAGGTTAGTAATATTTGTACCTGAATTATCAGTTAAAAGTTAAAGCAGAGTGCTTTAATTAGTGTTTGAATTTAATAATAGTTAAGTACTTAAAATATATTTTCTTATTCTCATAATCTTATGAAGTAGGTACCATTATTATCCCCATTTTACAGGTGAGGAAACTGAGACACAGAGAGGTTAAGTAACTTGCCCAAAGTCACAGCTAATAAATGGCAGAGCAGCGATTTGAACCCAAATCTGTCTGATTCCACAGCCCACACCCTTATCCTTTATGCTGATGGTTGGAAAAAGCTACCACTCTGTTCATTAAAGCTAAATGCTACATGTAGAGACAGAGGATAGACCACTAACCTCAGTGGACTTCCACTGCCAAATGGACCTCCCAGTTGTTGAGGTAATGTCAAGGTCTGGAATTAGCATGTGGAACAATTGTACTTGTGAAAGAAGGTATAAATGTCTAATGATTTAACACTAAAAACAATGCAATTTATCACTGAAAAGTATTTTACTAATTATAAAATGACCTCCATTTGTTCTGTTGATGTTTAAAATGACTAGTTCGATGTGAATTCCTTCCCTTATGGCTTAGGCAATTCAATTTTTATTTTGGGTTTGATTTAGGTTGGCCCCGACTCAAGTGGGTTGTAACTGATTCCAAGTACCTTTCTAAGCCTCCGAAAGACTGGCAGCCCCACATCTCACCTGCTGGCAGTGAACCAGCATACATCGAGGTAGGTCCTGAGACTAGAACATATATTCTGGCTTTTTCTTTGGCTTCGGATGCTATCTTACAAAACATATTTTTTTGTTTTGTTTTGTTTTTTTTGCTGTCGTACAAAATTGAAAACTAACTTTTTGCAGTTTTAATGTTAGAAGATTCTCCTAGTTTGTTAGATTTCCATCCTTTGGCTTGTAAAACGTCTTATATTGGCTTTCTATTCTGATTATTTTTAACATACACATTCAAGAGAAAGACTTGGAGAAGTACGAAAGTTTAAGAAATGATATACAGACAGAGAAACTGGCCCAGTTACTTTTCTGCTGCTTGGGGACTATGGTGTGGGGTGCAAGAGACTGGAGAAATGATGAGGAAAAATAGCTGTGCTTCAAGAGAACAAATTTAACAGATAAACAATAAAGAGCAGGAAGAAACAAATGGTGTTGAAGATTAGTATAGGAACTTGATTGATTGATATTATGTTCCACTTGAGGGATTATTAAGCCTTATTGCATACCAGACACCAGGTTAAGTGCTTTATTTATTTTTTTTAAAAGATTTTATTTATTTTTAGAGAAGGGAAGGGAGGGAGAGAAGGAGAGAAACATTAATGTGTGGCTACCTCCCACTTGCCCCCTGCTGGACCTCTGGCCTGCAACCCAGGCACGTGCTGTAACTGGGATTCGAGCCAGTGACCCTTTGGTTTTCAGACTGGTACTCAATCCACTGAGCCACACTAGCCAGGGCTAAGCGCTTGAAATACATTATTTCAATCAGCCCTGTCAAGTGCCCTCTCTCTCAGGTGGGAGCTAGTATTAAACCTGCTTTACACATAAGGAGACTAAGATTTAACAAACTTGAGTAACCAACCAAAGGTCAGATGACTCAAAAATGGCAGAGCTGGGACTCAGACTCACATCTGTTTCACACTGAAAGCTACGCTTTTGACTACTTTTTTTATCTATAAATGCTCACCAACTGTTTGCTAAATTAATGAATAAACAAATCAATAATTTAAAAAAAAGGTTTTTGGGGAAAATCCACCTAACCTTGAACTGTATGGTAATAACTGGCTATAAAAAGGAAGAGAGTGGACGGTAGCTTTGAGAGACGACGTGGTAACGTTGGATACAAGGACAGTTGTTTTTAAAGGTAGAAGAGATCTGGGTATGTTTAACCGGCAGATAAGTAAGCAGGCAATTAAAATACCACATTTAGTGATCAACTCCTAATCCCTGCCATCTCTCAGTGATTCAGTGGTTCATCACTGTTCTCCTTACACCTGCTCACTGGCTTTCCTGACACTTTCTCAGTTCTCCTGCCTCACTGACCAGTGCTTTTACACCTTCTTTATTGGTTCTTCCTAGCAGGTAAAGGGCCCTGCTTAGCTCTCTAGCCCCAGCAGAACTACCACCCTGTACATTTCTAGGCTTGTTCTATTCTGAACTAAACGGCAGTTTTTACTTGAGACCCTCTTATTATCCATGGTACATTGCTGTGAGTTTACATTATTCTGTGGGTAATAGGGAGCTATTAAAGGGTTGTCAGCAGCAAAGTGGTAAGAATAAATTTGTTAAAAGATTTATGTGGTTGGGTTGTATTAAGAAGGGAAACAGGGAGACCAGCTTTTACAGTTACCTAGGTGAGCTCAAGGTCGTGGTGATGGGGCAGAGAAATGTGGATGTATCAGTGGTTGAGAGACAGCAAGGAAGCAGGAGTCACAGGACTACGACTTAGTGACTGACTCTGGATACCGGTGAGGCGAGACAGACTCAAGTTTCTGCCTTGGGCATCTGGATAGATGGTGGTCTCCTTTACTAAGGTAGAAAATATAGCAAGAGGAGTTTTCCTGGGTGAGGGGTGGGGGTAAGGAATGCAGTGTTGGATCCACTGAGTTTCACAGGACTGGGTTATTCAAGGGAAAAATTGACTCTGTGCATCTGGATCTCTGGAGAGAGGTCAGGAGAATTGGGAGTCATAGGGGATATGGTACACTGAATAAAGTGAAATGAGGAGAGAACTTTCAGGGAATGCCAACATTTAAGGGATGGTCACAGAAAATGGAGGGGAGAGAGCAAGAGAGTATGCATAGGAAAGAGAAGTATCACAAATGCCAAGGAAATGTCAAATGTTACAAAAGTTCTGATAAATTATACATTATGCCCTTTTATTTAACAATCAAAAAGTTGCTGATCTTGGTAAAACAAACAAACAAAAAGCAGCTTAAATGGAGCACTGATGTAAAAGCAAAAGTATAGTTGATTGATTTTTTTAGGAGTGAACAGGCCATTTCTAGGTCTCTGCCGCCCAAACTGGGCGCTCCTGACAGACCGGGACTCCTGCACTGTCACCCCAGCAGTGCCGTGTGTGCCCTGCGCTTGGTACTGCGCTTCTGCAGATACAGCTCAGGCTTCTTGTTTGTTTTACTTCTCAAACAGCCGCTTCACACTGATGACCAATTAAACTTTTAAGTTTTTCACACATACTTTTGTTGAGGTTTGTCAGTCCCTAGTCCTGTCTTTGGGGAATTGGAGTTGGAGGCCCAAGGGCACAGCCTCACATATTCTTGTTAAACTGAGCTCATCATCATCACTTTATCTTTTTGTTTTAGGGCTCTAGTTTTATCATTTGAAATAATCCATTTTATTGTGTTTCTTGTGTGTGTGTGTTTTTTTTTCTAGTATAAAACAAGCAAAGAAGGGAGTGTGATGGGAGTTACAGTGTCCCGCCTTGCAATGTTGTCCCACTGCCAAGCACTGTCCCAGGCCTGCAATTACTCTGAAGGTCAGATTTCGTTCTCCCCATAACCGCCCTCACTGTGAGCTTCGCATTGTGTGACTCCACGCAGGGTGCTCGGTGACTGGGTTCCAGTTAATGCCCGAATTCAGAGGGAAATGTTTTGTCTTTGTTTTTTACTTCCCAGAGTGAAATATTTTAAGACACATTCTTGGCTTGCTTTTGCTTTCTTCTTCTTCACAAATATGCTGCAATTTAAAAGAACTAAAATACTAGGCAAACCAAGTATGTGAAGTATGATTTCTAGAGTGCAGAAACAGAACTAATTAAAACCATGTGTTTATTATTAGCTGCAGACTGTCTGGTAGCTCTGTCTTCCCGTGTGTGCAGAGCTGCCACCAGCTGCACCTTTGGAGTTACAGTCAAAGAAATTCAGCTTCCAAAAAGCACAGATCTAAACACAAAAATGTATTCTGTAGTGTGCTTAGAATTGTGTGTATGTGTGTGTGTAGATATAATACATACCAACATTTTTTTCCTCTAGGAATTGCAATTTTTACATGAGTGTGGAACTTCCAAATAATTAGGGAAAAAGTATTACCTCTCAGAAGATAGTATCTAAATCATAAGGAGTTTGGGACTCATTGTCTCTTCTGTGGCCATGTCACTCTATGATCAGTCCCCCAGCCCATGTGAGGGGGCCCTCAAGTAATCAGAAGACCCAGAGCTTTTAGTGACCTTTTTAAAACTACCAAATCAGCTCTTTAACAGAGGCAAGTAGCATGATTTTGCTACCTAAGACTAAAGATGATTTCCTTATTTTTCCCTGTTTTTTCTCTTTTAGGAGAAACTGTAGTAAATGTTTTAGACTTTAAGAAGGATGCTGGGCTGTGGCATGGCATGTTTGCGGTAAGCTATTCAGAATTAAGGCCTTGAGTGTAAATCTTTTGATTCAGGTCACTATGCTGCTGTGTAACCAGATCATCGCTCTGTGCTTGTTTGAAATTTAAGCCCCCAAAAGATCAATAATATTTCCCAGAAGAATTTTATTTTATAATAAAAATGGTAATTTTTCTAAAAGAATGTAATTTTGTTTTTTCTTCACTGTGTGGTTGGGCATACTCCTCACATAACAGTGTATAGGAAAATTTAGGATCTATATATTTTTTGTTTATTTTTAAAATTTTTTTGTTATTATATTACAACTGTCCCAATTTTCCCCCTTTGCCCTCCTCCACCCAGCACCCCCCAACTCCCACAGTACAGTTCCCCACACCGCTCATGCTCTTTCATACATGTTCTTTGACTAGTCTGTTACCCTTCTTTCCAAGGATCTATAATTTTAAAGCATCTGCTGTGATGGCTCAAAGCCTAAAAGAATCTACAAATGGCTGTGTATTTATTTGTGATTTAAAAAAATATGTTTGAGATGAATCTCATCTCCTTTCTGAAGAAAGGACTACAGAAATATATTTAGAACTTGACAACCATGGGTAATAATATGTAACTTTTCCATTGGACAAAATGTGCTGGATAGTCAACTGCATGCTGCAGTTAAAGAAGAGAGTAGTAGGGTAGGTCGGGCTGCTTTTCACAGTCAAGGAACAGGAACTTGCTATGAGGGTTAGAGAAAGTTGAGTTCCTCCCAGCTCTAGTATCAAGGCCCTATTTATGGAAGAGGTGGCATTGGGTTGGATTTTGAAAAATGGGTAATGTCCTGGCCATGTGGCTCAGTTGTTTAGAGAGTCATCCTGTGTACCAAAAGGTTGCAGGTTCAATTCTCAGTCAGGGCACATGCCTAGGTTAGTTTGATCCCTGTTTGGGGCGCATACAGGAGGCAACCAATTGATACTTCTTTTTCACAGTGATGCGCGCGCTCGCGCTCTCTCTCTCTCTCTCTCTCTCTCTCTCTGTCTCTCTCTCTCTCAAAAAAGGGTAAGATTTAGCCATATAGAGATATTTTTGTGTTTGAAGTAGAGAGAGGACATTTCAAGTAGGAAAAGCTACCATATGTAGCTTAGGTGATTAGGAGGGAAGAGAGAAGAAATACAGGATCCTAGCATTGCAGAGGACTTGGGAGTATCTTGTTGAATTTCCTCACACATTGCAGGAGTCTGAGAAAGAGTAGAATGAAATGAAACACGGGGGGGAGAGGAGGAGGATCCCTGCTCACTCAGGAACCCCCAAATTAGGAAGAGCCTATTCCCTGAATGTACATACATCCTAGCTCCTTTCTGAAGTCTTCCCCATTTTGTTTTTTATCAGAGGTTAAAAAAAACCTTGCAAGGTATTAGAGGGACAAGTGTGAAGAATTAGTTATAAACACCATTCTTTCCCTAAAATCCAAAAGTTTGTCACTATAGCTAGAAACTTGGGGGAAGGAGAAAAAAGAAGTTAACAATGGTATCTTGGTTTCTTTGGGCCATTTCAATGGTGAGAAAAATGACCAGCCTAAATATCAAGACTTAATTATTCTGCCAGACTGGGATCTTTGGGGGGCAGGAGGTCGTGGGCATATTCATTCATTTGGGTGGCAGCAGGCCCCAAATTGCATGACCCTCTCAGCTCACTGAGCTTTATCTCCTCAAATACCCAGCAGGTCTGGGCAGACCCTCCTATAGGTGACAAGGAGACTTTGATTTCTTATTCGTAACACCTAACCCTCTGTGGTGTGTGGGAAGCACAGGTGTGCTGAACACACTCAGTGGGGTTGGGGGCAGTGTCTGTTAGATTTATAAAGCATATACCTTATGGCTCCATAGTACCACTTTACTGTCTTTACCCTCAAGAAACACTTGTACACATACCAGGGGAAGTATAAATGCTCCTTGAAACATTGTAATAGCAAAAGAATGTCAATAATAGGGAAATGCCTGAATACACTGTGGTGTAGTCATCCTGTGGGATATATGCTGCAGTTCAAAAAGAATTGTGTAGAGCTCATGCTGATGTGCTTAGATTTTTCTCTCAGATAATTTAAATGAAAAAAGTACATTGCAGATATATGTATAGTATGATGCCTTTTATGTTAACAATATGTTCTGTTTCTATGGGGACAAATATATATGTAAATACATAGAAAAAGGAAGGCTGCATGCCAGATTCATAATAATGATAATCTCTGAGGAGGAGAGGAAGGGACTGGGTTTAAGGGTAGACAGCAAAGGAGACTTCAACCCTATAGTTAATATTTCAGGTTTTCTTCAGAGAGCATGTATTTGAATCTTTATTACATGTATGATTGAAAATGTTAACAGGATATCAGATCAGTTTTAAAATGCTCTGTGTGTATTTAATATTGATTAGTTTTTATCTTTCTTTGCTTTTCAGAACATAATGAGTAAGATGCATACAATTAGCGTGCCCTACTCTGTTATGAAGACCTGCCCTCTCTCTTGGGTCCAGAGAGTACATGCCCACAAAGGTAGTTACACACAGCACCTAGGCTTTAATCGTGGCTGTTTGGACTAAGATTCCAGGGATTTTCAGATGCTCTTCTGGAGACATGGCTCTGTGCCTCAGTGGCCTGACAAATGCCAGAGCTCAGTTGCTGGAGCCGGGTGTGTTGTCAGTTCCATCTCACGTGATGTCCCTTCTTAGGAGCTGAGATGGATTTGCCTGAATTTGAACCCTGAGCCAGGTTTATTGAGTGCTTGGGGATTCAGAGCTTCCTTGGCTTTGAAGATGTACGTACGGCCTGCCCACAGGTCGCAGTGAGCAAAACAGCGTGTGTCCATGTGGTTGCTGCCTCCTCGAAGCAACTGGCATAATTTCTTTGAAACTTTTTTTATTTTCTCTAAGAGAAAATCATGATCCTTAAAATAAGTAAAAGCTTTTATTATAGTATATTAAATATCTACCAAACTTAGCCTGTATGTGTGTATTAACTTTATTGCTTTTGACATTGTAGCCAAAGTAGCTTTAGTAAAATGTCGAGACTTGCACTGGGCTATGATGGCACATCGGGACCAGAGAGATGTGAGCTTGAGTTCTCTCCGGATGTTGATTGTGACTGATGGAGCTAATCCTTGTGAGTACTTTTAGGGTGTGGGCCTGGGACTTCTCTCCTTAACATTTGTCCTGAGGTGTAGTTCACATGCCGTGAAACTCACCCATTTAAAGTGTACAGTTTACCAGTTTCAGTGTGTTCACAGAGCCACGCAGCCATCACCGTAGTCTCAGTTTAGAACGTCATCACCCCAGGAGGAAACACCGTACCCAGTAGTAGTCACTCCCCATTTCTCCCCCACTGCCCCTACTCCTAGGCAACTGCTGTTCTACTTTTTGTCTTAGAGAGTTGCCTATTCTGGACATTTTATGCAAATGCAATTATACTATGTAGGTCTTTAGTGATGGGCTCCTTTCACTTAGCATAATGTTTTCAAGGTTCATCCACATTGTAGCATGTGTGCACACTCTATCCCTTTATATTGCCATGTAATATTCCATTTTATACACGGACCGCATTTTATCTCTTCATCATCCGTTGGATCCATACTCTTTTAGAACCACTCCTTCTTGCTCACTCATGTATATCCTTTTTCTGTCCTATAACTAAAAGGAGTAAGAAGGTGACTTGATATAACCAAGTATCTGGACTTTATGTAGATTGCCCCAGCAGGAAATCAAATATGCAAAAGCTTTTAGAGATCTATTATGTCCCCTCCTTGCCCCCACAAGCACAGGCATCCTGAGCTTCCACATAGCAGAATCAGGTAAAACGTCAGGTACTGCATTCTTTGTCATAATGGATTGTTGTCAGTAGTCACCTTAATCATCCTAGGATAATAAAACACAGCCATCGGATTGACCTTAATAAGAAACAAATCAGAGAATATCACAAAGAAGGCAGAACTAGCCATAGTGTTAGTGCTACACTGGCCAAAATAGTTACTTCAGGGAGAGTTGCGCTCTCAGTTCCAAACTGGCCACAGTGCATCTCTGCATCTCTGCTGTTTATTGGGAAATTTGGTAGGAGCAGCTTTATTCCAAGTTTTAGCTTTAAACAGTGTCCATGATCTTTTCTGGGTGGATGAGAATTCATTTGTCCTGGAAATGTATCAACCATCTTACAGGCATAGTAAAATATTTGGGTGGGATTAGTGATATACTGGGTTGGCCAGAAAGTCCATATGGTTTTTTCCTGTAAAACAAAAGGTACATTTTTCAGTTTTACCGATAACTTTATTGATTTGGATATTTTGAGTACGTTGGCTATGTCCCATGTGGTATAACATTGACTGTTCTCAATTAATGTCTCTATTTGATTGCTATCAATTTCAGCTGGTCTACCTGGCCTTGAAGTATCGTCCAGTGAGAAATCTCTAGCATGAAACTTCACAAACCACTTTTGATACCTTTGATCAGTCATAGCACCTTCTCCATATACTACACAAATTTTTTTTTGTTTCAGTTTTATTTTTACCTTGAAATAATAAAACATGTTTTTATTTGAAAATGTGTGTTTTCTCCCATCTTCAATATTAAAATGGCTACACAAAAACTTACCGATTTTGATGTTTTTTTAAAATGCATGCTGCTATGACAGCTGTCACAGTACATTCTAACAATTGTTTTGAATAACGATAAAGACAGCTAAGTGCTACTAGAACCATCATACAGAAAAAACCAAAAGAACTTATTGCCCAACCCAGTACAATGAGAGTTCTCATGAGAAACAAATGTATTGGCTTTCTGCTCTTTACCAGTTTCCTGCAGTAAAGAAAATCACAATTTCAGTTTTCAAGTTGATCTGTTCCAACTCCTCCTAGGGTCTGTGTCATCCTGTGATGCTTTCCTGAGTCTGTTCCAGAGCCATGGACTGAAACCTGAGGCCATCTGTCCCTGTGCCACTTCTGCTGAAGCCATGACTGTGGCGATCCGCAGGTATTGTGCAGGACGTCAGTGCTCTTGCCGCGTGTTACAGCTTTGATCAAATGTGCACGACTTTCCAATCAGTGGCAGGGGTGTTAGCCAATTTTCTGCTTTTTAAGCCTAAAAGTGGAAATGACTTTGTGAAGCACTGCACATCATCTTATTTATTTCTCCCTCTTTTGCACTAAGAGTAACTGGTAAACTGAAAATATGATTATTCTCATCTCATTTTTGTGAATTAGTTATTTTTCTGTGTTGTTTTGTCTTCAGATTCCTCAGCATCTTAGACTAGAAATAAGCTATTCTTGACTGTATCTTAAGTATGCAAAGTACATACATAGCATACCCAAGACCAATATATTCTTAACAATTGATTAAAATGTACGTTTTCCACTGGAGTGAAACTTGACCGTGTTTTGTACATGTGACTTTGGTTAATTTGGTATGTTTTGGGTAGAGAAAATGAGGAGAGAGTGTGTGTGTGTGTGTGTGTGTGTGTGTGAGAGAGAGAGAGCAAGAGGAAATTTGCTTTCCTACATACTCATATTTTTCTCTTGATAGTTCATCTGCCAAATTTGATGAGTTTATTTTGTTTTCAGGCCTGGAGTCCCAGGGGCCCCTTTGCCAGGAAGAGCCATTCTCTCAATGAATGGATTGAGCTATGGGGTAATACGGGTCAATACTGAAGATAAAAATTCAGCACTAACAGTCCAGGATGTAGGACATGTAATGCCTGGTGGTGAGTTCTCAGGAGCACTATTTATTTTTTCCAAAAAGCTTTGTCATTAGCAATAGTGGAGACTGATAAAAATACGGGATCCAAAATCAGGAATCTAAAATTTAGTACTTAGTCACTTAGCTTCTCAAAGCCCCTTAACAGTTGAGTAATTCTAATCACACTTACTTCCAGCAGTATTGTATGATTCCGTTGTGAATGCCAATTACAGCTGTTCACATGGAAAGTGAGGCACCGAGTGACAGTAAAGTCATCTGGCCCTCGCCACAGCTGCCAGCCGTGGGGCCAGCAGAGAGAGCACCCTGCTTCCATGTGGGAGGAGCTGGATCTGCCCGGGGGTCAATTAACTTAACCTGTTTCTTTGGACTTTGCAGTCATTTTTTAATATCAGTGTCTTCAAAAGCTTCAGTCTGCATCTGTTGTATGGATTTTTTTTGTGCTAGATTTAAAAAATTATTTATCATCAGGGTTATAAGATGGAAATTTTAGATATACCTATGTAGTTTCAGGTCTGTTTTTAACATTCTTTTTTGGTATCCTTATTTGATGCCACTTAGTAAAGACCAAACTTTCCTGGGTTTGCAAGGATGAAGCAAAGGTTTTCCAGGATCTCTATGTCTTAACTGAACTTTTTGTTCACCAGGGATGATGTGCATTGTGAGACCCGAAGGACCTCCCCAGCTCTGCAAAACAGATGAGATTGGAGAAATCTGTGTCAGCTCCAGAACAAGAGGCATGATGTACTTTGGGCTTGCTGGTGTGACCAAAAATACATTTGAGGTACGTGATGTTAAAGTGTTGCAAGGAAAACTTGATGAGAGTGTCACTAGGGCAAGATGAGCTGGCCGGTTGGGAAATGGCATAATATAGTGGGTTGGAAGCATATACTCTCAACGTAGACTGCCCTAGTTCAAATCCCAGCTCTGCCACTCACTAGCACCTTGGGTGAATTGCTTAACCTCTTTGTGCCCCGATTTCTTTATATTTTAAAAAAGAGTAATTATAGTATCTAACTCATAGGATGGTTGTGAGAACTAAGTGAGTTAATGTTTATAAAATACTTAAAACAAGTACCTGGCACACAGGAAGTAGAACTGTTTATCTGATAAATAAATAGATAGGTAGATAGATAGATAGATAAATAAATAAATAAATAAATAGGAGGCCTCACAAAAGTTCCCCTGGTGAATATTCCATAGTTTGAGCTTTGACAAGCCCAAAAACTTAATTTTGAGAGAGCATAGTGACAATAGATCTATATCACAAGTACAGACTCAAGTTAACTGAGTTCATAAAGACTGGTGTAAACCAGAATGTGAGGTTACTAATAAAATACGGAGAACTGTTCTGTCACAGGGGCAGATTGCTCCTGTCATTCAAACTTTCAGTGAGACAAGCATTTATTGAGAACCTTCTATGTGTCCAGCACCATTCTAGGTGTTTTGGGTGTATCCGGAGGACAAACAGAGCTCCTGATAAGTATTGCTCATATTCTACTGTAACTACCACATTGCTTTCCTGCAGGCAGCTCTGCATGTGAAGCCACGCAGTAATGAAAGTTTTCCTGGTGAGCCTGGAAATCAGAACAGGCATAATTAATTGTCTATATTTTATACTTGGGATTAACCTGCCTCAGGTACCTCTTAGGGAACAGAGAACTCCAATTTATGGGCCATATCCCTTTTTACTAGATAGGGCTTATAGGACCATAGCAAATTTTTAATTCTTCAAGCTTCCTTTTTCTACAATTTAAACCAGTGGTTCTCAGTATGGAAGGGCATATCTATCTACCAGCCCATTTGAAAATCAGGCCCTGGCTGGCATAGCTCAGTGGATTGAGCACGGGCTGCAAACCAAAGAATCACAGGTTCGAATCCCAGTCAGGGCACATGCCTGGGTTGTGGGCCAGGTCCTCGATGGGGGCCACACGAGAGGCAACTACACATTGATGTTTCTCTCTTTCTTCCTCCCTTCCCCTCTCTAAAAATAAAAATAAATATATATTGTTTTAAAAAAATCAGGGCATATAATTATGTAGTGATAGTTGTGGCTGGTGGGAGAATGTTATATTTATAAATGATGTGGTATCTGAAAAAATGTTTAGAATTCCTGAGCTGACCATCATTTGTATTTACACAGCCTGAAATGGTATAATATAAATTACTAAATATCCATCTGTTATTACTATCATCGTCACTGTTACTGCTACCGTCTTGCCCTACTGCCAGGTGTTAAGACCAAGTCACCTTAATAGGAGTAGATGTTCATAAACTCTTCAAGCATATACTGCCAGGTTTACTTTCAGGTGACTAATTCTAGTGTATATACATTTTACTAATTTAAATCTTACCCTATTTCTTTTATTTTAAAAGTGCTTGGGGGAAAAATGCTTGGACTACATGTATTTCTAACACCTGAATTTTTCATTGTATGTTACTTACTATAAACAAGATCCTCAAGCAGTCTTTGAAGATACTGATAATATTTTGTTATATTGCCTTTCCTGCAAGGACACCTGACTAATCAGAATTCTCAGATTTAATACTAAATGGCTAGGTCCATAGTAATGAAGGAACTTTGAAATCTGCAGTATAAATTTAATGATAGTTAAAGTAGAATAAAAATCCAAGCCCTGGCTGGTGTAACTCAGTGGATTGAGTGCAGGCTGCGAACCAAAATGTCACAGGTTCAATTCCCAGTCAGGGTACATGCCTGGGTTGCAGGCCATGACCCCCAGCAACCGCACATTGATGTTTCTCTCTCTCTTTCTCCCTCCCTTCCCTCTCTAAAAATAAATAAATAAAATCTTTTTAAAAATCCTAAAGAAAAAGGAGAAAACTATTGCCTTGATTTTGCAAATTAAAGTGTCTAATATTTTTCTTGATGGATTCTTACATATAAACCCTGAAGAGTTTTCCAATGTGGTTAACGTTTCACTAAGACGAAAGTCCTAGTAATAATGACTGGCCAGAAAATAAAAGTGTATTTCAAAGATAAGCTACCAGTGAGAAAAACTTTTTAATACGTATGATAGCAAAGAGCTAATTTTCCATTGACCCCCCACTATTAGCTATTTGATTTGAGGCAAATGAAACTTTGTGTCTCACTTTCTCATCTGTAAAATGGAAATTATAAATCCTGTTTCATAGGGTTGTCTTGAGGATTAACTGTAAAACAAATGGTCGTATGGTTGGCACAAAATAAGCATTTAATAAATGTTAGCTCTTGTTATAATTGCTCCCTATATGAAAAAAAAAAGAAATCTTTAAAGGAAAAGAACACTAATCAAATACAGCAAGGAAACAGGAGATAGGAATAGACTATTTAAAAAAGAGACACAAATGGCCAGTAAACAAAGGAAAGAAAAATTCATCCATAGTCCTAATAAAGAAATGTTAAATTAACAATGAGATATCTTTTTTTCTTGTTTTTTTTTTCCCTATCAGATTTTCAAAGTTTGGAAAAACTGGTGACGTATAGTATGCGTTAGAATATAGAAAAAACAGACATTCTGCTATGTTGTTGAATGAGTGTAACTGATATAACGGGTTGTTTTTTTTTATTTTTTTAATTCTCACCCAAGGACATGCTCATTGATTTTAGAGAGAGGGAAAGGGAGGAAGAGAGAGGGAGAGAAACATTGATATGGGAGAGAAACATTGATCGGTTGCCTTCCATACATGCCCTGACTGGGGATCGAATCCACAACTGAGGCATGTGCCCTGACTGGGAATTGAATCCTCAGCCCTTTGGTCTGTGGATGACACTCCAACCAACTGAGCTGCACTGGCTAGGGCTTATATAACAGTTTTGTAGGGCTGCCTGTTAAAGTTCAGAAAATTCATGCTTTTTATACAAATGCACTAAATATGTATAGGAATATTCAGTAAAGCACTGTTTGTAGTAGTGAAAAATTGAAATGACCCACACAGCAATAAAGACTTCTACTTTATAATACCTACTAATTCTAATAGTTTCTTGAACTGACTCTGGGCCAGCCACTGCCTATGTCTGCAAATCTGTTTACGTTCTCTTACTCTTTAAGCCTGTGTGTTAGAGGCATTGGGAGTTTCATTTTCTGGCAAAAGAAACACAGGTTTCAAGAAGTCCAGGAACTTGCCCAAGGTTCACTTTACTAGTTAGTGGCAGAGCCAGAAATTGAACTTACACTTGACTCCAAGGGCCATGCTATACTGACCTCCACACAATGGCATGTTAGAGAACTATTGTACAAAATGAGCTCGGTAGACTGTTATCAACTTGTAAAGGTGTCTAAGACATATTATGTGAAAAGCAAGTTGCAAAGCAGTAGATATAATATGATTCCTTTAAAAAAAAAGTCTTAGCCCTGCCTGTATAGCTCAGTTGATTGGAATGTTGTCCCAGTACACCAAGGTTGCAGGTTCATTCCCTGGTTAAGACATATACAAGAATCAACCACTGTATGCAAAAATAAGTGCAACAACAAATCAGTGTCTGTCTGTCTGTCTGTCTGTCTCTCAAATCAAAAAAGGAAAATTCTTGATATGCTAATATATGTGTGTAAAAAAAAGTCCAGAGAGATAAACAACAAATTGTAAATGATTGTTATCTCTTAAGTTGGGGTATGATTCCTGTATTCACTATCTATATAATTTTAGTGTGTATTTCTTGTGGCATATAATTTGTTTAAGACTTAAAGACTTAAAAAAATCAAATACTTTTTTTTTTTGCAAGAGAAGGTAGCAAATTTAATACATGCTCTTATGTATGGGAACCCTGTATATGTGAGCCAAGAGATCTCACATGCATGAGAGATTCTAAAATAAGAACAAAATCTGATTATCACTTTCTTTTTTCTGTCTTTTAGGTGATTCCAGTGAATTCTGCAGGCTCTCCTGTTGGGGATGTGCCATTCATCCGGTCAGGATTGCTGGGGTTTGTAGGGCCAGTAAGTGATGCTTTCGTGTTTGTTTTGGTGTATCTTATTCATATATGTGGACCTGAGTTCACAGAACAGAACAAATTCTGATTAGTCTGAGTACTACAGGGCTGCTTAACTTACATTTAGAGCAGTTCCTATAAGAAGGTCACAAATGAGTTAAAATTTATTGTTCCCATTACCCAAGTTCATTTGACTCCTCCAAATTGAGACATCTTTTATTTTCAAAACTCTTTTCAGTTATTCTTGCTACCTTCCTTTGATTTGATTAATATGTTTCAATAAGTTAGAAGTGTGCTGAAAAAAGCTTCTTTAATACCAAAAGGGAACCATATTAAGTAGGTACAAGCATTTTTATACAAATTATCAGCAACACAATTTGCATGATGGTAAGTTCTTTGATAAAAGCAGTATGTTTTTCAGCAAATTGTCTTTACAGTCAAACAGTTTTTACAGTCATTCTGTTACTGTGAAAGAAATGAAGAAATGAATGAGCGACTAGCAGTGACTGTCTCATTCTCTTTATTTATTTCCAGTGTAATATTTTTCACACACTTTCCTTCTTGGAAAGGACTTGTTCTCTTCTGTCTCTTGGGATGGACCAGTGGCTTCTTGAGACTAGAGGTTATGTGTTACATAGCCCAGTGAGTGTGTGGCACTGCACTGTGCTCAGTAAATCACATGGTGACCTTCACATGGAGGCAGCTAGATACATGGTACAAGAAATTCAGGAATTCTGTAATGAATGGAAAAAAGTTAATTTACTGCAAGTGGGTCTGCGAGAATTATTGACAATAACTAAATAATAAATAAAATTATTTATGCGGTGATGCTTTCAGGGCACTAACAGCATACCTTCCTGCAGTTGTTACCTTACTGGAAAGGAGAGGCTCCCATACTCTTCCTTTGACCTTTTCTCTGGTAGCCTGCTTGTGATCTTGCCAAATGGAAACAGCATTACCCTTCTAAACCTGAAACAGTCGTTCTCACATTAAAACTGTTTTATCTCTTCCTAATTGCATTATTAATTGACTTAACATTTTTCTCCTCTGCCTCCATCCCATGAATAAGTACAGAAGATGAACCGATACATAATCATTGCTGCAGAAACAAACTGCTTGCATGCCAGCCTAGTTGCTTGTTTTTAAAATTTCTCCCTAAGAATAAATATGAATGAGCCCTGACCGTTGTTGCGCAGCCCTGACTGGTTGGGCATTGTCTCACAAAGCAGAGGGTCACCGGTTCAATTCTTCGTAAGGCACATGCCTGGATTGCAGGTTCAGTCCTTGGTCGGGGTGCATACGGGAGGCAACCAATCAGTGTTTCTCTCTCACATTGATGTTTCTCTCCTTCCTCCCTTCCCCTTTCTCAAAAATAAATAAATCTTTTTTAAAAAAAGAATAGCCATGGCTGGTATGGCTCAGTGGCTTGAGGTCCTTCCTGCCTGCAAACCAAAGGGTCAGCAGCTCAATTCCCAGTCAGGGCACATGCCTGGGTTGCAGGCCAGGTCCTCAGTAGGGGATGTACTAAAGGCAACCATACCTTCATGTTTCTTTCCCCCTCTTACTCCCTCCCTTTCCCTCCCTCTAAAAATAAATAAAACCTTTAAAAAAATATGAACAGATTCCCTTCTTATACACTGTAAGATCCCATTAATTAGAAAAGGCCACTGATTTTTTTCCCACTGATTTCCAAGATGCTGAGATGTGAAACACTTTCTTAGGACCCATACAGTATGGTATTGTTTTCTTAAATTTTTCCTGAGATTTATTTCAAGACAGGAAGTAAAATGTCTGTTTTGCTATTTAAATTATGAAAATCAAGGTAAATCCCTGTTATTTTTCAGGGCAGCTTGGTGTTTGTGGTTGGAAAAATGGATGGGCTACTGATGGTTAGTGGTCGGAGACATAATGCTGATGACATTGTTGCTACTGGACTGGCTGTCGAGTCAATAAAGACTGTTTACAGAGGAAGGTGAGTAGTGCACAGTTCGAATATTAATATATAAGTAGAATCTACTGGGTGATTTGAGTTGTATTCTGTAGATTCTCTTTCAAGTGATTAGGTTAGTTTTGGTAAAGCATAGCAGAAACCAGGCTTTGAATATTTGTCTTTAAATGTCTGATTCTTAGGCTGTAATTGAGAGACATAAGACAATGATACCCTGTATTTCACCTTTTAATTATTATAATATTTGTTGAGTCCTGAGGAGAGTCCTAAGGTGTTGAACTTGCTACATTCATTCAGTACAGTAGTCCCACGCAGTCTAATTAGGTAGATGTTACTCTGTAGGAGTATTACATCCAAAAATTGTTTCTCTTATTCATCTCTTACTAAATTATTATATCATTTTAGCACAGACACTTAGTACATAAGTGCTAATTTCAAATTCCATGGATGAAGTTAATTAGATATTTTTTTTCTTCTCTTAATTCAAGAAAAGATACTTGGTTCATACTTGAGTAATTAATGTCCTATTTGGTAGTTTATAATCATGAATATATGTTTTTAAAGCAATCTTGGTTTCCCTTTAGCTTTTGAAGAAGAAAAATAAATTAAATCAATAGAGAACCAGTCCCTGAAATGTGTAGTTTTTTGTCATGGTGTAGCTTCCCATGAGCTGTAAACTCGACGGGCACTGGACTTTTCTGTCTTTGGCCCCAGATGTATCCCCAGCACTCAGCACAGCACCTGGCACACAGTAGGTGTTCAATAAATATGTGTGGGTGAAAGGAAGGAAGAGGCATGGTCATGCATGCAGGTATATTCAGCTCTGCAATGAATTTTTTGTGCATTCATTCAACACATATTTATTGGGTGCCAACTGTATGCCACTATTGTAGGTGCTCAGGACGTGGTATTGAACAAAACAAACCTTATGAAGCTCACATTCCCATTAGGGGTTACAGACAGTAACCACAGAGGGAAGTAGATAACATATAATAGAATGACAAATGCTATGCGGAAAAAAACACAGAGGGGAGGGAGTGTGCTTCCCAGTCTAGAAACGCATTGCTAGTAAGGGGACATTTGAGCGGAGACCTCACTCAAAACATCCCGTGCCCCTTGGCCTACCAGGTCCTCTGTGACTGCCCTGGCCTGGCTCTGACCTCTCCCCACCACTCTCTGCTTCACCACTCTGCTCCAGGCACACTGGCCTTCTTGCTGTTCCTCAAACCTGCCAAGCTCGTTCCTACCTCAGAACCTTTTCGCTTTCTGTTCCTTCTGCCCGGAAACCTCTTCCTCCAGATCTTCGCGTGGCTCACGTCCTCACTTCATTCAGGTCTCTGCTCCACTGTCCGCTCGTCAGGGCGGTGCTTCCCCAGCCACCTGCCTTCATAGTACACACCGCTCCACCCCCTCACCCTCCCGTAGTTTTCTCCCAGTGTACATTACGTGACATTATTTTATATTTATTTGTTTGTCCTGTCTCTTGACATGCAAACCCCACAAAGATAGGGCCTTTGTCTTTTTTATCACTGAGTCCCAACATTCACAACAGTGGTGCTTAATACATGTGGTTCGAGTCCTTGTTTTGATAGTAATGATTGTACATTTTCTTTTCTATAATCATTCTTGGCTAGTGTGGTGGGGTTGTCTCTTCTCTGTATTCCGACTGAGCAAAGCACATAGGACCGGTTGTGAAGGGAGTCCTGATGTGTTTGATCTGTCTCTCTTAGAATTGCTGTGTTTTCTGTGTCTGTATTTTATGATGAGCGCATTGTGGTGGTTGCGGAACAAAGACCCGACGCTACTGAGGAGGACAGTTTCCAGTGGATGAGCCGTGTGCTGCAGGTGAGCACACCTTGCGTCTTTGCCAGGGCCGGTGGCTTTGTTGTCAGAGATGGCAGCAACCACTGCTTAGTATTCTCTTGATGGACTAGTTATACCACCTTATTTTTTTCTCTTGCCAATCACTACTTAAATATTCTGGGTACTATTAGCAAAATTAGATAATTGATACCATTTCTCCTTGTGGATACCATTTCTCCATGTAGTATTTTTCTGCTCATGTTGCCAAAAATAATTGTATTACCTTGCCTCAGCAAATTCTTCCACTTTTTTGTCCCTGAGTGATTACAACTTATGAAGGCATTAACTGTCCATATGTGGAACATATCTTTGACAGCACCAGCCCGCTTGTCAACAGCCACGGTCTGACTACACGTTACAAGTAGCGCCTAGAGCGCAAGGGGTCCCAGAAAACAGAGGGCGGTGTTTCTACTCTGCAGGGGTTTTACCGTGGAGTTGGAGACACAAACCACTAGGGGAAGAGAAAGATAGGGGTTCAGTATGAGGGACATATTTCTAGAGGGGCCAGGCCCGAGTGATGAAAGGTGCTTACCTGGTCTTCATGTAGAATCACACTTTGAGTCCCAGCTCCACTCCCCACCACATGCGTGCATTTAGGCATGTTACATCACCTCAGTGAGCTTGTTTCCTAATCTGCACAGTGGGCATAAAATTATTTACATTATAAAGCTATTAGGAGGATTAAATGATAGTAATTAGATAATTAACTGAAATATTTTAGTGCCTGTATTCAGTAAATGATGATGGTGATTATTATATATTAATAGCAAAAATAATCATAACCATAATTACCGATAAGGAGTCTAGAGAGGCCCACTCTATATTAAATAACATTCCTTTTACTCTTTGTCCCCTCGCTCTTCTTTATTTTTCTACTTAGAATTTATCACCATGTGAGTATGTTTATGTTTATTGTTTTCTATATGTACTATTATAAGCCCCATGAAGACCAATACTTTATCTCTTTTGTTCCCCACTCGGCCCCCAGAGCCTGTTAGCTCTGCCAGCACATCTTCATAGTAGGCTCAGAAGATGTGTGTTGGTAGATGGAGGGTCTACAGAAAACATGGACTGTCCTCGCCATAGCAACTGACATGTCATCAGGAGTGTTGCCAACATCTATAGCTTGTCTGCCTGGGGTGTTTGGGTTTATTAACCACCAGCCAGTGGTAATGTTGCAAAAACAGTGCAAGCATGAGACGAGAGATAGGACTAGATGATTTTTAGCTTTCTTCCTGTCCTCAAGGTCTGTGTTTTTCTGCATTATCAGCTGCTATAAGATAGGCTATTTCTAGTGGGTAGTCAGTGCAAAGAAAGAGAATCTACTGAAGGTACACTAGACAGAAAAGACAGTGAAAAAGGTGGGACTGAGTTGATCTCTGACAGGTGGCTAAGACTCAGGCCTGCAAAGAGAATACTTTTTATACTGTTCATATTTTCAAACAAATAAACAAACTGCTATGTCATTCAGAATGAACTCTGGGGCATAATGGTTGAGTCTTATAGTAAATTATGGTTTTTGCCATCACTAGAAAATGAAGTTCCTTAAGATGTATGTTACTCTTCCTTGGAAAACAATGTATAGGAATTAAACACTGTGTTAATTTACTAGTCTGAATTCTTGTAAAAGTCATTTGAGGTCTGACTTGGACATGAAATAAGAGGGCATTATTTTCTCAGTCTCTGTAGCTTCTCAGCTTGGAGCCCTTGGATTCATAGTAGAACAGTAAGGATACCGTGTGTTCTGGTAGGTAGAGCTCAGAGGTTGTTTCATTCCAGGTCTGTGTATAAGAAACTAAATACCTAACTCAGCACATTATAAGGAAAGTGGTCAGTAGACAACTTAACCAGATGCTGTACTCAGTAGGGAATCCAAGCTACATGTCATTTGCCAACTTTCTGTATACTCTGAGATACCAGAGACTTAGGAACTCTGCTGGACTTGCCATTTCCAGTTGTCTCAGTCGATTAGTAGGATAGCATGAGGAGTATTGATTTTCAGGTTTATTCTCTTGCCCTTTCAAGTTGTGTCAATGAAAGACCTTGTTGGTCTGTCATGAGTGTTGGTGCATTCTCCTTCTAAGGCTGTATCTCCTTTTCAGTAAGACCTGTGAGTAATACAATAGAACCCTCTCAACTGGTACATTTGATTGGTCAGTTAGTTTTAAAGGTTGGTTGAAACAGCCTTCATGTAATCTTCCAATGTCTTCTCCTTAATTTCAAATGCATAAAAGAAACTGCAGAACTGTTACTCTGTGGAGATTTTGAGATCTTGCTCCAAGTGTATGTTGTCAGTTTGGCATGGTTAAACTTACAAAAATTCTCTTTTAAAAATAATTAAAAATGTAAGCATTTGAAAAGGGACTAGAACATATAATCCTTTACCTTTTAGGATTCACTTGCCCATACCTATCAACAGTAGTTTTTTAGGAGCTCATCTTTAATGAGTCTTTCCAAAGCATGACTCTCTTCTGCTGTTTTGCACTCATATTTTATCAGTTGATTTAATGGTTAAATTATGTGAACAATAACAAGAACAACTGGCATAAAAGGTGTAGAAGCAAGCTCGGCTGGCGTTCAGCAGGCACACAGGTGTGTGGCGGGAGCAGAGGCGCGCCCAGCAGGCTGGTGGCCTTCAGTGCTCAGCATGCAGTGGGCCTTGCCCAGATGTTTTGCAGAGGGGATTCCTGCTCACTTGGTGAACCACTTAAGCAGGCGCCCAAGTACAGAGCTTCTGTTTTGTTCATAATAAAAATACTTTTAACTCAGTTTAAGTGACCCATATTGGGTAGCTAATATATTAAAAGAACCAAAAGAAATTTCTTACAAGTATCACTCAAGAGGGACCATATTGAGGCTTGCAAGTCAGTGTTCACCTCTGCCCACTTTGTTTGCATCTTACCCCTTCTGTGGACCTCTACCATCACTGAAAGGATTGGGTACATTTAGACACATGGGATCTTAATAACCTACCAGATTCTAGACCTAGAATAGAATAGATAGAGAAAGAAAAATCCTGGAGCAGAATAATGAATTATGTTAGGATGATGTCAAATGTAGTCAAGTTAATCTCACTGAATACTTTTCTTTCTATTTTTCTAGGCAATCGATAGCATTCATCAAGTGGGGGTTTATTGTCTTGCCCTGGTGCCTGCCAATACATTGCCAAAAACTCCACTAGGAGGGATTCATATATCTCAAACAAAACATCTCTTTCTGGAAGGATCTTTACATCCATGCAATATCCTCATGTGCCCACATACATGTGTGACCAATTTGCCAAAACCCCGGCAAAAGCAACCAGGTAATATGCTGGCTTTGAATATGTAATATTAAAGTTATAAATTCAAGAAGCTGAGTTCTTTCAGCATGATTCTTTCTCTAGAATTAGTCTTTCCAAAGGTAAGTAACCTAAGAATAGTTATCAAGTGACTGAAAGCAGGGAGGGCTGGGACTCTGTAAAATAGGCTTCCCTGAATTTATTATTGGCTCCCTCTTCTGAGTCATTCTTTTTTTCTTTTTTAATTTTTTTAAAGTTATGTTTTATTGATTATGCTATTACAGTCGTCCTGATTTTTCCCCTTTTGTTCCCTCCACCCAGCACCCCCTACTCCCTCAGGCAATCCCTCCCATTGTTCATGTTCATGGGTCATACAGATAAATTCTTTGGCTACTCCATTCCCTGTACTGTACTGTACATCCCCATGGCTATTCTGTAACTACCTATTTGTACTTCTTAATTCCCATACCTCTTCAACCTGGCAACCACCAAAATGCTCTCCATATCCATGATTCTGACTCTGTCCTTGTTTGCTTAATTTGTTTTTTAGATTCATTTGTTGATAGGTATGTATTTTTGCCATTTAATTATTTTGCCATTTTGCCATTTTTTGGTCTCCTTCTTTTTCTTAAATATATAATAATAGTTTGGTGATGATGAACTTCTTTAGTTTTTTCTTACCTGGGAAGCTCTTCACCTGCCCTTTGATTCTAATGGTAGCTTTGCTGGGTAAAGCAGTCTTGGCTGTAGCTCCCTGCTTTTCATCCTCACTTTGAATGTCTCTCACCAATCCCTTCTAGCCTGACAATTTTATAGGAATTCCCCTCTATGTAACTAACTTCTTTTCTCTTGCTGCTTTTAAGATTCTCTCTTTATTTTTAACCTTTGGCATTTTAATTATGCTGTGTCTTGGAGTGGGCCTCTTTTCAATCCATCTTGTTTGGGACTCCTGTGTTTCCTGGACTTGCATATCTATTCCCTTCACCAAATCAGGAAAGTTTTCTTTCATTATTTTTTTGAAATAAATACTCAATTTCTTGCTTTTTCTCTTCTTGTGGCATCCCTATGATGTGAATGTTGGATCTCTTGAAGTTGTCCCAGAGGCTGTTTATACTATCTTCATTTTTCTTGGATTTTTTTTTCTGTTCTTGTTTTTCTGATGTTTGTTTTTTACTTCCTTTTGTTCCAAATCATTGATTTGATTCTCAGCTTTATCCACTCTGCTGTTGATTCCCTGTAAATTGTTCTTTTAATTAGTGTATCTTTCATTTCTGACTGGATCTTTTTTATGATGCTGAAGTCCTCACTAAGTTCCTTTAGCATCCTTCTAAGCAATGTTTTGGACTCTGCATGCAATAGATTGCTTATCTCCATTTCATTTAGTTCTTTTTCCAGAATTTTGATCTGTTCTTTCATTTGGGCCACCTTTCTTTGTCTCCTTATTTTGGCAGCCTCCCTGTGTTTGTTTCTATGTATTAAGTAGAGCCGCTTTGACTCCATGTCTTGGTAGTGTGGCCTAACATAGTAGGTGTTCTTAGGGTCCAGTGGCACAGCCTTCCCTATCACACAAGCTGGGTACTCAGGATGCGCTCTTTGTGTAGGCAGAGTACATCCTCCTCCTGTAGTTGAGCCTTGGTTGGTGTTGTCAGGTCAGTGGAAGGTATTTACCCAGGCCAGTCAGCTGCAAGGACTGGCTGTCACCACTGACCACCAACCTCCAACCTCCGTGGAGGATCAGCTATGCAGAGGCAGGGTGAAGGTGCTTCAGTGTGGTCTGTAGCTGTCCACTGGGTGTGCTGTCCTTGGGGTTTCCCAGGTGGCGCAGGCCAAAGTCAGCCCCACCTTTGCTTTGCCCGGGGCCCCTCTTCCTGAGCTGTAAAGCAATCTGAGATGGCTGCTACTTGTGCTGGGACTGGGGATTCCCAGGCAAAGCCAATTTGTGAATCTTGGCTAGTTGCTGTTAGTGCCAGGCCTAGGGCTCACTGAGGCTGGCTGTTGCTTATTTTAGAGGATTTAGGAAGTTGTGAAGCATGAGCCAAGACTAGTCCTTCATATGGAAAAGCAGCTTACGTGGGCCCGTAAGTTGGGTGGGTGGAGTCTCAGATGTGGCACCAGCTTGCCAGCTCAGTCTGAATGGATGTATTTTCTTTAATTCCATGATCGTTAGACATCCATTCAACTCTGTTTTAACAGTTCTGAGTGATGGTTGTCCTATATTTTAGTTGTAATTGTGATGTGGTGGAGCAGAGGCAAGCCGTGTCTGCCTGTGTTGCCATCTTGACCAGGAGTCTGCTAAGTAATTCCTGGTACTCTTCTTCCATTTTTTCTGAATGTATGATCTGGAGTCAAGATGATCAGAATCCCATTTGGGAAAGTGAAATATAGTGAGTCCTCTAAGGGAAGGTTCTGATAATAAGAATAGCTAATATTTATTGAGTGCCTACTAAAAGCCACATATTAGCTAATTTGTAAGTTCTACAGATGTGATCCTGAAATTTTGCCCATAGCAGTGTAAAGTAAAGTTCAGGAAAGTTAAGAATTGTGCTCAAAGTCATGCAGCTAGCCATTGGCAGAGATGAGAGTCACAGTAGTTGTGACTCTCAAGTCCACACTCTGAATCACTAAGTTATACTGCCTTTCTGTAGGGACTCTCTTACCTCGAGTCCCTTGCATTCCTTTTTAGCTTTAGAGGTCTGATTTGGGCCTGTAACACTTCTGAGGGGAAAGATACTTGATTCAGAAATTTGCTAGGTTATAAGCACATATCTGTATCAGTCATGGTAGTTTCTAACCACTTTTTCAGTGATTAAATTTAACACTTTATTTCAAATAAAAATCTTAATTTTATTAAAAAAAGAAATTTGTTGGATTGTAAGCAGAATAAATAGCATGTTTGGCATTTGCCATATTCCTATGACTTCAAGATGCAAATAAGAGTATGTGAGTTGCCATATGGAAAAGAAAAACAAATAGTCAGTTTTACCCTTCTGCCTAATATGTTAGCAGTCCTAGGGTATAGCACTGAATAAGGAGGCAGGCTAAAGGCAGGAGTAATTGATTGATGGTCAGTCGTGTTAAACTATCAGTTCAACCCAACATGAAACCATTACGTTTTATCAATGTTTTTTTCAATTAATTGAGAAGTTAATGAGAGGCTCCTGGTTTCCTGTATGCCCCACATGAGAGTCAGCGTCTGGCCTTTTCAGATCCTGCTGCCGCCACACACACACCGTGTACATCAGCACCTCGGCCTGCAACTGTGTTGGGAAGAGGAGATAAAAATGGGAAGGTTAGGAAGGGAAAGGGAAGCATGGCATTTAATTATAGTTCTGTAAGATAGCTTTTACTGAGGAGTAAACACGAATGTACGATAATAAAATATAGGTAAGCCTCTGACTCTCTAAGATACTTTTATCGGGAAGTTAAAATGTTAATAATATACTCTGCAGTAGTTACTACTTCAGTGGTCTGGTGGCTAAGATCGTATCACAGCTGTTTATCTAGACGTTATTGTCAGCTCACCAGCTAACCTTATCTTAGTAATAGCGTGTGTAGAGCTAAAGTGTATGTGATATTTATCAGTTTCTGCTAGTGGAAATAAGAGTGTATGGAGCCTAATATTCTAAAGGAACAGTGAAAATCAAGAGGTCTCTATGTTACTAATTAAGAATGTATAAAGAGAAATATCTTCATTTTACCTACCTAAGTATCTGACAGATATATAAAACACAAAATCCTTCTCCATCTCAAATCCTGTTACCACTGAAGTCCTACATTTATTTGTCATATGATCCTATAAAGTCGTTTTTAAATAGCATTTAATCTAGGATTCCTTTAACAAAACTTTCATGTCATAGTACATGCTTAAAAGATGCTACTTAGAGACATAGTAGGTGCTTTGCTTTTGCTAGCCAGATTTCATCCAATTTTATTAAGTGATAAAACCTGTTTAAAAGATTTATTCCTAAGCCCACATAGGCATGTAACATCCACCTGTCAGATGAAAGAAAGCATAAGGCTTGGGTCCTGTGTTCTGCAGTCTGTTGTGGTTACCTGCTAAGATCTCAGTGGGGTAGACATATGGGTCAGACCAGAGCAGCTTGAAAATCATAACGTGGAGATGATGTGAGGATTGCATGACAGGTTGAGCTTTAAGTAGAATACAGAAAGTAGAGATGGGTAGGCGTGAGTTTAAAAAAAAACAAAAGGGACAGAGGGAAAGGAAGGTGGGAAAAGTGTTAAGTCAGTCAAGGGGGAAAAAAGTCTCATTGAGATACCTATTGGAGCTATTGTCGAAAGAATGGGAATGTGTTAGGACTGATTCTGGCTTCAAGTTTCAGACAAATATAACAGCAAGATAAACAAGAGACAATTTATCAATTTCTCAGGTAAAAGAAAGGCAGATTGAGGCAGTCCAGGACTAGGATGGCAGCCCTTCAGTCATGGTTCTGATTTCCTACCTTTTTGCCCTCGCATTGTATCAGCCAACTGTTGTTATAGATATGCTGCACACCAAATAAGTCTAAAGCTTGGGGCTTAAAATAAGAAGCATTTATTTTTCACTTATGGGATGTGGATTTAGGGATTTAGCTGGGATCAGCCGGACTTTGGCTTGGCTCCAGGCTGTAGGCTGGGTTAGAATCGTTCCCTGTGTCTCATCATGGGACCAGCAACTACCTGGGCTGTATTTTTCTCAAAGCAGATGGCAAAATCAAGACACCAAGCCAAACCACACAAGCATATATAAAGCTTCTGTTTCTGTCATGCCTTCTAACATTTCATTGTCCCAAATAAGTCAGTGGCACAGATAGGTATACTCCTCCTGTGTACTCACAGCAAGGACAGGGAGGAAAGGAAGAATTATAGGAAAAATAATACAGTCGCCCGGACTGGTGTGGCTCAGTGGGTTGAGCACCATCAGTTCACAGGTTCCCTTCCCAGTCAGGGCAGGGCACGTGCCTGGGTTGCGGGCTAGGTCCCCGGTTGGGGGCATGAGAGAGGCAACCAATTGATGTTTCTCTTTCACATCAGTGTTTCTCTCCCTCTCTTTTCCTTCCCTTCCCTGTATCGAAAAATAAATAAATAAAAACTTTAATTAAAAAAGAAAGAAAATAATACACTCTGTCACAACCGTCTGTAGGCCTCTTGATCTGCAGCCATCACTCCAGCTAGCAGGTGGGAGAAAAAGGCAAACAAGGGAACACCCTCCCCCTTTAAACAATTAATTATGCAATTAAACATTAAACAATAATATATGCAATTTTCTAAAAATTGCATATATTATTTCTCTTTCATAGTATTATCCATGCTGAAGACTATAGTCTTTATCTCAGGCATTTGTTAGCTACAAACTGGGGTTCTGTTTCTTAGGAAGAGGAGAAGAGATACTGGGGCTGGTGACTGGTGGTCTTTGCCACAGGGGATGCACAGAGTTTCATGGAGAATAGGTGTGTTTCCAGGTGCAGCAAAGTGTCAGCAAGTGGCCACCTAGTGTCACTGCTTTTGGTTATTTTTCACGCTTTGTGACCCATCGACCCAGAAATGTACATAGAAGGACCTGAGGAAGTCGCTGCTAAATTATTTTTGTTGTTTTAAACTACTCTGGAAAATTCTCTTTTTAAAATGTGACAGTTTTATTATTTTACATTGTGAATTCAGGATTGGGCAACTTAGTCAAATACAGAGTCTCGCCTGTATAAAAGCCTCTCCAACATGATATATCTATAACTTACTATGCAGTTTCTTAGAAAGGAATTTTGCATATTACACTTAAAATTGCAGTAAGGCACTTTGTAAACTAAAAGTTAGTTCAGCAGTCATTGTTGAGGTACTTTACCCTTTTTGAATTTTTATTTGATTTAAAAAATTTTTAATGTTTTATTTTGAAATAATTTCACACAAAAAGTTGCTAAATAGTGCAAAGAATTCCCTTTGTCCCCTTTACCCAGCTTCCCCAAATGTTTAAAAGTGATTTATGATTCAAGTGAGTTTCTTTCAGATGCTTCAATATATTCAAGACCCAACAGCTTTTGGCAATAAAAGATATTTAATATTAATTTAAACATAGCATCAAAATTACTCAGAACTCAGCTTTCAATAAGTATTGTTATCTTCTTGGTTTGAGTTGGTAGAGTATTAATCTTTCTTTTTTAAAGATTTTATTTACTTATTTTTATAAAGAGGGGAAGGGAGAAAGAGGGAGAAAAACATCAATGAGTGGTTGCCTTTCGCACGCCCCCCACTGGGGGACCTGGCCCAAGACCCAGAAATGTGCCATGACTGGGAATTGAACCAGTGGCCTTTCGGTTCAGAGGCCGGCACTCAGTCCACTGAGCCACACCAGACAGGGCAGTAGAATCTTAATCTTTATGTGACCACCAAGAAGGTCGTACAGAATATCACTTTTTTTCTTAAGAAAGGGAGAGTTCTTCCTTTTTATTTTGAAATGTCAGACCTTTGGAAAAGTTGAAAGAATAGCATAATGAACACCCATATACTTTCTCCTGGATTCATCAGTTGTTAACTTTTTTTTCTGAACTCTTTGAAAGTAGATTGAAGACATCGTGACACTTCACCCCTAAGTATTTTAGCAATACTGAAATACTATATCTCCAAAGAATAAAAAACATTCTCTTAAAATTTTTCTAATCAAACACAATATTATTAGCCTGTTAAGAAATTTAACCTTAATGCTGGCTTCAGCAGCACATATACTAAAATTGGAACCATACAGAGAAGATTAGCATGGCCCCTGTGCAAAGGTGACATGCAAATTCGTGAAGTGTTCCATATTTTTCCATGTGAAAAGACACACGGACAAAGACAAGTGGGGGAGGCCTGCAGTGGGCAGGTTGCTGGGAGAATTGAATGTGGATGATCGGGGAGGGGAGGGTTGGAGAGAGTAATGGGGGGAAAGTGAGGACAGCTGCAACTAAACAACAATTAATAAAAAGAAAAAAATGCTATGTAGAACTTAAATTGCCATTAATTTACAATAAATTAAAACTGGTTCATTCAGAGTTTGAAGAAATAAATACAGGAAAATAAAATTGGCTGATATTTCTTCTCTTTTTGTTTCATTAAAAAAAGAAATTTAACCTTAATATAATGCTTTCATCTAATAGTACACAGGCCATCTTCATAACTGTCCACTTGTTTGTTATAGATTATTTTTTCAAAAGTTAGTGTCCAGTCAAGATCATGATTTCCATTTGGCTGACATGTCCTTTAATTTAGAAGCTCCCAGCCTTATTTTGTCTTCAAGACATGGATGTTTTTGAAGAGTCTAGACCAGTTGTCTTATAGAATGTCCTACAACCTGGATGTCATTATTCACTGTTAATGAAGCACTTCTCACATTTTTGATGAGCTCACTCCCAGTCATCGTAGAAAGCAGATTTCTTCTTGGACCACTGTTAAGTTCACTTTCAGGGTTGTATTATGATTGGAGCAGATGTAACCAATCTCCTCACAGTGAAAACTTCCCTATACCCGAGCCACAGGAACCCACCTGCTGCCCTCCACCTCCCATTTTCTATCTTTCCTGTGGTCCTACTTGGTTTTTGTATTTATATGTGTATGTGCTTATTGGATGCCTTTCCCCACTAGAATTCAAATGCTTTGTCTTGTTTACCCCCATGTTCCTGGTGCCTAGAAGAATGCTCAACCCATTTCAACCAGTTTTGGTCAGTCTGAAAATGCTTTCAGGCATATAGCTTGAATTTCCATCTCCAGAGAGTTGAATTTGCCTTTACTTACAGGTGTAGGCCCTGCTTCTGTGATGGTTGGGAACCTGGTTGCTGGAAAGCGGATAGCACAAGCTGCAGGAAGGGATCTCGGGCAAATTGAAGAGAATGATTTGGTAAGGAAGGTAAGTGTTCCAGAAGTGTTGATCTTTACAAACAAGTCAAGGACAGAACTTAAAACTTCATGTAACAGATGGAAGATGTGTTATCCAACTTTTTAAAAGTTGCCAACCCTGATTCTTTCTTTCTGCTTTGTGACTTTAGCACCAGTTTCTGGCAGAGATATTACAGTGGCGAGCCCAGGCAACTCCTGACCATGTACTTTTCATGCTGTTAAATGCGAAGGTATGAAAAATGCAGTCGTATATCAAATCAACTGAATGTTGTGGGAGTATCTTAGACACTCTTGATCTCTTTCTCTCATCAGAATTTCTGTTGCCACCTCTGAAAGGAATCACTGCTTTCTCATTGTTTTGACACATGAGGATAAATTGGGCAATTATTCAAGGTTGAAATGAGACCTCCTGCACTGCTACTTAATACTGTCTCTTCTTATGTTACCATCAAGTCATCTTTATTTAGTTCCATTAGGAATGGTGGCGCCAGCAATGCAATTACATAGGTCTACAGATGGATAGAATTAATTATGTCATGTAATTTTTTACCTAGTTTGACTTAATTCTTTGTTTTCTACCAGGAAGAAAGTGGCTTTGGATTAACCTTTCTTTTATTTATTTGTTTATTTTTTTTTTATTTTAGAGAGGAGAATGAGTAAAGAGAGAGAGGGAAACACCAATTTGTTGTTCCACTCATTTATACATTCATTGGTTGATTCTTGCATGTGCCCTGACCAGGGATCAAACCCACAACCTTGGCATATCGGGACAATGCTCTAACCAACTGAGCTACTGCGTCAGGGATAGATCAACAGTTTAAAACCCGGAGTTATTGTTGGCACACACTTAAATGATTTATTGCTAATAGATAAAAAGCAAATTGAAAATTATTTAAGAGTGCACTTAACTATCGCTTTCTAATCATGGTTTACCAGAACATCATCTTTTTTAAGTTAGGCATTCTGTGGGAGTCTGCCAAGATCTGTTTGTTTTAGTGGCCAAGTCAGAGGCTAAAAGTACTATGACCGTGGCATGTAACAGTATTTCCCACCCATGGGGCGTCTGCCCCGCCCCAAGATTCTGATATATTTTACACACACACACTTTTTTGAGAATTTATGTCAGTGATAGAACTCAATGAGAAAAATATGCTGTGAAAAGTCATTAAAAACCTTAAGAATCACTGCTACATAGTGCGAACCTTGAGATATCTTTGCTCCACCTTCACATGTCGTTGGCTTCTCTTCAAGCCTGTGATTCGTTTGGACCCCCCCATTTCAGTAAATGCCAGTCCAGCGCACTTTGCATTCCACTTGCAAGCCTAGCTACAGTTAAAGTTACGGCCCTGTGAAACCTGTAGCCCAGATATTTGTTAGTGAGTATAAGTTTAAATTGGTTCCTTGGTTAGAGAAGTAATAATATACATGGATGGCTAAAGGACACGTAGTTCATTTATTTTTCTCATGTTCTAACATTTTACTCTGGATTCGGCCAGTCTGTCAGAAAGTTTAGTAACCATACAGTGTTGTTCCCTCATGCCTAGAATTTTGTTTTTTACTTATCATGGACCAAAAAGAAGAATGTAAGAAATGATCTTATGAATTTAACCCAACTTTTGCCAAGATGTTTATTTCAGTGTTAAAACCCTAATGTCCAACAGATCGACAATTAACTAAATAAATTATGGTATATAAACATGATGAAATACTACATAGCAACTCAAAAACAATATTATTAAAGAAAAATTTGATGACCCAGAAAATATTCATAATGTGTAAATAGAAAAAAATTGGATGTAAACTTTAATACTAATTGACTATTTATTGAAGACCCCATTCTGGGTGCTTTATATTTCATAGTTCATTTCGAGGTTGAGGAAACTGGGCAGAGAGACATAAAATAACTTGCCTCAGGTCACAGGTTGGTAAGTAGAAGGGCAGGGAATCAGCTCTTTCGGTCAAACGCAAATTGTCTTCAGAGCCCACATTCTTAACTGAGGCGCTACTCCGCCTCGAGAAGATAGCATGATAGGATACTGCTTTTAAATGTTGCTTGTGAATTTATATATAATAGATAGTTATTTTTTGAAAAATAGGAAAATATACACTTAAATATCAATAGTGGCTACATCTTGTATATTTATATTTTCCAAATTTTCTATATGGAACATGTTCTATTTTATATCACTGAAATTAAAAACCTATTTTTAAAAGAAACTGTTCAGTAAAACTTTTTTCATCATGAGATTTTTTAGATAAACAGTTACAGTGATTAAGACCATGTGGTATTGGCACAATGATGACCAGTTTGGCGTTATCCACTGCAGTTGAAGATGAGCATAAACAGTGACCCAGCATTTCCATCTCTAGGTCCATAGCTGGCCAAAACTTGTGTATTTATGCACCAGGGTATTGTACAAGAATGAAGTCTGTCAACAGTAGGATGGATGGAAAACTGGTTGTGTGTTCATACAGTTAAATGTACAGCAACAAAAATGAGTGAACTCCATCAAGGCACTGTAGCCTAGAAGTCTCTTAAGATAATATTGAGAGAAAGAAGAAAAGCACAAAAGTATAAACAGTACCATTCCCTTTATATAAAATTCAAAATTTCATGAGTGATTTATTAACAGCAAATAACATAAAAAAGGCAAGCTCGTGGTTGCCTGTGGAGGGAAGAGAAGGCTGGCCTGGGGGTGGCTCATGGGGGTGCTTTTGAGTTGTTGGCAGTGGCCTTTTTTCATGTTATGCTTGTTCTTACACAGATGCTTGCTTTACAGTTTTTTAAATTAAGCTGTACATTTATATTTTATGCACTTTCCCATTTGTAAAAAATTTTTACAAGGGAAATGGGATTTAAAAAGCCCAGCTCAACCCTAGCTGGGTTGCTCAGTTGACTTAAGCATCTTCCCAATACACCAAGGTTGCAGGTTCAATCCCCAGTCAGAGCACATACAAGAATAAACCAATGATTACATAAATAAGTGGAACAACAAATCGATGTCTGTCTTTCTGTCTCTCTCCACCCCCCACTCAGTCCCAGCCTCCCTCCCTCTTCCTCTCTCTCTCTCTCTCAAATCAATTAAAAAAAAAAACAACAGCTCATTGAAACTTGAATTGATGATAAGGGATTTATGAAGACCCATAGGAGAAATTATTCTCAGGATCAGGAATAGTTGGCCATTTTCTAATCTGTTAGTCTTTATTAATAGCAGATTATCAGTAATTATTACTGTTTTATTTACATCTTTGCTGTCAGAGCCAAATATGTGCTTAATGCCCAGCAAAGGCATATGACCACGTGACCAGCATTTATTTGTCGTGACCTCACTCCTGCTCTCATCCTACTTTTATTTCCTTTATTTTCCCTTTATTCTTATTTCCTCATTTAAATTTTTTTAAAATCCCTGTGTATTTTGAAAGCTATTTTAATTAAGAATATAAGTACATATGTTTAATTTAAATTAATGTTTCTATTCCCTAAGTAGCTTTGAAAAAAGGAATACCACATGTGTCTTTTGGCAGTAAGGGAATTTTCACTGGAATTGATAACTAGCTAAAAATAATCTACTAAGGGACAAGCCTTTCAGGTATTGCATAATGTCAAATTGTCTACAGTTGTTTCTACTTTACTTTCTTAATGGGCTCTACTTCCTGCTTTTTAAAGGGCACTACAGTGTGCACAGCAAGCTGCCTTCAGCTTCATAAGCGAGCAGAAAGGATTGCATCCATTCTTGGTGATAAGGGACATCTAAATGCAGGCGACAACGTGGTGTTGCTCTATCCACCTGGTAAGTGCTGAGTTGGTAGACTGGACTTAAGCTCCATTACTATACTACACACTGTAAGAGGACAGGAACTCAGGGTCACCATGTATGACCATGTAGGCTGTGCACCTCCCAGCGCCAGAAGGACCCTGCACATAGGCTAAGGTGCGAAGCAAGCCTCACCCCTGGAGTTGTGCAGCATGATGGCTCATCTGGGACCTGGTCTGTTGTATTCACCTTGTATCTCCATTACCTAAGCATAGTGCCTAGCCTATGGTAAATATCAAATAAATGAAGACTTCCTAACTTTTGAGATGCTTTGTTTCCAGGAGTGTTCAAGAATGAGACCATTTTACCCAGTTTACAAAAGAAAGTTGTCCGTGAACTCTTTTGACTATAAAATTCTTCATATGATTGATGTGTGGTATTCCTTGATTATTACTTCTTTCATCTTCAATACTCTAATTTAATTCAACAACCTTATCTTCACAGTAAGAGGGACTCGGAATTATTTGATGACAGTTGATGTAAATATTCAGAAGTTTAGGTGAAATATTTATTTGAATTGTTCCTGTCTTTATTCTTCTGCCACCTAACCCACTCAGATATCCAGCCTTCTTTGGTCTTTCATACTCCTTATTTCACTTTGCTCTGTGATTACTATGTTATTTTATTTACACTGATACTAAGATTTCTTAGGCCCTGGCTGGTGTGGCTTGGTTGGTTGGAGTGCCATCCCATATACCAAAGGTTGTGGGTTTGATTGCCAGTTGACGTTTCTCCCTCTCGCTCTCTTTCTGTTTTTCTTTCTCTCTCCCCCAGCCCTTTCCTCTCTCTTTAAAAGCAATGAAAAAAATAATATCCTCAGATGAGGATTTTTTTTTTTAAACTTTTCTTAGAAGGTCATCTGGTAAAGGAATCCCTCCTATGGTGTTCCTGTGATACTATCTTTTGTCTACCAGTGTATGACATGGTGACGGAGCACTTCCTTAGGAGGCCACCCACCAAGTCCCAGTTATGCCGTCTTCTTCATATTGAGACACACCTTGCCTCCCTAAAACTTGTACCCACTGATGGAGCTTCATGTTAGAAGTTGAATCACTTTTCACATATGAGGGGGGACCTCTAGTAGTACAGGCTTTCCTCCCTGTTGAATGTTCTAGGAACCCACCTGTGTCGCTGTAATAGCTGGCGTTGTTGCGAGAAGCTTCATTTCAATTTGACTTTGGTGAATTTTTTTGAAGGTTTGTTCAACACATTTGCCCATTTCACGATGGGTGATTTATAAGCATACCTGCCCACACTGTGCTGAGTGTTAAGCAGTTTTTGATGAAAAACAACATGACCCTCAAACCCCTCCCTCCCTGTTCACATGATCTTGCCCCCAAGTGACTTTTTTTTTTTTGTTTCCCTGGATGAAAAAAAGTCCTCAAAAGAAAATGTTTTGCCACTGTGGAAGAGGCAAAACAAAAAATGGCAGATGCACTAACAGGCATCAAAACTAGTTCTAAAACTGTGTTGAGCAGTGGAAAAAACATCTTTATAGATGTAGTGCATCAAATGAAAAGTGCTGTGAAGGACACTGAAGTTTAAATGTGTAAGAATTAATGCACAATATTTCATAAGTAAATTTTGGGGTTTTTTGGTCCCCCGCCCCCAGTGTTCTTCTAGGTATTTAGAGAAAGCTCAGGTGTTCCTAATCTGCCCTTTCCCCATTATTTTATTTACCAAGTTTAATATCCCTAATTTCCACAGTTAGTTTTCCTAAGTGACATCAAAAAATGCTTTAAAAATACCTTCTTCTGGTATCTTTCAAGGATTTTCTTCACTTTTGACTTCCTTCCTTCTTGCTGATTTTTGGCTTCTCTCTGTTTTTTTTTTAAGTTGTTTTATATGCTTCCTCCTTTCCCTTCTATTCTTTCTTAATTTTAAAAATTTCTTCTGCTAGTGTCTCTGTTAAATTATGGTCTAAATAGCCCATTTGGCACATAATTTAATAAACTGGTTTGGGAAGACCTGTGTTTTAGTTTTGCAGTGCTGGGCAGCTAAGCGATTCTGTCTTGCAGGCATCGAGTTAATTGCTGCATTCTATGGCTGCCTGTACGCGGGGTGCATACCTGTGACTGTCCGACCTCCTCACACTCAGAACCTTACTGCCACATTGCCCACTGTTCGCATGATTGTTGATGTAAGTACCACGCATATCTTGTCCTCATTGCGTTAAATCCAGATTCAGACAACAATGGATACTTACTAATTTTTCCGGTCCTGTTGAGTCCGAAAGTCAAATCTGTCTCCTGAAAACTGCCTGTTTTTCCTTAATCTGACCAAAGTGACTAGCATTATTTGGTGAAGGAATATTGGGAAGTGGTTATTGCTGAGATACAGAATTGTGTACATTTATTATGACCATTAAAGAGTCGAAGCTATCATGATAATTCTCCATAAACTTGTTTTCCCCCTTTTTAAAAAAATGTTATAATATTTTTTCTGTACAATAACCAAGGTAGTTTTATATGCCAAACTGAATTCTTCCCAGTGTCAGGTCACTTTTATTTTGGTTAATTTTATAAATTCAGTATACATACTATTTAGTATAGTATTAAAAAGTGTCCAAATCTTGCTCTGGAAGTGACAGTTTGTATAGGACATGAGAATTGAGGAAAATAAAATAAATCTCTTTATGTTAATAAATCCATTATCCTAGTGTCCTTTAAAGTAAAGAGTCACAGAATTCCAATTTATGTAACATTTATTTCTCTGAGAACTGCTGCTCTGTCAGCAACTGGAGCCTAGAGCATAAAACCATGTTCACCATAGCTGATTTTATTACAAAGTCCAATTTAGCAAAATGCCCTTGTCACGCTCTGGCAAGGTGGGCCAGAGCAGCAGGGAGGGAAGTTTCAGTGACAGAGTTTGGGGGGGGAGGGGTTAGGCTTTTTGCGTTTCTGAGAGTGGGTGAGCAGGAAAGCTTAGTTTCTGTGAAAGCACAGAGTTCCTCACATTCAGGATATATTCTAGGTCTATTTACTAGCCATTCACTAAACTGTTGCAAACATTAGTTCCTTCAGAGATGATCATCTGACTCTTCTCATTTCCTGAGCACTACACAATTCTTGTTTTTACTTTATTTTGGGTTTCATGAAACCAAAAGATTGTAGGGTCCATACTGAGATTAAAGCTGTGGGATATTTGAGAATCCCTGTTGTAAAGAAAGCTTGTGTCATGAACAGTTCCATCGTTCTGAGGCGATTAAATGTTACACATTACCAGAAGGACAAATGTAAGAGGAACCACTGACCCCCATTGTCCTGTGTGTGTCCTTTGAAAAACTAATACCGCCCTGTCCAGTGTGGTGTGTGAGTTTCTTTTAGCAGCAGCCTCTGGTGCTACGTGGGAGCTAATCCTCCTGGTGCTTATTTCTGTTCATTTGTTTTCTAGGTCAGCAAAGCCGCCTGCATTCTCACCACGCAGATGCTAATGAGGTTACTGAAGTCCCGAGAGGCTGCAGCAGCTGTGGATGTGAAAACCTGGCCAACCATCATTGACACAGGTGAAGGGGAGATTTCTCCAGAGTTGAAGGAACAACAGCATTTACTCCCTGAAAGCTCCTAAATTCTTATACCAAAAATGTTTATATAGCTGTTGTGTCACAACATATGCCCTCTGCCAAGACAGAGGCAAAACTGAATACCCGGTCAGCTTGCATTACCAAAAGGCCAGATACTGCAGCAGCGAGATCCAAAGAAGCAGATCACAATATGCGAAGGACTCTAGAAACAAAAAATGTCTTGCTGTTACTCTTGGCATCATGAAATGATGGTTAGATTTTTATACTGGATATGACCATGTACATGCAGGGCCATGTGAAATACTGAGACCTGGTAGTCTATATCTAGATGTGATACAGTAGAAACAACACTAGACTAGGAGTCAGAATACCTGGTTCTAGTTTGAGCTTTAGTACTTAACCTCGTCTGAGATTAGCCCTTTCTGAAGCACTACCTACCCTTACCTGACTCACGTGTATACTGTGAATATCCAATACAATATGATTTGAATCATAAAGTTCTTTGGAAACTATAAAGTTTGCATGAATTTTGGATGGTGTTTCTACTAAAGAAGGGAGTAAGACACAAGGCTACCTGGAGAATGGTGCAGGGGAGAGTGTGAGTTATGGAGTCAGGCAGATGGGGTTTAAATCCTAATACTCTGTTCTTCTCTGAATATGCCCACTAACAGGCAAAACTGTCTGTAATAGGGGTTGTAATAACTACTTTATGGTGTTAATATTAAAATGACACAATATTAAAATATTAAAATTAAAGCATCTCACACATAGGGTTCACCTCATGAACATTTAAATGCAGGGAAGGACATGTATTTGTGATTATTGTGTGCCAGGTGTTGAACTAGATTTTTTTTTGCATTTGTTACTTAAGGACGTAAGTCATTTATAGTAAACAGCACAAATGGATTGTGTTGGTGTTAATGATGCAGATAGATCTGCTCTGGCTATTGGACTCATTCACATTTCAGGAAGACCTGAAATATGGGCAGTGATACAGACAGACACTGGGAAGGTTTCTTTAGGCACATGAATTACCCTACCCCACACAAAGGTGGGTTGAAGGTGATAGAGAAAGCCTTTGGTTTGACCAGAGGTGAGTGCACCCAATAATACAGAAATATAAAAGTCAGAGTCAGAATTGTTTCTTGATCCAGAAAGCCAAAGGAGCCATCGAAAAGGCGTGGTTGGAGCCAGAGATATCCTTGATGCCCTTGATTTTGACATATTTATAAAACAAATTTGGAGGGAAAGGAAGAAGTATGTAAATAAAATTATCATTCTTAAAAATCTGCTAGGGCCCTAACTGGTGTGGCTGAGTGGATTGAGTGCCAGCCTGTGAATCAAAGGGTCACTGGTTAGATTCCCAGTCAGGGCGCATGCCTGGATTGTGGGTGAGCTCCCCAGTGGGGACCACATGAGAGTCAACCACACATTGATGTTTCTCTCCCTCTCTTTCTCCCTCTCTTTCCCTCTCTCTAAAAATAAATAAATAAACCCTTTTTAAAGAACCTCCTATGTTAACTTGGAGAAAACATCTTTTAAAGCAGTCCAAGGTTAATATAACACATTCCAAACTGTAACTAATGAATTTTAACTTGAAACCAGCATGATAATAATAAGCTTTTTAAGCATTTAGTCAGTTGTTTTCAGATTGCTTTGTGTGAATTAACGTCCCAACAATTCTACGAGGGAGGATTATTATTACCATCTTAGAGATAAGGAAACAGATGCAAAGAGGTTAAATAACTTCAAGGTCACATCACTGAAAAATGGCAGAGGTGGGATTTGAACATCAGCAGTCTGCTTCCTTAGTTTTCAACTACTATGTTATGATGCCTTTCATTAATCTAGTAAATACATATGTCTGATACAGACTTGTTCATATTGTCTAGCAGTATCCTTAACTCCAACCCATGTCTAGGAGTGACATATGTAAGCTGCTTGGTTAAATATGAGAAGCCTAAACTTTAGCAAATCCCAGAAGCTAAATTTGGCCATAGCAAGGCCACAGAAAACCAATTAAAGAGCAATGATTTTCATGTTCCAGCATATCTGATTGACATCAGATTTTTTCTTTTCCTTGCAGATGATTTACCCAGGAAGAGGCTGCCTCAGCTGTATAAACCACCCACTCCTGAGATGTTGGCGTATCTTGATTTTAGTGTCTCTACAACAGGCATGCTTACAGGAGTGAAGGTAGAGTAGTCTGGGTGTATTTACTCACTCACTGGATGTTGGTAAAATGCCAGGCCTGCAAAAATAGAGATGACCACTGCCCCAGGGACTTCAGATGTAGAGGCCAGCTGGTTGTACCAGAGACCAGTAGGCGGAGGATCAAGGGTCCCTGCTATATTTAAATAAAAACATCAGCTCTTCCGGAATAAGTTATCCCAAGGAATTTGTGTTATGCCGTGTTCTGAACCTAGCATGGAAGCTAACAGATAATAAGAGTTAACAGAGAGTATAGAATTACAGATTCATATTTTATAAAACTCAGTATTGACTAATGAACAGAAATTAGTTACCTTAAGTTAGACTTAGATTAAGCTTTTTGAACCAATGAAAACTATACATCATTTTGAAGTGTTTGAGGCACTTGAAGCTTCACAAAACTATCGTTGGAGCTGTTTTTCTGCCTGCAGGACGCCTGTTTCATCCTGTTCCGTGTTCCTTACTTTCCAGATGTCCCACTCTGCAGTCAATGCTCTCTGCAGAGCCATCAAGCTCCAGTGCGAGTTGTATTCTTCTCGGCAGATCGCCATCTGCCTTGACCCCTACTGTGGACTTGGCTTTGCACTCTGGTGTCTCTGCAGGTAAGAATGGAAAAAGCAAAGGTGGGGATGTCTGTGGGAGCTCAGACCAACTCATCCTTCCCTTCACTCCTTTAATTTGGGAGTTTCAATAAAATGCTGATTTTTTCTCCAGAATTTCTGCATCTAATGTACCTCTGATATTAGTTTAGTTGTATTTGTATTCCCTTTTTTTTCTTTGCTATAGTTTTTTGCCTCATACAAAAGATCGGTGATCTTATTACCTGCTCCTCTGCTCCATCCTGTAATCCTCATTTTAGTAGTAGAGCCAAGTAGAGAGAATACGTGGATAAAATATGTCATGCTTTGACAGCCAGAACGCACCCCCTAGTCTTGACAGGAAGGAGTATAAAGGGGTGGGATGACAGCATGTTGCTGGAAAGTAGCATGTCTGCCCTGGCCAGATTGTTTCTTGTGGGAAAGCAAGCATATTGCCACTCCTTCCACTCTCCACCCAGAGAACCTAGTCTCCGACCTACATTTTCACCTCCTGCGTGTACATCTCCATGAATCCTTCACAGACATACGCAACTCACCATCCCTTTCTATGTCCCCATCTTTGTTGGGATGGGGTCATTCACTTTGGGGCCCAGACGAGGAACTTGGGCATTACCATCAACCTGTGTATCTTTATGTCTCACATCCAGCCAAATGTCTTGTCCTTTGGCTCAGCTGTTCCTAAATTTGTCTACACAGGGGAATCACCTAGGGGTCAAAAAATCATGATGGGCTTTTCCTGGACTTACTAAGATCTGCAAAGGTGGAGACCACAATTCCATTATTTTTTATTATTTTTTATTTCTTTAATCAACATAAATTAAAATTTAATTAATTACACACTCAGGGTATTCCCCTGAAGTGGGTTTAATTAACAAATAACTAGGTTTGATAATATTAGGTGTGTGTCTCTGTACCTGTGAGAATGGCCAGTGTTTTTTAAATACAGGATTCTTGGTCTCCTGGTGATTCTGATCTATACTCAGGTTGAGGCAGCTGAGTATTCATGGCTGTAGGCTATATGTATGAAATGTGACTCTGCCATTCCTTCCCTTTTTTAAAAAAGATTTTATTTATTTATTTTTAGACACAGGGGAAGGGAGGGAGAAAGAGAGGGAGAGAAACATCAGTGTGTGGTTGCCTCTCACATGCCCCGCTGCTAGGGACCTGGCCCTTATTCCAGGCATGTGCCCTGACCCTTTGGTTTGCAGCCCACGCTCAACCCACTGAGCCACACCAGCCAGGGCCATTCATTCCTTTGTATCCCGGCTGCACTGTTGGGATTCCAGCCCTCACCATCTCTCACCTGGACTATTACAGTTTCTCCTAAGTGTTTCTCAACCTTCAGTGAGTGTCTTGTGTCTCCAGTCCCTCCTCCATATTTCTAGTTTTGTCCCAAAGTAAAGCTTCAGTGCCTGCCCGCTGGGTGAAGTCTAAATCTTTCATATGATAGTTAAGCCCTTTCACAGTTTGACCTCAGCCCTTTTGGCCTCACTTCTCACCACTCCCCCATACATCCTGTGCTCTAGTATTTCACACTGGGATACTATTTCTGTCAACCTCAAACACACCATGGAATTTATACCTCTGTGCATTTGCATGTGCTGTTCCTCTGCCTGGAATATTCTCATCACCATCCTCCCTTCCTCCAGCCCCTGTCAAAATCCTGCTCGTTCTTCAGGCTTCAGCTCTAGTGTCACCTACACATGAAAACACCCCCAGCCTGGCCTTTCCCAATCTGAATGACTTGCTGTTTATTCTGTGATCTTGATGTCCTTTATTCCCATCTCAGTTACTATGCGTACGTACCACAGCCTGCTTTATTTTATAGTTGTTGTGTCTTGTGAGTTGCATATGAACAAGGCGGATTCTTAGACCTTTATATCTAATGTGACCTTATGCTGTCCTTCCTGCTCAGTAAATATTTGTTCAGTTGATGGTGTTCCCAAACATCAAGATACCTAAGGAGGATTTGATAATGTCAGCTCTTGTCTTTTTTCATTGCAGTGTCTATTCAGGTCACCAGTCCATCTTAATTCCTCCTATGGAGTTAGAAAACAACCTTTTCCTCTGGCTTTCCACTGTCAACCAGTACAAAATAAGGGATACATTCTGCTCCTATTCAGTAATGGAACTCTGCACCAAAGGGCTTGGAAACCAAGTGGAGGTGCTAAAGGTAAGAAGCCGCTGCAACAAGTAGCCAGTCCTGAGAAGTTTTGAAGAAACGGGCCAGGTGTGATCCTAAGGAGGGGTTGATAGATGTATCTGCTTGGCCTCTTCTAGGCAGTCAAGCAGGTGTTTTGTAAACCTCAGGAAGTTTATCTCTTCCACTTTCTAATTTACTGCACTCTTTCAGAGTTTAATATGAGTCTTAATTTGTGGAGAAGAAGGTGAAACTGGTTGGGAGGCTGAATGGGAATGACTTTCTATAAAGATGAAAAGGAACTGTTACCTCCAGCAGGATTTTTCCCAGTAGAGTTTGCAACCTCAGCATGTTAGAGATTGGGGACCGCCCAGATACAAAGGGGCAGCTCATGCATGTGTGTCTCCAGTGACCACGTGGCTGACTGCCATATAGAGGGTCAGAAAACACTGACCTTTCTTTAATAGAGAAATGTGGCCTTAAGAAGGAAAGGAAGAGACAAGAGATACGATCTCCAGGGTGATAGATTTCTTTTCCTCTTAGTCCCATCTCTCCAATTTGAAATAGGGAGAAATATACGGTACAGAAATGGGGAGGGATAAAAATGGATTGCCGAGGGACCTAAGTTTTTAGAGAAAAGAAATAGAGAATGAGCACATTTACCAGTGGGGACGACCTTAGTGGAATGCCTTGGGACTTTCGGAAAACTTGTGTCTTTTCTGGGTGTCAGAGGTGAGAATACACAGTTCCTTGGCTTTTCCTGAGCAAAGAGACAGAGCAGTGGCCCTGCCTGTCCAGTTCTTTTATGGCCCTGCTAACTTCAGCTCACATGCACCGTGTCTTACAGACCAGAGGAATCAACCTCTCCTGCATCCGGACGTGTGTGGTGGTGGCCGAGGAACGGCCCCGAATCGCCCTGCAGCAATCCTTTTCCAAACTCTTTAAAGACATCGGTCTGTCTCCTCGGGCTGTCAGCACCACTTTTGGCTCAAGAGTCAATGTAGCAATATGTTTACAGGTGACTGTCTTGAACTCGTACTTAGGAACAAATGGAAGGGGAATGTGTGGTGCCCCGGAACAGAGGCCTGGGAGACACACTGCCAGGCATAAGCCCCAGTTCCACTTAATTGCTATGGGATTTCGGGCTTGTTATTTGGGCTCCGCTGTGCCTGATTTTGCTCATCTCTAAGATGAAGATAATAGCACCATCTTACACACGGTGGTTCTGTAGAGTCACTGACTCACTAGGTGCTACAGGCTTGGAGGTTTTTCTGGCATTTGAGCATCCTTGTAAATGTTTCCTCTTAGTAGTAGCTTTATGGTCCATAACAATGACCAGTGGAGATTTCTTTGTCCTATTTGAATTTTATTTTTATCTCACCTGCTTTTCTGTGTCCTCACATTTTATTGGTTCTTTGCAAAGGAAGCACAAATGAGCCCATATTCTTTTCTCCAGCCAGATGGCAACTCTGCTATGTTGTTCCTGGTGGGTAAATAACAGAGAACTGAGTCTGAGATTTTATGGAGCTTGGAGACTGAACGGAGAGTATAGACATGGACAAGAGCGAGAGTGAAAGAAGGTGGCATGTGTGGGTGGGTCCTTTCAGGTCCTCTGTGACCACGGTCAAGTGACTTTTAAGGAGCATCGCGATGCTTCAACCTTGGACCCAGTTGTGGACCCCTTGTTGTCAGCTTGGGCCAGTGTTAATTTTGAAAACCCCATGGATGCCGACCTGCCTTGTCCTTGCTTTGAGTCCAGGGAGTAGTCCCCTCCTCAGCCTGGTAAGCTTGTAGTGTTTCACTAGCCTCGGTGAGAAGGCTCCTGGCCCACCCTCCTGAGGGAGGAAAAGAGGAACGTGAGGATAAAGCCAGGCCACAAGTCTCTCTTAGGTGTTGACTGTGCCCTGCCTCACCTGGTTGAAGAGAGGGTGAGCTTTCACAGTAGAGTTTGCACTTTTCGTGTATGCAGCTAACTTATCTATTTCTTGATTTGAAAATATGAAATATGGAAATACAGTCATTTAAATTTTTAAATAAACAATGCATTGATTTATTTTTCTTTAGGGAACCTCAGGGCCTGATCCAACTACTGTGTATGTAGATCTGAAATCATTGAGACATGACAGGTACAGTAGATTTATTTTGCTCCTTCCCTGTTCGAGTTCCAAAACATAAAAAGTTTTTAGCCTTGTCCTGGCTGTGAACTGAGAGGTCATTGGTTCGGTTCCCAGTCAGAGCACATGCCTGGGTTGCAGGACAGGTCTCCATTTGGGGATGTGCGAGAGGCAACTGATTATAGATGTTTCTCTCCCTCTCTTTCTCCCTCCCTCCCTCTCTCTCTAAAAAGAAATAAAGTCTTTTTAAAAAATGGATAGACTCCTCTGAAAGTTTAAAAATAAAAGACAAGCCAGACAAGATAAATGAAGCCGAGTAGGGTTTTTGAAACAGCTCTTTATCTAAACTCCAGGGGAGGAAAGCCTTCCTCATCAGCTTACAAGACAATTTTAGCTGTGTCCCAAGGTGAGCACCTGGCTCCGGGGCTCTGCAACCCTTTCCCAGGCCCCGCTGGCTTCAGCTGTGTTCTCAGATGTGCCCCAAGCACTGGCCCAGCCTGCACAAGTAGTGCATCTCCCGAATCAGTGGCCTCTGCCTTCTGAGGGCATTTGGCAGTTCCTGGGGACAGTTCCGTTGTCACAAGCAGGTTACTACTGACATCTAGTGGGCAGAGGCTGGGGTGTTGCTAAGCATCCTCCAGTGCACAGGATAGACCCTCACAAAAAAGTATAACAGAACTTGATCTGACCCAAAATGTCAGTAATGCCGACTGAGAAACTCTAGCATAAAAAGGAGAGATGAATTAGAGGTCTTGGGAAGGCAGTATATATCTGTAGTTGACATGGTCCAGTCATTTTTTAAAAGACTTATATATAGTAAATATTGTTTTTCTGCAGGGTTCGTCTTGTGGAACGGGGTGCCCCCCAGAGTTTGCTCCTTTCAGAGTCTGGAAAGGTAATTTGTTTTGACCATTGGGAAAATGGTCTATTGGAGAAGTTCATTTTAAAGAAACCTGAAGTCATATAATATATTAGTACCCAGGGCAAGACTTAATTGAAACTTGGAAATAATTCAACATTTCAACCTAACCAATGTTTTTAAATTCATATGGGTACATAGATAAGAATACTCAATTTGAACTTTGTTAATTCCATAGATTTTTTTTAACATGAATGACATGTTATTCTTATTTGACAAACTAGCAAAATTTAATGTTCATTATATTTAAGATGGAGAGATGAGCAGCACTTAATAAGAGCCAGTTCTATCTTTGTAAATGTTACAAGGAGAAAAATAGGGTGACAGATGGGGAGGGGTGTGGTTTAAGGTCAGGGAAGACATACACATGTTTATAGTTCAAAAAAAAAATCAAAATGGGGAAGAGATTAAAAATATTTGAGAGCAATTATCTATGGTGATAAGATTTCTTAGATTAGATTGGAGCTTTAAAATGTTCGAAGAGAGATTTAATTATTGCCCTAGTTTCTGGGGGCTGCTACAACAGAACACCAGAGACCGGGTGGCTCATTAACAGCAGCAGCATTTCTCACAGCTGTGGAGGCTGGGAAGCCCAGGATCGAGGCACCAGTAAATTAGATTCTGGTGAGGGATTTCGGGTTCATAGATGGCCATCTTGTTGCTGTATCCTCTCATGGCAAAAGAGGTGAGGGAAATCTCTGGGCCTCTTTTATAAGGGCACTAACCCCTTTCGGGAAGGCCCTGCCCTCCTGATGTAGTCATCTCTCCAAGTCCCGCCTCATAACGCCACCCAGCACACTGAGGATCAGGTCTCCCAGTCCTAACTGGGAACATTCAGGCAATTCTAAGTTTTGAACAATTTATTGAAGGTGATGGAACATCGGCATTAGCTTTCAAATTTCTTACCCTTTGAAGAGATTGTGGTGATGCCTCAGAATCCCTTCTAGTAATGCTGACAGGCAGAGGAGAAAACTGGGTAGAGAAAAGGGAGTTTAACTTATCCAGTGGCGGATCCACCCCATGGGAAGCTTACTCCAGTTTCACCCTTCTGTGTCAACTCCTCCACGTGGGCTTGGGTGGGTCTTACCATGTCACATCTTCATCTCAGCCAGCAGCTAGGGCCTGGCCCTGACTAGTGGGAGTGGTCTTTTTGTCTTCCTTCCTCGAGGTTTCAGATATATGAGTCAAAATAGTCATTGTAGGGTTTCTCAAGTAACTGCATCCTCTAGAACCTCAAGATCAAAAGGGAGGTTTAAGAGACAGAATACAGGTAGCCAGACAGGCCCTGAGCCATTCTCAGCCAGTACCTGTTTCTTCCTTTTCCCTCCTTGGGAGATCCTGGGCACTTGGGTGTCTTTTCTACTCTCCTCTGGAATTGCCACCTTCCCCTCTTGCTCTCCAGGTTCCCCTAACTCTGGCACTCACTGTAGACTGGGGTGGAGTCTCTCAGGCAGTTCCTTCCTGCTGCTCTTTCTGCTTTAAGGGGTTGTAGTGCCATCACTCCAGTGAATAAGAAGGGGCAGTTACATGGTTAAATTAGTCTACAGATTCTTAGCTGTTACCATTCTGGAGTGCAGTTTCTCATCCCTTTGAAGGAAGGCAGAGCAGTTGGTTCTTTATTTTTGAGGATGAAGCTTATCATACCTCTGGTCTCCACTGAGCATGGTCCTGTGAGCACCACCTCAGTCAGCTCCTGGCTCTGTGCCTCTCCCTTGCCTCACCAGAGCAGGGAGAGTGGGTAGCTACATTTCCTAGGGGTCAGTAGGTTTAACTGAGTCTTCATGTTTTCCCTTTGATTCTTAGATTTTACCTGGAGTAAAGGTGGTTATTGTAAATCCTGAGACCAAAGGGCCTGTTGGAGACTCTCACCTTGGAGAGGTATGTATAACTTTCACCTTTACTGTGAAAAGTCAGCAGAGAAAAACTTCAGGGTTCATAATCCAGAAGTCGGAGCAAATGTAAGTTTAGGTTCTTGCTTACTGTGACTTTTCTTTTACTAGAAGAGTTTTAGTTTTTCTCTGTAAAGCGCAAGACTGTAACAGACGGAAGGGGAAGACTGACACCACGATGGAGAGGAGATTGAGGCACCCAGACTAGAACTAGTCCCAGATTTGTCCCCTGCCATCCCCTCAGCTGAAAAGGAAATTGGGCCCATCCTGCCTCTTCCCCCCATTCAAGGAGCCACAAATACTGAATTTCTAAAATTCATGCAAATTTTATATTCTATCCCAACATGCACTTAATTTTTATATTGATATCTTTATGTTAGTATTTATAAGTATATCAATATTAATATTAAAATGGTTTTAAAGTCTTAATTTTTCTTCCCCCAAATCTATGAGGGACATGGATGTTTCATCCCATAGATCACTGGGAGGGGTGTTGTAGGTACAGGAGCCCGGTGACCTGGGCTCCGCCATGTGTCATCTTCTCAATATTGGACAAGTTACTTAACCTCTCTGGGCCTCAGTTTCCTCATCCATAAATAATAATTGTGCTTACCTAGTAGAATTGTGTGACAATGAAATGCATTAATACTTGTATCTGTAATGTACATATGAGGGGAGACACCCCCCAAAACTGGAATTTATTTGTAAAAAATTGTGTATTCTTACATGTTTAAACTTCAGTCTCCCTCAATGTACTCTCCATTTGATGCAATTCACCTATTAAGACATTTTTTCTGCTGCTTAAAACAGTTTTAGAACTCATCAATTTTGATGCTTTTTAGTGCTTCTGCTGTTTTCTTGTTTTCCCTCTTCCACATTGGCAAAACATTTCCCTTTGAGGACTTTTTTCATCCTGGAAAACAAAAAAAATGTCACTTGGGGCAAGATCACGTGAATAGGGAGGGTGGGGGCACAGACGTCGTGCTGTTTTGTTCACAAACTGCTGAACACTCAGCACAGTGTGGGCAGGTGCACTTGTAGATCACCCATCATGAAATGGGCAAACATGTTTGAAAGAGTCTTCAATTTAAAAAACAAATCACTGAAGCCAAATGCAGCCTCTCACAACAATACCAGCTGGCACAGTGATACAGGTGGGTTCCTAGAGCACCCACTTAGCAGGGGAAGCCTGTACTACAAAGGGCCCGCCATCCAGATGATAATTCCAGTGGGGGGGTGTCCCCCCTCATAGAACAGTGCCTGTTAATATAACACATTCTCAATAAATACTAGTGTTGTTGACCATTGTTAGTTATTGCATTGTTCACATGGTAAATTCAAACACCCTGTAACGTTTCCTTGAGGGCCTTATCCCTTAGTTTCAGAAGCACAGAAATGATCCCTTGAAGCCTTTGCGGGCCTCTGGGAGAGGCTGAGAGGTGGGCCCGGGTGGCCGTGTGGCAGGCGATTAAGAACATGGCCTCTGCCGCACCGGCTTCGGTGTGAGTCTCTGCATTTCGGGCGAGTCGGTCTTTGTTCGCTCCTGTGTACGATGGGAATAACAATAGTGCAAACTGTATTGTCATGCGCATATGTCAGGAATGAGTGAGATAAAGCATGTAAATAAGTACGTACCGAACTGTTCGGCAACTGGTGAACACTTGAAATGTCAGCTGCCTTTATTGTTGCAGTTGTGCTGAGGCTGTTGATATAAAAATGAGTTTAAAAAATTAAAATCATGTGTCCCAAAAGAATTGAATTGATACACAGCACATGTTCCTGCTGAAACGTGACCTTTCTTGTTGTAGATTTGGGTAAACAGTCCCCATACAGCCAGTGGCTATTACACCATCTACGACAGTGAGACTCTTCAGGCTGATCATTTCAACACTCGCCTCAGCTTTGGGGATGCTGCTCAGACGCTCTGGGCTCGGACAGGATACCTGGGTTTTGTCCGCCGGACTGAGCTCACGGCGGCCACTGGAGGTAGGTCCCTCACCAACTCCTCCTCTCTGTGCTGCTTTGCATTTCAGCCAGGAGCGTTGGCTGGCCTTCCTCAGCCTCCTTTTGGATTGTGGAGTGTGTTTATTTAATTATTCCCTCCTATGACGCTCGAACCATTTGTGAATTCATATTTATTTGAAGTCAGACTTTGCACCCAAAAAGCACCTAGGAGGTTAAGCACCCAGGGTACCGCGTTGGCACCCCTGAAGTGTGGGCCAGCATGGCCTCAGTCACAGGTGTGCCTGAGGAGGAGTGAATGGCCCTGGCAGAACACAGACCCTCAGCCTTAGAGGGTGACTCTAGCCTCGGAACAAGCCCCTGGGACAGATAGTTCATCTTTTAGTTCTTGCTGCTACTCTGCATACCATTTTGGGAGCAGGAGGAACACTCCAGTCCCCAACGGGGAGTCAGTACAGAGGAGCCCCCTGCTGCAGGGCTCCTCTGTCCCTCAGTGTCTCATGTTGGAGTGAAGACTGCTTCGCAAGGCTCCAGTATAAGCAGTCCCCCAGTCATCCTCTGCCCAGTTCATCGTCACTGCTTCACTGCTGTCTGCCTTGGGCCTGCCTTCCTGGTGGCATGAACAGTGGTTTTAAAACATCCAATTCTAATCGTATCGGACACTTCAAGAACTGATACAGATACCTCACTGGACTTTAAAGCCTGAATTGAGCCACGACATTTCTCCTTAGCTTCTTGCATCTGTTCCATACCAGCCAACATTCATAGTTTCTCCTTATTTCATGGGGAGCCAGGAACATACTGGAGAAGAAAGGCTAGAGCCTCCCTCTGCCATTGTGCTGTGTGCCCTTGAGCTATCACTGAACCCTCTGGCTTCCTACCTGGAAAACGGGAGTTACAATGTTTCCTGCCTTTCGGAAATGACTGAGATTGAATTATGTGATGCATTTAAGTGCCTGTAACAGCACCTAGCAAACAGAAAGCACTGCTGGTCATTAACTACTGTGTTTCTGTTTTCGTTTTGCTACAGCAGTCTTTATGATCTAGTTTTTCTTGTTGAGAGGAACTCTGCTGGACCTCCTCTTTCTCTCTCCAACAGCTCCTAGTATTTGTTTTTCTGAGTTTTTCAGAAATCTGCCTTTCCCTGAGAATATTGCGTTCAGTAGATGTAGCAAAATAATCTCTTTTCTTAAAAATGCAGTATATGTATAGGCCCAAAGCACGTAGCCCTGTACATACAATGTGTGCATAAAATCTTAGAGAGAAAAAAATTAAAATAAAATAAAACCTTAGAAAAGAAGGGAATTTCTGCCATGCCCTAGCCAGACTGTGGCCACATTGCTAACCAGAACTAGTCTCTTCCACATTCCATAATCCTGCTCCTTACATCTGGATCCCTTGAAGGGGCCTAGACACAATGACACATGTTCATTTTTTCCTCTGTCTCAGATCCTCACTATTCCCTCACCCCTCCCAGTTATCATTGGGCCAGTTCTTGCTTACTCGTAACAGCTCGGCCTGGCTTCAGCTTTTCTAGGCCTTCCTTGAACCTTTGAGCAGAGCCTAGGGAGGTATCCCTTCTCCCCTAATGCCTCGTGCACACTCCTGTCTCTGGGCTCACCACATGATAATGGAGCACCTGTTCGAGTGTGTTTCCCCTGGTAGCAGTAGCTGTCCAGAGCAGGAATCGTGTTTGCGCGTCTTTGTCCCCCAGTACTTGGCACGATTCCTGGTACACAGTAGTAGTAGTAGTAGTAGTAGTAGTAGTAGTAGTATCATCTGTAGTAGTAGTAGTAGCTAATTTTTTAACACTTTCAATGTACCAGGCATCATCATATAAATGGCGTTATACAGATTATCTCAATCCTTCTAGCAGCTTTTTGTTTTTATCTTGTCTCACGGAAAGGGAAGCAAGACTCAGAGACTTGAGTGATTTGCTCAGAGTTACACCGCTAGTGAGTGATGGAGCCAGGTGATGTGGCAGGCAGTCTGAACCCTACGCCCTTGATCCCCACATTGTACTGACCTCAGAATGTGTCTGATGAACCAAATTTCTTTCTCTCTCTATGTCAGAACGTCATGATGCGTTATATGTGGTGGGAGCTCTGGATGAAACGCTGGAACTGAGAGGATTACGATACCATCCAATTGATATTGAGACCTCAGTGTCTCGGATCCACAGGAGCATTGCTGAATGGTAAATTCCCCCCACAGAACAGGCTTCCCACTTTAGCTGTAGCATCAAGTAAAACTGACCTAAGTAGTCAGCTGTCTACACCAAATACCGCCTACAGGCAAAGAATTCCAGGAGGGCTAAGAGAATAAACAGACTGATTCTTTCTTGGTGTGCCATCTGCTGTGGCAGATGAGGCTGTGGAGTTCCAGAGACAGGCTCTAAGAAACCATTGCGGGGCAGAGCTGCGTTCTCTTTAAGGATGAACTCTTTCCATCGGAAGGGATGTAGCTGACATCTGCCTCTAGAAGGTTGGTGTAGAATGGTGGAAAGAACCATGACTTGAAGGTCAAAAGACCCTACTTAAGGGCCTAGCTCTCTCACTTACCTTGCTTCCCTCCTCTGTAAAACACTCTCTCTGTCACTTCCTGATTATGGGAAGGTCCAGTGAGAATGTGCTTATAAATGGTCAAATGGTGAGCAGATGGAAAGGATCATTACTTTTCTCTGGTCTAATTTCCCTCTCAGTGCAGGAAATTCCCCTACATTCTACCTGATAAAGGATCAATCATCCAACCTCACATTGACTTAAAACTCCTTAAAATTAAAACCTTGGAGTTTTTCATACAGGCTTTTATTCTAGATCCTTGACAGTACCGAATCTGTCCAATTTCCTTTCTACATATTTGTCAATGTGTCTTCACTTGTTTCTTGTTTCTCCCTTTGCTAAAAAGCCACAGTTCTTTTCGTGGTTGTTCATGCTTTCCAGATGGTTCTTTGCCTAAAAATGTTCTTCCTTAGGTCAGAGTCTCTCCCCAGACCAGAGCAGTGCCCCCGGGGCATAAGAATGAGGCAGAGAAGCTGTGTGCCACGGTTACCCTCAAATTCTAGACATTCAACTTTGCAGCCAAATATTGTGTACATTTTTCTTTCATGATTGTGCTGTGCTTATTAAAGCATAGCAACGGTCAGGCCATACCCTCTAACCCAGCAGTCCCACTCACTATAAGGCGACTTACTACTTCATGGCATTTCTATAGCATAATAGGAGAGAGAGTTGTGTGGGACACTAAGCTCAGATGAGGTCAGGCTGACTTCCTTCCTGTTGGGGATAAGAATATTAGTCGAAGTTCTTATGTTGCAAGTAACAGAAACTCTTTTCAAAAAAACATAAGCAAAAGAGAGAGTTAATGGAAAGAATACTTGGCTATCTCAGAAGTTCCTGAAAGTCTCTAACCGTGGTTCTCAAGAAAGGTGGAAACAAGGCATCAGGGACCACTGTCCCCTTTCCTGTTAGAGCCGTGTGGGCATCCACATCATTCATTCTCTTCTCACTGAAGAGCCAGTTGCTGTGCTTCCCTGCACACCTGGCTACCCTGGAACTTTCAAGTCCACGTGTCCTCAGCTCAAGTGACAGGCTAACAACTTTCAATCCTACTTTCAAATTCCCAAGAGATCTTGGATGGCTCAGCTAATCAGCTATAATCGTAGGGACAAGGTTATGTATTAAGACATGTCTACTAAGAGAGAAGGCAGTTCTCAGAAATGGGGATAGGTCTTGGGTAGATACTGTTGTAGATGACTGATACATGTAATGACCTGTTAACTGAATGTCATTGAAATTTCAGTGCTGTGTTCACTTGGACCAACTTGCTTGTGGTGGTTGTGGAACTGTGTGGCTCTGAACAGGAAGCCCTAGATCTGGTTCCTCTAGTGACAAATGTGGTTCTGGAGGAGCATTACCTCATCGTCGGCGTCGTGGTTGTGGTGGACCCAGGCGTTATCCCCATCAACTCCAGAGGAGAGAAGCAAAGGATGCACCTCCGCGACAGTTTCCTAGCTGACCAGTTAGACCCCATCTATGTGGCCTATAACATGTAACCAGCCTTGTGGAGATTGCAGGGGGCCATCCTGAAAAACCACAAGGACCCAAGACCAGTGACTTAGGAGCAAGCTTTCTAATGATGTGAGATAAGCTGAGATGGCTACATTTTATATCTTTCATCTCATCCTGTGGGATTCTGTGATCACATGGCACATAGAAAAGGGGAATTCTATGGTGGCAAATGAAAAAAATGATGTTAACAGTCATGAGCTTTGACATGGCGTGAGCAGCACGTTACTAAAGCAGTTACATGCATGTTGCATATTTTTCATCTGTTGTATATACTTGTACTTTTATCTAATGCCATTTTAGAATTTTGTAAGGGAGTTTAATGAATTCTCATGAAGGGGTAGTCTGAGTTACACAGTTCCCCACTCTGTACTGTATTTTGCCTTTTGCTGTAGCTGGACCCTCTGTGGGTGTTGTTAACGCGGAACTGCTCATCTTACTTCCATTTGGCGCTTAAGCAAATTGGATAACCTACTGAAGATGAAATTACTTTATATATATAATTCCTGACTGTAAAACATTTTGACCACTGTTTTAAACATGTAAATAAGAATACCTATAATTCAGCTTAAAAAATGAAGAATTGGCTTGTATAGTTATAACAACCAAAGTAGAAACATTTCTACTTTGAAAGAATTTAAAATATTCTTTTAATGCAATGTAATTGAATAGGTAACTGAGAAGTGCAAATTGTTGGCAGGTTTTGTTGCACATTGTACTGTGTCTCTATTGGCTGGTGTATTTTATAAACTAAAGCTGCCTATGATTGTTTTAAAAGCTTGCATCCCCAGAATCAGCTTAAGCTTTTAAGAATTCAACCTCTTTCTACAAGCTGGAAAATCTCAGTTTAAAAATCGAAATGTTACGAAAAAGCTCAGATTTATTAGCTCCCACCCTATTCTAAGGAACCACAATAACACACTCTGGCCCCCAGTGTTGAAACTGTCTTTCAAATTAAGAGTGACTATGTAAGAATTTAGAATTTCCTCTTTTTCCAGGCCCAGTGTAAACTGTGTCTACAGTTTATACATATAGCTTCTCTTTTTGTGAAGACCGAAGGGTGTCCTCTGTTCTTCCAGTTCACGCAGGCCGGGGTTTTGAGGACATGAATGATAGGTTGGGAAGGCAGCAAGATCAATGCCACATGGAACCGTGAAGCCGCATAACCATCCATCTCGAAATTGGCCAATTTGAGTTGCCAAAATAGACAGGCTTGTGCTGAAATAGGGGAAGCCTGGTGTTTGCAAGAAACTCTAGAAATAACTGGTGCCCAGACCAAGCCGACTGAGCTTGGGACTGAGTCTGGCCTCTGGCTCGGTTTCCTCTCTTTGGTCTGATACTTCATGTATTTGAATATAGTTGGATTTCTTTATTTTTTTCTTACAGAAATATTTTTAAAAATTAAAAAAAAATCAAAGTGAACAGAGCTAACATGTTAAATCAGAATGGTTCTCTTTGACCCACTCTGGTCTATTGTGTAAATATTTATTTAGACTATTTTAATAATACATATTATTTACCCCACTGTAACATCATGTAAACTAAGTATGTTTTTAAACAATTTTTAAGACTTGTAATTACCCTGAAAATAAGGTTTATAATGCAAAGACCAGACCCTTCGCTGTGGAAGCATTCTTGGGGGCTGCCCTTACAGTCTGTGACTGGACGCCCCTTCACGACCCCCTTTCACATAACCTGCCCTTCCTCCCAGTTCGCTCTCCTCCGAGGGCAGACCTCAAGACACTTTCCAGTTCCAGATCCCTTTTCCAGCATCTCGGATGAAGTTGATTTACACGTGATAGGAGAGGCTCTAGGACGCACAGAGAAGAGAAGCACTCACATTGGGGCAGGAAGTGCCAGCAACTAGCGATGGTTTGCTTTGCAAAGAAAATAGCCTGCTTACTTGGAAAGTAATTTTCTTAAAACAATTCTTACTGATTCACTAAACAAAACAAGGGACCCTGAGGAGTAAATAGTTCTATCTCCATAATCCATAAATTCTAAGAAGAAAATACAGGCAGAGTCTGTTCGATGGGCTGCTTTGACCATTCCTTCCTACACAAGTCAGGTGTCTGCCAGGGGTATCACGTGAGCCACAGCTGTCATTTTAAATTTTCTAGTAACCACATTTTTAAAAATACAAAAGAAACTGGTGATACTGTCTTAATATATTTTATTTAACCCAAAATTGCAAAAATATTGTCATTTCGATGTGGACTCAATATTTAAAAATTAATAAGATGTTTTACTTTCTTTCCCTATTAAGTCTTTAGGATCTAATATGTATTAAGCACATCCCTTTTCAGACTAGACATATTGCAAGTTTTCAGTGGCCACACGTGGGTGGCTAATTGCTATGATATTGGACAGTGCAGATCAGTAGTCATTCCTTCAAATAAAATAATCCATTAACCTCAAAGTGTGGCCGATTTCCAGATACCTAGGCGCTGATTATCTAGTTTTGTAAGGTCCTCAGGCTTCTGATTTATCTTTAGTTTTTGCTTTCTGCCTTGTGGCTGCTTTATTGATCTTTTGCATATCCCCCAAAGCCAAAATATGCTTGTGGAGGAAAGCAAACCGAGAGGAGTCTTCGGGATCTTCAGCACTAACGCTGGCAGAGTAGCTCCATAAAGGGAAGAGAGTGCAGCCGTGGGCCTGGTCTGTTGCCAACTTGAACAAGAAAACTTTCTCTTGATGACCCAGTGCTCTTGCTCTTTCCACGTTACATACAGATTTTGTGGTAAAACTGACTCATAAGGCGGGCCCAAAAGGTGATTATTGACAGAAGAGCCTTGCTAAAAAACTCTGAAACATGTTCTGTCTGGGTTTTTATGACTGTGAAAAACAAAACTAAATTAATAGCAAGTCCCCCTTCCCTGTTTCAGTTAAGAGAAATCTATTCATCCGAAAGTTTTTGACCCTCTTTTTGCCTCTCAGCAGAAGTAACTGAGATGGGGGCTGCCTCAGGAGAAATCCTAGGCCCTGGGGATTCTTAGAGCTGTACAAATGCCCCCTCTTGATTGAGCAAGACCCTGGGAAAGACCAGCATGCTAACGGGCATGAGTGAATCCACAGTCTTTACTTCTTGCCTCGTAAAGGGGCCCAGTTACACCAGTATCGGTCTTTTCCTGATGAAGCTGTGCTGCCTCAGGCTGTCTAGGGACCATTACCTATCTGTTGGTCGTGTGAGTGTGTCTCCTTAACTTTAGTTCCTGGACAATGCTTGCTTAATTAGTGCTTTGTTGAATCAGCAAAGGGCCCGAGGCCTTAGGTTTTGTTTTTTTTGTTTGTTTTGTTTTTTTTTTTTTTTTTTTTTTTAGGTCTCTGCTCCTGGCATGGTGCTCAATATCTTGGCCAAATAAATTACTTTCCTTGAATATAGGAATCTTTTAGACTAAAGCAATGAGGAGTTACCACCTCACCCTCAAACTCCAACATGATCTATGCCTTAGTGTTGTTGTCTGCTTTGATGTAAAAGTAAGAGTATTTGGAGCAGGAAGCTGCAGTACTCCAAATATACAATAGGCCTTTTCTTTGTCATTCATACATGTCTGGTTTAGGTATATGTACATGGGCCATGCTATTTGTCCATAAAAAAAGAGTGTAAAGATATAAGAATAATTTTGTAGTCCTAAATGCCATTTTGTTTACTTTCTGTCAAGATATTTACCAGTGTCAAATTCAAACTATAGTACTGTGTAATTATGTATAAAGTTTTTTATTTATTTGAAATTAGACTAGATACACATTTTTAAATTTAACATCTGGCTGGACAGTGTTCTATTAACTCATATGAATGTGTTTGTTTCCTTTGTCTTGTGTTAATAAATATTGATGCCTGGTTGTGTCTGATGCTTCACACAGTGGGAGAATTGATAAATTGTAATTTATAAATTTTTAAATCGAACTTCCGATGGTAATACCTGAAGATTGCTAGTGTGGTCTAAGAAGATGAACACAGAGATCACAGTAAATCAGTGCTATAAAAGGAGGCCACATCAAGAAACTGTAGAGTCATTTTGAAAACTAAGAAGCCTTTTGTCAGGAACAATTAATTATAGCTTAGTTTTCCTCCCACTTATGTGACATTTGCTGGTTTTAAACTTCTTGTGAATTTTAATTTTTTTATGCTATGTAATTTTTTTGTACTGTGTAAGCTAGATTTCAGCTTTCCCTAAAGTAATACTTCATTTGCTCTTCCATTTCCTGGTTTCAAGAAACTTGATGGGAGCCCATCAAATTGCGTGTGTTCTTGGGCACTAAAAGTTGTCCTTGAACTGTGGTCCAAGCTCCTTAGGCAGCTGAGAACATTTTTTTATTTAGCACATTTTTATTGAGTGCCTTCCCATTAGGCACAAGGCTCTGTAATAAGAACAAGCTAGAGAGAAAACTATCAAGTCACTGCCCTCAAGGAAATACAGGAAAACACCACAATGTAATTAAGGGTTACAAGTAGAGGTGGACCCAGTCCAATCATGAGGAAAAATAGTGAGGAATACATGCCAGAGAAGGTAACATCTGAACTGAGTTTCGAAGGATGAGACAGCCAGATAAGATGAAGACAAGGGGGAAGGCAGACTTGCATGCCCTGGGGACTGCAGTTCGTTATTAGGATATGGGGTTTGAAGGGAGAAAACTAAAAGAGGCTTGAGCTAAGGGGTAGATCACTAAGGGCCTTGTATATTCATGCTAAGAATTGTGGGCTTTTATCCAGTAAGCCAAAGAGCTGATGAGGGATTTATCACAAGGGAATGAAATGCTCAGATTTGCAACATAGATTATTCTGGTAGTCATAAAAAACAAATTGGTGTGGGTAGGGAAAGGATGTGGAACCTGAGGCTGGGAGGCCTTTGCAGTAACTGCAGTGATAAAATAAGTGTACTTCCACCAGGGCGGTGAAGGATGGGGACAAGAGGCAATGTGTGCAAACTTGGAAGACTAAGATGTCAACTACTGAGTGAGTATTCAGGGTAAGGAAAGAGGAGTTCAAAATAACTCGTATGTTTATGACAGGGAGTTAGGTGAGTGTGGGGCCATTTCCCAAGACAGGGAACAGAAGAAGAGGAATAGACTGAGCAAAGAAGATGCTGTGTTCCATTTTGCTCATGCTCATTTGAGGTGCTATGAAACATGCGAATGAAGATGTACAACAGGCAGCTGAATATTTAGGTCTCTGCCTCAGAGGAGCTCTGGTATCGAGGCCCTGGTTGGTGTAGCTCAGTAGATTGAGTGCCAGCCTCCCAACAGAAAGGTTGCTGGTTCGATTCCCAGTCAGTACCCATGGCTGGGTTTCAGGCCAGGTCCCCAGGAGGGGGCATGTGAGAGGCAATCACACAATGATGTTTCTCTCTTACCCTCCCTCTCCTTTTCTGTAAAAATAAATCTTTAAAAAAAAAACTCGATATTTGGGAGACATCCCTTTAAAAGTAAAGCCATGGAAGTGGAAGATATTACCAAGTGAGATCATGTAAAGTGAGAAAAAGACCAATAATGAGAACCATGGGGAAAACAACAGCATTTAAAGGCTGATGGGGGTAGATGTATGCACAAAAGAGAAGGAATAACTGGAGAGGTGGGAGCAAAAACAGGAAAGATTATGGGCATAGAAATTACAGGAAATGTTTTAAAGAGAAGGGAAGTGATTAATGATGCTGAAGGCTATGATGAAGCTGAGTAAAATGGGGACTGGCTAGCATCTGCTAGATCTGTCATCAAGACAATCACTGGTGACCTTGGCCAGAGCCATTTCAGTTGCAGTTAAGGGAGAAGACAGGAAACTGGTTCAGGTGAGTAGTGAAGAGAAGTGTTAACAGAGACTATTCTTTCCAGAAGCTTTATCTGCACACAGGAAAGAGAGAGATGTGATAGTAGTTAAAAGAGTGCTGTAGAATTAAGAGAAGCTGTCAAAAATGGAAGAAATAAAGTATTCTTGTGTTGGGGAAATAGCCAATAGAGAGGGAAAGTTTCCAAATACAGCAATAAGGGATAATTGACAAAGCACTGAGGAAGCAGGAGGGTTGTGGGTGGAGAGAACAGGTGGAAGGAAGGAGGCACGCTTGTTGTTTGTTTTAAAATCTGGGTTAGTACATACCATATTATGCTGTGTATAATGCGCATCCATGTTGGCCCAAACTTTCAGGGAAAAAAATCTCATTTTAATTTAATTCAATTTTTTAATTTATATTTAAGAAAAAGCAATATCGTATCCCAGGGTATTATTTCGCATATGGATATTGTCATTGCTTTCTAGAGTTACACTTTTAACACACAAGCATAAGTGAAAGAATTAAAAACGGATACAGAATTAGTACTACCCATGTATAATGCACATCCTATTTTCCCTCAAAAATTTGGGCAGAAAAGTGTGTTATACACGGCACAATAAGGTAGTTGGTAGAGGCCTAGCTGATGACCTCATTCATTTCTCTGAACCTCCATTCTCAGTTTACAAAGATGAACATTTATTTAGTGCTTGGTCTGCCTGGCATGGTTCTAATTTACATGTGTTAAACTCAATCTACAAAACTATGGGATAGGTAGTATTGTTAAAAAATTTCATTGTAATGTTTCTTACTACAAAAGCCAGAGGTGTCACCACTGGCTTGACCAGTTTGTTTTAACACAGTTGTCTTGACTCTAAAGTTAGATTTGTCTCTCACTTCTAAAGTCAAAGACCTGTCCATCTGGTTTATAAAACTGTTAGTATTCAGTTGCACACTGTTATATTCAGGTAGAACAGTACAACTGAATAGTAACAGTTTTTTTCATCTAGTTATTCTTCAAGGTTCAGAAGTGGTAGGTACAGCTTGTGACATTTCATAAGAAGGAAAGGATGGTGGGAATATTTGTGAGTGGCAGTGTTGCAATATAGTATCTGATTTAGATTTAAGTCATCTTACAGATGGAAGAGGAACTAAAGAGAGCAATCCATGCACATTTTGAAGGTTTCGGTAAAATTTAGTCTCTTTTGATGGTAACATCGTTTCCCCTTCCCTCTTTTCCTGATGAACATTTGTTAAGCATTCTGTGTTCCAAGGAAGAAACAAACAAATACAGAACAATAAATGCAGAACTAGCCTTCCAGCCACTCGTGTTCTGGATTCCAGTGGACATTGTTCATCAGGAAAGGTTGATGTCTGAGAACCTCTTCCCCACTCCTTACCTTTAGACGGCACTTTGCTTTCCTATGATATGTGACATTTTGGTTCTTTAATGCTGGGACATGGGCTGAATATTGTATTTTCCCCAACTTTGATGGGGAGGCAAGTTGAAGTTGGGCAATTGGCCCAAACAAAAATATAAAGTAAGGGCAGTTATAGCTTTTATTTTTTAATGATTTCCTTTAGAAAGTGAGAAACGTTGATTTGTTGTTCCACTTATTTATGCATTCATTGGTTAATTCTTGTATGCACCCTGACCCAGGGTCAAATCCGAAACCTTGACTTATGGGGGACAAGGCTCTAACCAATGCCCTACCCAGCCCGAGCCCATTGTAGCTTTCAATAGGCAGAATAGACCACGTTTGCTGAATCACCCCGCTAAACGTTTGTTTGTGAGCTCTTGGAGTCTGGCACACAGCAATTGGGTTTCCTTCATTGAAGAGCTCAAACTAGTAAAATTTCAGATACATTCTGCAACTTTTTAATTTGTCAAGAACATATTCAAAGGTTTATCATTTATAATTTATTATCAGTATAACATGACATTTTGCAAGAAAATGGATTAAAAAAAATAAGAGTAACGCATAACTTCCCCAGAAAGGTAGAAACATCAAAAAATGTTTCAATAAAAGTTTTTGTAATGTAGTAAAGTAACGGTGTAACATTTTATTTTACCACACTCCATTTTATGTAACTTTTTCTAAATAGTTTAACAGTTGGGATAAATGGCTTCAGTATGACACACCCTACCCACACCTTTTTTTTTTTTAAATCAGTCTTTGTAGAAAAAGCCTTTAGTATAGGATAAAAGAACACTTAAAGCAACTTCATGGAATTAAAAAACCTGGGTGGACTAAGAGAAGCTGAGCAGGACCAGCCTCCTTGCTTCCAGTCACTTCTCTTACACGAAGCGGACAGGTCAGCGAGGGTCAAAGCCAGGGAAGACAGCTGTGGGCCTGAGCGCACCACAGGGAGCGAGTAGGAGCTGAGCTGAGAGCAACGCCGCCAATCTACCGCTCCACAAGGAGCAGCTTTCCGACACCACCAAACTGGTGGTGGCCCCCGAAAACAGTCGTGAGGAAGGAGTGCCGGCGGAGCTGTGAAGCAAAAAGGAAAAGCACGCAACTTTCACCGCCTACTCTAGCCAAGGAGGGGCACCTCCCCATTCCGAGGAAAGACGGAACAAGATGGCGGCGCAACACGTGACAACGTGGTGACGCAGACGTATGACGGCGGCCTTTACGGGGGCACCGCCTTAACCTCACCCCCTACGCTCACTCAGTTTTGACCCCCTCCCTTCCCCGCCCCCGGCCTGGTGTAGATCATGCCGCCAGCGGCGGCCCTAACTGCCGAGGAAACGGTAGCCTAGGACAGTTGACTGTTAAGTGACACTGATTGTCCCCGCCCCGCCAGACGCTAGAAAAAAAGGCACGTCCCCTACCGCGTGACGGGGTGGGGAAATAGGTAGTAAATTCGGATCCACCTGGGAGGGGGGAGTGGAAGTTCCCGCCCCGGAGAACGGCAAGGCGACAGCCACAGGTAAGCGGGGGACGGGGGATGAGGCGTGCTCCCGAGTCCCGGGGCAGGGGGAGGGTGTGGGGGACGCGGCGCCGCGGGGACGCAGAGCTGGGTAGCACGCCGGGTGGGGGTCGCGCGCCGGCGGCAGCGGTGGGGGAGGGGCGCGGAGGGCGCGCGGCGGAAGGGGGAGGGCTTTACCGCGGTACCCGGGCCGAGTGCGCTTCCGGTTCTCGCGCTTCGGCTGCGCTTTTCCCCTTTAATTTTCAGTCATCTCGTCCTGGCGTCCCCCAATCAAAATAAAACCGAAGACCTCCTGCCGCGGTGTGGCTTTGGCCTCTGAAACTGCCCCTCCGCGGCTCTAGGCTCTAATGCCCTCGGTGGAAGGTCTTGTGGTTGGGGCGGGGAATGGGGGGCGGCGGCGTGGTCTTGCTTCGCGCGTTGTCAGCGCAGCGGGAGACCGGTCATCTCCGGGGAGCCCACGGGAGCGACCCGGCGCCTTTGGGGTGCCAAGCCCCGGATGGACTCGCCCGTGCAGGGCAGAAACAGCCCTTCATGAGCTTATGGTCGAGTAGGGAGACCGTAAAATAACCACACAGGCACACGAAACAGTAACGGAAAGATGCAGCGATGAGCGAGGAGAGTGTGGAATGACAGAGCTCGTCTGTGTATCTCTGGACAGACGATCAAACCGAGGAAACTTTCTTTGATTTTATTTACCCTGTATTGTAAAACTAAGCATGGTATTTCATAGCGTCAGCTATGCTGTGGAGCATGCAGTGTAATCGCTTTAAAATTATTGTTGATCTTAAGTAATGTCTACTTAGTTAGCTTTTGAGGAGCAGTGGGCTAATAATAGTAATTGAGCCTTTACCCTTCTGAGGCTTTTTCAGCGTAGATTTTGCAGGCGTCTTTGTCAAACTAGCCTCGTTTGTGATAATAGTTTGTACACTGTTTGCAAAATGCATTTTATCCTGAGAATTCTGTAACCAGCGGAAATACGCACTTTATTGAAATGCTGTTTTTTCCTTTAGACTTTATAATGTGCAGTTGTCTCTGTCTCAGTAAGATTCAACTCTGCTGTCCTAAAGCTGAATGTGTTAGCTCTATTATTTGAATTTATATTTTGAGGCAGCTATTTTCAACAGGTGTGCTGCAAGAATTTTTAAAATATGCAGTACCTATTTAGTCAGGGGCACTGACCTCTTTTCCCTTAGATTGCCCAATTTAAAAAGTAACAATAGCACTAGTGTGCATATTGTCACAACAGTAGCTGTCTAGTGTACAGACACTAGACAAGATTATATCCTTTTTTAATTTTAGAGAGAAATACCGGTCTGTTGCACTTACTCGTGCTTTCATTGGTTGAATCTTGTACATGCCCGACTGAGATGGAACACTAAACCTTGACGTGTCAGGATGTCGCCCTAACAAACTGAGCTAACTATCCAGCCAGGGCTATACCTATTTTTTGTCAGATTGGCAAAATAATATATTTTGTGGTGTACTGCAAAATTTTAGCAATTAGTTTATGGATGCCACGAGATGAAAAAGGTTGAAAATCATTTCCTTAAGGTTGTATCTGTCATACATCTTGCAGTACTGCTGTATCACCAGTGGGCTGTAGCCCCATCTAAAAATGCTTTTATTTTTTCACGTCATCCCACTTATTTATAATGAATTTCCAACTGTAAAGTAGGGTGTTTTTTGTGTCCGAATTGTCCTGTTTATTTTTAAATTTTTATTTTATTTATTAATTGATTGACTTTTGAGATAGGAGAAGGGGGTGGGGGGGCATTGATTGGTTCTGCTTATTTATGCATTCATTGGTTGATTCTTGCATGTGTCCTGACTGGGGGTGGAACCCACAGCCTTAGGGTATGGGGACCAAGGCTCTAACTAACTGAACTACCAGGCCAGGGCCCTGAATTGTCCTAGTTCTAAAGCTAATTGAAGTAACTGTCTAAAGATATTTCTTTAGTCATTATTTCTATCACTTTTGAGCAGATAAACCCAACTGAACACCTTTATTTATTCAACAGTAATAAGTGTGTAAGGTATTAGTGTTATATTGGGAACAGGATAGATATGGTTTTTGACTCCCTGGAGCTTGCATTCTGGTGAGGGCAGAAAGTAGACAGTTACAAGGGGAGATAAATGCTAATGAGGGAGAAAACAATAAAAGAACTATAAAAAATGCAGGCAATTACAATACTGTGGTAGATGCCACGAGAAGAGGGGAACATGTGCAGTGGGTATGTATACTGCCAGAGCTTCTAGATCAGTCTAGGGGAGTTCTGAAAGTTTGCCCTAAAGAATACTTCATAGGAATAGGCCACATGAAGAGAAGGGGCATAGTGTTTCTGGCAGAGGGAATAGCATGTGAAATCCTGAAGATGAAAGAAAGCAAGGCAGGCACATTTGAAGATCTGCAAGAAATGCAGTATGACTAATAGGAACAATTTTGAGGGGAGATCGTGAATTCATTTGCAGAAATGGTGAGCAAGAGATGCCTTGACTTAAAGCTTATCATAGTTCACCATCCTCTATAGGCGAGGCAACTAAGAACATCTTCATTCACCAGATAAAAATACTACATGATATTTGTTGATGTTAATTATTCACTGTAAATGTGAGGTCTCTGCTGGGCACAGAGCATACATTTGTGTGATATAAGCCTTGCCCATAGGTGCTTTAAGACTAAGGGAAACAAGACATGCCAATAAACAGTTCAGAGTGTTAAGCAACCTCCTTAGAAACATCTGCAAGGCATAGTGGAAGCATTGAAAAAGGAGGGGCCTGGATCAACAGGGTACATAATGTTTCAAATGTAAGTTGAAAACAGAATAGAAGTTTATCAGGTGGGTAAGTTGGGAATGTGAGAGTACTACTGGAAGAGAGGCAAGGAAGACTAGAAGAACATGGACTTTGGAATAAAACAGTTTTGGCTCCAGGTCTTATGTTCACATCTTACTGTGAGATCCACAGTAAATGACAATTTCTTTGAGCCTCAAGTTAGGGAACCCAGGAGATAATATATTAAAAAGCTCTTAATGTCTAGCATATTGTATTTGCTCCTTTGAAAGTTTTCTCTGAAGTACTGGGCCATTACTTAAATTTCTCACTGTGTCATCAGCCAGATCACAGCATGTTGCTATTGGGTTGGCCAAAAAGTTCATTTGGTTTTTTCCTTACAGTGACTCTAGTGGTGCTTAGTTGTCTTTAACGTCATTCAAAACAATTTTGTTGGATTGTATTATGACAGCTGTCATATCAGCATGCAGTTAAAAATAAAACATCAAAATTGGTGAATTTTTGTGTAGCCATTTTAATATCAAAGATGGAAGAAATAGACAACATTTTTGGCATATTATGCTTTATTATTTCAAGCAAGGTAAAATGCAACTCAAACGCAAAAAAAGATTTGTGCAGTGTATAAAGAAGGTACTATGACTGATAGGATGTGTCAAAAATTATTTGTGAAGTTCCCTTAGTACTATTGACGATTTGGCCAAATAACTTTGCTGTGGGGCTGTCATAAGCATTGGAAGATGTTTAGCAGCACCCACTAGAAGCCAATAGTGGGAGGTAGCCGGCCGACATACTCAAGATATCCAAATCAGTAAAGTTAGTAGCTATTATTTGGCCAACCCAGTATTTTTTTAAGCTTTTATTTATTTGTTTGTTTGGTTTTAGACAGAGGAAGGCAGGGAGAAGGAGAGGGAGAGAAACATCAGTGTGTGGTTGCCTCTTGTGCGCCCCACACTGGGGATCTGATCTGGATCTGGGCCACAGCCTGAGTTTGTGCCCTGACAGGGAATCAAACCAGCAACTCTTTGGTTTGCAGGCTGGCACTCAGTCCACAGAGCTACACCAGCCAGGACCCAACCCAGAGTTTTTTAGCTCCCCAAATTCATGGCACTTTTAAAGCTGTTGTACTGCCCCCATTGTGATTCTGCCCCACTTGGTGTTGTCTCATGTTAAGCTTCTAGCTGCTGCCTGGGGCTTACTTTACTAAAGTGCCTTTGTACACATAAAATTTATTCTGTTGAGCAAGTTTTTAACAGATTGTTTATTTTAGTCCCAGTTTTAGGGATAATAGCTAAAAATAAGTGAACATAAAAGTTACATCCTGATAACATTAAAAATATAGAGTATGTATTGTTTATAATGAGATGAAACTATAAAGCGCTCTTCATTTTGGGGGGGGGGACTGATTCCTCTTTTAAAAAACTACAGAAAATAGGTTATCTTCTTTTCCAAGGAAATGTTGTTGTCCAAAATGCTATTTGCTAACTGTAGCAGCTTTTACTAGGGAATGTGTATTGTTCTGTTGATCATGCTGGTTTCCATTAGATAATAGGATATCTTAATGATATTGTTATGGGGGAAAATCAGTGAGTCACAGTGGAGCAGAAGAGTACCATTTCCAGTAATTTTAACAAGGTTTTAAAAGTCTTTTATAGTTTCTTTTATTGCTTAACATTGCATATTTTTTTCCTTCTTCGTGCTATATTCTAACATGTCTTCTGAAGTGGAGTGTTTAAAAGGCTGTTTCACTAGAGGTGATACGCAGAAAACACGCAGTTCCATCTTTGGTGCTGTCGTTTACTTTGTGGGGTTATGCTTGTAGTAGTGCAGATGGAAAATCCTGAAGAAGGGACTGTTGTGAAGGATTAAAAGCAGTTGAAGAAAGAACAAAGGAAACAGTACATGAATTTGTCAGAATTAAAAGTTTTAAAATAATCATAGTTAAGTCATGTTGGAAAATTGTATCAACACAAAATTCTGTAAGTTTTACAGAAATTAAAGTTATATGAAGAACTAATATAGGCTAATAAGAAAAAACTAAAATCTGGTAGATGGATGGACAAACAATGTGAAAAGATAGCTCCTAGAACTAATGGACAATTGAAGAAATGTGAAACACTATACCATTTTTCACCTGTCATCTTCGTAGTGACCTTAAAAAAAATTCTTACTGCTTTCTCATGTGCTTCTGATGGGCTTTCAGAAAAACCTCAAATATTCATACTCTTGGATCAAGCTTCTTTTTTGGAATGTATCCTATAGAAATAAGTAAGTTACAGGAAAAGCTTTATGTACCAAAGATATTAATCACAGTATTGGTTTGTTTGGTTAAGAAAATAATAGGAATTATGTACAATCACTGGGCAGAACATTATGTAGCCGTTAATGTATGTATTTATTTTCTGCAGAAAAGCTTTATCGTTTCCACTTGGTCCAGTGCATGGGAGAGGGCTCCAGGGTAGTTAAAAGGCTGTGTGGTGGTTTCAGGGAGAGGCTCAGGCAGAAGCCAGACACCAGGGGGATGCAGTGGGACCCCTCAAAGACCTCTGGGCTCCAAAGACCCCTGGTTATGCTTGAAGGTGAGTCTTTCAAAGAGGTGCTTACCCAGCCCAGCCTAGGGGCCAGCCAGCCTGTGGAGGTTAGCCAGGTGGTCTAACTTTGTTAATTTAAAACCTAGAAAATATTTGTGTTAAATGGGAAACATGGGACAAAATGTGAGGATACAAAATTGTATGTGCAGTATGTTTGTGACTTTTTAAAAGTTGTGGAAAGAGAAGACAAAATAAGTAGATAATATTATAATTAAAATTCTGTTAACCTTTTTTCCTTGTTATATATTTTCCATGTTAGAAAAAAAAAAGGCTAGTGACATATTTAAAGGAAAACAATTAAGAAAACTTTTATTTTTGAGGTGATTTTGTACCTTTTTCTCAATGACTAAAAACAATAGCTTCAGTCTAGATGTTAATGAATTTCTGTTTTGTGATCCCCCCCCAAAAAAAAGGAAGAAGAAAAAATGTGCAGGCTTAAATTTCACAGTTATTATGTCATTGATACCAAGAGGCAAGTGCCTAGGTTTTTTCTCTCCCTCTGTCTCTTTTAAAAAATGTAAAATTGTGGTAAAACATACATAACATAAAATTTACACCTTGACTGGTGTGGCTCAGTTGGTTGGGCATCGTCACGCAAAGTGAAAGGCCCCAGGTTCGATTTCCAGTTAGGGCATGGGCTTGGGTTGTGGGTTTGGTCGTTTTACAGGTTTGACTACTCTGTAAGTGACATCATATAGTATTTGTCTTTTTGTGATTGGCTTATTTCACTTAGCTTAATGTCCCCAAGGTTCATTCATGCTATAGCATATGACACGTCACAATTTCCTTCCTATTTAAGGCTGAATAACATCCCATTGTATGCATATATCACATTTTAAAAATCTATTGGGGTGACATTGGTTAGTAAGATTATATAGGCTTCAAGTGTACATTTCTGTGATACACAATCTGTGTATTGCATTGTGTGTCCACCACCCAGAGTCAGATCATCTTTCATCACCACGTATTTGGCCCATTTGATGCTCTGTACTCCTCCAGCTCCCTTCCCCCTGGTAACCACCACACTGTTGTCTCTGAGTTTCAGTTTTATGTCCTACATATGAGTGAAATCATACGGTTCTTGACTTTTTCTGACTTATTTCACTTAACATAATATTATCACGATCCATCCACATTGTCATAAATGGCAGTATTTTATCTTTTCTTGTGGCTGAGTAGTATTCCATTGTATATACATGCCACATCTTCTTTATTCAGTCCTCTGTCAGAGGACACTTCCATTGTTTCCAGGTCTCGGCCACCATGAATAGTGCTGCAGCGAATATAGGGGTACATACATCTTTGCGAATAAATGTTTTCAAATTTTTCAGGTAGATACCGAGAAGAAGGATTGCTGGGTCATCTGTTAACTCTATTCCTAATTTTTTGAGGAACCTTTATACTGTTTTCCTTGGGCTGTACCAATTTACATTCCCACCAGCAATAAGTGAGGGTTCCTTTTTCTCCACAACCTAACACTTGTTGTTATTAATACTTGTCTTGTTGGTAATAGCCATTCTAACAGGTGTAAGGTGGTATCTCGTAGCTTTGATTTGCATTTCCTTAATAGCTAGTGAAGTTGAGCATCCTTTTATATATCTATTGGCCATTTGTATGTCTTCTGGGGAGAAACATCTGTTCAGGTCCTCTACCCTTTTTTTAATTGGATTGTTTGTTTGGTGTTGAATTATATAGGTTCTTTATATATTTTGTATATTAACCCCTAGTCGGAGCTGCTGTCCTCAGATATCTTCTCCCATTCAGTTGGTTGCCTTTTCGTTTTGTTGGCAGTTTCTGTTGCTGTGCAGAAGCTTTTTAGTCTGACATAGTCCCATCAATTTATTTTTGTCTTTACTTCCCTTCCCTTTGGGGTCAAATCCCTAAAATCTTCTGCAAGACCAAGGTCCATAAATTTAGTATTTTTGTTCTCTTCTAGTTAATTTATTGTTTCAGATCTTTTATTTAGGTCTTTTATTCATTTGAATTAAGTTTTTTGTACCTGGGGACAAAATGTAGTCTAGTTTTACCCTTTTGCATGTATGTAGCTTTCCAATTTTCCCAGAACCGTTTATTGAAGAGGCTTTCTTTCCTTCACACATTTTGCTTATTCGTTTGTCCATCAAGGAACATTTGAGTTGCTACCACCTTTTGGTTATTGTGAATAATGCTACTCTCACATGGTGCACAAATGTCTCTCTGAGTTTTTTGGATATAAATCCAGAAGTGGGATTGTTGGGTCAAATAGTAATTCTACCTTTCATTTTTTGAGGAACCACCATGCTGTTTTCCATGGTGGCTGCACCTGTTATGTTCCCACTATGGTGCACCAGTGTTCCAGTTTCTCCACATCATCAGTAACACATATTTTCATTTATGTTTGTTTTGTATTAGCCGTCCTAGTGGATGTGAGGCGATATTCCATTGTAGTTTTTTGACTTGTCATTTCCCTAATGTTAGCGATGTTAAGAACTTTTCACATATTTGCTGGCTAGCCTTCTCTTTAGTTTTTAATTATGTCTTTGCACATAACCACAGAAACCTTAAATTCTACCCATTTTTTTAACCAGTCTCTTTCTGAAAGTTCTCTTCCATTTGACATTCTGTCTTGCATAACCCATTTATTCTTATTCTTACCCAGCTTACATATCCCTCCGTTGATTATCTAGACCATCTAGATTTTTTTAGAACCTTTTTGGGCATAATTTTTATTTATTTATGTAGTTAGTTAGTTCAACTTTTACTCAATAAATTCTCTATATAAAACTGTATGTGCAATTAGAAACTATTTCCCAGACCAGAGGAAGGAATGCTGTGTCCATGGAATGGGAAGACTCTCATACTTCTTGAGCGGCGTAACATTTGAAAATTTAGTCCCAATAATTGACTTACATATGTGCCATTTATTAATTTCAACATATTCACGTGGATCAAAATTCAAAATATTTAAAAGACTATATGAGCAGAAGTCTTTTCTACCTCTGTACTACAGCTACCAATTCTCTCTCTCTCTCTCTCTCTCTCTCTCTCTCTTTTTTAATGAGAGAATGTTTATTTAACAAGTCACAGAGGTAACAAAAAAATGAGCCGTGAAAGAAGTGAGCCAGTGGGGCTATGTGGGCTCAGGAAACAAATTACAGAGGCAAAAGGAGGACCTTGGAGCATAGGGAAAGTAAGCAAAGGTATGTGCCTGAGGGAAGAAAAAAGCACAGGCATGTTCCAGAGAGAGAGAGCTGTGTCCAGATTCCCTTGAATGGAGACAACCAAGTTATCAATTTTTACACAACTACGTAGTGTACTATAGATATTCTGCAGCACTTTTTATTTACCACTTTTACCATTTTATAGTTAGAGTGCTACACACGTGCTGGACACAGTGGTGGCAACACACTGAGTCTGGTTAAGTGGAATTCAGCCTTATAGTACAGAAAAGCTTTATCGTGTTCCTCCGAAATGGCATGCGTGTGTTGGGGGAGTGTGAGAGGCAGTGAGCCCTGTTTTCTCTTGCCCATTGATATTTCTCTCCCTACCTCTCTCCCTCCCTTCCCTTCTCTCTAAAAAATAAATAAAATCTTTTTTTAAAAATGAAAAAGAAATGTCTTCAGATTTCTTGAAAATGATTAGAAAGCATCTTTTAATTGATTTTTTTTCCCTTACAGTTGATTATGGAAGATTCCCATAAGAGTAACACTTCAGACACAGCACCGCAGCCTGCTTCAACAGTTCAGGGAGCCCATATTTCTCACATTGCTCAACAGGTAAGGCAAGGACCAGCCCGGATATTGAGCCATTTAGGAATACTGTATATGCAGATTAGTCGGATGTTTCAGATCTCTAATTACTAATGTTTAAAAAAGAACCAAGCCAAAAAAACAAAAGTTGAAATACATGGAAAGTAGATTTTATTTAAATGTCTTATCAATAGCATTCAGTTTTCTTTTATACAAAGTATATTTAATGTCAATTTAATATCTATGTACTTCTCAAAAACTTGGGAGAAGTAGATTTTATTTTATGTGGCACATCATTATTTAGATTATTTTCACCTGATTTTGTTTCTACATAAGAAAAATGAAAAAGTATTTGACTTATTGCACTAGTTGAAACAGACTAATAGTTTCAGAAGGTAAATAATTTTTTTTCTTTTTTCATTATATTTTATTGATTGTGCTATAACAGTTGTCCCAATTTTTCCCTCTTTACCCAGCACCCCCTATTCCCTCAGGCAATCCCCACACCATGTTCATGTCCATGAGTCGTGTGTAAAAAGAAGTTCTTTGGCTTCTTCATTTCTTATACTGTACTGTACATCCCCATGGCTATTCTGTAACTACCTATTTGTAATTCTTAATCCCCTCACCTCTTTGCCCATTCCCCCACACCCCCCTCCCATCTGGCAACCATCAAAACGATCTCCATATCCATGATTTTATCTCTGTTCTTCTTATTTGCTTAGTTTGCTTTTTTAGATTCAGTTATTGGCAGGTACGGATTTATTGCCATTTTATTGTTCATAGTTTTGATCTTTTCTTAAATAAGTCCCTGTAACATTTCATACAATAATGATTTGGTGATGATGAACTCCTTGTAGTTTTTTCTTGCCTGGGAAGCTCTTTATCTGCCCTTTGATTCTAAATGATAGCTTTGCTGGGTAAAGCAATCTTGGCTTAGGTCTCTGCTTTTCATGACTTTGAATATTTCTTGCCAGTCCCTTCTAGCCTGCAAAGTTTCTTTTGAGAAATCACCTAATGGTCTTACGGGAACTCCCCTACAGGTAACTAACTTCTACTCTCTTGCTGCTTTTAAGGTTTCTCTCTTTATCTTTAACCTTTGGCATTTTAATTATGCTATGTCTTAGAGTGGGCCTCTTTGCATCCATCTTGTTTGGAACTCTCTGTGCTTCCTGAACTTGCATGTCTATTTCCTTCACCAAATTAGGGAATTTTCCTTTCATTATCTTTTCAAGTAGATACCCAGTTTCTTGCTCTTGTTCTTCTCTTTCTGACACCCATATGGTGCGAATGTTGGAATGCTTGAAGTCCCAGAAGCTGCTTGTACTCTCCTTGTTTTTGGATTTTGTTTTTGTTTTTTGGATTCTTGTTTCTTCTAGTTGCTCTGATTGGTGGTTTTTTGCTTCCATACGTTGCATATCATTGATTTGATTCTTGGCTTCATCTACTTTACTGTTGTTTCCTTGTAGATTGTTCTTTATTTAAATCAGTGTAACATTCATTTCTGACTGGATCCTTTTTATTCTGCTGAGGTCCTCACTAAGTTTTCTGAATATCCTTCTAAGCAGTGTTTGGAACTCTGCATCTGATAGATTGCTTATCTCCATTTTGTTCAGTTCTTTTTCTGGAGTTATGATTTGTTCTTTCATTTGGACCATGTTTCTATCTCCTTATTTTGGCAACCTCCCTCTGTTTGTTTCAATGTGATATGTAGAGGTGCTATGACTCTGTGTCTTGGTAGTGTGGACTAATATAGTAGGTGTCCTTAGGGCCCAGTGGCAAAGCCTTCCCTATTACCCAAGCTGGATACTTGAGGTATACCTTCTGTGCGAGCTGAGTACAGCCTCCTCTTGTAGTTGAGCCTTGGTTGCTGTTGGCAGGTCAGTGGGAGGGATTTACCCAAGCCAGTCAGCTGTAAGGACTGGCTGTGACCACTGACCACCTATCTCTACCCTCCATGGAAGATCAGCTGTGCTGGAGCAGGGTGGTGGTGTGCCAACATAGTCTGTAGCTGTCCACTGGGTACACAGGCTCAGGGGTTTCCCAGATGGTGCAGGCCAAGGTCATCCCCAAACTGTGTTCTGCTCAGGGCCACCCTGCATGAGCTATAAAGCAATCTGCCAAAGGCTGCTACTTGTGCCGGACATGGAGATTCCCAGGTGAAGCCAGGCTGTGATTGTAGGCTGGCTGCTACTAATGCCAGGTCTAGGGCCACTTGAAAAGAGGTTTGAGGGTTAGGGGCTCCCTGAGGCTGGCCGTTGATTGTTTTGAGAGTCCTTAGGAAGTTGTGGAAATTGAGCCAAGACCAGCCATTCATATGAAAAAGTCAGCTTGGGTGGGCCCTTAAGTTGAATGGGGCAGATCTCCAGGGTGGGATAAACAGTGTTAGCCAGGCTGATGGAGTCTCAGATATGGCACCCTGCCTGCCATCTCTGTGGCTCTGTGAGAGAGGGTTCAGAAAAGGGACAATGACCTTTGTCCACCTTTCTGTCTTGGAGAAAGCTGTCCCCCAGCTCTCACCCTGATGTCAACAATTCAGTTCCTCCCTGTATGCCACTGGTACCTTTTCAAGCTGCTACCCCAGTGTTAGAACTCAGAGGGAGTGAGTCTGAGTAAGTTCATGTGTGGGTTCTTTAACAGGAATTGCTTGGGACTCCAGAAATTTCTTCCACTGATTCAGTCCTGCTGCTTTTTGCAGCCAGAAGTTAAAGGGACTTATCTTCCTGGCACTGGGGCCCTGGGCTAGGAAGCCTGGTGTCAGGCTGGGATTCCGAGCTCCCATGATATCCCTCCTAAATTTTTATGCACCATATGTTGGTATGGGACCAGCCTGTTCTACATCTCCTCCCCTCCTGCCTGTCTGGATGGATGTGGTTTCTTTAATTCTGTAGTTGTCAGACTTGCTTTCAACTCCATTTCTGACAGTACTGAGTAATGGCTGTTCTATAGTTTAAAACAGTTTAGTTGTAATTTTGATGTGGTTGTGTGAGGTGACAAGCCGTGCCTGTGCTGCCATCTTAACCAGAAGTCCTCAGGAGGTAAATTTCAGTTCAGTAGATTTTGTGGATATACAGAAAATGTTGTTGTTGAACTGGAAAATAGGCATATTTATTAGAGGATTTAAATTAACAGGCATGCATATTGAGAAACACGATATTTTTTAAATTTCAAATTATCTGACCCATGCACCTGACCCAATTTAAGGAAAATAACTGACAGGATTTGTTGCCAGTGGTAAGATATAAACTTTCAAGCAAAAGTAGAATTTTGGAAAACTTATTCACCATTATAAACTTGACAGTTTCCCAGAAATTACAGATTTTTAATTATAAAATTATGTTACAAAGTCACTTATGGGTATAAGATCTATTCCAGGTGCAAGACTGACCAGTGGATTTTAACATTAACAGAATATTAACACAAAGTTCAGATTGTACATTGTAAACAAATTTTAAGAGACTATAAACGGTTGAGTATTGATGTGGTATCAAAGAAGAATATCCACAATTATCTGAAAAGACTATTAAAACACTGCTCCTCAACTAAAACAACATATGGCAACATATTTAATGTAGAAGCAATAAAAGAATTTAGCCATTTTCCATTAACTCAAACATTAAGGAGATTTGCAAAGATGTAAAACAGTGCTATTTCTCTCACAAATTTTGGCAGGGAAATTTAGTTATATTAATGAAAATATGTTATTTATGCTAACTTCTGATGGATTTATGGTTATTTTAAAAGAAACTATTAAATATTTTTTAAATTTCTGTTTTAATTTTAAATGTGAGTATTAGTAGAAAAAATTCACATAAATAAAAGTTCTTTGAGGTCATCAGTAATTATTGAGAGTGTAAAAGGCCCTTGAGACCAAAAAGTTTGAGAGCTAAGAACCTAAAGGGTCACTTCTTTAAGCTTGATGCATCCTTCTCTGTTATTTAGCTATATCTGTAAAGAATGACAGTATCATTTTCAGATGGTACTGGAAAAATAATGATAGAGTCTTTCAGTTGCCTTTCTTTTATTAGAATCCTTCAAAGAAATGTTTCAGTTTAGTTAGCTTAGTTATGTATCTTATTTTTGTTACATGTGAATGTTTTCCAAGTTTCCTCAGAAGTGTATTTACACTATTAGAATAAGTAACTTCTATAAATAACTGTACAATGATTTTTAAAAATAATGTCACTGCCTGTATCCAAAATATCCTTATGGTTTAACTATAAAGCTCTAAATTTGCTATGAAAGCATTGTCTAATATCTAACCATATTTATTCAGTCATTCAGTTTAAGCTGGGGATGCAGCAGTGAACAAAAGTCTTAGCTCTCATGGAACTTAATTCTGGCCTTGGGGAGAGAGGCCATACAACAGATAATAATGGGCAGGATGTGTGCGGAGACTAGTAAAGCAGGGTAGGAAGCATAGGGAGTTATTGGTGGGGGCAGTGGGACTTGCCTTTTTATATAAGGTAGTCAGAGAAGTCCTGTCTGTGGAAACACCTGTACGATTGCATGGACCAACACTGTAAAAGTCTGAGACTGACAGGTGCTTGGCATAGTTAAGGAATAGCAAGAAAGCCAATGTGGTACAAGAAGGAAGAATGAGGAGAGAGCCACACAAGATGTGGCAGAGAGGGGGGTGAAAAGGGAGAATGCCTGATAATGTAGATCTTACATGCTACTGTGAGATTTTTGGTTTGTTTTCTCCTCTGAAAGCTGTCTTATAAAGGAGACCAACCATAAAGTGATAAATGTTACAATGTGTTATGCATGCAGTGCTATGAAAGCACGGAACTTCTTCAGGGAGGACTTCACAGAGGAGGTGACATTCGAGGTGTACCTCCAAGGGTGTGTCTACAACCCACTTGTGGAAATCTCACACAGGACCTTCTGAGCTGCATTCAGTTAACATAAATATGTTTCCAGTTGACACATGAAGCTTTTTTAGAAACCTGTGTAAGATTTTTGGTTTTTAGTCTGGGCAAGATGGGGAACTTTTGGAGTGTTTTGAGTAAAAACATTGGTTGGCTGATATTTTAACAAGCTCACCCTGGCTGCTTTGTGGAGTGGAAGCAGGAAAACCATTTGGGAGGCAGTTCAGTGAAGTGCCTGCGAAACAGTAGTGACTGGGACCAGTGTGGTAGCAGTGGTGGTGCTGAGATCAGCTTAGAGTCTCCATGTAATCTGGTTGTAAAGCCAGCAGTGTTTGCTTTTGGATTTGATGTGAGTTTTAGAGGAAAAAAGGAGTCAAGATTGACTATACAGTTCTTGGTGTGAGTACAGTTTGTGGTGTGGGAATGGAGTTGCCATTTATTGAGATGGACAGCACTGGAACATGTTTTTCTTTTCTTTTTGAGACGTTGACAATTAGGGGGTTGGCTTGTAAAGTTTGTGATACTATCTGTATTAGTTTTCTGTGTGGAACACAAATTACTGCACACTTAGTGGCTTGAAACACAGATTTATTATCTCACAGTTTCCGTGGAGTCAGCCATGTCTTAGCTGGATTTTCTGCCTCTGAGTTTCACCAAGCTACAGTCAAGGTGGCTAGGGCTAGGGTCTTATCGGGAGGCTAGACTGAAGAGCACTCTATTTCTGAGTTCACTCAGATTGTCGGTAGAATTCCTTTTGTTGAAGTTGTAGGACTGGAGGCACAATTTTTTTCATTGGCTGTTGGCTGGAGGCCACCATGAATTCAGAGACTGCCTTCAGTCTGCTGCCATGTGGCCCATCTGCCAGCAGTTCACATCAGGGCAGCCTGCTTCCGAAAGTCCAAAAGAGTGAGAATGAGTCTGCTAGCAGACAGAGTCTTGCAGTATAACATAATCAAGGGAAGGATATTCCCTTCCTTTGCCATAAAACAACATAATCACAGAAATGACATCCCATCATTTTTGCCTTATTGTTTTTTTTAAGTATATTTTATTCATTATTCTATTACAGTTGTCCCAATTTTTCTCCCTTTGCCCCCCTCCAGCAGGTACCACCTTCCCTCCAGCATACCCCCCTTTAGTTCATGTCCATGGGTTGTACATATAACTTCTCTGGCTTTATTTCCTATTCTATTCTTAACCTCCTCCTGTCTTTTTTGTACCTACCAATTATGCTTCTTATTCCCTGTACTTTTACCACATTCTCCCCTCTCGGACTCCCCATTGATAACTCTCCATGTGATCTCCATTTCTGTTCCTATTCCAGTTGTTTGCTTAATTTGTTTTTGTCTTTGCTTTTTAGGTTCAGTTGTTCATACTAGTGAATTTTTTGTCATTTTACTGTTCCTAGTTTTGATCTTCTTTTTCTTAAGATAAGTCTCTTTAGCATTTCATAATAAGGGCTTGGTGATGATGAACTCCTTTAACTTGACCTTTATCTGAGGAGCACTTTATCTGCCCTTCCATTCTGAATGATAGCTTTGCTGGATAGAGTAATCTTGGATGGAGGTCCTTGCCTTTCATGACTTCGAATACTTCTTTCCAGCCCCTTGTCTATAAGGGGTTTTTTTGAGAAATCAGCTGATAGTCTTACGGGAACTCCTTGTAGGTAACTGTCTCCTTTTCTCTTGTTGCATTTAAGACTCTCTCCTTCTCTTTGATCTTGGGTAACTTAATTATGATGTGTCCTGATGTGTTCCTCCTTAATTCCAACTTCATTGGGACTCTCTGAGCTTCATGGAGTTGCATATTTCCTTCACCAGATAGGGGAAGTTTTCCTTCATTATTTTTTCAAAAAACTTTTCAATTTCTTGCTCTTCATCTTTTCCATCTGGCATCCTTACGATTCAGATGTTGGAATGTTTAAAGTTGTCCCAGAGGCTCCTAAACCTCTCCTTATTTTTTTGAATTCTTGTTTCTTCATTCTGTTCCGTTTGAATATTTATTTCTTCCTTCTGTTCTAAATCATTGATTTGAATCCCAGTTTCCTTCCCTTCACTGTTGGTTTTCTGTATATTTTTCTTTATTTCACTTTGTATAGCCTTCACTTCTTCCTTTATTTTGCATCTGTACACAATCATTTCCTTTTATTCTTTTTTTAAATTACTTTATTGATGTTCAGTTAGTTATCTGCATTTCCCCCCACCACTCCCTCCCACCCCAGCCAAACCCACCTCCCTCCCTTGCTTCCACGCTCCCCCTTGGTTTTGTCCAGGTGTCCTTTATAGTAGTTCCTGAAAACCCTTCCCCCTACCATACTCTCCCCCCTCCCCTCCCCTCCGCCTATTGTTAGATCGTTCTTAATTTCAATGTCTCTAGTTATATTTTATTTGCTTTTTTTCTTTTGTTGATTACGTTGCAGTTAAAGGTGAGATCACATGATGTTTGTCCCTCACCGCCTGGCTTATTTCACTTAGCATAATGCTCTCCAGTTCCATCCGTGCTGTCACAAAGGGTAGGAGCTCCTTCTTTCTTTATGCTGCATAGAATTCCATTGTGTAAATGTACCATAGTTTTTTGATCCACTTATTTACTGATGAGCACTTAGGTTGCTTCCAGCACTTGGCTATTGTAAATTGTGCTACTATGAATATTGGGGTATAGAGGGAAGGATTGGTATTTCAAGGCTCTTAGGGTATAATCCCAGCTGTGGAATTGCCAGGTCAAAAAGCAGTTCCATTTTTAGTTTTCTGAGGAAATTTCATACTGTTTTCCACAGTGGCTGTACCAGTCTACATCCCCACCAACAGTGAACTAGGGTTCCCTTTTCTCCGCATCCTCTCTAACACTTGTTTGTTGATTTGTTATTATAGCTATTCAGACCAGTGTGAAGTGGTATCTCATTGTGGCTTTAATTTGCATCTCTTTGATGGCTAGTGATGCTGAGCATCTTTTCCTATGTCTCTGGGCCCTCTGTATGTCCTCCTTGGAGAAGTATCTGTTCAAGTCTTTTGCCCATTTTTTAATTGGGTTTTTTTTTTTCCCATCATCTTGGAGTGAAGTCTGTATACAGTCACTTCTGTGAGTATCCTGATTACCAGTGTTTTGAGCTCTGTATCTGATAGGTTGGCTATCTCCTCATCACTTTGGTTTTATTTATTTTTTTATTTTTTTAAAGATAAATGTTTTTTGTACTTCTTAAAAGATTTATTTATTTATTTATTTTTAGAGAAAAGAGAAGGGAGGGAGAAGGAGAGGGGGAGAAACATCAATGTGTGGTTGCCTCTCACACACCCACAACTGGGTACCTGGCCCACAACCCAGCCATGTATCCTGCCTGGAAATTGAACACATAACCCTTTGGTTCACAGTCCTGCACTCAGTCCACTAAGCCACACCAGCCAGGGCTCATCTCTTAGTTGTTTTTCTGGAATTTTGATCTGTTCTTTAATTTGGGCCATATTTCTTTGTTTTGGTGCACCTGTTACATTGTAAAGGGCAGAGACTTAAGTATTCTCCAGGGTGGGGCAACCCACTTCACTGCATTGTGATGCTGTATGTGGGGGAGGGGTCAGAGAGGAAACAATGCCACTTGCTTGGCTCATATCCCACCTTCAGTTACCTCTCCATGCTACCCACAAGTGAACTGGGCTCCTTCTGTTGCTGATTCCCAGGTGGATGGGTTTGTGTACATTTTAGGACCCTGTGGGTCCCTCCAACAAACTCTCCTGTGAGACTGGGAGTTTCTTGAGCTGCTGCAATCCCCACAGGATTTTACAGCCAGAGGTTTTCAGGCTTCATTTCCCTACACTGAAACCCTGAGTTGTGGGGTCTGTCTTGCTCTGCAGTTATTCCTCCTGGTTTATGCACATGAGAATGTGGGACCACCCAGTCTGCCAGCTCTTCTTGTGTCCTTTTCTCCCCAGCTGCCCTTCTCCATCCCTTCTACCAGTCTGGATGTATGTTTCTTCTTTAACTCTTTGGTTGTCGGACTTCCATACAGTTTGTTTTTCTGGCAGTTCTGGTTGTTTTTTGTTTTTAAATTGGTGATTGTCCTTCTTTTGGTCGTGCAGGGAAGCAAAGCATATTTACCTATGTCTCTGTCTTGGCTGGAAGTCCCATCTTTGCCCTATTCTATTGGTTAGAAACAAGTCACAGGTTCCTCCCACAACTCTGTATAACTCAGGGGGCGAGTGTTATACAGAGACATGAACACTAAAAGGTAGGGATTATGGAGGCCAACTTAGACATACAAGTATATTTGTTCAATTGACAGTTGGATAGATAAGGACTGGCGTCTAGGAGATAGGTCCAGACTAGAAATGTAAATTTAGGAGTTGTGGATATATAGGTGGCATTCAAACTCATGGAGGTGATTTCCGGCTTTTACTTAGGATGTAGAAAGAAACAGTATTGAACGCACCCTAAAATAAGCTGTAATGTAGAAAATCATAATTTCTCTCAACCCATCAGAGGTGGGATTTGGGCATGGTTTACCTGTAGCAGAGGATAGGAAGAAGAAAGGGCTTCCTTCTACAGAAGGAAAGAAGAATTCAGTTATATTTTTAATGAATTGCTAAAGTCTAAGTGTAGGCTAGCATGATATTAGAACCCTTGGGAACTGCAGGCACAAGGGTAGGTAACACCCACTTGTAGCTTTTCTTCAAGTGAAACCAGAAAAATCGACATTCATGCTGCCTATTACTACCAGAACCAATAAGTAGAGACAAGGATTGAATCTTTATGGGTGCTTGATTCAAATGCTGGGGATCTGAGAAGACGGCAGGTTATGTACCCTCAAAAACCATCTTAACACCTCATCTCAAGCTTACCTTTTTATAGGGAGAAGGAAAGGGTAGGTGAGGGGTTTGGGAAATGGTTAATCAGATAAGATTTGCAGTCCTGCAGCCATTTTCCTAGTATTTCCTTATCTGCTGATCAGCAGTTCTTTAGCTGAGCCCCTCCCTGGAACACAGTGGCTCACATTATCCTGGGGCACAAAGGTTAAATTGTGGACCTCCTGGAGTCATCTAAGTCTTGCATTGCAGTTCCAGGAACAACAGTTTTTCATATGCATTAATCACTTAAGCCTATCAACTATGACTGAAACTAAAATTTTCAACTCTGGAGTTCCCCTATCACAAGGATTTTCAGCAGTTGCTCTTGAGAAAGATTGGTAGAAGCAAAGGAGACCAGGGGGAGCTTTATTACCTGGTACAGGCCTGCCTGGACCCTTTTTCCATATGGAAAACAGCTTTAAGCTACTGGGGGAAAGAAGTAAATCCCATTTTCCATTGTGGCTGGCACATGTGAAAAGAAAAGAAAACTTATAAACTCTGAGGGAAGGGCAAGAAACTGTATTAGGTTCAGATCATTAATTTGCCTATTCCTGAGAGAAAGCCCCACCCACTGAGACCCAGATATGTATGGCATGAACCTGGGTTCAGAATAACAGAGCACCTTTCCCCTGCTAGTGACTAAATCAACAGCACTTTACCCATGGGGAGGGAAAAGAGCATGGAGAGAGCCTCTGGGGCAGGTGTACAGAGAAAGCCTAAAGCTAAGGGTAGAATAAGAACATTGAGAAAACTCTCTGGCAAACCAGCACCCACTCTAAGCGGTAGGTAGGTCACAGTAGAGGAATTTGAAGCTGATACTACACATAATCATTCATAACAGGAAAATGCAAACCCAGCCTCAATTTCTGAATAGATTGACCCCATCCCTGCCTTCTCCCACCCACCTCCCAAAAGCTAGTAGAAGAGCCCTGGTGGGATTGTTCGGTTGGTTGTAGTATCGTTCCATGCACCAGTTGGTTGCAGGTTTGATCCCTGATCAGGGCACATACCTAGGTTGTGGTTTCAATCCTCAGCCATGGCATGTCTGGGAGGTATCCAGTGTTTCTCACATCAGTGTTTCTCTTCCTCTCTCTCTCCCACCCCCTTCCTCTCTAAGGTCAACAAAGGTATCCTTGGGTGAGGATTAAAAAAATAGCTAGTAGAAGAGGGGTGCCCATTTTCAGGCATGAATACTATTTCTTTATACTGTCTTACAGCTATATCCACCATTCATACAAAAATTATGAAACGTGCAAAAATAAAAATAACCACTGTCAAAAAAAATCAATAAATTGAGTATAACCCAATTGTTAAAACTATCAGAGAATGAGTTTAAAATAACAATGAATAACATATTAAAGGCTCTAGTGGGAAAGATGGACAACATATATGAGCAGGTAGTGAATTTCATCAGAGGAATGGACTCCATATGAAAGAGTCTCATGGAAATGCCAGAAATAAAAATTATGACATAAAGGGAATATGTTTGGGGGCTTATTAGTAGACTTGACACATACGCAGAAAGAACTGGTGAACATGAAGATAGGTCAACAGAAATTCATCCAAACTTTAAAAAAAGTGGGGAGAAAAACAACAGAGCATCCCAGAGCTGTGGGACAATATATATTTAACATAAGTGTAAGTGAGGTCATGGGACTGGGTGAGGTGACTACAGTCAGAGAGAAGGTCCGTGGATTTCACTCTGGGGCTCTCCAGACTTGAGGTTGGGGAGATTACATGGGCATGATCAGTGAGGTAAGAGAAATTGGGATATTGGAAATTAAGAATAAGGTGATGATCAGTTGTGTAAAATGCTACCGGTAGGTCAACTGAGGAGTAAAAATTACCTGTTACATAGTCGATCCTCATTATTCAAGGATTCTGTGTTTGCAGATTTGCCTACTTGATAAAATTATTTGTAACCCTAAAATCAGTACTCAAAGTACTTTTGTGGTCATTAGTGGAGATACACTGAGTGGTGAAAATTTTAAAGCACTTCTCATATGCCTTCCTAGCTGAAGTCGAAAAGACAGTGCTCTGTCTTATTTTAGCTCTCATTCTGTAAACAATTCCTTGTGTGGACTTCCGGTCAAGATGGAGGCATGTATAGACACGCTTTACCTCATTGCACAACCATAGAAAGAATTACAGCTAGATCTCAAAACAAATAACATCTAGAACTGTCAGAAAATTGAGCCATATGGGAATCTGACAACCAAGCATTTAAAGAGCCACATTCATCCAGACAGGTAGAAGGAGTGGAGTCACAGGGACGGGTGGAGGGGTGGCAGAACAATGGTCCCACATTCATGTATGGTGGGTAAAAATCAGGAGGGATACTTTGGGAGCAAGCAATCCCAGGCCAGACTACACAGCCCAAGGTTTCAGTGCCAGGAAGATAAATCCCTATAACTTCTGGCTGTAAAAACCAGTGGTGGTTGGGGTGGTGGAAGAAACTCCCAGATTTTCAGGAGACTCTACTTAAAGGGCTGCATGACTTAGGACATGTGCAAACCTACCCACTCTGGGATTCACCACCAAGACAACAGCTGGAAGGGGACCAGTTGCATATGGGAAGTGGGTGAAGTGACTGGAAATGGAGCATGTGCTGGGAAAACCTCCAGAAGCAAGGCAGCAGCATGGCCCCTCTCTGAGATCTCCCCCCATCCCCCACAGAGTCACAAAGCAGTAAAGTGGGTTGTCCCACCCTGGCAATTACCTTAGGCTCTGCCCCCACACAGTTTACAGGTGAGTTTTCTACAATAGGCTAAGACCCGGAGAGTCAGAGTAGCTCTACCTAAAACACAGAAACACAGGGAGTCTGCCAAATTGAGGAGACAAAGAAATATGGTCCAAATGAAAGAACAGAAAAAAAACCCAGAAAAAGAACTGAATGAAACAGAGATAACCAACCTATCAGAGGCAGTGTACAAAACACTGGTCATCAGGATGCTCAGAGAACTCACTGAGTGCGGCAACAAAATAAAAAAGACCAAGGAAGAAATGAAGGTTACACTAAGTGAAAAAAAATCTATAGAGAACCAACAGTGGAAGGGGTGAAGCTGGGATTCAAATCAACGATTTGGAACATGAGGAAGAAATAAGTATTCAACCAGAACAGTAAGAAGAAACAAGATTTCAAAAAAAATGAAGTAATGTAAGAAGCCTCTGAGACATCTCCAAACGTACCAACATCCAGATCATTTGGGGTGCTAGAAGGAGAAGAGGAAGAGCAAAAACTGAAATCTTATTTGAAAGAATAATGAAAGAAAACTTCCCTAATTTGGTGAAGGAAATAGCCATAAAAGTCCAGGGAGCACAGAGAGTCCCAAACAAGTTGGACCCAAAGAAGACCACACCAAGACACATCATAATTAAAATGCCAAAGGTTAAAGATAAGAGAGAATCTTAAAAGCAGAGAGTTACCTACAAAGGAGTTCCCACAAGACTGTCAGTTGATTTCTCAAAAAAAAAAAACTTTGCAGGCTAGAAGGAACTAGCAAGAAATATTCAGAATGATGAAAAGCAAGGATCTACAACCTAGATTATTCTGTCTAGCAAAGCTACCATTCAGAATGGAAGGGCAGATAAAGTGCTTCCCAGACAAGGTAAAGCTAAAGGAGTTCATCATCACCAAACCATTATTACATGAAACGTTAAAGGGACTTATTTAAGAAAAAGAAGATCAAAACTATGTACATTAAAATGGCAACAAATTCACAACTGTCAACAGCTGAATCTAAAAAATAAAGGAAGCAAACAACCAGAACAGGAACAGAATCATAGATATGGAGATCATTTGGAGGGAATAGGGGGAAAGGTGCAGGGATTAAGAAGCACAATTGGTAGCTACAAAATACACAGGGAGGTTAAGAATAGTATAGGAAATGGAGAAGCCAAAGAACTTATATGCACAGCCCCGTGACATGAACTAAGTGGGGGAGGAATTGCTGGAGGGAAGGTGGTACCAGTGGAGGAGGGCAAAGGGAGAAAAATTGGGACAACTGTAATAGCATAATTAATAAGCGATACTTAAAAAAACATTTTTGTGTGCTAGTTAGTGTCTGATTTTTGCATTTTTGTGCTTTTTGTTGGTGATTTTGCTGTTTAAAATAGCCTGAAAGCATAGCTCTGAAGTGTTGTCTAAGTGCAAGTGCACTGTGCTGACCTTACAGAGAAAATACTTATGTTAAGATGTTTCATTCAGGCATGAGCTGTAGTGCTGTTAACCATGAGTTCACTGCTAATGAACTAACAATGTATGTATATAAGGTTTCTTTAAACAGAAACACACATAAAACAAGGTTATATGTTGACCAATTGATGAAAATGTGCCCAGAGGTTTCGAGGAACCTTACCTTCTATTTTCCCTGGGAGCAGTGGTTCAGAATTTGTCAGTTCAGTGTACAAGGTGACTTTACAGAACAAAACTACCACACATAACAAGAATGGACTCTATCTGGCAACATGGAGTTAATTGAAAACTTTGACAGGCTATTTTAATGTGAGTGGGGATAAAAATCTAATTGGATCCAAGAGAGCATAAAGAGAGAGGGGAGAAAATGCGTAGGCAAAGTCATTGCGCACAATATGGATAGACAACTCCTTCCAGGAGTTTTGCTGCAAAATGGAGCTAAAAAGTGAAATTGCTGGAGAGGGTTATAGATTATGGAAGTTTTCTTTTTATTAGTACTTTTTAAGATGGGAGGAATTAACAGCCTGTTTGTATACCAATGGGAATGATAAAGGGGAGAAATTTGATGATACTGGGGAGAAAGGACAGTCCTGTGATGATGTCTGTGAGGAGGGAAAGAGATGAAAATTAGTCTACAATAGAATTTATTTTATGTGAGTACAAGTACATCAGAATAAGAAGGTAAATACAGATTAGGCAGGTAGATTTGAGATGATATATACCCTAAAGTTTAGTTTTGATAATGTCTTTGTTTTTCAGTAAAATGAAATGCTTTGAGAAGATAGGGAGGAAGGATAAAATTATCTGCTAAGGCAGCAGGACACATAAGTGGTCGACTTGAGATTACTGATCATGGATTTAAAGATTTTATTTATTATAGACAGAAGGGAGGAAGAAAGAGAGAGAGAAACACCAACATGTGAGAGAAACATTGACTGGTTGCCTCATGCTCCCAACTGGGGACCTGGCCTGCAACCGAGGCAGTTGCCCTCACCCAGAATCAAACTGGTGACTTTTCAGTTTGCAGGCCGACGATCAATCCACTGAGCCTCTCCAGCCAGGGCTGATGGTGGATTTAAAGTGAGATTATTAAGCTAAATTGTGTGTTTTTCTTCAGTCAGATTCAGGTAATGTATTTGCATAGCAGTTACAGGCATAGAGTAATAGAGGAGGTGAGTTAATGGGGTTGTTTAGTCAAAGGACTGCAGAGAAGCAAGAAAATACAAGGACATTAGAGATGTGAGATATAATGCTGGACCTTGAAATTTAAGCTGTATAAGAAAGGAAGTGGTGACTTGCTAGGGTCAAGAGCAGGAAAGATAGTAAGCTAAATGGATAGTAAGCTATAGGTTCTTAGGGAGTCCAAGAATTCTTGAGAGTCCTATTAGAGGTAGTGAGTTGGAAGTAAGTGGTACTCAGAGAGAGGGATACTTGAATTTGAGATTATAGAGGGTTGTGTTTATTAGTAATAATGAGGTTTAAGTAAGTGGTTCTCAACTGGAGTGGTATTGCTCCCCAACTGAGATGTCGAGAAATTTGTGGGGGTGCGTTGCCATTGGCATTTAATGGTCAGAGGCTAGAGATACTTGATGTTTTGCCTTAGCAGGATTAGCACATTGGAAGAATTGTTTCTAAACAGACATTTCCCAACCTTTAGAAACCCAGTATAAAGTATGACACTGGGAGTGGATGGCTGAGGAGAGTGGAAGACAGGGCTCTGGAGGAGAGGAATCAAAAACAGGCTTGGGCATGGAAGGGTACTGGATGTTGCATATTAAGATCCCCACAAATTGTATCAGTAGTATTGGAGAGAATACAGTGACTAACGTATTCAGGTCTTAAAGAAATAAGGACACATGACCACTACATGGACATCCTGCTGTTGTGAGTCTCAAAGATTGGAGTTTTATGGAAGGAAGTTTTCTGAATGGACAGTTACCTGAAAGTAGCAATTAAAAGCCAAGGAAACACCCACGCTATCTGTCCAGTCATTGTAGAGAAGTGCAGGAGAGAGCTATAGGGAAGGCAGTGCTCTTCAGCAGAGAGCTGAGGTTTAATTAAGGCTGGAAGGTAAAGGGGGGGAACTGAATACTTGCTAAATTTCATTTAATTACAAAGCATATGTAGATTGAGAGGCAGTGTTGCTTTGTGGAAAGGACAATGGATGCAGTCTGGCCTGGTCTGAATCCTGGTTTTGTCACTTAGTAACTCTGGAACACTAACTGTCACTTAACTTACTTGGACTTCACGTTCATCAACTGAAAGTTAAGGGCATGTAACTTGGCGAACTCATAAGGTCTTTTCCAGCTCATAACTTTCAGTGATTCTCATGCTGTAAAGAAATTTGTATACTTTAATCATGTGTGATTGGGGAAAATTATAGTAACAGCTAACATTTATTGAGTGTCCATGGTGTGCTAGGTGCATTTCTAAGCATTTTACACGTTTTTAATGTCTTCAAACCTCATGTCAACCTGCCCACCTTCCTTTTATAACTCCTGTTTTAGAAGTCACACAACCAGTTGGGCTAGAGACATGGTTTGAATTCCATCAGTTTGACTTCTGTCACAGTTTGGGTTTCCCAGGAAGCAGACTATGAGAGGGAGACTGACATGCAGGTTTATTAAGGAGTCCTCGTGAGATAACTACGTTTGGAGGGGAGAGAAAGAAAGAGAAGGAAGAAGGATTCAGTGGAGGGAGAATTTGCACTGTGATTCAGTCTCAATGGACAGAGAGCTTTGAAGCTGAAATAATTCTTAAGAATTGGGAAAAGGGAGCAGCCAGGCATTTGTATCACTGTGGGGCACTTGTAATTGGATCTCAGGAAGGGAGTGTGTGCAACCTCGAGCAAGGTGACTCACCAGTCCCAAAGAGAACTGAAAACTGAACAGTGGCTGTCCTGCAGCTGCTGGGGAATAAGTCCGACTAGTAAAGGGGATGTGGGAGTGTCTAGGACAGCACCGGAGTCTGCAATCACCATAGTCCTTTACTGTCTCCAGGAAGAGGACGAGGATAAATGAGGTTGGTTGAGGAAATTACAGGTACACTTGGCTCCAAAACACTTTTATAACAAATTGATCTTCATTCCATTGATATTTTTGACATGAGAATTTAACCCAAGGTTTGTCCGAGGGTATGCTGAGAATGTGTGTACGGGCAACAGAGCTTTTGGTATCCTTTCTTACCTGGAGATTCTCCATCTAATGTCTTTGACGTTCTTGGTCATCTGGGTTTTACTTTTCAGTAAAGACAGATCCTCCTGTAGAGTCTGTTAGAAATCTAGGTGAATTTATTTGGATGTTTGCAGCGGGATGGTATGGGGGAGTAGAAGAACGATTTTTCCTTATTTGCGTAACAGGGTCTTTCATAGAACCAGAACTTTTAAATTTTGATTAGGTCCAATTTTTCAATTTTTCTTTTTATGGATTTTTGGTATCTCAGAATTCTTTGTCTTGTCCTAAATTTCAGAGATTTTTTTTCCCTTAAAAGTTTTGTGGTTTTATATTTTACATTTAAATCCATGGTTCTTTTAAAGTTTACTATTGTTTGGATTTCAGGTGGTTTTGTCTCTGTTTTTGCCTGTGAATATACAACTACTACAGCGCCTTTGTTGAAAAGAGTACCCTTTCTCCTCCACTGAATTGCTCTAGCACCTTTGTCAGGAATCAGTTGGGGGTGTGTGTGTGTGTGTGTGTGTGTGTGTGTGTCTGGTCATGGGTTCTTTCTTGTGTTCCACTGATCTGTATGTCGGTCTTGGTTACTGTGTACAGTCAGCCTTCTCAGACAGTGTTTTACTTTCTGATTGTTTCCAAACTAACTTCAAAACAATAACAATGTATTGATTGTTACAGCCTATGTAAAATTGAAATATATGACAAGAATGATACATGAGATAGGAAGAATGAATTGGTAATATATAATGCCAAGGCCCTTTTACTGCACATGAAATGGTGTGATTTTATTTGAAAATGAATTAATATAATTTAATATTGTATGTTGCCTAGCGTAAACAATAAGAAAATTTTTAACAGAGGTATAAACAATATGTTACATGCAGAAATAAAATGACATCATAAAATATGCTCAATCAATATCAGAGTACAGAATAAAAGGAAACAGAACAATATAAATCTTCACATAAAAAACAACTAGCAAAATGGTAGTTTTTATTTTTAAAAAATTTTTAAAGAGTTTATTTATTTGTTTTTAGACAGAAAGGAAGGGAGGGAGAGAAACATCAATGTGTGGTTGCCTCTTGCATGCCTCCTACTGGGCACCTGGCCTGAAACTTGGGCATGTGCCCTGACTAGAAATTAAATTGGCAACCCTTTGGTTCACAGGCTCACTCTCAATCCACTGAGCCACACCAGCCAGGGCAAGATGGTGGTTTATAATCCAAATATATCAATAATCAGTTTAAATGTGAATGGTCTAAATATACTAATTAAAAAACAAAAATTGTCAGATTGGATAAGGAACAATTTTTTTCTTTATGTAGTCTGCAAAAATGTACTTTCCTTTTTTTATTATATTTTATTGATTATGCTGTTAAAGTTATCCCAATTTTCCCCCTTTGCCCCCCTCCAACAAGCACCCCCCACTACCCGCATTCCCTCAGGCAATTCCCACACCATGTTCTACACATGAGTCATGTGTAGAAAGAAGTTCTTCAGCTTCTTCATTTCCTATACTGTACTTTACATCCCCATGACTATTCTGTAACTACCTATTTGTACTTCTTAATCCCCTCACCTCTTCACCCATTCCCCCAGACCTCTCTCCCATCTGGCAGCCATCAAAACAATCTCCACATCCATGATTCTGTCTCTGTTGTTCTTGTTTGCTTAGTTTGTTTTTTAGATTCAGTTGTTGACAGGTATTTATTGCCGTTTCATTGTTCATAGTTTTGATCTTCTTTTTCTTAAATCCCTTTAACATTCCATACAATAATGATTTGGTGATGATGAACTCCTTCAGTATTTTCTTGTCTGGAAAGCTCTTTATCTGCCCTTTGATTCTAAATGATAGCTTTGCTGGGTAGAGCAGTCTTGGCTGTAGCTCCCTGCTTTTCATCACTTTGAATGTTTCTTGCTGTTCCCTTCTAGCCTGCAAAGTTTCTTCTGAGAAACCAGCTGACAGTCTTATGGGAACTCCCCTGCAGGTAACTAACTGCTTTTCTCTTGCTGCTTTTAAGAATCCCTTTATCTTTAACCTTTGGCATTTTAATTATGCTATGTCTTAGAGTGGGCCTCTTTGCATCCATCTTGTGTGGGACTCTGTGCTCCCTGGACTTGCATGTCTATTTCCTTCACCAAATTAGGGGAGTTTCCTTTTATTATTTTTTCATACAGATTTCCAACTTCTTGCTCTTTCTCTTCTCCTTCTGGCAGCCACATGGTGCCAATGTTGGAATGCTTGAAGTTGTACCAGACTCTGCTTATACTATCCTTGGGGGAGAGGGGGGAGATTGGATTCTTTTTTCTTCTTCTTGTTGTCCTGATTGGTGGTTTTTTGCTTCCTTATGTTGCATATCATTGATTTGATTCTAGGCTTCATCCACTCTGTTTTTTCCCCATAAATTGTACTTTATTTCGATTAGTGTATCCTTCATTTCTGATTGGATCTTTTTTATGCTGCTGAGGTCCTCACTAAGTTCCCTGGGCATCCTTCTAAGCAGTGTTTTGAATTCTACATCTGATAGATTGCTTATTCCATGTCAGTTAGCTTTTTTTCTGGAGTTTTGATCTGCTCTTTCATTTGGGCCATGTTTCTTTGTCTCCTCATTGGGCAGCCTCCCTGTGTTTGTTTCTATGTATTAGGTAGAGCTGCTGTGACTCCTGTCGTGGTCGAGTGGCCTAATGTAGTAGGTGTCCTATAGGCTCCAAGCTGGGTACTTGAAGTGTGCCCTTGATGTGGGCTGAGTACACCCTCCTCTTGTAGTTGAGCTTTGGTTGCTGTTGGTGGGTCAATGACAGGGATTTACCCAGGCCATTCAGCTGCAAGGATTGACTGTGACCACTGACCACCAACCTCTGCCCTCCATGGAGGATCTGGTTGTGCAGGCTGATGGTGCTCCAGTGTAGTCTGTAGCTGCCTACTGGGTGTACAGGCCCTGGGGTTTCCCAGGTAGTATAGGACAAGGTCATCCCCCACCTGTGTTCTGCCCAGGGCCACCCTGCCTGATCTATAGAGCAATCTGCTAATGGCTGCCACTTGTGCTGGGCTTGGAGATTCCCAGGCAAAGCCAAGCTATGAATCCATGTTGGCCGCTGCTAATACTAGCCCTGAGGCCACTTAGCAAGAGGTAAGGGTGCTAGGGGCTCCCTGAGGCTGGCTACTGCTTGTTTGAAAGGATTTAGGAAGTGATGAAGTTTGAGCTAAGACCAGCCATTCATGTGCAAAAGCTACTGTTTACAGCTGTAAGTTGGGTGGGACAGAGCCTTAGGGCATTCCATAGCAGGGCCAACAGTGTTAGCCAGGTTGATGGAGTGTCAGATACGCACTCGCACTCGCCTGCTGGCTTTGAGGATCTGCCTGACGTTCTGTCTTGGAGAAAGCTGTCCCCCAGCTCTTGCGGTGATATCAGCCACTTCAGTTCCTCCCTTTATGCCACTGGTACCTTTCTAGCTGCTACCCAGGTGCTGGAAGAGAGTCTGAGTAAGTTCGTGGGTGGGTTCTTTAAGAGGAACTGCTTAGGACCGGAGTAGTTTCTTCCGCCAACTCAATCCCAGCTGGTTTTTGCAGCCAGAAGTTACGGAGATTTATTTTCCTGGCACTGGAACCCTGAGCTGGTGGGCCTGGTGTGGGGCTGGGATTCCTCACTTTTGAAATAGCCCTCCCAAATTTTTATTCATCACACATGTATGTGGGACCCACCCGTTCCACTCTCTGCCCCTCCAACCAGTCTGGATGGGTGTGGTTTCTTTAATTCCATAGTCAGACTTCCATTCAACTCAATTTCCACTAGTTCTGAGTGATGGTTCTATAATTTAGTTGTAATTTTGAGGTGATTGTGTGAGGAAGTAAGCTATGTCTGCCTATGCCACCACCTTGACTAAAAGTCAAAATGTACTTTCAATATAAAGACTTAGATTTAAAAATTGAAGGAATGGAGAAAGATATGCAAAGAATTCGGAGACAGCTAGAGTAGCTGTATTAATTTGGGACAGTGTATCCACTGGTGTCTGGTGTGTTAGAGTCTCCTACTATAACTGTAAGTTATCTCTCTCCCTTTGTGTCTGTCAGTATTTGCTTCATCTTTTTGGCTGTTCCTGTGTTGGTGAATGCATGTTCACAAAGGTTATCTTGTTGGATTGATCCTTTATCATTATGAAATGTCCTCATTTGTCTCTTACTATAGCCTGTTTTAAAGTCTGTTTCGTCTGAGGTGAGTATTGGTGCCCCAGCTTTTTTTTTTTTTAATTTCTATTTGTCTTTTTTTATGCCTTTCTCTGTGTGTTTTTTTTTTATCTGAAACAGATATCTTGTAGACATCATAGATATGGGTCTTGTTTTCTTATCCATTCAGCTACTTTTCATTGGATCACTTAATCCAGTTACAAGTAAAGTGATTATTGATAGGTACATAGCTACTGCCACTTTATTATTCATATTTATGCTCCTTTTTTTTTAAAGAAGTTCCTTTAACATTTCTTGTAATACTGGTTTGGTGGTGGTGAACTCCTTAAGCTTTTTCTTGTGTGGGATGTATAGTAAGCCTTAATATCAGGAAGAATGATTACTCACATTTTATTCTTATTTTTCAAAATTGTTTTGGCTATTTTAGGCCCTTTCCTTTCCATATAAATTTTACAATACGCTTTTCTATCCACAAAACTTAACAGATCTATTTAGGGATAATTGACATCTTTACTTGCTGACTCTTCCAGTCCTTGAATACAGTAACTCTTTCCAGTTATTTAATCTCCTTTGATTTCTTTCTATAGCATTTTCTCATTTTCAGCATACAGATCCTGTTTATGTTTTGTTAGACTTATATCTAAGCATTTCATTCTTTGGAGTAATTGTAAATAATATTACATATTTTCTTTGGATCTGTTGTAGTGATTTTGGGCTTTGTTGTTAGGATTTAGAAAGGCAGTTTAGTTTTGTTTATTGATCTTGCAACATTGCTGAACTCACTTACTTTAGGAGAGATGATTTTTTAAAAAAATATTCCATAGGCTTTTTTATGTAGACAATCATGTCATCTGCAAATAGAGGTGGAGTTTTTTGTCTTTTCCAGTCTGTATACATTCTATTTCTTTTTCTTGCCTATTGTCCTGGCTAGAATTTCCAGAACTATGTTGAATACAGTGGTAAGCATGGACATCTTTTCCTTTTTCCCAATTTTAAAAGGAAAGCATTTATTCTTTCATTATTACATGTGATGTTAACTGTAGGGGGTTTTTAGATTCTTTCTGTGAGTTTGAGTAAGTTCCCTTATATTTCTAGTTTTACAAGAGGTTTTGTGTGTGTGTGTGGTTTTTGTTTTGTTTGTTTTTTGTTTGTTTGTTTGTTTTTCACGAAATGGTGTTAGACTTCTCAGATGCATTTTCTGCATCAGTTGGTGTGATCATACCATTTTTGCTTCTTTGACCTGTTCATGTGGATTGAGTTGTTTTTCAGATATTAAACCAGGTTTGCGTACCTGAAATAGCACTTGGTTATGGTGTTATATTCTTTTCATATGTTGCTGGATATTCTTTGCTAATATTTTGTTGAGAATTTTTTTGTCTACATTCATTAGAAATAGTGGTCTCTGGTTTTCTTATTTTGTAATGCCTTTGACCTCATAAAATGAGTTGGAAAGTATTCCTTTCTTTTCTCCTATCTAGAAGAGATTATACAAAATAAGTATTAATTCTCCTTTTAAATTTTGGTGAAATTCTCCAGTGAAACGTGGGCCTGGAAATTTCTTTTTTGGGAGAGCGATTCAAGCTATTTCATCCTGCCTGAGTTTTGGTAGTTTGTGGTTTTTAAGAAATCAATGCATTTCTTCCTCTGTTGTCAATTACAAATACAGAGCTTTTTTTGTAGTGTTCCCTTATTACCCATTTAATGGCTGTGGGGTCGACAGTATTCCTTGTTTCTTTACTTATATTGGTGATTTTTGCCTTCTCTCTTTTTCTTTTTGTCAGTATTGTCAGAGCTTTATAGATTTTAATGATTCCCCCCCCACCCACAGAACTAGCTCTTTTATTGTTTTTTTTTTCCTATTTTCCAATTTTTCATTTTTCTAATTTCTGCTTATATTTTTTATTCCTTTTCTTCTGCTCTCTTTGGGCTTATGTTTTTCTGGTTTCTAAAGGAAGGAATTTGCATTATTGATTTGTGGTCTTTCCTCTTTGTTAATGAGAATATTTATGTTATGAATTATTTTTTCAGCACTGTTTTAGATGCTTCCCACAAGTTTTGGTTTATTTTTGTTTTCATATTCATTCATTTCTGTGTATATTTTATATTTCTTTCGACTCTTCCTCGTTGACCAGTTGGTTAATCAGGAGTGTGTTGTTTAGTTTCCATGTTTTTGAAGATGCTTTTATTTGTTACTGGTTTCTAGTTTTATTCCATTGTGGTCAGAAAACATGCCCTCTATTTACAGTTCTTTTAACTTTGTTAAGATTTAATTAGAATATGGTATCTTGGTGAATATTCTATGGGTGCTTGAAAAGATCATTTTCATTTTGAAAGCAGATTAATAAGAGTTATAAACAGGTCAAATTTTCTTGTCATCTATTTTGTGGATAGTGTGAAATATATTTTGAGTGGAATGTCTCTTAGCTTGGGAAAGTATGAGAAAATGTGTTTATAAGGAATGTCTAATCTCTTCAGTGGGATCTGAAAGTGAATATGGCTTGGGAAAGATGAGAAAATGCATTTGTAAGAAATATCTAATTTTTTCAATAGGATCTGAGAGTAGATATGATTTACAAATATTATGCTGTAATAAAATTCTATAGTAAACATTTTACCATTTTATACTGTATCTGTGATGTTTTAATATATTGGACTTGCCCCATAAAACTGTTGTACCAGAGCCCCAAATTACATATTAACAAGTAATATGACTGAACTAACAGGCCAAAAAGGCTCGGGGGTTTTTTTTTGTTTGTTTGTTTGTTTTGTATAATAAGAGGACATTTATTTAGAAAGTCACAGGCGTAAAGGTGACTTGTAGAAGAAACGGGCCTCAGGAAACAAGTTAGGCAAAACAAAGGGCCTTGGAGCTTGGGAGAGGGAAAGGTAAGGTAAGGCACCTGGGTAGAGGACGAGGGGGATGGGAAAGGCCCCAGGTGTGCTCCTGGGAGGGAGAGCACCAGAAAGGTTCATAATTTAAATCAATCAGTATATGTGAAGGAGCTTAACATGAGAGGTCTTGTCTTTACAATCCTGGATAAGAGATTAATGTTCCCCAAAAGATAGAGTCAGTGTTCTAATCTACAACTGAAATGTGCTGGTAGTACAATAGTACTACAGTGTGTAAAGATAGTGTTGGTGAGGTTACTGAAAATGTCTGACAGTTGGAAGCTGGAGGTCTTGAGTGTATATGTATGTGAGTTTTTTAAAAGGTAATGAGTACGTACACACGGTAGCATTTTTTGTTGATAAAAGAGGCTTTTGTAGTAATAGGACTAAGAACAATTGTACCTTAGAAGAAAATTTAGTACATTGTATGGTTTATTCAGATGAACTGTGAACAGCAAGTTTCTGCCCTTAAAGACTCAACATTGCTGAAATAATTAAAAAAATAATTTAGTTTATATCTCACATATTTCATAGTCAGTGAATTTTTTGTAAATGATACAACTTTGAATACTTATTTTACTTAAACAATTTTGTGGTTCTTTGGTATCTCTTCCCATGAAGTAATAGAATATATATGATTTTGGTCACAAAATGAATGTCAGGAACTAATTTGTAATACAACTATGCTCTCATGGAATCTATGCTAATTTTAAAAAAAATGTTTAGTGTGCACTTGAGAAAAAGTGCACACTGCAACTGTTGGATATAGGATTTTATATATTTATTACATCAGCTTTGTTGGTTGGGTTTAAATCTTCTATATCTCTATCACTTTTGTTTGCTTGTTCTGTGACTGAGAGAAATGTGTTAATCTTCCATTGTAATTGAGGACTTATTTCTCCCAGCGGTTCTTCATTTTATATTGTGTGATTGTGTGTGTGTTTGGAGGCTACGTTATTAGTGAAGGTCGATTTTGAAATTATTGTGTATTCCTGGAGAATTGTGCCTTTTATCTGTGTCTTTTTTGCTTTTTATCTTAAAGTCTACTTTGATACTAATGTGGGTTTAAAGGCATCTTTTTTCTGCACTTTGGCTTGCAAACTTTCTGTGTCTTTATGTTTTAGTTGTATCTCTTTTGTTAAAAGTACATAGGTAGATTTTTTAAAAATCTAGTCTCCTAGACTCCCCTGCCCCCAGAGTTTAGATATTGTGTATTGTACTTAATGAACATTCTTATATTGTTCATGTCTGTGCTAGACATGAATTGCTTGGTCAGAGGGTATGCAAATGTTTAGTTATAAAAGATATACTGCAACAGTTTTACAAATTTCTACCAATTTACAATGTTACCAGAAGTGTAGGAGAGCACTGTTGGTCTATTTAAGTGCCCAAAACTGGTATTGTGAGTTTCTTTAATTTACAACCATTCTGGTGGATATATAACAGTAGCTCATTGTAGTCTGGTTTGGTTTGGTTTTATGGTGGTGTAATTGACATGTTAGTTTCAGGTATGTAACATAATGATTCATCATTTGTATGCATTGTGAATTAATCACTACAATTAAGTCTAGTTAACATCTGTCACTATACCGAGTTAAAAAAATTTATTTTCCTTATGGTGAGGACTTTTAAAATTTACTTTCTTATACGCAACTTTCAAATACGTAACATAGTATTTTTAACTATAGTCATCATACTATACATTATATCCCCGTGATTTATTTATTTTGTAACAGGAAGTTTACAAACAAGTTTGTACACATTGACCTCCTTTACTCATTTTGCTCAACCCTAAACCCTCACCTCCGGCAACCAGCAATCTATTTTTTGTTTTTAATTTATTGATTTTCAGAAGGGGGGAGGGGAGAGAGAGAGAGAAACACTGATTTGTTGTTCCACTTATTTATTCATTCTTTGGTTACCTCTTGTATGTGCCCTGACAGGTGATCAAACCTGCAACCATGGCTTATTAGGATGATGCTCTTAACCAACTGTACTACCTAACCAGGGCCAAGATTTCATTCTTTTTATGACTAAATAGTATTCTGTTATAGTCTCCTAGACTTTTAACAGAGCTCTCGGTCCATGTACATTTAACATGGTTACATAGAGAGAGAGATACAGATATATAGATATAAACTGTATATTTGGTTAATATATGTATAAATATATAGATATAGATATATACAAATCATATATATGGTTTAGACCTACCATTTTCTGCACTTTTCAGCCCACATGTTCTCTAATTTTTATCTTCTTTTAAATTATTTCCTCTCATTTTATCCCAAAATCACTTGTATCAATTTGGACTGTACATAAACTAGATTACTACTTTCTAAGTGATTGTCCCAATTATAGCATGACTGCTTAGTAAAGTCTAAAGTCAGTACTTTTACTGTCCTCTCAGATGATCCAGTGACCTTAGAACTTTCTAACTTGTTACCATTGTTAGGATTTAATTTTATCTTTTTCTCTTTTAATTCCATAATTATTTTATGAAGTCAACATTGCTCCCCCCCCAACATATTTGTCACTTTTGTTCCTCTTCATTCATTCTTACCTGTTTTCAAGATTACTCCTTTTACCTTAAGTATATGTTTTAGAGAAACCTCAGCACTACAGACACTTGGCGCTGGCTAATTTTTTTGGTGTGGGGGGATGACTGCGTGGTGGGATGTCTGGCAGCATTCCTGGCCTCTGCCATTAGATGTCAGGAGCAACCACATTGTGACAACCTAAAAGTCCCCAGATGTTGTCAGATGTGGGGTTGGGGGCAAAAATCATTGCTGTCAGAGAATCACTGCTTTAGAATTTTTTTTGATGTAAGTCTTCCTGTGCTGGTGCCTTGACTTCTTGTTTCTTGAAAGTACCTATTTCATGTTCATTTTTAAAAGTATTTTCACTGGGCATGGAATTCTAGGTTGTTGTTGTTTTTAACATGTTTAAAGTATCATTCCTCTGACTTCTGTTTTTCGTTGTTGCCTTTGAGAGGACAGTGGACTATTGCTGTTTTAAATATAATCTTGTCATTTTTTTCTTTGGTTGTTTTTATAGTCTTTGTATTAGTTTTACAGCTTCCATTATGTTGTGTTCAGGGGTGGACTTTTTCTTTTATTCTACATGGGAGTTATTAGGCTTCTATCTAGAATATATGAATTGGTATCTATCATTATTTATTTTCAGCCAATTTCACATTTTGCCCTGATCCACTCTTTCTCCTTTCACTCTATCCTCTATGTCATTCTCCTTTTTAAAAAAGTTTTTATTTTAGAGACAGGGGAAGAGAGGGAGAGAAATAGCAGTGTGTGAGAGAAACATTGATCGATTGCCTCTTGCATACCCCCCAACAGGGTACCAGGCTTGCAACCCAGGCATGTGCCCTGGCTGGGAATTGAACCAGTGACTTTTCACTTTGCCACACCAATCAGGGCTCCTCTATGTCTCTTAACGTGTCATGTGTTTTCCATCTGTCTCCCTGTGTTGCAGTTCAGGTAATTTCTTCTTGTCATCCAGCTCACTAATTCCACCATTGGCTTCATCTACTCTGCTGGTATATCAGAAAATTTCAAGTATTATATCTTTATAGAAAATCTTGTGTGGTTCTTTTTCAAATCCACTATAGTTTTCTGTTTCCTGAAGACACTTTAAAGCTTTCTTAAAATAGAATCTACTGTTTCTTTATGAACATAGTAAGCATAATTGTTTTTATTGTTTGTGTTTGATTATGTCAGTATCTAAAATCACTCATGTCTAGCCCTAGCCAGTGTGGTTCAGTTGTCCCATAAACCAAAAGGTTGTGGGTTCAATTCCTAGTCAGGGCACATGCCTAGGTTGTAGGTTTGGTCCCCAGTTGGGTGCATTTGAGAGGCAACCGATCTGTGTTTCTCTCTTACATAAATGCTTCTCTCCCCCCCTTTCCTTGTCTCTAAAATCTGTAAGCATGTCCTCAGGTGAGGATAACAAATAAATAAATTACTCAGATGTGATTCTGTTGTCTTTGCTTCTTGCTCATGGTGCCTTATGTTAGTGGCTATTTTTTATTCTTTACTGTCTGTTAAGCCAAAAAATTGAAAGGGAATTCTTTGTGGCCAAGGATGAGAGTGCCTTTCTCCAAAAAGAATTTACTGTTGCCAGGTGCCTGGAGAACTACCTTCAGGGTTTGAAGCTCTTGTCTTTTTGGACCTTGGTGATGCCAACTTGGGCTGTGAGTCTGCTGGAGAGTTAGTTATGTAACAGGGTGCAGCCAAGAGGGGGGACCCCCAAATAGGGACTTGGAATGGGGTCCAGAACTCAAGGTGTTCAGGAAATATTAGGATGTCTTCACCGCTCCCCCCCCCCCCACAGGTGTGGGTTGGGGGAAGGGACAAATGGAGCAGGGCCATTGAGAACTGTTTTGCATAGCAACAGCTTTGCACCTAACCTCTGGTGTGGTCATTTAACATATCTATAACCTTTAACTGGTTACATAGATATGTTAAATAGCTGTGGCCCATCCTCTTGAGCCAGGGGAATGGAAGTAACTTCCCCACCAAGATGTGACTGGCGGGGGGGCAGGTCCCCCAAGTTACAGCGTCTGCATGGGAGCTTGGAGATGATTGGCTCCATGACATGGGGCCACACCTGCCCAGACTCACAATGGCAGCCCAGTAAAGCTGGAAAGATATGAGAGTGCTAGCAGGTGTGACTGATTGTAGGAGGAGCCGGAAATGGGGCTGCAGAGGAAGATTGGCGTGGGGATTTAAACCCAGACAGGCAGCCATTGAGGAGAGAACCATCAGTCTTTAGCAGAGTGGGGGCTCCTGCAGCCTTGTGAGAGAGAATCACCATGTGGCTTTAGCAGAGAACCGCCACTCAGCCAAAGCCATTGCAGCCATTGAGGAGGGAGAACCACGCAGTTTTGGCTGAGTGGAGACTCCCGCAGCCATTGTGCAGAGAGGATCGCGCGGCTTTGCCAGAGTGGGGACTTCTGAGGCCCCTGTGCAGAGAGGACCACAAGGTTGGGGCAGTGGAGAGAAAACCTCGTGGCTTTGCCAGAGCGGGGACTTCTGAGGCCCCTGTGCAGAGAGGACCACAAGGTTGGGGCAGTGGAGAGAAAACCTCGTGGCTTTGCCAGAGTGGGGACCCCTGCAGCTTTAAAAGGGGGAACCACCACCCGGCTTTAGCAGAGATCCCGGCAATATAGCTGATGGTGCGGGGAACCGAGGGAGGCCTACCGGCCAAGATGGATTACTGGGAAGAACCGGGGGCTGCCTGAGTCACGAACTTCTATTTCTTTTCCTGAGATACAGTACCCCAGACTGGGCAAAGGGGAAAGGAAGGACTGTGTGTGTTTGTGGGTGTTTTAAGGGACTTTGGGATTTTGATGAAGACATTAAGTCACTACTTTAAGTTTGTATAGCATTAAATAAACATTTCCTTTCTTCACAAGTCTCTGGTATTGAGAGATGTCTTTCCTATGGCAGCGGACATAACGAACCTGGGGGGTTCCTTTTGGGTAGTAATATATTGCTATCAGTGCCCCCCCCCTTGTTGTTCTGTAACAGTTACATCCTTTCAAACCTCCTCTTCTCCACACCCACACAGCTTTCCTCCTGTTACCTTACCCTCCATGTGTGGCCCTTTGGAAGTCCCAGTTTAATTAGAGGTTTTCTATCTTCACCTAGAGAAAATCTTGGCCTTTTAGGTCGTCCTTTCTCCAGAGCAATTGAAGTCTGCCTCAGTAGGCAATTCTGTTTACTCTTTGTTTATTGTTGTTCTAGTTCAGCTTTTGGCCTGGCAATTTAGAATCTAGAGTCTAGTTTAGAATATAAATGAAGCAGAAGACAGAAGTATCAAGAAGTATGAAGGGTCTGAGGTTTACCTTGCCTCAAAGCTAATAGGCTAGATTGCCTCAGTTTCACAGATGCTGGCCAAAGACATGAGAACCTGGTTCAGAGAAGGAGGACTTTATAACTTGTGGCACAGCAAACAGCTTGAGCTTCATGTTTGTTCAGTTCCCCATTCCCCATTCCCAAGTTCCATGGGCTCATGCAGAGTGGCTCCAGCGGACAGTGCTTGCAGTGGGTTTGCATCCTTGCCAAGTGGAACTCCAAGCTTAGGAAACACCAGACTTTTAAAGAGAGCTACTAGCAAACCTGTCCAACCTCTGCCCTGGAGGAAGACCTTACCTTTATTATTCTGGACAGCAAACAAATCTGCCCTTTGTCTTCCAAAGCTGATCACAGCACAAACATCCTTGAAGAGACAGTCCAGAACAAAAACTGGCAGTCCTTCCACTCAGAATATTCACAGAAACACAAAACCCATAAAGAATCATCCCTCAACCAGAGGATATAACAATATATCCCCCCCCCCACTATCTTCCTGTCTCTATCTTTACATTTTTTTCTAGATGACAGAAAACTAGATGATTTTATTCTTTTACTTTACCACATATATCCCCTTCTTTCCACACCCCTCCCCCATACACCCTCTTATATGTTCATTTGGTGTGAAATTTTGCTTTTTAGACAAGCTTTTAAGAATAAATGCCTTATGATAAGGCACATGTGTACTGAAACACTATTTTTAAAACTCTTTAATTAGTATCTTTGTAATTGGCTCTGAAGGAAGTAAATGTGGTTGTTATCTGTTTTGTTATCTTGAAGGTCTTTCATAGCACCTGGCCCATAGTAGCATTTATTGAATCTCGTTATCTGTTCAGTCCAGAATCTTAGCCCTGATATTCAAAGGGTAATATTGCCTACATTTGTTTATCTAGCCACCCCACTCCAGTTCTCCCGAGTAGTTTTCTCAAAATGTGGTGCACATTCCCCACCACTAGAGGTGTTCCAGATCTGTTTGAGTAATGCATGGGTGAACATTTCTATTTTATTGTATTGAATTCAGAGGCATCAGATCTCTTATTTGAAAGTTAGGGCATCGGCTGGAACAAGATGGTTTGTCAACAGTGAGAATGGCCCTACTAAAACTTAAAACAAAAACCACTTCTGCTGGTCATGCTGGCATGAGGAATCTGAGAAGGTGGGCATTATCTCTTGTCCCTTACCACTTGTTGTCTAGTGAAGGAGACATGAGATAGGTGAGATAACTCACCAAGATATGAGCTCTGACCCTGAGAAGTGCTGCAAAGGATCGCGCATAGAATACATAGGATAGTACGAGAGACTGTAATAAGGTTTTTGACCTTGTTGGGAATAGGACAGCTTTGTAAGGAAATGATTGTTGAGGTCTGAAGAATGATTAGGTGTTAACTTTTCAGGAAGGAAGAGAGGTAAGACCTTTCTAGGCATGTGAATATCATGCCAAGACCTTGTAGTAGGAAAGAGCATGAAAATAAAAGGAACTCTCACATTCCACTGTGGACAGAACTCGGGGAATATGGTTTGACATGAAGCAGGAGAGGTAGGAAAGGCCATTCTGTGCAGGACTTTGTAGACCATGGTAGGAGTTTTTAGATGATTGGTTTTAAAATAAAAATACAATATTTAATAAGTTTTTCATTATACTTATTTTTATAGTTAACCATATGGTTATAGCAAGTGGTACTAGGTTTTGTTTATCATAGTAAAATAAGGCTTTCTTTTTTAAGTACATTTGAATTTACAAAGGGACATACTTTAAAGAAAACTAATAAGTAAATAATTGTATAGAAGATACATGTATTGCTGTTGAGTGTGGATTCTTTACTGCGGTCAGTTTTAAGAGTTTACTATGTGTAAACCCTGGCTGTCCAAGGGTCATTTGAATCTTTTGAGACCTAGGCAGAGTGACATTTTGGGCAAGTACAACATAGACTTAACTATGGAAAAAACTTAGCCCTGGCTGGTGTAGATCAGTGGATTGAGCACAGGCCTGTGAACCAAGGCATCGCTGGTTTGATTCCCAGCCAGGGCAAATGCCTGGGTTGCAGGCCAGGTGTCCTCAGTAAGGGGTGCATAAGAAGCAACTGCACATTGATGTTTCTCCCTGTCTTTCTCCCTCCCTTCAGAACTCTCTCTAAAAATAAATAAAATATTTTTAAAAAAAGAAAAAAACTTAAAACCATATAATTACAGTTAAATTATCTTTACCTTAAACTGAAAGATGTAAGTTCTGTTCATTATATTTTTCATTTGTATTTTGAATTAATAGCTCTAGTCCATTAAGAACTGAGCAGATGCTCTGGGCTTAGGGTTTACCCCAGTTGGTACTGTAGTAATTAATCATTATTCCAAATGCCATTCTGTGCTTTCTTTTTCCTTGAAATGAAAAGGCGAAATAAATGTACTTGTTGTGTGGGAGGCAAACTGCAAGCATACGGAGTGAGAGGCTGTAAAACTTGATTGGCACCAAGAGAGATGTCTGGGAAAGAGCCCTGGGCTCTGAACCAGACAGGACAGGGCGCTGGTGCTCTTCAGACACTTGCTATGGAAAAGTTCAGAGATACTTAGAACAAGAGATAACTAAGCTGAATGATCATGCTTCCCATCACCCAGTTTCAGCAATGATTAACTCACAGCTTCTTGTCCCTGCCACCCCTGCTCCCACCTCCCCCAGCCAACTGGATTTATACTGAAGCTCAGCCTTCAATATTTTGATATATTGTATTTCTTCAATATAAGGACTCCTTTAAAGAATGTAACCACAATATTATTATCACACCTAAAAAGATTATTCCTTAATATCATCAAATATTGATCAGTATTTAAAATTTTCCTGGCACGTTTTAACAGTTGAACCAGGACCCAAATAAGAGACATATATGTAGGCTCCTTCTCTTCTCCTTTTTTCTCTGCCTTTTGTTTTTTACCTAGTACTCATTTATAGTCTTCACTATAACTCCATGAAAAAGATAATATCAGCTCTATTTACAAAGGAGGAAACTGAGGTCCTAAAAGGTTAAGTAACTTCTGCTCAGCATCACAGAGCTACTGAGTGCCTTTAACTGAAAATCACCTGAAGCCTGTCTGACTCCAAAGCCTGTGTGCCTTTCTGGAGTTAGAGTATTTTGAATTCAAACTCTGGCTGAATAGAGGCCTTTTCCCCATGCCTCTCTACTAAGTCCCCGCCCTCCCTCATCCAAATGTTTCTAGCCCAGGAATCCCCTAATTAGGAGACTAAGGAACATACTAATTTTTGCCCACACATCTTACAAGAGGAACTTTGGGCTCAACTAATCCCATGGAATGGGAGGAAACCAGAATGCTTTAAGTCGTGCAGCTCCCAGTTTAACCAGAGCAGCTCTAGAAAAATTCTTTCTCTTTCCTCCTCCTTTTTTTTTTTTTAAGATTTTATTTATTTATATTTAGAGAGGGGAAGGGAGAGAGACAGAGAGGGAGAGAAACATCAATGTATGGTTGCCTCTTGCATGCCCCCTACTGGGGACCTGGCCTGTGGCATGTGCCCTGACTGGGATCGAATCAGTGACCCTTTCATTCTCAGGCTGGCACTCAGTTCACCAAGCTACACCAGCCAGGGGTCTTTCCTTCTTCTAAAATCTCCAGAGAGGGGTTCTGAGATTGGAGCCACAGTATACTCTGGTTCTCTGTCTCTAAGATCTAGAACTGCATTGTTCAGTATGGCAGCCACTAGCCACAAGTGGACATTTCAATATTTACTTAAATAACTTAAATAAAAGTAAAAAGTCAGTCCCTCAGTCACACTAGCTACATTTAAAATGCTTGATGCATCTGGCTGTTGACTGCCATTTTGGACTGCAGATAGAGAACATTTCCATCATTGCAGATAACTCTGTTACTGCTGAGAAGTAATGATGGAGGCGGTCATCTGTGTTTCAGCCTCAGGTTAAAACTGGAGGACCAGCTTGCTCTTTTCCTCCTTTAAGAGAGCTCAGGATTTAGATGATTTAGATGATCATGTTCGACAGTGGCAATGGGAAGAAACCAGGCTTTGGGAGCCTGACTAATGAACCTTTTGTGTTTTGTGACGTTGGAACAGTAATAGTAAGAGGGAGGGACAACTACAAGCTAAAACAAAATCTGGTGCTTTTTTTTCCTTTCCACCCATTAGACCCACAGTCTGCATAAAAATCACTAGGATCCCCAGAAACCATGGAAGAATGGTTGCTTTTATTCTTTTAAGAAATATCCGTTAATTCCATTAAGGGTCCCCTTTAGTTGAGTGATTTGCCCAAGTTGGAATCTGAAAGGTATGGGGACTTCATTTTTCTGAGTCTGATAGTAACTCTAGATCTGGACTCTTAAGATTTGTGAATTCTCAGTTTATTTTTACCCTTTAAATTCTGTATCCCCATATCAAAGTACTGTCAAAGAGATACAAAGCTGGACACTTGTTAAAGATAGCAAGATGGATTTCATTCAGACAAGTGTAGTAGGGAAGAGACTGCAGCATAAATTGAGCTCAACTCTGCCAAATCAAAAGGTGGGACACTGGGGTATGCTGCAGAAAAGTACTGAAGATGAGGGAGGTTGGTCATTTTGATTAAGCCGTCTGTTTTACCAACTGGTGCTTAGCGAAGTTAGGCTCCTACCCTCCCAAAGAAGGGGTTGAAGGGCAGGCAGGAAACAAGGTCCCTGCCCTCCTTGGTGATTATACTTCAAATTCTGGGTTGTAGAAGAATTACATCTTAAAGGTCAGAGAAAGGATTTACAACTAGAAGTGTTCTAAAGTAAATGCTCTGAGAAAAATGAGGTCAGGGGCCTATAGTCATGTTTTGGCTGAAACATAGTGAACTCTTTTGGCAGCATTGAACTTTCTCAGGCAGGCATTTTAAGGGGGCTAGGGTCATCCTAGGGATATGGCCTTGAGCTGGTAGAAGATGGGGTAGAATTTGACCATGTCTATATTGCCTATGGGCAGGGGGAGGTGGATGGAGTCCTTTGTGTTGAGATTTTACATTTCTCAGTAGCTGGACAAAAGTTTATATACAAAATTCCGTGACTTGGGCATTTGGGGAGAATAATAGACTGGAGTTTAATTCAGTCTTGGGAAGGGGAAAAGAAACTTCAATGAAAGGGACTAAGGTGCACTGTTTGGGGACTTGATGCAAACAGGGGAGCAGTCAGGAAGGTGACTTTCACAGCCTGAGAAGCAATTTGGATATAGTGTGTGTGTGTGTGTGTGTGTGTGTGTGTGTGTGTGTGTGTGAGATTTAAGTCCAAAATGAATGGTATGAACTAAAGTAGTCCAGAAGGCAGTGAGAAATCTCTGTTAACTGTACATATCCAAGAAAGCTTCTTAAAAGAGGAATATATCTGAGAAAGCTTTGAGTGATGACAGGTGGGCTTTAAGAAGTCTCCGTGTTTTTGCACACTCAGTTCCTCTGCCCAGAATACCTTCCACCTGCCTCCCCTATACACCCCTTCGGGGAATTGTTTATCCTTCAAACCCAGCTCAAGTAGCACCCTTTCTTAGCTCCCACAGTACAGTACTCTTTACTTTTCATCTTATATTACAGCTCTTGCTCTGTTCATTGTAGTTGGTTTGTACTCTTAACCCCTAATGCAGTCTCCAGCCCATAGAAGATACCTAATGTTTGGTTAATAGATGTGGTTAAACATAATAAGCTCTGAAATGTGTTTTCCAGTGTTAAGTAAGAACTCAGCTGTGTTATGTGTATAGGTACAATATATATTTTGTTAATTGAATTTTTATTTGTTCTTAGATGTCATTAAGAGGATCTGCGCCAGTGACAATTGTACCTCTTCCTGGAGAGCAAGTACAGGTTCAGGGGGTCATCCAGACAGCTCAGTCTTCTGTAATTCACCCACCACACGTGCAAACGGTACAGAAATTCAAAGACTTAGTGGTTGAGAGAGGGGACTTATAATTATATCCTAAGTCTTCAGACATACTGAAATTACTGTAGTTACTGTATTATAAACCAAGATAATAAAGTTGCCATGGAAATTAGACTATAGAATAAATGAGACAAATAGAAAACTTTTAGAATTTCTACTTTCAGAAGACAATTTCCGGGGAAGTATTGCTTAGAATCTAAGGAAATGACTTCTTACGGGAAAGCACCCTTTTTTATTGCAGCGGTATCTATCCCTGCACAAAAAGAATTCAAAGCAAGGGTGATGGTGTGAGTGACTTAGCAAAGAAAGAAAGTACCTTATGCTTTATGGAAGTCAAATAAAAGAAAGTTCTCATAGTTGAGGAAAGTTCTTCTTTATAGCCTTCTACCTTCATGTTAACACCTCACGGCACCAGGAAGGAAGGAGCATCCTGGTTCCTTTCCTTCCTGTTCTTTCTCCCTGTCTTATCTTTTGGCTTCTGTGGGCGTCGTACTGCCCTTGGTCATCTCTCATTGTCAAAAGCGGCTATCCTAGAAAAAGCTGCATACCTCATTTTTCTTCCTGAATATATAGTGTTTGGCAATATTGTCAGCTCTAGAGCTGCATTTTTATTTGGTTTTCCTATATGAAAGGTGGGTGTGGCATGGATATTTTAGTTTTTGTATGAAGAATTTACTCTTTCTTATTAGTACTGTCATTAAAGAGAAATACTTGATCTTCCTCATGAGTAACACTTAGTTTTAGAAATTACCTTCTTGGGTTCAGTGGGAGGCTTGGGAGTAAACTTAAGGACAGTGAAAACAGTTAAAAGTTTAATTAGAAATGGTAATGCATGATGCTGAAAGAAACATAAGAGTGACAGATTTTTCTTATTTATTTTTTGTTACTCTTATTATTTCTTAATTATTATAGGTTGTGACCAATTCTTTCTAATCTGTCAAAAAAAAAGATTTAATGTAAGGTATAAATAAGTAGTGTACACCAAACTTGTTTTTGAAGATTACAGGATGTAAAACAAGCTTCTCTGAAAATAAGTCTAAATAATTCAGGGGAAGACTTTCTATAGCTAGTAATAGTAATGTAGAGAATTGATTTATATCCTTTCTAGAAGCCTGTTGGAATTATTATTTTTTAAAATGTCATCTTTTTTAAAAGACTTTATTTATTTTTAGAGAGAGGGGAAGGGGGGAGAAAAAGGGGGTGCAAAACTCTCATACATACCCCACCAGGGTCCAAACCTGCCACCTAGGCACGTGCCCTGTCTGGGAATCAAACCAGTGACCTTTTTCACTTTGTGGGACAACACCCAACCCCCTGAACCACACCAGTTAGGGCTGGATTATTTATTCATTTATTTTTTAACGAAGGTGAAGTCAGGTGTTACATGCAAATTTGGTCAAGTGTTAGGAAATTTAATACATTTAAAAAATTGAAAATAATTTGTTTTCTCAAATGTAAGATATTTATAACTTGAAACTTGCCTATGGTTATTGTGTTGACATAATTTTAAAGGGTTATTCAAAATAGCTAACATTTAATGTGTGCTTGCTGTGTGTATGCCATGCACTGAGTGCTTTACATGTATTAACTAATTTAATTGTGAAGTGAGATAAAGCCATTGCAGAGTTTCAAATAGCATATGTTTATGGCTGCCCTTGCCAGTGACCTCCACCGTGCTAAATCTAACGGTCTGTTTCAGCCCTTGTTTTACATCACCTGTTAGCACCATCTGGCATTGTTGGTCACTCTTTTCTCCTCAGGACACTGTGTCCTCTGTCTTTGCAAAGGCACCTCACTCATTTGGTGTTCTTCTGCTCTACTCACACCCTGTTCTCGGTTTCATTTGTTGGTTCCTCCCCTTCTTCCTAACCTCTTAATGTTAGAATGTTCCTGGGTTTTGTTCTTGTCCTCTTCTCTACATTTTTCCCAAGATTGAGCCTGTCCAACCTTAATGTCTAAAAAACTATGACTCCCAAATGTGTACGTAGTCCAGACTTTTCCAGATTAGTCCAGACGCACAGACTTGCATACTCAGCAATCTCCTCAATGTCATTATCTAATAATGAGATATTAGTTGGGTATCCAATAGTATTTCAAAGTTAGAATGTCCAAAATCCAAATCAGATAGCATTAATGATTTTCAAAACAACTTTGAGTATGTGCATCAGTATAGAAATAGGGTGGAGATCAGCAATTGGTTTTTACAACTCAAGTGAAAAGTATTGCTTATTTTGAGGATAGATTTTCTTCTTAGTTTTAAGCCACTTGTACTGTACATTCCCTTAATTACTTTGGGCTCCTGAAATACACTTTCTCCTTTTCCCATTTCCTTTTGTTTCTTTCTTTTAAGACTTTAGATTTAATAAGTGAATTTGAGTTGTAAGAGACAGATCATTTTTCTGAAAGTAAAAATTAAATTCTTTTTCCATCTGCATTGTTCATCATAGTAAAACCAGTTCTGTTTTTTAGGTATCATCTTTATCAGAAAGTGAAGAATCTCAGGACTCATCTGACAGTATAGGCTCCTCACAGAAAACGCACGGGATCCTAGCACGGCGCCCGTCTTACCGGTGAGTGCTCTGCATCACACCTGGTGTGTGCTGTGAAGCCAAATGGTTTCAAATGGTGCTGTGTAAAAACGAACTGCATAGAGACGGAGCATGTGTTTATTCAGGAAGGGAATTGGTAAGACAGACAGATTCCAGCCAGATTATGATGGGGTCGAGTTGCTCTGCTAAAGAGGAATCTATTTAGACTTCTCTTTTGGCAAAATATTAGATTTCCACATTTACTTTTACATGGTTAACTTTAATAGCAATATGAAAGAAGGGCTGTAGATTTTATGTCTTGAATTACTTTGTGTTCTCTTTCTTAACTTCTGACTCTGAGCTTTTGTTCCTTATCTGCCCCTTGGCTGAGACACATTGTTCTGCATTCTCGGTAACTCCTGCATATACCTGAGGCCTTACTTCCTCCTGGAAACCTTTCTGATTGCCTTCTCTCCAACCTCCCAAATACCTCCAGAGCCAGGTTATATCTTTTTCTTTTGTGACATCCTTTCACTGACCTGTTACAGTACTTATCTCATCCTGTTAGAAATCCAGTATATTTAAGGGCATGGCCCATATGTTATTTTCTGTGATCCAAGAGCCTAGCAAAGTGACCATACATGATTAGTATCAATAATTGTTGAATGAATGGAGAGCTGAAAGTATTACGAATGATTGACAGAAAACTGTTGAAATAATCTGGGTGATTTTATATGGGTAGTGGGATAGCTCTGGAGTGGGCAGACTAGAGACACTGCTGTGGTAGAATTGACAAATCTGATGACTAGGTAGATGGTGGGGGAACGGGAGATGAAACCCTGTCTTTGAAACATAAGCAAACACAGTAAGATTTTTGATGTTATGAGAGAACTACGATATATGTCATTCCTGCCTGGTAGAATGAATGGGAAAGACTTCATAAAAGATGTGGTTTAGATCACCATCAATCTGATCAATTGTTTGAGATGCGGACAGGGAGGAGTTTTGCAGAGGCAGAAAAAGAGCTTCTTAGACTGAGGGAACAGGGTAATCAAAGGTAGGTTTTATAGTAAAAAGAAGGTTGGCCTGTTCTGGGAATTGGGAATTTAAGGTGCAAGGATGAAGAAGGGGAGGCTTATCAAGAAAAGGTAAACAGGAGTCAAATTACTCAGATCCTTGTTACAAAATGGAGGGAAATACAAGAGGCAGAAACATGTACAACAGGAATGGTCTATTAGTTTGCAAATTGGCCCTTATGTACAAAGGGCCAGCAGAGACCAAAGGAAAACACAGACCACTCCAAATTGGTAGGTGGCAAATTTAATAATAAGCAAGAGAACTTACAAGTGGCTGCACAATGAGTAGAGAGCTTCTTCTTCCTGCCCCACCAGAATCTTAAAAGTTTATATAGGGTCCTTAACTGGGTTCAGTCACATATATCATTACGTATGAGTGATCACCAGCCAAACTGCTCTGACATCAGTTTGTGGCTGCTGCAGTTTGGCCCTTTTTCCAGGCATCTGTGTACCAGGCAGGCATCAGCAGGAATTTCCATCACTCCCTCTCTCCAGCCTCGCGGGCCAGCACAGGAACAGGGGTGGGGGCATTTAGAGGCTCTACATACTCTACAGAGTAGCACCTGCATTTCTAGAGACATTGAGCTGGCAGACAGTGCTCCTCTGTTGTAGATAGTGTGCCACTCAGTGACAGTGGGGGTCTGAGCCCTGGCGGAGGTGACTCGATCGCAGCTTTGGACTAGATTTTGGGCAAGGAACTTCTACAGCAGTCTGAATTTCAGGAAGCACTGCCCACACACACACCTTTTTTTCTTCAGTCATTGTGGGCAGTGTTTTAGTTATCTCCTGGGGTGTTTGCATTTCAGACATGATAAGGTTTATAACTTTAAGGGACAGAGAAGAATGCAAGTTTTCTAGGAGTTTTGGGGTATATTTCTTTTACTATCACAAGTCTAATGTGATTGCTATTTGAAATGTTCCTTTTATTAAGATGGAGTGCAGCATGGGGCACTCCGTGTGTTTCATTGCCAATCACCACACATCCCCTTTGCTCACTTTACTTTCCCAGAGATTCTGCCTCTTAGCATCCTAATCAGGCTTGTCATAGCACTCGGCTCTTAATCCATGACAGTTTGTGACCTCTTAGCTTTGCAAAAAGGTGCACTACGGTCTCTAGCTTATTATTCTGCTCTCCCACCTTGTCTGCCAATCCCGAGGCTGGCAAAGTAGTGGACGTCTACACATTCTCCTCTCTTCTCAGCCCTTCCTCCAACTTATCAACTCGAGCTTTAGCCTCTAGATGGGCATGGTGGCCAGCCAAACAGTCCATAGTATAGGCCAGCCCACTGCGGCAGCCATTCATTTCTCTTTGCCACAGTGCACTGTGTACAGTTTTTTCAAGGTATTCCCATGTTCACTTAGTGGTCCACAAGCATAGCCTCTAACATACAGACCAGTCCTTCCCAAATAGAGATTGATGGCCAACTATAAGTTCAAAAACTGGCCCCAGGACACAGATGTCAAGAGGAGACCAAAGACAGAGGCAGACCACTCCAGATTGACAGGTGTAATAAGCAAGGAAACTTTACGTACAAGGCTTATTTTGGGTGGCTGCAAGATGAGTAAATTTCTGCACCACCGCCAGAATCTTAAGAGGCCTTAACTGGGTTCAGTCACGTGTACCATCCAGGTGGTCTCAACAACACCTTGCTCTCTCAAGGCTGTTTCCTTGGGAACAGCTCCCACTGTGAGAATAGTAGGCAGAGTGCACATTCCAAGGACTGAGGAGGGGATGAGGAGGTTGGTTGGTTGGTTGGTTGGTTGGTTGAAGAGAGGGGAAGGAAGGGAGAGAAACATTGATCAGTTGCCTGTTGCACTCTCCCCACCTGGAGACCAGACTCACAACCCAGGCATGTGCCCTGACCAGGAATCAAACCCACACCCTTTTGCTTTGTGGTATGATGTCCTGGCCACACTGGTAAGGGCGGGATGAAGAGCATTTCATTGCCCAGGTTCAGCTTGTAGATTTCTTCAGATATATAACCACAAGTGGAAATTCTGGGTCATAAGGCAGTTCTGTTTTTTAAATTTTTCGAAAAATGTACCTCTATACTTTTTTCATACTGGCTGCACCTGTATACATTCCCACAATATTACATAAGGGTTCCCTTTTCAGGGAGATGTTATTTAAATGTTCTAACAATTAAGGGTGAAATCTATTGAAATAAATGGAAAGATAGGAACTCAGCAAAAAATAGAAAAGGAGAAACATATAGAAATTTTAAAGCTGAGAAATGCAGTAACAGCAATAAAACTTAACTGGGTTTGGTAGGAGAATGGAGATAAGGAGGGAGCCAACTTCAAAGATAGTTCAATAGAAATTATCCAGAATAAGAATGATAGAGATTAGAAAACTTAACAAGGTTCAGGGTCTTATGAGGCAATACCAAAAGATCTAACATAAATATATTTAAGTCACAGGAGAGGAAAATGTATGTTGCAAAAAAAAATATTTGAAGAAACAGTGGCTAAAATGTCCCAGACTTGGTAAAACCTACAGATTCAAAAAATTTAGCAAACCCTAACTAAATAGGATAAACACAGATTCCTGCCTAAACATATCATAATCAAACTGCTGAAAACTAAAGACAAAAATTTCATGGGCGTCCAAAGAAAAGGACACACTACTTACAAGGAACTAGTATGTGAATGATTACAAATTTTGCATCAAAATTCATGGAAGCCAGAAGGAAATGAAATAACATTTTAAAGTGCTGAAAGAAAAGAACTGTCAATCCAGAATTTTGTATCTAGTGAAAATATGGAGGTGAAATAAAGAGTCTCAGGTAAAGAAGGAAACAAAGAAAAATCATTGAGAGCAGACTTGCTCTAAAATAACTGCTAAGGAAGTTCTTAAGACAGAAAGAAATTTGGAAGGTTAGGAATGAAGAAACGGCAAGATCTGGGTAAATATAATGGGCTATTCTATTGAATTCTTTAAAATATATTTAATGGTAGCCCTGACTGGCATGGCTCAGTGGATTCAGCGCAGGCTGCAAACCAAAGTGTCGCAGGTTCGATTCCCAGTCAGGGCACATGCCTGGATTGCAGGCCATGGCCCCCAGCAACCACACATTGATGTTTCTCTCTCTCTTTCTCCCTCCCTTCCCTCTCTAAAAAGAAATAAATAAAATCTTTAAATATATATCTTTATACATATAAATATATATCTTTATATGTATATTTAATGGTTAAACAAAATACAACATTGTCTGATGGGGTTTTCAATGAATGCATATGTAACATACAAGACAACTACACAGTGGTCATATTGGAAAGGTATCACTATGTTGTGCACCTGAAGCTAACGTAATATTATTGTATGTCAAATATAATTTAAAATTTTCAAAAATATATAACTACAACATAAAGGAGGGGGGAGTTAAGACATTTATTATAATATGGTGGTACGGTTTCTAACGTTTACTTGAAGTAGCAGAAAAATTATCCTGAGGAGACCAGGTATCTATGTTGTAACACCCTAGAACAACTACTAAAAATCCTATACAAAGATATTTGTTCAAATACACATAGATAAATTAAAATGGAGCTCTGAAAAGCCTTCAAATAACCCAAGAGAATGTAGAATTTAAAAGCAAATAATAAAACAATAGATAATCAATATTAATAATTATATTAAGACATGGCTTATACTAATAAAAGATGGATTATAAAATTCTAGATGAATATTCCTCATGAATCTAGACACAAACTCCTCAACAAAATAACAAACCAAATCCAACAACATATAAAAGGTATTATACACTGTGATGAAGCAGAAGCTATCCCAGGAATGCAAGGTTGGTTTAACATTTAAATACATAATATTTGTAGAAGAAAACTAACAATGATTATCTTGGCACACAGAAAAGCATTTGACAAAATCCAATACCTTTAATGATGAAAATGCTCATCAAACAAATAGAAGGGAGTTTCCTCAAGCCTAATGATTAAAGGCATCTACAAAAGCCTATAGCTGATACCATGTTTATGGTAAGAGACTGAATGTGTTCCATGTAAGACCAGTTCCATGTAAGACGAGGGACAAGATAAGGCTATGGGTGCCTGCGCCCACTACCTCTATTTAACATTGTACTTAAGCAATTAGACATGAAAATGAAATAAGAGGTACCCAGGTTTGAAAGGAAGAAACAAAACAATTAGCAGATGATGTGATCTCATATACAGAAAATTCTAAAGAATTCACTAAAATAAAAGCAATGAAAACGTTCAGCAAGTTTGCAGGTTACAAAGCCAGTTTACAAAAGCCAGTTGTATTTCTACACAGCAGCAATGAGCAATCCAAAATGAAATTAAGAAAACAATTTCACTTATAACATAAAAATGTATAAAATACTTAGGTTCGAAAATAAATTTATGAATTTAAGTTATATTTAGGTATAAATTTAGCAAAAGAAGTATAATATTTATATACAAAAATTTGTATATAATATTTATATACAAAAACTTGAAAGAAGTTTATAAGATCTAATTAGGTGAAAAATTATCATTTCTCAGCCTTTTGGCCAAGATCAAGCAAGACATGTATAAATAAGTAAAAAGGTATCCCACATCATCAATCAGAAGACTAAACACTATTAAGACAAATAACCCAATTAAAAAATGAGGAGAACCTTGACTGGCATGGCTCAGTTGGTTGGGCATCACCCAGCAAAGCAAAAGGTTGCCAGTTTGATTCCGGGTCAGGGCACAGGGCTGGCCTCTGGTTGGGTCATGCAGGAGGGGCAACAATCGATGTTTCTCTCCCTCTCTTTCTCCCTCCTCTCCCCTCTCTCTAAAAATAAATAATGTTTTAAATTCTTTTAAAAAGATGACCAGTTGTGTGGAGAATAGACTGTAGCAAGAGAAGAATAGACAAAAAGGAGGACTTAGAGGCTATTGTGATGTCTAGTCAAGAGGTGGCAGTGGCATGGACTGAACGCAGCTGTGAAGGTGGTGAGGGTGGGAATAGACAAAAAGGAGGACTTAGAGGCTATTGTGATGTCTAGTCAAGAGGTAGCAGTGGCATGGACTGAACGCAGCCGTGAAGGTGGTGAGGGTGGGTAAGAATCCAGATATATTTTTGGGATAGAGATGATAGAATTTGCTCATGAATTGGCCAGAGGTTGTGAGAAATGAGAGGGTATGACTCCAGAATTTTTGGAGAATACAGTTGATAATTAAGTGGGGAAGACTGCCAGGAAAGGAAGGATATCTGACATTAGGTTTTGGATGTGTTAAGTTTGAGGTGCCTATCAGATGGGAATACCCCATAGGTAATTGGATATAGGAGTCTGGAGTTCAGGAGAAAGGGTGGGGAAATACTGTTTGGCAGGTCACCAGTGCGCACAAGGTGTTCAAGCCCAGGACTTGACTATGACCAGAAAGACCAGAGATGGAGAAGTCATCCAAAAGGCTCTCCAAGGTTCAGTCAGAAAGGTGAGGAAAAATACAAAACGATGGTAAATATTATCTCTAAATGCTATGCAGTAAAAATAAAGCAATAGCCCTGGCTGGTGTAGCTCAGTGGATTAAGTGCATGACTGAGAATCAAAGGGTTGCCGGTTTGATTCCCCTTCAGGGCACAAGCCTAGGTTGCAGGCCAGGTCCCCAGTAGGGGATGCATGAGAGGCAACCACACGTTGATGTTTCTCTCCCTCCCTGTCTCCTGCCCTTCCCTTCTTTCTAAAAATAAATAAAATCTTTTTTTAAAATAAAGTAATATGTACAATTTAAATAATAGTATTCTGAGTGGCGGTAAAGGGATTGGTGGTGACATTGATGTATATATGGCTTAATTCCCATTAAAATAAGGTATTTGAAGCAAGTGGCAACATATTAGCATCTATTGATTCTTGGTATATGATACATAGGTGTTTTATTTTCTGTACTTTATACTCAGAATGTTTCATAACTTAAAATGAAAAAGAAATGGGCACAGTATTCCACAGTCTCATGCTAGACTGGCAGGCAGCTTGTTAAATGGATTCGGGAGCTCTCTCCTGCCTGTTCACTCAGTCATTGGGCTGCTAGACAGGAATCTGGGGTCAGTAAAAGCTACAGATGATTCTAAGACATAAGCAGGTTTAGGAACAACTGTGACTATTCTGCAAATGCCTGACACAGAGTTTGCTGAGACTGCCGTCTCCCTGTCTTCTCTATGGGATGTGTGCTAATACAGCCTGTGGCAGGGGTGTCAGACTCGTTTTTATCGGGGGCTACATCAGCCTCATGGTTGCCTTCAAAGGGCCAAATGTAATTTTAGGGCTGTATACATGTAACTACTTATTCACAGTTAAGCGAGAGCTCAGCACTGCCACTGGGTGGAAACAAGGTACTGGCCAAATAAAACAAGGTGGAGGGCCTTGTGTTTGCACCTGTGGTCTATGATTTTATTAGGTCCCGATGGGAAGACTATCTAGAAAGGAGACCAAGCAGGAGAATGCTCTTCAGCATGTTACATAAAAACAGCTGAAGGAGCCCTGGCTGGCATAGCTCAGTGGATTGAGTGTGGGCTGCAAACCAAAGGGTCGCCAGTTTGATTCCCAGTCAGGGCACATGCCTAGGTTGCGGGCCAGGTCCCTGATTGGGGCCACGTGAGAGGCAATCACACATTGATATTTCTCTCCCTCTCTTTCTCCCTCCCTTCCCCTTTCTAAAAATAAATAAAATCTTTTTAAGAAATTGGATTGTTAAAAAAAACTTCCACTTAAAAACAGCTAAAGGAACTAAAATTATTTGGCCTTGAATAAACAAGATCTTTAACAGTTGTCAAATATTGCAAAGTGGGGCATGGATATAGAATTAGTATGAAGCTCAAATTTCTCTAGCTTCACTGAGTGGAACCAGCCTCTGGCCTGGTCTGGACTCTAGCTGTTTGGTAATTGAATGGTTTGCCTTTCGGATGCCTTTTTCCTGGAGGTAGAGGCTGTTGGTAAATGTAGAAAGCACAGAGCGGCGGTTCTCCACCCCCACCCCCCGGGCTGGAAGGATGGGCAGAGATGACATGAAAGGTCCCTTTCAATACTACGGGGGGTTTCGTGTGCAATTCTGTTTTTGTCACTGTTTTCACACAAGGACATTTCAGTTTTCTGGTTTTTCTACAGTGAACATGGAATTCTTGAGTAAACATTTTTTTCTTTTTTTCCCAGAACAAATAATGCTTGTTTCTCCCTCTCTCAATGTGTTTTGGAAGACCTTTTCTGGAAGGAATCTCTTTCCCATCCCCTCATTCTCATCATAAGTCCCATTTTACCAAGTCTAAGGGATACCTGTGGGATCTTATTTACCTCTTCTTTAAAATAAACAATTTTATTTCTCACTTATACTCTGCATTTTACTAGTATTTCTAATCTTGTTTCTTTCTGAAAACAATGGGCTTCTCTTCCACTGTGGAGTTGAAGGTTGAAAAATTAAATTTGATCTTTTTAAAAGAAGGTCTCTGACACTGTTTAGAAACTGTTGATTAATGAAATCCCTCCTAATGGAGCCATCTCTCTTGTAAGGGCAGTGACATTTCACACCCACAAGGCCTGCATGCATTGAAAGGCATCTGTATGAGTATTTGTTCAGTGTCTCTCTCCAGATAGCCATAAACTGCAGTCTAACTAGCCTGCAGTGACCATAACAGAAGGAGACAAAAGGATTCTTTGACACATTTTAGGTGTCTAGTAGATCACTGTACTTTTACCCAGAGATTAAAAAGTTTTATTTAGCAGTTTCTTTTTATAAAGGCATCCACAATGCCGACATTAATAGAGTTCTGTTTTTCACAGAAAAATTTTGAAAGATCTATCTTCTGAAGACACGCGGGGCAGAAAAGGAGACGGAGAAAACCCTGGAGTCTCTGCCGTCACGTCTATGTCTGTCCCGACCTCCATCTATCAGACTAGCACCGGACAGTACAGTACGTATAGGAGACCTCCACCTGCTGGACACGAAACTAGCCTTTCCATGTGAAGAAAGGGTGTGTGGGAAGACCATCGTACTTCAGTAGGGATGATTCTTTTTTAATAGTGATGATTATTAAAGAATATTTTGAGCTAGGGATAATGCAAAGTACTTTTTTGGCAACATCTCACTTACTCCTTAACAACTTTGTGATGTGGGCAGTTATCATTTTATGGGGGGACTGAGATTTATGGAGCTAGATAATGTCCCTAACGTCACACATGATCCACTTAGTTTGGGGTAAAAGTCTGTGAGTTTTGACAAATACATGGAATTATCTAACCACCACAATCAAGATATGATTCATCGCCCCAAGAAATTTACTTGGGCTATCCATTTGTGGATAAACTCCCCCTCTACTCCTAACCCCTGTTCTTCGAGTCTACAGTGGAACCTCAGTTCTCGAACTTAATTCATTCCAGAAGGCTGTTCAAGAAGAAATTTGTTCGAAAACCGAATCACGCCTGAGAGACGCGTGACTAATCATACAGGTATGAAAGTGTTGTCAAGTCTCAAGAACCGAAGTTTTGTTTGATAGCCAAGACATTTCCTCCATGAACAACTTGGTCAAGAACCAAATTGTTCGAGATGGAAGACGTTTGAGAACTGAGGTTTGACTGTAATTGGCTCTTGCCACAAAAGCTGTGTTCCACCTGACCACTCCTCACCTCTCCAGGCTCCACGACCACTTTGGTTCACCCTCACCTGAGTTACTGCAGTAGGCATCCTGCTGGTTCTCCTGTTCTACAGGCTTTCTGCACTGCAGGCCAAGTGACTGACTTAAAGTGTCAGAGCACAGCATTCTTGCTCAGAATCCTCTGATGACGTTGTCACACTTAGAGTAAGTCTCACAAAGTATTGCATTCAGGAGCTGGCCTTCCTGCCACTCTGATTCCATCATCTCCTTCCACTGCATGGCATTCTGGCCACACAGGCTTTCTTGCCGTCCCCTCACTACAAGAAACTTATTTCTCCCTCAGGGTCTTTGAGTTGTTGTCCCTTTTTAAATATGCTGCTCCTCCCCTTAGTTTTCCTTATTTTTTTAATATTTTATTTATTTATTTTTAGAGAGGGAAGAGGGGGAGATAGAGAGAGAGAGAGAAACATCAATGTGCGGTTGCTGGGGGTTATGGCCTGCAATCCAGTCATGTACCCTGGCTGGGGATCGAACCTGGGACACTTTGGTTCACAGCCCAAGCTCAATCCACTAAGCTACGCCAGCCAGGGCTAGTTTTCCTTATTTTTTAATGTTTTTGTTACACTTTAAAAATACATAGTTCAATTATAGGTTGTAATTATTGATTCGCTTATTTATGAAGCTAATGTGACTAAGTTCCTTACAGGAAAAAACTTTGTCTTGTTCACAGCTGTACCCTTAGCATATAGGGCCTGACACATATGCTTTCAGCAAAATTTGTTATGAATAAATGATTTAAAGAGTAAAAATACCTCCTTGCGGAAATGACTGCAAGGAAAGAAGCTTAGCAGAGATCAGAGGCAGGTGGGAGGTTCACTTTCATTTTTAACAAAGTGGAATATATATATTTTTTTTCTATATAAATGTATCACTATTTACCTGCCAATTAAAAAAATTAGTTTTCAACTACAGTTGATATTCAGTATTATTTTATATTAGTTTCATGTGCTCAGAATAGTGGTTAAACAGTTACATAATTTACAAAGTGATGCCCCTAGTAAGTACCCACCTGGCACTATAGATAATTATTACAGTATTATTGAATATTTTCCCAGTGCTGGAACTTGGCATCCTGGTGACTGTTTGTAACTACCAACTTGTTTTGTTTTTTTGTTTTGTTTTGTTTTTAATTCTCATTTGAGATACATTTATTGATTTGAGAGAGGAAGGGTAGAGAGAGAGAGCGTGAAACATTGATGTGAGAGAGCAACATCTGTGTACTCTCTGATGTAATCGTCTCCTTACGCGCCCCACCCCGAGGATCAAACCTGCAGCTTTGCAGTGTACAGGGCAATACTCCAACCAACTGAGCCACCTGGCCAGGGCTACCAAGTTGTATTTCTTAATACCTTCTCCTTTTTCACCCAGTCCCCAACCCCCACCGCCGCCCCCGGTGGCAACCACAAGTTTGTTTCCTACATCCCCCCAAATTTTTTAAGGCAGTATATTAGCAAGTCTGCAGGGAATACATTGCCAAGACCCCTAGTAGATGCCTGAAACCACAGATAGTACCAACCCTATTACGAGATACTTTTTTCCTGTACATACAGTAACTAGTGTTTAGGGCAGCATGATCCAGTAGAACTTCCTTAATGATGGACATGTTCTGTGTCTGCATTGTCCAGGACAGTGGCTGCTAAGCCATGTTTGACTTGAGCACTTGAAATGTGGCTGGTGAGACTGAGAAACTGAATGCTTTATTTTGTTTGATCTTAGTTACTTTAAATAGCCACATGTGGTTAATGGCTACAGTGCAGATTTAGAGTAAATACACATATTAAACAAGAATAAGTAAATAGGTTGCAAAAATGAAAGCAATCCTGATTTATCACGTATATTTAACATCAAAAGATATATATCTATACTTCTGTGAGTATAATTTCACATATTTTGATACACATTAATACAGCTGACCCTTGATCAACATGGGGCTTGGGGTACTGATCCCTCCTGCAGTCAGAAATCTTGATACAACTTTTGACTCCCCCAAAACTTAATTACTAATAAATAACAGCCTATTGTTCACCAGAAGCCTTACTGGTAACACAAACTGTCAATTAACATATTTTATATATTATTTGGATTATATACTGTATTCTTACAATACAGTAAGCTAGAGAAAGAAAATGTTAGGAAAATCAAAAGGAAGAGAAAACTCATTAACAGTACTGTATGTCTATATTGGAAAAAACCACAGATAAATGGATCTGCACGGTCCAAACCTGTGTTTTTCAAGGGTCAGCTGTGGATCAGTCTGTGTGAGCCCAGGAGGAGGTTAGGAAGGACGTGCGCCAGAAATACTGGCTCCCTCAGGGCGGGAGTGAGCGGCGGCCAGTGAAGTAGGTAGGGATAGGTAATGGGACATTTACTTTCTAAATATATATGTGTAGGGGTATGTCATGCATGTTGCAGGAAGAAGACAAAGTACTTGCTAATATAAGTTGAAATGTCTCTATTTCTAAAGTTCTATAACTTGAAGTAGTATGTGGTAATATTTGTTGGGTGGTAGTGAGGGGCGATAATTAGAAACTCCTGAAAATTTTACTTTTCTAAAGATATTATTTATTCATTTTTAGAGAGAGTGTAAGGGAGAAAGAAAGAGGTAGAGAAACATCAATGTGTGAGAGAAACATTGATGGGTTGCCTCTCGGCCCACAACCTAGGCATGTGCCCTGACTAGGAATCAAACTAGCCAAGGCCTGAAAAAATTATTATTTTTTTAAATACACAAACAACTTTTTTGGCTTCATAGCAGGCAAAGCATATGGGGGAGGAGGGTTTACATTAATTATAATCTGAAATGAGGGTATAGAGCTGAGACATCAGATTTCTGAAGGGGATTTATTATATGGGAGCTACATAATGCTAAAATGTTACCTCTTTGGTTGTGCATTATGAGTATCGGGGGAAGTCATTAACGTGAGTATAATTCAGTGAGAGGTACTTGTGGGGAGCTTAGTAATGTGATCTGTATAGTGGCCTTCTGATGACTTAAACTTATGGGTGAAAAGTGACTGAATAGATTACATTTTTTAAATATCACTTAGTAACTTTTAATGTCTAACAGCAGTTACCACTAGAGTGGGGCTGAGAAACAGTGGGAAGATTTTTTCCATTTGTAACCTTTTATCCTACTTGAATTTTTCCTATGGGCATGCTTACCTATTAAAAATATTTTTGTTACAATCTTTTTTATGCCTCTTTTGAAAAAAATTACAAACTGTATGAATGTTTCCTTCTACTTATTTTTCCTTTAAAAGTTAGCCATCAGCACCCTCTTATTGCTCCAGAGCCGCTGTGACATTAGCAATTTGCATGCAGTGGCCCATAACAGCCCAAAATGGGTTTTGGCCAGTTATACTGTAGAATATAAAGTTAAAATTGGTGCATCTGAACTATGAAATTTTGTAAATAAATGTCATTTTATTTCTTTTACATATAGTTCACCCACAGTAGTTAGCAGTTGTCAAATAGGACCACTTTCAAGCCTGTTTTAATAGTGTTTGTTTGGTTGGTTGGTTGATTGTTTTTGTATGAATCCTTTGCAGTTAATGTATTGTATAGCCTTATAATAGCTATGTTCTCTCTTTGGTTAAAGTTGCCATTGCCCCAAATGGAGCCTTACAGCTGGCCAGTCCAGGCACAGATGGAGTACAGGGACTTCAGACACTAACCATGACAAATTCAGGCAGCACTCAGCAAGGTACAACAATCCTGCAGTATGCGCAGACCTCTGATGGACAGCAAATACTTGTGCCCAGCAACCAGGTGGTTGTGCAAAGTAAGTATGTGTATGCGTCTGTAGAAAGCATCCCAGAGTACTTTCAAAAACATTTATGAATTAACTCATTCTTTTGACCACACAGCTGCATCAGGAGACATGCAGACATATCAGATCCGTACCACACCTTCAGCTACTTCACTGCCACAAACTGTGGTGATGACATCTCCTGTGACTCTTACATCTCAGACAACTAAGACAGATGACCCCCAGTTGAAAAGAGAAATAAGGTTGATGAAAAACAGGTGGGTGGCAAACTAGAGTGCCAGATGGTAATGGTTTTGCAAATCTCAGAACATAACCAGATGTTAACTGGAATTGTATATTAGAATTGAGAGAGGTTTATATCAGCTTTATTTCATGAGTGTTGGATTACATTTAGCTTATTTTCAGTGGATCAGTGAGTCCCATTGCTCACTCTCTTTATTTAGTATATGACCTAAAGTTCTCCCATTGTTACTATGTCCCTTGAATAGCACTGCTAAGCAAAGCTTTTCAAACAATGTATTTTGTTCTTATTGGGCTGACAAAGTTAAATGAAGATAATAGTTTCCTGCTGCCACACAGCAAGAGACGAAAGAATTAGTGGGATTCCGCCTAATACCTAATTTACTTACTGACACAAATGCCCTTAAAAATTAATTTTGATCATGAAAATAGATTAGTAATTTAACCCCCCAGAAACATTTGATTTCATTTTCAATGTATTTTAAACATAGTTGTATGCACTATATGTACATCAGGCACGATAAACCACTGGTTCTTTGAGAAAGACCAGTGGGTAGCCTCTTACGACATGTTCAAGGGGAGAAAAAGACACCAATAAACTATATTAGGAACAAAAGAGGGCAAACAACTACATATACAAGAAAATTTTTAAATTACAATAGGATTCATTTTCAGCTCCTCATCAATAAGGTAAACAATTAGGATAAAAGGATCATTTTTCTAGAGCAATGAAAATTACCAAAGAAGGCCAGATGGGTACATTTTTTCTTTTAATCCTCACCTGAGGATATAGATATACTGATTTTAGAGAGAGAGAAAGGGAGGGAGGGAGGGAGAGAAATATCAATCAGTTGCCTCCCACATGCACCCCAACCTGAGATCAAACCTGCAACCTAGGTATGTACCCTGACGGAATTAAACTCACAACCCTTTGATGTACAGGATGATACTCCAGGTTCTGAGCAACCCAGCCAGGGCCAGATAGATGCATTTAATTCAATATAAAATGTTTCTTTACTAAAATCTAAGAGCCAGCATCACTGTAAATGAACTTGGTAAAAAGGCAGAGGCTGTTGTTTTGGAGGTCCCCACATATGTCGTAAGATAAGGAGATGAAGTTATATAAATATCAGAAATTAAGAATGTATTTCTTGCTTATGATATAATTGTATACCTAGGCAATCCAGAAGACTTGTTAAAAGTTACTATAATGAGACTTCTCTTTCTGACAGTATGACCTCAGTTACATAATATTTCTAAAGCTTGATAAAATATAAAAACCTTATTTTTAAGTGATTGGATAAGCCTGCAGGAAAGTAAGAATTCATTTGCGGTTAGGAATGAACCAGAAGCACAAGACCATGAGGTTCATAAACACTGGCACAGCCCCTGTGTAACCTGGGGATAAATTTAGGTCTTTGTGGTTGGTATAGCGTTAGCATGCAGAGGAATCTAGGGACAGAGCCTGGGACCCCTCTGTGCAAGCTTGGAAACTGGATCGTGAGGTCAAAGCCCAGTAAGTGCTACAACCATAAGCCTAGAATTATAATTTTAAAAACGATTCGGGTCCATAGTGCCCCAATTGCTTGGAAGAAAAGTCTCAACACAGGCTTTAATAAATTCCTGTACACTGAGTTCTAACAAGTATGAGTTGAAAAATCATAGACTACCCAAGGAATTAGTCCTCCATCAATGATACACACCAAATCTTTATATGATTTTCACAAAAATCTTTGTGTAGTATAAATAATAATATGGCACCCCCATCCCCTTTCTTGAGATGAGGAAACTAAGGCCTAAAGAGCTTAAGTTACTTGCCCAAGTTTACATTGCTTAGTGGTAGAGGTTGGATTTAAACTCGAGTCCAGAGTTTTAGATAATACTACACTGCCATTCAGGAGTGAGGCAGCAGGAAAAGCAGACAACAGAATGAGTTTTGTAATATCTTCAGTTATCTAATGGGGAAAGGAAAAGTATGTGTATTTAAAGAAACCTATGTCCTTGAAAATCAAAGATCAAGAGACCATGAAATTATTCTAAAAATTGGAAAAGTAAAATAAAACTATTAATAGCAAAGATACATTCATCTGCTTAGAATATCCAGGAGAACTGTCTACAAACTATTCCTTTGAAAGCTTGAAAAAGAACTAGTATACAATGGAAATTCATACCAGTTTCCTAAAACAGGGAAAGCAGGGGAAGTTACAAGGATTTAAATGAAAGAAGTGGCGGCCCCTATGGAGCACACCCACCCCGTCTGCACCCCCTCCCCCAGGAGCGGTTTCCTTGCCTCTCTCCCCCCTAAGCTCTAAGGGTCCTTCTTTTTGCCTCTGTAACTTGTTTCCTGAGCCCATTTCTTCTACAGCTCACTTCTACCTCAGTCCCTTTCTAAATAAACTTTCTCTTACAGTTTGAGTCTTGACTCTGAATTCTTTCTTAGCCAGAACTCAAGTGCCAAGGTTACTGAACCTAGGTACAGTCTGACCCCACTGGTCTTAACAGCTGGTGCCATTCCACTGCCAACGCTTCCATTTTTGTACAGCTCCTAGGAATACTTTTTTGATTAGCAGAATGGAGTGTTGTCCAATTAATGAGACATTGAATAAACCAACTGGCTCTTTAAAAAAGAGAGAAGTAAAACTATTACTATTTTTTATATAGTTGCCTATCAAAAAAATAACCGAGCCCTGGCTGGTTTGGCTCAGTGGATTGAGTGCTGGTCTGCGAATCAAAGGGTCTCTGGTTCAATTCCCAGTCAGGTTACATGCCTGGGTGCAGGCCAGGTCCCCAGTGGGGGGGGGGGGGGGGCAACACGTGCTAGGCAGCTACACATTAATGTGCCTCCTCTTCTCTTTCTCCCTCCTTTTCCATCTCTAAAAATAAATAAGTAAATAAGCTCTTTTTTTTTTTTTTTTTTTTAAAGAAAGGACCCAGCCTGGTGTGACCCAGTTGGTTGGGCGTCATCCCACAAAGGGAAAGGTTGTAGGTTCAATTCCCAGACAGGGCACATGCCTGGGTTGTGGGTTCGGTCCCTGGGAGGGGCATGTATGAGAGAAACAACCAGTGGATGTTTCTCTCCCTCTCTTTCTCCCTCCCCCCTCCCAAATAAAATCTTTTTTAAAAATAAAGACTCCCCATGGACTTACAGGAAAATTATTAGAAATGATGAGTTTTTAAGATTTATAGATACAAAATCAGTTTTCAGAAATCATATTTCTTCATATCAGCAATAAGAGTTTGGTGTTTAAAAGGCATCATTTATGTTATCAACAAATAAAATACCTGAAAATAAATGGAACAAATGATATCCAGGACATTTATGGAAAATACTGTAAAATGTTTTTGAAAGACGTTAAAGAAGATCTAAATAAATGGAGAAATACACTGTGTCCATAGATATGGAAAGTTAGTATTATAAAGATGACTATTTTTTCCCCCAATTGATCCATAGAATCAATGCAATTCCAATCAAAACCTAAACAGGTTGAAGAACTTGACCAGTAGATAATAAAATTTATGAAAGAGTAAAAAAGCCAAGTACAGCCAAAATATTCCAGACAAAAATAAGGTGAAGAGATAATCAAGTATTATTTAAAGTTGTGGTAATCAAATGCCATAATACTAGCATTGAGATAAACAAGATGACCAATGAAATAGCTCAGAAACAGATCTATGAGCACATGAAATCTTGGTATGACAGGGCAGATTATGAGGGAAGGATGGACTCTTCAATAAACGATGCTAGGATAATTAGTTCTTCATATGTGGGAAAAATACTGGATTTCTTCCTCATAGTATATGCAGAAAAATCATTCCAGATGGATTAAAAACATTTTAAAAAGATGAAATTTTAAAACTTTTAAGTGAAAATACAGCATCTCATGGTTTCAGATATAGGGAAAGATCCCTTAAAAACTAACATACATGAACATTAACATAGAAGATTAATGAATGTTCACTAAAATCAATAACTTGTATTCATTAAAAGATAAAGTGAACTAAGTAAAAATATAAACTTTAGACCTATAGAAGGTTTTTGGAACACATCTAGCCGAAAAAAACAGATCTTGTAAGTAAGAAGTACAAAGTGACAGGGGGGAAAGCTGGCAAAAGATATAGATAGGCATTTCTCACAAAGCACAAATGATTAATAATCATGAAAGGTCATTCACCCTTACCGGTAAGGGTGTATAATAAATGTAAATTTACATATAAATGAATTAATACCACACATTTTAGGTACCATCTATCCCCATCCCAACCAGGAGCTGGCAATGATTTAAAGAATGAATCTCACTGCTTATGGAACTATAAATTGGTGCAGCCACTTCGTAAATTAATTGGCCCTTATCTTGTAAAATTGACCTGGATATGGCCTGTGATTTTAGCTGTTTTACTCTGTATATATGACTGAGAGAAACTTTTGTAGAAAGTAAGCATAAGAATGTTCATAGCAGAAATCGGAAACAACCCAAATAACCATCAATAACAGAATGGCTACATATATTATGATTCAGTTTATACAATGTAATAGTGTTCATTTAAAATGATGGAGTGAATGATCACGATACCAGGAATATTAGAAAAATGAAGTCGAGTGATGAAAGCAAGTTGCAATAGCATACATAAAGTGTGATATTTTATAATTTTAGGAAAAAAGTAAACTAAATGATACATGATTTAGCAGAAATAATAACCTAGACTTCCAGTCAAGATGGCAGCATTGGTAAGCACAGCTTGCCTCTTCACACAACTACATCAAAATTACAGCTAAAATACAGAACAGTCATCACTCAGAACTGTCAGAAATAGAGTTGAATGGAAGTCTAACAACTATGGAATTAAAGAAACCACATCCATCCAGACTGAGCTGACAAGCTGGTGCCACATCTGAGACTCCACCAAACTGGCTAACACTATTAGACCCACCTTGGAGATCACCAGCAACTCTACCCACCCAACTTATGGGCCCATCCAAAGCTGCCTTTCCATAAGAATGGCTGGTCTTGGCTCAAGCTTCACAACTTCCTAAATCCTCTCAAACAAGCAACAGTTGGCCTCAGCTCCATGCCCAGCACTGGCAGCAGCAAGCTCTAGATTCATATCTTGGCTTCGCCTGGGAATCCAATCCCAACATAGGTGGGGGCTGACCTTGGCCTGCATCACATGGAAAACTCCAGAGCCTGTGCACCCAGGAGGCAGCTACAAACCACCACAGAGCACCACCACCCTGTACCTGCACAGCTGGTCCTCCATGGAGGTTGGTGGTAAGTGGTCATAGACAGTCCTTGCAGCTGATTGGCCTGGGTAAATCTCTGTCACTGACCCACCAACAGCAACAAGAGGATGGTGTACTCAGCCCACACCAAGGGCGTACCTCAAGTACCCAGCTTGGGTGATAGGGGAGGCTGTGCCACTGGACCCTACAGGACACCTACTACATTAGGTCACACTACCAAGACACAGGGTCAAAGCAGCTCTACCTAATACATAGAAACAAACAAAGGGAGGCTGCCAAACACGGAGGCAAACACAGCCCACATGAAAGAACAGGTCAAAACTCCAGAAAAAGAGCTAAGTGAAATGGAGATAAGCAGTTTATCAGATGTAGAGTTCGAAACACTGCTTAGAAAGATGCTCAAGGAACTTAGTGAGGACCTCAGAGCAGCATAAAAAAAGATCCAGAAATGAAGGATACACTAATTTAAATAAAGAACCATTTACAGGGAAACAACAGTAGAGTGGATGAAGCTGAAAATTAAATCAATGACTTGGAACATAAGGAAGCAAAAACAACCAATCAGAACAATAAGAAGAGAAAAGAATCCTCCCAAAAATGAGGATAGTGTAAGCAGCTTCAGGGACAACTTCAGGTGTTCCAACATTCACACCATATGGCTGCCTGAAGGGAATAGAAAGAGCAAGAAATTGGAAATCTGTATGAAAAAATAATGAAAGAAAACTTCCCTAATTTGGTGAAGGAAATAGATGTGTAAGTCCAGGGAGCACAGAGAGTCCCACACAAGATGGATGCAAAGAGGCCCACTCTAAGACACAGCATAATTTAAAGAGAATCTTAAAAGCAACAAGAGAAAAGAAGTTAATTTACCTGCAGGAGAGTTCCCATGATACCATCAGCTGGTTTCTCAGAAGAAACTTCGCAGGCTAGAAGGGAATGGTAAGAAACATTCAAAATATGGAAAGGCAGGGAGCTACAGCCAAGACTGCTCTACCCAGCAAAGATAACACTTAGAATGGAAGCTGCCAGACAAGAAAAAAAAATAAGAGTTCATCATCACCAAACCATTATTACGTGAAATGTTAAAGGGACTCAAGAAAAAGATCAAGACTATGAACAATAAAATGGCAAAAAAATACATATCTATCAACAATTGAATCTAAAAAACGAACTAAGCAAACAAGAACAGAGACAAAAACATGGCTATGGAGAGCATTTTGATGGTTGCCAGATGGGAGGGGTGTGGAGGGTGGGTGAAGAGGTGAGGTGTGGGGATGTAAGGTACAGCATAGGGAATGGAGTAGCCAAAGAACCTATATGCATGACCCGTTGACATGGACAATGGTGTGGGGATTGCCTGAAGGAGGGGGGAATGCTGGGTAGAGGGAGCAAAGGGGGAAATTCAGGACAACTGTAATAGCATAATAAATTATAGTAGAAAAAAATAAACGATACATAATTTAGGGCCATACACATATGTATTGAAACTGCAAAGATACCCAAAAGACTGCAGCTAGTCATTGCTTCTGGGCGAGAGGCAGGGTATGGGTGGAATCAGAGTAGCACAGAGGGCCCACAGTGTGGGCACCATTTGCTCGTGGTCAGCTGGGCATTGGGGTACATGTGTTCATTTTACTGTGTTTCATAACATATCTGTACCATGTGCAATCTTTAGTGTGTACCGCTTCATGTAAAATTTTAAATTGCAGCCCCGCCTGGCATGGCTCAGTGGATTAAGTGCCTGCCTACGAACCAAAAGGTCACTGGTTCGATCCCCGAAGGGCACATGCCTGGGTTGTGAGCCGAGTCCAAGGTTGAGGGCATGCAGGAGGCAACCATTAATGTATCAAACACACTAGTGTTTCTCTCCCTCTCTCTCCTCCCTCCCCTCTGAAAATAAGTAAAAATCTTTTTAAATTAAAAAAAAATTAAACTATAGTAATTTATAAGCAAATTCAATAAAGTATTAAGTAATATTACATTCAGATTAGTGACAAGTCTTAAAATACTTAGTGAATATAACAGAAAAGGCATAGGATCCACATTTTAAAGATCTTACTGAGCGGTAAATAGTATTTGAACAAATAGAAAATACGATGTTCTTTGATGAAGACAGTAAATATATTCTTCAGAAATCACATAAATTTAATGGTACTCAAATTAGAATCTGTCATCTTTATAGAATTGGAGACAATAATCAAAATTTTACCTGTAAGAAATAAGTATTCAAAAGTAAAAAACAGAAAGAGTTAACTTTGTCTTGTTAGACATTGAAACGTACTCTAAAGCCACTGGAATGAAAACTTGGTGTCAATGAAGGGGCAGTAACTTTAGCAAATAGCATAGAGAGGCCAGAAATAGCTTGCTGTGCTGGTTAAGTATATTTGTGAAGGAAGGCTTCTTTAATAAAAGACACACAACTCTACACTTGGAAGGAAAATTACATTGGATTCCCATGTTTTTATACCAGGAACAAAAATAATTCCAGATGGATTAAAGACTGAATTATGAAAACAAAGGAGAATTTCTGAGATAAAATTTAAAGAGACACATAGTGCATGATGTTTTTTTTTTTTTTTTTTTTTTTAATTTATTTATGTTTAGAGAGGGAAGGGGGGGAGGGGTAGAGAGAGAGAGAGAGAGACATCAATGTTCGGTTGCTGGGGGTTATGGCCTGCAACCCAGGAATGTACCCTGGCTGGGAATCGAACCTGGGACACTTTGGTTCCCAGCCCGCACTCAATCCACTGAGCTACGCCAGCCAGGGCTTTGCATGATGTTTTGATTTAAGCCGAGAAAAAGAGAGACTAAAGAGCATTTATGACACAAGATATAAAAATACGAGAAGTCAAATGGTTAGAAAACAGTGTGAAACTAGGCAGAGGATTAATACAATATGTATAATGCACAGGAAGTTCCTAAGTTGTTTATCTTTCTAATAATTTCTCATTGTAAAATGCCCAAAAAGTATGACGGGACTAAGGGTATAAATAGGCAATTTACATAAAAGCAGATCCAAAAGACACATAAAATTTTGAAAAAGACTCATCTCCCTAGTAGCCAGGACAATGAAAATTGACAACAAAATGTTCACATGGCAAAAAGTTATGTACCAACATAGAAACTGTGTAAAAAAAGTTGTAGATAATATCTACACAGTATACTCGAAATAATTTTTACTTCTCTCTCTGTTTATAAAACTTGTACATGACTTCGTAGAAACACTTTAAGAGATTATGTACAAAACTGAGTATCACACCCTTTTGAATTTATTACAGTAAACTTTATTGAGAAAACTTATTTTTATTCAATAAATTAAAATTAAAGAATAAAAATTTTAAAAAGACTCTGTGGGTCAAAAATTAAGCAGAGGACCCATAAATTTCACTCCTGGGTATTTGTCCAGGAGGAGTGGGACGTGTGTTCGCAGAGACGAGCGCAAGAGGGAGCACAGCAGCCACAACCGGAAGCGCCCGAGACGGCGGGTCAGCAGGTCGTGGCAGTTCTCACACAGCGAGAAGGAGGTGTGCCCCCAGATGTAAGGGAACAAACCCGTGCACAGCAACACGAACGAGCCTCAAATATCTACTGAATGAAAGGAGGCCAACACACAACAGTACATGTTGTATGACCGTTGTCTGACATTACAGATGAGGAAAAATTTCATTTATGGTGACAAAATCAGGCAGTAGTTTTAAGGAAGGGGATCCATCAGGAACAGGACTGAGAGAACTTTCTGGGACAATAAAAATTTCTTTTTCTTGATGTGTGGGTTAGCAGGTCTATGCATTTACCAAAACTAGTTGAATTCTACATTTAATATCTATTATATATTTCACTTATATAGATGATACCTTAATATTTTAATGGGAAAAGAAAAGCTGAGCAGGTAAAATTGCTCCGGTGCATTTACCACTTACAGAAGGTGAATTTTTCCTAACATTGGTTTTTAATGCTCACATTTAGAGAAGCTGCTCGAGAATGTCGCAGAAAGAAGAAAGAATATGTGAAATGCCTGGAGAATCGAGTTGCAGTCCTGGAAAATCAAAATAAAACTCTAATAGAAGAGTTAAAAACTTTGAAGGATCTTTATTCCCATAAAAGTGTTTGATTCTTAAGAAAGTACTTTGTGGACTTGCCTAAAAATTAGATGGATTTTTCTTTTTAGTAGTCTTATAAATTAAAAGGTCAAAAATGAAGCTTTTACTTAGGCTTTTGCAACTCAAAGATAAATGTCTTTTGCAAGAGATCTGGTAGCAGGATAAAGAGGAAGGGCTCTGAGGAAGACACTGGCTCAACTGGAAGCTCTGTAAAAACCGCGCATACTCACGAAGCAGGAAATGAACTTGCACCAATTTGAATTTTCTAAATAACAGTAGTTGTCAATAATCCAGAAATGGCAGGTAAGATGAAATTCAGTAAATTTTACAAAATAAATCAATTTATCCTATAGGTTTGCATTTCTTACTGTTTCCTAAAATTTATTTTTTCAATTGTGTGCACGTGTGTATTTTATTTCTGCCAATAAAATCTAAATTACAAATAGAAAAGCTAATACATAACTAAATATGAATAATTATGTGTTTGATTATGTATACTTGTTCTACTGTCAGATCTTTTAAAGGGGTGTTTAAGTTTATTGGACTTGAGTGTTTTCAAGGCTGGGTTAAACAATTTTTGAGTTCTTGTCATAACACAAGTATCAAAGGTACAGGAATGGGGTTGTGGTGTTTTTGTAACATTTTTTATCAGAATGGAAAAGAGAGCTGTTTAAAAGTTTAATACTTTTAAATAGTTCGGTTTTGGGTTATTCTGGGAATGCTGATTTTACAAATTGTTTTTTGAATCTATTATGCAGTTGAATATACATTACTTATTCTGTTGTGCTTTAATAGAATGGAATGTTTACAGGCCCTTGAGGTGATATGAGAGTATTTTTTTAAAAGCCTTCTGAAGATACATACCAAAGTTTTCCCAGAGGATTTTATAATCAATTTAATGCAAGGTTTATCAGATTCTAAAATAGTAGTTATTAAAGCAATTTTATGTTAGAGACTATTTTGTAATGTTGTGAATGGTACATTTATAAAAGTGACTGCCAATATATTTTTATAGCTAATCTTTATAAATTCTAAAGTTGAGTTTTTAATGATAATTTTAAATGTTTATATAGTTTGTTTAGTAAAAAAGATATTTTGCATCTCAAAGTATCATTTTTGTATTATGGGAAGTAAAGTTTAAGTTGGCTAATACCTGGAATCTAAGTTTTGTATGCAGTTTTTCCAAAGTTCACAAATGCTGTTAGTACACCAGTGCTTAACATATGTATTCCAGTTTCTGTACACTTTGAAATTGTACTGCAAAACAACCGTGTGCTTCTTATACAATATGTATCATATTGTTGTCTATGAAATTAAAGAACATTTGGTAAAATTAAATTTGCTGAATGTAAAATAGATTGTTTGATATGTAAATGACAAGCTTACTGATAGCTTTTGTGTTAATTATACTAAGTATAACACATTACTAGTTTTAAGATGAGGATAAGTTTACAATTCTAGTCTACTTAACCTGTTTGAGGAGGGGACATGCTTATATATTTTGATTTACACGGAACCAATTACAGCCCTTACTGCTGTGGCTCAGTGGGTTGAGTGTCATCCTGCAAACCAGAAAAGGTTGCGGTTCAATTCCTAGTCAGGGCACGTGCCTGGGTTGCGGGCCAGGTGCCCCGGTTGGGAGTGTGCAAGAGGCAACTGATCGATTTTCTCTCCTACCCTCTCTCCCTCCCTTCTGTTATCTCTAAAACTAGATAAATAAAATTTCTTATTAAAAAAGCCAATTACAAGATACTAAAGGTAGTGAGATTTTTTTTTCTACAAATGTTTAGGACATGGTTAAGGGAGCCTGTTACGTTGAAATCTTAATCCAGTTAATAAATTTGTTATTGATCCTAGTGAAATATTTCATTAATGAGGTCTTTTAAGTGGGCAGCAGCTTATGAGAAGAAAAAAAAGTTTGCTCACCAGTGGGGTTACTTATATCACTTACTATCTTGTAAAGCCAGTGGTAAACTAGTGGCCCATTAGCCTGAAGAGTAGGAAGAGGTAAGAGGGTTATATCAAGAGGGTTTTTTTAAAAGATAATATACTGGGTAGATGTCATGCTTGGCTGAAAGAGATAGACTGGTCCTTAGTGCCTGAACAGCTGGACACCCACAACTATTTGTATGCCGTCCACTCACCGCCTGCAGACTTCTGGTGCAGGGCCTTGCTCCCTGTGTCACATCACCTGGTGTTGCTGTCTGTAACATACATGGGCAGGCCGCTGAGGGTTCCAGTCGGTGCACACCGCTCTGTTCCTGGTGTTTTTCTCATTTGAGTCCAGTGCCAGGCTTATGGAATTTTAAAGGTGATTACAATCCAAACCTGAATTCAACTTCGAAAGTTCAGTAGACCAGTGAAATTACTATCTTAGCTCAATTTACTATCTTACATAAAGTTATCACCAATTTTTTATGCATTATATTGATGGAAATACATTGCCCATGAACAATCTTGAGCCTATAAGATACGCCTTTAATTTTCTTGACCAGAGCATGAAAAATGGGCCTGTGTTAGAGCTTCGGAAGTCTTGCTGTATTTGTTCTTTCAGCAATTATTATATTGAAGTTGCTGGTTAAACCTGTGTTTTTCTCTAAAATATGTGGACATAGGGAAGATATAAAAATATGTATTATGGCTTGGAATTAGTTGATATAGTGGCAGTTCATGGTCCCAGAGAAGATGCTATAAGTGAAATAAAGTGAGTGAAATTTTACTAGGGGCTTGATAACTAATTGAAAGGAAAGTCAGGATGTAGTGAAACAGTATGAAAGTACATAAAAATCTAACTGCACTAATCATCTAACACTATTTACTCTTATACAGGTAGATTCTCATTTTTAATGAATACTGTTTGTTTTTACTATGAAACGAAGGGAAGGAACACAGCAACATTCCAGAATTCAGAGGCCTGCTCTAGGGAAAGTTTAGCAGGAATCTTTAAGACATAGGCATTTGGAGAAGATTTAGCCCAATTAACTATTTTTAAAAGAGATTCTGATAGCTTCATCCCCTTTCATCAGTGTGAAATGTTTTACAACAAACAGATCAAGTCTGCCATTTCACGTTTGAAACCTTTGACTCAGAAGTGACAGGGTATCTATAGTAGTTTGCTGACTTCCAACAGTGTGTATAACAGTTTTTAGCTGGCAGGTTATGCATACACAGGGGTGGGCAAAAGTAGGTTTACAGTTGTAAGTCACAAAACAAAGTTTATGCTTGTATTTTTAAGTATATTTTATGTTATTACAGTTGTCCCACTTTTTTCTCCCGTATCCCCCTCTGCCCTGCACCATCCCTCCCACCAGCACCCCCACACACACACACACTTAGTTCATGTTCACGGGTCATACATATATTTCTTTGGCTTCTCCATTTCCTATACTATTCTTAACCTCCCCCTATCTATTTTGTACCTACCATTTATGCTTCTTATTCCCTGTACCTTTTCCCCATTCTCCTCCCTTCCCTTCCCTTCCCTTCCCCACTCATAACCCTCCATGTGATCTCCATTTCTGTGGTTCTGTTCCTGTTCTAGTTGTTTGCTTTTTTTTTTTTAGGTTCAGTTATTGATAGTTATGAGTTTGTTGTCATTTTACTGTTCATAGTTTTGATCTTCTTTCTCTTAGATAAGTCCCTTTAATATTTCATATAATAAGGGCTTGGTGATGAGGAACTCCTTTGAATTTACCTTATCTGAGAAGCACTTTATCTGCCCTTCCATTCTAAATGAAAGCTTTGCTGGATAGAGCAATCTTGGGTGTAGGTCCTTGCCTTTCATGACTTGGAATACTTCTTTCCAGCCCCTTCTTGCCTGCAAAATTTCTTGATAAATTACCCGATGGTCTTATAGGAACTCCTTTGAAGGTAACTCTCTATCTTTAATCTTGGGTAACTTAATTATGTGTCTTGATGTGTTCCTCCTTGGGTCCAATTTCTTTGGGACTCTCTGAGCCTCCTGGACTTGCAAGTCTATTTCCTTTGCCAGAAAGGGGAAGTTTTCCTTCATTTTTTCAAATAAGGTTTCAATTTCTTGGTTGTCTTCTCTTTCTGGCACCCCTATGATTCAGATGTTGGAACATTCCAGTTGCACCAGAGGTTCCTAAACCTCTTTTTTTTTTTTTTTTTTAATTCTCATTCCTTCATTCTGTTCCAGTTGAATGTTTATTTCTTCCTTCTGGTCCAAATCGTTACTTTGAGTCCTGGTTTCCTTCTCTTCACTGTTGGTTCCCTATAAGTTTTTCTTTATTTCACTTCGCATAGCCTTCACTTCTTCCTCTGTTTTGCATCCGTACTCAGTCATTTCTGTGAGCATGCTGATTACCAGTGTTTTGAACTCTGCATCTGATAGGTTGGCTACCTCTTCATTGTTCTTTTTCTGGAGTTTTCATCTGTTTTTTTCATTTGGGCCATATTTCTTTGTTGTGGCACTGTATGTAGGAAAGGAGTCGGAGAGGGAGCATTGCCGCTTGCTCAGCTCTCTGCCAGCTTTCAGTCACTTCCCCTGCTATCCACATGCAAATAGGGCCCTTCTGGTGCTGATTCCCAAGTGGATCGTCTTGTGTACATTCTAGGACCCTGTGGGTTTCTCCAGTGAACTCTTCTGTGAGTCTGGGAGTCCTTTCCACCACCACAACCCCCACAGAATTTTACAGCAGAGTTTTGGAGTCTTTAGTTCCCCACGCTGGAACCCTGGTTGCTGCAGTCTGTCTCACTCCCCAGCTTTTCCTCCTGGCTTATATACACACAAATATGGGACCGCCTGGTCCACCAGGTGCTGCCTCACTCGCCTAGTCCGCCGCCGCTCAGCCCCGCTGCCTGTCTCCACCCCTCCTACGAAGTCTGGATGAATATTTCTTCTTTAGCTCCTTGGTTGTCAGACATATATATGGTTTAGTTTTTCTGGCATTTCTGTTTTTGTTTTTTTTTTTAATTTGTTGTCCTTCTTTTGGTTGTGTGAGGAAGCAAAGCATGTTTGTCTATGCCTCCATCTTGGCTGGAAGTCCTATTGTATTTCTTAAATCTTGTATTCCATACAAACAACTGTAAACCTACTTTTCCCACATCCTGTATCAATTTAAATTGTTATAAATCCAGGGTTATGCATAATATACATAGTCATACCATTTCCTTAATAACTACTATTTATTGAATACTATGTACCAGAAACTGTATTAAAGTAATGGTAATCATTCAGCAAATACAAGATGGGGCAAAAGTAGGTTTATAGTTGGGGAGTATGCAAAACAGTTCATTATATTACTGGTTATTAACTGTATTACCCATGTGAATAACTGTAAACCTACTTTTGCCCCACCCTGTATTTCCTGAATGCCTTTTATATACCAGACACATTACTAGGAGAAGAGTGATGAACCAGGCAGTGTTACAGCTCTTGTGAAACTTAGATACGTCATTCTGGTGAAACTGGTACTTGCCTAAAGTTACGTGAGCATTAGTAACTAGGGATCTGGCATTCCAACAAGAGTTTGTAACCCTTGTAAGCTCCTGACATAGGAGCACCTAACTATATAAAGCAAATACTGATGGACAAAAAAGGAGAGACCATCACTAATCATCAGGGAAATGCAAGTCAAAACCACAGTGAGTTATCACCTATCAGAAAGGCTGTCACCAATAAATCAACAAACAAGTGTTGGTGAGGGTGTGGAGCAAAGGGAACCCTGGTGCAGTGTTGGTGGGAATGCAGACTGGCATAGCCACTATGGGAAACTATATGGAGGGTCCTCAAACAGTTAAACATGAAACTGCCTTATGACCCACCAATCCCACTTCTGGGTATATATTCAAAGGAACCCAAAACACTCATTTGAAAGAATATATGCATCCCTATGTTCATGGCAACATTATTTACAACAGCCAAGATATGGGAGCCACCCAAGTGCCCATGAATAGACAAGTGGATAAGAAGGTTTGGGGGGGGGGGTGTATATATATATATATATGTATATATATACATACACATACAATAAAATATTAGCCATTAAAAAAGAATGAAATCTTTCCATTTGCAACAACAGCATGGATAGGCTGAGGGAGTATTATGCTAAGTGAAGTCAGAGAAAGACAAATACCATAAGATTTCACTCACGTGGAATCTAAAGAACAAAACTGAAGCAGACTCAGGGATACAGAACAGACTAGACTGATGGTTGCGGGGGGGGGGGAAGGAAGGTGGTGAAAGGTGAAAATTAAGTACAAATTGGTGGTTACAAAATAGGATGTAAAAGTACAGCACGAGAATATAGTCAACAAAATTGTCATAGCCATGTATGGTGCCCAGTGGGCACTGGAAATACCAGGGGACCACGTTGTAAAGTAAATGCTTGTCTAACCACTACGCTGTACGCTTGAAACCAGTAAAAGGTAATATTGAGGGTAAACTATAATCGGGGTGTCCAACCTTTTGGCAGCTCTGGGCCACACATTAAATGCATTGTGACACGTAATCACAAGAAGATCTTGATGTGTTAAGTACGTTCACAGTTTTGTGTTGGGCCGCATTCACAGCCGTCCTGGACCACATGCAGCCCGCAGGTCGCAGGGTGGACACCCCCATGTGTAATTGAAAATAAAATGAATAACTAGGGATCTGGAATTTAAAGCTGATCCCTAAGCGTTCAACCTGAAATAACCGTCTCTTCCCCACTCCCACCCTGAACACACTCCTTTATTAAACTCGAGGGGGCGACTGTCTCCTCCGAACTCTTCGCATCCCCGGGGGGGGGGGGGGGGGGGGGGGGCGGGCAGTGCTTACCTGGCTCACAGGAGCACTGCACGTTCATTACATGAATGAGGGCCTGGGCTCAATACGCTGAGACACAGAGGTTTGGTGCTTTGCCAAGGTCACATAGTAAGTAAAAGTACAGTTCAGACCATCTCCAGAATTTGTGGTCTTAATCACCAGATTGTACCTCCTTTCTCATCTGTGTTGTTGAAGAGTGAAAAGCTTTGTTCCAGTGTACAGTAGGCCCTCATTTAACATCAGTAGGTTCTGTGACTTTAAGGAAAACAGTGTGGAACAAAACCACTTTTACTGTATGTTAATTGATAACAAGAGTTAAAGACTTCCAGCATCTCATCACCATTATAACAAGACGATGTTAAACACAAAGTTATTCAGGGATCTGCTGTAGCTCTCCACACCCACTATGAAAGATTTTCAAAGTTCTATTTAAATATGTCCACTAGATGGCAACCTCCATTTTAAAATCTCAGAAGTTTACAAACAAAAATACACAGAAAACTACACATTAACCTGTCAAATCCTTCTACACCCACCATCTAGAATAAGTGTGAACATTTTATCTTTAATTCAGATTATTTTATGAAGAAAAATGCACAGATGAACTCCCCACCTTTCTCTTCCTAGTTCTATTTCTCTCCCTAAAGAAAACCACTACAATGAATTTAGTGTGGTTCCAGTCCATTTTATTTTACTTTTTAATATATTTTATTGATTATGCTATTAAAGTTGTCCCATTTCCCCCCCTTCACTCCCCTCTACCCTGCACACCCTCTCCCACCCACATTCCCCCCCTTTAGTTCATGTCCATGTGTCATACTTACAAGTTCTTGGCTTCTACATTTCCCATACTATTCTTACCCTCCTCATGTCTATTTTCGACCTACCATCTATGCTACTTATTCTCTATAACTTTTCCTCCTCTCTCCTCCTCCCACTCCCCTGTTGTTAACCATGTGATGTCCATTTCTGTGGTTCTCTTCCTGTTCTAGTTTTTTGCTTTGTTTGTTTTAGGTTCAATTGTTGATAGTTGTGAGGTTTTTGTCATTTTACTGTTCACATTTTGATCTTTTTCTTACATAAGTCCCTTTAACATTTCATATAGTAATGGCTTGGTGATGATGAACTCCTTTAACTTGACCTTATCTGAGAAGCACTCTATCTGCCCTTCCATTCTAAATGAAAGCTTTGCTGGCTAGAGCAATCTTGGATGTAGGTCCTTGCCTTTCATGACTTGGGATCTTTATTTCCAGCCCCTTCTTGCCTGCAAGGTCTCGAGAAATCAGCTGACAGTCTGATGGGCTCTCCTTTGTAGGTAACCCTTCCCTTTTGTCTTGCTGCTTTTAAGATTCTCTCCTTATCTTTCATCTTGGGTAATGTACTTATGATGTGCTTTGGTGTGTTCCTCCTTAGGTCCAACTTCTTTGGGACTCTATGAGCTTTCTGGACTTCCTGGAAGTCTATTTCCTTTGCCAGACTGGGGAAGTTCTCCTTTATTATTTGTTCAAATAAGTTTTCCACTTGTTGCTCTTCCTCTTCCCCTTCTGGTACCCCTATAATTTGGATGTTGGAACGTTTCAAGATGTCCTGGAAGTTCCTAAGCCTCTCATTTTTTTTTTGAATTCTTGTTTCTTCCTTCTAGTCCACTCCATTGATTTGAGTCCCAGTTTTCTTCCCATCACTATTGGTTCCCTGCACATTTTTCTTCATTTCACTTAGTGTTGCCTTCATTTTTTCATCTAACTTGCAACCAAATTCAACCAATTCTGTGAGCATCCTGATCACCAGTGCTTTGAACTCTGCATCTGATAGGTTGGCTATCTCTTCATCACTTAGTTGTATTTGTTCTGGAGCTTTGAAATGTTCTTTTGTTTGGGCTGTTTTGGGGGCTATTTTGTGTTATCGAGCCTGTTGCATAGTGATGGGCGGAGCCTTAGGTGTTCACCAGGGCAGGGCAACCCAGTTGCTGGGTTGTGACATGTGTGGGGGCAGGGTCCGAGAGGGAACAATGGCGCTCACTCACTTTCTGTCAGATTTCAGTCCCTTCCACTGCTTCCTCCAAGCAAACTGGGCCCTTCTGGTGCTCATTCCCAGGTGGGTGGGCTTATGCATGTTCTAGGACCCTGTGGGTCTCTCCAATGAACTCTCCTGTGAGGCTGGGAGTCTCTTCCGGCACCTTAACCCCCCCCTACAGGTGTCCCCATTCGGTGCCTCAAGGCTCTATTTCCCAGAGATGGGACCCTGGGTTGCTCGGTCTGTCTCGCTCCCCAGTTTCTCCTGGTTTATCTGCACACAAATGTGGGACCACCTGGTCTGCCGGCCACCTTGTGTGCCCTGCCCCTCCACAATCCCCCACCTCGCTGGGTCTACCCACTGCTGCTTTGTGCGCCCAAGGTCTGCCAGCCGCCCTGCTGGGAGCCTTGTTGTCCAGGCCACCTGTCTCTGCCCCTCCTACTGGTCTGGATGAATGTTTCTTCTTTAACTTCTTGGTTGTCCAACTTCCATACAGTTAAATTTTCTGTCAGTACTAGTTGTTTTTTTTTTGTTTCTAAATTGTTGTCCTTATTTTGGTTGTGTGAGGAGGAACAATGTGTTTACCTATGCCTCCATCTTGGCCAGAAGTCCCTTTTTTTTTAAGATTTTATTCACTTATTTATTAGATAGAGGGTAAAGGAAGTATAAAGAGAGGAAAAGAAAGATCAATGTGTTGTTGCCTCTCATGTGCCTCCAACTGGGGACCTGGCCCACAACCCAGACATGTGCCCTGACTGGGAATTGAACCAGCGACTGTTTGGTTCACAGGCCAGCATTCAATTCACTGAGCCACATCAGCCAGGGCTGTTTTTATTTTTATTCTTACTACACGAGTCCATAAGTAACACATCAGATTACAGTATCTTCTTTTTAGAAATTCATAAATGGTCCTATAATAATACACCATCCTCTCAGGGGTGTCCAACCTTTTGATGTCTCTGGGCCACACTGGGAGAAGAATTGTCTTGGGCCACACATTAAATACACTGTGACACGTAATCACAAAAAAGTCTCACAATGTTTTAAGTGAATTTAGGATTTCGTGTCGGGCCACATTCATTTCGTATGTCACTGTGGGTGGGACACCCCTGCCACAAATGAAAGGTCAAGCAGATCAAAGAAAATACAGTTTTAGCTATAGTAACTTAATACTTAATTTTAGGAATAAAACTGAGCATTAAAGCATTCTTTTGACTGGCAACTTTTAGAATTTAATGTCATTTCTGGAAAAAGGGCTTGCCAAAAATATTTAATTCAGCAAACACTGCAAATAACATTCAGACTAAGTTTACAAAACACCAAAACTGACTTAGACTTTCTAACAATGAATTTTGAAAAAGAAAAAAGACCACATCACTTCTTCACCCACTATGCATCGTCATCATAAATAATCAAATGCCGTGTCTGAGAACCACCGAGCACACAGCACTGTGCTCGGGCCAGGACATCAGGCGCACAGGAGACGTGGTCGTTCACAAGGCCAAACTACGTGGGGAAATGGCCAGTAAAAGAGAACAAAAGAGCCCTCTACTTTCCATAGTAAAACATCCAGAATCCTATACACCCAATAAAAACACTCTGCAATCTGAAAGAAGACAAGAAAGGTGAGAAAAGGAATGGGCACGATAAACTGCCTGAAGTAAAATGGCAGAAATCCGCATATATCTGTCATCACAACAGGTGTAAATGCACTGGGCTTCTGAGTTCAACACCCAAGAGGATCATGTTGAATTAGGAGACAAAATCCAGCTATATGTTGTTTACAAGGTGAAAATAAATATAAGGATATAGCAAGGTTGAAAATAAAAGCATGGAAAATTTATATCGGATACTAGCCAAAAGAAAGTGCTGATATAGCTATATTTATATTGAACAAAACTATATTAAACAGAATACTTGGGACAAAGATAGTCACTATAAAATAATAAAAGATGCAATTCACCTGGGACACAAAACATGCAAACTTGAGTGCACCTAATAATACAGGGTCAGGATGTTAAGCAAAATGCAGAAAAAAATGAAAAAGAAAAATTCTCACTCTTAGCAGATTTTTAATATTTCATAATGGATGCAAAAAGCAAGAAAACTGATTAAAGACAGATCTGAACCATTTAAAACTTGGCCTAATCTAAGGATTTCATCACTGTGAGCAGCCATTGCTTGTAAGGCGCACCAGCACCCCAGCACCACTGAGCAAGCCGGCTGCCGGGCTCAGCAGGGCATGCCGGGCTCAGCAGGGCATGCCGTGCGGGCCGCACACACTGACTTCAGAGATGTGTAACATGAAAAATGTGCACCTTACATAATGAAATTTGATGTGCAATACACAACCAGAGATAGTTCTTGTCGAACACATGAAGTGTTTCTCTCGTTAAATTTTCAAAGGACTGGTTTCACACAGACTATGTTCCATTGATCTCTATGTGACTGACCTCTCACCAAATCCACACTCCCTTGATTTACTGTGGTTTTAAAAGACATCTTGAAATCAGGTAATATGAAATCTTCGTTTAATTTTGTCATTTTTTCCCGAAAATTGTTTTGGCTATTCTAGTTTCTGCCTTCCTCTATAAATTTTAGAATAGGCCTGTCTGTCTCTACAAAAAAATAAAATAAAAGATCCTGCTGGTTTTTTTTTTTTTAAGATTTTATTTATTTATTTTTAGAGAGGGGAGGGAGGGAGATAGAGAGAGAGAGAGAAACATCAATGTACGGTTGCTGGGGGTCATGGCCTACAACCCAGGCATGTGCCCTGACTGGGAATCGAACCTGCGATGCTTTGGTTCGCAGCCCGAGCTCAATCCACTGAGCTACGCCAGCCAGGGCCCTGCTGGGGTTTTGATTGGGGGTTACGTTAAACCTGAATAGAGAGCAGTGGGGGTAATTGGCATCTTTTTTTTTTTTAATATTTTATTCATTTATTTTTAGAGAGGGAAGGGAGAGAGGGAGGGAGAGAGAGAGAGAGAAAGAGAGAGAGAGAGAGAAAAAACATCAATGTGCGGTTGCTGGGGGTTATGGCCTGCAACCCAGGAATGTACCCTGGCTGGGAATTGAACCTGGGTCACTTTGGTTCCCAGCCCGCACTCAATCCACTGAGCTACGCCAGCCAGGGGGTAATTGGCATCTTAAAAATACTGAGGCTTCCAATTGATAAACACAATATATTTTCCATTTATTTAGGTCTTTGACTTTTTTCTTCAGTATTTTGCAGTTTTCAGCATAGAGACTATGCACATATTTTGTTATATTTATATCTAATTACTTTTTACTCTTTTTTCTTATACCTACATGTTTAAATTTCAGTTTCCAATTGTTCTTGGCAAACTTATTAAATTCACTTAGTTCTAGGTTTTCTTTGTAGTTTTCTTTGTAGCAGTTTTTTGTAGTTTTCGTAGATAATGTCACCTCTAAATAGAGACCGTTTTATCTTCAAAATACATATGCCTTTCACACTGACCTGTGTGGCTCGGTTGGGTGTCATCCCACAAAGCGAAAGGTAGCTGGTTCAACTTCCGGTCAGGGCACATGCCTAGGTGGCGGGTTTGGTCCCTGGCTGGGGTGCAAGCAAGAGGCAATCGACTGATAGATAGGTTGGTGTTTCTCTCTCACATCGATATCCTCCCCCCCTCTTTCTCCCTCAATCCCCTAAGAATAAATAAAATATTTTTAAAAATTGTATATGCCTTTTATTTATCTTGCTTTACTATACTACCTAGGATTTCTAACACAATGTTAAATAGGATTTGGTTGAGAGTGAATTTTTCTAATTTGTTCCCAATCTTAGAGGCAACCATTCAGTCTTTAAGTGTAATATTAGGGTGGGGTTTTTTTTTTTGCTTTGTTTTGTTTCTTGTAGAACACCTTTCTCAGTTTAGAGTAGTTTCCTTCTATTCTTAGCTCATGAGACTTTTAAAAAGATGTTATTTATTTTTAGAGAGTGGGTAAGGGAAGGAGAAAGAGAGGGTGGGAAACATCAATGTGTAAGAGATACATCCATCAGTTGCCTCTCTCACGCCCCCAGCTGGAGACCTGGCCCACAACCCAGGCATGTGCCCTGACCAGTTTGCAGGCTGGTGCTCAATCCACCGAGCTAAACCAGTCAGGGCATGGGATTTTTTTTGTTTTTGCTTTTAAATCAAAGATAGATGTTGAGTTTTACCAAAGGTTTTCTCTGCATCCATGGATATGATCATGTGGTTTTTCTTTTTTTTAATATATTTTATTGATTATGTTATTACAGTTGTCCCATGTCTCCCCTTCACTCCCCTCCCCCCTGCACACTCCCTCCCACGCACATTTCCCCCTTTAGTTCATGTCCATGTGTCAAAAGTTCTTTAGCTTCTACATTTCCCACACCATTCCTGCCCTCCCCCTGTCTATTTTCTCCCTACTGTCTATGCTACTTATTCTCTGTACCTTTTCCCCCTCTCTCCTCTTCCCACTCCCCTGTTGATAACCCTCCATGTAATCTCCATTTCTGTGGTTCTGTTCCTGTTCTATTTATTTGCTTAGTTTGCTTTTGTTTTAGTGTGGTTGTTAATAACTGTGAGTTTGCTGTGTTTTTACTGTTCATATTTTTTCTCTTCTTTTTCTTAGGTAAGTCCCTTTAACATTTCATAAAATAAGGGCTTGGTGATGATGAACTCCTTTAACTTGACCTTATCTGAGAAGCACTTTATCTGCCCTTCCATGCTAAATGAAAACTTTGCTGGATAGAGCAGTCTTGGATGGAGGTCCTTGCCTTTCATGACTTGGAATACTTCTTTCCAGCCCCTTCTTGCCTGCAAGGTCTCTTTGGAGAAATCAGCTAACAGTCTTATGGGAACTCCTTTGTAGGTGACTGTCCCCTTATCTCTTGCTGCTTCTAGGATTCTCTCCTTCATTTTTACCTTGGCTAATGTAATTATGATGTGCCTTGGTGTGTTTCTTCTTGGGTCCAACTTCTTTGGGGCTCTCTGAGCTTCCTGGATTTCCTGGAAGTCTATTTCCTTTGCCAGAATGGGGAAGTTCTCCTTTATTATTTGTTCAAATACGTGTTCAATCTGTTGCTTTTCCTCTTCCCCTTCTGGCACCCCTATAATTCAGATGTTGGAACATTTAAAGATGTCCTGGAGGTTCCAAAGCTTCTCCTTGTTTTTTTGAATTCTTATTTCTTCATTCTTTCCTGTTTGGTTGTTTTTTTCTTCCTTCTGGTCCACTCTATTGTTTTGAGTCCCAGTTTCCTTCCTATCACTGTTGGTTCTCCTTGCATCTTCCTTCATCTCTTTTATGGTAACCTGCATTTTTTCATCTAATTTACGACCAAAATCAACCAATTCTGTGAGCTTCCTGATCACCAATGTAAAACATTGCATCTGATAGGTTAGCTATTTCTTGGTCGCTCAAAGGATGAGTTCTGGGGCACTGATTTGTTCTTCTATTTGAGCCATCGCTCGCTCTTTTTTTTTCCGGTCTGGTCACTCCAGTTACAGTGAGGGGCAAAGCCTTAGGTGTTCACCGGGGCTGGGCACCCCAGTCACTAGATTGTGACACTGTATGTGGGGGCGGGGGCAGGAGGGAACAATGGCGGCAGCCCCACTCTCCTGGGATCTCAGTCCCTTCCCTGGGATCCTGGGCTGCGCGCTCTGCCCTGGTTCACAATCACAGCCTCACTGGGTCTGCCAGCTGCCGCTTGTGTACTCAGGGTCCACCTGCTGTGCACCCTGGATGGCTTACTCGCTCCCGGTTGCCTTAGGTGCCCAGCTCTCCCTGCACTCCATGCACTGTGACCCACGCTCTGCCCCTCCTACTGGTCTGGATGACCAGGTCTACTTCAACTTCTTGGCTGTCCGACTTCCATTCAGATAAATTCTCTGTCAGTTCTGGGTGTTATTCTGCCTCTAAATTGTTGTTGTTCTAATCTTGGTTGTGCATGGAGGTACGGTGCGTCCACCTATGCCTCCATCTTGCCGGAAGTCCCAATCATGTGGTTTTTCATTAGTTTGTTTATATGGTGGATTTTCGTAATTGATTTTCTAATGTTGAGCCGGTCTTGCAGTCTCAGGATAACCATCACTTGGTCATGACACGTTACCTTTTAAATATAAATCTGGACTCAATCTGCTAACGTTTCGTGGAAGATTTTTGTGTCTCTGTTTACAAAGGATACTGGTCTGCAGTTTGCTGTTCTTGTAATGTTCTCATCTGTTTTTGGTATCAGGGTTATGCTGGCTTCATTCAATGAGTTGCCATTAAAGAGTTATAATTCATATTTTAAGTATGACAATAGTGTTGCAATTATGTTTGAGAATACCTTATATTTTGAAATAAATATTTAAATGTTTACAGATAAAATTATGTAATTCTTGGAATTTTCTTCCAAATAATTTTGGGAGTGGGAAGAAGAAAGTAGGTATATAAATACAGCAGGATTGGCCATGAATTGATAATTGTCAAAGCTGTGTGATGGGCACATGGAATTTATTATTTTATTCTATTTTGTATGTATTGACATTTTTCACACACAAAAAATTTAAAAACTAAATACATGATGCTGGAACTGTTGGTTATTTACATAGGAGAAAAAGGAAATTGGGTTCCCACCTCACGCCACATACAAAAATCAATTCCAGGTAGATGTTAAACTTGAATACGAAAGACAAAAACTATAAGATCTTTAACTTAGCCAAGAGTTTCTTAAACAAGTCACAAAAAGTTCAAAACAAAGGGAAACATTGCTAGATTCAGTTATGTTAATATTAAGAATTTCTATTCATTAGAAGTGAAACACAAGAAAATAAATAATAAAAATTAAAGCAGAAATCGATGAAACTGAAAACAGGAAATCAATCATGAAAATCAATGAAACCAAAATCTGGTTATTTGAAAAGATTAATAATATTGTTAATTCTCTAGCCAGGCTAAGAAAAAAAATAGGATACAAACTAGTGTTAGAACTGAAAGAGGGGACATCATCACAGATCCCACAGACATTAAAAGAATAATAAAGGAATATTTTGAACTCCATGCCAGCAAATTAATAATCTAGGTGAACTAGACCAATCCCTTGAAAAATGCAATCTGACAAAACTCACACAAGAACAATCTGAATAGGCCTGTATGTATTAAAGAAAATGAATCAATAATGAATGACCTTCTAAAACACCAATCAGTAGGTCCAGATGGATCTTCTGATGAGTTCTACCAAACACTTAAGGAAGAAATTATACCAGTTCTCTACCATTTCTTTCAGAAGGTGTAAACAGAAGGAATATTTCCTAGTTAATTCTATACTAGCATTACCTAAAAAACAAACTACAGACCAGGATCTCTCACAAACATAGATGCAAAATCCTCAATAAAATATTAGCAAATAAAATCCAACAATATATAAAAATGATTATACACCATGAACAAGTAGCATTTATCCCAGGAATACACAACATTCAAAAATCAATTTAACCCATCACAACAGGCTAAAGAAGAAAAATCACATATCATATAAATAGACACATAAAAAGCACTTGTCAAAAATTTATGAGAGCATACTCTAAGTAAGGAATAGAGGGGAACTTCCTCAACTTGATAAATATATATATATATTATATGCATATACATATATATATTTTTTTAAAGCCCTTACAACTAACTTCATATAGGTGAGAACTCAAAGCTTTCCCACTGAAGTCAGAACAAGGGAAAGATGTCCCCTCTCACCACCGCTTTTCAACATCATACTGATCATACTGTAAGTCCTAGCTAATGCAACATGACAAGAAAAGGAAATAAAATGTATACAGATTGAGAAGGAAGAAATAAAACTATTATTGTTCACAGATGACAGGAAAGTCTATGTTGAAAATCCAAAATATTCTACAAAGAAACTCCTAGACCTAATAAGTGATTATAGAAGAGTTGCAGGATACAAGGATAATATACAAAAGTCAACTGCTTTGGGGGGAGGGATTGAGCAAAAAAGAAGAAAAAAGAACTCATTAACACAAGCACCAATGTGGTGACTGCAGGGGGAGGGGGTTGGAGGGACATGGGAGAGGGTATAAGGGGAATAAATGATGATGGAAAAATACATATCCTAAAAAGTCAATTGCTTTCATATATATCAGCAATGAAAAATTATAATTTAAAATGTAGAATATAATACCATTTTACATTTTGCACCCCCCAAAATAAAATACTTAGGTACAAATCTAACACAATAGTATAAGATGCATATGAGGAAAACTGCAAAACCCTGATAAAAAATTAAAAAACTGCATAAAAGGACAGGTATTCCATGTTGGTGTGCAGAGGAAGACACTGTCACAACGGCAGTGCTTCCCAACCTGGGCTCCAGACTTAGTGTGAGCCCAGCAAATCCCAGCAAGCCATCTTTATGGATATCAATCAATTCATTGTAAAGGTTATATAGGGAAGAAAAAGGCCCAGAACAGACAGCACAGTGTAGAAGGAGAGGAACCAACTCAGAGGACTGAATACCAGACTGCAGCCGTACTATGAGGCTACGGTAATCAGGACAGGGGGTGCTGGCGAGTGAACAGGTCAGTGAAAGAGAACAGAGTCCAGAAATGGGCCCACGTAAATGCAGTCGAGTAGTCAGTCTCCAACAAAGGAATAACGGGACACGATGGAGAGTCGTTTCAGCAAGTGGAGCTGTAACAACTGGACGTTCTCATGAAAAAAATGAATTTAAACACAGACCTTATGTGCCTCACAAAAATTACCCCAAAATGGATCACAAGCCTAAAGGTAAAGCACAAAAGTATAAAAACTCTTAGACAATAACGGAGAAAATCTGCACGATCTCCGGTTTGGCAGCACTTTTTAGATGCAACACCAAAGGTGCGGTCCATGAAAGAGTTGATAAACTGAGTGTAATTAAAATTTAAAATTCCTGTTCTGCAAAAGAAAATAGGGACACAATGAAACCACAGACTGAGTGGAGATATCTGTGAGAGGCATATCTGATAAAGGACTATTGCCCAAATACACAACTCTTAATAATAAGAATACAAACAACCCAATTAAAAGTGGGCCAAAGATTTTAACAGCTATCTCACTAAAGAGTGGAAAATACACATAGAAGAAGATGCTCCATCAGATATCATCAGAAAAATGCAAATTAAAATGAGATACCACTCCACACCTATTGGAATGGCCCAAATCCGGCAAACGGGTAACACCGAAGACCGGCGGGCTGGGACGCGGAGCAGCAGGCGCGCGCTCTCGCTGCCGGGAGGAGCGCACAGTGGCACAGCCACTTAGGAAGACAGTTTGCTGGCTTCTTACAAAACAAAAGCATGCCCTTAACGTGTGATACAGCGACTGTTCTTGGTATTTGCCCAAAGGAGCTGAGAATCTATGTTCACAAAAACCTCCACGTGGATGTCTACAACAGCTTTGTTCATAATTCCCAAACTTGGGAGCAACCAAGATGTCCTCCAGTAGGTGGCTGTATAAATATAAATTATGGTGCATCCAGACAACAGGATATTATTGAACACTAAAAATAAATGAACTACCAAACCATTAAAACAAGAATATATATAGAGGAATGTTGAATGTATATTACTAAGTGAAAGAAGCCAGTCTAAAACAGGCTACAGCCCTGGCTGGTGTGGCTCAAGTGGACTGAGTGCTGAACCATGAACCAAAGGGGCCACTGGTTTGATTCCCAGTCAGGGCACATGCCTGGGTTGGGGGCCAGGTCTCCAGTTGGGGGCACATGAGGGACAATCATACAATGATGTTTCTCTCCCTCTCTTTCTCCTTCCCTTCGTCTCTCTCTCTAAAAAATAAATAAAATATTTATAAATAAATAAATAAGGCTATATACTGTGTGATTCCAATTGTATGACATTCTAGAAAAGTCAAAACTATGGAGTCAGTAAAAAATCAGTGGGTGCCAGTTAATGAAATCAATAAGACAAAGATAAACAAATAAAAGACCCCAATAGGTACTTAATATGAGATGTCCCCTAAATGAATATCCCCTAAATATATGAAAATATATCAAAATACTCAAACTCATGCAAAATCAGAGAAATGCAGGTTCAAACCATGACTTCTCAATTCATACCCACAAGATCTGTAAAAAATTAAAATGTGTTGGTGATGAGATGAACAATGGGAACATTTATATGCTGCAGGCTAGGGAGCATATTGGTACAATATTTTGGAAAACAATTTGGCATTTTTTTTTAAAGATCTTACTCATTTTTAGAGATGGGAAGGGAGGGAAAAAGAAAGGGAAAGAAACATCAATGTGTGGTTGCATATTGCGTGCCCCCTACTGGGGACTTGGCCTGCAACCCAGGCATGTGCCCTGACTGGTAATCAAACTGGCGACCCTTTGGTTCATAGTTCAGCATTGAATCCACTGAGCCACACCAGCCAGAGCACAATTTGGAATTATTTAAAGAAGGTGGTAGTATGTATTCTCCATGAATCAGAAATCCCAACCTGGGATACAGTCCAGAGAAACTCATGTTTATGTGCATAATAGTATTAGTCGTAACAGCAAAAATGTGAAAGCAATTCAAACATCTACTAATAATTCTGATGTAGATAAATATGTTGTGGCATTTATATGCCATGTGTGTGATAAAAAATTATAGTTAACAAATCATAGGTAACTACATGAATGAATGTCAAGAAACAAATACTAAATTAAAGGTAGCTGCAAAAGTCATTGCACAGCTCAACTTACATAAAGTTCAGAAACATGCAAAACTGAACATATTATTTAATAACAGTACTATCCAGCAGAACTCTCTGCAATGATGCAAATATTCCATAACTTTGCTGTTCGGTAAGGTAACCACTAGCTACACGTGGCTATTGAGCACTTAAAATATGGCGAACATGACTGAGGAACTGAATTTTTATCTTCTTTAAATTTAAACTTAAATAATCACCTGTGCCTAGTGGCTACCATTTATACAGACAGGTTTATAAAGAGAATTAATGGAATAATAAATACAAAATTCAGAGTATTAATTAGTTCTAAGAGAAAGGGACAGAATAGGAAGGAGTACACAGGGAATTTCAAAAGTAACAATAACTTTTTTTTGAATGTGTACCCTTCCATTGCTAGTCTTCAAACTGTAATATACTACTATACAAATATTCTTTCATACAGATTAAATAATAAAACAAAAATAGTGAATGAAATGGTGGGTACATGAATGTTTACATTGTTGTTATTCAGATTTATATAATAAAATACTTTCAGTTTTCCTTTAATTTTATTTATTTATTTTTGGAGAGAGAGAAGGGAAAGAGAATGAGAGGGAGAGAAACATCAATCAGTTGCCTCTCTCGCACCCCAAATGGGGACCTGGCCCACAACCCACATATGTGCCCTGACCAGGAATCGAACCAGTGACCTTTCAGTTTGCAAGACAAAACCCAACCCACTGAGCCACACCAGTCAGGGCTAATAAAATATTTTTATTGCAAAGATTTCTAGCACTAATTCATACATGCCTCAAGTAGAACAGGGGGACACCGAGGAAGAATAAAACCTCCCCCCAGTCCACACCCTCTCTACCCTGCCCCCAGGCCAATCGTAGGCCCTATACCCCTTCACTAGTAGGGGAAACAAATTATTCCAAAACTTAGTGGTTTAAAACAAGCAAAAAAATTATTTCACAGTTTCTACGGGTCATAAATCTCGAGTGTAGCTTAGTGGGGTGCCTGGCTTAAGGCCTCTCACGAGGCTGCGGTTAGGGCGCTGCCAGAACTGCAGTCTACCCCGAAGGCTGGACGGGGGAAGGTGGGGCATGTACGACCTGTTAGACTGAGGGCTTCAGGTCCTCCTTGTCCACTGGTGGCGGCCGCTCCACAGGGCTCTGGGTGGTTCACAACATGGCAGCCAGTTCCCTCACAGCAAGAGAGCTAGAGAGAAGGTTAGAGGCAGAAGTCAGTCTCTTCATCACCTCATATTGGAAGTAACAGGCCATCACCTCTGTCACTGTTTCTGTTCGCTAGAAGGTGGCACTAAGCCCAGCCAACAGTAAAGGGGAGGGGACTGAACAAGGGTGTGAATACAGGAGCCAGGGCCCAGTGCAGGCCATCCTGGGGCTGCCCACTACACCAGAGCGCCTCCATCTGCTCAGGGAGTGCGCCGCAGAGAAAGGAGCGACCGGGCAGGAGAGGAGACTGAGCAAAGACCTCTGCAGTTACCAGTGCTCTGCATTTTTCATGCCCTCTCATGGCTTGGCTGTGTGCACCTGTTTTTGACCAAAACACGTAAAATAAATCTGTTGAATCTCTATTACCTGTGGTGGCAACAGTCGTCATCTTGCCCTGCTCATTAAGCCGTACCCAATCTGATGGCACCCCTAACACAGAACCCCCCCCCGTGTTTCCCTTTCCAGCAGCACCTCCCTCAAAAACATCTGGGGTGTGGGAAATCCGTTTCTCGTCTGCCCCCAGGCCAGTTATTGTGCAACTTATTTCTCCATCACAGAAATCAGCTCAGAGAAGCTTATTTCTCTGAGCTTCTAATCCCTTCCCCACCGGGAAGCCCAACCAATAGCCTCCTTTGACTTAACGCTGCCAGCCATGAGGGCTTCAGAGGGCTCCCACACCCCAGGCGGCTGCCCTTCATGACCCCCACCTGTGAGCGACTGCCCAGACTACCACAGCCCACACTGCTGCTGATTAATGAAGGTGTGGGGCTAACAGAGGTGATCTTTGGCACAGATCAAGATAACAGTGTTGCGGAAAATAACTCACATGGGGGGAGATGGCGAAGCACGATCCTTTATTACTCGCAAGGGCTCAGAGGAGAATCTCCAAATCCTGAGCAATGAGCTTTGTTTTCCCGGGGTTTAAATAGCCCTGGGCTTCCTGCCTACGTGGCGTGGCGAAGCAAAGTTACAGAAGCCAAATGCGGGGGTTAGTGACGGCCTTGAGATAACGACTGCTGCCTGGAAACGGCTGCTGGTCAGCTCCTAAGAATAGCTACTGCTCAGCTATGTCCTGTCACATTCCCCGCTTTGATGCTATAAGGTGTTTTATCCCTTTTAGCATCACTATACACCTGGCTATAAGGCTGAGGTCCTTGGGAGGGTTACAACTGCTGCTACTGGTGTTGGTACCGCTGGAGGGCTAGCACTTTGGCAGCTGCCCTACAAGTCACTGTGGCCCCAGGTGTTGGACCAAGGTCCGGAGGATGCAGGGTCCCATATGCCTGACACCTCTGGGTTTGGTATTTTATGGTCCTGGATGTTACTTCAGTCCGGTATACCTTCCCTCCCCAAGTGCAGAGGGATTGCTGTGGCTGAACGCAACCCAATGGCATGTCAGTGGAGGAGCTGAAAGCTGACCCTGGGAGATAGTAAGAGACCACTCTACCGCTGAGCATAATCCTATGCCCGGGGTATTACATTTGCAGGCTGGGGCTGAGACAGGGGCCAAATTTGTCAAGCAAAGCATACAATAAATCCAAATGCAGAGACCAAACAGAGATAAACTATTCCTAGGGTGATCTGCTCCATGGGATTCCATTCCGAAGGGGCCACAGTCACTAGTCCAATTCCCAATACTCCTGCGAAGGTGCCAATTAAAGTCAGGTACCCTGCGGAACAAGGGTCCATTCCTTGGTGTCTTCTTTACTGGCTGGTGTCCTCCGGTGCCTCAGTGTGGGTATTTTAGGTGCAGGCCTAGTCCTCAGGTTCTCGGGATCTGCTGCTGTTTTGGCCCGGCTGTAGTGGACCCAAGGAGTGACTCCCAGCACCCTAGACAATGCTAGTAGCAGTAAGTCTGTCCAGGGCAGTCCAGTTTTCTGGTCTGCGTACCTGGCAACTCTCCTGCCTTTAACCATATAGCTGCTTCCATCCACGTAGTGGGTGACATCAGGTTGGGCCAGGGGCTGGTCCTGGACGTCTGGCCAGCTGGCGTGGACCTCTTCAGTTACTTCATGGTCCAGCTCTCCAAGTTCTGCCGGTAAGTAGGTGGCTGGATTGACTTGTTTCATGGTCTTAACATGCACCCTCGGGTTTCCTTGGAGGATGCCCTGGTACTGAGTCAGTCTAGGGTTCGACAGCCACTTATGCCCCTGCCCAGCAAGGAGGCTGTTCACTGCGTGTGGTACATGAAGACTGACTTCTTGGCCTATAGTTAACTTGTCTGCCTCTTGCAAGAGGGTTACGGCAGCAGCAACTGCCCTCAGACAAGGTGGCCAGCCAGTGGCGACATGGTCCAACTGCTTAGACAGGTGAGCCACCGGGTGTTGCCATGGTCTGACACGCTGGGTCAGGACCCAAGGGCTACCTTGACTCTCTTGTGGGTATACAGATTAAAAGGCCACCCCGGCTCTGACAGTCCAAGGGCAGGAACATCACTGAGGCACCCCTTGATATCTTGGAAGGCTTTCTCTTCATTTTCTCCCCATTTTAGGGGCTTAATGCCCGGACCCTTTAAAGCCTGGTAGTAGGGCTGAGTTCCACAGCAGCAGGGTACAGGCTGGCTTTTCCTCAGGAGAATGAGCATTTTTCTCAGAAATCAGACAAGGTTCTGGAGGGTGTTGGCAACTCTGCCATTTTCTGTCCCCGCCCCTGATCACACCGTGAGTACTTCCGGCAAGCCTGGTTGCTGAGCTCTGCGCCTGGCAACACTGCTGGAGCCCCGAGGGAGCCTGCAGGCCACTGGGGCAGGCGAACCCTACGGAGCACCGTGAAGGGCCATGACAGAGGACTGCACGGACAGCTGTGGGGACACTTCAGATACACAGCGCGTGCCCTCTGCAACTCGACGTGAAGAGCAGGAGTGTGTTTGGGATGTGCTTCTGGTGTTCTTTCCTTAATTCAGCCAGGTGCTTCAGCAGCGTGTGCGTTCCCTCCCGGCACCGTTCCTGGGATGGGCCACCAGGAGGAGGTCGTCCATGTACTGCAGAATTGTTAGGTCTGGCCCCCCCTTAGCGAGGGGCTTCAGGTCTCCTGCTAGGGCTTCCCCAAATAAGGATGGGGAGTTCTTAACCCCCTGGGGCAGTTTAGTCTAGGTCAACTGAGTCTTGACCGCTGTGTGCAGATCTTTTTATTCAAAGGCAAAAATGGGTTGGCTGGAAGGTGCCACAGGAATGCAGAAGGCATCCTTCAGATTAAGGCAGGTAAACCACATTGCTGTTGGGGGAAGCTGGCTCAGGAGGGTGTATGGGTTCGGGACAACCAGTGGAGGGTGACGGCTGCTTTGTAGACAGCCCGCAGATCCTGGACGGGCCGGTACCCGCTCCCGTCCAGCTATCATCATGGGTCTGGGCAGGTGTGGCCCCATGTCATGGAGCCAATTTTCTCCAAGCTCCCACACAGGCGCTGTAACTCGGGGGACCTGCCTTCTAGTCACATCTTGGGTGGGGGAGTCTTTCTTTATCCCCCTGGCCCAGAGCATGGCCACAGCTACTCTGCATATCTAAGTGACCAGCCGAAGGCTATAGGTATGTCAAATGACTATGCCATGGATTAGCTGTAAAGCTGTTGCTGTACAAAACAGCCCTGCAGGTTCTTGCTCTGTGTGTCCCTCCCCAACTCACACCTGTGGGGGAAAGGGTGAAGACATCTTAAAATCTCCTGGATGCCTTGAGTTCTGGACCCCATTTCAAATGCTCATTTGGGGTCCCCCTTCTTGGCTGCACCCTGTAACAATCCCTCCTTTCAGATATACACCCACTTTAAAATCTTTTAAAGGACAATGGACGAAGATCTTATCTTCTTGTAACTGCTTCCAGCTGGAAATGGATGTCGTTCTACCTACCCAGGGGTCAGGGGTGCCCTGAAAGGGGGTGCGGCACAGAAGGAGTCCCTCCTGTAAGGGGAAGGACCTTACAGAATCCTGGTCAGTTGGCTGTTACCAGGAAGTCGCAGGCTTGGTGTTCAAAGACTGGCATTTCTGGACCGTTGGCATTCTAGTTATATTCTGGAGATGACAGATTTGGAAAGAGTTGGAAGGCACAATTAAATCATAACCACTAAATGACAAAGGCAGGGGCTTAGATAAAGAATGGCTTATCTGGACGAAGGTGTACAAGGCATGCTACACCTATCCAAAACTCTTGTGGTCCATTATACTTTACTCGGGCTGAGGGGAATATATTAGGATTTCCCTCCTTCCAGATATCTGAACCTTTCCTGTCCAAGCCATCAAAGACAGAAAAGAGAAAATCAGTTCTAAAGTGAAGCCCACAGATCACCCAAACTGCTCACTAACCCAACCACTCAGTTCAGCCAAACCATTGAGTTTCAGGGAGCGATGATGAAGAATGGGCTCCTTAAGTGAGGCCTATATTGCAAACAATTACTCAGGTAATGAAGTCATAGGCATACGTCCTATGAAAACAGAAGAACACACAGGTTAATTCACACCATAGTCCCCAAACCAGTCTCTGTGCCTGTGAGACTGTCTTTTGGGAAGGCATTCAGTTGCGAGGTCTTTCCTGCAATGACATTCAGCAATGGCAATTTGACAGGTCTTCATACCTGTAAATTATACATCTTTCATGATATTACAAAACCAGTTTCAACTTTCAAACGAAAAAACGCTTTTAAGACAGTTAGCTGCATCATTCTGGTGTCCAATACTGAACATTGTGACTTTCTTTGAACCATAATTTTTCTCCTTAAGATCACCCTCACTGTTATTAAAGGGACTACTTTGAGTTCTGCTTTTCATTTTGACTGTTCATTTGCATAAACACACCAAGAGCAGCCTGGATCACTTATGATCTTTAATTCCACTCTGCTGGAACTCACACAGGGAACCTTTAGATTGACTTCTCAGTCCGCCCCTAGTGGTACAGAAGCAGAGCCACACATCCTCCATCTGGCTTTGCCTGTACCAGTTGTTTCACTCAGATCCTTGAGGCTTTCATTGTGCCCACAGGTTCCTTTTTGGCCATCTTTCATGAAAGCAACCTTTGTTCCTTCCCTGGAAAGACTGCCATGAACCACACAACCAACCAAAGTACCAGGCTTTTCTCGTGGGCTTACCCTAGCTTTGCAAGTCAATCCCAGTTCCTCAGGGCTTTCTGGTGACAACCAGAACCCATACATTCTTCCATCAGATGTGATGTTCCAGTCAAAGTCTTGGTTATAACAAAACCACAATTAACTACTGGTCTTATTGGTCTTATTCAAAGAAACCTTATGTTATCACTCACTCCTTTAGAATGCCAAATTCTGGAGGGATCAGGTAGGAAGAAAAATACAAAGCGTGAAGGAAAATCTTTTTCCTTCTGATATCCATCAGGCTTTTTAAAACTTTTACTTCTACAAACTTCCTGCAACATTCACAAACCCTTTATTCTTTCTTTCATACAGCTTCTGATATCTACCAAGATTGCATCTCCAAGCCTTATACCTTCTATTACTAATGCCACATAATTCCTTTCTAAAACTTTCACTTTTCCATTTATTTTTGCAGTTTCTCACAGACCTTTTTCATATATATATACAAAATATATATATTTGTATGTGTACAGATATACATATATATGTACAGATATACATATCTGTACATATGTGTGTATGTATATGTACGCACATGTGTGTATACACAAATTATATTTTTTATTTACTTTCTTACAGAGTGTGAAGTTTTAACCTTCCCTGGAATCCTTAATTTCCTTTTTAGAGCACATACAGAGCAAAATCCAAAACACAGAGTTCCAGATCAATACACAGGTAGGGGCATTCTTTTGCACCATTGTGTCCATCAGTGCCTCGCAGAGACATGCTCCTTTAGGCCCAGTCTTTTGGCAGAAACATGTCCCCTTTGCCTCAGGCTGAAGTACTCATCAGCCCCAAATGACCCTTCCTGGGTCCCAAGTGGCAAAGGCATTCTCCCCAACCAGTTACAGGTGACCTTTCCCTAGGTCTTTAAGTCTAGAGGGTTTCTGATCAGAAACAACACCAATGTTAGAAATTTGCTTTTTTCCTACAAAACCAGAAAACAAATAGTTGAGGTTTCCTTTACTCCAGGTTTAAAACTTTACATTCTTTATATATAATTTTACTTATTCAGATTTAACCATCATTCTCTTTTAATCCTGTTCCCTTTCCCACTCTGGGAAGGATTATACTTAAACTCAGCATGTAGCAGCCGAAAGTTCCTGGCACTGCAGGTACCTTCCACTAAAATTCCCTAGATTTGCAGGGATATCCTGCAGTTTTCTGAAGCTCAGACCCTGCAAACACCCTATAGGTCAGATGTTCACCCTTGGACCTCAGTTCATGTCCTTCAGAACCAGAGCCATTCTTATCAGAACCAGTTATACAGAGGGCCAGACTGATGCGGTGCCCACACAGCAGCAGCACACAGCCTATAATCTGAAGAGAGCCCTTAGCCTGGCACCTTGCCCAGTTCCAAGATGGAGGGGCTCTCACGTGACCCATCATCCAAGATGACGACAACCATGCACGCTCCACCCTCCACAATGGGGCACCCACGTGGCTCATCCTCCATTTTACCCAAAATGGTGGCACACCCACATGGCTTGCTGTCCAATCTCCCATACACATGCAATATAGTACTATGGCAGAACCGCCCCCCCCCCCCGCCATGAATTCTCCCAATCGGCGCAGACAAACAAAGGAAAAGGGGATCTTTCTCACGCCTGCCGCAGGTGAGGGTCCAATCAGACTCCGTAAGCCTGGCTGGCTCGTTGGAGTCACAGATACATTCACACACACAGTCACACAGAGTTTACAACTTTTCCTCCCCCAAGTAGGAGTCTGATGGTCTGAGCCTTGGCCCAGACTCCTGAATTTTTCCAGTTGAGAGGTGATCAGCCTCTCTCTGGTCTCGGGTCTGGTTCCTGGGGCACTTACCGATTCTGATTGGTGCCTCCGACAGTTCATGGTTCGTCTCTCCCCCTCCGCCCGGGTCTTACAGCGGTTGGAGCAGTTGCGGCACGGTTGGGATGTGGCACGGGAGTCTGCCCCGGGAAGTCCGAAACAACTGGGGTATGTGCTCCTTCCCTTGGGGCACAACTCCCCCGCCAACTCCCCCGGTTGCCTTCACCGGAGGCAAAATGCCTGCTCAAGTGAGTGTTTCCTGGTCAGGGAACCAAAATGTTGCGGAAAATAACTCACACGTGGGGGAGATGGCAAGGCACGATCCTTTATTACGTGCGTGGGCTTAGAGGAGAATCTCCAAATCCTGAGCAATGAGCTTTGTTTTCCCGGGGTTTAAATAGCCCCGGGCTTCCTGCCTACGTGGCGAAGCAAAGTTACAGAAGCCAAATGCAGGGGTTAGTGACAACCTTGAGATAACGACTGTTGCCTGGAAACGGCTGCTGGTCAGCTCCTACCTAAGAATAGCTACTGCTCAGCTATGTCCTGTTGTGACAGCAATTTAAAACCAAACATTAGATACTGTCATTCTTAAAAACCCTGAGCCAGCCCACCACAGTGAAACTCGCACACCCGCTTTTGGCTCAGACCTGGCCGTCTACTGCTTGGTTGGGCTGCGGGCTGCCTGCTTCTTTCCTCACTCTTGCCTGGCTTCCTTTGCACACTGAAAAATTCCTCTTCACTGTGCTGAGCAGTCGGCATCCTTACCCCAAGCAGGAAGCAGGCTCCGGGCCTACTGCATATCCACAAGCCACAGTGAACGGCTCTGCTGAAGGGGAGAAGGGCCACACATGCTGACTCTGGACTCGAGAATCATATCAAACACAAAATCAAGAATAAGTCTTCAACTTAGTTTTTTCTCTTACATATCCTGGTCAAAAAGTTTAAGGCAAGGTTTCTTCAGTCTCTGTGAGATAACAGGACAGTAAAAATAAGAAAAAATCTTTGTCAGAATGGCAAAATAGGTAGAGGTTATGATCGCCTCCTCCCATGGCCGCATCACATTTACAGCTCAGCTGGAGAACACCATCGCTGAGAACCCCCTGGAGACTGGCTGAACAGCATTCCCATGGCTACAGACACAAAGAAGCCGCAGTGAGACTGGTAAGAAGGGAGAAGGTGCAGAACCAGTAGCTCCTACACCCTCGGTGTGGCTGTTAAGAATCGGGAAGGACTTCTGGCCAAGATGGAAGCGTAGGTGGACACACTGTGCCTCCTCGCACAACCAAAATTAAGGACAACAAACATTTAGAAACTAAAAAAAAACCATCCAGAACAGGGAGAAAATTGAACTGTACAGAAAGTCCCGACAACCATTCGTCCAGACCGGTAAGAGGGGCGGAGTCAGCGGCCGGTGGAGAGGGGTCTCAGCAGGAAAAAGCAGTGGTGGGCAGACCTGGGTACACAGGGCGCAGGCGGCAGCTAGCAGCCCCAGTGGCAGACCCCAGGTGAGGGCGCAGGGAGGCAACAAGGAAACCCAGTGAGGCTCGCAAGGCAGCTGGGTCCACAGTCACACATTTGCGTACAGATAAACCAGGTGAAAACAGGCAACGAGGCAGACTGCATAATCCTGGGCCCCAGCACCAGGAAATAAAGCCTAAAAGCACTGATTGAAAACACTTGTGGAGGTTAAGGTGCTGGGAGAGACTTCCAACCTCACAGGAGAGTTCATTGGAGAGACCCACAGGGTCCTAGAATGTACACAAGCCCACCCACCCAGGAACCAGCATCAGAAGGGCTCAATTTGCTTGTGGAAAGCGGCAGAGGGGACTGAAATCCAACAGAGAGCAGGGCAAGAGCCATTGTTCCCTCTCTGACCCCACCCCCACATAGAGTGTCAGAACCCAGCAAATGGGTTGCCCTGCCCAGGTGAACACCTAAGACTATGCCCCTCACTATGTAACATGTGTGACCAGACCAAAAATAAATAAATAAATAAAAATGGTTCAAATGGAAGAACAGATCAAAGCTCCAGAGCCAATACTTTTAAGCGACCAAGAGGTAGCCAACCTATCAGATGCACAGTTCAAAGCACTGGTGATCAGGATGCTTTGAATTTGGTCACAAATTAGATGAAAAAATGAAGGCTACACTAAGTAAAATGAAGAAAAATGCACAGGGAACCAATAGTGATGGAAGGAAAACTGGGTCTCAAATCAATGGAGTGGACCAGAAGGAAGAAAGAAACAACCAAACAGAAAAGAAGGAAGAAACAAGAATTCAAAAAAATGAGGAGAGGCTTAGGAACTTCCAGGACATCTTGAAACGTTCCAACGGCCGAATTATAGGGGTACCAGAAGGAGAAGAGGAAGAGCAAGAAGTGGAAAAGTTATTTGAACAAGTGATAAAGGAGAACTTCCCCAATCTGGCAAAGGAAATAGACTTCCAGGAAGTCCAGGAAGCTCAGAGAGTCCCAAAGAACTTGGATCCAAGGAGGAATACACCAAGGCACATCATAATTACATTACTCAAGATTAAAATGAAGGAGAGAATCCTAGAAGCAGCAAGAGATAAGGGGACAGTCACCTACAAAGGAGTTCCCATAAGACTGTTAGCTGATTTCTCAAAAGAGACCTTGCAGGCAAGAAGGGGCTGGAAAGAAGTATTCCAAGTCATGAAAGGCAAGGATCTACATCCCAGATTGCTCTATCCAGCAAAGCTTTCATTTAGAATGGAAGGGCAGATAAAGTGCTTCTCAGATAAGGTCAAGTTAAAGGAGTTCATCATCACCAAGCCCTTATTTTATGAAATGTTAAAGGGACTTACCTAAGAAAAAGAAGAGAAAAAATATGAACAGTAAAAACACAGCAAACTCACAGTTATTAACAACCACACTAAAACAAAAGCAAACTAAGCAAATAAATAGAACAGGAACAGACCCACAGAAATGGAGATCACATGGAGGGTTAGCAACAGGGGAGTGGGAGGAGGAAAGAGGGGGAAAAGGTACAGAGAATAAGTAGCATAGACAGTAGGGAGAAAATAGACAGGGGGAGGGCAGGAATGGTGTGGGAAATGTAGAAGCTAAAGAACTTATGACACATGGACATGAACTAAAGGGGGAAATGTGCGTGGGAGGGAGTGTGCAGGGGGAGGGGAGTGAAGGGGAGACATGGGACAACTGTAATAGCATAATCAATAAAATATATTTTTAAAAAAGAATCGGGAAGATTCTCTCGGGCAGGGGTCGCCTCTGAGGAGTCAGGGGTCACCTGAGTTCCCAGCTCAGGACACCAGTGTTAGGAAGAGGGGTCCCCATAGCATCTGGCTGTGAAAACCAGCCGGGATTGCACCCAAGGGAAAGAAAGGGCTGCTTGTAAATGACCCACTCACAGACTCGCTCACTCATAGTCACTCACTCTAAGCTTCAGCACAGAGGCAGCAGCTCAGAAAGCATCAGAGACATATGGGGAGGAACTACATCAACTAAGTTCAGGGTGTGGGCTGGAGGGGCAGGGGCTGGGGTAACTCTCAACTCTTTCTGGGGACATTTCACTCAAAAGCAGCAGAGTACATATGTTTCTCAAGCACTCCTGGAGCATGTTCCATAGCAGACCAAACATTGAGTCACAAAACAAGTCTCAATGCATTTAAGAAGATTTAAATCATATCAAGTGCCTTCTCTGATCAAAACAGTATGAAACTAGAAACCAAATACAAACACACTGGAAAACACAAACATGTGGAGGCTAAATAACATGCTACCAAACAATGACTGGGTTAGCAGCAAGATGAAGGAAGAAATCCAAAGGCGCCTTGAGACAAATGGAAATGAAACTCAACAACCCAAAACCTATGGGACACAGCAGAAGCAATTCTAAGAGGGAAATTTATAGCCATACAGACTACCTCATGAAAATTTTTTAAAAATCTTAAAACAATCTGACCTTACACCTAAAGGAAATAGAAAAAGAACAAAGCCCAACACGAGTGGAAGTAAGGAAATAATGAAGATGAAAGTGAAAATAAAAGAAGTAGAGTCTAAAAAAAACAACAGAAAAGATCAATGAAACCCAGAGCAAGTTCCTTGCAAAGATAAACAAAACTGATAAACCTTTAACCAGACTAATCAAAAAAATAGAGTCAAAATAAATAAAATCAGAAATGAAGGAGGAAAAGTAACAACTGACACCATAGAAATACAAAGAATTTTAAGGAAATACTCCACAATTATATGCCAACAAGTAGGATAACCTGGGAGAAATGGACAAATTCCTAGAAACATACAGTCGTCCAAGACTAAATCAGCAAGAAAGTAAAAATCTGAAAAGACCCATAACTACTAACAAAATCAAGTCAGTAATCAAAAGACTCCCAACAAACAAAAATCTGGGCCAGTGGCTTCACAGGTCAAGTTTACCAAAATTCAAAGAATTAACACTTATCTTTCTTAAACTATTCCAAAAATTTAAGGGGAGAGAAGTCTCCCAAACTCTGTTTACAAGGCCAGTATTACCCTGATACCAAAACCAGACAAACACACTCCAAAAAACAGAGAAGTCAATATCCCTGATGAACATACAAGGGGGACCCCAAAAAACTGGAATGATCTCCTGGAGGGAAGGCTTCTTGGAGTACAGGTACTCCCCACTAGGCAAGTGTTTGAGGAACCCACCTGTACCAATGAACCAGCAGGCATTGCTGTGAGAAGCTGCGTTCAGCTTCAGTGAATTATTTTTGGAAGCCTCTTTCAATGCATTTATTTGCCCATTTGTGATGGGTGATTTATAACTTTATTTTTTTAATTTTTTTCATTTTTTAAAGACTTTTAAAATTTATTTTTAGAGAGAGTGGAAGGGAGAAAGAGAGAAACATTGATGTGTGAGAGAAATATGGGTTGCTTCTTAGCCTTAATCCCAGGCATGTGTCCTGACTGGGAATCAAACCAGCAATCTTTTGGTTCACAGGCTGGTGCTCAATCCACTGAGCCACCCTAGCCAAGGCTCATGAGGAGCAATTTAAAAGCATAACTGCCCACACTATGCTGAGTGTTCAGCAGTTTTTGACCAAAAACGGCATGATCCCTGCCCCACCCTTCCTATTCAACCAATCTCGCCATAAATGACCTTTTTGTTTCCTCAGATAAAAAATTTCCTCAAAGGGAAATGTTCTGCCAATGTGGAAAGGTGAAACAAAAAATAGCAGAAGCTCTAAAAGACATCAAAATCAACAAGTTTAAAAACTGTTTTGAAACAAGTGCTGTCGAGGATGTGAAGAAAAGAGAACCCTAGTGCACTGCTGGTGGGAATGCAGACTGGTGCAGCCACTGTGGGAAACAGTATGGAATTTCCTCAGAAAACTAAAAATGGAACTGCCTTTCAACTCAGTGATTACACTGCTGGGATTATACCCTAAGAACCCTGAAACACCAGTCCAAAAGAACCTATGCACCCCTATGTTCATAGCAGTAGAATTTACAATAGCCAAGTGCAGAAGGCAACATGAGTGTCCGTCAGTAAATGAGTGGATCAAAAAACTGTGGTACATTTACACAATGGAATTCTGTGCAGCAGAAAGAAAGAAGGAACTCCTACCTTTTGTAATAGCATTGATGGAGCTGGAGAATATGTTAAGTGAAATGAGCCAGTCGGTGAAAGAAAAATACCACATGATCTCAACTATAAGTGGAGCCTAATGAACAAAATAGAACCAGCAGCATAGAAACAGGGAACAGACTGACAGTGACCAGAGGGGAGGGGGAAAAGAAGGGGAAGGGACTGGTTAAGGAACATGTATGAATGACCCATGGACATAAAAAACAGGGTGGGAAATGATCGTGGGAGCAGGGGGTGGGCTGGGCTGAGGAGGGCAAAGGGTGAAAAACTGGGACAAATGTAACAGAATAACAATAAAAGATTTTTTCTGTTTTCACTGATTGGCTTATTTCGCTTAGCATAATTCCAGTTCTATCCACGGGTGGATGGAACTGGAGACTATTAAACCACTACTTTTATTAAACATAGTATTAGAAATCCAATCCAAAGAAATGAGACAAGAAAAAAAGTTAAACACATCCACCTTGGAAAAGAAGTAAGTCTGTCTTATTTGCAGATAACATATACTATATACAGAGAACTCTAAAGATTCCACAGAAAAGCTATTAGAACTGGTAAATGAATTCAGTAAAATAGAAGAATACAAAATTAATTTTCAGAAATTGGTTGCATTTTATACACTCATAATGAACTTTCACAAAGAGAGATTAAGAAAACAGTCCCATTTACAATTGCATCATAAAGAATAAAATTCCTAGGAATATATTTAACCAAGGAGATAAAGACCAGTACTTAAAAAACGACATTGAAGAAAGCAATTGAAGAAGATACAAATAAAGGTAATTATGTACTGCACTCATATACAGGAAGAACTGACATCGTTAAAATGTCCATATCACCCAAAGCAAGCAACGGATTCAGTGTAATCACTATCAAAATACCAATGGCCTTTTTCACAGAACTAGAACAAACAAACCTAAAATGTATATGGAACCACAAAAGGCCTTAAATAGCAAAAGCAATACTTAAAAAGAACAAAGTCAGAGAGATCATGCTACCTGATATCAAACTATACTACAAGGCTATAGTAATCAAAACAGCATGTTTCCTACATAAAATAAGAAACATAGGTCAATGGAACAGGACAGAGAGTTCAGAAATAAACTCACAAATGAAGCAAGAATAAACAATGGAGTAAAGACAGTCTCTTCAATAAATGGTGTTAGGCAAACTAGACAGATACATGCAAAAAGAAAAAAGAAACTAGACCACTTTCTCACACCATATACAAAACTAAATTCAAAAGAGGTTGAAGACTTAAATGTAAGACCTGAACCCATAAAACTCCTACAAGAAAACATAGGCAGTAAGTAAACTCTGAGATATCACTCTTGGTGATATCTTTTTGGATATGTCTGCTCAGGTGAGGGAAACAGAAGAAAACAGTAAACAAATGGAACTACATTGAACTAAAATGTTTGCACAGTGAAGGACCATCAACAAAATGAAAAGGCTACCTACTGAATGGGAGAAGACATTTGCCAATGAGATATCCAGTAAAGGGCTAACATCCAAAATATATAAGGAACTCATACAACTTAACACTCAAAAAACTTTTGATTTAAAAAAGGGCAGTGGACCTGAGTAGACATTTCTTCAAAAGGACATATAGATGGCTAACAGGCATGTGAAAAGATGATCAGCATCACTAATCATCAGGGGAATGCACACAAAAACCACACTGAGATACCACCTCACACCTGCCAGAACGGCTGTCGTGAATAAATCAACAAACAGTAAGTGTTGGTGAGGACGTGGGAAAAAGAGAGCCCTACCACACTGGTGGTGAGACTGTAAATTGGTGCTACCAGTATGGAAAACAGTTTGGAGGGTCCTCAAAAAATTAAAAATAGAGCAACCATATGACCCAGCAATTCCATTTCTGGGTATTTATCTGAGAAAGACAAAAATGCTAATTCAAAAAAAATATATGTACCCCTATGTTCATTGCACCATTATTTATAATAGTCAAGATATGGAAGCAACCTAAGTGTCCATCCATAGATGAGTAGATAGAAAAGACATGTTACATATATACAATGGGATATTACTCAGCCACAAAAAAGAATGAAACCTTACCATTTGTAACAACATGGATGGACCTAGTGGGTATTATGCTAAATGAAATAAGTCAGGAAGATTTCACTTACATGATTTCACTTATATGTGGAATCTAAAAAACAAAATAAGTGGACAAAAAAAAACAGAAGTTACAGAGAACAACTGATGGTCCCCAGGTGGAAGGGGAGCTGGGGAGACTAATAACAAATGTGAAGGGATTAAGAAGTCCAAACTGCCAGTTACAAAAGTAATCATAGGGGTGCAGAGTACGGCACAGGGAACAGAGTCAACGATATAACTATGTGTGGTGTCAGATGGGCACTAGTCTTATTGGGGCGATGACTTCATGAGCTACATAAATGTCTAATCACTGTGTTGTGCACTTGAAATTAATATAATATTGTATGTCAACTGAAATAAAAATAAAATAATAAAATTATACAGACACACATTGCATTATGATTACTTTGACAGTTAATTTTGTGTCAACCAGACTTGGCTAAGGGATGTCCAGATAACTGATAAAATAATATTTCTAGATGCATCTGTGAGTTCATTTCTGGAAGAGATTAGCCTTTGAGTTTGTAGACCAAGTAAGAAATTATGAGACATGGGCAGGTGTCACGCAATCCAATCAGTGGAGGGTCCAAACAAAAGAAAATGGTCAAGAAAGGGCAAATTCTCCCTTTTTTTTAAAGTTGGAATGTCTGTCTCTCCTGTCCTTGACATCAGAGACTTGGTTCTCAGACGTTTGACTCGGACTGGTTTTCCCAGTTCTCCACTTTGTAGGTGGCATGCTGTGGGATTCCCCAGCCTCCATAATTGCATGAGCCAATTCCCATAATAAATCTCCACTTATATGAGTCTGTATATTCTATTTGTTCTATTTCTCTGGAGAAACATGGATGGATACACATTACTGATATAAAAAATAAAAGTTGTTTTACTAGCAAAAATGGATTCATTGAGGAATAAGAGAGAATTGCAATTCAAGACAGGTGAACTGTGACAAAACCAAAGTCTAGGGAACAAGGGAGAGGAATTTTCGTGTATGAAGGAAGGGGGAAGTTGCGAGAAGGTGTACTAAATCGGAAGTCAGCAAACCCCTGGCCGAGTACCAGTACCGGTCATGGTCTGCTAGGAATCCGGTACACAGCAGGAGGTGAGTGGCAAAGCTTCGATGGCAATACCGCCCGAGCCCCGCCTCCCATCGGTGGAAAAATTGTCTTCCACAAAAACTGTTCCTGGTGCAAAGTTTGGGGACCACGGTAACAGAGCCTATTGGAGAAAACTGGAAGTTCAAAGTCTAGTGGCTTTTCATTGGCTGGGTTGTGACAAGGCCTCATTGGCTGGGCAGTTCCTGGGGTAGGAGAAAATCCTCCTCCTCTTCCTGTTGGAGATGCAGGGCATATCTCTACCTGTTTGGGGCAACCAATGACGAGTGGTGGGGTGCGAGAGTTCCCCTACAGGCCCTCCAGACTCCAATTTTGGTTGAGGTCTCCTTTATTAATTTTACCAATTTCATGCCTTTGCTCATGTTGTACCTTAGCCTATCCTGTCTTTTCCCTACATCTCCTTCCTCCTCTTGAGCTCCCCCTTTAACCTGGGCCCAGCTAACACCCCCGTCCTGCAGGGGGCCTTCCCAGACTGCCACAGCCCACACCAGCCCCTGGTGTTTGAATTGGTGTTAGGCTTGGGTGTCATGGGTTATTTATTTCTTTATCCCCCAAATGAATTAGACCTGATTTTCTCTGCTAGCCAAGTTATAAAGTTCTCCGGATCAGAAGGGCAAGTTTTAACACACCTCACATTACGTGAAACTTATTTCCCTGTACGGCACACAGCGGGGCGTTAACAGTTGTTCACTGGCGCCATTAACTGGAGCCACTTACCTGCACCCTCTCCCCGCAGTGGTTGGAATGTCGAGGGGGCCTCTCACATAGGGGCAAGGAATAATGCGTCCTCCAGCTAGGGACTGAAGGAGGGTGCCCTTACCTTCAGTCAGGCTTTGTCCTCAACTCTGCAGGTCCTTAAATTTGATTTTACAAGCTCACCTTGAAACAAGCTCAAGGCAAACTACTCCAAAACAATCAATAATGAGATCGGTTTGTATCCCAGAAATTGGGTGCCCGCCTTTGCTTGGAAACCCTTCTGGAAGCCTCCCAGGCCCCGCAGGTGTGAGCTAGCAGCGCCCGCGGCCCCGGCCCGCCCCTCGCAGCGCGGCAGCCCTACTGTGCTCTGCCAGCACGTGGGCCTGACCGGCTCAGGCGCCCCCGGGCCCGGCCGAGGGCCAGCCACTCCGCGTACCTCTTTCCCGCCAGCGCTCGCCACCTAGAACGCCTCTAGGAGGCTGGGTCCTCCGGACGCCCCCGCGCGCCTCCCCGGCCCGCTCCCCCTGGCACGGCGCGAGCCCCGCGGCCGCGGGCAGCGGCGCGTGGGAAGGCCGCCGCCATCTTGCCCCGCTGGACCCTCACCATGGCGCCGGGGCTCCTGAGCGCGGCGCTGCTGCTCGTGGGGGGCGCTGTCTTGTACACCGAACAGCCCTGGTTCTCGGAAAGGGGCCGGCCCGGCCCCTCGCAGGAGCAGGCCGCGGCTCCCGGGTGGCCGGAGGCCAGGCGCGGGGGGCTCAGGCCGCAGAGGGGGCACCCCACGCAGGAAAAGAAGAGGCCGGCCGCGAAGGGCAGTATCTGTTCATTCCTGTCTTCGGACCACAGCCTCCCTGCCTTTCCCCGCTTCTAGGTGTTTGATTCTGGGTCCCTCCTTTTCCGTTGCTCCAACTGCCTTTAAAAATTTAGACCTCGCAGTCCAATTAAACGATGGCAATAGCAGTACCAACAGTAAAAATGCCACACGTTTGTGTAGGGCGTCTAAATACGCGCCCCAGGACATGCTGGGGCCTGTCATTCCCATTTTACAGATTAATAACTCACTGGACTTCAGAGTTGAGTTAGGGCTACGGGTGACCTTTCCTACTACAGCAGAGAAAAATTAACCCAGCAAGTTAAATGGCAAGCAGTGGAACTTGTAGCTCTTGATTCACCAGTTCCAGGTTCTCAAATTGCCATTTCACTCGGGAAAGAACATAAAACCCGGCCAGAGAAACATTTCATGTTTATACCTCTGGGGAATAGTTTTAAAATTAATGAATTATGTTGATGTGTTTCTATTTGCAAGCAATCAGTGGAGGCATGTTTATCTTAACTCTCCTTTTTCCTCCCTCAAAATAGGGGCATGCCTTAGGTATCAGTTTTTAAAATAGGAATTTAAAAGACTATATTAATGTATTAACATTAGGAAGTAACACACACGATCAGATGTTCGGCCTAAATAACACATCGTTTTGTTTTTAGGTTGTGGAACGGCACCACTTGTGGATATGTTGAAAGGGTCTCGGATTATCGGGGGCTCAGATGCACAGGCTGGGGCCTGGCCGTGGATAGTTAGCCTGCAGATTCAGTCTGGGAGAATCCTTACTCACGTGTGTGGGGGAAGCTTAGTGAGAGACAGCTGGGTCCTCACGGCTGCCCACTGCACTAGGGACACTAGGTACGTATCCGAACACGACTACTTCTTTCTCTTAGGGCATATTTTAAAGTGGCAGTGCGACATCTGTCTTTGGTGATGTTCATTACACTGTATGTTTGTAAGGGCCCATTATGCCTCATATGTGCTACACTTAATAGCTTTTTGAAATGAATCCTTAAAGTCAGAGGTCAACAAACATTTTCTGTAAAGACATTTTATGTAAATATTCTAGGCTTCTCAGACCGTGTGGTCTCTGCCGCAAGCATTCAACTCTGCGACTGTAGAACCAAAGTGGTCACAGATGATACATAATTAAATGAGTGTGCTGTGATCCAATAAAACTTTATTTATGAACACTGAAATTTGAACAAAATACTATTTTGTCACTTTGGGTTTTCCCCCAACCATGTGCAAGTGCAAAACAACATTCTTTGTTAGCTGTGTGAAAATGGGGGGCAGGCCAGGTTTCCCTTGGGGTTGGAGTTTGCTGGACCTGGCTTTAAATAATGAAACTTCCTTTTAGCTTTTAAAATTACTGTATTGTAACCATGTCTTTGTCTTTCTCGCCATTAGATCATGAGTTATTTGAAGACAAGGACTATATGTTTTATTTCGTATTCTTGGCACTAATATAGGACTTGGCCTACTTTATAGGAGACAGAGTAAATGTTGATTGAATGTACAGATGACGTCAATCTTGGGTAACAGGACTTACCCAAGTTAGACTAGAACTTCACGACCCTCCCAACCGTTTAATATGAAGCACTAAGATAAATCCTTGGGAAACCATTTGACCTGTCATAGAGTCTCCCTTTAGTCTTTAATTTTTAACACAACAGCTGTCCTAGAGAAGAATGAAAAGTCTTTAAGAGGAACTCACAACTTCAAAATTCAGTTGAGGGCAACTGGTTTGATTGCATAGGTTTTGATAGGTGTATTTTTAAAGCATGGATTTCAATTCTATCAACTGGTCGTTGGGGACCAGAGATTAGAAAAATAGGCAAATACTAAAGTATAAATCAAGGGTACAGAAAGAGGTGTAGAAAAAAAGTTTCATAGTAAGGAATCAATTATTTCAGGTGTGGGTGTCTTACAACTGTTTTCTAACATGGTATCTTTAAGAACTGCTTTTCTCCAGCTTTCAACCCTTAAACCAAGGAGGGAAAGGCCTGCTTGGTACGGTTTGAAAATTCTTGGAAAAGCTCTTCTTGCTTGCAGAGTCCTCACGTGGTGCCTCATGGCAGGGAGGTCTGTATCCTAGTCCTCCTCTGACACTGTGGTGCAATGGCTTTATGATCCCAAAACCTACTAGATGTAGGACCTTGGTCAAATGATACAGCTTTGTTATATTGTCAGAGAATCATAGCATTCAAAGGGCCATTTTAAATGCCTAGTTCTTTCCTCTGTCCTGTAAAGGAATTCTTACAATATTGAAGTAGAGGGTTCTCTAGTCTGAAATAATTACCACTTCGCCCCTGCTCAGTGCAGCTCAGTTGGTTAGAGCGTCATCCTATAGCCAAAAGGTTGTGGGTTCAACCCCTGGTCAGAGCACATGTTGGGTTGCAGGTTCAGTGTCCGGTCCAGGCACTTAAAATCCCTAGTACAGGTGCACCGGGGCCGGGACGCAACCAATGGATGATTTTCTCTCGCATTGATGTTTCTCTCTCTCCCTTCCTCTCTCTAAAAGCAATGAAGAAATGTCCTCGAGTAAAGATAAAAAAATTATTGCTTCAATGTACTGAGCCAGGCATTTTCTTATACATAATTTCCACTAGTCTTTACAGCCACTCTTTGCTGCAGGGAGACCCGGAGACTCGGCACTCCTGAGTGCCTTGCTCATGGTTCCAGGGCTGGAGAGCAACAAAATCAGGGATCAAATCTGGGTGTGTCAGAGTGAAAGCCCACCCGCATAACCATGACTGCATCGTACAGGGTCTCTGCCTGAAACACCCTGTGACGGGGAACTGCTGCAGTGGGAGACTCTAGTTTCAGTTCCCGGCAGCTGCAGTTCCTAGAAAGCTTTTCTTTATGTTGAACTATTGGTTTTCTTTCTGTCTTCTGAAACCTAATTCCTCATCCAAGCATTTGAAGATAATGTTCATATTCCACTTAACATTTCCAAAGACTCGATCTTGTTGATGTTTTTATCCCTTTACTCAACAAACATGTACTGAATATACTAGGGACTGGGCCAGGTTCTAAGAAAGTAGACATTACTGAGGCACAGCCTTACTTTTCCCGAGTTTCCTCCCGTCTCAGGGGACTAATGACGCCCCTTCTACTCCTCGTCTCCCTTATTTCCTAAACCCTGTGCCGCCAATGACCCCTTATTCTCTCTTAGAACAACCACTTACCAAAGACCTGCTTTGACGTTAGATACTGACTAAGGGTGTTACATATGATTCTGTATTTGTAAACCTTCCCACTAATCCTCAGAGATAGCTATTATTATCTCCACTTTACACTTACGGAATCCAGAAATCAGAGAGTGTTGGTGACTTGTCCAAGATCACACTGCTGTTAAGTGTCAGCCCACTGATTTAAACCCAGGTCTCAGAAACTGTACTGTTTCATTGTATTTCATTGTCTCTTTAGCATTTTTCAATTTCTTCCTCTTGTTTGTTCCTACAGCCTTCAAACATGTTTGGGTCACCTCACTGTTATTTATAAACAAACAACAAAACTTACCTGTTCTATCCTTCCCTTCACTGTGAGACTCCTTGAAAGAGAGGTGCCCGGCTGCTCTATCTGCACTGATTCATAAATCCCAACTGCAATCTGGTTCTTTGGCTAAACCACAGTCTGCCTTAACATCCCCCTCCATGCCAAACCCAGCGACCGGCTCAGTCCCCACCCTGTCTGGTCTCTGGGACACTCGACAAAGTTTATGGCTGCTCTCACAACCATCTTTCCTCTCAGTTCCAAAGACACTGCTAAATCTTTCTTCCCTTTTCTCCACTTCCTTAGTAAGTCTTTGTCATCTTTTAGACGGCAGTACTGTTTACTAGGGTTCCACCTTCTATCCTCTAGCCTTACGATCTGCACTCTTTCCTAGAGAGATCTCATCTACTTCCGTTTCTGCCACCACCGGGCACTGGCCATTCCTGGGTTTCCCTCGCCGAGTCATACTTCCAGCTGCCCACTACACGTATATATCAGAGTCGAGTTCTCAACAAGTCCAAAGGTTTAAGAATTTTTAAGTTTTTATTTTTAAATTAAATTTATTGGGGAAACATTAATAAACTTACATAGGTTTCAAGTGCACAACTCTATGATACGTGCTCTGTGTATTGCATGGTGTGTCCTCCACCCAAAGTCAAACACCTGTCCGTCACCACATGTCAGCATTTGACTCCTACCCTTTCCTGCCCACCCTGCCCCTTCCCTCTGGTAACCACCACAGTGGTCTGTGCCTGTGAGTTTTTGTTTGTTTTTCTTGTTTGTTCATTAGTTGCCAAAAATGAATTTTTAAATTTCTCTTTTAATCCTGTCCCTCCTCTCTCTCTCAGAAAACAGCATTACCAACAGCCCCATGGTCCAAAGCGTTAGCCGACTCTCTCTGTGTAGTAGCCTCGAATTTGTCCCTTCTGTCCCCCCATACTGCTCACTGATTAGCAGTAAATTGTAGTATCAGCCTCCTTTTCCCTAGTTCATCACTTGCACCACTGTCAGTCACCCCACTGCTGTAACTGCCCTAACGAGTGTGAAGTTGTGTCTCCTTGTGGTTTCATTTACATTTCTGTAATCACTAGTGATGTTAAACATCTTTCCACGTGCTGTCCATTTGTATATCGTCTTTGGAGAAATGTCTTTTCAAGTCCTTTGCTCATTATTTAATTGGGCCGTTTGGGTTTTTTTGTGGTTGTTAGGTTGTAGGAATGTTTTATCTATTCTGTCCATTAATCCCATATCACGTATATGTTTTCCAGATAGTCTCTCTTATTCTGTGGGTTGTTTTTCCACTCTCTTGACGGTGTCCCCTGACGCACAAAAGTTTTAAATGTTTTTAAAAATTGATGTATAAATGACACACAATATTCTGTTAGTTTCAGTTGTACATCATAGTCATTGATATTTATACACTTTAAGAAATGGTCCCCACGATAAGTATAGTTACCATCTATCACCAAAGTTATTACAATATCATTACTGTATTCCTTATCTTGTACATTATATCCCCATGATTTATTTACTTTATAACTGGAAGTTTGTACCTCTTACTTTTTTTATCCTCATCTGAGGACATTTTTTCATTGCTTTTAGAGAGAGAGAGGAAGGAAGAGAAACAATGATGCGAGAGAGAAGCATCAGTTGGTTGCCTCCTGTGCGCACCGGGACCAGGGATTGAACCCACAACCTAGGTATGTGCCCTGACTGGAAATTGAACCCATGACCTTTCGGCATGGGACAGTGCTCCAACCAACTGAGCCACACTGGCCAGGGCAAAGTCTGAACCTCTTAATCCTCTTCACCTATCCTTCCTGCACTCCCAAACCCTCCCCACTCTGGCGACCACCAGTTTGTTTCCTGTATCTGTAAGTCCATTTCTGCTTTATTTTGTTTGTTTGTTTGTTTTGTTTATAAGTTTTTTATTTTGATGAAGTCCAATTTATCAAACTTTTTTTGTCTCTGTGATTTTAGTGTGATATCCAAGAAATCACTGTCAAATTCAACATCATGAAGGCTTTCTCCTGTGTTTTCTTCTAAGAGTTTTTATCATTTTACTCTTATATTTAGGCCATTATCTATTTTGAGTTCATTTTTGCATATGGTATAGGGTAAGGGTCCAACTTCATTGTTTTGAATGTAGATATCCAATTTCCTCGGCACAGTTTATTGTAAGCCTGTCCATTCCTCCACTGAACTGTCTTAACGCTCTTGTGGACAATCAGTTGACCACATGGGGCAAAGGTGCGTTTCTGGGCTCTCTGTTCATTGGGGTTTATACCCGACCTGTGTCAGCACCACCCTGTTCAGATTACTGTAGCTTTGCGTTGAGTTTTGAAATCAGGAAATTTCCAACTTCATTCTTCTTTTTCAAGATTGTTTTGGTTACTAGAGGGCATCTTGATATTCGTACAAATTTTAAGATAGGTTTTTCTACTTCTGCAAAGAACGTTACTGGGATTTTTCCTAGGGATACACTGAGTCTGTACAGAGCACTTCGGGTAGCACGGTCATCCTAACAACAGCAAGTCTTTCAAACCATGGATGTGAGGTGTCTCTCCTTTTATTTATGCAGTCTTTAATCCCTTTCACCAATATTTTGTAGTTTTCAGTGTATACAATCTTTTTTTAATCTTATGGTCTGAATATAAATTGAAGTAAATAATATAAATTAAGTTTGGAAAAGAAAAGAAGCATCCTTATTTCAAAGTAGCTTAAAGCAGAGTCAAACACAGCGCAACTTCTCTAGGCTTCCGAAGCGCACTGCCAAGTTCTCGTCTGTCTGTGCTCTCCACAGCACACACGAGTGACTGTGTTTCTCTGACTCCTGCCTGTGCTGAGCGTGATCATCATGCACACACACTCATGTGCACATGCATACACACACACTTGGCCCATCTGAAGGATGGGGAGGAATTCTATCATTTGTAAACAACCATGGAAGTAGTAAAAGTGTGCAACCCAATGGCACGTGTAACAACTATAAAATGCTTGAGTTTTAATTGTTGATTTTTGACCTACAGAACATCTTTTGGTTTGATTTTGGAGGGTTTCTTCCCTTTTTGCCTGTTTTTAGGCGGTTTTTTTTTTAAGACTGTCAAAATCCATTATATATATTTTTTTTCATTGATTTTAGAGAGTAAGAGAAAGGAAGGAGGGAGGGTGGAAGAAAGGGAAGAAGGGAGGAGGAGGGGGGAGAAGGGGAGGGGGAGAGAGGGAGAAGGGAAAAGGGGGAGAGAGATTTGTGTTCCACTTATTTATGCATTCATTGGTTGGTACTTGTGCCCTGAACAGGGATCAAACCCGCAAACCTGGCGTACTGGGACAATGCTGTAACCAACTGAGCTACCTGGCCAGGGCTCCCATTAGTTGCTTCTTGTTTTTATCTTTAGTGTCATGCTTTATAAATCCTTTCTCATGTCGATGTTATGTATGTACCTATATTTCCTTTCTGATTTCATTTTTTAATTTTCACACTAATTAAATATCCAAATGTTTCATTCCAAAATTTCAAAACTTTACCCAAGTAAAGGGAATAGTTTACTGAACTCCCATATGCCAATCACCCAGTTTCGAGTTATCAGCTCATGCCTGATGCTTCATCCTCATCCTCACCAGCTCCCACTCCAATTATTTTGAAGCAACTCTCAGACATACCACAATGCACCTCTAAAAGTTAGGAAGTTTTATCTAAAATATTTGTGTTTATACATTTCATCCATTTTGAGTTTATTTTAGTGTTTTTCAAAGATTTATTTAACTTCTCAAACTAGGTTGTTAGCTAGTTGTCCCAATACCACTTACTGAGTAATCCATGCTTGTGTCCACTGGTGAGAAATGCTGCCTTAGTCACATACACTCTCTGATTCTGTTGTTGGGCTTAGATCCATAGACCTTTCTCTCTTTCCCTGCATCTTGGTATTTAGGTTTTCATTTGATGTGACTTTATGTCACATAAAAGTAAGATTAAGTTTTTTGTTATTAATTAACACAAGAAAAACAAAAAGTAGTAGGAGATTAAGAATATTTACCTAAATAAAATGTTTATTATGAAAACATTTACTTTCTTTTAGAGATCCTTTAATGTGGAGAGTTGTGCTTGGAACTAATAATATAGCTGGGCGTCATCCACACACCAAGATTTTAAAAGTTAAAGCAATCATCGTCCATCCAAACTTCGATGTGCAAACTTATGTAAATGATATTGCACTCTTTCATTTAAAAAAAGAAGTGAGGTATAATAACTATATTCAGCCTATCTGTCTACCTTTCGATGTCTTCCAAAACCTGGATGGAAACACAAAGTGTTTTATAGGTGGCTGGGGAAGAACAAAAGAAGAAGGTAATTATAGTCTGAATTTTATTGATACAATTTTTTTCTGGTTAGTTGAGAGGGTGAATCCTTTTATACATTTCTTTATCTCTTTATATTATGAGTTTGGACAATAGGCCTTTACAAACCAGTGAAAAGAAAATGTCTGTTTTTACTTTTTTTTAAAAATTGAACTTACTGAGATGGCATTGGTTAATAAAATTGTGTGGGTTTCAGGTATACAGTTCTACAATGTATCATCTGTATATTGTACTGTGTGTTCACCACCTAAGTCAGGTCTCCTTCCATCACCATTTATCCTCTTTTACCTTCTGCCTCTCCCCACTTCCTCACCTCTGGCAATCACCACATAGTTGTCTGTGTCCATGAGTCTTTTTTTTCTTTACTTAATCCCTTCACTGTTCTCACACAGCCCCAACTCCCTTCCCTCTGACAGCTGTCAGTCTGTTTTCTGTATTCATGAGTCTGTCTCTACTTTGTTAGTTGATTTTTTAAAAGATTTTATTTATTTATTTTTTTAGAGAGGGAAGGGAGGGAGATAGAGAGAGAGAGAGAAACATCAATGTGTGGTTGCTGGGGGTTATGGCCTGCAACCCAGGCATGTACCCTGGCTGGGAATCGAACCTGCGACACTTTGGTTCACAGCCCGAGCTCAATCCACTGAGCTATGCCAGCCAGGGCTGTTAGTTGATTTCTTATTAGATTCCATATATGAGTGAAATCATATGGTATTTGTCTTTCTCTGGCTGGCTTATTTCACTTAACATAATGCTCTCCAGGTCCATCCATGCTGTTGCAAAGGGTAAAATTTCCTTCTTTTTTATAGCTGAGTAGTATTCCATTGTGTAAATGTACCACAGCTTTTTTATCCACTCATCTACTAATGGGCACTTGGGCTGCTTCCAAATCTTTGCTATTGTAAATAACGCTCCAATGAACATAGGGGTGCATATATTCTTTCAAATTAATGTTTTCAGGTTCTTTGGATATATTCCCAAAAGTGGAATTGCTGGGTCATAAGGAAGTGCCATTTTTAATTTTTTCAGGCAACTCTGTATTATACTCCACAATGGCTGTACCAGTCTGCATTCCCACCAACAGTGCACAAGCGTTCCCTTTTCTCTCCTCCTTGTCAACACCTTTTGTTTGTTGATTTATTAATGCTAGCCATTCTGACAGGTGTGAAGTAATATCTCATTGTGGTTTTATTTTTCACTTCTCTGATGATTAGTGACAATGAGCACCCTTTCATATGTCTATTTGCCATCTGTATGTCCTCTCTGGAAAAGTGTCTATTCAGGTCTTTTGCCCATTTCTTAATTGGACTGTTTGTTTTTTTGGTGTTGAGTTTTGTAAGTTCCTTATACATTGCAGATATTAAGCTCTTATCACATGTATTGACAAATACGTTCTCCCATTTCTGTGGGTTGCTTGTCTTTTCATTTTGTTGATGGTTTCCTTTACTGTGCAAAACTTTTCAGTTTTCCTTTACTGTGCAAACTCTTCAGTTTGATGTAGTCCATTTTTTTCTTCTGTTTCCTTTGCCCAAGGCAATATATCAGAAAAGGTTTTCTATAAGAAATCTTCAAGATATTACTGCCTATGTTTTATCTAGGATTTTTATTGTTTCAATTCTAACATTTAAGTATTTAATCCATTTTTAGTTTATTCTTGTGTATAGTATAGTAGGTGGTCTAGTTTCATTTTTTGTACATATCTGTCAAATTTTCCCAACATCGCTTACTGAATAGACTGTCTTTACCCTATTGTGTGTTTTTGCCTCCTTTGTCAAGTATTAATTGACTAAAAAGGCATAGGCTTATTTCTGGGCCCTCTGTCTATTCCATTGATCTTGTCTGTATATTTTGCTTCCTTGTGGGAGAGAGAAACTTATCTTCCAAAGCAGAAATAGAGACTTTCTGTGGTTATACATGCCCAAATACTTGAACCTTTCTATGTTCTTAGAGAGAACGATGGATCTAACTGTTTCTGTCATTGCTGAGACTCACAGGTGACAGAGCCAGCCATGTGACAGAATTGCTTATTTTAACTAGTAAGCTTCTGGCTATAAGGAATCAACTTAGTGTCCTTTTCAATTTAATGCCCTGTTTAGTATCAAACAGGTTGATTGCTATGAATTTTCTTTAACACAAAGGGGCACTAATTGTTGATTAGCTGAACTAATGGGAGAAATAAAAAAAATGTATAAAACAGTCTCTGGCTTTGGTAATAACAACAACTCTCATTTGGGAGCATTGACCATGTTTCAGGTCCTGTTCTAAATAGAGATTAGCCAAAGAACATATGCTCACATGCACATAGCCCATGGACACAGACAACAATGTGATGAAGGTGGGGTGGAGGGGGACAAAAGGGGAGAAAGTGGAGGACACCTGTAATAGTGTCAACAATAATAAATAAATAAACAGCTTTATTGTTCTTATCCTCCCAATATTTCTATCAGGGAATTACTATTATTATTCCCTTTTAATAGATCAAGAACCATGGATCTTAAAGGTTGAGAAGCTGGGACTCACATCCAGGTCTTTTTTATTCTAAAGCCAGAATGTTTAAGTACTGCACTAGGTACAAACTGCTCTTGAGGCAATGAAAGTCTAGCCAGCAGTATATGAGATCAAGTGCTGAGGCTTTTTTCTGTTCCTCCCAGAAACCAGCCATTTCAATATTAGTGGGTTATTTAGACAGGACAGAGATAAATGTATGGACGATTATTGGGATTTTTTCCTCTGTTAATATTGTACTTTCCAAGGAAAGTAAGAAAAGCAACATGGTATAGGGAAAAGAGCACTGGCTTTAGAATCACAAACCTAATTCTGAATCTTAGCCCTGCTATGTACTAGCTGAATGGCCACTGGCAATCACTGAATCTTTAACAATGAAAAATGATAGGATCAACTACTATTTATCCTGGACAAGCATTTTAATGCATTTCTTTTTTTTTAAAGATTTTATTTATTATTTTTATTCTTAGAAAGGAAGAGAAGGGGAAAGACAGGGAGAGAAACCTCAGTGTGTGGTTGTCTCTCATGCAACCCCTACTGGGGGCCTGGTCCACTACCCAGGCATGTCCCTGACTGGGAATCAAACTAGCAACCCTTTGGTTTGCAGGCCAGCACTCAATCCACTGAGCCATACCAGCCAGGGCATGCATTTCTCATTTAACACCTATAATAATACTATGAGAAATACTATAGCATGGATGAATAAACTGAGGTTTAACAAGGTTAACATGGGGTGCACAGACATCTGCGTCCCAAGGCACTGTGGCCGTTCACGTGTCTCAGCTGTGGTTGTGCAGTTGCAGATCAGCCCCCACACTGAGGACCCATCTGGAAGCAACTCCCCCACGCAGCCCAGCCAAGAACCATACAGACTTTTGATGAGTGTTGAGTACCTTGTTGGAAGGAATAACTGGCATTGTTATTGAAAATAATCAATCAGTTGAAATCATGATGTGTTAACTGCCAACTTTTCTGTAACCAGTTGTAGTCAAACAGATAAAATCCCTATATTGACAATATAAGATAATTCTAAGTATGGTGACTTTGTTAATGAGCATAAATGAAGAATGATCTTTCCCAAACTTTGAAGATAGGATAGGGCTACTTTTGGAATGTTTAAAAGTAAATTCAGAATGGAGTATGCTCCTTTGGTTGCATGCTCTTCTTGTTATATGTTTCTGGGAAAACCTCTTTAAATCAAGCCCTGTTGCAACTTGGAAGACTTAACTTTAAACAATTGGACAGAAGAATGTACTCACCTTGTCATTATATCAGTTAAAGTTACCATTAAAACATTAATTTGTGGATATTCAGTTGTAAAGGTGAAATATTTTACTGACTTTCTTAAACCACTCGGTCCAAGAAACAGCTTCCACAAATTGGAAGTTTTTACCCACCTATTGATAAAGCAGCTATTGAAAGTGAAAATGCTGATCTGTCAGGGTGACAGGAAAGAAAACAGATCAAAAGGAAAACATCTGTATTTCTGAATGCCAAGCCCCATAAAAAATTAAGTTCAGCTGTTGCTTTTGGAGGAGGAAATGGAAGGTTGATAGCAGAAGAAAAAGAAGATGATAGTTTCTTATAAGCTCCTGAAAATTGTGTTGATGTAGGAATAACAAATGCATAAACCTTAATTTCTGACTCTCAGAGAAAACTGATTCACTCAATTATGGATATGCTCCAAAGGCAGGGTCTCAGACCTATTTCAAAAGCGGATGTCAGATTGGCAGTTATTTTCATGACTGTAAAGAGTTACTGTGATTATCAGGGCCTGCCCAGTATAGGATTCAGGACAATGAATCCAGTACCAAACCTTTCCACGGTTGTCAGTCAGAGAAGCTCACACCAAGCGCCCCAGTGAACACTATAGCATTGTAGCCAATACAGTCAGAGCAAGCAGGCACATGTGTGGGTTTGAGTGAAAGGCCAAAAGAAATAAAAATCTCAGAAAGGAACAAATATTAAGAATGCCTTCACTGGAAACATCCATTGTGAAGGAAACGCCCAGATTAAGCTCTGAATATAATACTGTAATATCAAATATTCTGATTAGGATGAAAATTCCAAACTATCAGCTTTCACCAACTAAGCTCCCGGGTCTAAGTAGAGGTAGAGATCAAGCTTCCCAGCAGCCACAAACTCCATCAGAAACTACTTCCAGCTATCCGCCAAGAAAAGGGAAAAGGTTGAAGAAAATGAAGACATTTCTCCCATCTAAATCAACAGGAATGGAAATGTTTTGTTTTCATCTAGAATAAACAGAATTTGATACACCCTCAATACAGAAAAATAAGGAGCGCCGTCTATCTCTGAATGAGCCTTTGGGGGAAAAAACAGATAACATATTTACCGATATAGATTCAAAATCCACTGTGAAAAATTCTGCCAGTAAATCTCTTTCTACTGAAAAACTAAGATCAGAAAAAAAGGAAATGATGATTTATCTATAAAAAAATGAAATATCAGAACAATTATTCAAGAACACAGAGTAAGAGTTAGACATTGAAGTGAAAGTTCAAAAACAAGAGATGTCAATATTAGAAAAAGGCCAAGGTTGGATATAGAAACAAATGGCTCTTTTGCTGATGGAACAATGCCAGAAAGTAACAAAATATCTCAAGAAAATGAGATTAGGAAGAAATGTGATCTCAAGAAAAAATTACTGTGTTTGAGTGAAGAAGCATCATCTGACAAGGACAGGGTCAAGGTGATGGTGAGATGCTTCCAAAGAAGGCATCACTGGCTGCATTCAGGCCACAGCTGGTTAGTGACTTTGCCTCCAGAAATGCAGCCAGTGAAAATGGTGATGGTTGACTAAAGAATTTCAAAAAATTCAGAAAGGTCGCATTTCCTGGAACAGGAAAACTTCAGCAGATCATTGGAGGATCAGATCTAATTGCTCATAACACTTGACAGAAACAGATGAGTGGTTAAAGCAAGAAATGGAGGTGAAAAATCACATGCAAAAGAAGAGACTCTTGCTGATAATCTCTTTAGATTCAGTCCTAATATAAAAAGGAAAAGGTAATGGAGGATTTTATAAAGAAGCCGCAGAAAAGTGTTTCCTGTCAGGTATTGCTTCCTGTTTCCTCTGGGACACATACATATAGTCTATGCAAGAGATTCAACTCAGCAAGTATTCAATAGCCTGAATTTGTTAAAGTGCACAAAACTCCAAAAAAAAAGAGGTTAATATAATAAACTGCCCAAAGTTACACAGCACACTCAGTAAAAAGTCAAAATTCAAGCTCAGGTCAGCCTGTCTCAGAGCTTGTTTCTATTTTATATCATCTCTCCGTGCCATGCATTTTCATGATCTATAAGATAGGAGTAATAATGCCCATCAGAGAGTCATTTGGAGGGTTAAGCTGACTCTCCAGCAACACAGTAGATTCCTTGTACACACCAACCTTCCCACTAAAAACTATTTAAAAGGTAAAATATAGTCCAAGGACTGAGTGTGAAGATAAACTTAGATAACCAAAGAGGGCATTCATCTTGAGGATTTTTACCAACCAATAGTGTTGAGTGTTCATTTCTTGGTTCTATGGGCCTAGAGAGGACTGAAGAACAAAGCCTGCTGAAGTGTGTGTGGAAACTTGCATGAAGCTGGAGCTTCAGCATATAGTTCATATATACATAGTTCACTTCAAATATGATAGAAGTACATTCAAAGCAAATGGATAGGAAAAGCATTAATCAACATTAATCGAAAAAAGGCAGAATGAACTTCTGGTCATGTAAAGGAACTAGAAAAAGAAGAGCAGCCCTGGCCAGTGTGGCTCAGTTAGTTGGAGCATCATCCTGTAGACTGAAAGGTCATGGGTTCGATTCCCAGTCAGGGCACATACACAGGTTATGAGTTCAACCTGGTCAGGGTGTGTAAAAGAGGGCAACCAACTGATGTTTCTGTCTCACATTGACACTTCTTTCTCTCAACAATGAAAAAAAATGTCCTCAGGTAAGGATAAGAAAGATAAATAAAAAAGAACAAAGAAAGTCCAAAATGAGTAGAAGTAAGGAAATAATAAAGAGCAGAATGGAAATAAAAGAATCTAAAAAAAAAACACACAATAGAAAAGTCAATGAAACCAAGAGCAAACTCTTTGAAAAGACAAAGAATTGATAAACCTTTAACCAGATTTGTCAAAAGAGAGAGAGGCACTAAATGAATAAATTCAGAAATAAAACAGGAGGAGTGACAGCTGATACCACAGAAATACAAACAATTATAAGGAAATACTGTGAACAATTAAATGCTAACAATTTGGACAACTTAGGAGAAGTAGACAAATTCCTAGAAGCATATAACCTTCAAAGACTGAATCAGAAAGAAACAGAAAATCTGAACAGACCAATAGCTACCACCAAAATCAAGTCAGTGATCACATTCCAACCATAAAAAGTTCTGGACCATCTGGTTTCACAGGTTAAATTTTAGCAAACATTCAAAGAAGGATTAACACCTATCCTCAAACTATTCCAGAAACTGAAGTAGAAGGAAGGCTCCCAAGCTTATTTTATGAGGCCAGCATTACCCTGATTCCAAATAGACCAAGATAACTACAAAAAAAGGGGGAATTATAGGTCAGTATGACTGATGAACATAGGTGCAAAGATCCTCAACAAAATACTAGCACATCAATTTCAGCAATACATTAAAAACATTATACATCATAATCAAGGGGCATTTATTCCTGGGATGCAAGATTGATTTAGTATCCACAAATTTCTTAACATGATACACTATATAAACAAAATGAAGGATAAAATGCATATGATCTTATCAAAAGATGCAGAAAAAGCATTTGACAAAATCCAGCATCCGTTTATGTTAAAAACTCAGCAAAGTGAGAACAGAGGGAACATACCTCAACATAATAAAGCACGTATGACAAAACCACAGATGACAAAGTTAGTGGGAAACAACTAAAAGTGTTTTCCTTAAAATCAGGAACAAGAAAAGGATATCCACTTTTACCGCTTCTATTAAACATAGTACTGGAAGTCCTAGACCAGCCAAGAAAAAGAAAGAAAAGGCATCTAAATCAGAAAGTAGAAGTAAAATTGTCATCATTTGCAGATGACATGATACTATATAGAGAAAACACTACAGATCCCACAAAAAAACTATTAGAACCAATAAATGAGTTAAGCAAAGTAGCAAGATACAAATTTAATCAGAAATGGGTTGCATTTTATACATTAGTAACAAACTATCAGAGAACTTAAGAAAACAATCACATTTTACATTTGCATCAAAAAAGTAAAATACCTAGGAATAAATTTAACCAAGGAGATAAAAGACCTGTGCTCAGAAAATTGAAGAAGGAAACTGAGAAGATACAAATAAATGGAAGTATATACTCTGCTCATGAATAGGAAGAACTAACATTTAAAATGTCCACACTCCCCAAAGAAATCTAGAGATTCAGTGCAATCCCTATCAAAATACCAATGGCATTTTTTACAGAACTAGAATAAATAATCCTAAAATTAATGTGGAACCACAAAAGACCCTGAGTAACCAAAGCAAATGGGAGAAGGAAAAACAAAGTTAGAGGTATCATGCTACCTGATATCAAACCATACTACAAAACTATAGTTATCAAAACAGCATGGTACTAGCATAAAAACAGATAAATCAATGGAACAGAAGAGAGCCCAGAAATAAACACATGCTTACTATGTGGCCAATTAACATATGATAAAAGAGGTAAGACTGCACAATGGGGTAAACACAGTAGTTTCTTCAGTAAATGGTGTTGGGCAAACTGGACAGATAGATGCAAAAAGTGAAATTGGACCACTTTGTTACATCATATGCAATAATAAACTCAAAATGGATTAAACACTTGCCCTGACTGCTTTGGCTCAATTGGTTGAGCATCATCCTGCAAAGTGATGAAGGGCCACCAGTTTGATTCCTAGTCAGGGCACATGCCTAGGTTGTGGGCCCAGTCCCCGGTTGGGGGTGTGCAAGAAACAACTGATTGGTGTTTCTCTCACACATTGATGTCTCTCCCTCTCTTTCTTACTCCCTTCCCCTCTCTCTAAAAATAAATAAATAAATATATTTTTAAAAAGATTAAACACTTAAGTGTAAGCCTGGAAACCATAAAACTCCTAAGAGAAAACATAGGCACTAAAGGCCAACACTGCTCTAGTAAATTTTTTATATGTCTCGAGGAAGGGAAACAAAAGAAAGATAAACAAATTGGACTACATCAAACTAAAAAGTTTTTACACAACAAAGAAAACCATCAAAAATGAAAAAGCAACCTATTGAATGGGAGGAAATATTCACCAATTATACATACTATAAAGGGTTTATTTCCAAAATATATAAGGAACTCATACAACTTAACCCCAAGAAGGCAAACAATATGATTTAAAAATGGGCAGAGAGCCTGAATAGATATTTCTCCAAAGAGGATCAATAGACATATGAAAAGATGCTCAATGTCACTAATCACCAGACATGCAAATGAAAACCACAATGAGACATCACCTCACACCAGTCAGAATGGTCATCATCAACAAATCAACAAACAACAACTGCTGGAGAGGTTGTGGAGAAAAGGGAGCCCTCATGGACTGTTGGTGGGAATGCAGACTGGTGTAGCCACTGTGGAAAACTGTATGGAATTTCCTTAAAAAACTAAAAATGGAACTGCCTTTTGACCCAGCAATCCCACTCCTGGTTATATATATATATCCAAAGGAACTGAAAACACTAATTTGAAAGAATATATGCACCCCTGTATTCACTGCAGCATTATTTACAACAGCCAAGATATGGGAGCCACCCAAGTGCCCATGGATGGAGGTTATTATGCTAAGTAAAATAAGTCAGTCAGAGAAAGACAAACACCACATAATTTCAGTTTTATGTGGAATTTAAAGAACAATATAAACAAACAAACAAAGAAACTCACAGATACAGAGAACAGACTGATGGTCACAAGCGGGGCGGGGCAGGGGCTGGGTGAAGAAGGTGAAGGGACTGAGAAGCACGGACTGGCAGTCACCGCACAGTCACGGGATGTGAAGTGCACCATGAGAATGCAGTCAGTGACATCGCAGTAACTGTGCACAGTGCCTGTTGGATACCAGAAATACCAGAGTGAACGCTTCGTAAGGTGTACAATTGGCTAACCACTACGCTGCACAACTGAAACTAATACAAAATAATACTGCTGTAAACTGTAATTTAAAATTTTTTAATAAAAAATATTTTTTAAAGATTAAAGGAAATAAATCACTAATTAAATTATTAAAAACATCAGAACTCAGAACAATTGCCATAATTAAAAGAGACAGATACATCTTTTTTTTAAGTTAACATGTCACACCCACAACAATGGCTATAATAAAAAATTTAGACAGTGGGTGGGGGGGAATGCAGACAACTGTACTTGAACAACAATAAAAAAAAATTAGACAGTAACAAGTGTTGCCAGGGATGTGAAGAAACTGGAACCCTCATTCACTGCTGCTGGGAACACAAAATGGTGCAGCTGCTTTGAAATACAGTTTGGCAATTCCTCAAAAATTTAAACATACAGCTCTTTCCTCTCAAGGAGGTGGCAGAGCAGATATTATGGGTTGGAGCAAAGGCAAGAGGTGTGGTCTGAGACATCTGAGGGTAACTGAGAAGGAAGCCAGACCCCCCAGCAGATGCAGAGAGGCAGATGTTTGTGAAGACCCCGACTGCCGAGACCCTCGCCCTCAAGGTTGAGAACCCTGACACCACTGAGAATGTTAAAGCTAAAATCCAGGACAAGGAGGGCATCCTGCCTGACCAGTAGCCTCTGATTTTTGTGGGCAAAGGCTGCAGGATGGCCGCACTCTCTCGGACTGCAACATTCAGAGAGTCCACACTGCACCTGGTGTCTTGTCTACAGATGGCATCATTGAGCCCCCCTCCACCAGCTTGCCCAGAAGTGCAGCTACGACAGCATCATCTGATGCAGGTGTTACAGCGGGTGCACCCGTGCACTGTCGACTGCCACAGGAAGTGCCGCCACGCCAACAAGCCGCACCTCCAAGAAGGTTAAATAAGATCCCTCCACAGCCTCTGGCCTGCAGGGCAGCCTTCTTTTTGAACCCCATGACCCGGGAGCCTCAATAAAGTTTCCTTTTCATTGACTAGAGCATAAGATAAATGAACACATGGTTATCACATGACTGGACAATTTCACTCTTAGGAATATATCCAAGAAAAATAAAAACATGTTCACAAAAAAAATACTTAGCTGTTCACAACAATGTTATTCATAGCAGCAAAATACAAAAACATCTAAATGTCCATCAACTGTCATAAACAAACAAATTGTGGTGTATTCATACAGTGGGATGTTATTCTGCCATAAAAGGAAATGAAGCACCAATAAAGCAAAACATTATGCTAAGTGAAATAAGCCAGAAACAAAGCCCATGTATTATATTAATCCATTCATAAAAAATGTCCAAAATAGACAAATAAAAAGTGGGTCAGTAGCTGGAATTAAACTGTAAAGAATAAGATTAGCCCTGGCTGATGTGGCTCAGTGGATTGAGCACTGGTCTATGAACTAAAGGGTTGCTGGTTTGATTCCCAGTCAGGGCACATGCCTGAGTTTTGGGTCAGGTGCCCAGTAGGGGGCGCACAAGAGGCAACCACACATTGATGTTTTTCTCCCTCTCTCCTTCCCTTCCCTTCTGTCTAAAAATAAATCAGTAAAATACTGTTTAAAAAAAAAAGAATACCTAAGAAAACAGAATGGTATACTTTATGTTTGAGCAGAAAGACTGAGTGTCATAAAGATGTCAGTTCTATCTGCAAAACTGAAATAAAAACAAACAAACCCAGGAAATGATAAACCCCAACATGAGCTTTCAGACAACTAAAAACTTCAGTCTAAAAGACCCAGAAACAGCCAAGACAAGCCTATGGAAGAAAAACACGTTGGAGGAGTTGCCACCCAAAAATCAAAGTTTATTCTAAAACTATAATAACTAGTGTTATATTTGTGCAAGGAAATTCTAAGTGACCAGTGGAACAGAACAGAACATCCAGATGTGTGATTTTGACCCCCTCTTCTACTCACTCTGAAAATTTCTAGTCTTTTGACTATCACGGCACCAACACTGCACTGGTGTCCGTATTGCTCAGGTTCATAAACTGGGTGGTGGGTTCACGGGTGTTCATTTCATTACTGAATTCTATAACTTACATGTTACATATATTCTTTTATATGCAGCCAGCATTTCTATAGATTACGTATTTTTAAATAAATGGCAGAAAAATGGTTAGGCTCTAGGAAGCCTTGATCCAGAAATCTGAATGCCACTGGCACATATTTTATTTCTACTTCCTACTCCTATTCTGTGTATTGACTTTATTTTCTCAGGCTGCCTGTCCTCCAAAGGCTGGAACAAGGGTAAAAAGTGCTTCTGTGGCAGCCCCAGTTGAAAAAGAATGCTGGAGCAGTATTCCAATTGGTTACACTTATACAAAACAGAGTCATGTCTAAACCAATCAGCGTCACCAGGAGGATGGAACCCTGTGAATGGAACTCTGTGAATGGAACAGTTGGGTCATCCGCCCATCTGCAGTCGAGGGGACAATGTCTGTTCCCAGAAAAGCTGGAGCAGTATGCGGGCCACACAAAATACTCAGCCACCACATGTGACAGCTGCAACTCTGAGACAGGCTGCTAGGATCAGATGCTGCTGTTACAGCAGCTTTGCTATGGATAAATCTTACCGTGGCCTGGCCTTTAGTGGCTCCTGAAGTGCTGCTTTATATTTTCCTAGGTTTTTCTGCAGCAAAGAACCGGTTTGTGTTCAGGAATTAGCAGAGAAGCCAGGGGAGTACATAGATGAAAATGTGGTTTATTTTCCTGTGTACCATCCTTCGAGACTTAGCATCATTATAAAGTTAAGTTATTCACAACTTACAACATAAGAAAGATTGACGAGAAAGACGACCTCTCTAGTCCTTGACAATAGCGTTATTGTTGATAGATCCTATTGTGAGACCTTCGAGAGTACAAAGACAGCAAAAATAACCTGGAATTCCTATTACCTAGAGATAACTGTCACCAACATTTTGGTAAATGTTCTTCCACAATCTTCCAGGCATACCAACACACATATATGGACACAATTTTACATAATTGTTGCATCAGTCACTTTGGAAAGAAAACCTATTAAACATAAATATTTAATATATCCCTGTCAAAGTACCTGCTCTCCCAAATAATTTATCGTATTTTTTGTTAATAGGTAATGCTACAAGCACGTTGCAGGAAGCACAAGTGCATTATATTTCTCGAAACGTTTGTAGTTCTGACCTGAGTTATGGGTCTATACTCCCTGTAACTTCATTCTGTGCAGGTGACGAAGATGGAATCTTCGATACTTGCAGGGTAAGACCAGATATTTTCTGAAGCAAGAGGGAACCTGACCAGGGCCTTTGATCACTTTCTGGTGAAGTCGTGATTATCAAGTCCTAAAAAAGCACTAAATGATTTTTTCTCATTTTTAACCATACCCACAATCCAGATCCTCTTGTTTTCCTGATTTGCATTGACTCTTTCTTCCTTTTCTTCATTACCACCTTTACTGAAACATAATTTACCTGTACACAATTCACCCATTTAAAGTGTACAACTCAATGGGTTTTTGGTACATTTACAGAGCAGTGCAACCATAACCATAATCTAATTTTAGAACTTTTTTTGCCCTCAAAAGAAACCTCTACCCAGTGTGATCGCCCCCCATTCTCCTCCCACCCACCCCCAGCCTTAGGCAACCACTAATTTTTATAGATTTGCCTACCCTGGAAATTCCATATGAATGGCATCATTCCATATGTGGTCTTTTGTGACTTCTTTCACTGAGCATGCCATTTTCAAGGCCCACCCACGTTGTGACAAGTATCAGCACTTGACTCACTTTATTGCGAAGTAATATACCATTGTGTGAATAGGCCACATTTATTTATCCATTCATTAGTTCATGGATATTTGAGCTATTACTACTTTGTGGCTATTATGAATAATGTTGCCATAAACATTTGTGTATATGTTTTTATGTGTTGGTATGCTTTTTTCCTGGAAATTTTACCTAGGGGTGGAACTGTTTAGTCAGTGTTTAACATTTTGAAGAACCACCAAACTGTATTGCCAAAGTGTCTGCACCATTTTACATTCTCACCAGTTATGTATGAGGGTTCCAATTTCTCCACATCCTATCAGCACTTATTGTTTTTAAAAGATTTTATTCATTTTATTTAGAGAGAAGGGAAGGGAGGGAGAAAGAGAGAGAGAGAAACATCAATGCATGGTACATGGTTGCCTCCCACATGCCCCCTACTGGGGACCTGGCCTGCAACCCAGGCATGTGCCCTGATGGGGAATCGAACCAGCGACTCTTTGATTCACAGGCTGGCACTCAATTCATTGAGCCACACCAGCCAGGGTGTGCACTTATTGTCTGTCCTTTTTATTACAGCCATCCTTGTGTGAAGCGTTAATCTTATTGTGGTTTTAATTTGCATTGCCCTCATGTCTAATAATGTTGAGCATCTTTGTATGTGCTTATTAGCCATTTGTATATCTTCTTTGAATAAATGTCTGTTCAGATTTTTTGCCCATTTAAAAATTGAGTTATCTTTTTATCATTGAGTCATCAGCATTCTTTATAAACTATAGCTACGGTTTTCTTGCATTCTGTGGAGTGTCTTTTCACTTCCCTGGTTATCCTTTGCAGCACAAAAGTTTGGATTTTTTATGAAGTCTCATTTATCTACTTTTTGTTTTGAATCTTTCTTTATTCCTCTTTTCTTCAGTACTTCTAAATCCATCAGCACTTCACTCCTAGGCAGTACCTCATGCTCTGATCTTTTCCTCATTCTGATTTCTAGAAATCCAGAGTTTATCTTCCCTGTTCTTTTCCTTAAAAAAGCTTGCTGAATAAAATAGTAAAGAATCCAATCTAACTGAACTGCATTCATAAGCAAAACATTCTCATTGTCAAAAAAAATAATCACTGAAGGCCTACCATATACGGAGAATTTGAAAACATCTTAGAAACAGTCTTTAACTCTCAGGCACCGTAACAGTTAGCTCAGTATCCTCATTGTTTTGAGTGACTAACATCCTTGGTAATTGTGTGTCAGTGAGTACGCTGACAGTGTGGTATAAACTGCCATGGAGATTTGCTACTTACAATGCTGTTGAGAGGATCAGCCATTTATTCCTAATATCCTGTACCAGTCAAGGTCAACACTTAGAAAGATGTCATTTCTTGTAAGATTTAGTTTATTCCTCTTCTCTAGCTAGCAAACCACACAGACTTAAAAGACCCCTTTATATAAAAGTGGTACTTTTCACAAACCGCATTAAGCAATAGAAGTATTCTACTAAAAAGTGCTTATTATATTTGCACATATCCCATAGTATATTTCTCTTAATTGTACTAAAGAATCCAAACAACTTCATCTCTAGTGTCCTGGCTCACAGCTGTGCAGATGGTGTTTACCCGCCAGCTGTGTGGCTCCTGTAACTACCAGGCCAGGCTGGATGTAACTGAGTTCCTGGTGGAGATGGAACATGAAACTGAAAATCTATCATCTTAATAACTCAGAAGTGTATTGAAAATATGTGTTTATATAAATGTATGTTTCATGTAATTAATTTATCCTAACTTTACTATTGTATAAATACTATTAAAAGTAACTGACATTATTTTGGGACTTTTTTATAGGGTGATAGTGGTGGACCATTAATGTGCTACCTTCCAGAACACAGACGATTTTTTGTCATGGGAATTACCAGCTATGGATATGGCTGTGGTCGAAAAAATTTTCCTGGTGTCTATAGTGGACCGTTCTTCTTCCAAACATGGCTGACAGATCACTTCAACAAGGCAATCAGTAAAGACATATTTAATATAAATATTCCACTTAGACATGTCCTCATCGCCTTATGTTCTGTTATTTTACTAGCAACTCTGTAAAAAAATACTGAAGAACCTTTATTTTTCATCATGTCCCTTTCCATGTTCTACATAGTGAAAGTAATTTATTCTTTGGGCAAGTTATTGCCCACTTTGAGTTCTCACGTGCACATTTTGGGGGGAATGAAAGACTGATGTTTGAGATGAGGGACTGTAAGTTTGGCACCGAATCACACGCAGCCTTGATGTATCTTGATTGCTTTACTTTATAATCAATCCTTTCCTAGAGTTCATATGAAATATTCAGTTTAAATATATATACCTTATGTATGTACATACCAGATAATAAAGAGTTTGTAATTAAGATGGAAGTTGTTCTTCCGTGCACCACCCATGGACGTGAACTAAGTGGGGGGAGCTCCTGAGGGGGAAGCGGGGACCAGGCAGAGAGGGGCAAAGGGAAAAAAACTGGGAAAACTGTAACAGCATAGTCAATAAAATATACTTAAAAAAAGAAAAAAATGGGAGTTGTTTTTCATTAAATTAATCAAAACTCCTTCCTTTAGAAGTTAGGTTTTAGAAGTATTTTCTCAATCTGTTGAGACTTTCCTTCCCAGCAATAGTCATCAGTTTGGCTCAAATAAACTCATAAAAGAGAAAAAAGAGGCCCTGGCTAGTGTGACTCAGTTGGTTGGAGTATCACCCCATAAACCAAAAGATCGCCAGTTCAATTCCCATTCAGGGCACATGCCTAGGTTGTGGGTTTGGTCCCTGATCAGGGCTCATAAGAGAGGCAACCAATCGATGTTTCTCTCTTTCTCTCCCTCCCTTCCCCTCTCTCTAAGATCCATAAGCATGTGCTTGGGTGAGGATAAAAAATAAGTAAATAAGAAAAAAAAGATTTAAAGTTAGATTTTATTTAAAAACATGTATGATATATATATATTGTTTATTATCATCTGGTTCTCAAAAAATATTTGGAGAAGTACCTATTATTTAAACTCTAATTAAAACTGTTTAATAATATTTCCTATATATTAATATTTGCCAAAGACCTTACACGTACAACCCATGGACATGAACTCGGGTGGGGGAAATGCAGGAGGGTAGGAGGGTGCAGGGTGGAGGGGGATAAAGGAGAGAAAAAAATTGGGAAAACAGTTAATAGCATAATCAATAAAATATACTTGAAAATAAGATGGTAAGTTATGGACTTCTGGCAAGATGGAGGCATAGGTGGATGCACCGTATCTCCACACACAACCAAGAATAGAACAACAACAATTTAGAGGCAGAATAACACCCAGAACTGATAGAGAATTTATCTGAATGGAAGTCGGACAGCCAAGAAGTTTAAGTAGATCCGTTCATCCAGACCGGTAGGAGGGGCAGAGAGGAGATGCGGGTGCAGGTTGTGGCGTGCAGAGATCGGGGAGAACTGGGTGCATTAGACCACCGAGCATGTAAGCCTTCCGGGATGCACAAGATTGCAGCACAGCGAGTGGACCCTGAGTATGCAAGCGGCGGCTGGTGGAACCAGTGAGGCAGTGATTGTGGACGAGGGCAGAACGCGCAACCCAGGATCCCAGGGGGGTTACTGACACCCCAGGAGAGCGGAACTACTGCCATTGTTCCCTCCCACCCCCGCCCCTGCCCCAGCCTATGTGAACACCTAAGGCTCCGCCCCTCACTGTAACAGGAGCCATCAGACCAAAAAAGAGAGAGAGAGAGAGAGATGTTTCCAACAGAAGAACAGCTCAATCCCCCAGGACTCATCCTTTTGAGCGACTAAGAGATAGCCAATCTATCAGATGCACAGTTCAAAACACTGATGATCAGGAGGCTCACAAAATTGCTTGATTTGGGACGCAAATTACATGAAAAAATGCAGGTTACCATAAAAGAGATGAAGGAAGATGCACGGAGAACCAATAGTGATTGGAAGGAAACTGGGACTCAAAACAATAGAGTGGACCAGAAGGAAGAAAAAAACATCCAAGCAGGAAAGAATGAAGAAATAAGAATTCAAAAAAATGAGGAGAAGCTTAGGAACCTCCAGGACATCTCTAAATGTTCCAACATCCAAATTATAGGGGTACCAGAAGGGGAAGAGGAAAAGCAACAGATTGAACACGTATTTGAACAAATAATAAAGGAGAACTTCCCCATTCTGGCAAAGGAAATAGACTTCCAGGAAATCCAGGAAGCTCAGAGAGCCCCAAAGAAGTTGGACCCAAGAAGAAACACACCAAGGCACATCATAATTACATTAGCCAAGGTAAAAATGAAGGAGAGAATCCTAGAAGCAGCAAGAGATAAGGGGACAGTCACCTACAAAGGAGTTCCCATCAGACTGTCAATTGATTTCTCAAAAGAGACCTTACAGGCAAGAAGGGGCTGGAAAGAAATATTCCAAGTCATGAAAGACAAGGATCTACATCCCAGATTGCTCTATCCAGCAAAGCTCTCATTTAGAATGGAAGGGCAGATAAAGTGCTTTTCAGATAAGGTCAAGTTAAAGGAGTTCATCATCACCAAGCCCTTATTGTATGAAATGTTAAAGGGACTTATCTAAGAAAAGAAGATAAAGAAAAAACATGTATAGTAAAAGGACAGCAAACTCACAATTATTAACAACCACACCTAAAGCAAAACCAAAAGAAACTAAGCAAACAACTAGAACAGGAACAGAACTACAGACATGGAGGGTTATCAACAGGGGAGTGGGAGGAGGAGAGAGGGGGAAAAGGTACAGAGAATAAGTAGCATAGAATGTATGCTGAAAATAGATAGGGGGAGGGTAAGAATAGTATGGGAAATGTAGAAGCTAAAGAACTCATAAGTATGACACATGGACATGACTAAAGGGGGGATATGGGTGGGAGAGAGGGTACAGGGTGGAGGGGAGTGAAGGGGGAAAATGGGACAACTGTAATAGCATAATCAATAAAATATATTTTTAAAAAGATGGTAAGTTATGTCTTACCTGTATTTTACCACAATTTAAAATATAAAAATAATTCAAAGCAGTTATTACCAGAGTAGGTAAAGAAAAGCAAGAACCCACTGCATGATGTCTACAATATGGATTTTAAATATAAAGATAAAAATAGGTCAAAATTTAAAAGTTGGAAAAAGTTAAGCATAAGAAGCATAAGGAGTGGCTAAATGCATGTCAAACAATATAAATGCCAGAACAAAAAGAAAAACTAAAAACAAAGAGGGACACTTCATAATGAGAAAAACAAAAATATATCAGGTAGCTATAACTATTATAAATATATTTATGTCTAATAATAGAGCCCCAAAATACATGAAGCAAAAACTGAAATAACTAAAGGGAGAAAAAGTCACAATCGTAATTGTAGGTGTAATACATCTTTCTAAATAATTAATGAAGCAACTAAATAACAAGGAAACAGAAGATCTGAATGACATTTTAAACTACATTAACTGCCCTGGCTGGTGTGGCTCAGTGGACTGAGTGCCAGCCTGCAAATCAAGGGGTTGCTGGTTTGATTCCCAGTCTCCCAATCAGGGCACATGCCTGGGTTGTGGGCCAGGTCTCCAGTAGGGGCACCGCGCATTGAAGTTTCTCTGCCTCTTTCTCCCTTCCCCTCTGAAAATTAAAAAACAAGAAACTACATTAACCTGACATTTATAGAACATTACATCTTATAACTTCAGGATACATATTTTTTTAAATTTTTAATTGTAGTTTTTCCATTACCATTTAGTCCCCTAACACCTCTCTCCCCTCCCCCGCAGTCACCACACTGCTGTCTGTGTGGGTTACATATTCTCATCAGTGAACATGACCAGTTTCCCAAGAAAAAATATATTCTGGGCCATAAAACAAGTTTTAATACATTTAAAAAGACTGAAATCTCACATTTCCTGTGACCACAACAGAATTAAATTAGAAGTCAATGTCAGCAGACAACCATGAAAGACCCAAATATTTAAATAACTTCTAAATAACCCATGGGGTCAAATAAACATATCACAAGTTAATTATAAAATATTTTAGGCCCTGGCTGGCGTAGCTCAGTGGATTGAGCGTGGGCTGCGAACCAAAGCATTGCAGGTTCTATTCCCAGTCAGGGCACATGCCTGGGTTGCAGACCATGGCCCCCAGCAACCGCACATTGATGTTTCTCTCTCTCTCTCTCTCTTTCTCCCTCCCTTCCCTCTCTAAAAATAAATAAATAAATTTAAAAAATAAAAATAAGATATTTTAAATTCAATGAAAATGAAAACACTGCACATCAAATTTTGTGTATCCACTTAAAACAGGACTAGAAGAAAATGTAGCTTCCAATTCTCCCATTAAGAAGAGAAGAAAGGGCTAATATCAATATCAAAGTTTTCAACTTAAGAAGTAAAAGATCAAATGAAAATCAATGCAATTAGAAGGAAAAAAAAATAAAAACCAGAAAATAATGAAACAGAAAACAAACACTAGGGCCCTGGATGGTGTAGCTCAGTGGATTGAGCACAGGCTGCGAACTCAAGGGTCGCCAGTTCAATTCCCTGTGCCCAGGGCACAGGCCTGGGTTGCAGGCCAGGTCCCCAGTGGGGGCCACGTGAGAGTCAACCACACATTGATGTTTCTCTCCCTATCCTTCTCCCTACCTTCCCCTCTCTTTAAAAATAAATTTAAAAAATAAAAAGAAAGTAAAAAAAGAAAGCAAACACTAGGAAAGAATCAACAATACCAAAAGCTAATTTTATGTCAATAAAAGTGACAAACCTCTAGCTGAACTGACCAAAAAAAAAAAGACACAAACTGTCAATATCAGTAATGAAGAGAGGATACTTCTATTGATCCTACAGATATTAAAAGGCTAATAAGAGAATATTGTGAATAATTCTATGCCAACAAACTCAACAACTTAGATATAATAGACAGCAAATTTCTGAAACAAAAATTACCAAAATAGACGTAAGAAGAACTAGAAACTTTTCCAATATTTACTAAAGAAATTAAATTTGTAATTAAAAACATGAAATATTTCTATTTTATATGTTAACATAATTTAAAGTTGTATAAATTTTGTATAAAAATGCAAAGAACCTAGAATAGTCAAAGTAATTTTGAGAAGTCACAGTAATTTCAGAAGACTTAACCTATCCGATTTCAAGATTTGCTATAAAGCTACAGTAATCAGAACAGTGTGGTACCATATGGATGGACATATAGATCAATAAAACAGAAAAGAATTCCCAGGAGTAGACCCACACATATATGACCAATTGCTTTCCAACAAAGGTGCCAAGCTAACTCAATGAGGAAAGGCCAGTCCTTTCAAAACTGTGCTGGAATAACTAACTGTCTCTATGGAAAGAAACATGAGACCCTCCCCTGATGTGACGGTGGCCAGACTGGTGAACCAGACGTGGGCGGAAACAGACATCGCTTCCCTTTAAGTGCCCTCGGAAAGCAGCATTGCAGCCTTCCCCCACTGCATGCGGACTCCTGGACAGGCCTTCGTCCTCCCCCGGGCAGGGTGCCAGGCACCTACCCCTACCTGAGGTGGGTCACGCCCTAGCGCCCCTATCCATCTAGCCATGTTCTATATAATTTTTTAGCGATTGCCAAGCTGCACGAAGGATATCCACCCGTCTTGCCACAGCTCAAGATATGCCTTATATGCAAACTTCCCTTAACAAACTCTGTTAATTGTCAGACTAGAGTGGTTAGCCACTTTCTTTGGTCTTTCCCTGCCCTCTGCCTACAGAGGTAGGTGTTCAGTCGTCGGGCTTTTCCCTGGGTCTGCGTGTCCTAACAGTCATGCACCTTAACACTTACACCTACACGGCGCTGTATGTCAGTTACATCTCAATGAAAATGGAAAAAATATTAATCTTGCTCTTTGCTTCATATCCTATATAAAAAATAAATAAAATGAATCACAGACCTAAACATAAAAAGCCAAAAATATAAAACATGTAGAAAGAAAATAAAGGAGAAGCTTTTTGCATCCATGGAATAGGCAAGAATTACTAAAGCAAAAAACAAAAAAAAAAATCATGGACCGTAAGAAAAAAATATATAAATTGGACTTTATCAAAATAAAAGACACATCTCAGGAAATGAAAAGGCAAGTCAGTCATGGACTGGGAGCAGATAGCCGACACATATACATGCTCTTTATTCTATATGTGATCTTGATGTATTCTGCATGTCGGTCCTCGGTCAGATAACAAAGAACGTGGCTGTTTTTCTAAGTGAGTTACAGCTAACAAGCTAATATTACAAATCTTTTACATTTGCAAATAATAGTTTAAATATGGAAATTTTAAGATAAAGCACACTTGCTCTTCATAATTACCTTCAGATATAATTGGGACTACACTACTGAACATAATTAGGTATGCTGTTGTACCTAATCAATTCCAGTTACCATATTTTACATTTGCTGGTCATCAGCAATATTCTATATGTATTGATCATTAAATTCCTAAATAAATATCAATCCAACAAACTGGATGCATTTAATATTCTTTAAAGGCAGATAAGCTGAAGGAAGAAGTAGCCTTTCTTGATATCTTACTCTCAAATTACTGATAGAACTTTACCAGAGAAATAATTACATATCTTGTCAAACATCAAAAAATCCAGGCCTGGCTGGTGTGGCTGAGTGGTTGAGTGCCAGCCTGTGAATCAAAGGGTCGCCAGTTCGATTCCCAGTCAGGGCACATACCTGGGTTATGGGCCAGGTCTCCAGTATGGGGCACGTGAGAGGCAACCACACATTGATGTTTCTCTCCCTCTCTTCCTCTCTCTCTAAAAATAAACAGATAAAACCTTTTTAAAAAAAATCCACAAAATGTTTCCAAGATAATACATTTGTTATTCAATATCCAAAAATAAATAAAGGCTTTCTAACTGAAAGCACTTATATTCCCAGCTAAGTGATCATTAAAAACACAAAGCTTAAGGAAAAAAGTCTTGCTAAATAGTCCACTCAGTTACATTAAGTATTTTCCACCTAACACTTTCTCAAATTCAAAAGATATGTATTTCCTCAGAACATGTCAACAAGAGCTCATTTCAAACCGTTTAGCCTGTGTTGTGTCAACACAGCAAGATTCCTTGGCTACCATGAGTCATATTAGTTGACTATGAAATTTCTCAATCTTCTTTCCATCTTGAGCTTGGTGGGTCTATACACCAAGCAAACTAAATACATTACTGTTATATTAATACACAGACTCTTTTTTTATTTTAATATATTTTATTGATTATGCTATTACAGTTGTCCCATTTCCCCCCTTCTCTCCCCTCCACCCTGTACCCCCCTCCCGCCCACTTTTCCCCCCTTTAGTTCATGTCCATATGTCATACTTGTGAGTTCTTTAGTCTCTACATTTCCCGTACTATTCTTGCCCTCCCCCTATCTATTTTCAACCTACATTCTGTGCTACTTATTCTCTATACCTTTTCACCCTCTCTCCTCCTCCCACCCCCCCTGCTGCTAACCCTCCATGTGCCCTCCATTTCTGTGGTTCTGTTCCTGTTCTAATTGTTTACTTAGTTTCTATTGGTTTTGCTTTAGGTGTGGTTGTTAATATTTGTGAGTTTGCTGTCCTTTTACTATACATGTCTTTTCTTTATCTTCTTTTCTTAGATAAGTCCCTTTAGCATTTCATAAAATAAGGGCTTGGTGATGATGAACTCCTTTAACTTGACCTTATCTGAGAAGCACTTTATCTACCCTTCCATTCTAAATGAGAGCTTTGCTGGATAGAGCAATCTGGGATGTAGGTCCTTGTCTTTCATGACTTGGAATATTTCTTTCCAGCCCCTTCTTGCCTGTAAGGTCTCTTTGGAGAAATCAGTCTGATGGGAACTCCTTTGTAGGTGACTGTCCCCTTATCTCTTGCTGCTTCTAGGATTCTCTCCTTCATTTTTACCTTGGCTAATGTAATTATGATGTGCCTTGGTGTGCTTCTTCTTGGGTCCAACTTCTTTGGGGCTCTCTGAGCTTCTTGGATTTCTTGGAAGACTGTTCCCTTTGCCAGATTGGGGAAGTTCTCCTTTATTATTTGTTCAAATACGTGCTCAATCTGTTGCTTTTCCCCTTCCGATTCTGGTACCCCTATAATTCGGATATTGGAACGTTTAAAGGTGTCTTGGATGCTCTTAATCTTTTCCTCAATTTTTTGAATTCTTATTTCATCATGCTTTCCTGCTTGGTTGATTCTATCTTCCTTCTGGTCCACTGTATTGTTTTAAGACTCATATTCCTTCCTTTCACTATTGGCTCTCCTCCAAGTATCTTCCTGCATCTCTTTTATGGTAACCTGTATCCTTTCATCTAGATTTCGTCCAAAATCTACCAGTTCCGTGAGCTTTCTGATCACCAGTGTTTTGAACTGCGCATCTGATAGATTGGCTAATTCTTGGTCGCTCAAAAGGATGAGTCCTGGGGGACTGATCTGCTCTGTTGAAAACATATTTTTTTCTCCTGTCTCTCCTTTTTTTTTTCCGGTCTGGTTGCTCTTGTTACGGTGGGGGGCGGAGCCTTAGGTGCTCACCGGGGCTGGGCACTCCAGTTGCTAGATTGTGACGTTATATGTGGGGGCGGGGCGGGGCGGGAGAAAACAATGGCAGTAGTTCCGTTCTCCTGGACTCAGACCTTTGTCTGGGCTTCTGGGCCGCGAGTTCTGCCCTGGTCCACAATCGCTTTCCCTCTGGGTCTGCCAGCTGCAGCTTGCGTACTCAGGGGTCACCGCTGCCTCCTTGCACCCCCGGATGGCTTTTGCGCCGAGTTCGCGCCAAACCTTCCCCCCGACCTCCTCACGCCGCCGACCCGAGCCAGCCCCGCGCCCGCCCGGCTTGTCTTCTCCTACCAGTCCGGATGAACGCGTCTACTTCAGCTTCTTGGCTGCCCGACTTCCATTCAGATAAATCCTCTGCCGGATCTGGGTGTTATTCTGATAGTAAATTATTGTTGTAAATTATTGTTGTAAATTGGTTGTACGAGGAGGTACAGTGCGTCCGCCTATTCCTCCATCTTGCCGGAAGTTCCAATACACAGACTCTTATAAGAACACCTACGTTTGGGAACCACATGCACTTTCAGAGTCGGCAAGGTAAGGCTTATTAGCTACATGACTGAACTTCTCCCAGGCTGGGACTGTGGCATTGTGGGCCAGGACGGACAGGAAATGGGAAAGGCTGTGAGACCAGAGGTGGTAAACCCGATCCACCGACATGCCCTTACAACCACCAACAAATTCAGTGGAGAAAAGACACATTAAAAAATGAATGATGTTGGGTCAACTGAGTAGCCAGTTGAGAAAGAGGGAAAATCTGTAATTCCTACTTATTCCAAGGATAAATTCTAAACTGGGATCAAGAATTTAAATACAAAAAAAATAAAATCACAGACCTGGCCAGGTGGCTCAGTTGGTTGGAGCGTCATCCCGCACACCAAAAGGCTGCGGTTTCGATCGCCAGTCAGGGCATGTGCCTAGGTTGTGGGTTTGATCCATGGCTGGGGCACCTGCAGGAGGCAACCGACCGATGTTTCTCTCTCACATCTATGTTATTCTCTCTCTCTCTCTCTCTAAACCTTCCTCTACCTGTAAAATCAATACACATATCCTTGGATGAGGATTAAATAAATAAAAATAAAGCCACAACCATACTCATGGATTTGAAGGATTAATATTCTCAAAGTGTTCTTACTACCTAGAGCAACATACTGATTCAGTGTAAACCCTGTTGGAACACCAGTGGCATCTGTTCCAGAACTAGAACTAATTGTAAAATTTATATGGAACTAAAGATTCTAAATAGCCAAAGAAACCTTGAGAAAGAACAAAGTGGAGGTGTCATACTTCCCAACTTCAAACTATGTTACAAAGCTATACTGCATACAAAAACAAACTCAAAAGGGTAAAGACTTAAACGTAACACCTGGACCCATGAAACTCCTAGAAGAAAACTTAGTGAATACACCCTTTGACATTGCTCTTAGCAATAGTTTTTTGGATGGTTCTCCTTGGGCAATGGCAACAAAGGAAATATACACACATGGGACAACATCGAACTAAAAAGTTTTTACACAGCAAAAGAAACCATCAACAAAACAAAAAGATGACCTGTTGAATAGGAGAAGATATTCACCAGTGATAAATTCTATAAGGGGTTGATTTCCAAAATATATAAGGAACTCATACAACTTAATGCCAAAAAGGAAAACAATCTGATTTAAAAATGGGCAGAGGGGACATAAAACACGAAGCAACAAGCTAACAAACAAACAAAAACCCTGATAGATACAGAAAACAGACAGTGGTTACCAGAGGGGAAAGAGTGCAGAGGAGAAAAAGGGGTTAAATATGGGAACACACAATAGAGCAGGGGTGTCAAACTCATTTTCACCGGGGGCACATCAGTCTCGGGGTTGCCTTCCACGGGCGGAATGTAATTTTAGGACTGTATACATGTAACTGCTCCTTAGCTAGAGGCAAGGAGCTGGGCGCGGCTCCCAGGTAGAAACAAAGTAGAAAGCTGGATTCAGCCTGTGGGCCTTGTGTTTGCCACTTGCGCAACAAAGTATACAGATGCCAGATTATAAAACTGTACACCTGAAATCTATACACTATTAACTAATGTTATCCCAATGAATTTAATTTTTTAAAGATTTTATTTATTTATTTTTAGAGAGGGGAGGGGGGGAGAAAGAGAGAGAGAGAAACATCAATGTGCGGTTGCTGGGGGCCATGGTCTGCAACCCAGGCATGTACCCTGACTGGGAATCGAACCTGCGATGCTTTGGTTCGCAGCCCGCACTCAATCCACTGAGCTATGCCAGCCAGGGCTGAATTTAATTTTTTTAAATGGGCACAGGACTTGAGTAGACATTTCTCCAAAGAGGACATACAGATGGACAACAGACATATGAAAAGATGTTCTATGTCACTCATCATCAGAAAACTGCAAATCAGCCCTGACTGGTGTGGCTCAGTGGATTGAGTGCTGGCCTTCCAATCAAAGGGTCGCCACTTTGATTCCCAGTCTAGGACACATGCCTGGGTTGTGGGCCAGGTCCCCGGTAGGGGGCATGAGAGAGGCAGCCACACGTTGTTTTTCTCCCTCTTTCTCCCTCCCTTCCCCTCCAAAAATAAATAAATAAATAAATAAAATCTTTTTTAAAAAGAAAAATGCAAATTAAAACCACAATAAGACACCACCTCACACCTGTCAGAATGGCTGTTATTCAAAAAAATCAACCAATAAAATAACATCCTGGTGTTGGCCAGGATGTGGAGAAAAGGGAGCCTTCGTGCACTATTGGTGGGATTGTAAATTGGTGGAGCTACTATGGAAAATATAATGGAGATTCCTCAAGAAGGTGAAAATAGAGCTTCTGGGTGGGGGAAGATTAGAGGGTGGAGGGATTGAGCAGAAAGGAAGAAGGACTCGTGGACATGGACAACAGTGTGGTGATTGCTAGGGGGAGGGGGCATAAGGGGACTAAAGGGTAATGGGAAAAAATACAATAAAGATTAAATTAAAAAATAAATAAATGAATAAATAAAATAATAAAACAAAACAAAATAAAAATGGAGTTTCCATACCACCCAACAATTCTACTTCTGGGTATTTATCCAAAGAAAACAAAAAGCTAATTTGAAAAGATACACGCACCCCTATATTCATCGCAGCTACCTATGTTCATGGAGGCAACCTAAGTGACCGTCCACAGATGAGCTGATAAAGTATACGCAATGGAGTATTACTCAACAATAAAAAATGAAATCTTATTTTACAGCAACACGGATGGGCCTTGAGGGCATTATTCCAAGTGAAGTAAGCCTGTCATTTGGAAAGTGACTGACAAATACTGTATGATCTCATTTCTACGTATGTGGAATCTAAAGAACAAAAAAGGAACTCATAGACTGGTACAGAGATACAGAGAACAGATTTGACATGACCAGAGGTGGTGGGTGGGGGATGCACCAAAGGGGCAGCACTGCTCAAGGAATAAAAAGACAAGCCACAGACTGGGAAACAGAATTTGCAAATCACATAGTTGGTAAATGCCTTAGAATGCACAGAGAATTCTTGACAACTCAGTTTAAAAATGGGTCAAAGATTTAAACACTTCACCAAATAAGACACACAGATGTCAAGTGAACCTATTAGAAGATACTCAACATGATTAAACATTGGGGAAATGCAAATTAAAAGCACAGTGAGCTCTGGCTGGGTGGCTCAGTTGGTTGGAACATCATCTGGAACACCAAGAAGGTTGTGGGTTCAATCCCCAGTCACGGTGCATGCAAGAGACAGCCTATCAATGTTTCTCTCTCACACCAATATTTCTTTCTCTCTCTCTCTCTCCCTCTCTAAAAATTAATTTAAAAAAATCCTCAGATGAGGACTAAAGGGGAAAAACGTACAATGAGAGACCTCTATGCACCTTAAAAGTTGCTTAAATTAAAAGGACAGCTGTTCCAAGTGTTTCTGATGATATGAAGCAAGTAAGTCTCTCATACACTGCAAGTGGAGATAAGGAATGGTACAATCACTTTGAAAAACTGTTTGGCAGTTTCTTAAAAAGTTAAATTACACCTATATTCTACTCACAGGGATTTAGCCAGGAGAAATGAAAGTGTATGTCCATACAAAGACTTGTACACTTGTTCACAGCAGCTTAATTCGGAACAGCCGAAGGCCCACCAGCAGGCGAGTGGATGAATGAAGCGCCACAGGCCCCTGCAGTGGAATACGACTCAGCAGTAAATCAGTGGGCGCCTGCCACAGTGTGTGACCCTCCACGTACACTGAGTGAGAGAAGCCAGACAAAAATGTACATATTCTGTGATTCCATTTACATAAAATTCTAGGAACTGCGAACTAATCTCTAATGACAGAAAACCCATCAGTGGTTGGCTCAGGATGGGGCAGGGAAGAGGGAGGGGTCACAAAGGGCAAGGGGCAACTTTTGGGCACCATGGCTGTGCTATCTGCCTTGACTGAAGTGATGCTTTCACAGGTGTGTACATAATGTGTCAAACTGATTAAACTGTACACTTTAAATAGGTAGTTTATTTTTCATTTAATCAAAAGTATATATATATGTTTTACATTCAATATTATTTTGTATTAGTGTCAGGTGTACAGCATCGTGGTTAGACAATCATACGCTTTACGAAGTGTTCTCCCTGATGTTTCCACCTGGCACCATACATAGCTACTAAAATATTATTTTTAAAAGATTTTATGTGTTTATGTATTTAATTTATTTAGAGAGGGGGGAAGGGAGGAAGAAAGAGAGGGAGAGAAACATCAGTGTGTGGTTGCCTCTCATGTGGCCCCCACTGGGGACCTGGCCCGCAACCCAGGCATGTGCCCTGACTGGGAATGAACCGGTGACCTTTTGGTTCACAGGCTCTCCCTCAATCCACGGAGCTACGCCAACCAGGGCTATAATATTATTGACTATATTCCTTATGCTGTATTTTACGCCCCATGACTATTCTGTAACTACCAGCTTGTACTTCTTAATCCCTTCACCTTTTTCACTCATCCCCCAGCCGCCCTCCCCTCTGGCAACCGACAGTCTGTTCTCTGTATCTACGAGTCTAAATATTCAGTTAATTATATGTCAGTTCCACCTCAAAAAAAAGTTGTTAAAATGGAATAGATATAATTATATTTATAAATACATGTAGAGTATTACAGATAACAGAACATTCTGTGTATCCATCACCTAGTTTTAAAAAGTAAACATAATCATCATTTTTGAAAATTTCCATATTCCCCTACCAGTCTAAAAGTCAGGTTTTCCTATTAAAAATGGTTGTCAAGCTATTTTTTAATGCTTGTGATTCTCAAACGTGAATATTCTAGAGAACTATTTTTCATCTAAACCAGCTGAATAATGCGGTAGTGCATAATTTGAGGTTCACATTTGCCCTTTACCCCTGACCAGTGTGCATCCTCCAGCAAAGCTCCCGCAAAGCAAAAGGTCACCAGTTGGATTCCTGGTCAGGGCACTTGCCTGTGTTGCGGGTTCAGTCTCTGTGAAAAGCAACCAATCGATTTTCTCTCTCTCTCTCTCTTCCCTTCCCCTCTCTCTGAAACAATAAATGAAATAAGAAGGAACAAACGAACTTGTCCTTTAAAAATGAGCAGCCCAAAACAGTGACTTAAAAATAATTTTGTTGAGTTAGGGTCTGGAAGTCTCAGCAGATTGCTAAAGGGGAAAAAATTCCTGATAACTGTAGCCGGCAGGCACGTCTTTTCAACTTTCTTTGCAAAGAACACTGGAGGAAGGGGAGGAAGAGGGGGTGGGGAGAAGGGCGGGGCGGGAACGGGAGGAGGGGGTGTTGCGGAGAAGGGCCCCTGGCTGCCATCTTCTGATAGAGTTTAACTAGGCTCCACCCACGGGTTCTGTTTTCTTTATAGAAGGCATTAGAAGACCTGGATGGGGAGTAAGGACCTTGTGCATAGAAAACTGCGGCAGCTTCCAAGCCCAGAGAAGGAGGAACAGGAACAGATTTGGAAAAAGGGATTGTAATCACCTTTCCATCTAAGGAAAAGCTAGGTTTGCTTAAGAAAACAAAGCTATGAGTCAGCTTTTGCCAAAGGTCTAGTAAGTGGGTGAAATGGGCCTTTTGCTCCTGATCTGACCTGTGCTGCAGCTTTCTCTTGTAGCACAGCCTGTTCCCTCCTCTGAAGCTGATAGGCTCTGGCCTGGGGCCAACCCTTGCCTCCTGCAGTTAAAGGAGAAAGGTCGCCAAACAGGCTGTTTTTTTTTCTTCCCAGAGATGGCGCTGACCGTCTTTATCCTCCGGCTGGCAGTCCTCATCCTGGTACTTCCCCTGTACTTGCTCAACTTTCTGGGCTTGTGGAGCTGGATCTGCAAAAAATGCTTCCCCTACTTCTTGGTGAGGTTCAGTGAGATGTACAACAAACGCATGGCCAGCAAGAAGCGCGAGCTCTTCAGCAACCTGCGGGACTTCGCCGGCCCTTCCGGGAAGCTCTCTCTGCTGGAGTTGGGCTGTGGCACGGGGGCCAACTTCAAGTTCTATCCGCCTGGATGCATGGTGACCTGTGTTGACCCCAACCCCAACTTTGAGAAGTTCTTGATCAAGAGCATTGCTGAGAATCGACACTTGCAGTTCGAGCGCTTCGTGGTGGCCGCCGGGGAGAACATGCACCAGGTGGCCGACAACTCCATGGACGCGGTGGTCTGCACCCTGGTCCTGTGCTCCGTGGAGAGCCAGGAGCGGATCCTCCAGGAGGTGTGCAGAGTGCTGAGGCCGGTGAGTGAGGGGGGTGTGAGGAAGGCTGGTTAGCAGCAAACACCATCACCAAAGGCAGTCCTGTCGATTTCAGCTAAATTCAAGTCTAAGGTAAAAAAGTAAACTAGAGAAGACACTTGAATTTTTAAAAAATCTTAGAGTGGGAAAGAAGCTGTAGAGGGAGCGACTGATAAATCTGAATACATAAAATTTTAAAACTGCAGGGAAAAAACTACTACAAACAAAGTTAAAGTACAAGAACTTGGAAAAAGTATTTGCTAGGGATGATAGACAAAGGGTTTAACTTCCTTCATATTAAAAAACATTACAAGTCAAAACTTAATAGGATTTTTTAAATCAGTAAGAAAAACACATGAGGGACAGTTGGTTAAGTCCAGTGGCCACCGCGGGGAGAGGAGAGCGCAGCCGAGAGGGAGGCCCAAAGCCTCACGACCCCTACCACCGCCGGGTTGCAGTGCCGACTCCCGGCTCCGCCCTCCCCGCCGCTCGGTCCCGCCCACTGCCTGCCTAGTGGTGGCGGAGGCGCCGAGGCCAGAGCTGCGGAAGCAGCTGGGCGCCTGCTCCAGGAGCTGGCGCGGGCGTCTGCGCCTGCTCTTGCTGCTTCCACTGCTGTGGCCTCGGCAAGGTTCCCGGCTGTCCGCGACCGAGAGACCTCAGCCACCTGAATGAGGAGCAGCCGCAGCCCCTGGCCGTGGCCGTGGAGGGCCCCAGCCGGCCTTGGCCGAGGTGTGGCGTTCTTTACAAATTCGAGGCAAGACCCCCACCCACACCCCCCCCCCCCCCCCCCCGCAGAAAGGTTATGACTTGTTTTGTTGCGGTGGCCTGGAACTGAATCCATAATGTGCCCGAGAAAGGGCTCACACCAGCTGTCCCCGTTCATACCAATAAAGAAGTTCTAGATATGGAAACTGATTTGGGATTTGGCCATGCACTTGTTGCTGCCATTTCAGTTACCACTGTACCTGAACTGGGTGATGAGGCGTTTTTTGCCACCGCCTATGGCTGCGCGCTCGGACCATCTGGCAGTGCTGGCTGGTGTTGTGCTGGTCTGGGGCTTCATTACTCGCTATCAGTTTTGTTTGGCTGTGCTGCCACCATCACCCCAGGGTCTACACCTACTATGTTTCCACTGCATTATTTGCCATTTTTGGCTTGGGAAGGCTTAGAGATGAGTCCATAGGAAGGCCAAAAGAAACTGGAAGAAGGTGAAGCAGAATTAAAGAAAAATGGTGAAGAATTTCAATGAACCAAACTCTTAAATGGACCAGATGTTGAAATGGGTATAAGCAGGGTACCTCAGAAAAAGCGGCTGCATTTGATTTCACCCATGTTTGTTCAGGCTCTTGCATTAACATTCTAAGCGGAGGGGGGTGATCCCTTTCAACTAACTATGGTTGTTTGGGCAGCGAGAGCGACCCTGCAGTAGAGCCGTGGGAGGGGCAGGGGACTCGCCTTACGGACTGGATCAGCTCTAACTGGAAGAGGAACGAGAGCACCAAAAAGTCTGTCAGAACTGTGAGGATCAGAGGAGGCGGCGCATTTTTGGCACTTGCTGCATTATTTATAAGTTCTGATTCTGGTTTTTAATAAGCTCTTGACACATCTGTATTTAGTTTAAGATGGGTAACTCTTGTGTTTATGTACACAGTGTACATTGAAACTAAAAGTGATGAAAATATTGTAAAAAAAGAAAGAAAGAAAGAAGAAAAACGCCAGAGAAAAATAGGCAAAGAGCAGGAACCAAAATACAAATAAAAATAACCAATTATATGATATAAATCCTCGACCTTACAATTAACTAACAAATTAAAACAAGATACCATTTTTACCTATTAATCTGTCAGAGACTTTTAAGGTCAGTATGGTGTAGGGGTGAGTTTGGGAGACTGGACACCCTCATACACACTGGAGAAAGTGCCCTCTTTGGAGGGCAATTTGATAATATCATATTATTTTATTATTAAATTTATTTCAGTGACGTTGGTTAATAAAATTATGTTGGTTTCAAGTGCACACTTCTATAACACGTCATATATGTTACACAGTGTGCTCACCACCCAACGTCAAATCTCCTTCTGTGGACACACATTAGACCTTCTTTACCCTCTGCCACCTCCCCGCCCCCTTCCCCTCAGGAAACCACCACACTGTCCCCTGTGTCTGTGAGTTTTTACTTGTTTTGTTTGTTTGTTGTTTTCAGTTTTATATCCTACATATGAGTGAAATCTTATGGTTCTTTACTTTTTCTGAAGGACTTATTTCGCTTAGTATGACATTCTGAAGACCAATCCACGTTGTCACAAGTGGCAGCGTTTCATCTTTTCCTAGGGCTGAGTAGTATTCCACTGTGTACATGGACCATGCCTTCTTTATCCAGTCCTCTACTGAGGGACACTCCAGTTGTTTCCATGGCTTGGCCGCCGCGAATGATGCTGCAGTGAATGCAGGGGTACATCTATCTTTACAAATAACTGTTTTCAAATTTTGCGGTAGATACCCAGAAGAGAGGTGGCTGGATCATATGGTAACGCTATTCTTAATTTGTTGAGAATTTTCTACATTGCTCTCCGTAGTAGCCATCCCAGTTTGCATTCCTGCTAGCAGTGAACCGGGGCTCCTTTTTCTCTCCAACCTCTCCAACACAGAAGAAAACATAGGTACTAAACTTAAGGACTTTGGTCATAGGGAGGATTTTATAAATTTGACCCCAAAAGCAAAGGAAGCAAAAGCAAAAATATAAAAATCTAAGGTGCACATACTCCTTTACCCAGTGTGAATTTATCCCATAGCTGTACTGCACAAATGTGAAAAAACTCATCCATAGGCAAAAATATTCATTATGGTTTGTGTAATAATACAAATTGGAAATAACCTAGAAGTCCATCAATCGGAGGCTATTCAAGTAAATTGCCACACAGTATAAAGGGCTTCTATGCAGCTCTTAAAAACAACAAGGAACAGTTATCTATGTTGATACGAAAAAGCCCCCAAGAGATAATGTTAAATGAAAAAATCAAAGTGCAGAAAGTGATGTAGAATATAAGCCTATTTGGGGGGTGGGGAGAATATACCTAAATACGTATGTATCTCTGTTCATGGGAATGACAGACAAGAAACTGTTGGTAGTGATGCCTCTTGGGCGAGGGCAGGGGAAGAATACCTTTCTGCATAGTTTGAAATTCTTAATGCTTCTATATAATTTCCACATATTGCCTTTATTTATTATTTGTTTAAACACTAATTTAAGATAGTTTTATTCCAAATATAGCTGAACATAAATAAAGTATGGCTATCTTAACATTTGAATTTACTTTTCTAGGAGAAAAGGGTGTTCTGCAATCCCGCGTTCTATTTTCTAATAGAGGAAGTTCCTCAGGAAGAAAAGGACTTGAAGATAGGATTTACAGGCACTTATATAATTTCGTCTTTGGCTCAAGGATAGGCCAACTTCAAAGTAATAAATGAAAAAAGGTCTGATTCTTATGCCCAAAAGCTGGGTTCTTGTGTCCTAAGCCTAGGCACTAACTCGTCATGGTTAGCAGATGTTTTGTTCACAGTGTTGCTGATCTCACAAAACCCCTCCAGAGCAAGTAATTAACTTCTCTGTTGTACAGCACTGATAACACTCTGAAGGAGATCAAACTCTTGGTAGACCTCCATTGCTCCTGCGAAGCATCCACTCTGCTGAATAAAACCAGCTTTATTACAGTCTCATTTAACACAACAGTCCTGTAAAGCAGGCATTGTCTTCATTTGGGTTGAGGAAACAGACTCAGAGAGGTTAAGAAACTTGCTCCAAGTCACACAGCTAGTAGGTCTTGCTTTAATGCAAACATTCTTACTGCCACTCCACATGGTCACTCGGGCTTCTTCTCTCTCTGACTTCCACGTTTCTGCCACCTTTGCTGACTGTTCTTCCTCCAGCCATGCCTAAATACTGAGGTTTCCCTTTGATTCTCATTCCACTCACACAGCCCCCGGGGCAGTCTCACTCACCCCCAGAGGTTGCGAGCACCAGGCGTACTTAGACATTTCCAAATCAGACGACATATCTAGCCCAGCTCTGCACGTCCAGCTGTCCACCTGACAGTCTCCTGCATTATCCAGGGGTCAGTACCGACCTCCCAGACCTGGCTCTCCTCCTTTCTCTCCTGTCCTGTTCTATGGTTGGCTGGTTGGTTAGTTTTTATCAGGAAATTTCAAGTTTTCCATTGATGAGCATAGATCTCAGACTCACTCAGAGAATTTGGAGGAACACCATCTGTCAGCTCTCTGCCTTGGCGAGCCAAGACTAGGGCAGCTAGAAGGGACTAAGAATGGGGGGCAGTCACTGCAGGTTTTGGGGGTGACTGTCAGGACCCGTTCCCCCTACTCACCTCAGAGACAGGCAGAAAACTTCTGAGGACCTCCTAGTATCATAGAAGCCTTACTTGTCTAGACTCGACCTGTATTTATAGGACTGTCCTAGATAAAGCAGCACTTTCAAATTCCTACATGACAGTGATTTACACAGGGCATCCACTGATGGAATAAAATACCAACTGACAAAATGTCAGCATGGACTCGGTCACGCTTTTAGATGATTCAGTATTGTAGTCAGTCACACGCACGTTCTTGCGACAATGGTACCAAAGTATAGGACATGGTTATTCAGTCTCAGGAGGCACTCGGTGTGGATTCAGACTCTCTCCCAGGCTTGCAAAGCAGAGCCTGAGAACAATTTTCACATGAATTAAAAGATTTTTTTTAAATAAAGAAGTATAGGTTTTAAAAAACATTTTACTTATTTATTTTTAGAGAGAGGGGAAAGGAAGGAGAGAGAGAGGGAAACATCAATGTGTGGCTGCCTCTTGCATGCCCCTCACTGGGGACGTGGTCCACAACCCAGGCATGTGCCCAGACTGGGAATTGAACCAGCAACCCTTCAGTTCACAGCCCAGAGCTCAATCTACTGAGCCACACCAGCCAGGGCAGAAGGAGAGATTTTTTTAAGAGTAATTAAAAGGCAATTAACAAACTGGGGAAAACATTTGTAGTATAGCCTTATTATACTAAAAGTCCTTAGTAATCAGTAAGAAAAAAACCCAACACTCTATTAGAAAATTGATAAAAGACATCAACAAGCAAATTAGAAAAGAAAAAATCTAAATAATAAGGGTTAGTAAAAGATGTTATATCTATTAAGAATATTAAAGACATGCATAGTATTGAAAATGAAATACCATTTATCCATCAAATTAACAAAGATACGGGGGGAAGTACTAATGAGAGTTTACTGGCAATGGGTGTTCACATCCATTGCTAGTATGAATATAAATTTGCTATACCTTTTCCGAAGGGCAGTTGGACAGCTTGTACTGACAGCTTTTAAAAGGCACAGACTTTTGACTCAGCAAGTCCACTTTTTAGCGAGTTACTTATTTGGAAAGAATGAGAGATGGTCACAAAGATTTATGGATAAGGGTAAATATGGATAACCAATTTATAATAATAGAGAAAAATTGGAAATAACCCAAATGAGAATAGTTAAATAACAGATGGTAGCTTCAGTTGTGTGGAATATTGTGTACGATTTTTTAAATTATGTTTTAGAATACTGTTCAGACACATACATAAAGTTAAGCAGGTTACAAAATAGAACATATATTTCAATCCTAGTTTTAGGAGAAAAATACATCTTCATATATAAAAGCACACACAAAACCTTAACAGTAGTTATCACGAGGTGATGGCTTGGTAGTTGATTTTTAAAAAATATTTTCTGTATTTTCTAAATTTAAAAAGAAGTTTTTTAAATGAACATGTTGGTGAGACAGTACTGCCAGCCTCCGGAGCCTCCCCGCCGAGGCTCAAAACCTCATTCTGACCTTTACCAGCTGGTGAATGGGGCGAGGTGCTTGTTTCCCGAGTGCCTCCTTTCTCAGCCCCCTCGTCTGTAAAACAGGAGTGATAACAGTAATGCTTACTACATAAATGTAGTGGGGGGGTCGAGTTCACAGATGATGGGCATTAGGGATATAGCACCTCGTACGCAGTAACTGCTTTACGTGCTAGCTATCATTGTGTATGTATTATGTCTTGCTTTACGATCAGAAAACAGAAGTGTGAATGACTGCTTTAGACTGTGGCTGCTCTGTACAATTCGACTGAGGATGAAACTATTGACCAAAATGATATCTTAGTAAGTTTTAACTTATCTGTGTCTTCTCATGGACTTGACCTTTGGGGCCACTGAAATCTGATGCTTCAGTCATCTTATGAGTCTGTTTTCCCCAAACTAAAAGTCTTGACATGTGTTTCCTTTTCTCTTTTTCAGGGAGGGGCTTTTTATTTTATGGAGCATGTAGCAGCTGAGCATTCAACCTGGAATTACTTCTGGCAACAGGTGCTGGACCCGACCTGGTACCTCCTGTTTGACGGGTGCAACCTGACCAGAGAGAGCTGGAAGGCCTTGGAGAAGGCCAGCTTCTCCCAGCTGAAGCTGCAGCACATACAGGCCCCACTGACCTGGGAGCTGGTGCGCCCTCACATCTATGGATATGCTGTGAAATAGTGCGAGCAGGGGAATGAATGGCTCGAATAATCTGAGGCTTCAGTTTTACACTTAAAATACTAATTGGGAGAAGAGAAACCCTTTTTGAGATAAAGTTGAATTTCATCCCAAAAAGTTTACATTAAACCATATTTAGCCAGTTTCTATTGCCTCCCAAAAAATAAAAAACAAAACAGCTTTGAACTCTCTTTTAGAAGGAAATGGTGAGCTTTGATCATTGAAGTCTACCACTATCCCCAAACCTTAGTTTATTCAGTAACTTCAAAATGTTTCCAAATGCCTTATTTAAATCGTACCCAACAGATTTGAATTTCACCTCCTCTTTGAGAGTGTGGTGAAATAAGCAGTTAAATCATGCAAAAGAAGACTTGGAAAAAGGAGAAATAAAAAGATCTTGCTCTGGCTGGTATAGCTCAGCTCAGTGGATTGAGTGCAGGCTGTGAACCAAAGGGTCGCTGGTTCGATTTCCTGTCAAGGCGCATGCCTAGGTTGCAGGCCAGGTCCCCAGTAGGTGGTGTGCTAGAGGCAACCACGCATTGATGTTTCCCTCTTTTTCCCTCCCTTCCCGTTTCTCTAAAAATAAATAAAATCTTAAAAAAAAAAAAGATCTTAATGACTCACAAACTGAATAGATACACACTAGTTGAAAATCCAAATCTAAATAGCACAGATTTGTTAAAGAAATCTGAATCTATTTGTTCTCTTAGTGTGGCTGGGCTGACTTTCAAAATTGATGTACCAGGATGTTACCCCTAGTTCTGCCACCTCTGTCACACCTTTCATTCCTCTGTCCACCCAAGTGTGTTTTTCTGCATTCCAGTTTTCAATCCTTTAGATGAAACTATATCAGAATTATATCTGACAATTTAGTATGTCCATGAAACTACCTGAGGCAATTAAGGTTCTTGGGTTCATTTTCCTTGTAATCGTGCATACACTTCGCTGAATGCAGTCAACTGGAGGCCAGGAAGAGACCCACTGTAATCAGGAAGTCTTTGTATAACTAGGTACAGCTTGTAAGAGTCCCTAAAAACCAGCAATCTGTGAGTCTGTAAAGAAACAGGTATTTTTTTGATTATTCAGATGAAATTTCCACCCCTTTCCCAAGATGATGTCTTTGTTCCTAGCAACCAAGTGCTTTCAAAACAAGTGTTGAGTTGATCAGTCAGAGGGTTTAAGTGTAGGATTTTCAGCAATAGTTTACATGTCTTTTCATAAATTTAGTATATTTTCTGAGATGCTTTTGCAAAAGGACTACTTTAAATATCAAATCAATAAATTCATATGCATTTTAGGAATGACAATAAAAACAAGTGATTTATATATTTGCTGGCTTGGTTTCATTTTTCTTAATGTCTCTGGGAGGGCTTTTCTTCCTCTTGGAAAGTTAAGCTATTTGAACATACAGATTTTTCTTTCTCCAGCCAAGTAGCTATAAACACAGCTAGCAGATCCTAGAAAAACCAATTTTGGAAGGATCAGAATGCATTTCGAAAGATTCAAGTCCAAAGGCCCTGTTTGTGTGATCTGTAGAGCAGCAAGGGAGGAAGTGTACCGTTCTCTTTTGAACATGAAAACAATTACCGTTGCAGCGAGGTTGGGACACTGACCTACGGCCTCCTGGGCACTGGAACGTGAATCTCCTGCCTCTAGAGTCTCCCCAAATCCTTAACCTGCCCACCTCGCTATTGTTTAGGTTAGTCTAGTGACTGAGAAATACAAAAAGCCACAGTTTGCGTGCTGAATGGTGTGGCTCAGTTGGGTGTCGTCCTGTAAACCAAAAGGTCATGGGTTCAATTCCTGGCCAGCGCACATGCCTGGGCTGTAGGTTCAGTCCCCAGTGGGGCACATCTGAGAGGCAACTGATTGATTTTTTTCTTTCATTGATGTTTCTCTCCTCCTCTTTCTCCCTCCCTCCCCCCTCTCCATAAATAAATAAATAGCCACAAGTTGACATGATGAAATGTTATTGGCATGTTGGAAGGTAAGTAACAGTGCAAGGTACTAGACACATGCTTACTAATTCCTTCTTGCCTCAAGTGGTTTGGAAAACATTATCCTCAACTTCTACAGACAACACTAAGGTGTAGAGAAATAAATAAATGAAGTTTCTGGCATTCCACAAGTTACAAAGCAAGTCTTACAAGCCCTGCTTCCCAAAACCACAAAACCTGTTTTGACTATGATTGCTAATATTACCCTCTCACTGCTTTCCTCCTCTGGCCTAGAAAATTTATGGTCACTCCAACAGCCTGAGGAGTGAGTCTCAATTGGCTGTTACTGACAATACTGAGTCACAAGCCATTCGCTGAACTAATCATGTTTAGGTGGGGTGGATTATGCTGATTGTATCAAGTACAGGTCACAGTGTTCCATCCCTGGGGGTGAGCACATCCAGACCCCGGGACTGAGACGGAGAGACTTGTGGATCATCCAGATGGAAACAGGGCCTCTGGCTCTGGCTGGTGTAGCTCAGCTGGTTGAGCACTGGCCTGCGAACCACAGGGTCACTGGGTTATTCCTGATCTGGGCACATGGCTGGTTCATAGACAGGTCCTCAGCTGGGGACGTGCAGGAGGCAACCAGTCGATACTTCTCTCACATATCAATGTTTCTCTCCCTCTCTTTTCCTCCCCCCCCCTCTAAAAATAAAATAAACAATATCTTTTTAAAAATTGATGAAAACTAAAGTGGGAATGGATGTAGGGAAGGCACACCACAAATGCCCAGTATAAATTCATTGCTGCATTTCGATCAGACCCTCTGTCTGCTCTCCTGGGGTGGGTCACGTGGCACTGCGCTTACAACACTGGCTTGTCAGTGGGATAACTGCGTGCAGCGAGGAAAATAAAAGGCCAAATGACACTGGCTTCAGCATCAAAGTGATCTAAGCCAAGTCCTGGCTGTGTCATTCCTCGCCTGTGTGACCTTGAGCAAGTCACTTCTCTAGTCTCACTTTCTTCCTCTGTTTTGGGGATAGTTTCTACCTAAGGGGCTATTTTGAGGCGTTAATGAAGTGAAGCACTTGGTGCTTAATAAATGTTGATCTTCGGGCAACAAATGTGTGGGTGCCTGCTGCGTGCTCTGATTCTTTGTGCTTGCTCCTCTCTCAGGGAGCACGCAGTTGCAATGCTGTAGGAGCTGGGGCACCGGAGAGTGAAAGCTGACCCACCCAGGAGGAAGAGGGTCAGAGGCCTTCTTGAGGAAGTAGCTTCTGAGCTGAATTCCAGAAGATGAATATGGAGTATTTCGGCTTAATGGAACAGCTTGCGCCCCAGACAGATGAAAGGAGGAAGCACGGTCTATTGAAGGAACTGAAAGAAAGTTGGCACAGCTGGGCAGCAGAGTCTGAAAGGCGGGTTTGGGGAGGGCAACTATTTCCATTAGTTTCTCGCTAATTTTTAAGAACCTGGACCCATGAGCCCAACACTTATTTCAAAGGCTAATGAAAAACACATTAAAATTTCTTTTATTTAGATTATAAAACATTCTGTCCCCTAAGTGTTCTCTTTCTTCTAAATTCCTACACGTTTTACACTTGAGCAGAGACTGAACCGCTGCATAATAGTTCTTTTTGTCCTCTTGATCCTGACATAAGCCTTTCCCTTCAGTATTTCTTTGGAAAACGCAGAACTTAAGAGAACTGAAATTTAATTCTTGTTTATCTGTTAAGGTAACTGAGGGGATAACCTTCTTTCCCCCTTCCCTGGATTTGCCCCCTCACACAGCATGGAAAAACAGCCGCTCAGCAGACAACTCTCCTGGGTAGAAAGAAGTGGCTGCCCAGGCAGGCACCGATACCTGCTCCAGATCGTGGTCGCTTGAACCAGAAAATGCTTTAAACCGGTCTCCACACCGCCATGTCTTCACCACCCGTCTCCACGCTCGTAACTTCCAGAACAGTTTATTTTTTTATTTGTTGCTGTTAATTACAGTTGTCCCAGTTTTTGGCCCTTGACCTGCTCACCCCCTTATTCTAATTTTTTATTAATGAATTGATTTTGACACACAGAGAGAGAAACATGAATTTGTTGTTCCATTTATTTATGCATTCATTGATTGATTGTTGTCTGTGCCTTGAGCGGGGATCAAACTCACAACCTTGGTGTTCTAAGCAACTGAGCTAGCCAGCCAGAGCCCCGAACACTTCAATTTGGCCATTCCCACAACTGAACATCACGATGTGTCTACTCAACAGAAGACTGAATGGAAGCCGCTCAGCTCTGCATTCAGGATCGTCTGTCAACTGACACCTCAACCCTTTTCCCCCCGCTTTGTTAGTCCAGCGGGAAAAGCACGGTTCAGAGTCAGAATGCTCTATACCACATCTTCTCATGTGACTTACTAATATTTGATTTCACTTGATATGTGAGGATAACTCCTATGTCTCCTAGGGCTCTTGTGAAGATGGAATGAGACAAATACAGAAGGTGCTTTGTAGACTGTGTCCTCGTGAGCGATGAGCACTGGTGCCTCCCGAGACACCTCACGCTGCTCAAGGCCCCGCCTCCTGGAGCATTTGTGAGAGTAACCGAATGAAGTGTGTTTTTCTATCAGAAAAGATATTTCACTTCAATAAATGTGATCCTGGGATTCCATTTGACTGGATTATTGGACATTATACTGTTTTCTGAAGGTTCAGTGTAAAGAAACCTCCCATAAAAAGTAACTGGGCAACGCTCTCATTTTTGCACCCAACAGTAAAAAGCCCGGCCCCCGCGTGAAATGCACTTGCTCCAGTGGCTGCAAGTAACTCCCACGCAGAGTGCTGTGGGTACGACAGGATTTCCTGCATCCTTCCAATCTCAGCTCCCATTGTATCCGTCAAGCTAAGCAGGTGCTACTCAGGCTGCAAAAGAAGTAGCACTCAGTTTGAATTCTATCTCACTTCTGAGGTATGAGGACAGATTATTAACTGTGATGCCAGAGAAAGGTTTTTCAAATGCTTCTGTCCACCAAAGCTTAACAACAAAGAAATCTGAAAACCTTTTTCTAAAAAAGCAAAGGCTGCCTTAAAATATGTATTTTTATCAATATAAATGATGCCATATACCACATTGCTTGCCAATGCACACAACTCCATTTGCCCGGATATCACAAGGGAATGTTGGAGAATGTGGACACTACTAATACATTGTTAACCCGTCAGCCCACATTTTTGCTATTGTGCTTTTATTTTCTACCCGTCATCTGGGTAGGACCCCTTCTGGGATCCTGAGTAAAACTTTTTAAAGAAACATTTGCCTTATGCTCACAGAGCACCTGGATGACACATAGGTCTGAAAATGTGAGAATTAGGTACAAAACGTGCTACCAAAATACTAGTTATTAGTTCTTACAGGGCCATAAGAGACTCCTTATAAAAGGTATAGAGCCTCTCACTAGAAAAGGGATACAAATAAACACACCATTTGAGAGGAAAACAGGCATGTCAGGCACCTGTCTAGGCATGTTGTCATCACCTCCGAAGTGCCACATACGAAACTGTAACCTCTGGAGTCCCATTCTGGAAACACGGCCTTCCAGCCTTTTACCCGCCTGGCCAGCTCACAGACCTCTAGCGCCTCTGTCCTGGCGTAGTCCCTCTCAGGCTACCCGCGGACACCGACTCCCTTCTCCCGCCAGGCTGGACTACAGGCGAAGTCAAATTCATCGTCTTCTACTCGTGCCTTCTTTTCCTGTTGCCATACAAATCTGCCAATGCCTTTGTTTTTAAAGCGTTTTCTAAAAGATTTTATTTATTTGTGTTCTAGAGAGAGAAGGGAGAGAAAAAGAGAGGTAGGGAAACATCAATCAGATGCATCTCGCACAACCTCAACCAGGGACCTGGCCCGCAACCCAGGCATGTGCCCTGACTGGGAACTGAACTGGGAATTGACCTGACTGGGAATTGAACTGGGAACCTTTCAGTTTGCGGGGGGACGCCCAACCAACTGAGCCACATCAGACCGGGCAAATCAGCCGATTTCTGACCATGGAGTCTCTATTACCCCTAATCTGCTTATCATTCTGTGTTTTTTCCTTAGCAATTGGCAACACAGTTTTTGTGACTGTCACTCAAGCTGGAAACCAGGACATCTACCTAGTTTCTCTCCGACCTCCCACAGTCAGACACCGTCCCTTTCTTTTTCCTCCTGTTGCTGCTGTAGCAAATTACAGCAAATTTAATGGTTTAAAAGGGAGGTGGAAGAGGATATGGACGGACAGATGGAGATGGATGGAGACTTGACTTGGGGTGGTGAACACACAATATACGTACAGATGATGTATTATAGAATTGTTCACTTGAAACCTATATGACTTTACTGACCACTCTCACCCCAATAAAGTCAATAAATAAAAGTTTTTAATGGCTTAAAACAATGTAGATTTATTATCTTAGAGTTCCAAAGGACAAAAGTCCAGAATGGGCCCCACTGGGCTGAAATCAAGGCGACGGCAGGGCCGTCTGGCCGGCGGGAGGCCTGAGGCAGGAGGCCTGAGGCAGGATGCCTGAGGCAGGATGCCTGCCTGCCTTTGCACACCAAGGGTAGCCCAGATTCCTTCACATGTGTCCCCTTCATCCGTCTTCAAATCCCTCTCTGAATCTGACCAATCTGGCCTCCCACTTTCACTTCTAAGGGCCCTTGCGATGACTTTGGCCACACCCTGATAATCCAGGAAAATCTCCCATCTCAGGATTGGCTGGTTAGCACCCTTAAATCCACCTGCAGCCTTAATTTCCCTTTGCCTGTAGCATAACACATGCGGCAGGTGTTGGAGATTAAGATGTGGACATATCTGGGAATGGGGCAAACAGCCATTATTCTGCCTACTATATCAGCTAGACCAGAAGAAAAATAAAAGGTTAAAGAAAATATGTAAATGATAATGGGACCCTTGGTGAGGCACCAAACCCATCTAAACTAAGATAGACCAAGGTGAGAGCAGTGTGGAATAGCAAAATACTTCTGGGAAGAATTGTCTGAGGGATACAAAGGAACAAAATCTAGGTTTCCAAAAGAAAATTAGGCTGTGTTTTATAGGATGGTTCACGGTTGTCCCTAAAATGTCTCTCCATGCTAAAATTATAGTTTCAATTCCTGGAGCCTTCCCACATGATTCCTTGACTCAGAATCCATCAGTGAGTCTGGGGATAACTTCCAACCCTCCCCAAACTCTTCACAACTTTAAAATAATAAAACCTAACACACAATTTTTAAGGATTTTTATCATGTATCTATCTTTAGAGAGAGGGAAAGGGAAGGAGAAAGACAAGGAGAGAAACATCTATGTGCAAGAAATACATCGATCAGTTGCCTCTTGCACACCCCCAACTGGGGACCTGGACCACAACCCAGGCATGTGCCCTGATGGGGAATCAAACCAGCAACCCTTTGGTTCGCAGGCTGGTACTCGGTCCAATGAGCCACACCAGCCAGGGCCATAATTTTTTTAAATATGCAAAAATGGTCCTACACATGAAGAATTTCAATCACAATACAAGAAATGCTAATTAAAGCTACTGTGAAAGACCAGTTTTCACACAACAGGGAGGCAAAGACTTCGAAAGTCTGACAACACGTTTGTTGGGCAGGCCCTGGAGACACGGACATTTCTGCATCTTGCTGGTGGGGATGCAAACTTGTACAATTCTTGGGAAATTGGGTAATATCTAACAAAATTACCTCTGACCCAGCCACCACAACTCTGAGAATTTACCCTGAAGATTCACTTCCAACAGTATGGAAATACAGATGCACAAGTTGTGCACAATTGTTTGCAGCGTTTCCACGCTAGGTGCCCGTGCACACGTCTGCACAGCACCCTGCAGCTGTGAGCAGATGAGGAAGTGCTCTAGGAGGAGTTAAGATCTAATCTCAAGGATAAATTAAGTAAACAAAAGCTATGCTAGCAAAATTATCTGTAGTGTGGTACCTTCTCTGGAAAAAAGAAAAAGAAGGGTAAATAAGAAAACACATAAGTACCTGTTTATTTTTGCAAATAGGTACTTAGGAAGAATAAGCCAGAAACAAGTAAGAAACAAATGGGTAGGAGAAGAGTAGAAATAAAGGGGAGAGAGGAGTGACACATTTTCAAATAGACCCTTTGTGTAGTTTTAATTTTTGGAACCATGTTTATGTTTTACACAAAATACACAAAAGAATGTCTTAGATAAAATAAAATTTAAAAAGAGGGGAATGCTAAATTGGACAAAGAAAAAACACCTGACTGTATTTTAAATGAATCAGCACATTGACACCAACAATAACACAATGAACCCAAGTAGCTTTCTTCCAGTTTTATTGAGCTATGATTCACATACCATAAAATTTACCTGCAGTGTACAATTCAGTGGTTTTTAGTATATTCAGAGTTTTACAACCATCACCAAAATCTACTTTTAACACATTTTTCATCACCCACCCTTAAAAGACTCCATACCCACTAGTAGTCACTTCCTATTTCTCCCCACTGCCTTGCAGCCCAAGGCAAACACTAATCTACTGGGTTAGCCAAAAAGTCCATATTTTTCCTGTAAAATAAAAGATACATGTGTCTTTTTCACCAATAACTTTATTAGTTTGGGTATTTTAAGTTGGCTATCTCCCACATGGTATAATGTTGATTGTTCTCAATTAATGTCTCAATTTGATTGCTATCAACTTCAGCTGGTCCACCTAATCATGGAGCATCATTCAGAGAGAAATCTCCAGCATGAAACTTTGCCAACCACTTTTGCCATGTTCAGTCAGTCACAGCACTTTCTCCATAACCGCACTATTTTTGTGTGTGTGTTTCACTTGCATTTTTACCTTTCTTGAAATAATAAAACATATGCTAAATATTGCACAAAAAATCACCAATTTTGGTAAGTTTTTTTAATGCACACTGTTATGACAGCTATCACGACACAATCTAACAAAATTGTTTCAAATGACGTTAAAGATAAATAAGCGATACTGGAACCATCTTATGGAAAAACCATATGAACTTTTTGGCCAAGCCAATATTTTCTGTGTCTATAGATTTGCTTATTCTGGACGTTTCATGTCAATGGAACACACAATTCCTGTTCTTCTGTGACAGCTTCTTTCACTTAGCATGTTTTCCAACACTCATCTATGATGTGGCATGTATCAGTGCTTCATCTCTTTTTCGGCCAAACAATATTCCATCGTATGGATCCATCACAATTACATCTCCGTTTACACACGATGAACGTTTGAGTTGTTTCCACTTATTGGCAATTGTGAATAATGATGCTACAATATTTGTGTACAAGTCTTTCTGCAGACATATGTTTTCATTCCAAGTGATTTTTGAAGACAGTATTTTGATTGTATTTCCACTGACAATTATACTATATTAAACAGTATAAAACTATTTAATAGGTTTGTTTTTCACAGAAGTACAGGTTAGAAATTCTGGTTTTTTGTGTACTCTACAATTGAGCAAACACAGTCATGTGTCTCTTCACAATGGGGATATTTTCTGAGAAACGCATCATTAGGTGATTTCGTCATCGTGATAACATCGTGAGCTCACTCCCACAAACCTAGATGGTACAGCCCATCGCTCCTAGACTACAAGCCTGTACAGCATGTTACTGTACAAAACAACATGAGATCAAATCAAGCACAAGAGAAAATTATGCAGTCAAAAGACACAGTGCACACGAGATGTATGAGGCTGTTCCCTGCATAGCGCAGCATACTGTTTTATGGGAAACTTTTTTTGTGTGAGTAGAGAGAGTACACTCTAAAAAAATGTTAAAATGTATAGTACAGTAAACACATAAACCAGTAACATAGTTATCATTATCAAGCATTATGTATTACACATAATTGTATGAGCTACACTTTTTTATATGACTGACAACACAGGGTTTTTTTTATACCAGCATCACCACAAACATGTGAGTAATGCATTGCACTATGACCTAGGATGGTTATGATGTCACCAGGTAATAGGAATTTTTCAGTTCCATTTTAATCTTGTGGGACCACTGTTATATGTGTGATCTATCATTGACCAAAATGTCACTCTGCAAATCATGATTGTAAATAAATACACTAAGGATAGTGAGAGTCAGGTCTCTCACCATCAGAAAAAGGAATTACAAATGTGACAAGGAGATCAGAATGAACCCTGTGGAGTTGGAATGAAATTGGAGATACTACTATGAACTCATGGTTTAAATATAGATAGTTATTTATGAATAGAAATAGGTACAGACACAGACATAAATCCTAACTCTGTCTGCTGAGGAGGCCTGCAAATAATGATACTCCAGTAACAATGAGCACCTCTGGTGCCCAGAATTTGGTTTCTAAATACCATTCTACACTAAAATGAATCAGGACTCCTTGAAGAAATAGCTGGTTTCAGGGTTGGGAGAGGAAAAGTACAAGTTCAGTTTGCAACAATGCGTTATATCAGGACATAAAGTGTTTGGCCCTGGCTGGTGTGGCTCAGTGGATTGAGCACCAGCCTGTGAACCAAAGGGTCTCTGGTTCCATTCCCAGTCAGGGCCCATCCTTGGGTTGCAGGCCAGGTCCCCAGTTGGGGGCGTGGGGGTGTGGGAGAGGAAACTGATTGATGTTTCTCTCCCTCTCTCCTTCCCTTCCCCTTCTCTCCAAAAAAAAAAAAAATCATTAAAAAAAGTGTCTGAAGAATGGTGGCATCATATCAATGACAGCCAGCTTGAGGGGCTTGAAGGGACTCACACTAGCCAAATCTGGGGCAATTTGACCATCAGAATAAATAATTATAGTAATGGATAAGTTACTGAATGAAATAGAAACTCATAAATCCAAACTGATGTATATAAATATGATTCCTTACAGTAGAATATCAATGGAATATATAAAAGAAATTAAGGCTTTAGACAATTACCATTTGGCAAACATAACATTAATTGACTCAGGCAAGGGAGCACCATAAAAAGTCTGACAAACAACAGGATATTTGTATAGCATTCAAGTATTTCCTGACAAAATACTTACTAACGGTAAAGGGGGAAATAGTAACTTTACTAAAAATTTGCACACATTACCTCCGTACAAGTGGCGGAAGCAGCGGCGCAGTAGACAGGGCCGACCCACAGCCACTAGGAAGAGGCGCGCCTCTCCCAGCTCTGCGTTCGGTGACTACACAACCCGATGGGCGCATCTGCAGCATGGAAATCAGCAAGTACTACAAATCGTGGCTTTTTACCCCTGGAAAGCCAACTGTTAAGTCAATTATCAGGGTAACACTAGAGCAAAGTTACTACCTCCAACCAGCTGACTTCACATGCTTTGTGATATTGCACACCAAGGTCGACCATCACTTCTGTGGTTATTCTGTCAGAACTGAAAACTTCATTCTAATTATGGGAGAGCATCAGGAATAACCTACATTGAGTGACACTCTATAAAATAGCTGGACGGAAGGAAGAAATCACATTGAGAGAAAAATCATAAAGCATATGTAACTAAATGTTAACCAAGGACAATGTGGGTGCCAGAGATGCAGTTACTTCTTTGTACTGTTCTGGAAACTTTTCTGTAAGTATGAAATCATTTAAATATTAAAAGTTTGTAAGAAAAAAAACCGCGAACGCTCCCTGGTTTTCTGCCTTACCCTGCGGTCTTCGCAGCTGCAGTTGGGAGGAGGCAGTGAACCAGGACTTGGAGGCCTCAAGGTGCCCAGAGGTGCGTGGTCACAACGGGAGCGAAGCAGCGCCCCCCAGCCGCAGGCCAGGGAGCCGCACTAGCCGGGCTGCCCGCGCAGGCGCAGGCCCAGGGCAGAGGCTCTGGCTGCACCCGGCCGCCCCGCCCACCCAGCCTGGGATTGGCCGCGGGCGCAAGGGCGTCACGTCCTCCTCGGAGGGGCGCTTGTGCAGCTCGAGGCTCTGCGCGCGCTGCAGGTGTGAGGGCCCTGCTGCCCAGGGACTCGGGAGGAGCTCGCGGTGCGTCCACCAGCGCTGCCCCTCTGGCAAGCACATATTCCTGAAAGACACAAGTCTCAGCCCTCAGATAGCTAACACCACGCATACCCGCAAACCCTATGTTGCAGCCCCGCGCCGTTTCCTCTTGGTTTTGAGCCCTGGAGCTGGGTAATAGGAGTCACCATCACAAAGGGAAGGGGGAGCTCCCTTGTGAAAGCAGAATTAAGTAATCACATCTTCTTCAAAAACCTTAATGTTTTCTTAATGTCTTCAAAAGCCTAATGTTTGTGGTGCAGGTGCTGCTGTTTCCCAGTGAGGGCTGTGACAACCTTGGCCAATGCCAGCCGGCCACTCCCCCTGGGGAGGAGGTGTTTATGGCCTTTCCCATTATCTATCAATTAGCTGGAAATTGAGCGAAATGTGTCCCAGCCTCAGCAAAGCCTGTTCCGATTTACTACTCTCTGCTCAAGGAACACCGGGAGACAGACAGTAGGCGGTCGGGGACGCCCAAGGTATTGTGCTTCTGCCATTTATGGGTTATATTTTCTGATGTAAGATGATTCATAGGATGAAGCCATAGTATTTGAATTTTGAGGTGAAAATAGTAAGTTGCATGGGTAACAAACTGAAGTGCTGTTAAACCACGTTGATGGCGATTATGGTTGCTTTTCCAAGTTTCTTCACTCATCCCAAGTAGGAAGGTTATTTCCATTGTCTAGCATAGCACCTGCACATGGTAAGCATTTGATAAGTATTAATGACTTTACAATGCCCTGCACATTCTACAGAATTGGAGTGCTCATTCCCCCATCACCTGTACATCTGAACGTATTTTTGCCTACGCTGGCACTGCCATCATTCCTTAAAACAATATTTCGTAAAACAAAACTCTGTGTTCTTACTGTATCTGGAAGAAATTCTGAGGTTGCCAATGACCTCAAATGCTGAGCAAAGAGACTAAAAAATATGATTATGATCTGTCTCACTCTGTATTCATGGAATCTGATTATGTCTACCTCTCTTTATATATTTTTCTTCCCCCCTCCCAAACAAAATGAAAGGATCTAATAGTGAAAAGGGCAAAGGAAAGATGACTTTGTTTCAGTTGAGCAGGCAGGCATACCAAGCAAATGCAGGCAGAACACATAATCAAAAATATATCGGGGAAGGTGAATGGGTTCCTTTTAATGATTCACAACAACCACATTTATCTTCTACTGTTACTAAAGAGAAAAATGTCTTCGGATAACCAGTGGTCAGCAGATGAGGACGAAGGCCAGTTATCTCGACTGATCAGGAAATCAAGAGATTCCCCTTTTGTGCCTGTAGGTAAGTACAAGCCTTGACTGAGTACCGGAAAACTGTTTGTAATAGTCCGGTAATGCTTTACCCAGTATCTTTGAGGATTGAAACGTTGTATATAATGGAATTTTTTCAGATAATTGAAGCCAATGCCCCAGAGCATGAGTTAAACTTTCAAAACAGTTTCTAGTATGTGGCAAATCCCCAGTAACTGTTAGCTATTAATATGGAGCATCTGATTTTATTCTGTTTAATCCATCGTCATTAGAGGTCTGGCTAAAACTATTAGTTCCCAGCCAATGTAAAAGGAATTGATTGGATGGATTTTAACTTTCTGGGATGACTCAGGATCATCAGCAGCAGACTGAGAGTCTCTCAGGGACTATGGAGAGGGTTATGTCTCTTTGACCTTTAAAAAACTCTGGCCTTTAAGTTTTGTGTCTGATATTTACAGATTTTTCTGTTTCTTCCATATTGTTGGATATCATTAAAAACTTTTGCTTCTGGTGTTTTCTGGCACTAGAAGCTAAAAGTCCAAGCTTAAAAGAACGGAGTCAAATCAGAGTAAACAAGCTCTAATTAAGAGCCTGGGCCTCCCTGTACACTGGAGAACATGAACTCTGTGAGGTTCGTTCTCAGTGCCCATCTTTCCTGGCTTCCTGGCCAGGTGTGGAGGTTGATAGTTAAGTAATCTCTAGATTGAAGAAGCGGTATTATAATCATACCTGGAGTCTGGACCTCTTTGTCCTTTCCCAACACACATTTACTATGTTCATATTCTCAGCAAATACTAGACATATGTGGGCTTTTTAAAAAAAACCTGCAAAATCTAAGCATCAATATCTATTTTACAATCTAAGCTTCCTCTTTCTTTTCTTTTGGATGGCTCAGCTGCCCTAAGCATGGTTATTGTACACTGCAGCTGTGACTCTTTCCTTATGTTAATTTTGTCTGGAAACTGTTAAAATAACCTATTTACATCAGACTTACATAACTCCATGTGATTAATTCCATGAAGTCTTCTAAATAGGTATAAGTCATATGTTTCCATTAAGTGTCCCAGCAAATCTAGCAACTCCATGTCATTCACACGTCAACAAGAATCAAAACGCTACTGTATAGTAATATTCTGTGCTTAGAGGTTTCATTTAAATTGACTAAAACTTGTAATAGCACTCACAACAAATTAAAGTGAGTTATTTTGTAGTGCTTTATTCACTTTCCTTAGCATTTTTACCTAGACAGACAATTCAAGAAGCCAGTGTCTCTTGTCCAGATCACTGTAATGAAGAGATTAATCACTGTGCCTGTTGTAAATTACATTATTTTTCCAGAGACATTTAGGGTGATCAAAGTAGAAAGATAAAAGTGTTTCCAGCTCAATTCAATTATAGACGACAGAGACACTGTGTGGAAAACAGTAAAGGTTCTGCCTTTAATCTCTAAAAGAAACAAAACCAATTTAAGTAAAAACAGAACCTTGATTCGATAAGGGAAGACAACCAAATTTTTGCTAGACAAATAAATAATGATAAAATTTGGGTATACATTATCAAGCAGTTTGTTTAGCTGTTGCTATTTTAACAGTATCTGTGTAGTCCCTGCTGCAGAATGGAGTGTTCTGTGCAGATAGCTTATGAAACATTGTTTCTCTATCTTCAACAGCTTCCATCATTACAATGTATTTATGTTGTTTAGAATTGTCCTTTGATCACTGTTAAGACCTGTGCATACATTATATGCATTTAAACTGTGCACTGATAGTTTTTGCTTCTTTCACTTAACATTTTATGTGTACATTTCTGGGTATAAGCACTTCCTATACTTAAAATTTTTTTATAGCTATGGCAGATTTTCCTCTCTTTAGTCATTCGGGTGGTTTAGTTTTTCCTCATACATAGTGTAGCCATAAACATCTTTGTGTAAACTTCTTGAATTTCCTTTTGCTTATTTCCTTGGAGTATGTGCCCAAGGTAGAATTTCCTTGGGCAGGAAGCATGTTCAGTTTAATATCACTAATTATATATTTCCAGAGTCCTTTCCTGAAAGATTTAGCTAAACTTACAGAGCTTTCAGTATTGTACCGGTCTTTCAATGTACCTACCATCATCATTTTATTATTTTTGTTGTGTGTGTGTTTTTTAATCCTCACCAGAGGATGTTTAGTGATTTTAGTGAGAGAGGGAGACAGAAAAAAATGTCAATGTGAGAGAGAAGCAACAATCAGTTGCCTCCCAAATGCACCCTGATGGGGGATCAAACCCACGAACTAGGTATGTGCCCTGACCAGGGATCGAACCCACAACCTCTTAGTCTACGGAGCAATGCTCCAACCAACTGGGCCACTTGGCCAGGCAATGTTATTTGTTTGTATATATATTTTTTCATTTTTATTTCAACTTCATTTATTGCTAATAAGTCTATAAAATATACATGTTTTGCCCTGCTTGATGTGGCTCAGTGAAAATAGTGCAGGCCTGTAAACCAAAGGGTTGCTGATTCAATTCCCAGTCAGGGAACATGCCTGGGTTGTGGGTCAGATATCCAGTTGGGGGCGCACGAGAGGCAACCACACATTGATGTTTCTCTCCCTGACTCCCTCCTTTCCCCTCTCTCTAAAAAAATTGAATAAATAAAATACTTAAAACACATACATAAGTAAAAACAAAATATACATGTGTTTATTTACTCTGATTCTTATTTCCACTTAAGTAGATCCTAAAAAAATAAATATAACTTCACTCACCTAGAGACACACATGTGCCAACACAGTTAATCAAAATATATAATAGAAAATATTACATTATTATAATATTATAACAATTATATTATAAAAATATAATATAAAATATATCCTATAAAAATACCATTTGAATTTCTGGGTACTAAGAACAAACACGTGAAAACTGAAATTAAAAACCTAATATCCACTGGAGGACTTCCGGCAAGATGGAGGAATAGGTGGACGCACCGTACCTCCTCGTACAACCAAGATTAGAAAACCAATAATCTACAACAATAATTTACTATCAGAATAACACCCAGATCCGGCAGAGGATTTATCTGAATGGAAGTCGGGCAGCCAAGAAGTTGAAGTAGACACGTTCATCCGGACTGGTAGGAGAAGACAAGCCGGGTGGGCGCGGGGCTGGCGGCGCGCGGAGGTCGGGGGAAGGTTTGGCGCGAAATCGGCGCAAAAGCCATCCAGCGTGCAAGAAGGCAGCGGTGATCCCTGAGTACGCAAGCTGCGGCTGGCAGACCCAGAGGGGTAGCGATTGTGGACCAGGGCAGAACTCGCGGCCCAGAAGCCCAGACAGGGGTCTGAGTCCAGGGGAACGGAACTACCGCCATTGTTTTCTCCCACCCCGCTACCGCTCCCGCCCCGCCCCCACAGATAACGTCACAATCTAGCGACCGGGGTGCCCAGCCCCGGTGAGCACCTAAGACTCCGCCCCCCGCCGTAACAAGAGCAACCAGACCGGGGGAAAAAAAAAAAGGAGAGACGGGGGGAAAAAATATATGTTTTCAACAGAGCAGATCAGTCCCCCAGGACTCATCCTTTTGAGCGACCAAGAATTAGCCAATCTATCAGATGCGCAGTTCAAAACACTGGTCATCAGAAAGCTCACGGAACTGGTTGATTTTGGACAAAATTTAGATGAAAGAATGCAGATTACCATAAAATAGATGCAGGAAGACACACGGAGGAGAGCCAATAGTGAAAGGAAGGAATATGAGTCTTAAAACAATACAGTGGACCAGAAGGAAGATAGAATCAACCAAGCAGGAAAGCATGATGAAATAAGAATTCAAAAAATTGAGGAAAAGATTAAGAGCATCCAAGACACCTTTAAACGTTCCAATATCCGAATTATAGGGGTACCAGAATCGGAAGGGGAAAAGCAACAGATTGAGCACGTATTTGAACAAATAATAAAGGAGAACTTCCCCAAGCTGGCAAAGGGAACAGTCTTCCAAGAAATCCAAGAAGCTCAGAGAGCCCCAAAGAAGTTGGACCCAAGAAGAAACACACCAAGGCACATCATAATTACATTAGCCAAGGTAAAAATGAAGGAGAGAATCCTAGAAGCAGCAAGAGGTAAGGGGACAGTAACCTACAAAGGAGTTCCCATCAGACTGTCAGCTGATTTCTCCAAAGAGACCTTACAGGCAAGAAGGGGCTGGAAAGAAATATTCCAAGTCATGAAAGACAAGGACCTACATCCCAGAATGCTCTATCCAGCAAAGCTCTCATTTAGAATGGAAGGGCAGATAAAGTGCTTCTCAGATAAGGTCAAGTTAAAGGAGTTCATCATCACCAAGCCCTTATTTTATGAAATGCTAAAGGGACTTATCTAAGAAAAGAAGATAAAGAAAAGACATGTATAGTAAAAGGAGAGCAAACTCACAAATATTAACAACCACACCTAAAGCAAAACCAAAAGAAACTAAGTAAACAATTAGAACAGGAACAGAACCACAGAAATGGAGGGCACATGGAGGGTTAGCAGCAGAGGGGTGGGAGGAGGAGAGAGGGGGAAAAGGTATAGAGAATAAGTAGCATAGAATGTAGGTTGAAAATAGATAGGGGGAGGGCAAGAATAGTACGGGAAATGTAGAAAATAAAGAACTCATAAGTATGACACATGGACATGAACTAAAGGGGAAAATGTGGGTGGGAGGGGGGTACAGGGTGGAAGGGAGAGAAGGGGGGAAATGGGACAACTGTAATAGCATAATCAATAAAATATATTAAAAAAAAAAACCTAATATCCTTCCTCAAAGTAGAAGAAATGACATTTTAAAGTACATAACTTGTGAATCTGCCCATTTTTTTTCCTTAGGCAGTATCTTTTATTTATCTTTATTGTTCAATTACAGTTGTTCACCCTACCCACCCCCCACCTTCCACCTTCAACTGTCCCCCCACCCATTGTCCATGGGTCCTTTACACATGTTTCTTGACTTGACTCTTCCCTTTCTTTCCCCTGTTACCCCCCTCCCTCCAACCCTCTGGTCACTGTCAGTTTGTTCTTTATTTCCAAATTTTCAATTTAAATAGTATCATATAGTAAAAGTGGTATTGGAAATAATTTTGTGAAATATAGGCCACTTGGGAATATTTGAGCAATGTCCGAAAAAAAAAAAGATACCTCAACATGGTATCAAAAGATACCACTTACAATCACTGGAAAAAAAGTTGCTTAGGTATGAGCTTAAGAAAACATGTACAGTATCTATATGCTGAAAATTACAAAAGCTAGTGAAAAAAATTAAGGAAGTCTTAAACAAAAGTAGAGACAATTGTGTTCATGGATTGGAAGACTGCATATAAGGATGTTGACTCTCCCCAGATTGATCTACAGGTTTAGAGTAATTCCTATCAGAATTCCAGACGGGTTTTTAGTGGGCACAGACAAACACACTAAAATCCATATCGAAAGGCAAAGGTCCTGGAGAGGTGAAAATGATGCTAAGGCTTACTCACTGCAGTAGCCGAGACAGTGAGGTATACGTGGAGGGGCAGATGCCTGGATCAGTAGGATAAAGGAGCAAACCCAAAATATGGACCCACACTTTTATTATGCAAGTTTTCTTTATTCTTATGTCAAAATATGCATCTGTCCTTGTCATTTTAAGTCTACCTTACCCTCTTTCAGCTATTATAAATATGCTATTCCGTTTTCTTCTAGTTTTTGTTGATTTTATTTATTTATTTTTAGAGAGAGGGGAAGGGAGGAAGAAATGAGAGATATACCAGTGTGTGGTTGTCTCTTGTGTGCCCCTACAGGGGATCTGGCCCACAATGCAGACATGTGCCCTGACCAGGAATCGAACTGGCGACCCTTTGGTTCACAGGCTGGCATTCAATCCACTGAGCCACACCAGCCAGGGCATGATATTTTTGTTTTTACATTTAATTCTAACTCACCCAGAATTTTTTTTGTAGGGTCTAGGGCAAGGCAGAAGTCTAAATTCTCTATTATTATACTAATAATATTTATTAAATAATTATTCCTTTATCTGTTATTTGGTTATTTTGACTTGTCACACATCAGTGTTTTAAATCTCTTCCCAGTATCTTTACTATTCAGTTGATCAATTTTCTGTTTTACAGCCACTTATATAAGACCTTAGTTGTCACAGCAGTATTTTCATTCTTAACATTTATAGGGAATACACAAATATTTGTATGAGTCTCTGGAATTTTCTAGAACTATAGTTCTTCCTGGAATCACATACTTCCTGTGCATCTCTCCTTAAAGCTTAATGTCTCATTTTTAAAGAAGACTCAAGCTTTTACCACTTTGCTTGACCTACTCCTTTTTTGATTACAAGTAGAAAGGAGTAAAGCCCCACACTGAAAACCTATGGAAGCTGGGATGCTCGGTAGGTTTACTGAGTGACTCGTCCACATAAAAAGCCTTGCAGTGTGCACAATTCGCAATCATGCCTCAGGAAAACTAGAAATTACTAAGCAAATTACTATACTATATGGTTCGGGTTTTCTGGGAAAAGGCTAAACTGCAAATATTGAATCCATGAATGTTAAGGGTCCATTTTAAAATCTGGAGAATCAAATCCAGCACGGTTCTATCTCAGGTGTTCTTCGGTGTCTTGCCTGCTCATCTTCCAAGTGCTGACCCTTTGCACAGGACTTCATCCAACTCGCTAAGCTCATGGGAAGTCCAGCCCGCTAGTTATGGAACCTGCCTTTTTAATTCCCAGGGATAGCAGGCTTCATGGCCGTGGTGTCCTACGGTCTTTACACGCTCAAATCCAGAAGAGACCAGAAAATGTCCATCCATCTGATTCACATGAGAGTCGCTGCCCAAGGATTCGTTGTGGGAGCTGTGACTCTAGGTGAGCCGCTTGATCTGTGTCTTGTGTTCAGCTGACTTTTAGTATCGTTACTCATTTTATTCACTCCTATCAGAAGATGCATGTTGGGTCACGATGACATAATGATGGAGGACTGGTAAGAAAAACGGTGTTCCTCGCTTGGCTGATGCTGCTGCCCTGTGATAGGCTTAACTTCTTAAAGTTTTAAGCACTGAAAAAAAGCACAGGAGGCAGAAGGTATATACACTTCCGGTTATAAAATAAGTCAGGGCATATAACAGCATGGCCACTAGGGTTAATGATCCTGTGTTGCATATTTTGAAAGTTGCTAAGAGGGCACATCTTAAAAGTCGTCATCACAAGGGAAAAAGTCTGTGTAGTGATGAGGTGAAGTGGATTATTGTGGTGGTCATCTCATAATATACACAAATATTGAATCATTATGTTGTACACCTAAAATTAACATAATGCATGTCAATTAAAAAGAAAAAATAGTGGAAGCCCTGGCCGGATGCTCAATTGGTTAGAGCATCATCCCGATACACCAAGGTTACAGGTTGGATCCCTGGTCACGGCACAGACAAAAATCAGCCAATGGATGCGTAAATGAGTGAAACAAGAAATCAATGTCTCTTTTTTCCTCCTTCCTTTCCTCCCTCCCCCATCCTCTCTCTCTCAAATCAATTTAAAAATTAAGAAAAGAAAACAATGTAAGAGGAAGAAGAAAGGATGAGAGGTGACTTGCAAAGGAGGGGAGAAAATAAAGACAGAGAAGTTAGATGAAGGCTTGGCTGTGAATCCAGGCAGTGGTAGTGGAAATAGAGGAGATGGATTCTAGAAACATTGAGGACTCAGCAACTAAGTGGTTGGGAAAAGTAAGGAAACAGGAATCGAGGATGACAGGTTTCCGCTCCGGGCAACCAGACATAAGGGCCGCCTTCAGTGGTCCAAGGAGCAAGGGCGGAAGAGCACATTTTGGGGGAGGGTGAGTGCACATGGGACAAAGCAACAGCACCCGACACTTAACGAGTGTTTATGGCGTGCAGGTCAGTCTACTGCTTTATATGTTGTCTCACTTAATCTAATAGATACTTACTTTGACACCACCTGGTACGCTCCAACACAATTCAGTACTGACGCTAACCAGCTGGAGCTCACATCAGACACAACAGGTTTAGGGACATGGTTCCCCAAGACTGCCCTCACTTCAGACACCAGCCTTGGGGGTCCCCAGGCCATCTGCACTTCTGATAAAATGGCTACAAGTTCAGGGGTTCCCAAGATCCCCTCAGATTTGATTATTTCACTAGAACAACTTACGGAACTCAGGAGAGCTTACAATTACAATTACCTACAATTACAGCTTTACTATGAAGTATACAAATCAGGACCAGGCAGACAGGGTAAGGTCTGGGGATCAAAAGCTCAAAGCTTCTGTGCCCTCTTCCTATGGAATCAAGACGTGTCACCCTCCCAGAGTATCCGTGTGTTTACCAATCGAGAAACTGCACTGAACTTCAGTGTCCAGAGCTTTTAGTGGGGCCTCATTACGTAGGCATGGCTGACTGAATCACTGGCCGTGGGACTGACCTCAGTGTCCAGTCCTACTCCCCTCCCTGGAGACCCATGAGCCCTCCAGTCCCACGGCTGGTCTTTCTGGCCGACCAGCCACATCTGGAAGCTATCTAGGAGTCCGCCATGAGTCACCTCATCAGCATAACCTCATCAGGTATGATCCAAGGAGCTCAAGAATAACACACACCCCCCTGTTACTTGGGAAATTCCAAGCATCTTAGATCTATACCAGAAACCCTGAACAAAGACCAAGGTCTTTATTAAACTATCCTGTGAGGTAGGTACTATTGTTATCCCATTTTACAGATAAGGAAACTGAGGCTTAGAGGGGGTGAGTTACTTGTTCACAATCACAGGGGCAATCTACTCCAGAGCCTGAATTCTTTTTTTTTTTTTTAATTTGAGAGACAGAGACAGAGACAGTGACACTGATTTGTTGTTCCACTTATTTATCCATCCATTGGTTATTTCTTATATGAGCCCTGACTGGGGATTGAACCCGTAACCTTGCTATATTGGCACAATGCTGTAACCAACTGAGCTAGCCAGCCAGGGCCAGAGTCTGAACTCTTAATTTTATAATATACTGACAAGAGATGCCTATGGCAGGTGTTTCCAAGTTGGAGTATTCATACCCTAGTCAATATATAAGGAGATCCAGGGGGATGTGAGAAGAAAATATTTTTATCTTAAAAACAAAAAACCTTCACTAATATATAGACTCGCCATAGGACATTTATACTATCTATAAATAAATGAGCATCTTGAGGGGCATGCTCAACATACTTACTTAGGCACAATTCAAGTCTGGAGACCACCTTCCTATGGGATGTGGAAATGTCACACGAGGAACACTGAATACACGAGTCACATACACCACATGTGGATCTCACTCTTCGAAGGAAGATCTCACTTCGAGATCTAACTTGCTTACCAGTGAAGCCGCAGGTGTGATGCGGTGAGAAAAGTTGAGATCAGAACTCCAGGGAACACCACCACCACTTAAGAGGTAGGCAAGAGGTAAGAATTCTCTGTCTAAAAAGCACGGGGAACAAACAGGGAGAGAATGTCAAGTGGTGACGGGGCAGAGACTGGGGCGATGCAGCAACAGGCCGAGGACTGCAGCAACGTCAGAAGCCAGGGGAGGCCTGGGGCAGATCCTCCCTCAGTCCTTCACAGAGCACCAAGTCTGCTGGTGCTGAGACGGGAAGAGGTGGCGCTGGGGCTGCCTGTCACTGCCAGGATGAATCCGTAGAGACAAGATTGAACCTGTACAGGAACTTTATTCAGATGATGGTGATCTGAGAAGACAGCAGGATATGTACCCTCCAAAACAGTCTTCACATTTCATCTCAAGCTGACATGAGGAGGAGAAGGGGTAGGTAAAGGACCTGGAAAAAAGGGTTAATGGGCTAAGAGTTGCAGTCCTGTGACAGTTTTCCTAGTACTTGATCTGTTGATCAGCAATTCTTCATCAGCATTCCCTCCCTGGAACGGAATGGCTCAGATACCAGGTCCATCCTCAAGGACCCCCGGGGGCACCAAGGTGGGAATCCTCGTGACCTCCTGGAGTCACGAAGGCCCTGCATTCCAGTTCCTGGAACAACAGCTTTCCGCATGCACTCATCACTTGAGCCTATGAACTGTAGCTAAGGCTAAAATCTTAACTCTTCAGTTCCCCTATCAGTACCTTGACTTCAGACTTCTAGTCTCCAGAACTGTGAGACAATACATGTCTGTTATTTTAAGCCAAGAAGAAAAAGCATCAGCAGCAGCACAGGGAAGTGAGTCCTATAATTCTCTCTGAATCTGAATCTGAGAATGTTATTCCCATTGATACCACAATGATTCAAGTTAAAATTTTTTGTCTTGAATTTTATTCATCTGTGATAGTAATCACCTATTTCATTAGAAAATTATGTCGACATCTCCTGCGCTGTTGAGGTAAGAGCAACTAACTTACTAACCCTTCCTCCTCTGCATGCTCTTGGAAGACATTAGCAAGCCCTGTCAGAAAGCCAGCAGAAGGAAACTGGAGGATTTAGTTTAGACAACCAGCTAGAGAGCCGATGTCTGGATAATCAATATGGGTGGGGGGATGAGTTGTAGTTTAAGCCTGTGACTCCTCAACTGGTTTCGGGTACAAACATTTGCTGACATCCCACAATGCACCGAAGCAGCTCCTCTGTCCCTCCTTCAGCCTAACCCTGGGACCGCATCTTGCGGAGGATACGCCCTTGTCTCATCTGCCTGAACTCAGCTACCTCACCCAACAGCCTAGAGATCCCTGAAGCAGAGATTAAGCCTGTTCGCCTCTGTGTTCTTCAGGATGCTGAGCACAAGTCGACACTGAACAGATGTTGCTAAATTGAGGTTCCTATTATTTTTAACCTTAATATCTAGCCAAGTATTTCCACTTTTCTCACTTTTCCACCAGTATTTTAAAACTCAGGCTTTAGGGTGGCATCACATCATAAATTCAGATTTATACTGATCTTAAACGGCTCTTAGTTGTTGCTGTTTTTTCTGGAGTCACTTGTATAATCCAAGCCAAAAATTAGTAAGATGGAAGGTATTGTTTGTTTGTTTGTTTGTTTTGAAACTGTGGACTAGTTTTGGGGAAATGCAAGTGGAAGAAACTCAGTGTCTGTTCCCCATGGACGCCCCAATGACACCCATCTCCCTGTTTCCAGGTGTGCTCTACTCCATGTACAAGGATCACATCAGACCCCGGCTCTTCAATGTGCCCAAAAAATGAAGCTACATACAAAAAAGACAAGAAGCCTGCTGGAAACTATTATGAAGAATGAATTTTCAATATACAGCCAACTATACTGCAGAAGTACTAGGGAGAATTTTCATAGCCTCGTATAGTGAGTCTCAATTATTTAAGTGGTTCCCCCAGCAGTAGTCATAATCAATTAAAAAATATCCTTGTTGATGTCTTTCAGAAGCTCGGGCATGATTTTCTGACTTTCAAATTTTTATTTTGTAGTTAATGACAGAAGATAATCTATGTTATAACAAACCAATCATAAAATTAGGAGTTGACTATACATAGTAGGCACAGAAATTTTGTTTATATCCATATCAAAAGTGATAGTCTATTCGTTGCTTCATTCACCCCACATAGGGCAAGGTAACTAAAGCTTCCAGAAACTCATTTTTAGAATGGGCAACAATTATATCAGAGAATGGTCCTCTTGTTATTTAAATTTAGTTCACCACTGTGCACCTCACTCTTACATAGAAACTTGACTATACCACCACAAACATCAATGATGTTATACCTGTGTATTCATTTTTTTTATTTCTTTAAAGCATGTCTAGGAGTATGAAAGTAAATTGCTTTAAAAAATCCCCTCCCCCGCAGATGGCAGCATCGCGGGGGTGACATGGTTTAGCCCGTCTCCGCCACTGCTAATGTCACACGACGGAGCAGAAAACACGATGTGGGGCCCCAGCAGACGTCACACGTTACGTGCGCCTCTGGCCTCGGGCTCTAAAAAAACTAGACTTCGTTGACCTCGTAACTGTCACGACTCAGATATACTCCCTAAGACTCCAAGCCTGGAAAAGAAAACAAGAAAACAAACAAAGATTTGCTGAAATAAAATCAAGAATGCACAGTAAGACGATCTGTGGTGGTGGTCTCCTTTTCCGTGCTGTTTCCTGTAGTGCAGGGTTATTGTGACAGGAAGGTGAGACCAGTATTTGAGAAAGTGAAAGATGCAGGAATATTTGAAAGTAGGTCTGCGATCTAGGTATTAACCCCCTGTTCTGTGTTTTACACACACCTTCCCCACTGGCACAAGCCATTATTTTAAAGGCTGTCATTTGCACCTATCGCGAGGCTCTTCTAGTGCCACCAACAAAAACAGAAGTTTTGGTCAACACTGTCCTCTTTGGAAAATGGGCAAGGAAAGAATCCAGCTACTTTATTCCACTGGAGAAAATATTCCAGCAGCTGGATCTAATACGTTCATGAAGGTCAGGGGACTTGAGGACAGCTGGCACAGAATGCCATCCTACAAAGACTCTCTTAAAAAAAAAAGGAAGAAATGTTATCCTTCACGTGGATTACATAAGGAACTGATCAGGCTACTGGAAAGATTCCACCCTCTCAAATTCTCAGTGTTAAAGCAGATTACCTGAAGTGTTTAATTAGAAACAGCTTTTCTTACAAAACCCAATAGGTTGCAGAATTTCTGTTCTTACTGAGAACTAAAGTAATATATGTATTGCTTGAAATAAGCGATGCAAAACATTTATTTATTAGATCAGCTATGCATTAGAACCCACAAATTATTAACACGTTCTCACCTTCGGAGGAAAGTATGCAGGCTGCTCAATTACATTAGCTTCGGTAAAGAGGGAGGGCCACTGTAGGAAGACTCCGTGAACAGCTAACATGCAGTACCTGAATCTGAACAACACTTCTGGGGCAAAGCTTAGGTGGCTTAGTATCATAATGTGTAAAGTTGAGGAGGCTATTTTCATGAGCTGCTATAACCCTCACTTGCTAGTTAGACTATTTCATGTGCCTGGGTGTGCTGTGAGTGCCTCTGATGTTAGGAGACACAGTGAAGTAGCAGCGAGTGCTCAGTAACAATGTTTAATTGCATTTTTCTGACACTCCGGGTATACAGTGCCAGAGCGTTCATTTACAAACCGACTCCCTAGTGTTAAACCCCAGGGACTGAGTGAGTGTATGCGTACATGCTACTCTTAAAATTGAATACATTGATGCCTATATAATCACATAATATAGAAATCCAGATTTTAAATAATAAATTACAGAAAGTTTTTAACTTAGCAAAAAAGATTACCCAAGATTCACTCTCTAGACATCAGGCTCTTCAACTGGTTTTAGCACGATTCAATTCGTTTATTAACAAATTTTCTGACTGCAGGAGTTGTATGACCTAAAGGGTATGCTTATACATTTTTGTAAACTTTAGTCTGTTTCTAATAACTTACAGTTAACGGATGGAGCCCTGGCTGGTGTTGCTCAGTGGGCTGAGTGCCAGCCTGTAAACTGAATGGTCACCGGGTGGATTCCCAGTCCGAGCACATGCCTGGGTTGCAGGCCAGGTCCTCGGTTGGGGGTGTGTGAGAGGCAACCACTTGATGTTTCTCTTGCACATCAATGCTTCTCCCTCTTTCTCTCTCCTTCCCCCTCTCTCTAAAAAATAAATAAAATCTTAAAAAAAAAAAAGCATGGAGAAGAGCTACAGACATCACCCAAGTGCGTAATCTCTTGTTTAACCAACCACCTCATCTTTTTATGAGTTGCAAAACAATTTTTTTTGCCTTTGTTTCCTTTCGCCATTCTGTGGGAATGAAACTACTGGGAAATGAAATTGTCCAGAGGAAGGAAAATTCATCTAGAGTTGCTACAGGTGTATAAAGTTTAAACCAAAACACTGAAACTCATTTTAAAAGTCCCTTTTTCAAGTGAAAGCTGCTAATTGATGCTAACTCAGTTTCATTTTTAAAAATCAGAAGGACTCTAAACCTTCGTTGCAAGGTGCTGCTCTTTATCAGAAGTTTCCCAACCCCTGGAGTAGAAATGAAGGAATTTTGAAGTACCATCTCAGGAATATCCCTGCCACCTAGACGGCCACATCATAGAAAGGAAGACAGGCAATTGTTTGGATTTTTAAAAGTCTTGTTGAAATATAGCAAGTTTTTTTTAAGATTTTATTTATTTATTTTTGGAGAGGGAAGCGGGGGAGAGAGAGAGAGAAACATCAATGTGCGGTTGCTAGGGGTTATGGCCTGCAACCCAGGTATGTACCCTGGCTGGGAATCGAACCTGCGATGCTTTGGTTCGCAGCCCGCGCTCAATCCACTGAGCTACGCCAGCCAGGGCTCGAAATATAGCAAGTTTTAAAATAAGGCAGACAGGTCAGATATTTCATTTTTATGCTGAAAGAAGAAGATGATGCCCCGAGTCACACAAACTCCATGGCTCTGGAGCGGGAAGGAAAGCATGGCGGGGAGCACCCACCCTGAGGCACGTTCCGTTAGAAACGGGCGGCTGCCGTCGGTCCCGGCCAACTGCACTTCCCCGCATGAACTCAAACACAGAGCCGACAATCTTCTGACTTACCAGGTAGTCAAGCAAAAACTCTCCATTTTTAAATATTAAATTTTTATTGTAAAAAATGTATAGAAAAACAATCCTGGTTAAGAAGGGGACTCAAAAAATCTATAACCCACATGGAGGCAGGCAGTTGGTGACAGGTGGACTAATCTTCCAAGTACCAGCCTGGTTCTAATTTCATACTATTACTTGGTACAAATACCTTGAAATAAAATGCTTAGCATTCTCTAGGACATTAGAAATATAAGCCACTCCTAGAAATATGCTTTGAACCTAGAAATGATATTGGAGTGCTAATGGGGAAAGTGGGAAGAAAAGGAAACTAATCCCTCCATTATGTTCTGCTGGGGCTTACACAGTTAAATACTAGACATTTCTTCTTTTCATGCCTGACCCCGCCGAATGCTAGAGCGGGCTGCCTCACCCGACGAAGCCTGGGAACTGATTGTTGCTTCAAGTTTAGTTTCTGGATCTTGTTACCAGGGATTAAGCTCTTTGGAAAATACCATCATATCTCAAAAAAAATTCAAGAAAAGCGACAGAGGATAACAATTGTAAAGCACACTGGTAACTAGGATTAAATATGATTGCTAAATGTAAGAAATGTTTTCTGTAGAAATGATGTGCTAGTACCGGTAGTTCCTGAGGGTCTGGGGAAAGCTGACTGAAATGCGACCAGCCGTCGGCGAGCACCACTTGACGGGGGAAGTCACTGTGACCAGTTCCCGCTGAAGAAGAGCATGAGGCCCTTTCTTTTTTCACTTGTGCTCCAGACAAAACAAGTATCTCATTTGTCTGAGCGAGATGTTGTTTAAAAATATAAAAGACCTATCAATTTTTGTCATCTTAAAATCGACCCAAACTGATACGTTCAGGATTACATGAGTACATACACATATATGTTTTTTAAATCGCAGCAGCTGAGGCACGAGCCCATAGGGGGTGCGGCCCTCGCGGGCCATCGACTGACTCTGGCCGTGGCAGGACTGCCGTGAGTGGGCGGGTCTCTGACCTACACTGAACAGCTGATAGCTTTTAACACCCTTCCCATGAGGAAATCTTTGCCTTTTGTTCAGAACATTGAACAAGACTCACCTCTGAACTAACAGAGATGTGTTAACAGGGCCCTGGGCACAAACGGACTAAGAGAAAATGGTTCGCACACAGTCTCTCAGGCTGCCGGTCATCTAGACACAAGTGAGTCGGCATCCATGGTGTTCAGGAGGTAGAGTTCAGGCTGAGCTGCCAGTCCCAGGAACTGCGGACGAGAAGATGGAGAAGGGTTAGACTGATGCGTAAGTACTTAGGTATTTAAACTGTCACTTAAGTATCTATAGATAGCACATCGATAGAGGCCTTCATTCAGTGCTGCTGCACTGATTTTTCTTTCAGAGAAGAGATGGCTTACAGACACACTGTGTACGGTACACAGAGTAGCTAGGAGCTGCAGTAGCGCAGCGTTGAGACAGTGCCAGGTACCCTTGGCACCATTTGCACTTCATTCTCCTAACACCCTTTGCCTCGGAACGGGTAACCTGACCCGGACATTAAGGGCAAGTGCGTGGACTGCTTTGTACTTCAGTGCTGTGTGTGTGCTAGCATCAGATTTCAGATGATCCAAGTCCTGGGCCCCATCACCCTTTGGCACCTGAGCAAAGTCTTTCATTAAAAAAAAAAAAGAAAAGAAAGAAAGAAAGAAAAGAAAAAGTCCTGACTGGTGTGATTCAGTGGATAGGGCGTCGTCCAGCAAACCCAAAAATTCAATTCCAGGGCCCTGGCTGGGGGCGTGCAAGAGGCAACCAATGTTTTTCGCCCTCCCTTCCCTCCTCTCTAAAAATAATAAAATCTTAAAAAAAAAAAAACCCAAAACATAAAATGGCATGTGGGAAGAGAGGGAGATGATGAGCCCTGGGTCCCGAATGTTTGTCAGTCTGAGAATGGCCTCAGCTGCTTCTCAGACACACGGCAGACCCTGCTCCTGGAAACCAGAATCCGGATGATTTGTGTTGGGATCTGTGAAGCTGTACTTAGCTCTTTCTCTCTCCTCTGCATACACTCAGTGGGACAATCACTGAGTCTCCCTGCAGCCCTGCTATCATTACCCAGGGCTTTGGGAATGTCATGGCCCCTTGGCACCAGCAGTCTGGGAATGAACTTGGAACACAGACTGAGTTCGCAGGAAGAGCATGTGCCCATTACAGAGTGGTGGGAAAGGCACTGGAGCTGAGTTCAAGCCCCCACTCGGCCCCTTTGTACGACCTCCAGCAGGTCATGTGTCCTTCTGGAGCCTTATCCTACTTGCTTGTACAGTGGAAGTAAATGCTACCCTTGTGAACTCCAAGCACATTAACATGCTCTCTCATGTTAGTGTTCAATAAACATAATTTCTAGCACATTACAGATTGTCCTCCACCCCTCACAGGCTGGTGACAGCTGCATGAGGATGAGTCCAGATGGGGCCCAAGACAGAACTACTCCCAGCTGATGGGCTTGGAAATACAAGTCCCACTGGCCTCAGCGCAGAAAGTCAGCTCTTTACACTTTGGCTTATGCATTTTAGGGTTTTCCACCTCAGGTTTTCCTTACCCCGGGGCCATTGCCAGATATGCGGACAATTCACTGCAGTCTTTTCTCAAGTGAGCCAAGGTGGCGGGCTTCCTCATTACGTAGTGAGCAAGGGTTGCACAGTTAGTCTCATGATCCCCAGAGCGTATTAGCGAGGTGACTTTAAATAGACAGAGCTCCTCCACCGGAGAAGTGCGTCATTGCTCTGGGACATTGAGAAATGGTGCCAAGTGGCATGGACAGAGGCTAAAACACTGTCCAGGGCAGAGAGGTGGTGCAAATGAGTAAACTATTAGTTCTTAGCTATTGCTGAGGTAGGATCACAGAGGGCCCTGCCTATTTTCTACAACTGCCAAAAAAGCTTTTTTTTTAATTTAGTGCAGGCCAAACAAAATTGGCCTGCCAGCTGGCAACTTGAGCTGAAACATATTTTAACACTAATCAGAATATCTAGCCAACGCTTTTGTGCGTTCATGTTTCTGGGGCTGCTGAACACCAAAGCTTGGTATCTGAAACTCACATGAAGCGTGTACTATATATTACATAGGATGGTTTTGGTAATGATAACGTGGGCCTTGCAGTTAAGGTGTTCAAGTTCAAATGTCAGTTGCCCATTAGCAATATAATCTGGGAGTTATTTTTGGCCTTTTCGTTGCCTCGTCTGTACCAAAGTTGACCCTCTGTTGTAAGAATTAAACGAGATCATGAGTGCTTAGACCAGGACTGGTACATGGTAATGCATGAGCTACTTTAAACATTCAGAAGGTGTCAAAAGAAACTGACACATTTTGATTCACTGGTCCTATCCAGTGAAGGAGCAGAAAGAGTTCCAGAGGGTAGAGCTAAAGGGAATATCTCAAATTGGGATCTTTTAATTACTTTGCATCCTATTTTAGTTCTGGAACTAAAACCCCATTAAGAAGAACAAGAGAGCCCTGGCCAGAATGGCTCTACAGTTTGGGTGTCATCCTGCAAAGAAAAAGGTTGCCTGTTGGATTCCCAGTCAGGGCACATGCCTGGGTTGTGGGCCAAGTCCCAGGTTGGGGAGGTATGAGAGGCAACCAATCAGTGTTTCTCTCACACTGATATTTCTCCCTATCTTTTCCCTCTCTCTAAATAAATAAAATCTTTAAAAAAGGCGGGGGGAGAAGAAGAGAGCTAAATGGGATAGGACGGAGAGAACAAAATCCCCAGATTACTTCTGTGGTGCCACGTAGGTACAGAAAAAGGGGGAATGGAGTCCTAGTGACACTCTTGGGACAAATGAAGTGCTTGACTCAGACTTTCCCATCATGCATCTGGTGACAGGGCCAGGTCACGTGCCTGCACTTGTCTTTGCTTTTACTAAGTGGTGCCAATACGATTCCCATCTCAATGGTAAAATAAGACTACAGGGAGAAAAGTGTTCAGTTTAGGGCAGAGAAGGCAGAAAAACACATTTTTTCAAGTTTAAACATGGTGATGATGTGACCATCACTAACAGCAACACCATTCGACTAAGTGGGTGAGTGGGAACGAGGGTGTCGGCACTCCATCGGTCCTCCCAGGACTGAGGCCACTCACCCCTCTGCCCCCCCAACAAGGGGACACGCCGGCGTGGGCTTGGTGTGCCATTCCAGCTGGCAGCTGGTGTTTTAGTGTTTCAAAATTGTTGAGACCCTCATTAATAAAGTATTTTTAAAGTTAAAAAAATACCCAGGAAGCCAAACTGGAAAAAGAAAAATGTTTTTAATTACAAACCAAGTTTACATATTGTTAAATGGTCACTAAAACCTCAGCTGTAACCACTCCTAAAACCACTAGTGCGACCTCACAAGAGCCAGACGGCACCTCTGCCCCATCCCCGGGCATCCCTTGCAGGCTGCAGCAGCAGTTACTTCATGTCACGTTTCTGGAGAGCAAGGACCAATGGTATGATGTCCAACTGCATGTCCTTACACGTCCCACACAAAGCCACAGACAAAGCACACCGCACGCACGGCACCGGGAGACTGAGAGGTCTGAACGGCGTTCATCGCAGCCAGAGTGCCGGCTGCAGTGCACGGACTGAGAGGGCCCAGTGGGGTCCAGCACGGGAGGTTTTAACACTTGTGCAATACTACACACATAGTATTATAGAATGCCATTGCACTGGGAAGAAATTTTCCATCACTCCAAGTCATTAGTACAGCTTTTAAGAGAAAACTGGCAGTTTTTACCTGGGCTTCTAAATATTTGTGACTTTGGGAATGCCTGGGCCCACCCAGACTTAGAGCAAAGGTAAATGTTTCTGTACTGTCTTTACAGAGAATGTTTGGGTCAGACTGGCCTTCACCTTGTAGCCAGACCTACTGCAACTTAAGGTGTCACCCTCCGAAATCTTCACCGGGGGAAGGGGCGGACACGAGGAGGAGCGGTCAGGGAAATCTGTCTTTCAGGAGCCTGTGCTACATTACTTGAGTGGCTAAATAAAGGTATGTCAGTGAATCGGTGGTTTACCCTTAGTGACTTACAGAAGACAGTCTGTCCACTCTGCATGTTTGACTGTGTGCAAAATATCCACAATAATGCCTTCCGGTGCTCAAACGAACAGAGAACATCAGTCCACCAGGACTCCAGGGGAAAGCCCACCCCAAATGAGAAGTTACTCAACGCCATTCCCATTACTGTCTGCACCGAGTCAACAGATATACAAGACTTGATTATTAATCTCCATCAGACAAATGTGATTTGGTCTGAGATAATCACATAGTCTCTGGCTCCACACGTAAAAATCTTGCAGGTGGCTGAAGAGCAGAAGCTTCGGGCTGAAGGGACCCATCTCCTCTGATGCCAGAGCTCCACCAGCTGGTCCATTTTCCCCTCTGAGGGAATGGCTGAGGCGAGGCAGCCCCGCGCAGCCTTGCTGAGAGAACTCTGCAGCCATTAGGTCCACAGCTGCTGAGACTGCCTTGCCAGTCGTCCTGGGCGAACTTCAGGAAACACGGTGGTTCTGCAGGAGGTGGCTTTTACGAATATAACAGGTGGCTCTTCTCCTTTCAGGTCTTTTCTCCTTACCCCCAAGTGTCATGAGAACATCAGCTTATAAATGCTACCATCCCTCCTGGAGGAGGAAGGTGAAGGTTTTGCAACTAGATATGCTTGAGACTAAGTGTCAGGAAAGTGCTGTGTACAGACATACGAGTTACTAAAGTCGGTGCTCCCAAGAAAATCCTGGTAAGCGTTCAGTCTCTGAGGAACATCTTCTAAGTGATTTTCGAGGTGATTGGTAAACCCCCACCCATAGGTGAGTTTTTGCTATTTGTCCATTTATCACTTTTATGCTTTATTACTCCTCTTAACTCCCACTGAGAAATTTAAAGTAGAAATTTGAAGAATTCTGAACCTTATAGAGGTAGAAGTCTCATAATTTTATATTTAGTATGGATAGAACCACCCTAGTGGAGATTTAATTTTTTTATAATTAAAATAATTGAAAGGGCATGCATAAGTATTTCTCAGCCTTTTATAATCCATTTTCTTTAATAAACAAATCTGCCTACCCACTCTGCACTTTCATCATGAAATGCATTGCATTTTCCACATTTTTTTTAATGCATAGCTTAGTTAAGACTCAGAGGTTTCACTCTCAAAGGGATAAAATAAGCTGGCCCCTCAGCAGCTCCCGAAGGGTTTAGTGTTAGAACGACAGCAGCAAATCGTCCGCTTTTCAAAGATCCCATCCAATCCAGTTCCCAGGTGAGGTGGTCAGTTAGAGAAAAAATTCCATCTTTCAGACACATGTGGAATAGCGTCTTCCACAACCAACAGCTGAGTCCTACCCGCAGTCTGTGCAACAGCACATACTCTTGGCTATGTTCACACAGTAAACCATAGAAACACACTGGCTCTGATGGCTACGTGGATCAGACGGGCCGATCCAGTGTTTACTTAGTATAGTCACCGGTGGCTTCTTCGGTCAGGACTTTAGAGATGCTTACCGTGCGCCCACAATCCAGGAAGGACATGCCCAGTGCAATCAAACATTGCCAGATCTGGAAGATGAAACACAGCCGTCACCCAGGAGCCCACCGTGACCGCTCGCATTGCACCGCTCAGACGCAAAGCTGCTTCCCCCCAGGACACCCAGCTCTGCCTAGCTTCTGTCACCAAGTCATCCTCCCAGCCCCTCAGCTGCTTCAGAACACCCTGGCACCTGCCGCCTTCAGCAAAGCTTTTCTGTGCTGGTCACAACACCAAGCTCCCTCTGCTCCTACCAATTTGTGTTTGCAATTTGTGTCTTTCGTTGGACCTGGAGTTCCCTGAAGACTACTTTTCTTTAGGCCTACCCGCTTCCTCACGATGAGGGGAAGGAATGACAGGCTAATGCAACTGAACATTCCCCTATGCTGCTCTGTCAGTACATTTTGGAGCTCAACAACAGTGGCCGACTCTAGAATCAGCCCTCAGCCTTAAAAATGGTCTTCAATGACGTCAGGACAACTGGGCACCTCCGTCACCAATTTGCACGAAGGGAGGATTCCCTTAACTTCCGCAGTGAATTTTAAAAATGGCTCCTGTCAAGGACATAATGGGGTGACTTGGGTTTCCTGGGAGATTACAGGGTCAGCACAATCCTAGTGTCCCCAAGGCCTCCTGGGGAGCGGAAGGGATGTATCAGCGCAGGACAGGGCTTCAAGACACCCGCCAAAGCGGTGTTCTCAGCCGCACGGCCGGCCTGCAGCAGATGTGCCACGGGACCAGGGGAGTGTCGCAGGGGTCAGCGGCGGTTTCCAGCCCCCGCCCTCCACCGCTCTCGTCAGCAGACGTGGTATAAATTTGGTTGTCCCTGCTCCTCAACCCTTGTGTTTTTCAGAGAAACCTGTCTAGAACGGGAAGGTGGACTTCCCGTTGTTACTACAGCCATTTTTCATTAATATAAGGAATATTACAGAAGATTTGGAAAATAAAAGAATATATCCATCATCCCACCATCTTAAGACAAGGACTGTTACCATTTTTATATAATTATTCAGAATTTTTAAACATTTTTGATTATCTGGGTATACCTAAGTCTACATTCCTTTTCTATGTGGTTGTATAACCATCTTTTTTTTTAGATAATTCTAAAATAATTCAATGTGAGACTGCCACTTCTACTTATCTCCTTACTGGACAGCTGTTCAGTGGCAGAGTGACAGGGCTGCGCACCTACACGGGCCCACCGCAAAGCTCGGGGACCCACTGCGCAGCCTGTCTGCAGCCCCACCGCACACCACCCCTCCTGCCCGCGTGGCTCCTCGTCCTTTAGTTCCTACGCTCTCTTTTAGGAAAAGACAGAAGTGACAGAAATAGAAAGATGATAGCTCTTAGGAACCAAATTTTATGGTTAAAAATATTGTTTAACCCTACACACACACATATATATATATACACACACACACCATATATATATACACCATATATATACACACACACACACACCATATATATATATATATATATATGTTTTAACTATAGCTGATTTAACAATTTCATGTAAATTACCTCGATACCCTAGGGACAGACTGTCATGTGCTCTTTTGGGTGCTTTCTGCATGTCAGCCCCACCTCTGCCACTCCTGATGCCTATGCCCCCGCCCACTCCCAATTGGACTTACCAAGTAAAACACAAAGCTCAGATAGGCCACACTGATCACAGCTGCCACCACATACAATAGCATGTGCCCTAGATCCTGGACGTAAGTCACGACAAAGTACATGTTGATGCAACAGATGATAAGGACCAAGATCCCGCCTGCAATCCTCCAGCCTCTGTAAAAGAATCAGCATAGTCACTAGCAGAACGGTCTAACCTGTCCACAAACAGCAAGACACTGTGTCTTGTGGGGTACACAGCACAGGAGTAAGAAGCATTCCCATCCCTGAATGGGTGTGGCCCAGTGGACTAAGCGCCAGCCTGCAAACCGCTGGTTCAATTCCTAGATAATGGCACATGCCTGGGTTGCAGGCCAGGTCCCCAGTAGGGGCGCACAAGAGGCAACCTTGTGCGCCCAAAACACATTAATGTTTTTATCCCTCTTTCTCCCTCCTTTTCCCTCCCTAAAAAACAAACACATAAATAAATAAATAAATAAATAAATAAATAAATAAATAAATAGAAAAAGAAGTGTTTCCAGATAGGCATGCTCCCCTTCCTGGGAATATGCCCATGCCTTTGCCTCTCCCTCTTTTTCCCTCTCAGGTGTGCATCTGCCAAAATCTAAGCGACCCCATGAGACTTGCAATCACAGAGCCATGGGCAGCAGCTCCTCCTGGGCTCACCCCCTGAACCTGTCTCCAAGGCCCTCTTTTCTCTGACTCCCCAGGGAGCTAAGGCAGCCCCGCCTGGGCTCTCCTGGTGTTTCTTACATCCTAAGCCCTTCCTTGTTTCACTGTCCCCAACTTTAATAAATGTACTTTCAAAATAATGAATAAAAAGAACTGAAAAATTGTTCTTAACATGTCCCAGATGTGGTTAAATGAGCCTAATTAGACACTGAGACGGACAAAGGGAAAAAATGCTATCAGATAACTTCTATTACTTAAGCCCCTAGAAATGCAACCTAAAAACAGAACAAGTAATGAGTCTCTAGAGATGCATGAAGTCATTTCAACTACCCTCATACCCTTTTCAGATGTATATGAAAGGTGTAAGTTCAAACCTCTTATTCAGATCATTAACGTGGAACTAAGATGCTTTACACTTCCACAGTGGAAGCTAAAGAGTTAAAGCCCTAAAAGCTACTTTCTCCCCCAGCAAATAAAAAACATCCTTGCCTTCCCTCACTCCATTCACAGTCTCCATTTTCTAAGCCAGAGATTGAGGGGGCAGCACGAGCACCCACCTCACAAACCCCTGTGTGACTCCCTCTTTACTGGCCTGTTTGATAAAGATCCCCTGCCCCCCACAGCTTTGGGGAACTGGGAGGTGTTCACTCACATTCCATTGGCAAAGTCACTCATTACTGGCCGCAAGCTCGTAAAGGTGAGGATGGGTATGAGAGCAAAGGGAAGCTGGAAAAAAAAACAACTAAGATCAGACGGGGCTACCGGGGGGCCTTGTATCACCCCAGAGAGCAGCACCGTTAGTGAAAGGGAAACACAGACCTTGCCTCATCTGCTCCATGAGAAATTATGCTATCATCCCAAATGTTCAAGCATCACACTGAAATCTGTACAGCTACCATTAAACTAGCATCAGTAATGATCATATGTGTCTCTACAAACATTTATACCTGCCTTGTCTTATCCTGCTTAGAACCTACGAGTGTCCTACGTGTCATCTAATATTTGCCTGGCTTGCCCTGACTGGTGTGGCTCAGTGGACTGAGTGCCAGCCTAGGAACCGAAGGGTTTCCGGTTTGACACCCAGTCAGGGAACATGCCTGGGTTGTGGGCCAGGTCCCCGGATAGGGGTGTTTGAGAGGCAGCTGACTGATATATCTCTCACCCATTGACATTTTTCTCCCTCCCTTCCCCTCTCTCTAAAAGTAAATAAATAAAATCTTTAAACAAAATATTTGCTTGGCTTGAACAATAACTTTGTGTTCTAAATAAATTATAGCTTATAATTCCCATTCAACAGGCTTTAAAAAAACCCCGAGACGTTTTAGATGCCAGGGACTTCACATGTTGTACATTCACTGCAGACCGAGGCCATGCTTCTTCCTCTAAAATTTCCCCGGCAGCTGGCATGAGGCACAGAGCCTAAGGGCAATGCACAGTGCTGCCTGACGAAATGCGATGTGAGTTTTCCCCGCTCCCCTCCGTACCTGTAAGCTCTGCAGGACATTGAGGAAGTCATTCATCCCCGTGAGATGTTCTACGTCTTGAAAAACAGCAACAAGCAGAGTGGGGATAATGGCAATGGAGCGGGTCAGAATCACTCGGGCGAAGCGTGACCATCTTAGGTTCAGGAACCCCTGAAAGAAAACACAGAGGCAGGATGAATGCCTGGAACAGGAAACTAAAAGGGTTTGGAGGGGCTCGGGCAGACCGGAGAAGCGTGGGATCAATAAGGAACAAAAGGGCAGTTTCCTCTCGTCTTTACCAGTCAGAACGGCACGTACCTCCATGACGAACTGGCCCGAGTAGGTTCCTGTCATGGTGGAGCTCTGCCCCGCGGCCAGGATGCCCACCGCCCAGATGTAGAGGGCAGCGGGCCCGAAGAAGCAGCCCAGGACAACACCCTGGGGAGGCACGGGAGAGTGTGCGTCAGTGAGATGCGCCGACGACCCCCAGCACTGCACTGCTCCCTGCTCTGCTGGGCACCCGGCTCCCACGTGCAGCGCACTGTCCCAGAAGCTCGCCTCGGGTCCTACCCTCATCTGAAAAGCTTTCAACCTGAACTTGGTTGGATGGTTCCTCGTTCCTCAGCCTAGTTCTTTTTTCACTTCATGCTCCTGAAGCCTTCATCTTTAACCTATAGCTTAAATATATATACATTTTAAAGTCTATACTACATTTCCCAAATTATGTTGCTAACACACTGCTTTAGAAGGTAACATGAGCCCTGACCAGTGTGGCTCGGTGGGCCGGGCGCCGTCCCACAAAGCGGAAGGCCGCCAGTTGATTCCCAGTCCGGGCACCAGCCTGGGTTGCGGGTTCATCCCAGGTCAGAGCGCGGGTGAATGGCAAGCAATTGGGGTTTCTCTCCCTCTCTTTCTTTCCCCTCTCTCTCAAAATAAATGAATAAAATCTTCAAAAAAAAAAAAGATAACAGAGTGAAAATGTCAGATAATTTTGGGAAGTGCCACATATAACTGACTCTTGGAGGTTCAGAATGTAAGCGAGGCCCCAGTGAAGAGCACTTTACCAGGTATACTTTCTATGATCACCCCAATTAACACCCTGTAGAACACGGTACTATCAACACAACTTTGGGAACTGCTGAAACAATTCATTCGTTTAGCTGATCCTCTATTCTCCTATGTAGTCCAAAATGCTTTTCTAGCATCTGGACCTCTGAAATAAATGACACCCCAAAGAAGACATACTCAACTCTGAAGTGAACCCACAGAGAAGACCAGACACTATGTGAAGGATATCGCCCGAGGCAAGGAACACCAGTGTGAACAGGCTCACCCCTTTGTAGATGTCCACGGCCAGCGTTGAGTTGTCGTCGGGGAAGAGGTGGGTGTGGGGACTGCTGCTGTTCCTGCAGACTTCAATCTGGAAAAGAAAGCGGTTTCAGGGCAACTTTTATTTTCAAGGCAAGGACTAGGAAAGAGGTCTCCTACACGTCACTCACAAGTCATCCCTGAGACACGGCCTGCAGGTAAAACACTGGACACAGGCTGCGATGGGCCAAGATGGGCTGCAGGTACCACTCGCACTCCCCCTCCACAATCTTTCTGTGCCCTGTGTCATCACAGTTATTTACTGCATCAGTGTGCACTGCTGGGTCATCTCAAATAAGAGAGCCCTTAGTCAGGCTCTGAGGATGAGAGGACACCAGAATAGGGAGTTGGGAGTCCTTAGTCAAAGCAGCACCAGGAGTCTGAGGCACTACAGGTGGGAAGCAAAGTGGTGATGGAAACTAGACAGGCCCTGGCCAGGTAGCTCGTTGGTTAGAGTGTCATCCTGATACTCCAAGGCTGAGAGTTCTATCCCTGGTCTGGCACATACAAGAATCAACCAATGAATGCATGAATAAGTGGGACAACAAATCAGTGTTCCTCTCCCTCTGTCAAATCAATTTTTAAAAAGTTAAAAAAAGAAAAACAAACTAGATAGGCAATCAGGAACTGAGAAGACAGAGAAGTAAAAAACAACACAGTTTGTCCCAGCAACAGTTTCTGTTTTGTCTGCTGACTCCTCCCAACCTGCCCTCACCACCAAAGGCAGGAATGGCAAGCCAGCAGCTGGTAAACAGGAAACAAAGGGCCAAGCAGGCATGAGGCTGCAGGAGGCAATCTTTCATCTAAGTGATCTCCCTTATCAGCCAAAAGCAAGGAAAACGGTCTGGCTGGGTCGGCCCCAGACTGCCCACCCTGCCCAGGGTGGAGGCCCCAATCTCTTTCCCCTGTGCCCCGGTCACTGTCGTATTTCCCAGCCCATTCCAGCCGTCACAGTATGCTCATGGTCACCACTACTGGGGACCCTGGCCTACTCACCACCTGCTGGTTGGTCTTCCAATAAAATGCTTCGGCAAAGACTGAGACGACGAAGACATTGATGATGAAGGAAACAAAGAGAGCAATGCAGGACTCGATGAAAAAGTACTTATTGGCTTCTCGGACCTCTTCCTTTTTGGCTCGGTTTACCTGTCTGGACTGGAGAGATAATAGTAGCAGTCATTTTTTTTTTACTTTTTGGAACAAGTTTCCTTGTAATATTTCATGAGTTTAGAGACAACCAAAGACTCAGAGGACAAACAATGGACCCGATGAAATGTGGGAGAAACCACTCACATCCTCATTCACTGAGTAAGAACGTCATGACCCCTGGATGGCATTACACATTCCTCAAATGGGCAGGAGTAATGAAGTGACTACTGAGCGCTCAGGTATTGTGGCTGGAAGAACCACAAAACCTGCCCTAAGAAATGTATAACCTCAAGTATAAAGGTCTTTGAAATCTCCGAGCAAACAGCTGTGTAGGACTGACTGGTAGAAGGATGGTTGGGCTCTTCACTCCTGACCTCCCTGGGGCCGCTCAGGGTGTTGAGATTAAAACACAAGAGACTGGGTGCACTTTCACACCTTTTATGAAGAACTTCAGTCCCAGTTTCTCTCCAGGGGGTTAGTTATCTCTGGTCATAAACCAGAGTCCAAGTGTGTGGAGTTTATAAATGTCCAACCACGGAAAAATACCTTGCTCCTTCGGGGCTGTAACGGTTGTAAACTAAGTTATGTGTCCCTTTCAACTAAAGGCACACATCCCATGACCTACCCAGGAGGCCACTGGGACAAAGGCCTCGCTCACCTTGACTAAGGCAGAATGCAGGTACATGTTGTGTGGCATGATGACAGCTCCCACGATGCCCACGGCCTGCTGCACCTGTGGGGTGCCACAGTCGGAACAGGACGGCACAAACATGCCCTTGAGGACGTCACTCTGGTTGGGCCTCACTGTGATGTACTGCACACCAACACAACAATGGTTAGCCTCGACTGGAGCCCGACACTGAAGGAGCAACGGCACTAGGAAACACCCAGCACCCCTTCCTGCTTTCCTCACAACCCCGCGTTCTTCAACCACCACCGACGATAGTGAGGAATAAGGAACCATCAAAACCCATGCAGCACAAGGAGCCTGCTGCCAAGGTCAGAGAATTCAACACCGGGGCACCTGGATATTTTACATCATCTTTTAGATATGCAAAATAGATATAGAGAGAATGCAATTAATATTCTAAAGATATAAAATGGCTGCTCAGGACCTTATTAATATTAATCTCACAATAACTCCTATGAGACAGACCCGAGACTATAGTCAATTCTTAATTACCCACACTTATGCTCCTGCTCACCTAGTCATCTAAGTATCGCTGTTTGCCTCTAGCACAAGCTGACTCATTCATAAACACTTTTCCCTGGTTCAGCATTTCTCTTGAAAGCCTTAGACCAAACTATATAAACTACCCCATAATCTAATCTGTATCTATTATAATCTAATCTGTAGATTAGATACATTGATAAAAGTCTAGCCAGGCCAATAAACAGAATCAGTTAAACTGGACACAGAAAGGTGCCATTACTGCACACAGCGATGCTGATTCCCGGAGTGTGTGGGGAGGGCACGAGCAGGAAGCAGCCACTGTACCCTCTACAGTTCCAACACAGACACAGTTCAAGCTGCAGCTGGGACACACCAGAATGAGCAAGAACAGACCCCTGTAAGTTAACATTCAAGGATCACCCTGTAACATCCTCTCTAACCCTCTCCAAAGCTGCTCTGTTGCCGAGATGGGCAATTTTGAACCAGGGGGTTGTCTGGAAGGTCCTAGAGAGTCTAGTCATTTTTGACACAGAAGTCCCTGCAGATCTTCCTGGATACTACTAGTCTTTGCTATAGATAATATTCCTTCAAAACTGGCCCAAGGCTTAATTGGCTTTTTCTTTCTTTTCTTCACCCCCCACCCCCACCCATGCATTTACTTTTACTAACATTTTTTATTTTATGCTGCTTTACTTCTGGGCCCTAAGTTTTTGTTTCTTCAGTTTCTTCCAGGATATCTTATGCTTCTGTGCAACCTCCTGTTCTGGTTTAGGAACAACCTGCTTTCTCAGCAGGGCCCTCTCAGTGTGGCAGGGAGGGCTCCCGTGTGGGCGAATCCGCCCATGGGCTCTGCCAGTTCTGGGCCGCATCTTGGGAGCTTTGTTCACCAGGATGTGCTCCAAGACCACAGACTCTACACCTAAACCCTTAAGCTCTGCATTGCTCTGCATTTTTAAGCACATGCAGCCAGAAGTCAGCACTCTTTCTGGGCCACTGGCCCCGTGTCCAACCCGTTTAGCCTGGACACACGCACCAACTCCACCGCTGTCACGACGGAACGGCGCACATCGCTTCTGCAAAGTGACAGCCTTCAGACACTTGATGGCGTCTCTGATCTGCAAACCCCTGACGGCCAGGGCAGCCTCACGGGTGTTCTTACAGTGAACGCAAAGATCTGAACCTCCTTATCTGCATGATTTTGCACAGTTCTGGGTCAAGTGAATGGCGAACTGTTTTCAGAGGTCACCTCAGGCCACTAACAAGGAGAAGAAGCAACTGGCTTTTTCTGAGCACAGGCAGTACAATCAGACCACCCTAGCATTATTCTCTTTTATAATAAAGGCAAAAAAATGTTTTGTTTATTTTACAAAACTAATGAATAACCTGGAACACTTGCCTCATATCCAAATGTGAGGGCCATAACAGTGATGAGAAAGCCAAAAAATGCTTCCAGCTTCCGCAGACCTAAAGGGGGAAATGCAGCAGTGAGTTCGCAGGAGACAGGCTTCCCCGCCAGCCACAGGACGGGGAAGCGGCTTCTTTGTCTAACCCCTCCGTCCCCGCTCTACTTACCGTATTTGTCCAAAAAGAGAAATACGAAGGTATCTGCAATGGTGATGAGTACTCCACCCCACAGGGGAACCCTGCGTCGGAGATAAGAAATGGGCGTTAGAGGAAAGAAAGGAAACATTGAGAAGCACTTTCTTCCCCACAGCCCTCCATACAAGCAACACTGGGAGAAGCAAGGACTTGTGGGAGAGGAGGCAGTGCAGGAGGTCAGGCCTCGGGCAGTTTTGGCTCACAGCAGCCACTGAGTAATAGTCACTCAAACCTGACTGTCTACTACGGCAGACACTTAGGGTGTAAAGCTGAAAGGAATGGGTCTTACCCCTCAAGGGACTCACTGTCTAGTGGGATACCCTGACATGAAACTAAATAACTGTAATACACAGTAATACACAAATAAAAGACACACCGCACAACTGAAGCACATATAACCCGACACAAGAACGTGGGGGTGCAGAGCCCACGTCTGCCAGGGGAGAGGAAGGCGGTCCCAGGCTGGTCCCACCGGAAATATAATAAACTTGAATCTTGAAAACGGAAGACAAGTTGGGTTTTTGTTCTTACATTTGCTTTAAAATCTAGCAAAACACTGATTACTCTGCACAGGGAAGCCCCCTCACCTTCCTATGGACAGGAGATTGATGGCAATGGCCGAGCCAATGACTTCCTGCATGTCCGAGCCGATGATAGCCAGCTCCACCATCAGCCACAGGATAATTCGTGGGACCTGCACACCAAGCAGAAGGACATGGTTCTAATGAGTCATTTCTAAGAAGCTCGCCCAAGTTTGGAAATCACATTTTGGAACGGGCCAATATAAAGCCCTCTCTGAGCCTCTGGTCTAGAGATTAAGTGCCAGCATGGGGCCCCGCCGGGGGCCCCGTCGCCGCACCGCAGGCCCTGGCTAGAGAGGGCAGGGCTGCTCTCATGTGGCTGTGCTCATGCATCAAGGTCTGGGCAGCCACCCAGACACGGACCGCGCCGGCCAGAGGCGGCAGGACCAAGGGCCCCGAGTGTCCGGGAGGCAGCTGTACAGACGGGGTGCCAAAGGGGCCAGGGTAAACTGAAAAGTAATTACTAGTAAATCCAAAGGTCCTGCCACAGATGGTTTGCTGACCCTGGTTTCTTCTCTTTTCTTTCCATTCAAGAGAGGAAAAGAATTTCCATTCATTAATTTCCACTTAATTCCCTGCCTAAAAACAATCCTGAAAGTCTGAAGGGGGAATCGCCCTGGTTGGTGTGGCTCAGTAGATGGAGCGCCACCTGGGAACTAAAGGGTCCCCACGCCTGGGTTGCGGGCCAGGTCCCTACTAGGGGGCATGAGAGAAGCAACCAGTGGATGTGTCTCTCACCCACTGCTGTTTCTCTCCCTCCCTTGCTCTCTCTCTAGAAGTAAATAAGTAAAATCTTAATTTTAGAAAAAAGGATGCTGATATGGTCAAAATATTGTTCAGGAGGGAATAGAAAATGACCACAGAAGAAAATATCCATCCTGACTTCAGCTAAGGAGACAAAACAAATGGGAAAAGGCTGAGGTTGTCCTTTTGTTTCTTAAATGATTTTGAGAGACAGGAAGGCAGAAGGGATGGTGCGGGGGTGGGGGGAGATTTGTTGTTCCACTTATCTATGCGCTCACTGGTTGACTCTTGTATGTGCCCTGACCTGAGACTGAACCCGCAACCTAGGTATACTGATGCTCTAACCAACTGAGCTACCTGGCCAGGGGCAAGGTCTGACTTAATGTAACAGGAAAGCAAGTGAAAAAGGACAACTATGCGAAGGGACTCAGGGCAAAGCGGTGGCATTGGTGCTGTGCAACAAAACAGCCAACTACTCTGGCCAAACAGTACAGGCAACAGACAGATTTAGTTCACGCTGGCTCACTGAGGCCAGAACAAGAACACCGCCAGGTATCTGCCACCCACAAATCTGCCACAAAAACAACTGTTAAGATAATGAAAGAGAAACTAAAAGAAATGATAAGCTACCAAGGTTCTCTTCTGAGAGGCATATAAGAAAAGAAAAAAAAAAAAGGATACCTTCTTACAGCCCGGAAAGGAAATTAGACATTTAGGCTAAACCAGAGCGGCTCAGCCAGACCTGACCCAGAGGCGAAGCCTGGCCGGAGCTGCCTCCCAGACATGGGCCGCGCTGGCCGGAGGCGGCAGGACCAAGGGCCCCGAGTGTCCGGGAAGCAGCTATACAGATGGGTGCCAAAGGGGCCAGGGTAAACGGAAAAGTAATTACTAGTAAATCCAAAGGTCCTGCCACAGATGGTTTGCTATAAGGCAGAGACTGTTTTTGAATTGAGGAAGTCCAACAGAAAGAAAACACACAGAATGCAAAGCGACGGGCTGACCGCACATACACATGGACGCGCTCAGCGGGCAGCCCACCCCTGGACGGGGCACTACGAGATGCCACACGGCAGAGCGAATGGTTATGTTCGCTCAACAGAACTTGTCTAAGGAAATTTTCCGGAAAAAAGTGAATCTCAAGTTAGATTTTTAAGGAGCGTAGAAACGTGTCTGGGCAGCAAGAAGGGGCTAGAGAACATCCCTTGGGACTCCCGGTCTTCGGGGCCACGGACCCCCACGCCCTCACTAGTGTGCAGCAGCGGGACCAGCACACACTGCCTGGTACACAGGTTCCCGTGACGTGAGTGACAAACAGGACGGTGCGCTGCTCACCTTGGGATACTGACGGTGACACACTTCGGCAAGGTGCATCCCAGTGACCACTCCCAGCCTCGCCGCCAGGCGCTGTAGCAGGAGCCCCACGATGGTGGCCAGCAGAAGAACCCAGAGCAGCTAGAGAAGAACAAACCCAGCACAGCACTCACTAGACAGCCAAGGGGCTGCCTGGGTGCCTGGCGATGTGAATGGGAAACTCTGCAACCAGGGCAGAGCCCAGGTCAGGGCCGAATGACCTGAGTTCTGTGTCAGGGGCTGCACGCAGCCTGGTATGTCTCCTGTGCCTCTCTGAGCCTTGGTTTCTCCCATCTGCAGCTTCCCCTTTATTCGAGGAAATTATGGGGGTGAAATAAAATAAAAAACAAGCGGGAAAGTGCTTTCCACTGAAGGGTCCCTGCCAGTGAAGTCCCCGCCTGTAGGTCCAGAGGCTGATATCCGCAGGCAGAGAAGCGGAAAGGATGTGGAAGTGGGCCGTGTGCGTTCCAAAGGGACACAGGTGGGACTGGGTGTTTACCTTAAACCCAGCCACTGCTCCAGACTGCAGATCCGATTCGATGTTGCCTGGATCCAGGTAGGCAATGCTCATAAGAAAGCCTGGTCCCGTGAAAGCCCAGAGTTTACGAAAGCTAAAGCACGAGTACTACAGGAGAAGAGAGAGAGAGAGAGAGAGAGAGAGAGAGAGAGAGAACTGATTATCACCTCCCACTAATTATCTGTTTTATCACATAGAAAACCCAAAACATCACCCTCACTAGAACAAAGGATTTAGGATGTTGGAACGTGGGTGTGCCCAAGTTTCACTTCCATCTTACCCGCTTCTTATCAGTCAGCTGGCCACCTCCCTACCCAAGCAAGAGCCCCTTCCCTGCCCTGCTCTTTTCCATCAGCCGGACACACAACGCCAGTCCCTCTGGGCCCAAGCACGACCCAAGGGGGACAAATGCCATTGTAAAAAAGGAACATAAAACTCAAACTTCCTTGATTGAAGAATGCTCACTAAGACAACTTGGCAACTGTTTCCAAGGCCCTCGTTTCCCTTAACAGTGTCTAGTTATTCTGATGACAAACATTCAAATATTCAGTCTCGAGAAATGGCTTGCCAAAATCAGACCCGAGGCCACGGTCCTGGGCTGTGGGGCAGACCTTCCACTCATGTTCTCCCTACACAGCAGCTTTCTCCTCCAAGGGCCTGCCACTAACCTCCTCCTCAGGAACGGCAATCTTCTCATCAAAATAGGTGGTGAAGGGCTCATTCGAGCTCCCGGTGGACTGCGGGAGGGAGGAGTCGCTGTAGGCAGGGTTGATGGCACCAAGATGGGCCAAGTCCCCATGGTCCTCAGAAGCATCATCTAAATGAACAGATTTGAAAAGAATTTTTTAAATGAATAAAATATACTAACGGTTCATCTTCAGTAATACTGAAATGAAATCTTTTTAATACCCTAAAGGAACAAGGCCAACCCGACTGTACCTCAACTTATTTCCATATTTCACTTTTATTGGTATTTTTAATAAATTAATTTATTATTGACTAAGCTATACATTCACATGACTGAAAATCTGAGAAATACAGAAGAGCTTATGGTATAAAAAGCTCCCTCTTACCCCCTCCCCCAGTCGCACAGCTCCCGGTCAGCGTTACCACTGACCTCACAGTGGTTTTCCTGCTTTCATACTTCTATTCCCACTTGGCAATTTTAGAACCATTTCATCTTCTTCTAAAAAAACTAATGTCTAGGGCTCAAAATACAACATCTCTAGATGAGCCTCACTGCTAGCCTAAAATCCTAACTTTTAGAAGAAAGAAACCGGGTCAGTCTAGTGGCCACCCTCCCAGTGTTTGGCAGGACTCACGCAAAGAAACATCCCTGGGCATCACGCTTCCCTTAGGCTCCTCAAAAAACGTGGCAGTTGCAAAACTCTGCTGCATTTCAGGCTAAAATCTGAAGCTGCAGGGAAAACCGCCACGCAGGAACCCCTCTGCCTCCTGACTAAGGCCTGCAGTAAGGAGCTCCGGGTCACAGGGTGACTGACCTCATGACAGGAGGACTCATCTGAGGCTGGTAAGTCAGTGTTTCCCCGAGGCTGGCATTTTGTGGTTAATATTAATGCAGGGAAGCAGAAGGGGGAGGGACTGGAAGAAAAGGGCTAATCTGCCAGAAAGATACAAAATCCAGTTTGCTGTAGCCATCAAATGTCTATTTCAAGCCATGAAGCTCTCATTTCAGTGTTTCCAAGAAATCCTCACAACTTCCAATTAAAACAAAACAAAACAAAAAAACAAAAAAAAAAACAAGAACTAACCCGTAAGTGGCCCTAACTGATTTTTTAACATTATGAAAAAGAAGTGGAAATCCTAAAGAGGAAACTGAGAATCAGGAAGCGTTGGTCACAGCGGCCCAGGAGCTTTAACTGAATACACAGCACGAGGTGCACTCCCAGCAGTCTCCAGCTCCACACACATCTGAGACGCCGTCGGCAACCACACCGGTCTAGAGGTTTTTACGACAGGTCTGCGGACACTGCCTTCGCAAGCATCACTGCTGCGGAAACTAAACTTGCAGCTAATCTTGGCCCATCTCAGACTGGAAACAAGATGAGGCAGGCTTCTGTGGTTACAAAGCCATTTTCATTCACAGCCTAAGGTGCCAGATGGTGACTCCTGTGCGGAGCAGGTCTCCATAAAGGTTCTGTTGGCTAGGGAGGAGGAAATGGGGGCAGTTTTGTTGGACTAGACAGCGAAAAGGGAAATATGGTACCCTTAGACAGTAACTCAAAAACTATAAATTACCATCTGGTGTCTTCTGTTCAGGACCCAGCACCATGGTGTTCTTAGAATAGGATTCTGGAAAGTAGAAAAGGGAGGGAGAGGAATTAACAAGAACAAACTAACAAGTTCAAAAACAGCATTTTGTACTCTGTACAACCTAACCCCTATTATATGAAAAGAATTATTCTTCTACTGGATTAGATAACCTTGAAAATAATTACAGTTTTCATAGTATGAGTAAGAGATATTTAATAAAAAATGTAAGTCTTAATCATGTTTTTGCTGGCAAGACTTCAAAACCAAACTGAAGCAAACCGGATTTCAGGAAAGTAGGCAAGTGCCTTTTCCTTTAGAAGCAGGCGTCTATGAATGATTTCGCACCAGGTTCCCACCACGGTGCACTGAGTGGTGGGCACAGCACGGCCCCCTTTCTGGCCATGCCCGAATTCCCAGAACTAGGACTCTGCACCAAACCGGTTCCAATGTGCAAGGCAAATGCCTTTAAAAAAAAAAAGACTTTATTTATTTGTTTTTAGAGAGAGGGGAAGGAAAGGAGAAAGAGAGAGACAGAAACATCAATGTATGGTTGCCTCTCACACCCCCCCCTCCTGGGGACCTGGCCCGCAGCCCAGGCAGGTGCCCTGACCAGGAATCAAAGCACGTTTTGGTTCACAGGCCAGGGCTCAGTCCACTGAGCCACACTAGCCAGGGCCAGGCAAATGCTTTTTAATAAGCTCCCACACAGAGGCTGTTAGGCAATCACCCAGTCTCTGCTGTGCCTCCAGTTTAACCCAAATTTAAAACCAGACTGATTTCTCACAATTTCTTAGTTTTTTATTTTTTATTTCTTTATTGATGTAAGAGAGAAAGAGGAAGGGAAGGGGGAAGGGGGGAGAGAGCTACACACACACACACATACACACACATCGATTTGTTGTTCCACCCACTCGTGCACTCGCTGGTGGATTCCTGCCTGTGCCCTGACCTGGGATTCAGCCCCTTAGCGCATCCTTGGTATATGGGGAGGACTCTCTATCCAACCGAGCTACCCGACCAGGGCTATGGGTTTTTAAGGGCAGAGATCTATGACTCACTGACCTAACAATTTAAGCTTGAGGAATAGAGCAAAGAAATAAAAAGGAGTCAGAGGGTCAAGCTGCTAAATTATTAACTCCAAGTAGGCTGAGATATAAAAAAAAAAATTATTCCTGTTTTAACTGACTCCAGGAACTCAACCCTTTGGAGTTCCTGGCCCTACCTGAATACAGTATGCACTGTGCCTTTCATGCCTCCAGGGAGCCACCTGAATGACCTCGAAAAGAAAGCGTCCCACTCTCTAAACCACTGGACAGCTGAAGGTTACCATCTTGGACCAAGGTGGGGGCTAAGAATGCATAATGATTCTCCTCAAGAATGTGCCTTGCACTATAAAACTCTCAAGACTTTTCTTTCTGCTTGGGAGCACTCCTGGTACTGCCTAGTAGTGAGGGGGCTCTGACTGGAAATGAATGACAAAGATTTATGCAAGGGTCTCATGCTTGGATTTTCTGGAAAGGTGGGGCGAGCACCTCACCAGCACAATGGTAGTAGAGGGCCACAGATCCCCAGGCTCACTCACGTCCCCGAAGAGAGACTTCAGGCATGGCGTTTCAGGTCTCACCCCCAGCCCCTCGACAACTGGGAGGGGAAACCGAGCACGGTCCTCCTCTCCCCTCCCGGCGTGCAGAGAGAGCTAGGCATGGTCTGCAAGGTGCCAGCACTTCTCTTAGTCCGGCAGTGAGCAACCTGTGGGGATGAGGCAGTGCCTGAAATGTCCCACTTTCTGTTGGGGTAAGTTCAGCTGTGGGGGAGGGGACTTAACAAGCCCATTTGGCCACAGATCTATGGTGTATTGTCCAGTCAACCCCACCAACAAGGCTGATTTAAAATTTTTAAAGATTTTATTTATTTATTTTTTAGAGAGGGAAGGGAGGGAGAGAGAGAGAAACATCACTGTGCGGTTGTTGGGGGTCATGCCCTGCAACCCAGGCATGTACCCTGACTGGGAATCAAACCTGCAACACTTAAATTTTGATCTACCGATTAAGGAATCTAGTTCTCAGTCAATTCCCAATTCAGAAGGGGAAAGATGAGGTAACATTTCTTGTTAACAGCCCCCCTTAAATCCCACTAATTACTATATATACTACTAAGAAAGGTATAAAGCCTCCCCTTAGCTATCTTCTACTGCTTACTTAAATCATCTTTTCCCACTCTTGTCCCTTTGTTCTTCCTAACTGAACAGTCTTCCACTTAGTTTTAGGTAATCTAGCTACCCACATATTCTATACTATATCAATATTATAGAATTAGAGAATTCAGACCCAAAGGGGGTTTTAGGTTTCATCTCTTTTCTGGGATGTAAAACATACAACCACTTGCTAAACTGGAAAACACTTTTCACCTCTGCACTAACCAATGCCCAGTGTTCTGTTATGATGTACAACCAGCCACGGCCCTCCTACCAGGCTCTGGGCCGCCAGACGGCCAAACAGCAGCCAACACGCCCCAGTAACACCGACTCGACCCACCCCCTCTGAGCAGCTACAACAGCTCCCAACCCAACTGGGATTTACTATCTGCTGACTCCGCTGCAGCAGCCACTTAGCTTCCAATCGCAGCACAGCCCCTTGGCTCCAACCAGGGCCTCTGAACTTTTATTTTACACGTAATTCTAAGAAGCCAGGTACTCAGGGTATCCGAACTGACAATAACTTAGAAACCACAAATCAGACCTGGAACTAAGGCTCCTAAAGGAAAAGGTCTCGGGCCAAGTGATATGAGACAAAGAGACCTTCCTTATGTATTATCATTAAAAGAATAGCTTGAGTTATCATTAAGAACAACTCAAGTTTCTTAGCTGTGGCCTACTCACCAAAAACTGATTAAATTAAATTACTTTGCAGTGATGATATCCTATTTAAGAAGACATGGAAGTGCCTTATACATTGGAGGAAGATTCCTACCCTAAACAGGCTACTGAACAGATTAAAAAAGCAAACAAATGACACAGTAGTGTGTCTTCCCCAAGCCTGTGGTCAGTAAAGTGACAGTTAAATACCGGGTTGGCTGAAAGTCCATTTAGTTTTGTCCGTACAATGGCTCTAGTGGTGCTTCATGGTCTCGAACTTCATTTGAAACAGTTCTGTTAGAATGTATTTTGACAGCCATCATATCAGCATGCAGTTCAAAAAACTTGTCAAAATTGGTGATTTTTTGTGCAGCCATTTTAATATTGAGGATGGAAGAAAATACACAACATTTTCGGCATATTACACTCTATTATTTCAAGAAAGGTAAAAACACAACTGAAAGACAAAAACAAAAAGATTTGTGCAGTGTATAGGGAAGGTGCTGTGACTGATGGAACACGTCAAAAGTGGTTTGTGGTTTCTTGGTACAACGACATTTTGGCCAAATAACTCTTTGTTGTAGGGCTGTCGTATGCCTTGTAAGATGTTTAGAAGCACCGCAGTCTCTACCCACTAGAAGCCAATAGTGGGAGCTAGCCAACATACTCAAAATACCCAAATCAATAAAGTTATTTGCGAAAATAAAAAATGTGTCTTTTACTGAAAAAAAAAAAAAAAAACCCATAATGGACTTCTTGGCCTACCTAATAATAGCTTTAGAGAGAAATTTTTTTTTTTAAATTTTTTATTGATCATTTTAGAGACAGAGGAAGGGGGGGGAGAGTGAGACAGACAGACAGACAGACAGACATAGATTTGTGGTCCCACTTATTCATGCATTCATTATATGTGCCCTGACTGGGGATCAAATCCACAACTTTGGTGTCATGGGGACAACGCTGTAGACAAATGAGCTATCCGGCCGGGGCCAGAAATACTTCATGTTAAAAATTTTATTAATTAGCCCTGTCTGGGGTGGCTTCATTGGTTGGGCATCATCACACAAACCAAAAGGTCGCTGGTTCAATCCCTAGTCAGGGCATGTGCCTGGGTTGCAGGCCTGGTTCCTGTCAGGGGGCGTGTGAGAAGCAACAGATCGATGTTTCTCTCCCGCTCTTTCTCCCTCCCTTCCCCTGTCTCTAGAATAAATTTTTTTTAAATTTTATTTATTATTGTTAGTATTCTAACTGATTATTCCTATACTAATTACATACTGGGCCAATAATATAAAAAGTCTGGTCCTCTCTCTGAAATCTCAGGAATGTATTATTCCAAGAGAAAAAATGGATTCTAGATTCCAACTTTCTCATCAAACTTTTCATCAGCAAACGACCACCCCACTGCCTGCCGTGTGCACAGAGCATGACTGGGGCAGCGAGCAGACAGGGTCGGTTACGCCTGGTATGCTCGCCTCACAGTATTGAAGTCTCCATGAAAACGTAAGACACGTATGGAAGCAGTAAGTCAGACATTCTTTAGAGAAAGGTTATTTAGAAAGTTTCAGAGGTAGTAGAAGTGAGACTGCTAGGCTGCACAGGCTCAGGAAACCAGGTGGAGGCAGGAGGGGGGTGGGTGCAGGTGTGCTGCCGAGGGAGAGAGTGCCGCAGTCGATATTAACACAGTTTTGCTCTCTGAGGCCCCACCGCCAGGCCAGTAAGGAAAACGTGAAGCTGAGGTACAAGCAACCAGGATCAGCTCAGCTGGACCTTGACGATTGTGGCTGACACTGCTTTGATGTTCCAGGTCACCCCAGCCCTAAAGTATCACCTTTTCTCATGGCCAGTAAGTTTCACTCTATCAACAGCAATCAATGGAGAAAGTGGCACTCATATTTAAATGTAAAATAACTATTTTATTCCATTCCTTATCAAAAGTTGTAAGACTGTTTTACTGTAAAACATGCTAATAAAATCACATTTTCTATCTAAAATGTCAAAAATCTACACATTCTTTGACCCAGCAGTTCCACTTCTAAGAATGCATCCTAAAGAAACAGTCACAGGAGGGAGTATGTGCAAGGATGTTTCCTGCAGCACTGTGTAGTATCAAAAGCCTGGAGCATCAAAAACAACCAGGTATCAGCAGGAGACTGGTACACTATGGATATGCATGGGATGGGATGCCATGCAGCTATTATAAATAAGGCAGATCTACAGATATTAATAGGAAATAATATCCAAGATGTGTTGTCAAGTAAAAAACCCAATTTATAAAACAGTACGCTAAGCCCTGGCTGGCATATAGCTCAGTGGATTGAGCGCAGGCTGTGAACCAAAGCATCGCAGGTTCGATTCCCAGTCAAGGCACATGCCTGGGTTGCAGGCCATGGCCCCCAGCAACCGCACATTGATGTTTCTCTCTCTTTCTCTCTCCCTTCCCTCTCTAGAAGTAAATAAATAAAATCTTTAAAAAAAACAATACACTATCATTTATGTAGAAAAAAAGAAAAATATACACAAGGACACGTACATATTATTTCCAAAGGACAACGAAGAAGTAGGGAGCACAAATGAGGCCAGTAGCATGAAGACATCTCACTGAATATACACCACAAACCATGCTGTTCTTTAAAAAATTTTTTTACTGTGTGCATTTTTTTTTAATGTAAGGAGACGATATGGATTTCCTTCTTTTTTTCACTTACCGTTTACTTTTAATATTATTTTGTACTGATTTCAGGTGTACAGCATAGTGGTTAGGCAATCATATACTTTACCAACTGCCCTGATACTTCCAATATCCACCTGGCACTGTACACAGTTATTGCAATAATATTGGAATATTATTAACGATATCCCCTATGCTGTACTTTATATCCCTGACTATTCTGTAACTACCAATTTTTATTTCTTAATCCTGTCACCTTCTCCATCCAGCCCCACAGCCCTCCTCCCCTCTGATGGCTGTCTCTATTCTCTGTATCCATGAGTCTGTTTCAATTTTGTTCATTTTGTCTTTAGAGTCCACATGTAAGTGAAATCACATGGTATTTGTCTTTCTCTGACTTATTTCACTGAGCAAAATACCCTCTAGGTCCACCCATGCTGCCGCAAATGATTGGATTCACCTCTGTTCTTTCACAGGCAGAAGTAACAGATTATTTTTAATTAGCACAAAGCATGTATAAAACACTTCAAACTTGTATAAATGAATGAGTAACAAATAACCATAAAAACATAATTTCAAGAGTTTTTCTAATAATGTAGTCCTAAGAGAAACACATTTTAGGAAAAAAATTAATAAACATATACTAAAGAATTTAAAGAAGACAAACTCTAAACATTTAAAAAGTGAGAGTTCCGCCCTGGCTGGTGTGGCTCAGTGGATCAAGTGCTGGCCTGCAAACCAAAGGGTCGTGGGTTCGATTCCCTGTCAGGGCACATGCCTGGGTTGTGGGCTAGGCCCCCTGGGTTGCAGGGCATGTGAGAGGCAACCACACACTGATACCTCTCTCCCTCTCTTTCTCCCTCCCATCCTCTCTCTCTAAAAATAAATAAAATCTTTTTTAAAAAAATGAGAGTTCCCCAGTATCCTGATTGCACATGACTTTCTTGAGATATTAAGAGTTCAGTATACATCTTCACCCCATCAGTGTAATCCAGATGGCCCAACCCAACCTTTACTCTTTCCAGTCTAAGACTTGAATGAAATAATTGTCTCCTTGTTCCCAAGGAGGGGAAAGAGGAAAATTGTGGCTTTAGAATCATAATTGCTAAGTCAAGTGACTTGAAGTACCTCACTTAACTTCTCTGGGTCTTGAATTCCTCCTTTGATCAAATTCCTACCTTATTTTCATTTTTTTAAAATTTTATTTTAATCGTTGTTCAAGTACAGTTTTCTGTCCTTTACTCCCATCCCAGCCTACCCACCCATCCCTCCCCACCTTATTTTCATTCTTATCTGTCATGATCTCAGAGGCAGGTCTGCACTGCCTGTGCTGCATCTGGGTTCAGCCAAGTACTTGTTCCTGATGCTCTCACCCACCCACTGTTCTCTGGATTCACTTCTTAACAAAACCACCCATTGCTCTCTGGGCTCGCTTTTTAACAAACCCTGGGGACTCCCGCTGATAAAGCTTCCATGTTGGATCATTGGAGATCTGCAGCCTTCCCCTGGCGAGCATAATTCGAGCATATGGCGAGCATATATTCCCCTAAGCTTAATTTACTACCACTCTGCCTTAGAGCCCAAGTAGCCATGCTGTGAAGTAATGATTTGGGAGTTTCATCTGAATGCAAAGAATTAGAAGCCCAATCCTCAGGACAGCATTTCCTGACTCACTCTTAATTCGGGTTAAATGGCCTTCCTCCATGTTCTCCCAAGGCACCAGCTGCTTACCACTCTTACCCTGTAACCTTGAAATCATTTATTCCCTGATATTGTTTACAGCAAAGGCCTCAAAACTATTTCACTGATTTTAGAGCTGTTTCAATGTTGCAAAGGTGTCCCTAAAATAGTAAGGTTTACAGAGACATGTTTTTACACAGTCCTCTAATTCTTCCCTTCTTTCCTCCCTTTCTCTATGTGAACAAAGACGGCATTACATAGGACAGTGATTTTCAACCGCTGTGCCACAAGAATTTTTAAAACATGCAGTACCTGACTATTTAGTCAGGGGCACTGACCCCTCTTCCCTTAGCTTGTCAAATAAAAAAGTGACAACAGCCGCCGACACAATAGCCGTTTGGTGTGAATGAATCAAAATTACACCTTTTTTTTTGTCAGATTGGCGAAAAATATATCTTTTGGTGTGCCACAGTATTTTAGGAATTAGTTTATGTGGCCATGAGAGGAACATGGTTGAAAATTGCTGATGTAGGAAAGAACTTTCACAGAAGCAAACAGAAAGGTGTTTGCATGCAAGCGATTAAATAAACGTCAATAGGAATGTCTGAAGTTCACTCTCTGAAACCTCCCTTAGACAGTGCTCAGGGCCAGTAACATGCTGGGGGCAAAGCAGAAACTGCCAGAGGCACAGATCACGGTTTTCAAAAGTGACGCCTGAATGTTTTAGAGAGCTACAAGGAGTTATGGCATTTTAACATTCATACTGTGCCCTAAAGAAAATGTAAAGATTTCCAGATACTTCTAAAACCCCCTTTTTCATAAAGATCTACTTTAAGGTGATGGCACTTGATGTTCTAGAAAACCGTGACTGCCGATCTAACGCCTGTGTTGCGCCAGGTGCTCTTTAGGAAGGCGGGCTTCTACCCCGCCCGCCTGGGAGTCAACACAACTGACATATTCAAGTGGTTCGACAGAGCTCGTTGCTTTCTGAAGCCTCTGTGTTCTAATGAGGAAGATTGCCAGCCGCTTTTTTTAAGATGACAGATTAGCCCTCGCCCATGGTTCAGCTGGTCGGAGCGTCATCCCATACACCGAAAAGGGGTGAGGGTTCAATCCCCAGTTGGGGCGTGTCCGGGAGGCAACTGATCAATGTTTTCTCTTTCTCTCTCTCAAATAAATATATCCTCAGGTGGAGATTAAAAAGAAAAAGATTATTACTTCCTCTGTTTTTCCATTCCAGGTCAATAAAAATGCACCATTTTCCGAGTCTCTTCCATCTAGGACATCCATCTACCTAATTAGTTCCAAAAAAAAATGTGCCCCCACAGGGGGTGAGAGGAAACAGCTCAGAAAAGCCATGTGAATTTCTAAATTATTCTTGAGATGTGAAGTTTGGAATTTCTTTTTTTCACAGTTTAGAATTGTGCTATTGTTATTAGTAGAAAACTCACAGTAATTTTTTTTTGTAAAAACTGAACTTAACAGTATTATAATTTTAACAAAACAGGTTAAATCAGGGACCTCTGTATTTTGGAATCCCAGTATTAACTGCCTACAAATAAATGCTAGCCCATGTCTATTACCAATGACACAGATGTTTCTTTCCAATGAATTGACCATTACATTTCCTAAGTTCTGAAATGGCCAACAGACCATAGAAAGACAATGCTTTAGGCTCCTGCTTGAAACCAGCAGCTTCAGCCAACTGCTAGCCTTGATTCAGGGCCAATGGAAATTTTTTTAAAAATTTGGATAAGTATATCCTATTTTTCTCTTATGAAAATCAATATAAAATTTTAAAAAGACAGTTTGAGCCCTTGCTGGCATAGCTCAGTGGACTGAGCGCAGGCTGTGAACCAGGCATTGCAGGTTCGATTCCCAGTGAGGGCACATGCCTAGATTGCAGGCCATGGCCCCCAGCAACTGCACATCTCTCTCTCTCTCCCTCTCTCCCTCTCTCTCTCTCTCTCTCTCTCTCTCCCCCTCCCTCCCTCCCTTCCCTCTCTAAAAATAAATAAATAAAATCTTAAAAAAAAAAAAGACGACAGGTTGAAGACTGATTACATCTACTCCCTGACAGAAAGAACAAGCAAAAAGCCCCTCTGGTATTAGCTTAAGAAAAAGGCCTAGAAACTCTACTCCTCTCTGCCCAAGTGAGTAATATCAGAATGCCTTCAGCCGAAAGCCACACAAGCCCGCCCAGTTCATGAAGTACAAACAGTGCTGCTATTGTACAACGTGCTTAATACGATTGTCAGTCGGCCTCTCTCTCTGGCACAACGGCCCTTGAAACACCCACTTAGACTGTTCCTCACATTACCGACTCTGTGTGCTGTCAGAATCATCTTGCTTAGTCCACCAGAGAACCACAATTTCCACTCAACATCCAGTTTGCTGTTTCTCCCCCATGCTAGACTTCTGAGACTCTGTTTTATAGTTGAAAGAAAAACCTAACATTGAGAACATCTCATGACAAAGAAAGAAAAGAGAAAATTAATTAGCAAAAGGAAAGAGGGAGTAAGGTTTGGGGAGAAAGAGTCAGTTGATAATAAGCCCAGCTGCTTGGGTGTGAACAACGATAACAGTTGGATAACAGTTGGGAGAAGTGTGGGCAGGCTGGCAAGAAGTACAGATCTTTCACACAGAAGTACCACTCATCAGCCAGAGACTTCAGACTCGGAAGGGCCAGACACCTCCTAAATACAACTCTTCACTTTCTCTGCTCAGTGCTGGGGCTTAACCAGCTTCCAAGCCTTTACTGCTCATTAAAGTCTTACTCCTAGAGACCACAGTTTGGTCTTTGTTCCTCCCAACTCGCGCGCTGTGAGCTCCCTCTGATTCCCTCCTGACCAGAAGTTTACAGCAGTGCACCGCCCTCTGGCAGGCCAGCCTGCCCCCCACCCACCACGGCTGTCCTGGAACATAGCTCCAACTCTGCGAACAATTCCAGAGACCCCTTTAGAGAGAAATGAAAAAGCCCATCAATCAGTCTATGTCTATTTCTGGCCTCAGAAAAAAAATGTTTTGTCCTTATACCTGGTTAAGTAGTGTTTTGCTCTGGTAAAGATGAAAAAATGATTGCCAATAGATTATATTCAACTCATGTATTCTAATGACAGCATTGCCACCCCCCCATGTAGACTGGCCTTAACAATTTTAAGTACATATTTACCTCAACATTTATTTTCTTAAAGCAAAAAAACAAATTATGTATAAAGACAGGTAATGCATACTGCAAGATTCTTCAAGCTCACTTGTGCCTCCTTCCACTCTTTTTAACTTGTTAAAAACTTGTGCCTTCTCCTTTCATTTCCATGGAAGTTTAACTAACACTTGATTATTAGCAATAAATGGGACCAAAACAAACAAAAATAACCCATACAAGATGACCTACCAGCCAATAGGCACAAACACTGAAACTCTAACTTCCCAATTTAAGTTCTCACTGGAAACTGGTTCTTACACTAAAAAATGTAATTTACTCTGACCATAAATTAAAAGTGCCAAGAGCTAATTTATAGGAAGGAAGGAAGGAAGGAAGGAAGGAAGGAGGGAAGGAAGGAAGGAAGGAAGGAGGGAAGGAAGGGAGGAAGGGAGGAAGGGAGGAAGGGAGGAAGGGAGGAAGGGAGGAAGGAAAGCACAAGAGCAATCCTGTCTGGAGTGGCTCAGAAGATTGAGTGCCAGCCTGCAGAACCAAAGGGTTGCTGGTTCGATTCCCAATCTGGGCACATGCCTGGGTTGTGGGCCGGGTTCCTAGTATGGGGTGTGTGAGAGGCAACCAACGATGTATCTCTTGCAACCACACATTGATATTTCTCTCCCTCTTTCTCCTCCCCTTCCCCTCTCTCTAAAAATAAAATATTTTTAAACAAATAAAAATGAAAATGGAAGAGCAATTAGACAATAAATATACTTTTACCATTCCTGTCCAAGTCTTTCATATTCTATTCTGATTTTATTAAAATATAGCTTATAATATATTTATGTTGTTTTACTTTATTAATGACATTCCTGATGATACCTGTAGGTATTATCTCTTCTTTGAGTCTCTTTGACTCTTCTTTGAGTCTCCAGGGGTCAAAAAATTTAATTGTTCGCCCTGGCTGGTGTGGCTCAGTGGATTGAGTGCCAGCTTGCAAACCAAAAGGTCGCTGGTCGATTCCCAGTCAGGGCACCTGCTTGCCTTGTGGGCCAGATCTCCAGCTGGAGGCATGCAAGAGGCAACCGATTGATGTTTCTCTCACACACTGATGTTTTTCTCCCTCTCTTTCTCCCTCCCTTCCCTTCTTTCTAAAAGTGAATGAATAAAATCTCTTCTTAAAAAAGTTAATCGTTCAATATATTTATGTTAAATTATCAAAAGAACAAATAGCATCCACTAGTGAGACAAGGGTCTAGGTCTTCTAACTCCTGATATTCTACACATTCAACTGCTGCCAGGCTTCTTTTCCAAAATATTTTATTCAAACCACAGAGACTCATATGATAAACATGACAATATTAGGGCAACAGGCTCCCCTTTCTACCTCAAACACTCAACACTTTTTTTTAAAGATTTTATTTACTTATTTTTAGAGAGGGGGGAAGGGAGAAACATCAATCAGTTGCCTCTTGTACGTGCACCAACCGGGGACTGAACCTGCAACTCAGGCATGTGCCCTAACCTGGAATCAAACCAACAACTCTTCACTTTGCTTCCCTTCCTTTTGTTGTATGGAACGGTGCCCAACCAACTGAGTCACACCAGTCAGGGCAAAAACTCAACTCTTTAAAGATGTCACTCCTGCCCTGGTCGGTGTGACTCAGTAGATTGGGCTACGAACTGAAAGGTCACCAGTTCAATTCCCAGTCAGGGCACATGCCTGGGTTGCAGGCCAGGTCCCCAGTTGGGGGCGTGTGACAAGCAACCAACTGATGTATCTCTTGCACATTGATGTTTCTCTCCCACTCTTTATGCCTCCCTTCCCCTCTCTCTAAAAATAAATAAATAAAATCTTAAAAAAAGACGTCACTCCTTTTCCTCCTTGTTCAAGTACAAATAAAGAGGGTTCACAAAGACACTGTCCTCCACACTCACCATGCCAACATCTAATTTTCACCCTTATAGGAGTAGTAAGAAATTCTTATTGCAAAGCTAAATAACTAAACTTATACCATCTGCATTTCAGCCACATCAGGCCAGCACACTACTAGATTAAGCAATGTTCTTCTTTTAAAATTTTTTTAAAATTTTCTCCTCTCCAGAGGACATTTTTTCATTGTTTTTAGAGAGGAAGGAAAAGAGAGAAACATCATGTGAGAGAGAAACATGGATCAATTGCCTTCCAAACACACCCGGACCAGGGATCCACACAGGGGTGGAAACTGCAACCCAGGTATGTGCCCTGATGTGGAATCAAACCCATAGCCTTTCAGTTACAGGAAGGCGCTCAAACCGAGCCAGGCTGGCCAGGTGGCAATATTCTTTTTTGTAAATTTAAAGTTTCTCATTTTGCAATTAATTCCCAATACGGCTACATGTATAAATAGCAGCTTCCTTGAAAGAGAACTAGAAGACATGACAGTCTTCCATTAGAGCCTTCCAGAGGTAGGGAGGGACTTTGAGAGCCTTCCAGACCTTGAGAGGGACTTTGAAACTCATAGAAAGGGCATGAATCTGTCACCACACATTTGTATTTAGGCACATGGTGAGGAGGCAGGGAATAATGATGTCTTTGATTCCATAGTACCCACCCAAGCTTTTAACACTAACAGTCAAACAGACAAACTATACTTTGTGGATACCATTCTTTAACCTCTAACCTTCACTTTACTAGGTCAAAACTGAACTAAAGCTGACTGGTAGCTCTGTAGAGTAATCCAAAGAACATTGCTGATTTCCTAACAGCAGAATAAGATTAGATTCACACCAAGCTTCCCCATTCTTTAACAAGAAATGCTGCCAGGCTGCCAAGAAATTCCCCTGCCCAGTCCCAACTTGGCCATTCCAGAAACATGAGAAATCAAGTATGCTGCAATCATGGCCTTTTTGGTATTGGATCTGGGTCCAAAATAAACTGCCTAGGCCCCAAGGCTGTAAATGCTATATTTTCCAATGAAAAATTAAACAGCTAAGGAAGTTCTCAGGTTTCCTGTACCCAAAACAGACCCAGTATAGTGACAGTTTCCAACCTTATTTAATAACAATAAACACCCAGCAGAAAGCCTGTAGTCATGGGTAATTTATACTATACACTGAGATCAATGTTAATGATGCGGGTTCACTGGCAATAGGCTAACAGGATTCTGATCAAAGGTTAAGTTTAGAATCTTTAAAGAGGAAGAAGGCACATGTAGGGAATAGTAAAGGGGGGGGGGACCTCCCACACGCTAGCAACAATTCTAAGTACTTTGTGTGTATTTCCTCATTTAATACTCACCAACAACACTATAAAATTGATATTGCTATCAATCCCCATCTCAAATATGTGGAAACAAAGAGGCTAAGCAACTTATGCAAAAGTTTGCACAGCCAAAAACGTGGTGCAAACTTGTTAGGTTTCAGATTCCATAGGAGTCAAGACAAACACAGTGTCCCCCTGGTTTCCCCAATAATCACTAAAACTAGGGAAGCAAAAGTTTCTGGAAACCCTTGACTCTCCTTCCACATAATTTTTGCTTTTACTTTCCACTTTAAAGAGATGTCACATTCCTCTAACTTCCTAACACTCCTTTGAAAGCAGTGGGCAATATGAGAACATCTTCATTTCACACACAGGAAACTCAAGCCCAGATTCCTCAGTTTCTCCCCTAGTGATGCTCTTTAAAATAGTCTGATATATGAGGTGGGGTGTTTGGGAAAAACAAAAGTGAAAAGGAATCCAAAGGTGATATAATAAAAAGTAAGCGACAGCTTTAAAATTAGGTACGTAAGAAACCGAACAAATGAAGAGCATCCACCCCACCTACATACCATTCCATACCATACGCGATAATTGCACGAGCAGGCCTAAAACCAATCTAAACACAAGCACGCAGCTGCCCGCCCCGGCCCTCCGCGGGAAGTAGCTCTATTTGCTGCTCAAAAATGAACTTTTTGTTGAAGTGGGGAGCCCAGAGAGCGGACAGGTCCCCAGACCTCCGTAAGTAAGGAGGCCACCAGGACCTTGCCCTGTGCCCATCGGCCTATTCCGCGGCGTGAAGCGGGTCACGCACCCCACCCTCGATCACGGATGCCCGCGTGGCAGCAGGTCCAGCCAGGGGTTGGCCATTTCCCCTAGGCCGCGGAAAGAAGGGGTGAGGCCCCGCGAACTCCGGCGTTCGTTCCCCGCCCACCCTCAGACCCCACTCCCCGCGCCCTCTTCTCCCACCCCCGCGAACTCCGGCGTTCGTTCCCCGCCCACCCTCAGACCCCACTCCCCGCGCCCTCTTCTCCCTTCGAATAACGCGGCACCATCTGGAACCAGCGCCTCTGGCCCTCCCTGCCCGCACGGCCCCGCGTCCCCCGGCGCCTTCTCCCAGGCAGACCCCACGAGCCGCCCCGCGCCCTCCCGGCCAGACTGGGAAAAACAGAGCGTGCGCTTTACCCCTGACCTCGCTTGCCTTTGCTTTACCAGCTCCGCAGTCACCAGACAAGCTGTACTCGCGCCAGCGGCTCCATAGCCCTGGACTCAGCGACAAGCCATCCAACCCCTACACGCCCCGCCATTGGCCGATCGCACAGCAGCCGCGCACTCCTATTGGCTGGATTCCCTGAATTCCCGGCAGCTGCCCGCGCGCGTGGCAACTCTACTGCGAGTCCCGAGGCTCCGCCCACCCCGAGTTCTGGCTGTGGGGGCGAGGCCCCAGCGGCCTGGGCGGAGCTGCATCCTACGGAGCAGGTGCTTACGTTGGTTCAGCCCACAGAGTGTGAATTTGGAAGGCTCGCACCCCGCGGACGGATAAGTTTCGTGCAATAGTTCGTCTCAGCCTCACGTTAGCTAGTGGCAATCTACCTCGTTTCTTCTGAAGACGTGGCTCGCCGACGTACAGCTCCACCCTGTAAAGTGCAGCCACCTGTGGGACCCTTTCCTCTCACCCCCAGAGCCACACCATAGTATCTGTGCCCCACCAAGAGCATCCCATACTTGAGAGGAACCGCGAAACATCAACTACTGCAGCCAGTTCGATCGCATCAGATGCCCTACTCCCAAGCCTTGGTAATGAATCATTTTCCTCCATCCTACCCATCTGTCTCACTTCTTCCCCCAGGCTTTATCTCCACTTACCCAAAAGTAATCCCACTCCATCCCCAGCCTCAACCTCACATCCTAGAGTCTTTTTCTGAAGATGGCAGCTAAACTAATGGTGCTATAGAGGAGAGAAAACAAATGGCCTAACAAACCACTCTAATTTTCTACAACGTCATTTAGAGCTATGGAAACATCTCTACACATACATCCCACACACACTTATAATAAAGATAGCCAATCTTATTTAACCGAGTGGTAAGCCTAGAGAGGAAAACCATAAACCCCTCCAACTTCTTTCTTCATGTAAGAACTGCTAAGAGAAAATTTCCCTAGTTGGTAAGAGTCCAAGAGATGAGAAAAGGAGAGTAAATTACAAAAAGAAAAACCCAAATAAAATACAAAGTAAAAAACTTGGGGACCCAAAAACTGGGCTGAAGGCATCGTTAACTTGTACAGGCTGATTTGCATACAGACTTTGTCCTGGAGAGAAAAGAAAATGCACAAATTAGTTCTGAAAATTAGTCCCTCTATAACACATCTGAGGAGTTCGAGAAAGTCCCTCCAGACCAGAACCTTTCCTTTGGGAACCTCGACCCAGCCGGGCAACTTCCCTGGGCTGTTCCATGCTTGCTACTTACTTAGTTCACAATGTGGGGCTGCCTCCATCTTATGCTGCTTCTTCATTGTGCAGAACTGGTTTGACTTCTCCCAGTGCTTGCTCCTGTCTCTATATATGCAGACAAGTGCGCCTCCCTTGGTTAAATAAGGGCACTTGAGGCTGCTCTGGGCAACAGAACACTGATAAAGATACAGCAAGGAATTACAAGAGGCAAACTACATCCTTCAAAGCATAATCAAATTTCATCTTTGACCTGCGATGAAAAGGGAAGCAGCGTATATCTGCCACTCCTGGATATTAATGAACAATTAATTGAGTTTGAAAACTTGTAATCTTAAGATTTCACCTGTTCCATTTGGAAGGAGCTGGAGGCGGTGTATGAAAGGGTGGAGTAAAAGAAATTGCTTTTCTTCATGACACCACTCCTCTTAGGGTGAAGCTGGTTCGGGCACTTGTACCAGGGCTGCATATGCAATAGGACTCTGCTCCCCTAAGACGTAAACTGAAACCAATTAACCCCAAGCCTGACAGTTCACAAGTATTTTCCACATAGGTACGTGAGCATCGATGCAATTATGAGGAGTCTCAGGGTGTGGGTGAAAAGGCCACCTGGCCTATCCCTCGGGATCTTAAGGACCCGCTGGCATGATCCCTGTCAATCAGTGATCCATAGGCAGAGAACAAAGCTGCACAAACCCAGGACAAGGGGCCTGATAGCAAAGGGGGAAAAAAAAAAGAAAAAAAAAAACAACCCTGAGACTGAAGAAAAGAACAACAAATCTGGAGCAAGCCCAGAATTTCTCAATCTGGGAGAAGTGGAACTAAAAGAATGAGGAAAATTTGCCTCCAGCAAATAAACAGCTTAGTAGGCCAGCTGGAGGCAAAGCTGGAAAGGAGAAGCCCTGGAGTGGGGTAGGCTACTGGAAGGAAGAAGGTGCTGCCTTCAGATAGCTTTCTGGTGGTTTTAAAGAAAATCTCCTTAGGCGTGGAGGGTAGACAGAGGAGCCCAGAGCAGCCTCAGTGTGTAATACAGCCACATGCAGGCAGCCAGTGGTGTGGTAAAAGTCCAGGAGTTTGGCCATGTCTAGGTTTTTAGTAACTTGCTGTGGTAACCTGTACTTTAATAATGGTAATTGGAAGAGTTGTGTACTTAAGTGGCAAGGGCTTTATTATGGAATGCTGTCCGATTTCCAGGTGTTGTAGGTTTCTCTTTTGCAGGCTTATTTTCTCAAGCATCTTAGACCTTTGCAGGTCTGAAGCTTCTGAGGGCAGACTTCCAAGGCCTAGAGGAATGAGTGGTAGATGGCAAGTGTCATGGTTTTTGTTTTTTAACCAATTTGAGGAAAACAAATGAATCTGAGACAGAATTAAGGTAAGTTTTGTAATCAGTTTTTATTTTTAGCTTGGTAGCACTGAAGCATTTTAGTTTTGTGAATAGATGTGAATGTCAATCTCAAAGGCAAATGACTCAAGGTAACAGAAAAAAAGAAAACGCAGCCCCAGGGTAATCGGAACACCACAGGTCTACAGTTCCCAGAGACTAGAGCACAAGCAGTTCTCACTTTGAGGTCCATTGGAGAAATGCCTGGTAGTTATTCTTTTTTCCACCCCTTCACTGGATTTTTGAAGTATGTAACCCCTTAACTTTACCTGAAGCATTTTGGGTTGGTCTTAACAGGAAAGAGGGTGTCTGCTTAGTATCATAAAAAATATATGCAAGTAAATGTGATAGAAATAAATACCTTAGAATGGAAAAGAAAAGGAAGAATTAACTCACATTAATAAAGGTTGGCTTCCAGCCAGTGGCTCTGGTTTCTACTCGAAACAGTCATGGAGTCAGGAGAAGAAACCAGGCTGGGATCTTCTGCCCAGGACACCCCCCCCCCCCCCAAGCACTGACTGTCCTATCATTACAACTTGATCTTGCCTTTTTGTCCTTGTTCAGACAAGTGCCCTGAGGCAAAACTGGACTGGCCACCAATTTGTCTTTCTTCACAGGAAAGAAGTTAAATAAAATCACCAACTAAAATGTTGGAGGGAAAAGCCCTATTTTAGTTTAGGGATTCCAAAAATAGGAATGGATTTGACAATGCGACTACTGTAGCCCCACTGTTTCCTTTACTCAGCAGTCACTCCCAACATACACACTCCGCTCTCGCCTTCTACGTCCTTAGTTATCACATAGTAATGTTACCAGACTTAAATGCCAGGTTCTTGAGATTCAATGCCATAGAAATAAGCAGTGAACTCAGTACAAGTCAAGCAGATAGTTTGTTGCAAAGAGCTTGTGCATGAGGGAGCTGACCAGGAAAGAGAAGTCAGGCTCCCAAGGGGTTCTTGCTGATGGCTTTTACAGGGCTCTTGGGGTGGGCGTAGGGCTTGGGAATGAGGATGAAGTCAGTTGTCTCACTATTGACATCTGGTGGCAGTTGATCCTGGGTGGTCACAAGATATTTTCTGTGGTCAGTGGACCACCCAAAGGGCCTGTAAAAATAATGCTTGTACAAATATTCTAGTTACCATTAATTGATAAAACAACTGTTTTGCAGAATATGGCATTTAAGAAAGATGTTATCATCTTACATTCTTCCCTTTAAAGATGTGTTTAGGTTAATTTTAACTAAAGAATTTGCCTGAACACAAGGAGCCATAGGCCTCTAAGATGAAGATCTTTTCGTCAAGTCGGAGTGCAGATATTACCCCTTTACTGTCTCGGGTTTTCTCTTGCTAATCTGTCTTCTGTTACTTTGATTCTTAGTCCAGCCAGAAGAACCTTGAAGAGTAGAAGATATTTTTTCCTCCCCAGCAGTATTTAATGTGTCACAAACATGAATTAATCCTCACAATAGGCCCTGGCCAGGTAGCTCAGTTGGTTACAGCATTGTCGAGATACACCAAGGTCACAGGTTTGATTCCTGGTCAGGGCGCGTACAAGGATCAAAGAACGCACCAATAAGTGGGACAGCAAAATTAGGGGTTCTCTCTGTCTCCACTCCCACCAAAAAAGATGAATAAATCCTCACAATGAATGTGGGAGGCAGGAACTATAATCTTTGTTTTGCAAATTAGGAACCTGAATCTTAGGGAAGCTAAATAATTTGTCCAAGGACACACAGCTAGTTTGTGATAGTGAGACAAGATAGTGAGAAAATAGGAAAATTCTTTGGTGAATGGAATAAGAAAATTGAGACAGATGGCTGAGCAATTTATAGTCAGGAGCAGATTGTCACCAGGGCAGAAGGCCCCTATGCCTGGCAGGGAACAAAACTGGGAAAAACAAGGACGTCATCTCCAGGGTAACCTCCTCCCCTGGCCTTTCCTCCCTGGAGATAACATCTAGGTCTCAGCTGTATTTCAGCTCCAGGCCCAGAAAACAAGGAAAACCAGGTAGGCAAAGACCAGAACCAATGACAAAAGACCCCCTGCCCTGTCACTGACCAATCAGAAGAGACCATGACCCTGAAAGGGCTCACCCTGAGAACTGACGAATATTCTGCTGAAACCCTCCCTTGAGACCTCCCCTAAGATTCAGGCCTGCAAAAAAGAGATCAAAGGCTCAAGACAAAAGACCCAGCGCCCACGATCTCCCTCCAGGGAGCAGTCTGTGTCATTCCCTTCTCCCCCACTTCTCTCTTAGCCATATGTTGCAGAAACTCTAAGGCAGCTTGTCCCAGGCTAATCCCCTGAACCTGTCCCAAAGCCCCCTTTTCTCTAACTTCCCAGTGAGGTGAGGCAGCCCCGCCTAGGCTCCCCTGTTGCTTCTATGATAAGCCCTTCCTTGTTTCATTGTCCCCAGCTTTAATAAATGCATCCTCATAGTCACCAGGACTTGTGTTGTGAAATCTTTCCTATGTGACGGCAAAAACCCACACACTACAGCTGGCCGCAGGCAGAACCACTCAGGGCCAGGCCCCTGTCTGGTAACAATAGAGCCAGGCTTTTGTAAGGGAGGAAGAATCTTTCCCTCTACTCTCAAGCTTCTTTCAGGTGGTCTAATAATCAAATAGACATGAGACAGATTAACAATAGGAAATAACCTAACTGAATATGTACATACTTGTGGGAACCCCACATGTACAAGAGATTTGGAGACCCCACATACACAAGAGGTCCAGAGCAAGGGATGAGGTAGTGCACCTCGGGGCTTCAGAGGTCCATGCAGGGAGAGCGCAGGTTCAGTAGCCAGTTTGTCCTGCCACAGAGACAGTGAAAAGCCAGTTCTGTTTTTAATTCACTGTGGGCCAGGCTCCTGTTTTAAATTTTCTAGATAGTTAAGGGGGCTGGGGAAACAGAAGTTTCTCTTTAGCCTGCAGGATCTTGGTGGCCTTTAGCTCAAAATAACCCCCAGACCACTAAGGTGTATCTTGTGGTGGCTCCATTCAACCCCTGTACTTTGAACATAAATCTATTAGATCTAAGAACCAGCACTCAACTACCATATCACACTGCCTCTATCTTGTCCACCTAAAACAATATCCTTCCATTCAAGTCTAGCTGAAAAATTCTCTCGTAAAATCCTATGAATGCAAATTCACTGAACATTCCACGTTACCACAAAAACCAACTCTTCTGTATAGATATTATGTATCTGTATTAATATGTATCTGTATCATATGTGCCCTTTATTTAAACAGGAGGTTTCTCCGTTCGTGCTTACCTTCCACTCACTCTCCAAGTACTCTTTTTCATGTTTTTGCTTTCCTTGACACAACTGCCTGGGGTTAACTGCTACCACCCCTCCCCCTTCTGTACCTGGAAAACTCCTCCCCTGTGACACTTCCCGGAATCTCGGAATCTTGCAGGCAGCAGTAGGCCCAGGGCCTGTCTGCTACCGGAGCATTTCTCACCCTGCTCTAGCACTACCTCATTCCGTGTGTATTTATTGAATACCTACTATGTACCAGGTATAGGCTGGGTGGTACAGATGCACAATAAGGAAAGCACAACTTCTTTCAGCAGCAGTTTTCACCCAGTGTGCTGCAAAAAATTTTACAACATGTAATACCTGGCTATTTAGTCAGGAGCACTGACCTTTTCCCTTACATTGTCAAATAAAAAATGACAACAACCAACCCAACAATAGCTGTCTGGTGTGAATGCCCTGTCTTGAACCATAAATATATATATAGCTCATATAATTTGTGTTTGATTGCTCACATGGCATAATAAGTTTGCATCTGATTGGTTAATTCTTGGTACCAGAAATCCTTCTATACAAATATAGTCCCCTTATATTTTATTTTTTGAAAGACTGTATTTATTTTTAGCAAGAGGAGAAGGGAGGGAGAAAGAGAAGGAGAAAAATCTCAGTGTGCCAGAGAAACATCAATCAGTTGCCTCTTATACACTCCCAAACAGGGACGCAGCCCATAACCCAGGCCTGTGTCCTGACCAGGAATCCAACTGGCTACCTTTTGGTTCACAGGTGGGGACTCAACCCACTGAGCCACACCAGGCAGGGCAGATTATCTTATATTTGTACAGCTGGTATTAACAAAGGCCAGATACATAGGTGTTCCATAGATGTATAATTCAATTTAAAAAAATTTTAATTGATTCTGAGAGAGAGAGAAACATCAACTTGTTGTTCCACTTATTTATGCATTCATTGGTTGATTCTTGTATGTGTCCTGACCAGGGATTGAACCCACAACCTTCATGTATCAGGACAACGCTGTAACCAATTTAGCTACCTGAGCAGGGCTGTATTAACCCATTTTTTAAAGTATTATGGCTGTCATCAATAAAGAATAATAATTAGGATGTATTCATCTATATTGATGTATCTACTTACAAAGTTCACCTGTCCTAAAGCCCATCCTCCCTTTACCCTACTAGCTTTATAGGCTATTCCCGTGACGAAGGCTGCAGGGCACAGGCAGGAGCCCCTTTGAAAGTGTGGAGCTGATCACCCCTGCTGTTTGGTGGGCGCGGGCTGCTGGCAGAGGGTCCTCGGCTGTCACGCTGTGCCCTTTTCTCAGGCAGCCCACACTGAAGGGCGGCCGCTCTGTGTGGGAGTGTGGGGATTCATCCCTCTCACCCCAGCCAGGGACAGGTCTAAAGGTTGGCCAAGCCTTTGTCCTGCATCACATCTTGACTTCCCCTGCGCAAACTTGCTTGCTTCCCTTCCCTTAGTGTTCATCCCAGGACCGTTCTGGATGAACCTACTGCCCCTGTCTCAGAGTCAGCTCCCCTTCTCCCTCCTGTAACCTGAAACCAATGTTCCTGAAAAAAGAGCTCTGCACTTGCTCTACTGCCTCAACACTCACTTAATATTCTACCCTTGGTGATCCACCCTGAAAATTGCTTTCTTGTGAGCTGCATGAGGTCATCATTGGCCATCTACAGTCAGAACCCAGTAACTTCATCTTTCTCCACATTTAAAATACTGTATCACTCCTCTTCCAACTCTCTTTGGCCTCCATCATACTGGGCTCTCTGGATAGTTCTGTTTGAATTGCACGCTCGTTCTCTCTCTCTCTCTCTCTCTCTCTCTCTCTCTCTCTCTCGTTGCTTTGATTGCTACTTTTCTTCCTCCTACACCCTTTTCTTTTATTTTGAGAGTATGTTTATTAAAGCTGAGGAGAGTGAAACAAAGGGAGGGTTTAAGTGAAAAGAAGCAACAGGAGAAAGCCTAGGTGGTGCTGCTTTGGCCCTCTAGAAAGGTAGGACAGAAGTGAGCCACACAGGGCTGCATGGACCCACATGAGAAGTAAAAGTCACAATGATAGAAGTGGGCCAATGGATGCCCTGGCTGGTATAGCTCACTAGATTGAGTGCTGGCCTGAGAACCAAAGTGTTGCAGGTTCAAGTCCCAGTCAGGGCACATGCCTGAGTGCAGGGTGGGTCCCCAGAGGAGGGTACACGAGAGGCAACCACATGTTGATGTTTTTCTCCCTCTTTCTCCTCCCTTCCACTCTCTCTAAAAGTAAATAAATAAAATCTTTAAAAAAAAGAAGTGGGCCAAGGCAGCATTGCTGTAGGTGTAGTCCTATGACAGATGATATTCCATTCACTATATTCTTCCCCCTCCTGTAGCACTATCCCACTGAATTGCTTTGCTGTTTGTTTGTGTCTCTCCTCGAGGGCCAGGACTTTGTCCTGTTCACTATTGTACCCTCAGGGAGGCCTCCAGGGCTGGCAAAATCCCTTCACAGCTATTTCACCTTCTTGACAATGATTCCCAAAGTCCACTCTCTGAGCCTCTTTCCCTAAGCTGTATTGCCCCTTGGACTTTCTCCCTGGGTGTCCAGGAAGAAAGTCAGCATTACTGTATCCCAAAGTATCCTCCTCTGTCCTCAAGAAAGTCTTCATGGTTTCCTGACCCTCCCTCACATCAAACATTGCCAGTCCCCATAGCCTACCTGCACAAGGTCAGTTGTCTGCTTCCTTCTATTTCAGCTGCCACCTTCCTGCTCAGTCTTCCACTGCTCCAACCCCCACATCCCCTGATCAATCTGATCATTTCTCTTCCCACTTAGAAACTCTCACCGGCTCCTGATTGCCTAGAGAGTAAAGGAAAAGGAAGGGGAAGGGAGCTCACATTCACTGAGTGCCTACCTCATGCCACGAGGAGGATGTTTTACACACACCATCGCTATGGAAGCCCTTCATTCCAGTCAAATTTCATTTTCTCCCTTTCCTGAACATCCCCTAGGCTTATCTAGCCCCGTGCCTGGGCTCCTGCTGTTACCTCCACCCATAATTCTAGTATTGAAATCCTGTTCATTTTTTTTCAATCCTTGCCTGAGGATATGTTTGTTGATCTTGAGAGAGAAGAGAAAGGAGGGAGAGAGAAAAAGAGAGAACATTGACCAGTTCCCTCTCATAAGTGCACAGACCTGGGATCGACACTCCAACCAACTCAGCCACCTGGCAGGGCAGGTCCTGTCCATTCGTCAAGACCCAACTCAAATGCCACCTGCTCTGTGAAGCCTTTCCTGATTCTCACAGGGTGCGACTTCTCTGCTCCTGAATCTCTGTGCTTTTTTTGATTCATATTTTTCCTTTCATTAATTATTTTATTCCCTAATTATTGCCACTAGATTGTGGGCTTCATAAAGATAGCTATACATTATTTTTATATCATCCACTGAATCTAGCCATATACACAGGATATCATTAGCACTCAGTAAACATTTGTGGTTTGAGCTATAGCTTGGATTTGACTTTATGTGTATGTGACCTGTAGTGGTGCTTTTCAGAATGGGCCTCAACACATTATTTTAGTATGATATCAATTTAGTGAGTCACAATCAGAATTGAAAAAAAAAAAATGGAATAGGAGCCCTAGCTGGTGTGGCTCAATGGACTGAGTGTGGGCCTTTGAACTGAAAGGTCACTGGTTCAATTCCCACTCAGGGCACATGCCTGGGTTGCTGGCCAGGTCCCCAGCAGGGGGTGTACGAGAGGGAAACACACATTGATGTTTCTCTTGCTTTCGTTCTTTCTCCCTCCCTCCCTTAAATATAAATAAATAAAATCTTTTTAAAAGAGAGAGAGAAAAAAATAAACTCATGAAGAAATTCTACAAATATTAGGAAAGCAGCTGAAGAGCCATAGAATAGTCCTTGGATTTAGAGCCAGAGGACCTACATTAGAGTTCTCTCTTTGCTATTCATTAGGTGTGTGACATTGGATAAATTACTTGATGTCTTTGAGCTTCAGTTTAACCAAAAGAATATCCTGCCTCACGTAATTATGTTAAAATTAAGTGATACATATATTCAAGGTTATTCCATAAACTACAAAAAGGTTGAAAAGTTTTAGGTAAAAACCTACATGTTTGCCCTGGCTGGTGTGGCTCGGTGGATTGAGCACCAGTCTGCAAACCAAAAGGTCACCAGTTCACTTCTTGGTCAGGGCACGTGCCTGGGTTGTGGGCCAGCCAGGTCCCAGGTTGGGGTTGTATGAAAGGCAACTGAACGATGTTTCTCTCCCTCTCTTTCTCCCTCCCTTCCACTCTCTCTAAAAATAAATAAAATCTTTAAAAAAACCTACATGTTCAGTCAGTTAATAAAGTGAAAATTGATGTAGTACAAATTATACAGCTAAATGTGCGTTAGGCCTGTTTTTTTTTTTAATTGCCAGTGATAGAAACCCAACTCAGACTGGTTATGCTCTAGGAGAACTGAATCACTCACATACTGGGGAACCCAGTGGTATAGCTAGTTTGGGCAGCGCTGGGTCTGGGGACTGAGATAATACCACCAGGATGCTGTCCACCTGTCTCTTTCTTTGTAACTCTCTCATTCCAGGCTCTGCTTCAGTACCAGCGAGGTTTCATTCTCAGACAGGTTTTCCCTGCATGCTGGGATGAGGGCCACCACCTGCGCAAGGGTGACGTGATCCTCCCAGCTAGCACATAGAGTATCTCCTTATTGTTTCAGCAAAACTCCCAAGGAGGGCCCTGTCTGATACCTAGCTTGGGTCATGAACCAAGCTCCAAACCAAAAACAGTGGTCATGTGTGCCTAGGACCGCAGCGGAGCCTTGGAGCTAGGGGGTGCAGTCAGCCCTGCCTGAGACACCTACACTGCAAAAGAGTTTGGGGAGGAGTCTTCTCCAGGGGGAGGAGTCAGAGATTCAGAATAACCAAGTTAATAAAGCTGAATATGATTAGTTTAGAAAGACATCTTGGTCTCGTCTATTTAACTTCATCATACAACATTAAAGAAGGACACACAAACACATATATTCTATTTCATTTGATTCATTTACTAAACACAGCATTGAGGATCTACTATGTGCCAGGTTCCGTTCTAGGCACTGGAATGTAGCAATGATCAAAGATACACAGAATTCCTGCTCTTGGAGAACTTACGTTCTACGGGGGAGACAAATAATAAAGAAGTCAATTAGTATATGTCAGAAAGTGATCAATTTTATATAAAAATAAATTTAAAAAGCAAAGTAAGAAACAGCAAGAGCCAGAGCTGAGAGATAAACACTATTTCAGGAGAGATGGTTAGGAAAGACCTCTCTTGGTGACTTTGAAGCACAAATCTGACCAAAGTGAAAGAGCAAGTCACGTGAATCGTATCTGGGAAAGAACTTCCAGGCAGAGGGAAAAGCAAGTGCAAAGGCCCTGAGATGTGGCCCTGGCTGGGGAGTTCAGTGGTTTAGAACGTCATCCCGAAACACCAAGGTCTAATCCCTGGTTGGGGCACATACAAGAACCAACCAATGAGTGCATAAGTAAATGGAACAATAAATTTGATGTTTCTCTCTGTCCCCCTTCCTCTTTCTACATTAATTAACAAACTAAAAAAAAAAAACCAAAAACACCTGAGCAATAGCTTCCCCCTGGAGCAATACGTGTACATTTAGAAACATCAAGACTTACAGCAGAGATCCTGGGTGACCCTGCAAAGCTGGGTGGGGAAAATTCCTCCCCAGGACTTTCCTTACCTCTGTCCTTTTGCTCTAATTGCTGAGGACGTGCCAGACAGCACAAAGTGGCTTTGGAGGGTGGTTCCTGCTGATGCTGGGTAAAGGTCTCCTTCGGCAGAGCCAAAGACAAACGTAAAGTAAAAATTCCTCTGACCTCAAGCCTTAGCAAGGGTTATGTTACCTGGACGAGTAAAAGCTTGGGGTGGGGCATGTGCATGGAGCGTGGAAAGGAGTGGAAAAAGTCAGAAAGCAAGAGACCCGCCCTCCCTAATCAGTTTCCCTGAACTTGGAACCCCTATAACCAATCCCTATTAAACACTGCTCTGCACCCACTGATGCCCTTATCTTTGAATTGCACTGACTTCTGACTTGTTTGATGTTAATTCTTTACTGTCCGCAGTAGCTAGATTGGTCTTGAAACCGGAGGGCAACCGAGTCCAGGGCTGGTGCTGCCTGTCACCACTTAGCCAGAAAGCAGAGGCAAGGACTGGATTATAATTGTGCGTTTGTTAAAATCAGAGGCCAGCAGTCTGAGAAGGTGGCAAGTTAAATCCCTAACATCCACCTTACCCTGCGCTTTCAGAAGCAAGTTGATATGAAGAGACTGGGAATTTGGGAGCAGGAGTTGAAAGGGAAGTCCGCAGCTTCTTCCCAAACTGATTCCTTTGTTCCAGTGTTGTCCCTCTGTTTGCGTTAGAATTCCTCTTCTCTTCCTGGGAGGCCTGTGGCCAGACTGGGAGGTTTTGTAAGCTCTGGTCAGGGAGGAGAGGTGTAAACCATTTATTCTCAAGAGTGCTTGGTTAGGGGGGATAAGGTGTTGTGATTCACTAGCTGGCTGTAAATTGCTCAAACTGTTTGGCCTTCTTGTTTAATTTTCTTGTCTCAGTTTCCCCATTCTACTGGCCCAGGAATTTTCCTAGCTTCTTGCTCATGCTCCCTGTCTCAGTCAACCGTTTTTATTGTCATATGGACATGTCCTTATCTGTTCATATTAATTTTTATAGACTGTAAATTCTTAGACCGCGTTCATGAATAATGCATTCTAAATTTAGTTCAGTGTTTACCTTGATTGCTATGGCTGGCAGGCACCATAAAAGCTTTCTCAGATGACTATGTCTGTGATGATCACATTAAAATCAAAGGCTGTTTCTTGTCCTTAGAATATTGCTCCTCTGAAGATAACCTTCTCCCCTCTTATAGGTCTTCTCTCAAACTGGCTTCAGCTGGCCTCACCTGAACCCGGTCAGTGTGATGGTCAGGAGACCTGGGTTCTCATTTAGGTTCACCAACTTCTGTACAATTCTGTGTGCCTCAGTTCGCAGTCTTCTAGTAAAATTCAGAGGAAGCTCACAGGGCTTGCAGGTAGGACAGAGAAGTAAAATAAAACAGTAGATGTGGAAGGGCTTTAAAAGTAGGACACAAAAATCCTGTCAGAGGTAAACAACACAAAACAAAACAAAAATGCCTTGGCTGGTGTGGCTCAGTGGATTGAGTGCGGGCTGTGAAGCAAAGGGTTGTGGGTTCGATTCTCAGTCAGGGCACATGCCTGTGTTTCAGGCCAGGTCCCCAGTAGGGGGCGTGCAAGAAACAATTACACGTTGAGGTTTCTCTTTCTTTTTCCCTTCCCGCTCTCTAAAAATAAACAAATAAAATCTTTTAAAAAATCCTGTTAGAAGTCTATACTTCTTTTCTTTCAGGGCCAGCCCTCTGAGGCACTCTTTTTTCTCCACAGGAGGATAATGCCCTTCCAGATCCTTAGGTTCCGGTTGTGAAGGACGAGGGACCACTCGTGCATATCGGTGTTTGCCAAGGTTCCTCCCAGTGACTCCCTCTACCTCATCTTTGCTGCTTTTCTAAGCCTGGGCCTTATTTATATTCCCATTCTGTTGTTTCTAAGAAAAAGACTTGGAGGACGTAGGATGCCTAGAATGCCAAAAATAATCTGTAGAGAAAGAAAAGTGGTAAAAAGTCAAATAGGGAACCCAGAAATTCAGAAGACAGAAAAGGAACAGGCAAAAATCTGCTCCATGTGAATTAAAGACCTAAAGTTATAAAACAAAACAATTTTGAAATTATCTGAAAAAATATAGAATAAATATTCTTATGCTCTTAAGGCAGAATGTCTTCAAGCACATTATGAAAAAGCAGAAATCATAATGAACAACTTTGATAAAATATACTATAACAAATTAAAAACTTCCACATGAAAGACATCTTAAACAGGGTTAAATTGTAAGCAACAGATGGGGAGACAGGGAGCAGATAGCTTCAACAAACATGTATGTCAGAAAAAGATTGGTACCTACCATCTGTGAAGGACTCCTACAAACCAATGACAATAAAGAAGATAAACATCCCCATAGAAAAATGGACAAAATGTAGGACCTACCAGAAGAAATTCAAAGAACCAGTAACACATATAAAAATCAACTCTCTCGAGCCATCAGAGAAATACAAAGTAAACCAGCAATGAGCTTGATCGCACATCTGCTGGGTTAGCAATAATTTAAAAGTCTGACCATTTTAAGCATCGGTGATGTTCACACAAGAAACATCCAAACCTGAGTGTATTTGAGCCAAACTGACCACAATTGCCGGGAAGCAAGATCTCGAGTGATCTGGAGAATGCCAGTTTGCAGTTTCTTCTATGCACTTGTCGTTAAAGAGGGATCTTCAGGAAGATTGCAGGAAGGGGAGAGAAAACCAGGCACAGGACAGTTAACAAGATTATGTGCTTCCTTGAAAGTGTTTCTGCCTTGGAGGGGTCTGGAAAAGATGATTACTTCTGATTTTTCAAAGGCGTGTGTTAACCTAGATGCACGAGAACAGCGGGCAGGACTTGCTTAAAACACTTTCACTAAAGAAGTTATAGGCTTGAGGCAAGACGACCCCAGACCGGCCTAGTTGGGAATCTATGGTCAGATCGCCCTGTGAAGTTGCTTTTGGTTAGATTTATTACAGCACCCCTTTTCTTCCATAGTGAGGATGCAGGAAAACTAGGAGGATTCTCATATCCTGTAAGACCTGATACAACTGCTTTGGAGAGCAACTTGATGAGATTTGCGCAAGTTGAAAACACATATATCCTTTGCTCCAGAAAGTCTATTGCCTTAGAGCAGTGTGCTCTTTCACCTATTAGTGGCTCATGCACTCAGTCTAGTGGGTCATGTCCAGCATTTTACAAAAATGAAATAGAACGTGAAATATATGAACCGGGTTTTGATATAAAATGTGTGTACTATGAGTTATGGTTAAAAAACACTCTGAAAACACTGCTTAAGTTTCTTAAGAAAAACTCTTATACCTAAGAACAAGGAGACATCTTTGAGTATGTTCCCTGCAATGTAATGTTTGTAATAATGAAATGCTGAAAGCAATGTAAATGTAGCAAATAAACAAATCAGAGTGTATTCGTGTGATGGAACACCAAGCAGGAGCCAAAATTAATGGACTTGGTCTACAGCATCATATGGATGAATTCTGAAAACAAATTTGAGGGAAACAAAACAGAAAAATGCCACACAAAACCAAATATGTATGTGTGTGTGTGTGTGTCATTTATTTATTTATTTAGAGAATACATTTATTAAAGCTGAGGCAGCGAAACAAAGAAGGTCCTAGGACAGGAGAAGCAACAGGAGAGAGCCCAGGCGGGGCTGCTTTGGCTCTCTAGAAACTTTATGGGAAAGAAGTGAGCCCAGGCGGGGCTGCTGTCAGCTCACCGGACAGTCAGAGAAAAAGGATGCCTTAGTTTAGGAGATGCATGCCTGTAGGGGAAGGGAAAGGTGCAGGAGTGCTCCCTGAATTTTCAAAACATTAAAAGAAATACCATAGCCCTCGCAGGTGTGGCCCAGTTGGTTGGATCAGTGTCCCATAGACCAAAAAGTCACGTAGGTTCAATTCCCAGTCAGGGCTCATATTCAGGTTGTAGGTTTGATCTCTGATTGGGCAACCAATCAACTTTCTCTTCTTCTTCTTCTTTTAGATTTTATTTATTTTTAGAGAGAGGGAAAGGGAGGGAGAAAGAGAGGGAGAGAAACATCAATATGTGGCTGCCTCTTACATGCCCCCTACTGGGGACCTGGCCCACAACACAGGCATGTTCCCTGACTGAGAATCAAACTGTCAACTCTTTGGTTCACAGGCTGGCACTCAACCCACTGAGCCACACTAACCAGGGCTGATCAACATTTTTTTCACATCAATATTTCTCTCTCTTTCTCTCTTTCTAAAAGGAATGAAAAAATGTCCTCAGGTGAGGTTAAAAAATAATTTTTTGAAATACCATATATTATTTATTTATACAAGGTATGTCCAGAAAAAGTCCAGCCATTAATATAACAAGTATGGGTTGCATGACATTGATATAACCTGGAAGCCAGGGGGAGTGGACTGGAATGCGCATGCATGAACAATGACAACTTCACTGTACTAGTCAGTGGGGGTGGTAGATGCTGTTGAGTGAGCATGTGTACTGTGTGGCCGATGCATTCAAAATGAGTGATCAAGTAAAGCAATGAATCTGCATCAAATTTTGCATTAAGTTTGAACATTCGTCTGCAGAAACTATTCTGATGTTTCAGAAAGCCATAACTATGGGCAACTGGTGATTGGCAGCTTCATCACAACAACGTCCTCACTAATGCATCACATCTCATGCACAGTTTTTTTGGTGAAACATCAAATCACTCAGGTGACTCAGGCCCACTACAGCCCAGATTTGGCACCCTGTGACTTCTTCTTTTTCCCAAAACTAAAATCACCTTTGAAAGGGAAGTCTTTTCAGATTGTTGATGAGATCCAGGAAAATAAGATGGGGCAGCTGATGGTGACTGGGAGAACTGTGTGAGGTCCCAAGGTGCCTACTTTGAAGGGCACTGAGGTGTCATTGTTCTATACACAACATTTCTTATATCTTGTATCTTTTTCAATAAATGTCTCTATTTTTCATATTACATGGCTGGATACCTTCTGGACAGACCTCACTTAAATATAAATTATTATAAAAAATTCAAAGATATACTCGTGTATATTCAAAGTATTAAAAATGGACTGATATAAAGGGGCTACCTAAAGGAAGAAAGGGAAATGGGCTTGGGAGAAAATAGGTATGACATTTATTCATTTTGAGTGGTAGTTATGTAGATGAATATTATAATATTCTTTGTTCTTTTTCTTTTAAAACATTTTTAACACATAACAAAAAAAAGATACAAGATTGCTCTATCCAGCAAAGCTTTCATTTAGAATAGAAGGGCAGATAAAGTGCTTCTCAGATAAGGTCAAGTTAAAGGAGTTCATCATCACCAAGCCCTTATTATATGAAATGTTAAAGGGACTTATCTAAGAAAAAGAAGATAAAAAAACATGTATAGTAAAATGACAGCAAACTCACAATTACTAACAACCACACTTAAAATAAAAACAAAAAGAAACTAAGCAACTAGAACAGGAACAGACCCACAGAAATGGAGATCACATGGAGGGTTAGCAACAGTGGGAGGAGGAGAGAGTGGGAAAACTTATAGAGAATAAGTAGCATAGACGGTAGGTAGAAAATAGACAGGGGGAGGGCAAGAATAGTATGGGAAATATAGAAGCCAAAGAACTTATGACACATGGACATGAAGTAAAGGCGGGGAATGTCAGTGGGAGAGGGTGTGCAGGGTGGAGGGGAGTGAAGGGGGGAAAATGGGACAACTTTAATAGCATAATCAATAAAATATATTAAAAATAGAAAAAAAAAGAAGTTTTAATACAAACCATCGGTTATTAAAATTCTTTCAGCCTGGGATTTTTTTTTTCAATTTCTTCGGAAGAATAACCTGCCCCCAAACAGCCCATGAAACTCAGAGTGAATTAGTATCTGAAAGTGGCAAATCACTGCAGTTACTGTCTGTACTAGCATGAGGTTTATCTTTCCCTGAATTTTCCAGTCTTTCTTATCTTCGTGCATGCCGTTCCTCTTTTCCAAAAAGCCCTCTTCACAATACTTGTCTGCCAGTCAGTCTCCAATCTATCCTCCATGATCTAGCTCACACCCGACTTCTCTTCATGCAGACGCACCACCATAACCACCAGGATTTTTCAATTGACTGCTCCTTGTTTAACTCTCACTGTACCTTGGACATTTTCCTGTTACAGCACCTATCGTATGATAGCATAATTATTTTTTTCCTTTTAAAATCTTTTAAAATTAGTTGCTAACCCTTACAAACTTGAATTTCTGGTTTTACCTAAAAATTTGGAGGCTCTGACACAATGTGATGAAGTGCCCAGGGCATCTTCCCTGGGGGCACGTTCTCAGCACACCCCATTGTTTTACTTGTATCTCATCTGCTTTGAGTGTGCTAGCCCTTCTAGGTATTTGAGTCCTAAACCTAAGATAAAATACATAATTAAGTAAATAAACCCAGGACTAGTATCATTGATTGTGTGGCTCAAACAACTGACATTTATTTTCTCAGTCCAGGATGCAGGAAGTCCGAGATCAGGAAGCTACCAGGGCTGGTTTCTGTTGATGGCCTTTCTGGCTTGCTGCCTTCTCACAGTGCCCTCACCTGGTGGAGAGAGCAAGAGAGACTGAGAGAGTGAGAGAGGCACAATTTTTTTTTAAATTTTAATTTATCAATTGATTTTAGACAAAGGGGGAGAAAAAGAGAGAGAGTGACATCAATTTGTTGTTCCACTCACTTATGCATTCATTGCATAAGTTGCATTCATTGCATAAGTTGCAAAAGAAGGTTGATTCTTTTATATGTCATACCCAAGGATCCAACACAAAACCTTGGTGTGTTGAGATGATGCTCTAAACAACTTAGCCACTCCAGCCAGGGCTGAAGCACCTCAATCTTCTGTACTAAACCTCTGAGCTTTTGGAGCAAAAGGCCCTGACATTTTCCTGGAACCTAGCAGAAGGGCTACAGAGCAGGCCCTCAAATGTCTGCCAAATGAACAACAGCAAATGGTGACAACAAGTTGAATGACATATGGGATTGGGGAGCTCAAATCCGGTTCCCACTGATTGCAGCAGAAATCTGGAACCACTTAAAGATGGTCACCATTTGGGGGCAGTCTGGTGGTTTCTCACTATCTCTTATCCAGATCTTTATAAAATAAGTTTATCAACATCCTGAACCTCCAGTCTCTTCCCACTCTAATCTGTGTTAACTCCAGAGTAATTTTTGTAAAACATTGCCTTCATCTTATCATTCCTTTGGACAAAATGCATTGTGATTCCCTAGTACCTTTCAAATCAAATCCCTATCTTTAACCTTTACACTTGAGGTCCGCAAGCAAATCTAATCTTCACATGAGGCCCCAAAGGGTACTGCCTCACTTTAGAAATTCCAAACAATCTCTCAATCATTTTATAATGTAAACTATCCTAAGTAGACCTGGGGGAGATAGTCAATAACTGCAAAATTAGTTAATTAATTATCTATTTATTAGTGAATGAAAGAACACAAAAGATAAAGCAATTTCCTTTCTAAGGAATTATTTTGAGAGGAAAAACATTACCTTATACTCTGATATATAAGATATTTATTCAATTAGTAAATACTTAATAAGCACCTCTTGTGCCAGGGACTGTGCTAGGGACCAGAAATACAATGAGCTTAGAATCAAATGGGGAATACAGTCATTAAATGTATAATGCCACTGTTAATTATGATCATTTTAAGTACTGTGAAGGATAAGTATAGATAGCTACAAGACAAGTTGAAGGGAAACCTAACTCTGCGGGCTTAAGAGTTTCCAGTAAGAGTGCTATTTACACACAAGTAGCAGTAATTCATGTGCCCAGTTTGTCTGGTTCCAACTGCTGACTCATGTCTTTTTTTTTTTTCCTTAAGATTATTTTTAGAGAAGGGGGAAGGAGGGAGAAACATCAGTCAGCTGCCTCTCCTAGGCCCAGGCCAGGGACCTAGCCCACAACCCAGGCATGTGCCCCTACTGGGAATTGAACCAGCAACCTTTCAGTCCTCAAGCCAGTGCTCAATCCACTGAACCACACCAGGCAGGGCCAGATCTTGAGTAGGTTACTTAAAACCTCCCTTTCCTCACTTATAAAGTGGAGCTAACAATTGTATCTACCTCATGAAGTGAGGACTGATCGACTTAATACATATTCTTAATACACTAAGAACAATGAAGGCACATAGTGTCTGCTCAATAATGCTAGCTATTATTACCATTTCTAGCTGGAAGACAAGCTAGAAGGCTAGTAGGAAGAAAGAAACTCCAGGCAAAGAGCAACAAGTGCAAAAGCCCAGGGGTATAAAGTTGCTTGGCCTTTGGTAGAACTGAAAGGCCAGTATTTCTTAGCATAGAAAGCTAAGGAGAAAGGGATAACATGAGACATGGGGTGAGGCTGGGAAGGGAGGCCAGGTTAAAGAGCCTGAATTTTATCCTTGGAGTCCGAGGAAATGTGAAAGGTTTTAAAGGAAAGTGACAAGCTTAGATTTGCAGTTTCAAGAGCTTTCTCTGGCTACGGTATGGAGAACTGGTTGGAGAAAAGCCAAAATAGATGACAGGGAGCCAGTAAGGAAGCTACTCTAGTCATCTAGATCCATGGCACAGGAAAGAAAAGGAAACTGGATGTTTCCTCTGAAGAAACAGAAGACAAAACCAACAAGACTTAGTGTGTGTGTATTGGGCTGAGGGGCACTAAATCATAAATATTTGAGGAAGAAATGAATGAATTCCCATGTTCCTGCCACACTATTTCACTGTATGGAATGCCTTTCTTCTACTCTGTCCTCCCACACAGTTCCTTCCATTCCCATCTCCTTCACAAAATTCTGATGTTAACCCCCTTCTTCCCAGGGGTGTTCTAGAATTTTAGACCTGAACATTCTTTTTATTTAGAGAAAGGGGAAGGGAAGGAGAAAGTGAGGGAGGGAAACATCAATATGTGGTTGCCTCTCACGTGCCCCCTACTGGGAACCTGGTCCGCAACCCAGGCATGTGCCCTGACCAGGAATGGAACCCATGATCCCTTGCTTTGCAGGACAGTGCTCAATCCACTGAGCCACACCAGCCAGGGCATAGAACATTCTCAAGAGATACATAGCAGTTGAAAGGAGTTGGAAATTTTCTGAAGGCAGTGATCATTTTTTAGTCAACTCTGTAACCCTCCCACTTAGCACTTGCAGACAGCCGCCCACGCACAGAACTTTTCCGCTGACTGCACGAGTGGTACAATCGTACATAGCCCACACTGACAGAAAGCTCTGTGACCCAGAAAGCCTCCTACAGCTGTGGGTGCGCTCGCAACCATTTTCTTCCTAGATCTTCACAGAACTCTTATAAGATAGGTACTATTATAAAGGAAACAAACTCAAAGTTAGAGTGACACGTCCAAGGTTACACATATATTAAAGGAAGTGGCAGTGCTAAGATTTGAACGAAGATCTCCTCGTTCCAAATGGGTGCTTGTCAGGATGGTCGAGTGGTCTAAAGCGCCAGACTCCAGCCTCTGCTTCCAAACGGAATGCTCTATTATCCTTCATGGGGAGTAAATACAGGGCAGGACTAAAGTATGTTTAGGGTGGTGTGTATGTGACACAGTGTATTATTGCAGTATTACTATTTGTTTTCCATACAAACGGCTGTAACCCTGCTTTTGCCCCATCCTGTATTCATAATGTACTCAAGAAGACTCAACTCTTGGAGGCAGCTATGTGCCACTTCTGGGAATCTTTTCCAGTTTCAGCTATTAATTAATTCATTTTAAAATGTTTATTGCACACCTACTACGTGCCAGGTATGGCACCTAGTGTTAGGGGTAGGGTATAGCAGTGAATAAGACAAGACGCTTGCCCTCAATCTCGTTCCGGGAACAGGCCAAACAAGGAAACAAATGTATAAACGACGTACGTGCTAAGTGCTATAAATAACATACACGGGGTGATGGGGGGAAAATGTGTGTACTTTGGTCAGAGAAAGCCTCTCAGGAAAGTGACATTTAAAGCCCAAGTTGGGTCTGCAGGAGGTGCTTAAGGAGAGATATTTTCCAACAAACCTAATCCGGGGAACCCAACAATAGGAAAAAGCAGACTTGGTTTGCACAGAGCCCGCTCCCAGGCCTCCGGCCACCTGACCGTAACTGGAAATGGCCAGTTCCCAGAGCAGTCAAACCGTCACCACTAGAGAATGCCGCGAGTCCTCCCAGCCCCCAGGAGGCGCCGTGGCGCCAGGCACTGCCAAATTGACTTCGGGCACCTACCGCCTTAAGGCCCCAAAGCCTGGGGTACGGAGAGAGGGCACGGACGGCGCTAGGGAATTGAGAGGGGTCACTAGGCCCTCGAAGAGAGGACGTCCTCAAGATCACAAACCCTACCACTGGCAGGACACTCGCTCCCTTTGGGATAGCCCGCTTCCGGCGCCTTTAAACTAGGAAGTACTGGCTGCGTCCAATCCGACCCTTTCTTCCGTACTCAGTTTTTGGCATTCGTAGGAGCTGGATTAGCGGGAGGCGAGCGGTCTACGGTTACCAATCAGCACCCAGGGAAGGCGCATGCGTTGTCAAACGAACGCGACGTACTGCGAACTACGACCTGAAGAAAACATCTTTTGCCCCCTCCCTCACTGGGAAGATGGCGCTCTCCAGGGTGTGCTGGGCTCGGACTGCTCTGTGGGGTTCAGCGGTCACCCCCGCACCTTATGTCACCCGGAGGCTGCAACTTGTTCGCTTTGGACTGGCCTGGGGGGCCCCTCGGTGAGGGACCTGGAGAAGGAAAAGCATTTTTTGATGTACAGGCCCTTCTAGTGTCTCATCCTTCCTTGCATGCTGTTTCTTAGTTGTCAGGGTTCCACTCTCTGGCCTCGGGATTTTTATTCTGTTCAGAAATCGCACCCCGATCCCCGCTAGTGACCTGGCTTCTTGACGTTCTGAATTCTTAGAGCCCTATTTAGAATTCCCGGAGCGCCGTTAGTTCGTTTTTCAGCTTCCCTTTTCTGACTCAGGTTTTACCGCTGTTTACCTCGGCCCCACCCGTCTGGCTTTATCCTCCTGCTCTGGCCTCAGGCCTTGCGCACTCCCTCCGGACTCTTGCCACTCCCGGACGCTCTTTCCTGCTTAGCCTTTCCTCTGCCTCATTTGTTTTTCTCAGTCTGATTGCTTATCTCCTCTTGATCCCTAGGTCTTCCTTGTATTTCGGAGGTTTTAGTGTACATTCTATGAGGCCTGTGTTTTACATTAAGGACGCAGGTGTGAAGAGGCTTCTTGGACTGGTTCCCAGATAGTCTCTTTGATCCTCCTTGTAGGTCTTCAAAGCTTCACCTTTCTCCAAAGGCAGATGTGAAGAGCTTAATCTCTTATGTGGTGACTAAGACAAAAGTGATTAGTGGGAAGTACCATCGTTTTTTGGATCGTCATTTCCCCCGCTTCTATGTCCTGTACACAACCTTCATGAAAGGTAAAACTAAAATTGAAATAGAAATCACTAGAATTAGCTCTTGGGCAATGTCAGAGGGTTAAAGTAAGATAATTTGCAGGTTTTGTTATGGGAGAGTGAGCTGGGGTCTTATGTTTCATAAATGCTTGAGTGTTTAACACTCAAACACTTTATTTGAGTGTTAAAATAAATCTTTTAAGTTAGCACTTCTTGAGGGTGTGGTGGAGTAGTTTAGTTGGTTAGAGCATCATCCCTATACACTTAGTTGGTTAGGGTAGGTTCAACACGCCCCTCCCCTCAGGGTACATACACGATTCAACCAATGAATGCACAAATAAGTGGAAAAACAAATGATGTCTGTCTCCCTCCCTCTCTCAAATTAATAAGTTTTTAAAAATTAAAGAAAAGTATTATGAGAAACAACTTTTAACAATATCCAGTGGGAATATAGGTATTTTTGTACTTTTCTTAACCACACACTTAACTATAGTAGAAATTCTTTGCCATGCACAGCAGCAGGGGTCTGTGGCTGCACAGACTTGCCCTGTGATTTATCAGTTGACTTGGCCCATAAGGAAATGTGGTTTGAGGCTTGTTACAAACTTATCCTAGTTAGCATGTTGTGGAAATAGCTGTGCAGTGCTTGGTTTCTGAATGTCTTGGTTCAAATCAGAGCTGTGCTAATTACTAGGAGATGGTATAGTGCCAAGTGTCTATTCTGGAGCCAGAGTGCCTGGATTCAAATCCCTGCTTGTCACTGGCGGTGTGATTGAGCTTACTTAACCTCTTTGTCATTTGTGTTTTTTGGGGATAATAATGAAACCTACCTGTGTGACCTTATGGTTGTGAAGATTAAATTAACACATGTAAAGTAGATAAGGCCTGATATAGTAAGGGCTCAATAAATGTAGCCATAACTATTATTATACCCTATACTTTTACCATAATACCAATTACAATAAATGCCACACTGTCAGCTCTGAATATTATCATAATTATTACTAGCTGTGTGGATGTGCAAATGACTTATCCTTAATTGTAAAGTGGAGATAAGAAAGGCTGCCTTGTCAGCTGCCAGTTTGTAACTAGGATCAAATAGAAAAGGGTCTGAAAGTATTTTGGTTGTTTTGTTTTTTAATTTTACTTATTTATTTTTTAGAGAGGGAAGAAAGGGAGAAAGAGAGAGAGACACACACATCAATGTGCGGTTGCTGGGGGCCATGGCCTGCAACCCAGGCATGTACCCTGACTGGGAATTGAACCTGCGATGCTTTGGTTCACAGCCCGTGCTCAATCCACTGAGCTACGCCAGCCAGGGCGGTTGTTTTGTTTTTAAGCCTTTTATTATGGAAAAATTTAAACATATGCAAAAGTAGAGAAAATAATACAATGGGCTTCTGTGTGTTCAACCTCACTTCAGCAATTAATTCACAACTTCCCATCTTATTTCATTTATACACATGCTTCTGTATTATTTTGGAGCCAACCTAGACATATATTATTTCTTTCATAAGTAGGAAAGCATTTTAAAAAACTAATGTTCTAGATAAATGTAAGAATTCTAGAATGAAGAGAAAAATGCAATCATAGAAATATGTTGCATTACAGTAATTATAAAAGTGTTCTAGAAAGGAGATAAGTTAATTTCTGGTTGGGGAATACACAGAGTTGATTGGACAAGACTTCCTGAGGTTAGGGAGCTTTGACATTTTGCTTTAAAATGGGATTGAGTAATGAAGCAGAAAAGAGAGACCATTCCATAGTAGATTGCAGAAGGCCCACTTGGCTGGAAGAGAAGTGATGTGCTGTGGGAAAAAGGATGAGAAAAGACATGTAGGGTGGCCTCACAAGAGCTTCAAGTGACCTAGATGGAAATTTTAATGTCGAGGAGTGTTGGGGAGGGACAAACGTGTGTGTTGTGGGTGGGCTTGGAATAGGAGGCTGTGGTAAGCTTCATACTGGGGTAATGTCACACTCTGTCCTCTGCTTCAATGAGGCAGGATTGCAGATGATTTGGGCTGATGCCAAAAAGACTAAAAGAATAAAGACAAACATGTGGAAGCACAATATAAAGTTTCATCAACTCTCATACCGGGAGATGGAGCATTTGAGACAGGTATGGGCCAGGGGCAGGTACCCAGAAGTTCATGGTGCGGTAATTAAAGTTAACCAAGATCTCAAGTTTTTTTCTTTTCTATTTTGTTAACCACTGACTAAGCATTTGCCCTTTGCCATGAGATTAAAGTATTGAATTAAATGAGAGCATCAGATTATTTGCCAAAATTGGATTCTTTCAAAGTTGTAGCCATCCATAGCAGAGCTCTATAGAATTTTGGGCACATTTTCTGAATAAAAGTTATAGACAGTAAACTCTAATTTGTTTCTGAACATAGAGAAATCTGCAAGGATCCAAAAGGCAGCAGGAAAGTGATATTTGGTGGTGACTTGATGAGTAGTTTCAAAGCTGAGAGTAAGACTCTAGGACCCATTCTGCAGCTCAGGAAGAACTTACTGAGGGATTTGGTATAATGTCAGGCCTCGTTCTCGAGAATATTTGGGATACAAAAGTAAATTAATCAGGGCTTTTGTCTTTAAGGAACCTACCAGCTACAGGTAGACAGAAATAACTTTGACCCTTGGCTGGGCTATAGACACTGGCCGCACAGTGGGGTGGCGGGGTGGCCACTGTGTTAAGAATGTGGGCTGAAACTGCATCTGTGTTTATTTCTGCATAGTTCCGTCAAGACGTCACCAAGTGTCTCTTCCTAGGTATTATTTCCATTCCGCCCTTTGCCAACTACCTGGTCTTCTTGCTAATGTGAGTACAGACTTCTGTCTCCCTAGCATACTGAAGGTCTATAGATTTTAAAAAATCACAAATTATTTTAAGGAGAACTTTCCATTCAGCGGCTAGGCAGAAGTTATCAAACTTCCTGCTCCAGTCTTTTCATTAGCCCCAGGTTCATAAAAGCCACTCAGAATGCCTGGGTTACTGGGACAGCTGTAAGTGTAGGTGGCCTGGACTCTCCCTGTCTCTGAGCTGCCCCTACATGATGTGAAATAAGATAACGACCTTTTTCATTATCCCTAGAGGCAGTAACCCACTCCCAGAGAGACATAGCAGTTTGGGACAAATTTTTTTCTTCAGGAGAGAAATGCATTTCATATTTTGAAAACGTAAATCTATTACTTTATCTCTGAAGATGACACTTTTAGATTATGACTTTGCATGTTGTCTGTTGCTGCACAACAAACAACTTCAAAGCTTAATGGCTTAAAACAAGCACCATTTTTATGATTTGCTGGGTCAGGAATTTGGTCAGATCGGTGATGGACATTTCTCTTCCATGTGGTGTTGACAGAGGTCCCTCGTTAACAGCGGTGAAGGTACTAGTCGGGGTGGTTTGAAGTCACTCTCAAGTCTGGTGCCTTCGCAGGGGTGGCTGGAAGACTGGGACTGTCAGCCACAGTGCCTACTTGTGGCCCCTTTAATGTGGCCTCAGGGCAGTGCGACTTCTCCTGTGGGAGCTCAGGGCTCCAGGAGTGAGTGTGCCAGCAAGGAAGAATCTGCATGGGCCAGAGAAACCGCTGTACCTCAGGCTTGGAGGTCACAAAGACACACTTCTGCTCTCTTCTGTTGGCTGAGTCAGTCACCCAAATTTTAAAAAGGGACATAGACATCACTTCTCAATAAGAGGAGTGCCAGGGAATTTGTGGCCATGTTTTAAAAGCACTGCACAGGTAGAGAAATAAATTAAAAGCAATTTTGCCCTTTCTACTTTGTATACACCTGAAGACTGCGTTATTGGTTGAGGTTGTCAGCATCACATAGTGTCCAGCTCTATAACTCTGTCCAGCTGTGTCCAACATTCTCACTAGCGTTGGTTCAAAGGAGTCATTTTATCTGGCTGCTGCCTGCACTCCTTTTCCACTGCTGCTTCCTTTCACAGAACTTCCGCAGTGCAGCTCGGCCTTGTGCTTCACTGCGTCTCTAAACCTTGGTCCGAGAGCATCTGCAAAGAAAGAGCAGTGTGGTAGGGAGACAGGGTCTCCACCTCCCCTTCCTTGTGTTCACATCTGCCAAAGGCTTTGAAAGATGCCAGTTTCAGCAAGTGACTGTGTGATTCCTTTTCCTTTCAGGTATCTGTTTCCTAGGCAACTACTGATCAAACATTTCTGGACCCCAAAGCAACAAATTGACTTCTTAGAGATCTATCATGCTATTCGGAAGCAGTCCCACCCAGAAATCCTCTGTTATTTAGAAAAAATTACCCCCCACATTTCTGATGCAGGACTCCGGTGGCACATGACAGAGCTGTGCACCAAGGTATTCCTCCAGTTAACCCTTGTTCCAAACTGGGAAACTTGTGAGATCAGTCTGCAACAGCCACCTATCTCTTACCTCTCTCACCCTCTCCCAAGATGCAGCGCGGTACCCATCCGGCAGCACAGGATATCCTGGCTCTGAGAGAGGGTTTCTCTAAGCGTCCTCTGGGCATGGACCAGCTCCCTACTTTGCAAATGGTGAGTACTCGGAGGCTTTTTCTTCCCACAGCTTCACCTTGCTTCAGGTCTTTGCTTGCACTGGTGCTGTGTTAACTTTCTCGTCCTATATTGTTGTGTCACAGAAAGCCTTGAGTCGAGCTATGCTTCTCACGCCTCACCTGCCATCTGCCTTGTTGAGACACCGTTTAAAGACTCACACCACTGTGATTCACCAGCTGGACAAGGCTTTGGCAAAGCTGGGGATCAGCCAGCTGACCTCGCAGGAAGTGAAATCGGTGAGAGCCTGATTGCAGTACCAACCCTCCACCCTGGGTGGACTTTCGAGTTCACAGGGCTGGGAGCTTAGAAAGAGCTCGTTAAAAAAAAAAAAAAAAAAAAGAAGAGCTCGTTGTCTTGCTTGTTATAGCAAAATTCAAGCTCTTCATCCTCTCACCTCATTTCTAGATCTTTTTTTTTTTCCTCAGTGAACTTAAAGTACTGGGAAGAAATTGCCCATAGTAATTTTGGTTTATGTTTCTTCTGGCCCTTCAGAAATCGAGGCCATCACACCTTAGATCTACTGTTCTAGCGTCTATAGGCCTCTTTGCTTGTCATCTTAGTTCAAACTGCCATGGAGAAAGGTTTCTTGGGATGAGGTTGTAACTTACTTCAAGGCGATTTTGGGTTATTTGTGGGGTTACACTTCCATGACACACTTGCTCTGTGATTATTAAGGACCATTTCTCTCCCGAGTGTTGCAGGCTTGTTATCTTCGTGGCTTGAATTCTACCCTTATTGCAGAAGAGAGGTGTCGGACTTGGCTGGCGGAATGGCTGCAGATTTCCTGTAACCTGAAGGGTAAGGCAGATCTCTGGCATAACCAAAATCCAAGTAATTTTTGTATTTTATTCAAAGATTATTTTGGATTTAATTATTTATTTTAGAGATCTTATTTATTTTTAGACAGGGGAATAGAGGGAGAAAGAGAGAGAGAGAAACATCATTGTGTGGTTGCCTCTCGTGTGCCCTCTACTGGGGACCTGGCCCGCAACCCACGCATGTGCCCTGACTGGGAATCAAACCAGCAACCCTTTGGTTCACAGGCTGGTGCTCAATCCGCTGAGCCATGCCTGCCAGGGCTATTTTGGATTTAATTATTGAGCACTGTGAGGCCCTTCTCTCACACATATGTCTAACTGGAAGGCACAAGCTCATTAGCCTACAGGGGTTAAGCAGGTAATGAAATGGACCGCACCAGACGAGCGAGTGCACAGTGGGGACGGTGGGAGCACAGGCGTGAGTGCATGCCTGTCTGAAGCAGTTCTCCGCCTCGGCACTATCGATGCTCTGTTGTGAAGGCTGTCCTGTGCTTTATGGGGTGTTTGGCAAAATCTCTGGCCTCTACCCACTACATGTCAGTGGTACCACCCTTCGCCCCACTTCTGACAACCTATAACGTCTTCAGACGTTGCCAAATGCCCGGGTGGGAGGGGAGAGCAGAAGTGTCCAAGTTGAGAAGTACTAGGCTAAAGGTATCCAGATTCAAAACAAAACCACTCAATTGGCTAAACAATAAGCATCTAAGATGAGTATTAGGCTGGTGGGTTTCCTGTTCGGAACCTTTGGCTAGGTCTTGATGTTTCCTAAGCCTGTGAATATCAGGTAGGTCTGCTAATCCTGTCCCAGCTGAGAAATATCCCCAGAGCACTAACTTCTACCAGAAGAATCCCAAGGGTGACAGTGGTGTTTAATACCGTTGCTATCTCTGAATTTTCTGCTGCTGTCACAGGAGAGTCAAGAAACGAGGATAAGCCCTGGCTGGTGCGGCTCAGTGGATTGAGTGCCGACCTGTGAGTTGAAAGGTTGCTGGTTCGATTCCCAAGTTATATGCCTGGGTTACAGTCAGATTCCCTGGCTGGGAACTGCTAGAGGAAATCAATCAACGTTTCTCTCACATGTTCATTTCCTCTCCCTCCCTTCCCCTCTAAAAAAAAAAGACATGAGGGTGAGCAGATAGGGGTCTGTGTTGGAAGGAGAGGAGAGCACACCATGCAGGGACTGGAACAACGCAGGGGAGCTGGAGGACAACAGCCTGTTACGTCACACCTCCCGCACCCGGCTTCCTGCCTCTGGCTTCCAGTCCTGTGAACCAAGGCAGTTGGAAGGCGAGCTGTTCCCTGGCCAAACCATTAATGCTGATGGTGTTTTCAGAAGCTGAGCTGTCCCTTTTGCTACACAACGTGGTCCTGCTTTCCATCAACTACACTGGGACGAGGCGCTGAGGGAACGTGGAGCGGATGCCACTGTCCTGCCGTCACAGCACCGCAGCGTGGGACCAAGCAGCACTTGTCAGCACAGTCCGTGTGCACTGCTGGGTGTGTGAGAGGCCGAGGAGCGGGTGCCACGGGCTTCAGTGCGGCACCCAAGTGGGAGCTGGAACTGAAACAAACCCTCTTACAGAGGTGGCCCACGTGAGGTGTCATTCCCAACTCCCTTGGAATTAGCTGGCAGTGGAAGCAGCCACTGTACTGGGCTGTTACTGTGACACGCTTAGTGCAGATCCTAGGAAGCGTCTGCCCCAGGTGGGAGTCCTCGTCTGGCCTAGGGCCCAGCACTGCGACCTTCTTTTGAGCAGTGTTTTTGTTAAAGCTGGTTTCTGGCTGGTGAGGGGACAGCGCCACTTACACTGGAGCGGTTACACACATGTTCTCTGATGCTCCTCTGAACCCTGAGGTGACCAAAAATAGGAAATTTTTTTGTCCCCTTCATTGGGGTAACTAACCTCTCTTTCCTTCTCAAATCCTTTTACCACTGTAACTTTTTTCCTGAATAGGAAAAAGTTACATTTTTCATTTTTTAGTGAATAACTTATGGGAACATTTGAATAGAAAAGATGAAAGGAAATACAAGTGCTTCTTGACCCCTTCCCTGGGGTTTAAAGCCTTCACACCCTTGTCTTAATTTCCGGGCTGTGCTACAATCCCTGTGGATCTTAAACTCTTTGCTACCTCCACTGTGTTGCAGCCTTCCCACTGTCACCTACAGTGGCTGCCTTCTTTGGGCCGTGGATGAAACCCGTCCCGTACTAGTTACTACCCAGCCTGGGAGGCCAGGAGAGGTCTGCATCAAGATAGTAAGTTGGGGTTAGCTTTTGTCTCTGTATGTCCATCAGTGACCTGTAGTAACTTATTGTGAATGCATGAAGTACTGTTTTTAAACCCAAGTAAAGACGGTCTGAAATCAATTGCTGGGAATTACTTGTGCATACTCTAATCATTTTGCTAAGGCTCCTTTACAAGACGCATAACCTAACTAATGGGGAGATAACTGGTGGGAATAGAACTTTCTGATGGGATGGCAGTTACAGAGGAACTGATTTGAAGTTGATTCTGTTCCTGGATTTTAAATAGCTAGGAAAGAAAAACTCTCTCTTCTCTCTCTCTCTCTATATAAAGTAATGAAATTGAGTCCTGGCTGGTGTAGCTCAGTGGATTGAGCGCAGGCTGCAAACCAACAGTCCGCTGGTTCAATTCCCAGTCAGGGCACATGCCTGGGTTAGGCCAGGTCCTCAGTGGGGGCCATGTGAGAAGCAGCCACACATTGATGTTTCTTTCCCTCTTTTTCTCTCTCCTTTACCCTCTAAAAATGAATAAGATCTTTAAAAAAAGTAATGAAATTGAAAATGGGCCCCAAGAGTAGGGACTGCAGACAGGGAAAAACTCCAGCCAGGCAGGATCCGAGCCTGTTCAGCTGATGAGGGGCTAAGGGCATATGATGCAAGTGACACTCCTGATGCTCCAAAGAGAATGTTCTATTTTTCCACTGTGAAAGTCTTCTATCATTAACATTAATCCCTAACTGACCTAATTAGTTTCATATACAATGCTGGAGAAGTATCCTTTTTCTAACAAGTAACTGGATTGTGGCCTGCCGAGATAAAGAATAACACACCATTCTTTTGAATATTTCTTTAATATTACATTTAAATATTCTCTTTAAATACAGCATTATCACAATGTAAAGGACCTAAAAGGCAAAAAAAAAAAAAAGTTTTTTTCAGAGAACCAGACAAGCTTTGGATTCACATTGAAAATACAACCTGTGTATAGTATATGAGGAGATTGGAGAATAATGAGTTGCAATAAGAAGTCGTTTCTTTTATCTAGGCCTGGACTCAGCAGGATCAAAGCTCAGTGACCACGAAGCCCTGCTTCTGTGACCAGAGGCCTAGCTTTTCTAGCAACCATGAGCTCTAATTGTGTCCAACTCAGGTAGCACCAGAAATGAGATGGACCAGGTTGTAGAAAAGGCCCTTTGCTTAACAACGTAGTTAGTGCTAAATGTTAACACTTAGCATTTAAAAGCTTAGGATCAGTGTGAGTCAGAATTGTAGAGCTAATGAAGGGTTTAGATGAAGAAAACTAGTTTCTTCAGAAAAGTCATCATCATGGGGGTTGGCAATGAGTTTAATAAATTAGACTCAAAATCTTGCTTTGATCCCAAAGGCTAATGTGTCTCTGAGCAACTGGAAACACTTCCTAGAGTGGGAACCCTTCCTAAGGAGGGAATGTTTACAGCACACCCTCCAACACAAACTTTCAGACAGATTCTTCTCCACAGAGTCCAATTTCCAATCAAGCTTCAGTCTTGTATTTCAGGGGACCAGTCTAAGGTGCGGGGTGGGGAGGGTTGCAGATTGGTTTGGAATAGCTTCTAGATCTCAGGTACGTAAGGCTCTCAACTCTGTCTCGTGAGGCTAGAGGATGGGGAGTGTTAAGGACCCATGTACTTAACTAAGAACCCTCCCCGCCAGGAACGGGGAGGCGGGTGGGTTAAAAGATGTCTGCGTGTTAAGTACAAGGCCTGTCAGGCTCAGTTCAGCGATTTTACAGGTGAAGTGCTGCTGGAACATACATGAAGGCTGCTCCAAGACCCCAGGGTCTGTGTCCCACAAGAAGAGGCTTTATGAGCAAGATAAGCAGGAACAGTGATCTCCCCCATCAAGAAAGGTTTTCCACTTTGTTCTACCCTGGTTAATGAACCATAACCAGCAAAGCATGTTGTAAAGGATGCTAGAGCAGAGTGTCTTGCTCCCTATTATCTCCATTTTAAAGCAAAGATAACCTTGCTGATGAGTTCAGTGGCGCGCACGCAGGAACGAAAGCTGGACGTGAGAGGGGCAGGAGCCGTGTGCCCAGGCAGAGGTAAGAACTGGGTCTGAGTCCTGCTCTAGACCTCGGAGGGGGTCAGCAGAACTTGAATTCTTTGGAATGTGGAAGTTGTATGTAGCATTTAAGAATTTATTTGGCATCCAATTTTTTTTTCACTTCCAATTTTTATATATCAAGATGGAGGGGTCTAATAAATATTTGTAGCTCTTGGGGGTGAACTGGAATGGTATAAATCTCCAACCCCGTATATCCAAGAAGGACCACCAGGGTAGATACAGGAAAAAAACAAAACCCAAAACTGGTTGGTGACCTTAGACTGCCACATCCTATATTCCTTTAAAGCTCAAATCTCCCAAGGGGGGGAGGGTGGTGCCTGGCTGAAAGCAAGCACGGCACAAAGTCAACACCTTTGCAGCTGCCGTCTGCTCCTGCGGCCTCCTTTGGATACACTTAGCGCTCCATGTACGCCTCCGTGGGCCCAGCCTAGAGCGGCCTGATGGAGCTAGTGTTAGACACACACAGAAGACTCGGGCTCTTTGTGCCACGTCCCTGGCCAATCTAGCTCTTCAAGGCAGGCCAAGGGTGGGGAGGGGAGACAAACAGATGAGTTAAACCCTAGTACCTAAGAACATGAGAAAGAAACAATTCAAGTTACAAACCAGGAATCCCCAGTGTGGGGAACAAGTCAGAGAACACCAAACATGTCAAATATTAACTTATTTACCAAATGGGGGACTGGGGAGGCCAGGTTAAATTTTTATAAATCCTAGAGGTTTTGTACAGAGGCAGAGGCCCTTCTACCCCCTCCTCTCCAGGCAACATTTCCAACGGTTGTTACAACACACCAAAATGGGATATCGGAGTAGCTACCGAGAAAAATGAGCTTGTACCCTGCCCTGGAGCTCAGGAGAGAAGGGGTTTTGCCATGCTGTTCAAATTATGTATTCTGATCCCTACATAAAGAACAGCTGCTTGAATTACCTAGATTCTCCTGTGAGATCCTAGTTCTTTGTTCCAGTGGCCCAGAAAGCGCAGTATTGGGCACTGTGCAGCCTCTGCCCCAAGACTATCCCCAGATCAAGCTGGGGCTGGTCTCCTTGATTCTGTTAACCCTTTTAAAAATACTTGTACAAACAATCCTTTCCCACCCATTCCCCAAAGACCCCAATAAAATAACATAGGAGCAGCAGCTGCTTCTACAGTTTGTTCTGAAACGGTGTTAGATAAAATAAGGGAATAAATAGAGAAGGGTAAGAGGCAGAATCTCTCTCTGCATGTCACACTGCCAGAGGAAGTTCCAGAGAAGGGTCTTCAGGGGGCCGGTCCTCGCCCTGCTGCGAGGTCTTCTCCACCACACAGCTTCCTTCACTGTCCGTGCTGAAGGGGAGGTTCGAGGGGGACCACGAGGGGCGGAAGTCTTCGTTCTCCGGCTCCTCAGGGTTACAATCTTCGGGCACTAGCGCTTCTAGAGTGGGTGTTTTCCCGACCTCTGGTTTACAGAGGGCCGCTGGGTCTGTGGGGCTACAAGCCACCAGTGAGGTAACAGGGAGAGAGAAGACACTGAGATCCTTCTCCTTGGGGAAAGACGGTGGGGCTTCTCCTGTACTAGGCTCTCCTTTCACCCCCAGGACTGGCCTCTGCTCCACCTGATAATAGACCAGGGGCCCACTGTTCAAATAGGACGGACTGGTCACTGCTGAAGCAGCTGGGTGGTCCGAGTTCTCGGTAAAACACAGGACCGAGGAGCCTGGGGTCAGCTGAGCCTGGATGAGAATGGGAGCTGTCAGGCCTGGACACAGCTCTTCGGAGACGGCCAGGGGCTCCTCCAGGATACAAACACCCAGGCTCTCTATGCTGGAGTCCAGGCTGGCACTAGAGCCGCTAGAGTCTTCCTCTGCCTTGAGCCGCTCCAGCTCCTCCGCACTCTGGAGGTGCATCACTGCCGTCTCGTTCTCAGCAATGAACTCCTGGAAGTCCTGCGTCTCAGACCCCTGCGCTCCGGTCAGGCTGCAGCTGGTGGTGGGCGAGGGCTCCTCATCTGGGGCAGGCGGGCGGCTCACCTGCCGCTTGCTCTCCAGCTCCAGCTTCATGATGGTGTGGAGGTAATGAGTCCGGACCCGGATTGGGTTAAATTCAATGCGCCCAGCCATGTTCCCACAGCCATCCCGGGAGCAGCCACACGGAAAGGACATGCGATCCACCTGGGGAAGGCACAGGGAGGTTGAGGTGAGGAGAGACCAACAGATTTAACAAAGGTGACAGGAGACAGTAGCTGGCAAAAACAAGCAGCTGGGACTTGTGGTCTCTTTCTAAGAGATAGCCAATTCAAAGCAACATGCAGCGTGAACTAAGACAGCACCAGACAGTAGTTAGCAAGCCACTCGTGTTTGAATCCCAGTGCAGCTTTGTTCTCTCTCTAGGGCTTTGTTTCCTCTTTTCAACAAAAAGTGGACAGAAGTCTTATCAGAGGGCGCTTCCTAGCTCAAAAGTCCAGAGATACCTAAGCACCAACAGTTCTCAAAGCAAAAGAAATTTACATGTCTCAGATACTGCTTCAGAAGTTACTGGGTTTACTGGGGAAACCACAGTCTGGGGTCTGAGCCTCGTCTCCTGCGATGACAGGCAGGGAAAGGGAGTAGGGCGCCTGGCTGGTCCAGACAAATACATTCTGGGGAAACTCCACCTGCTGCATTTCCCCCGATGGCTGATCGGGCTGGTGCTGAGGCAATAACCAAGATAAATTTCACACCAGGGATATCTGGAAAAAAGATGCTTTCTACCTCCTTAAAAAATTTTTTAAAGATTTTATTTATTTTTTAGAAAGGGGAAGGGGGGAGAAAGAGGGAGAGACATATCAATGTGTGGTTGCCTGTTGCGTGCCCCACACTGGGGACCTGGCCCGCAACCAGCCTGAGACTGGGAATCGAACCTTTCGCGGGCTGGTATGAATTCCATGTGGATAAGCAATAAGAAAAAAAAGTAATAAAAATGTTAGAAAAATTATTGGCAACTAAAGCTGCAGAGTACCATCAGCTTTTTCCTTTCTTCTTTTGTGGCAGCCCAAAAGGAAAATAAATATTAGATGGCATATAGGTGATAGAGAATATATTTTTTAATTTAAAACATTTTTTACTGATTTTAGAGAAACATCAGTTTGTCATTCCACTCATTTATGCATTCATTGGTTGGTTGGTGTTTTTTTTTTTAAGATTTTATTTATTTATGTTTTGAGACTGGGGCAGGGAAGAGAGGGAGAGAAACATCAACATGTGGTTGCCTCTCTTGCATCACCTACTGGGGACTTGGCCTGCAACCCAGGCATGTGCCCTGACTGGGAATTGAACGGGCAACCCCTTGGTTTGCAGACCCACGCTCAAACCACTGAGCAACACCAGCCAGGCCCCTTTTCTCCTTTTTGAGTCCCCCAAAAGAGGGAAAAAAGTAGCAAAAAGAAATGAGCAAGCTGGTATATTCAAATACACAATGTCTTCCTATGACGTCAGCTTAAAGAGCTCTCCATTTCACTGCTTAGGGACCATCTAATCACTGGGACTGCCCTCAGGTCTGTGGGTAGTAGACTGATTCATTGTGGGACTTCACTCTGAAAAGCAGTATTTGTTTAGATCTACGATACCTACCCAAAAATAAGAAAAGGTTGGTCAGGAGAGGTTCAACTGTAAGGACTCAGCATCCATATCCTCAGTATACAAGCTCCAGATACATTTCACTCTTCAGGATGGTACTGCTGTTTTCAGTTGAAATGCATTTTCCACGCTGGCCGTCCGAGGGCCAGCGGGAGGTTGATGCATTCTACCTTTCAGGACACTATGAATTTAAGCTCTGCCAGGCCAAGTGTGATCCTGGATGACAGGATCCAAGGACTCTTTTGGTTTTTATAAAACTGAAATAGAGGTACTGTGAATAAGTGTCTGCGAGATAAAATCTAAAGGCCTACCTTACTTCTCTGCTTCCTTTTCTCTCAATGGACCAGTCATTATTTAGGGAACAGCTACTAAGTGTTACATTTACTAACCCCCATTCTTCCATTTGCTGACAGCTGCTTATGCCCCCGAGACATTGTATAAAACACAGATGAGATAACAGGTGTCTCCGCTGCAAGGGCACCCACACCACATCCCCGACTATAGTGCAGATACGCCACCTCAGGCCAATGTGGACTGACCTGGCATTTAATCCCAGCTTGGCTACAAGCACACGCTTCTGGGTCACAATACAGTCGACAGTCACAACCACACTCTTCCCGTGACAGGCGGATGGCTCGAAGTTCTTGCTTCTCTTCAGCATCAATGCGGTGCACCCCAGAAGCCCTCAACAGGGCCCGTCGCCGTTTGGTAGGCAGAGGTTGCAAGAAGAAGTAATCATCGACCTCCACATTTTCCACATCAATATCTTCATCGGAAACATCATCCAGTGTCAGGCCATCGGCCTCCACCGACTCCACTGTCCCATTCTTGGTCAGCTGCCAAGAGACAGGAAGGAAAGGTTAGCCTCTGGGGCCTTATCAGCCAGAGCTTCCTCCCAGGCTAGCGTGGGTTAGAGCAGCAGGATCCAACTCAACTTTCTGCACTATGAAATACCCGTGCTGTCTAATACAGGGGCCACTAGCACGTGGCTCCTGAGCACTGTGAATGTGGTTAGTGCCACTGAGAAACTAAATTTTAAATTTTACTTGATTTTAGTTCAGTATAAATAGCCATGTGTGGCTACCATACTGGACAGTGTAGGTCAAGAGGATTAATCTACAGCAGGAAAACAGGAAGCCTTATACCCTTCACTTTGCAGCCAGAAGGACACAAAACCATTTTGGAGACAGGTGCATTGGAGGGTAGTACAAGGCTACCATGTCCTTGTCAATGAGTCTGCATCCCCACACTGTGAACAATTCTCTATTCATACACAGAAGAGCTTCATTTTATTGGAAGGAGAAAAATGAGAAAATTATTTATGGCTGTCAAACTCTTGCTTCCAGCCCATGGTCTAGAAAAAAACGTATGCACATTCTTTCTCCTTTCTAATCTGTTTTTAGTTAATTTCTAAGAAAAGTTGTAGGTGAGGTAGGGTGGCATGTGTGATACTGACTGTATTATCTACAGGCAGATCTGGGTTCTCTGGGCTAGGAGAGACAGGCAGTCAGGAAAAGGGAATCCTGGCAGAAGGACAAGTTGAAGACAATCCATAGCTCAATGAGTTTTGAAAACTTGCTAGAGAATTCAAGTAAAGAAAATGAGGCCTTACAATCCCCAGGGCTCTGAAAGCTACTAGCAGGAAGAAAGCCAAGCTACTGGAGGGTTTGGCTTATTTTGTCAGACAGCCACGGAGTGGTGCTGGTAAAGGAACAACTCCTGGGAGAGATGTGATGCAAGAGAGCTGGGTAACAGGCTACATACCTGTTTTGTTCGTTTGCTTGTTAGCAGGGAGCTGGTAGAAAAATGAGGAGAGAAAGTGGTCCTTTTGAGAATTCCTTAGCCTATTATTTTTCTTCTCTTTTAAAGATTGCATTTACTCATTTATTTTAGAGAGGGGAAGGGAGGGAGAAAAAGAGGGAGAGAAACACCAATGTGCAATTGCCTCTCATGAGCCCCTTGTTGGGGACCTGACCTGCAACCCAGGCATGTGCCCTGACTGGGAATCAAACCAGTGACCCTTTGGTTCGAAGGCTGGTGCTCAATCCACTGAACCATGCCAGCCACAGCAGTCTATTATTTCTGTACCAACTACAGGGGTCTTGCCGCAGACCTTAGGATTGCTCCTGTCTATTTCACCTGGGTTGGCTTCCTCCCCAATCACCCTCGATCCTTCTATCCTCTCAAGAGATTAGAGATGCAACAGAAAGAAACCCATGTATATATAAAAATTTAATATGTCATGATAGAGGTGACTTTCATATCATTTGTCAGTTTTCTAATAATTTAATGGTATTGGGACAATTGAATATTCTTTAAAAAGTTAGATCTCCAATTATACTATTCATAATAATAAATTTCATGTGGATAAAAGGCAAAAAAGGTAATAAAAATATTAGAAAAATTATTGGCAACTAAAGCTGCAGAGAACCACCAACTTTTTCCTTTCTTCTTTTCTTGTGGCAGCCCAAAAGGAAAATAAATATTAGATGGCATATAGGTGATAGAGAATATATTTTTTAATTTAAAATGTTTTTTACTGATTTTAGAGAAACATCAATTTGTCGTTCCACTCATTTGCGCACTCATTGGTGGTTTCTTGTATGTGCCCTGACTGGGGAATGAACCTGCAACCCTGGCGTACCGGGACGATGCTGTAGCAAACTGAGCTACCCCGGCCAGGGCCAGAATATATATTTTTGAGGGCAACTGCCTCCCCTATGGAGTGTAAAGATAGAAAAAGTTCTAAGAAAAGAGTAAACCAGACTTGGGGAGGGCAAAGGGTTTCCTCTTGACATAGAAAGTTGTATTAGATGCCAGCACAGCTGCTGCGCACTAACCTGCTACAAGCAGGAGTCCTGTACCTTAAGCCTTGGGTTTGTCTCTGGACCTCCTCTGTGGGAGGCCACAGAACATAACATCCTGTTCTCACAGGTCATTCATCTACCAGATTTAGGAGAGGGATTCTTCCTGGGGAGAGGGAAGCCTTCACTGCAGATGACGAGAACAGTGTATATTTGCCCAGCTGTTGCTATAGCAGCAGGAAGGGGACGGGATCAGTGTTGGAATTCCTCAGACAGACGAAAGGGAAGCCTGAATGTCGTTCCAGTTAGGAGAACAGGTGTAAGGCTTTAGGAGCAGGCTGAGGGAAGCAGACACAGAGCTCCCAAAGGGAGAAAGGCAGGGATCTAGTTAGCCTGCACCCTCTGCCACCAGTCCTCCAGCCCTGCGACACCGCAGTTGTCTCAATAGGATTTCACCCCCAGCCCTGGAAACAGTGTAGCCACCGTTTTACTATGGGCCCACCAGAAACTCGGCCAGGCCTAAAGCAGTGTTCTCCCAATTTGGAACTAGAAACTCTGGGGGCAATTTTTGTAGACTGGTGGAAACTACGGCTGTAGAGTGTCCAGCAGCGCTACGAGAGCAAATGGGTGGCTACACAGCACCATCTGAGACAGGCCCCTTCCAGGCACGCTCTCCTCCCGCACTTGAGGAGCCAGGGCCACACCAGCGGCAGGCGCAGATTATACAATCAAAATAGCCATTCAGTAATGCTGTTGTTTATACCCAAAGACTGTCACCTAGAGATGATGGGGGTTACAGAACCAGTAGGATCCTTTCGGACAATGGAAATGATCCAAACCCACCCTGTGCATGCGGGCAACAGATATAATCAACTGACAAGGAACCGAAACACTGTCTTTCCTCAGGTTCTGGGGGAGCAAACTTGAATGCCTTCAAGTACTCACATTTTAAACCTTTAAAAAACAATGAGAGGGCAAGAGTAGGGAATTCCAGAGAAGTCATTTTGCTATCTCTGGTAGATTCCCCACAAGATACAAAAGAAGGGTGTCTCAGACTGAGATTTGATTCCAAATCTGAGCCTCTTCTCTAGAAAGATCTGGAGGCCAAGGGCAACAGTAAAAAAAAAAAAAAAAAAAAAAAAAAAAAAAAAAATCAATAGACCTAGACGGTTTCCCACTTTATTTTGGCACAGGGGAAGTACCAGAGCCCAGACCCCCTAGGCACCTTCATCTTCTTGGCGTGGAGTTTCTCCTCCTTCAGGTGCTCACGAAGAATCTCCCGATGGTTCACCTCCTGCTCCTGAGCAAACTCACAGAGCGTGTAGCTGCGTACAGAATTATGACGCTGAGCCATGCCCAGAGAGCTACCGCCCTGGCTGGGCACACTGGTAAAACCCTGGCGCCGGGCAAAGTAGTACACAGTCACCTGGTCGAAGCGCACATTCTTCCTCCGCAGCTGCTTCTGCCGCTTCAGGATGGAGGTGGCTGCGAAGGGAGCACAGAGCGCTTTTATTGACCCAGAGACAGCCTGTTTGGGGACCTTATTCCTTCTCATCTATCTAGGCTCTCAACTCTCCTCCAAAGGTGCTCCCTGTACCCAGAGACACTGCTGATTTTCAAGTCATAAATGCAGAGCTGGAAGGGACCGTGGGCATCAGCTAGTCCACAGCACTGCCTCCAGAATGACTGCACCCAAACAGACCGCAAAATCTATTTTTAGACGTCAGTCGGGAAGAGGATTTCTAGGTAATCTTCTTAGGATAAAAACCACCTATATAGCTTTACCGTCCAACACAGCAGCTACCAGCCACATACATCAATTTAAATAAAAGTTAGTTAAAATGAAGTAACACCTACAACTCAGCTCCTCAGTTACACTAATTCTCAATTCAGGTGCTCAATACTACACATGGCTAATGGCTACCATAGTGGGCAGTGTAGACACAGAACACTTCTTTCATAACAGAAAATTCTGTTAGACAACGTTGTATAATGAGACAGTAAACTTCTGTAACAGGCTAGTATGTGTTTTAGGCTTTTTAAATTTTATTTATTTTTAGAGAGAGAGGAAGGGAGGGAATTGAACCAGTGACCTTCCAGTTTGCAGGCACAATCCACTGAGCCGCACCAGCCAGGGCTAGGTTTGGCAGATCATCAGCACTCTGTTTTAACTACTCGACTCAGCCATTGTATCATGAAAGCAATCAGACAATGGGTGTGGATGTGTCCCAATAAAACTTTATTTACAAAAGTAGGCACTGAGCCAGATTTGGCCCACAGGCAACCCCTGATCTATAGTATCAGACGTTCTTTCCAAGAAAATAATTGAGCCATAAGGATGAAAAAATCTGGAGTTGCCCTGGATGAGCAGGCAGTCAGGATTTGTGTCCTGCTGGAGCTATGGTATCATGGAACTGTATGGGACTTCAGTGGGGAAGGGCAGAATCCTGCACTCCTCTCCTCCTTCACTTTCATTCAGCCCATTCCGGGGACCCACAAACCAAACACAAGTGAAACCAGCTAGAATAAATCAGACTTAAGTCTACAATATTAGAGCAACGGGGTCCTCCAAAGAGCAAGGCTGAGCTAAGAATGGGAAAGATTATGACTAAGGGAAAACCCCCAAGCTGGTTAGCAGCAGCTGTCTCAAAGTGCCAATGGGCTCTGAGGCTTGGGGACTGGGTGCAGGGGTGGGGTGGGGTGGCGTGGGGTGGGGGAGTGGCTCACTCACGTGCGAAGCTGGCAGTTGTAGGAGGATTGAGGCTGTCGCAGCTGTCAGCACTGTCACTGCTGGAGATCTCATCATCTGAGTTGGACACTGATGAGCCCACATCCACATCATCAAACTTCCTCTTGAGACCCGAGCCCGTGAATGCATCCATTGGTTTCAAAGGGGTTTCCTTGGGGAGCCCACCGCGTTGGCCCCAGAGCCCCCGCTCACCACCAGCTAGCCAGGTGCATTAGGATTCTGCCCAGGGGAAAAGAGGAATCAGCATTCCTGTCCTAAGACAGACCCCTCCCGAGTCTATAAATCAAGCTCTCCGACTGAAGAAAGCAAGCACCTGAGCTAAGCACTGATGTCAGGGCTCTCCAGATTGGGTCATTTCTCTCCTGATTCCCGCCAACATTCTCCTACTTTTGGTTCCCCTCGGCCCCTCCAGTCTCAGTCACTCTCGGAATAATGAGATGAGTAACCGTAGCACCTTTCCCAGTGGAGCGAAGGCCCTTGGTTCCGAGCCAGCTGGGCTCCAGGCTTCATTAGCTGGGGCCTAACAGGAGCTGCTCCTCTGATCACACGGCAGAGCTCCCCCAGGGGCCAGCGGGAGGGACTGGGGATCAACAGCGGAATTAGGCTGTGCCCAAACCTAGGCTACATCCAATTATTTTTCCTACTGAAGATATGGCCTGGCATTTCCCAAAGTGTACATATGGAATAAACTTACCCAATGGATATTAATAGCTTTTACATGGAAATAGGACTGTCATGTTAAAATAGTTTAGAAAACTGCTTATGGGAGGACCTCTTAGAGGCTTAATATGCTAATGAGCATGGGGAGGAGTAGAAGAAAACAGAACACAGTGCGCTTCACACACCTGATTAGGGAACCTTTGTTTTCCAGAGTATTTTAGGGGGCAAATGATCCTTGGAACACACTTTGGGAAATACTGCTCCAGGCTCTCAATTTCAAAGTACAGCAGCAGCCAGGGAAACGCTTTACCCAGGTCTTCACAAGTATAAAGTGTCTCTCCGGGCTCCTAAAAAGGTCAAATTTGGTTCTAAACAATGGAGTGAAGATTAGAATCTGCACTGGTTCAAAACCCAGAACCTTTCCCAATCTCATACTGCTCCATAAAACAGGGCTCTGCTGGTCTATCACCTTCCTCTGTGCAAGGAAAACTCAGCTTTCCCACCTTCGCCCTCTGCGAAGAAACCGGCAAGGGGGAAACAATAGCAAAAGCAGTGACAATTTACTCTGGTTACATCTATATGGCAGGCAGTGTCTTTAACAAGCTGTCACAGAACCAAGGAGCCTGGATACAGATCTCTCCTCTGTCTTGGGACGTCAGTTCCCAAGGAGGTAAATCTGCTCGACAGAAATGCTGTCAGAGCCAGAGCCACGTGTGATGATAGAGGCCTCCCTGCTTTGCCTCAGTAATGCCAGAATCTCCCCAGACTATGATCTCACTAGTTGCTAATTATGCAGCAGGAATAACAACACTGCCCAGAAAGACAGGGCTGCATTACTGCAGAGCAGCAGCTACCCAGAATATACTGTGGTGTCAAGAGACGCCTGCTACAGAGCTGTTTTTCTGGACTATGTCTTTTAGATGCAATCTGCGTGCTCTTGGACAAGCTCTGCATAGTGAACCAGATCTAGTAAGTACTTTAGAAATGACACTTCTGTATCTATCTATCTAGAGCTCATCAAAATCCTGCCGTTTTAAGTCACAAGAGGGATCTAAGAAACCTCAGCTATATAGGTCTCAGACAAGCGCATTCCTGAAATAAATGTGGCCAGGGAGGGGAAAAAAGTAATCAAGTACTTGAAAGAATCGTAATTAAATTGAAAAATGAGTCCAAAGTATCATTTTTTATTTTTTAAATCATTAAAAATATTTTTCAATTACAGTTGACATGCATTATTATATTAGTTTTCAATTCTGCTTTTCAGGTTACTGGTCTTGCCATCAGAGGTCACATTCCTAGGACATGGTAAGAATGGAGAAAGCCAAGGTCTTTTTATGGGTTAAGAATACTGCTGTGTTTAAAGATAGCTATTAACAAATTTCTCATTCCATTCTATTATGGGAGGGGGGAGGAACCTTTGCAATTGAGTGCTTATATGGGTGGGATTAAAAAAAGAGAATAATGTTGACTACTGAATTTAATTCTTCTTCCCGACTTAAAAACCTTATCAACCACACGAAAAGTCAAACTGAGCTCCAAATTCTGCTTCCTCAGGAAAGGTGCAAGTCCAGCTTCAATTTTAACTGAGATCCAGGGGGCGTTGCTACTAGGAAAGTGGTCTTTTCCTCAGCCTGGAATTACTCAGAGATTCATGACTGGAAGCAAATATGCACTTCTGGTTCTTTCCTGGGTATCCCTTTGCTTCTGGCAGTGTGGATTCCCTTTGAATATTTCTCTGTGAGCCCTACATGATATTGGCTTTGGTCCAAAATCATCTTTATTATCAAAATTCTCCCATCTTCACCCAGTTGCCCTCAGGGGTATCATTTCTGGTAGGTTAATCTCTGTGCACTCTGGTGCGGCAAGGATTGCTGGCTGCTAGTCCCACTCCCCTTTGCCTTTTTATCTGTGTCCTCTCCCCTTCCACTGCTGGAATAGTGGCTTCTGGGCAACCACAGGAAGTAGATAAAGAAGAGAAGATAAAAAGATGTGAAACAAAGGAGAAAAATACTTTCTTTAAAATGCCTGAGAATAATCATCTATGGCTCTATGTGTCAACGTGTATGTTGACTTAGCTTGATCTGTTAGCATCACATTCTCTGAATTAACTCCATTGTTTAAAAAAAATCCACCGATTCTGTCCTGACAACCAATATAACTTTAAATTTCAACCCAGCTCTCCTTGTCCAACTCTCTGCTGTGAACTTGACTTGTTAGACAGAAATGTTCACTAGGCACCAAGAACAAACCTCCCATCCACTTCCGCGGTGGCCTGTGGAGATCTTCCTTTGCAACAGCAACAACTAGAATAGGTTCCACATTTTCCAATTTATCAAATCAGTCTCCTTTCAAACCACAATCAGCAACCAGTCATTCCCACCTCTCACCTGGCAGAGAATCAATGCATGTGTTTGAGAAACACAAGTTATACTCCCAGCACTTGACCCCATACAGAAATAATCGAGGTGAGACTGGCAATGCAGGCCATAACTGACAGTTAACTGTCAAAATGAGCAACTCAAACAACAAATGCTTTTGAGAAAATAATGCAAACCTCTGTAAAAGCTTTTAAATGCCAGTGAAATGAAAGGTCAACTGACACTTTCTGGCTACATGCTTTCCGGTCTTCTCTCAAATGTTTCTAGCTGAACATTTCCCAAAGGTATTCACAGTATGTAGAGGGTATCAGGCTAGCACCAAACAAAATAGATATATACGCATATGTGCATTTTAGTACTAGATCTAAGCCTTTTCAGGCACATCACGATTCCTTTAACAAACCTCCAAAACCGGAATGCACCCCTGCCAAATTTTGTGGATGCAAAATATATTTGCAAAGTTTAGGTAATAAAAGCCTCTCTCCTAAATGAATGCAAAATAAGACAAAGTATACATCTCACAGGAGAAAGCCTCTCCGCTGGAACCCAACCTTCTGCCAAGGGTTAAGGGAGCAAAATCCCTACTAAGATCACCAGGGCTACCATTTGTAGCTAGGTCAGAGGAAGGAAAGCTTTCTAAGTGTTATGATCAACCTGAATAAGATGACCTGTCCTATTTCTCCTTTTACAGTATGTTGTGGTTAATTCTTAAACACTATGAATTTCATGGCTCTATGTGTCCCTGTGATTACCAGGATCATGAACTTTTAATGCACTCAAGTGAAAACATCCTTTAAACTAGGTATGTCTAGGAAGTCCCCCTCCAACACTCCCTGGTGTTCCCCGGTTCACCGACACAAAGTCAAAATTTGGCTTCCAGTGCCTAAAGCGCCATCATAAGGAGGACACAAGCAAGATCTCCGTGGAAGAACTGGAACATGATGCAGGAGGGACCATTAACTCTCAAGGATATCCAGTCATTTATAACTCTGGCACACACCAGCATCCTTCTGGCTTTGGAGATTTGCAAGATGGAAAGTCAGGGCAGAAAAGGAAAATCTGAATTAACCATGGATTTACCTTGAACTGAAAACTGTAGGACAAGGGGTCACTGTGTCTCTTGGGAATAACTTCTAACATTTCATACTGAAGAACTGTTTTGTGACACAATGCCACTCTAACCCCCCTTAAAAGGATGAATCAAGACCATAGCACTAAAGGGGATGAATGGCAGTCAGCTGCGTGTTTGGGCCTGTGAAAAGGATCAAGCTAGCAACCAGGGCAAGTGATGCTTTCGTTTTCCCACACAACGCCAGAAAAATGGGAGACACATCAGGAACCTGAGCTGAAAGGACATGTCAAGTCACCAGTTCCCCTTAATGGAACCCCGCTGAATCCTTCAGCTCCGGGCCCATTTCTTTCTGATTCCCGTTAACCTTCCCGCTCATTCTTATCTTCTGCAGCCCCTGCCCAGTTTCCCATCCCTTCCTGCCTGCTACTCAAAAATTCCCAACCACTCCTCCCACATTTTCCTCTATTCTCCCTCCCCTTCCTGCACTTCCCTCCATCCTACATCTTCTCCACTCCATTCCGAACTTAACCCTCATCCGCAATCGTGCCGGCTTCCAAGCCGTCCATCTGTCTCCCTCAAGCTGTCCCCACAGTCCGGGCCCGCGATCTCCGTGCCGCTCGCTCCCACGCCTCTCCCTACTCTTCCCCTTCCCAACGGCGCCTTAGCTCCCCGCCCCCGACCGCTCTCGTCCGAGCCGCCAGCATTTCTGACCCCTCCATCCGCACGGCTCTGGGGTAACCACTCCTCCACCGCCGTCTGAGGGCCGATCCCCAGAAAAGACAAGGCGGCACCCTCCGCCCCGCCACCCCCAGGCCCATTACCGGCCCCGCCGCAGTTGCCTCCTCCCGTGATGGTCTCTGCCACCCCCGCTGCTGCCGCCGCCGCCCTAGCCCGCTGGTAAGGAAGGAGGATAGCGCGAGTCCCGGGACTGCAGCGATGGTCGGGGAGTTCCCAGGGCCACAGGATAGGGAGGAGGGCGGGTGGGCAGGTCGGCCGGCAGGCGGCGGAGGGCGGACGGCTCCGGCAACTCGGGAGCCCTCGGCAGCAGCCGCCCAGAACCGCCCCGGCTCCGGCTAACAATAGGCTGTGGCCGCAGAGCCCTGGCTCTTATAGGCGCCGGCACGTCTTGACCAAGGCCCGGGGCAGGCTGGGAAATGGAGTCTACGTCCAGGCCCCACGCTCTGCGGCATGCTGGGAGTTGGAGGCGGTAACCAGCGCAAAGCCGAAACTCTCCGAGCTAACAGGCTCAGGAGGCGGCGTCTGTGCAGCAGCGGACCCTGGGAAACCGAGTTAGGCGCGGCTGCAGCCTTTTGAAGAGGGTAGACACTCAGCTACAGAGCTTCAATGACTAAACAAATTCTCCTCTAAAACTACCTTTTTCCTTTTGACAGAATCACACTCCCATGCCTACAAAAGAACATAATCCTCTTTTGCTCGTTCATGAGATATCTTAATCTTAAGCGGCATGACGTGCTGCAACTTGCCCAAGGTATGGAGAAGAAAATACAAGCAATATACTGAGTTATCTCGATAGGTATTGACGGATTGATTGTTTTCTTTCAAAATTATTTTTACATGATCATTGATCTTCACAACTTTGCAACTCACTTTTAAGATGGTATAAATGAAAACTCAGAAGTTATCTGTTATTTGTCAAGAACACCCTGACTGGTTTCCCATTCATTCAGAATAGTTCATGTCTCTTCCTGGACATAAAATACCCTACAAGAGATAGGCACCACTTCTCCCTCCAGCTCCCCCAGTCCTATGTCCTCTTTTGTTTCCCTCTGCTTTCCCTTACCCTTATTCTGCTGGAACACTGGCCCACTGGCCTCCTTGCAGTTCCTTCAGCAGGACAATCATGCTCTCATCTCAGGGCCTGGCACATTATTTCACCAGCTAGCCACACACGCCCTCATTTAATATTTGCTCAAATGCCCCTTTATCAAAGACCATCTCTAACCATATTTCTACAATAGTGCTTCTCCTGCCCTGGCCCGGTGGCTCAGTTTGTTAGAGCATCGTCCTGTACCCTGAAAGGTTGCAGGCTTGATTCTCCGTCAGGGCACATGCCTACCTTGTGACTGAGATCCCCCTGTGGGGGCACTTAGGGGAGGCAACCTATGGATGACATCGATGTTTCTCTCACCCCCACTTTCCTTTCCCCTCTCTCTAAAAACCAATAAACATATCATCGGGTGAGGATTATAAATAAACAAATAAAATAGTGCTTCCCTTTAGTCTCTATCCTCTTGCCTTGCATTTCTGAGCATTTACCACCTGACATATATTTGTTTTCCACTTTTCCCTCACTTGACTACATTTCATGAGAGAAAGGAATTGTTCTGTTTACTGTGTGGTCAGTACCCACTACAAAGCCAGGTATTTGACATTTAGGAGCTCAGTGGATATTTACTGAATATTGAATTGATGGATGGCAGGACTTAAACTCAGCTTAGGCTGGTTCCAAAGCCTAACTTTCCACTGCAACCAAGAACCATGAAGCCAGATCTAGAGGTTGGGTGGCTTGGGAAAAATGCCACAAATTCCATTCTTCCCCCTTAGGTGACATTAGAGACTCTAAGAGGCTAAGAAACAATACTGCAAAATGAAACAGCAGCAGATCACAGAAAAAGCAGTCCTCAGGGTACCATGTAATGGTCATCTCCCTACCGCCGAAATTTAGGTGTGATGCAACATGCAGTCGGTCCCGGAGCCAGATGGCCTAAGAGCAAACCCTAGCTCCCCTGCTCACTAGTAGTGTGACCCTTAATAAGGTATGTCACTTCCCTGTGCCACAGCTCTTGCATCTGGAAAATAAAGATGATAGTATGACTCTTACAGGGTTTTGTGAAGATTAAATAGTTAATAAAGTATCAAATGTTTATAACACAGTCAGTGCTATGTAAATGTTCATGACTCTGTTTTCCCTGGACACAGAAGACGAAAAGGAAGAGAAGGCCCCAGACCACTCTGTGATTCAGTGGGATGAGGAACAAAAAACAGTCTAAAAGTCACGTGGGCAGGCTAAAAAAGGTTTCACAGGCCTACACATCCAGAGTTTGAGCAGTCATGGAGATTTATTGGGGTACCATCCACCTCAGTGCCCAAACTTTGCTGGTTAATGATACCAAACTATATGACAGCCAAAGCAAAGTTATTCTTTAAGATAGGAGAATCCAATTTGGCAATAAGCTCTAGCTTAGTCAAAATACTACCTGGACTGCCCTGGCCAGTGTGGCTCAGTTGGTTAGAGCACTGTCCTACAAAGCGAAAGGTTGCCAGTTCCATTCCCAGTCAGGGCACATGCCTGAGTTGTAGCCTGTCACGGGTGAGAGGCAACCGATCAATGTTTCTCTTCCTCTCTCTAAAAACAAATAAATAAAATCTTAAAAATCAATAAACTTATCCTCGGATGAGGATTTTTGATTAGCAATAATTGCACCTCAGATAAACCTCATTGGCTATAGCTCAGATGAGGATTTTTCTTTTAAATATAAAATAAGGACTGTGTACTGTGCACCTCATCTTATGCAAATATATAAAACACAGATTCACCTAATAGGTAAATGGGTTATTATGCATGTCCCAAAAGACCTCATGCAGTACAAAATAGTATAATAATGCAATAAATAATACACTAATATTTTAAATAGCAAGTTCCCTTATAACTGACATTAATCCAATTGAAAATTTTAATTCATGTATAACCTTTAAATCTCTGAATTGGAGAAGGCAAATGTTAGACTGCTGCAATTTCCAAGGTGACGTGCTGAATAGGCCTGTGTTCACAAGGAACAACACAAAAGAGATCTGGACGTGAATAGGGAAACTGAAAAAAGAGAAAGGAGGAAGTGGAAACACATGGAAGTTTAAAGCCAAAGGTAAAAATACAAGGTCATTAAGTGATTAAAGAGAGAGAGAGAAATAATGTATGAACGATACAGACAACAAAAAGCACCGATGGCACTGATCTCACTTCATAAAGGCCATCTTTTCCAGCTTGTTCTACCTCGCAGTGGTAGTGAGTTCTTCCTCATTTAAGCCTTGGAGTTCATATAACAAAAGTCTAATCATAAACTAAAAATAAATATTCTAGTAGAAAAGCCTTAGCTCACACCAACGAAAATACAGCATTTTTAAAAGAAGAATGATGTACGATTACTCTACATGAAATGGTGTACAGGGTGGGGCAAAAGTAGGTGTACAGTTGTTCATATGGAAAATAATACAATCATTAATAACTAACAATACAAGAATAAACTGTTTCTAGTACTACTCACAACTGTATACCTACTTTTGCCCCCCTCTGTATAAATTATGCAGGTAGGTGGGGTGTTTGTGCCATTTCCGTTGAGGTTGTGGAGTTCTCATGACAGACCAGCGGAGGCAAACAGACCAAAGGTGTCCAACCTTTTAGCATCTCTGGGCCACACTGGAAGAGGAGTTGTCTTGGGTACCACATTAAATACACTATGACACGTAATCACAAAAAAATCTCGTTTTAAGTAAATTTACGATTTTGTATTGGGCTGCATCCATAGCCATCTGGGCCACGTGGGTTGGACACTCCTGCCAGAGGAACCATCTGCAGCCAGGGAAACTAAATATTCAGAAAAATGATAAAATGGCTCTACTGTAGCTCTCTAGTCCCAAGCTATATGGAATTGTTAAGTAGTGACCAGAGAAAAAAACCTACAGGGAAGGAGGAAGCTCAGTCCTGACTTCAAATATCTGCACCCCAAATTCGCATCACTTCCAAAAATGGAGCAGAAGCTCCACTTAATCCTTCACAGTAGTTTGCAAGGCAGCCACATCTCTGCAGCAACCCTACACAAAGGCCTTTCAGGATATTTGGGGATACCAAGGGTTTTCAGAACACTCCTTCATTAGGCATAAATTAGAAATGGCTAGTTCCATTATGCCACACTTTCTTCCCTCGCCATGCTTCTCCATGCTCCCCCAACTCAGTGGTGAGACCGCGATCTAGCCTCACAACACGCCGTGTCTGACGGCCCCTGGCCCTCAGGAGTCAGAACGCATGCCCCTCAGGCGGACCTCACTTTCTCAGGGCTTCCAGACTCTAGTGGTCTTGTATTCATTGTACTATAATCTCTTTCCAGACAGCATGACCATTCCCACTTCTCCTCCCTTTAAATGACTTCTTAAAGAAATCTTTTATGTGGGCAAAGTTCTTGTGCCATAATACTGGAAAACAATTTTAGTATTGTTCACTGAACATGTTTCATGTAGTGACTTGCACTCAATCCTTAGAGCCCTGTAAAGACTCCCCCTTTTTATTTCTCAGTAGCTCCTTTTTTAACTGTCAAGTCTTTACACGGCAGATTCTTCTGGATGAACCCATTACCTTCAAGGGAACGAAACAGAAAATGCTAAGTCAAACAGGACACTACTCTACTCTTAGGAGGGTCTAAAACCTAAACATTCTCCTTCTCATACTCTATACCCTCCCTCTGACAGAAATATTGAACTATATATATATTATAAAGATTTTGTTTATTTATTTTTAGAGAGAAGGGAAGGGAAGAGGGAGAGAAACATCAATGTGTGGTTGTTCTCACTCGCCCCCCACTGGGGACCTGGCCTGCAACCCAGGCATGTGCCCTGACTGGGAATTGAACCAGTGACCCTTTGGTTTGCAGGCTGGCACTCAGTCCACTGAGCCACACCAGCCAGGGCTAAACTATCTATTTTAAATATCTACTGTCACATTCTTTTAAAAGGTAAAAGCCAGCAAATGTTACCTCTAGAAATATCTTAGAAATATCTGCAAAAAATATTATGAAGATGCATGTTCCAATGGACCTAACCTAAAAGGCATCCACAGGGTATGGCCATTTTTTAGAAAGAATGATGTGGTACTATGAAGTCTAATAGAAAAAGAGGTTCAAGCTATGTTACATAAATACAAAAAGCAAATTGCAGATCATTGGTAAAACAAGAGCCCATCTGAGTATGTGTGTGTGTGTGTGTGTGTGTGCGTGAGACAGACAGACAGACATGGGGGGAGTAATTTTTTTCACTGTTGACCTCTGTAGAGTGAAACTAGGAGTTAAGTAGTAAGTTGCAGCTTTCTTTATTGTTTGCATTTAACACTTTGTGCATGAGTTTCATGAAGAAAAAGCAAGTTTTAAATTTTCATTAAATTGGAAGGATAGCGAATAGATACAATTTTTAAAGGAAGTTGAATAAGCACAATGTTTTAGCACTATACCAATTCTTACCAATTATATAGTATTGGCACTATAAGTATTTTTGAACCTAAAAAAAAGCCTAAGAGATTTTCTGGTTAATTTAAGGACCTGTGACTACAAACTTGTATAAATTTATTTCTATAAATTTGAAGACTACTCTAAAAAAGGACCCCTAATGCCAAGTAAAAATAGTAAGTGTGAATTTATAGTAAATATATTAATAGAATTCTATGTGCATTTGCAGTCAACATGAGTCAAGATTCAGACTTAGAAGGGACCTTAAAAGTCATCTAGTCCAACCCTCCTAGCCTAACATTATTCAGACAGGATAGAAAAAAACAAAACACAACAGGAGCCTTCTGAGAGAGCAACTTCCTTGAAGCTGAGAACCAGTCCTAGAAACATGGTGTAACTAGAAAATTCCCCTAAAGCGGAGACGAGACATACGGTAATCATTCACTAAAAAATTATTTTGGCCTATGATGTCAAGTTGCCCAGGTCAGTTCTAAACAAGTTAGTTGACCTAATTTTCCAAAGTTTTCAACTTGTTTCCAACCAAAAGAAATCAGACTGTGTTGCAGGTTGATTTTAATGAACAAAAACCTCTGTATAAAAACATTTAAATTTTATCAAATGCTTTAAAAACACACATACACACACACAGACCCAAATTCAATACATAATCTTTGAATGTTATCTTTTTCACTTCAACATAATATGTAAAGGGATTTCTGGATAAAACTTTACATGTGAAAAAGAAAGACCCAGATTCTTACACATGTAAACACACACACAGTCATTCTTTAAGAAATAACAAAAATATATGGTAAGAATGTGAATGGGATCAGAATGAATTTTTTGTAAAGCTTAAATTAAAGAACACTAAACGAATAAAAGAACTTCCTACACCAAGAGAAAATGCAGAGAGGGGAAAGAGAAAGGAGGGGCTAGTCTATCTCATTAATAAATATTTTGAGGAGGTCATCCAAGAACAGTGAATTTGAGGAGTTATGGAAAATCCCTAGTTTTCACCACCTCAAATGCTAAGACCTGATAACTAATGATGCTTACAAAGCACCTATGTTTTTACTTTCTGTACGTTTTGATTTGTGCATCATTATTTAGGTATGGTTTGTCCCTTTCAGTGGTTAGATACTCAGTTCTCACCCAGTGTTCTGTCCTATTCACCAGAAGAGCCACAGTAAGAAATGATGGCAAGCACAAGGACTGCACAGGAGGCAGCACTGGGTGGGGACTAGTAAGACCCAGACTGCCTGGGTTTGGCTTTTCACACCACCACCTGCTCGCTGCCCGCTGCTCAGCAAGCTGTCTAGCCACTACAAGTCTCCATTTCCTCATCTTCAATGAAGAATCATTATCACCTACTTCACATAGGATTATTAAGAGGATTTAAACAAGATAATCCATTAAAAGAATTTATCACACTGCCTGGCACAAATAAATGCTCCATAAATGTTAGCTAAAATTACTCTTAGTGACAGTATTACAGGGGAACCAAAGGAAAAATTCTAGTCTACCTCAGTATTTCTCTTTGATGAGGTTTTCAGGGGCTGACTATGGTAAAAAGCCAGTACATGTTTGATGCAAAAGAAATTGAGTATCTAGTCTTATGAATATAGATGTTCACTTTTTTATATTAGAAAAAATCACACAGCTCCGTATCACAAAATTTAACATCTTTCCATTAAACATCACACAGTTATCATCATTGTTATGCTCTACATACACCCCAAATGCTGTGGAGTTTCCACTGATATTCAACAACAGGGTCCAGAAATTGTAACTCAGAAACAGCTGCAGAAAGGCATGTCGGGCCGTAGTCTGTGTGCCACAGAGCCCAGACCCGCACAGACGGCTGGGCTCTGCCTCTGTGGCCTGCGCTCCCCCCAACACAGTCAGATGGGCCAGGTTCCCGCAGACCTTCAACTCTCCATCTGCAACCCCTTCCAGGGGGGTTTCCCAGAGGTGAAGGAAGCAGCAGCCACTGAGGACGGAATGCCCCACATCTACTTCAGTATAATATGATAGCTGTCATTGGTTTCTGCTGTAAAACAGAAAAGAAAGAAGATTATCTTTAGTCACCTTTAAAACATAGTAGGAGAAAAAAAAGTACAGTAAGGTTCTTTTGAGAAAAGGAAAAAACGGCAGGGCAAAGAGCAGCATACTTATTGATGATCACAGAATACTTATAATAAATATCCATTATAAAAACAACATGCCTCCATTTCCTCATTTGTCCACGGAAGGTGAAAGACAACGGCAGAGAGTCACTAGTTACACTTTGTCTATTCTGATAATGACGAGAAGCCAATTTATACAAAGGAACAAACTCTAATAATGTTACTTTTTCTACTTCAAATATGGTGGCTCATACCTTCCCCCTCTACGAAAAAAGCTCTTAAACTCCTTAGAAAATAATGTTTGCCTTACTACTTTATTACCTTTCATTGTGTCCAGAATAAAACAGGCTTCTTCCTGAAAGTTCTGTATCATCTGAAAAAAAAAAAAGCAAAAAAATTTGATTAAAAGCTTTGGTTTGTTGTATTTACTATGCTTATGTGGCTTTTTCTTACATAGATTTAAGTGAAAAATAATCTTTTGCTTTGTTTTGTTTTTAAGTTTTAAAAGCTAAGTAGTCTAGTCCTGGCTGGTGTGGCTCAGTGGATTGAGTGAGCACCAGCCTATGAACCAAAAGGTTGCTGTTTCGATTCCCAGTCAGGGCACGTGCCTGGTTTGCTGGCCAGGTCCCCAACAGGGGGGCGTGTGATAGGCAACCACACATTGATGTTTCTCTCCCTCTCTCTCCCTACTCCCCTCCGTCTAAAAATAAATAATCTTAAAAAAATAAATAGAAACTAAGTAGTCTAGCCCTGATTGGTGTGGCTCAGTTGGTTGGGCATTGTCCTGCAAAGCAAAAGGTAATGGGTTCGATTCCCAGTCAGGGCACATGCCTGGGTTACCCATTCAGTCCCCAGTCAGGGCATGTACGGGAGGCAACCAATAAATGTTTCTCTCCCTCTCTCCTTCCCTTCCACCCTCTCTCTAAAAATAAGTAAATAAAATCTTTTTTTAAACTAAGTATTGTAAAACAGTTGTCTTAAAATTGGAGTATACATTTTCCTGGGTTAACCCCAAGACTTTCCAAGGGGAACACAGACACTGAGAGGCGTATATGACAGAACTGACTTCCAGTTCTCCAACTTCCGTATCTAATTTCCCCTAAAACTGCCTGAGATTCTTCTGTTTTCCTTTCCCACTTTCCCTTCTTAAACTCCCTTTTCCCATCTATAAAATAAAGGCATGAATTTTACCCTCCTGGAATCCTAAAATGCATTGCCCTGGAGTATAAAAGCCTCCAGCGAGTGAGAGAAACATTGATCAGATTGGCTGTCTCCCATATGCTCTCAGAATGCCCAAGTTTAACTGCAAATGTAAACTCTAATGACTAGGTAGCAAATTCTCTGTGGGGGGTGACATGGTTACCAATTTCTTCTTTTCACCAGAATTGGAATGACTTAATTACAAACTGTCAAATGATAGATGATTCAAAATAATTTGTGACACCACCATTGTGTAATTTTTGGCACATAACTCAGAAGTTCAAAAAAAAGGATCCAGCAATGATGTCATAGCAAAACTCAATCCATTGCTGTCAGTCAATAAATGTGAATCAGGTTCCACAGCACTTGTATCTTGAGGAAAATAACCAGATGGAACTGATGCCGAACTCTTATTTCAATCAATAGGCAGTAATCACTTATAGATGAATTAATTGTGTGCGGGACAGGGGGTAGGGAATCAAAATCAAACAATCCCATCCATCTCATTAATAGATGCACTTCTAATAAATTTTTTCTTAATGTTTAATTATTACTCATCAAAACATATACATTGACATTTTAATCAACTGCATAATTATGGTGTTAATTCTAGTCAGAAGAAATAATTTTACTGAAACAAGTATTTTTAGTGAAACAAACTTTTGTTTCAGTGAAATATAGTAGAATGATTAATAAAAAAGTTCAAGGATAAAAATGCTATGAGAAGTGAATGGAAATATTAATTCACGGAAACAAAGACAGTCTATAAAATTTCTGGCCCTGACCAGTGTGGCTCAGTTGGTCAGGCGTTGTACCACAAAAGGAAGGGCTGCTGGGCTCAATTTCTGGTCAGGGCTGGTGGCTGGGTTGTGGGTTCTGTCCGCAGTTGGGGCATGTTCAAGAGGCAACCAGTAGAAGTTTCTCTCACACATCGATGCTTCTCTCCCTCCCTTCCACCCCCCTCTTTAAAAATGAGTAAGTTAAAAAAAATTCTGTTAAATCACTCTTGTATTTAGGTTTCATGGAATACAGTTAGAATAGGGAAGCAATCATTTCATTTTTCTTTTTAATCCTCACCCGAGGACATTTTTTCCCATTGCTTTTAGGGAGAAAGGTAGGGGGTAGAGAGAGAGAGAAAAAAAAAAACATCGATCAGCTGCTTCCCATGCACTCCTGGACCGTGAATCAAACCTGCAGCCTAGGTATGTGCCCTGACTGGGAATTGAACCTGCAACTCTTCAGTCACAGAATCATGCTCCAACCAACTGAGCCATACTGGCCAGTGCAACCATTTCATTTTTAAATGTCAAATAATATGCCCAGAAGTAACATCTTTTGCCACTTTATTTGAACTTAAAGAGAAAAAATTTTAAGTCCCTAAAAATGTGCAAGGGGATACACATTTTTGAAAAATTATTTTAGTTGGTAAGCAAGTAGAAATGTTTGAGAACCTCTGGTCTAGAAAACAAAGCACCCTGCCTCAATAGAACTGCTCTTGCCCCTGTCACATGCCGTGATAAATCAACTGTCATCTGACGATTCAGCTGCACTGAAAATCTACCTCATCACTGATGAGCACATGGATTCCTGTTGGCCCCTGCTTGTAGATCTGGCTGATCTGGCAAGGGGAAATGCTGAAGAGCTGAGCAATTTTTTCCGTCAGTTCAACAGCTGTCAGTTCTTCTAGGTAGATGGCATGGTACACTGCAAGAGGGAGAGAACAGCGGCAGTCAGCACAAAGTCTATCTGCTCTTAGAGGTATTGTGATCAATAGAAACGCCCACTTTTCTGAAGGACTCAGTCAATCCTGAGTTCAAATCCTGACGCACCCACTTGCTACTGTGTGACCTGGGGTAAGTTACTTAACATCCCTAAGCCTCATTCTCCTCACCTAAATGCTGGAGATACAATAAAATCTACTACAAAGAGGAGACACTAGTCATAAAAATTAAAACATGTAAAAAAGTGCTGAGAATAGTGCTTAGCACATATGAGGAACTCCATAAATGTTAGCTATTACCACTACTTCTAGCAAATTCTAAATCCACTGTTGGGAAATTCCTATCATACATGCTTGGTAGTCACCTCTTCCCCTTTCTTCACATCTGTCCTGGCCTGTCCAGCATGACCTACCGAAGAAAGTACCATTTGAGTCTCCATCCTCATGCTTCTGCTGCTGCTGCTGCTGCTGCTGTTGCTGCTCCCTCAACTGCAAGGATTCCTGACAAACATAAATGGTTAGCCTTGGACGCACCATCCTAAGGAGAAAAAAAAACACTGTTAGTTTCACACTTTTCATGGTAAGCACATTTTAAGGGAGAACTTATGTACTTACGTTAACACTACAATGCAAGGGCTGAAAACTGGCAGCCCATGAGCCAATGCAGCTCACTTGCTGTGTTTTATTAGCTGCCCACTGGGTGTGTGCATGTGTGTGCGCTTAAATGAATTCCTTCCAACAGGAGACATCATATGAACCTCTGAATTTTTGGCTTTTCTTCAACAATCAGATCTGGCAATCCAAAGCCCTCATTCTAGAAGAAAACAATCAGCTGTCCCCCTTACTTGGGGTATGCATACTTCAGTACACCCTAGACCCCGACTGTCTCTCATTTACATGTCTCCTCTGTAGTTATCTGAGATTGCAACCTTTGATGTAAAAGGTTAGAAATACAGATGCTCCTCAACTTACAGTGGGGTTATGTTCCGATAAACCCATTGTAAGTTGAAGATACTGTAAATTGCAAATGCCTTAATACGCGTAACCTACCAAATATCATAGCTTAGCCCAGCCTCTCTTAAACATGATCAGAATCACTCACATGAGCCTACAGGTGGGCAAAGTCAGCTCACTGCTGCTGCTCTGCATTATAGAGTACTATACCACTGATCACTTGAGCCCAGGAAAAGACCAAAATTCAAAAACCAAAGTAGTTTCTGACTGCATATCACTTTTGCACCATCATAAGGCTGAACAATCATAAGTTGAGAGACATCATAAATCAGGGACCCATGTATATTCAAAATGTACAAGCCATTGTTTTATGTCTCATTCAAGATATATCTTACTTGTTTATTTATTTTTAAATGTTTTATTTATTTATTTTCAGAGAGGGGAAGGGAGGGAGAAAGAGAAGGAGAGAAACATCATTGTGTGGTTGCCTCTCAGGTGCCTCCAACTGGGGACCTGGCCCGCAACCCAGGCATGTGCCCTAACTGGGAATTGAACCAGCGTCCCTTCAGTTCACAGGCCAGTGCTCAATCCACTGAGCCACACCAGCCAGGGCCATTAAAAAAACAAAACAGATTTATTTACTTGAGAGAGTGGTGGGGCAGGGGGAGAAAGTGAGAGAGAAAGAAAGAGAGGGGGAGAGAGAAACATCGATGTAAGAGAGAAACACTGATTAGTTGCCTCCCATATGTGCCCCCACCAGGGACTGAACCCACAACCTAGGTATGTCACCAGACTGGAAATCAAACCTTTATACTTTTGGTATTTGGGATGATGCTCCAACTGAGCTACACTGGCCAGGGCTCAAGGTGTACCTTTTATTTAAAAATACCAATATAATAAACTGGAGAGTCTTATTTCCAACATTGCTTTCTCCTAAATAGCGTAAGCTTTCTTTCTGTTCTTACTTTTGATAACTGTATCTAATTACCTCTTGATCTGATTATCTTATTAATCCCTATTACTTTAAGTATATTTTATTGATTATGCTATTATAGTTGTCCCATTTTTTCTCCCCTTTACTCTCCTCCACCCTGCACCCCGCCTCCCACCAGCATTCCCCCACTTAGTTCATGTCCATAGGTCATACATATAAGTTCTTTGGCTTCCCCATTTCCCATACTATTTTTAACCTCCCTCTATTTTATACCTACCACATACACTTCTTATTCTCTGTACCTTTTCCCCCATTCTCCTCCCTCTGCCTCCCTGCTGATAACCCTCCATGTGATCTCCATTTCTGTGATTCTCTTCTTGTTCTAGTTGTTTGCTTAGTTTGTTTTAGGTTCAGTTGTTGATAGTTGTGAGTTTGCTCTCATATTACTGTTCATAGTTTTGATCTTTTTTTTCTTAGATAAGTTCCCTTTAACATTTCATATAATAAGGGCTTGGTGATGATGAACTCCTTGAACTTGACCTTATCTGGGAAGCACTTTATCTGCCCTTCTATTCTAAATGATACCTTTGCTGGATATGATAATCTTGGATGCAGGTCCTTGCCTTTCATGACTTGGAATACTTCTTTCCAGCCCCTTCTTGCCTGCAAGATTTCTTTTGAGAAATCAGCTGATATCACCTTATGGGAACTCCTTTGTAGGTAACTGTCTCCTTTTCTCTTGCTGCTTTTAAGGTTCTCTTCTTATCTTTAATCTTGAGTAATGTAATGTGTCTTGGCATGTGCTTCCTTTGGTCCAAGTTCTTTGGGACTCTCTGAGCTTCCTAGACTTCCTGGAAGTCTGTTTCCTTTGAGGGATTGGGAAAGTTCTCCTCCATTATGTTTTCAATTTTTTGCTCTTCCTCTTCTCCTCCTGGCACTCCTATGATTTGGATGTTGGAATGTTTAATAAAGTTGTCCCGGAGGCTCCTAAGCGCCTCTTCATTTTTCTGAATTCTTGTTTCTTCATTCTGTTCTGATTGATGTTTATTTCTTCCTTCTGGTCTAAATCATTGATTTGAGTTCCAGCTTCCTTCCCATCATGGTTGGTTCCCTGTATATTTTTCTTTATTTCACTTTGTATAGCTTTCACTCTTTCCTCTCTTTTGCAACCATACTCAACCATTTCTGTGAGCATCCTGATTACCAGTGTTTTGAACTCTGCATCTGATAGGTTGGCTATCTCCTCGTCGCTTAGTTCTTTTTCTGGAGTTTTGATCTGTTCTTTCATTTGGGCCATATTTCTTTGTCTTAGCACAGCTGTTACACTGTAAAGACTGGGGCCTTAGGTATTCACCAGGGCAGGGCAACCCACTTCACTGCCTTGTGGCACTATATGTGGGTGACGGGTCCCAGAAGGAACAATGCCACTTGCTCAGCACTTGCAGGCTTTCAGTCACTTCCCCCACTACCCACAAGTAAATTGGGCCATTCTGGTGCTGATTCCTGGGTGAGTGGGTTTGTGTACATTCTAGGACCCCACAGGTCTCCCCAGTGGACTCTCCTATGAAGTTGGGAGTTTCTCCCACCACTGCAACCCCTATAGATTTTTACAGCCAGAGGTTTTGAGGCTTTCTTTGCTCATGCTGGAACCCTGGGTTGTGCGGTCTGTCTTGCTCTCCCATTTTCCTCCAGGTTAATCCACACATAAATGTGGGACCGCCAGCCGCCACCTCACCCACTCAGTAGTCCAGCAGCCACCTTGCCACATGTCCTCTCTGCCCTGGCTGCCCGTCTCCACCCCTGCTACTAGTCTGGATGTATGTTTCTTCTTTAAGTCCTTGGTTGTCGGACTTCCATATAGTTTGATTTTCTGGCAGTTCTGGCTATTTTTTGTTGTTAAATTTGTTGTTGTCCTTCTTTTGGTTGTGTGAGGAGGCAATGTGTATCTACCCACACCTCCATCTTGGCCAGAAGTCCTCATTACTCCCTATTTCTAAATGTTCTTTAGATAATACATTTTAAAATGAAAGACCCAGCCCTGGCTGTAGCTCAGTGGATTGGGTGTCAGCTTGCAAATCAAAAGGTTGCAGGTTCAATTCCCTATTGGAGCACATGTCTGGGTTGCAGGCCAGGTCCCCAGTTGGGGCATGTGAGAGGCAACGGATCGATGTATCTCTCACATATCAATGTTTCTTTCTCTTTCTCCCACCCTTCCCCTCTCTCTAAAAATAAATAAATAAAATCTTTAAAAAAACATGAAAGATCCATTCTTTTTCCTTAAATCATTAAACCTTGAATTCCACCTCTTAAAATTTTCCAAGTTTATGGCCCACCTAATAACTCTTGTGATGTTCACAAACACAAACAGTTCACAGACTGTTTCATTATTTAGTCACTGATTTGGTTCTATGGCATCAACCTGTATGTTTTTTCCATCAATACTACTAGTACCTACTGGAAATTAGAAATCACAAATTGGGACTACAAATTATTCTTTGTATTATAAATAATATTTGTAAGCAGACACTTAAGCAATTCCTACCCAACCTTAAGATTGATCTGTTCTCTAGCTAAAACTGATTCAGGGCCTTTATATCTGTTGTTCCTTCTGCCTAGAAAGCTCTTCCCTGGTATGACCTCATAGATGCCAGTCTTTTCATAACTCAGTTTACATAACCACACCCCAGAAAGATCTCTCCTAACCAAAGCCTGGGTACTCCATAGGCCAGAACCTTCGTGTTTTGTTTTGTTTCCCTTCAAAGCACTATCACTACCCAAAATACTTACTGTTTATATCTTTATCTCTCTTCCCATTAGAAAGTAGTCTCCATGATAATGGGTACCCTGTCTGTTTTGCTCACCAATGTATCCTTTAGCCTAAATGGCTCATAATAGTAACAATGAATATTTATTGAATGAAAAAACTACCTGAAAATAAAAAATGGGATATCATGAGGAATTCCTTGAATCAAGTGTGAGAAAGGATATTTTTCATCTTTATTTATTTGGTACATAGCTACGATTCAAAAAGAATGTTTTGACAAGATGTATTTAACTGTGCAATGAGTATTGTGAAGAGTCCCTGAATCCAAATCCATTTGAAATCCAATCTCACTGATATTTTAACACTAATCACATACCGGCCTTTTAATGCATTAAAAAGTCTGATTCCATCTGCAGGGCCACATATTTGGATCACATCATCTCTAGTTAGTTTCAATAAATCTGCCCCTGAAATAAATATAAGAAAATGGGTGATAGAGGCATTGTCTCTGTTTGTTAATGACAGCTAAAATGGGCTCTGCTACAAGGACACTTCACTACTGCTACATTACAATCCTTTTGCATGGTGCATAAGGTCCTCCACGACCTCACCCCTGCTTCCTTTCCCACCTCAATTCCCATCCAATTACTTCTCCACTTAACCCTGTGCTTTCATGATACTGATGACATCCAATGAGAAGTTGTCCCTCCTGCCTGAAACATCCACTGCCTGGTCAACAAACTCCTCATCTCTCATGCATCACACATGCTCCTTAACCCCAGGCCCTCCCCTAAATGCCTGTTTGCTTCTACTACATCACAACTACTTGTTCACCCTTTTTTGGGGCTGGGGGTGGAAATATTTTGATGTGATTTTTTGGTAATAGATGATAAATGATCAGGAAGTATGCCTTACCCATTTGAGTATTCCTACCATGACTGGTTACCCTGAAGGTGTTAAGTAAAAGTGGAATGTGCAAATAAAATACAATATTGTGACATCAGGAGAAAATTTCAGACTACCTGCAAATGCTCCTTCATAAAATATTACATAGTACATTTTTAAAGTGTTGTAAAAAATGAATATTTTAAAATTAAAATAAGTTTAAGCTAAGAGGTCTTTCTTTTTAAGTATTTCACAGCACACACATACAACCCCCTCACAGGGAACCAGGAGGCCCTAGAATGTAGAAGAATATCCCGAGTGGGGGAAAACAAAAGGTTAGGCAAATTTAACCTGAGAAGTTTGTAAAAAGCCTTGTGAATGTAGAAAACCGGTTTCGATGCAACCACTGCTGAGCTTCCTGAGGTGTGGTTGTTGGCAAGAGGTTCTGAAAGAGAGAAAGCAATTTTTTGGTAACTAAATAGATTGAACTTTAAAAAAGGTAAATGTTACATTATTAGATAAGCAGTAGTCAAACACGCCCACACTCAGATAGGCCTGGTTTGCTGGTAAGCTGTTTATATATTCTTTTTCCTTCTCTAACCATGCAAGATACCCTTGGATTTTTCCATCCTTATCTTCCCCCACTAGATTATAAATTCCTTAAATACAAGAGTCCTATGTTTCTTGTTTTATATATCTGGTCCATAGCATAGTGTCTGGTTCACAGTCAAAATTCAATAAATATTTAATGAACAAATGAACACACCTTAGAAGTTGGGCACTAGTACTGAACTGCACAGTCATCAAAGTATTATTAGATATTGCAAATAGCTGACATTTAACTTTAAACTTACATCTGTGACTGGAGGGGGCGGCTCTGGCTGGTGGTTTGGTGAACCGTTTCTAAAGAAACATTTATAACGAAAGGATGAGTCCATGACGCGTACTAGGGTTCATCATCTCATTCTTGACTCTCTAAGTCCTAAGCTAGATATTTAAAGGAATATGTGCTCTCTCATAAAACAGTCTTGTTCTTGGACCCAGTACTTCTATTATGTATTCATTTATTGTAAAGACTTTTTAGAGGGTGAGGGAGGAGGAACTATGTCACTTGCAACATTTTTTATTGGAGACATTGAAAAAAAGTCAAGATTCCAGTAAATTGGGACTGATTAGACAAATTATGACATAAAGACTATTTAACATAAATTTATAAGAATGTAAAATAAATATCAGAATATAAAAGTAATCTTGCCCTGGCTGGTGTGGCTCAGTGGATTGAGTGCTGGCCTGTGAACCACAGGGTGGCTGGTTCGGTTCCCAGTCAGGGCACATGCCTGGGTTGCAGGCCAGTTCCCCAGTTGGGGTAGCATGAGAGGCAACCACACATTGGTGTTTCTCTCCCTCCCTTCCCCTCTCTCTAAAAATAAATAAATAAATAAATAATCTTAAAAAAGAAAGTAATCAATATATTACCACTGCATTAAATACATAAATGTACAAACATACAGAGAAAAAATATTAGAATAAAACTTATGAAATGCAATGCAATCACACAATTTTTATAATAAGAAATAATTATTTTAAAGCAGCTTCAAAAATTAGTGTTACCTAATTTGTAATTCAAGGGCTATTTACATAGTTGGTTTTTCCCTGTCCTCCCTTTTGCTTTACAGATTGTCCCTCTTCCCTAATATTTACTTCTTTCATGAGAGGAACATGAGTCTAAAAATAAATACATAACAAAAAGGTAAAAAACCTCTTAACCCTATATAATATTTTTTTTCCAATGTGCGGTTGCTTCTTGCGCGCCTCATACTGGGGACCAGGCCCACAACCCAGGCACGTGCCCTGACTCGGAATTGAATTGGCAACTCTTTGGTTCACAGCCCACGCTCAATCCACTGAGCTATACTAGCCAGGCCTATAATATTTTAAATTGCTTATAAGTACACTGGGTAATCTACACTGGTAGTAAGACATTTTTCTTTCAAAAAAGACCTTTTTCTTTTTTGCCTTAATTGCAAAATTCAAATTCAGTATTCAAGTTTCATGATAAACTTATTTCAAGACCCTAGTTATCTATTCTTTCTACAACTTCTACCTATCTTTATTCTTAATGGTTACATTTTGAATATTTAAGCCACCCTAACTAAACACTTTCAGAAGTAGTTTGAACACAGAACCTAAATAAATAAGAAAACAAACATTACAACAAAACAGTATAGTCACACATTTCATAGTCTATTTGAAATTTCAGCTCTGGATGGCATGGATTAGTGGATTGAGAGCCGGCCTGCGAACCAAGGGGTCGCCCATTGCATTCCCAATCAGGGAATCCAACATGCACATGCCTGCCAGGTCCCCAGTGGGGGCACATGAGAGGCAACCACATATTGTTTCTCTCCCTCTCTTTCTCCCTCCCTTCCCCTCTCTCTAAAAATCAATCAATCAATCAATCAATCAATCTTGAAATTTCAATATGGCCTATGCTAAGAGATAAGACACTCTTTAGCAATCATGTTCAACCTTCTTCCCCTGATTACCAAAGATTGATGACAACTAGGTGGTAGGATCATTCTCAGTATGTAGCAAACAGATATCAGTATTTGTACATGTGTGTTTCAGTTCCCGATGACCACTCTGCGGTGAGAGTATGATCAGGAAGGGAAAGAACCACAAGTAAGCAGTAACAGGGAGAAGTGAAAAGCCCAGAAAATCAGTCCCTGAATCACTAAAAACCAACAATAAATGTGATTTTCTAATGGGAGGGGAAAAAAAGACAAAAGGGTACGTAAAACGTTTTCAGTCTCTTGCAAGCAGATGATCCAAACTGTCTGATACAGTTTGAGCTTTCTATAGCAACAAAGGCTAACTATTCTGGTGCTCTCTCCTCTATGAGGAAAGTTATCCTATGAGACAAATTATATAGACTTAGGCAGCAAAAAAACCCACACAAAAAAAAATAAAACAAAACCCTTCTTTCAATTTCTTTTGAAGGTAAGCCAAACCTCAGTTACTACATAAATCTATCGAAGACTGACCAAACAGAAGTACTTATTGGTTAGGAAAGATCTTGTTTCTAGGATGATGATTTAAAAATACACATTTACAACAAACACAAGCCAATTCCATTTCCCAGACTTACCCTTCCCCAAGAGAAAAACTGCTATGGGAACTGTTAAAGCCAGGTGATGGGGAATTATTGACATAGGTGATTTCGGGCCACGGAGAACACTGAAACAAAGGACAACTCAGATACTAAAACGTGTAACTGACTCTAGTATTCCACCAAAACACTGTCACTTGACTAGCTCATCTTGATCAGTAAATTTTAATTCCTCAGATCCCCCCATAACTAAGAGGATAAGTAAGTTCTGACCAGGTGGGAAGCAATTTTTTAAAAATTGAGATATAAATGACAGGACTTTATATTAGTTTTAGGTAAATTAGAACATAATACCTTGATATATGCATATACTGTAAAAGGATTAGATATTTCTTAAAAGTAAAAAGTATTGATTGAAACTGTCACCAAAGAAATCCTTTTTACCTCTGTGAGTATAGTTGTCTCATAGGAAGGTTGGTATTTCTCCTTTTCATGAGGTGTCCGTTTCTCCATTTTCTCCCTATCTGTTTTTTGCTTTCTGTCTGCACCTTTGGGCTGAAATGAGAAATACTTTATTTTAAACTCACCCTTCAACCCAACAATATTACTTCTAAAAACTTAAATAGTCACAAGTGAAACAAAGATATATTACAATGATATAAAGACAAAATGCATCATTGCATATAATCTGAACCTGGGAAATTTAAATGTTTGATGGAGTTAAAAAAGAATAAGAGATCTATAGCTATAGACATGGAAAGATCTCTAAAGCACGTAGAAAAAAAGCAATACTCAAAACAGTTCATACAGTGTAATCCCATTTACGTTTGGGAGAAAAGAGAGTGTGCGTACACCTCTGCACATGCGCACGAACAAGCACAGAAGGGGACCGGAAGGACACACGCACCCTAAGCTGCAACAGCGGGGAGCTGCCTCTGGGGAGAGGCTGGGGGGCCAGGGCAAGAGTGGTGAGAGGGGAATGTCCGTTTCGTGCTCTGAATACTCTTGTATTCATGAATCTTTCGCGATGAGAACAAATTTAACCATGTGACAAACACAAAACGACCAAAATAAGGAAAGATAAAGTACAAATGTAACCAAAACTGTCAAGTTTTCATAACTTTGTGAGCTTTTAGAAGAGCCTGTAACTTCAATAGGCTTTAAGGGCACTCCAAGAAAGTCCTTAAGTTTTCTTAGTTTTTATAAAAAGACAAGCTGACTTTCTGACTTGGTGACTGAATGTCACAAGCGAGAGATGAGGAAGGTAGCTTCCGAGGCCGCCACAGTGCCCAGGGATACCTTGAAGACTTTGATCTGGCAGCTGGCCGAGTGCAAGTGCTCAGTATACTCCCCGTTCTCGTTCTCCTTGAAGGTGTCAATCTGCACTCGGAACGGCACGCCCTTCTCCCCGCCGTGCTTCCTCATGGTGAACTCTGTGCTGATACAGTGCACCTGCGGAGGACACAGCGTCCAGGTTTCAGGGCTGCTGCTGGGCAAACCTGTCCGTGCCATGTTTTGAGCAACTACTAACAGTAAAACCTTTAAAAAGCATAATGAACACCTACCAGAAAAACTTTTAGTTTTTACCTTGAAGAATTTACACTCTAATGATGGAACTGAGGAAAATTTAAATGATTTACAAATGCAAACAAAGTAAACATACAGATCTAATGTTTACAAAAACTACTGTGAGGAATTAAATTCATTAACTGCTTCAAAGAATAGAGTTAACATAAAAGAGAAATGATTTCTGTTAGTAAAAGTTTCCTGGACTTCTACATTGATTTTAGAAAGTGGAGGCACCATCCATGCTGGGAAAATGGTAAATAGGAAAGCTGGCAACAAGGGGAAAAAGGTTTGTTTGGCTACTGCATAAAGTCTGAGACCTTGGCGAATGTAAACAGTGGAATCGTTTTTTAAAATACATTTTGTTGATTATATTATTACAGTTGTCCCATTTTCCCCCCTTCATTCCCCTCCACCCTGCACACCCTCTCCCACCCACATTCCCCCCTTTAGTTCATGTCCATGTGTTGTAAGTTCTTTGGCTTCTACATTTCCCATACTATTCTTACTCTCCCCCTATTTTCTCCCTACCATCTATGCTACTTATTCTCTGTACCTTTTTTCCCTTTCTCCTCCTCCCACTCCCCTGTTGCTAACCCTCCATGTGATCTCCATTTCTGTGGTTCTCTTCTTGTTCTAGTTGTTTGCTTAGTGTGTTTTTGTTTTTGTTTTAGGTGTGGTTGTTCATAATTGTGAGTTTGGTGTCATTTTACTGTACATGTTTTTGATATTCTTTTTCTTAGATAAGTCCCTTTAACATTTTATATAATAAAGGCTTGGTGATGATGAACTCCTTGAACTTGACCTTATCTGAGAAGCACTTTATCTGCCCTTCCATTCTAAATGAAAGCTTTGCTGGATAGAGCAATTTTGGATGTAGGTCCTTGCCTTTCATGACTTGGAATACTTCTTCCCAGTCCCTTCTTGCCTGCAAGGTCTCTTTTGAGAAATCAGCTGACAGTCTGATGGGAACTCCTTTGTAGGTAACTATCTCCTTATCTCTTGCTGCTTCTAGGAGTCTCTCTTTCATTTTACTCTTGGCTAATGTAGTTATCAAGTGCCTTGGTGTGTTCCTCCTTGGGTCCAACTTCTTTGGGACTCTCTGAGCTTTCTGGACTTCCTGGAAGTCTATTTCCTTTGCCAGAATGGGGAAGTTCTTCTTTATTATTTGTTCAAATAACTTTTCCACTTCTTGCTCTCCCTCTTCCCCTTATGGTACCCCTATAATTCAGATGTTGGAACATTTAAAGGTGTCCTGGAGGTTCCTAAGCCTCTCCTCATTTTTTTGAATTCTTATTTCTTCATTCTTTTCTGTTTGGTTGCTTCTTTCTTCCTTCTGGTCCACTAAGGCTACAGCCTTAGTTTTTTTCATCTAATTTGCGACCAAATTCAACCAATTCTATGAGCATCCTGATTACTGGTGTTTTGAACTGTGCATCTGATAGGTTGCTATCTCTTTCATCACTTAGTTGTATTTGCTCTGGAGCTTTGATCTGTTCTTCCATTTGAGCCATTATTTTTTTTTGTCTTGTTGCGCCTGTTAAGTATGAGGGGCGGAGCCTTAGGTGTTCACCAGGAGGGAGCAACCCAGTCGCTGGGTTGTGACACTATTTCTGGGAGCGGGATCTGAGAGGGAACAATGGCGTTTGCTCTGCTCTCTGTTGGATATCAGTTTCTTCCACTGCTTCCCCCAAGCAAACCAGACCTTTCTGGTGCTGATTCCCATATGGGTGGGCTTGTGTACATTCTAGGAGCCTGTGGGTCTCTCCAACAAGCTCTCCTGTGAGGCTGGGAGTCTCTCCCTGTGCCTCAACCCCCACAGATGTCCCCAATTGATGCCTCAAGGCTTTATTTCCCAGCGCTGGGACCCTGGGTTGTGTTGTCTGTCTCGCTCCCCAGCCTTGCCTGGTTTATCTGCGCATAAATGTGGGAACGCCTGGTCAGCCAGTCACCTTGCACGCCGTGCCTCACTTCACAATTGCCGCCTTGCTGGGTCTGCCCATTGCCACCCCGTGCCCGGAATCTGCCAGCTGCCGCCTGCTTCCATCTTGTGCGCCCGGTATCAACGCTTTTTGTGCCGCTACCCCTCTCCACCCAGCTGCCCAACTCCGTCCGGAGTCCCGCCTACCGGTCTGGATGAATGTGTCTATTTTAACTCCTTGGTTGTTGGACTTCCATACAGTTCAATTCTCTGTCAGTTTTGGTTGTTATTTTGTTTTTAAATTGTTGTCCTTATTTTGGTTGTGCGAGGAGGCACAGTGTGTCTACCTCTGCCTCCATCTTGGCCGGAAGTCTGAACAGTGGAATCTTGAATGACCAAATACTAGCTTGGGTAAATTATCTTCTCTAAGCCTCAAGAACTACTCCTACTCCACAGGATTATTGGTGAAAGTCTTAAATAAAATTATATATATAAAGTGTTATACTTAACACAGTAACCATCTCATGGGAACTACTCAATAAACAAACCAATAGTTCTTCTTATGACAGACAAAAATTTTCAAGCAAACTACCTGAAGAAGATAATCAGATATGCAAAGGAAACTTTAAGTACAGAGATGTTCAAAATAACTTTATGGAGAATAGTGAAAAATTAGGGAGGGGGGTAAAAGATACAGACAACTGTAATTGAACAACAATAATTTAAACTAAAAAAATAGTAAAAAATTAAGACAATCTCAATGCTAAATAATTGTTAGATAAGTTATAGTCCATCCAGAACAAAATGTAGCATGGGGCAAAAGTAGGTTTACAGTTCTCCGTATCAAAAACACAGCTTACTCTTGCATTATTAATTTATTAGTTATTGTATTATTTTCCACATGAACAATTGTAAACCTACTTTTGCCTCACACTGTATTATGCAGATGTCAGTAAGCATTTGGGGAGAGACAAGCAAATAAATTGGGGAAATTAAAAGAGCACTTCAGAAACTCCTTACTGCTTTCAGGGACATGTTGAGGAGTCTGCACCTGTAAAGATTTCCAACTCAATGTGTCTTTTCCTTTAAGAAACAAAGTGGTAGTGAGAGATGTTCTTCACAGCTGGAACCCCATTTACAATGCCTTACCTGAATAAACACTGACGTCCTCTTGGAAGGGTCCCACAGGAACTCCACTGTGTTTAGTTGGTTTGGATTAGCCCTAGGATCGATGATACCCACAGACATCGGGATGTCTGAGAAACAAAGGGTAATCACTGAATGATTCTGAGTATCACTGGATAAAAAAGCACTGATTCTTATACAGGTATTATTGGCTCCTAGTTACCAAGATTTTTGTGTAAACCTCTTTTTGCCAGTGAAAAAGGTCTGAATAGGGCTAAAATTGACGTAAGTACTTTCCTTCCGAGTATCTTTTTTCCACTTGAAAAAGTTTTTTAAAAATGAGACAATTTAAAAAGTTTCTTTAAATTTTCCAAAATTCTACTTCAAGATAGACTTACTTCACACACTAGCTCTAGTGTCATGAAAATGGTAGCCTATAGTCTGTTTCACTTAGTTTTAAGATTAGCGTTACTGACAGAAGTGCACTACGAGCACTGCCACAGAAGGGTCAAGAACAGTATCTGAACAGAGGCAGAAGGCACAGCATCACAGACAGAAGTAGAAAAGTCCTCGAATAGCCCTATAACAGAGGGACACTTCTTACACTCAAGAGGTGAGCAAAAATGAATGAGCTTTAGTACAACTTTGCTTTCCATTCTGTATAGCACATAACCAAAAAGCAGTAAGTGGGCCCCACTCCACTGTGCTAGTTGTTGGGTTCATCCTAAAGCCAACTGTAACATGGATATCAGGATATCTGTATGAGATCCAGTGTTTTCTCAGGTAAAACTAACAGCACCTAGATTTAACTGTGTGTATAAATAGGAGAGAATAACCCATTAAAGTTCAAAGATACAGATGCTGGGATTCCAAGTACATTTATGAAGAGAGATTGTATGCGTGTTTGTAAAGACGTTTCTCTTATGTGCCATAATGTAAGAAAAACAAATTCTCTGTGTAGCAAAGTAGAAAAACCTGAACTACAAACCAAGAGACACAGATTCTAGTCCAGGCCTCTTACTTCAGGTGAGACAAAGGACTGGCCTAGCTCTCAGGTATTAGTACAGTAAAAGGACTTAAGAAATTTAGGGGCAGTGTCCCAGGTTCGATTCCCAGCCAGGGTACATTCCTGGGTTGCAGGCCATAACCCCCAGCAACCGCACATTGATGTCTGTCTGTCTGTCTGTCTGTCTCTCTCTCTCTCCCCCTCCCTCCCTCCCTTCCCTCTCTAAAAAAAAATAAATAAATAAAATCTTTAAAAAAATTATATAAAAAAAAGAAATTTAGGGGAAAAACCTGGTGCCTTTTTATTGGACTCTGAATAGCCAAAACAATCCTGAAAAGTAACAAAATTGGAGGCCTCATACTTTCTGATTTCAAAGCTGTTACAAAGTTACAGCTATCAAAAACAGTGCGCAACTGGCATAAAAATGGACATAAGGACAAATGGAACAGAATAGAGCCCAGAAACAAATCTTCAATATATGATAAAATGATTTTAGACAAGAGTGACAAGGCCATCAATCATAATGGACAGTCTTTTCAACAAATGGTGTTGGAGCCCTGACTGGGCGGCTCAGTGAGTTAGGCACCATCCTGTGGACCAAAAGGTCGCTGGTTTGACTCCTGGTCTGGGAACATGCGTGGGTTGTAGGCCACATCCTGGTTGGAGGCGTGTGAGAGAAAATCAATACATCGATGTTTCTCTCCATTTCTTTCTCCCTCCATTCCCCTTTCTCTAAAAATAAGTAAATAAAATCTTTAAAATGAACTTAAAAAAATGGATGTACATCTAAACCTAAAACTATAAAACTCTTAGAAAACACACCAGGAAAAACTCCATGACACTGGATTTTGCAAAGATTTCTTAAGTGTGACCCAAAAAGCACAGGCAATTTAAAAAAACATATACTAGACTACACCATAATTTAAAACTTTCGTCTAACAAAGGACACTATCTGCACAGAGGAAGGACAACCCACACAGAATGGGAGAAAACATGCAAATCAATATCTAATGTGGGGTTAACAGCCAGAGTATATAAAAAACTCCTGCATTCCAACCACCCCCACCCCCCAGATTCGAAAATGGGCACAGGACTCAAATACACATTTCTCCAAAGTTATACAAATGGCCAATAAGCACGTGGGAAGATACCCAACATCACTAATCATTAGAGAAATGTAAATCAAAATCACAGTGAGATGCCACTCCATATCCATTTGAGTGGCTAATATAAAAAAAGAAGAAAAGAAAAAAAATAAATGTTGGCATGTATGTAGAATAATTAGAACCCTTGTTCATTCTGGTAGGAACATAAAATGGGCAGCCACTGTGGACAAACCGTATGGTGGTTACTAAAAAAACTGAAAGCAGAGACTGAAATAAGTACTTGTACATCCATGTTCACAGTAGCATTATTCATTCGCCATAGCCAAAAGGTGGAATCGACCTAGGCAGCCACTGAGGGGTGAACGGGAAAACAAAATGCGGTATCTATACACAATGGAATATTATTCAGTCATAAAAAGGAAATTCTGACTCATACAATTACATAAACAAACCTTGAGGATTATACTAAATGAAATAAGCTAATCACAAAAAGATAAATACTAGATTATTTAACTTATTAAAAATAGTTAAAACGTTATGTATATTTTACCACACCTAAATTTTTTTTTAAAAATCACCCAGAAGTAACAGATATGACTGTTATGAGAACAAAGTGTTCATACTTGCCAACTTTTGGTATCACCATACCAGTAATTTTTTTATACCTAGGCAACAGCCACTGCCAATACATGCTAACTGAGCCCGTGAAGCATTATGAACCAAGGTAAACGTCAAGTAAAGAACATCAATTCTCAGACATTGCCTAGGCAGCAGGTTCCCGTAACTCACCTATGTCAAGAATCCTATCTCCAGGTCGGTTCCACCTCCAGCCCTCTAGTTGCTGGTGTTCGGTGTACTGTAGCCGTCTGTCATGGAACACTACACGGAATATACTCTAAAAGCAAGCAACAAAACCGAATGATAATAGAATCCCTTAAAAATCAATGTTGATAAACAAAAAATTGCAGTAGTCACCCCCGGTTGGTTTCTAGATACACCTAAAATTGTTTAAGACCTATTTCACTCTATTATTTATTTACTTATTTTTATTGATTTGAGAGGGAGGGAGGGAGAGAGGGAGAGAAAGAGACAGAAACACTGATTAGTTGTTCCCCTTATTTATGCACTCATTGGTTGTTTCTTGTATGTGCCCTGACCGAGGATTGAACCCACAACCTTGAGTATCAGGAAAATGCTCTAAGCAACTGATTACCTATTTCACTCTGAAACCCATACCATACCAAGCTCTATTTTAAGGTAAATTTTATAATTTCCCAGATATAATCTTTATCGTTTGGCTGGTACCATGTTTGGCTGAAACATCAGTCCTGATGGTAACCAGACACAAAGGACCCCTACTGGGGCATGTCTGCATGCCCCTACTGTTACCATGCAGTTGACAGTCAGCTTGGCTCTTCAGATGGACATGAAACCCCACCGAGTCCTCTGCTCGCCAACCCCCCATACAAACCAGGGGTGTCAAACTCATCTTCACCAGGGCCCACGTCAGCCTCGCGGTTACCTTCAAAGGGCCGGATGTAATTTCAACTCCTAAACAGTTAAGGAGTAGTTACATTTAAACAGTCCTAAAATTATGTCTGCTCTTTGAAGGCAACCATGAGGCTGATGTGGCCCCCGGTGAAAATGAGTTTGACACCCCTGATATAAGCTGTAAACATTGAGAGTAAGCAGAGGTTGTTTCTATCAACTTGCCTTTTGTTACTCTTTGCGGAGGTGCCTGTTAATATCCTTCTTACCACCTTTTATAGCTGCTGACAACTCCTCTGTCCCAACTGTACTGAGAGTTCATTACCATCAGTCTAGACAAAGAAAACTGCTACTCATCCACACTAGCTTCTGTTTTCCTTACTACTAGACCAGGTACCCAAAAACACACTGGTACTTCTGTAAAGATCTCAAGAAGTTTACTTTATACCATACAAAAAAAATTTCACTGAGCCAGGAGACTATCCTGAAACATAGTGATAAGTTTTACCTTCACCAACTTGCCATTAATTTCTGGAAGTTCTCCAAGTTTCCTATTGTCTAGCATTCGGATTTCATAAGACTGTCCTAGAAGAAAAAGTAATCATGTATTATATTCATCATAATTAACTTTCAAAATTCAGAAAGGAAAATTTCATTTGGGAGGAAAGTTTCTGTGTGGGTTGTTGTGGCGGCAGCGAGTTGAATTTTATGAGAGCAATGTTCTCTGAGGATTCTGGGTATGGGGCCACTGTGCTCTGTCAGATGGGCTGGCAGGCTGAGGGGTGTGAGTCCTGGGGGTCGGGGGGGAAGAACTAGCAGGTGCACCCAAGCTTCAGACACCGGCAGGCAGCTCAGGGGAAGGGAAGGTGTGCGGTGGGCCCAAGGACACCCAGGGGAGACTGGAACCTGTGTGCTGTCAGAGGAGTAAGATGAGAAACCCCTTACTCCCATGACACCACAGGCTGTGGCATGCTTCCCCTCCCCCAACGATTTACCTGCAGGCAGACTGAGGCGCCCAGAGGCGACACACATGTCTAGAATCAGCTTGGAGTTGGGGCAGCTAGAAAATGGTCCAAGCACAGATATGTATGTACACCACTGTCCTTGCAGTGCCATGGGACGTATTCATCTTTCAGACAGAATCGTGACTTGGAGTTACTGAATGAATAAAGATTCTTCTTTCTCCACACACCTACCCCATAAAAAGGCAGTTTATCTTTTTGGAGCTTTGAAAGTGATGTTAGATTCTGTGTGGGATAAAAGTATACGAGGTCTGTCCAGAAGGCACCAGCCATGTAATATGAAATATAAAGACATTTACTGAAGAAGATACAAGAAACATTGTACATAGGACAATGACACCTCAGTTCCCTTCAAAGTAGGCACCTTGGGACCTCATACAACTCTCCTAATTGCCATCAGCTGCCCCATCATATTTGCCTGAATTTCATCAAGGGTCTGAAATCTCTTCCCTTTCAGAAATGATTCTAGTTTTGGGAAAAGCCAAACTTTGGAAGGCAACAAATCTGGCTGTAGGGGGACGCTGAGTCACCTGGGTGATCTGATGCTTTGTTTAAAAACTCTGCATGTGACATGATGCATGAGCGGGTATGCTGTTGTGATGAAGCTGCCAATCACCAGTTGCCCACAGCTGCGGCCTTCTGAATCATCTGAATAGTTTCCGCAGAGGAATGCTCAAGCTTAACACAAAATCTGATGCAGCTTTGTTGCTCTACTTGCTCATTTTGAATGTGACAGCCACACAGTACACATGCTCACTCAATGGTGTCTACCACCCCCACTGACTAGTACAGTGAAATCACTGTTCACACATGCACATTCCAGTCCACTCTCCTTGGCTGCCAGGTTACGTTGATGCCACACAAACCATTCTCGTTATATTATTAATGGCTGGATTTTTTTTCCAGACAGACGTCATACATTAGCCCTGATCCTTTTCCTCAGTAATTCAATGTAGCGGGAAGCCAACCTACTCCTTGCATTTAAAACCCAGTTCTGCACTGGCTGGTGTGGTTCAGTGGACTGAGTGCTGGTCTGCTAACCACAAGATCGCCAGTTTGATTCCCAGTCAGGGCACAGGCCTTCTCCCTTTCTTTCTCCCCACCTTCCCTTCCGTCTAACAGTAAATGAATAATGTAAAAAGTAAAAGTAAAATAAATAAAATATTTTATAAAACCCAGTTCTTCCATTGTGTGACCTTTTCAAGTTTGTTAATCTTTGCCTCAGTTGCCTCATCCACAAAATGAGAACAAGATTTAGTAGCCCATCTCATAGGGCTATAAGAGGAATAAATGCCTGAATACATGTAACGCATATAAAACAATGCCCGGCACTCGATGGCTCAATGTGTGTCAGCTGCTGTCATTTCTGCTACGTCACCTACATCACCTAGAAGTGATACATTGTAGAAAGGGTTTTTCAAATCACTTAAGGATAGAGTAAAACTTAGTGAAAACCCTGTCTACCTTAGAAGAGGAGAGACCGAATCTCAGGAAAGTTTGTATACACCCACAATATCTTCTTTATGGAGGTATGACAGATAGTTGTTAAATACAGGAGGAGTATTCATAAACTGCCTTACAGGCAAGAAAAAAAAAAAGAAAGAATAAAATTTAGTTTATTAAATATACAAGGGTATAATATTATTAGTATTGATAAGGACAACTATAATCCTTTACTACATGCTAGGCATAGTGCTAGGTGTTTTCATACATTATACCAGTTAATTGATACAACTCTCTGAGGTATTATCAATCTCATTTTTACAGATAAGGAAACTGAAACATGAAGAGGTTAAGTAGCATGTCCAAAGCCACACAACTGATAAGCAAGAATGCTGGGTAGGGTAGTACTTCTCCGACAGTAACCAGGGAACATGACTGGACAAAAAGAGGGAGATGGGAACGGAAAATGGGCAGGAAGACAAAAGAAGCCAGGAATATGGTGTATATCACATATGACATTAAAACTCAAATATCTGAAGCAAGCCAGTGACTCTGACAGGTCACACTAGAGAGATGCGCTTTTACATGGAGTGTGCCCGATTAAACGTCATGGACCCAGCAGGGCTGCACTGGACGAAGGCACAGGAGGCACCTAACCTTGGTTGAGATAGGTCAGGGTTTCGTCGTGGAGCTTCACTGCCGGAGAGGTGGCAGCACACAGCACATACTGAAAAGGCAGGATTTTATTCTCATTATCAGGAGGCAAACTTGACTCTTCTTGCTTAAAAATGGGCAGTGCGAGGACATCACTGAAATAAAACAAATAAATGACTCTCATTAACATCTGACAAAGGCGCAAGAACAGATTTATTATTGAAGAAATTTAACTGCAATTTGCTTTGTAAAACCATAAACACTACTCACTTTGTGGGGTTTCTTCCCAACCATTCAGTTTAGATTACCTCCTATGACATCCCCCTGACAATAACACTGTGAGCAAAGACAGATACTCACTATGAAAACTACCTAAGTGCCTGAAAACTGCATTTCTAGGAAACGTAAGTATCCCTAGAAGGGCTCTGAAAATTGTATGTAGAGTTCCAAAATCTCAATTTAGGACACTCAGTAATATACTTGTTCTCAGAAAGGTACCGACTACAGTATCTTTTTTTAAAAATTAAGTTCTTTATTGTTGTTCAAGTACATTTGTCTCCATTTTCTCCCCACCATGTCCCCCCTGCCCCACCCATTCCTGCCTCCCACTCTCAAACCCACCACCTTTGGCTTTGTCCATGTGTCCTTCAAACATGTTCCTCCATGCCCCCCCCATTACCCCTATTATCCCTCTCCCTCCTCCTCTCTGATTACTGTCAGATTGTTTTTTATTTCTATCCAACTACAGTATCTTCATAGAACAGTCCCCCCCTTATTCACGGTTTCCCCCATGGTTTGGGTCACCTGCAGTCTGAAAATATTAAATGGAAAATTGGAGACATAAACAATTCTTAAGTTTTAAGTTGCACACCATTCTGAGTAGTATGATGAAATCTCATGCAGATTTCTGTTCTGCTCTGTCCTACCCAGGGCGTGAATCATCCCTTTGTCCAGCAGACTCTCCAAATCCTTACCCACCTGGTAGTTGCTTAGCAGCACTGGCGGTTATCAGATATTTAGAAAGAGTGACAGTGAGAACGCACGCGCACACCCCCCTTTTGCTACAGTGTAACAAAAGACATTAGTCTTTGGGAGACTTTGTTACTATTCCATTCTTAAATGTATCACATCTGATGATTCCTTGAAGGATTAGTGAAGATTACCAGGAATCAAAGCAAATCGGATTTCGCAACATAGCAACAGCTCAACCTTTAGGAATGTAGGGTGTTTTTTTTCCTTCTCAAATTTCGGCGCCTAGCCAGGTTAATATATAGCAACAGTTCCTAGTCTTTTCAATAAAATGTGGCATTACACCTAACCCCTCATGACTAAGGAAAAGACTATAATTTGAGGCTGGAATTCTAAAATTGATTCTAAAATTACCCCTAAAAGTAACTCTGAATAGCATAGCTAAACCAAACACACAAAACTGTATTTTCTCACCAGAGACTCTAAGATCTAAAGACCTCAAATATATCTGAATTACTCATGTTCTTGGTACACTGAATTTCTTTTACTCTGCTGTGGGAACAAAATACCACTCAGTCCCATATTCCTAGAGATGGAGGCTAAAGGTCACTGGTACCTACTGTTCTAGGCCCCTGCTTATACCAAAACAGTAACAAATTCAACCAGAAACAATTTTGGAAATACAGAAAAGTCTGCTCCATCCAGAGGTAAGTTGAGTGCAGGCTGAGAAAACTCACTCTGGTGGACTCTCAGTAGTTGCCACCAATGTGTAATCTGGCATTTTATTATATTCTCTAATTGCTTAATGTATTTAATTCACTCAATAAAACATAAGCTATTTGAAGGAATTTCTCTTTTCTGTGTTTAGTAAATACTTTTGGTAGGATTTGTATGTTTGATGGTTTCCATTCTCCCAAATACTCAGCCCTAATACATTGTGATCATTTTAGAATTCTCAACATCTCATAGTATCTCTGATCAAAGACAAGGATATGGAAAGCTTACCTGTTAAAAATAGTAAGTTGAGTATATTCTTAAAATAGGCATTGCTAAATAGAAATCAACACCTGAGAGTGGAGGCATAACAGTATCAGAAGTGATCTACCCTATATATAACTGGGATTCTCTGAAGAGCTGCTTTGTGGTCCCCTGAAGTATAAATTACCATATTTTGCAGTGTATAATGTGCACCCACATTTTTGGCCCAAACTTTGAGGAAAAAAATTTTGTCTTAATTTTTAATTCAATTATTTATTTATTTACAGATACTTTTCTGTATTATAAAGGAATTTTAGCATTTATTTTTGAACATCTGGTACAAGAAATTTTATGTAAAAAATAATTACAAAACATAAGAACAGATACAAGGTACAAGAATCTATCTTACTCCGTGGATAAACAATACGTCACTCTTCATTTAATTTTTTTTAAAGATTTTATTTATTTATTTTTAGAGAGGGAAGGGAGGGAGAAAGAGAGAGAGAGAGAAACATCAATGTGTGGTTGCTGGGGACCATGGCCTGCAACCCAGGAATGTGCCCTGACTGGGAATTGAACCTGCAACACTTTGGTTCGCAGCCCGCACTCAATCCACTGAGCTACACCAGCCAGGTCTTCATTTAATTTAGTTGAATTGTTGGCTGAAAATGCTTTTGCTGCAAGTTCATATTAAGTTCAACAAAATTAACTATCATATTCTGGGGTATTACTTTGTATGCAGATATCGTTATTGCTTTCTAGAGTTATGCCTTTAATGCATAAGCATAAATGAAAGAATTTAAAACACTCATATAGAGCCCTGGCTGGTGTAGCCCAGTGGATTGAGCGCAATCTGTGAACCAAAGCATTGCAGGTTCAATTCTCAGTCAGGGCACATGCTGGGTTGCGGGCCAGGTCCCCAGTAGGGGGCTCTCGAGAGGCAACTACACACTGATGTTTCACTCCCTCTCTTTTTCCCTCCCTTCCCCTCTCTTTAAATATAAATAAAATCTTTAAAATTAAAAAATAAATTTAAAAATTGCTAAAAAATAAAGCATTTATATAGATACAGGATTAGTACTACCCATGTATAATGTGCATCCTTATTTTTCCCTCAAGAAATTGGGCAAAAGTGCACATTACACATGGCAAAATATGGTACCCTTTTGATATAAGGCAGCCTCTGAATGATCTCTATCAATTCACAACTATAGTTTAACCTTCTCCCTCAGGTCTACAAGCTATTGAATGCCCTTTTCCAGAAAGAAGCCTAGATCACAGAGAGGGAGAGGTTTGATGAGCTCTATCTTGAGTAAGAGAAGCAAGGAGACAGGTATCTACAGCATCTAAAGAAATCAGAAACTAACACGGGACAATAAGATGCCATTAGCTTCTAACTTCCCTATTTATAACCCTCATTTAGACTCCATTGTGACAAAAACAAAAAAATTTGAAAACCATGACAATATCCCTATGTTATAAGCATAAATGGGCAATAACTGAAGAGACTACACCCTACTCTGAGGTCAGCTTCAGAAGAAAAAAATATCCAGTAAATGACTGGTCATAACACCAGTTAAAGAGGAGAGAAAAGCAGACTGATTTCCTTGGATTTGTGAGCAGATCAGGGAGAAGACCTGGCAAAGAGAGGAGATGGCTCTGCAAGTTTTAACATGAAGCGGGTGAGATGTCCTGATTGCCGAGTAATGGTGAAGTTGTCTTACTTTCTTGTTAGAAGCCTTCTGTCTCAATGTGATAAAAAAGATTCCTGCTATCTGAACATCTAATGAAAAATCTCATTCAACTAAGAAGCAGCCAGCCTTGCTAATTGCCTTGCTAATTATTCTATTCACCCAGAAGGAGTAAGAAATGAGTAGAATTATATTTTAAACCTAATGTGACCAAGAAGAAACTCATCAGAAAAGAGGAAGTGGTGGGAGCCTCAAAAGAAACCAACCAAGCCAAATAGACAAGGAAGAAGAACAAGGAACACATCAGATGTGATTCCTAGACTCTTAAAGAACAGGCTTCACACAGTGAAGACAGACCCAAGCCCAAGGGTGTGAGGTGCTAAAGGGGAACACAAAAAGATTAAGATTGTCAAAAATGAAGTCCTGCCAATTTCACATTATCAGACAAGGAGGGGGGAGACGAGTGGAAGTATCTAGAAAGACTGGATGAAAAGCTCACCCATTAACTCAGAATTAGAAGGATATGCACAAGAAAAGTACATACAAGAGGAAAGAAACTATTTTTTAAATGTGGCACTGATACACAGAAGCAGCAAGCCTGAGCCGAAGCCCAGAATGTGCTGAGACTTGCAAACAGGTAAGGGAGGCACAGTTCCACTCTTTGATGTAAATGGCGTATCACTAACTAATATGAGCAGAGACAGAAGAACATCTCAATTCCTGTATGTCTGTCTTTCTTCTATCTTTCCTGTACAGAAAAACTATTTTGAAAGTAGAAAGAGAAGACCAAATATGGGGAAACTAGATTAACGTCCAAGATAAATAAGGAGACTATCAAAAAGTGAAGGAATGAAATACATACACCTGGATGAAATTGTGTACCACAATTAAAGAATGTACAGCTGAGACCCATGATGGCACTCTGTAAACTAAGACACATTTCATGATTCTGAAAATGCCAAAGTCACATCAGCTTTTTATGTGTGCAGTAGCAATTTTCAAAATGAGGAGCACATGTTCTCCATACCTTACACTAGAGTGATCTGACATGAAACCTGGGCAAGACTTACAACAAGTTATTAAAAGAATAGTTTGGTAAAAAAATAAATAAAAATAAAAGAATAGTGTTTGAGTTGTTACGCAGGGCATCAGGGATCACTAGGAGACATAGCCAAACTAACTCATTTTCCTTTTTTTATATGATTTGATCAGGGAATGCTGGAAACATCAGCATTTCTGGATTTTAGCAATGTATAAAATAAAGTCTTTGATACCCCTGTTCAAGGTGAAAACACATGAATCTTGCTACAGTTAAGTGGCTTTACAGATATACAACTGTACCTAAAGAATACAGGTAAGTCTAGATGATTTAGGTATGCCACAGGACTCTAGAGAGACTCGTCCTCTGTAATATTATTCACAAATAAATGACTTGAGGACACTGAACAGGATGATGATCAAATATGCAAATCACAGGAATCTGGGATAGAAAAGCTAATACCCTATATGAGAGAATAACTTTTTTAATTAATTAATTTATTTTTAGAGAGAGGGAGGGAGAGAGACATCAGTGTGCAATTGGTTGCCTATGCACGCCCCCAAGTGGGGACTGGCCTGCAACCCAGGCATGTGCCCTGACTGGGAATTGACCAGCCACCTTTTGGTTTGCAGGACAACTGAGTCACACCAGCCAGGGCAAAAGAATCAACTTTTACGGTAGAGTCATACCTTGGTGGTTGTTGGCTTTAGAACTCATCAAACCCTGTATTCGCTGTATTCTGATGAATAAAAAACGTTTCAGCACTTAGTGCTTGCTCAGGACTTGCCACACTTGCTAGAACTTGTATGAGTCACAACTCCTGCAAGAGAAATGCTTCATCATTCAGCACTCATTGGTCTTGGCACCCGTCAGTTCTGGAATGAATTAACGTGTAGCAAGGCACCACTATAATTCTAATTGGCTGGAACAGGAAGCTATATCTAATGGGATAAGATTTAATAAGGATAAATATTAAGCTATTCACTTAGAACTAAAAACAACAAAATGGTCCAATATACATGAGAAAGACTAGGGCTTTAAGAAAACATCTATATTAATGAGACAAACAGTGTACTATGGCTGCCAAAAATGCTGATATCAAGTTTCATTAAAAACAAAGTCTGATGATGGAAACGACATTCATCTCTTTGCAAATCAGACAACACTTGAGTACTGTTCTTAGTTCTGAATACAGAACTTTAAAAAAGAGGACTTTAAAAATCTAAGAGAGAAATAAGAATTGAGGGGACCTAACATCATGCCATTTGAAGAGTTAAATGAAGGAAATGAAGAGTGTTTATCTGAAGCAAAGAAATCTTGTTAGATCTACTCTATAAAGAGAGTCAATGACCAGTTCAGGGTTGAGAGAGCTGGCCTCTTTAAAATGTCCTCACACAGCCTGGTGTGTCTCAGTGGGTTGGGCATCATCCCATAAACCGAAAGGTCATGGGTTTGATTCCCAGTCAGGGCAAATGCCTGGGTTGCAGGCCAGGTCCCCACTTGGGAGCATGCAAGAGACAACCAATGGATATTTCTCTCTCACATTGATGTTTCCCTCCCTCTCTCCCATCTCTACCTCTAAAAAAATCAATAAGCATTTCCTCAGATGAGGATTTTTTAAAAAAGCTTCCATCATTCATTCAAATATTTATTGAGTGCCTACTGGTGCCAGATACCACTCTAAGTACTAAAAATCACATACGATTTCTTAAATAAATTTATTTTCCACCCTGGCTGGTATAGCTAAGTGGATTGAGTGCAGACTGCAGACCAAGGGGTTGCCGGTTTGATTCCCAGTCAGGGCACATGCCTGGGTTGTGGCCAGGTTCCCAGTGGGAGCCATGTGAGAGGCAACCACACATTGATATTTCTCTCCTTCTCTTTCTCCCTCCCTTCCCCTCTCTCTAAAATTGAAATAAATAAAATATTTAAAAATATACAAATTTATTTTCCTTTTTCCTCTTTTGTTTTAGTTTTATTTTTTATCCTCACTTGAGGACATGCTTACTGATTTTAGAGAGAGGGTTAAGGAGGGAGATGTATACCGATGTGAAAAACATCAAACTGGGGACCAAACCCACAACCTAGGCCTGTGCCCTGACCAGAATCGAACTCGGGACCTTTCAGTTTACGGGATGATGCTCCAACCAACTGAGCCACATTGCCCAGGGAACTCTTTATTTTTTCTTTCCTTTGGTCTTCGATATTTCAGCAGTGGTGAATAACTGATGCCTCTTTTTAGTTCTTACTAATTGTTTAACACAAAGTTTATTGCATCATCTCTTTCCCATTCTATACACACTTCTCCCTAACCAATTTATATTCACTAAATTCTTTTTCATTTATGCCTAACCTACAGCTAAATAGTTGCTAGACAATTCCTATCTAAGTGTAACAGGACAAATGGTGAAACAGAGCTTGGAAAGAAATGAAAATAAATAAATCTAGACAATCCAAATACAGTCTTCAGTTTTATGTACCAGAAAAATTGCATGAGATTTCATAAGTCGGCTGCTAAATGTTCCTTTAGTAGCTAATCTCCAAAGAGGGCCAAGGACGATCAGCATCTCCGCGTAGTCACACCTTTATGTGGCCCTCCTTCCACAGTGAATCTGGTGAATCTGGACTGGTAAACTGCTTTTAACAAACACAATCTGAAGGAAATACCAGTGTGCTAGGTCTGACCTGGAAACTAATCTTTAAGGACTGTCAGCTTGCACTTTGTTTGGGGAACCCTGACCTCCAAGGTGAGAAGTCTGGCTACTGTGCTGGGGAGACCACCTGGAGCAGATAGTGAAAAGGGAGAGGCCTGAGGTATATGCAAAGAGACAGACAGATGCAAGTTGGGCAAGTGAGCCATCTTGAATGTCTCACATAAAGCAAATCTGCACAATCAATCCATGGGCTCCTGAGAAGTCATAAATTGTTGTTTCAAGCCACTACATTTTAGTGGTGGTTTGTTAAGTTATAAAATAGAGGAGTAGGCCCCTGTTCCAATGTTTCTAAAGAATTCTTTACAACCACATGTAATAGTAGTGCTGAATACATAAAGAAAGATATTAAATTCCTCACACAAAGAAAAAACCCAAAAGGGTACATTCCAAAAGCCATAGTATGGCACTTAAGGAAAAATAAACAACAAAGCACAGAACTGCTTTACTTATATTACCTTTTAAAACAGCAACTGATGCTACAAAAACTACATTGCCAATAAAGCATACTTATTTTCACTCTTCAGGTATAGAAATAGTAGTAAAGAATTTGAACTATGTGGCCAGATTCAAAGAATAAACCAACAGAAATATGTGTAAGAAGACAAGACGCGCACAATGATCAGCCTGACCTGTGAAGACGGCCGCCTCTCTCCTCCACCTTCTCAATGATCTGGTCCTATGGCTTTCAAACTCTGGATACCATTCACATTAATTAAGTCATTTTTAAAAAGATTTTATTTATTTTTAGAGAGGGGAAGGGAGGGAGAAAGAGAGGGAGAGAAACATCAGTGTGTGGTTGCCTCCCAAACATCCCCCACCAGGGACCTGGCCCACAACCCAGGCATGTGCCCTGCCTGGGAATCCCTGCCTGGGAATCGAACTGGTGACCCCCTGGTTCACTGTCTGGCGCTCAATTCACTGAGCCACACCAGCCAGGGCTAATTAAATCATTTTTACATTAAGGCCCAGAAGATACATATATATGTGTCTACAAAACTGGAACTAGTTTCAAAAACAATACTTATAGGCCCTGGCTGCGAACCAAAGTGTTGCAGGTTCAATTCCCAGTCAGGGCACATGCCTGGGTTGCAGGCCATGACCCCCAGCAACCGCACATTGATGTTTCTCTCTCTCTCTCTATCTTCCTCCCTTCCCTCTCTAAAAATAAATGAATAAAATCTTAAAACAAAACAAAACAATACTTATTAATTTTTGTATTTTCTATTTAAATTTTTTAAATGTCGCCCACAATCTGCAGTTTGAAAAACACTATTCTAGTTTTTCTCTTAGAACTTTGCAATAAATTTGATCAAGTTTATTTACAGTCCATTTACCAGTATTTCAAAAACTAACACAGTAAAAGACAAGCCTTCCGTATCAGACTGTAACTCAGCTACTTAAAAACAGGGATATTATCTACTTTAATAAATAACTAAACAAATACTCACAGAGACTCACACAGAGAGTAAACACAGACGGTACTCAAATAGAAAAGTGACTCTTCCTCCAACCCACCCTTACTGGGTCCCTTTTGACTCTCTCATTTATAAACTCATATGTACCTAACTCTCCACTGCAAAGCAACAAACAGTTCTGCAAAACCTAACAGCCAACATATTCATACCAAAGTCTGCCTTAAAAACTGCAATCCAAATCCTGCTTTTTAAGTCAGCAAATATTTGGAAATAAAATAGCTTTCGAGTCATCTTTTGTACCTACAGATTGCTTTACTAAATTAAAGGAGTCAGGTTTGTATGGGAGACATGTAAACACCAGTGATTCTCAACTGTGGCTGCACTGCGTATCAAGAATCACCAGGGAAGGTTTTAAATATCCCTTCCAGGCCATATCCCAATTAAATCAGAACTGGGAGGAAGAGGTTGGTGACCTTAATTAGAGTGCTGTGTCTTAATAAGTCAAGGTAATGTGTTTGATCTCTATGTCATCTACAATGACTGCTTTTCTCCACCAAGACCTGATTTGACAGAGGCCTTCAGTCAGCCATCTTCGAAAGTGACTAGTTAGGGCAAAGGAGTTGTTCCATGACCTCCACAAGGGAAAAACACTGAGCTTGACATTGAATCAGTAAATCCCTTCTAAACCTTTTTATTTTTTCTATTGATTTAGCAAATAGTCTTTGAGCACCTATGGTGTTCCAGGCCAGGCCCTACTTACTGTAGGTAGCAGGATATAGCAATAAACAAGTTGTAGGTAAGATCCCTTTACAAAGCATAGTATCACTGTCATCTAAATTTCTAACTCCCCACAGCAACAAATCATACTATTCTACAAACACCTACTGTTTTCCTACATTCCAGTTCATTGTCCTTACAGTATTAACTAATACTCAAGGAAGCATAAATCAATTATTTAAAAATACAGTAAAAATGATGTGAGTCAAAAGGGCTTAGTGTGTTTCTAGTATCTATTTTACTCAACTCTGCTCTCAGGAGCTTAACTCCACTCCCCTCCAGCTTCAAACCTGGAACACAGAACACAGACTGCTGAATACGAAATCAAAACACAAGTGAGCAGTACATGAAAAACACCGTATCTGGACTTTATACTGATGCTGCCCCTGATAGAGATACTGGTCATCTGATAGCCTTTCTTTAGGAATACTGTTTGTGGAACTTTTTTCCAGATCTCAATATGGGCTTAATATTCTTTAAATACTTTAAGAAGGTGCTTTTAGGTATAAAACATTCTATTTCTTCAGCACAGTTATGACAGACCAGAGGTTTGAACAGTTGCCATCATGTACCTATCAAATTTACTGAACACTGACACTAATTTCTTTTCCCCCCAAGTCTTTGAATCTCCCTCATTTCTACTCTGCTATTTGCCAATTCACAATTTACTCCTCTGGGCAATGTGTTTTTTAATTTAGTTTAGCTAAGAAAGTCACTAAAAACTTCTAATTTCAAATCTGTCTGCAAGCCTTACTTATTTTGGAAGTGGAAAATATCTGACCAATGTCAGATACTTCCAAAAAGCTTGTTAAGATGTTAAATGCTTAATCAAAGACTTCTGAATCAGCAAAGCCCTACCTCAGGAGATTTGCCAGATACAAGGCTCTTTCTTAGTTTTTTCCCCCCCCCACATTACAGGATTAGCTCTTACCAGCCTAAGAATCTCATTAAAACACTGCTAATTGAAAACATCACCTGTGGCATCATTAGTACTAGGCTCTTTTATTAAATTTCTGAAATTACTGACTCTTCTTATTAATGGCAAGGTGATGAATGGCAACCTGACACAGTATTCATGGGTTACATATCCAGGAAATCTGACAATTTCAATATAGAAAGTAGAACTGCCGCTCAGGCTGGTGTGGCTCAGTGGACTGAGTGCCAGCCTTCAGCCCAAAAGGTTACCAGTTCAATTCCCAGTCAGGGCACATGCCTGGCTTGTGGCCAGGTTCCCAGTTGGGGGCACGTGAGAGGAAACCAATTGATGTTTCTCTCCCTCTCTCTCTCCTTTCCCCTAGCTCTAAAAATAATTATTAAATAAATACTTAAAAAAGAGAGAGAGAGAGAGAGAAAAGCATAACTCCCATTTCTGTATTAAAAGATCTGACATCTACCATCATCATATGACCTAACTGGGGGAACAACAGTTTCTGTGTTTGTTTTCCTGTGAATAAGGGAAACCACACTTAGCCCCTCATAGTGGTACGCCTCAAAGCCTCATGCAGGTCCCAAATGTCTGCCAGTTGCTGCTGCCACTGCCACCCCTTTTTCTTCTTTCACAGTTAAGCTTCTCTCCCTCTTCGCTGGCAAGAAGTATCACTCACCACCTTTGGGGTTCTTCTGCTTTGCCCATTCCATCCCCAGTACCAAACCTAGTTTCAAGGCCACAGAATCTCCCTAACCCCGATTCCTCCCTGCACTGAAAGACAAACACAGATAGTTCTCTGTTTTTTAAGACTTGAACTGATAATGACTTCTGGGAAAATCCTAAAGGTACCAGAACACTAGTCCTACGAAATGGTAAAAGGCTTCAGATATCTCCTCTCCCTTTATGCTCGCAGTGTGGGGCTTAGAAAAGTCCTCCTCCTTCTCTTCCTTCAGACCACAACTCTGATGAAGGCCCTCTCTTCTAAAACAGCCAACACCTCCAAGACGTCCTCAATTAGTTCTGATGCTGCAATCAAAGCAGAACTCTTATCTGCTCCCTTTCTTTTATACAGAATCAAGAACATGCAAAGCAGAAGATACCCAGTTTATTTGCTAAGCATCAACCCTTTTTAGCAATGATAACTAACTTTTTATCATTATCCTCCAATCTGCAGCCACAGTAACCTTTAAAAATGTAAATCTAAAATATCACTACTCTGTTTACAATGCTTCAGTGGCCTCTCAGTGAGATCATGATAGTTCTCACCAGGGCTCCCAAGTCCTTTCTAAACTGGCTCAGCTTACCTGTACAGTCTCATCTCATACTTCCCACTTTTCCTTTCTCTTTTTTGAAAGTTCTGGCTGAATAACTGAAGTGCCTTTTCCTTGCTCTCCCCTCTACTCCACTTCCCCCCAACTATTACCCCAGGAAGTGTAACAGCAACCGCAAAGGCCCTGAGGTGGGAGTGCGCACAGCACCTGCGGCTGTGAGGCCGCCAGACGCAGTCAGAGAGGCAGTCCATGGGATCAGTGCCAGAACTCAGGCTTGTACTCAAAGTGAGATGCAAAACCATTGGAGAGTTTTCTGGAGGAAAGTAACATGATCTGTTATCATACATAATTTGTCATACAATTTATCACTCAATCAGGGACATTTTGGTGAGCAAATGAGTGTGCTACTAATAGTTAACTCAGGACAATAAGCATCAACAAGACCTTAATTTTAAAAGGCTTCTGCATGGAGCCAGATAGAAGGGATTCCTCTGGCCAAATCTGGAACAATTTTATCAAAATATATAGTGATAATAAAAGACTAATTTCCTGGTAATAACCTGTTGCATAAACTAATCTGAGGCTACAGTGATAAAAATAAATAAATAACGGAAAGCTCTTTGAAAGCCAACTAATAAATGTAGAAGATATGATTAGAAAAATCATCCTTTAGCAACCATCATAAAGATAATTGATTAGGTCAAGAATAATCAATAAATGCTCAAACTGGTGGAAGTCTGAAAATGGGATATTTCCATAGTCTCAAAATATCTCCTCAAAAAAACCAAGTCAATTCTTCTAAAAGATCAACAAAACTGACAAACTTATAGCTAGATTGTCCAGGAAAAAAAGAGAGAAGACACAAAAAAATAAAATCAGAAATGAAAGTATGCTATTACTACCAAACTTACAGTAATGAAAGGATTATAAGAGAAAACTATAAATAATTTATACACAATAAACTAGATAACCTACATAAAATAGGCAAATTTTTACAAACACACAAAGTACCAAAACTGACTGAAGAAGAATAAAAAAGTCTCAATAGACCATTTATAATGAAATTGGATCAGCAACCAAAAACCTCTCGACATTGAAAAATTCTAGGGCCAAATGCCTTCGCTGGTGAACTGTATCAAACATTTAAAGAATTAACACCAATTTTACTCAAACTCTTCCAAAAGAGAGAAGAGGAGGGAACACTTCCTCACATTCTATGAAACCTGCGTTGTTCTGAAACCAAAGCCAGGTGGAGAGATCACGAGAAAAGAACACTGCAGACCAAGTCTCTTATGAATAAAGACACAAAAGTCCTCAACAAAATATTAGCAAACTGAATCTGACAGTACATTAAAATGATTGTAAACTATGACCAAGTAGGATTTATCCCAGGAATGCAAGGGTAGTTCAGCACAAGCCAATCAATCAATGAAATACCTCACATAATCATCTCAACAGAGAAAAGACTACAAAATTCAACACCCTTTTATGATGAAAAAACAAAACAAAACAACTCAGTAAAACTTTGATGACATTATGCTAAGCAAAATAATGCAACCAAAAAGGACAAATTTACATGACTCCAATTATGTGAGGTCCTGGGAGCAGTCAAGTTCACACAGACAGAAAGTAGAGTGGTGGCTGCCGGGGCTGGGGGCACTGGTGATCAGTGGGTACGGAGTTGCAGTTTGGGATGACGAAGAAGCTCTGGAAATGGATGGTGGTGATGACTACACAACAACGTGAGTGTGCGTAATGTTACTGAACTGTATGCTTACAAATAGCTAAAATGATAAATTTTATATTATGTGCATTTTACCATAAACACACACACACAGAGCAAACTAGGATTAGATGCAAATGTCCTTAACATTAAAAGGGTATTATGAAAAATCCAAATTTCAATGATGAAAGACTAAAAGCTTTCCCTCTAAGATCAGCAGTAAGACCAGGATGCACTACTGCTATTCAACATTGTACTGGAAATCCTAGAACAATGCATGAAAAAGAAATAAAAGGTATACAAATTGGAAAAAAAAAAAGAACGTTTTCAAGAATGTGAAAAGACGACCTACAGAATGGGAGAAAATATTTGCAAAGCATATATCTGATGACGATCTTGTATCCAGAATAGATAAATAACTTACAACACAACAACAAAGACGACAACAACCCAATTTAAAATTGGGCAAGGTGGGCTTCTGGTGTAGACAGCGGTGTAGGTTAATGCAGGAGTTGCCTCCTCCCACAACCACATCAAAATTACAGCTAAACTACAGAAACACCATCATTCAGAACTGCCAGAAATTGAGCTGAATAGAAGTTCTGCAACTATGGAACTAAAGAAGAAACCACACTGAGACTGGTAGGAGGGGCAGAGAAGCCGACCAGGCTGGTCTCACACCCACGTATGGTGGGTAAAAACCAGGAGTGATGTCACAGCTGAGGAACAAGGGTGCCAGCCCCACACCAGGCCCCCTCAGCCCAAGGTTCCAATACCAGGGTGATAAGTCTCCATAACTTCTTGCTGTTAAAAAAAGCAAGAATCAAGGCCAAGGAAGACAAAAATTTCTGGAGTCCCAGGCAGTTCCTCTTAAAGGATCCACACATGAACTTACTCAGACTCACTCCCTCTGAGCTCAAGCACAGGGGCAACAGCTTGAAAGGCACCAGTGGCATATGGGAAGGAAATGAACTGTTTCACATCAGGGTGAGAGCTGGGAGGCAGCCCTCTCTCAGAAACAGGTGCTGGCAGAGACCGCTGTTCCTTTGATGAGCCCACCTCTCACAAAGGCAGCAGACAGGCCCCATATCTGAGATCCATCAACCTAACTCATGCTATTTGCCCCACCCTGGTGATGCCCTGAGACCCCACCCCACCCAACTTTCAGGCCCTCCCAAACTGTTTCCAGTGGTTATTCCTGATGAATAGCTTGTCTTGGCTCAGGCTTCAGATTTCTCTAAATTCTCTCAAGCAAGCAGCATCTGACCTTAACAAGCCCCATTCTCTTGGTAAGTGGCCCCAGGCCCAGCACTAGCAGGAACAATCCTTGGTTCACAGCTTGGCCTCACCTGGGCACCTCCAAGCCCAGCACAAGTAGCAGCCACCTGCAGGTAGCTTATGCCAGGCAGCCCCAGGAAGAATACAGGCAGTGGCTGACCTTGGCTGACCTCCCAAGAGCTCCGGAGCCAGCACACCTAGTAGAGTTACAGACCACATCAGAGTACCACCACCCAACCATCTCCACAAGCAACACCCTCAGGGGGCAGACTCGGCAGGCATTAGGGCCCTGCTGAAGTACGTCCTGCTCTGTGTAGTGGGCCCCTGCCCAGCAGATCCTCCACAGTGGTCAAAGGTTGGTGGTTGGTAGTCAGTGGTCACAGCCAGCCCTTGCAGCTGACTGGCCTGGGTAAATTCCTCCTATAGATGTGCTAATAGCAATCAAGAACCAACTATAAGAGGAGGCTGTAGACAGCCCACAGGGTACTTGAGTACTGAGTACTCACTTGAGTACTGAGGTTGGGTGATGGGAGGCTGTGCCACTGGACCCTACAGGACACCTACTACATTAGACCACTCCAGCAAGCCTGGGAGACACAGCTCTAGCTAATTCATAGAAACAAACAGAGGGAGGCTGCCAAAATGAAGAGACAAAGAAATATGGCCCAAATAAAAGCACAGGAAAAAAACTCCAGAAAAAGAACTAGACAAAATGGAGACAAGCAATCTAATTTACTAGATGTAGAGTTCAAAACACTGGTTATAAATTTGCTCAATTAACCTAGAAAGAACCTCAGCAGCATAAAAAAGATTCAGTCAGAAATGGAGGATACACTAATTGAAGTAAAGAATAATTTACAGGGAATCAATAGTAGAGTAGATGAAGCTGAGAATCAAATCAGTGATTTTAAATATAAGGAAGAAAACAATACGGAATTAGAAAAGTAAGAAGAAACAATAATTTTTTTTAAAAGAGGATAGTGTAAGGAGCCTCTGAGCAACTCCAAGTATAACAACATTTGCATCATGGGGGTGCAGGAAGAAGAGAGACAGCAAGAAATTAAAAACCTGTTTGAAAAAAATGACAGAAAACTTCCCTAACTTAGTGAAGGAAATAGATGTAAAAGTCCAGGAAGTGCAGAGAGCCCCAAACAAGACGAACCCAAAGAAGCCCACACCAAGATACATCATAATTAAGATGGCAAAGGTTAAATACAAAGAAAGAACTTCAGAAGCAGCAAGAGAAAAGCAGTTAGTTACCTATACAGTAGTCCCCATAAGACTGTCAGCTGATTTCTCAAAAGAAACTTTTCAGGCCAGAAGGGATTGGCAAGAAACATTTAAAGTGATGAAAAGCAAGGACCAAGAACCAAGATTACTCTACCCAGAAAAGCTATCATTTAGAATGAAGAACAACCCTGGCTGGCGTAGCTCGGTGGATTGAGCGCGGGCTGGGAACCAAAGTGTCCCAGGTTCGATTCCCAGCCAGGGTACATTCCTGGGTTGCAGGCCATAACCCCCAGCAACCGCACATTGATGTCTCTCTCTCTCTCTCTTCTTCCTTTCCCTCCCTAAAAATACATAAATAAAATGTAAAAAAAAAAGAATGAAGGACAGATAAGAGACTCCCAGACAAGAAAAAGCTGAAGGAGTTCATCACCACCAAACCGGTATTATATGAAATGTTAAAAGAGTCTTCTTTAAGAAGATCAAAAATATGAACAATAAAATGGCAATATATATCTATCAACAATTGAATCTAAAAAACAAAATAAACAAGTGGAATAGAAACAAAATCATAGATACAGAGAATGCTTTGATGATTGCCAGATGAGAAGGCAGGTTGGGGGAATGGGTGAAACAGGTAAAGGGATTAAGAAGTACAAATTGGTTGTTACAGAAGAGTCATGAGGATACAAAGTCCTGAGGAAGTGGCGGGGGGCGGGGCACTGAATGGAGGGGAGTAAAGAGGGAAAAACTGGAACAGCTGTAATGGCATGAAAAATAAAATATAATTTAGAGAATAGTGGGCAAGGGACTGAAGGGACACTTCTCCAGAGAAGACACATGAGTCATTCAAATGGTCAATCAGCTCATGAAATGATGTTCAACATCGTGGACTTTAAGGAAATGGGGGAAAAAACCCACAATGAGATACTAGTTCAGACTCAGTAGGATGGCTTTAATTTAAAACAACAACAACAAAAACTGACCCATGTGACTCAGTTGGTTGGGTGTTGTTCCACAAAGCAGAAGGTCCCAGGTTCAATTCCTGGTCAGGGCATGTGCCTGGGTTGTGGGTTGGGTCCCCTGTTGGGGTGCATATGAGAGGCAACCGATCCATGTCTCTCTCCCTCTCTTTCTCCCTCCCTAGCCCTTGCTCTAAAAATAAGTAAGATCTTTTTTTTAAATTGAAAAAAAAATAGCTTGGAGGTTCTTGAAAAAAATTAAGCATATACTACACACCGAATGGCCAAAATCTGGAACACTGACAACAGCAAATGCTGACAAGGATGTGAAGCAAAAGGAACTCTCACTCATTGCTGGTGGGAAGCAAAATGGTACAACCACTTTGAAGAACATTTTGGTGGTTTCTTACAAATCTAAACATACTCTTACTATATGACCCAGCAATAACACTCAATGATATTTACCTAAAGCAGTTGAAAACTATCATCACACAAAAACCTGCACATGGATGTTTATACCAGCTTTACTCGTAACTGACAAAACTTGGAAGAAACTAAGATGTCCTTGTGAATGGATAAATAAATCCTTCCAGACAATGAAATATTATTCACTGCTAAAAAGAAATGAGCTATGGAGCCATAAAGAGATATGTAGGAATATTAAATGCATATTACTAAGTGAAAGAAGAGTCTACATATTGTACGATTCCAATTATATGACCCCCTGAAAAAGACAAAACTATGGAGACAGTAAAAAGATTAAAAGTTGCCAGCCGTGGTCAGTGTGGCTCAATTGGTTGGAACACAGTCCTGTGCACCAAAAGGCTGGGAGTTCAATTCCTAATCAGGGCAATTACCTGGATTGACGGTTTAATATCCAATCAGGGTGTGTATGGGAGGTAACTAATCAATGTTCCTCTCTCAACGTTTCTCTCTCTCTTCCTCCCACCCTCTCTCTCTAAACTCAATAAACACATTTACAAATAAAAACAAAAAGATTAATAGCTACAAGGGATGGGAGTGGGGAAACGAACAGGCAGAACATGGAAGATTATTAGGGCAGCGAAAATACTTCGTATTGACATGATGGATACATGTCATTATAAATTTGTCTAAAACACTAGAATGTACAACATCAAGAGTGAAGAGTGAACCCCAAAGTAAACTATGGACTTTGGGTGATTATGGTGTGTCACTGTGGTTCATCAATGCAGGTCCTGTTACCACCCTGGTGCAGGATGTTGACAGTAGGGGAGGCTTTACATGGATGGAGGCAGGAGGTATGTGAGAAATTTCTGTATCATCCTCTATTGCTATGAACCTAAAACTACTAAAAAAGTCTTTAAATTACAAAAAAAGTTAACCAAAGAATTAAAAGTTAATCATAATCATTAATATGACCCATCAATTCCAACTCTAAATATATACCCGAGAAATGAAGACACGTCTAGGGCAGCACGGTGACTATGGTCAGTGACAATGTGTTGCACATCTGAATGTTGCTGATACTTCTTGTAACTATGTACAGTGACGGATGGTAACTGGACTTATTGTGGTGACTATTTCACAAATACACCAAATCATTACATTGTACATCTGAAACTGATACAATGTTATACATCAATTATACCTCAGTAAAAAGAAAAAAAATGTTTACACAGAAACTTGTACATGAATGTTTATAAACATTCTGTTGTCATTTCCTTCATAAACACAACGCTATGTTACCGTTATTCATAGAAGTCAAAAAGTAGAAATGACCTAAATGTCCATTAAGAGATGAATGGACAAATTGTGATATGTACATACATTGGCATATGACTCAGCCACAAAAAGAGAATGAAGTACTGAAGCATTAATACATGGTGCAATGTGGACAAACCCTGAAAACTTATGCTAAGTGACAGAAGCCAGACACACAAAGTCACCCATCCTATGATTCCATTATGTGAACTATCCAGAACAGATCCATTCAGAGACACCATGCATATTAGCGGTTACTAGGGAGACAGGGGAGGGAGAAGTGAGAAGCACTGTTGAGCAGGCAGAGGTTTTCTTTGGGGGCAATAAGTAGAAAACCAGAACTAGAGGTGGTGGTTGCACAACACTGTGAACACATTAAATACCACTGAGCTCTTCGCTTTAAAACGATTACTTGCAAGTAATGTGAATTCCACTTCAACTTAAAAAATGAGAAAAAGGTAAAATCTTAAAACAAAATTTAATCTTTACTTTTTAAATAACTGTTCTATTGAAATACAATTCATATGTCATACAATTCACCTATTTAGAATGTACAACACAATTGTCTTCAGGTAGTCATAGAGTTGTGCAACCTCACAGCTTTAGAACCTTTTTATTGCCCCTCCCCAAAACAATGGTACCCATCAGCAGTCACTCCCCATTCCCTCCCCTCTCACAGCTCTAGTCAACCACTGATCTACTTCCTGTCTCTAGAGATCTGCCTATTCTGTACATTTCATAGAAATGGAATCTTATGTTATGTGGTCTTTTGTGACTGGCTTCTTTCACTCAGCATATTTTCAGGGAATCTCCTTTATTTTAACCACAAAGTTTGTGCCATGTATTAAAATGTAAGGAAAAAAGTAAGAAGTAAATAATATTAAAGGACTACTTATGAAAAGAACATTACTGAATATAATGGCAGATCAAGAATCAAAAAGAGGAATCCAGTTAAGATGAATCTTTATAAAATAGAAATCAACAGATTTGAAACAAAATCATTAAAGTAAACAAACTAGGGTAAAACAAATATATTAGGGAAAGAATTTTACAAAACAAATGCTTGTCAAAGAGAACATTTTCCCTAATTGAAGGTGTAAAAATGCAATCATAAGGTCTAATTAAAAGGAGAAACAGGAAGAGCAAAAAACCATGACCTCCATCTATAAAAACTCCTCTGGTCAGTGTTTCTTGAAATGTAGTTCCTGGGCCACCTGAATCAAAATCATCTAAGAACTTGTTTTTAAAAAGTCAGATTTCTGGACTGTGTCCCAGATAATCACCAACTATGGGACCCTGGAAACTACATTTAATAAGTACTCCAGATAATTCTCATGAAGAGTAAAGTTTGGGAAGTAATAGCTAATTAACACAAATTAATGCAAATGATTAAATGTATGCAAGAGCCAAAAGAATAGTGACAAGAGCAAAATGCATGAAAATGGTGAAAAAACAAAATAATAGTAAAAATTTGGCACACTGTGCTTTTGAGAAAACATAAAATAATGTTTGAAAACTCTTGTGGATTTGATGTTGGAAAAAAACTCTAAATGTGTAAAAAAAGCCAATCTTACTAATTCCTGCGAAGACCACACAGGGTGTAACACAGCACTCATCAACAGAAGGTTATACAGCAGAGAAGGTACGTAGTGGACACGCAAATATTTGTTGACAATGTTAACTATTTTTATAACAACTACAGTTATGATTAAGTATCTCCATCCTAAACTCTAATAACCTTGACAAAAAACAAACTTTGCTGTGATAATCTTCGTGTGAACAATAGCATAAATTGTCAAACATCATGCCAGATACCAACATGCAAGGTCAGACATTTACGTTCAGACCTAGTTAGTCTCTATTTTTATGGACCTAGTTAGTCTCTATCTTATGTAAACAAGGATGGAAAACTAGAGTTAAGTTTCTCAAGAGCATTGCATGACAGAACTCAGATTTCCTTGAAAATCACAAAAAATTGTATACACAGGTAGCCTTCATTATTCTAACTGTAAGCAGAGATTCCTGAAGTATTTACTAAGTTGTAACTCATAATTTACCTTCAACAAGGAAAGTTCATTTTAGTTTTACAGGGATAAAGAGAGGAAATATACCTTACATAACTCTCAAAGGATCTCAATACTGTACCAGAATACAAGATTTAAATTTTTGCAGTTTCCCCATAGAAAACATCTTTCCCCTATAAACCCCTAAATCCAATTAAAGTGTTAAGTTCTAAAGTGTCTTAGGGAGGAGGATGGGGGCTGGGTGAAAAAGGTGAAGGAATTAAGGAAAAAAAAATCTCACAGACAGACAACACTAAGGTGATTACCAGAGGAAAAGGAGGGTGGGGAAGGTAGAGGAGGGTAAAGGGGGGATAAGTGGTGATGAAAGACTTGATTTGGGGTGGTGAACACACAATATACAGATGATGTATTATAGAATTGTACACCTGAAACCTATATAATTTTATTAACCAATGTCACCTCAGTAAATACAATAAAAATAAAGCCTCTTTTGACTTATTTAGATCAAGTCTTATAATACATTTGGAAACCCAATTATATTCTATCTAACCCTAAAATGCAGATATTTCAACATTTCCAGACATGATTCTTGCACATCTTATATATGAAACAACCCGTATTGGGGAAATAAAGGAGCTGATGCATGCAAATAAATTACATGGAAGAGTAGTGATGCTTTCAAAGGGTACTTTTATTTATTATCAACATTTGGCTTGATACAGAAAGGTCTAGGAGTATCTAAAAGCTCTCTTGGACACTTTTCATTTCACAGCTATGTTTCAAAACCCCGTAGAATTAAGCAAAGCCTTAAAAGGACGCTAACATACAGACGTGCGGACTTCTTCACCAAGGTCTCACATTTCCTTCCAACGAGCAGTCAACCAGTATTCTTCATTAAGACCCAGTTTCCAACTCCCCAACTCCCTAAGTGGCCTCTTCTTCGTACAAGTCCAGTCCAACCTACACACACACACAACACGAGTCTCCAAGTCTCTCCAAGGCACAACAGCCTCTCAACATTTATCTGGCTGCTAATGAAGGGCCATTCTTCCTTCTACTGACCCTGCAGACTTGACTGCCTACAATCTCGTGTTCCATTTCTTTCACAACACTTACAACTCAAAGCAACGAAAGAAACAAGTCCCTTTTCCCTAAACGCAGACAGCTGCTTTAACTCTATACACTACTCTGCGCGCCACCCCCCACCGCCACCCCTACTCTCTATCCTGCCTTTGTTATTCAGAAAGTGCAGGGTCTGGGAAGACCTCACTCACCTCATGCTATAGGCACCAGCACCCAGTTCCTGGCCGATCCCGGACAGACTAGCATCAAAGTCCTGCACCAGCCCGGATTCAATCACTTCATCGGCCAGAGGCAGCTTCAGAGCCCAAGCCATCCTGGCTCCTTCCTTGCCCCAGGCGACACTGGTTCTTGCACAAAGGTGAGCAGTGTGATTCTACCCAACGGGGGCAAGGACTGTAGGAAACTCCAAACCAAGATCTCCCACGCAGTACCCACCAGCCACCCCTAAGCCCTCCCCCACTAATCTCCTGCACCCTTGGCTCCTTGTTCTGGGCTGCCTCGACTTCCAAAGTCCCTCCCACCCAGCGCTCTGGAGCGGCGTGAGGGCCCTTTTACTTAATTATTCTAGACTGCCCAGAAGTAGCCCTGGACTTCCACACTCCCACTCTCTGGCCTCTCCCCTTTTGCTCGTGGTGGTCACTCGCTGCTTTCCAAAGAGACCAACAGCAGCGACCCACCGCCTTAGGCGCTCCCAGGTCGCTTTCGCACCTTTTCACCCTGCCCCTCGCCGCTAAGAAACCCCTCCCTCCCGGGACCCACGCTCCCTTTCCCCTCCAGGCCTTGCTTCCGGTCAGCCCCAAGATCACTTCCGGTCAACCCCACGGCTCTTAGAACCAAATCCAGGTTTCCGTTCAGCCTACTCCCTGACCTCTGCAGGCCCCCCACGGCCTGGACACATGGAAAGGGAAAGTCCAGCACGGGTAAGACACCCGGAGTCGTCAGGCTCCTCCACCGCCCCCGGCCCCAAGGCCAACCAATCACGGCGCCCTCTTCCTAGGCCGGCCCGGCGAACATGACGTCACCCCAACTTCCACCAATGAAAAAGAGACTTCGTTGGCCCCGGCAGTGCTGATAGGCCAACTACGCCACTGCCTCCCGCCCCGAAAATGGGTTGGGCGATGTGGGAAGGGATGTGGCGTGCGTCAGGTGTCTTGGTTTAAACGTCTCTCCCCGTCGATACCTGCGATTTGTTTCCGCTAGGTACCGAGTCAGCATTTTAAGGCGTGGGTGGAGCCTCTGCTCTAGTTTTAGGGAACCCACACCCACCTCTGACGACTCTGGGCCGTTTCCCAGACGCTGCCTACCCACATTCGTTTGCTCCTGGAACACTCCTTAAACTCACCACTCTGGAGGTCAGGACTTTGTTTAAGCCCTACTCCCTCCATGGTCTTCCTTTCTTCTGCATTCTTCCTAATGCGTTCGAACAGGAAAGCATAAAATAGGTGAAAAATATGGTTTTTAAAAGGTGGTGGTCTAGACCTGGCTGGTATGGCTCAGTGGACCTAGTGCCTAGCCAGCGAACCAAAAGGTCGCTGGTTTGACTCACAGGCCAGGAACGCGGCCTGGGTTGCGGTCCCAGTCCCCAGTTGGCGGCGTGCGAGAGGCAACGGAGAGATAGATCTACCACGTCCCTGTTTTTCTTCCTTCCCTTCTCTGTAAAAATAAATAAATCTTAAAAAAAGAAAAGGCTGTGGTCTTAATGAAGATCAAGCTTTGGGTTTGCGTCTTCACTTACTAGTTTGGTGACTTCGGAATAATCGCTTAATCTCATTGAAATTTAATTTCCTCATTTGAAATGGGATAACCGTGCGTGCTCCACCTTCCTCCTTTGAGGATTAAATAATAATGTTCATAGTTTTTTTTAGCAACATCTATATGCCGGGAAATTTTGTTACTGTATCAGTAATCCTCAAGACAATCTTGATCTAGAATTATAATTCTAAAGGTAAGTATTGTGACCCGCATTTTATCAATAAGTAGTGGAGACTAAGGTCTTAAATTGGCCAGAGCTAAATTGATGTACCAACTTCGAAGCCTGACATTTTTCACTACAATACATAGGCTACTTGCTAAAGGATTGGCTTATCGTTGTAGTCCATTATTGAATTTTTTACAATCTGCCTTTTTTACTAAACTGCCATCTCCCAAAGAATAGAGAAGACGCCTTTTACAGCCTTCTGTTCTAAATATCTTCTAATACAGTTCCTGCATCCAATAGGACTTTTTTTTTTAATAAAAATGCTCATTGAATTATAAAAGGAAAGAGCTACAGGAAAGAGGTTGATATGAAGTCGACAGCATGCCCCCAGTTTCAGCCATTGGCTTCTTTTTTTGAGGGCTCTAGGCTTCTCCATCTTTTTCCTTAATAAGGCCTGGCATCCAAGTCTTGGTTCACTCTTGTGTCAGTCAGTATCTCTTCGAGCCATATTTTCTTCCCTTAAGCCCTTGTTATCTCAAAACATATGCCTTTGGCTAAAGGAATGGGTCCTGAGCTCAGACACTGAAAGATGTCATAATCAAAACCCTTTGTATTCAAGTATTATGTCCGAAGTATTTTTAAACATCTATTAGGTAGAACTATGCCTTGTTTGAACAATAGTTCCATCACTAGATACATAATTTTAGGCAAGTAACTTTACCTCTCTGAGAATTAGTATTTTAATTCATAAATTAGTGAAAATAACACCCCTCCTAAAATTGTTGGGAGGATTAAATGAAGTGCCAAGAGGCCAATAATTATTATTAAATACTAATTATTAAGTAAATGTTAACTTCAGTCTCCCACTCGCCAATTTTCACTTCTCGGTTAAGATTGGGTCAGTATAGCCCTGGCTGGCATAGCTCAGTGGATTGAGTGCAGGCTGGGAACCAAAGTGTCCCAGGTTCGATTCCCAGCCAGGGTACATGCCTGGGTTGCAGGCCATAACCCCCAGCAACCGCACATTGATGTTTCTCTCTGTCTCTATCTCTATCTCCCTCCCTTCCCTCTCTAAAAATAAGTAAATAAAATCTTTAAAAAAAAAGATTGGGTTAGTATTATTGTCCTATTTAAAAACATTAAGTGACATTATATGATGTGTTATGGTTTTAGTAGCACTTTAACATATATTCTTACTTAATCCTCCCAGGAGTTTTTGTTTTGCATTTCTTTAATATGAAGAAACAGGCCAAGGGAAGTCAGAGTGATTAAGTAGATTACAACCTCTCTAGAAATTATCCTGAAAATTATCCTGTGATTCAATGACTTCACTCTACATGTATACCCTAGAGAAGTCTTGCACATACAAGTACATACCAGGAGACTTGTCAGAGAATGTTCATGGCAGCATTTTTTATAGCAGCAAGACATGAATAAATCAATCCTAGAAATGAGGTAGGGGTGTACAAAAGTCCTCATACAGTATAATGTCACTTTCTAAAGATCGAAACCCAGCAAAATTAAGCAATCCATCATCATTTAGGGGAATACACATTTCTTTAAAATATACACGCTAGAACAGGGGTGTCAAACTCATTTTCACTGGGGGCCACATCAGCTTTGTTGTTGCCTTCAAAGTGCCGAATGTAACTTTAGGACTGTATAAGTGTAACTACTCCTTAACAGTTAAGGGAGGGCTCGGCGCTGCTGCCAGGTAGAAACAAGGTGGAGGGCCGGATTTGGCCTGCGGGCCTTGTGTTTGCCACCTGTGTTCTAGATGGTCACTTTAAAGAAAGGCAGGTGAGTAGGCTAGGAAAAGAACTCAAAAGTAGCTTCAGTAGTGTAATAGGTCCTGGCTAGTGTGGCTCAGTGGATTGAGTGCTGGCTTGTGAACCAAAAGGCTGCTAGTTTGATTCCCAGTAAAGGCACATTCAACTGGGTTGCAACACCCAGTTGGAGGTGTGCAAGAGTCAACCAATTGATGTTTCTCTCATACATTGATATTTTTCACCCTCTTTTTCTCCCTTCCTTCTCCTCTCTCTAAAAATAAATAAATAAAATATTTAAAAATAACAGTGGTAATAGTTTACTCAAGTTAAGTAGTAGTTCCATGGGTGATCGTTTCATAATTATGCTTCATAACTTACAAAAAATGTATCCTCGAGTAGGTAACAAATGTTACATAAACCAGCAGCTGAGCCAGAAACTACATTCCTGGTCCCTGATTCTCTTAGCTGGGCTTTGTCTACAGCAATACCTCCCTGCTGCTGGTTCAAGTTCCTAGAAACCACAGGGATATACAGCCGATAGTAACTAATAATGATGACAGTCTCATATTTATTGGCCCCGTTGTAAGTGCCAAGCCTTGACTAGATGCTTTATGTATATAATCTCATTTCATCCTCACATCACCTCTCCAAGAAAAGCACCATTTCTAGATTAATTTTGTAGATAAGGAAATTGAGGCCTAGGAAAGTTAATTGGCTAGTTCATGGTCACCCAGCTTGAGCATTAAAGCCTGACTGACTGAAATTCTGAGCCAGTACAGAAGTCTGGGCATCTAGCCATCACGGTACTCTCGCTGTGGATGTTCTGACCTAAGAAAGATTTACTTCCTATGTACTCTCTTTAGAGATGAGTTTGAAGCTTGTGGAGGTAAGAATATTGAATTTTCAGAAAATTGTGCCCACGAAGGAATATTGGACAATACATGTCTTTTCATATGCAGAGAAATAGCTCATATGAGATGTTTGGAAGAGATGACTGTGCCACATCTAGAAACTTCATGGAGCTCTGTCCTCTGGGAAGCATTTAGAAAAAGACAGACATGTACTTCTTGGAATGTTTGAGCCTATATTTAACTTCTGAACCAAAATAAAGACTTCACAAAGGTTTTCTTTACCTTAATTCTAATTAATTCTAAAATAATCTGAGGTGAGGGGCCCAAACCTTGGCTTCTCCCAGTTGGAGTGCTGATCAGCCTTGAGATTTACGTCCTGGAGGGGAGAAGTCCCTTGAAATTCTGTGCCTGGCAGGAGTGGACTTTTCCCTTCCTCTCCCTTACCCAGTGTTGTTAAGAGTGAAATCCAAATGCCATGGCTGGAAACAGGGATTTCAGGGGCAACCCTCGGGGGTTCTGCCTCCAATAAAAGATCACCAGTGTTCCCCTGGAAATCCAGCAACATCTATCAATAAACCAAACTTTTGTGTTTATAAATTCATCCCATAACAAAAATCCTGACTCCTGTTAGACGTAATAAATGTGACTAAATAACCAGAGCACCTGTGGCACAGAGTTCCAAAATCCTTTTTCTAGACCACTAGGTGAAGTTAAGGCTCATTGCAAAAGGTTCTTTTCCCTAGATTAAATCCTGACACCAGACTGTTTAGATGGAACCAGGGTTTACCCTGGTGTGTGGAAATCCTATCAAAAAGATTGGGACAGATGGCAATCCCCAGGTGCCACCCTGTGTGGGGTGGGGTTAGCACACAGACTTCAGAGATAGCTCACCTGGATTCAAGACTTGGTGCTGCTGCTCACAAGCAAAGCAACCTTGAGTCACTTTCTCATTTTTTCCCATGCCTCAGTTTCTTACCTGTGAAATGGGTATCATAATAGTTCTTACTTTATGAAGTGATATGAGGATTAACTGAAATAATGCATGGTAAATGCTTAGAAGAGTGCCTAGTGCAAGTGATAAATGAGGGTAAGCTATTATTTGACAAAAAGGGGACCCTAGCACCTGTCTTGCCTACTTATTAAGACAAATCAATTCTCTCAGAGACCTGAGGGCTCGAGCTCCCTGGATCAGCACCCAGGGCTCCCCTTCTCACTCCCCAACTCCAGTCAGTGCCTGTTGCTGGGGTCCCGGGCCAGTCACTGGGCGTTTTTCTCTAAGTACAAGAGGAAACCATTATCCAGGCCAGCTTTTTTTTTTTTTACTGTAAAACTAGGCTGACCATCTAGCTTTATGTTTTTACATTTTCTTACACCCCACACAGACTGTGAGGCCCACCCAGCCTGTGTTCTTTGAAGGACCTTGCAGTTGAGAGAAAAGGAAATCAAATGTTTTCTCACCCACACAGTTCCAGACAACATCAGATTCCCTTCAACTCCCATCTGCAGCCCAGAACCAGCCCAGGTCCTCTCTAGTTCAGAAAAAGTGAGTTCCTCCTTTACTGCCATACACAGCACATTGGACATGTGATGTTGTGGTTTATAAGAAATATGTATGTCAAATATAGTGGCATTATTAGTACTAAAAGTCTATGATACTGAGGCAGGATAGTGAGACACTAGGAAAATTCCTTGGTAAGTGGAATGGGGAAATTGAGACAGCTGAATAAACTGGCTGAGCAATTTACAGCCAGATACAGAAAGCCACAGGTTCCAAGTGACGGGCAAAACTGGTGCCGGACCTTGCCCCCAAGTAGACTTTCTGCCCCTGGCATTTAGCTGGCCATGTGGTTTAGACCCTCTGGCCTTTCCTCCCTGGAGATAACATCTAGGCCTCAGTTGCATTTCAGCTCCAGGCCCAGAAAAGCAGCAAAACCAGGGGGATCGATACCAGGCCAAAGGCAATGACTAATGACCCTGTGCCCTGGCACTGACCAATCAGTGGGGACCACAACCCTGAAAGGGAACACCTGGGAAAGCTGATGAATATTCTGTTGAGATCCTTCCCTAAGACCTCCCCTAAAGTACTAGCCTTTAAAACCTTCAAGAAGGAACCTCTGGGAGCACACCTACACCTTCCCATCCCCTTCTTCTTCCCCCACAGGTACACATCCCCTAAACTCCAAGGATCCCCATGGGACTTGCAACCTGGGGAGCAACGGGCAGCGGCAGCTCATCCTAGGCTAAACGCCCCTCCCCCCCCAACCCTGTCTCCAACACTCCTTTTTCTCTGACTCCCTAGTGGCTGACAGCAGCCCCATCCTGGCTCGCTTCATCTCCAAACGTTTCTAAAGAGCCAAAGCAACCCCACCTAGTCTCTCTCCCATTGCTTCCTCTATCCTAGGACCTTCCTTGTTTCAAGGTCCTCAGCTTTAATGAAAGTACTCTCAAATCACATGGCCTTGTGTTGTGAAGTCTTGCCTGCATGCAGTCAAGAACCCAGGCACTACAGACTGGCCCGAGGCTGACCCGCTCTGGCTTGGTCCCTGTTCAGTAACAATACCACACTTAGTTTTAATACCTGATCTAATTACAGTTTTAAACTTTCCAAGAAATGCAATCTTTTTTTTAATACATTTTTTTAAAAGATTTTGTTTATTTATTTTTAGAGAGGGAAGGGAGGGAAATAGAGAGAGAGAGAGAGAGAGAAACATCAATGTGCGGTTGCTGGGGGGTCATGGCCTGCAACCCAGGCATGTACCCTGACTGGAAATTGAACCTGCAACACTTTGGTTCTAAGCCTGCGCTCAATCCATTGAGCTACGCCAGCCAGGGCTAAAAAATGCAATCTTAATTAACCTTAACCAGTCTGGAATTTTCTGGTCAAGCACTAGTAAGTTAACTTGTAATACAGGCCCTGTCTGTCCCCCATAAAAAGAAGGGGCAAGACAATCTCCAGGATAAAAACCCTTCTGCTTTCCTTCTTCTAAAGAAAAGATGTCTTGCCCTGGCTGGCATAGCTCAGTGGATTGAGTGTGGGCTGTGAACCAGGCATCACAGGTTTGATTCCCAGTCAGGACACATGCCTAGGTTGCAGGCCACAGCCCTCAGCATCCGCACACTGATGTTTCTCTCTCTCTCTCTCTCTCTCTCTCTCTCTCTCTCACACACTCTCTCTCTCTCTCTCTCTCCCCCTTTCTCCCTCCCTTCCCTCTCTAAAATAAATAAATAAAATCATAAAAAAAAGAAAAGAAAAGATGTCCTGGCCTGAGAACAATCCTCTCTTTACTTTCCCTAGTAGCTCCCTTGCACCCATCTTCCCATAAAATCCCTCCATTTCATACAGTCCCTGGGTGCACCCTTCCAGGTGCCAATTGGGATGCTGCTCGATTGAGAATCACTGAATAAAGCCAATTAGATCTTCAAATTCACTGAGTTGAAGTTTTGTTTTTTAACATATCTATTCGGTCACTTGCACCACCAAAATATATTTCTCATATATGCTTGGTCTTCATCCATAGTTCCTGACTCGCATCTCCCCAAACCCTTGGAATTTCTGAGTTTAAGAGCATTGGGAGCATCTTTTGTTACAGCATTTGGTCTCTTGTCCTCAGTTCTCGAAAATCTTCAGAGCCATAAAGGTGAAATGGGTCTTGTTTTCATAACAAGCCCCTTTCTACTACAACTAGGTTTATGTTAATGAAGGTGACTTTTGGAAAGCTCCTAAGGGTGGGGGCTGGTTGCCAGGGGAACCAACAGTGAAAGAGGGTTGGAAATTTTAGTCTCACCTCCTGATGTCTGGGGAGGAGAGAGGGGCTGAGGTTAAATCAATCACCTATGGCAAATGACTTAATCAATCATGCCTATGTAATAAAGCCCCCATAAAACCCGAAAGGAAGCAGTGTGGAGCGGTTCCAAGTTGGGGAACCAGAACACTTCCTGGGGCCATTGTGCCAGGCCCCAAGCCCTCAAGGACAGAAGCCCCTTTGTTCAGGACCTCACCCTATGTATGTCTAAATCGAGCTGTGGTTCACACCCTAAGTACCCTTTGTAAGAGACTGGCAACCCAGTGAGTAAATGGTTTCCCTGAGTTCTGTGAGCAGTTCTCACAGATTAATGAAACGCAAGGAGGGGTTAATGGGAACCTCTGACTTAGAGCCACTTGGTCAGAAACACAGGTAACATCCCAAACCTGTGATTGGCGTCTGGAGTTGGAGGACATAGCCGAAGCCTCCCATATGCAGTAGGTTGGTCAGAAGGACAGGAAATAACCTGGGCTCTCACCTGGTAACAGAAGTGGAGGGAGGAACTGAGACGCTTATCTGTGGAATCCGATGCTACCTCCAGGTAGACAGTGTCAGAACTGAGCTGAGTTCTTGGACACCCTGCTGGTGTCTGAGAATTGCTTGTTGGTGCGGGGAAGCCTACAAACATGAACACACACACGCACACGCACACACAAATACACATGTTGGATTTGGGTCCAGGAACCCAAAAGAACAGCCTAGGAATAGAAAGTATGGTTTCTCCACAAACCCACCTCTCTTTCTTTAAAACCTTCCTGGGCCAACTGCCAAAAACCACACACACTGGTCTGAGCCAGCGCTGTCAGCTTCCACTGACTCTTCTGATGGGATCTGCCTCTCTCCAGTCACCGCCAGCTGCTGTCCAGGCTCCATTCACTCCTGTGTCACAGTCTAAACCCTGCACAGCTAAGCAGAATTTTCTCTACCTGCTTTTACCCCGTAGCCTGAAGTCAGCTCTTACTATTTCCTTGAAGGAGAGAATAGGAAATACATTCAGTCATCTATCTGAAATTTATCAAGCACCTACAATGTGCCCCTGGCCCGGGTACTAAGTCACAGCCTAGTGTGGACAGCTAGCATTAGGGTTGTGAGATCTGGGCGGAAGTAAGTCCTGGCTTTGATCTAATTTTTTGCTCCATTATTTCACAGTGCTGTGAAGCTCCTCCGATCCTTAAGCCTTACATCAGTATCCTAGTCATCTATGGTTCCTTGGGCAGAGTTGGGGTTGTGGGGCATGATCTAGAACCCAGTACAGTGCCTGGCTCAGAAATTCTGTTTGGGTCCTGGCCAGGTGGCTCAGTTGGTTGGAGCATCATCCTGTACATGAAAATGTTTTGGGTTCAATTTCTGGTCAGAGCACATACTTAGGTTGTGAGTCCGATCCCCAGCTGCGGCACGTACAAGAGGCAAAGGGATCGATGTTTCTCACACTGATGTCTCTTTCTCTCCCCCCACCCTCTCTAAAATCAATAAACATCTCCTCGGGTGAGATTTAAAAAAAACAGAAATTCTGTTTGGGTGGAATCAAAGGTGATGGCTTGCTCTCACCAATTCAGGTTATGGAGTCTAGCCCACATCAGCACCAGGTAGGTGGAGGGGGGAGGGGCAGGCCCCAGGGGAGCGTGGCAAACACCCTGCCCCTGGGAGGTAGACCAGCAGAGAGGACCCCTACGACAGCTGTGGTCTCCCAGCTCCGAGCTCATGCATCAGGCCTATCCCTCACGTTTGCAGGCCTGGGGAAGCACAAAAGGAAGCCCTTAGTACCATATATCTATATTTTATCAAGTATACACCAAGGTAATCATGAATGATCTAGCAGCCGATAATGAATGACAGGCATACCTTCATGAGAACCTGGAAGGCCAGATTTGAATTTACTTTTAAGAGTCCTTGAAGTTCTGTGCTAGAATATTTCCCAGCCCTGGCCCCCAGCCTCTAGCCTGCCCTCTCTGCCCTCTCGTGGCCCCACCTCACATTGCAAAGGGCGTTGTGTGTGTGTATACACACTCCAGCCTGCATGTCCGAGTTCCGAGCACCCAGGTCTCTGACAAACAGCTGCCTGTTGGTCACTCTTGAGCCTAGGAGCACGCACACAACATGTCTGTTGTCGGGACCCAGAGAAGAGGGGCTGAAAAGCAGGCTTGGCCAGGTCCTAGGTACCAGGAGGGTGGTCTAGAAAGAGAAAGAGCACATCCCCTCAACCCTGCTCCCCACAGAAGGGGGTGGCTGGAGGGCCAGCGGCAGGGCCTTCTGAAGCGGGAGTGCGGGTCTTGCAGGGCCTGCACCCTCTTGCAGTGGGATCTTCCAGGCCATACGCTCTGGCAGCTCACTGATACTTCCCGGGCCTCTGACACGAAGACCTGCATTCCCCACCCTGAGAGGTGGAGGCAAAACATGCAGACCAGTACAGAAGAAAAATACTGTTTATTCCACACAACGACATCTAGTGTTTCTCCCCTCCCCACCCCTCACTCCAGCCCCCAGTAGGTTTGGCCCCATGTCAGGGACAGACAGAACCTCAGCCTCAAAGCCTGGCCTTCAGACCAGATGGGAATCCAACCATAGGAAGATGACTGGGTGTCCAGGGACCCAAAAAAGGTCAGGGATTCTCATCCCAGTTCCAGTTCCAGGGATTCCTCAATCCAGTTGGCCAGATCCTTTCCCCAGACCTCACCCAGGTAAAATACCATGCATAACGCAGGTTCAAAGGTCTCGGCTAATTCACCAGGCCATAGAAAGTTTTGGTCTTTCTTTTATTTAAACAAAAACCAACAAACAAAACCACAAGCAAACAGTGAGACCAGAACTGTCATTTCTCCCTCCTTTCCATGGCAAGGAGATGCTGAGCTCTGGCTTTAAGTCCAGAAAGCTGCTTTCAAAACAAAATTGACATCAACTCCCTTCAGAGTCTGATGCTTCCAGAAACAAAACAGAAAACCCACCTCAGGGCCACAGGTGCTTCCCGGGGTGAGGGCGGGGGTTCCCCACAGGGGGAAGCAGGAGATTGAGGCTGGTGAGCTCTGCTTCGGGCACATTTCAGGGACACCCTGTGCCCTCCTGCCTGGGGAATCCGGTCTGCAAATATCCTACCCCCGACACTGTTCCTCTGGAAGACCTGCCATCCTCCCTGCAGAGGAAAAAATGGTTTCGCTGTACCCCAGCCTTGGGAAGACAAATTTAGATGAGAGAGAAGCTGAGAAAGCACGCCAGCCCTAATTTAGACCAGCAGTTCATTATCTTTTCCTGCCCAGACACCAGACAGACTGTGTACTGTGTGGCCACTGCCATGGACACACCCTGGGTTATCCATTACTCCTGGATACCGGCTGTGACCCACCTGGAAGAAAGCACATCTGAACGCAAGTGTTTGAGGGTGAGAACCTGGATCTCTGTAATTTATTGGAGGGTAAATCACTGAATCCTTAACAAACTCCAGTACTTTATTACCGAACACTTGTTTACAACACCCCTCCCTTCATCTCATGGAGACAGGTTGATAACCCTGAACTTGGGTGTGGAACCTCCCCGCTTTGGAGACATTTTCTCCTGGGAAGCTGGGGCAGGCAAGATGCCCACCCGCTTCCTCACCACCACTGCACTGGGGCTGGCTTCTTGGTCCCAATACAGTGGGCGGGAGTGTGTGCATGTGGCACTTTGACACACAGCTGTCTTCCCACTGGCAGGGCTACCCAGAGGGCGGCCATGCTGGCACTGCGGGGCCTGGGAGGGACCAGTTGTAGGCAGGAAACAGCATTCTAGAGGAAGCTAGGCTAGGAGGTGGCTGCAGTGACCAGCAGAGCTGGTGACAGGCCCCTCACTGGGCAGTCACCTCCTCGGGGTAGATCATGTGAGGGGCAGTGGAGGGAAACTGCTAGAGACTCGGCTCTGTCAGGACAGGAGTAGTGAAGGGGGTGGGTGGCAGCTGACCCCCGTGACTCATGGCCCTGGACAGACGGTCTGCACAGCAAGGCTGGGCTCATCTAAGCAAACCTCTCGGTGCTCGCTGACTTCCTGGAGCCGCATGCAGAGTTCCAGGGGTTACCCAGCCACACTGGGGTTGGGACACTCAGTTAGGCGCCCGGATGAGCTGCCAACCCCCAAAGTGCCACTGTTACCCTCTCTGGGGGCAAAAGCCGTCCTGCTCCAGGGGCCTTCTTGGTTCAGTGGAGCACTGGGGGGATTGCTCACACAAACACAGGGTCTAAGTCTCTGAACAAAACAAGATTTCTCCCCCAGTATCCAAGGCTTAACGTGACAAAGAAAGTTAGAGTTAAGTCGCCTTCCACAAGAGACTTTCCTGGGCTGCCATCTGCTCTTTTTGGATGTTGGCCTTCCTCCCAGGCCTTGCTGCCCAGTTTGCTGTTGAATTTGCCCCTTCTGAGAAGGCCCTGATCCGGGGTTGGGGAATAATGTGAGGACAAGAGAAAGAGCCAGCACATCTTTCCTCATTTTTCTCCAAAGTGTCTGCTTACTGGGGCCTCGGGTTTTCCAGGCTGCAACCGTTCTGGGAGGAGATGGTCATGGACAGAGATTAGATTAAAATCTGGAAGAATGGCCTTATTTACTAAGTTCCTGACCTACCACAGATCCAGGTCAACTCCAGGACAGCTAGAGCTCTCTGTTGCTTCCTTCCAACGTGGATTACAAAAGAAAAGGTTCTGCTTTAGTGCAATTTTCCTCCATAGGAACCAGGCAGAGGTGGGAGGAGGTGCCATGTTCTGGTCCCAGGGCTGTGGAACCTTCTGACCTTGAGGTCAAGGTAGACACCAAGTCTGACCTTCTGAGCAGCACATCACACTTTTCAGAATTGTGTCTCTTAGGTCCTTTCAGGGGACAGAGTGCCTGTAGGCAAAGGGGGGTGAGTCTGTGGTCCTGTGGACACACTGCCATACCTGCCACACTTACACAGAGGAGGAGAGAAGAGAGGGTGGAAAGAGAATGCTATCGAAAACAAGAGCTAATAACCAGTCCTTAGGGGCTGCTACAGCCCTGCCCCTAAGACAGGGCAGAATTCACTCTTCCAAAATCACATTAGCAAAGTGCTTATTTAAGTGACACCACAATTCCCTCCCTCGGCATGACCAGCCAGAGCCTGGCACCCTCGGCAGGCTCCTCTGCCTCCCCATGGTGTGCACTGTGTGGGGGGCGGGAGGGAGGCCACTGACACGCATGCACACGGTGGAGTCTCAAGACCCAGGACAAGCACAGCCACATGTAGCAGAACGACAGGTGCTGTCACGGCCGTGGCTGCAGCCGGGTGCCAAGGGACAAGTACAAAGTGCTGGAACACAGGGCTGGGGGCTGAGCCCTAAGGGATTTGAAAGACGTTCAGCTTGCTGGTGTTCTTGAGTGTCTGGCGCCGATTGCAGAACCAGACCCGCACGACCTCCCGGTCGTAGTTGAGCTCCTTGGCAATCTCGGTTATTTCCTGGCCCGTGGGCAGCGGGTTCTTCTCAAAGTAGGCATTGAGAGCCACTATGGCCTGGGGGGTAAATGAGGTGCGGCGTTTGCGTTTCTTGGAGGGCTCCCCTCCCACAAACTCCATCAGGTTCTGCTGGCCTTCCTGGTTCCGGAGCTCGGCTTCATTCAGCCACTTCTCCAGCACCGGCTTCAGCTTCTGGGCACTCTTGGGCGTGATGTCCAGCTTCTCGAACCTGCAGGTGACCCAAGCCCAGGAAGGGACAGTGAGAGTGTCTTACCTCCACATTGGGTGGGAGCACTCTCCAAGAGGTATTGCTCCTCACCACTCCCGCCAAGTCCCCCCCCACCCCGCCCCAGCCTCGGCTCAGGCAAACCCAGACTTTTCAGACTGCCCTGGGTCCCAGTTCATAGCAGAGGGGCCGTTCCCATGGCCTCAGTCCAGCAGTGCAGTGACAACAGTGCAACTGCTACATGAACAACCATTCCAGAACTTTCACCAAGGGAGGGCCTTTCAGGTATTATCTTGTGAGGCAAATGGATGTCATCAGTGCTGTCTTCCTCTAATTACCCTCTCCTAGCAGTGCCGCTAAGTCAGACTACTCTTCCTGGTGAGCCCGGATGTGACTACTGAGGTCCCGCCGTGGCGCTGAGTCTGAGAGGTGCCGTAGTGTATCTGCGGAACTGGAAGGCCAATGAGACCCTCAGGCTGCCCCCAAGCCACACCCTCACTCTTGTTTGAAACCCTCTGCTACCCCTCCTATGGTGCCGGCACCAGACCAGTCTGTGCACAGAGAAAACCAGCTGCATCACCTTCCAGTCATGCCTTACATGAGGGGGAGACAGAAGCATGGTAGGGGTGCTGGTGGGGTACAATTGAGAGCCGAGTCAGAACTGAAGTTCCCACCTTTGTGACTAATTTTGTGAGCTGTGCTCCTTTCCCTCTAGGATTCCTGAGTGGATGGGTGTCTTGGCATCCCAGATAAAGACCATGTGTTGGGAAATGCTCGAGATTGGAGGATAAGCATCAGAGGCCCCTCAGAAGGACCTGATCAGTCTTTGGCTCCTCCAAGTATTCACGTCTATGCTTAAAGCAGCCATCGTGTTTGGAAGAAGGCAGGAGCAAGGCAGAGGAATGAGGTCAAATACCCAGGTAGGTATCTGTGAACACCTAGTGGCAGCGGGCACCTGAGCAGGCTCTGGCCTTGCCCAGGAGCCTTACTCACCGGCAGATGGCTGACTGGCTGTAGGCCGGGCCTTCTGTTGCAGTCAGAGCCTGCCCCACCTGGGTCTGCGTGAGGCCCAGGGACAGCCGCCGAATCTTAAAGTTCTTGGCAAACTCCCGGATCTCTTCTAAGTTGATCCCGTCCTCATCCAGGCTCGGGGTATGGGGCTCTAGGCCAGAGGAAGGGACCAGGGGTGAGTGCGGAGGGAAGATAATCATCACTGCTTACCTAACCCACTGGCCTGGCCTGGTACAGAGGGGTGAGGATATTTGGCAAAACGCCCATGCACCCCTAAGATCTTCATTAACCTTGTCCCCAAGACAAACGGGACTGGGGGGAAAGGGGCCTGGACCAACCTGTCTGGAGGTAGGGATCTATTTTCAAGTTCTCCCAGCTCTAACTGCTGACCCTCCCCATTCTCCGCACTCCGGGACCCCAGGCACACCCACTGGTCATCCACATCCCTGAGATACTGGGTTCAGGACTGTGGGAGAGATAGTCAATGGCTTGGCTCCTCAGAAAAACAGCCTCCACTCTCATCATGCCTAGAATCCAGCTCAACAGGAATAAGAAATGCAGTCCCTGGCATCACGAGTCTGCCCTTGCCCTTTAGACTCCAGTAAATTTATATGGAGAGCAGAATTCAAAGAGGTCAGCGTGTCCAAACAAATGCCTCTCCTCTTCTCCACAACCTCCTCTGGGAGCCACTTACTGGATACCAGCTGGCTGACAGTGGGGGTCTCTGAGCAGGTTATTGGGATGGGGGCAGAAGCAGATGGCTTGGCCGCTGGGGCTGGGCTGGCAATGACCACAGCAGGCGGGGGCACAGCTGGCGTAGGCTGGATGGGCTGCACCTGTGAGAAGAGAGCCAACAAGCCCCTACTGCCCACCTGCCCAGTTCAGGGGGTCGGAGTCCCTGCATGGATCAGAGACAGGGGCAAAAAGAGGCATGATGTCCACACTCCCACTTGTGCCCCATCAAAACGCAAGACTAGAAGCTACTTCTTATCACCCACCCGATGATAATGACCTCCGAAACAAGCACACAGCAACTTGTCCCACCAAGCTGGAGCCTCATGGCCACCTGTGGCACAGGCAGGTCCGAGGCTCAAAAGGCTCAGTACACTTGGTCAAAGCCCCAACAAGCGTCCCCCCTTGAGATAACTGCTCTTGAATCTCTGTCCTCAGAGGAGAAACCTAACCTATTTTAGAGCCTCCCAAGCCCAAACATCCTTTAATAGGGAACTGGCAAACGACGTCGGGGACCTCCCTACAAGGAGACACAGGGTAGCCATTCAAAAGAGCCAGGTATCTCTCTCCACTGCTGGCAGGGAGCGAGCTCAGGCTCATAGCGCTAAGTGGAAACAAAAAGGCAAGTGAAAACTGGGTTTTATGGAATAATTCTTTTTAAAAATACATATGAATTTCCAGGAAAAAAATAGAGGTGGAATTAAAAGGCATTTTTACTTTTCTACACTACACATGATCTTGGAATGTTTGTAAAGTCATGTATTATTTACAATCGCAAGAAACTATAACTATATGAAATTAGCAATTTTAGTATTGTGTTTTTAAAAAGCGTCTGGAAAAGTTCAGATTTTTCTAGGATGGGTCCTGTTCTCTGGATTCTACCTCTTGGCAGCTCTGAAGCCCGGTCCTTCCTGCTTCTCAGGGCCTTAGGCTGGGGTCAAGTCCCCTGCCTCTTGCTAGAACTGATGAAGCTGCCTGCCTCCTAACAGGTGACAAGGACTCAAATCTCGCCACAGTTCACTTCTTGGCTCCGCCTGCTGACAGGAAATTGTTTAATGCAAGTTTAATCAGCCATTTCCTGCTAAAAACCCTTCCATGAACCCTCACTAGCTAGCTCTTAACGGCGACAACAATAAAAACACTATTTTTCAAGCCCTTCCTGTGAACTAAGTGTTAATTGCCTCCGTGCAATATGTCCTTCATACTCATAACCTTCTGCAATTGGTCCTCTTGTAACTTCCATTTTTCAGATGAGGCGAAGAGCTTATTCTCAAAGCTGGGAAGCAGCTACCACGTTTGAGAACCATGGGTCTCAACACCTGAGAACTCGTTATAAAGGGGAATTCTTGGGCTGCACCTGAGACCTACCGAATAAGAAAGCCTGGGACAAGGCCTGGGAGTCTGCATTCTGAAGACCGCTCCAGGTGGTTCTGATGCACACTCCCATTTGAGAACCCCTGTGTCCTATACTGCTTGCAATTTCCTAATGGTAAAAGACTCTCATCTAACTCATCCCTTAAGGTTAGTTCAATGTCCCTTCTCCGTGAAGCTTTGTAATGAACTTCACAGTCTGTCAAGAGCACCCTCCTCTGGGTTTCCTTACAATGCCCCTTCATAGTCTTTGTCAGGCTGCCTTGCACTGTCTCCAGCACTGAGCTACCTAAGGTTATGGAGGGCGTCTTATTCATCTCTACATCTTCAGTACCTGAGGTACAGTAGGCACTCAAAAACTGCTCTTAGAATGAGCAAAGAAATGAATAATCAAAGCCACAGCACAGAGTGGAGGGGTGGAGGGGTGCAGGAGGAAGAGGGAGGGGTGCAGAACGACTCTCCCGGGGCTCTTCCAGCAGTTTGTTCACCCCGGAGCTGGTGAAGACCCAGCTTGCTTTGTCCGCCTCCTCCCAGGCCTTCTCAGAAAGGCACTGGCCTCTGAGGGCACACGGACAAGGGGTTGGTGTGTGGGGGCGTGTGCAGTTTCCCTGGGCAGAGTATGTGTGACTCGTGTGAGCCTTCTTTCCTGGACCTTCCCTAACTTTGAGGAGGTGCCCCACTTTCCCAGGGGCTTCAGAGAATATAACCTTGTCCTGCCTGCAGTCATGCCAGATACCACTGCCAGCCTCCAGCCCCACCCCAGGCCCCTGTACCTCACTCTTAGCAGGGGACTCAGGCGTGCTTGGCTTCCGGACTGCCACAGGTGGAGGCAGGGGGCTGCTGGCCAAGGTTGCAATCACCTGGCCCTGGGCATTCAACAGCAGCTGGGGGGTCACAGCCTGGACCTGCAGGCTTTGGGCTGGTGCCGGGGCTGCCACGCTGGCCGAATTCACTACCCACGGGAGTGTTCCAATAACCTGGGAGGAAATAAGGCAGGGACCCTCAGTACGAGGGTGGTATCCAGCTCCACCCTGCACCCAAATCCCCACACTGGCTGGGGAAGGGACTTAGACAAATCACTTAACCCCTATGGGCCTCAGTTTCCTCCTCAGTCAAGTGCAGGACTCAGTGTGGGGGCTGCTTCCATCACCCTGTCTGCAGAGCTGTGATGGAGCAGGAACGAGTCTGCGCGTGGGGTCAGACAGGCCTGCATGGGATCCCCGCTCTGCCACAGTTTAGCAGTGCGGCTTCATTTCTCTGAACCTCAGCCTTCTTCCCTGTGAAATGTGAACAAAAGTCTCTACCCAGTACATCTACACCCAGAATGAAGTGAGATGATGTATGAGAAAGCACCTAGTACAGATCTTGGCCACAAAGTAGGTCTCCAAAAATGAAGTAAGCATTCACTTCAACTAGAGTGGGCACCTCTAGGGCAAGGTAGTGGCTCTGCCCATGCCTGGTCTCAGCATCAGCAGAGAGCTGCCACACGGGAGACAGGAACAGCACTCTGACACCCTGTTTGAGATTCTGTGACCTTCAGCCCGAGTCCTGGTCCTCTGGCCAGCTTCTCCACAGCCCCCATCCCACAGCCCTGGCTTTCACCACTTGCCTGTCCCTGAGCACTGGTGAGGATCTGACTGCTGATCCCTGGCATGCTGGGAATGGCATTGGCAATGACCGGAGTTGTAGTGAGGGAGCCCAGGATCTGGGTCTGTCCTCCGAGGGACGCAGCACTGATCTGTGGGTGGAGGAAGAGCCTTGCTCAGAAGCCGAGGCAACAGTAAAAGCCCAAGGCAGAGGGAAGAGGGCTCAAGGCACTGGGGTGGGGAGGTAGGGATGTGGGGCAGATATGCAGGAACGTGGGCTACAGGCCCATGTCCTCAGGCTGAATAGCATCCAGGGCTAGGGATGGCAGGGGGTCGGCCAAGAAGGATGGGGTCAAAGCCATGGAAGAGTAACTCTGGCTAATCTTTCAGGCCAGGCCTGGGAGGGTAGAAGGGTCAGGCTGGAGGGGTTGACATGATTCTAGTCACGTCTAACAGCTCCACTGCCAAGCTCGGAGCCACCGTGGACGACACTGACAGTGGGCTGTGAGCCTCCAGCTCCACCTTAGTGACAGCTCATTAGTTTGCAATCCCCAGACATCATCCCACCCTCCAAGGCTGGTCCAGTGGTTCAGGCTCTGGAGAATGTGCCCAGCCCTCTTGGCAGAGGTTGTCTGCTCTGGTCTGGGATGGGCGGGCTGGCAGCTGCAAGGAGAAGGCTTCAGAGGGAGCCCATCTCTGCTGATGTGTTGGAAAAGAGCCACACTCAGGGGACTGGTACTCCATCTCCTTCCTCCCCTGCCAGTTCTACCCCTGGCCCAAGATTCGGTCCATCCCTGGTCAGCCCTGGGTGAGGGCAGCAGCTTACGATTCCTGGGCTAAATGCAAAGCCCGCAGGCTGGAGGGTGATCTGTTGGGGTGTGTCCACTGGCTTGGGGGTGGGGGCAGCAGCAGTGGCAGCAGTGGGCTGTGGTAGAATGGCAGGCGTGGTCTGCAGCAGCGGTGGGGTCTGGAACAGCGTCTGAGGCTGAGCTGGTGGCCGGGGCTGGGCAGGCGAGGAGGCCTGTACCGGTGGAGCAGCTTGCACAGGTGCCGGGAGAGCGGTGTTCAGCACGGCGGCTGCTATGGAGCAAGGCAGAGACAGAGGTGCTCAAATGCCTAGCCGCAGCCCAGAGCAGCTCCAATCCCAAGGGATCTGGCACAAGAACGAGAGGGGGCTGGGGTGGTGGGGCAGGGGGACAGGCAGCTGTGACTCCCTTGATCCTTGCGGGGGGCAGCACAGGCCAACATCTCTCATCCCCCCTCCCTTGGGCCTGGAGATGTGTAGGTTCGAAACCAGAAGTTGCATCTTCTTGCAGTCCTTCTCAGGAGGCTGGCTGGTCATGGGGTGAATTCTGGCGTGGGGGGAGAGGGGCAGTCTTAGACAGTTGGCTGAAGTAAGACAGGCCTGCTGGGCCAGCATGGTGTCACGGCCTAGAGTCCCAAGGTGCTGCAGCAGCTCTACGGCTGGGTGCCTGGGACACCGGATCCAGACTCCAGGGCTGTTGTCTTGGGCAGGCCGTGGGTTCTGAGTCCGACATGGCAAGCCCACGAGCACGAATGGTGGTGGTGAGTGGTGGGGGGCCAGGTGCAGTCCTGGGGAGAGTTGCCGTTACCTTGGAGACTGGCTAAAGGTGGCTTGAAAATTCCCCCCGTAGGAGAAGCGGCGGTCAGTCCTGGGAGGGCAGCCACGGTTGCTGTAGGAATTGTCCACACGGCCAGCCCCTGCTGACCAGCCACTTGACCTGCAATACTGATGGGGATAAGAAGAGGTTGAGTAACTGCCCCTGCTGGAACCATAACTCCTGTCAGAACTGTGGCTAAGTTTTCCTGAGTCAAGACCTGCAAAAGCAAACAAGATTTCAAAAAGAAAAGAAAAAATAAAAAAAAATCAACATTGACAGCGCAAACACTGGGTCTCTCAGACCCAGCAGAGCACAAACAAAGCATTCTGAGGGCAGTGGGGGAAAGGCCGAGGAGGGCGGGGAAGAGACAAGCCCTGGCCTGAGCCGGAGGCTCGACCCTGAGGGGGTGCCTGACAGACTATCTGCCTTCAGAGAAGCCGCCAAGTCAAGACAGGACCCGGCCCTGCTCACAGGATGGCCAAGCGTGCGCAGGCCTCTGCCACTGCAGAGTGCTGCCCCCCAGGCTTCCCTGGGCCCTCACCCACAGGATCAGCGTTTTATGGCCAGAGAGCCGGGGGTAGGGGTTGATGGAACCAAATGGTCAAGGGCCCACAGAGGCTTCCGAGCAGCTCTGATGGAGGCTACCCTTGATGAATGCCTTGGAAATCCGCGCGTATGGGGAAAGGTCACAGGGAGCCCAGCACTCCCTGAGGACCCTGGAGACAGCTCACTGTGCTGTGGGGCTGCCCCTGGGCTCTACACAAGGACTGTGAGCAGTGCATTAACTCTTCCAGGCACCTACTGGAGGAACTGACAAGGGTAGTTACTCATTCCGTCATTAGATAGACAGATGGCCTGTGGCATGAAAGAGTTAATGTAACTCTACAACCCTTGCTGGACCCAAGACCACCTGGCAAACGCAGACCTGCTTTTCCCAGTGGGCCTCATCTGGGGCAGGGGAAAGGCCAGGGGTGCCTAATGGGGGACTCCCTCCCTCCCTCAAGCCACAGCCCCTTCCTTATCCTGCCTTGTGAAGCTGCCAGACCCCATGCCTTGCTTCTGCCCACTGCCCTCTGTCCAGGTCCCAGGGGTGGCTCTTACCTGGGGGGCAGCTTGAACAGTTAGCGGCGTCAGGGTCTGCGATGCCTGAGGCTGGCTTGGGGCTTGGCTGAAGGTGGCAACCGCAGGGACAGGGCTTGAAGGGATTGCTGGGAGTGACTTCACTTCATGTGGCATAGAGAGAGAGGACAAAGAGTGAGCCTGGTGTGAGCAGAGGGGTCAGCAGACTAGAGTGTCTTGTCTGCCGCTTGAAGTGGCAACTCTCAGCCTCCCATTGCATTTTTGCACAACCCAAGACCTATCACTGGCTTTCCCTGGCCCAGAAGGCAGCTTCCCAAATGCTACTGGTAGTGACACTAGGAGACTGGAGAGCCTTGTGCCAGACCTAGAACATAGGCCTTCTCCTTCCCACACTTAGATGAAGAAAATGCAGGCCTATGCACAGCTGGGTATCAGTCTCTCGTTTCCTGGCTCTATAGAGCACTGTGACCTATCACATAATCAGTAGAGGGGCCTGCAGGGAACGTCTGGGAGGGAAGGGCTAGACAGAATCAGTGGGAGCAGCTTCCCTCGGCTCATCCGGCAACTAGACCATTGCTCAGCCCATCTCCAGGCTCCTTTTTGGATGCAGGTGCTAGCTCGGGGAAGGGGCAAGGCCTCTACAGGGTGTAGCCCTTAAAAGGACAGTCCCTGAAACCGGCATGCATTTGCAACACTCAGGATCACGGCGGCTCTCTGGGCCAGGGAGCTTTTCTATGCCGGTCCCTGAGATCTGAAGTCTGGATGAGCAGCTTCAGTGAGCTTCTAAAGGAACTTCCCATGAACCAGAGCTTTTCATCCAGCTTATAGCTTCCTCATGCTGTCCTGATTTGTCAGGTACTGGGGATCTCCACCAGGAAGCCTCTTCAAAGCCACACAATGAGGAAAAGGGTTATTATTTTATATGTGGTGAGACATTAAGAGGAGTCTAGGTATTGGGTGATGGGTATTAGACCAGATCAGTGGCCTCTTAGTCCTGGCTGGGCATAGATTTCCAGGCCCTAATGAATCAGAATGTCTGGGAGTGGATGGCAGCCACCTCTCCTCTCTCTCTTTAAAAAAATTTTTTTTTAATTTTTCAATTGCAGCTGACATTCCATATTATATTAGTTTCAAGTGTACATCACAGTGATTAGACATTTATGTAACTCACAAAGTGATCACCCCTAGAAGTCCAGTACCCCTCAGACATCACATGTAGTTACTACAATATTATTGACTATATTCCCTCTGCTGTGCTTTACTTCCCCGAGGCTGTCTGTGCGACCGGTGGCTGGTACTTCTCAGTCTGTCTTCTTTTAAGCTCCCTTGTGACACAGCACACAGCCACAGTGGGAGCCACTGAATGAGATCACCCTCCAGCCCTGCATTCCCAGCCTGTATTTTACTCCGGAAAGGCACCACGCTAACTCAGGACTATGCTGTTCATAGTACATTGTAAAAGAAATTCAGATTGTTTAAGGAGTTAAAGAGACAAGCAAGCAGCAACAAAAGCCTTATAAAATACTAAGAGAAAACAAAATGGCAGATTTCTCTCCCCCATGGAGGGGAGATACTTTTCTAACTACTACTAAAAAAAAAAAAAAAAATCAAAGAAGATAAGGATAATCTGAACCTAGAAAAATTAAAAAAACATTTTGCATGACAAATAATAATGAATTATAAATAGGAAAGTGAAAACAGGAATATGATAAGCATGAATGATAAAAGCTTACAATCCAAAGAAATGAACTATTCATTTTATTAGAATATATTTCCAGCCCTGGCCATGTGACTCAGTTGGCTGGGCGTCATCCTGCAGGGTGAAGGGCCGCCAGTTTGATTCCTGGTCCCTGCGCATGCCTGGGTTGCGAGTTCAGTCCCCAGGGGGTGCATGTACGGGAGGCAACCAACCAATGTTTCTTTTTCACATCGATGTTTCTCCACCTCTCTTTCTCCCTCCCTTCTCCTGTCTCTAGAAATAAATTAAATCTTTAAAAAATAAATATATTTCCAAAGTAAGACCGAGGGATCCCAGTTTGCCTACGCTTAGAGCTCCTGTCACTTCCCGCGAGACAGCCTTTCAGAAAGACGAATGCGCGGAAGCACGGGCAGCGCGCCTGTTCCTCCGCAGCGTCCCCCAAATTGGTGTTTATCACTGTTGATTTTGCTGGCTTAACCGGCATGCAGTAGCTCATAGCCAATTACTTTGCCTCTCATCGATAGCAAGATTTTTGTACTTTTTCATGTGATGACTTCTTCCTACATAAATAATTAATTTCTCTTCAAAAGGAATTTGAGTGGACTATACCTCAAAGGAAAAGATTTTTCAAAGGACCAATACAAAGCCATTCAAAGCAGCACTGGTTATGACAATAAAAAACTAGACAGTCTAACAATGGCCAAAACCAGAACAGGTTTATGAATCTATGGCAAAAAGGAAGCGGGCATCTGAACCAGCACGGTGGCTAGTGTGACGCTCCATGGTCTGCCCTCGGTGGCCACAATAAAAACATGCATGTGTGACAAGGACTAGGAGGTAATTTCGAGTGCCAGAAACCACTAGATTTTTTTTCATCCTGAAAAAGATTTCTATTACTTAGCTTTGTTTTGTTTTAAGGAGGAAATGCTTCTTAACATTGCATATCTAGAAAGGTCCCCTTAAGTCCGCAATCTAACCCAGCAGCTTCTTAGGAAGTACCATCAGAATACCTCGCTTGCCTGTGTGACGATAATTAAAATTCCTTTACAGAGAAAAATTTCGTGAAACACCAACCTCTGGAAGAAGATGCACGCTACCATAAACGCTCGTGCTAAGGTGTAAATAATTGACTTAGGATCTATTTCCAAGAGCAGGTTTGGATAAGGAGCAGAATTAAAACACCAGAAGAAATGAGATGTGGAATATCCTTAAAAGGGTGAAGAGGGAAATTAAGACACTGTGGATAAGCCTGGAAAACCTCTCAAATTTTCTGAAAAAGGGATTCATCCCCACAATGGAAAGGAATAAAAGGTGGTTGGCAGAAAGAATCCTTGTCTTTCCTGTCTGCTCTGCAGGGCGCTGGCCCCCAGGAACTCAGGCAATGCCCCATTCTGGCCTCAGCATGGAAGCACTGCATTTCCAGGCAAGGGGAAAATGGTCATATTACTAGGGGGCAAGGGGAAAGGCCAAGTTACTAGGGCCCCAGTTGAGTCTGCACACCAATTTGCAGGTAGAGTGATGGATGTGAGGTCTAGCAGTTTCCTGGTTGAGAAGCTGCTGTTTCCCTGAAGCCTGTCTATTCTCATTTGTTATCTTCTTGGCTCCCTCTCTTAGCCCACCCCCACCAGCCCAGATCTCCAATCTTGGGAAGGGAAGATAAGCAGAAAGCAAGGGGTGATGAATCCTGATGTTCTGGTGGAACTGGCAAGGGAGGCCCTAGGCTTCTTGCAAAAGGAGGTATCTATTCTGCAAGGTGTTAATGAGGAAAGTCCCTCATTGAAATGGTGTCCTCATTGAAATGGCCAGAAATCTGTGCCTGGTACCAGCCCCAGGCTCTAGAACAACAGCCCCCTGTGGTTAATTAGGGAAGGCAATGTGGGTGAATCAGCCACATCCATTCCCATGTAGGAGAATCAAGCTCACGCCCTCAACTCATCTTTGGAAGACAGCAGAAGTAAGCCCACTAGGCTTGACTCACACCAGCCCAGCTGGCATTCTGCAAGGTCTTACCTAACCTATATTCTTAGTCCCAGGTAGGTAAGATGCCCTCCCATCCCCAGCTTCTGGGACTTCCCAGCTTCACCACAGCAGGTACTAATTTGGAAGGGCTGGCAGGATCCTGGAGGTCTAGTCCTCTCCGCACAGGGCCCAAGGGTCTGGTTTAGACCTAGGAGGCCCCTCTAAGATTTGTTCAGTCCTCTTAGCTGACCCATTCTCTTAGCTGACCCATCCCAGGAAGTGACTGAAACCAGAACTAAAGCTCTAGGGACAATAAGTACAGGGCAGCCCTAGCAGCTGGCCTGAAGTGCAGGCCATCATGGCCAAAGGCTATCCAGTGGGGAGGAAGACAATGAGGTCCTAAAGCCATCTAGGTGCCAGGGAACCACAAGAAGGGACCCAAGTGGGACCCAGCCAGATGGGGGCAATGGCCTCGTACCAGTTGCCTCTGCAGAGGAGTCTGGGTTGTTTGGCCCAGCTTCACCAGCAGATTCATTGGCTTCAGCAGGGCCTCTGCTCTGGCAGCCCTCAGCGGCCACAGCTTCCAGTCCTTTGCCCTCCTCTTCAGCAGGGATCTGGGCATCCACGCCAACTTCCAGCACACGGATAGTCTCATGGCCTGACATCACGATGACCTGCAAAGACAGGACGGGACACTGCTGGAGGAGGGGCTGATATAGACCCCCCTTGGGGACTAGAGCTCTGGGTATGGTTGGGGTTAGAGAGGAAAGGAGACCTGAGGGTGCAGACTTCCTGTCCCAAGGACTGTGTGCTCTGTGACAGTTCCAGAGCCTGGCGCAAGCTGCAGGCTAGGAGGAAGTAGGCCCCAGGGCATGACACTAGCTGGAAAAAGTCCCATGAAGCCAAACCATTTGGGGATATTTCCATTTGCTCCCTTTCTTGGACTCAGTTCAGGGAGTGGTAAAAGGTCTATCCTGCAGCCTTGCAAGGGTGTCCTCTGGCTGCTAGGATATTGGTGTGTGTCTACAAGGTCCTCTGCCACAGTATCCCCAGCTTAAGCTGGGCCGAGAAGCGAATCCTGCCTCATGACCCTTGAAACCTTACAGAAGTTCTGTCAAAGATAAAGCAGTGGAAAATGAATGCTCCACAACGTTGAGTAAATTTTTCAGCTCATGATTCCTTTATTTCCACAACTCTGGGGTAAAGGCCAAGATTTCCCTACAAGCTAACCCCACACCCCTGGGCTGGAGCTGGTACCCATGGGCTGGTGGCTCAGAACACGGCCTTCTTGCTCAAACAACCAGCACTCGCTCTTCACCTCCAGCACTAAAATGCTTCCAGTCGGGCCATTCCAACATCAGGGACACTCTGTACATTGAAAGCTCTGTGTCTGGCCTCCCTGCATTTGCCCTGTGCCTGAAGCCGCCACCCCCACAACACTTTCCTTAAGCCTGAAAACTGGATTCAGCCAGAGACTCTGCTGAAAAAAGTGACAATGTGACCCATCAGGAGAGCGGGAATAAAATAAACACCCAGAAGCAATTGCCTTTCTGACTCAAACTTGACTCATGAAGGACCTCACTCTCATTACATTCTCTTTTTTTAAAGATTTTATTTATTTATTTTTAGAGAGGAGAAGGGAGAGAGAAAGAGAGGGAGAGAAACATTAATGTGTGGTTGCCTCTCATGCACCCCCTACTGGGGACCTGGCCCACAACTCCGGCATGTGCCCTAGACTGGGAATCGAACTGGCAACCCTTTGATTCACAGGCCAGCACTCAATCCACTGAGTCACACCAGCCAGGGCCCATTACATTCTAAGAACTGTTCATCTTTTTTCTTCTTTTAAAAATTACATAAGTAATAAATGGTCATTGAAGAAAAATTAGAAAATATATATAAACAAGAAGAAAAATCAGGAGCAAATTACCCAATGTTCAAATTTTTCCCCAGGTAAACTTATATGTTTGTATATTTCAATTTTACTTTTTAGAGTCACAGCTTAAACCCCCAAATGTAACCCCTGAGAAATCCTGCCTGGCAAGTACACCTGGACAGGTGAAGTGACCATGAGTTTTGGTAAGAAACAGAAAATAAGGAGGCTCTATAGGGTCTTCCCACTTTCCAATACCCCTTGGTCCATCACCCTCACACCTCCCCCTTCCTGCCCCAGAAAGTACCTGCTCGTTGACAGTCAGAGATGACTCTGGACCAGCTCCTGGATCCATGGTCACGTGTCAGGGCAGAGTGGGGGTCGACCTACACCTAACACATCCTGTAGAGTGAAATGGGATGGGAAAAGCAAAGGCTGAGATGACACAGTAATACAATTTCCATACTATCTCAAAAAGTCAGAAATAGAATGGTAGGAAGTGAGAGAAGCTAAGTTCTCTCAAGAATTTGTAGACAGAAAGGATTCTAAGAGCTTTAAAACTAAAATGTCTTGCTCCTTACAGCAACCCAGGAGAACCTACACTCAGAAGAACCAGGGTGACAAGAGGACAGAGAGGGGCAGGCATCTGTCCCTGGGAGTTCCCCCATCTACTGGGAGAGAAAATACTCAGCAGAGTCCAAGGAAACTCTGACCCAGACACTCAGAAGCTCAGACGTGGATAAGGAGCGCTCTGGGTGTCAGAGTGCTTCTCAGGGGAGGAGTCTGAGCAGACTTCCTGGTAGAGATGGTAAAGACAGCATTAAATTGAAACAGCCTCATGGGAGTAGGGGGGAGAAAACTGTACTTGAACAATGATTAAAATTTAAAAAATTTAAAAAAATTTACATAAAATTAAAAAAAAAAAGCCTCAAACTTGAATATGTACGATCATCACCTGGAGCACTTATTAAAATACACAGAGCCCCAGATTCGTCCTGAATAAACATTCCCACAGCGTCTGATTCAGCAGGTGGGTCCCACAGAGTCAGCGCTCAGGTGGTTTTGTGCGGTGGCCTAAGGCCCACAGTGGCCTTTCACACTTCAGGCAGAACAACAGCTGGGTGGCAGAGCAGCCTGTCAGATACAGTGAGGAGTGGGAGGAGCCCGTGTAAGGCCAGGCTGTCTGGCTGGAGTCACAAACCACACAGTCATAAGAAATAAAAGGAATAAAGGGGACAAATAGGCATATAGAAAAGTAGGCAATTAATTTTTATTTTGAGTGCCTACTGTGCTGAGCATTTTGTGTAACTAATTCATGTGATACTCATGCCAGCTGGAGGCTAGGGGCATTATTATCACCATATAGATGAGGAAACCAGGCACAGAGAAGTGATCTGGATTCCTCGCCCTTCCCAACCTCCTCAATCCTGCATTGTTTTAGTTTTTCATGAGTGTTTTTATTGAATGAGATAAAACCCACATAACATACAAACTCAGTAGATGTTAACACATTCACAATGTTGTAAAACCATCACCACTATTTTTTTAAAGATTTTATTTATTTATTTATTTATTTATTTTTAGAGAGGGAAGGGAGGGAGAAAGAGAGAGAGAGAGAGAAACATCGATGTGTGGTTGCTGGGGGCCATAGCCCGCAACCCAGGCATGTGCCCTGACTGGGAATCGAACCTGCGACACTTTGGTACTTTGGTTCGCAGCCCATGCTCAATCCACTGAGCTACGCCAGCCAGAGCCATCACCACTATTTAGTTCTGGAATATTTTAATCATTTTCCCTATCCCACCCAAAATCCCATTCCCTGCCACCCCCTAGTTCCTGGATACTACTAATCTGCTTATGACCTACGGGCTTTCCTAGTCTCCATATTTCATAAAATGGAATCTTACAATATATGGCCCCTTGTGTCTGGCTTCTTAGCAGAATGTTTTCACGGTTCATCCATGTTGTAACATGTGCCAGCACTTCATCCCTTTTTATAGCTGGGTAATACTCCCTTGTGTGGGTTTGCCGTACTCTCTGAGGATGGCTCAGGGACAGGCGAATCCAGATTTGATTTCCAAGATGGACAGTCCATCAGACTCAGCTGTGACTTTACCTAACCCACAGGCCCCCGCCAGTCCACCGCCTCCCCATGTAAGCAGGTCAAGAAAACAACCTATGAATTCGACACTTAGAGAATGATTAAGGAAAATATGAATGTCATTTAATCCCTGTTACAGAGTGGTACAACATCTTAAAGTAGAGAATGAAGAAAACAATCTGAACTTTTCAGAGAAACCAGCATCTTCCACAGAAAAACAAAAAGTTTGAAATTTGAGAAAAATTTAAACGTATAGACAGTGAATTTAAAAAAAATGATGTATTTGAAAAATACCTTCTGGAACATCAAATGCTGTGAATCTCAGTCACTTGGTACCGGGTCACGCAGTGGTCTCCAAATAGATCTTGTGAGTCAGGATCTTTACAAACAAGAATCAAATGAGGAAAAGGCAAAACTGGTGCAGCAGGTTCAGGAGAAAGAGGACCTTCTTCAGAGGCTAAAACTACAAGGGTCAGAATGCAGAGCCCACAGAGCAACCCGCTGCACGTGCGGCTGCTGCTGAAGAAGTGGTGCAGTCGGGGCTCGGACTGAGAACGAGAAATGCAGCTCTGCTCGGGCTGCTAGGGTTGATTGACATAACAGAAATGAAGAAAAACTTACAGGTGTTTAAGTCATAATTTTTTCTCTGGAATATCTTTGAGAATCACAATGTAATAAAAAAGATGCTTATATATTTTAAGGAGATGATTAAAAAAACACTAAGGCTTAGAGTGGCAATTTTCAGCCTTTTTCATCTCATGGCACACATAAACTAATTTCTAAAATTCTGTAGCACACCAAAGAATATAGTATATTTTTTGCCAATCTGACAATAAAAAAATGAGTATAATTTTGATTCATTTACACTGAACAGCTATTGTGTTGGCTGTTGTCATTTTTTTAAGTTTTATTTTTTATTATTTTTATTTTATTTTTAGATTTTATTTATTTATTTTTAGAGAGAGGGTAAGGGAAGGAGAAAGAGGGGAAAGGAACTACAATGTGTGGTTGCCTCTCACGCGCCCCACACTGGGGACCTGGCCTGAAACCCAGGCATGTGCCCTGACTAGGAACCAAACTGTGACCCTTTGGTTCTCAGCCTGCGCTCAATCCACTGAGCTACGCCAGCCAGGGCTGTTGTCATTTTCTCATTTGACAATCTAAGGGAAAAGAGGTTAGTGCTCCTGACTAAATAGTCAGATGTTGCATGTTTTAAAAATCCTTGCAGCACACCAGTTGAAAATCACTGGCTTAGGTAAAGGTATCCTGATGATCATCAGTTTAGGGCTTGGTTCTATAAACCGAGTTCTAAAATGAAAATTTAGTATCTTGAATAAATACAACAAATAAAACAACATTTAAAGAAATATTTTTAATAAATTTGGTTCAATTATTTTTTTTAAAGATTTTATTTATTTATTTTTAGAGAGAGGGGAAGGGAGGAAGAGAGGGAGAGAAACATCAGGTGTGGTTGCCTATCATGTGCCCCCTACCGGGGACCTGGCCTGCAACCCAGGCATGTGCCCTGACTGGGAATTGAACCAGCAACCCTGTGGTTCCCAGGCTGGTGCTCAATTCACTGAGCCACACCAGCCAGGGCTTGAAGAAATATTTAAAAATGTAAATAATGACAAAAATGATTTGGACAATTCTAGTGGAAGCTGGGGGCTGGGGAGCCAGAGCTTACCCAGAGCCTCCTATTTTGCCTTCTTTCTCCAGGGAGTTGAGTTTGAAAACTCAACCTGAGGCAAACCTGGCAAGGTGCCCTGCTTGGCTAACAGCTGGCTCATTTATCTCTGGCTTTCCTGTGCTAACATCTAAAGATGCAGGCAATCTCAGGGGGGAATGAACAGCAGGTGTTGAGGCATTTGCCAAAACCTAAAAATCCAGAGGCCCAGGACCATCCAGGTCTTGCAGTGGAGGGGACTGAGATGAGTTAGGGGACCTGGTTCTATTTATCATTCTCCTTTAGGAATTGCTTTAGGCTAAGGGCCACATTCCAAGACACCCAGAGGAACACTGGGAAATCTCGAATAAATCAGAACCCCCTAAAATAGCCCAAGATCACATAGGAAAAATCTGAAATGCTTTGTCCTTCATTTATTCAACAAACATTTTGGGGGCTACTATATGCTGAGTGTTGGGAATACCATAGGGGAAAAACACATTCCCCAGCTTTGTCAAGAAGTCTATAGCCTCCCTTGCATGACAGTCAAGGAAATGAAAACATAAGGACAATACAGGGTGTTAAGGGTCACGGTAGGTGCATACAGAGTGGTAGAGGATGTACAGAAATGATGCCCAATGAAGTTTTGTGTGGTCCTTTCCCCTTTGTTCTAGAATGACATGTGTTTCAGACATGAAATTTTAGGTATGAACAATCTTATGCCATGTACAGGAAAATGGCACTTGTATGGCATTCAGACTTTTAACTCAGACTCATTTCTGTGGTTTTGCTCCCTTACCATTTCATGTGGCTGAGGTTTTCAAGGTGTAAAACACCTTCTCAATATACAGTCATTTTGGGGGGTGGAGGGTACTCTGTGTGAAGTCAGTTGACTCCAAGGAATGGCTGCTTGAGCTGAAATTAGTTTTACTGATATCCAGTTGACAGAAAGTCACAAGTCACATTTTTTTCAGGGGAAATTACATTTCACCTTTTTAATATAATTCTCACAGGGGAGTTTGTTTGCAGACATCAGCACCTTCAGCTCTACACCATTTTCATATTTAAACTGTGCACCCACTCACCTTCTGCAGAGTTGCCATTCAAACAGGCCACAAGCACAGGAAATAGGTAGGAGATAGGTACAGACGGGTAGCTGGGGCTGAGCAAAACGGGGCAGACAATTCATTCTTCCCCTCCGCCCCTGACAACCACCAAGTCTAAATCTTGCTTGGACCTCACCTGGGAACTTTAGATTCATATATCCAATGGCCTACAGGTTGCTTACATCATCTCATACTCAACGAATCGAAAACAAAACTCCTGCTTTCCACCCCAGATCTGCTGTGCCTGCATGCAGCTTTCCCCATCGCAGCAAATGAAAGCTTTATCCTTCCAGATGCCCGGGCCAACAACCTTGCCATCATCCTTGCCTTCTCTCTTATCCCTCGTCTACTCATTTAGCAAATCTTGTTGGCTCTCCCTTCCAATATACCTAGAATCCCCCCCTTCCTATCACTATTCCCCTGGCCCATGCAGCTTTAGTACCTAGTGTGAAGGAACACCACATGCCCTTCTGCACACAAGTATACTTGCCCTGTTCTTTATTACTTACCCTGTTCTTTTTTCCTTTTTAAATATTTTATTTATTTAATTTTACACAGAGGGGAAGGGAGAGAGGAAGAGAGGGACAGAAACATCAATGTGTGGTTGCCTCTCAGGCACCCCCTACTAAGGACTTGGGCCACAACCCAGGCATGTGCCCTGACTGGGAATCGAATCAGCGACCCTTTAGTTCACAGGCCAGCACTCAATCCACTGAGCCACACCAGCTGGGGCTACTTGCCCTGTTTTTAAATGGCCAGACTCCAGGCATTCCACCACCTCTTTCCAGCTGTCATTGCCTGATGGACTTTCTCTATGTCCTCCCACCCTTCTCCATTTCTGGTCCCAGGACACAGATTTCCCTTCCCACTCGGCGAAGAATAATAATCACTGCCAGTTTATGGGGACCCAGGCCCTTAACACATAGTATCACAAGTGAGGATCCTCTAGAGACAGCTTTCTTTCATGATCTCAGCTTTGATACTTGTTAGCTGTGGGACTTGGAACAAATGATTTAATGCCTCAGTTTTTTCATCTGTAACAATGAGAGGGATGGCACCTACTAATAAAGTAATGCATGTAAAAAATTTAGATCAATGCCTGGCATTTAATAAGTGCTCAGATAATGGTAGCTATTATAAAATTTACATACATTATCTCATTTCAATTGAGCGTAGCAGTTAAGAACCTAAGTTCATCTCTCAGTTTCACCATTTCTTAGCTGGGAAAGCTTGAGCAAAGGCCTGACCTCTCCATGTCCCCCTTCACCATATCTGAAATGTGGATGGTGCTATAGTAAGTTGTATAAGGGCTCAACAAATGTGAACTATTATTATTCAGCTCTGACACTAGCCTCATGAGGCCACAGAGCAAACACAAACTGAAGCTTGACCAATAGTGTGACTGTCCACAGCAGGGCAGTTACCTCTCTGTTTTCTCAGGGATCAGTAATAACAGAGCTTGCCCTAGAATTATTGTACAGAGGACTAAGGACAATTAGCTATTATTACCCCCATTTTCACAGATGAGAAGGTTGAGGATCAAAGATAGGTTAGGGTATAGGCTTCAAATCCCAGCTTGGCCATGAAATAGCTGTGCCATCTTGGGCGGCTGATTTAATCCCTCTGAAGTGTAATTTCCTTATTTGTAAATGGTGATTAAATGGGCAAGCCTGATGGGGTTGTTATAATGATGGTATAAGATCATGTAACTAAAATGCTTAGCATGGTGCTCTTATTATGATCCCCATTTTTATCTGCAGGAAAATGGAGACAGAGAAAGGTCAGGTGACTTTCCCAAGGGCACAGGAGAGGCAGTGGCCAATTCAAACTTCGACAGGTGTTCACCTGACCCAGACCCTTACCCTCCTCACACCACACCATGCCTCCTCACACCACACCTTGCCTCCTCTCGGAAAGTGGAACAACGGCCGGTAGGGGCTATCCTGGCACCCAAAGATTGAGACACTTGGAAAAAGGTAGCTCGCAGACCTCCGGCCTCAGACCATGGAGCCCTGGGCAGCCCTGGGTGGCTTGCCAAGCTGGTGGTAGGCTGGCTAGGCACACACAGGGGCTGGGAGGAAGGGCTAGGGAAAGTGATAGAGAAGGAGTGAACAACTTTATTTCCCCTTCTCCAGCATACCATTTGTGATCTTAGACATATAGAGTCAAACAGTAACGACTAGTTTTGTAAGGACAAAGTTAGGGTTAGTTTATCCCTCTGCCCCTTTTCCCTTGTGCCCAAACTTGATTCATCCCAGGCAAGGTGAAGGGAGGGGGCAAATAAAACATGAAAAATAAAAAGTAGGTGTGTTCCCTCACCAGGTTGTAAGTTCCAAGAAGGTGTGTTTACTTATCCTCACAGCCCAGTGCCTAGTGTAATACCTGGTACACGCCAGGGAGCCGATGAATATAATATAGTGTAGAAATCAGATCATACAGCTTAGCCCCCTCATGTTTCCTATGCTGTCCCTCAAATACATGTCCTATTTCATATCTTTTGCCCCTATTTCCAGTTCTGGGCTACCAAAAATGATTTCAAAGTAGTACTGGGTTCTGGACAACCCTGGTCGCACTAACCCCATCCTAACATGCCTGTCCTGCTCCTCATTCCCAAGCCCTCCTTCCCCTGGCCAGTTTCTCCCAGGGTATCACTCGGTCTTTGGCCTCACTGTCCCTCATTTTGACACAGAAAGAGCTTGGTGTTTAAAGGCAGAAGACCCAAGCTGAGTATTACTTCTGCCCCAAGTAATGCCCTCTAAGCCTCAGTTTCCTTATCTGTAAAATGGGGCTAAATTACACTACCCATCTCATGGATAATTGTGAGGATTAAATTGATGACATTCATGGGAGGCACTCAGAGCAGGGCCTGGCACACAGCAAACATCATGTAATTGTTACTGCTGCTGCTATTATTTGTAATTGAAATAAGCATGCATAAAAATGTTTTAACTATAAAGTGCTATAAAAATGCAAAAGATTATTATGACTTTATAGTGAGTAAATCTTGGGGAGTGGCAAATGATCTAATCTTATATTCCTTAATAATGCAGAAAACCCTTAGAGAAGCAATTTTTCTCTGGCTTTTTAATTGCCAGGTAGTACCTCCAAGAGAAGAAATAGCCCATCACATACACATGTCACATCACATGATAGTATCTTGTCTGTTTCCGTGTTCATGATCTGCCTGTCCCCCAAACTGAGATGAAAACTCCATGATAGAGGAAGTTCTATCTGTATTGTTTAGAATGTGGCACACAGTAGGTATTCCTGTGCGGCCAGTGAACAAATGAATGAAGTTCTACTGCAGAGAGCAAAGTGCCAGGTCACAGAAACATCACAGGGAGCACCAGGACTTCAATCCAAATGGAACCCTCCATGGAATCCCTCCGCAGAAGGCACTGCTTGTCCATCAATGTGGGCTGCCTTAGACGACCAAGATCAGGGTGGGAGCGGGGAGTGTCCAGGAACAACTGAAGACCAGGCCTCTACTTTTGGAACAAGGATGCAGAAAGAGCAGATGAGGCTAAAATCTCTGCAAAGAACTTCTTTTCATTTGCCCAGGAAGGCTTTCTGACTGCATTTGATTTCTCTTGCCCAGCAGCTGAGGCTATTTTGTGCAGGTTTTAGGCTTCCGGTCATATTTGAATGAGGGATCCCAACACTAAAGTGGAGGTTACTAGGCACCTTGGAGCCCCCTGGGCCTTGCCAGGTGAGAGTGCCCAGAGAGCATATATAGGGCCCATTATTATGACGATCTATTAATAATAATATTGTTATTAAATATTTATGAAGTACTCATGCTCTGCTCAATGGTGACCCTCCAACCTTTCCAGCAACGCCAGGTCCCTAACCCTGAGTCCCACCAACCCTCCCGGTGTATTGTGATCAGATAGAATTGTGACAGGTAGCCTTGGCCGCCTCAGCCGACCTTAACCGCCGGGAACCCAGGCGTCCGGGTTCTCCCGTGGGGCAAGAATCCGCTCCTAGTCGCCACGGGGACTGTGTGCAGACTGTGCTCTACGGTGTGTACCCTACCTGGGCTCCAGAAGCAGAAACGGGGAGGGGCCAGGTGTAAGCTTCCTACGGGGTCCACCTGGTGGCCGCCCCCGCCCCTCCCGGGGTCTCCGCCAGTCCGCGGACAGGCTAGGGCGCGGCCCGGGGCTCCCCGGCCCCAAGCGGGAGACCGCGCGCTGTCCCACTCCCAGAGCTCCCGGCCGCCCGGCCCAGCAACCTGGAGCCCCGGCCCCGCGGCATTTTTTTTCTCTTTATCATAAATATATAAATTATGCTAATTACGGGCATTGCATATTAACCAAACCCGAAACCTCCCCTGCCCGGCCCCCTCCCCCTCCGTGCAAACCCCTCCCCGCCCCGGACCCCGCTACTTACCGGAGCCCGAGCCCGAGCCGCCTTCGCCCCGGGTGCCTGGTGGCTACCGATTAGAGATTCATCTCACAGCCCGGGCCGGGAGGCCGGGGCCCGGGGCGGCCGCCGCCTGTAGACAAAGAAGCCAGTGCGGCTTGGCTCGGCTCGGCTCGGCCCAGAAACCGGCCGGGACCCGCCGCCGCCCCCGGGCCCCCAGCCCGGGCTGGACGGAGCCGGAGGGGACTCCGCGGGCTGCGCTGGGCGGGGGCGGGACGCCGGGGAAGCGGGCCCGGGAAGCTGGGGTGGGGGGGTGGTCAGGTATATATATTTTTCTTCTTTTTCCCCTTCCACGGCCCCCCCTTTTTCCCTCCCCCCTTTTTTCCCTCCTTCTGCTACTTGGATTTTTTTAGCTGCTGCGTCATGAGCATAATTTATGCAAAGAGCTTTGCCGCATGCTGCACCGCGCTCGCCAGCCGCCGGGGGCGGGCGGGGAAGGGAGGGGATCGCGGAGCCAGAAACCAGCGGTGGGGGCGGGGAAGGGACCCTCCGCCTCCAGCCGCGTCCGGAGGCCCCCAGAGGCTCGCACCCGGACCGGACTGGAGGGCGGGCGGGCGGGGCGGGTCTGGCAGCCCCCTGCAAGGCACCGCTGGAGGCCGTCTCGTGTCTCGGTTCGGAAGGTGCGCGAGTGCAGCGTGAGCGTGGGCGTGCGGACTCGGACCCTAAGCCACAGTCCCTCCAGCCTGGGGTCGGGGCGGGCACGGCTGCGACTCCCGGCTGCCACCTTCCCCTCCCTGCGTTAGTCATCTGCCCTTCTCCACACTGAAAGTCAAGTTCGTGTCCTTCCCAAGCCTCAGGCCGGGACGTCTCTGCGAGAACGGAGAGGGAACTCGGCGTCGCTCTGCCGAGCCGGGAGCAGCTGTGCCCCACCTTCATCTCAGGGCGGGGACCCGGGTCCGCAACGCTCCCCGCCACCCTGGGAGGGGGGGGGGGCGGCTGCGGGCTGTGCTGTCTGAAGGCAGCTGGCCTGCGTTCTTGTCCAAGAAGACAAGGAAATGTAGAAAATAGACAAAAGTTCTGTGCAATGGAGAAAACACAATGTCCGCCTTGGGGTGGTGGTGGTGGGAAGGGTCTGGCTCGTGTGGAGGCTCAGGAAGGTAGGGGAGGAGGCAGGGATAAGAGGCAGAGTTTGGGACCGAGGGAAAGCGGAGGGGTTGGGAGAACCTAGAGGAAGTGGAGTAAGGGGCGTAGAAACCCGGGAGGAGGGAGCCTCTGCACCCCCGGTGAACGTAGATCCCCGAATCGAGGCAGCCTGCTGGCAGCCTAGGCTGCCCCACCCCACCCCCATCGGGGGTCTGCGGTGAGGTGGGCACGCCGAGTTAGAGGAAGTGCAGCCTCAGCCCTCCCCAGACAGTGCGGAGGAGGGCAGGAGGGGGCGTAGCACCAGGTGACCCCAGACCACCGCACCCTTTGCAGAAAGTTCGTTGCTGCTCGCTCACACCCGGGCCCCTCTCACAGGCGTCTCCCTCTGGAAGCCCGGCCCGCGGAGCTCGGAGTCCGTCAGCTTGCTGTTTCCACCTGGGGGTGGGGAGAAGCCCCTGATGTCAGATTTATGAGAACCGAAGAGTTAGGAGTACAATATTTAGGTTTTAGTCCCAACTCTTTCACTAGCAGTCCAGGCAAGTCATTCAACTTCTTCAATACTTAAAAAGGAGGGTCCCTGGCTGGTTTGGGCATCCTCTTGATGCTTCTCTCCCTCTATTTCTCCCTCCCTCCGCCTTTCTCTAAAAATCAATACATAAAGTCTTTAAAAAGAATAAAATGAGAATAATATCTGTAATCACTACTTCTCATGGTTGAAACTTAAAAAAATATATTTGTTTGTTTGTTTGTTTGTTTAGAGAGAGGGGAAGGCTCTGGCTGGTCTGGCTCAGTGGACTGAGTACCAGCCTGTGAACCAAAGGGTCGCTGGTTTGATTCCCAGTCGCCCTGGGTTGCAGGCCAGGCGCCGGTAAGAGGCAACCACACATTGATGTTACTCTCCCTCTCTTCCCCCATCTAAAATAAATATATAAAATCTCTAAAAAAGAGAGAGAGAGAGAGGGAAAGGGAGAGAGGGAGAGGAACATCCACGGAAACATCCATGTATGAGAGAAAACGTTGATGGGTTGCCTTTTCCATGTGCCCCAATATGGGACCCTACCTGGCACCCCACCCAGGCATGTGCCCTGGTCCTGGATAGAGCTGGCGCAGAACTGGCATCAAACCGCTGACCCTTTGCTTTGCAGTACAACTCTCAACCAACTGAGCCATGCCAGCCCATGCCAGTCAGGGTGGGGTTGAAGCTCCTTAGTTTAATCATGAGTCTATATGTCAGCTCTATACAACAGTTTCATTACTTGTACAATAATTGGAATCGCTTTAATGGCCCTGTGAAACTAATACGTCATAGTAGTATAGCTCTTGGGAGTTTTGTTTGGTTTGTGGTCCTTGTGGTCCTTCCCCTCACACTGTAAATTCCTTGACAGCACAGGTTGTGACTTAACTCGGTTTTGTAAGTCATGTGTTTCCTACCACTCTTTATGTGACGCTGTGTAGTACTGTCACCACGAAGAGAGAAACGCTTAGGCTATGTGGCTTGGTTTGGTGCTATACACAGACCCAGTGCTGGGGATAAGGTGGATATCAGGGATCGTGTGATGAAAGAGATGGATATGCTCAAAGGGGTTCGGGTAGACATATGTCGAAATGTTAATTGTAGTTTTCTTTTGGGAAAGGAAACCTTTAATTTATAGTGTATACATTTCTGTGTTGCTCAAATGTTCCTTTTTAAATTTTTTGTTGGGATATGACATGTAACACGGATCCCGGCTCCTGGGGTCCGCCACATTGTGGATGAGACATGAGACATTCACACGGACTATGGAGTCCGGTGGAGGAAAAGGGCAAGCATGGCTTCTCTCTCAAGGGGAGCAAAAGCCGAGGACCTTGCCATGACCAGCCTTAATTGGGTTTCTCTGCACATTATATAATGGTCCTCACTTACTATGCACAGGTTCCCTTTAGGTGGTTACCTTTTACAGAAAACAAACGAGATGATGCCACTAATCACATCACAGAAGAAGGATATTTGCAAATGCAAAGGGAAAAGTGGTTGAACCTGTTATACTCCATACTGGGGAGTTTTAGCATAGATTTTAGGAAGTTACAGTAAGCACTTGCTGTGTCAATTCAGGGTGAGGGAGTTTTAGCAAAAGCAAGTCTCAAAGCGGCCTAGATACATTGCAGGCCTGATTCTCCATGGGAGAACTTATCTGTGGGCGTGGGTCCTGTGCATCTCCGAGTGGGAGTTGGGCCCACGCCATGCAGAACAGTCTCCTACAGACATGCACACAGTAAAGCACACAAATCTTAATGTATACCTTGGTGACTCTACACATTACATATGTAATCACCACCCATAATAAGATACAAAGCATTTCTGACACGTGGGAAAGCTCCCTTGTGCCCCTTTAGACCTGGTAAACTCCCAGTGACCACTATTCCCATTTCGATCACCACTGATTGGTTTGCTGGTTCTTGAACTTCATATAAATGGAGTCAGTATGTTATCTTTTGTGTCTGGTTTCTGTCATTCAACAGATGTTTCTCAGATTTATCCATGTTGTAGGGTCTAGCAGTATTGTTCTTTGTTATTGTTATATATATTTCATTGCATAATTATGCTACAGTTTATTCATTCTACTATTGTTGGCCATTGGATTGTTTCTGTTTTTGTCTTTTATTAATAAAACTGCTGTGAACATTCCTTTCTTTACACGTCTTTTGGTGAATATGGACTTATTTCTACTGGGTAAACACTGAGGAGTGGAATTGCTAGATTTGGAGTATGTGTTTAACTTTTGTAGCTACTGCTAAATAGTTTTCCAAAATGTTTGAACCAATTTATGTCCTTACTAGTAACATATGAGAGTTCTAGTTGTTCTGTATCCTCACAATATTTCCAATACAGTCTCTTTTTTTTGGTGCAAATTTGCAATATAATCTTTTTGGAATAGTATATATTTTATAATTTTAGAAAAAGTCAACAATATAAATATTTTCAAGGGTGGATAGGGAGAGGATGTCATTCACTAGTGGCTTCCTTCTGCTTCTCATGCCAAATAAAACTCCTCAGCAGAATCCTCAGCCCAGCACTTTTTTCCCCTTCGCTCCCACGTCCCACACCTTCTAATCCTACATTTATTTTAAAAATGCTTATTATTTTTTACCCACCATGGGCCAGACACCTGGCCTGGTTGCTAAGTGTCCAGTGGAATTTATAGTTTACTGGGAAAACAGACATTAAACAAAAAATAAACACATAAATATATCATTATACATGATAATTAAGAACATAAGAAGGTAATTTAACACCCAGGGGCAGGGATGACACCTCTAAAGAAGTCATATATACGGTGAACAGGGCAAAGTTTGGAAGACAGAATAAGCAGGAAGCAGAAGGAACAGCAGAAGAGGCGATGAGGCAGGAAAGACCTTGGTGTTCAAGAACCAAAGGCTGGCACAAAGGGCTGGAACACAGCAAGTGACAGCACAGAATGAAGCTGGAAAGATAGGCAGCGCCCGATCCGGAAGGCCTGGCTAGATATATCCCCTAGTCTTTCTATTTAATTGGATCCCTTCTTTCTTTACAAAGTCTATCAAGATCTATCTCCTCCACGAAGCCTTCTTGAATACTATGTTATTCTAATTAATATTATTATTTTAATTACATCATTGTTCGAATAACTTCATTGTGTAATTTGTCATTCATAGGCTGTTCATTCTGTTTCCTGAGAATACTTTGTTTTACCCCACAGATGTGGGACAGAGCCTCCTGCTTCCTCTTTTGCTTGCTCTCCAAGCACCCAGCTTATCAGGGATGCTCTATTCATAATAAGAGTCTCCCTTGGCACATACTTTATTCCTAGAAAACTCTAGTAATGTAAGCAGATAATCCGTGGTGTCCTTACTTCCTTGGCCGGAGAACTGATTCTGTTCCAAGGCTTCAAAAGTTGTGGAGCAACCAGATTTCCCCAGGTTCGTGCATATTTTCCCTAAACACCTTCCTTACCTCCATAGTCCATCTTGCCCCTCCCCCTCTCGGTGGCCAGACTAAAGGCACCACTGCTGTTGCTAAGGGACCGAGGCTTGGGCAGCTGCGAGTGAGCTGAAGGGTGATTCAGGAGGGAGTCAGGTTGGTCAGCACGAAAAGAACCTCTCAGCTGTGAGAGCAACTCATTTCCCGGTGCTTCTCCAGCCAGTTTTTTTTTTAACCCCCCTGTGTGTTTGTTACTTGCGTGTTATCTCTGAAAGCATTTAGGATTAAAAATAAAAATAAAAAATCCCTGGAGACTTAAATGTTATAATGTTATGGCTTGTTGTGGTTGGTCACTTTTCTTAAAACAAGGAAGCTGTAGTCCATCTTGACTGGTCGCATCGAAGTCCTTGTGAGGAGAATGGGCTGTGAAGGGGGAGGTCCTGAGTGCTGTTAACAACCCAGGGATACTCTAAGATGAGAAGCCAGGGTTTTTGAGAACTTGGATGTGACAATGAGTGTGGCTGTGCCTGCCCCATTTTTTACAGACCTCCCACCCTGAAATGCACATAGAGTATTTTATTGTATTTACTTTAATTTTAACAATGATGTAAAACTCTATTTCTGGGCTGTTGTCACTCTGACAGATCACCCTACCAGCTCAAAGGGTAAATATGGTTTTTCCCCCCATAATTTTTGTACAGTAACAAGGTGAGGAGCATTTCAGCTCATAAATTATTTACCAAACCTCACAGGCATAATAGGCTGTGTGCATATTCATCAGGCTATCATCCATTATTCATAAGAGGTTCACTTCAACTGTTAGAAGAAAATGAGGTTGTTGATTGAAATGCTGAAGAAATGTGGGCTTTTGTCCTCCCTCCTCCTTTCTCCCATCTGAGTTGGTCTGGAAGTTTCCATCAAAAAATGATACTGTAGGGAAAAAAATTTATTCCTGACATGCAGATGTGTTGATAAGAGGGAAGAAAAGCTTGGAGTAGGAAATAAATTGGCAGAATCAACCACCATCCATCTAACTTGGCTAAAGGCCACTGACTCCTGCTTCCACAAATATTGTGGCCAGGAAGAGGCCAAAGGGGGTCCCCTTGCTTGCAACAAAGGGCAACTTCAGCAAATATGATAGAGTTAATACTTACATTAATTAAGATATAGGTTGCAGCCCTGACTGATGTGGCTCAGTGGGCTGGGCCATCATACAGCAAAGCAAAAGGTCATTGGTTGGGTTCTAGGTCAGGGCACACGCCTGGGTTGCTGGCCAGGTCCCTGGATAGAGATGTGTTAGAGGCAACCTATCGATGTTTCTCTTCCTCTTTCTCCTTCCCTTTCCCTCTCTCTAAAAACAAATAAATAAAATCTTTGTTTTTAAAGATACAAGTTGCATTCTACAGCTGAAGAAGTATTTGGATTTGTCTCCTTATTTGACCTTCACAAGTCTGTGAGGTAGGAATAATTTTCAAGATGAGAAAACTGAGGCTCAGAGAGGTTGACTGACTTGTCTAAGGCTGAACAGCTAATGAGAAACAGACCAGGACTAGACCCTAAATTTTCTTCCACATTCCATGTTCTTTATATTCTGGATGATAATAAAACCCACCATACTCAAGGTAGATGCATTTTAGAATGTTTTCCATTAACCACTGATTTTATTGTTTCCCCTTTTTAATGCCTTTATTGTTTCCATGAGCTACAGTATAGCCTGGATAGCATCAAATAATACAAAATTCTGTAGGATAGAGAATAACAAGTGTCCCTGGTGCACGGACAGGCTGTTAAGTGCCATGTCTGCCAGCCTCCATCACCACAGGAAGCAGTAGGAGACATTGTAACCAGTTAGATCCAGAGATCTGGGTTCAGATCTAGTCATGGTCACGTACTAGCTGTGTGACCGTGAGCAACTTAGCCTCTTCAAAGCACATTTATAAAATGGGGACAACATGCCTCGGGTGTTTTGTGTTAAACCAGATACAATATATGAAACCCAAGCGTCAGCATTTTCCTCACCTCTCTCTAGTTTGTATATTCCATGTAGAAGGATGGTTAACAAGGCTCCTCTCATGCCCGCACCCAAGTCCTCTGCTTGACTGTCAGTGTCATCTGATCCTGGGCCACTCGCTTGGCTGTTGGCCATGGGCGAGAGCTCCTGGTGTGAGTTCCCTGAATAAAACGCAACTGTATGTTCAGTGGGACACAGCTGTGAATTCTCCCTGACGTGTGACTACACAAGGTTATACCTGACTAAAGTGTTGGGGAAAAACTAAAAAGAATTTCAGTGAATAAAGGAAAACATGAAAACTTTGGATTTTGCCCTGCTCAGTTAGCTAAGTTGGTTGGAGCATCGTCCTGGACACCAAAAGGTTGCAGGTTTGATCCCCAGTCAAGGCACATGCCTGGGCTGGGGATCAATCATATATAGTAGGCAACTGATCCATGTTTCTCTCTTACATGAATGTCTCTCTCTCTGTATCTTAAATCAATAGAAACATATCCTCAAGTGAGGGTTTAAAAAAAACTTTGATTTTTAACTTTTTCTATAATCCAAGTGTAAAACAGCTAAGAAATTCAATCTTTATTAAGGGGTCAGGTCCTTTCACGGATGAACCCCAGCCACTAACGTGGCTCCCAGCCCTCAGGTCCGCTTCTCTCCCTGGGAACTCCCGGGAAGGACTCCTTCAAACCCAGCCCCTTTCTGGGAAGCCCCAGGTCCTTCTTCCCTGTGGTTCCTCAGCTATCCTCAGAAGTACATATTACCGAATCCAACATATTCAGTCTGGAAGAGGCGGGAGTGTGGAGGGGAGGAACGGAGAAAAGGCGCCCAACTGCCCGTGTTCCAGTGAGCTTTGGCGCAGAGCCATACGGCGACATCGTCCGGGGCAGGCTGACAGGCCAAGACCAGACCCCTTCCAGGCTCCTGCGATGCAAATGAGGCTCTGTTCCTCCGAGTACCCTTTGGAAAGTAAGTGACCTTTGGAACACACACACACACACACACACACACTCACCTCAAAGAATAAAATGGCATCACAACCCCCAAACCAGCGAATGTTGGTGTGTGTTAGTACCAATCCACTACTTTGCATTTTAATAAGCATTTAATGATTCTGATGCAGTGATGCAGGTGGTTTGGGATTTCACATCGAGAAAAACTAATCAAACCTCAAAAGAAGAGACTCTGCCCTAGGACGTCCTAGGCTGCCCAGCTACAGCAGAGTGAGCCCTGTACATTATTATTCAGGGCGGTGTTAGTGCCTCTCCTACAAAGGCTTGCCGGAATAAGAAAGGAGGGTCCATTTCTGAGTCATATATCTTATAATCCTTGTTCCCTTAGTAACACAAAACTAGCCAAAGCTTTAAAAGACTGCTTCAAAGAGCCTGACTAGATTCTCCCACAGATCTCCAACCTCCCTCTTTGGGGTAGAAAAAGTTGGTTTTGTTTTTTCTAGTTACATAAGTGAAGAGCACAACACATAGTAGGTGTACAATAAAGGCACATTAAAAAGCTCCAATCAGTGTAATGAACTGGGGGCGGGCAGCGGGGGGCGAGCAGGAAGAGGCAGCGTTTTTCTCTGAACCCTGTGGAGCAAGTGCAGCTGCCCCATCTCCTCTACAGCACTTACTGCATTACGCTGTAATTTCCCTTTCAGCGTCTGTCTTGCCCAAGCACGTTAAAAGAGTTCATTAGCCATCATCCTTGGCTTTTCCCTCTTCTTCATCCCAACACTATTTTTAAACATCTCTATGAGATGTAACTGACATACAATAAACTGCACATTTAAAATGTACAATTTTGTAAGTTTTGACATATGCACACACACCTGAAACCATCACAGTCAAGATTATAAACATATCCATCACCCCAAGATTTTCCCAGCATCCATCTCTCCCTCCTGGCCCTTCCCCTCCCTTTACACAGGCAGCCACTGACCTGGTCTTTATCACTATAGATTAGTCTGTATTTTCCAAAATTGTATATAAATGAAATCGTGCAGTATGAACACTTTTAAAAAATCTGGCCTCTCCCTCCCCATCGTTGAGGTTATTCGTGTCGTTGTGTGGATCCACAGTCCATTCCTTCGGCTGCACGGGAACGCCACAGTTTGCTCACCCACTGACCTGCTGGTGGACTTGCAGCTTGTTTCCAGTTTGTGACTCTTTTTTTTTTAAAATATATTTTATTGATTATGCTATTACAGTTGTCCCATTTCCCCCCTTCTCTCCCCTCCACCCTGTACCCCCCTCCCACCCACATTTCCCCCTTTAGTTCATGTCCATGTGTCATACTTATGAGTTCTTTAGTTTCTACATTTCCCATACTATTCTTGCCCTCCCCATATCTATTTTCAACCTACATTCTATGCTACTTATTCTCTATACCTTTTCCCCCTCTCTCCTCCTCCCACCCCCCTGCTGCTAACCCTCCACGTGCCCTCCATTTCTGTGGTTCTGTTCCTGTTCTAATTGTTTACTTAGTTTCTTTTGGTTTTGCTTTAGGTGTGGTTGTTGATATTTGTGAGTTTGCTGTCCTTTTACTATACATGTCTTTTCTTTATCTTCTTTTCTTAGATAAGTCCCTTTAGCATTTCATAAAGTAAGGGCTTGGTGATGATGAACTCCTTTAACTTGACCTTATCTGAGAAGCACTTTATCTGCCCTTCCATTCTAAATGAGAGCTTTGCTGGATAGAGCAATCTGGGATGTAGGTCCTTGTCTTTCATGACTTGGAATATTTCTTTCCAGCCCCTTCTTGCCTGTAAGGTCTCTTTGGAGAAATCAGCTGACAGTCTGATGGGAACTCCTTTGTAGGTTACTGTCCTCTTACCTCTTGCTGCTTCTAGGATTCTCTCCTTCGTTTTTACCTTGGCTAATGTAATTATGATGTGCCTTGGTGTGTTTCTTCTTGGGTCCAACTTCTTTGGGGCTCTCTGAGCTTCTTGGATTTCTTGGAAGACTGTTCCCTTTGCCAGATTGGGGAAGTTCTCCTTTATTATTTGTTCAAGTACGTGCTCAATCTGTTGCTTTTCCCCTTCCGATTCTGGTACCCCTATAATTCGGATATTGGAACGTTTAAAGGTGTCTTGGATGCTCTTAATCTTTTCCTCAATTTTTTGGATTCTTATTTCATCATGCTTTCCTGCTTGGTTGATTCTATCTTCCTTCTGGTCCACTGTATTGTTTTGAGACTCAGATTCCTTCCTTTCACTATTGGCTCTCCTCCGCGTGTCTTCCTGCATCTGTTTTATGGTACTCTGCATTCTTTCATCTAAATTTCATCCAAAATCAACCAGTTCCGTGAGCTTTCTGATCACCAATGTTTTGAACTGCGCATCTGATAGATTGGCTAATTCTTGGTCGCTCAAAAGGATGAGTCCTGGGGGACTGATCTGCTCTGTTGAAAACATATTTTTTCCCCTGTCTCTCCTTTTTTTTTTTCCGTCTGGTTGCTCTTGTTACGGTGGGGGGACGGAGCCTTAGGTGCTCACCGGGGCTGGGCACCCCAGTCGCTAGATTGTGCTGTTATATGTGGGGGCGGGGCGGGAGCGGGAGCGGGGCAGGAGAAAACAATGGCGGTAGTTCCGTTCCCCTGGACTCAGACCCTTGTCTGGGCTTCTGGGCCGCGAGTTCTGCCCTGGTCCACAATCGCTACCCCTCTGGGTCTGCCAGCCGCAGCTTGCATACTCAGGGATCACCGCTGCCTTCTTGCGCCCCCGGATGGCTTTTGCGCCGATTTCGCACCAAACCTTCCCCCGACCTCCGCGCGCTGCCGACCCGAGCCAGCCCCGCGCCCGCCGGCTCGTCTTCTCCTACCAGTCCGGATGAACGCGTCTACTTCAGCTTCTTGGCTGCCCGACTTCCATTCAGATAAATCCTCTGCCGGATCTGGTGTTATTCTGATAGTAAATTATTGTTGTAAATTATTGGTTTTCTAATCTTGGTTGTACGCGGAGGTACTGTGCATCCACCTATTCCTCCATCTTGCCGGAAGTCCCCCAGTTTGTGACTCTTACAAACAAGGCTGCTGTAAACATCCGTGTGTGAGTCTTTGTGTGCCACTGAAAACTAGTACACAGTAGTATTGAGTGCAAACTGTAACCAAAAAATTTTTAACAAGCCTTTGTGTGCCCACATGCCTGCATTTCTCTTGGATTAACAGAGTGGAATGGCTGGATCACACAGTAGGTATACACTGAACTCTTAAAGACCCTGCCATACTGTTTTCAAAGTAGTTGTGCCATTTTTTCACTCTTACCAGCAGTGTATGAGAATTTCAGTAGCTCCACATCCTCACCAACACTTGAGATGGCCAGTCTTTTTCATATCTGGCATTTTAATAGGTGTGTCAACATTGTTTCAACCTTTTGAATTGATTAGCACCCATATGGTTCAAAATTTTTTTAAAAAATTAAAGGTATACAGTGAAAAGCCTCACTCCCATCCCTGTCTCCCCACACCACCCCATAACCACTTTTATAGCTATGTTGTGTATTCTTCTAGGATTCTTGAATCAAATACTAATGAATATCCTTGGTTTTCCTGTTCTATTACACAAAAGGCACCATGCTAAGTTCTGAACCTTTTCTTATTTTTCATTTAAAAAATATTTTGGCCCTGGCTGGTGTATTGTGGGACGACAGCCAACAAACTGAAGGTCACTGGTTTGATTCCCCATCAGGGCACGTGCCTGGGTTGCAGGTTCTGTCCCAGGTCGGGGTGCATGCAAGAGGTAACTGATCAATGTTTCTCTCTCACACCAATGATTCTCTTCCTTTCTTCTTTCCCCTTCCCTGTCTCTAGAATCAGTAATAGAAAAAAAATATTTTGGAGAGCTTTCCCATTCTTTGTTACAGCTGCACAGTATTGTACAGATGTACTAAGATTTATGCCTCCAATTCCCTATTAATGAACATATGGGTTACTTCTAATCTTTTTCTTTTATGAACAATGCTGCAGTGAACAGACTTATATACAGTGTTTCTCATGAGTGCAAATTTATCTGTAGGAATCATCCCTAGAAGTGGGAATGGTAATTTTTAATTCTGAGGATATTGCCAAAGTAACCCTATAGGAGTTGTACTAATTTACACCCTCACAATCAATAAATTAGTATTTGCTTCTCCACAGTCCCATACACAGAGTAAAATTAGCAAATGTTTGGCGTTCTGCCAATCTGAAATTTGTATCTGTGTAGCTTTAAAAAAAAGATTTTATGTATTTATTTATTTGTAGAGAGACAGGAAGGGAGCGAGAAGGAAAGGAACATCAACCGGTTGCTGCTGCAAGTTCACAACCAGGGCCCGCAACCCAGGCATGTGCCCTGACTGGGAACTGAACTGGCAACTTTATGGTTTGTAGGCCTGTGCTGAATCTACTGAGCTACACCAGCCAGGGCTGAACTGTTTTCATATCCTCCCTATTCGTGAGCTCTCTCAGTTCTAGGCCTTTGCATAAGCTGTTCCCTCTTTGAGGGACCCTCTTCACTTGCTTACCTTCCCACTGACCCTTTGGATTTCATCTCAGACATCACTGCCAGCAGGAAGCCTTCCCTGACCACAGTAGAGGAGACTGGGCGTTTTCATTACACCCCATACTGCCCTAGTATCAGCACTAAGCACACTATATTATGATTATCTGTTTATGTTTCTGTTTTTCCAATTGGGTAGACTACCTTCCATGAGGGGAGAAATTAAGCTTGCTTCTCCACTATTGCTCCCCTAATGCTTGTCACAGGGCCTGGCACATAATAGGTGCTCAATAAGTAGTTGTTAAATTAATTCAGGAAAGGATGTTTGATAAATGACTAAATGAACATCTCACCTCCTTGGGAGACCCAGGAGAATGAAGAGAACAGAAAGGCTCCTGATTCCCATCCAAAAAGGTGAGCTAGTTGCTAATTAATCCTACCTGCCAGAGAAAGCAGTGAGTTGTAACCCCTTCCATTTCTGTTAGTAATCCCAGGTCCTAGGGGAATACACAAGACATCTAATATCTTGTAGAGGAGGTACTGACCAATCTGAGGGCAGCTTGCCTTAGCTAGGTCCTGAAGAATTCCTGGGTGTTAGGAGTTAATTAACCCTTTAGTCACTGAACCGTGGAGAGGTCCTGAGGGAGTAGGGGATTCCAGTAGAGGGTTAGAGCAGAGGGGCAGATACTTGGGGAGAGGTTTTGGGTCAATGGCTTTTTACCATCCAGTGTAAGTATTTGAATATTTAATACCTGACAGGCCCTGAGTAGGAGTTACAACTTGATTATCAGCTCTGCCCACTTCCCCTCGGCCTTCCCAGGCTCCCTTTGCTCTTTCCCCCCTCAAAGCCAGTCTAGATTTAGAGCTGGAGGTGACACAAGGATTGTGTAATTTGGGGGAAGATGATGAAATGGAGACCCTTGGGAGGCAACGGATTAAAAACACCATAAAGAGATTAAATAATGTAAACAGATTTTTTTTAAATGCTTGTACAGTCAAGCAAATCTAAGTTTGAATACTGACTGGCTCTGCAGCGGTGTAATTTAGTTCAGCTCCTTAACCTCTCTGAAACACAGTTCCCTTACCTGCATTTTTCCTCAGAGTCTGCTCTGGAAATTAAATAAAAATATCTGTAAGGTCACTGACACAGTATCAGATTCATACACAGAAAGGAATATTGGGGAGCTGAATCAATGCGAACCAAAGTCAGTTAGTTGGTTGCAGAGTGGGACCAGAATTAGATCCATGTCCCATTGTCTGGAGAGTCGATCCAGTTCCAGGGTCCCTACCTGAGGGATCAGAAGGACAAGTAAGGGAAATTCCTTTCTCAGTTTCACTCCTTTATATTCTGAGGCCCTAAGCATAGGGTAAGGGTGGGGACAGATTAGTGACCTCACTCTCCAGTTTCCGCTTTAGGCTGAAATTAGTTTAAGATATGATTTGGAAAAGTTAGGACACAGGGAAAAGATTTTCCTAATCTGATTTCCAAAGATTTATTCACTCATTTATTCACTGATTGCTGATTGCAAAGGCCCTAGGGATAATGGTCCAAACAAACAAACTAACACAAAACAAAACCCCAAAACAGAACTTTTCCAAACTATGGGTCCTGACTTGTTAGTGGGATGTGAAATCACAACCAGAATTTAGAAAGAAAGAAAGAAAGAAAGAAAGAAAGAAAGAGGAGAGAACAGAAAATACCACAGTACATTCATTGTATATAGAAGGATAAGTACTAGGTTATACAAGTTTGTTTCAGTTACATATGTTTATAAATGTGTATGTGCTGGGTAATGATGTAGAGTGAATTACTGTGGATTCTGCTGAAAAATTTTTACAAGCTCCTACCCTAGCAGGTAAGCTTCAGGAGAGCAATGGCTTTAGTTTCTTTTAGGACAGTGCCTGGCCTTGGTAAGTAACCTATAAATAAATGTTGAATGAATGAATGTCTAACACTGTGCCTGCCTTCAAGAAGAACAGAATCAGACTTCCCGTCAAGACGGAGACGTAGGCAAACACACTTCACCTCCTCGTGCAACCACAGAAAGAATCACAACTAGACCTCAAGATGAATAACAGCCAAAACCACCAGAAAATTGAGCTGTATGGAAGTCCAACAACCAAGGATTTAAAGAAGCCACATTCATCTAGACAGGTGCCTTTTCTACATTAGGCCACACTAATAAGAGAAGAGAGGGAGTCATAGCAGCTCTACCTAATGTACAGAAACAAACACAGGGAGGCTGCCAGATTGAGAGACATAGAAATATGGCTCAAATGAAAGAACAGAACAGAACCCCAGAAAAAGAACTGAATGAAACAGAGATAACCAACCTATCAGAGGCAGAGTACAAAACACTGGTGATCAGGATGCTCAAAGAACTCACTGAATGTGGCAACAAAATAAAAAAGACTGAGGAAGAAATGAAGGTTACATTAAGTGAAATAAAAAGAAATCTGCAGGGAACCAAGAGTGGAGGAAATGAAGCCAGGATTGAAATCAACTATTTGGAACATGAGAAGGAAATAAGCCTTTAACCACAACAGCAATAAGAAAAAAGAACTAAAAAAAAATGAGTACAGTATAAGAAACCTCTGGGATATCTCCAAATATACCAACATCTGAATCATAGGGATGTCAGAAGAAGAGGAAGAGAAAAAAATCAAAAATTTATTTGAAAAACAATGAAAGAAAACTTCCCTAATTTGGTAAAGGACATAGACATTAAAGTTCAGGAAGCAAAGAGAGTCCCAAACAAGTTGGACCCAAAGACAGCCATGCCAAGACACATCATAATTAAAATGCCAAAGGTTAAAGATAAAGAATGTTAAAAGCAGCAAGAGAAAATTAGAGTTATCTACAAAGGAGTTCCCATAAGACTGTCAGCTGATTTCTCAAAAGTAAGTTTGCAGACAAGAAAGGGCTGGCAAGAAGTATTCAAAGTGATGAAAAGCAGGGACCTACAACCAAGATTACTCTATCCCGAAAAGCTATCATTTAGAAATGAAAGGCAGATAAAGTATTTCCCAGACAAGGTAATCATCACCAGCAAGCCATTATTACTTGAAATGTTGAAGGGATTTATCTAAGAAAAAGAAAAAGATCAACTATGAACATTAAAATGGCAACAAATTCACAACAATCAACAACTGAATCTAAAAAAAAAAAAACAACCCACCCCAAAACAAAACAAAAAGCTAAGCAAACAACTAAATAGGAACAGAATCACAGAAACATAACATAACACATGGAGGGTTATCAGCTGGGAGGGGAAGGGGAAAAATGCAGGAAAAGGTGCAGGGATTAAGAAGCACAATTGGTAGGTACAAAATAGTGGGAAGTTAAGAACAGTATAGGAAATGGAGAAGCCAAAGAACTTATATGTATGACCCATGGACATGAACTAAGGCGAGGGGAGGATTGCTGGAAGGAATGGGGTTATCAGGCAGAGGAGGGCAAAGGGGGACAAATTGGGATGACTGTAATAGCATAATCAATACAATATATTAAAAAAGAACAGCTCTGGCTGGCGTAGCTCAGTGGATTGAGCATGGGCCTGGGAACCAAAGGGTCACTGGTTTGATTCCCAGTCAGGGCACATGCTTGGGTTGTGGGCCAGGTCCTCAGTGTGGGGCGGGCAAGAGGCAACCACACACTGATATTTCCCTCCCTCTCTTTCTCCTTCCCTTCCCCTCTCTCTAAAAATAAATACATAAAACCTTTTAAAAAATAAATTTAAAAATAAAAAATAGATTAAAAAAAGAGCAGAGTCTTAAATACAGGAAAAAGGTAGATATCAGAGGCTGTATAAAACAAGTATCAGCCTGAACCAAATTAATAATGTAAATATACTAAAAAGAGAAAAAAATACCTAAAAGACATTCAAAACAAAAACTCTTAGAAATTGGACTTTTAGAACATTTTAGTCATGATAGGCAGTATGGTGTGTGAGAAAAACAAAAACACCAACTTGGGAGCTTGGGCACCAGCACACAAGACCTGTTTCTGTAACCACTTCACGGTGTGACTTCGGAGGATCTCTTTACTTACTCCTCCCATTTGAAAAACAGGACTGCTCAGACAAGACTTGCCTGAAGGCTGTTGTGAAGACCCCTTGAAGTCATGCATTTTAAGGGTGCTCATACAATACTGGAGACAAAAGTGAGAGTTGAAGTCAGTAGGGGTCTTTTTAGTGGTTTAATTATTTACTTAATCAACAAATATTTATCAGGTTTCTAAAGTTTATGGAGGGCTTTTCTTTCCAAAGCTTTCCCTTTTCTGATCCTTTTCTAACACCATTCTTATCACATACAATATAGACGGTAAACTCCATCAGAAAACAGTGTTGAGCTGTCTTGTTCTGCTTCCTCTCTGTACTTGCACATAGCAAGCTCTCAGCAGCTATTTTAAAATGAAGGATGGAAGGAAAAAACTTATTTGCTGCCCTGAAGGACAGCATCTTTGCCCTAAAGGGCAATTAAGTTAGAGGCAAAGTGATACAAAGAGAAAATACACACAAGGCACTGTGAGGGTCACCTGTAAGGAGCGCCAAAGGAAGGGCAGGGCCGCGGCACTCCTTGGGTACCACGAGTATGCCACTTCTAGGGCCAGCTATTGTGGAGGACGCAGCACAGTGCGCCCTTGGTTTTGATGAGGAAGACGAGCAACACAGAAATACATACTGACAGCCTGCCTGTGGAACGGACAAGACAGTGAAGATTTATTTGAGTGACGGTCTAACTCAGAAAAGGACAGATGTGATCTGAACTGGCAAATATTTACGGAGCTGAGGCTTAAGCTGGGCTTGGTAGGAACGCGTGATAGATCAAGGTTTAAGGAACACATTCCAGGTAGATAAATCATTGAAATCTATGCCCCTCGTGGAAAGGCTGTCAAGGTAAGGTGACCTTGAGCTGATGCGTGTAGGTGGAAAAGATTCCGGGGAATAGTTTAATGGTTCTGCCTCAGAGCGTCCCAGAGAAAAGGTCCAGTTCTGAGACAATACCTGTACGCGTACTTATTTGCTTTTCCGCTAGTCGAAGGACAAGGGTGGAGGTTACAGGGCAACATCGAGCGGGTGGGGCCAATGCCAGTGGGCGGAACCACGCGGGCCCTCCCTTTAGCTACTGGAGGCCTGGCAAAGGGGCGGGGTTTCCGGCGGCAGCGGCATTTGGGCGTGGGGTGACGCTAGAGGACAAGTCGGCACGTGACACGGAAGTGACTACGAACAGGAAGAGGACGAAAAAAATAACCGTCCGCGACGCCGAGCCGAACCGGACCCGCAGCCACCATGAACAGCAAAGGCAAGGACAGGGATGGGCTGAGGCCGACGGGGGGAAGTAGTGCTGACCGGAGCGAGCGGGCCTGGAGCCCAGGGACCCCTAACGCCAAGCTTGGGGCAAGCTTCGCCGTCCTCCTCGGCCGGCTACAGCCCCAGGGGCTGCGCCGGACGCCTTCGTCATCCCCGAATTACGGCTGCTCGCTCCCTCCCGGCCCTTTCCCCCTTCAACTCTGTGGCGCAGTTTGGCGCTGTGGGCTCGGGCGGGGGGGTTGCGGGGTGGGGGAGGTTTGTCATGATGGGCATCTGCAGAAGCAAATAGAGAGCTAGAGCAGGGATTTGGGTAGGCCAATGGAGAGCCGGCAGAGGCGGGGCTCCGCGCTCCGAAACGCTAGGCAAGCCCTGGGCTTAACTAGTAAGGTGCGGTGCTGGTGGGCGGGCCAGGGCCTGAGGGGTCAGGTTCCCCTTCCTTCGCTGGAGGCAGAACACCTTCTTCCTTTTACAGTCAAGACTTGACCCTTCACCCTCTGTCCGGTTGCAGAATTCACTTTCACCATTCACTCATTCTTTTAATTTGAAGTCGACCTTGGGTGGACATCTTTGAGACAGTCACCGTTACTCACGAGGTATTGGCTGGTTACAACCAGGCCTGTGGAAACTATCCAGAGCAGGGGCAGGGTGCACGGTGCACCCATGAAACATAGGCTCGAACTTGTGCATTCTGGAAGGAACTTGGGCCCAGCAAGACTTTTCACTTCCACCAATGTACTAGTGGGAAGAGCGACTTTGCTGTCCAGTTGGAATCTAGCATTTTCAGCGATAAGGGTGCAGGGAGAATGCTTATTTTCTTGGCTCCTCCGGGGCAGTCTGTTTTTGCAAATCCCCTTCTGCTTACTCCCTCTAAGTTAACTATCCAATATGCTCTCCTCCATTTTGGTGGCTCTGTATGGTAGGCAGCATGCATTTATTCTTGTCTTCCAGGTCAATATCCAACACAGCCAACCTACCCTGTGCAGCCTCCTGGGAATCCAGTGTACCCTCAGACCTTGCATCTTCCTCAGGCTCCACCCTATACCGATGCTCCACCTGCCTACTCAGAGGTGCTTTCAGTTTACTAGACTTGAACTTGTTGAGAATAAGTTGGATTGTATTTTCAGTCCTTAGCTAAGTCTGACTCCATAGATTCATGAACAGAAGAGTACTCACATGAATAATCTAAAACAGTATATCATTCCTCAATTTCTGTTGGGTTCAGAATGCACTGTCTGATGATTTTTACATTATTTGGCACAGGCTGAGGTTAACATGAATTTGTGTTCCTTGAGTCTGATGTACACTGTAGCAGGAAGGGATTTAGGAGAATATTGAGCAGTAGGGGAAAGGCAACTTATATAATTCATAGATTGTAATCTGCACAGAGAGATTTAAGAATGACTCATTAAAGAGGAAAGAGGAATGAAGTCTAAAGTAGAAGTGTCATCAAGTAACATTTTGCCTTCTCCTGCCTTTTCTAGCTCTATCGTCCGAGCTTTGTGCACCCAGGGGCTGCCACCGTCCCCACCATGTCAGCTGCGTTTCCTGGCGCCTCACTGTATCTCCCCATGGCCCAGTCTGTGGCTGTTGGACCTTTAGGTTCCACAATCCCTATGGCTTATTATCCAGTTGGCCCCATTTATCCACCTGGTTCAACAGTGCTGGTGGAAGGAGGGTATGATCCAGGTGCCAGGTTTGGAGCTGGGGCTACTGCTGGCAACATTCCTGTGAGTATGACTTTGTCAGAAAAAACTCAGCCCTTGTGCATTTAAACTTTCTGAAATGACTATATTCATCCTTTCACCATCCTTGGATAATAGTTGCTGATTTTAGTGCAACCAATGACATCCACTAGTCAGGCAGAAAGCAGCTGAGAAGGCCTGTGAACTGTGGCAGGACAGTAGTGTCTGGAACCTTCACTGGGGTCTGAGTTAACCAGATTCCTTTGTTTTCCTGCCCTCGGAATCTTGCCTGCTGCTTTTTCAGTTCACTTTGGCACAGTGAACTGGTCTGGTAACATTTACTCATTCCATAGCATTGACTTCGTATTTGCCATAAGCATGGCATTGTATTAGGAGCTGTGATGATTAAAAAGTAAAATGCATAAGTAGCATTTAGGAAGATATCTAGGAATTTTGTGTCTCCTGCTTAGTTTCCCTGTGCATGGGATTTAGATCCCAAATGGTCCTTGCTGGGCTTTAAGGCCTGTCTGCTTACGATCTGTCAGAGATGAGGTGGGAACACTGTGGCTAGGTAGAGCCCTTTGGTTATCCCATAGTCTTCTGAAAGCTATTGAGGGACCTTATGGTCTAGGGCTGTGGACCTGGCACTCGATCCGTTTTTGGAATGTGGGTAGGAAATCACCAAAGATGCCAATGTGTCTAGACTACCCATATTCAGAAGGTATTCAGAGGCTTTATCTTGGAACTGGAGCCCTTTGAATAAGTGGTGTCCCCTTTTCTCTTTGTATCTCTGGGTTCATAGATCTGCTTTAGAACCCAGATTGCTGGCAGGCTGTCTCCTAAAGATGCTGTTGGTCAGCACATTGCCATCTTCCATACAGGGTCCTCTGTTTCACCTGTATCTGCTTCCCTCACATCAGCTGCTTTGTGCCCAGTCAATCTTGTCTTTTCCTTTCAGCCTCCACCCCCAGGATGTCCTCCGAATGCTGCTCAGCTGGCAGTCATGCAGGGAGCCAATGTCCTCATAACTCAGCGGAAGGGGAACTTCTTCATGGGTGGCACAGATGGTGGCTATACCATCTGGTGAAGAACCAAGGCCACCTCTGTGCCGGGAAAGACATCACATACCTTCAGCACTTCTCACAATGTAACTGCTTTAGTCATATTAACCTGAAGTTGCAGTTTAAGACACATGTTGTTGGGGTGTCTTTCTGGTGCCCAAACTTTCAGGCACTTTTCAAACTTAATAAGGAACCATGTAATGGTAGCAGTACCTCCCTAAAGCATTTTGAGGTAGGGGAGGTATCCATTCATAAAATGAATGTGGGTGAAGCAGCCCTAAGGATCTTCCTTTAATTCCTCTGGAGTAATACTGTACCATACTGGTCTTTGCTTTTAGTAATAAAACATCAAATTAGGTTTGGAGGGAACTTTGATCTTCCTAAGAATTAAAGTTGCCAAATTATTCTGATTGGTCTTTAATCTCCTTTAAGTCTTTGATTTATATGACTTGTTATAAATGCATTAGTTGTCTATGCCTTTTCTTTTCCATCCTTTGTCCCACATCTCACCCTCAGCCCGTCTTCCATTCCCTCCCACCATCTCCATTGAATCAATGGTGCAGGACAGAAAGCCAGTCAGACTAATTTCCTTCTCTCCTTGCACTTCTCCCCACTTGCCATCTTTTAACTAGTCTTTCACAAGGATCCTCTGAAACCCCCTCTGTGCCCAAGCACAGACCCCATTACTTCTGCTTATGCATCTCCTCAGGCAAGAGACGAGGGTACCTTTAGACCCTCTTCCTAGGTTGTCTCTTCATACATGAACCAAATCCAAATTTGCTTTGGTGCCAGAAAAACAGCTTGTTTGAACACATAGTAACACAAACTGTACTGTTAACAACAGTTTGTATACCATGTGTGCCTGGGCAGGGGGCAATGAGGAGGATGCATTTCACAAGCCTGATGACTTTGGAGCCAAAATTAAGGGGAGTTTTCAGATCAAAAATTGGTCACCATTTATTGTTCGAGTGTCTGATGCAGCCACTCACGGCTCCCAGGAATTCCTCAGCTGGGTTAATGGGGTCCTATTGTGAATGCCTCACTGCAAAGTGACTCAAGTCCAGTGAAATCTCATTAGGGTTAAGACTATTTCAGGGATCCTTAATATTTTAATTTTTCAGCAATTGGAGTTTATTTTATTTTATAATTTCAGTTCATCTAAATTGTGTTCCGTACATGTGATGTTTGACTGTACCATTGACTGTTATGGAAGTTCAGCGTTGTATGTCTCTCTCTACACTGTGGTGCACTTAACTTGTGGATTTTTTTATACTAAAAATGTAGAATAAAGACTATTTTGAAGATTTGAATAAAGTGATGAAGTTGCATTACACCTCACTTCAAGGATTCTTTATTCAGCTTGATTTTAGATTTATTCTGTTTATATCTTTTATATCTCACCAAGAATTCAGATTGGTGGTGCTGCCATTTAAAAAACAACAACAACTAAGCCTTTGAAATAAATCCAGGGGGACAAGGCTAAGATTGGATCATTCTTAGTTCCACCCAAGATATTTCACTTTTCTCCACTTTTCCTAAGCTCTTTCATATTTTTTTAAAATTTATTTTTAAAAATTGAGTTTAGGGGGAGAGAAAGAGAAACATCAATTTGTTGTTCCACTTATTTATGCATTCATCAGTGGATCATTATATGTGCCCTGATGGGGGATCAAACTTGTAGCCTTGGCATATTGGGATGACTCTAACCAACTGTGCTACCTGGCCAGTGCAGATTCTCAAAAGTCTATTATGCCAGAGGAATTCAGAATACAAACTTAGAAATAAGGTCATGAGCCCTGGCCAGGGGGCTTGGTTGGAGCGTTGCCTTGTACACCAAAAGGCTGAGGCTTCAATTCTGGGTCACAACATACACCTAGATTGTGGGTTTGTTTTCCATTTGGGGCACATACGGGAGGCAACCAATCTATATTTCTCTCTTAACATCAGTGTTTCTCTGTCTTTGAAATTGATTTTTTAAAAAGATTGATTCTCCTAACTCACCCTAAAGTTTGACTTGAAAAAAATGTTTTTAGTGTAACAGTTCGTGTGAGTTCAGGATAACCTTCAGTTCCTCCGAAGTTCCATGTGAAGAAGTACTGAAAACTGGAAGCTAGCTTGCCAGATTGATTTCCTGAACTCTTGAAATCTTACTTCAGGTGGACTTGGGGAGCTAATGATTTCTACCAAAATAATTGCACCTTTTAAACATACCTCATTTTGAGATATAAGTTAAATCCAAGAAACTTCACTGGGCTGGATTCCAGGACATTAGTGGGAAAAGTGGTGAGAAGACTGCTCCCGGTTCCCCCTGTGCATACAGAGAATGGATTCTGGAAAACTGCTCCTTGCCAGGGTGGAGAGGAAACCAATCCATCTCCCAGGGTATGTTTGTGATGACACCCCTCTGGGACCAGCTTCCCAGGACCAGCTTCCTTTCAACTTCCAAAACTTCCCTAGGGTTCTTGCTTGTGTGAGAACACACAAAGGAGTTAAATAAGCAAAAAAAAAAAAGTTTAAGTAGGGATAAGTCAAAATGAAAAGGTAGTTATTTCTTAAGAGAATCTGATTTCTGAGTCAATGAAAAATTTTAATTCTGATAAAAATAGCATTAAGTACGGCATTAGGGAATACCGAAAGCATAGGCTCAGATGAAGGGATGCTGCACATTGACCAGGAGGCAAGGTCTCTACATAGTCTTTTCTCCCTCCTGGCCTGGCCTTTCACTGTGGCATCCAGCCTCTGGGAAGGAGTATGGATGCTCTCTCCACTCAGGCTATCACTAGGTGACCAGACAGGGGGCAGAGGAGCAGCCAGTGACTTTAACTCTCTTCTCCCCTTTGACCAGTGAAAAAAACTGAAGATGATTGGGCACATACTCAAATGTTGCCTGGTATGGCTCCACCTTGCTGGTCAGTCACAAACACTGCAGTGTTACAAAGCCCTGGCTAAAGACATAAGTAGCTTTCTCCATGTCCCTGGTTCCTGGTGTCAGTGATGCTGGATTTGGGCCTCCTCCTGGAAGGAGCTCAGGTTTGCCCATTATCAATCAATGCTTCTCACTGGTTTTAGATAAAAGTTTCACCTAATAAATTAAATAGTCAGTGTGTTAGCACTGGAGCCTGGATAAGCTCCTTGGGGCCTGGGAATCACTAGATGAAATATTCCTCCTTCTCCCTGCCCTTGGCTGAGTCACTCTCCATCTGAAGGATGGTGCTGGGCTCTCCTTCTGCAGGTTCGTAGGTGACGTAGCTGCCTTTGTTCTTGTACAGGTAAAAGAAGATCAAGATCACGACTGAGAGCAGGGTGAGGAAGACCACGGTGATAACAACTTGGAAAGGAGAGGGAAAATGTAGAGATGTTTCAGGATTGAGTATGTCTCAGTTATTCACAGCATCCCCTGAGTTAGACAATTCCCTCACTTTTCACAAGGATCCTTCTGGTCTAGTTAACTAGTGTCCACTTCCAAATCCATATTCCCCAACCAAGCCCAACTCCCGTGGGACACAATCCCTGGGGTCTCTCGGGGCTCAAGCTAAGGACACAAGGCTTTTGATTTCTGGTAAAACTGAACTCTCTGTCAACTAGCTTCTGATGAGTATAATAGAAACAGGAAGGAGGCAAACAGGAAATAGCTTATCCCAACAGGAAGGGTTGTTTAAATCCATAGCCTCCTGTTGGGGGTTCTCTGCTCCCTCCCATCCTCTTCCTCATCCACTGGACAAACCACACACATCCTCCTCCCGACCCACATGCTGGAGTGTAGACCCGACATGCATCTATATATCTATTTGTGGCCACATCCCAACCTCTCCCAACCTATCATTTACTGGCAGTGCCTCTCACAGAAGCCTCAAAGAGTCTCTCAGAGCTGTGTGTGTGTGTGTGTGTGTGTGTGTGTGTGTAAGACAACCTATGTGCCAAAATGAGCCCATTTGTGGATTTGGTCTCTGATTTGTAGTGCTGTCCTGCACAGGGAATCCCAGGTCATCACACTGTGGTCCTGGCTCCCTGGCACGAGAAGGCCCCTGAACGCAGAGGTCCCTCGGATTTGGCTCAGGGCCTTGGTTACCTGCAATGAGTGCTGTGCTGGCTTCCACATCTGGGGGCAGAGTCTCAGTGACCCGCTGGATTGGGGTGGTCAGTTCTGGAAAATAAAGAAAAGTGGAAAAGGAAATGGGGTGATTTTTTTCTTCTAAAGTATATATTTGTCCTTCAAATTTCATCACCCCACCTTCTTCCCTATTCAAAAATTTATCCTTCAGCTTCTATAGTAAATCCACAAAGAATACCCGGGGAATGGAGGAAAAAAATAAACCACCACCCGAAGACAGTGCACATTTTCATGGACTTCCCTCTGCCCAGTGCAGTGGTTAAGGGCTTTAGTGTCTGACCAACAGGGTTCAAATCTGAGCTGCCGTTTCCTGGCTGTGGAGCCTTGGGAAAATGACCTAACCCCTCTGTGCCTCAGCTTCCTCATCTGCAAAATAAAGATAACAGTGCCTACCTTATAGGGTTATTGTGACATGCAGTAACTCAACGAGGCCAAGCCAGTATTAGAAATGCATATCTTTGCACAAATGAAATCCAACCACGTGTGTATGTATTTGTATTGTACAGTATATGCTTTTCTTCAATGTTCTTACAAACTCTCCATAAACATTGTTTTTAAAAAAAGATTTGATTTACTTATTTTTAGAGAGAGGGGCAGGGAGAGAGAAAGAGGGAGAGGAATATCAATTAGCTGCATCTTGCACATGCCAGGCATGTGCCTTGGCCAGGAATCGAACCAGCAAAGGCTGTGAACATTTTTTTTTAAGATTTGATTTATTTATTTTTAGAGAGAGGGTAAGGGAGGGAGAAATAGAGGGAAAGAAACATCAGTGTGTGGTCTTGCACATCCCCAACTGGGGACCTGGCCCGCAACCCAGGCATGTGCTCCGACCAGGAATCAAACAGGTGATCCTCTGGTTCACAGGCCAGTACTTGATCCACTGAGCCATACCAGCCAGGGCTGAACATTATTTTTAAATAATGAGATAAGGCTCCTCCCTTATTAAAAACCCTGTCTACACTCACTAGAGTAGGCCCTGCAATTTGAAAGGTTCTGAAACAAGGCCTCTCCTATCTTAAAATAGACCCCACACTCTGTCCTGCTCGTCTCCATCTATCCCTCAGGGTCGAACGTCCTTCCCCTTAAGTGTCACGCTGGGTGGGAACACTACAGAACTAGTTGTCTCTAGAAGTCCCTGTCAGATGTTACATGGGAAGTAAGGAAGCCCTTCAGTTCTCCCCTTAACTAGCATTTTAGTATAAAAGTTTGACAAGGGAACAATGAACACTACCACAGGACAGACACACCCTGGGGAAAACAGGGTGGCTTGATCCTGGAATGAGCTACAGGAGGCAATCACTATTCATTCAACAGATGATAATAGCAGCACTCATTAACTGCCTGCTGTTTGCCAGGTACTGTGCTGGGCATGATGGGGATAGAACAGTGAGCAAAACAGACAGGGCCTGCCTTCACAGGACGTACCCTCCACCCCACCGCAGTAACGGTTATGAACTGTGATACGTGTGGCAAAGGGAATATCTGGGCGCTTAGCACGTAGCAGAGGGGCCTGATCTGGTTTACCGGCAGGAACAGAAGTCGACAGGGTACAAGGAGCGGGAAGTGGGGCACATTCTATGCAGAGACTGGAGCCTGGGTCAAGCTCTGAGACAAGAGAACTCAAAGGCCAGTGTGGCTGGAGCACAGGGCACTAGCGCAATTCTTGTCCAGCACCTGACACCCTGAGGTGTCCAGCCAGGGCAAGTGAAATCATGTGAAATCACTCGCCAGCGGTGGTCTGGTGAGCCTGGGAGCAGCACTATGAGGGGCAATGGTGTTGAGGGGCCTTTCCACATGGGCTAAGGGGAGGCCGGGTGGCCCGTCCTGGTTCTGCAACAGAGAAGGCAGAGGGAGGCTGCCTAGAGCGCCTCTTGTCCCAAGGTCAGGCCACACCCATCCCCACTCTTCTCCACTCTTTCTTTAGGAATGGGGGTACACTCAGCTAGTTTGTGGACTTGGGCAAATGGTTCTCTCTCTTGATTCATTCATGGAGTCTCATCTATTACAGATGGGGACTATATTAAAACTAACCTTGTGGGGTTACTGGGAAGATAAATTTAGAAAACATATAAGTGTCACATAGTAGCAACCACTTAAAATATTATTAAGGTGACTTTGTTTATATGTGTAGTGATTAAAAGAGAAAACTGTTCTGTTTGACTCCCGCCCCAGCATAGAACAAGGTGACTCTGAGGAAGTAACTAAACCCCTCCGAGCCTCAGTCTGTTCTGTGGGAGTGTGGCAGGAAGCTTCTATGGGGCCTCCCAACGATTCTGGCCTCCTGGTAGTTACACCCTCGTGTAAGTCCCTCTACCCGTGTGCAGGCTGGACCCAGAGACTTGCTTCTAATAAACAGAATACCACAAAAGGGATGAGACATCGCTTGTGAGACTATACTGTGACTTCCATTTTTTAAAAAAAGCCCTGAAGTTTATCTACCTGATCACTGCCCCAAGCACACCGTCCCTCCCCCAAATCTCCCACGGCTGTACTCCATCTTCTCACCGTAGACCCAGAATTCTGTACACTTGCTCATAATCTGACTCCCTAAACATTGGAGAACTTAAGATAAACAGAACACCAAGAAGAATAATGTATGTACAGAAGCTCAGAATAATGATGAGTAAGATTTAGTTCAATCAATCAACAATTTACTTTGCACCTGCTATGTGCCTGAGACACTGCCATAGATGCTGGGAAGCAACAGTGATGAGGGCAAATGGGATGACCACGGCGAGGAATTTTAGTGAGGGTTCCGGGAACAGATACAAACGAGTCCCTGAAGACGAATCTGGGAGGAAAGATGATTCCTAGTTGGGAAATTCTGCAAACGACCTCAGTTATAACAGCTGTCATTTACTAAGTCCCTGCTTTGTATCAGGTGCTGTATAGATATCATTATTAATCCTTGGAACACCAATCACTTCAAAGTAGGTGTTTTTATTTGCTAATGTAGACCCCGAGGCCCCGGCAGAGAGGGCAGTGACATGCCTCAGATCACAGAGGAAGGGACAGTGTGTGCAGCCGCAATCTGAACCCAGGACGCACTCCAAAGCCCAAGCAAGGTATTAATACTAAGCTTTCCGATCACCGTCCTTTTCTTTTCTTTTTTTCTAATAGGGAAAACGAGGAAGAGGTAATGAAAGATAATTATGAGGCTGCACAACAAGTACTCCAAAAAAACATTCAGGGTATAAAAGATATGGATAAAGGCAGAAGGAGACCCAGAGGACTCCAATCAAATACAGACTGTCGTGCTTCGGGGAGTGCTCTGCTACCACAAACTCGCTCACGGGCGATCAGTGAGTGGGTGTGCTGTCAGGGTAATGTGGAAGTCATGCCAATTCCTGAGCAGGTTTCCCAGCGTTCATGTTTGATGTTCTACACCTAAAGAGAACATTTCAGCAATATCAAAAGACCTTAAGAAACAAAATTCAACAGAAGGGGCCTGGCAGGTTAGCTCAGTTGGCTAGAGTGTTGTTCCAATAGGCCAAAGTTGCGGGTTCAATCCCCATCCAGGGCACATATAAGAATCAACCAATGAATGCATAAATAAGTGGAACACCAAATCGGTGTTTTTTCTCCCTCCCCTCTCTTAAAAATTAATAAAATTAAAAAAAGGAAAAGAAAGAAAGCAACAGCCCTGACCAGTGTGGCTCAGTTGGTTGAGCATTGTCCCACGGAGCGAAAGGTCGCCAGGGTTTGATTCTGGTCAGGGCACGCACCGGGGCTACAGATTTGGTCCCTGGCTGGGGCACGGACGAGAGGAACAGATCGCTGTTTCTCTCTCACATTGATTTTTTCCTCCCCCTTTCTGAAAATAAATTAAAAAAAAACAAAAACAAAAGAGAAAAGAAACAAAATTTACTAGAAATGCCTTCCTTGGATGCAGTAATCAGTTGGTTTCCACTTTTATTAAGCTACCTGGTGAAGCAGTAAGTACCAATGAAGGAGGTACACAGAAATTTACCTCTATATGAGAACCATGGATTGACGGAGAAGGCAGGCCCTGCATCTGATTGTTAGTTTTGATGAACAGCTTCACTCTGCTGGCGGTGAAGGCTCTCTGGGACCTACTTCTAAAAGGAGGGAGCGCACACCGCAGGACACAGCGGGCAAAGGACTAACAGGGACTTGGGGTGCAGATGCTGGTGGAGGTTTTACTGTCATTACTTCAACTGAGATTGTTGTTGTACGTTTAGGGTTCTCATTACAGAGTTTCGTTAAGTGTTGAGCGGCCGGCCCCAATCCTGCCTTTCCTGTAAGCCCAATTTCAGTAATGTAATTTCAGAATGTGAGTCTTTTAAAAAATGTGCATCAAGGTTTATAGCAGAAACGCCTCCATTAAAGGCTACCAGAGACAGAAGAATGGTGTCAGGAAGCTCTATGTAGCTCAAATTGGCAAACAAACTTAAGAAGAGTTATATTTGGAGCAAGAACAGGGAAAGGGCTAAGCATGCTGTTGGGGCCTGAAGATGCCAAGCTGGAGGAAACAGAGAAAGCAAAATTCCTCCAGCCCTTTTTGCCTCTGTCTCCTGTCAGAGAGAATGCTTTTTGCACAAAAGGAGCAGCAGGAGCTTGGTGATGTGGAGAAGTAAACTTAGGAGAAGGAATACAGCCCAGAAAGCACCAGGCTAATCCAAAGGGAATCCGGGTAAATGACAGCCAAGGGCACTGAACGAACATATAAGAGATCACTACTGGTGACATGGCAGCACCTGAGAAAAAGAAAGGGGTCAGGGGCCTGATGAACCATAGAAAGAAGGTGGGTTCTGTAAGCAGCTGGTGATCCTGATGTGGTTTCACAGCAAAATTCTGAAACAAGTTACTAGGGTCTGCTTTGAGGGCCTTGATCTTGAAATAGCACACACATCAGGAGCCAGTATGGGACCACAATGAGCAAGCAGCTCAGGCAAGCCACATGGCCTTCTTAGACTGGAAGTCCAGGCTCATGGACAGAGAAAGTGAAAATTAACTCAACAAGCATTCACTGACCGTGTACTCTGTGCCAGGCCCTCTTCTAGGCTCTGGGCACAGATCAGCCAGCACAACAAACGACAGCCCACGCCTGCGAAGTTCCCCAGACAATCAAACAGAACTTACCATATGACCCAGCAATTCCACTTCTGGGGATATAACCGAAATAAAGGAAAGCAGGAACTCAAACAGGTATCTGTACACCCACATTCAGAGCAGCACGACTCACACAGCTAATAAGTGAAACAACTCAAATGTCCAAGAACAGACGAATGGATAAACAAAATGCCACATACACGTACAAAGGAATATTATCCAGCCTTAAAAAGGAAGAAAATGCTGGCACATAACACAAAATCATGAACCTTGAAGACATTATGCCAAATGAAATAAGCCTCCTGTGAAAGGGTAAGTATCGTATGGTTGCATTTATATGAGGTACCTGAAAGAGTGAAATTCACGGAGGCAGAATAGTGGGCGTCAGGGAGTGGGAGGAGGGGAGAATGGAGAGTTGTTTAACACGTAGTAGAGTTTTAGTTCGGGATGAAAAAGGTCTGGAAAAGGATGGTGGTGATGTTGCACAACAATGTGAATGACTTAATGCCACGAACTGTAGGCTTAAAAATTGCACGTTCGCCCCGACCGGTACGACACCATTGGCTGGGCGTGCCCTGCAAAGTGGAAGGTCCCAGTCAGGCCGCACGCCTGGGCTGTAGGGTCGGTGTCCAGCACAGGCCTGAGAGGCGCCGACCCACACTTCTCTCTACATCGTTGTTTCTCTCCCTCTCTTTCTCCCTCCCTTCTAAAAGTGAACAAAATCTTTTTAAAAATGTAAATTTTACAGTTAAAAAAGAACTTTTTTTATACAATTTACTTTCTGAGGGGGAAGGGAGACAATAAACAAAATAACAAATAGACTGTATTGGCTGTTGATCATCAGTGCCACGTAGAACAAACAGGCAGGAAGGGGGACAGGGAGTTTGGATGTAGATAGGGGTGGTCTGGGAAAGTCTCCCCAATGAGGTGATGTGAGTGAAAACCTACAGAGGGTGAGGGAGGCAGCCACGTAGAGACCTGGGAGAGGAACATTCCAGGAGAGTTCAAGGGGAGGCTATCCACAACACAGAAATGCACCTGGGGCCGCTGCAGACTCCGCGTGTGAGAGGTGCGGCACAGAGGTCCCTTGGAGGGAGCAAGGAGGCGAGCAGGAGACGAAATCCGGGGGCTGCATGAGTACGTGAGATGGGACTCTTTTAGAGGTTTCTGAGGAGACGCTGGTTGGATTTATATATATACCCATATATAAAAAATTTATATATAAATTTTAAAGATTTTGTTTATATATAGAGGGGAAGGGAGACAGATATGGATTTATATATATTCATATATATATACTTTATTTATATATATAAAAATTTTAGATATTTTATTTACTTATATTTATAGAGAGGGGAAGGGAGGGAGAAAGAGAGGGAGAGAAGCATTGATGTGCGAGATACATACCAATCAGTTGCCTCTCCCACACCCTCGAATGGGGACCTGGCCCTCAACCCAGGCATGTGCCCTGACTGGGAATCAAACTGGTGACCTTTCAGTTTGCAGGCTGGCGCTCAATCCACTGAGCCACACCAGCCAGGGCTGAATTGATATTTTAAAGCAGTGCCTCTCAAACCCTGTTGTGCATAAGAATCTCCTAGGGATCAGGTGAAAATGAAGATTCTGATTCAGTAGGTTTGGGGTAGGGCTTGAAATGCCAAAGACCACATTTTTATTTTTAAATTCTTACCCGAGGACACTTCTTTTTTATTGCTTTTAGAGAAAGAGGAAGGGAGAGAGAAACATTAATGTGAGAGAGAAACATTGATCAGTTGCCTTCTGTATATCCCCAAACCAAGGATTGAACCTACAGCTTTTTATATAGGATGATGCTCTAGCCAACTGAGTCACACTGGCCAGGGCCCAGAAGGCACACTTTTGGAAGTGTGTCCACTATGTTGTGAGAAAGCCTAATCCAGCACGATGAAGGATGAGATGCCACGTGGTGAAAAACTGAGGGCCCCAGGCTCAGTCAGCCAGTACCAACCATACATACTACATGTATGAGGTAGGTCATTTTGGACCTTCTAGCCCAGTGGACCTTCCAGTGAATTGCAGCTGCATCAGTGAGCGCTGGTGAAACCAGCAGAGGAGTCCCCAGCCAACTCACAGAATTCTAAGAAATAATAAATTACTATTGATGCCCCGGACAGGTAACTCAATTGGTTAGAGCATCATCCCAATATGCCAAGGTTGTGGCTTCGATCCCTGGTCAAAGCACATGGAAGAATCAACTAATGAATACATAAATAAGTGGAACAACAAATCGATGTTTCCCTCTGTCTAAAATCAACTAAAAAAATAGACAAACTGCTATTGTTTTAGGCCACTAAGTGTTGAGGTGGTTTGTTTTGCAGCAATAATAAATTAAAACAGTTGCTCTGGCTGGTGTGGCTCAGTGGACTGAGCACTGGCTTGTGAACCAAAAGGTTGCCTGTTCGATTCCCAGTCAGGGCACACGCCTGGGTTATAGATCAGGTCTCTAGTAAGGGATGCATGAGAGGCAACCACACATTGATGTTTGTCTCCCTCTTTCTCCCTCCTTCCCCTCTGTCAAAAAGTAAGTAAAATCTTTTTTTTTTTAGGAAGAAAGGTCAGAAATCTCTCTCCTCTTTTTTTTTCTTAAATATTTATTTATTTTTAGAAAAAGGGAGGGAGAAAGAGAGGGAGAGAAACATTCATGTGTGGTTGCCTCTCACATACCCCCAACTGGGGACCTGGCTTGCAACCCAGGCACGTGCCCTGACTGGGAATCGAACCAGTGACCCTTTGGTTCACAGGCCGACACTCAGTCCACTGAGCCATACCAGCCAGAGCACATAAAGAAAATCTTTTAAAAAACAAAACAGTAAAGGATACTGTGGGAAGACAGGGGTAGAAGTAGAAGCTGGTGTACCTGGCACAAGAGCACAGGTGCATCCACCCAAAGGGGGAGCCTTTTTCTAGTTTGCATGAAAACACTGACTGGGTCATGCAGCAAATCCCTGAGAAGTGGTGGGATTCTGGATATTCTGCTGTTATGACTGACAGGATGTGGGGTGGAGTCAAGGATGACACCCGGGTTTGGGCCTGAGTAACTGGAGGGAGGGAAGGCATGGTGTTACCGGAGATGGGAAGCCTGTAGGAGGAACAGATTTGGAAGGGAAGATCCAGAGTTCAATTTTGGACATGATTGCTTCTTAGATATCCAAGTGCAGAAGTTAAGATTGGAATTTGGGAAAGAGGTGTGCACTGGAGATTTAAAGTCAGCATAATTAAGATCATGAGAGTGGCTGAGATTGCCAATGGAGTACAGACAAAGAGGATCAAGGACTGAGCCCAGGGAGGAAACAGCAAAACAAACAGCAGCTAAATAGGCCAAGTACAAAGACCACTGGGATTTGCCAAGCAAAAGTCACGAACGACCTTGACAAGAGAAGCTTTGGTGAATTGCTAGTATAAACCCTGGGTTTACAATGGGTTCAAAATAAGTAAATAAATACATGGAAGGAGAGGAACTGAAGGCAGAATAAAACAAACTTTCCTGTAAAGGTGAGTAGAGAAACGGACTGTAGCTAGAGTGGGGAACAGTTCAAGCCTTTTGTTTTTGTTTTGTTTTTTTTAAGGATGAGAAAAATGACAGCATGTTTATGTCCATGTAGAAATGATTCAGTCTACAGCCATGCCACCCCGAACACGCCCAATCTCGTCTGATCTCAGAAGCTAAGCAAGGTCGGGCCTGGTTAGTGCTTGGATGGGAGAAATGACTCAGGTGAGAGGGAGCAACTGATGATGCATGAGAGAGGACGGTGGCTGGAAGCATGGCCGGGGCGGGCTTGGGGTCTAGTGCACAAATAGAGGGGCTGGCTGCAGACAGCGCAGGGGTCATTCATGATTAGTGTGTAGTGGGAACAAAGGCAGGTAGTAAGCAGATGTGAGTAGTAGGGGCCTTTGAGTTCTCTTCTGAGAACTTTAATTCATTCAAGAAAATAGAATGCAAGGTCATTAATCGAGAGTGAGGATGGGGAGGGGGTTGAAGGAAAGTTAAGGTGCTGCATGAGTAGGTAGCGACTCATCACAGAACACATGATAGGATTGTTTATCTTATCCTTGTGGGGGTAACATGGCCTGGCTCTAAGGGCCAAGTGGGGCAGTAACTGACTGTCAAGGAAGGGAGCGAGTGATGGCAGTCTAAGCAGAGGTTCTTCTGCTGGGACTTGACCTTGGTTGTTTTCAAATTGACATTATGTCAAACCATGCTAGGGACAAAATAAGGCCGTCATGCAATTCAAAAATAAAGATATTAAATCATAAGACTGGTAGAAAAAAGTCCAATAATATAATTTGTTCCTCATGATGACTCTGGCTTTTTGTTTGTTTTTAAAATATATCAAATATTAAATTCTTTGCAAGATCTTCTGTTTTGGTGTTCTCCCTTACTGGTGCCTCGCACACGAGTTAGTGCCCTTTGGGTAAATGCAGACGCCTGTGGACCCAGGAAAGGAACGACAAACTTGTGAAACACTCAGAGCTAGAGGGGCAACTAGCAAGCTGGTAACAAACAAGAGATTTCAAATGACTGGAGAAATGGGCCAAGCAGAACGAGATGAGAATTGAACAGATTCCCTGCTGTCAGGTCCAGGAAACCAATGAACTCAGAAGTAAAGTGGGGAGTGGGGAGGAGTGGGGAAGCCACGTTTAGTGGCAGAATATATAAAAACCTTACAGTGGGACCACTAGAAAGGATATACCCCCACACAGCAGCAAGAATGACAGGTAGGTTACAGAATTTGGGATGCTTTTTATTTTCTTCTACTAGATGTTTCTTCCTTTATCTTCCAAATTTCTTATGATAGTTACTCATACAAACGATTTTAAACTTGCCGTTCCATTAGGCACCATTAATATGGCCTCTGATCACGGAGGCGACGGTGCAGCCCTCCTTTGCGCCACTCCTAGACCGCAGAGTCGCAGCTGGTGGCACAGTTCCGAGATGAGCAGTCACCAATGTGACTAGCCTAGGGACCATACCAGGTAAGAGAAGCTTGTGAGAGAAAGCCCGGACAGAAAACTTAGGGGGGAGCCTAGACCTTGAACACCGTCTTCAAATAGGCTGCTGGGTGACCTGCACGAAGGGCAGAACTGGCGGGAGCAGACGCCCAGCCACAGGAGCAAGAGCACGAGTGGACACACGCTTCCGGTACCGGAGAGCATCCCAACACAGGCGGGGGGAGGGGGTGGGGAACTAGCCGGCCCTCCGGACCTTTGCCGGCCTCGGTGTGCGAATTTTTATTAATTAAAAGCGTTCTATCGGAATTCACTTCACAATCAGTTTCGAAGTAGGGGAATCTCAGCGAAGTCCGCAGTTAACAGTACTACACCGATGTTCACTTCTTCGTTCACAAATGTGCCATGGTCACGTAAGACGCTGACATTAAGGGGAAACTGGCTGAAACGTACATGGGAGCTCTCTGTACTATTTTTTGCAACTTCTCTATTCATCTAAAACTATTCCAAAATAAAGTGTTTCCTTTTAAAAATTAAATTTCTGAACTCACACAGAAGCACTTTTCTCAGACTAAAGGTCACAGACTAAAGGTCCTGAGAGCTGATGAGCCAGGGCCCTTCAGGCTTCAGTGTCAGAGCTGCAGTGTACATGCATGATTTACAGTTTACAAAACGTAACACTGTGTTATCTCCACCCCACGAGTGTGATGGAAGCAGGATTGGTAGTTTCATTCTGCTCAAGCCAAGACACTGGGGCAGCTCAGCAAGCCGTTGGCTGAGCCAGGTGTCAAGTCTGTCTCTGCATTCCGAGGGTCCCTGAGCCACACAGGACCACCGCCCGAGTTCCGGAAACATCCCGAGCTGCTGCCTCCAGCGAAGCTTTTGTTTACGTAGCCACCGGGCTTGGTTCTCTGAATTTTACTGCAGATGGGAAGGGTGTTCCCTGTTGTACTGTTTGCAAGAGTGACGCATATCTGAAAGTCCATCCACAGAGGAATGCTTAAATAAATTACAGGCCATTCATTCTGGAAACACTATACAGTTGTTAAGAAGAATGTGGTAGATCTGCAGTTACTGGGACAGGACCTATGGTTAGATGAAAAAAGCAAATTGCTGGGGCTGTATGTGTAATATGATTAGATGTTTGTGAAAAAAGTAAATTAAAATAAAAATATAAACACATACATAGAGAGAGAGTATATATATGTGTGTATACATGTGTGTATATAATACGTGTATATACATATATATATAGAGAGAGAGAGAGAGAGAGAGAGAAGGTCAAGGAGGCTATCCCCTGAGGGGCACGGAACAGCTTCTCAATGAAAACAACAACAAAGAAAACAAAGTTCCCAAAGCCTGGGATAAAGGGTGGGGAGGGGAGCGGCTTTTAGCTCTTCCCCCATCATCTCCTGTTGCTACCCCATTTCTCTTCTATCTCTTGTCCAACGAAGGAATAATAATAATGTTACTTTCTTCCTTCCCTTCTCAGGCTTGGAAGGGCTGTAGCACCAGTTTTTGTTTTTTTTTTCAGGGGGAAAGCCTGGGCATGAGGACCACATGATTTGATGCTCCATCTAAATCCTAACGGACGGCAAATGAATTTCAAAATCTATTTTGCTCACTCACCTCCCTCCCTTTTTTTGTTAACCTAGATACGGGTTGGTTTCTTTGTGGCCCTTGTTCCCCTAATCTCTTATCACTGAGGCATCAGATCCTTTGCCACTTGAGTCTGCCAACCTACTTATTTGCTCTAGACCTGCCCGACACAGGGCGGCTCCCCCAGTCTCTTTCCCATGGGAACCTGCCCTGGAATTCTGCTTCCTTTCTCCTTCCTTCTCTTTTCTGCGCCCCAGCCAGTGGGGTGGCGCAGCACTCTGAGGGCAGTGTACCATGACAGAAAGAATACAGGCTCTGGAATAAATCAGGCTTGGCACAAAATCCCGCCTCTGCCATTATTAGCCATGTGACCTTGGGAGAATTTCTTACCGTCTGAAAATTTAACTTCCCTGTATCTCAGTTTTTGCTTCTGTACAATGAGAATAAAACCTGTTCACAGGGCTGTGGTGAAAAGTAGGTGAGATGAAAAACACTCTGTGTCTAATCCAGAGTGAGGAAAACCTAGGAGGTAACTAGCATGACCAGGTGGAAAGGGAGGGGCTTTACTCGTGGGCAGGCAGAGCCCACAATGCCGGGTTCTACTCCCTCCTCCTTCCAGCGAGGTGACCTTGGCACCAGGCACAGCGGGCACAGTGTCTAGGGTCGACAGCACTTCTAGGGGCCCATGAAAATGGATTTTAATGATTTTAGTGGTAATGATTTAAATCTCTTTTTAAAATCACAAAGAGAAATCAAATGTTTAGGTTGAGGAAATTGTAATAATGTTCTATCTATCAATGATTAATTACAAATGCAACTGTTAATGATTCTATTACACTATATTTTTCTTTACACCAACCTAGCTATAAAATACAATTTTCAATACACATCTTTTCTAATGGAGGAGTGAGCCCACAAAGGGAAAAGGGCCAAGGGCCCATGAAGGCCGTAGCTCAGCCCTCAATTTCAACATCCCGAGAGGCTGTCTCCTTCAGGAGACCTTTACAGGAAAAGGACGTGACAGAGGCAGGTGGAGAGATGGGGAAGGGATGTGCAAGACACTCAGTGACGGCAGCATTTAACGTAACAGCCCTCACCCTGCTGGGATCTCTCCCTTCCTGTTTCTAAACTTGTATTGGCTTGGGCCCAGTGGGTGGGGGCTACATGGTCTGCCCTAAAATACCACATCACGCACATCACTAGTTGCGCCAAGAATGTAAATATAAAAGTCAACAACAACAACGATGGCAAAACAAAACAATTAAAATTGGGCAAGGGACTTGAATAGACATTTCTCCAAAGAAGATATGCAAATGCTCAACATCACTCATAATTAAAGAAATGTGAATCGAAACCACAAGGAGATACCACTTCACACCCATTAAGACAGCGACTATATATATAAAAAAAGAAATTAATGAGAATGTAGAGAAAATGGAACCCTTGTACACTGCTGGTGGGTCTGTAAACTGGTGCGCTGCTGTGGAAAACAGTGTGGCAGTTCCTCAAAAAATTAAACATAGAGTTACCACATGATTCAACAGTTGCTCTTCTGGGTCTGTACACCCAAAAGAATGGAGAGCAGGGACTTAAAGAGATACCTGTATGCCTAAGTTCATAGCAGCATGATTCACGATAGCTAAGAGATGGAAACAACCCAAATATCTATCCGTGGATGAATAGAATAACAAAATGATATAGATGTAAATGTATAACTATACACAAAATTATATACATATACGCATATACCCAGCCTTAAAAAAGGAAAGAAGACCTGACACATGCTACAACATGGATGAACCCTGGAGAAGTTATGCTAAGAGAAAAAAGACACAAAAAGACAGAATCTGTAAGATCCCACTTGTATGAGGCACTCAGTCAAACTCACACAGGTAGGAAGTGGAACAGTGTTTACCAAAGGCCAGGGGGCGAGGGAGGTGAAGAAACTCTGGCGGAGGATGGTAGTGATGGTTGCGTGGTGCTGTGAATGTAATACTTAATATCACTAGTCTATACACCAACAAATGGTTAAGATGGTAACACTTACATTATGTATATTTTTACCACAAATTTTAAAAAAGAAAAAAATGTCAACACTTCCCCTTTTGCTCAAGTGCCAATTCCTCAGCTAGCTGCAGAAGCCTCACCTCTCTTTCCTCCCGGTGGGCTGATTTGGGAGGCCCTCTGCCCTCTCCTTCGGAACAGCCCTCAGGGTAAATGCGGTCTCTGCAGTTTCACGCCAGGTGCTACCTTCATGCCTGTACACACCTCATCATCCATCCTTCAAGGGTAAGGGCTCTACCCCTTCCCCGCTCTTGAAGCCTTTGCTGACCAATTTAAACTTCTACCCATTTCTCCCTTTTCTTATCTCCCATCATTCCACTAACAGTCTGACTTGCGTGCATCACTAGCCATAGAGGACACCGTCTCAGACTCCCCGCTGCGATGTCCTTCACCTGTTTCCACATCAGTAAAACAGAGAAGGTCTGTCCTAATGACAAATGAAACTGTGTATATGAAAACAAAGATGTATAGACCAATCGAGCTTTTGTTCCTCCCTTAACCTAACTAGCACATGATGAAAAGAATCAATGAGTATATCATCTCATGACCAGTTTGGTTATGAAATGAAAGGTGGGAATCTATTCTAAATGTGGAGAGATGGACCACTGCCAGGAACAGTGTTGGTTTTTGTTTTGTTTTAAAGATTTTATTTATTTAATTTTAGAGGGAGGGGAAGGGAGGGTGAGAAAGAAAGACATCGGTGTGAGAGAGGAAAACTGATGGCTGGCCTCCCACACTTGCCCTCACCAGGAATCAAACCAGCAACCTTTTGCTGTGCAGGACCATGCCTGCTCCCCTCAGTCCTCCCTTCATTGACCGCACCAGTCAGGGCAGGAACAGTGGGTTTTTGACGCTTGAGTATGCCACCAGAGGTGTGGACTTAGACAGCAGGCAGAATTCCTTTCCAGGAAGAGGTAGGTAGGTTTCTAACAAGTACATAACAATAACCACAACCATCACCACCACCGTTACTGAGCTTACGAGATCTGACACACTGTACTAGGTGTTTTAAATAGGTTGTCTCACTTAATCCTTACAGACACACCTCATAAGATAGGTACTATTTCCCCTATTCTACAAGTAGGAAACTGGATCTTAGAGGTTAGACAACTCACTCAGGGTCACATGGCTTGAAGTGGCAGTGCCAGGAACCCGCACAGGCCCATGAGACTTAGCTTCAAAGTGCGCTAACGTGCATGCTCTAGTTGCCTTCTGCTTCCTCCCGGTACCTATTTGGGTGTGAGGCTGGCAGAAAGGTGGGAAAGTCTTCTCATCTGGCCTGGGACTTCAAGGAATTCCAAGACTGGGTTGGGGGCGGGGATGTTGAATGAGTCTCTACCATTCCAACTGGGAAAGGCCTTCACCTACCTCTTGGAGAAGGCGTGGTTGGGAAGCTAGTCATTGCAGCAAGCGGATGGGCACCTTGAGGAATGAGCAGATCTGCAGCAAGCAGGGGAAAAAAGACAGGTAAGAGGTGGGTGGGCTCCTGCTTGGGGCTGGAGACCACTCGAAATCCCAGAAAAGCCTTCGGTGCCAGATTTTCCTGAGTCTCTTCCCCATTCCCTCTTTCCCCTGTGAAGCTAGTCCTAAACCCTTGTTTGGTTTCCTTGAGTATCTCCTCAGGCTGCAGTTATCAAGAGCAGAACTGAGAGACCACCTGTATCTGGGGTGCATTATCTTTGAAAGCTCTACCCTGACATCCTTTCACTGGGTCACGACATTTACCTAAGAGATTTCTCAAGGCCTGAGTAAGTTGGGCAAAGGTATGCAAATTAACAGCGGCCCCAGTTTCGCCAAATCATGGTAACAGGTACCCAGTTCTTTCACAGCCTGGAGTTTGGGCGGAGCCATCCCCTCGTGTCAGGAGGGGGTGGGGGCTGTTGCGCAGAACCTGCGCCAAGGCTTGGGGGCCACGTGGGGGCTGGGACCTGCCGTTAAGGTGGAGGTGGGGGATGACCCAGGCAAAGGAAGCTGGAGGTAGGGGTCGCCTTTTGGCCTGACACAGTCGTTCCACCCAGCCAAGCTGGGTGTCTTTCATTAGTCTTCCCTTCATTGTCCACTGCGCCGTCCTACAGCCTACTGAACCCCACTAGCCGGCCACTGGAGCCGAACCCCACTTGGCCGAGCGGGAGTCTCGGGCACTGTCGGGGGACCCTCTCCACCTCCGCGGCCGTCGGGTCCCGCTCCGCGGCCCCGCCCCCTGGTCCCGGCCCCAGCCTTCCTGCACTACCTGCACTCCGCGGGCTCGCAGCGCTCCGTGGGTGGCCCAGCAGCCGTGACGGGAGGCTCCAGCCCAGGGCCGAGCTCCGGCCACGCTCCGTTTCAGTTTCTGCCGGGGCTGGGGTGGCTGCAGTGCGAGTGTGGGCGACCGGGCTCGCCTGGCTCTCCGCCCTCCCCAGCTCCCCTCCTCCACGTGCTCACCTTACCAGTCGGACGGGCTGGCGCGGAAGGGCCAGCTCCACGCAGCGCGTCCTTTTGAACTCGACCGGGGCGGGAACCGTGGAGATTCGCGCAGACCCACCGGGGGGCACCGAGTGCAGGAAGCGCGGAGAGACGCGCAGAGTTAGTTGCCGAGGCCAGCGAGTGGGGGTGGGCGGGCCGGCCGAATGGGTGGGACAGGAAAAGAGGAGAGAAACCGCCCTCTGCAGGTTCCCTCTGCCCGCCCGGCCGCCTCTGCTGCCCCAGGAGGAAAGGCAGCCTTTCCTTCTCCGACTGTCGCTTCACCCTCCATCCGGAGCCGCTTCCTCCCTCGCTCCGGGGCTGGAATGGGGCGGGTACGGGATGTGAACCCGGGGCCCGCTTTCCCCGTGATCGACGTTATTTGAATTTTCAACAAGTGTGGAAAATTACTTACTTGCGTTTGCATATCATTTACGAAATAGGTTTGTGTCCAGAAACTTGGAGCGTAAGGTAACTTAGTGGCGCACCGCGGGCCGGGCTGCTGGGAGGCGAGGCGGGGAGGAGGACGTCGCCCCCTCCGGATCTTCCTTGTCCCACATCCCTCTGAGGTGGTGCAGAGGCTTGGACTTTGGATTCAAACAGTCCCAGCTCCGCGGCTTGTTAGCTGTGTGATTTCGGGCGCATTACGTCACATCGCTAAAACCTGCGCCCTCGTCCCTGAAATGGGGGGCTGAAAGTGATAATGCCTGTAAAGCCTATTTCTTTTCAGACGTGGCTTGCGCGTGGTAAGGACCTCTATTTAATCAATGCCAGTCAGCCACCTCTCGACTCAGTTTGTGGCAGGAAATGCTACCAAATTAATGACGAACTCAATGACTAAGGATGGGATAGTATAAACACAGGCTCTGGAATCTTCTCTGCTGCGTGATCTTGGGCAAGTTCTGTTTCATTTCTCTTATTGGGACATTTGTCTCATAAGAGTTACTGTAAGGATCTAATGGGTTAATACTTCTAAAGCAGCGATTTAGAAGTTTTCACCTCGTGGCACACATAAATTACTAAAATTCTGTGGCACATTAAAAATATATTTTTTTGCCCACCTGACAACAAAATAGGTATTATTTTTTTGTTATTTTTTTATTTGACAATTTAGGGAAAAAGAAGTCAGTGCCCCTGATTAAATGGTCAAGTATTGCAAGTTTTAAAAGTTCTTGTAGCACACCAGTGTGTCTGCCACGGCACACCGGTTGAAAATCACTGATCTTAAAGCCTTAGAACCTTACTTGATAAATAGAAGTGCTCAATAATTGCTAGCTATTGTTATCCTGGCTTCCTACTTGGGTGTAGAGCTCCTGTGGTTATTCTGCCTTCCATCCCAGTGATACAGACTTCTGTGCTTTCTTCTTATTCCTGTAAAGAGTTCTCTAGCTTTGGGAATCAGTGTTTACACAGACTGGTAGAGAGACAGGATTGTGCATGTGCATGTGGGGGACAAACACTGAAAGAGCCAGTCTCAGAGAACAGAGGCATAGTGCGAGGAAAAAAGGCAAAGACGTAAAATAGCAAGGGTAGTTGCTTTCATTCCTAAAGGTGTGATTCGGTTGGTAAAACTGAGGATGAGACAGAGTAAGTTGATGAAACTCATTTTATTTAAATATATTTTTAAAGGCATAGCAGTGATCAGTGAAAATGAGAGCCCAACCCTGGACAGTGTGGCTCAGTTGCTTGGGTGTCATCCCACAGGGTGAAAGGTCGCCAGCTGGATTCCCGGTCAGGGCACACGCATGGGGTGTGGGTTCGGTCCCCAGTCAGGCGAGTATGAGAGGCAACGATCGGTGTTTCTCTCATATCAATGTTTCTCCCCCTCTTTCTCCCTCACTTCCCCACTCTCTAAAGAGAAATGGATGAATGAATGAATGAATAAAATCCTTAAAAAGAAAAAAGAAGAAAACTGAGGTGTGGGAAAAGTCACTCCAAGAAAGGCAAAGAAAGTAACACGTGGGCAAGACTTATGTAAGTTAATGAAAAGGTGAGCTGGGCCAGTAATTCAGATAAAAGAATATTCAAGAAAAAAGTAGCTCAGTTGGTTAAAGCATCTAGTCTGGATACACCAAGGTTGTAGGTTTGATCCCTGCTCAAGGAATATACAAGAATCAACCAATGGGAATGGGGAGGGGCAGGTGAAGGTGGAAGAGGGAATAAGGGGGATAAATGGTAAGAAATAATAACTAAAAAAGAACCAACCAATGAATGCATGGGTAAGTGGAACAAAAAAATTGTTTCTCTGTTTTTCTCTAAAATCAATAAATTGAAAAAGAGAGAGAAAAAGAAATTCAAATTCTAAGGGTTAAATTCCAAAAGTTGACAATTGCCTGCATTTACTGATGATAAAGTGACCCTGAATTTCAGGAAAGGTTGAAATTTTTCTTGTATTATGGCTGGAATCTCTCTTATAGCATATCCTTTATGTATTGAAAATTGAATCTCAGGCTCTCAGAGGCCATCAGCTGAATTGACTCTACTGATTTGCTATGTTACTTTCACAGTTTAAAGGTTAATAGTCTCTCATAAGCATCTTTGTTCTCTTATAACCTTAGAGGTCTTGCTGGTACATGATTTTGTCCCTGTAGATACATACCATTCACTTTAAAAGTGTAAAAATGCAGAAAAATAGGACCCAGTACACACGTTTACCACCAATTTAGCAGACAACAAACAATACTGTAAGCAGTGTGTGCGCCCTGCTCTGTGGTGTATCTTAGATATCTTGGATATCTTACCTAGTCTGTCAGTACTGTCCTTCAGATTGCTAGAAGGCAGGGACTGGGTGCACTTAATTCTACATAGAGATGCAAACAGATGACAAATGAAGCTTCCCTGGTGGTGAGCTGCCAGTGTCCTCCAGGGACTAACTGCTAAACCTCGGAAACTGGGGCAGCCATCCTTTTGTCAGCAGACCTCCAGGGGCCTCATGACAGGGGAAAAGAGATGCTCATCTCCACTCCATTTTATTGGCTTTTGGCCTCTCCTTGTGTTGCTGCCAAGATGAAAGTCTTCTAAGTCCTGGCCTTTTGCCCCTGGAAAACTTACCATTCTGTAAATCACGGTCAACAGTTTAGTTCCTACCTGGGACTATCAGTCCTAGGTAAGCCAAATTACTTGTCATACCCAACATAGTGGCTCTTTCTCCTGCCTTCCTGAAACCTCCAGTAGAGCCAGTGGACAGATGAAGTGTCCATTCCACAGTTTGGTCCAATTTTCTACTTTGGTTGTACCTGTTAGAGCAGTTACCTTGGGTGTCTGTCTTCCTCCACAAGACCCGAAGTCACAGGTGGCAAACACAAGGCCCGAGGGCCAAATCCAGCCCTCCACCTTGTTTTATCCGGCAGCAGTGTTGAGCTGTCACGTAACTGTTAAGGAGCAGTTACATTTATACAGTCCTAAAATTACATTTGGCTCTTTGAAGGCAACCGTGAGGCTGACTTGGCCCCCGGTGAAAATGGGTTTGGCACCCAAGTCCCTAGAAATTCTCTCTGGCACACTCCTCAAAGAGAACCAATTTCCTAGGAGATGAGGGTCAGTGCAAGCCTGCAGAGAAAAGGCCTGACCTGGGCTTTGCCGGATGAATGGGTAGGGCATTCCTAGCAGCTCACGGAGGGGGGTGGGGCACACCTTGGACAGCTAGGGCCCTGTATTCCAAGCCTTTCCCCTACCCTTCTAATACCCCTGGAGTATTGCTCCCAGCAGCAAAAGAGTGGGATGCCTTCTAGGAGAGGTACTAAATTGCAGGCAGTAGGCCTTTTAGAGGGAGGGTAGCAATCTCCTCTCCATTACAAAAGAGATCCTCTGAAGGTTTTTTAAATACAACAAAAGAGTAGCAGGAGCAGATCTCAGGAAAATGACTTCTGAATACAAACACGTATTTCCAGTTCCCTAATGGACACACCTACCAGAAAGTCCTGCAAGTTCTCAAACTTGTTAGTGTCCCATGTTTGCACGAGATACCCCAAAACCTGCACACAGGGCATACAATTTGATATTTTGACACATACATACACCCCACAAATTATCACGATCAAAATTAAGAACATTTCTATCACCCCCAAAGTTTCCTTGTACTTCTTTGTAATCCACCCTCCTTACTACCACCCCCACCACCAGTCTGTCATGGTAGACACTAACATGTTTCCCCCCAAACTGGGCCAATCAGATTCTTTCTCCAGGGAATCTGGATCTGGAAAGGACATAGGGGCACATGTTGCCTGAAGCCAAGTCTCCCAATGACAGCTGCCACACATTCCTGCTACAGACATCCGTGGGCTGGTTCTTGTCCTTTCTGCAGCCTGGCTGTTCTTTCAGTTCTGTGAACTGCCTAATATCCTTCAACGTGTGCTTTATTGCTTACTTGTGTCAGTTTGTCACCTTCAGAGAACCCACATACAACGCACTTCCTCCTGTAGTCACCACTTCAGGGAACGGCACCATCAAATTCTAGTCTCTCAAGCCTAACCTAGACTAACTCCCTAAACCTTGAGTCATCGTGTGTCCCTAACACATTGAGAAACCCTGCCTATTCTTCTCCAGGCTCAATGTTCTGTCTCTATAAAGTCCTCACTTTTTCTACTCATCATCGTTTCTCCAGTACCTAGTGCAGTGCTTGGCTCAGAGCAGGTACTCAATAAATGCTTGCTGAATGACCGAAAAGGTAACATCTATCACCCTTAGAAACAAAAGCAGCCCTGGCTGGTTTGCGGCAGTGGACTGAGTGCTGGCCAGTGAATCAAAAGGCCACTGGTTCAATTCCCAGTCAGGGCACGTGCCTGGGTTGTGAGCCAGGTCTTCAGTTGGGGGCGTGGCACAATGTTTCTCTCCCTCTTTCTTCCTCCCTTCCCCCTCTCTAAAAATAAACAAAACCTTAAACAAAAACTTTCATTAGTGACATAAAAAAAGGCAAAGATGGAGGAATGAGTGTTTGCATGTGTACGTGTTTATCAGGGTGGCAGGATTTACGAAGTTAGTTTTTAATGTTTTTCACAGAAGCAAATGATAGAACTTGAATCCAGTACTTGATTCCCAACTCCATGCCATTTCCGTAATATTACTATACTTTCTATCCTTTCCCTTCACTTGGAGTTCCATGTCTTCTCCCATCCTGCTCATAGCCTTACTTACACCAAGTACCAGATTATAAACACTAGACGTAGCTCTAAAGTGTAACCGCTTTCCAAGGGTATTTGCTTATTAACTATAGGGGGCGGGGGTGGTACAGGACTTAGACTGGGGAGCCTGTGGCCCCTGGCATCACCAAAGCATATGGCCAGGTTTCAGGTGAGAAGGAGGTCAGGGACGGGACTAAGGCTTTCCGGCCTCGGGGCAGAACCAGTTTCCTTGAGCAAGTGGAGGACACTGTTGGGCTGGGACAGCCTCCGTGTCAGACAAAGCATCTACACGTAGAATACTTTAACAATCTGAAAAGATGTTCCTTTGACAGTAAGTCTTGCAAAATGGGCAGTAAATCAAAGATTTGTTTCCTTTTCCCTGAGTATGTGTGGTTACATGTTTGTCTATAGATGCTTTTGTTTGTTGTAGTCATTGTAGCCCCACTTTAATTAATATGTAAAGTCTTAATTGTTCTAACAATGCCAAAATCTGAATTAAATATTCCCTGAGCCTGACGATCTCTTCTCGCAGGCCTGCCTCCCTCCCTCACCTAATTCTGCTCCTCAGCCTCCATTAATGTGACTAGGTCTTTAGACACCATCAGCACCCATACGGCTCGAGAATCTAGAAATGACCGTTGAATCTTAAGTCCCTCTGACTTATTTATATGCCCTGTAGCTGAGGAGTTTCTCTGGGAGGTGTAAGTGTGGGCAGGTCTTGGCAGTTCCTCTTCAGAGCTGTTCACTTTGAATTGTAGATACCTGGAAAGAAAACACGATTGCGTTAGATACTCACCTGCCCTCCCACCAACCACTCAAGAAGGGCAGAAACTCAAAGTGCTCCTGTTGAACTACACAGCATGTTGTGCACAGCCAAGGGACGTGACACCGGCTGTTGGGATTATTGTCAAGACTTGTTACACATATTGTTCATGACATCCTCCGCTGTCTCTTCATGAGGATTCGCAGGAGGGATTTCCTTCTCATCTTAGTATTGGAACAGTTGTTCTCTGAAGGAATGGCATCATGGGCTGGGTGAAGTGATCAGATTTTTCTCTTCTTGGATGTTTAGAAAGTCTGGAGCCAATTTCATGATCCATCCTTAGTAAGTTTACTTTATCGAATGTATTCTTGTAGTCACCTAATTCAAAGCTCCATTTTGTGTCCCTGTCACTAACACACTCCTGAGTGATTTTGCTGTGTGCGTACTCAATATGTACATTTACCTTTTTGTATGCCTTCTGTAGATCTTAACTCCCTTTTGAAATAAGCTCAGATATAACTAAATAAGTACTTAGGAGACAGGGCCATTGTGAGAGTTCAAGAGTTTCAAGGCCAAATGTTGGGAAATGGGCACCAAAAAACAGAGTCCCAGTTTACTCTTGGTTGCCCGGGCTCCAGCCTGCTTGACTCTGCCCTGAGGATACTGTTCACTGCTGAGTTCCCCTCAGAGCCCCCAGGGCAGATTCCGGTCTGTAGCCAAACCTCTGTTCATTCCCAGTGACCAATCTTACCACCCATCCTATCCTGGTCTCTGTGTATCTGGCTTCCTTACCTCTTCTTGAGGCTCAGGCGCTGTGACATTGCTGTCTTCTGGGACTGCAGAGACATGAAGCTGGAGACCTGGGCTCTACAAAAAGAAGATTTCTCCCAGTGAGAGGTGGCTCAGCCTCCCCAGCCTCTCCACTTAGAAGGGTTTTCTGTGCCTTACACGACAGGGCCACAGACAACACTGTCATTTCATTCCTGTCATCCTCTTTCACAGGCCGAGAAACCAAGACTCAGAGGGTGAAATGACTTGCTGGGACAGGTGGCCAGGTCTCTGGGCTCCAGAGACGCTTCCGTGATCAGACACCACGTGATGTGTGACATGCATCTGTGTGTCTGTCTCTGTGGGAGTCTGTGAGGGCGTAACCACCGTCTTAAGAACACCACTTCTAGACTGACCTCCTCAACAACACACTGCAGCTCTCACACTTAGAGATGAGCCTAACCTGTGGCGGTTAGGAGGCAAGTGGGATGAATGATGGTTTCTTTGGGAAAAGTTCTAGGTTCTGCGATAGGAACTCAAGTGTGGGAAGCCCTGTCAAGGAGCTGCTAAGCCAGGGGATGCCCTTGGCACTCTACAACTTAGAATGAATTTACTTTTTAATTGAAGTTTAATTCACACACTATAAAATTCACCCCTTTAAAGTAGAACCAAATTCTATCAATGTGACAGATGCTTGAAATTCTCTGATTTTTCCTTTAAGGAAATTTTCCTTCTTACTATCTCCTCTTATTCCAAGCCATACATTACCTCAAAGGTAATACCACCTCCCAGAAAGTTACCATTCTCTCAGGTAATTCAAATGCTAAGTGAGAACAAATTTTCTCACAGTGATCTTTTTATTTACCCATTTTATATGTGATAAGTCCATAATTCTGCTTGAGAAAAAATATGATTTATGATGCATCTACAAGGGAAGTGAATGGATCTTGAAGGACAGGCTTCGGAAGCCTGAGGACCCTGATAGGCTAGGATCTAAGATGCTCTAGTTGCTTAATTCCATGGGAAAAATATATCTCCTTAGCTGATGACCAAGGCAATGCCACAGGAGAGGCCAGAGGTAAAAACCACAATAAATCTCAAATATAAGGAGGTGGCCTCAGGGGAAAGGAGGGCAGTGTTACTAGCCTGTTCCTCAAAACAGTCAGACAGCATCTTGGCTCTCCATAATGTCCCCTTCAATAAGATTACTCCCAGAATAAAAATTTGTTTTATTATTCACCAGAGCCAAACAGAAGGTGATTTGGTTGCTGTCTCCACACTAAAGTCATATGTTCCAAAGTCAAACTTAAACTAACTTTGGATTGTTCATACTGTAGAGTTACCCTTTTCAGTACAGAAAGGTCAGAAGTGGCTACACTTGCCTCAAAATCCCACCTCTACCATGTGCTTACTCACCAGCCACATGCCCACATCTCTCTCAATGAGCATGGTTACCTCAGACTAGAAACCAGCCAAGGGAAAGTTTTGTATATTGCTCTGTTAGGACCTCCAGTACATCCTGTGAGTCAAGTCTTAGGGCATAGTGTCCACTTAGATTTTAGTACCTCGGGGGACTCAGCTGAGATAAGCTTATTGTTCTCGTCCTCGTCTTCCATCTTACTTGCCTTGTCAGACTCTGAAAAACCCTGTGGGTAAAAGAGGACAATGTAGAAGGAAGTTCTGCACCTTTACACCCTGGATGCCTTTGTCCGTGTTGACTCCTCTCAGATGGCAAAAGGCACCCAAGGTGGTGGGAGCCGTCAGTTAGGCACAGGCAGGAGTAGGGTGCTATGATCTGCAGGTGCCAGACATCTCAATCTCCCAGATACCTGCTTGGCTCGTGCCCCAGCCTCCTTCATTGCTCTAAAGTCACCTTCTCTGCCACTCTGTTTAAAATCGCAATTCAGCCCCCACTCCCTGTGTCTTCCCCTACTTAATTTTTCTCCATCTTTTATCGCCACTAATTGTAATTTTACTTGTTTATTCTGTTTTGTGTTTATCTTCTCCCCTCCCCCATTAGGGTGTTAGATGCAGAGAATTTTGGGTTTTGTTCACTCTACTACCCCACCTCCTAGGAAAGTGCCTGGTACGTAGTAAGGGCTCAATAAGTAATTGTGGAATAAATGAATGAATGACTCTTGGTACCATCTAGTCAGATGCCTCACCAAAACCCTCTCAACAATGCACCTGAAAGATGTTCGTATGTCTTAGCTTTTAGAATTAAGGAAGGAGAACTATTTGTCAATGTGGTCCACCCCATTTTGGTTTTTAGAAGCCCCTTGTATCCCCTTTCCCCTATATTTAAAAAATATTATTCCATATCATTTTTAACAGAGCCAGTTACTAAAAGTTCTCCTTGTATTGATCAAAAATGTACTTAAAAAAATCTTTACACATAGGGCCTCCTAGTTCTGCCCCTGGGAATCTCATAGAACAAGTCAAATCGCTTTGATATCCTTTCCATATAATGTAAATGGAATATGACTTTTCAGATCTTTCACAGAACTGGTTGCTCTCTGAGGGTCTGTGTTTCCGTTTTAACACAATTCTTGTCTCATCCATATCCTCATCTTTCAAAAGACCATCTCCTTCACTTTCCTTCCTCTGTGAGTTCCTTCTTCCGGGTCTTTCTTATCAAAGAAATAATACTTTGGAGATCTGCTAATGCCATTTTGGTTGAGGTCTATTTACTGTAGCTACAAGTAGGGCAAACTGAAGTCAGACCCCCTTCCCAACCCCCACCCCCCTTTTTAAAAAGGTAAAGCTCAGGATGCCAGTTGTTGATTCCCTATATTGGAACTCCCAGGACTTGGAGCAAAAAAAGAAAATTAGTAGAAATCTTCTCATAAAAATATTGGAGATAAGCCCCTCACAGAAGTCAATTAATTATCTTAAGAGTCAAGTCACTAAATTAGTTGCTCTAAAGATGTGAAATAATCCCCAGAACCAGAAAATGGTGATCAAGAGGATCTTTGAGACTATAATATAATGACATAAAGTCCACTCGACTGTGGGACAACCTGGCTGTAGTAAAGATGATCTGAATGGAGGTTATATAGGAATAGACTCAATCAGATGCACTCTCACCTGAGGGATCATCGCGGTGGGGGAAGTACAAAGTTCTGGGTTTGGGTGGTCGATGTTTTCCTTTTCTCCATCCTCAGGAGTTCTTGTTGGCTTCTCTGGTGGCTGTGGATCGAGAGAAACCTCCAAAGAGGCCCTAGGACTAGGACTTGGTGTCCCAGACCTCAAGGAGGCCCTGGAGCTGGTGGGTGAACCCTGCTCGGAGGCTGTGGGACTGGAGGGTGTGTTCCCTGTGGAGGTCCTGGGGCTGGGAGCAGCTTTGGGGGGAGGAGGCCTAGTAGGGGGTGCTGAGGTCCTCTGGACAGGGGCTCTCTTCTTCGACTGCTCAGACCCTTCACTCGAGGTTCGGGTTCGGAGGACAACTTCCGGGACAGGTGAAGTCTGCTCTGAAGGGGTTGGGGCCGTGCCTGGGGATGGAGCTGGGGACCCAGGGGGAACTTCCTCCTGGGACTCCACACCCTCAGTGGTGGAAGAGGGCTGGGCCTGGGTGGGGCCATTGCAGGCTGGCAGAGGCTCTTCCCCCTCAGAGGAGCTTGTTTCAGCCTCTTTCTCCTCTATTTCCTTGTCTGGTAAGGGCTCTTCTTTAATCTCAATGTTGTCTTCTTCCTGGGCTGTATCGGATGCTAGCTCTTCTTCACTTGCTGAGGTGGAGTCCTTCTCACTCGTCAAGGGAAGTGCAGAGGGACTGGTAGGTGAGGTAAGAGGGCTGGAGACTGCAGATGTTCGAACTGGGGAAGAGATGACTAAAGAGCGTCTGCTGCTGCTAAAAAATAAAGGACATTCACATTCAGAAGAGCTAAAAACTGGAAGTTTTACTGAGTATTTTTAAATACCTCCAAACGATGCATGCCATAGAATAATAGAACAGAATAATAAAAAAATAAAGTACTTTAAAATGATACTAGAAAGTTTGTATAATTTGCAACAATGCTTACATTATAAAGTGAAGTGAAAAATGACTGTATCACAACCACGATTATTTAAAAATATATAAAGATATTTCCAGTCTCTACTGGAAAGTACTAGCAACATACTAACTAGCAACATACTAGCAACATACTAATTTTCTCCAGAGAAAATACTCCTGGGTGACATACAATTGATCTTCATGGATTCTGCATCTGCAAACTCATCAACCCCCTAAAATTTACTTGTAACCCCAAATCAATACTTGTGATGCTTTCATGGTCATTTGGGGACACGTGCAAGTTGTAAAACATCAGTGCCTGACAGCACTTTCTCAGCTGAGGTCTCAGCAGGAAAACTTCCACCCCCTTGTTGCAGCTCTCACACCGTGAATGTGTCCCTTGGCCATGGTGTCTACATTGCTGTGCTTCTCCTTAGTGTTTCTGCTGTTTAAAGTGGCATCCGAGTGAGGCAATATAGTGCTAAGAGCAACAAGACTGCGATGAGCCTTATAGGGAAAATGTGTATGTTATGTGAGTTTTATCCAGGCAGGAGTGATATAGTGCTGGAGGCTGTGAGTTCAGTATTAACGAATCAACAATATATACTAAATAAGGAGTCTCTAAGCAGAAACACTCAGAACACAAGCTTATGTCTGAACAGGTGATGACAATGTTGGGACCAGGGGCTTGCAGGAACCTAACCCTGAGTTTTCCCTGGCAGCAGTGGTTCGGTATTTACCAATGCAGTGTTGGAGTTGATTTGATAGAACAAAACTACCATGGATAACAAAAACTGACTGTAACATTATGAAGTATGTTGGATACAGTGCCAAGTGCTTCTATAGCCAGTATCAGCTTAATGCCTCGCCTCTGTAAGTGCCTCCCATGAACTATCCACCAACTTATTGAACCACCCCAAAATATCTGCTTGACAGGTACCAACTATATGTTGTGTCCTGGGCACCAGAATGGGAGATATGGATAGGAAGGGAAAGATGTAGAAAAAAGTCCCTTCTAAGGGAGTTTCTGACATGACATTAAGCTGAGTGATACAAGGTTCTTTCCAGTACTAGAATTCTAGAGTTCAATAGGTTTAGAAGGCCAGGGACACAGCAAGTACACACCAGATTTCCCTACATGGTTCTGAGACACCTTGATGTAAGTAATGGTAGGTTTCAGATGAACGGACAATTAGAGAGAACTACGGTGTTCAATACTGAGAAGAGGGGAGAGTTTTTGGAGCAAAGTAGGAAGTCTACTTTGGCTATTTAGTGGTTGTTTTTAATAGTCTGTAACTAATTGCTAAATGAATAGTATGAGCAACAGATGTGAGCCCTATTCTTCCTTCAAGTCCCAAGCTCAGTCTTACCACTGCCTTGAAGCCTCCCCAGACCATCTGCACACTGGCAATTACCTACCTCCCTGGGATTCCTACTGGGCTCATTAGGCTCTGCAGTCTCAGGCACTATGTATGTGCAAGTTCATATTGCTCCTTGTCTCCTTGTGCACATTTTCTATCCTTTCAAGTCTTTGTAAATCACTTCAGGGAAAGGACAAATCTCCTATCTTTGGCGTCCTAATGTTTGGCATAAAATCTTGCACATAGAAGGAACTTAGTAAAACTTCCTGAATAAAGGCTTCAGAATAAGAAAGCAATCACATTCTGAGGGACCGGTGAATTACTTACACTTACCAGCATAAAGAATGCATGAGGGCAATAGACACCACAAAAAAAAAAAGTGGAAAATCAATGCATAACAGATTGAAAAAGGGTTTTGCAATGAATATCATTAGATAATTAATATCTAGAATATACAAAACCCCCAAAACTTCATATAAATAATTTTTTAAAAGAATAAACAATCCAAATGAAAAATGTGAAAAAAGGATAAACAAGAGAGTTACAAAATAGGAATCTTAACTTGCTAATAACAAGAAAAGATATTAAAGCTCACTAGCAATTGTGGAGATGTGAATTAAAATTGCAAAAAACTCTATTTCATACCCATTAGCTTGAAAATTAAGAAATCTAACATCACATGTAGCAAGAATATGGAGCAAGGGGGACTTTCATTTACTGTCGACGGGCTGTAAACTGAAACAGTCACTCTGAAGAACACTTTGGTAATGGCAACATCTTGTAAGGCCAAAGGAGCCCAGATGCACGGATCTGTGACTCAGCAGTGCCACTCCCTGCACACACCCTATGGACACTCTTGATAATATTCACAAGGAGAAAGGTAAAATGTGTTCAATGTAATATTATTTGTAATAGCAAAAACTGGAAAACAACCAAAATGTCCATTAGCAGGAGAGCAGATGAATAAATTGTGAACTAGCCATACATAACAGTATGGAAAGAAAAGGTCAGAGCTAGCAACACAAAGCCACAAGAAAGAATAAACCTCATAAACAATACTAAGAGAACAAAAGAAGTTGCAAAAGAATACATACAGTATAGTTATACTTATATAACATTTAAAAACCCATGAAACAATGTTTTCTGTGTGTATACATGTATATAGTAACAGCAGAAAGACATGCACGTGCATGGGGATACTGAATTTCAGGTAGTGACTGCCTGTAGTGGAAAGTGAGTGGGGAAGGGATACTAGGAGCTTCAGTTATATATATATAATATAGTCGTTTTCTTAAATTTGGTGGTAGGTGTATGGCTATCTATTGTATGATTCTTTATACCTTTGGTTGTAGCTGAAATGTTTCATAAAGGGTAAGGTTTATACAGAGGCGCAACAACAAATGACATCATGCATGTAAATAGGAAGGAAAGGCCAGGATCTGGGCCCGGGGATCAGAGTCTGGAACACGTCTGCCCACAGGGCGAGGGAACCAGGGAAGAGTCTCCGGAGTTGCTCACCTTGACAGTCCCTTCACCACAAAGACTTTGTTGGAATGTTGCTTCTCCAGTTTGCTCATCACCTCGTAGAGATTGTGGTTCAGCTAGAGCCAGCAAGGGAGAAGGGGATGCTTACTCAGACGGAGCTTGAGGCTGACATATTCCTTCCCTACGCTCAGACAGTGAGCCAATCGAAAACCTCCCCACCCTTAACTATAAAGTCATCCCCATCTCTTTTGCACTAAGTGTCCAGGGTCCTGTCCCACCATCCCTTCTCCCTTGACTTCCTTCTTAAGTTCTGCCTCTTCCATCAGACTGGCAGTGTTCTTAACGGGGTCCTTGATGTTTGATTTGAGGTTCTAGCTTCTCTCAGGTGATCCCAGGAATGAAAAATCATTGTATTATAACTAGGCAAATCATAATTTAGCCAAAGTAACTGTGGAGAGGAACATGTCAGGGTGTGGATGTGAATATATAATAATGGCCAAGAGTCTTGGAATCTCAGGACTAGAAAAAACCCCATGAGATCATGTTCTGTTGGCTGCCTGTCACTGAACAGGAGTGGCCCTATTCAAAACCAACTAACTACCAGAGAAACTGACTTGTGTTTAATTTAAACACTGCCCTCTCTGCTCCATAGCAACCAAAGATAGAGGTCTCACAACTTGGTTCCCCACTTTAGTGATTCTTTCCATAGGCCTAACCCCCTTTATTCATCTGAAGTTCAAGTTTGGATGCTATTATTCAGTTGTTAATGGTGATGGAAAGGGTCCTCTGATATATACATTTATGCTTTAATATGGTCAACACAGTAAATCAAGTGCTATTATTTTATCATGAGAAAAAGGTAAAAATCTGTGGTGCTGACTTGGATACTTAATGAGATTATGTAAATGAGGACTACTTCCATAATGACCATAAAAACCCACTGAGGGGTCTAAATTGACCAGCTGTGCCTTACCTTGCTCATTTCCCTGTAGAAGACATCCTTCAAGTTGGAAATGTTTTGAAAGATGGTCACATAACAGCCAATACGACTATCAGAAGGCAAAACAACAAACATATGGGTAAGGGTAGGTAAAGGAAGTCTTTGTTTGAAAACACAAGGTAGGAGCTTTCGTCAAAGCCAGCCACCACAGGGATCCTCAGAGAAAGGCACCCCACACCCTAAGACTCAGGATGTTCTGGGACCTGCACTTATCAGGGCCAGCCCAGGAGCACACTTGACTCTCAGGAGGGGAAGGTCAGAGGAGGCATGCAGCCCATGACACCAAAATACAATATCACAGACCTCTAGCTGCACAAAGTTATCTGATTCAGGCTCTTTAGATACTGAAGCAGACATAAAAGTGCTCTGAAGAATTTTTAAAGTGCTATTTAAATATAAGGCCATAAAGAAGGAAAATGTGTTTTTTGCAAATTAAAAAAAAAATATAAAGCTATGCAATTATAATTATTGCAATAATTAATTATTCTTTCTCATTATGCAATATTGGACTTCTGTGAAGCTGTATGTACACTAATGGGATTCTACTAGAAATGAATTGGGAAAATTTACATTTTGAGAAACTATTAAATTTCAATTGTATTTAAATTGAGTCATACAATGTTTTAGAATATATGTAGTTACTAAAAAGGCTCCATAATATGTGGACTAATATTAAGTGACAATATGAAATACACTGGCCACAACTGCATTAAAGCATATCTTATGCCGTGAAAAAAAAAAACCAACAACATAGGATTTGTATAGAATTTCTGCTCAGATTCCTTTTCCAATGTAAAAAAGTTATACCTAAAACACTTTTTCTGCTGTGAAGCAGACATCTTCATTAATGGAAATAATCATCCCACAATTTAATCTATGTAAATCTGGATGGTCACAAACCAAGGTTGCTTTAAACAATACGCCCTTGTGGCGTGAACCAGATACTCGTGGTAAGCCTGATGACAGCAATTTACTTGCCAAGATCTCTGCTATCCAAGGAGCACCTTGTTTTTAAACCCAGAAAAGCTGGCAGGGCAAGGATGGTTATCTCTGTACTGCAGATGAAGAAACCAGGGTCCAGAGAGATACCGAGGCTTGCCTAACATTACACAGCAGGTTAGCAGCTGGGCTGAGGCTACATCACTCTTAGACCGGGATGGTTTTTTTCATGAGATGGCATGTTTGGGCTGCTGGCTGCCTGGGCCTCCGGTGGCCCAGGAGCCCAGCACTTTCCTGGACTCAATCATTACCTATTATAAAGAACGGGTAGCTCCTCTAGTAGTTCCTGGTTCAGATCTTCGAACACGAGCTGGGCTTTGTTGAATTCTTCCTCTGCCTACGTGGTAAAAGAGACAACTATTCCTCTCAATCCCCAACCCCAGGATAGAACCTACTTCTTTCATCCTCTGCATTTTTTTTCAGGGACTAGGCTTACTCGGAACCAGGGCTCTCCTCCCTCAGACCCATGCCCTCCCCAGCCTTGAGTTTCTGGCTCTCTGTAAAGCACTGGTGTCAGAGGAAACAGGATTTCCTTCAGGACTTTGGATGTTAAATTCATCACTTCCTAAACCAAGTGTGGTCCAGCCACCTGCCACCATTGTGGGGAGAGAGAGGGCAGGAAGATTTTATCAGGATTTTTTTTTTGTACCTTGGCAATCTTGGCCTCATCCTTCTTCTTGGCATTCTGCACTGCCTCCAGGTGGTGTCGGGCACTGTCGTAGTCCACGAGTTTCCGACCCCGCTTGGCAATTCTTTCCTAACCCAGAGTCATGAGAAAGGGCCCTGATACTCTTCAGTGGCCAGGCGGTCAGCAACAGAGTATCAAACAGAGAGGCAAGATTCCTGGGTCCTACCGTCAAATTTCATGTTCTACTGGGGTTTTGTGCCCAAGGGATCTCTCTCACTATCTGGAAAGAACGGGGATTCTCAGGGAGAGAGAGAATAAAGGGCAATTCGACAAAGCACTTGTAAGCTTGCCATTAAATATTAATATTTGCTATGAACTCGCTAAAACTATTTTAGCCTCTAGGATAAACGGTCTTGAGAATCCTATGAAACTGAAAGGTAGAGGAGTTTGGGGTCTTACTCCTAACACTGCCACTTCCTAGCCTTGTGACCTAGGGCAGGGTCCATCTCTTCTGAAGCCTCAGTAGCCTCACCTGTCTTTTGGTATTATTTTACAGATCCAATGCTGAATATACAGTGCTTTGAAAATCCTAAAGCACCACAAAAACATTACAAGCACTGAGAGAAAGTCTACTCAATCTCATCCAAACTACAAATTATACCAGGGAGAAGTAAACTATGTTATTGACCCCCATCTCATTCTTTCAATCACTGAATTTGAAAGGATCTTGGCAATTATCTGGTCCAATGTCCTATGCAATACATGAACCTTCTGTACAACAGCCAAAATAAGAAGTAGTTTGAGTGTGGCTCAGGTGGTTGGAGCGTAGTCCCATAGACCAAAAGGTTGTGTGTTCGATCCCCAGTCAAGGCACATACCAGAAGGCAACCAACCAATCAGTGTTTCTCTCTCTCCCACTTCCTCTCCCTCTAAAATCAATAAACATCTTTTAAAAAAGTGGTATGACTTCTGTTTGAACACAGAATAGAGAACCCACTATCTTATGAAATAAATGAATTCTAATTCCGCTTTCTGGAACTGTTTAGAACAGGTTCAGTTCCTCTTTAGCCTACCAGACTTTCAAGTATTTGAAGATAACTATTTCAACTCCTTCCGCTTCTCTACATAAACCTCTTCTGGTCCCATCAGCTGTTTCAAACAACTAAAAGGGATGCTCTGGCCTGGATCTAATTCAAAACCAGCCCAAATCTAGTTCACTGAAATCTTAAGTCTAAACATAACCTTCATACTACCTCTAATCCTTCACCCTAACCTCCTGTCTAACTAACCCTCAACGTTAACCCTTCTCCTAACCTACTCAACTTCATTCCTAACCGGGGGTCCTAACCCTACTTACAAGTTTAACCCAGTATGGTCTCTAACTTCATGGGCCACTCATAATCCATCCTTGATTCTGTAAATCGGGTGAGTACCTTTATTTCTCCAAACTGGGCGACATAGTTTTCCATGGTCCTCAAAGCCTGGTCAGCTAGTTTCTCTTCATAGTCTTCCCATAGGAGGTCGTTATTCTGTGGGGCAGAGGTGAAGGGGAGTGGTGAGGGCCCCACCGCTCAACACCTGCATACCAGGGAAACACCCAAAGTCTTCCTGCAATAGCTTCCTTTTTTGAGCACCGGGAAGAATCAGATGAAGAAACAGCCCTTCCCCAAGGAATTGCCCTACAAGTGATTGCGCATACATTCAGGGATTAAGAACAGGAACAGATGGTCAGAGTCTTGGATTCTAGTGCGTGAAAGATAGGGAAGTTTGGAAGTAAATAACAGCATGAGTTAGTTTTCAAAAACAACCAGTCAGATTTTATGTACGTAAAACACCTGTAAGGTTTTAAAAAGGGGAAGAAGGTCAAAAACAGAGTAGTCCACAGATTAGGGAAAACCTGTTTTTACCTTAGAGTTGCAGCATTTTCCTGTCACCTGTGACTGGGATACACAAACGAGCAATGTGAACTGGCTGCTTTGCTGTCTGTCTGCTTGGATGGAGAAGCTAAGGTGAAACTGAAATGAGGGCAGGGGGGAGTTGTGAAGAGTTCTAAGGCCCAGAACACTCTTACCCCTACGATGGTCTTCAGCTCCTCATGACCGTCCCACTCGCTGCTGTAGATCTCCTGCAGCGTTTGTGACACTCTCTTTGAACTTTCATGTATCACTGGAAGGAGAGAACTCCATAAAGTTTCCCGAAAGAATAGTCTCATATAATCATATGGGCGACAGGCAAATAAGTAGGTTCAATTCATAAGGACAAACTCAGAAGCTCTGGGTTATTGGTGAGGGAAGCTGGATGGAGCTGGGATGGGACTCTTCCTTGGCCCACAAAACTCCAGGAGTCAGGGGCAGGCATGTGATAAAAACCCTTAGTATGGCTGATTTTTATTTCCATCCCCAGAGCTCCTACAAGCTGCACAAACACCCTCTGGGTTTTCTCCTGTGTTGCAATACCCACCTTTGACTGCACTAAGGAAGTTCTTCAGGTCCTTGTATAGTTTGAGGCCCTCTGCCTGAAAGGGAGAAATGCCTTTGGTGACTAAAGAGATATAATTAGAAAGATGCTCCGGAGGTCAAAGTATGAAAGTAGCTTAAAAGCAGAAGTCAGTCTTGGATTTTCTCCAAACATTTGCAAATGTTTCAAATTAGCCTTTACTGTTTTACCGAGAAGTTGTAGGTTGTCTCTTTGGGGCAATTTGTAAGTTGGGAGATTGCTCCCACTGCATCGGCATGTCTTCCTTCCTGTTCCTCCTTCCGGAGAACCAGAGCCTATACCAAAGTGTCTCTGCTGAAATGTAATGATCCTCTGGCTTCTGCCTTCCTCTCTGGGGAAACTGCTCCCATCTTCTGTAGACACCGGGCACTCCTCCTTCCCTGCTCCCTCACACAGGCCATTCTCCTCCCCTAACGTCCTCTCTGCCTGGCCCCGCGCTACCCTTCCTTCCGTCAGCCACTGCTTTACACTTCTCTCCTCACCACCGACTCTCCTGCTGTTCTACTCCAGTGTCCTCACCTACAGTTCTATCTATCTTCCTGATTCTAGCTTCACTCCTGGGTCTGAATTCTCATTTTTTAATGCTAGGACTCCCAAGCACAGATTACGTCTCCTCCCTCTGAAACAGAAAAAGGGAGGAAGGAGAGGAAGGTCTCATTTATATTCTGCAGCTTACATCTCAGCCCAATAAATGAGCCACTTTTGTTATAACTCTGACAAACGTTCATTTAGCCTCGGCTTCTTGAAGACCTCCAACCACCAGAAACTCATGACCTCTTATTGAGGCTGCACTTCATTTTCTAATAGTTCTATCAGAACTTTTTCCCACTGGCCTTGGATTGGCCTCCTGGACTCAGAGTAGATCTAATTTCCCATCACACGTTTGAAGACATCTTTCACATGCCCTATACCAAGTCTTTTTCACAGGCTTCCTCGGTTGTTCTGTAGGCTGTTGTTTAAAGCCCCTTTCCCTTCTAGTCTCTTTCCTCTGTGTGAACCCCCACCTCTAGGAGTTGGATGAGAGGGAAGTTTGAGGCCAGGCCATTGACATTTTAGAGCCTGACTTCAGGAGTGTGGGACTGGACTGAAAGGGAGGCCAACTTCAAGGGCCAGGTTGTGGGTCTGCACAGTGATCCTCCTCTCAGTTCAGATGATGAAGTACCTGAAATAAGATATACTGTGTTCATTTGTTTTATTTGCTTGCGTTCATTACCAGATAGGCTATTGAGCATATCGAAAGTATAAAAAAATTATAGGAGAAAACCTGAAAACTTAGTAAATTCTACCCAGCAACTTAAATTTTTTATTTGTGGAAATCTTTGAGAAAACGATCATTACTATTTAATTTTAGCAGCAGAAAATCCAGGTCTGCTCAATCAAATAAAGAAAACTGGACTAAATATTTCATCTATCTTCTTGCCTCCAGAGCTCTCCTCTGAGCTGGTCCAAACTTCTGGCCGTACTTCAGGTTAAAAGTCCTTTTCTAGGGGCTGAATTCCAGGGCTCAAGGGACATTAAAACAGAGATAATCTCAAATTAATCTAAGGCACTGTCAGAGAGGGGGAGGAGCTGGGATTGTGTAGTGTGTCACAGCAAATGAGAATCAAGACAGTATCCGAGAAGCAACCAGGGAAGAGTCAGATGCCACAGAGAGGATAGAAGGCAGGAAGAATCGGTAAAAGTCACAGGACTTGGTAACTGGAGGTCACTGTTGACCGTGAGAAAGTGTTTTCGGTAGCATGACAGAGAAAAATCCAGCCAGTTAAAAAAAACTCAGAACCACTCAGCATTCACCAGAACGGGTATCTCACTTCCTCCTTGCTTTTTCACTAACAGAAAAAAAGTTTAAATAGTCTAAGATGTTAAATGTACATTAATATCTTTTAAACATGACTATGGTATGTAGCTATAAGTGTGAGGGTTTTGAAAATGTGATAAGCAAAGTTTTAAAGAGTTTTGAAAGAGGTTTAGGGATTATAGAAATTAACAAAGATCTCAATTTCTTTTTTGAAGGAAAACAACTCAGACACAACTTTTTACTCCACCATGAAGATTTAGTATCAAAAATACATATCTGAGGAACAAAAACTGTGAAACTATCTTATATAAGTTCTACAAATACAATTCTCAAATTAAAAAAAATTTAAACATGTATTTCATTTATTGATTGATTGATTTTTAGAGAGGGGAAGGGAGGGAGAAAGAGAGGGAAAGAAGCACCAATGAGTGATTGCCTCTTGAGTACCCCCTTCTGGGGACCTGGCCTGCAACCCAGGCATGTGTCCTGACTGGGAACTGAACTGGTGGCCCTTTGGTTCACAGGCCGGCACTCAGTCAACTGAGCCACACCAGCCAGGGCAAAATTCTCAATTTTTATTCCATTAGATATTACATGGCCTGAAAAAAACAGACTAATAATCAAGGCTACCATGTATGATTGTGCAGGTCGTATGTATACTGTTCAAAACTAGGGGCTATTCTTTGTACGATAGTCCACAACATGTGAACACCTTCCGCCCTCCACTACATCTCACAGAAGTCCAAATCCATTTCTGTGTTTTAGAATCAAGCCTCCTGGTCAAACTTCTTCCTTTATGCTTTCGTTCTTCCCTCTGAGGAGGTGAAGTGGTACTAGTGGGACATGGGTTGGCAGATCAGCCCTGGGTATCATTTTATTTCTCTGACCTGTCTGTCTTCCCTGAAATGTCTCCAGGATGAATCACCCCAGAACATTTCTTATTTCCTGACAGAGACAACTCTCAGTGTTCAGTTTCCACTTGTCTGGGAGTCAAACACTTGTCTCTGCCACCAACTAGCAAGTTGATCCTCTCCTTTGGCTGCAGTTTCCTCATCTATAAATGCTGCGTAAGGCGATTTTGAGCTCTAAATCTTTGTATCACTTCTGCTTTCTGAAGCCTTGTCAAATTCTTGGCAGCACTATTAGGAGTCTGAGTCTGTCTCTCCCATCCCTTATACAAAGAGTCTCAGCCCTCAGTTAATGAACCACTCGCTCTGGAAGCTTCTCCTAAGCTCTCAGGCAGATAGATAGAGCTAGCCGTCCGGACAGACTCAGGTAATGAGGATGAAGAAGGTCCTCGCCCTGGGTTTCCCTACTTGCTGGAGAAAAACAGACTCCCCGAGAAACCCAAACCTTCAGCAGAACAAGTAAAGGGCATGACTGGCTTAAGCAAGGGCTGGAAGAGTTTGATATGAGGGAGGCCCAGAAGGGAGAGATGAAGCTGGACAGTTAGATGTGATTTTAAAGGCAATGATCTGGAACCAGCTGTCACTACCAGAAAGAGTAAAATGCTACTTAAGAAAAAGAATTCTTCCTACATAATATGTTTTGGAGAGAGGGAAAGAGGGAAGCAAGCAGTGCTCTCAAAGATAAATTATCTATGGAAATTTGATTAGGAACCTAGGCAGGTACAAGGCCTTGAAATCAGGCTGGGACATTTGGGAGTGATATTTATTTATTAACTAACAAAAAATTTACCTACAAGTTGATTGTGGGTAAGGAACAGGGCACATGACCAAGCGGTCCAGCCTCTGGAATACTTAACTTTGCATCTCTGGCCCTCTCCTTTTTCCTCCTGTTTGTCTGAGCCACCCCAGCTCCAGCCTCAGACCTGACTGTATCATCTATGGCTGTCTTTCTTCTTAAACTGTGGGAGCCTTGAGGGCAAGTATGTTGTCTTATTTACACTGAAGTCCCAGCATCTAGCACAGTGTCTGCAAGCTAGGCACCTATAAAATGTCTGTTGCATGAACTTTCCAAGCATGTCCAAACAAGTTGCTAGAGATGTAGCATTCTCTCAAGAGAAAAGATTTTCCTCGTTCCTAATCTAACTCCATTTCATTTCTCAAATATATATATATTTCCCCCCATGGAGTGACACTTAGTGGGGGCTCGCACAGGGAATTCTGAGGGAATTGTCCATCTGATCCTCTTTTTCTTCCTGACGACCTGTTTCTTGCCCTTCCTGCCCACACACCTGCTGTTGGAGGGTGATCCCATGAGGCATACGGGGAAAGAAAAGACTGAGGGACAGAATGGGCCACGAGTGGGAAACCTTTCCAAGTGGGTGTCAGCTTACTGATTCCTGCTCTTTTCATGCTGGAGTTGAAGTAGAACAGTAACTAGTGGAGAAGAGGCCCAGGAAGGCCTCTCTTGAGGTACGGGGAAAAAAGCACAGGGTTCAAGTCTGAATCCTAGCTCGGCAACTCTTCTGCTGTGTTACCTTGACAAAATCATTCCCTCTCAATCAGATCCTATTTCCCCTCAAAGAAGTTAGACTAGATTGATTGCCAAATGCTGTTCTCAGACTAGCTGCTACATCATAATTACCTACAAAGCTTAATGTAAAACAGATTCCCTAGTTAATGATCACCTATGATTGTTAACATCACACAAAAAAGGAGACAACCAGGCATTATGTGCCTCCAATGAAAGAATAGAACACCTATAAAAATAAGTACTCTTTTTAAAAAATATTTTATTTATTTATTTTTAGAGAGAGGAGAAGGGAAAGAGAAAGAGAGAGAGAGAGAGAGAGAGAGAAACATCAATGTATGGTTGTCTCTTGCATGCCTGACTGGGAATTGAACCGGCAACCCTTTGGTTTGCAGGCTGACACTCAATCCACGGAGCCATACCATCTAGGGCAATAATAAGTATTCTTGCCACCAAAAGAAACAAAAACAAAAATCTGAATCTCATCAAGGCCCTAAATCTAACTATGAATTTTCAGAGAATTTAAGAGACAGGGAACATGTTAAATTATACCACAGAGATTCAATCACCAAAATTTAGACTACATGAAACTGCAGGTAAATAAACTAGTCTCAATGAATAAACTACAAAAAAAGGATTAGAAACCTGTAGATTAAGAGATTCAACCTTAACTTTAAGAGATTTAAACATGTCAACTAGTTATTGATATAAATAAACTATAAAAAAGACACAAGGGAATATGAACATTGACTGGATATTTTATGATATTAAGAAATTATTGCTGCCCCACCTGGTGGCTCAGTGTATTGAGCATGGGCCTGTGACCCAAAAGGTTGGGGGTTTGATTCCCTGTCAGGGCACATGCTTGGGCTGTGGTCCAGGTCCCCAGTTGGGGGGTGCACAAGAGGCAAATGCACATTGATGTTTCTCTCTCTCTTTCTCCTTCCCTCCCCTCCTTCTAAAAAATAAATACATAAAATTAAAAAAGAAATTATTGCTAAAGTTTTTAGATATCACTAAAACACATGTTTTAGTGGGAGAGTTATCATGAAATATCTGAAAAGATATTTGCATTATTCTGTTTAGTGAAAAAGGCAAGTTATAAAACCATATGAATGGGATAATTGCACTTTTGTAAACCTTGTTTATTCATAGTGAATATATTTAGAGATCATATACACACATAGCAAAGTTATTGTAAGGATATAAAACAGTGGTTGTAGCATGAAGGGTATAAAATCATTATTTTTACATTAATTTTTTTCTTGATGTACTTTCTGATTTGTTATGAGAAGTGTTTTATAGAAAAATATTTTTAGGTGCAATAATGGTTTTATGATTATATTTTAAAAGTCTTTATCTTTAGAGATTGATAATGAAAATTTATAGATAAAATAATATGATACCTTGAATCTGCTTCATAATAATCCAGGATGAGGGAAGTGGGTAGAGACAAAGGCAGAACAAGAGTCCCAGGACTTGATAAATTATTGAAGCAGAGTGATGGGTACATATGGATTTGTTATACACGTTCTTCTATCTTTGTGTATATACGAAACTTTCCATTAAAACGAGTTTAAAAATACAGATTCCAAGGCCCTCCTACCAGTGACCTTGCATTTAAAAATATTTCCAAATGATTCTAACACACTCTACTACTGAGTTAAAGAATAACTAATATCATTTTAATATAATTCTAAAGAATTACTTTGTATATAATCCAACTAACTGCTGTATGATAAAGATTTTGGCTATTCTTCATCTCTGGTTCCTGGGAGGTAAGCCCCAAATACCTGTGACTGCCCAGGTGACAGGAGTGTCCTTGTTGCTCATGGATGGTGGGCCCCTCGGACCGCACCTCAGGAGGGCGGCAGGTCAGGCTGGAAAGATGCTCAGTGGAGTTAGAGGGCTAGGGCTCTGAGGCAGGTGCTATCAGCCCAGCCTCCAGGGGACAGGAGGGGAGCTGGAGATTGAGTTCAATCCCTTGATCAGTGATGATTCCCTCTGCAGTGAAGTCACAATAAAAACTCTAGACACCTGAAGCCGGGGTGAGCTTTCTTGGTTGATTACCTAGATCAGTGTGCTAGGAGGGTGACATGTCCTGTGATGTGTCCTGTGGACACATGTCTTTGGGACCTGCACAGACCTTACCATGTAGGTCTTCATTTGTCTGGTTTTGACTTGTATCCTTCATAATAAAACTGCAGTGGTAACTAGGGCCCTTTCCTGAGTTCTGGGAGTCATTTTAGCAAACTGTGGAAGCTGAGCAGCTAGTAGCTACCCCCAAATTTATAGCCAGTTGGTTGGAAATGCCGGGGGCCTGGGAACTCTGGAGTCTGTGTCGGTGTCTGAAGTATGGCAGTGCTGTGGGGGACTGCACCCTTAACCCATGAAATTTGACCTAACTGTGAGCAGTCAGTGTCCGAATTGCAATGTAACTAGATATTCATTTAAGTTAACAACTCCCTTCTTCCATCAAGTGGGATCACAATCTCTGAGGCTGTTGTAGGAATTGAATAAGATGGGTGTAAAGCACCGAGCACGATGCCTGGCACATGGAGGTGGAAATTCAAATACCCCATGAAAGTTAAACCTCTGTTACCCACTTCTTAATGTAGGTTTTCTACATAAGATTACCCATAGTACCCAGTAAAGACAGAAGGCACAGTGAGAGTAGGAGGTGGTGGTGAGAATGACCAGTGAAAAGATGGAGATATTACTTTAGAATAAAAGGCTTAGGTGGGGTATGTAGATGTAGTGGACAAAGAGGCCACATGGAAAACATGGGGCTACTGAGACAAAAGCCCTAGGGTGGGAGAGGGGCACCCTGGGAAGTAAATAAGATGGCAGGGGCTCATTTTGATTTTGTCTAAGGACCTGATGATGCCATTGTACCCTGAGGGAACCACTAAGAGAAAAGAACCCTTGTTTGCACCCCCCTAGGACCCAGCGCCAGCAGGAACAGGAAAGGTAAGTTTCTCTGGTACCAGAGGAAGGACAAGCAGCAGGGCACGCAGTGGCCCTTACCCCAGGGGGAAGAGGGGTCAGTAGGGATGCTTGCTCATTTGAAGAGCGTGCTGTTCCTCTGCCCCTCAGCACTCACGTCTTCCTTCTTCCTCCAAGCTTCCCTTCCCCACCCTCCAGATTACCTGCTGATAGTAAAAGTTGTTGGCGCTTTGTTCAAACCGTTCATCTTTGGTTTCCACAGTTTTCCCCAACTTCTGCAGTACCTGGGGATATAAGTCAGAAAGGTCCATAAGGTTATACATGGTCAAATCTCTCTTATTTGTTGGCTTCATATGACCCTGGCTTCTCTCTCTGAGTTTCAGATGCAGCTAAAGGGCCACTGTACTGACATCAGCCCAACAGAATTACATATATAGCACGCGGCTGAATAAACAATCATATTTTGTGGCTCCTTTCAAATTGCATACCCATGGGGATATGCAGCAGTATGCTAGAAGCCATATATAAAGCCTAGAGTAAATAAGGTATATGTTCCTAGAATGACAGTGTTATTTACATTGTTTTTGGGGGGGAGGAAGGGGGAGTATTATATTAAAATAAGGATTAATAGGAAGAATGTAAAATGTTCATGGCTTTTAAAGATATCACATGAGCCTTAAAGAATTTTTCACATAGCTACAGGTTCCTCTAGATAGACGAGGTTAGAGAGGTGGGCGGCTGACTCTTCTCTTATGAGGGCACTGTGGAAAACTTTAAGAAGCCCTGATAAAGTGCATTTAAAATTCAGCTAAAAATTAATGCTATCCACGTCTGTCTCCTCTCCACTGGGAACCCGAGAGCTAACCATTATACTGGTCTCAGTGCCAATGTGAAGGACGTGGAAATGAAAAAGACACAGTCCTTGTTCTCATAGGGGACACTCACTCACAAACAAATACAAAAGTCCTGCCTCTTCTGTCTGCAACCCATTTTGGGAGGAGGCACTACCATCTCCCGTGTTCACATTGGTGAGTTCACGTTAAGGTGAGTTCACGTTGGAATCTCAGGAGTTTCCTGCCCTCAACTCCATCTGGCCCGCCTCCTTCATTAAATCACCGACCATGTCCACCTCTGAAAACCACCTCATGCTTTCTAGTTTCACTGCCATGGCTTCAGCCCAGGCCCTGACCATTTCTCACCTGTTCTCTACAAATAGGCCTGCCATGCTTCTGCTTAAGAGCTTCTAATGAGACTCCATTTACCTTCTCGACAAATTTTCACTAAAAACTCGTTACGTATCTGTAAGTTATAGTTGCAGCTTTAGCACGTACACCAGTCTCAAAGATTTGTTACTCATTTGGCCTCTGTTCTCACAGCTCCTCCTTCTCGCAGGTCTCTCCCGCCCCAACACTTCGTTTCCTGAGTAACCACAGTTCTTGCTTGTTGTAGATGCTGTTCTCTCTTTCTGGGATGCTCTTTCCCACCTTGGCTGTCAGGCCACTATCTAGAAAAACCCAATTCAAACTTATATCCTTTGTGACACTTAATCACATCTGCTTCACCTTATTCATCAAGTTTAATCACTTCCTCCTAAGCACTTACAACTTCTGTACCTCACATGCATTTCTGATACTGATTTATATTTGTATTTGTCTATGTCTCCTTCTAAATTGTAAGCTCCTTACGGATTGAGTACTTGCCTTCTTCATCTAAATTTCTCAGTATCCAGCAAATGGATACTTAATACTTATAATAGGAAGGAGAGTAAAACTGATACAGGAGAGGAACAATGAGCTGGGTCTGGAATTAAGATTATGCTAGATTAGAATAGAGTATAAAGGGTGAGGGTGGAAAGAAGCTTCTAGGAAAAGACATCAGCAAAGTCACAGGAGTATGCAAACTTTTAAAAAATTATTTATTTTTAGAGAGAGGAGAAGGGAAGGAGAAAGAGAGGGAGAGAAAAATCAATGTGTGGTTGCCTCTCACATGCCTCTACTGTGTTCTGGCCCATAACCCAGGCATGTGCCCTGACTGGGAATCAAAACAGCAACCCTTTGGTTTGCAGGCTGGTGCTCAATCCACTGAGCCACACCAGCCAGGACAGGAGTATGCAAAATTTTAGCAACTTCATAAGATAGTTCAGCATGGCTGGTTTAGGGTGTGTTACGGGGAATGTGTGTACAGAAGCTAGAGAGGGCAACTGGGCTCTGAATCACATGAAAGACTGCCCGAGTCCTGGGAGTGAGAAAGACTCCATCCTTAGGCCTGGGGCTAGTGTCTCTCACTTCTGGAGATCTCTCCATAATGGTTAATATCAAGGACCCTGGAGTCAGACAGACATAAGCATGCCCCCATCTTGGCCTTTCCACTTACTGGCTATAATAAGCCTTTGGGCACATCACTTAGACTCTTGAGCCCCCGTTTATTGAACTCCTTTTCCTCCATTAAGATAATAGTATCTCCTGGGGTTGTTGGTAAAATTAAATGATATTATACATGTAAATTGCTTTAAAAGTGCTGCCCTAAGGTGAGTACTCAATACAAATTCACTGTTACTCCATCTAGTTCCACTCCTTCCCCCATGTATACTTGTCTTTGTTTCCTTTTCAGTTTAAGCATATGTGTTCGTCTATGTCTAACTTCACTTTACTTACAAGCCAGCCCTGGCTGTGCAAAGTCCACCAGCTTCCTTGGCTCCACCTTCTCACCCCAACAAAGCACTATTTTCTACCAAGAAAGTTGCAAAACCACCTTGTTTAGTGGTTAACTCAGCTCTTCCTTCCTGCCAACCCTCCCTTCCTCTGTGTGGGGCGTGGTTCTTCTTAGGTGCAGGGGCTGGAAGAATAAGGAGTCAAGCAAGGCGAGAGTCTGTGTGGCACACCCCAGAGTGGACCTGTACTCCCGATGCCCACAAGGCTCCAGGCAAAAAAGGGCTGGAAGGTGTGGGAGTGCGTGTGCTGAGGAAACACAACCACCTTCAATTCTGAAACTGAAAAGATGGGTATTATCACCCTGAAAACATAACCCAGTGCCCTGGGCCCAAAGTTTTTTGTTGCCATAAGCAACAGGGCCAGGTGTCCCGGCACATACACTAGGCTGTAAATGTTCTTCCTTAACTAGGGTTCCCAGAGGGGAGAGGAGGTATAGATGCTCCACAGATGTTTGTTGAAAAAATGAATAAATTCTACCTTTGGATCACTTCCCATCAAAGGCCCACCTAGTGCCAATCCCTGAAGTCCTGCACTGAGAATTCTGCCCAAATTTGCTTAGCTTAGTGGCTTGGCAGTTAGAATATAGATATTTAGGAAGAAAGAGCAGGGATAAGAGACAAAGTAAATGTGGCAAAGTGTTAACACTCAGTGAAATGGGTAAAGAATATTCCAATGTTCACTGATTTATTTTAACTTCTGTGTAGGTTGAGGTGGGAGGGTAGAATGTAAAAAAAAAAAAACCCTCACTGCAGACATGTTTGGTGGATATACTTCATCACCATGACCCTTCCCCATAATCATTTATTATATCTTAGTTAATTCTCTCAATTGGGGTAATTTGAATGGTGCCTGTACATTAGATATTATGAGATTTTGTTAAAACTTTTTTCTTAGGTGCGATAATGATCCTTACTTTCAGGATATATGCTAAAGTAAGCTCTCCTTAATAAGGCCCTAACATACTTTCCAGCCTTTTCTCCCACCACTCCTTGCCTGAAAGGATTTCCAGATGCCTTGCCTTGCTCATGCTGGCTGGAATGCTCCCTCACACCTTGCCCGAGGAACCACCACAGCCTCCACTACAAAACCTCCCTCAGTTCTCAACTTTTCTGTCCTCTGCGTTCCCACAGCGGCACAACTTTTAGGTCACTTATTTCACCTTTTTGTTTTGTTTTGTTTTGTTTTTTAAAGACTTTATTTATTCATTTTTAGAGATGGGGAAGAGAGGGAGCGAGAGAGGGAGAGGAGCATCTGTGTGAGATGTGAGACAGAAACAGATGGGTCGCCTCTCACCTCTCATATGCACCCTGACAGGGGATGACCGGGACCATACCTACCCGGGGCCACATGTGCCTGGACGGGGGATCAAACCCACGACTCAGGCATGTGTCCCAACCAGGAAATGAACTTTTGCTTGGCGGGACAACACCCACCGAACTGAATCATACAGGGTCAGGGTGCTTTTTTTTGTTTTAAACTAGACTGGAAGCTTCTGACAGGCAAGAATGCCTCTAATTCCTCTCTAAATTCCCTCCTGGGTCCAGCTGGGTATCCAGGACAGAAGTTTTTCTCTAAATATTATTGACTGAATCGTCTGGGACACAAGTTGAGTAAAAGTCAACAGAGGAAAAGACCAACAAAGGAGTGGTAAAAAAAAAAAAAAAAGCCCTTTCTTGGGGAATCAGAAATCTGAAAGGCCTGCCCCGGACCTGTCACAAACAGTTGGTGAAGACATGAAGATGTATCAAATTGTAAAAACACTGTAAAGCCAGTCTGCTTTGTCTCATGTTGAGTCTGGGTGGGAACTGGGAAATAAAACAAGAACGCTTCATTTCCACTGTGTTTAACAGTCACCAGACCTTCACTCCTAACTTTTCAGACTCGGCGGCCTGAGCAAAAGGTGTTTCCATGCCTGGCTTTGCTCCTGAGAAGAGATCAGCAGGAAGCAGGCAGGCACAGATATCAGACTGGTGTGCGGGGACCCTTTAAACAGAGTAGCCTGAGTCTGGCATCCAAAGGCAAGACACCTGGGCTCCAGTGATAATTCTGTCACATGCCAATCTCTTTTGAGCCTTATTTCCTCGTTTCTAAAACTGGAATGCTAATAACATGCTTGAGGGTTGAAAAGATGAAGTGAGATCATATCATGAGTATGTTGGCTCCATAAAGGGAAAGATCGTGCCTTTCTTAGTGGGCGCTTGATATGTGACACATTTGACTATTTGACATGTTGGTTATTACATACTGCTCAGAATATTACAGCCAACTGCTTACAGAAAAAGTGCAAAGTTTGCCAGGGAGTCCTTTCTTTTGACTGTAACTTTTGCCATCTTTCTCTTGCCTTCAATAACTTCTCACTCAACAATAAAAAAAATAAAAATAACTTCCCAAGACTCAAAGACTCTGGAAGGCTGAACTGAGCTCCTCCCCATATTCCAGGCCATTCCCACTCCACCCATGCAGCATCTGCTATCTTAGGGTGCTAGCTCAACTTCTGCCTGCCATTGTGCCTAAGTCTGGGTTCAGAGTATCTTCTTCTGCAGCAATCCGGGGATCCCCGGGGCAGACTTGAGTTTGTTCTTCACTCCACCGTTTCAAGGTTCAGACCTGGAAAAACAGGGTGTACCTGGGCAGCTGGTTCTCCCTTTGGAAAGTATTTGACTCTGGTTTAGTGAGTCCTCTCCCCTTCTCACTTGGGTGTCTTTATCATTTTGAGTTTCCAAATTGCTGAACACTAATTCTCTTGTTTTACAAATGCAGATTCTGAAGCCCAGAGTAGGGGCATTATTTACCTAAGGCTTAGGAATCCATGCTTAAAAAAGGAGAGAAATCGCAGAGCAAGAGCATAGCATTGATGATAGGCTGGATGAGGACAGAAGGTGAAAGAGTGAGGTAAAATCAATTTCTGTGTCTTTTAAAAATAATTATTCTCCATAAGTTTTTGTCTTTTGGGTTTTCTTTTTGTTTTCCCAACCCATAGTGTCGCTAGCCTTCCCCTATTCTCCAGTGCCTCTGGTTTCTCCACACTGGACCTTCACAGAGACTCTGATCTCTGTGCACCAAATCTGGAACAAGACAGCCTTTTGAGAGGCTGAAACCATGATCAAGTTGAAGTTAGGGTAAGGTGAAGTAACAAAGGCTAGCCACACAAAATATTTCCCTTTTCCTCTGCTCTTTCACATGACTCGGCTTCCATTTCTTCCCCCTCTCCTCCATCGTGAGCTTCTTAAAGATAAGGCTCAGTGGATTGAGCGCGGGCTGCGAACCAAAGCATCATAGGTTCGATTCCCAGTCAGGGCACATACCTGGGTTGCAGGCCATGGCCCCTAGCAACCACACATTGATGTTTCTCTCTCTCTCTCCCTCCCTTACCTTTCTAAAAATGAGTAAATAAAATCTTAAAAAAAAAAAAAAAAAAAAGATAAGGACTGTATCTACATTCCATCAGTTCTCTGCTGATAATCCCACTTGGGAGAGCTGGTTGCCTTTAAACCTCCCAGGACCCAAGCCAGTGCTCTGCTTTTTAGAAGATGACACAAATATTTCAATTCTTAAGCATGTGGTATTCATCCAAATGCTTCTAAGACCATGAATCCTTAGAAAACCACAGTTCTATGTCAGATCCTTCTTATCTTTCCCTCTCCCTTTTCTACTGGCTTATTCATCTTCCCATACCATCTCATCTACCAGAGTGTTGACAGGGGCAGGGCAGAAGCTGACGTAAGAAGCAAAGAAAATACTGTGGGTAGGTAGAAACAAGAATGCCATGAACTGTGTAGAGCAGTGTTCACATAATTTACATAGGGAGGCAAGTTACAGAAGGACAGCCTACCTAAGTGCTAGTGCTACAACAGGAGTGCCATTAGCTAATCAAGGGCACAATTTAAACTGAGATGCACCTTCATCACCTCGGGACAGTCCTCTCCAATGCCAGAGGGACCGTACAGGAAGCAGATAAGGGCTTCTCTTCCATCAGCTTAAACAACACCCCGAGGCCAGGCAGGCTCGGGATCAGAGAGTCGTGCAGATGACTCCAGCTCTTGGACTCCCAGTCCACGTCACCCGGTAACATGGGCAGCACAGCTGGTCATCTTTGTCTCATGCCTTTGGGGGAATTACCTCCTTTGAACCCTCAATGTCATCATCTGCAAAATACCATCCTTGCTAGGTTGCTAGGACAAAAACTGCTACATAGCAATCGCCAACGTTAGTTCCTTCCCTTCATCTTTTTCTGGGCCAGGCGGAGCGTTAAGGCTCCTGAGAGAGACTGATGTCTCCGCAGCTTCCCTCATACTCGCCCAAGATTGGGTGATGTTCTCCCTCTCTCTCAAGTCTGCTTGTTTTCATGGACCACTCCTCACTCCCGTTTCCCGGGGCAAGCCGGACACCTTCTCTTCAGCCCAGACCTCTGGGGCCCCTCGGCACCCTGTACACCCCTCTCGCCACATCCAGCCTCCGCTGGAATGGAGGCCCCCACTGACCTTCTCCTGGGCTCTGCTGAACTTCTTCTGCATCTGCTTGGCAAAGACGCCGGCAGCACCGCCAGCCTTGCCCTCTGCCATCCTGTCGGTTCCCTGGGGGCGCCGGCCCTGGCAGCCCAGGCAGGAGCCCTGTGGTTTTCTGGAGGCTGCTGAGGAGGAAGTGCAGTTCCCAGCATGCTTTGCATCTGGCCCTGGTGGGCGGGGCCCCGACTTCCCCACGGCAGCTGCCCCTGCGAGACTGGGCACGTAGCCCTGTGGCTGCCTCAGGACCGGCCCGGGCCGCCCGGAAACCCAGTGCGGCGAGCCTAGGCCGCTACAGTGGCCACCCTGAGGCCCACCGCGAGGCCCACGCGAGCCCAGCCAGCACTGACCCCTGAAGCACTCCCCGAGGCCCACCACAGTCCAGCGCTGGGTGTGGCCCTCGGGGCAGAGGCTGGGGCTGTTCAGCGGAGGCTGGAAACTTGGTCCCACCCGAGTGTGGCCCGCGCTCGACACCAACTTTAAAGCTGTTCGGCCCTGAGGTGTAGGAACAGCAGCCCCGTGAACAGAGTTTTCAGATGTGGGCCAGTACTCAGTTCATTCCCGAAAGGTAATTACCTAGAACGATCCGCACTCGAAAATAACTGAACCCGTGGGGTAGAAAATACTGTGATTTTCACTCAGCAGGAGTACTTAGTGTATGGGAAAACGCGTGTCACTTATATGGGTATGAATACTGGGTTGCCAAGTAAAATATACTTCTTTAGGTTACAGTTTTTAAAGACGGAAAGCCCCTATCAGAGAGGTTGGCTCTAAGCCTAGAACTGGTAGGGCTAGAGTCCACACTTGAATTTGAAAAGCAAGGACAACTGAGGTGGAGATACAAATGGGGGTCCTTGGGAAAGGAAAGAGTCTTATTGAAAAAAGACTGAGGAGGGGGTAGGGGAGCTGGGGACGGGGAGCAAATCATTCCAGCCTGATAAACTAGCCCCAGGTACTAGAAAGAGGCAGAACATGAAGACAGACACAGATTGTGCAAGTTGGGGCGGGACTGCTGCTCTCACAACTGTTGCTTCTCTAGGTAGAAGGTCTCTAACAGGAAGTTACTCTTTGACCCGTTTAAGCAAATAGCTGGAAATTAGGACACTCGGTTTGGAGGAACTATTTACTCAAGGATTTTCTCAGTGAAGATGAAATTCCCTGAAGGAAGGGAAGAGAGTCAAAACGTACTTCCTAGGCAGTGGAGAAGGAAGCTGGACGCCTGGGACAAAATTAGAGGCTGTTGTGTACTATCGCTTTCCACACCATTCCCCCAAATGGATGTGCTACACTCAGGATCAATTGTGTCACAGGCACTGGAGAGTGCTGGGAAGCCAAAGATGAATTAAAAATATGTGACCTCTGCCCTGGCCAGGTGGCTCTCAGTTGGTTGGAGCATCGTCTCGTGCACCAAAGGGTTGCAGTTTCTGGTCAGGGCACATGCCCGGCTTTCTGGTTCCATCCCTGGTCGGGGTGCGTGTGTAGAAAAGCAACTGAATCGATGTTTCTCTCTCACACTGGTGTGTCTGTCTGTCTGTCTGTCTCCTTTCTCTCCCTCTCTGCCCCTTCCTCTCACTTTAAAATCAACCAACATATCCTTGGGTGAGGATTAAAATAAATAAAAAAATAAATAAATCATGTCTAACCTCAGAGAGGTGGAGAAAGGTTGGTAATCCAATGATTATAATGTTAATGTTATATATGTTACTCATTTATACAGATAGGTACAATTTTTTTCATGTAATAGATCAATAGATTTATTCTGAATGTTAGTTGTGAGATGGTCTAGAAGGGGCAGAATGAAGAAAATGGAAGGACTCCATGTTGGATAAAGAGAAGTGGGGAGAAGCCCAGAGAATGCTGGTACTGTGGGGGCAACTGAAAAAAGATGGTGGTGTTCACAGGTGTGTCACCAACAGGAGGCCAATACCTGTGTCACTCTCAGGAATCCACAGCATCTTCAGCAATGCAGTCCAGCCACTGCCTCCGAAGAAATTCTCCGCAGTGCTACTCTCTTGGGAACTGAAAGTGATGGTCACCAAATCAAATACTACTAGAGCACAAATAATCTAGAAGTTAACTAGATAGGGAAATTGAGTCACAGAACTGGCTGGTGGCTTGCCCAAGGTTTCCCATTCCTCATTTGTGAAACTGAGATTGGGAATACAGGCATCCTGATTCCAGCCCACCTTCTGAAGTGGAACAGTATACACTGTTCCAGAGGCTTCTGCTGACACAGCAGCCTACGGACTCCAGGACCTGTCTTAGCCGGTTTCCCCTGCTATAGTGTTAACTACCCTGGTTCCTCTCATCTGGTCTTCAGTGACCACTGGGGAAAGTTGCTTCTCAAGACAGCTGTCCCAAGGAAGTCCACACCATGCAGCTAGTGGGGTTTGGGGAACAAGCTTCTGTGGGAAAGTGGGAGAAAGATTCTAGGAAGAACCGTGGCCAGGACCAATGTTACCCTGAGCCACAGAGTGCTCTTTCACTGAATACAAGGATTTTAAGCTGATATACCAGCAGTATGCAGTTTTCTTCATTGTGGCTGAAGTTAATGACACTGAGAATGAGATGGCATTTTATGAATTTATCCATAAATTTGTGGAAGCTTTAGTCCAGTACTTCAGCTGCGTGAGTGATTAGATATGATGTTTAATTTGGATAGAATATACATCATTTTGGATGAGATGGTGTTAAATGGCTGCATTGTAGAAATGAGTTGGGCAAGAATTCTTGCCCCTTTACTGATTCTTGACAAGATGTCAGAAGGCTGCATAATGAAAGGCTCTGCCAGGCATCATCGACACAGGAAATGAGAACGTGGGACACTTCTCAACATCTGTAGCCCAGAAGAGCATACATTGCAAAATGGAGCATCCTTCCAAAGGCATTTTGAATAGGTGTTTTTCACAGTTGCTAAACAGAAAACAAACCTATATTTTAATATATGATGTACAAAGAAAAACAATCCCTGGGAGATGTTTTATTTTCTAACCATAAGCATCTCCCTCTACTTGTTTAAATTTTGTTAAATAAAATCGTTGCTCTCTGCTTCCCTTTGCAAATTAAATTCAAGAATAGCAGCATGAGGTGGGAAGAAAGTGTGGCAGCCTTTATCAACCAATAAAAATTTAAAACTGACTCAAAAAAAAAAGAAAGTTGCTTCTCATCCTCTTAGGCTTCTCTTCTCAGTTTCCTCTTCACTCTATCGTAGAACACACTAATAGACTGAGCCCTGGCCAGGATGAGGCAAATTATCAGCTTCCCAGTTCTCTGTGGTTTATAGAACCCTGAATTAGGTTGCCTATTTTAGTCCCAGCCTTGAAGTGCTGACTCATACTTATCTGAGGATATACTAGGTCTGTCCAGAAGGTATTTATTGAAGAAGATACAAAAGACATTGTACACAGGACAATGACACTTCAGTCCTCTTCAAAGTAGGCACTTTGGGACCTCACACAGTTCTCCCAGTTGTCATCTGCTGCCTCATTATCTTTTCCTGAATCTCATCAAAGATCTGAGATCTCCTCCCTTTCAAAGGTGATTTAGTTTTGGGAAAAGCCAGAAATCGCAGAGCATCAGATCAAATCTAGGCTGTAGTGGGGTCTGAGTCACCTGAGTACTTGATATTTTGCTAAAAAACTCTACATGGGACATGAGGCATGAATGAGTGCATTGTTGTAATGAACTGCCAATCACCAGTTGCCAATAGCTGTGGCCTTCTGAACCATTTCAATAGTTTCCACAGAGGAATGTTCGAGCTTAATGCAAAATTTGATATAGATTTGTTGCTCTTATTGCTCAGTCATTTTGAATGTGATGGCCACACAGTACACATGCTCACTCACCAGCGTCTACCACCCCCATTGACTAGTACAGTGAAGGTGAAGTTGTCATTGTTCATGCACGTGCATTCTAGTCCATTCTCCTTGGCTGCCAGCTTACATTGATGTTGCACAAACTGTTGTTGTTATATTAACAATGGCTGAACTTTTTTGGGGACAGACTATGTATATGTGTGTGTATATATATACATATATATATTTTTTCCAAAACACTTGTGAGCATTTCATGAACTTTCCTCTATGTGGCTTTGAGCTACCAGGACATAGGACCACCAATACCCTTAATCTTCTCCTCAGCCTTTGTGCTGAAGAATTTGACCATTGTGATGACAGGCTGCTTTGGGAGCTATCCCTTCCCCAGAAATTTGGAGTGGCCCAATTGCACCACGTCAACAACGGAGCAGCTCCAGTCTTGTTTTTGGCAGCATTTACCTGTGTCTGCTCACTGACCAATGCCCACAGTTTATTAAGGTTGACAGGTGGGCAGAAGCTCTGATTCCTCTTTAAGTGGTCATGCCTCACACCAGCTTTCCCAAAGTAGCCTGGGTGATAGTTATCAAAGTCAATCCTGTGGTGATGCAAGCCACCAGCATTACCTTGACCTCCCAAATGCTTCTGGTGCTTGCAGATGCAACTATGGCTGTGGCTCACGTGAGGTCCCATATTATTGTCTCCCCTCTCTTTTTGTTCTGCTTCTTCCCCTTAATCTTTCTTTTCTTTGTTTAGTATCTTCTTTTATCCTTTTTTAATCTTTCCTTCCTAGTCTCCTTTACTAATTTGCCACTCTCTTTGCTGGCATCTGACTTACCACCTAACCCTGTATTCCTGTCTCTAGTGTATCCTACCAGGAAGTTGCCCTCATCCAGAACCTTGAACTGAGCACTGGTTCTAGGCACTGAGGGGGGAACAAAAGGAGGAGCCACATAGTGTGGTTGGGAGATCAGAGCACATTTTGTAACTCAGGAGCATTTAAAAGTACTCTGCGCCTTTAAATATAGCAAATATGCATAGGAGGAGGGCAGATGGGCAGATTAATGGATAGGTAGATCCTAAAATACAAGGTTATCCAAAAGATATCATATAAAACCATTCCTACTTGGCTTAGTTTGTGAACTGGTAGAGGTGGCAGCAAATGGAAGAATCAGCCCAGAAATGTGCAATCCAATTTGGGTCCTCTAACTGCATTTCTTCTAAAGAGCTTAATCACAAATAAAAAGACACAAGTTGATAATGTATATGCAGTTTTATTTGCTTTTCTGTATCTGGCTCAATTGTCTCCTGGAATGTTTTTTCTTGATGGCCTCAAGTTCTGTTGTGAATTGAAGAATCATCTTGGGATGCCTTTTGTACTCAGGAAGATGTTCAGTTGCTGGCAATGACCTGAAGGAAAAGCCATTTATATCCACAGTCAGTTATTTCTGCCCATCTTTTTTCTTTTTGCTTCAGGGTTCCTAGCTGAGTATTGCCCTGTACTGGGTTTATGGGGGTTAAGAGGTTGTGGGGCAGGAAGTAGGTTTTGTCTGCGTCAGGGCAATTCAATGTTATAGGCATATACCCAGGACTTAGAGGCAAGGACAGACTTTGAAATAGTTGTGAGTCAGTGTTCATGTCATAAGACTCCAGAATGTGTGAAAAACTGGAGGGCACAGGTGGGATGACTGTAAGGCTCTCCCATGAGGTTGATGCATGTAGAGTCTCACCTAACCCTCAAACATTGTTTAAAGTAGTAAAACCTCTTTCCAAAGGGTAGAGCAAATTCTCATCATGGGAGAGAATGTTAGTGCCTCTTCCCTTGCCCAGGACCATGCAGGCCTTCTGAAGCTGTTTTTCCTTTGGCTTTAATTTAGGACAGCAGTGATATACACCTGCTTCAGATGTGTTGTTACCACTATCTTACCCTATGCAGCAAACAACATGGTGAGGCCTGCTTAGTGGGCATGTGAAGGGGAACTCAGGATGCTAGCATTATTGAGAGAAAATGCATTATGGGGGGAAGGGAAAGGAGTAAAACATATGAATGTGATGAGGAAAATGTTGGCTTTCTCCGCCCAACTTTTGCTCCCCAACCCAGCTAGTGTACAGGCCTCCAGGTGACCCTATTTCAACCATTATTTGAGAGGACTTACATTATTTATCCAAGAGATGTAAGCAGAGACTCGGGTGAAGACTGTGGGCTTCCTGGCAACATTACAGCCCTGGCTGGACACAAAGCTGGTCACCCCATGGACGACATACTGGCCATTCACTGAGCAGTGGAGGGGGCCCCCAGAATCACCCTGCAGGGAATAAAAGCAAAGTCCTAAAATCCCAGATATTTTGATCTTTTGGCCTTCACTTTTGCTTATGCCCTGCCCACTCCCATCTCTGTAGAAACCTGTACAGTTTCAAAACTCCAGTTCAAATCACCACTTGCTTCATATCCCCACAATCAAGATGAATCTCTTCTTCCTTTCTAAACAACCACAGTACTTTTTCCTTTCTTTTGCATTATTTATGTCATGCAGAACATGCAGAGCTTTGTATTTTGGCTTCACAATTTGTTTCTACCTCCCACACATGTCTAAGAGCTTGAGACAAGAGTTATATCTTGCTGATATTTTTCCTTTCCACAATGCTAACATAGAACTTTGAACATCTATAGCTTAATAGCTTTTATTGACTTAAATTGAACCTGGAATGGGAGAAGTAGGGCATTCTAATGATTTCTTTATCACATACATTTAGACTAATGGGTCTAATTAGACTTAGCGTTTCACACACAGGGGAGGTAACCGACGCGTGTTAAACTGGAGTAAAGAGGAGAGGAGTGATGTATTTGGTAGTGGTTACATATTCAGGCTTAGAATCAGAGGAATCTGGGTTAATAGAATATAACCTTGACAGTCTCCTTCTTACTCAGTCCCCAGAATGCCATTCTGAAACTCCAGATAGACAGTTGGAAGATATTTCTTGGGACAATCTGGCCAGCAAAAGAGGGAAGATGTAAAGATACTGAGGCTGGAAATCCCCCAGTGAAATGGCCTAGCCAGATCACTTGACAAAGCAGTTCACTATAGCTGAACTCCACCTAAGGTTCAGAGCTGCCTATCAGCTTTTTTACCACCCATTCTGAAATAAGAGCAGGTGGTCAAGGATTACCAAACATATAAAGAAAGTCTGTAATACAAAAATAAAAGAAAGAGACAAAGAAATAAATAAAAAATGAAGGCAACAGAGATTATGCAGGGAGAAGAAAACAAGAAATAAAACTATGATGAATATTGCACCCATGATATAACAACAGTATGCTATTAAACAGAACATTCAGAAAACAAAAACAGCCTTTGGAAATTATGAATATGATAATAGAAATGAAATATTGAAAGTGTTGGAAGATAAAGTAGAACAAACAAACAAAATATAGAGAAAATAAGAGAACCTCCTAAACCGGTTTAGGAGGCAAATGTGTGAATAACAAATTCTAGAAAGAGAAAAGAAACATAGAGTGGAGGAAATCATCAACAAATAGACATCTTTGGAAACAAAGCTCTAGAGTTTCCAGAATGAAAAAAACTTAGGAAATGTCCCTTGTGACCAATGCAAACAGACTCATACTGAGACACAGAACACTAGGGACAAGAGAAGATAAAATTGGTCAGTTACTAATCAGTGGAGAGTGTGGGGTTGAATCAGCAATAAGTTGAGTACATATTATGCAAATAAAAAAGACAATTGTTTTGTAGGGAAAATAATTGTTTTCAGCTTTGCAGGAAATGAAAAGTAATCCTGGAATACATGGTTTGGTTGTGAGTAGCATTTCATATAACATAATAAACATTAAATGTTACTCTAGTACAAATTACTTTTGGAGGTTGAGGTGGTGATGGGAAGAGTTCATGTTTAGGGGACAAGTATATATGTGTAAAAGGAAGAGAAATCTTCATTTCTTATAATGTCTGAACTGAAAATTTAAGCAGCAATATGACCGTATATGTTTTTAGAGAGATATGGCGTAGAAACCAAGGTCAGCTGAAAAGAGTTGAAAGCGGTCTCTTCCAGGGAACAAGAACTCAAGGGGTAGAAGGAATCTTTTCCTTTATTAAGCCCTGTAGTTTTATTTGCCACCTTAAGCAATTTAATACCTATAGCTTCCATGAAAAATGAAAACTTAAAAAAAAAAAGAACTAGGGAAAGAGACCAAAAGTTCAAGTTAGTGATTTATTTTTAAAAGGGGCTAGCTCTACCCTACCTGAACTGTTGCTTAGGCAAAGAAGATGTTTGCTTTAGATTATAGGACTCAAAATGAACAAAACAGCTTAAACCTCTCCTACTCAAATTCTAATAGGGATTTGAGAGTATTTCTGGGCCAGAGGACAGAAGGGTAACTGAATTTTATGTAACGCTATTCTCTTCTACCAATTAACCTGAAAAGAAACAAAGGCTCTGGCAAGATGGAGAGTAAGGCTGAGGATTTCAGGACAGAAGGAAGAGATGGACAAGAGCTCAGTGGGGAACATGGGTTGAGGTAAGTGGAGGTCAGTTAATTCACTCTCAGGGAAGGGCCTAGGACACAGAAGTCTGAAAACCTAAAAGAGCACACTCTTTGGAAAGCTCCAATGGGAAGGCACTCAGAGACACAATTGTCTTGGAGAATTGTCAATTTCGAGTGGCAGACAGAAGAGAAGTACTCTAGGTTTTCAGAATTCAAGACCCTGGAAGAGAAGAACAACTTTGAACACACAGAGAACACCAGCATGCACAGAAAAAAGGCCACAAGAAGATACAGCAAGAAGGTCACCACCCGAAAGTCCAGGAGAAAGGCCCGAGAAGAAAACCAAACCTGAGGACACCTTGACTGGACACCCAGCCTCCAGAACTGACCTGGCCCTAATTTCTCATCTTGGTCATTGTTGACCCCTGATGCAGCAGAAGACAATAACTGAGTTTTGGCTAAAGGTCACAAGATGTAAGCTGTTAAAAATAGCATCTTAATCTAAGTTTTGTTTCAGCTCCTGAGCCCTAAGGTGCGATGACCCCCTTGGCTACCTTTTTTTGAGACTGGACAACTGGACTTTTCAAAAATGTCAGTGTCATGAAAGACAAGAAATACAGTAAAATAAAATACAAGGGACAATAAAGAGACTAAAGAGATAATTCTATTTAAAAAACAACAACAACAAAAAAAGACCCTGGAAGAGAGCAAAGGGAAGTGAATTAACTCAAAAAGGTTAAAGCCTTAAGAAGTTATAAATTAAGCTGGCTGGTGGGGACTTGGAAGAGGTTGCCTTAGACCAAGGGTGCCAAACTCATTTTCACCGGGGGCCACATCAGCCTCGAGCTTGCTTTCAAAGGGCCGAATGTAATTTTAGGACTGTATAAATGTAACTACTCCTTAACAGGTAAGCCAGAGCTCAGCACTGCTGCTGTAGGGTAGAAACAAGGTGCTGGGCAGGTAAAACAAGGTGGAGGGCCGGATTTGGCCTCTGACCTTGTGTTTGCCACCTGTGTCTTAGGCCTTGGTTCCTTTTTTGCCCCTCCTTGCATATTGGGTTCCTAGGGTACAGGACATGTAGGTTTTAACACTAGGGAAGTTCTGGGAAAACTAGGGTGATTTGGTCAACTTCCATAATGCTAAGTACTCACAAAAACTTTTATTTAATCTTTTTCTTCTGCTATTGCAGCCTAGCTACCAGCTTCCTGCTGGCTTCTCTTCCTCTTCTACCTAGCTTAGACTTTGTGTTTGATCAGCAAGCCTGTCTGTTTGCTTGGTAATGCAGGGAAATTTAGTTCTGGATTAACCCATTCTCTACAACTGGGTCTTTGAGTAAAATGAATGGCTATTATGTGATCTCTAACCTCAGCCAATCAGTAATATTTTGGAGGCCAATCCTTCTCCCATTCACTTTAATTAATCCAGCCCATACAACCCTTTTCTCTTCATTTTCAGCATCCAGTCCAGCTCTTAGCTCATGAGTAAATAAAAGCAATAATGCAGAACATCTGCCAGCTTTCACCCACCCAGCATGCACACTCTTTCACGTTTATGCACATTAGGCATTTCTTTCCCTGTGCAAAGCCAGTTCTACCTGTCCTCTCGGTTCCCTCTTTTTTGTCACCTCCAGGATCTTGTGCCGTCCATTTATTTCTGTTCTTTGACTCTACGGGGTCCTTCCCTCTCTGCCTATTAAACACACTCAATATTCTTCCCTCTTAAAAGATCCACCCACTCCTTAACTTGTCATCCCTCTTGAAGCTACCAGACTCTTTTTATTCCTCTCTTTCACCCAAGATTCTTGGAAGAATGGTCTACATTTCCCTGCTGCATTTTTTATTGCCACTTCTTCCTTACCCTTTAGCCTCTGCCATCACTGCCCCACTGGAATTGTTCTTGCCACAGTGCTGCAGATTCACCCATGGCCAAGTAGTCACATTCGGTTATCTACTGTGGCTCCTGGCTGGTATGTGTGACCTATCACTACTTTCTGAGGTTTTATAAAACCCTTATTTTTCTCTTGCCTCTGATCCCTCTTAGATCTTTATGGGTTCTTTGTCTTTCACCTATCTCCCTGAAACACTCAAATGTTTATGTTATCACAGTTCTAACTCACTGTCCTTTTTCTTTTCTAGAAGTTTCCCCATGGGTTGGGGACCAAAAGGGGTCTCATTTGCTACTAAGGGATCTCTAGCCCAGCTCTCCCCTCCAAGGTTCCACTGTCTTCATATCTAATTATATCTAATTAACTATACCTGAGTATCCCACAGGGATCTCAGGCTCAACTTATCCAGAACCAAACTCATCACCTTTCCTCCAAAATCCTATCAATCTTGTCTCATTTTTTAAAAGGTTTTATTTATTTTTAGAGAGAAGGGAAAGGAGGGAAAAAGACATCAATCAGTTGCCTCTCCTACGCGCTCCCACAGGGGACCAAACCTGCAACCCAGGCATGCGCACTGACCAGGAATAGAATCAGTGACCTTTCACTTTGAGGGACAGCATCCAACCAACTGAGTGACACTGGTCAGGGCAAATACTGTCTCATTTGAGGGAGCAAAACCGTCTCCCAAATCACTTAAGCCAAATGCCTGTAGTTCATTCCATATCTTCCTCCTTTCCTCTTTTCCACTGCCCTGATTCAGGCCCTCACATTTCTTGCCTGGACAATTACAGTAGTCTCCTAACTGGTCTCCTTGCCAATCTTGACCTCATCATGATTATCTTGTCATCAGAGAGTGCTTCTAAAAGACAAATCTGATTATGCTGTTCTCCTGTTTAAAACTCTTCAATATTTTCCTAGTATCTGAGCGATAAAGTTCATGTCCTCAGCATGACATTTGAAGCCCTAAATCACGTGGCTCCTGTTGCCCCCAGCGTCATCTGCTGACATTGCCTAGTATGGCAACAGTTTACACTCCAGCCCAAAGGGTCAGCAAACATTCTGTAATAAGCCAATTAGTAAATACTTTAGGCTTTGCAGGCCCTTCAGTCTCTGTTGCAACCTACTCAATTCTGCGAAAGCAGCCATAAGTAACATATAACAAACAACTATGGCTGTGTTCCAATAAAATATTTTTCATGAACATCAAAATTTTATATTTTTCATTTGTCATGATATATTATTATTTTATTTTCCCCCCAACCATTTAAAAATGTAAAAACAATTCTTAGTTCATGGGCCAAACAAAAAACAGGCAACAGGCTGGATTTGGAGGCTGTGGGCTTCAATCTCTGCTATAGCAAGTTGTAGGGAACACCTTACAATTAATTCTCCATGTGCCTTACCTAGGTTCCTGGGCCATGCCTTTCTTCATGCTCTTTCCTCTCTCTGAATGTCTTTCCCTCTGTATCCTGTTTAACCTGCAGGACTCACTACAGACTCCACTTACTCAGGGAAGGCAAGTCTTTTCTGACCCCAACAGATGGGGGTAAGTACCTATTTTTTGTATGCCCATATCACCTGATGCGTATCTTTACTATAACATTTAACCATATTGTCAAATACCATATGGTCTCACCTATACATGGAACCTAATCAACACGACAAACAACCAAGCAAAACATAACCAGAGACATTGAAATTAAGAACAAACTAACAGTAACTCCAGAGGGAAGGTGGGAGGGGATAATGGGAGAGAAAGGGAGAAGGGTTTTCAGGAACATGTATAAAGGGCACATGGACAAAACCAAAGGGAGCTGGGATCAAGGGTGGGAAGTGGGGATGGCTGGGGTCGGGGGGAGTGGTAGGGGAAAATGGAGACAGTTTGTACTTGAACAACAGTTAAAAAAAAAAGAAAAAAAAACATTTAACCATATTGTATTACAGTGTTCTATCATATGACGCTCTTTCCATTCCTCCACTGAGTTTGATTTATCTTTGTATCCCTAGTGCTTAATGCAGTGCACATTTGATTCAGTAGATGATCAAGAACATTTGCTGAATTCCATTAAGAAATCTGTAGGCTGGTGTCTTGCTGATTGATCTATTTATTATATAAATAAACAAGGTTCTCTTTATCATATATATATAAACTAATATAAAACCATTTTGTGCACTTTCCCCTACTATAGTCACCTGTATGTGTGGCTATAAATACTAGTTGGGTGAAAAGGCGGTAGTAGAGGAGCTACCAGAATAATCGGGATTGATGGGAGGGGAGCTACCTTGTACAAAACAACTAGCATTACTCCAGGCCCAGCCCCACTACCTCCATAAAAAATCTAGGTCACAAACAAATTCTAAAGAACGCACATATACACGCACACAAATGCTGGGTCCCACACAAGTTTCTGAGGTGGGGGTACTAGTCAAGATGAATTTTAAAGTTCCTTTCAACTTTGAGATCCCATAAGCATAGAGTTACTAGCACAGAATAATTCTCATTTGGAAACCAGACTGGAAAGTTGAGTCTGCATATGGGGGGTGTGAGTAGGGGTGGAACAGGGGTGAGGAAAAGGTGGGGGTGGTAGGCAGAGAGGGGAGGGACCTGGGGCAGGACTTGTGACACCTCCTGCAAGTGTTCACCTGGCATCCAGAGCGTGCTCCGTCTCCTCCAGCGCACACCATGGTGTTCTTCACAGTGGAGCCCCAGTAGGAGGCGCTGGAGCAGGTGGCATAGTCCACGGTGGGCAGGTACGCCTGCTGCAGGGTCTGGGCCAGCTGACCGTTGGCTGAACAGGACACACAGCATTGGAGATCAGCCCCAGATGCTGTCCAAGGGAAAAACCTTCCACATCCTCCCAAAGCTTTCCAAGCTCTAATGAATGCTGAGCTCAGGGCAAGCTCCTCCTCTCTGCCCATTGCATGTCATAGATTCCCCTTTTTTCTCTCTTTATATGGAATCTACAGGCCTCTTCCTTCAGGGAGTCATTCTTGATTACTATTCCCTGGCTCTAAACAACCAATCCCACTCCTGCTTTTTTTTTTTTTTTAAACTCATGGATACCTTAGTTAAGTAACTAGAATTATTTGTTGGTAACATACCTGCCTGTCCCGCTTTCTCTTCACACTGTTAACCACGTGAAGCAGGACCGTGACTGTGCGCCTTTGTTTCCATTTCTTAAGAACTTGGTGCAGCTTTTCTTTATCTGGGTCTTTAACTTTTCAGAGCCTTTTCACGTGAATTATTTCTTTGGATCCTTACAACCCTTTCATATTAAAGACCATGAAATTGAATCGCAATGACATCAAATGAACTGAGAGCAGAGTTGGATGAGAAGTATGTCTCTCAGCTCCAGACTTTCCCAGTAGACTGGCTGCTCGTAGCGAGGCCTTGTTCTCTTCCGGAGCTCATACGCTGCCTGGTGGCCGAGAGACTTTCACGTCAGGCCTCTTGTCTCTGCCCTTCTTAACTGTCTCTGCTCATAGTCTCTCCTACCTTCCCCTGTTAGCTGAACGACATTCCCTACCAGAAACCCTCCTGTGATGACCAGAAGGGGGCTGAGGCCTCCTCTGCCTTGACTTCTCCAACCCTAAGCTGCCGCTTGTCATTCACTCCAACCCAAAGCCCAGGGACGGTCTATGGCGGTAGCACAATGGGGTAATGACCACCAAAGTGGGAGCCAGGATAACGGGGTTCACGCCCCAGCTAACGAGTCATGTGTACTTGTACAAGGTCTTTAATTTCTTTGGGCCTCAGTTGCCTCATGTATAAAATGAAAGGCTGGTACTTCCTACTCTCTAAGTTGCATGTTATTTGTTTGTTTGTTTGTTTGTTTGTTTGAGTTATGAGTCTATGAATCTCTGACTTAATTCCATGGCCTGGTCTAACTTTGATTTCATGTCCCAGTTGTTTTAACTCTGGTTCCTTTGGTTTCTGGTCTCTGGCTATGAATATCTAGCACCACAGAAAATTGTACCCCGTGCGTGGTGTCCATGTAGGTAACTTACTTCTGGTCCTGCCCCAGCCTGTGATGTAGCAGGGACTGTTGTTAGCCAGGATGGTCCCTGCCTGTGGCAGCACACCCAGCTGGACATAGCTGTTGAGGGTAACACTCTGGGCCAGGCGCAGCAGGGCGATGTCATAGCTGCGGGAGGGGAAGAGACTGCTCACTCACGGGATCAGGCTGTTCTTCAGGTCAGCGCAGGGGCAGGCCCTCGCCGAGCCTTGGTGTCCCCATAAAGTTGGGAAACAACGATTTTGAAGAAGAAAGGGGCTGACTTGCTAAGTTTCAAACTCGATGCATTATACAGTTTGGATTGTTAGGACATTGTATATTTAACAGCAGCACCTGCTGGTGAGGTCTTTGTGCTGTAGTCTAGCTCTGATTTCTGCAACTCTGGGGAGTGGAGCTTATTACACGTTCCAGTAATAAGTGGGGAATCCGGGAGGAGCAGAGTAGTGTGCAGATGGTAGCAGGGAAGAGTTCTCAGGAAGAAAGATGTAAAAATCTGTGTGGTTCTGAAAGCTCTGCAGAAATATGCCAATGACTTGAACTGACCCCAACCCCCACATTCTAAAGAATTGACCACCATTTTAACTACTTCTTTTCCAAAAGTGTACAGCTCAATCTGGGAGGAGTTTTCTCACATAAGCTTCATTTTAAGAATTTACTTTTGCTGATGGAGTTTACTCCATAAAATGAATAATAAATAACTATAAAAATGGAAACATTAAACTCTTCAGAGAAGGAGCTTCAGGTGATCCACTCACGCCATCCAGCCTAGATCAAATAAATACTAAAAACCTTAAAAAATTCTCAAGCTCTCCAAAATCTAAGTTCTCAAAGTCCTTCTGGATGAATGCAAAGGAAGCCAAAGCCCTGTTGCTAGCCGGTCAGCCCTCCACCTCCCAGCCCAAGGCCAGCCCAGCCTCACCCTTACCCGGCAGCCACATTATTGCTGTTCCAGTATGGATGCACCACGATCTTCTGCACACTCACATACTGCTCGGTACCGTCGTTCTGGCTCAGGTTGTGGTCTCCCACCACCACACGGAAGGTCATTTGGCTGGAGTGAGAGAAGGAATCCCCAAGTGAGCCAAGGTTCTCAAGTCTTCTCTTCCCCCCTTAGTGAGAAGTTGGGAAGCCAGCTTAGGATAGGAACCCATGTTATCTGGCTCAGACAGAGGGAGGATGAAAAGCCCTGGATGATGAGGAGGTAACAAGCTCCCTCATTTCCTAGTTCACTAACTTGTGGGAGTGACAAAAAACTACTGTCAACTTCATATTCCCAATTTATGAAACTAAATATCATAAACTGGATATCTCATTACTAGAGTGAGGTGTGTTGAGCATAAATGAAATAATGGCTTTGGCCCACAGAGGGATTTTGAGGAAAGTATAAACTTCTAGACCAGCAATTCTTAGAGCATGGTCCCTGGACCAGCAGCATCAGCATAACCTAGAAATTGTTCCAAATGCAGATTATCAGGCCTCAACCTGGACCTGCCAAGTCAGAAACTTCTGGATGGGGCCCGGCACTCTTGCCCTTCCAGGTGATTCTGAGACGTGCTTAAATGAGAACCATTGCTCCTTCTGAAAAGTATGTTACCAGCTAGGTATGACTAGACACTTAAATATTCACTTACTGAACCCTCACAATAACTCCACAAAGTAGGTGTTATTACCTGCGTAAGAGCTAAGAGAATGAGGACTTAGAGAAGCTAAATAGGTCATCCAAGGTCACACAGCTGGAAGCAGGCGGAATGGGATTTGAAGCTGGACTTTCCTCATGCCAAAATTTGTACTTTTCACTATATTCTACTCCCTTCCCACAGGCCCCCAAACAGCCCCCTGGAGTCTTGCCCTGAGTGGTCAAAGACACAGATGCCTTTAGAAGGGCCAGACTCTCCCCCCCGCCTGGGGCCTCAGAAAAGCTGGTCTGCATTTTCTCACTTGTCCACGCAGTGAGCGGCTGTCATCACCCAGTTCCTTCTGATGAGGGTCCCTCCGCAGGTGTGGTACCAGTTACCTCCGGACAGGTACTGGAGGGAAATCTGGATGGGGAAGGAAGAAAGAAAGAATAAATGGTATTTCCCAAAATTCTTTGCCCCAAACCATATGTTACCCACTTAAATTCCTGCCATCCCTCAAAACATTCTCTAGCTTTCTGGGCTAGAGATGGCAAATAGGTTTCATTAGACCTGTCAGTTGCTCTGAATTGGTCGGTAGTGGCTACTTGGGGTGCTGGTGAGAAAGGGTGCTAGATGATCTGGGGTTGGCGGCAGGAAAGACGCTCCGTTGTTTGGTGACGTTTGCTGTGGGGGGGGGGGGGGGGTAAAGGCATGCACACAGAGAGCATTTGGCCCCCCTACTCTAGGCTGCACGAAGGGCCAAGAACCCAGGTCCTTCCACTTCCATTTCCTCTTGGGAAGGAAACGTAGCTATGGGCTTACTTCATTAACTAAGACCTACAAGCTTAGGTCTCGGAGCTTCCCCTCCAGTGCTTTCAAGGTGTACCCTGTCCCCCTACTGCAGGGAATATTTAGGATTCCTCTGGAATGCACATGTTTATCAGTTCGTGTCTTTTCCTCCAGCACCTTGAATTACACAGCAGCTCTACTCCTGACAACTGGGGCTCAAACTTTTGTAAATGGAATTTAATTCTAATTGCAGTGATTCCTCTCAAGTTGTCAGTTTTGCACATTTAGAATTGCATAAATCAGAGCTTAGCTGTCCTATTATGAAACTGGAAACTCTTTAAATAGCCAGATAAGCAACACGCCCTACGTGGGGGCAGTAGTGCACTTAAATGGGTGACACACAGTGTGGAGGGGTGTGAGTGTGTGAGTGTGTGTGTGTGTCAGGGCACATGGAGCCTGAAGTGTGGCCCTGGCACACAGTCTCGTTAACATGGCCGGGTGGTGTCGCAGGGAATGTCGGTGTGATGTGTGTTTAGGGGTGTGCCTGAGAGAACGAGTATGGTCGCTGCTTAAATTCCCTTCTTCAAGCCTTTTGCATCAAGAAAAATCAGCTAAGCCTAGTCCCATGCATCTTTAAAATCCAGAACCCAGGCAGTTGGAGAGCTTCCTGTTGATAAGGACATACACAAACGCACATCATGCTGTGTATCAGTGTCTGGGGCAGCTCTTACTTAATTGGAAGTCTGGGGCTGCGAAGGAACACTCACCTGAGAGGGCCAGGAGTTCCTCCGGGCCTCAGTCCCTCCTACTACCCGGGCGTTGGTTTCCGGAAAATCCTGGGTGCTGTGTCCTTTGTGGGGCAGAAGAAGAGTGAGTGATGAGTAAGCATGGGGGTCAGCCCAGGGCAGGGCAGAGGGGAGCAGTTGTGCTTTGTCAGCAAACTCACAGCCCCTCCCTGGCAAACGAGGGGCCCAGCTGCGGGTTCTCTGAGCCCCCTTGAAAGCAAGGGAGTCTGGGTGCCTTCTTCTGTCCCTGGGCGTCCCTAGAACCCTGGCATGCCGTGAAGGATTTACTTCAAATCACCAGGCTTCTTGTGGTCTCAGCCTGGCTCAGGGTTATCCCTTGGCCTGAGGGGACCCCCCCGCTTTTCCTTGACTCCCCTCCCCAAACAGCACTTTGGCAGGATTTTCCAGGGGCAGGGACAGCAGTGCTCATCCCAGCCAGGCACCTGCTGAGGATTCTTCCCGTCAATGGGGACGGTAGGAAGGCCCAGGCCCCTGGAAGGGTCTCCTCTCTGCTTCATGCGGGGCCTACATGGAGAGTGGCCCCAACCTTTCCTATCATGGGCCCCAGGAGAGTGAAACTTTTGCTAGACTCACAGGCAGAGTCCCACCCGCCCTGGAGTGGAGAGCAGGCCTGGGCTTAGGGATAGCTTTCTGACCTTCCCGCTCAAATCCCCGCCCTAGAACTCTGGCCACAGGGCCCACTCACCATAAAGGACCAGGGTGGCGAAGACCAGAAAGCGCAGCATGTTGCCTGTGGAGTAGACCATTGCTCCTTACCTACCATGAACCAAGCCCTCTTTATATTCCTCTTATCGGCAGCTCTGCTGACCTTCCTCCTGCCAGCTGGCAGGGCTGCGGGTGGAAGGCAGGGAAACTCACAGGTGACATGGAAATACAAATGAAAAGATTTCTTTTCAGGTAAACTAATTTATCTGTTGTTCAAAGACAGAACAAGGTCAGGGCTGAATTAATCACCTGCTTTTAGTTGAAAAGCATCCAACAAACTCTTTTTTAAAAAAAGATTTTATTTATTTTTAGAGAGAGGGGAAGGGAGGGAGAAAGAGGAGGAAACTTTGATGTTGAAACATCAACTGGTTGCCTTTCACACCCCTGCAACTGGGGACCTGCCCGCAACCCAAGCATGTGCCCTGACTGGGAATCGAACCAGCAACCTTTTGATTTGCAGCATGAAGCCCAACCAACTGAGCCACACCAGTCAGGGCTTCAACAAACTTTTTTTCAGAAATAAGACGGAGCATCAGGACTGGCTTTTCTCTCAGGGTGCTCCCCTCACAGTCTGTCACTGTCTCGTTGTCTTCAATGGCAGTCCATGCCCAGGGGCGTCCTGTGCACTGTGGGGTGGGGGCACCGGGGACCGGAGGAGGGAGGAGTGGTTGGCAAGGGGAAGGAAGGGGCAGCAACACCTCCCTGTGTGAAGAGGGAGGTGGGACATACACGTACGCCCGCACACACGCAGACACAGGTGTAAATGCAGGGAGGCCACGACACAGTAGGTGCTATGGAGAGAACTCTTGTGGGACAGGGTACTAAAAAGCAGGTTTGGGGAGACAAGATGGAGAGCCAAAAAGAGACCTCCCAGAGAAGAATGCGGGGAGGGCTAGAAGAGGGAGCTCTCAGGATAGGGAGATAAGTTGAGGGTTATGAAGGTTGAGGGCAGGGGGAGCAGAGGTGAGGACTGGGCACATCCTACAGGAGATGAAAGGCTTTGCCCGTCAAAGTCGGTAGAAGAGGGAAGAGGGAACTGCATTGTGCCTGGAGGTGGACAGCGGACTTTGGGTAGGGAGGCCCCAGAGCAGCTGACTGTGGGGGGAGTGGTGATTTAGGCAGAGGGAAGCCAGGAAGCTGGGAAGCCTAGAGGGAAGCAGCAAAGTCACCAGGTCCTGAGAACTCCAGAACTCAAGTTTTCATGCTTGCAGGGGGCAGGGGTGGGCTGGAAAAAGCTGTTAGAAGGAGTTTGGTACAAACGGTTGCCTTTTCAGGTCCTTGAGCTATTCAGGAGAATTATACTATGATGCTCGGGTAGCCTGGAGGGCTCCCTCTCCAGTCCCACCCCCGGCATTCTAACACAAGGCAGAGCTCGGGGAGCAGGGTGAGCTGGGCTGGGGAACCGGGGCCTCTTTTGTCATCCTCCTGCCACATCCCTGCCCCTTTGGAGAGTGAGGAGACAGCTCTAGTTCTCATCTAGGATGAGGAGTTTAAGAAGGCTTTCAGCAGGAGTGTCCAGCCTTTTGGCATCTCTGTGCCACACTGGAAGAAGAGTTGTCTTGGGCCCTACATTAAATACATTGCAACAGGTAATCACAAAAAAATCTTGTAATGTTTTAAGTAAATTTATGATCTTGTGTTGGGCCTCATTCATAGCCATCCTGGGCTGCTTGCGGCCCGCGGGCCACAGGTTGGACACCCCTGCAAGTCAGGGCCACCTCGGTCGGGGGTAACCTTTAGGTTGCCCCTTAACATCACATACTCCAAAGTGAACCTGCAAGGGCAGGGCCAATATCACGCCCATCTCTGTACCCGTGGCCTAGCCCAGAGAAGTTCAGTTTGTATTAACTCAAAAACCAGACTTTTCACAACTGCATTTAACACCCTCACAATCAGTACCTAATCTACCATGCTGGCCACACTCTTTTCTATTCTTACTGTTGGGGCAGGCTTAAGTTTAAACTAGTGGCTTTGGCTTAAGTTTAAACTTTTAAAAATCTTTTTAAAAAAATTATAGTTGACATTCAGTGTTATATTAGTTTCAGGTGTACAGCATAGTAGTTAGACATTTAGATAACTTTAGAAGGGATCCCCCAGCTCTGGCTGGCGTGGCTTGATTGGTTGGAGCGTCATCCTGTAAACCGAAAGGGTGCGAGTTCAATTCCTGGTCCCAGCACATGTCTGAGTTGTGTGTCTGGTTGCCTGTCTGGGTGTGTGGGAGAGGCAACTGATCAATGTCTCTCTCTCGTTGATGTTTCTCTCCCTTTCTCTCTACCTTCCCCTCTCTTTAAAATCAACAAGCATGTCCTTGGGTGAGGATTTTTTTTAAAAAGTGATTCCCCCAGATAAACCTTGCACCCGCCTGACACCACACATAGTCATTGTGATGTCAGTGACTGTGTACTCTGTCTGTACGTGACTTCCCATAACTGTTTTGTAACCACTAATTTGTACTTCTTAGTCCCTTCAGCTTTTCCACCCAGCCCCCAACCCCAGTCCCATCTGGCAACCATTCGTTTGTTCTCTGTATCTGTGAGTTTATTTCTGTTTTATTTGTTCATTTATTTTGTTTTTAGATTAAACATAAAATGAAATCATATGGTGTTGTCTTTCACAGCCTGACTTACTTCCCTTGGCATAGGTCCCTCCAGGTCCCTCCACGTTGGCAGGAGTGGTAAGATCTCATTCCTTTTTATGGCCAGGCAATACTTCACTGTACCTATGTGTGGCTTCTTCATCCGTTCTCCTTCCCATTGGAGCATGTAATCCATTTACAGTTAAAGTAATTATCGATAGGTATGCACTTACTGCCACTTTATTCGTTGTTTCCTGATTGTTTTTGTAATCCTTCTCTATTCCTTTCTTATGTTCTTACCCATTGATGACTTTCTGTGGTGGTGTGTTTGGATTCCTTTCTTTTTATTTCTTGCAAATCTCTTGTAGATTTTTTTGTTTGTGGTTGCTGTGTGCTTTTTATATATACACCAGGCTATGTTTATAGTAGTATATTTTAAGATGATGGTCACTTAAGTTTGAATACTTTCTAAAATCACTGCCATTTTTACTCAAGCCCTCCATGTTTATATTTTTGTCATAATTTTTTAAAAATCTCTTTTGTGTGTTTGCGTGTATTCCTTAATTTACATTTGCAATTACATGTGATCTTCCAGCTTTTGCTTTTTAACCTTTGTACTCGCTTTAGTGTTGGTTGATCCACTGCTTTTATTATGTTTGCCTTTGTCAGTGAGAATTCTCTTTTTTGTAAAAAAAAGTATTTTTAGTGATATTTTTAAATATTACTTCTGTTCGAGCCCTGGCTGGCATAGCTCAGTGGATTGAGTGCGGGCTGCAAACCAAAGCATCGCAGGTTAGATTCCCAGCCAGGGTACACGCCTGGGTTGCAGGCCATAACCCCCAGCAACCGCACATTGATGTTTCTCTCTCTCTCTATCTCCCTCCCTTCCCTCTCTAAAAATAAATAAAATCTTAAAAAAATAAAATAAATAAAATAAAATAAATAAAAATATTACTTCTGTTCTATTCATTCATTTTTAACAATTTCATTTATTTATTTTTAGAGAGAGGGGAAAGGAAAGAGAAAGAGCGGGAGAGAAACATCCATGTGTGATTGCCTCTCACTTGCCCCTCACTGGGGACCTGGCCTGAAATTCAGGCAGGTGCCCTGACTGGGAATCGAACCAGTGACCCTTTGGTTTGCAGGCCGGTGCTCAATCCACTGAGCCACACCAGTCAGGGACCTTATTTCTTTTTTAATTCTCTTTCCTTTTTGCTGTTCTGATTGGGTGTTTTCAGCTATACTGTCTTCCAAATTGCTGATTCGTCCTCTGCGTCATCTGATCTGATGTTAATTCTATCTAATGTAGTCTTCATTTCAGTTGTTGTATTCTTCATTTGTGAGTGGCTCTTTTATATGTTTTTTATCTCCTTTTTACGTTTATTATCTTTGTTGAAGTTCTCACTGAGATAATCTTTTCTTCACCTAAGTTCATCAGGTATCCTTGTAAGCAGTGTTTTGAACTCTGCATGTGGCAGCTTGCCTTTTACGAGGATCCCTGGGTCTATAGCAGCTCTGCATTTCCCCAGGACTGACCCCTGCTGATTTTCACAGCCGACTGTGCTGAGGACTCCTCTTTCCAGCACTGGTGATCTGGGCTGGAAAGCCTGGAGTGGTGCTCGAACCCCTTGCTCCTCAGTGGGGGGACCTCCACAGCAGGCTATCCCTACCAGTGTTTAACGGCCACACATGGGTGTGGGACCTTGTCTCCACCCTTTCTGCTAGTCTCCAAGCAGGTTCTTCTTCTTTATGTTTTTAGTTACAGGAGCTCTGTTCAGCTCGTCTCCAGGTGATTCAGGGGGTTGTTCCATAGTTCAGTCGTAATTTATGTGGCCATGGAAGGAGGTGAGCACAGCATTTACCTCCTCCACCATCCTGACCAGAAGTCTGGCTTAACTTTCAAGGGACTGCACTTCTTCTGACTAAGCAACTCTAATTCTAGGAATGTGTCCTTTTGAAATACACACAAGCACAAAAATAAATGTACAAGAATGTGGGTTACAGTAGTTTGTCACAAAAATTTGATGCAAAATTGGGGGAAATCTAAGTGTTCATCAATAAGGGAAGGTGAAAGAAATTGGATTTAAACATATTAAGGAACACTATGCAGCTTTTTAAAAGAATGAGGTAGATTTAAATAAATTGACATGAAAGGATGTCCTTGATATATCAAATATGGGATGTTTTGCAACATCCCATAAAGCAAAAGGTCTCCAATTTGATTTCCAACCAGGGCATATGCCTGGGTTATAGGTTTGGTCCCCAACTGGGGTGCGTACGAGAGGCAGCCAATTGATGTTTCTCTCTCACATCGATGTTTCTCTCCCTCTCTTCCTCCCTCCCTTCCCTCTCTCTCTAAAAATAAATAAAATCTTTAAAAAACAAAATCAAGTTGAAACAATATGGTATTGTGTACATGTGTATTTGTAGGTTCGCTGAAGAACAGTATGGAAGTGTTTACACCAAGATGTAGAGTCATCACATCTAGAGAATGAGTTGATAGGTATGACAGCATTGTGGAGATAAATTTCACTGTTTAAACTCATATTTTTCTGTATTCTCTACAGAATTACTTTGTAATTAAAAATAAGTGAATAATAAATTCTGGGGCAGTTAGCTATTTTTGGCAATGGCACCAGTACTTTTCAGTGGGAAATAGACCCCCAAAGGGGAGCAGCTTAGAAAGGTAAGAGGTCCCTAGAGCCAGGAGATAGCAGCGCAGGGCCAGCATCAAAGTTTTAAGGTTTTAGGTTAGCTCTGAGAGTGGTCAGAAGGGTGGTATTAAGGAAGAGTGCAGATGTCAGGCTAGGGCAAGGCCCGCATTGGCTGAAAAGAGGCCGTGAAGCTGGGTTCTTGAGCCTTTCCACCACCTGTCAGTGCTCTCTCCCTCCTCTTAACTACCCCCCTTTCCTAGTCCTCTCCTCACCCCCAAACCTGGGCCTACTCTGTAGGCATGTCATGTGGTCTTGTCTCTCTTCCGCTGCATCTCTCACTTCCTGTGAGTTACTCTGAACTGACTGCCCCTGAGAGAGGCTGTGCTGCTTTGGGGTGGGTGAGGAATCACACCAGGGCACCTTGGTTGGGCATATATCATAAGATTGGGCTGGAGAGCTGTTGGGTGATGTAATAGACTGTGTGAGTGATACTGGGATAAATGGCCTGCCTGATAAACGATTGGATGTTTAATGCAACCAAGAGTAGGACTAGGGTTAGAGTTAGGAACGGTGGCTCCCGATGGCTTAGCTGACTTATTGGCATGACATTCAAGGCCTTTTCAATGGGGCCCCGTGCCCCTGTTATATGGGGCTGACTTACCCAGCAGGCACAGTGGGCACAGTGCCCAGGACCCACAAAAATGTTTTAGTTTATTTAAAGTAAGAAGAAATAAGATGAATACCATCAGCTTGGATTATAGTCATCTTTATACCAATGCAACTATAGAACATAATTTTAAAAATATTTTATGAAGACACAAGTGCCCCTGAAGGTCATACTGTGGTCTTCATCTTCCAGCTGCTACACCCATTGCTCCCTCACCCTGATGTCCTCTCGGCTTCCCAGACCCACTTGTGCCTCCGTCCTTCTGTGACTCTTCTTGTGCCATATTGTTTCTCGTATGAAGTCTTTGCTCATTGAATCCTTCCCACCTGAGGACTCATCCTTTGAGGTCTCAAGTCAAATGTCACCATCTTTGTAAGGCCTTCCCTGATTCCCCGAAGTGGGAGGAATTGTTCTAAGTCAGCTAGCATATCTCTGAACACTCCACCACTTGCTTACATCTCTGCTTCCCCAGCTCAAGTGTGAGTTCCACAGGGGAAGAGCCCCATTCTACAACTCCTCAGGTCTACATGGCCTTGACACCCAGTATGGAGGCTCAGCTGGGGGCCAGGGGTTGTTTGGGAACAAGAGCCAGTGGCTGTGACAGAACTTTTCAGATGTGTGTAGTTCTTCGCAGCCTGAATCAATTAGTTCTCCAAAAGGATCAGCGAAGGAACAATAAAGGGCGAAGAAGAATCCAATGCCAATATCATAAAACCTTTATTTCCCTGGGGATCTCACGTCCAACTCTCTTCTCTTTCAGAAGACCTTTCCTCTTTCCCACTCCAGGCCACATCCTGGGAGAGGCTATGCCTTCCTCCTTTGGGTGGGCTACTCCAAAGTGTTTCCTCTGGCAGGGCTCTTCAGGGAGCTTAGGCGACTTGCAGTAATGAGTTGCTGGGAAGGAGAGGCAGCTGTGGTCCCATGGCGCCCTCACGTGGCGATGCCTGAGATGACAGCCTGCTACTGAAAGACCTGGAAGAACTTGTGTCTGTGTGTGTGGAGTCGGAGTTGCTGGAAAAAGAGCTGACAGGCCTTGTCAGGAGTGGTCCACGTGGGGACTTCATGTGAGCACAGCAGACAAAGCCAGTAACACAGTCACGTGTGGAGTATACACTGTCCCTGATTCCTCAGGCTCCCAAGGCTCTTGTGGGCCTTATCTGGGCCCTCCCTCAGGGCTGCCAATGCCTTGCTATGTGGCCTTGGGCAAATTACTTCACTTGTTTGCCCTCGGTTTTATAATAGGAAAGTGATAAGCCTGAGCTAAAATGACAGTTTTCAAACTGTCTTAGAGTATTTTAGAAGTTCAGAGGCTGATGGGCACTGCCCTCGTCCACCCTCAGTTTCACCCAGGGCTGCTTTGCCCTTCATCACATTACACGTGGGGCAGTACAAATAGGGTTCTGGGACTTAAACCTGAGAATCACTGGCTCCATGAGCGTTATGGCTCCCTCCAGGCTACCCGGCTCCACTGTTCTAAGCTTTATGGAGACCAGCTAGCCAGACAGGACCAGAAGGGAGAGAAGAGAGAATGGGCAGGCTGATGGCTAGTTGTTTAGTGTTCTCGTGGTGTGGTGGAAGGCGCCCTGGTTCTGTGTTCAATCCCCAGCCTTGGCTCCAGCCATCCACTAGCTGAGAGGCTACCTCCTTCACCCCTCTCTGCCTCAGCTTCCTTCTCTGTAAAGTGAGCATGCAGGTTCCTGTTCTGCCCTTCTCACAGAGTTATTGTCAGATGAAGTAAGATAAAGGATTCCTGTCAGGGCGCTTTCCATAAACGGCTCTACAGACTTGGGGTATGATAAGCAAAGGAGACGCTCGTAGACCCCTAACAGAGGAGTATACGGTGTCACCAGGTTCTGTGGGTGCGCTACGTGACCAGGGGTGCAGGACGTGGCTGCAGGAGTCCTTCTCTTGGATTCGGCACTGCTGCCTCGGGCCCTGTCCCAGGAGCTCTCTCTGTTTGGGAGTCTGTATCTAGGACAGAGGGAAAGCTCAGGGCCATGATGACATGTTCTCACGGTCTCTTCATCAGCGTAAAGAAAATGGGCCCCACATCGCTGCAAGGAGTAGGAGGTCCTGCCTTGACATCTAAAATTAGGTTTAGAACTCCATCTTTAAGGCCTACAGAGAAGCTGATGAGTGGGTTCCCAAGTATCAGGGGCCCCAAAACCCTGTGTCCTGAGAGGCTCGTGGGAACTCCCACCAGGGTGATCTGCGGCCTAGATGAAGAGCCAGTGCTGGCGGGGGTCGCTGGGATCGCAGGAGGCCATGACAGGCTTTTTGTCCTTGGCCGACAGGCAGGTACCAGATCCTGAATTTCTGATGAGCTGGTCCTAGAAGATGACACAGCCAACGGTCAGCCTGGCCTCGGCCCTGTGACGGTGCTACATCAAACCTCTAGTAACTCTGACGGGATGCATTCCTGAGTTTGCACCGTGTCTGGTGCCCACTGCCCACCCCCAGCTTCAGCCTGAATGGCTGGAATAGAGGAGGGACCTCGAGCTAACTGGAAAATGCTGTCAGGGCTTGCCTCCTCCCCGTGGCCAGTCTTAAAGACCCGGCCACTGCTGCCTACCTCCCCTTTCTGTCTCGTACCCTATGTGGACTCCTCCCTTCCCTGTGGCCCCAAGGTTAGGCTCCTCTTCCCCTGAGCCAGGGACTGGTGACTGGGGTAGAAGAGGGTATAGGGGTTCATGGGGGGCTAGTTTGGGCTCAGCACTGTAGAAATTACATTATAAATCCTGAAGCAGTGTGCTGTAATGGAAAGAATCTGCACTTTCAAGTCTGACTTATCCAGGTTTGAATCTCAGGCCTGCCATTTATTAGGTATGGGTCTTGGGTCAGTCACAAACGTGCTGAGCTTCACTTGGCTTGTCTGTGGAAATGGGACGCTGCTTACTTGGGAAGAGCCCCTGAGATATCATAAACCAACGTGCGTGAGTGCACAGCTTTGTGCCTGGCACGCACAGGCCAGGCAGGAGCCATGAGCGACTCTTCGTTTTTTGTCACTTAGGTTCAGTCTCAAAATATTTGAGCTACGACACAGCTGGCCACAGACCATAACACCCGACCCTATCTTTATGTCAGCCGGAACCAGCCATCACCAAATATTTCTTAAGCCCCGGAAACCCTGCCTGTGACCAAGACCACACTCTCCATGCTTTCTACATCGTCATGATCCCACCCATGGTATCTCAGGCATAAGATGTAAAAAATAAGGAGGGGGCAGCGGTGACCTTAGGTTCTTGATACTTGAGCTTTTGGGGCTGACTTACCTGGGTCAATTCCCATTCCTCGTCCTTAGGGACTTGGCTGTTTTTGCCAGTGAACTGACAGCTCTGAAGGCCCAGAGTGCCAGCGCTGGCGTGTAGACACAGCTGCTTTGCAATGTTGTGGCGAAGGTCCCTCTGGGTTGTGTACTCAAAGTACTAGAAGTCAAGGTAAGAGGAGGTCTGAGGGACAGGCAGCATTTGCCTAGCACCTTCCGAAGCCGTCTGCCCTGAGATGCCAACCAGAGCCTCCCAGGGAGGCAACTGAGCGGGTGACTGGACGTTAGTAATTCATGGGTCACCTTCCGGACTTTTTAAAACTGTATCTGGATTATACTAGAATGCTAGTTACTTACTATGTTTTATTTAATCAAAATTTTAACTTAGCTTCATTTTCACCATTATTAGTGAAGTCACATGTTTGATATGCTAGTTCTTTTTTTGCTAATAGATTACTAATAAAAGGAAAAGGTTCACCAATGCACCACCTGGAATCATTGTGCAGGCTGGTGGTACAGGGATTGCTTTAGAATCACACACACACACACACACACATACACACACACACACACCCCACAGCTTCAGTTGTGCTTCAAGTGCTTCTTCCTTACCAAATGGTGAGCATTCAGGGCAGACTGAGGGACTGGGGTCGGGGAAGTTACTAATGACTCCTCAGGAAGAGCTGGGCATTGTAGGGCATGGAGGAGATTTTCAGGATACCAGATGACTGAGATGTCAGGAGGTGGCTGTTTGGGGGTCATTTTTGGGTGATAGGATGAGTGGTATTTTCTGGGCAGAGGAGGCACTGATGATAGAAGTTGTGTATATGTGAGGGAAAGTGCTCAAAAGTTTACCACATTCACCCTAACATCACTTAGGGTACAGCACCCTCCAGCAAGCCTTTCTGATGGACAGTTCTCCCTTCGGCCCCTCTCCAGCACCCAGCACTGATGCCCAGGGCCCCTCGAATGTCCCTGATTCAGAATTCACATCTTGTCTCTCTGTGTCATGCACTGTCCCTCATACTGGGAGCTTTCTGAGGACAGGGATGGCATCTCCTCCTCTCCCTGGATCTCCCCCACCCCAGACCTTAGGAAAGGACTATTTTCAGTGGAGAGAGGGGGCCTGTTAAGGGAGGAGATGCCCAGATAGTCTTCTCTTGGGCCTGCCCCAGGAGGCTGGGCTGCATACCTGGTTGCCGCCGAGGCCGTGGCAGGGGTACATGATGAGGGGCTTCCCCCCACGGTTGTTCTCGCCCACGTCCAGGCACTGATCGATGCCAAGGTTCTTTATCTGCAGAACAGTGAGCAGAGAGGTGAACCAGGAGAGCACAGTCAGGAGTTTTGCAGTTCATGGTATCAGGCCCAGACTGGAATAAATCTGCGTGACTAGATTTCTCCTCTGATTCTTCTCCTCATTAACCCAGATGCCTGAAGTTAGTAGTGAAGTGAAATGCAGAGCCCAGAGGCCGGGCCAGGGCCAGCTGGGAACCCCCCAGGCTGCCAGGTCCCTGAGAGAAGCCCTCAGCACATGGGAATTTCCTTATGAGTGCAGAATCTCAACGTGTGATTCCCCAGACCATCAGCCCCAGACCTGGGAACTTACTAGAAATGCAAATGGCCAGGCTCCAACCCAGTCCCAGTGACTCAGCAGCCTGTGGCTGGACACTCCTTCCTGATGATTCTAATGCAGGTGAGTGAGAACCACTGCTTCTGGGTTTTCTCTTACAAGGATTTTAGCTATCTCTAGGAGCCCCAGAGTCCTCCTTCTGGATAAAGGAGTGTGGAGAGTGTAATTAAATTCTTGTTTGTGATCTCTGTGGGTTAAGTGGTCCTGAGCTTCTCCAGGGGATTCTGTGAGGATGGTTCTTAAGACTCACAGCTCCATAGAAGGTGGGCTTCAGGTCAGGAACAAACATCTCTGGGTAGATATTGTGCAGGTACCAGGAAAAGTTGCGACAGTGTAGTTGTTCCCTCAGCTGCAGTCGTTCAGAAATGTCACCGAAGGATTTCTGTCAACAAAGCCAGCCCCGTAAAGGTCGGTTCCACTAGCCTTGACCTTCTCGTCTGGGGGGAAGCAGCTGAGTTCCCGGGGCCACTGTCTCCCAGAATGGGTCTCAGGCTCATTCCTTCTCAGGACCTGTGGGAGCCACGGACCCAGCCTCACATCTAATCCCAAACCCCATCTTGCCTTCGGGGACCCCCATCCCCGCATGGCCCCTTGCTCCCTCATCCCCTGTCACTCCCCGGTTTCCTCCCAGCCCCAGTCTAAGCCTCTCAGAACAAAGCCAGTCCTCCTGGAAGAGGTTCTTTCTCCGAGTCTTCTTGCCCTTCCCTCCTAAAAGACACTGGGGCTCTCCAGGCAGGGACAACAAAGGCTCCTCCCCTCTTTCTCTAGCTTCCCTGGGCTCTAGCTCATGGGTCTACGGCTTGTAAAGGGAAGCGCCAGGGTAGCGATAGGGGCACCTCTACCGGTCAGCCCTTGACCAGGGTCTGGGGTGCTGCACTTCTCTCCATCCAGACACCTCCTGAGCACCATTTCCCATTTCCTCTCACCTCTTGGGCCATCTTTGCTGCCTGTATATTTCTCCGGTAGAAAATCTCCTTGTAATTATCCATCCAGACCTCAGCCAGGCGCACTTGGTTGCGAGCAATGACATTGGTGCCCTTGGGAAAGGTGTGGGGGCTTTTGGTGCGGAACACGTGGCCGACCACAGAGCAGGGGATGATCTCCAGCTGGCCCCCACACTGCCACACCTGTCAGGAGACGAACCAGAACGGGGCTGTCAGGGGGCTGGTGGCAATAATCTCCCGGCAAGTAGCTCTGCTCTATTCCCAGAGACCCAGACCCCAAGAACTCAGGGACATGCTGCTTTCTCTCCTGGAAGAAAAGACAGTGACCAGGCTTCTCCCTGGGCCATGACGGCGCACTCCCAAGCTCTCTACTGCTTCACTCTGATTTAAGCAAAAACAGAAATTTGCAGGGCCCACAGGGTTACCAGGGCCCACTTTAGAGAAAAGACAGTTTGGCTAACTTTGTGTCTGTATGCCTATTGTGAGCTCTGGTCACTGGGCTTTTTGACCTGAAAATGTGAGTTTATCAGCTCCCCCAGGTGTTACTGGAAACTTGAGCATCAGTGCATTAATCATAGCAAGGACAGTCACCTGCCAGGTGGCCTATGGTCACCACCTGTAGCACACTAGCTTCCCAGGAGAGACACTGAACGGAGGTCAGAGGCTCACGGCTGAGCCTCGAACCAGAACCCTCGGAGTTATTGTGACCGGAGGAGACCTTCCTGTATGAGCTCTCCCACCTGTGTCGTCTCTTTTCAGGTTTTACATTAGGAGGTATGTTGTTCATTCTAGTATAGTAGCAACAGAAATACATTACCATAGTAACAGCAAATATTAAAGATGTGCTTAGTATGTGCCAGGCACTGTGAGAGGTGACTTCATAAATGAGCTAATTTGCTTACTGATTACCCCTCCACTGGCCTGGGAACCGGTGCGGATTTCACGAGAGGCAATCCTTTCTTCCTAACCTAACCCTGACTTGCCTTATTCCTGGAACCCCTTAGACTTTTTGGGTTCACCCGAATCCGGGCCACCACCTTCTCATTCAGTACGAGCTTTCTGAGCTCAGGATAGGGAAGCTCTAGAGTCTACCACAGCTCATGTCCTCTGACCTGGAAAGGGGAACCTGATTTTTCTAGAGAAAGGGTAGTGACTGTTTACTCATCTGTTCCAGGGTCCTCTACCTTTAAGCCCTTGATCTGGCCCTAATCCTTTTCGACAGACACATGAGAGGTGTCCCCAGCCCCCAGACGTCCAGTTTCCATCACCAGTACTATCCCTTCTCTCTAAGGTAACCTGTTTCCTGCAGTCCACCCTGACCCCCAAAGCCCTAAGCTGGGGACGACGGGGAGGGAGTGGAGGAAAGCACAGTCGCAGCAGGAAACAGCCACCTTGCAAGCTCAGTTCCAGATGTGGCGTCTGCTGCCTGAGAGGCGCTCAGGCTGTCCCCGGGAGTGTTGCGGTTCCCCCCTCGAAGCCCTCTTCACTCTCACCCGGAAGGACATTTCCACGTTCTCCCCTCCCCAGATCTCCATCTGATTATCATAGGTACCGATGTGCTCAAAGTAGGACTTGGAGATGGAGAAGAGGCCACCAGCAAACGTCGGGGACCTGGAGAGACAGAGGGAGAAGCATGTGCATCTTCTGGGGGAGCCTGGCGCGGACTCGCCGCTGACACCCCTAACCTACCCCAGCCCCTTTCCTGGATGTGCAGCCCCTCTTCCACAAACCTGTTCGTTTAGCAAATGTTTGCTGAGCTTTTATCCCATCTTCTTTACCTTCTAGGAATCACGTCAAGGAGAGTTGTAATTTTCATTACTCTCCTCTAAAAGGTACCCATTCATTTGTCCAACCAAGGATGCATTAACTACCAGCCATCAGGGCTTGTGCTAGGCACGCAGACCTAAGAAAGACAGGCCCCATTGTCTGGGAGCTCAGTCTATTGCCAGAGGGTGAAGCTACATCATTTGTTTGCCTTTTGGCAGCAAAGTTCCTAGGGCATAGTAGACACTTGGTTATTAGAAACTATGTGAAATTGCTTTTGGAAATAGGATTCAACCCATGAATGAATAAAGATTATGAGCTGGACTGTTCCCATTCTCTTTCGGGGTCCCTGGCCCTTTGGGGAACCCTGGAAGCCGTGGTTTTATTAGGAGTCCAGCCCTGGTGCGTAACACTGAATGAGCTTTGGGGAAAATCTGCCAGCTGCTTTGAACAGAGGAAACTCCTGGAAACAGAATAGGAAATGAGATGACAACAAGCTCAAAATGCACTAAAAGGAGCATTTGGAGGTTACAAAAAGATTCTGGCTTTCAGACAAAAGCAGGGAGGCACAGACCCATAGGAAGATAAATTGACAAAAACATCTCATTAGTAGAATTTAGATTCCGTGTTGCCCATGGGTGGGGCGGGAGCTGCTTGGGCCAAGGGCTGAGGTGTGGGTAGGGCTGGGGGAGCCTGGGGCCCTCCATGAGGTACTGAATCAGCAGCTGTGCCCGAGCAGGCTCGCTTAGATGGGGCTTTGCTGCCCCCTTCTGTTGCTTCTTTGTGTAGTACAAATAGGCAGGAAGATACCATCTCCGAAAGCCCGGAACAGACCACCGTGCGTTACACACCACAGGGCTCCATCAGTGTTATGGGACTGATCTGTCGGAGTGACTACACAGGAGCCCGGCCTTGCTGTTAACCTTGTGGCTGCCCTTGTGCCCTGAAGTTGGCTCCTACAGCTGCTTTCTGGAGGAAATTTTAACTGGGAAACCCTTGTGCTCACGCAGGCCTTCTGTCCCTTGGCTCTGACCCAGAGTTTCCACACCAGCCCAAGGAGGGCCCAGGAAGGGGCTCAGAGAGTCCTGGGCTTCCAGATGAGCACTTTGGACCTAACTGACTTCTTCCTGAGGGTCTCCCAGACTTGGGCCTTGAGAAGTCTCCCTTGGCTTTGAGAGGTCTCTCTGACCCAGAAGGCACTGACAAATTCCCTCCGAGGACACAGGGAAACTCACTGCAGACCCACAACCAACAGACAACACCCTGCAATTTCTGGCCTACTTCTTAGGATCCTCTGGGTCCTTGACCCCACCTCCCAGCCTCCTTAGCTTTCAGAGTGGAGGATGGGAGGGTACTGCCTGCAAGCCTGCTGGGGGGTTCCTGTGCACAGTGCTGAGGGCAAGCCGTGCATGCCACCAGGGAGCAAATTCATTCCTCAAACACTGGGGCTTTATCTCCCAGTTGTATGGTCCTTGGACATTGGAGTCCGGGACGTCAGTGATGGGTGGTGGCCAGGTGCCCTGTCCCTGACAGTGTCGCTGTGTGCCTGGCTCCCAGCTTGGGTGACGGGGGCTTTGTTGCCATACACACCAACAAAAGACATCTGTGAAACAGGCAGATGGCCAACAGTTCTCATTTTTCTCCCTCCTGCCTTCTCATTTCCCTTCTCCCCTTTCTGTTGCTTCTTCTCCTCCTCATGGAGACGGTGCTGTGGACTGTTCAGGATTCATGGGATTACTTCTGCAGCACCCACCCGAGACCTCTCCATTGGATTCTGGGCCGCATTTTCTTAGGATCTCGGCATGTGGAAGGGGAAGAACTCCCAAGCTCTCTTTCTTTCGGGCCTTCCCTCTTATCTCTGCTCACTGTATCCCCTACCTCTGCTTCCCTCCACCCCAGCTATCGATTCATTTGACCCCGAGGTTTCCTGGCCAGTATAGGGAAACAGTGGTAGATAATAACAGGATACTCTAAAAGTCACTCCCCAACTCAGTTTGTAGAGACATTTGTTAAAATAACCTTGTGGTCTCCAGCAGCACCGGCAGGCAATCGGAGAGGGAAAGACAGGGTAGGTGTATGAGGGGAGGTTAACCTAGGTGGGCGTCAAACAATGGGTAAGCTTCCAAGCAGCCACCTGATAGCTCAAGGGTTGGCAAACTACGGACCAGGGGCCAAATCTGGCCTGGCTTTATGTGAGGCTCTGGGGCAAAGAATAGCTTTTACATTTTTAGAGGATTGTTTAAAAGAAACACAAACAGCCCTGGCCAGTGTGGCTCAGTGGACTGAGTGCCAGCCTGTGAATCAAGGGGTTGCTAGTTCGACTCCCAGTCAGGGCACATGCCTGGGTTGCAGGCCAGGTGCCCAGTAGGGGGCATGCAAGAGGCAACCACACACTGATGTTTCTCTCCTTCTCTTTCTCCTCCCTCCCCCTCTCTAAAAATAAAACCTTTAAAAAAAAGGAAACACAAACAAGGGATATTATGCAACAGACTATATGTAGCTGGTAAACCTGAAATACTTACTATTTGGCCCTTTACCGAAAAAGTTCAGGACAACCTCAACAAGCTGCAAACTGCAGAACACTTGTTTATACTCTCTGAATGTTTTCAGTCTTTTCCAGGAGAGTGACCTGGGAGCACACACCACCCCCTCTTATTACAATGGCTACACAAGGATGGCCACTACCCACTATGCCTCAGCACCTCTGCAAGCACCAGTCACGGCCTTCTACGTGCAAGGAAGAAGAGGTGGCATGAAGAGTGTAAAGCCCTCCGTCCAGTGCCTGGCACACAGTGAGTGGCAGGTAAGAGCAAGCAGTCCAGTGCCATGGTCGGGAGCAGAGGTGTCGGGTCAGATGGGCGAGCACGGGTGCCCCTACTCCCTCCTTTGCTAGCTGCATGATCTGAGGCCTATGGTTTGTCATAGGAGCCTCGATGTTCTCGCCTGTAAAACAGGCTGACCATAGCGGATGAAGATTAAATAACGTATGTCAAGTGCTTGACAGAGCATCTAACAAATGTTGACCTGAGATGGCCCAGGTCCCCAGAACTGGGTGAGTCTGAGACCATGGAGGCCAGGTTGGGGCTCACCAGGCCGTGGTCCTTACTTGATTGGGTCGGTCTCATCCTTGCGCCTCTGCCTTTCATGTGCAGGTAGAGTCTCCCAGCCGAAGGTCAGGCTCCAGTCAAAATTGCCCCGGCTGTGGACTCTGCCCTTCTGGATGGGCTTGGAGAACTCAAAAGTGTTAAGGTCAATGGTGACGATGTCTGGGCTCACCACCGCCGTCTCATCCTCGGTGATGCGAGCTAGGAGGGGCTCCAGCCAGCCATGGAAGCACTCACCTGCAGGCCAGAGCAGGAGACAGCTGTCAGGGCTCTGATTACAGCTGAGCCCATGCCCCAGGCCAGTGGGGAGACCCAGGAGGAAACGAGAACTCTTCATTCACTTCCTAGCTGTAGGCAGAGGAACACAGGTAGGCTTCACGGCTATACAGATCATAGAGATCTCCTGAGAACCTCCTCCCCTCCCCTCCCCTCATCCAGAGATGCAGACAGCTTCGGAGGGAAGAATGGAGGTCTCAGAGGAGCACCGTGGTCCATTCGAATGATCCAGAAGCACAGGGAAGGCCCTGGGTGGGAGTCTTTGGGCTCCCAGCCCATCCACTGAATCAGCCCGCCCTGCCCGAGCGCGGGTGCCGGCACAGGTGTCCTCTTGCCCGGGAGTATCTGCACCTCCAGCTCCAGCTCCGGTTGCAGACTAACAGCCCCTTTCACTTGCTGGCCCTTTGAGATTTTCAGTGACATACATACGACTTAATCTGGCCCTCAGAGTAATCATTCTGTTGGTGAGTAAGGTTGGTATCCTCTCGTCATCTTACAAATGAGGAAACTGAGGCTTTGCTAGAGGCAGAGCCAGAATGGAAACCTGGGTCTTCTGACTCCCAAGCCTAGGACTCCCCCCACCTCCCGCCCGCCCCCCCCCCCCCACGTGCATCACTGCTTTTAGGGAAGTTTTTTGTTCCTGACAATGGTGGGAGGGGTCTTGTTTTGGGGAAGAGGGAGGCCTTCCCGGCTCCAGGTGGCCCTGCAGGAAAAGCCCCACACAATCAGTTCCAGTGATGACAGGAGGCCTGTCTGAGGGCTGAGCTCAGAACAAGGTGCAGATCAAGGAGACAGGAAAGTCTGGGGCTCCAGGGCTTACTCCCAGCAGTTGTAGGGTGACCACTTGTTTCAGGGTTGTGTGTGTCTGATAAGGCGTCCTTGGGATTGAGGTGAGAAATGGTTAGAAAAAGCTGGGGTGAGTCCCAAGCCTCCTTCACTCCAGGAACAGAGCAGGAAGGGGCCTCGGCCACAGCTCTTCGTCTGCCAGGGCGTGGGGCTGGGGGGGTGGGGGACCCCAGTACACCCAGGCCAGCACTCTCACTCACAGTGGGCGTCCAGGAAGGTGAGCACCTCTGCCTGTGCCACACTGGCTCCCAGCAGTCGGGCGGTGATCAACCCCTTCCGCTTCTCCTGCCGCACCACCCTCACGATCTGCAGCTGCTTCACGTACTGCTCCAGTTGCTCCTTTAAATACTCTGGAAGGGAGTGTCATTGTAGTCAGCTCACCACTTTGTTGCAAACCTAATCCCCCCGTGGGCACTGACCCCTGGCGCTCTCAGGCCTCCGGCAGGCCTGAATTTTTAACCCTCCCACACCTACCGCACCAAGCAGTTCTGTGGAAGCAGATGGTGGGGGAAGGGCTGAAAGGAGGAAGTCCTGTGTGGGGTCAGGCCCACCGGGCCAGGACACTGGCTCTTGCAGTGTCCATCCTGTGCCTGTTCACCCACCAGGCACCTTCTCTATTGTCCACGACGGGATCTCAGAGCTGTGTTTCCCTGATCTAAAATCAAGCACAGACTTCCGACCAAAGCTCTCAGATGCCTCTCTCGGTCTCTGCGCCCCTTCAGCCACCGTCTTTCAGAGCCAAGGCTCCGGTTGTGGTGGTCGTTCCTCGGCGTCTGGTTCCCTGCCTCCCAGGCTCCTTAGGTAAGTTTGCCAGGTAGAGCACACACATGTTGACGTCTGACTTCCTGGATCAGCGAGCGGCAAGAAGTCTTATTCTAATCTTTATGACTTCCTCTGCATGTACAGTTTTTTAAGGAATGAAAAGATGCCAAGAAGCTTTTTAATTAAATTAAGAACATGCACCAAGGGCCTGCATTGGCCAGGCAGTGGTGAACCCAGGCACCAGGGGACAGTGACCTGCCAGAGACAGTGCAGGGCCTAGAGAGCCTGCAGCGGGGAAGCCACCCTGAACCTGGGGGTGGGGAAGGCTGTTTGAAGGGAGGGGCTTCTCTGCTGAGATCTCAGTTCCCTCTGAGTGGGGGCTCCTTTGCAGCCCTGTTATTCAGTCTGAAACCCTCAGAGCACTACAGATGCTATATTCTGAAGCAATCCATCCTGAAACATATTCCAAATCTTACTTATGTTTTATTAACTGCGATTCGGGTTTATCCATGTCACTGTTCTGTCCCTAACTGCAGAATGGAGTTGCCTGAAGTTTCAGAAGTGGAGGTGGAGGGCAGGTGTGACATGATTGTGTCCTTTCTCTTTCAAGCTGTGAATCGGCCTTGCTCAGACCTTGCTCTGAACACAGTGCCGTACAAACTGTGGGGCCTGGGATCAATTTGGGAGATATCAATTTGATATCTCTCTCTCTCTCTCATACACACTATGCCCGAATATTGACACTTGAGCACCTACTATGTGCCAGTCATTGAACGAGGTGCTTTCATGCTGACTTCCTTATTTAATATTCTCTATGAAAATTAAAACACTGAAATAGGGAATACTGTCCCCGGGGTTTATGCATCAAAATTAGCCTCATGTGGCAGCCTCGGCCCAGCGCTCACTTAGCAAACGCCTGCTAATGCACTGCCCAGGTACCAGATTCTACCCTGGGCCGGGAGGGGCCTGGCCTGGGTCCTGCCTTCAAGGAGCTCCAAGACTCATAACCCAGTGGTATCCCCCAAGTGCTGGCTCTAACAGAAAGAAGGGAGGAGCCCAAACCAAGAGCCTCATCTTTTCAGTGTGGCTGCTGTTTCCCCAGAGAACTCGCTTATCTGGGCTCACAGGAAGTTCATGATGATGGAGACTCAGGGACAAAACATCACAGGAAGTGGGTTTTGTGGTAAGATGCTGCAAAGCACTAAGCTGTGAACCTCAGTGGGGCCTGAGCTCTGCAAGGCTTTTCTCCCATACCTTCCTCCAGGATCAGGTGGGTGGGCTGAACCTGGGGGCTGTGAGCCTGAATGCAGGCCCTTCTAGGGGAGTGAGGCAACTCCCCTAAGTTATGCGCCTAGGACCGTCTTCTTCTTATACCCCGGACCCACTGGACACAGGCTCCGGAGCTGTGCACAGCAGAGCCGAGCGTGGAGACACAGGGAACCCATCCGTACCCTCTTACGTCCCCTAGACAATAGCCTCCTCATTTAAGTTTAACGCCCCACCACGCCAGCCCAGCTTCGCTCCCCAGGACTGGCAGACATAAGACTCCTGTGACCTCTGGCACACACACTTACTCACTCTCATCAACATTCGGATGGCCCCTTCCCGGCCTTGCCTCCTTCACTCAGATGTCTACCAGAACCACAAACCAAACATGCCCAAAGCGGAACTCCAGATTTCCTCCCACGCTGCACCCCCAGGCCCCCCATGTCAGCACACCGTACCGCATCCCTCGAGCTGCTCTGACCGAGGAGTCGTGCTGGAGTCTCCCCTTTTCTCATCCTTTGCAATCAGTCCATCGGCAAGTACTGCCAGTTCTCTCTTGGCCCCCGTCACCCCAGCAATAATGTCTTAACTGGTGTCTTGGCCTTTACTCTATACCACTCTTCCCAATCTATTCTTGACATAGTAGCAGAGTTGTCTTGTAAAACTAAATCAGGACCTGGCCAGGGAGTTGAGTCCGTTAGAGCATTATCCCGACAGCACCAAGGTTGCAGGTTCGCTCTCCAGTCAAGGCACGTACAAGAAGCAACCAGTGAATGCCTCAAATAGTGGAGCAACAAATCAGTGCCTGCCTCTCTCTCTCTCTCTCTCTCTCTCTCTCTCTCTCTCAGATCAACACACTAAAAAATAAATAAATCAGATCATGTCACCACAGTGGTTTAAAGTTGCCCTTGCCCTGACTGGTGTGGCTCAGTGGGTTGGGCATTGTCCCGCAAACCAAAAGGTCGATTCCAATCAAGGCACATTCCTGGGTGGTGGGCCAGGCTCCCCAGTTAGGGCATGTAGGAGGAACCAATCAGTGTTTATTTCTCTCACACACTGATGTTTCTTCCCCTCTCTTTCTCCCTCCCTCTCCCTTTCTCTAAAAATAAATAAATAAAATCTTAAAGTTGCACTGAAAAACAAATCCATAAAAAAAAAATCCACACAGCATTGTGGTTCCTGAAAAAATTAAACATAGCTAAATATTTGTGACTTCAACATAATAAAACCTCTTATTTTAAAAGAAAAAAAGAAGTTAAACATAGAACTACCACATGGTCCAACAATTCCACTTCTGGGTATGTACCCCAAAAAGTGAAAGCAGGAACTCCAGTATTTTTACACTGATGCTGACGGCATTACTCACAATAGCCAACATGTAGAAACAATCCTGGGGACCGTGGGTATAGATGAATGGACAAACAAATCCAGTTTATACAAACAATTAAACATTCAGTGAATCCAAAGTGCCCCCCAAATGTCTCCTCCCCTGGGTTTCACTCGGCACATTCCCCCCTTACTTCTGGCTGCCCCTTCTCTCCTTTCCTTTGCCTGCTGAATCCTCTACCTTCACCTCCTACGGCGCCCCTTCTTGGCCCAGCCTGCCTCCTCACTCCTCTCTCCCTAAGGAACTTACTCACTGGGGTCCTGCTCCCTTCTCAGCAATGTGGGTCCTGGGCATGTGTCTGATTTCCTCCCATCCATCTAGCACATTCCCACAGGAGGGAGGGCTAGGCTCGGTCTCCCCCAGGGGCATGGCAGGGCTTTTGATATGGGTGTGCCCTTTTGGGAGCACAATAGACCGATGGGGGCCAGTTTTCAGAAGCCTGTGGAGTGTGCCCAACCAGGAGTAGATCTGGAGGTGCCCAACAGGAGTGAAATCTGTGCCCAGGGTTCAGACTCTGAAGTAGGTAAGAAGAACTTCCCCAGCCTGCCTCTGGGTGCCCCGCCTCCCACCCCAGCACCAGGCATCTGCACACTCGTGGTCTTAGAGCACTGCCAAGCACCTGGGTAGGAGGGCAGAGAGCATGGGCATTGCATTTCAGCAGAAACACAGCTCTTCCCTGTGTGTGTAATCAGAGCCAGTTAATCTGATTAAATGGTCAAATGTGTGGAAAATTTTACCCTGCTGTGGACTGCAGAGACTTCTGACAATGGATCTGAGTTTTGCCCTCTTCCCCACGGAACTGAACATTGCTGGAAATATCTCAAGCACCCAAAAGCCCTCCCGGTGGTGGTGTTTATCTTAGGACCCACTAAGTCCCTGGAATCACAGTGCAGAGATGAAGACATGTGCATCTTGTTGTAGCAATTCTGCACTGTTCTCAGGAGAGGGGCAAAGCTTTGAACAGATTCTCAAAGGAGGCCAGGACCCAGAAAACTAAGAATGATGTATTTAGGATTCTCAGGCAGGTGAGTCCAAGATGCTGAAATTAGCCCTAAGACAGAGCCCAGGAGACAACCAGAGAGAAGGCCTGCTAGGGGCAGGCACTATGGACGGGATCTAGGGGCTGCTGCAAAGTCCGCCCTAGTAGGCACAGGCTGTTTTCTCCTCAGATGCTGCCCATGCCAGCCTGGCATTATGTCATTTCCCTGGTCTGGTCAGAGGAGTTGCCCAACTGGGCATTGTACCTTATGGGCTCAAAAAAGTCTGAGTGACAAGCAGAAACCGTTTGGACACAGGCGTGTCCAACCTTTTGGCATCTCTGCACCACACTGGAAGAAGAGGTGTTTTGGGCCACACATTAAATACACTGTGACACGTAATCACACACACAAAAAATCTCCATAATGTTTTAAGTAAATTTACAATCTTGTGTTGGGCCACATCCACAGCCATCCTGGGCTGCATGCAGCCTGTGGGCCGCAGGTTGGATACCCCTAGATAGAACTTTCACCCCACGGGATTCCAGCAGAGAAGCATCTGAGGGATGGGAAGCATAGGTTCAGGGGAGTGGGGTGACCAGAGAGCCCAGTTTGAGAGGCAGTGCAGCGGGTACCGGCTCCCCTTTCCAAACAACCGTTCCATTGCTCCTAAGGCACCGCTCTCAAGCCCCTCCCATCTCTGCTAAACTCTTTGCCCTTCTCTTTCTGGAAGCCTAATCTTATGCTCCTTGTCTACCAGATGCTCCAGACTCTCTCACTGCATCCATGATGTTCATTTGCCTTCGCTTTGTAAGCGCTGCTGGTGCCTGTCCTCCCTGGGGAAAGGTGAACTCACCAAAGAAATGGACTCAGCAGTACTCACCCTTAGCTCCTCCTTCCACTGCCTTCCCAGTCTTATTCCACTTAGCATGGCCCCTAACCCAGAAGGCAGGAGGGAGCCTGGGGAAGGTCAGGAGAAGCAGCTGCTCTACTTGGGTGGCTGGGGCATACACTGGGCAGTGCGGTGTCAGTTCGCATCGCTGTGGGAACATGGGCACAGGAGGCCAACCTGGGAGAATCCTTGACACCACGTACCACCCAGGAAGAGGGCTCAGCTCCTGGAGACTCCTGGCCAGTGATGATGCATCAGTCCCTCAGCCCCTCTCCTAGTTCTGGCCCTGTCATCCAACTCTCAGGGGACTATAGGAACCTCCTCTCCAGACTCAGGGTCCTTGGCCTGTCTTCCTGACAATTACCCTCCCTCCGAAATGCTATCCTTCTGAGACAACGTCACTCTCCACCTTAAATATCTTCAGTGACTCCTAATTTTTTCCAAATACTTTTAGCATGGCACAAATTTCAATTCAACATCTTTTTTAGTCTTACTTTCTGAAACAAACCTAAGCTTCAGCCACATCACACCTCTCAATTTTTCACAAATACACCTATGCCTCCAGGACTATGTCTGTGCAATGATCTCTCCTGGGAATGTCCTGCAATGCTTCTTCTCTCCCCAGACACTCGTGCTTTCAGGCCCAGCTCCAATCTGTTCCCCACCGTGGACCGCCCCAGCCACATCATGTAGAAAGAACGTCTCCTGGCTACACATTGTTCCCACGCAAAGATTAAACTGAAGCTAATGCATATGGAGCTCTTACTCCATGCACAGTACTCGGTGTCACAGGAATTGTTTATTGCCTGTCTCTAGTCCCTTGTTCAGCATGGGAGGGAGTCAACTGTTTTCACTTTCAGAAGAGGAAACTGAGGCTCAGAGAGGCTAAGTATCTTGCCCAAGCTCACAGAGTTAAGAGGTAGAATTGGGACTTGAATTCCCAGATGTTGGCCTCCCAAGTTCACACCCTTTCCTGTCTGTTGGGGGTGCGTTATGGGCCACACTGATGTGGCTGGTGTGGTGAGGAGCCACCTGATCCGCAAGGGTCGTTAGGTTTTTCAGGGCAAGCTCTGCCTCATTTGTTACTCATCATGGTATCCTCCACGCCTAGGTCAGTGTCAGCCACAGAATACTCTAGATGTTTGTGGGATTACTTTAAAAGGTGTTTGGTGAGCAGTGTCACTTGCCTATTACAGAATACTCTAGATGTTTGTGGGATTACTTTAAAAGGTGTTTGGTGAGCAGTGTCACTTGCCTATTACCAACTATAACAAAGAGGGCATCTGAGGTGGAATCTTGCAGGAGCAGAGGAGCGGTGTGGTGGGGAGGAAGCAGAGGGAAGGCCCATCCCCAAGCTCTGCCCTGACCTCTCCCAGCATTTTCTCTAAGGGAGTCTCAGAAGCATGAACTTCTAAGCTCTTGGAGCTCTGTGGACATAGTGGGAATGAAGCCCAAGCTCTAGGAATATGGTCTCCCTGCCGCCTGTCCCCTACCTTCTTGCTCCTCACCCGCCTTCTCCTTGCTCCTGGCCTTTACGATGAGCTGTGATGCCCGGCAGCAGGCAGTGAAGGTGCCTGCTCTCTTGAGAGACCATGCCCTCTTTCCCAGAATATGGGGCGGGGTGGGGGGGGACACTAGCCCCGGCCTCAGGGCCGACCCTGGCCTCACCCTCAGTGCTGGCATCGTCCACCAGGATGATCTCCTTCAGCAGGATGGCAGGGCTGGTGTGCAGGACGCTGTACACCGTCCGCAGCAGCGTGGACCAGGCCTCGTTGTGAAACACAATGATGACGCTGGTGGTGGGGAGTGGTGGGCAGCGCCGAAACTTCTGGTCAACACATCTGGAAGAACAGAAGTGTAGATACAGCTCTCCGAGTCCCTCAGAGTTCGGAGATTGGGGGGGACAGTCTGTGCACGGGCACCCATGACCACCCGCTGCTCCCAGGAACCAGCAGCCCACATTCTCTGTTGCAATTGAGAATAGCTCCCCGTTCCCAGCTCAGCCTGTATTTGCCACCCCCTCGGAGCCTCAGCACAGGTGCTAGCCAATCGACTCCAAAACCCGGTTCCCCCAGAGCTGGCCCGGTGCCCCAGCTGTGACGCTGCGGGCTCCTCCTTGCTCCTGCTCCGGCTTCTCTGATCTGCTCTAGGAGTTCCCAAGGCTGACTCTCTTCCTCAGTAAGACCTGTGTAAAGCGTAATCCTGTCCAGAGGCCCCAGAGGGGAAGTGATAAAAGGCAAATCTGACATCTGAGAAAAGTGACTACAATTTTCATATTCTCGTTACACTTGACAATTCTCCTCTAATGCATTTCCTCATTAGTTCCCTGTGATCTGACACTACTGTCACAGTCCGTTTCCTGTGACCTTTTCTCTACCTCACCCACTTCAAACACTCTGGCACCTGGCCGTGCTGCTGCCCTCCTGACACTCCAGCTCAGTGGGGGTGTGGACACGTGGATCCTGGATCTCCGGGGAACTCGAGGCCTAACTCCCGTTCTAATCCCATCTGCTAGTTGGAAAGATTTCTCCTGGAGCCGCCTCTGGCTGCCTGTACAGCCCTGAGCCCTGAACCCTTCCCTGCTGAGGAGCTCATGATAAGTCCAAGTGGCGCCAACTTCTAAGACTATAACACTTGGCCAAGTTCTGAGGACCCCAGGTTCGTGAGCCTAAAGAATCATGAATTCAGGGGAAGCTGCCATGTGACAACACACCGAAAAGGGTATAATTCTTGTGTCGGGGAAGACAAGTCTGAACGAGAAAGATACAGAATCTTTGACTTGAGGACAGTGCGATCACAGCCGCGACCACATGAGAGTGAGGCGGCTTACAGCTCCGAGATCTCGGTGCCAGTTCAGCGCCAGGAAGAGAGCATACACAGCTTCAGATGAAGGCTGGAACCAAGCCCCGGGCTTGCACGCCTTCGCTGCAGGGCGAACATCAAAAGGTGTGGGCACAGTCCTGACCGCTCGGGCCACTGTCGGGGAAATGTCCCCTCCCCAGCAGCTCTGCAGCAGAGCCCCGAGTTCTGGGGCAGGCCCCAGCAGAGGGCAAGGCCCCCAAATCAGTCCCTCTCAGACACCCCTGTGCCAGGTCCCAGTCCCTGAGTTCCCCTTTCTGTCCCCAGTCCCCTTCATGAGTGTGTTTCCCTCTCACAGGTCTCCCTGCCCCTCTGTCCTGACCAGAACAGTCTTGAACCCCAGACCCTGGGACAAGGACAACTGGTCAGGAAAAGGAGTGAGGGTGCAGAGGAAGACCTTGCCTATATCTAAAAATCCCTATCAGTTCTTTACTTGGCACTTGGCCCACAGCCACGCCATGGCCACACCAGCCACACTTTCCACAGAACCCTGACCTCACCCCGTACCTTACTACTACTTACTCAGGGGGTCGAGTGTCGGGCCCCAGAGCCCTCTGCAGGGAGATCCGGTCACTGGCGAAGGCATTGAAGCAGTGCTTCTTATAGCCTTCTTCCTTTTCCTGGGTCTCCAGCGGGGTCCACTTGTCCTTCTGAAATGCTTTCCCGTCTGCCCCAGGGCTGTTGGGGTCCTGTGGCGGCCGTTCCCAGAAGGGCTTCAGTTCCGCCTGGGTATAGAACCCAGGGAGGCAGGACTTGTTTGTGGAGACCAGTGCCTGCTGGGGCTCTGGAGCCCTGATCTGGAGCTTGGGCATCGAATCCTTGAGGTTGTTCACGGCTCCCAGCATGAGGTCCAGGACGTGGTCCTTCTGGCTCACCAAGGATTTCAGCCACGGTTTCTCTGTGGCCTGTTCCCTGTTGCTTACATCCCTCTGCAGGATGAAGAGGAAGAGCACAAAGGCGCTGCCCACCATGGCCAGGCGCAGGGGCATGTGGCGTCTGCGGAAGAGTCTCATCCTCTGGAACCAGTGGGGACCCCAGCTGAGTCAGCTCTAGTGCTGGGCCCGGCCCTGGAAATAGCTTGATGTGTTGTGGCGTCCACACCTTGGGGCCCGAGCCTGAGAAGGGAGGGGATGAGGGAGAGAAATAAGCCAAGGCAGGGGTGGAGAGTGAGTCAGGGGGCTTGGGGTTCAAGAGCAGGCTCTGTTCCTGAATAGTAACATCACCTTATCCAGTCACCTAACTCTCCTCCATCCATAAAATGAGGAGACTGGAATCAGTGTTTCTTTTCTGCCCAAAGATCCTGACATTAATGGATAGAGAATAACCAGAACACTCAAACTCTAAATGCAGAGATTAACGGACATAACCACTTTAGGAAACAATTTGGCAATTCCACTCCGAGTTTCATATCCCAGACAGACCCCAGTGCACATGAACCGGGAGGCAAGCACTGGCAAGTTTCTAGGAGCGGTGGCTAAAACGGCAAAGACAGCAACCATCCAAATGTCCATCAGCAGTAGAATGAATAAATAGGTTGTAAAATATATCCACATTATGGCGTATGCGACAGCAGTGACAAAGACTGAACCACTTCTAAATGCAACATCCCAGATCTTATATCGAGTGAAAAAAACAAGTGGCAGAAAGATACATACAATATGGTTCCATTTATAGAAAACTGTAAAATTTCAAACTAAACAATGTATTGTTTGTGAAAACAAAAATGAATACAAAATATTGTTCATGAATATAAAAATAAAAATGTGGTAAAGCTATAAAGAAAGCTGAAGGGCCCTGGCCAGTGTGGCTCAGTGGACTGAGTGCCAGCCTGTGAACCAAAGGGTCACTGGTTCGATTCCCAGTCAGGGCACATGCCTGGGTTGTGGGCCAAGTCCCCAGTAGGGGGCGCGTGAGAGGCAACCACACATTGATGTTTATCCCTTTCTTTCTCCCTCCCTTCCTCTCTCTAAAAATAAATAAACAAAATAAAAAAGAAAGAAAACTAAAGGAACAGTGAAACCAGAGTTTCTGAAGAGGGAGGAAAGATATGGGAATAAAGGCATACCAAACTTCAAAGTAAAGTGTTTTTTCTTAAAGTGGGAGGTGGACGCTACTGGTACTGTTATTCCTTATAGCCTAAACATATTTTATAAATATTCTTCCGTATCTACTCATATTTAATAAGAAATAGATATCTGGATTCTCTGACAACACCCTCCAGGCAGGACCGAGCTTCAGTGTTCGTCAGCTTACACCCTAGGCACACACGTCATCCCACGGCTCAGAGGACGTTTGCAACGTTTTCTATGGAGAGCTCTGGAAACACAAGGTCCCTTGTTAAGCACCAGATGTTCATGGCAAGTAGACCTGCACACAAATCCCAGTTCCGCCCCTTCTAGTAATAATAGCGCCTGCCTCCTAGGGTTGTTACAAGGATAATAAATTCAATGAAACAAACATGAAAAAAGCTTAGTTGTCTCTGCTCACAGTAGATTCTGAGAAAGGATTAGTTTTTCTCATTAGTGGCTATGTGACCCTTGGGCACATTACTTAATCTCTCTAAACCTCAATTTCCTCATCCATAAAGTGGGGATAACTAATACCTAACTCACAGGGCACAGTGAGGATTGAATTAGAGCTAATGTATGTAAAACCCTCGGCAGAGTGCCTGGCACATACTAATCCCTCAGTAAATGGTATCAATTTCTATCATTATAATTAATAAATCCCTGCTCAGCTTTCCAGCAATTTTCCTCAAGTACCTGGTCCTTCGCCAAAGCCACACTCATTACCCTGTGGCATGTCTTGCCTAAAAGTAACTTCATTTGAGCTATTTAATTATGTCGCTTAAACATGAAAGCTCCTGCCCGCGGAGAAGCCTGCCGTCTGGAGTCACCTGGGTGTGGGGAACATGATCTCAAGGGGGAGCATGAGTCACTCTGGGCTGGGGGAGACAGGTGGTTTTCTTTTGTAACATCAGACTCAACTGCAACATCAAAAATCAAATAAAACGAAATCTCTCTGAGCATCTATTTTGTATTAGATGTTGCCTAGGAGACAGGAGAGGAGATGGCTTGCTCTGCCAGTGTTGGTGGAGCACCTGCTATATGCCAGGCATTCTGCCAGATGGGGGACACAGAGATGAGCAGGCCCAACCTTCAGGAAGCATACAGTCAACTGGGGGAGGCAGACTTTAAATACAGATCGCTCAGTGAGACTTAAGAGAGACACCTTTGTGTGCTGAAACTCAGTGGGTGGGGGAGGGTGACATCTGGGAAGATACAAGAAACTCAGTGGGTGGGGGAGGGTGACATCTGGGAAGAGGTCCCGAGGAGGAGGAGGAGGAGGAGGAGGAGGAGGAGGAGGTTGGGCTGAGCACTAACCCACAAGCAGGAGCTAGCCAGGCGAAGTGAGCACACACGGAAAGCCTAGAGGCAGGAGGCGGCACAGCCAGTCAGAGAACAGCAGGCAAATGGGTTTGTGGGAGAATGAAGTCTGATGGAAGTGGCAGAGGATGGGCCTGGGGAGGCAGCTGCCACCAAGTCATCATGCCAAGCAGCCTGCCACCGACCTGAAGTATGAGGAGCAACCCAGGGTTAGAGGGAGCATGGTACTGTAGGAAGGACCACGTGATCGCTGGGGGAGGGCACCTAGGAGATGGGCCTGATTGGCAGCTGTATGGCCACTTAAGAGGGGCTTGGGATGTGACTCAAGACCACAACAGTGCTGATGGTGGAGGGAGGCTGTGGTGCTAGATAAACCCCCCTGGGACAGTTCAGTTCAGCTGGGACAGTTCAGTCCAGCTGGGGCACGAGGTATGAGAGGATTGCTTTCCCCACGGGATTTTAGGGTCTAGCTGGAGGACAAAAACTGGTACCACTGGGTCTAGGTAGCACCTGGCTGGGAGGAGACGGAGCAGGAAAAACATCTTTCACTGAATGCCCTTTTGCACTTTGAACCTGATTACCTATTCTAAAAGTAGTAACATTAAAACACTAGCACAGACAGTGAGCGCCCAGCTGGAAAAGGCAGAGATCCCTGTGGGCTTGCAGAAGGCTTCAGGAGGAAATGGGGATTCGTTGTAGAAGGAGTTTTCTGCTCCAGGCGTTGAGCTATGCTGGGCTAGCACAAGGAGTTCTGCTGGAGCTAGACACCCCAGAAACCCTGGAACTGCCCCAGCTAAGCACAAACGGAGTCCAACAGGATGGGAAGTGTCTGCCATGACAGTGTCAACCTGTCCTGTAGGCCACACTTCCCTGACATGGAGACAGTCTCATAGAGACCTGGCTGACAGCTGGAGGGGGAGTGGGGAGGGTTGCCAGAGGGCTCAGTGGGTAGAGAGATTGTGAAAAAAGAAAAAAAAAAAGGAAAATAAAGGAATGTAACCTTCCCCCAAAGAAACAACAGTGTTAGCAGCTTAGTCAAGTACTAAGGACTCACCTCCTCCAGGAAGGCCTCCCTGACCAACTCACTCAGAATCACCCAGGTCACTTCAACTCCCACTTCCTGGCATTATGTCATGATCCCTCGAAGTGGGGTTGGCCTTTATTCCTTTTATTTCCCCTGAAGAAAGAGACCCAGGGTTAAATTGAGCCCTTCCCTGGCATACATTCTCTCAATCCAACCTAGTGGTCAAGGCTTTCTCTCTAGAGCCTGCAATTCCTCAAGGTACTAACCACATCCTGAAGTGAAAGGAGACACCTGTGATTAGCCTTGGCCGTAAGGCACTTGTTTTCTAGTTTGTTTGCTCAGCGTGCAGGTGATAGAAAGAGTCACTTAGAAGAGACACATAATCCGATGGAAACCAGAAGACTGGGATTAAGGATTCCCGCTCTCTGAGTAGATGATTCCCAGAAGTGTGGTTAGCGAGGTCGGGGAGGTTGCCCTTCCACCAGCCTTGGGGAAGCAATAACCCTTCTTCCATGCGCCGAATGCAGGGCTTCCTGGGATCTTCCCCCGGTGTCCTGTGTGGCTCCCTCACCTCCGGGTTCCCACAGTACGGTCGCCAGGTGCACTGGCAAGTGCGCCCACAGCCCGCACCCACTCATGCCTCTCCTGCTGCTGCTGAGAGTTCGTGCCCAGTTCTTTTTCCTCCAGCTGCTCTTGGGATTTCAACACATCAGACCGTCTTGGGCTTCAGTGCTGAGATGATGCCAGAACACAGATTCACCTCCTGCCACTGGCCTAAGGGAACTGAGCCTTCCCCCAGCTCAGTGTCTATGAAACCACTGACCACACCCCACTATAGGGTTGTGAAATACATTTAAACTGTTGCAAATTGGCATGAAAATTTTATTTAAAATAGACCAGAATGGCATAGAACAAAAAAAATCAAAGTAGGTCATATGTAAAATAGGCAATGTTTTGTTGAAAATTTCGTTTCAGTTACTATATATACATATATAGTGTTCCAAAGGCCTTAGGGAAGTTTTACGCTTTAATAACTTCAGAAACAGAAACTCTACAGACTTTCAAAGAACATCATTTGGAACTTTTATTTAAATTTCTTTTACCTTATTGAGTTTTATGAATTTTGAAAAATAAATTTTTATTTTAATGTTTGTCTCAATCGATTGATGATAAACATTTTCCAATACAAAATGGAAAAATTTTTACTCAAAAATTCATAAAGGTAAAAAATGTCAATTATTACATTTCAAATCATGTTTTTTGTTCATTTGTAGAATTCATACCTCTGATGTGATAAAAGTGTAAAACTGCCCTAAGTCTTTTGGGATACCTTGTCACACGTTAAGTGGGTATGAAATTCTGTTGCAAAATGTCTTTCTTACTTTGCTCCCGTCATAGAGATCTGAAAGCCAGTGACGGACACAGCCCAGCCCCCAGAAGCCTTCTCAGATCTGTAGCAGAATTCCTCTCCCCACCCCCCTTGACGCTTAGCGGCCTGTTTACACCTCTCCGCCGGCCCCACCACAGCCTTCCCCGTGTGGGAGCAGTCTGTTCTCTCTCACACCTCTGTGACCTCCTGGACCAGACAGGCCAGGTTGTGTTCACCTCTTTAGCACTTGCAAAGTCTAGCACAAGGTTAGCATGGAGGAAGTAGTCCACGAACTCTTGTTAAAAGAGACCAGGGCAGCCTGGTGCAAGCTACGAGGGTAAGCACTGACTTCACCGGTGATGTTTTGAATGCACTTACTCCAACAAGGACTGAGTCACACGATATTCTGTTGTCGGGCATTAGCGTGCCACCTTGACTAGGTCTGCCTGCCAGTCCAGCAGCCTCAGATTTTACAGGTGAGGCCAGAGTGGTTAGGTGACTTCTATGTTGTCGCACAGCATGTGGCTCCCAGCGGCAGATGGCCGTCTCTAAACTGCCAGGCCACTGCTCTGTTCCCACATCTCACGGACCCCTCGGAGGCCCCCTGGGGAGTTTGGGGACTGGGTTTGGATCTTCTGAGCCTGGGCTGGGGCTGTTTTCCTGAGTGTCCCAACTGTACTCTCAGATCCCCACCCCCACCCCAAATCCCACTCAAGTCCAAATGTTTAAATGCTTTAAAGATGCCAAAACTGGAAGTCCCAAACAAAGTTTCAGCTTTTATGAAAGCGAGGGTTAACCACACAAAACACATCCTTGCTGGCCAGGTGACCTCTTTGTAACAGGTTTCTTTCTGTTTATCAACTGAGCGGCTCACCTCCGGACGTGGCAGCCAGGAAGTGAGGCACCGCCACAGGGATGTTTGTTCAGGGTGGTCACACTAAGGCTTGATGACAGGTTTCTTGAAACGAGGTGACTGTCGCCTCTCTCACCCAGGGTGCAGGTGCCTGGAGCGGGACACCACCAATGGGGAGGGGACGAGTCAATTTCAAGCTACTGGTAGGGGAGGGGGCCAAGAGGCAGCTTTGGCCAAACACCGTCCTGTTCTTCCTTGCCTTCACACACACACACACACACACACACGGCACTCATGTCACTTCCTCTGCTCGTGTGCGGAGAACAAGGTAACAGACCATCTCCTTCAAGCCCCACCTCCTAGCCCCGACCCTTCTCATTACAGAACGCTGCGAGGTTTTCACTTTTCTCCGTAATTACACCTTTAAGACGCTTCAGCTGCTATGGCTTATTTTCCCAGAAAGACAGTGTAGGTTATTTCTGTAGCTAGTCTGTTAAGTTCTTTCCCCAGCACACCTAGGTTCCTTTTATGTTCATATAACATCTTAAGCTGAAGTAAACCCAAACGACAAGTTTTCAGTTGGAAATAACCCACCTGACTCTGTGCACACGGTAAACCTAGAACAGTGTGTATATACATACTGGCACATATCCTTGGCTTGTGTACAGTGGGCACTCAGTAAATATTTGTCGATTTATTACAATGCTGTGAAAGTCCCTGAAAATCAAAATAATATGTGACCCAACAGGGAGTCCCACAGCTAGACCCCAGGTCTTCACCGGAGCTCCTCACAGGCCCCGACAGGCGGGCAGAAATGTGCAACTGCACTCAGACCCGAGACTGCGGGCTCCTAGGGACCCAGGGACGGAGGAGGAAACTTCAGGTGGGCATTTCCTAAACCCTGGTGGCAGGCTGGGTTTGACAGAAGGCAAAATAACAACAACAACAATAAAAAAAACCCTCTAAAAAACAAAACAAAAAAAACGAACTGAGACTTCTCACCTGCTGGTTTCAGGTGTGGAGGGAGGATGAGGGGGACTGAAAGGAGAGGTATTCCTAAGGGCTCGGACTGCTCTCCGGATTGTGGTGGGGGCGGAACTAAGTGTTGCCTTCTCTCCCACCCACCGTCCACTCAGGGCCCCCAGGGACCCAACATGCCGCACCCTGCGGTCAGTGTGTGCGTCCTGCCCGCTCCCCTAGCCAGCATTCCCAGTTTCCCCACTGCAGCCAGCAGCGCGGAAATCCTAGAAACCACCACCTCTGCCCCACTCCCGTGTGTGGAGCTCGGAATCCCTTCTCAGTATCAGGTTCACCCCACCCACTGCCGAATTCTGCTGATTCATTCCCTGCCTCCCGGATCCTCCTCTTCCTCCCCAAACCCGCATCTGAATGCCTGAATGCGCCTTTATCACCCAGCATCTGGAGGATAAGCAGAAGCTGCCTGCCAGCCAGCGTCCTTTGCCTCAGGCCTCCCTCTCCCTTTCACAGCCAGAACAGCCACATCCATACTTCTTCGGCGCCACTCGATGGACATTTCCACACGGCCTGGGCAGCCCACTTCCGGTCTGCTGCACACCCCCACTGGCCATCTTTCCTCCCCACTGCCTGTCCCTTGCAGTCTGGCTACCCAAGCCAGATTTCTTTTCTCTTTCACATTCTGATTCCAAACTCCCCTCCTCCAAGCAGCCTTCTTAGACTGACGTGTATCTTACTGCCCTCAGTATCACCGTGCATTTGTTTCCAAGTTTCACTACCCATGTTTCCCCACGTGGGACTTCCCCACTAGATTTTAGGAGAGAGAAGTAACAGGTCTAGACACTAAGCCACTTAGATCCTGTTTGCTTGCTCTTTCCCAACCCTTAAATCCTGGTCCCCGATTCCTGCCTCTAGAACGCAATCCACCCGGCCTTCCCGCCCCTGCAGGATCCCTCTGCCCTGAGGGATTCGGTTATGCTGTTCCACTGCTCTCATCTGTCCTTTGTTCTCTGTTACATGTCAGATGCGGGGCTGACAGTGGGGATTGGGTTTCTTCCTTCCTTCAAATCTCTGCGTAGGGCTCAGGACCAGGTTGCCCAGGGTACAGAAGAATAACCTGACCCCACAGGGCTCTTAGGTGCCACAAAAGAGTCTTCTAACAGTGCTTTTTCTCTCCAGACTGAACCCATCCTTGTTCACTGTGCAAGCCTTTTCAACAGCACAATTATAGCATTGAGCTCGACAGAGACAGTCACTGCCCTGCACTTGACCTCTCCCTTATTTAAACCCTCACTCTCATTCCCATCAACTGAGAAGGGACATTTTGGGATTTCCCAGAGAGGAGCAGGGGCTGCACGAAGAGCTGAGTTTACCCAAGTCCTCGGCACAGCGATTCACTGGGTCCCCGGCGCACAGGCACCTGCTCTGGTCCTCGGCGTCACTTCCAGGGCTGGGGAAGCTGGAACGAGTCTGTGAGAGCCAGGGGAGGGTCAGGACAGCACCACCGCTTTTAAAACTACTACTCACCACACCAAGTCAAGTAACAGCTACCTTCTCCATTTTACACGGGAAACTGAAGCACAGCAAGCTGAAGTAACTTGACCAACGTCACATGTCTAGGAAGTAGCAGAGGCAGGATTTGCACTCGGGCCCACGTCTCTCCAAAGCCCACCCACTGCCTTACCCACCACACCTCCCTGCCTTGTATTTGGCTGGTGCTCAGAGCTTTGCCAAAGCTCTTTCATACACACCTTCTCATTTGCTCTCCGCCCAGGGAGTGTTTATGTGATTTGGCTAAGGTTAGACAGCTAAATTAGCGATAGGGCTGAGTCAGCTGCTGCCTCCATTATACCCACTAGGTGCTAGGGCTTACTGCCCTCCTATTTCTGACTTCTGTTCTAGGCAATAGCTACATGGACTAAGCCCGTGGCCATAGCCCCTGCCTGGTTTTCTCCCACCTGAACTTGGGCTAAGATGTTTCTGATCTCAGAGGGCATCTGACACATATGAGGGCCTCCCCTTTCATGCCTGAGTTCTTCTCTGCTGCTGTGGGAGGGAGTCAGCCGTCCTACTAACCGTGGGCAGTGATTACCGAGGATGAGGCCATGTTGGTCAATCATCCAGAACCCTTCGTGGTTGCGCCTGCTTCAGACTCTCTTCCCTTTGACAGTCCTGTTCTGTTTTCTGTCCCGGTGCCCCTAAAGTGTTACCTCTGGGTGCCTAACATGAATGGGATCCTTGCGGAACAGGAGCGAGGGAAGTCCCTGCAATCATACTGACTTTTGCTGGATAATTTGAAGCAAAGTATGTAGCGTGTACCATCCAATAAGTGAATTTGCCTGCCTCATCCTTTTTACCTTTCCTGTGATGGGTAGGGACACAGCTGATCTGCCCTCGAGAACAGGGCCTGGGTGGTGGACACCCACCTCTACTAAAATGACCACACACCCCAGGGTCTTTGGTGTCTCCAGAGTTGTTAACCTCTGTGGGCCTGGGGGTGTGCTGAGAGCACGGTATCAGAACGCTCCCTGGGACCCTTGCAATGGGTTGTTGGTAATAGAGGGGGTCTGTTCTAAGCTTTGGTGGCAAGCTGCCCCCCGCCCACACACACAGGAGAGCTCTGTCCTATCCTCTGCCACGATCAGGGTCTTGGGGCGAGTAAGTTTCTCCTTTTGGTTAGCTGGGGCTTGGAACAAATGACGGGGAAATGGGGAAGTTGGTGAACAGCCACAATCATGAAGATACATCAGACTCCCTCCCCACAATGTCACACAGCTCCTACTTGCAAAAGGCCCAAGGCCCCAGAGGGAAGACTTCTGAGGTGGACCTCAGCCCCCCAGGAGGCTACCCTTGCCTTGCCCCCGTCTGCTCAGGGGCAACATGACACTGGGGGAGGTGACCTCTGCAGAAAGGTTCCTGGAGCAGGGCCGGGAGGGAGGCCCACCCAGGGGAGGCTGGGCGCACAAGACAGACGCAGCGGCGGTGGTGAGTGAAGGGAAGAGGTGGAGAGCCCTGGAGGGAGGGCGACGGCTTGTCCCTCTTCTGCCCCACCCCTGTAAGCCACAGAGTCCTGAGCTTTCCTTGCATTCATCCTTTCAGGGGCAAAGGAGGAGCGGCTCCTACCGGAGGAGCTAGAGGCCACCACGACCGACCGATAAGGACCAGCCTGGCCCACCCTCTCCATTTTATTGTGGGGTGTGGTGAGGAGGAAGACAAGGAAGACGAGGAGGAGGAGGAGGAGGAGGTGGGAGAGAGCCAGGACGTGGCAGAAGCGAGAGACTGGAGGGAAGTTTCGAGAAGGGGGACAGTTCAGAGTTTCAAGTCAGGGGGAGGGTCGCAGGGGCCGGGGAGGGTCGCGGGCCGCTCCCGAGACTTACCTGTTGCGCCGAGGCTGAGGCTGAGGCTGAGGCTGAGGCTGAGTCGCAGCCGCGCCGCCGAGCAGCTCCTGGGTTTTCTGACGGGACGTCCTGGAGGGCGGGGCCGGGGCAGGATCTGCAAGGCCACTGGAGCGCGTCCTACGCGCCCCTCCCAGGCTAGGTGCTGGCGGCCTCCCGCGGCGCCCCGGAGCGCCGCTGTGAGCCGCGCCTGGTCCCGCAGCTCCCGGGGCCTCCCGGAGGCTGGGTGCCCGGTGGCAGCCCGCGGTCCCATAAATTCTCCCCTCCGCCCACTGGCCGCTGCTAAGGAGCCCAGCTTTTCCAGACCTCAGCCCACCCCAGGGTGCGGCCTCCGCCGAAAAAAATTGGAGGGTCCCTACCCACCCCAAAGTCGAAGGGCATCAGCGGTCCTGCCAGCGGCGCGGGCCGGCGTGTGCAGGGAACCGCACTCTCTGTGGCGGCGCGGCGGGAACCCTCAGAGCCGGAGGCAGCCGCGCTGGAGGGTTAAACCGGGGGCAGGTGGTGAGGAGCCCGGGGCTCCGTCCCGTGTTTGCTTCTCATTGGCGGGGCAGTCTCGGGCAAATGACTCCTCCCCTCCACACAACAGCGAGAGCGAATGCCTACAATTGTTGTCCAGGATGTACACGGGGGACGGCTGGTCGCACAGCTACAGGGGTGCTCAAAGTGAGTTCCCGATCAGCAGCATCAGTAGCATCTGATAATTTGTTAGGAAGGTAGTAGATTCTTGGGTCCCCACCCAGACCTAAATAATGCAAATCTCTGGGAATGGGGCCCAGAGATTTGTGTTTTTCAAAGCTCTCCAGGTGATTCTGGTGCACCCTCAATTTTGAGAGCCATTGAACCTGTGGTGGCAGGACTGGGATTAGAATCCAGGTCAATTCATTTCCTGCACGTAGGCTCGGAACCACCCCTTCAGGCTGCCCACTGGTCCTGTCCAGCTCCCAGAGTGAGTCTGTGATGTCGTCTGCGGGTCCTTATCTCCACAATAGAGAAGTAGCACAGTGGACTCCAAATAGCCCTGATAATTTGAAAGTTTTCTATGATAGAATCTGAAACCACGAATTGTGTTTTTCTTTTGTTTTTATATTTAAACAAGTTTGTATCTCTGTGTTTACAAGACCTGGGAGCAGGGGTGTGGGTGAGAAGGTCTGAGCAATCAGACAGTTCTGCCACGAACTGGGACAGGCAGGGGAAGCCACTTGGCAATGAACTGTTGGATGAAGAAGTAATCTTACTTTCTCGTCTGGGACACCACGATAGGATTGAGCTGTGCAGCAGGAGGCCAAAGGCTTTCCAGTGATCGAGTCTGGAGAGACGAGGCGGGTGGACCGTGGAGACCTTGCCTAGCCCCACCAGATCAGGGGGATGCTGAAAGACGGGCGTTCCTGAAGGAGCAGAAAGGGGGTGTCCACTCTCTTCTGGCATGGCCACCTGTCTCCTCCTTCTCCAAGTAGCTGAGTAATCCCCCACCCCCCCACTCCCTTTCTTTCTCACTAGAGACTTTCTGGGGTCTAAACTCCTAAAGGAAGACTTTCCACAGTAGTTACCTGATCGTGCATTTCGGCCCGGAGACAGACGCTCAGGGCTCATTTGGGTTCCCATCGCTCCAGTTGCCACTGTTCTCGTCACTTGCCTTATCTGACAGCTATCTTTCTCAGAATAAGGGCATTCTCTATCAAAGACTGCGGGATGCCGCCCCTTATTTCTCTCTCTCTGAGGGTGGACACTCCCTTACAGGTCTGGCCCTACAATTTTTGCTCCACCTTTCCTCTAACTCTGCTCTGTTACTCCCAGGGGTCAGGTGGTTCTCACCCAGCCCCAGAGCCTCAATCTGGACCCAGGCTGACCTGAGGGTGGCAGGCTAGGCTGGATTCACAGCCTCTGTTCTTCCCCAGGATGCTTATGACCACAGACTCCACCCCAGTGTCCCGGGGAAGCAGCATGAGTCTGTATTCTGTGCACCACTTTCCGGAAGCAAATTACTCATTCAATTTTATTTCAGCTGACTCTGATTTTAAACGTGACTTTGAGTCCTCAGAATCACTAGCTGCCTGATTTGGAGGCACAGGTCTACAGGGTGTGGGACCCGCCCTTAATGTGTCATACACTGAGCTGTTCAGGCTCCCGGCCCTCGGCGTCAGGGAGGCCTGAAGATGAGCCGCTGTAGGACAGCGACTGTGACTTCAGCCTGCCACTGCTGGCAGGCCACTTTTAAAAAGATCACTTCAATTGAAAAAGTTATATAGGCATATGGTTAAAAAAATCAAGCATTACAAAAGATGTACAATGAAAGATACGTTTCCTTCCTCCCTGCTTTCAGTTCTTCTGTCCAGAAATCAATCATCTTGCGTATCTCTGACCGAAACTCACCATCATTAAGCTTTTCTGCAGAACATGCCTGCATCCCCTGCTCTGAATTTCATTTTTTCTCACAATCTTACTTTTGTTTCTGAGCCATTTTAGATTTTGTTTTTGGGTGTTGAGTTTTGTTTTTCACATCGGTGTGCCTCAGGGGCTCCCCCACCTCACAGCAGGAAACGCTGTGGGGAGCAGTTCAGTGGAAGCGAGTGAGACAAGAGCAGCTCTGTGAGGCTGTGGCTTCGGCTTTGGTCCTTATCAAGTCTCTTCCTGCCACACGCAGCGCCTGGTAAGGGGACACCCACCTCTGGGTGGGGCAGGATGAGGGAGATTTGCTCATCTGGAGGAACAGCTGGCTCCACTTTGCACGGAAAGTTTGCAGAGGAAGCTGCCCTGAGCTTGCCAGGGAGGTTAGAGGGGAGGGCAGGTGGCTCGCTGACAATATGTCCGTCCCACCTGTGACTTTCTTCCTCTGCCCGGGAGGGTGGCTAACCCTAGAAGGAACCAAATAAGTCCCTGTAACTTTCTAATGTCTACAGTTTGTTATCTGTAAAGTGGGGTTAATGATGCTTAGGGTTGTGACGCTGAAGCAAATAGCTGAGGTGTACGTGAGACGATTCAGTTCCAGCGCATCTGCTTCTTCATCTCTTTTCTCCCTGTGCTCCCCATTTGCCCTTCTCATCTCATCCCCGTGTGCCCAGAAGAGAGGCAGTCTCAGCAAGAAACCTAATCAGAGCCGCTCCAAGTTCTGCCATAACTACTGGTTCATTACAATTCACTCAGCTCTGTGTGCCTCAATTTCCTCGTCTGCAAAATGGGTATATTATTTTTATTATTGAGTTGTTAGATTAAAATAAATAAAATGTTTATTTAACCCAGTGCCTGGTACACAATAAGCACTAAGTAAATGTTAGAATGTTAGTTATTATCATTGGCTGTTTTCCTTCTTCCTTTCCTACCGTCGACAAAACAATGTTGAAGCCCAAGCTTGGTAGCTGCTATGCTAGGTGTTGAGTAGGACACAGATACAAAGGTGAATAAGCCACATCTTTCTCCCCAGGACACCCATAGTCTAGGGAAAGAAGTTGATACATGTGAAAAAGGATTATGACTGGGGCAGAGACAGGTCTAGGGTAAGGTGAGTGAGGCACTTGCTTTGGATGCAAAATTAAAGGAGCACCACAAAATTCAGTAATTCAAATAATTCAATATTTAATAATATTTAATGTAATATTTTAAAAAATCAAAATTAATAAAAATCTGCAATGAACAAAGCATCAACAATTTAAAATAAAGAATAGTGATCTGCTGAGCCATATTGGAGCTTGAGGCAAAAGAAAAAATGTGTATACCATATTCACATTTTTCTGTGTGTTTTTTAAAAAGATTTTTTAACTTACTTTTAGAGAGAGGGGAAGGAAGGGAGAAAGAGAAAGAGAGAAATAGCAATGTGTGACAGATACAATGATCAGCTGCCTCCTGCATGCATGCCACCAACTGGGGACATGGCCCACAACCAAGCATGTGCTGTGACCGGGAACTGAACCGGTGACCTTTGGGTTTGCAGCCTGGCGCTCAGTCCAGTGAGCCACACCAGCCAGGGCTTTATCTGTGTTTTTTAAATGCTTATTTTTTTCTAGTTCATTTGAGTAGTTGAAAAAAATATTGAAAAATAGGTATATTAAAACCCACAACATTAATTTAAATTAAATAGTTTATTTATACACAAACAGAATTTACTATGACTTTACTTCAGCTTAATTAAAATTTATTTAAGATCATCACTTGGTCAAGAGAAATTTTTCAAACCTGCATTTTCTTAACTGAAAATAAAACAAGCAAAGAATTAGATTTTGAAAGTATCATTGATGAGTTTGCTTGCATTAAAGCCCATTTTCTTTTTCCTCAGGCTTCAGCATGGCCCTGGACTGGGGTCTGGGCAAAGACCCTGAAGAGAATGGAGGGGAAACACGAGACAGGGAGGGGGGCTAGGAGAGCAGGAGGAGTGCGTAATACCGTGTTTATTGTTTTTATTAATTACCCAGATATCATGTGTTTAGAAAGCACAAAAAAACAAAGAAGAAAATACACTACCCCTAATTAAGGTACCTGGAGATAACCACTGTCACTCTTTTGGTATAATACATTCTATTTTTGTCTGTGCATGTATAATTCACATGTACATGTATTTCATCAGTTCTAAGGTGCATATTTTTTTCACTTTTTAACATTTCTGAAGTCGGGGTGTATCTTAAAATTGTTGGTACCATAGTTTAATTAGCAGTGTTTTTCGTGTACTGGTATATAAAATAATGATTTATCTTATAATGTATGTTAAATGACTATATAAAATCATGAAATTATATGCATACATATATATGAAATTCCTTCACTCTCTTCCTCCCTTCCCCATATGTATGTAATTACTATATATATATGTGACAAAACTGGAATCATACTGAATATACTGTTTTATGACCTGATTATTTTTTTGCTTACTATATTATATATTTTTCAGGGTGATGAAATAATCTCACATAAGGTCATGAATCACTGCGTAGTGGTTTGTTATGTAGATGAACCATATATATACATATATATATATATATATATATATATATAATCAACTACTCTTTATAGGACATTTAGGTTGTTTGCCTTTTTGTTTTTCTACTATATGTAGCTGACTGTGCCACTGGAGGTTAAGTCCACATACAGTTTTTCTTTCCCCCTCTGTCCCACCTCAAGTGAGAGACCAGAAGGTTACTTTGATTGGCATTTGTGAGATAAATCGCCTTGAGTTCTTGAAGTAGGGTTTGTGTGTTGATTTCTTTGGGAAGCACTGAGGGGACCACTAATGGTAGTCAAATAGTCTACAGAAAAGCGAGATGTGTATCCATCTTTCTGTGTTAGGAGGACACAAAGGGAGAAATGCTAACTAACTCCTTGGAGGTAAACAGGAAAGGAAATACAGTTTGGTGGGCCAGGAGTCCCCCCCTCACTGGGAGGTAGCTGTGCTGATTAATTTTATGTGTCAGCTTAACTAGGCTGTGGTGCCCTGTGGTTTGGTCAAACACTAGTCTAGAGGCTGCTGCAAAAGTATTTGTCTGTGTCATTAACGTGTACAGTCAGGTGACTTTAAAGCAGATTACCCTCCACGGTGTGAGTGGGCTTCATCCAGGCAGCTGCAGGCCCTAAGGACAAAGCCTGAGGTTGGGGGTTAGGGGGATGTGGGGCAGGGGGAGGAGAGAGAATCCATTTTGCCTCAAGGCTGCAACCTAGACACTGTGGAGTTTCCAGCCTGCTGGCCTGCCCCACAAATTTCAGACGTGCCAGTGCCCAAAGTCATGTGAGTCAATTCTTAAAAATTCTGTCTGCGTGTACTTCGTTTTGTTTCTCTAGAGAGCCGTGAGTAAGTCGGTGACCATGCATGACATGGAACTGTGGACACTGGGTGAGGACTCTTAGCAGAGATTCCCCTTGAAAATACAGCTTGTGGCGAGCTGCAGAGAAGAATGCTGGCGTCTTTGTCCTTTGTGAAACCTGGTGCAACACAGATGGCCCACAGGGAACAACGTCCCTTGTCTGGGAAGCACTAGAAGGGGGGCACTATGAGTTTCTCTACTTTTCCTTCTCGTTTGCTCTTTTTTTTATCCTCACCGAAGACATGCTTATTGATTTAGAGAGAAGGGAAGGGAGGGAGAGAGTGAAGGAGAGAAGCATCAACGTGAGAAACATCGGTCTGTTGCCTCTCATTCGTTCCCCAACCAGGGACTGAACCCACAACCCAGGTATGTGCCCTGACCAGGAGTCAAACCCGTGATCTTTCTGGTTTATGAAATGACGTTCTAACAGGCTGAGCCACACTGGACAGGACGAGTGTCCCTATTTTTCACAAGTGAGAAGTATGAGCACGAGAGGTCCCTGTGACCCCAGGGTCTAAATTCTTTGTCACTGCTTTCTGCAAGTCCCTCCATTTACTGAAGTCTTCTCTTCTCATCTTTGGAGAAGTTTCCTGGTGCTCTCCCTCCCAGACCTGCCGTTCTTGTTGAAATCATGCCTCGGTATTTTATATTTGGTTGCCATTGTAAATATTATCTCTTCCAGAAGACTCTTGGTCCATTTAAAAAAATATAACTGAAGTCTCTCCTTATATCATACAATGAATAATTTTTCCTCTCTGGGGAAATGTGTGGGATTCTTGTGACTATGGATTCTTCTGTTAAATAATACAAGATCTTCTCCTTAAAAGCACTCAAGTTGTCCGGGATCTGTGTGTACCTTTTGCAGAAGAGAACTTTAATAATTTTGAAGAGTGGAAACATAAATGTTGCAAGGTTTTGAGAACTCTTTCTGCCACAAATTATGATATCTTATTGCTTAATAGCTCTCTTAAAACAGTAAAAGGGGTATGCACATTGAACCTTCTGAAACAGAGGTAACTGGATCTCAACCTAACAATTATTTTGCTCAAAGGGAAGTAATAAAAGGAGTAATAAAGTATCTTCCAGAACAAACTACTTACTACCCAACTAACAGCAAAACTGAGACAGGATCGTAAGAAGCCTGGAAAATTCCTTGGTAAGTGGAATAGGGAAACTGAGGCAGATAGCTGAGCGCAACGGCTGAGCAATTTACAGTCAGGAGCAGATGTTCATTAGGGAGGAAGGATCCCAGTGTCTGGTGGCGGGGCGGGGGGGGGGGGGGGGGGGACGGACTGGGAAAACAAGGACCTCACCCCCAGGGTAACCTCTTTCCCTGGCCTTTCCTCCCTGGAGATAGCATCTAGGTCTCAGTTGTACTTTAGCTCCAGGCCCAGAAAAGTAGCAAAACCAGGTGGGCTGCACCCAAACCAACTGAAATAACTAAAGGGCCCCTCTCACTGACCAATCAGAGGAGATCCTGACCCTGACAGGGTGTGCCTGGAGAACTGATGAATATTTTACCAGAACCCTCTCCTGAGACCTCCCCTAAGATTCCTGCCTTGGAGAAAGAGAAAAAAGCCTCAAGATAAAGGACCCGGTGTGTGTTTTCCCTCTGGGGAGTAGCCTGCAACATTCCCTTGTCCCCCCCCCCCCCCCAACTTCTTTCCCCACAGGCACGTCCTAAACTCTAAGGCAATGGGCAGCGGGCAGCTTGTCCCAGCCTCACCCCCTGAACCTGTCCTAAAGACCCCTTTCCTCTGACTTCCCTGTGAGCTAAGGCAGCCCCGCCCAGGCTCTCAAGTTGCTTCATCTATGCTAAGCCCTTCCTTGTTCCACTGCCCCAGCTTTAATAAATGCATCCTCATAGTCACCCAGACTCGTGTTGTGAAATCTTTCGTACATGAGGGCAAGAATCCACACACTACAGCTGGCCCTAGGCAGACCCGCTCAGGGCCAGGCCCCTGCCTAGTAACATAATCTTTTATTTATCCCTAGAAAATAGGAAAGGAAATATCAATCTTTTTAGACATTTGAAAAAAAACAATGAATTCCATTTAAAAGGGTTGAAATCTGTCTGATAGCATCTGAGTATTGTTTAACATTGTTTTGGAGAGGCACCTGCCTACACAGTCGATTAATATTTGACCAAAAAGGCGAGAACATAGAGGGGGATAAATACAAACTAACAAACAAAACAGGAACAGACTCACAGATACAGAGAACAAACTGAGGGTTGCCAGAGAAGAGGGGGCGGGCAGGCTGCTGAGAAAGGCGAAGGGACTGAGAGGTACGGACTGGTGGTTACAGAGTAGCCGTGAGGACGGAAGTGCAGCCCAGGAAGCAGAGCCGGTGATATCGTGATAACTTTGCACGGAGCCAGGTGGGGGCTGCAAGTAGCAGGGGAACACTTTGTGAGGTATACGACTGCCCAAACCACTATGCCGTACACCTGAAACCAATACAAAATAATACTGAATGTAAACTGTAATTGAAAAAATAAAAAATATATATAGAAGCAAGTAAAAGAGAGGCGATAGGAGAACTCAACGGCTGTGCTGATGGCTGGATGTCTAATGTCCTCGTGATGTCCTGAAATTTCTGCCTTACGACTTATTAATTCCCATGGAATCTTATTTATTTATTTCCAATAGGTTACGTGTGCATATAGTGCAAAAATTAAAAGTTCGAAAGTCTAGGGGATGGTAAGTCTTCTTTCTACTCCCATCCCGGGTCATCTGGTTTTCCTCCGCAGAGGCAGCCGTGCTGCCGCCCAGAGGCATCGTGCGGACTCCAGTAAGAACCTTGAATAGTAACTTTTTCAATGATATTGTCTGAAATGGTTACAGTTATTTTAAAAGCAGTCAGCTTAGCTCTCTTTGTGGCTCTAATAGCTTTCCAGTGGATTCTCTTGGGTTTTCTGGGTAGACATGCACATCAGCAGCATATGGACTGGGCAAAATGAAGACAGTTTTGGAGTGAGAACTAAGTTGAATTCTGGCTCTTCTGGTTACCTGCTGTCTAACTTGAAATCCAGCCTTTAGAAAATGCTGGCACTCTCCAAAGGCAGCATGTAGGTACAGAGCAGTCCTTCCCTCCAGTCCTTTCCTCGAGAGTGGGCAGAGGCTTCTGCCCCTCTGCACTCCTTTGGATTTGTTCCAGCTGGAGCTGTGGATTAACCCAGAGGGTTTTGATCTCAGGGATTTCTAACACAGAGGTTAGGAGGAGGGACTGAAAAGGAAGTCCTAAACAAAAATAACTTTATCTTTCTTAATGAATGGAATGTGGGTAATGTTTGTTAAGAACAGATTAAAACAGGTTTTATTGTTTGAAATCGGGGATTTACAGAAACTCTTTGAAAAGCTACTGATTGTCGGTGAGGCCCTGTGACCCTCACCCCCACCACGATGGGAGAGGCTGAACAGCCCGCCACAGTGCAGATGCCTGCAGGTTTTCCCAGGGCTGGGGCCCGCTGCGGGGGCGAGTCGGTGGGACTTGGTGAGGAGTGGTATTAAGAAAAACCTACAGTTAGTGAGGTAGAAAATCACATTTTTACTTGTTTGTAGAATTTTATGAATTTGAAGGGATGCCCCAGAACATTTGGTTTCTTTAACCATTCCATGAACAAGGTGACCGGGGATGTGGAGCATCTAGTTTGTCTACATGGCACTTTTTTTCAGCAGGACCTGAGAAGGAGCGTGAAAGCGCTCCTTCAAATCGTGTGCTACCGGGAGAGGACAGACCGACAGGTGCTTTAACACCCGCATGTCCGGCCAGACCATGGTCAGGTGTGACAGGCAGATGTCGTCGCAACAAAGGATGAGCTCAGACTCTAAAGAGACATTGGCTCTGCTTATTAATTATCAAGAAAAAATATCCCGGGGGTTCAGCTGTTATAGGAGATTTATGGAAACTATTGCATGCTTGCCCGACCACCAAGGGGCTGAACAGGCACAGAACGAGCGTGCCTCAAGAGCAGAAGCAGCAGCCTTACTGCAGAAAGCTGCAGATGGACTTTCAGGACCCTGATGGGCTCTGCCGTGTATTGTCCTGTGCCAGCATTCAGTAACCTGGTGAACCCATAGGTGCTAAATTTGAAGGTGACAGTGGTCAGGGTATTTGACCTCCTGGCATTTACTGGCCCCTTGGCCATTATAGTCCAAGCTCAACATGGTGGTTGTTCTCCTTGTCATTAATGGGCAAAGAAGGATGTCTGTTGGAGGCCTCTGGGAAAGCTTTCATGCCTTTGGGGGAAAAAAAAACCAAAGCCAGACACAAGACCAAGACAGTCCCCCAAGAAGCCGGCCTCCTTGAGGACAGAGCCCACACAGTGTCAGGGTGAAGCAGAGGGATGGTAGAACCTGGACTCCTGTCGACACTTTCGAGCTGGAGCTCAGGCTGCTCTTGGGGTGCACCCCACCCTGATGTCTGTTATGTGAGATAACTCAGCAGGCTGTTGTGGAGCCAAGGGAGGGATCAAAGGGGAAATAAAGGTACTAGCCCAAAGGGACCCAGACTTCCTCCAAGGGCATTAAGACTTTGCTATGAGTCTACCAAAACTAGAATCTTCTACAGATCCTGGAACAGACAACGGAAACAGTCCTCCCTAGGGAGCCAGAGAACCGCATTGCCGCTATGAATCTAACCTTGTAACCCAGAGAGCTGAGGAATCCATGTCTGAGAGGGAACGTAGCTGCTGCCCATGTGAGCAGCTTCTCTGAGACCTTGCAGAGGAGTGAGGTCCTGGTGCTGAGACTTGTGTGCATTTTGCCTTTGGAACTGGAGAGCAGAGCACAGGGAACATTCACTCGTTCTTCACAGGGCTGTCCCATGGCCAGACTCCATGGGAGGGGCACATCTCAGTGTACAGGGCTGGGGGGCCCTGATAGAGCTCCCAAGCAAAGGAGAGACTTGCAGAGTAAAGACACAAAGTCCCTTAGTTAGCTAGAAGTTCCATAATTGTCGGCGAGTTTAACCTCAGTTTCCTCTTTTGAAGAAAAGGATATTGATATGAGTCCGTTGTGAAATTTAGATGAGATAATATATGCAAACCACTCAGAATACAATGTTCCTAGTTCAACAGCATCAGCAACACAGGGACCCAGGGCTACTCCTCTCTGCTGACGAGAAGAGCCATTAAACTCTGTTACAGGTGCTAGGAACACTCTGGCCTGAAAAGGAGCATCGGTGGGGCCAGCGTGTGCCCACTGGCTTTCTCAGCATGTGCCTGGAACTCCACCAGAAAGCTTTACTTGTTTTCAGAGCTGGGGCAGGAGCCTCACAGCTCATTGGTGAGCTTGGCTAATTCATAAAGCTTGGTGTGGGTTTGAAGGTAGACAAGAATGACCACCTGGATCCTGCTCAAAGTTCTTTCGTTTCGGTTTACTCCCAAAGCAACTGAAAGCCGTGCACAGAATGGAAATGAAATGAGGGTCCGTCCAGGGGTGGTTGCTGTTCCCCATGGCCCCTTGCATCCATGCACAAAGCAGCAGCCCCCAGAGTGTGGTGGTGTTGGCAGCCAGTGGCGAGGAGTGCGGGCTCGGCAGGGAAGAAGCAGAGAGAAACACGCGAGGGAAACTAGGAAATGATGCTTTTGACTCTCTCAACAGCAGAGAAAGAGAGTTGAGTGGTGACTCAGAGTGGGGAGGTGGTGCCTTCTCACAGTGGGGATTGGGAAGGCTGGACTATTGGGAAGTGTCTGGTCTATCTCCAAACCCCCCAGGGCACGCCGTGCCTTGACCCTTGTTAGTGCTGGCTGAGCCCGGGCGATCGCCACTGCTCCATTTCATGACAACCTTAGACTTAGGCCTGTTGGTGTTCTGTGGCCAGCCATGTCCCTTGTGTTTGCCTCGAAGAGATTACACCGAATTCCCCAGTGAAGCCTCCTCTCTTACATATAAATAGTGCTGCTGTAAAGCCCCATTTTCCTAGGGTAAACTTCTAGAAGTGGGACTTGCTGGGTCAAAGGCTGTGAACATTATTAAGGTTTCTGATTCTTATTCCAGGAAGAAATGTTATCCACTACTAAAACAGAGATATAAAAAGTTCCTGCCCTTGTCAACTAGGAGAGGGCTGGTGGCCAAATAACTAATGTAAGAGGTGGCCTGTTTTTCTGAAAAACAGGCACATCACAATGTCTATAATAAATTAAGTTAAGAGCATAAAATGTGGTCTGGGTGTGGCAGATCACGTGGTACTAAACAAATTGGATGGCCTGGAGATTCACGGGATAGAAAGCCCCAGAGAGATGTAATGAGGTTATCAGATGCGTCCTGAAAAGCAGGAAGTGTGGCGGTGGCAGCAGCCGAGGTTGCATTGACTGAGGGCGACTTCTGTGTAAACGGGGTCAGGACCAGAGGAGTGCAAATAACTAGCATTTCTCTTTCCAGGAACTCTTTGTTGAATAATGGAGATCACCAGCTACAGATAAAATTATCCCAGGAGAGAGATTTTGTGCTGTTGTATGCAAGAACATTCTAACATTCTACCCATAGTTGGAAAGGTTCGTGTCTGTGAAAGCACTGTGGGGCGAAGCACTAGGTGTCAGGGAGTGGGGATGAAAGACATGGTCTCCATCTGGAAGGAGCTCCCAGTCTACGGAACCGTTCCTCTAGAATGTGGTAAGAGCTGTAACGGAGAAACGTATGTAGGAGGCCCAGGGGTGACACAGAGGAGGGAGTGGTTAACTTACAAGTTGGAGGAAGAGGTGATGTGACCTGGTTTGGGAAGAATGAGTAAGTTTTCCAGGTGGGTAAGTGCAAGAGACACAAGTATAAGTGAGGGGCACATACTTGTGTGTGACCTGGGCGGCCCCCACAATTTGGACTTCAAGTAACACACCTCCCCTTGTCCCCAGAATTCAGTGCTTCGGGCCCCACACGCAGCGATAGCAGATCCAGAAGTCCAGTCTGGGGCCCTCTGAGGCTCCACTCCCTCCCCAGGATCCCTGGGGTTGCCTGTGTTATGTAACAACAGAGCCAGCTTGGTCCTGACTGGGTGGGCTCCTTGCAGCAGGGGGCTGCAGTTAATGAGAAGGAGCCAGCCAGGCCAGGAAGTCCTCAGGGTGGAAGCCGGGCAAAGTTAGGAGGCGAGTAAAAGCAATGTTTTGCCCCCAGGCTGTGTCTCTCAAGCGTGGGATCCTCCCACTCCTAGCTGGACTGGTCAGAATTTCCTGCTTAAAACTCTTGGCCACTTCTGCCGGGTGCCCAGTTGCTGCCCTAGTGGTGTGGAATGCATAGATTCTGCACAGATTCTGACTATAGACATCTGCGCTTGTCTCCTAGGGCTGCGGTGGCAAAGTATTACTAATGGGGTGGCTTACAACAGAAATTAAGGTGTCTCACGGTTCTGGAGAAATCTGCAGGGCCACACTCTATCTAAAACCCACAGAGGAACCCTTCCTTGCCTCTTCCTGGCAGTATCTGCTGTTCTTTGGGCTGCAGATGGACCACTCCGGTCTTCCATCTCCACGTGGTTTTCACCTGTGTTTCTACATGGCCATCGCTTTGTAAGGACGTCAGTCATATTGGATTAGGGACCCACTCTACTTCAGTGTGACCTCATCTTAATTAATTACACTTGCAATGACCCTATTTCCAAATAAAGTCACATCCTGAGGTAGTGGGAGTTAGGACTTCAACATTTTTTTTGGTGGGGTGGGGGGCGGAGGACACAATTCAGCCCCAAACAGCGTCTCTCAGATGTGTGGCAGAGCTCTGAGACAGCAAGAACTGATGGCCAGTGCTCTGAGGTGCTGTCCAGGTGTGGCAGGTCAGGAACACGGTGTTTATGTCTCTGCTCCAAGGGCCGAGGCTGCCCAGGATTGTGGCTGCAGGAAGGCGGGGCTGCAGGGAGCTGGATGCTGGGTGCAGAGGAAGGGGGTGCAGCTGGGTTCCCGTCAGGGGAGCCACTTTGCTGGCCCCTTTACTGGTTCTTCAGGGAAGGGGCTCCCAGTGTAATTCTTACTCCAGAGCAGGCCAGAAGGGAGGGAGGGATCTAACTAACTGTCCAGCGCTTTTTTTCCCCATAGTTTTCTTGGATATTTGTGCTCGTCCATTAAAAAATAAACCCTCTTGGTAATTTTAGGGTGATATCCTGAAATTCATAGAAGAGTAAAAGGAGAATTAACAGCTTTAATAAACCTGAGTTTTTCCCACCGGACACAGGGGGTGTCATTCGGTTTACTGAGGACTTCTTTTGTACCACGGGGTAGTGTTTCTGCCTTCTGTACACAGCCACGTTTGAGATGCTGAAAGTGAGTTCCAACTGTGGTTCTTTTGAGATCTGTCGGTGCACAAGAGGCGACTTACTGATCTACCTTCTCCGACTGTCCTGTGGAAGCAGTCAGATGTGGCTCGATGGTGGGGGAGTCCGGCGTCCAGGGCGCCCGGCAGCCTTCTCCACGGACTTCCACCGACTGGAATGTCTTCACCCACTGGAGCGTCTCTTCCACACTTGGGCCAACAGGGAGATCACTGACACTCAAATGCTTGATGAGTCCATGGAGGTAAGTTATGAAGAGACTCTTAATACAAGAACAGGACCTTCCCGCAGCACACCGTCGTCTCAGGGAACCTCTCCAGTCAAATCTGACAAGAATGCGATGTTCCTGTGGTCCCAGCCGCCGTTCTTCCTCCGCGTGTTTATCCAGACGAGGCGGCTCCCATCACGACATTCATAGGTTTTCTCATTAAAAGCAATAGTATCTGCAGGACACACAAAGGCGAAATTCAAATGATAGAAGGAAAGCACCAAATACTTCCTTCTGAAATCATTAAGGCCTGGTTCTTAGAACCCCCTGTTGATGATGGCCGCACTGTTAAAATAGGGCTCGTGCTGGGTGCTGGGAGGTGGCAGGAGTGTGGTATGAGGAACTGGTGCTAAAGGCAAATTCCTCTTGACTGGAAGCAAACCACAATGTATTCGCCAAGCAGGTCTTCAAGAAGCAGCAGGCCCAAGCGCTGCAGAGGCGGAGATGCCCCAAGGAGTGACGCTCACGTTGGGCGACCACAGCGAAGCAACCCTCCTGCTGTGGCTGCGGTCTCCAGTGCAGGTGGAGCCAGGGTGGGTGCGGGCATTCTCCGCTCCTTTTTGGCTTTATCGAGAATACTTGCAGTGCTTTCCTGCTAAGAATGATGCCGGTTTTCATTGTTCGGGTTAGAGTCACCCTTAAATACATCTGGGCTTGAATTTATTCATCTTTTTAGTGGATATTATTTCTTTGAAACTCCTCCCCTATCTATGATTTGGATTTTCTGCCTTTTCTAACAATTTTTCTTTTCACAGAGCATTTGACATTTAGTTGAGTTTTTCAGTTACTTACACAGAACCGAGCAGATTTTCTTTGCATTAATGATGTTATTTATCCTTATTTCTCATCTTTTTGCATTTATACTTTTTTCCTCTTGGCTGCCCTTGCCCCACACCGTGATTTGGTAAGCTGATGGTTTACCTTTTTCCCCAAAGATTTTGTTTTGAATGTATTTTCCCCAGATTGATTGAGATATAATTGACAGGTAACATCGTGTAAGTTAAGGTGTGCAGCCTGATGATTTGATAAGTGTATATTTGCAAAGTGATTGACACAATAAAGTTAGTTAACACAGCCATCACCTTACGTAACATTCAAGTGTGTATTACAATATTGTTAAATGTAGTCACATGCTGTGCGGTAGATGCTCAGGTCTTACTGACCTCATGTTTATCTGGAAGTCTGCACCTTCGGCCAACCCCTCTGGATTCCCCCCACACCTCAGCCCTCAGCAGCAACCATTCTATGCTGTTTCTGTGTATTCTGTTTTTTTAGACTCCACTTATCAGTGCTACAATACACTATGTTGTCTTTCTCTGACTTATTTCACCTAGTGTAATGCCCTCAAGTTCTAGCCATATTGTTACAAATGGTAGGGTTTTCTTTTCTGTTTTATGGCTAAATAATATTCCTTTGAGTGTGTGTGCACACACACAATCTTTGTACATCCATCTGTCCATGGACATTTACGTTGTTTCTCTGTCTTGACTATTGTAAATAATGCTGCCATAAACATGGAAATGCAGGTATTTCTTCAAGATAGTGATTTCATTTCCTTTACATAAATTTCCAGAAATGGGATTGCTGGATCATATTGTTGTTCTATTTTTAATTTTTGGAGGAATTTCCATACTATCTTCTATATTGGCTGTACCAATTTACCCATTCCCACCAACAGTGCACGAGAGTTCCTTTTTCTCCCCATCCTCATGAACACTATCTCTTGTCTTTTTGATAATAGCTGTTCTAACAAGTGAGAGGTAATACCTCATTGTCGTTTTCCTTTGCATTTCCCTGATGATTAGTGATGTTGGACATCTTTTTGTGTACCTTTTGGCTATTTATTTGTATGTCTTCTTTGGAAAAATATCTATTCATGTCCTTTGTCCATTTTTAAATTGGATTATAGTCATACCTCAGTACTTGTCAGCTTCAGAACTTGTCAAACACTGTACTCACAGAATTTGGACAAGAAAAAGTGTCTTAGCCCTCAGCACTTGCTCAGGACCCGTGGCACTTGCTAGAACTTGTGTGAGTCACGATGCCTCCCTGCAAAAGAAAAGCTCCACCCGTCAGCATTCCTCAGTTTCGGCACTCATCATGAGTTCTGGAAGGAATCAATGACGAGTACCAAGGTACCATTATACTTGTGTTTTTGGTATTGAGTTGTATGAGTGCCTTATATATTTTGGATATTAACCTTTACCAGATATATGGTTTGCAAATGTTTTCTCCCATTCCCATAGGTTCTATTTGTAATTTGGGGGGAAACTTTTCTCCCATAGGTTGTCTTTTCTTTTTGTCAACAGTTTCTTTTGCTATGCAGAGTTTTTAAATTTGACGTAGTCCCATTTGTCTATTTTTGCTTTTGTACCATGTGCTTTTGGTGTGATACCCCCCAAATCATTGCCAAGACCCATGTCAAGAAGCTTGTTTCCTCTGCTTTCTTCTAGGAGTTTTATGGTTCAGGCCTTACATTTAAGTTTTTAACACATTTTGAGCTAATTTTTGTGCATGGTGTAAGATAAGGGTCCAATTTCATTCTTTTTCATGTGAATATCTGATTGTCTGAATCAAATTTATTGAAGACACTATTTTTTCCCATTGAGTATCCTTAGCTCCTTTGTTAAATTTTAGTTGACCAAATATACATGGGTTTATTTCTGGGTTCTAGGTTCTGTTGCGCTGGTCCAGGTCTGTTTTTATGCTAGTATTATATACTATTTTGACTACTATAGCTTTGTAGTTTAATTTAAAATATTCTTTTTTTAAAATATATTTTATTGATTATGCTATTACAGTTGTCCCACTTTTTCTCCCCATTATACCCCTCCACCGTCTATCCCACATCCCTCCAGCATTCCTCCACTTAAGTTCATGTCTGTGGGTGGTACATATAAGTACTTCGGCTTCTCCATTTCCTATACTATTCTTAACCTTCCCCTGTCTGTTTTGTAGCTACCAATTGTGTTTCTTATTCCCTGTACCTTTCCCCCATTCTCTCCCCTCCCCCTCCCCACTGATAGCCCTTCATGTGATCTCTGTTCCTCTCAGTTCTGTGATTCTGTTCCTATTCTAGTTGTTCGCTTAATTTGTTTTCATTTTTTCGGTTCATTGTTGATAGCTGTGAGTTTGTTGCCATTTTACTGTTCATAGTTTTGATCTTCTTTTTCTTAGATAAGTCCCTTTAACATTTCATGTAACACAGGCTTGGTGATGATGAACTCCTTTAGCTTTACCATGTCTGGGAAGCACTTTATCCACCCATCCATTCTAAATGAAAGCTTTGCTGGATAGAGTAATCTTGGATGGAGGTCCTTGCCTTTCATGACTTCAGATACTTCTTTCCAGCTCCTTATTGCCTGTAAGATTTCTTTTGAGAAATCAGCGGTTAGTCTTATGGGAACTCTTTTGTAGGTAACTCTCTCCTTTCCTCTTGCTGCTTTTAAGATTCTCCTTCTCTTTAATCTTGGGTAATGTAATTACGATGTGCCTTGGTATGTATTTCCTTGGGTCCAACTTTTTTGGGATTCTCTGAGCTTCCTGGACTTCCTGGAAGTCTATTTCCTTTGCCAGACTGGGGAAGTTTTTCTTCACTATTTGTTCAAATAAGTTTTCAATTTCTTGGTCTTCCTCTTCTCCTTCTGGCACCCGTATGATTTGGATGTTGGAACTTTTAAAGTTGTCCCGTAGGTTCCTACGTATCTCAATTTTTTTTTGAATTCTTGTTTCTTCATTCTGTTATGGTTGAATAACAGAATGTTACAGAATGTAACAGAATGTTATATATTTATTTTTTCTTTCTGTTCCAAATTGTTGATTTCAGTCCCAGTTTCCTTCCTATCACTGTTGATTCTCTGTATATTTTTCTTTATTTTACTCTGTATAGCCTTCACTTTTTCTTTTATTTTGCATCTGTACTCAATCATTTCTGTGAGCATTCTGATTACCATTGTTTTAACTCTGCATCTGATAGGTTGGCTATCTCCTAGAGTTTTGATTTGTTTTTTCATTTGGGCCATGTTTTTTTTGTCTTGGTGCACCTTTTATGTTGTAAGGGGTGGAGTCTTAGGTATTTTTAGGAGACAACAATTTTTAGGGGACAGGGACAAGAAGTTCTAGAGAGACCCAAACTGATCTATAGTTTACAATCAAATTGTGATGGAACCTTCTTCATTTTGTCTACCCCAGCCAAGCTGATCATGTCTATTTCTGCCTTAAGGCTGATTTTTCCCCCTCTGGTGTTCACTGGCTATTCATCTCCTAGCCCTGGATGTTCTTAGTAGATCTGGCAAATATTCTTTCTTTATTTTATAAGAAAGGACCAGAGAAACTCTGTGTTTTTTAAAGAAGAGGCTGGCCTTTTCAGTTTCACAGTAGAGGTAAAAAAAAGATAAATTCTTGAAATATCTTCAAGTTCCATGTTTATTGTTTTTTCCCCCAGCTCAAATGTCTGAATGGGTCTCTTTTCTTTTACATTTTATGTAATTATTTTTAGAGAGAGGGAAAGGGAGGGAGAAATAGAGGGATATAAACATTAATGTGAAAGAGAAACATCTATCGGTTGCCTCTTGCGCACACCCTGACTGGGGACAGAACCTGCAATGTAGGCATGTGCCCCGACAGGCAATTGAACTGGTGACCTTCACAGGACAACACCCAACTAATTGAGCTACACCAGTCAGGGCTCTTTTCTTCTTTCCTTCCTTCCTTCTTTCCTTCCTTCCTTCCTTCCTTCCTTCCTTCCACAATTTATTTATTTATTTTTAGAGAAAGGGCAAGGGAGGGAGAAAGACAGGGAGAGAATCATCATTTGGTTGCCACTCACATGCCCTTAACTAGAGATCTGGCTTGAAACCCAGGCATGTGCCTTGACCAGGAATCAAACCAGCAACACTTGGGTTTGCAGGCTGGTGCTCAATCCACTGAGCCACACCAGCCAGGGCTCTTCTCTTTTTAATTAATTGCAAAATAAAAGGCCTCAAGGGATGTTCCATAGGGAATAAGAGTAACTTGGACTGAGTTTATATCTATGTCAGATAATGTACTTCCAGAGATAAAAAGCAGTAATAATTATTTTCAGAACGTCATGGATATTTGTTAAGTAAACTAATGAATGGGTATCACTGACAAGCTTTCCCAAGTGGAAATTATATGAAACTGTCATGTGATAGGAAAGGGTAACAGAGGAGAAACCCTGGGTTTTTGCTTTGGGAGTTCATGTCAATTCTAAACAAAATTCATGTTTTTACTGTTTCACTTAAACCAGTTCAATTTTATGCAAGAGGTGGCTGAATGGAGTTATATTTCCAGGAAGCTACGCTATGGAGTGGAAAGCATCAGTAGTTCTTGACCTGGCTCTGCTATTAACTGGTCTGGGCAAGTCCCTATTCCAGCCACGTTTCAGCTTCCTAGTCCGTGAAATGTTCTGTGTACATTTACAGACCCATTGAAGGGAAATGAGATAAGGTGATAAAGAAATTGAGAGTATATAGAATTATACAAATGTGAGGCATTGAATTCGCTGCTACCTTAAGGATATCCCAGGTCTATTGGCTCAAAGAAAGAACTTCCCTACTTAGTACAACAAGCTCAAAAGTTCTTATCCCCAGAGAAGAGGTGGAGTGAAACCACTGCACACAAACCTGATTCTGGGCAGGGCTAGGCTGGGCTCGAAACTGATAACTATTTAATTAATATACATGTGTTCAGATCTGACATCAGGGACCTGGCAAGGGGTCATGTTTCCCTCCATTTCCTGAACTACTTCTCTGGATCTGGAAGTCCCACGACATTTCACATCCAAGGCCTGCTTTCTGTTCTGTTCCGCTCCTTCTAGAGGTCCTTCCTGCCCCTCCTTCCCCATCCAAGAATCTTACTTGTGATCCTGGAGAAGGCAGAAAGTAGGTTTTTGCTATTTTACTCGTGTTCAGTCTATCAGAGGCTCAGTGTGGAGCAAGATGTAAATGAGTACAGTCAGTGTAAGGAATTTCTATGGATAATGTTGGTGATCATGAATGGAGGGGGACTGACTTCCCTGTCAAGAGCCAGTTTTTGTGGTGCCTCATTGTTCTTCCCTGTGATGTGTAGTGTTCCAGGCTGGCAGCACGCTGTGAACAAAGGCGATTGTACTCTTTGGTCTCTTTTCAGTGTGCTGTGACTTGGCAAGGGCTGAAGGCAAATCATGCACCTGCGTAACCTTTTTAGCTTGACAAAGAATGGCGTCTCTCTCCCACTCTCCCTCCCTTCACAGGAAATGCTCCCAGACGACAGTGCAAACAAGCCGTAATTAAGTCTTTCCACCAACCTTTTCTTGGGTTTAGATGTGTAATTAAGTGGGAGAAACTGAATCAGGTATGAGACGCAGCTGGAAACTGGGAGTACCTCATGGCAAGTAAAGACTAGAACTTCTGCCCTGTGGTTCTGTGGACAGTGTAAGCAGGGCAAGAGGCATGGTAAACTGATGGAGGAATTAAGATGCTTTTGATGGAAAAGTTGGTTGCAACTGTAGAGAACATGTTCTCAAACCTTTTGAGTTTCTTGTATTTTTGCCTTTTTGTCTCTGAGTAAGAGAATTTCAATGTTTCTCAGGCAGTATTCAAAGATAATACATGTAAGGTGCCTGCTGCTTCCCTGGGAAGGCTGTGAATACATCCTTATAATTATATGCAAAATGTGGGGCTTTGTGTACTTATCTGAAAGGAGAGTGCCATATATTTTATCACGTCCCCCAGGGGTTCAAGACTTACTCTCCTCCTCCTGCACTGGTATTAGAAAAGAGAAGGATCTAGCCCTGGCTGGTGTGGCTCAGTGGATTGATTGCTGGCCTGCAAACCAAAGCATTGCATTTTGGGTCCCTATCAGGGCACATACCTGGGTTGCAGGCCAGCTTCCCAGTAGGGGGCGCACAAGAGGCAACCACACATTGAGGTTTCTTTCCCTCTCTTTTCCCTACCTTTCCCCTTCTCTAAAAATAAATAAATAAAATTTAAGAAAAGATAGAAAAGAGAAGGATCTAGAGACAGGAACTGGAAGGACAGCCACATTTGGAATTAAAGAGAGGGTGGAGTCTATAAAAGTTAGAGAAGAATGGAGGCCCAAGGCAGCCCACTGAGAGGCAGTAGGTGGTTAAGCATGTGCACTATGGAATCAGATACTTCTGATCTCAGAGTCCAGTGTCTCCACTTATTAACTGTGCTTGCTGTGCGGTCTGGGCACTTCGTATCTCCAAGCCTCAGTCTTCAGTTTTTTCACCTACAACATGGGACGATAGAACGTAAAATTGTTGCAAGGATTAATTAAGGTTATCCATGTAGCATTCCTCCTTGTCTCTTTGTTGGTGTGTGTGTGTGTGTTTAGTCTGACTCTACATGTATTTTGCATTTTTCTGTCCATTTTTAGCCTCATTCTAGACGAAGCATCCTGTGCAGTTCTCAGAAGGCTCTGAGTTCTGTTCTGCTATTTTTCTTTTCTGCTGTCTTAGAAAAATAGTGAGTGTGAGGGGGTGTCCTTGACTGAATATACTACTCCCAGCTTGCCCAGGTCCAGCTTGCTGGCCAGGCTTGAGAGCAGCACATTTGCACTTAGCCCTGCAAAGAGTAGCACACTAGTACTCCCAAGCAGTGTAGGGAGAAGTAGAAGCTAGGGGCCTGGAGCCCAGTGGCCAGCCTCCTTTGGAAAGGAGAGGCCAAATCAGCCCTGGGAGGGGAGAGCCTGTATATTGATTGCAGCACTGCAGATGGCAGCCACCTCAGGCAGCTTCAGAGGCTGCTTCTATAGCCTAGTTCCTTTTGTAATTTGCACAATAGACCAGAAGATGGGGCTCTTGACCCTGGAGTCAAGGGCCAGAGGTTCTGACTTGGTCTACATTTGAACTGGAGGGAAATCAGACCCCTAAGAGCTCCCAAGGAATCCTCTGCCTCCTCAATCCTCTTCCTACTCTGTCCGCTCAAGCCCACTTTCATGGCTGGGAGTTGTCCTTTTAAGAAGGGAGGACATGTGGGTATATCTTTCCTTTGGTCACCATCCTTGGCCCCTCCTGAATTACCACGTTGCTAGAGCTGGTCTAATTGACCCCCTGCCTTAGGTTTCTCCCTCTAATTGGCTTGCCCCTAATGTCAGATTTCGGCATTAGTTATATGGGACCTGTTGTGCAGTGGTCAAGAACTGTCGAATCATACAGACTTGTCCTTGACCCATCTCATCAGGTGACACTCTCCTCACTTCTTCAGAGAAGCCCTCCCTGACAACCCCATTTAAAGTAGCTCCTCCCAACTCCCATGTCATCTACTTACTCTCTATCATATAACCCTGTTACTTACTTCACAGAAGCAATCATAACATGTAATTATCTTGTTTGTTTACTTGTTTATTGTTTCCCCACTAGACTGTAAGGAGCAAGAGGGCAAGACCCTGTTTGTCCTATTGCTGTTTCCCCAACACCCAGCACAGGGCTGAATACATAGATTCTTAGTAAATATGTTTTTAATTAATAAATGACTGAATCCCAGTTTAATGACTGCCTAACCTAGAGAAAGCTGGTAAACTTCTCTGAGTCTCAGTTTTTTCTTCTTTTCTAAAGATTTTATTTATTTTTAGAGGAGAAGGGAGGGAGAAAGGAGGGAAACATCAATGTGTGGTTGCCCCTCGTGTGCCCCCTACTGGGGACCTGGCCCACAACCCAGTCTTGTGCCCTGACTGACAATTGAACCTGAGGCCCTTTGCTTCGCAGTCCGGCTCTCAGTCCATTGAGCCATACCAGCCAGGGCTGAGTCTCAGTCTTCTTACCAGTGAAAAGGAGAAATAATGGAGATGCCATGAATATTAAATGACACAATGTACTTATACAATTAAACCTGAGTCCTGGTGCATGGAGTGTTCTCTAAAACCTTCAGCAGTGTTCTACTTTCTATCACGTGAGAAAATAAAGTCTGAACTAATTAGTTAGCTCCCCATTATATGGCCATAGCTTTTCTTGACCACAATTTTTACTTCCTACTGCTTTCTATCACTTTCCACTTTGGTTCAAATCACTGTTACCCCGAACAGGCCAGGTGCATTCCTATTCTTAAGTCTTTGCCCGAGAGTTAAGATGTTGGTTCTTTTTACCTTGGCTCTACTTTTTAAGTTTAGCTCAAGTCCATGTCCTCTGTGTCATATTTCTAAAGTACCCCAAGTCATAAGGGTCATTTTCTCTTTTGAATTTTTCTAATCTTTGTTGTGTATATTACTCATATGGTTCTTATTCTATGTTCTATTAGCTTGTCTTGTGTTAACATACAGTATATCCTGTTCCCTCATTAAATTTTAAGCCTCATGGAGATATGTATTATATTTTAGATTTCTCTGCATGTTCAGTGCCATGTGGGCCTGTACATAGTAGGTATTAAAAACATATATTTGCTAACAACTTTCTATGTGCCCAGCATTCTTTGAAGCTCCATGGAGTATTCCGAAGGGCATAAGAAAATAGCCATCGCCTTCAAATATTTACAATATTAGAGTGAGTTAAAGTCAACATATAATCAAAATACTTAAATAACCACAGCATGGTGATCGCTGTGGTGGCTTCTTGGAAGAGGTAGCCTTTGAGATTGACTCTGAGGGAAGGTTAAGGTTTGAATGGAAAGGGGTGGGGTGAATGCCAGACTCAAGAGACAGGCTTAGCAAAGAGATGGATACAGACTGTGGTAATTAACGATAAAACTCAGAAACAAAACCGGAGGTTTATACAGGAGATTGGAAATATGGCTCTGCCTCAGTTACACTTCACCTTTCAGGGCCAATGGAAGGAATGGTATGCAGAGTTGAAACTTTGACATGTACCTAACTATGGTCCTCAAGTGTAGCTTCTTTGTAGATTGAGAATGGCTTGCAAGAGTTCTTTTTGCTCTAATGTGACTCAGCTACAGTCTGATGTGATAGAATTAATACATACAAAGGAAAAGGCTCCTTTCCTCCTCTTGGGGACAGAGGATTGGTTGGATTATGGTCAGTCTCTCTTTTCTTTAAAACCCAAATCAAATTGAATGTGTTATTCATGACTTTCTAAACTCGTCTTAAATCAGTAGTTCTTGTTATTAAATAATAATTTGACTTACATTATTTTTTCAGAAAAGTTGGAAGCATTTTTGTAGAGTTACTTCAACAGTCATCCTTAATTCAACTCTGTGCTTTTTGCTGCCAACCTGAGACCCAGGGAGGTGACCTAAGTCGCAGTGAGTTTGTGGAGTGGGTAGGATCACTGCCTATCTGTTTATCTTTAATGTTCTTTAATCTGGCCACTAGCTCAGAGATTAACAAGTAATCTTAGAAGGCCATTTCCTTTCATCCTCAATTACTTCCTTCTGCAACCCCCAAGGCACATTTCTCCAGAATTTAAAAATCATTATCCAAGGAATAAAATTCGAATAGACAAAACCAACACTTTCCTAGTTTTGAAAGTTCAGGGCTAGCTGCAAATAAGAACGAGACTTTGTTTCTAGTGAGCAGTTGGACGGACCCTCTAGCCCTGGGGCCCCAGAAGGGAGGGAGGCGGTTTCCACGGCAACCTGGGCTCCTCCGGCTGCTCCCTCCTCCTCCTGGTAGCCCAGGGTACCGCCGGACAGCGTCCTCTCGTGCTCCGCGCCCTGATTGGCTGCACAGGACGCGCGCTGATTGGTGGCGGCGGTGCCTCGCGGCCGGTGGCTATGGAGGCAGCGGCGGTTGATGGTTGACCGTCTGCTCCAGGGTAGGGGTCGCCGTTCGGGCGATCCTCTCAGACCCGACCATCGTGCGCTGACGCTCGACCTGGAGCCTGTGGGCGAGACCGTGCTCGGCTCCGCCATGCCGGCCGGGAGTAACGAGCCAGACGGTGTCCTCAGCTATCAGGTAGGGCCCGCCTCCCACCCCTCCCCAGGGCTCAGCCTCCTGCATCCTCTCCCTATTCCTGCTTCTGCCCGCAAGCTGGACTCTCAGGCCACTCTCTGAGGGCAAGGGGAGGCCAGCCCGGGACACCAGGTGGCGCTCTGGGAGGTTGGGGATCGGACAGGGGCTGCGAGAGGGTGACCTTGGGCCGAACCGGGAGCTGCCTCTCACTGCCGCATCCCTTGCACGGCTGGCGGTGACCTCTCTTCTCTTCGGGTCCTCCCTGTTGGGAGAGAGGCTGGCTTCTGGGCCTCGCCGTGTAGTGCTGGGACTTGGGAGAAAGGGTGGCCAGGGACCATACTCTGGTGGAGCAGGTCTCCTCTTTGTGTTATTTTTGGGGAGTTCAGGAAGAGCCGGAACCACTGGAGGCTGGGACCAAACCCTGTTACTGTGTCCAGCTTTATGTCTCCCTCCACCCCATTGCGCAAACATCTGACAAGTTCTGGATAGGGAAGCAGGAATGGACTAGGGAAGTGTTGAGGAGCTAGGAACAGTGTTTAAGAGAATGACAAACCCAGGTTTAAGCAACTGATAACCCAACTGTTGGGGTGGCTAATGTAAGTAAAAGCATTGAACTAGGTGTCAGAGCCTGTAGGTTCAAATCTACATCTACCTCACACAGGCTTTGTGACCTTGAGTAAGTCACTTGCCTCTTTTAACCTCAGTTCTCCACCTAGTAAAACGGGAACGATAATATCTGCTTCCCTTACCTTAGCAGGTTGGTTTGAGGGCAAAACGAGGTGCTATTTGTGAAAACACTTTGTGAAATAATGTTTAATGTGTGACATTAAACATTAAGTAAGTGAGTGAGTAGTACGTCACTGAATTCTCTACTCCACCCCCCTTTTCTGTGCAATCAAATGGTATAGTTACTGGTCTGGAAAGGGGGATTGATTGAAGGGGGGTTCAGGTCTGAAGTGGAGGGCTGTGAAGAGAATGATGGACCTTCTCCGGAAGGATGGTGGGTCTTGGACACAAGTGCCATGTTGACATCAGGGGTAGTTTCTGTAAGGAGGCAGGGAAAACACTCCAAGTTTGTGGCAGAATGGGTATCAGACACTGACTCTTCTTCCTGGTAGCAGTTTGCTACTAGAAGATCCACGATTTCTTCTTTGCTTGCCCCATCAAAAAAGGAATCACAGCTAAGATTTTGGAAAATCCATATCTAATACTATTAAGGCCTACTAAGTGTATTCATGTTATATTTGGGATACAGTGATGAGTAAAAATAGGCAATGTTCTTGCCCTCTGGAGCTTCCTGTCTAGCGTGTGTGTGTGTGTGTGTGTGTGTGTGTGTGTGTGTGTTGTGTGTGTGTAGGGAGGGGGGCTGGAGAAATAACCACACAAGTAAATTTATTATCATAAATGGTGATAAGTGCTTCGAAAGAATTATAGACAAAATGTGAACAAAGATCTAAATTTGTGTCACCTGAGGGAAAAGGAGCTCAAAGGGCTTTGGAAACAAAGGGGACACCATATGTGAAAGTCCTGTGGTAGAAGTGGGTACATCAGGCTAAGACCTAAAAGAGGTACAGTATGTCTAGAGCCCAGAGAGTAAATGAGGGAAATGGTGTGAGGTGTACTCTGGCGTCGTAATATACAGGGTCACTGTAGTCCATGATGAGGAAGTTGGTATTTTTCTGGGGAACAAGGGGAAGCCACTGGAGGAAGCAGGGAGCAAAAGAAGAGAGAGGTAGAAAGCGGGAGAATGAGCCAGAGAGAGGAGAGCCAATGAGATCATGATCAGACTTTCTTACTGAAAAGACTTCTCTGGCTGCAGTGCGGGAACAGGCTGGATGAGCATGAGGCGACTGTGTCCTTCATGTGCAGACTGTGTACAGGTTGTATTGTCCGGGTCATACCAACCCCATGGCTGCTGTTAGTGTTCTGTGAAGCTGATAATTCCAGAGTGCTTCCAGGATAGGAGAGAGAATAATGACTTCTTTTATATCTAGCTCATGAAACTTTCATGGATGCTGGGATGGGGAGAAGAAGAGGAATAGAGTGGGAAGTAGGACCTCTTGAAGCCTAAGTGAAGTGATGGACAAATGGAAATGTGGTTATAGGGAGAAGAAGAAATGAGGGGAGAAGGAGGAAAGAAAATTGGGCTGACTTGTGGGAGATGCAGTTGACCGACTAAACGTTATCAGTTAAGCCTCCTGTGTGCCAGGTAGGCTGTGTGGAAGGGAGGTAGACCTTGCAAAATGAGGGGATTGTATAACTTATGTAAACAGAGAGATTCCAGACATCATGTCTAAATATCAGGAGTCCGTGTTTTCTATGGTTCGGACTACTGCACCAGCCTTCTAACGATTCCCTCTGCCTTCTCTCTTACATTTCTAAATACTTTACGCATGGCAGCCAGAGGGAGCTTTTAAAAACACAAATCAGATTATGTCATATCCTATCTTGAACCCACTATTAGTGGGTTCCCAGTGCATTTTGTAATAAAATCCAAACTCCTGTCATGGCCTATTGAGTTTTAATGTGATCAAGGCCTTGACCACACTCCCTGACCGTCTTTCCTCCACTCTCACCACGAGCCCCTACCCTGGTTTTCTGTTTCTTTGATATGGCGAGTTCCTTCACGCTTCAGGACCTCTGTTCTTGCTGTTCACTCTACCTAGGACATCTTGCTGCCTCGGCCTTCTCATGACTCAAGTGTCACCTCCTTGGAGTGGCTTTTCTTGACCTTTACCCACAATTACTCCCTTTCATATGATCCTGTTTTATTTTCTTAACAGCTCATGTAATTTATCTGAAGTGTTCTTATTTTGATTTCTTGTTTATTTTCCAATAGAAGCCTCATGAAGGCATGGACCAGCCACAAAGCATTTTCATCTATCACAGTGCAAGGTGTAATACAGGTGCTCAGTTGCCTGAGGAAATGGACGATTCTCCCATAGCCAAAGCCAATGTCCTCTCCTCCGGGAACTCCTGGTCTTGTCAGGATTAGCACAGGACAACGGACAGCCATTGCTTGAAAAGCTGTCTCTTCTGTGCTGTCTTAGCTTAGGTGTTCTCTGGAAAACCTTTGCCTTCTTTTCCAAATTATTCCATTTGAACCTTCAAGGTCTGACTTTGTATCACTGTCAGAATTCATCGCTGTCTTCTCTGCCCATGACATCCACCAAGTTATGTTACTTCTCTCACCCTTTACTTACGGAATATACATGTTCATCTCTCCTTATAACCTGACAGCTCCTTTTGATGTTGTTCTATGAGCTTTTATTGGTGCTTGCCATGTGCCAGGCACTGTGGTAAGTGCTTTCCATGCATTCTTTCCTTTAAGTCTCTCAGTAACCTTGAGAGTTGCATGCCCTCATTCTTATTTTTCAATGTAGAAACCAAGATACAGAGAGGTAACTCTAATAAGTGGCAGGGCTGCCTGCCGCTCTTCCCAGGATGTGCCCTTAACACTCTGCATTACTGTAGCTTTTGTCTTTGATTCCTAGACCAGTGCCTGGCTCCGAGTGAGCACTTAGTGTTTGGGAAATATGTGTGACAAGGTGTGCAAAGGATATATAGATAGATAGATAGATAGATATAGATATAGATATATATTAGAGTGGGAAGAGGCAGGAGTAAGGGGGTCAGCTGGGAGGCTGTAATTCAGGATAAGCCGATGAAGGTCTGATTTGTTGAATTTTGATGAGATCTCCAGAGGTGATTATCAAAATTTTAGGAGTCAGTGAGTTCAGAAAGGGGGTGGTAATAAAGAAAGATCAGAAAGCTTTAGGGAAAGCCCCTAGTTTGGATTGGAACTGGGGATATCTTCAAATTTCTTCAAAGTTCCCCTGAGGAGCACTTTCACAACTGACCAGAAAGAAGTGCCGGAGGAGAAGGCTGGAGAGGCCAGCACCGTCCGCACTTGGGTCAGGTGGTGCTGGGGTCCCCAGGGAGATTCAGGGAGAGTGGCAGTGGAAGTATGGAGAACGAGTGAATTTAGGCAGTTACCAAGGCTTTTATGTGAATGAGGCCTGATCAGAATGGAAAATTTTGCAGAAATCTTCAGAGTTATAAACTCTGGTAAGTGAGTGATAATTGGGAAGCTTGGCCAAAGGGGAAGAGAGTCATACTGTATGTCTTAAGGTGGGCCTGAGAACACCCTAAGACAAGAGTTCCTGAAGGAGACCTGACTGCTTGTGTCCAGTGACTCTGGCACGTGTTGGAGCTCAGTAAATATTATCCGACTAAATGAATGAATGAATGGCTTTGTAGAAAGCCGGTCAGCTTTTCAGAGGTCAGTTTATGGTAAGCAGTCAGTAAATATTTGCTGAGTGTTACTGAACAAAAGTGGCAACCATAGCAGATTCTCCTCCTACTCCATCGCAGTGTACAGTCCTTACTCTTCCACACTGTCCCAACACACAGTAGATGTTCTTTCCCTAAGCGGGACTTGGGGAAGCTGCGAGCATTCTCTTCGCCTGGTCTCACCAGGTCTACTGGGAACCTTTGGTAGGAGAGGCGTGGGCTGTCCTGCCAAGCAGAGAATTGAGGTCGTCTGGGGAACAATCCAGTCTGCAAATTGACTTCTTGAAATATTGGTGGATAATTGTCTTAGCTCATGGTTAGCCTTGGCGGGGTAGACAGGGCTCTCAGTTAAGCCTGCATTAGTAACTAGGACACAGCAAAGCAACTGTGTTTATTCTAAATCTGCTGCTAGGTAACAGCAACAACTCTTAGGTAATGGAGATGGTTGTTTCTTGTAAGGTAATAACACATTTACTCTGGTTTTAGTGGTTAGAAAGCCATAATGCGTGTATTAGTTTCTCTTGCTTCCATAACAAATTAACACAAATTTAGTGGCTTAAACAACGCAGATTGGTTATCTCTGTAGTTTAGAAGTCCAACAAGTTCTCAATGGGCTAAAATTAGAGTGTCAATGGGGCTCTGTTTCTTTCTGGGGGCTCTGGAAGAGAACCTGCTTCGTTGACTTCTTCCGCTGCTAGACGCTGCCTGCATTCCTTGGTGTGTAGCCCACTTCCTCCATCTTCAAAACTAGCAATGCAGCGTGTCTCAGGTCTTGCTTTTGGCATTCTATCTTTTTCTCTGACTCTACTCTTCTGTCTCAGTTTCCCCTTCTAGGGACCCTTGTTACATAGAGCCCACCAAAGAATCCAGAATAATCTCCTTGTTTTAAATTTAGCTGATTAACAATATTACTTCCTTAACAATCTGCATTTCAGGAGTCATTATTCTGCCTACTGTAATGTATTAACTGGTAATCTATACTGAACAGCAGTGACTCCAAGTGGGGTTCAATAAAAGAATCCTTGAGACATCAGAACCACTTCGAAACTTTAGGCCCTTAGAAGGCTCCTGAAGAGTCAGAACAGGAAGTTCATGGGTATTCAGGAGCTCGTGGCACACTGAGCACACTGAGGAGCACACTGAGAAGAGGTGTGGGAGCAGGAGCCATTATGCAACAGCTGCACAAGTCCTCACGGAAGCTTTCGTCTTGCTGTAGAGTGTGGCTGCATTTGGTCAGGAAGTCAACCTGAGGTCATTAGAGAGCCGGGGACGTGGGGGTCAGATTCAGTGACGGAGTCTGCAAGGGGCCAGGATTCACGGATGTTGCTGGATGAAGAGGAAGATGGAAGTGCCTAAGGAGACAGAGAACTGTTGGAAGTCTTGGGGCAGTTTGAGGGACAGGGTTCTGGAGCACTAAAGATTTAAGAAGCTAATAATGTGGATCTTGAGCTGCTCTCACTGTGGACGTTAACTCGTGATTAGATGACATAGCTCTCTGAAACTGTCAGGTTCTTTGCTTTTTGCAGTGTTAGAGTGTAATGTTAATACAAGGAACACAGAGAAACTTGAGACCTCCCTATCCCACTTAGCTCTTGTGAGGTCTTACTTAGTTTTGGTTTAGGACTGTTGTCAGGATTAAGTGAGGTAATATATATGTAAAGCACAATGCTGGGCATATAGTACGTGCTCATGAATATTTGTTTCTAATACTAATTGCATTAACTCAGTTGGCTGATTAGAAACCTTGGAAGCCACTTATGTTTGTGGATGTTTTAAAATTGTTTATGTGGTGGCTGCTGTGGCTCAGTTGGTTGGTGCTTTGACCTAAAGGCTGCAGGTTCAATCCCCGGTCCAAGTGCATGTGATCTCAGGTCTGGGTGTGGAGAGGAGGCAGCCAGTCAAAATGCTTCTCTCTCACACTGATGTTTCTCTTTTGCCCTTCCTCTCTCCCTTCCTCTCTCTCCAAAAAGCAATTAAAAAATGCCCTTGAGTAAGGATTTAATTTTTTAAATTGGTTGATATATTAGAACTTAATAAACGCGTGATTCTATTGTCTGGGGCAGGGGAGGCTGGGAGGGTGGAGGGGTAGGAAAATGTTATTTACAATCTCTGAAAACATTGAACCCTTAGGAAAAAAGGTGCAAGAGGTCTTTAGAGGTACACTATCTGAGACTCACTTCCAGAGGGAGGTGGGGTTGAGTTTGGCAGGTCTACAACCCCACAGGCGGGGTGGAACGGCACATGGTGCATCAAGGAGAGGACTCCAGGTGGGCCCCACTGCCTGCCGCCTTCTCCCTCCCCTGAGCTCTGTGGCTGCTGCTAGGAGCAGGAGCCATTATGTAAGACTCAGCTCTGCCCTTGCCTTTTAATTTGTCCATTAACTGTAAGTGAGAATCTCGTCTGCTACTCAGCTACAATTCATTCATTTTTCAAGGCTCGTGATGATGCTTTCTTGCTCACTATGTGCCTTGCAATTTCAATGTTTTAATGTGTATTTAACCCACTTTGTTCTTTTTATATTATTTGTCCTTGTGATGGGCACCCAAATCAATTCACTGTTACATAGTGGGTCATTGTCAGTGAGTTAGAAGTACAGAAAAGAGAGTTAGAAACAGGGTCTTTTCTCCAGTTCATCCTTCTTTCCCTCCCTATTTCCCTTCCTCCTTTCTTTCCTTCTTCTCTTAAATTATATAATGTGGCTCCCATGAGTCTAATCTTTGTCTGAGCATAAACTTCCCTGAGAATCTGATGATAGTTATGGACCCTTTCCCAAGAAAAATGCACACTGACACTTAATTCTCTGAAGCCCATTCATAAGAAATGTAGACATCCATGGTTAAGAAATCTTCTTTGCCATTAATAATGATGGTATCAGAGAAAATAATAGCTAGCTGGTGAGGAATCTGCAACAAGAACAAACCAATGAGACTTGATATTCCTTTCTTTTCATTTTTATGATTTTAAACCAACTTCATATATACTTGAAATTTATGGAACATTTCAAACATGCACCATAGCAGAAAGACTTGTTAAAATGAACCGTTGCATCCTCAATGACCTGTTGTATTGATTGATTTGTGTCTCCGCCCATTCTCCAAATCCCAAGCGTCAAATTAAAAACTTCAGTATGTATCACTAAAGATTAAGGACCATTTTTAAAATGACATAACCACCATATCACAATATTATTATTATTATTATTACACTTCAACATTAACATGTTCTTTATATATTCAAATATCCATTCAGTTGTTTAAATTTCTGTGAACGCCTTATAAGTTTTTAGAAAGCTGGCTTATTTGAATCAGGATCCAAACAAGGTCCACACATTCACGTTGAAGCCCGACCTTCCAAATGCTCTGGCTCATGGTGTTTGACAGTGGCTCTGTTTCCTTTGGCAAGAGAAAAAAAGGAGATGAACATTCATTTAGTAAACTTAGACTGTGGTTAACCAATCTAAATTACGGAAACAAGTCGATTTTTCACATGGAATTTTTCAGACAGTTGACCTTGCTCTTTACATTTTGCTTTCGTAGTCTTAGAGTCAGGAATCAATCACCTTCCCTCTTCCCCTTCATCCAGATTCCTGCTGTGTTCTGTGCTGGGGCAGGTGTCTGTGAACAGTATTAAGCATCCTAATTAACTGGTCCCTGTCTTCTGGAATATTACAAACCTGTGGGGAAGCCAACAAGAAAAATTATTATGAGAAAGTAAATGATTTAAATGAAGAGTTCAGAAAACTAACAAATCTTCATTCATCAAACTCTATTGGATACTTACCATATATGAGACATTTTACTAGGTTCGAGGTGCACAGTGGTGAAACTAAGTACCCACCCTCCTGGGACTTACAGGCGTGCCAGTTACTTAAAACGGGAAAATATGTGGCTCCTGCTGTCAGTGAATTCATGATCTTAATCATAAGGTAGGTGAACAAATAAGTCTAACACAAAGTCAAGTTTTTCACCTAAAAGTTATTCAGACAGGACTTTGTACAAGAGTCTTTACAACTTAGATGGAGATGAAACTGACATGTTTGGAAAATTGACTCAAAGCACCTGTGGTGATGAGGAGGACATTGATGTTAAAGATGTGTGTGAAGATTTTGATTAAAGTTATGCATAAAATGTAGCAAGTAACCTTTCTAAGTTAATTTATTATTTTACATATCTGTAATCTTTCAGTTCTGTCTTCATACTATTTCAGTACGTATAACTAAAAGGTAAGGATTATCTTTTAAAGAAGATGTTATTTTTATTTATTGTTAGAGAGAGAGTAAAGGAGGGAAAAAGAGGGAGAAAGAGAGAGAAACATCGATGTACGAGGGGCAGCCGATTGAAGTTTCTCAAGAAACTTAGATTGGCTGCCTCTCGCACATCCCCAACCTGGGGCCTGGCCTGCAACCTAGTCATGTGGCCTGACCAGGAATCGAACTGGTGACTTGTAGGTTTGCAGGATGACACCTAACCCACTGTACCACACCAGTTAAGGCAAAGATAAGGATTCTTAAAAAAATAAGCACAGTTTCACCTAAAGAGAAAAATAATAATTTCTTTAATATCATGAGAGATCTAGTTAATATTCAAATTTCTTTTTTCCTTTTTTCAAATGACATTTGTCTCAAATGTTGTAACTACTAAAAAGTTATTTAAAAAATAACTAAAATTTTTATTTCAGTTAATTTGAATCAAGACTCAAAGTCCAAACATGGTGGTTGGTTCATTGTTTCTTTTAACCTATCGGTTTCGCCTTCCTGTCCTCTGTCTCTCCCTTTCTCGTCTTATACTTATTTGTTTTTAAAAAGGGGGTGGGGAAGATTTGTTCTGTATAGTTTTCCACAGTCTGGATTTTGCTGATTGTATTCCTACGGTGTTTTTCTGTGGAGCTCTGATTCATCGTATTTTCAGTAAATTGCTATTTGGATTTAGAGCTTTGACCAGACCCAGGGACGCTTTATTTGGCACAATTGCCTCATGGGTGGTGATAAGGCCTCCTGTTAGGGGCCATATAATGTCTGGTTGTCTCTCTCTGTGATGTTAGCGGCTGTTGGAGATCAGTGCAATCCATTTGGACTGCAAAATGGCAATGTTCTCATTGCTATTTGTTCTTTTTTATAATAAGAAAGTTCTCTCATCTACTTTTTGGTACAATTTATATAGGAAAACAGATTAATTTTTACTGGTTTTCAAAGCAATGAATTAGTTTATTAGCATTATCTTGCAATATTGACCAATTATTTAATTTTTAAAGTGACATTGTTGAACACATGGATTTTCAGTATATTTGATATATTCAGTCTGTTGCAGTTATTATCCTTATTGATGCTCAAACTGTCTTATTTTTGGCAAGGGACCCGTTTAAGTTGGCTACTGAGTCCTTCTGACATAACCCTAGTTGAGTATCTTTTTGTAGAAAATGGTACTTTAAGAAACCACAATCTAGGTGCTAATGATACTCATTGCTACCAGCTGACCATTTTTTCTATAGCTTTTCAGTGGACAAGGCTAGAAAATATAAATAAAAAAAAATGCATCATATATTCTTGTCCATATTTCGAACTCAAATTCAAGACTGCATCGGTTTTTACTTCTGTCTTACAACTAACTGTGTCTCCTTTCACGCCTGCTGAGAATCCTGGTTCTCAGTCACACTGAGAGTGACAGAAAAAGTTCATGTAATTTTTCACTTGTTTATTCTCACGATACACAATAGTCTCAGAACAATAACACCAACACTACAACCAACCATGTGGTAACTAAAAAGCAGTTTAAGATCTTTTACAATTCTTTTTGTCATTAGGGTATATGCCACTAAGGATATTCAATTTATTATGTTTTAAAGTTACTTTGAATAATTTCTTTTGGAATAGTTATGCCATCAATTTGGCAGTGGTTTTCATTTTTTTAATTTCTGGGAATTGCTTTTTAAATTTTAAATTTTGTTTTAAAATTATGTAATATATTTGTAAAGTAAAGTACAGTCAAAGACGTTCAGTTTCTATCCTTGTCTCTTTTCCTCTGTACCCTCTCTAGGTGACTATTTTAAAACATCTTTTATGGCTTATTCTTCCTTTATGTTTTTAAGTATAAGCAGATGCTGATGGTCCAAAACCCTTTCTTAGACAAAAATTATACAGTTTTCTCCACCTTACTTTTTAAACTTAATACTACATCTTGGAGATTATAGATTAGTAGTAATAATATATACTTTTAAACATGTCTAGAAAACTGAATAAATACTATAAACTGACATTTGAGTATTTCATCTACTTCCCTAAAAGTTTATTCAAATTGGCCTCTAACACATTTTTTGAATCTTTATTTTAGAAAAATCGATTGTCTTATATTCAGGGTTCCCTTATTTGGGGGCATAGATGATGACTACAAAATTGTAAAATTACAACAGTAAGCTGGAAACTTGAGCAGACTCTGGAAGGGCTGGTGAGGATGTGGTGTGCTGGAGAGTTGGGGAGGGGGCGTGTTAGATGCCCACATTGCGTGAGAGAAGGCGTGAGGCGGGGAATGTGCACAGTGCCTGTCAGACCAGTAAGCCTGGTGGGAGCTGCAGGTTGGGTCAGGGAGATGGACTAGCGGGGAAATCAGGTAAGATTTTTTTTTTGCAATAATTCAGGATATAGTGTGCCTTGCTGAGGGAGGTGCCATTATGTTCATTCTTTTAAACAAAGATTTATTGAGCACTTACTATGTGAAAATCTGTGCAAAGTTCTGGGAACACAGTGGAAACAGTGGTGAGGAAGACAGATAAGTTCCCTCCCTTAGGGAGCAGAGACATTTCATTACTGAGGAGAAGCACACGGTGCTATGAGGGCATAAAATGGGGCGGGGGGCCTACCTTAGTTTAGAAGAGAGGTAGTCAGGGAAGGCGTCCAAGGAAGTACATTTAGGCTGAGACCTATGAGATGATGGGTAAGTGTTAGTTGCCGGTGGGAGAGGTGGGGGTAGTAGGCAGAGTGTCATAGCTCTAGGCAGAAGGAGCGGCACTCAGGGAAGAAAGTGAGTGTGCTTCCAGAACTGAAAAAAAAAATGTTTAGTGTGACTCAAAATGTTGGAGAGTATAGGACAGAGTGGATGTGAGATGAGAGTGAATTCAAGGGTAATTGCAAAGGAGGTCTTGGTGAGAAAAGAGAACTCTTTCCCCGAAAGCATATAATAGGCACTATATACATGGAATGGATGAATAAATACATTTGAAATGTGGTCTAAGGAGTGGTGATGCCATAGATAGGAGTAAGTGAATGAGCACAGACTGCTAGTTTTGAAAGGAAGATTAGTTTGGTTTTAGACACACGAGTCTTGAGTTGTGGCATTCCAGTGGTTTGTCAAATATTGAGCTATGCCATTTCAGGCTGCTGTTGAAATTGTAATATTTAAATGAGGGAAACAGAAGTAGACCGCTTCCCCTTGGGAATTATATTTAGAAGAAGATGAGCCTTAGGATGAGACAGAGAAGCTTTCGTCAGGAAGCAGGCTGGAGTATTTCAAGGACAGAGTGTTAAACAGGCTCAAATGCTGCAGAGGTCAAGGAGACCAGTTTCCACCAGATGACACAATGTGGTTGACAGCCCTTACAAAACGCCAACACGTGACATGGACGGGTAGAGGAGCTCGGAGGCGAAAGGCATGAGCTCTGCAGTCATAAGACTTGAGCTCCGTCCTAGCTCTGCCTTTTACCCCATTGGTGCCCTTGGGCAGGAAGTTTAATGTTCTCTGAGTCTCAGGCTGCTCCTTTACAAAATGTGAAAGAGAATGGCTGCCATGTTTGCATGTCAAAGTTACTGTGAGGTTCACGTTTTGAAAAATGTGTGAACCATCATGGTTTTCTTCCAAGGGTTACACAAAGAGCCTGGCATGTGGTGCTTAACTGACTGTTTGAATGAATGTGTGGGTATTACTGTGACTGCTTGTTTATATTTTATCAGAGACCAGATGAAGAAGCTGTGGTGGATCAGGGTGGGACCAGTACAATTCTCAACATTCACTATGAGAAAGAAGAGTTGGAAGGTAAGAACCACTGTTCTGGGTAATGGGGGAGATTAGCGAGAGGCAACCTGGCAGGGGAAAAATCACTGTGTCATTAGGAGACCTGGGTTTGAACCCTAACTCTCACTGCTGTAGGGCCTTGAGGGGAAAGCACTTAATTTCCTTTGGCCTCAATTTCTTTGTTAAATAAAAGCAGGGATAATAATGCCTGTCTCACTATTGCATCTAACAAGCAGCCTGTGAGACAGCGCTCTGAGAACGTTAAGTCCAGTGTGAATGTCAGTACGTGGCCCATTCCATGAGAGTGAGGTGCTCGGGTCAGCTTATTGGTTCTTGAGAGCTTCTTAAAAATAAAAAAATATATACAAAATTTTAAAAGAAAAAATACAAATAATTTTTAAAACTCAGTTTGGCTATAAAACCCTCTTTTTATCCCATTTTTAATGTTTGCTCTTCCCTTCTAACTAAGCCCATTTCTGGCTGGTGTTTTCATGTAAACAAGGAAAAAGAAAATACATACACACCTATAACATATTCTTTAAGAGTTCACAGCACAGAGTTACATAAAAATCCAACGGAGGTGGACAGGACGAGGCATTTCTATTGACTGCTATTTGCAGTTTCCCTTGTTAAGGTTTTTCTCCCTTTCTCTCCCGTCTCACCCCTCGCTCCCCCTGGGAGCACTGTGTGGTGTCCTTCCGCTTTCCTTTTTCCCGTGGGGCCTCGTTTCCTGATAAGCGGTGATGCCCGATTTTATTAGAGAAAGGCTCCTGTCTAGTATGGCTTTAACAGGAGCCACATTTGTCTCAAAGGCCTTTGTGAACTCCCTGCAGCCTCCCCTGCAATGTTGAAGGCTATGATGCAGCAACTTTCTAATGACTCTGGGACAGCATGTGAAAAACTCTTTCTGTACTGCTTGTTCCCATGATGGTTTTTTTTTTTCCCCATCAAAGTTGTACAATCTCTAGAGAAAACTTGTCCTTTGGATGGGGAGAGTGAAAGCTGTAGAGGCTGACTCAGCCTCTGGATGTGTTACCACGAGAACTTATGTGGGTGGCTCTGTGGAGGTCAGTGGAGTTTGGATATATCAAGGTCAGGTTTTCCAAGTTATTTTAACCAGATGGAGGAGCCAAGGTGGGTTTCAGCAGGTGGGAGAAGGAAAGGGTGTGGGGGGGGTGGGAGGCTAACATTTATTGAATGACCCTTGTTAGGCATTTGGGTAGGGTCTTTGTACGAGTTTTTTTAATCTTCTCAACAACTAAGGCAGGTAGATTTTATCCCCCTTTTTAGGGGAAACTGCTCACAGTCATCTAGGACAGCAGTTTTCAATCTTTTTCATCTCATGACACACATAAACTAATTACTAAAATTCTGTGGCATAGCACCCTGGCCGGGTGGCTCAGTCAGTTTGAGTGTTGTCCTGTACACCAAAGGGTTACAGGTTCGATCCCTGGTCAGGGCATGTACCTAAGTGGCAGGTTTGATTCCATCTGGTGCACATGTGGGAGGCAACCAGACGATGTTTCTCCCTCACATTGACCTCTCTCCCTCTCTCTCTCTCTCTCTCAAATCAATTAAAAAAATTAAAATTTTGCAGCACACCGAAAAGCATATTTTTTTGCCAATCTGACAAAAGGTAGGTATAATTTTGATTCATTCACACCAAACAACTATTGTGTTGGCTGTCACCTTTTTTTTACTTAATAATCTAAGGGAAAAGAGGTCAGTGCCCCGGACTAAATCGTCAAGTATTGCATGTTTTTTTTTTAAGTCTTTCCTGTATTTTTTCTTTTATTTTTTAAAAATTATTTTATTGTTGTTCAATTACAGTTGTCTGCATTCCCCCCCCCTCCCCCTGCCCCAGCCAAACAGCCAAACCCACTTCCCTCCCTTGCTCCCACCCTCCCCCTTGGTTTTGTCCAGGTGTCCTTTCCTGTAGTTCCTGAAAACCCTTCTCCCCACTGTCCCCTCCCCCCTCCCCTCTGGCTATTGTCAGATTGTTCTTAATTTCAATGTCTCTGGTTATATTTTGTTTGCTTTTTTCTTTTGTTGATTATGTTCCAGTTAAAGGTGAGATCATATGGTATTTGTCCCTCACCGCCTGGCTTATTTCATTTAGCGTAATGCTCTCCAGTTCCATCCATGCTGTCGCAAAGGGTAGGAGCTCCTTCTTTCTTTCTGCTGCATAGAATTCTCTTGTGTAAGTGAACCACAGTTTTTTGATTCATTCATTTACTGAAGGGCACCTAGGTTGCTTCCAGCACTTGTCTATTTAAATTGTGCTGCTATGAACATTGGGGTGCAAAGGTTCTTTTGGATTGGTGATTCAGGGTTCTTAGAGTATAATCCCAGCAGTGGAATTGCTGGATGAAAAGGCAGTTCCATTTTTAGTTTTTTGAGGAAATCTCATACTGTTTTCCACAGTAGTTTCACCAGTCTGCATTCCCACCAACAGTGCCCTAGGATTCCCTTTTCTCCACAACCTCTCCAACACTTATTTGTTGATTTGTTTATGCTGGCCCTTCTCACTGGTGTGAAGAGGTATCTCACTGTGGTTTTAATTTGCATCTCTCTGACGGCTAGTGAACCTGAGCATCTTTTCCTATGTCTCTGGGCCCTCTGGATGTCCTCCTCGGAGAAGTGTCTGTTCGAGTCTGTCTTTTGTCCATTTTTTAATTGAGTTTTTTGTTTTTCATGGAGTGGAGTCATGTGAGTTCTTTATATATTTTGGAGATCAAACCCTTGTCTGAGGTATCATTGACAAATATGTTTTCCCATATAGTTGGTTCTCTTTTCATTTTAATGCTCTTTTCTTTAGCCATGCAGAAGCTTTTTAATTTGATGAGGTCCCATTTGTTTATTCTTTCCTTTATGTCTGTTGCTTTAGGGGACATGTCAGTGAAGATGTTGCTGTGTGGAATATCTGAGATTTTCCTGCCAATGTTTTTCTCTAGGACTTTTATGGTGTCATGACTTATGTTTAATTCTTTTATCCACCTTGAATTTATTTTTGTGTATGGTGTAAGTTGGTGATCAAGTTTAATCTTTTTGCATGTAGCTGTCCGGGTAGTGCATGTTTTAAAAATTCTTATGGCACACCGGTTGAAAATCACCGATCCAGCCTAATGGTAGGGGAGACTCAGATGAAAGTCTGCTTTTTCTACTCTGCCACACTGCCAGCAAGGGAGGACAGTATCCAGCATTAATCACTCAACCTCAACACCTTGCTCCATTATGTAAACACATTAATAGATTACCTACCCTCCTTCTGCCCTGTTGCATCTATCCTCTTACTGCTCCATGGGGGTTATGTTGCTCTCAGTTTAGTTGTTTGGGCCCCTATACCTTTGTTCTCAGCAAGGAGGTAACCATTTATAAACACTGATTTCTACTTGGCAGTAGAGTGACAAAGTTGGGCAAACTCGCTTGAATCCCAAGGACTCTGTTTCATGCACAGAGATGGGCTGAGTTATTGGCAGTAGGAGCAGCTTCTCCTTGATGACATCATCTATTCTTTATGCATGCTCCATTTTGCCATAAAGGATAGCTGTCTATTATTATGTCATTAGTAAAGAGTAGTGTGCTGGGAAATGGTACTTTACACATACACCTTTTTGAAAACTGGAATCTAATTTATGTTAGCACTATTTTAAAAAAGCACTTCAGACAAATGGAGGACAAATGGTGCCTGCTTCTCAGGCCTCCTAATGTGGTTCTGGAGCAGCTCTGGAGAGAAGAGGAGTCTGCGGTAGGGCTGGCCATGCCGGGGGTCCTGCCCTGACTCACTCTGAGGGCAGCGTTAGCACTCCATGAGGCTGCACCCAGGGTGGCATCATCTCTTAAAGGTGTGGGATAAAATCAGTCTCACTTTGATGGGAGACAAGTGAATTATATTCTGATTTGATGTGTATGCCGTGATTCAAGGTTTTGTGGTTGTAGATAAATCCCTGACCTTCATCCCCCTTTATTTCAAACTGTCTACCCCACATGACAAACCATTTCCCCACCCATTTTCAGAACTAGACTTCTGTAAACATGGGTCTTTTATATAAGTTGATTCCATCAGTAGGAGATGGCACATTAAAACATGATGTTACTTTTTTCTTTTTTAACGTACAGGAAGAGTCAAAAGCAAACATGAGAACTGATTTTCAAAGATAAACCCATGAAGAGCGATCGTGCATGCTGTGCTCCAGTGGCTCTCCTAGTCCCAGAGGGACACAGGCAGTGGCTTTAGAGTAATGGATTTTTCCATTTTTTCTGGCAGATGATTATTCCTGATTAACTAGTAGATACATGAATCCTACAGTACGTTTAGTGCCTTAGAATACATTTTAAACAAATGTGTAAGAGTCATTTGGTCCTATTTATAAGTTTAAAAGAAAAAAGGGCATACAACTGCTCCACATGTTAGAGTCCCCACTGTGGTTATTGGCTTTGAGTCAACCTGCAGCCCAGGGGAGTGGAGCACCTTTTGCGTGTGCTAATGAGTTCTGTCTGCACTGTTGGTAAACAGCGAGCATCGAATGGTAAATCCAGTCTCCATCTGCAGGGTGGGTTCCCTGTTGTGATTTCTGTCCTGCTCCACAATATCCAGTCCCAGTTCACTGATTGTTCTCTGCCTTTGTATTTCTTCAAAATACTTATTTCTTCAAAATACACTGTTACATCTTCCCCATAAGTTTTATTAAATGAATACTTGTATTTGAATACAGGTAGCCCCCCAAAGAATAGATTTGGCAATGACTGGAAAAAAGGATGGAGAATTAGATGGGAAGCAGGTGGAATCTGAGTGAGTCGACAGGTGGAGGAGGGAGATGAAGATGGGTGGGCAGGAGAGCAGCTGAATACCCAGGGGAGTGACCACATGATTAGTGTAGTGAAGTGGCCGTGCTGCCAGAAACCAGTTAGACGGACTGGATTTGATTGGTGCTCTAGCCATTGCCTAGTGTCATTTTTTCTGCTGATTTCACTCAGGAAATCCAAGTTTCTGCTTCAGAGTCCCAACCTAGAAACTTAGGCTGAATTTTTTGATAGCTACTTAATGCTGACCTCTGCTGGCACTTGTTTTTATGCTGATCTCGCTTATCTCACCAGTGTTTTCAAAGGACAAGCACTGTGGTTGGCTAATATTTGTGAGAACATATTAGACCAAAAAACTTCTTAGAGAAGGGAGAGTCTTCTTTCTCTAAGACTTAAGCTTTACCTTCCTACAGATCTATCAAAGGCATCTCGCTGTAAGATGTTTTCCCCATGGTGCTGGAGACCTGCCAAGTGGAAATTTAAATACCAAGCAAAAGCATGCATTATTTACTCAATAGGCATTTACTGAGGCTCTTTTATAATCTCTTTTCACAGCAGTAAGTAAGGATAGTGAGAAAAATTGAACCACCATAACTTCTTCAGAGAAGGCCTTAGCCCAAGCCTTTCCTAGGTCTTGAACATTGGAACCTGGACTAGCAATCATCTGGACAAGACCTGAGAAGTCATTTAGTCCAGCCTCCTTGTTTTACTTTAATAGTGTGGATGAAATGTAGTTAAAACTAAATGATACTAGCAGTGTACCAGCATGAGCCCAGTGGAGGTATTTGGAGTGTGCTGAAGGAGAAGGGAGGCCCTAGCTGGCCAGTAACCTTCCAGGGGATTTGCTGGGAAAGGGAAGCACGTGGCCGGGATGGCTCTACTGAAGGACTGACATTATCCTTCAGACTGTTCTTCACCTAAGCCCAGCTGTACCTGGACACACCTGATTTGACATCATTGAGGTCACTATTTAAGGGGGTGGTTGAAGCGATTCTCCAGGATCTGGTTAAGCTTTTCATGGCCCACGTGTTCTTCATGATCGCCCCTGTCTGTCTCTCTAACCTTTCCCCCTCTTTCACCTTGCTCTGGCCATACTGGCCGTCCCTTTGCCTTGGAACGAGCACCACACATTGCTGTCGTAGAGCCTGTGCACTTGATCTTCTCTCTTCCTGGAATTTTCTTCTCCCGGGTCTTCTCATGGCCCCTCCTTCTCATCACTGGGATGTCTCTTCTAATCATCTCAGCTCCAGTCTCCCTTCTTCTCCCTGTCCCTACCACAGACTCTCTAGCACTTTACCATATTTTATTCATAATAATGATCAATAGTTGAAATAGTATGTTTTTGTTTTTAAGATGTCTGCCTTCCCCAACTAGAGTATGTGTCTCGAGGACTGGGATTTTGCGCTGTTCACCACTGTCTCCCCAGCCCTTTGGATGGGACCTGGCACGATAGGTAACTGCAGCCTGGTCTGACGTCAGCGGTGTAACACAGGAACCTAACTGAATACTATCATCGAATGTTGTTAGTTAATGGGTGGTATTTTATTAAGATGGTATTCAATTTAGTCATTTTTGTACTTTATAGTGTTCACGGATAACATCAGAGGTCTGAAATCCTGCATTTTAGCAAATGCCCTCTTCTGACTTGATAGTTCTGCTCCAGTGAAGTTGCAAGACAACTACGTTGTGTGTAGAAACCTGCCCGTCAAACTGTCCTGAGATGTGCACAGGCCAACAGGACTAGCCCGAGACAGGAAGTGGATAAGAGGTGTGATTCTACCAGATACCAAATACTTTATCCTTCTGACTGCTGCTCAGCACTCTGACTAACCTCTGATCATCTTCCCATCTAATCCTCACTGTTTCCTTTTTATTTTGCTTTATCACTTTGAATAATGAGGGATAGGGGAGGACGACAAGAAAATGATGTGAGAAATAGAGAAAGGCGTGTTAAAGTGCTCGCTTCAGCAGCACGTATACTAAAATTGGAATGATACAGAGATTAGCATGGCCCCTGTGCAAGGATGACATGCAGATCGTGAAGGGGTGTTTAAACCAGCACCCCAGGGCACTTTAACCCCGCTGGAAAGTGGAGAGCACTGTCGAGGAACACCGAAAGGAGAAGTTGAGTACAGTCTTAGGAAAACCCATCGCTGGGAAGAGAAGGACATGAAGAGCTGGTAACTCTTTCCATTAGAGTCTAGGGAGTCTTCCTGTGTTAAGCTGTCAGTGCCTCAGTTTGGCTAGGGTTTTCTCAGTCCTCTCATGCCCTGGTGAATATTTCATCCACCCCAAACACACTCACTTGGGTTACTCATTCCTTTTGTGGCTCCCTTCAAATTGGAGGCCTTCTTAGGTCATATTTCATTCTCCTGAGGAGGTCCTAGGGGTTTATATTCCTAGTGGAGGCACTTGGGATATAGTCCATTTTCTGGATAAGCTCAGGGATGACCATGTACAAGACACTATGCTTTGCTGTGTGAGGGATTCCACGAGGAAGGCGGTCGGACCTGGGACCTTGAGGAGTTTGCAAACGAATAGTGAGAGATAACTCTGATGAGGCTTAACTTAATGGAAGGTGTTAACTTAAGCACATAAGAGAATGCTAGCTAAGGATCTGGGGATTTAGAGGAAGGAAGGAGTGGCACATCTGATCAGGGAGATTAGAAGCAATACCAAGAAGGAAGGCAATTGCAATGAACTTTTTGAAGGAGTGAGCCAAGTTGGTGTCCAGAAAGCATCGGCACATTTGTTGGAACAGCAGTTTGGTTGAGTAGAAGAAGAATGTGAGAGATGGTGGGTGCCGCAGTCGAGGGACTGAGGAGGAGACAGTCAAAACCAAGCCATTCTGTTTACTAAGGTAGATTGCAGGAAGGTTATACATCTCTATACTTTTTCCCAGAACATTTATTCAAGGATGTGGAAGTGTAGGTTTTTCACTTTTGTCTCTCTTGAGCTGATCATGCAGTTCTTTAGAGGTCTTTCCCCTTAGTTTTCCTATTGAGTGTAAATCTCGTCCCAGAGGGAGGAAAGACCTAGAAGGGAGGCTGGGCCCCCGGAGCTGTGGGAGCAGGAGGGGTGCTGCCTGGGAGGAGAGCAGCGGTGGAGCAGCGCTTCCGGGGGACCGGTGTGTATGCTGAGTTGGTTGCAAGTTGTCAAAGCCAGCTCAGGGGGAAAGGCTTGACATCTCTGACCTGTGGGTAATTGCCCTGAGGTGCAAATCTAAGGCAACTCTGAGGTTTTAAATCTGGAAAGCTGAGAGAGTGGCCATGCCATAAACAGAAGCATAAAGACTGTGAACCTGATTTGAGATGAAGATGGTGGTTTGCTTTTGGGATGTAATTGAATCATTGTATATAAAGATTTGGGGGTCATTTGTAGAAGTGAACTTTGAAATGGGGGGCGTAAATATCACTAAAGAAGAAGAAAGTGTCGAGGACGGGAAACCTGGAGAGCCTTCCCTTGGTGGGTTGTGGGATTGTGGGAGGGATGAGGAGGGCACAGTCAGAGGCTACAAGGTTGCTGGGGAGGCAGTGGGACAGGAGCCACACAAGCCCAACACCAGCAGGGTGAGGACCTGGCCAAGGAGTTCGGATACTGTGTGGAAGGTGGTGGGCTCTCAAGAAAGTCATTTAACTGAACTGAGAGAGGCATAAGAGGTTTGTGGTAGAGGTTAGGTGGTCTTTGGGTCCCCTAAGGAGGGCAGTTCAGGGATATGCAGAGGCTGTGGAACGAGGAGATGGGGAGGAAAGGGAGCGAGGCTGCAGACTGTGCTTGAAAGTGGTTTGATGGAGAAGGGAAGAGGCCAAGGCAGAAAACTTGGGAGAATAGCCCTGCGTTGGGAACAGTTTCTTTTTAAGTTAAGAGAGGACCTCAAGCACACATGTAGTCAGGAGAAACCCGTGGAAGGGATGGATGGAAAGGAAGAGATGGAGGATAATTATTGGAGCAGGACTCCAGACGGGGTCAGAGGTGGATGCTTATTAGCCTGGAAAAAAGGAGAAGCTGGGGAGGAGGAAAGCGAGCCAGGCAGAGGTGGAGGAACTACTGTGCATGAGAGGCCCTGAGTCTTTTTGTTAAAGCAGGAAGCAAGGTCACCTGCTCAGAGGGAGGAAATGTGGGGAGGACTGTGGATTTGAAGATAGTAAACTAATGACTGAAACAGCTTTTGTGATGGAAGATGTTGGGAGTCAGCCTGAGATCTAGAGTGTGAGCAGCGATCACTGGGCAGAAACGGGGGAAGGCTATGCCTCTGTGTGTGGGGGTGGAGCATCCTGGAAGGTGCTGATCCTGGGCTCCAGGCTAGGCAGGAAGGCAAGTGAAGCCAGGTGGAGGTGAGAGAGGCCTGGAAGTCGTGAACAGTGAACAGAACAAAATAAGGTTTATAGAAGGAGTGAGTGAGTAAGGAAAGGAGGAACTAGAGAGGAATGCTATTGGATCATTATTTCATGTTCCCCTCTTTTTGTACAATATTTCATGTCTCTCCCTAGTACCTCAGCCTTATGCTCCCTCTCATTTGTAACAGGTCTCTTGTGCTATTCTACATTGCGTATTCTACAGTGCAGAAAAAAGAAATAATGGAAACTGATCCTAGACTATATGGGCTACTAAAATTTATTCCAGGACATTGTGTTAATCATTTTACACACATATTCTTATTTTCTGTGCACAAAATCCTCTGAAATTAAATAATAAACTTTCAGTACTCCTTTATAAAGACAGTTACGAAGAGATTAGATACCTCGTCAAGGCCACAATGATGAGGTTAAGTTTTGGACCCAGGCAGGTTGGCCCGAGCACTGAACCACTTTTCTAAGTTGCCTCCCTGCTAAGCCTTGTTGCCGTTGTCATAGAGAGACTGTATGGCTGTTTCACCGCTGATCCGATTGTTGCTGTAATAACAACTAGCATTTGTATTGCTCTTTAATGTTCACACACATGATTTCCTTTGATCCAAACACTCCTGTGAGGTTTGCAGCCGCATGCAAGACAAACATGACCTTTGACTCAAGATCTCTACATCCTGAGCTCTGGTAGTGTTGGAAGTTTATCATGACAGGGTTGCGACCAGGCCAAAGAACTGTAATCTTTTCCCCCCTCCCGCCTTCCTTAAATATGCTAGACTCCTTTTACTAAAAGGGTTTTCTCTATAGACCTTCTGCTTCTTTTCAGGTCATAGGACTCTCTATGTGGGGGTTCGGATGCCGCTGGGCCGGCAGAGCCATCGGCACCACCGAACCCATGGCCAGAAGCACCGGAGACGAGGCCGGGGCAAAGGAGCCAGTCAAGGGGAGGAGGGGCCAGAGGCCTTGGCCCATGGTACACACTTGGGAGAGAGGGTGGGTATCAATGGCTGGGGGCACTTGGTGAGGGAATATGTGGGGGACATTAAGCAGGTGGTCTTGATTCTCTAGCCCTTCTACAGAGTCTTCAGAGATTGCTTCTAAGAAGAATGTTTCTAAGACTCAAAAGTATCTTCCTGAAAACTGTACAGTTCAGGTCCCTAAAATCAATAGCTTACTAGGTGAAATCATTTCTTAAAGAATTAGGCATCCTGCCCTGCCGGGTGTGGCTCAGTGGATAAGGTGCCAGCCTGTGAACCAAAGGGTTGTTGGATTGGTTCCCAGTCAGGGCGCATGCCTGGTGGAGGTGTGTGAGAGGCAACCACAGAGTGATGTTACTTTCCCTCTCTTTCTCCCTCCCTTCCCCTCTCTAAAAATACATAAATAAAATCTTTAAAAATAAATAAATAGTGCAAACTTGATCACTAACACTGGATGATGTTGCAGAAGTGAAGGGAACCAGGTTTGCTAAAGTAATTGTGGTGACAGAAATGTATTGGCCTCAGAAACAACTGAGGTGGTCCATTCTATCCTAGGACAGTATAAAAATAAATAAATAAATAAATAAAAAAAGAATTAGGCATTCCTTTTGATCAAATTCATTGGATTTCCAGTGTCTCATGAGTTTTCTTCAAGTAGTCTTAGTTTTTCCTCCCATGAAACTGCTTTCAAAGAAGACATTTAAAAAAATTTTCTGGGAATAAAGAAATTTTTTTGATCTGTGTTTAGGATTATCTTCTATATATTCCTGAAGTTTTATGTCCCCCCAGATGTGCTAAGTATGGCAGAATTCCATTTCTGTTGAGATTGAGGCCAGGGCAGACCTTTCTCTGTGGTTGATTTTCCAGACACACCCTCTCAGCGTGTTCAGTTCATTCTTGGCACTGAGGACGATGAAGAGCATGTGCCTCACGAGCTGTTCACAGAGCTGGACGAGATCTGTATGAAAGAGGGAGAAGATGCTGAGTGGAAGGAGACAGCAAGGTAAGGCCCTGGGTCCCGATACACTTGGGTGGGCCAGTGTTACCTTTCTGCAAGTGACAGGCCTGTCCTGTCTTTTATTTCTTCATGGGAGAGGTGATGACTGACGTGGGAATGGATGTTCCACAGTATTCTGCGGGAAGTCTCTTTTTTTCAAGTTTGTTTGTTTGTTCGTTTATTTATTTTTATCCTCACCCGAGGACATGCTTAATGATTTTAGAGATGGGAAGGGAGGGAGAGACAGAGAGAAACATTGATGTGAGAGAAACATGGATTAGTTACCTCTCATATGCATCCTGACTGGGGGCCAAACCTACTACCCAGGAATGTACCCTGACTGGTAACTGAAACCATGACCTTTTGCTCTATGGATGATGCTCCAACCAACTGAGCCACACCAGCCAGGGCTGTGGAGTCTTGATGTTGGCCTCTTTGGGGTGTCTCTGGTCATACCTATGCCAGTTGACCTTAAGCCTGGGGTTGAGGTCCTCTCTTATTTTGGGGGGGCCCAGAGTACTTCATGGGCTATTCTGACATTATAGGTCTGGTTTAGAAGATGCCTGATCAGACCACCTTGGCTTGGACCTAGCCAGAAGACGAAGTGTAGGTCCAAGATTTTTCCTGCAGTTGAGCTATAGGGTCATTTGGGTTTTAATTCACTGGGAGTCCCAGAATTTTTGAGACTTTAACTTCCTATGGGACAATCCAACCTCACAGAGACCCTTGAGATTACAGTCATTCTAAGAGTAGGCTTCCTGGGGTAGTTGTGGAGTGGCCATGCTTGTCTGAGTCTCAGACCCAAGAGGAGCCCTTAGATTAACCAGGACTACCTCTAGGGCTCCTCTAGTAACCGACCAACAGCCTTATGGATGATACAAAGCCAGCATGTCTGGGCCTCAGGGTCAGAGGCAATGTAGGTAACTAGCACAGCGTGAACAGCTCTTCCCGGATGCCTGCTGTGTCCATGGACATTTTCTACAGGCAGAGAGGGCTAAACACGCTGATCGGCCTGATAGCAAGTGAAAGGGCAATTAATGTTGTCATTCTGTCTTTGCAAACTGCTAAAGGTCACATGGAGAGGCTCTTGGTTTTTTTAATTTATTTTTTAAGAGTTTATTTATTTATTTTTAGAGAGAGGGGAAGGGAAGGAGAAAGAAAGGGAGAGAAATATCAATTGTGTGGCTGCCTCTCACATGTCCCCACCGTGGACTAACCTGCAACCCAGGCATGCGCCCCCACTGGGAATTGAATCTGCAACCCCCTGATTCACAGGCCGGCACCCAATCCACTGAACCAGCCACACCAGCCAGGGCTTAATATATTTTATTGATTGTGCTATTACAGTTGTCCCAATTTTTCCATTTTTGCTCTGCTCCACTTGGTATACCCCCTTCCCTCCAGCAATCCCCCACTTAGTTCATGTCCATGGGTCGTGCATGTAAGTTCTTTGGCTTCTCCATTTCCTATACTATTCTTAACCTCCCCCGTCTACTTTGTACCTACCATTTATGCTTCTTATTCCCTGTACCTTTTCCGGCATTCTCCTCCTTCCCTCTCCTTGCTGATAACCCTCCAAATGATCTCCATATCTATGATTCTGTTCCTGTTCTGGATGTTTGCTTAGTTTTTTGTTTTGTTTTGTTTTTGGATTCAGTTGTTGATAGTTGTGAGTTTGTTGTCATTTTAATGTTCATAGTTTTGATCTTTTCCTTTTTCTTAAATAAGTCCCTTTAACATTTCATCTAATAATGGATTGGTGATGATGAATTCCTTTAACTTTACCTTGTCTGGGTAAGCACTTTATCTGCCCTTCCATTATAAATGGTAGCTTTGCTGAATAGAATAATCTAGGTTGTACGTCCTTGCTTTTTATCACTTTGAATACTTCTTGCCAGTTCCTTCTTGCCTGCACAATTTCTTTTGAGAAATCAGCTGATAGTCTTATGGGAACTCCTTTGTAAGTAACTCTCTGCTTTTAAGATTCTCTCTCTTTATCTTTAACTTTGGGCGTTTTAATTATGATGTGTCTTGGTGTGGTCCTCTTTGGGTCCAACTTGTTTGGGACTCTCTGTACTTCCTGGACTTGTATGTCTATTTCCTTCACCAAATTAGGGAAGTTTTCTTTCATTATTTTTTCAAGTAAATTTTCAATTTCTTGCTCTTTTTCTTCTTCTTCTGGCATCCCTATGATTTGGATGTTGGTATGTTTGGAGATGTCCCAAGGCTCCTTAGCTATCCTCATTTTGTTTTTTTTTTTTATTCTTGCTGTTTTTCTTTTTTCTTCTTGCTGTTCTGGTTGAATGCTTATTTCTCCCTCAAATTCCAAATCGCTGATATGAATCCCAGCTTCCTACATTCCTCTATTGGTTCCCTGTAGCTTTTTCTTTATTCACTTGGCATACCTTCACTTCTTCCTAGGTCTTTCTCATTTTGTTTTGTACTCGATGAGTTGCTTCCCTTTGAGCATCCTTATCACCAGTGTTTTGAACTCTGCATCTGATAGGTTGGTTATCTCTGTTTCATTTAGTTCTTTTTCTGGGGTTTTGTTCTGTTCTTTCATTTGGGCCATATTTCTTTGTCTTCTCAATTTGGTAGCCTCCTTGTGTTTCTGTGTATTAGGTAGAGCTGCTTTGTCTCCCTGTCTTAGTAGCATGGCTTATTGTAGAAAAGGCACCTGTAAACTGTAGGGGTGGAGCCTTAGGTAATCACCAGGGTGTGGCAACCTGCTTTACCACTTTGTGGCTCTATGTGCAGGAAGGGCTCAGAGAAGGGACAGTGCTGCTGCCTGGCTTCTGGAGGTTTGCCTGGCACTCCCCCTGTGCAACTGGTGCCCTTCCAGCTGTTGCCCTGGTGATGAATTCCAGAGGAACTGGATCTCCTTATGTTTTCAGTCCATGTGGGCCCTTTACTTGGAATCTCCTAAAAATCTGGCCATTTCTTCCACTACCGCAAACCCCACTGTTTTTTTTTTAATTTTAGATTTTATTTATTTATTTTTAGAGAGGGAAGGGAGGGAGAAAGAGAGAGAGAGAAACATCAATGTGCAGTTGCTGGGGGCTGTGGCCTACATCCCAGGCATGTGCCCTGACTGGGAATCGAACCTGCGATGCTTTGGTTTGCAGCCCACACTCAATCCACTGAGCTACGCCAGCCAGGGCCCCACTGGTTTTTACAGCCAGAAATTATGAGGATTTATCTTCCTGGTGCTGGAACCCTGGGCTGTGTGGTCTGGCCTGGGGCTGGGATCACTTACCCCCAAGGTATCCCTCCACCACATGTGAGAGTGGGACCGCCAATTCTGCCACTGCCACATCTCTGCCCATCTACATGTCTGTGCTCCTCCTACCTGTCTGGATGAATGTGGCTTTTTTAAATCCTCGGTTTTCAGATTTGCATACTCCTCAGTTTTCTGATGGTTCTGAGTGATACTTGTTTTGTGGTCTAGTTGTAATTCTTTCTGTGTTTGCGTGAGGAGGCGAAGTGTCTTATACATGTATGTGTTTGTATTTTTTAAATTTTCTTTAAATACAAATGGAATTAAACTATACTCAATCTTGCACTGTTTTATAGCCTGCTGTTTTCACTTACCAAGGTACCCTGAATGTAGAGATTAGATTACAGTGTTCATTGTTTTTATTCAGATATCTTTCTTTGTGACTTACATCAAAGATTCTCTCTTGAAAAGTCCTTATTTTCTATCTTTGGCATCTAGTTCTTTGTAATGCTTTCAGGTGGTTGAAGTTTGAAGAAGATGTTGAGGACGGGGGAGAACGCTGGAGCAAGCCCTATGTGGCAACCCTCTCATTGCACAGTCTCTTTGAGCTAAGGAGCTGCCTTATTAATGGAACGGTCCTTCTGGATATGCGTGCAAATAGCATAGAAGAAATTTCAGGTAAGTGAAGTGAAGGAACGCAGGAATACTTGTGCAAGTTAAGAAGTGTGGTATAAAGGGAAGAATAAAGTGGTTGTGTGTCCTTAGGCAAGCTACTTAATATTCCCGACCTCAACATTCTCACCTGTGGGTTGGGTGTCAAACTAGGAAACTACCTACTTCACAGACTGATGGGATTCGAATGACACGGTGTTTAGTCTTCCGTTTGTCTGTTAATTCAGCAACATTTATTTTGTATTTATTTATGCCTGCTTATGTACTAGGCACTAGGGAATAAAGATAAAATGCAGTTCCTACCATCAAGAGGCTCATCTTTTAGTGGGGAAAATGTCCATGGAATAATTAACAATGGGATAAGCAACAATGGAGATGTATTTGGATAATAGTTAGAGAATGGAGCAACTACAAGTTGTGCAGAGAAAAGAGAGTTAAAGAAAGTTTTTTAAAGTATGGCAGCTAGGGAAGACACATAGGAAATTGAGCCAAAGTCCCCCCACTCTTTCAGCAAGATACGGAGCGGAGATGTCTGCCGGAGCCTCCTGGGGCGCTCGAGTGTTCCGGCACTGTGTTTTGGGGGTGGAGTTCAGGGAACATCTGGGCGCACTGGAGGAGTTTTCCCTTGGCTTGGCTTGGTTTGGCTGGACAGGTTAAATAAGGATTTCTCCAAAATTTTCTCCATTTAAGGTATCCAAGTAGTTCTGTCTCTCTGGGATCACATGGGGACACAAGGGAGGGGACACAAGGGAGGGGTCAGCAGGGATGGAATCCTGTGTCCCTTCTGAAGACTCTAGCAGAAAGTTGTTCCTTGATGCTTCTAGCTCCCAGTGTCCAGTGTCTCTCTTATAAGGATCTGTGTCTCTCTCTTATAATATTTGTCAATGTTATCCAGGATAATCTCATCTGAAGATCCTTAATTATATCTGCAAAGGCCCTTTTTACAAAAAACGTCACATTCACAGGTTTGGGGGTAATATACAGACAGATTTTGGGGGGTCACCATTCAGCCCACTACAAAAGCCAAGAGGGGAAAAATTTATTTTATTTTTAAAAAATTTTAAAAAAGATTTTATTTATTTATTTATTAGAGAGGGGAAAGGCAGGAGAAAGAGAGAGAGAATAACATCAATGTGTGGTTGCTTCTCATGTGGCCCCCACTGGGGACCTGGCCTGCAACCCAGGAAGTGCCCTGACTGGGAATGAAACCTGTGATGCTTTGGTTCGTAGCCTGCACTCAATCCACTGAGCTATGCCAGCCAGGGCTCTAGGGAAAAAAATTTAATTCATCAGTGTCAAATGCCACAGAGAGGGCAGGTTAGGTAAGAACTAGGAGCAGCCATCAGATTTAGCAACTGGAAGGTTATTGATGATTTTATCAAAAGAATTTCTTCGAAGTAGCCAAATTGCAGGGGGCTGAGGATTTTTGTTTTGAAAACTTTAAGTGATGGAGAGAGAGAGTGAGAGAGGTAGGTAGATAGACAGATAGATAGACAGATAAAGGAGGACTTGGGGTAGATATTCTTTTTTTTTTTTTTTTTTTTTTCAAGAAAAGGGATCCTTAAGCATGTTAATATGGGGGCAAGGAACCAAACAATATAAAGGCAAATATAGAGAAATGTGGATCTTTGGCTTGAATATTGAAAATAGATTTTCTTTATTTACTGCTACTAGCACTTGGGTAGTCATGGATGAAGTTGGGTTGAGAACAGGCTGAAGTTAGGGGAGGCTTGGGAGTAGGTTTGCAGGATTGAGGTAAAACTGCTGTGGTTCCCCACAGTAGGACCTGATGTGTTCACGTTGGCGATGAATCACAGCAGTGTTAAAGTCTTGGAAAGGGTCTATAGAAGACCTTTGGCAGATGACAGAACAAAATGTGTAATATTGTGGGCTTTTGAGTTGGACAGCCTTGTGTTTGAATCCTGCCTCTGTACATCTTATTGGATGTGAGACCTTGAGGAATTTTATAATGTTTGGGCCTCAGTTTCCTGATCTGTAAAAATTGTTGTACCAGCCACTTTTCAGAGTTCTTATAAGGCTCAGATTAGATAATGTAGTACAGTTCCTGGTGCACAGAGAGTGCTCAGTAGTTTCTATTTCTAATAATGATGTGCTGGATGAATGAAGTGTAGCTGGCCACAGCTGCTGTCATCAACCAGCTCTTTCGGGCGCTGAGGAGGAAACTGCATCTCACTGACACCGGTCGCACTGCCTCCCCTGCTGCTTGACCCAACCTGACGTTTGCCTCTGTGGGTCTGTGGACCGTCAGTTGGAGGGTTCAGATAAGTGCCTGTTTTCCAGACCTGATCCTGGACCAGCAAGAACTGTTCAGTGACCTGAGTGAGAGCATGAGGGTTAAAGTACGGGAAGCCCTTCTCAAAAAGCATCACCATCAGAATGAAAAGAAGAGAAATAACCTCATCCCCATTGTTCGCTCCTTTGCTGAGGTTGGCAAGAAGCAGTCTGATCCACATTCGATGGATAAAAATGGTAAGATTATTAGGAGTGACTGTCTTCTCTTTTCATTAATAAGACATTTAGGAACTAGCTGGAGATACTAAGTTACCAGAGGGCGGGGTTGTTTATCTAACATGCTTCCATGCTCACTCAGACACAGTACCTTTTGTGATTGGCAGGTGGGCGGCTGGGACTGGTGGCTTCTGTCTCTTACAGCACTAGGGATGCTGCCTCAGGTACACCTCAGTGGGCCCAGGGTGAGAGGTTTGCACCCCGGATTGGCCTCAGCACTGATGTGGCTTTTGGGAGATATCCACCTTGGGGTAATTAGGGGACAGAGAATTTGGGGTCACCTGGAGATTTTTAAAAAGGAAACATAGGTTAGGGAGGCAAAATACAGTAGTGTAGACTCTTGAGTCCAACTTTAGGTTTGAGATTCTGACTTTACCACTTGCAAAGCGTGTGACCTTGAGCAACCTCCTAAACCTCTTTAAGTGTCCTTTTTCTCCTCTGTCAAATAAGGATAATAATAGGTTCTATGCCATAAGTTTGTTGTGAGGCTTCAATAACTTAATTCATGTAAGGTCCTTAGCCAGGTGCACTCAATGAATTTCAGCTACTGACTGTCAGGTTTTCCTTTTCCGTAGCCAGGCAGGGCCTAATCTACATGGTCTCCTTGTCCCCACATTCCCTGAATCACGTTTTGCAGGGGATTTGCCTGGGAATCTGTATATTTGAAAAGTTCTCCATGGGAGTCTCTGGTGTCCATTCTTGGCTAAGGGTTACTGCCTCAATAGAGGAAGAAAAGAGGGTTACACAGATGTTCAGGAAGAAGGCGCAGGAGTACTAATACCTCTGTTCCCCCTTCACCACTGACTAGTAGGGAAGGAGACAGGCATGTGTGGTCCCAGCTCCTTGGCAATCTTAACTACTTCTTTAGGTGGGCTTTGCAGGAAGGAGATAGTCAGTCATAGCTAACCAGTCATGAATGAGGTCTGTCAGATGAGGAAAGGGCAGGCACTCAGAGAATTCTGTTTGATTTTCTCCACGTAGGTCAAACCGTGTCTCCTCAGTCTGTTCCAACTACAAATCTGGAAGTAAAAAATGGAGTGAATTGTGAACACAGTCCCGTGGATTTAAGCAAGGTGAGCAGAGACAGAGGAAGTTTGGCTTACAGGCCTAAGCGTATCTCTAGTGGAACCCAGAGTAAGTGTTGGTATTTCAACAATCTTTTTCCAAGACCAGCGCCCCTTCTGCAGAAAAGGAGGCCTGTCTGGTCATCTCTTCCTCCTTCTGCTGCAGCCCGGAAGGGGCTGACTCACCAGTTTATCCCACCAGGGCCGACGTGCTGAAACTGAAACTTGCACGGATAATCCTCCCTGACACAGGCCTCCCGATTTTTCAGATTTATTTTTCAGGTACCTCCTCTCCAGTAGCTCCTTCTTACTCCAAGGGTTTTGTTGAACAATATTTTGCTACCGTCTCCTAAAACTACTTTATGGTTTGATACTCTTCTTGGGGACCGTGACTTTGTTTGTTGAGGCCTCACTGCAGTTTCTGGTTCAAGCCATGGTCTCCTGCTCCAGCCTCTTCTTGGCTGGGCTGTCCTTGATGTCACCTTGCTGAAACGCAGATAGTGGCAGCCCATGTCCTCTGCTCACAGGCAGGGAGCCTTGTAAAACCTTGAAACCTTTGACAAAGCAGTCAAGTATTTTAAAACAAGAAAGTTTGACATAGAGCTTCAAAAACATTTTTTTTAAAGATTTTTATTTATTTTATTTTAGAGAGGGAGAGAGAGGGAGAGAGAGAGAGAGGACATCAATGTGCGGTTGCTGGGGGTTTATGGCCTTCAACCCAAGAATGTACCCTGGCTGGGAATCGAACCTGGGACACTTTGGTTCCCAGCCTGCGCTCAATCCACTGAGCTATGCCAGCCAGGGCTCAAAAACATTTTTGAGAAAGCGTGTGTAATGGAATTCAAGTCAGAGCACCTGGATTTAAATCCTTTAAAAGCCCTGTCATCCTGAGCAACTCAACTTCACCTTTCCGGGCCCTCGGTTGCTTCATTTTTTTAAATAAAAAATGGTGCTAATAAGATCTATCTTACCCACCTTACAGAGTTCTTGTAAGGATCAAGTGAAATAGGATGAGAAAACATTTGTTAAACCATGAAGCGACACAGAATGTAAGGCGTGAAGAAGGTAATCGGTGTCGGAGGCAATGCCTCCCAGGTTCTCACAGGTTATTTGGACTTTCAGGTGGACCTTCATTTCATGAAAAAATTCCCACTGGGGCAGAGGCCTCCAACGTCCCTGGTTGGTGAGGTGGATACTCCGGACCCGCCCCATCGTGGCCTTTGTGAGGCTGTCCTCCAGCTGTTCTCCTCTCAGGCCCTGACAGAGGTGCCCATCCCCACAAGGTAAAGACAAAGACGGCATGACTCAGTTCTATCCAGAGCACATTTATGATGAGCTCAGGGGGAAGAAACCAGCTAGTGCCCAAGCCTAGGATAATTAATTAATTTTGGGATTGCTGCTTAAAATTCAGCAGTGATCTCACTGGGGTATAATTGGTTAATCTCCATGCAGAAGAATTCTAAGACTTTTAAAGCTATGACTGCACAGTACCTGCAGCCCTGGAAATGGAGAACTGAAGAGCATTCGAAGGGCATAGCAAGGGCTACCTTACCCTCCCAGCTCTATAGAGCCGTATCCCAGGGAAGTGTCTCTAGGCAAAGGCATTGATGTCTCTTTCCACAGTTTCTGGCTTGGATTTATTGGCTGGCAGATATGTCCACATTTGTTCAAAGGGCTATTCATGCACTCTGAAGGCAGTGATTCAGGTGACTCAGAGCCCCATTAATTATGCAGTATTCAGATGTCCAGAATACAATTTAGACTCCTCTCCAGGGCTTGATAATTTCAACTTCCTTATTCTTCTCTCCATCATTTTCTTTTTTTAAAATATATTTTATTGATTATGCTATTACAGTTGTCCCATTTTTTCTCCTCTTTATTCCCCTCCATCCCACACCTGCCTCCCACTGTCATTCCCCACTGCCCCCTTAGTTCATGTCCTTGGGTCATACATATAAGTTCTTTGGCTTCTCCATTTCCTATATTTTTCTTAACCCTCCCCCTGTCTTTTTTTGTATTCTACCCATTTATGCTTCTTATTCCCTGTACCTTTTCCCCCTCTCTCCCCACCCCCTCCCCGCTGATAACCCTCCATGTGATCTCCATTTCTGTGATTCTGCTCCTGTTCTAGTTGTTTGCTTCATTTTTTGTTTTCTAGATTCAGTTGTTGATAGTTGTAAGTTTGTTGTCAGTTTACTGCTCATATTTTTGATCATCTTCTTTTTCTTAGATAAGTCCCTTAAACCTTTCATATAAGGTCTTGGTAACGATAAACTCCTTAAACTTGACCTTATCTGGGAAGCTCTTTATCTGCCCTCCTGTTCTAAATGATAGCTTTGCTGGATAGAGCAATCTTGGATGTAGGTCTTTGTCTTTCATGACTTGGAATACTTCTTTCCAGCCCCTTCTTGCCTTCAAGGTTTCTTTTGAGAAATCAGCTGGTAGTCTGATATGGGAACTCCTTTGTAGGTAACTCTCTCTTTTTCCCTTGCTGCTTTTAAGATTTTCTCCTTCTCTTTAATCTTGGTTAATTTAATTATGATGTGCCTTGGTGTGTTCCTCCTTGGGTCCAACTTCTTTGGGACTCTCTGAGCTTCCTGGACTTCCTAGAAGTCTATTTCCTTTGCCAGATTGGGGAAGTTCTCCATTATTTGTTCAAATAACTTTTCAACTTCTTGCTCTTCCTCTTCTCCTTTGGGCACCCCTATGATTTGGATGTTAGAACATTTAAAGCTGTCCCAGAGGTTCCTAAGCCTCTCCTCATTTTTTTGAATTCTTGTTTCTTCATTCTGTTCTAGTTGAATATGTCCTTCTTCCTTCTGCTCCAAATCATTGATTTGAGTCCTGGTTTCCTTCCTGTCACTGTTGGTTCCCTGTACATTTTCCTTTATTTCACTTAGCATAGCCTTCATTTTTTCATCTAATTTGCGACCATACTCAACCATTTCTGTAAGCATCCTGATTACCAGTGTTGTTGTTTTTTTAAAGATTTTATTTATTTATTTTTAAGGAGAAGGAAGGGAGGGAGAAGCAGAGGGAGAGAAACATCAATGTGTGGGTGCCTCTCACGCGGCCCCCATTGGGGACCTGGCCCACAACCCAGGCATGTGCCCTGACCTGGAATCGAACCAGTGACCCTTTGGTTTGCAGCTCACACTCAATCCATTTAGCTACACCAGCCAGGACTGATTACCAATGTTTTGAACTCTGCATCTAATAGGTTGACTGTCTCTTCATTGCTTAGTTCTATTTTTGGAGTTTTGATCTGTTCTTTCATTTGAGCCATTGTTTTTTGTCTTGGTGTACCTATTATGTTGTAAGAGGTGGAGCCTTAGGTATTCCCCAGGGTGGGGCAATCCACGTTGTTGCATTGTGGCACTGTATGTGGGAGAGGAGTCGAAAGGGAACAATGCCTCTTGCTTGGTGGGCTTTCATTCACTTCTTCTGTTTCCCACAAGCAAATTGGGTCCTTTTGGTGCTGATTCCCAGGTGGGTGGGTTTGTGTACATTCTAGGACCCTGTGGGTCTCTCCAATGAACTCTTCTGTGAGGCTGGCAGTTTCTCCCACTGCCACAATCTCCACAGGTTTTTTCAGTCAGAGATTTTGAGGCTTTATTTCCTCACCCTGGTACCCTGGGTTTTGTGGTCTGTCTCGCTCCCCAGTTGTTCCTCCCAGTTTATCTGCATGCAAATGTGGGATCTCCCAGTCTGCCAACTGCAGCCTTGCTGCATGTCCTCTCCACCCCTCCTACCAGCCTGAATGAACATTTTTTCTTTAACTCCTTGACTGTTGGACTTCCATACAGTTAAATTTTCTGGCAGTTCTGGTTGTTTTCTGTTTTCATATTTGTTGTTGTCCTTCTTTGGTTGTGCGAGGAGGCAAAGTGAGGAGGCAAACCTATGCCGCCATCTTGGCCAGAAGTCCAGGAAAATCTCTTCATCATTTTCTTATTAGGACAATGAATGAGATTCTGATAATGTTGAATTTGCATTACAATGCCATGTTTTTGAAAAAGTGTCTTTTCTTTAGCAAGAAATGGTGTTTATGGAAATCCCAAGAATTACCACCACATTATTGCATGGAGTCATACAGATAGCTTCCAATGCCCACGGGGGAGCTGTTAGATCAAGGCAGCTCATTTTGCTCCACCATTAGTCTGCTTCCTTTTATTGAGCGTACCGTGATGATTCCTGTTCGACAGGAGAGAGAAATGTTCTGCTGCTCTTTAGAGAGGAGTAAGATGTCACTTCTTTATTTTACTTACATAATTTCCTCCTTTGTGTGTGTTGCCAGATTTTTGTTTATCCTACTGGGTCCAGTAGGGAAAGGTCAGCAGTACCATGAGATTGGCAGGTCCATGGCCACCATCATGACAGATGAGGTATGTGCCACTTCTGTTTTTCCTTCATTCTTCTCATAAATAATTACTGTTTACTCTGTGCCAGGCACTGTGCTCATTGTTGGGGATAAAATTATTACAGTTGAAGTGTCTGCTGGGAAGCAATTCAGGTCACTTCTCTGATTGCTTCTTGCTTATTGAATAATCAAAGATGCAGAGAAATCTTTTTCTTGGAAAATTATTATTCCCACATAGGATACTAAGAGAGAAAGTTATTAAGGCTGACTTAACTTTCTGGAGAGGACTGTTAATTAAATGCATCCAGCCAGTTTACGTAAAGAAACCTCAGTCCTGTTCCATATAAGTGAGAGCAGTTTGTTTAAGTGTCAGGGGTTTATGCTTAGCACTGTAATGTGAATGTACCAAGGCAGCCAGCCACTTTGGCGGCCACAGGGCTGAACCCCATGGCACGCCTTGGTGAGGACTTTCCTGCTCATGTGAGTTGCAAAGCAGGAATGTCAAGGCATGTGTCTTAGCAGGCAGAGGAGACGGGGCTGTGTTTTATCAGCTCTCTTTGATTAGGAGACTTATTTCACTGAAGACCTTCATTAGTCATTCCACCCAGTTTTTCCAACCATTATGATCAGGAAAAATTTCCCATGCATCTTTTATTCCATTTTTTGAGGAAATAACAATTATGCAACTGTAGAATTATAGAGTGCCTTATCCAATGCAAAAATTATACAAATGTCCTGTCTCTTCTTATACTAAGAGACATATGTTTAGTTCTTTTTGACGTATTTTTAGGTTCATTTTTAAAAATCATTTTATCCTTGCACTTCTCTAAATGCTAAAGTTTTCTACATTTCAGAACCCCATGACAGAAATAAAAATCAAGAGGCTGCATTCATTCTTCACCATATCCACTGGTGATTGTTTTAGGTAACATCATTTTCAACTTTCCTGAGGGTGTTTTCTTCTCTGTAGATTTTCCACGATGTGGCATATAAGGCAAAAGAGCGAGATGATCTCCTGGCGGGGATTGATGAGTTCTTGGACCAGGTGACGGTGCTTCCTCCAGGGGAGTGGGACCCCTCCATTAGAATTGAGCCACCCAAAAACGTCCCTTCCCAGGTAATGTATGCACATTAGCCAGTGGTGGCTTCGTGTCACTTATAGAATGCCCAACCATGGACAAGCAAGGACTGTGTTGGGTATATGCTAAATAAATTGGCACATGACCCTGTTTGGGGGCACCCAGAATGTCAGAATAAGAAATGAATGTGCAATAACACAGATCGGCTCTGGTGTGGCAGGGCAGTCAGGATGAATCTGAAGCCAATTTTTGAAGGACTGATGTGGACTGGCAGAGAGGAGAGTGAAGGATATTTCTTGGGAGCATGGTATGAATGACACTGTTTTAAATAAAAAGAGGGAGTTGTATAGAGAGAGCAGTTAGAGTTCTCTGCACTTTTTTGACCAGTTAAAGATGGGAAGGATACCCCTACTGTGCACTAGGCAGGGAACCAGGTGCCTTACATATGCTAATTCAATCTTCTCAGCGACATCCCCACAAAGGTGTTGTTATCCTTAGTTTACCAATGAGGAATAAAACTATCTTCAAGGTTTTAAGGTAAAATAAGATTATATAGAGGCAGATTTGAAACTGGAGCTTAGGTTATATCTGGTTTCAAAGCCTCCATTTTTCTGCTTCTGGGCAAGGCTAAATCAGCCCAGAAGTCAGGTCCTAGTGGAGAGGAGGAAAAATTATGTTTTTGTTTTTTCTCAGAAAAGTCAATAAACTGCTTCAAATCAATGAATGCATGCTACAAACACTTGGGTATTTTTTGGCTGCTTTTGGGTTATTTTACCACTTCCCATTGTTAGTAGAAAGTACAGAATAGATGGCTGACTTCATTGATTTTGTGGTCATCTCTCTTAAAAGGAGAAAAGGAAAATGCCTGGAGTTCCAAATGGAAACGTGTGCCACATAGAACCAGAACCACACGGGGGCCACAGCGGGCCGGAACTTCAGCGCACCGGGCGGTGAGTTCCGGGACATTTCCCAGCTGCTTGCTGGGCACCAGTTGTGTAAAGGAATGAGTCATCCTCTTTGCTTTCAGCCTCCTCTGTAGCAGCTTAAATGGCTGGGAACGACTCTTCAAATGGAACCATTGGCTATAAGTATTACGAATACGTCAAATCGTGTATTCGTTCGGTACCAAGCTCTGTCTCACCTCCAGTTCTTCCCACACATCGTACCCTCGGATTTGAACACACATCCCCTTCCTCCTCTCCTGGCTAACTGCTGCTTATCCTTTGTCTCAGCTTAGGTGTCACTTCTTTTGGAAAGCCTTCCGGGACTCTCTATTGGTGAGGTTAGGCGTTCCTGCTATATGGTGTCACAACTTTGAGCTCTGTCCCCTGCCCACCTGCCACCCAACTCTCAACCCCCTGTGACAGCTCTTATTATACTTTATTATTGCTTGGTTCATTGTCTTTCCTTCTAGAATGTTTGCTCCATAACGGCAGGGACCCCATTATATTACTAGCACCCGGCATAGTGCCCTGCACAGAGTAGGTACTCAATAACGAATGAATGAATGTATGCTTTTAGAAGAATGCCTGCTCAGTGACATGAATGGATTAAGTATGGATAAATATTGAGTGGTTATTTTAAGAAACTCTCTTAGGGTAGGAAAATAGGTACCATTTTAGGTATGTGTCTCAGAATAGGTAATTTACTTTTCTAGACCAAGATTTTGAGAAGTGATGTCCGAGAAGGAGGTTCACTGTGTGTGTGGGTAGGTGCGGGAAGCAGGTTCCCAGACGAGGCGGTTTTGTTTGCCAGGTGGGAAGGTGGTGAAGCGGATGATATTTTGGGTTGATCACAGGAGAAGGTGGAGACTGTGGTCCTGGCTCTGTGAGCTGTGCTTGTTTTGGAATGATCTGCTGCTGGGCAGAGATTCTCAGGGCAAGACTCAGATGTGGAAAGAAGCTTTTAACATTTTCTACTCTCTTGCTTTCGCTTTATTTTATTCTTCCTTGCCCAAGATTTTTTTCTTCTGAATTGTGAAGAGCCATTTACTTTCCCATTATTGGAAATTCAGGGAGAGGAGGTGAGGGAGAATGAGGAGCAGGAGAGAATGACACTTCACTGCCGTGTCCCAACAGGGGAGCTGTCTCCTGGCTGGAGGAATGTATTGAGGATGGGGAAGAGTAAGCAGGTTCTGGGGGGAATCATTGGAGCAAGGAGGAGCCCTTTGGTGGAAGGGGTCACTGAAAAGAGGGAGCAACCTCTAAGAGTAGGTTTAACATTTTCTTTTAAGTGGGCAGAAGTCCGAATTTGGTGGGGGGGGCCTAGTATTGAGAGACGGTTCAAGGGAAGCATCTGTCCTTAGAGTAGGTTCTGGGATTGTGAGACTGTCCTAGAGGGGCTGGTGTTGATTTTTCTTTGTTTGTTTTTAGGTGGTGGTATTTAAGGGGAAGGGCCCTGGGGTATGAATTGGTAGTGTTTCAGAGTTGTGATGTATCTTTTGAATATAAAGGGTGTTGACACCCCAGCACTTGGAGTTTGAAAGTAGAAGAAATGCGGGCATCAAGGTTTCCTCCAAACAGATCACCCATGCAGTGGGGAGACTTGAGGTTTCTGTTAGTGTCAGAGCGAGGGAAGTGAACTAGGGCCCAGGCCTTTTGAGGGGGAGGTCACTTATAATCGATTTCATATGGGGGTTTAGGAGACTATTAGATTGGATTTCAGTAGTTACAGAATCTCAGAAATGGCACCTGACATCCCAAAAGAAAATCCCACATAGCTAGGACCATCACATGTTTACACACCAACCCCAAATAACTTTACTCACAAAATCAAATGGGGTTTGGGGAATTCTCCCACACCATGCTGGAACTTCTGGAATTGGCAGAGCTGAAAGAGGAAGGGTCATCTGGGCTCAGAGCTTGTTTTGCCTGGTGTGGGAGATGCTTTCTCTTGCTGAGCTCCTGCAGTTTTCCTCAGGGCCCTTTGTAAAAGACTTCAAGACACTTGGCCTTCCTCCCATGTAACCTTTTCAGCCAGGTGACCTAATGCTTGTATCAGGGACTATAGTTCCATGCCAGCTCTGGCCCCATAATTTTAATTTATGTAGGGGGTGAGTGTGAGCCTTCCTCTGAACATGGACATCCTGGAGCTTCCTGGACCCTCCTGGGTTGAACAGACTAAACCTGCCTTGGCCTGGGTTTTGTAATTCCTCACACCATTAGTTATGTTTCTTTGAGGTGGTGCAGCACCTGGGGCAAAACTTGGAGACTTAGGGGATGGCACCCTTGTTGGATGGAGGAGTGTTTGAAGGTGTGGGAGTGCAGCCAGACTCTAAGACAGAGGGAAAGGAGACGGAGGTGAGCACAGGACTCCAAGCTTTGTGTTATCTGATCCCTGAGCCGGGGCTCAGGCAGCACCTTAGAGCTCCCTGATGTTGACAGAGGCAGTGACGCCTGTGCATTTTTGCACAGAACAGAAGGAAAGTCTGATTAGACTGCTCCTAGGCCAGACACTTCACAGCAGAGAAGAGACTCTGGAAAGGGGGTTTCCAAGGTGGATTTATGTACTTAATTGTGGATGCCACTTTTGGGAAGGGTTAATAAAAAAAGAATCAGGACCTACTATCTCGGTGATCCCCACTACCCCCGCATTTCATACAGGTTTCTTCCAAAGCACACCAGACAAATGGGTGGCTGTCCTGTCCCTAAAGCCCCCCATTCCCCCGCTTGCCCCAGAGAAGGGCTCCTTAAAGTCAGTGCTTCAGAGCCTAGTGACCCCCTACGTAGGTAAGTCCTTTCTTACATTGAGCTTAAATTCATATTTATGTAAGCCTGCCCCCTGCCCCTGTCAATTTGAACATTAAGGGCCGTGTTGAAAGGTAAGAGAAGTCTAAAATCGGGGGGTGGGGGGGAAGCATCCATGTCTGATTAATATCTGTGGTAGATGTGTGATTATGGTCTGATTTTATGTATGAGTGAGGTATGTAGTTGACTCCATAAACAGTGTTCACAAATTATTTTATTAATTTGTAGTTATACCATCAATAAAAGCCTCTGATCTTTTCTCTCCCATTTTAATTACTGATAGGCAGACAGATGTCCTCCCTTTCTACGGCTTCTCATAAATCCATTTCACATAAATCTTCTGTCTGTTACTCACAGACACTCCTCCCTAAGGGCCGCTCCTGCGTCCAGGGGCTGACCAATCACATCAGCGCCTCAGGCTGCCTCAGTGGGGTGAGGCTCATTACTGCAGAAGGAGGTTCTTCTCTCAGAATAATACCCTTCAGAGGAAGGTCGCTGGTGATTGAGAGGTGATATTCACGTGCTACTAAGATGCTGTGTTGGCTAAGGACCCAGAAACACTAGAATCTTGCCCCTGACTAATTGCCGCTGCCTGTAAGTTTCTTAAGGGGCTATTTACCCAGAGAAGAAAGCAAGAAAAAATATTTTTTTACAGACTGAAACCTTGGTCCCAAACCCTGAGGTGGATCTCTTTCTTGTGCTCTAGGTTAAACTCTGTAGACAGCTCCTTCCTTAGCCAGGTGTGCCAGGCAGGCTGACACCGAAGCAGGTCACCAGGCTGGCTCTGCTTCTCTCCCCTAAGCCCAGTCCGGACTGGGATGTTACTGCTGTAAGTTGAGAAAGGGTGGATCACAACTCTGCCCACCCAGGCCAGAGGAAAATAGCAAGCGGGTATCATCATACAGTGTCTGCCCCGTGTGCACCGCACACTCACTGTACCTCACCAGAGGAGAGAGGATGGAGAAGGCTTGCTGTGCCTTCTGTCCTGGCACACAGGTCCCAGACCTTGTGGTACACCTCTGGGCTCCTGAAAAGAGGAAGGTAGGCAGGCAGGCAGGGAGGGAGGGAAGGAGGGAGGGGTAGAGAAAGGAAAGAGAAGGAAGGAAGGAATGAAGGGTTGGCCGAACCTCCTTTCATGAGAGATTTTTTTTAAAGTTTTTTATTATAGAAAATTTCAAACATATAAAAAAGAAGAAAGGATAGTATAATGAACCCCACCATGTGCCCACCAACAGTTATCAACATTTTGCCGGCTTCGCTTTACCACTTAATTGTTTTGTTTTATGTTTTCTAGATTATTTTAAACCAAATCACCAGTAGCATGCCATTTTACTTGTAACTACTTCAGTATGTATCTTCGTTTGGTAAGGACACTTTTAAAAACAACTATTGTGCCATTATTAAATCTAACAAAATTAACAATTCTTTTTTCAATACTTTTAAAACTCCTCACCTGAGGATATGTTTATTGATTTTTTTTAGGGAGAGAAAAAGGGAGAAAGCGAGAAACATCAATGTGAGAAACATCGATTGGTTGCCTCCCATATGTACCCTGACTGGGGATTGAACCCACAACCTAGGCATGTGCCCTGACTGGGAATAGAACTTGCCATCTTTTGGTGTACAAGACAATGTTCTAGCCAATTGAGTTACCCAGTCAGGGTGACATTAATTCTTTAAATTTTATATTGATCAGTCCATATGCAACTTTTTGTGATTGTCTTAGTAACATCTTTTTAGAGTTAATTTGTTTGACATAGGATCCAATCAAGGTTTGCATTTGGTTATTATGTTTCCATTCTATCGCAGCACTCACTCCTGTTTGTCTATCCCATTGCTTTATAGAAGAAACCAGGCATTGTCCTGTAGAATGCTGAATGGCTCTTTTTTTCGTTCACCTAACAACTTTTACCGTGGTACAGTTACTCCCCTCTTAGAAGTGACTCAGTGTGGGAACGCTGCTAATCCTGGGTGTGGGATACCTTGCACTTGATCTGTCTCTCAGCACAGAGGAGTCTTCAAGTCCTGCCCCCAGGTCCTGTTCATCCTGACTCCTGATTAGCCCCTGAATCTGTTCACCTCTCCCCACCCCCATCCAGCACCTCTGGCCTCGCCCCATGTTCCATTCCTTACACCCACACCGTGATCCCTCCAGAATGCAGGTTTAATGATGTTGCCCCTGTGTACTATCCTTCAGTGACTTGACATGCCATTAGGATAAAGTTCTAATTCCTTAAAACAGTTTCCAAGGTTTTTTGTGCCTCATCTTTTCTAGCTGCTCTACCCATGGCTGTTGTTTTTTGTCTCTCACACTGTCTTGTCCAGCCATATCTCTTTCAGCACCTCGAACCTGCCGTGTGCTCTTGCCTCTAGGTTTCTTCCATGCTAGCCCCTCTTCCTCAGCAGGCTAACTCCTGGGCCACTCTTTGAGTCCCTGCTGAAATGCCCCTCCCTGTTCTGTGCTGCCTGTTTCCTGCACTGGCCCTTTGGTCCCGGAGAGAAGGGCTGTGTTGTGCCTTGCTCACTGCTGCTTCTCCAGGACCTGGCACAGTGCCTGGCACAAAGTATCTGCCACTGCTTGTCAACTGCATGAATGAATTATTATGCTCATTTCTCAAGAGTAAGGTGCATAGTTGTTCAGAGTAGGAAAGTGCATGTGAAAGAGGCACATTTTCTAGAAAGATGTAATGAAACTAACAGTTTTAATACCTTGAATTGGTTTTGCACCTTTCCTCCTAACAGCTCAGAGCTTGAAGCTTGAAGCTAATACTTAATTCATGTTAAGTTTTTGGAACTTTCTATTGAATGGGTGATGTGCACACCTAAATGAATTCTCATGCTTTGGCTAATCATTCAAATTCATGCTCTTGGTTGCAAATAGAATCTTTGCTGATCCCAGGCATGTCTCTTGTACTTGGGAGTCAAGTTGAAGCCAAAATATTATCTTAGTACAGAGCACATTTGAAGTGCTTTTATTTTTTTATTTTTTAAAAATATTTTATTTAGCCCTGGCTGGTGTGGCTCAGTAGATTGACTGCTGGCCTGCAAACCAAAGGGTTGCTGATTTGATTCCCAGTCAGTGCACATGCCTGGGTTGTGGGCCAGATACCCAGTAGGGGGCATGCAAGAGGCAACCAATGCATGAGAAATATCAGTTGGTTGCCTCTCACATGAGCCCCACTGGGAACACGGTCCACAACCCAGGTATATACCCTGACTGGGAATTGAACTGGTGACCTTTTGCTTTGTGGGACAATGCTCAACCAACTGAGCCACGCCAGTCAGGGCTTGGACTGCTTTTAAATGTGTGCTGTTGTTATGCTCCTGGGAAAGCGGGACTGTGCCAGAGGCCTGTCTGCCATGTGTTCACAGGCTATTTGGGGGCTTGGTGCTGGACATCAAGCGGAAGGCCCCCTGGTACTGGAGCGACTACCGGGATGCGCTCAGCTTACAGTGTTTGGCCTCCTTCCTGTTCCTGTACTGTGCCTGCATGTCACCTGTCATCACCTTTGGGGGATTACTTGGAGAAGCCACAGAAGGACGCATAGTAAGAACTTTTAACCACTCCTAATGTCCCAATGAAGACTTAAAACATTGGGATGGCAGCTGAGTTCTCTAGGGGAGAAGTTCCCTGGGCTGGGACTATGGAGACCGGGATCTTTCTATTGAATTGGTATGGTATTCTGACTACTATGGTACCACACAACAACTCAGTTTTTCCTTTAGAGCAGATTCACTTCTGCTTGAATCTCAATTTCAGCAGCTGATTGTCCAGTTGAATTGCCCATTGCTGCAAGGATGGGAAATGATATATTAATGTCATTTGAAAATAAGATTTAAGGTGATTCTGTATGATATCTCTTAGTGTGAATGGTATCAGTGTGCTTTCTCTATATATATTTAAATAGTGGCTTGAGTCACTGCAGAACAGGACTTCATTAAGGAACCATATGTGGATGGATTTGGGCTTCTGAGTTATCAAAGTGATGCCATTTACAGGAGTATTAGACAGTGTGTACACATCCCTCTTGTTGAGATGAAACACAAGCAAATAACTTGTCAGGGCGCATGTGAGAGCTAAGGCAGGAATGTACATAAGCCCGCAGTACTCATTACAGATGGGCTGTGGGCTCAGTGATGTTTTTTCCCCTCTCAGAGTGCAATCGAGTCCTTGTTTGGCGCCTCCATGACCGGGATCGCCTACTCCTTGTTTGCGGGACAGGCTCTCACCATCCTGGGAAGCACGGGGCCAGTGCTTGTGTTTGAAAAGATCTTGTTCAAATTCTGCAAGTAAGACATCTGTTTTTCTGAAAACTCTAACTGGCTGTGTTGTGCTATTGGGGTTGAATGCCAGGGTCCCAGCTGAGTGTATGCAGGCAAATATTGTTCTGGCTGGCAAAAGCCCGAAGACAGAACATCGTTTGGTGTGGGGCTCTGCCTCCAGGCGGTACCATACCTAAAACAGCAGATCTCCCCGTCTTAAAGAGCTTTATCAGTGTCCCTGAGCCATGATTGAAATCCTGACTTTTTATCTTTTAGAAAACTCACCTTAACTAATTCACACTCCTCCATTTCCATTTCAAGTCAGTTTTTAATTTGGCCTACTTACCCTTTCATATTTTGGTTGCTGGTGGTGTGTGCTCAGCGATGCCCTCATCTCTCTACTTTTCCCAGAACTGATTTTTTAGTAGACCTTTTTCATTCTGTAGTAGAAGTAGGAGCACATAGAACAAGGGCCAGCCAGCTCTTTTTTCTTAACTGCAAGAATGCGATCTTGATCACGCTGGGCAGTAATGGCAGAAATGTGTGGGGGGCAGTTCTCCACTTTCTGTGTCCTTGTTTAGCAAATGCCACCCGTGGAGCAAATCTTTGTCACAGGTGTCCCAGGGCAGCATTGCAAAGTGGAATGCAGTCAGAATTGGGGAGAACTGGGTTGTAATACTGGTGTAGGTAATAAGACATGAAGTCACAGTTTTGACCCTTTGTCTCTTACTGCCACCCATCTGTGTTTTTTGATGAACCCTGGTCTTGTTTCAGAGACTACGCTCTTTCATACCTCTCCTTGCGTGCTTGCATTGGACTGTGGACTGCCTTCCTATGCATTGTCCTTGTGGCAACTGATGCCAGTTCCCTTGTCTGCTACATTACCCGCTTCACTGAAGAAGCATTTGCCTCCCTCATTTGCATTATTTTCATCTATGAAGCAATAGAAAAGCTGATTCACCTGGCAGAGACCTACCCCATCCATATGCATAGCCAGCTGGACCACCTTAGCCTGTATTAGTAAGTATGCTTTCTGCTGATCTTTGTTTGTTTGTTTATATTGAGCAAATGGCCTGAGTTTAATGGTTGATGTAGTGTGCCAGGCAGTGCTTACAGCTTCTGATAAGGATCTGTCTTGGCCCTCTGGGGAGCAGAGCTCAGATATGGATGTGGAGACTTCGGGGGCTGCCAAAGGAGAACAGTCAAAATTGATGACAGAGTGGATGGACTGAGAGTGAAACTCAGATGGGACTTGAAAAATGCTTCCCAGACATGTCTTGTGGTTCCAGGCATTGAGACAAAAATAGGCTGCCAATGTAGCAGGGGGAATTCAGGTTAGTTGTTGGGAAGAACTTCATTTTGTAAGGGCTTGTAAGACCCTGGGACCATTTACCAAGATATTTATCTAGAAATCTATTTATTTCAACTAAAGAGACTGTTTTCTTCACATGTTCAACATAGTTTGGATCAACTGGGAAAAAAAAACACAGTATTTGTCTGTGTTTTCAGCCATCAGAGAGTCTGGTCCTGTACAACATATCTTCTCCGGAATAGGACTCTCCAAATCGTGACTAAAGACCCTCATCCTTTAGCCCAGTACCTCGAGTTCCAGCCCATCTCACTGTGCAGCTCTGATGCAGAGGGGCTGGTGGTGAAGTGGCCGGTTTCAGCCTGAAACAACCTGAGCAGAAAGAGCACACCGCGTGGAGGTGTCTGCTAGCCAGCCACAGACACCCCTCTGTAGACCCCGATTATCATTGTTTGTCGGCCCCCCAAGTCAGAATTCATGCAGAATTTATCAGGATTAAAAAATTGTGTTATTACAAAATGACAGCTGTTAGAGAACATGCTCCCTGAAATCTGGCGGATTGCCAGCTGGCATTGGCAAAAGGTTCGTTCTTTGACCTTTGCTATCATTTATTTCATTTGTTGAGCATCTACTATGTGCCAGCACTGTTTTAGGCCCTGGAAACACGGTGATGAACATGACAGACGAAGGATCTGTCCTCATGAGGCTTATGTGCAGTGGGAGAAGACCTATAAAACTATCCAACCCTGGATGGAGAAGACTTTTGATCTGAATACTGTTAATACTTTGTTAATAAAGCTCAAACGATATTTTTCTTAGTTGCATTCCACTGTCAGTCCATATGGAGCTGATGTGAAGCTAGAACTTTTTGAGTCTTTTATGTTATAAAAGACAAAAAACATTTTATGTTAATGTGTGTGGAACTGATTTTTTTATTTAAAAGCTTTTATTTATTTATTTATTTATTTATTTATTTATTTATTTATTTTTAGAGAGAGGGAAAAGGAAAGAGAAAGAGAGGGAAAGAAACATCAATGTGTGGTTGCCTCTCACACGCCCCCCACAGGGACCTGGTCTTCAACCCAGGCATGTGCCCTGACTGGGAATCGAATCTGCAACCCTTTGAGTGTGGGTTCGCAGCCCACACTCAATCCACTGAGCCACACCAGCTAGGGCTGGAACTGACTTTTTAATAGATACTCTTTTTAGGGCAGTTTTAGGTTCACAGCAAAGTTGAGTGGGAAGTACAGAGTTCCCATGTATCCCCACCCCCCATGTGTATGGCTTCCCCACTATCAACACCCCACACCAGAGTGGTGCGCTTGTTGTAATAAGGGAACTGCATGGACACGTCATTGTCACCCAGAGTCCAGAGTTTATGTTAGGTTTTGCTCTTGGTGCTGTACATTCTGTGGGTTTTGATGAATGTATAAGGACACATGCATCATTATAGTATCCTGCAGAGTAGTTTCACTGCCCTGAAAATCCTCTGTGCTTTGCCTGCTTATCCTGCCCCACCATCCCAACCCCTGGCAAGCACTGATCTTATACCGACTCCATAGTTTTGCCTTTTCTATGCCATATAGTTGGAACACCAGTATTTAATATTTGGCTTTCAGATTGGCTTCGTTCATTTAATAATATGCACTTATAGGTCCTCTATGTGTTTTGGCTCGATAGTTCATTTCTTTTTATTTATTTATATTTTTAAAATTCATTATTCTTTAAATTAATTTATTGGGATAATATTTGTTAATAATTATATATTTCTTTTTCCCTCTTTTTTTACAATGCTTCTTTTTTAAATTTTAATTGTTGTTCAAACACAGTTTTCTGCTTTTCCCCCCATCCCAGCCCACCCCCCCAGTCCTCCCCACCTTCCTCCCGTTTCTACCCCCCCCCCCTTGTTTTTGTCCCTGTGTCCTTTCTACTTGTTCCTGCAAACCCTTCCCCTTTTCCCCTGAAATTCCCTCCCCTCTGGTCACTGTCAGCCTGTCCTCTATTTCAGTGTCTTTGGTTATATTTTGCTCATTTGTTTGTTTTGTACAATGCTTCTTAAAATACACCTTTTTTATTTCTTTCAGTGAGTATTTTTTCTTTAATGTGTTGTGAATTCATCAAATATAACCACTTAGGATTGTTTTTACTACCTCTACTAGTATGGACATGTAAATTTGAGGACATAATTTTGAATGTACAGAGCTCCTTCAGGCAGCACACTCACGCGTTTCATGTGTGCGGCTCTGTGACAGGCCACCCGCATGCTGCACGCGTGCTCACCGCCCGGAGTCTAGTCTCCTTTCGCCACCACATTCAGGGTGGAGCTAAAGTAGGTTTGCAGCTGTGAGAACAGAAAACACAGTTTATTCTTGTGCTATTATATTTAAATTATTATTTTCCTTAAGAACAACTATTAACCTGCTTTTGCCCCACCCTTTATTTGACTCCCTTAACCCTCTTCATTCACCCCCACTCCTGTCTTTTCCTGGTAACCCCCATACTGTTCTCTGTGCCTGTGAGTGTGTTTGTTCATTTGTTGCTTTCTGTCATGTATCCCACCTATGAGTGAAATCATATGGTGCTTTCTGTCTGACTTATGTCACTTAGCATAATTCTCTCAAGATCAGTCCACGTGGTCACAAATGACAGTATTTCATCCTTTCTTATGGCTGAGTAATATTCCGTTGTATACACATACCACATCTTCTTTATCTAGTCATCTGTTGAAGGACCGTTAGGTTTATTCTTCTTAGTGCTGAATGACAGTCTGTCATGCAGAGGTACTGCAGTACGTCCATCCTGCAGGACATCTCTGTTGCTTCCAAGTTTAGAATTGATTTTTTAACCTCAATGTAAGACTTTATAGCTTTCGCCATTACTTTTCATTTTGTTGATTTCCTCCTATTTTAGAAACTGTTGAGATATTTTTGAATTTTAGTTCTGTTCATGCTATATCCTTGGAAGGTATGCTCATTAAGTTCACAGATGAAACTAACTTGGCGGGGATGGTTATGTTGGCTGAGTATATGGGGAGCCCGTTCAGGTGTGAAGCATGCTGGGACTGGGAGGCAGTGTGGTGGCCAGTGGGACAGGTCTGGTCTGGTTTAGATGGAAGAAGAGGCCTGGGAAGGCAGCGGATGGCCAAGGCAGTGGATTGTCAGGGATGATGCAGTGTCAGGAGGAGCTTACATAATAATTCCAGGAGACTCTGAATTTTAGAGCAAGAATGTGGCAGGGTTACAGGGAGCAAGATGTCCAGGTTTAGAGGAAGCTGCTTGGAGCTTAATGGGGTATCTTGTCTCCCTTCTTATTGTAGCTTGAGTTTCATGAGACAAGCCTAAGAGATAGAAACTGAGTAAGAAACCACTAAGGCTCATTCTGGGTTCATCAGATACTAAGCTTGGCTGTCAGGACAATTTAATCCAAGACCTGCACCCTGATTTGAGTCCATCTTTGTCAATGACTGACTGAAAAATCAGGGTGTGGTCGGGTCCACAGATGGGCCCCAACCCAGAGGACCGACCTCAGGGATCTGAAGTGGGCACACAAGAAGCAAGGCAGGCTTTGATGGTGGAGCCTTTAGCCCAGTCATGGCTAAATCGAATAGTTGACTGCTTACCTCAGGAAACTTTCTTCCCTCTCAGCTGCAGGTGCACTGTCCCAGAGAATCCGAACAACCACACACTGCAGTATTGGAAGGACCACAACATCGTGACAGCAGAAGTCCACTGGGCTAACCTGACCGTTACTGTAAGTCTGCGAGCAGCTCGTCAGTCAAGCTTTGGGACTGCAGGGGTGAGGGGTCTTCTCGGTAGAAGTGGGTAACCCATTAACAAGCACTGCATTTATAGAAATAGAGCTTTTCTATTTTTACTTTTTAACCATTCTTACTGACTTTTTTCCGTTTCAAAATTCCCTTGTACATAAAGAGAAAGATTATCTCCCTTTTCTGTCCTTCATGCAATAGCAACGCCCTACCTAGTGAGCCTGCATTCAGGATGCGTGGGGATGAAAGCAGGCAGGGCTGGGGGCAGATCCAGGTTTTATGGAGCTTGAAGAGCACTCCAATTAGTTACGTCCTCTATAATGAAAATAATACAGACTGCTAGGGCCCTCCCAGAACCTTGTGTTTGCTGGAGATGGTTCTGGTTTCATTTTAAGAGTGCCTTAGTTGGGACCTAAGTGGTTACCCTACCTGGAAGGGGACTGCGCACGCCAGGGCCCCACAACTGCGTGGAGCCTCATGCTGCTGGCAGCTTGTGCTCTCCAGCAGCCTAGGGGCGGGGGTGGTGGTGACAGTGAGTGGTGGGCTCAAAGGCAGCAGCTAGTCACTCCCTCCTGCCTGCTGTTCGTAACCCGGAGTATTTGTTCCCCCAGGAATGCCAGGAGATGCATGGAGAGTTCACAGGGTCCGCATGCAGCCATCATGGACCCTACACTCCCGACGTGCTCTTCTGGTCCTGCATTCTCTTCTTTACCACCTTCATCCTCTCGAGCACCTTAAAGACATTTAAGACAAGCCGCTATTTCCCAACTAGAGTAGGTAGCATGCTCATGCATTCCTTTTGTGTTAGAATTCTAATATAACACAGCCTGTTCTCAGCCTCCATGCTGCTCGAGGAGTAGAGTGGCAGGTGGAGAGCCCTAAATGTCCCGAGGAGCCACACGGTCACGTCTCTTCTGCTGAGGTCCAGCAGACCTTTCCACGGGTGTGTGGTATGAGATGAGGAGTTGACACATAAATGCTCTTTAATTTAAAAGGGCTAGGTGTGTTTAAGGTGGAGTAGTATTCTCTAAAAGTTATTAAATTTTATTTCTAGAATGCTATTCAGTTTTATTTACAGAATGCAATAGCTACAGCTGGCTCCTTAATGTAGTTAATTCGGATGATCGCTTCAGATATGTAGGGGACCCCGAAGTCTTCTCCCAGGGATGGCGCTTGTAACAGCTTATGAAATAACTAGTCACATTGACTGTAGGAGCGAAGATGCTCCTGACCTGGTTTGCATGCTGTTTGAAGCCTCCATAACCTTTCCCTGTTGCAGGTGACACTGGCTATTGTGACTGGTTATGGTAGGGCAGAATTATAGGCCAAGTGTGAAGTATCTGAAGGGGCCATTGCTTTGAAAAGGAGCTCGAATCAGGAGGAAATGGTTTTCAATCGGGCCCATTTGCAGAGCAGGATGTATGAATGGGTAGCATGCTCAGTTGATTGGATATTCACTGTACACACACACATGACTAACCACATTCTTAGACTTCATTCAGCCTACGCAGCAGTTAAGGGAGGCACCTACTAAATAAGCTCCAGGTCATTGTTTCTAGTCTGGTAGATAGTGAACAAGTGGCAATTGTGTACTGATTGCTTGCCCAGGCCTGGGTTAAGTGCTGTGGAGGATGCAAAACAAGTTTACAACTCGGTGTCTGCCATCGGATAGGGAGGGGAAACGTGAAACAACCAGGTCCACTTGAGACAGTAGGAAGGAGTTGGATGCCAGCCTGGGATGTAAGCATCATAGGAGTTCAGAGGAGAGAAGAGCCGCTGGGCTCCAGGACAGTCAGATGGGCAGCATGGTGGGGACAGCTACATGTTCAGGGAATCTATGTAACATTCAGAGGAGAACTGACAAAACCAGGGAGTGGGAGCTAGGAAGCTCAGCTTTCAAAGGAAAGCAGTCAGGTTCAGGTGTTACTGATGCTAACCATGTCTGAAATGCAGTTTGCTCTATCTCTGTTGGAAGTTCAGGTTAAGGCAGGCACTGAGCATTTGAGAGGCGTATTTTATTAAAGCTACACTAAAGTATATAGTGGGATAGTTCTCTGAGGCACAAAATGGTGATAGGTGCTATGGAGAAAAATGGTGCAGGAAAGGAGTATAGGAAATGCTGGGGTGGAGGGTGGCGACCAATTGTGAGTAGGGTCATCAGAGAAGATCTTAATGGAGGAGATATCTGAGTGAGACTGAAGGAGGTAAGGGAGTTACCCAGGAGGTTGCTGGAGAAAAAACATTTGAGGTGGAGGGATGAGCAAGTACAAAGACCCTAAGGTTGGAGCGAGTCTGGCGTGTTTAGGAAATGGCAGGGAGGTCTGTGTGCTGAAGCAGAGTGAGTGAGCGTGCGGGCATTAGGAGCTGGGGTCGGAGAGGCGATGGTGCCAGTGTGTGTGGGCCTCATAGGCCAGCAAGCCTTTTGGGTTTTTTAATCAGTGAAATGAGGAACCATCACAGGGTTTTGGTGGAGGTATTAACTTGGGTGTGCTAACATATTCTTTTGTTTAAATATGCTTGTATTAATTCAAGTATAAAATCAAAGCATTCTTCTGAGGATTTTTAAAACTTCTACAGTGTTAATTATTTTCTACTCCATGCAACCTACTCAAACACTTTTCTAATCCTTTTGCATGCCAGGTACGCTCCATGGTGAGTGACTTTGCTGTTTTCCTCACAATCTTCACAATGGTGATTATTGATTTTTTGATTGGAGTCCCATCACCAAAGCTTCAAGTTCCCAGCGTGTTCAAGGTAAGCAGATCTCAGGGTACTTGGCACCCTCATGTAATTTCATAGAATCTGGTCCTGAGGTAATTTCCAAGGCCTCTTTCCACATCCTAAATTGCAAGTTTCGCAGTCCTCCAAATCTGGACCTTACTCTTCGTAACTTACTTTTCAGAGAAGCGAACTCTTCAGGCTTGGCTATGTTCAAGTCAGCAAGGAGCAAACCTAAGTTCATATAACAAGCAAAAAGTATTACTTATTATCACAGTGCCACTTAACTGGTTTTATTGTTAAAGTTTAAAACAATGGAATATGCACGTTTGTATAAAGGCATACCAGTTACTGTGGAAATGTGGGTCTCTGGCACAAGTCTGGTTACCAGCACTTTCGCTGAGCACCAGCTGTTTGAGGGAAGGACGAGAAAGCCGGATGTCGGACCCGGGCCCCTGCCTGAAAGGATCTTGCCAGCTGAGGAGGTGAGCTTGCCGAGGGGCCTTGTCCAGAGTCTGGGGCTCCTGCCAGAGTAACCACAATATCTCTTCAACCCTATTTCATTGTTTGCATAACTTTCCCTAATCACTAATATTTTTCCAAAAACCTATGTAAAACATAAAATAAATGATCACTGTGTGGTATTTCCGATCTAATTCTGCTTGGAGGCACTAACTGAGTAAACAGAAAAGATAGAAAAGCTGGGCTCAGCTACACGGATCCTCACAGGGTGGGGAGGAGAGAGAAGCTGGCTATGCTCAGTGACTAGGGGGGTGTTCAGAAAATGAGCGGATGGGAGAGGCTGGGAAGGGAGAAAAGACAGGAGTAAAGGCAAGCTGGGACTTGCAAATGGCCTTTGTCTTCCCTTTCTCTCTCTCTCCCTGAAGGAGACTTGAAAATTTTTTATTTTATTTTGGTAAATTTGCTGAAATGCCACCAGTTAGAAACTTATGAATTAAAAAAAAACACCCGCTTTAAAAATGTAATGCCTCCAAGACCGCGTCGTTCCCATTTGTGTGAGTGAGTGCACACTCAGCTCTCTCTCTGATACCAGCTCAGGGCAGCCCTGCAGGAGGAATGGGTTTTGTGTAAAGTAAGGAATTTGAGAGCATTAAGCGGCCCTTGAAGTGGATCCCTTATGGGTAGGCTTAAGACGGAAGGCACTGAATTTCTGAAACATCTGGGAAGGAGGTGTCTGGGACAGGGGAGAAAGATAAGAAAGGGAAATGGGAGAACGTCAAAGAAAACGTTCTCTGGCTGGCCTTGCTTCTAGGGAGCAGAGAAGAAATTTTCTTCCTGTGCCCTTCCCTGCTACTCCACATGGCTCCAGTGACTGAGCCCCAGCGACTGAGCCCCAGCCTGCAGGCCAGTGCCTTTACTAACGGCTTACCTTAGGTCGGGGTTTAATAAGGTTTTGTGTTGGCCTGACAGTTTACTTACCACTGAGAACATTATTATTAAGGAGAGTCTATAAACTTTCAGAACTCAACCCATTCATAATTTGGGACTTGCTGACATTATTGAAGAGTCTTTGAACCCTAGAGTCATGACCAGCATGGAACCAAGTACTTTGGACATAACAGTCTTTGCTTGGTTTGTTGAGTTTGGGTCAATTCTGGGCCCATATGTGTTCCTCGCCTTTTATCCTCCATCACTACTTGCCAAACAACGTGAACTTTTCTTCCTCAGAGTGCTTTGGAAGGGGAGGCAGAGGTTCAGGATCCAGTAGAGTTTGGGTATGTGATGAACGCCCAAACAAGGTTTAGGAACAGCATGGTCTCACAGGGGCATCGGGAGGGTCCTGGATCGAACAAGTCCCCAGGGTCCGCAGTCTTAAGTTCCTCTCTTAAGTCCCGAGTGCCCAGGCCTCTGTTGCAGTGATGAGGGGAGAAGGACCCTAAACCAATACAAGCGGAGCCCATGAGATTCCTGGCACCTGCCTCTACTTTGCCTTTACTTGCTCTGTAGACACACCTTACATGGAGGAAGAGAGTCAAAGTTATTTATATTTATCTTTAGAAGTTATTAAATTATATTGGACAATAAATTTTGTTGTTAATTATATTTTACTTGAGCTAATGTTGAGATTAAGTTGCTTTCTCTGTACATAGGGGTTTGGGGAGTAGGGGAGGAAGTGAAGAATTAATGAATGTTTCATAAAAAGTTGATAATTGAGGATTGACTTTGAGCAAGGTCGTGGGTTTCCCAACAAGTTGCTGTGCACTGCAGTGCTGCAGAGCAGAGCACAATGGTGGGCTAGTTCCTGGAGTGTGTGTGAAGAGCAGATGGGAGTTTTCTGAAATATTAAACAGTATAGAGTAATTATATTGAGTGGAGTGCTTTGGTAGAAAGGAAAAATTAAAGATCCCAGAGTGCGATGAAGTGAAAGTTAGACATTCTTAAGGTCTTAAGTAAGCATGAGATTGGGGAGTCAGATGCCAACTTGGACAGGCTGGCTCTGGATGGAGTCAGGCAGAATGCCCGGAGTGAAACTGGAGGTAAGGAAGCACATGTGTGTGCAGGAGAAGATAGGTGGGCAAGGGAAATGCGTGGAAGTCTGTCTTTCAAGTAAACAGCACGCACACTGAAAAGAAAGAGTTGCCGTGTTCCATGGCTTTTTTTTTTAAGGATTCTCATTCAGGAATAAAAAGAATTGTGGATATTGTGATTCAGTTTGATCCGTTTTACCCAAATGATTATAGTTAGCTTAAAATACACAAGTAAACCTTGCTTTTTCCCTTAGCCAACAAGGGATGATCGCGGGTGGATTATTAGCCCCATCGGTCCCAATCCCTGGTGGACTGTGATAGCCGCGGTGATCCCGGCGCTGCTCTGCACTATCCTAATATTCATGGACCAGCAGATCACCGCCGTCATCATCAACAGGAAGGAGCACAAGCTCAAGGTAAGAAGAAGTTCTGACCTGGAAGGACTGATGGCATCCTGTTACATTTGTAAAAAGCCTAGGGTAAATCCATTTAGACCAGGAACTGTAGACCCCGGATAAAAGGAGTCATGGAAAGAGCCCATAAGAGGTTTCTACGGTTTCCCAGTCCCTACAGTGGAACACGATGGTATGACACAAACGAAGCTTGGGCTCCATTAGTCTCCCGCCAAACCTGTGGGGAAGGGAGCAGGCAGAGTTCCTAGTGGTCCTTACATAGCCACATGCTCTGGGTCAGGCTCATCTTCCTGAGGTTCAGGTCAGGGCTTGGGCCACTGTGTCCTAGAGGCCGGTAGTCTCCCATTGCTGTCCACTGCTGGGGCTTCCAGACTAAACCGTGAGCCCACGGGTCCTACAGAGGTAAGGAGGTTCCAGTGCATGTACTATTGAGTGGGTCCATGCCTTCATCCCTGTCCTTTCCTTACTTAGGAAACATGCAGATTTGGCAAGGATCTAGAAGTGTGTTGTAAGAACCTAGTAAGGACATTTATCTTCAACCCCTATAGTGTCTACCATCTAGAATGGTTAAGATGTGGCTTGATTGCTGGTTACTCTGCCAAGAACGGATTGATCTTTGAATGTGGGAGACTCAGAGTGAGCTCTGGGGGCACTTGAATAAAGAATGGATGTTGGCATGCTTTGGCCAGGCTAAGGTTTCCCTTTTTCCTCTCTGTTCCGTCCAAACAAGGGGTGGGGGGCTGGAATACTCTTAGCTCACTGTTCTATGCCTTACCGATGGTGACAGACACCGTGTTTCCCCACAGAAAGGCTGTGGTTACCACCTGGACCTGCTAATGGTGGCCATCATGCTGGGCGTCTGCTCCATCATGGGCCTGCCCTGGTTTGTGGCTGCCACGGTCCTGTCCATCACACATGTGAACAGCCTCAAACTGGAGTCCGAGTGCTCCGCTCCTGGAGAACAGCCCAAGTTCTTGGGCATCCGAGAACAGAGAGTGACAGGCCTTATGATTTTTGTGCTGATGGGCTGCTCAGTCTTCATGACGGCTATATTAAAGGTAATCAATCATTCATTCACTCGTTAGGTGATATATTGAGTGCCTGCTTTGAAAATAAGGAAGAGCTTATTCAAGTGGCCTAAGACAGATAAGATGTATTAAAAAGTTAATTAAGAAAACAAGCATAATAATTAGAGAATATAACTGATAAAGGAAATATATAGTTGTCCACAGTGCTGTAAAGAATTAGGGGGCACCATCTTGGTTAGTGTGGATGGAGAAGTCCTCTCTAAAGGGCTGGTGTCTGAGATGAGATGGAGCCAGCTGTGCCGTGGGCAGTGGGAGATGGCAGGGGGAAGGCAGAAAAGCAGCCTAGAGAGGCCCTGGGGTGGGAAGGGTGATACATGTTCTAGGAAACATCCGGGCCGTGTGACTCAAGGATGCTGGGTAAAGACAAAACATGGTGAGGTGAGACTGAAGGGTGAGCGGGGTGCATCCTGCAGGGCCTTGTTGACAATGATAAAGGTCACCTTTGGAGGTTTTTAACTGGAGAGGGACACAGTCCACTTAGTGTTTTAAAAAGATCACTCTGGCTGATGATTAGAGACTAAGTTTTAAGGTTGGGTTAAAAATAGAAGCAGAGAGACCAGTGAGGCTATTACAGGCAAGAGACAATGGTGGCTTGGCTAAGGGAGCTGGTAGTAGGGATGGATAAAGGCCATGTCTTCTGTATATTTTGAAGGCAAATCCAAAGGTCTTGGTAGGTATAGAATGGGGTGAGGAAAATGGAAAAGTCAAAATGCCTACTAGGTTTCTCATTTGACCACATGGGTGGAGAGCGATGGCATTCAAGGAGGTGGCGATGCCTTGACCATATGCATGGTGTTAGGCCCCAGAGCCTCTTCCATCCTCGTCAAGAGAAGTGCTAACCTCTCCTTTCATACAACACCGAGAGTGATGTCATCTAAGACGGAGAAGACTGCATGAAGGAGGAAGTGATTTCGTGAGAGGGTGAGGGCTGTGGTCAGATTTTGAGTGCAATATTCAGGAAGCATCTGAGTGAAGAGGCTAGAGGAGGGTTATGGACTAAAATTGTAAATGTGGGAGTCAACAGCATATAGGTGGTACTGAAAGCCAAGGGAGTTGATTAGATCGCTCAGAAACAGAATCTGAGGAGCTCCATGGGTCGAAGTTGGATAGAGGAGAAGACAGCAACAGAGACGCTGAAGGAGCTGCCAGAGGTGGGAGGGAAACCAGGAGGGTGTGGTATCAGGGAAGCCATGCAAGTGGCATATATTAGGTAGAAGGGATTGGGCAGAAACTAAAGGATGAAGACCAAACAAAGGCTATTGGACTTGGCCACATGGAGGCCTAACGTGACCTGGAAAGGGCAGATACAGTAGAAAAGCAGGGCAGAAGCTGAGTTACAGGGGGCTGAAGAGTAAGTAGCAGGTGAGGAAGTTAAGAGTGTGAGCAGGCAGCTCTTTCAAGAGACTTATCTATGAAGTGGAATAGAAAAATGGGCAGTGGCTGGTGTGAGATTTGGGGTTAAAAGGGGTGTTTTGGAAAGATGGAAGATAAACAGAAGAAAAAATTTGTGTGTGTGGGTGGAAGGCCTGCATCTGAGATAAGGAAGGCCCTGTGGCCGTGGCCCCAGCCCCAGCCATCTGGACCACTTATGTCCCTTGCCTCCAGTCCCCCTCTTTTTGGTGAATCTTTGAACACCCCAGCCTGCACTGCAAATGCTATTTAAGGGTGAGGATTGAGAAGGATGGAAAAGGAATCTGCACTGTATTCCTGTCCCCTTCCTTCCCACTCAATCTCGCCACCTCTCCTCATTCCCCTCACCCACTCCCACTCGCTGTCCCCAGCCCTACCCTGTCCCTCATCTGGTCTAGGTGCCCGCGGGAGAGCCCAAAGATTGCTGCTCCTCCAGGACTGTAGCCACAAAGTTACAGCGATGGGCATGGCCCGGCCTTCCTATAGCTCTCTCAGAGGGTTCTTCAGAAAACCCTTCAGTAGTTCTACAAACCAAGTTCGCGCCAAGTTGAGATGTCTACTCACTCTAGAGCTGGAACAACATAAAATCCCATGGGGATTTTCTACTTCTGAGAGGGATTATGTTTGGGAACATTCTTTACCTCCAGAATAAAAGCAAGTTGAGTTTAGTCTTTTTAAAAAATATATATATTTTTTAAGCCCTGGCTGGCATAGCTCAGTGGATTGAGCGCAGGCTGGGAACCAAAGTGTCCCAGGTTCGATTCCCAGCCAGGGTACATTCCTGGGTTGCAGGCTATAACCCCCAGCAACCGCACATTGATGTTTCTCTCTCTCTCTCCCCCTCCCTCCCTTCCCTCTCTAAAAATAAATAAATAAAATCTTTAAAAAATATATATTTTTATTTATCAATTTTTGAGAGGGGGAGAAAGAGAGAGAGAGATTGATTAACTGATTTGTTGTTCCAGTTATTTGTGTAGTCATTGGTTGATCTTTGTATATGCCCTGACTGGGATAGACCCCGCAACCTTGGTTTATCACGACAATGTTCTAACCAACTCAGCTACCTGGCCAGGGTGAGTTTAGTCTTCAGCTGTGAGACTTCCCTTGTCTTGGTTCTATACGTCTCATTCTCCTAACTCATAGAGATGGTCTAAAAATTACCTGGATTAATAAATGTGATCTGAGAGGTGTGTATGTGTATACTTAAATGCAATATAATAATGTTGATATTTCTCCCCAATCATTCCTTCTGTGATAAGATACTGTACCTCTCCACTCTTGCCCTCAAGGCTTATTAGCAAAAAAGGAAACTTTTAAAGTCCATGTTAAAATGCGTCAAATCCCTGAGGAGACAATTGTGTGATTACAAAAAGTTTAAAAGGTGCCTGTTTTAACTCAATTAAAAAGTGGGCGTAAGACCTGAGTAGACACCTCTCCAAAGAGGACATACAGGTGGCCAATAGACATGAAAAAATGCTCGACGTCATTAATCATCAGAGAAATACAAGTCAAAACCACAATGAAATACCACCTTCCACCTGTCAGAAAAGCTGTCATAATTAAGTCAACAAACAAGCGCTGGCGAGGATGTGGACGGAAGGAACCCTCGTGCACTGTCGGTGGGGATGCAGACTAGTGCAGCCACCATGGAAAACAGTGTGGAGGTTCCTGAAAAAATTAAAAATGGAACTGCCTTATGATCCAGGGATTCCACTTCTGGGTGTATATCCAAAGAAAGCCAAAACACTAATTTGAAAGAATATATGCACCCCATGCTCATTGCAGCATCATTTACAATGTAGAAGCCGAGACAGAGAAGCAACCCAAGTGCCCACTGATAGACAAGTGGATAAAGCAGCTGTGGTGCCTGTATACAGTGGAACACCACTCAGCCATGAAAAGGAATGAAATCTTACTGGTTGCAACAGCGTGGATAGACTTAGGGAATATTATGCTAAGTGAAATAAGCCAAAGACAAATACCATATGATCTCGCTTATATGTGGACAAAACAACAAAACAAATGAACAAACAAAACAGAAACAGACTTATACATAAATTAACAAACTGATGGGGGCAGCGGGGAGGGGTGTTGGGGGACAGGGTAAAACAGGTGTTGGGATTAAGAAGGACTAATTGGTAGGTACAAAACAGGCATGAGGATGTAAGATAAAGTACAGGGAACATAGTTAATAATATTGTAATAACTGTCTATGGTGCCAGGTGGGCACTTGAATGATCAGAGGGAACACTTTGTAACCTATATGAACGTCTACCTGCTGTCTTACACACCTGAAACTAATACAAAGTGTTGAATGCAAACTGTAATCAAAAAATAAAATGAGGTATCGGTTTTGTAAAAGAGGGACATGTGTGTCCAGTAATGAACTGTCAGAAAGAGAAACTGAGAAAACAACCCAAGTGCCCATCAACAGATGAGTGGATAAAAAAGTGGTGGTACAATAGAATGTTACTCAGCCATAAAAACAAATGAAATCTTACTATTTGCGACAACATGGATGGACATAGAGGATATTATGCTAAGGAAAATAAGTCAGAAAAGGACTAAACAATGTGATTTTGCTTATATATAAAATCTAAAGAACAAAATAAGCAAGCAAACAAAACAGAAGTAGACTCATAGATACAGAGAACAAACTGAGGGTTGCCAGATGGGAGAGAGGTTGAGGGGCTGGGAGAAAAAGGTACAGGGATTAGGGGTGTCCAACCTTTTGGTTTCTCTGGGCCACACTGGAGGAAGAAGAGTTCTTTTGGGCCACACATTAAATACACAAACACTAATGAAAACTGATGAGCAAGAAAACCCTTTTAAGTAAATTTATGATTTTGCGTTGGACCTCATTCATAGCCACTGCTGGCCTGCATGCGGCCCATGGGTTGGACACCCCTGGGAGATGTGCTAAATGACAGTTACAAAACAGTTACAGGGATGTAGAGTACAGCACAGGGGATATAGTCAATAATGTTGTAATAACCATGTATGGTGCTGGGTGGGTACTAGACTTATTGGGGGATCACCTCATAAATTTCATAATTGTCTAACCACTATGCTGTGCATCTGAGACAAATATAAAATAATATTGAGGCCAGGCTTGTGTAGCTCAATGGATTGAGCGCAGACTTGTGAACCAAAGGGTTGCTGGTTCAATTCCCAGTCAGAACACATGCCTGGGTTGTGGGCCAGGTCCCCAGTAGGGGGTGTACAGGAGGCAACCAACTGATGTTTCTCTTTCCTCTTTTTCTCCTTCCCTTCCCCTCTCTCTAAAAATAAATGAATAAAATCTTTTTAAAATAATAAAATAAAATAATATTGAATGCTAGCTATAATTGAAGAATAACGTTTAAAAAATGAAAAAAAATACACCTTACTTCTCTTGCTAGTAAAAAAAGGGTGTGTGTGTGTGTGTGTGTGTGTGTGTGTGTATCCCCACAGAGGAGGAAGAGCCAGATAGGGGTAAAACATGAGGCCTGTGATTTAACCAGGACCAGATCACACTTACATGTAATCATTTCATTTTAGAGCAAAATGATTTTTATCATACTGTTTTGCTTCTACTTCTGAATCATGAAAAGGCAACAGAAACTAATACAATGTTTTAAAGATTTTTTAAAAGATTTTATTTACTTATTTTTAGAGGGGAAGGAAGGGAGAAAGAGAGAGAGAGAAACATCAGTGTGTGGTTGACTCTCACGTGGCCCCCACTGGGGATGTGGCCTGCAACCCAGGCATGTGCCCTGACTGGGAATCGAACCTGCGATGCTTTGGTTCGCACCCCACACTCAATCCACTGAGCTACGCCAGCCAGGGCAGAAACTAATACAATGTTTATGATGTGATTTTGTGAGTTCCATCTTTTTTTATTTAAAAAAATATTTATTTTTAGAGAAAGCAGAAGGACAGGAGAGAAACATTAATGTGTGAGAGAAATATCGATTGGCTGCCTCTTGCACACTCCCAAGGGGAGGCCTGGCCTGCAACCCAGACATGGACCTGACCAGGAATCAAACCTGCGACCTCCCACTTTGGTGGGACAAAGATTAACCCACTGAGCCATGCCAGTCAGGGTGTGACTTCCTTCTTGGAGATGTAGAAGTTGTTATAGTCTCGAGTGTGTTGATACCAAGTGTGATCTCTCGTCTTTCTGCCCTTTGCCTTCAGTTCATCCCGATGCCGGTGCTCTACGGGGTCTTCCTCTACATGGGAGTGTCTTCACTGCAGGGGATTCAGGTACTGCAATGCCCAGCCAGGGCAGTGTCTTCTCCCTGTGAGCGCGCTCATCCTTTCCGGGGTGGGACCGCTCTAGTACAAGCTAGTTCTTGAGAAACCTTTTCCTAGTCTTGCTGGTTAAGCTATTTTAGATGTTTACTGTATTGGGCAAAATATAGCCATGTTGGCATAAGGTTACAGGGACTTACAGGGTAGCCTGCCTCAATGTTATGGTTCCAGCCATTTGTTATTTTTTTCAACAATTTATTAGACACATTAAATACTAGGTGCTTCGTCAGATGCTGATAATCTTAGATGTGAAATGTTGGTCAAGAACCAGAACTGGCTTCCACACAGGGGAGGTGCTAGTTTTAGTGCCAGGCTAGAGTGTGAGAGAGGGGCCCTAACTGGGGTGTGTTGGTGAAGAGATCGGGGAGCAGTGGGAGCTGCTCCAGAGAAGCGCGTGGTACTTTCCGGCACACTCTGCCGTTTCCCATCTACCAGCCCGGTACTCTGAGTCCTTTGAACAGAGGAACTCAGGAGCTCGTCACTGATTACTTGGGTACCCCAGATGATATCAAGACTTAGCAGCTTCTACTGTTGATGGCTGGTTCCTCTTTGTTTTTGTGGAATGTCCAGTGGCCATCCTTGCACACCAAGTTGTAATGTGACTCTGGACAGCTCATTTAATCTCTCTAGGCCTGTTTTTCATTTTATAGAAGGAAGGTCATATTTTCTGTCTCTGGGATGTTATGAGGTTTCATCTTATGTTTTTACTATAAATATTGATGAGAATCTCCAAACTCCTTTAATAACCAGGAAGAGATTTGGTTTTGATAACAGAAAGATATAATTGCCTTATTTTATTTTCAACAATCCCTAAGAAAGAGCTCTCTCAGGAGCCACAGTGTGGGATAGAAAAGAGAAATTTCAACCTAGAATTTAAAAAGATGAATTTTAAAAGTGACTTGTCTCTTACCAACCTTTGCCAAATTACCTATTCTCTCTGAGACGCAGTCTGCATTTCTGTCTAGTGGAAGTGGGGTTGCCCGCCTTTCAGAGCGGGTGATGTGAGAGACACAAAGGGACCCAACAAGTTTCTGACCCAGAGAAACTTCCTGAAAATAAGTTTCCAGTCCCCTTCTTTCAGTTCTTTGATCGTCTGAAGCTCTTTGGGATGCCTGCGAAGCACCAGCCAGATTTCATTTACCTTCGGCACGTGCCGCTACGCAAAGTGCACCTCTTCACCCTCATCCAGCTGACCTGCCTTGTGCTGCTCTGGGTCATCAAGGCGTCTCCAGCTGCCATCGTCTTCCCAATGATGGTGAGTTTTAAAAATTATTATATTTTAAATTGTGGTAAAATATACATAACATAAAATTTACCATCTTAACCATTTTTTAAAAGGTTTTATTTATTTATTTTTAGAGAGGGGAAGGGAGGGAAAAAGAGAGGGAGAGAAACATTGATGTGTGGTTGCCTCTTGTGCGCCCTCTACTGGGGACCTGGCCCTCAACCCAGGCATGTGTCCTGACAGGGGATCAAACCGTGACCGTTTGGTTCGCAGGCTGGTGCTCAATCCACTGAGCCACATTAGCCAGGGTCCATCTTAACCATTTTTAAGTGTATAGTTCAGTGGCATTAAGTGCATATATATTGCCCCCATCCATCTCCAGAACTTTTTTACCTTGTAAAACTGAAGCTCTGTACCTGTTAAATAGTAACTCCCCATTCCCTCCTCTCACCTGCCCCTGGAAACCCCCTTCTACTTTCTGACTGTGAATTTGACTGCTCTAGGCTCCTCATGTGAGTGGAATCTTGTAGTATTTGTCCTCTTGTGATTTGCTTATTTTGCTTAGCAAAATATCTTCAGGGTTCACCCATGTTGTAATATGTGTCAGAATTTCCTTCCTTCCTTTCTAAATGATGAATAATATTCCATTATCTATATAAACCACAGTTCGTGTATTCATTTATTGATAGGCACTTGAATTCTTACACCTTTTGGCCATCGAGACTAACGCTTTGACTGTGAGTAGTGGCAACAGGAAACAAATGCCTGTTTGTGTCCCTGCCTTCAGTTCTTTTGGGTAAATACCAAGAAGTGGGATTTCCAGGTCATATGATACTTCCATTTTTAATTTTTTGAGGACCTGTTATACTGGTTTTCATAGTGGTTGCACCATTTTATATTTTTACATTTCTACCAGCAGTGCACAGCATTCCAATTTCTCCACATCTTTGCCAACACTTATTTTCTGGTGGGTTTTTTTTTGTTTGTTTGTTTATAGCCATCGTAGTGGGTACAAAGTGGTATCTCATTCTGGCTTTGATTTGCATATCCCTAATGATGAGTGATACTGAGCATCTTTTCATGTGCTTATTGACTATTATGGGCTATTTGTATATCTTCTTTGGAGAAATGTCTATTCAAGTTCTTTGCCCATTTTAAAATCGGGTTGATTTTTTTTGTTGTTGGGTTTTAGGAGTTCTTTATAAAATCTGGATATTGATCCCTGACTGATGAGGAAGTTTTGTTTTTGGTTGGTATTGTAGGAGCAGCGTTATTTGGGGGACCTCAAGGGGTAGGTACATGTGTGTAGCAGTTTGCCACGTTTGTTTTCAAGGCTGCCAGTCTGCCTGTTCCTTCTTCCTCCCTTGCTCCCCACCCCTGACTTCTTTTGCTAATCATCTGATGAGGAAAGGATTCTTCATGTTTGCAATAATTTGCATATTACTTCAAAGCATTAGAGTTCTAATTTAGAACTTACTGCAATCAGAAGTGCCGAAAATGGCAGAAATGCACTGTTTTGAGCCACTGGGAGAGAGAAAGAGGCCGCTCCAGCACTGAGTGACTGGGACATTCTGACCTCCTTTCTAGCGGGAAGGAGACTAGGGACGCTGGCCGGTGTGTGGTGCAACAGGTGACCAGCTGCTTTCTAAATCTGGGGTGGGTGATGAAATTCTTGCCACCTCACTGTTTCATCGCCTCCTCTTGATGCCTTCCTCGCTCTGCCTCACTCTGTTTCATGAAAAAGCTGAGAATTCAGTGGGCTGTTTGCACGTTACCCACAGGGTGGGCCTCCAGGGAGAAAAGGCAGTGAGTGTAATGCTTGGAACTTGTTCAGGTGCTTTAGAACTCTGTCTTACAGGGAGAACATTCAAGGCTGAGGAAACAGGAGTAGGGGCTCCTTTTCCCTAGCCTCCTGGATATGTACCCTCTGGACGGGTTTGTCAGTTTTGCCAGAATATCTATAGGTTTCTGCATTTGGGTGTTATGTTCAGGAGTTGAGCGTTTAGTTAAAAATTAGCAAATTCTTGACAACTTCTGGAAGTGATACTACCAATTTTGGATCGATGGGAAAATAGTAATTGAAATTTAGGGGAAATGTGGTTGAATTTAACAAGCCCGATTGCCTTACTTGTTGTTCAATCACCAGAGGTAGCTGGTAAACACTAGTCAATCCAGGCAGGTCATTGTGAGTTACTTGTTCTCCTTTGGCTAACATGGCCCTTTTCAGGGGAAAAGGAGCAGCGTGATTTGCTGTCAGATTTTAGGCAAGTCATTCTCTCTCCTTGGGCCTTAGCTTTCCATTTATAAAATGGTTATCAGACCAGGCCAGAGGGCAGAGACAAAAGCACTACAGACCCGTGATGCATGCATAAAGCAAGGATTTTGTGGGGAAATGTATAGGCAAAGGATTGGTGGGAATCTAGATGGTCCTTCCAGGCCCCCTCCCCGTGTGGGGAGGTGTGCTCGGGCTGGGCGTGACTGGCCCACCGTGGCCGAGCTCCTGCGAAGGCCGTCCACCCCTGAGCCTCCTGGAGCCCTCCGGTGGGGCCCCAGCCGGGGAAGGGCAGTTCTTAGGGCCATCTGCAAATGAAGGGTTTTCTCTTCTTAATGAAAGAATTAAATCAGTTACACTCTAAGTGATGGGATTGTTATGAAAGATAAGTAAAATATTGTGTCTAAAATACCTTAGTATCTGGTAGAAAGCGGGCAGTCAACAAAAGGCAAGTATAATGATTGTTATCAGTTTGATTTTGCATGAAATGTCTTGGTCTGCTGTAAAAATAAGACTTTGCTTTTCACTCCAGGAAACGTTGACCTTTAATTCACTTTATTTATTTTTCAGGTTTTGGCCTTGGTCTTCGTCAGAAAAGTCATGGATCTCTGTTTCTCTAAGCGAGAGCTGAGCTGGCTGGATGATCTCATGCCTGAAAGCAAGAAGAAGAAGTTGGATGATGCCAAAAAGAAGGCCAAGGAGGAAGAGGTCATAGTTCTTGCACCAACTGTATACTCTGGGGCAGCCTTGAGTTACAGCGCATAAGAAAGGCCCCAGGAAAAGTCAGCATGTCTGGAATCCCCAGGGTTATATTTGGGAGCTGGGAAGATTCCTCCAAAGGTGTTCTCAGCTGAGGAAAGATTAAGTATCCTTGTCCCTGCCTGTCCTTCATTTTTGGATTTGATAACCCATTGTTTTTTCTGTTTGTCTACAGTCTACTCACCAGGTTCACACTTAGAATATGAACATAGAATATGCTCTTATTATCAGATCTATTGGTTCATGTTCTCCCAAAAGGTCTAATTTGACAAGTATACAAAACCTATTATTTCTCAGAGTTCATTATGTACCTGATTGCAGATGATGTTGTGGTTGGCACCGTACAAAGATAACTTGCATAGGACTTTCTGTCCTTCCTTGTTTCCCTTGGCACTTGGCATCTGCCGTTCACACAGTGAGCCCTCAGTCAGTTGCCTATATGTGCAAAGAACAGATGTGTAGCAAAAAGAAAATACCAGACCAAGAACTGAATGAGCCGGAAAGTGTTTCCAAGTACAGTTAGTGCCTGAAGTAGTGTCCTTTGCAATGCATTTTAAAGGACATTGTTTTCTAATCTCTTGAACTTTAAAAATCTTGTATTTTTCTAGTTTTATTAGACAAATAAAATGAACATATAGCATTGTATAAGTTTTAGGCATACTACATAATGATTTGATATATGTATTGCAAAGTGATTACTGCAGTAGGGTTAGTTAACACACCCATCACCTCACGTGGTCACACTTATTTTTGTGGTATGAACTTTTAAATCTACTCTTTTCACAATTTTAAAATATATAATACAGTATAGTCACCATGCTGTACATTATATCCCCATAATTTATTCATCTTGTAACTGAAAGTTTGTACCCTTTGACTACCTTTATCCATTTCCCCCATCCTCCCCACCCCTGGTAACCACCAATCTGTTGTTTCTATGACTTCAGTGCTTTTAGATTCCACATATAAGTGCGATTTTACAGTGTTTGTGTTTCTCTGTCTGACTTACTTCACTTAGCACAATGCCCTCAAGATTTGTTCATGTTGTTGCAAATGGCAGGATTTCCCTTTATCTGGCTGAGTAATATTTCAGTGTGTGTGTGTGTGTGTGTGTGTGTGTGTGTAATAACATTCTTTATCCATTCATCTATTGATGGGCACTTAGGTTGTTTCCATGTCTTGGCTATTGTAAATAATGCTGCAGTAAACATAGGGGTGCAGGTATCTCTTCGAGATAGTGACTTTATTTCCTTTGGCTATAGGCTCAGAAGTGGAACTGCTGGATCATACAGTGGTTCTATTTTTAATTTTTTGAGGAACCTTCATACTGTTTTCTATAGTGGCTGCACCAATTCACATTCCCAACAACAGTATATAAAGGTTCCCTTTTTTCATATCCTTTTTTAAAGCTGAGTCTTTTTTTTAAGATTTTATTTATTTTTAGAGAGAAGAGAAGGGAAGGAGAGAGAGAGGGAGAGAAATATCAGTGTGTGGTTGCCTCTCTCGTGCCCCCAACTGGGGACCTGGCCTGCAACCCAGGCACGTGCCCTGACTGGGAATTGAATCAGTGGCCCTCTGATTCGCAGGCCTGCACTCAGTTCACTGGGCTGTGCCAGCCAGGGTCTTTTTTTCACATCCTTGCCAGCGCTTGTCATCTCTTGTCTTTTTGATAATAACCCTTCTAACAGGTGTGAAGTGATATTTTATTGTGGCTTTGATTTGCCTTTCCCTGATGATTTGGGATGCTGAGCCACTTTTTCATATACCTGTTGGTCTTTGTATGTCTTCTTTGGGAAAATGTCTATTCAGGTCCTTTGCCTATTTTTTAAATTGGATTATTTAGTTTGTTTTTGTTTTTTGCTATTGAGTTGTATGTGTTCTTTATATATTTTTATATTAACTCCTTATCAGACATATGGTTTGTAAATATTTTCTCCCACTTGTTGCCTTTTCATTTTGTCGATCGTTTATTTTGCTGTGCAGAAGCTTTTTGTTTGATGTAGTTCCACTTGTTTATTTTCATTTTTGTTGCTTGTACTTTTGGGGTCATATCCACGTCTGTGCCAAGAACAGTGTCAAAGAGCTTTTTCTCTATATTTTCTTCTAGGAGTTTTATTGTTTCAGATTTTACATTTAAGTCTTTAATCCATTTTGAGTTAACTTTTGTGAATGGTGTAGGGCAGAGGTCCAGTTTCCTTCTGTTGCATGTGAATGTCCGGTTTCCCCAGTGGCATTTATTGAAGAGATTATCCTTTCTCCATTGAGTATTCTTGGCTGCCTTGTCAAGTGCTAGTTGACCATATATGTGTGGATTTATTTCTGGCTCCTGATTCTATTCCATTGGTCTATTTTGTGTTACTAAACAAGTTTACCAATTATAAGCACAAAAGCAATGGAAGAAAACTTTAAAGAGAGGACTGATAGAATTCACTACATGAAATGTAAAGGTTTCAGGCATCCAAAAACTTTATAAACAAAATTTTAAATTATATATATGTATAATATATGTGTGTGTATATATAGATATAAATACACACACCTATTTATTTTTTTACTTACATAAAATTTTGGGTAGTGATGTCTTTTAAGAAGAAAATAAAGGGTTGAGGAAGTGACTTTGTTCAGGGTGATCAGTGATGGGTCCTCTAAGGAGACACCTCAGCAGAAACCTGAAGTCAAGGGCAGGTCATGAGAACGTCTGATAGCAGGAACATTCCAGGCCAGGGGAAGGGCACATGCGAAGGTCTGAAGGCAGGATGAGGTTGGTATGCTGAAAGAACCTAAAGCCAGAGATGCTGGAAGGGGGAGAGAGGTAGCCAGAGACGAGTTAGAAATCTGTGGTAATAGTTTAGCCATGAGGTGATGGTGGCTTAGGCTAAGGGAGAGTTGGTGAAAATGGCTGGGTTTGGGACTTATTTTGCAGATAGAAGTTTTGCTAATTATAGTGAGGATGGGTGAGAGAGAAGTCGAGGACAACACTTGGATGTGGGAGTGAACAATGAGATGGATGGTTGTGCTGTATATTAAGATGGGGAAGACCTAACAGCACGTTTGGGAGGGAAATCAAGAGATGTCTTTTGGATGTTAAGTATATAAGGTGGTTAGTAAACATCATATTCACGCTACTTTCTATATTGTACTTACTTCTAAGAAAATGCTTTATAAAATGATTTTTAAAACTAAATCAAATTAAAAAATGAAGATTTCACCCCCAAATTTCATGTCAGCATTCAACATTTATGGTCATTTCTTTATGTTCTCTCTCTCTCTTTGTTTTTGTTTTGTTTTTAGATTTTATTTATTTTTAGAGAGAGGGGAGGGGAGGCAAAAAGAGAGGGAGAGAAACCGATGTGTGAGAGAAAACATCGATCGGTTGCCTCTCACACCCCCCCACCCAGGGACCTGGCCTGCAACCCAGCATGTGCCCTGGCTGGGACTCAAACTGGCGACATTTTGGTTTGACAGATGACACCCAACCCTCTGAGCCACACCAGTCAGGGCTTTTTATGTTATCTTTAAATCCTTAACATAGTTTTCACATAAGTGTAATAATTGTATATTTGGGGGGGCTATATATATTCTGATTTTTCCTCCTTAACTTCATTTCATGACACTTTCATGTTTCTACGTGTCTATACAACAAATAATGATATTTATTCTTATAATGGCTGCATAATATTCTATATTATCATAATTAATCTAAACATTCTCCCTTTATTAAAGGTTATAGATGTTTTAGGTTTTATTAGATTAATTATACTAATTTAAGCATCTTTGTAAAAATTTTTCTTTATAATTATTTCCTTTTTACTAATGTTATTATTTCTAAGGAAACATTTTATTATGGTACATTTGAAATGAACACATAAGCAGAAAGAATATTTGGTATTCATATTTCCCCCAATTGCCTTATTTTTATTTTTTAATAATATGGTTGACTCGGGATCCAGATATGATCCATATATTGCCATTGGTTGATATGTTTCTTAAATCTCTAGGAGTTCCCCTTCTATCTTTTTTAATTTTTGTTGAAAAACCTGGGTCTTTGACCTATAGGGTTTCCCACCGTTTAGGTTTTACTAAATGTGCCTCTTGGTGTCATTTAACATGTTCTTCTTCCCTCTGTGTTTCCAGTACATTGGTAGTTGGGTCTAGATTCAGGATTTAAAAGAAATACCATTCCATAGGTATGAACACTCAGTTGTCTCTCTATGATGAATTAAATCTAGGAAAGAGCATAATTATACTTTTTTATTAAAAATGTGAGAAAAATTTGATAGAAATTGTGGTGATAGAAAAAAAAAACCAAGCTGGTGTTGACTTAGGGTTTTATTCAGTCCATGATATAATTACGTCTCCTTTTCTTCCAGGAGGCTGAGAAAATGTTAGAAATAGGGGGAGACAAGTTCCCCTTAGAGAGCAGGAAGTTACTAAGCAGCCCTGGAAAGAACAACAGTTTCAGGTAAAATTCTCACAACACCAAGGAGGTGACTGTTTTGGTTATTCCGTAAATGCCTGACTTCGTGTGTGTGTCGGGTGGGGGGGTCATGACTGCAGCTGCTGGTATAAAGGGTGAATAGTCTGCCTTCCAGTTCCAACGTGTGAGGACACCGTTTCCTTTCACGGTTTAGCGCTGGCCACTGGACCAGTGCTGGGGATCACGAGGCGAGCCCATGCACTGAGTGTCTTCTTTGCGACAGGACTGTGCTGGAAGATTTACTCTGTGCTCTCATTTAATCTTTACAACAATGTTCTGATATAAGTCTCACTACCCACATTTGTTCAGTGAGGAAACTGAGGCTCGAACGGTTTTAGGTAATTTGCTGGAGGTCATAATGCTGCTAAATAGAAAATTTAAGATTCAAACCCTAGTCTGTGTGTTCCTCAAACCAGGGCTGCTTCTGCCTTTCTCTGCTACCTTCCAAATATGAATAGGGTCCGTGATCACTGTTTTCAGAGAGTGGCCATGAGACCTCCGAGCTTGGGCAAACCTTTGGGGACGGGCAGCCCATTCCAGCGTGGCTCTGGCGCCCACAGTCCCATGAGCCAAGGGGGAACTGAACTGGGAGCACAGAATTCCTTACTTCTTTCCGCCAGTGGGTTCAGCCCCTTTCTCTTCTGAAGCTCTTGCTTGCCACAAGTCACAGGAAGCCTCATTAGTCCCTTTGTGGCATCATTCCTGGCATTGCGTTTCCGCTCAATCAGAGATACACACGAGCAGAAAGAAGCCCAGAGGTCAAGAGAGGGCAGAAGAGGAGGAGAGGGGATCTAGGTCATCTGACTCCTGGATAATTCATTGCTGAATCATTGAATTGCTTGTGGTTTATACTGAGATGGAAGTGAGGAAGGTCTTTTCTTTGAACATTTAAAAAATTTTGATGGATGTATGCATTGTGAAATGATTACCGCAGTCGAACTAATAACATATCCATCACCTCCTGTAGTCACCAGTCTTTTCTTTTTTTGTGGCAAGAACACTTGGGATCCACTTTCTTAGCAAATTTCAAGTGTATAATACTTTATTATTAACCATGGTCAGCATGCTGTTCACAGGTCTTCAGAATTCATTAACTGGAAGTTTGCACCCTTTGATTATCCTCTTCCCCCCGCCCCTGACCCAGCCGCTGCACCATTCTACTCTCTGTTACTATGAGTTTGACTTTTTGTTTTTCAAACTGACCCCAGAAGAAATGGAATCTTTGGACCTTACTAAGCTTTCTCCAGGGTGTACTAGAAGGAGCCATAGGCCTTGAATTCTCTGGCAGCAAAGTAGAAGCAATGTTCCTCCTTTACTAGGATGCTTGCTGCCTGCTCTCCTGGCCTTTTGGAAGGAGGCAGCCTGGCTCACAGAAAACTTCAGAGTACTCTGGGGCCCTAGACAACCAAGGACTGGACTCAAGGTCTCGATGCTCCGCTTACTGATGTTTCTCCTTGGATAGTCACTTAGCCCTGGGAACTGTGGTTTCTGCACCTTCCAGTGAGGATGTTGGTCATCTCTGAATCTGTGATAGTTGAGATAATATACTGTTAAAGTCCTTTGTTAACTACAAACGTAAAACATTTGGCCATGTAATTGAGGAAATGAATGAAGATTGTTTAGCCCCGTACTTGGCACACAGTGAGCGCTCAGTAGTGGGAGGTCCTGATGCTACCACTGTTGGCATCTCGGTGCCCCACTCAGCATCCCCAGGGTGGCCTCCCGAAGGAGTGCAGAATTGTGGGGGCAGGGCCGGTCGCCACCTGGCACATCAGCCCAGCCCTTAGCACCCTGTGGGTCACCTTGCCTCTCTCCATTCCACCCATCTGGCTCCCAGCGCTCCTGAGAGCTGTTAGCTGCGCTCCTTCAGGCCTTCTGTTGGGGGGTGGTCGTCGTAGACGGAGGTCTGGATTTTATTGTTACGTCTGGCGTTTACTGTCCAACGTATTCATTTCAGATGTGACCCCTCTGAGATCAATATATCTGACGAAATGCCTAAAACCACAGTCTGGAAAGCTCTCAGTATGAATTCTGGGACTACAAAGGAAAAGAGGTAAAGAGAACTATAATGCTTTTTATTTATTTCTGGCTTTAAAAAATAATAATCGTGTTGAAAGTAAAAGATATTTTAGCTGTGAAATTGAATTTGTCTAATAAATATCCTTTCTAGGACTGCTACTAATCTCACGAGAATAACTGTAAGCCTAAGGAAACTAAAAATGTTTTCTAACTATTTAAACAGATATGCTGTTTTGAGCTGCCCATTTATACAGGTCCCAAGTCAAGACGGAATTATTTGGGGATGTAAATTTATTTTGTCTATGTGTTCCCTTAATCTTCTGGCTAGTCCCCATTTCGAAACCTACAGAGCATTTCCGCTTCCTGCAACCACACAACCCGGGGAGTCGCTAGAATACTCAGATTGTGTTGATAGTATTGACACAATTCCGCCATGAGAATTTTTGCCAAGCAAAGATTTTGAAATATTAAATTGCAACTGTTTTCGTGTTTTGGAAGCTAAATTCTGTGCACTGTTTGTCAGTAGCGCGGATCATACTTAATCAGGGTCAGGCCGAAAGTGGAAGAATGTGAGGCATCTTTGCTCGCAGGGAGGCAGGCTGTGCACCCAAATTGAGTAATTTCGTCCCAACGCCATTTAAGTTTAGTTAGGCAGATAACTGAAGGGAAGATCTTAGATTTTATTAAAGGCAACTTCTCTAGTTAAAAATAAAAAAGGAGTAGGCTGGAAATGAGGAGACCTATCTTAGTTATTAATTCCATGCATAATCGGGCAGGCCACTGTGTCTGGCCCTCAGCTGACTTAGCAGGAAAATGGGGATAAAACCAACAGCCTCCGTCATAAAGCTGCTCTGAGGAGAAACTGGTTATTTCTTCATCGAATGGGTTAAAATAATTCTGTGCTGAATGTGAGTGAAATATAGAATCTTGTTTCCTTCAGAGGAAAATCCAGGCAGCTGTTGAAACGTATAACACACAAGGTTATTTTTAGTTGAGAACTAGTCTACTTGTAAATGAACTTAAAATATAGCCAGATCCAAATGGTGGTGACATCTTCAAAGTATTGTGTTAAAAGCAGGAATGAATCATGTGTTCCCTTTTTGTCTAATTGTAACACTTCTATTCAGTCTCTTCAACTAAAAGTCTTTGCTGGGATGGAAGATTTGGGCCTCGAGGTGCCTCAGGGAAGTTCTGGTTACAGAGAAGATGGCGAACCTCTCAGAGGAGGAGCAAGACCAAGTCTGGTCCTGTCCTCGGTCATGTCAAAACCGGGCCGACACATTCAGTCATTCGTGGTGTGCACCAGAGGGCACCCGGCCACCCCATGCCAGCAGCCAGATGGGAACGTGGAAGCAGAAGGCCACCTCCCATTGGTACTTCTCCTCTTCCTTGTCTGTCTCTTCAGAACTGCCACCATTGAAGACCCAGCGTCCCATTTTCCAAACATTTTCTCTGAAACTCTCTGCTGGCCTGCCAAGCCATGTGGATCCATTCTGCCATTGAGGATTCCTTCAGCAAGGTTCCCCTTCCTAAAGGATGGGGAAGGGGAGTGGGAGCAGAGAGCAGAGGAAGGCTCTCCAGCTCCGTAGGATCTGTAGGCTCCTAGGCAGCCCTGGGCCTTGGTCAAATTGCCGGCTCCGGGAGACGCTGGTCAGACTCAGAGGCTGTCAGGAAGGTCAGCCACCTGGGCATTGGCAGTTCCTGTCACCGTGGCCAGAAGACACCTGTGACCTGGGTGCATCTTCATTGTTCCCCAGCAGCAGACTGCATGACTCAGCAAGATCCCTGGATGCCTAAAGGGCCGGGAGGGAGCTGTTCGGCTCAGACAGGAAAAGGCTCGGAGGGGAAATCAGTGATGCTAAGTGAGGACGAGTAGCTTCTCTTGGTTTCACCGAGGATAGAGTAAGAGACTGAACTTAAATTGCTACAAAAGGAATTAGTTTAGACACTAGGCGGGACTTCATAGGCTGAAAATTTGTCATAGTGTCTGCTTTCTAGATATTTGAGAAAGGTTTGGTGATTGTTGTTTGTGAGTAGAAAGGAAGACAAGGTGTTTTCATTGGCCATGTTGTGGAAACATCCGTGTCTTGCTGCTGTCTCTGGAGGACACATTTATTTCCATTCCTGGAGATGTCCAAGTGCTTACGTAATGTCTCCTTAGCTGCCTTAGTAGCAAACCATCGTCGACTCAGTGGACCAAAGCCACCTTCAGCCGTGTGGTTTCTTCAACATCAGGAGTTGTTGTAGGCTGACAAATGTCTGGCTCTCAGATATAAAAAGCCACATTGAGAAAGGAACTGTAAGTGGTAAAATTAATTTTGGTGTTTATTTTACAACTACATTTATAGTTTTTCTCTTCTCTTTTGCAATGAATATCAATGGTTTGGGCTCCAGTATGTATAGATCTTCCCTTTCTTTGCACACAGAGTGTGACCAGCAAGCAAGTCAACACCCAGGGAATCCAATCATATTAGTTTTCCATCCTGGAAAATCTTTGTACAGCGTGACGTTCTCTCAGTGTGCCCTCCTCTCCTAGGTGAAGAGGCGGCTACATACCTTTATTGAATTTTGCATTCCTTAGACTCTTAAAATATATTAGTGTATTGTAGGCCTACTCCAAGGACCTGTGATACTGAAGGAATCCTGAATTTCTTTCATATTCCCTATTTCTTAGAGCCATAATTATTTTAATACACAGATGATTTTCAAAATATTTAACAACTGGTATAGGATGGACACCACCCACTCAGAACGGATGCCTGCTGTAAACAGCCACAGTCTGTTCTGCCGCTGAACTTCACGCTGCTTTCAGAAGTTCAGCACCGTCCCTTTGCGTCGTGGGTGTCGGTCCTGGTTTTTCTGGTCTTCTCCTTGCAAGGCTGGTTTAGGAGCAGCTTCACCTTCCTTTCCTGTGGCATGGACAGGAGCAAGAATTCTCTCAACTACGTGGGCATTAAAATCTTTGTGAGCCGAAGCTTCACATTTTGTCATTTTAGGGTAGATGTAATAATTGTACCCATTTACCTACCTAATCTGGAAGAATCGAAAGGCAGCCTGTCAATGGGAAAAGCTTTCCTGCCAGCTTTCTCTGCTCCTCTACCAGGCGCTCCTTGAGCTCGCAGCCTTTCTTAGGTTTGTTTCCTGAGAATGCCCCTGGGCTCTCCCTCAGTCCCGCCCCTCCCATCTTCTCCTGCCACCTCAGTGTAGGGCGGCTGGTGACTGCGTCACCCGTACCCCTAGCCTCAGCGTGGCTGTAAGGAATGTAAGAGGCAAAAGCCCTTTACGCAACAAGACTAGGTGACAATATCACTCAGAAAAATCTCTCTCCTGGTGCACTGACGTCTGGCATCTGCTAGGCTTCTCAGGGCGAGGAGCCTGCCTGGTGAACTCCATGCAGAGCAGCTGCAGGGCTGCGTGTGCACTTGTGAGTCCTTCCGAGTCCATCCTTCGAGGCTGCTGCACCTCAGGAACTCAGGAACGTTAGTTAGCTGCTCCAGAAGGGCATGCCGATATCTTTAGGCCATTAGATTTTTCTCCGACAATGGCCAGGCTCATTCCTGTTACATCTCAGTGGTGGGAATCAGTCCCTAGTCTTTCTCTCATGCCCCAGCTCCCACCCAACACTCCATCTCAGGCCTGGCTGTTTCCTTGCTCAGGCCTGTGGCGGGTGAGCGTGGTGGCGGGGCCAGGCTAGGCCGTGTTTGGGGTAGGAGGCAGTGAGTGGGGGTGGAGCTGCAGCTGTGTGTGTGTGTGTGCGCGCACATGCATGTATGTGTGTGCATATGTGTGTGTGTTTGTCGACTGAGCTTTCATCGCTGCTATTAAACAGCCTGTGCACCTGAGCTGCGGGGACATCAAACCAATATCATCACCCCCCGCCCATCCAGGAGTTCCCCTCTCAGATTTCTCCAACAGAATAGCTCGAGGACAAGTGCAGGCTGATGAGTCTATCAAAAAAGGCGATTAAGCCAACAATAAGGAGAAACTGACTGAGGGGTAGAAAGCAAGGCAGGTAGTGAGGTGCTTGCAGTGCCCAGGTTTGGTTGGGCCAGAGAAGCAGTCCGCCTCTTTTAAGGCCCGGGCATGTTTCGAGAGCAGCTGAGTGCTGGTGGGCCAGTGCCCTGAGGAGCTGGTCGTGCGGAGGCCAGGGATCTAAGAAAGTGATGATGAGTGCGATCTTGGTTCAAAGGCCAAAGGATGGGCATTGCTAAGAGCGTGGGTTGCTTCCTAGCCTTCGACTTTTAGGGAGGGTCTAGAGAGGTGAAGGCCAGCAGAAATATGCTGTGAAATTGCCAGATATGTTTGATTGTATAAAATACAGGCTAGCTCTTTGTGGCTATCTATGATTTCAGACTTCTGATTATGGAATAATCAGGAGATCTGGTCTTTACCATGTACAGCTCCTTTCCCTGTCTCCATGTCCATATAAATTTGCCTTTAGGATGGAGGGGTAGTTAGTGAACCAAAAGACAATGTGAACGTTTGCTATTTCTCTTCATCTGGGATGTCACTGGCTTTTACGTTAGTCACAAATGTTTGATAAAAATATGGCATATGCTTCATCTCAGGCTTGGTTGATATCTCAGGCTCTGACCACTGTGACTTTCAAGAGGCCTCTGATCTAGGAAGCTGTGGTTTCTGGTCATTCAGAACAGACAGTTCCCGGTTCTGCTTTATTTGCTACCTGCTCAACAACCCCGACTGTCCTCTCCGGGGTCAGCGGTTCTCCCTGCATCTTCTCCATCAGTTTCAGTGTCCATGTTCCAAGTCCCCACCTTTCCCTGGAGCATAGGAGGATTGGCCCAAGTCCTCTGGCTTTCCTTTTAACTAGCATAAGAACCACTACCCAGTGTGTTCTCTCTGCTACTTCATCAACTTGTCTAAATTTCTTCCTTTGCAAAAGAGTTAGCACCTTCTCCTAGGGTAACTGAACAAAAAGTGGAGGTCCAGCTGCCTGCCACCATAAAGACCAAACTAATGGGGCAGATGCTGGTGCAAAAGGAAAGAGGTTTTATTCTGGTGCTGCGTGGTCCGGGAGAATGGTGGACTCCCGTCTCAAAGCCCATCTCCTCTTTCCGCTATGGAAAAAGACCAGCCGTCCTCAGCAAGACCAAGACAAAAGCCAGTGCCCAGAGTTCCTGCTCCACTTAAAGCACAGTCCCTTGGAGCCCACAGGTAGGTGGCTGCTAAGTGGTCTTAGTCTCATCCAGGTAGTTTAGCTTGTTCCTGGCTGCTTTTTATTTCAGGCTCCCCCTTAGACCTTGCGTGTAGAGCCCACACGGCCCTCTGCCAGGGCACATGGTTGCATGCTCCAGGTGAGAGAGTTGTGCAAGTGCATGCACTAGTGCATCACCAGGCAGGCAAGACAGAGAGAGGCTCCCTCCTGGAGGGCATGGGCCTTAACAGCCACATGGCCCATGGAGAGAACAGGCCAGTGCACAGTGGGAGTCCAGGCCACAAGCCCAGGAGTCTCTTTGTCCCTGGGATTATATTGGCTTGGGTATGGTATGGACCAGGTACTTTCTCAAAATGACCAATCAACTTCCAACACTCTCATGCACTTCGGATGGGTCCATCTCCCAACTAATCCCTTCCTTCCCCAGGCTAGACTGGCAGGACTCTTTGGTCCAGCACCGCCCCTGTGCCATTTTGACTTCTAGGGCACACGTGCCTGCTTTCCCCTGGTCCCACCCCCAATCTGCTATAGGGCAAGGGAAGGATTTTTCTCTATTCAGTTATCTTGCTAGTTTTTTTTGCATTTTGGCACTATCAATTGATAATTCTAGCTTTCCACATGCTCAGTGCAAGAACCGCCCCCTACCACCACCTTGGCCAATGGGGGAGAGAGATTCTCCAGAGCTCTGGACCGACTGTCTACTGGTAACACTGGGATTTTAAACAGTGTTTGCTAGTTTGTTACTGCAATTTCCTGGGACTTATCACGTTTCCAAATCACACCCTGGCAAAACAGACAGGAGCCCTATATTGAATGTTCTCAGCCTTCTCGACTTTCTTTTGGCTGTAGCTGTCTGGCCTCCCCTAAGGGGGAAGGCCTTCCTGTAGGCCCTAGCTGGCCACAGAAGACACCATCCAAGACCCACCCCTTTTACTAACTCAGCCTTTCAAGCAGTCTTTCCTCTTCTTCCTGCCTCTTTTCTCCAGCCTTTTTTCTTCAGCCTTTTAAATTCTTGGATAGAAGTTCTTGATCAGAGGTTCTAAAAAACACCACCAGTTTTGCGGACAGTGAGAGAAGTGAGGAGGTTGAATAGTTCTGGGGCTTCTCGCAAAGGGGACATTATTGTTGTTTTTCTTATTTTGGGATGAGGGTCTATGGATTCTCAAGCCCTCAGGCTCGTCCATGTTTCAGTATAAACAGAAAAAGACATTCTAAGACCAAATACAAGTGATTTTTTTCTACCAAATCTATTTTTTATGATTCTTGGCACCCTGGTCTCTTACATTGATTATAGAGAATGGGCAGTTGACTCTGTTAACATTTCTTTACCAGAAAGGAGGCTAATATTTGTAACCAAAAGAGGGATGGAGGAGCTGGGTCCGTCACCCTTCGAGTGTGGACGGAGGGAAGGCGTGCTGTGCTGTGTGGGTCGTTTCCACAGGAAACCCCGGGCAGTGGAGCGGTTCGTCCACAGGCGCAGTCCTGTTAGGCTGTGCGGCTGGGGAATGGAGTGGTTCCTAATCCTTCTGAAGAGGAGAGGAATGACATTTTTCTTCAGCTGAGCCCACTTTCAGCACTGACGAACACAGAACCTTTTCTTCTGGCTGATGGCATTAGTACTGACGGAGAGAGAGAGAACCCGCCCACAGCACTTTCTGCGCCCGCCGACGTCAGCCGAGCTGGGCCTCTCTGCGCAGGTTTGCAGTGGGCCCGCCGTGCAGGCTGTCACACATGCGGGCGTGTCGGAAGCAGGAGCGCCGAACTGAATGTGCAATCACTACTTTTGCAAAAGAGGCCAAAATCCTCCTCCCTGCTCCTTTCTCCCACATTCACTCCTCCGAGATGATAAGCCTCCCTCTTGTTTACCTGCATTTATCTGTCTGATCGGTTGGATTGGCTGCCTTCCCACACTCAGCAGGTGGCGAGGGCAGAGCAGCCTTCCGCGGGAGGGGACAACTTGAGGTGCTGGTGCATTGCCCTTGTTTTCTAAGTTCTTCTTTCTAGTAGGTTTCATGTAGAGATAGAGATATTTTTGTTTTAGAGATTCCAAAGTATATATTTTTAGTGTAAGAAATGGACCCTCCCCACACTCCATGGTGTAAATAGACCCAAGAACAGTGTCGTCGTGAAAACCCACAGCAATCTGCAGTAGGAATAGGACCCCTCGCCCTAACTGCCTAGCCTCAGGCCTGTCTGTGGACGGGGGGGGGGGGGGGTGGGCAGCTGTGGCCCCTCTGTCTGCCCAGACCTTCCTGTGCTCAATGGGTGAGAAATAAAGTCTGTGTAAACTGCTCGCACCTGTGGTGTTTTTTGAGCTCGAACCGAGGGGCTGAGACAATGGTGACCAACTTCAGAACTTGTGAAGGAGAGGAAGCAGTGGGTGAGAGGGAAGTGTGGTGGTGTCTGCTCGGTGTGCCTTGAGAGCGGCGTGCACAACTCCTTGGGGTCGACACTTGGGTCCTTGGGGCGGAGCCGTAGAAGGAGGCTATAGGGGCCCTGACCTTGTGGACCCCATAGACTTATGGGAGGACAGAACAGCATGAAAAGAGAGCTCCTTTTGGAGATGCAACCAGACTAATGACAGTAATTGCTAATATTTAAGGACTCTTCGCTCATTAGAAATTCAGATTTTTAAAATTTGCTGTCACTCCATGCCCTGATTGGTGTGGCTCAGTGGGTTGGGCATCATCCTGCAAACCGAAAGGTCACCAGTTCAACTCCCGGTCAGGGGACATGCCGGTTGGGGGTGTGCGAGAGGCAACTTGATCCATGTTTCTCTTGAACATCGATGTTTCTCTCCTTCCCTTCCCCTCTCTCTAAAAATAAATAAAATCTTTAAAAAATATATTGATAACTCTGGGGTTTGGGGGCCCCCTCCTCATATTTATTTATTGATTTTAGAGAGAGGGGAAGGGAGGGAAAGACAGGGAGAAACATTGATGTGTGAGACATTGATTGGTTGCCTCTTGTATGTGCCCCATACGGGGATCAAACCTGCAACCGGGTATGTGCCCTGACTGTGAATTGAACCTGTGACCTTTATGGTTCATAGAGCGATACTCCAGCCAAGCCACGTGGCGAGGACTTCTCTCCCTTTTAAGGAGGAAAATCTTTCCAAGAGGTTTGCTCCTTCCCACATCATTGGTCAGAACTGGCCACATGCCCATCTCTTAGACGTGAGGCGGGGAGTAGGGGGTGGGTCCTTGTGGGACCTGGAGTGATCAGGCTCCATCCTCTGGGGGTGGGCTCGTCTTCCACGACCACATTGCTACTCCAATACTTGTACAAAATTAGGATTCTGTCAGCAAGGGATGAGGCAGGAGCTGTAAGTAATTAAATGTCCAAATGTGTTCGACACAGAACCCAGGAGAAACTGAACCTCAGGAAGCCGGGGAACTCCGCTGAGGTCGGTGGTTCTCCCCTTCTCTACGTGATCTTCACTTCAGGAGATCTTTAACCTGCTAGTGTCTGGCTCCCACTCTACACCAACTAAATAGAGTCTCTGGGGAAAACGCAGGCCCTGGTGTTTGTTAAACTCTCTCCAGGTGATTGTCACACGCAGGCAGGGTGGCCCGGCACCCACTATGGTGCTTCACCTTTGCCTGAAGCGGCTCTTCTGTGCTGCTTCACTTACAACCAGCTTATTCTCCCCTCTGCGGCATAACGTTCCTTCACGTTGTAAATGGCTCCTGTTAGGAGGCGCTGTGGTGTGATGGAGAAGGGCTCTCAGCAAGCGGCAGGCGACGCAGAACAGGTAAGCAAGGAGCAAGCCTGCCTGAGTTCAAGTTCCCAGCTCTGCTTTCACACTGTGCGACCTTGGGCAACCTGCTTCCTCTGTGCCTTGGTTTGTTCACTGCACAAAGGGAGTGACAATGCCACCGACCTCTAGTGGGATGGGGGAGACAATGGGTTAAGCCTGATAAGGCCGGCTCTGCTCTGAGTGCCCTCAGGGTCCCCTCTAGTAGCAGGTCCTCCCTTCCTCGATTTGCAGCTGTGTGGCAGAGTCAAGGGGAAAGGAGTCACAGTCACAGTAACGGCTGTCCTTGTGGCCTACGGTACTAACTTGGGAACAGAGAGGCCTTGCTTGGGCTGCCTGGCCTGGGCCATGTTCTGACCAACATTCTAGCCGAGCCTTCTGTTGGGGTTATGGGCTATGAGGTGCTTGCCCAGGGCAAAATCCTCTGTCCTTGTTCAGCTGCTGATCTTTGAGTGTGCTCCCCCTAGGTCCAGAGGGCACGGGTGGGTGACTAGATTTCCAAGCCCCAACAGGGTAATCGCACCTCTCTACTATTACCATAGTGCCCAAGGCCCTGCCCCTTCTCAGAAATTACACCATGGATTATCATCACCTGGTTTCCCTAACAGACACCATCAATAAAGAGAAAATGCCTTGACTCACCAGGCAAAACAGTATGACAGGTTTCCCAGTAACTGAGCTGTGTGACTCTAGGACCAAATTCGGTCATCAGGGCCTCCACGTCCTTTTTTAACAGTTGTGTCCTCACTAGCACTACCTTCCAAGGCCCTTCTTGAGCATCTCACAGCCCGCCACTCAGGGCGGATGCACCTTGTCAGAGAGTCCCTGCGGACTGGCAGCACCTGTGGGATGTGTGTGTGTGTGTGTGTGTGTGTGTGATGTGCCTGAGAAGCACGTCACATGTACGTTGTCTAGTCCTCGCTACGCGTGGATGGGCGCTGTTGCTCCCAGAGACGAGGGGAACTGGCACGGAGGGAAGACGAGTTACTGAAACTCGCACAGTGGTGGCAGCAGAGCCCAGGATGGGCCTGGGATTGTGTTTGGACCCACGCTCTGCCGGCTCCTGCATCCCTGACCATGGATCCTGCGTCCAAAACACCCTGCTGTGTGCAGAAAAGCAAAAGGACACCCTGGAAAACAAAAGCACTGGAGAAAGATGAAATGGGAGACAAAGCAGTTAGAGCACTTGAAAACAGCAGGATACGCTGAGAACATGAGTAAGAATTCAGTGTTCAGAAAGAATGCCTAGGAAATGGCAGGTATGCGACCATTTTTCTTCTCTTTTTTAATGTGAATGGTCCAGGGAGGTAATGACTGCTCCCGAGCCATCCTGTAAAAGTTTTCTCGGGAAGAACTCGAGGACTCACTGTTAACATGCGAAGAGCTCAAGCCCTGATCAAATAGTCGGGAACCTGAGTGAGTACTTGCCGGTGGCCAGAAGGTTCCCTCACAATCCACTCCTCTCCATGCCTTTGGCTCAGGGGAGCAGTGGTTTCCCTGCCCCTGATGGCACTGTCTGAGTGGTCTGCGGAGGCTGCTGGAAACACGGAGAAGCCCAAGGCATGCCCTAGGGGGGGCACTTGAATAAAACGGGGAAGAGACTTAGGGAGTCCTGGCAGCTGTGTCTCTTGCATCATTGTCCTCCAAATTCATGGTTTGAGCACCCACCTGCGAAAGGGTCTGGGGCAGGTCTCCAAGGACTTACCATCAGACTCATCCAAAACAGACAGCCTTTGCAAAGCACAGAGGTGAGGACTGGGTCCTGCAGGATGTGTGGGGAGCTCCTTTCAGAGCCTCACTCAGGTAGTCAGACCTCTCCAAGGCCAACGTGGGATTGGAGGAGGGGGAGCAGAGGGTGTGGACTGGGTCCCAGAGTCGGGAGTGCTGATGGGAGAAGTTCTGATGCTGGTGAATGTCACTGTTTGCTTGCAGCTGGGGATTTTGCGTAAGGAAGCAATTGTACACAATTTGGAAGCAGAGGAAAGAAGACCTTAAAATGCCAAGATAAGCAGTAAGGGCTCTGCAAGCCACTATCAATAAGGAGATGTGTGCTAGTCAGTGTTTTGGGGAAATTCATCTTGTGACAGAAGACTTGGACAAGGGGGAAACCGAAGTGGGTGGAGTATGCACGAGGCGGTGAGAGCTCTGTGCATGGCCAGGGCAGGGGTGACAGAGAGGAAGGGCAGAGGAGGGGGACAAAAAAAGTGACTGGGCAAGGGGGAAGTGCACGTGGGGTGAACATCACTCTAATGCCAGGCGCCTGAGAGGAGAGCTGCCATGCAAACAAAGTGTGGACCAGTTTTCAGGTACGTCCAGAGGACGTCCTAGGACCAGCGTGTCTTCTCAGGAGGCAGACTGGGCTTGTCTCAGGAACTCGGAGCCAAAACCGTCCAAGAATGGAGCTGGCTGCCACCGAAGGCAGAGAACGCCCAGGGCTGGAAATGGCCGCTGGGGCGCAGGCCGGCCGTCTGCCGGGAAAGCTGCAGGGGTGGGCGGATGGATCCCAGGGCCGGTGACTCGGTGACAGGCGTAGGGAGGAGGACGTGCAGACAGACAGCATCAGCTGCGACGGTGATGAGAGGTGGGAGGGTGGTGATGAGGAGTGGGCGGGGAGCAGATGTCTGAGTGGAGAGGAGGAGGGTGCACACGGTGCGGGGAGCAGTGAGTGGGACGAGGGTGTCTGATTCCAAGGCCCAGAGCGGGTGAAGGCCCTAGCACTGAGCCCCCACTGCTTGGGGCGTGGTCTTCAGGTTACGTGGGTGCCAGGTTACGTGCTAGGTTACGTTGATCTAGGTTAAAAAAAACAGAGTTCCATAAAGGGCACGAGAGTAATTTTCCTGACTGTCTCCTGTCCACCACCTGCTATTATAGGATGCCCAGGCTCCGTTGAAAGTCCCTAGAGCCGACTCATGTCTGCTTATGATGACTTTCCATCTCAGGCCCCAGCTCCCTGTGCCCTGCCCACTGCTGAGCAAGACCCTGCCCTCGCTTCCCCCATCGCTCACTAGAGACACGCTGTCCACTCTGTCCTGGGCCACACCCGGGGCACTGCTGGTGCTGGCTCACTGGGGCTCTCCAGGAAGCAATGCCGAGCAGCTCGCTTGATTCAGGGGTGAGGAGCCTCTTCTCCCAGCACTGACGAACCCTCTGCCGACAGGTTCCCAAAGCTAAGTTGCCTTGTTTCCTTCCACAGGCCAAAGCAAGGGAGTTCCTTATGAGCTGGCAATTGCCTGGAAGGCACAGGTCTCACAAAGAAGGGGACTGAACAGGTTGGCTCCTGCTACAAGTTCCCCACCTGGTCCAGTCAGCTGTGTCCAACACATCGACAACACATCACGGTGCGTGACTCTGGCCACGCTGGCTCAGCTCCTCACGTTTTCGAGGGCCACACGAGCACTCAGGGCTGAGTGATGTGGTTTGGCCACACCTATACCGACTTCCTTAGCAATTCAACAAAGGAATGATGATGGTTCACTTAACTCTGCCAGTCACTGTCCCTAGTGCAGAGGACACAGCAGTGAACAAACTCCTGGAGCCTCCAGCCTGGAAGGGGGTGATATAAATGAGCACATCGCGTTAAGGAGGAGGCTGGCCTTGCCCACTGGATGGAAGACCTTTGTGAGGGGCCCCCCAGCCTCCTGGTCATCACACAGCCCCGGGCAGGAGGAAGCGAGGAGACATGGTTCTGGTCCTGAGCGACCTTTACTAGCTTTAGTTTGCTTCTCTGGGCTCCAGTTTCTTCAACAGTATAAACAATGGGGTCATGTTTACTTTCTTAGCTCACTTTTGAGTGCAGTGTCCCCTAATGAGGGCAGAAATTGCTTAGCAGGATCTGTCTGGGCTGTAGGTGTGGCGAGCCGGGAGCCACAGAGGTGGAACAGGCCTGGAGGACTGGACACGCAGGCGTCCAGGGACACAGGTGGAGAGGACCAGAGGCTGCTAGAAGGGTCCAAGCAGGCTGGGTGCTGGAACCCAGTGGGCAAAAGCCCATGGCAGTGGCAGGAAGAGAGAAGTCCCTAGTAGAATCTAGGCCCTCAGGGACCCTGTTAGAACAGCCCAGTGCCCTCGTCCACGTGGTCTCCAGACATACTGACATTGGATGCAAGTCCAAGCGCGGGGTTGGTGGCCTTCGATCCTGCCTGGAAAAGGGAACACGGATCCATTCACATCATCGCCGGGTCACAGACTCAGCGGCGTGTGGCCTTTAATGAGCTATTGGAAAAATCCAACCACAGGGAACCCGCGTTCTGTCACTAGAGAGAGAGTCATGCCCCTGAACAGCACTGTGACCTTGCAGATGAGATCCCTGGAGCCTGAGTCCCTCCCACTGGCAACGTCCCAACCAGGAAGGGCGGAGCTAACATCTACATAGGAAGGATAGGCCTGTCTGGGCCTCCAGGGCAGCCTTCCACTGTCTACGTGACCAATGGCTCCCTCCTGGTTCTGTCTCCAACTTTATGGGGAGGTGATGAAAGCGAATCACCTCCCTGCATCCAGGACGCATCCTGCCCAGGTACTACTCCTCCCACACAGCCCCTCCCACACCTGCAGCCCCCATTCTTCCTGCTGGTTCCTTCCGGTCCGCCTTCCCCCTGCACAGGACAAACATGCCAAGAGTGTCACATCTCAGAAAACACTACGGAACCTCATTCTCTTCAACCCCAGCTCCAGGGCACCCCTGGTTCCCGCCCACGTTAACCCCCCACAGAGCATGCTCAGCAAGGCCCTCACCCCGCTCCAGCTCCTCTCCCCTCCTGCTCTCAGTCTCCCCTGGAAATTGGAACTGGATGAGGTATACGGTTGGCGTTGGGCTGTACATAGCTTCAAATAAGATATACCTTCTGTGGAACAGTGTATTGTAGGTATAAGTATTCCTATTTTATAGATGAAGAAACAGGCTCAGAGATGCCAAGTAATTTTTCCAAGATCACACAGCTATTAGGTGGCATATATCACTCCAAAGTCCTTTTCTCATTCAACTACATTAATTTACCTCCCAGAGCCTTCAGAGGAGGCTTTCTTAAACCTTTTAAACGGATGCTCACTATCCAAATATAAAATTATTTCTTAATACTAAATATGCTTTTTCCTACTGTATACCCTACTCCCTTCCCACCCGCCAGAGAGCCCGCTGTGTACACTGATAGGAAGAGGTTCTTACCACCCCAACCCAGCTCCCCAGAGCCTTAGAGCAGTGTGATTCCACATGCAGAGAGGCCAGAAGTCCCCTGTCCTCAGCCAGAAGAGTGTGCACAGAAAGAAAGGTATCTATCCGCCAGAGCCTCAGAACAAGAAGCGAAAGTACCTTCACGCTGGGATGGAGCAGAGCACGAGAGAGCAGATCTCTGGGCGTCCGGGGCGGGACAGGAGCCTGGCCTGCCTCTCCGCTGCCCGGACTGTCCGGGTCAGAAAGCACTGAAGTTCCCCAGGAAGCAGCTCCTCTTTCACTCAGTTTGTCCCGAACTGAAGGGGAGTGAGAGGGCCTGGCTTCTTTCTTCCCAGCAGCCTTTGTGCATATGGCATCTTACGTGGTCCTTGCAACTGCCTGAGGACAGTCTTCTTCCTCGTCCTTCCCCCCTCTTTCTTCTTAAAGAGTTTGTTTATCTCTTTTTAGAGAAGGGAAAAGAGAGGAAAACACCCATATGAGAGAGAAACATCGATCAGTTGCCTCTAGTATGCACCCTGGCTGGGGACCAAACCTGTAACCTAGGTGTATGTGCTTACCGGAGTTGAACCACCGAATTTTTACTTTGAGTGACAATGCCCAGCCCACTGAGCCACACTGGTCAGGGCTAAGGGAGTTATTCTTATATCCTTTTTACAGATAGCATTCAGGGCCCATTAGTGCTGCCCCTCACCACCTCCTGTCTAGGTCCGTACATTATCACACCATTCCGAAGTGGACATTTACCTGCAGTCTGTTTCCTGGGTCTACTGCGCTCACCTCTGCATTCCCAGTAACACCCACACCTAGCAGGCAATAAACACTGGTTAACTCTTTGTTAAGTTAACACATGGCCCATGTATGTTAATTCTGAGGCAGAATTAGCACATGTGCCACTATAGAAATAAGCAATGATATTTAAGGAGAAGTCAGATGAACACCAAATACATTAATTGCAGAACAGGCTCAGTTGGGTCCCTGTTGAGGGTCTGCTTATTTGTGCAGAAAAGTGGCAGCTCCTCAGCCTGGGTTGCTCAAACACTGGACATTCCAAAGAGAGGCCTGTCTTCAGGACCACCGCTGGACCGGGCTCCTGGGAGACAGCCTCTGAGACCGTGGAAGATCCTACTTGATAAGCGTTTCTTTCTATGCCGAGGCCTCGGGCCACGTTGTATCAGTTTGACCAGGCAGTGTATGCCAACATTGTGACTCATGATAAGTGCCAGGTTTTGTCGCCTGAGGCCCTGGACCAGGCCGTCTCAGTCTGACCTCCAGTGGGGCAGAACGCTAGAGACTGCGTAGAGATCAGTCACACGGGCATGGAGTGTGACTCGCCCGTGTGACTGGCCCCCAGTAAACACTGCAGCCCACAGGGCTTGGATGAGCTTCTCTGGCCGGCGTGCTCGGCCTGTGGCCTCACAGCCAGTGTCTGGGGGAGGTGAGCGCAGCTGCCCTGGGAGGAGACACCTGGGAGGAGACACCTGGGAGGAGACACCTGGGAAGTTGAGCCTGGTTTCTCCTGGACTTCACTCCTGGTGCTTTTTCCCCTTGGCCGACTTTAATCGCCATCCTTCTGTGGTAATAAACTGTAACTGTGGGTATAAGAGCTTTTCTGAGTCCTGTGCATCCTTCCAGTGAGTCGCCGCACCCGAGGGTGGCCTTGGGGACTACCAGCACAATGTCTGTGCTAATGAAGCTTAGAAGCAGAATAATCTTTGTCTTCAGCTGCACTGATATCTTTCCATGGAAATACTCCGTTCATTTATGTAACAAGCATTTCTCGAACGCCCACAGCGTGTGGACACTGCATCCAGGCGCCGGAGCACACCTGTCATTGATACAAGGTCCCCATCCTCCTGGGGCTTGGGTTCTAGTGGAGGGAGGGGGAGGCTGTAGGCAATCAACAGGATAAATACAGTGATCGACGCTATGGTAAAAAGAGAAAGAGGAGCAAGTGCGGGAACCCAGGGTGCTAGGGTGGGGCTGGAGCTCGTTCAGGAGGTGGCCTGTGGCTTGACAGAGGTGAGGGAGTTACCCTGAGGGTCCCTGCTTGGAAAGTTCTCTGGAGGACCAGCCCTGTCCCTGGAGCGTGGGGCGGTGGTTCTTACTCTTTAGTGAGCATCATAATCATGTAGGGAGCTTACGAAAAACAGAACCGCTACTTTGAACACACCTGCCAATTAGTTCACCCTGGTGGTCCAAGCTGCATGTAGAGACAGTCCATGTCAGGCAGCCTGCAAGGTGGGTAGGACAGCCCTTGCCTCAAAGAGCGTGCTCTTCAGTGAAGCAGAGGGGTAGCTGGGTAAAATGTAATGCCTTTTGGAGCATTGCTCCGCTGTTTATATCTATGGGGCTTTCTGGACTGAGAGTTGCCGAGAGAAGAGAAGTCTGAAGGGACGGATTTTGAGGCACTGGGGCAGGAGGCATCAGGGGACGGAAATGAGAACTCGCACAACAAATACCCGGCCCTCGGGAGGAGGGAGGAGGCGTTGAGACACTGTGAGCGGCTCTGCGGGCAGGCGAGAGCGCTCCGAATCCTGCCAGGCTTCCCCAGACCTCTTCTCTCACCTGTGTGATGCTGGTCATCATGTGGTTCTGACAATTTACTGTCCACACTTTGCTGATATGAAGACTCCAGGTCTTCGTTAATTTTCTTGTCTTCCTCTGCCCAGAGTGAGATATTGCTCTGTGACCCCCTACACCAAGGCCTCCGGTACGTTTTCTCTCCTGCACCCATTAAGTTTCAAGAACTTTTGTTTTCTTTCTTCATTACCAGAGTCTGGCAGTGGCTAGATCCCAGGTCGTCACCTGGGGAGGCTGAACGCTCCACCCACGAGGATGGGACGTCCTGGCAGCACTTGGCCCAGCAGCGCAGTGCCTGAAAGGACCAAGTCTTTGGTTGTGGAGAGACTGGACAAATGGAAGGGCCCTGGGAAAGTCTGGCAAACACTGTAGGTGCTTTCCCTGACCCCCTTAGATCCTGGCCACCAGCCCTGCATCCGTCCCGCAGCTTCTGTGTGTTCAACTCCTTAAGGCTCCTGTCAGCAACTGCCTTCCAAGGATAAAACACGGGCTACCAGAGCTGCTTCGCCCACATGCACCAAGAACTGGAAGTGCCTGAGAGTTTGCATCCCTCTGGAGCAGAGGGAGCCAGACCCATGGGTGCAGGAGCATGGAGAGCAGTCAGTCCCTTTGCCCCCAGCTGGGACAGACTCTGAGCTGCGCATTATACTCCAGAGCCCCTGCAGGATCCGGCTGAGGCTGAGGCTGCATGTGAAACCAAACGCTGACTTCCCTATTCTGCTGTCCCCCTACACTTACAGGAATGGGAATGTTTCCTCGGGAAACCACTCGCAAATGAACTTTTGTGTCACCTGCTCTAAGACATGCAGCTCAAGCACTAAAGCAACAGGCGTCCTGGTTCACAGTACTTTAGACAGAAGGGACAAAGTGAGGGGTGGGAAGAAAAGTTGAACCTCTCCCCTTCCTCAGCCTGGGCCCCCCAAACCTGCCGGGCCCACGTTCTCCAGGCAGGGAGTTGCTGGTGCCCAAGGAGAGAATGCACAAGGCTTCGGAATGCCCTGAACCACGGAAATGGATGGAAAATGCAAACTCAACATTGCTTCCAGGCAAAGTCAACGGTGTAAATATGGAGCCAAACCTTGGAGCAAATAACTCAAATTCACTCTGAGAGGACTCACCCTTCTCAGTGAGCCTAGAAAGCTGCCCAGACAGTTCAGGGTAGGCGGAGACCAACGTAAAACTTGGTGGAAGCCCCGACTTTCCGTCCCATCTTTGCTCCGCCTGCCCTCTGCTGGAGACTCGTGAGCATTGGCTGGTCAGGAGGGACGAATCTCAAGGCAGGCTTCCAAAATCCCACTCAAATCCTACCCATCCTTCAGGCTCCAATTTAAATGTCACTTCCTCCAGGAAGCCTCCCTTTGTGGTTCTTGCAGCGAGAAGCAAGTTCTTTAATGTGAGCACTCACAGCCCTTCACTTACATTTCCTTAATGGGGCTGTCTGTCTAATGTCACGGTTATGTAGTTAGTACCCCTGTTATCTCCTCAACTAATTGGTGAGCTTCCAGGGGAAAAGCTTTTGTTTTTTGCTTGAAGTTTATTCCCAAAGGATTTTACACCTGCTCAGAAATATCTCCTACAACTAAGCACTAAATTTACATCGTTAAAGAGAGTCCTTTGAATTCAAATGTATCTCCAGACAGACTCAATTAAAATGTAGCTAGGAAACGCTGTGAACACGTTGCCTGGGCTGTGAGTCGTTGGCCACCTGGAGCATTAGCACAGTAGCTGAGTCTGGAGCTCAGGGAGACCTGGTGTCATGGGGAATTTCTTACGTGGCAAAGAACGATGAGAAACGGAAGAAAGGTGAAGGATGAAGGAAGAGAAGAGTTCAGCATGAGGCACTTTGAAGACAGTTGGCTGAATACGGTTGGGGAGAGGTCCGGGCACTGGAGGGAGGTTATGTGGGGACTCGGGACCCCCTGACCCTGAGGCTCCAAAAGGGAAGTTGGGTACACACATCAAGGGGTCGTTTTACCTTGTACAGAACCGAAAAGGAATTGTTGGCTCCAAACACAAAAAGAAAAAAAAAGTAATAAATAATTAAATGTCAGCAAAAACAGAACATTATGTCAGCTTCATTAACCACAAAATTTAGCATTTATACATATTCATTCCATTTGAAAAGAATTTGTGGGTTAGGTTTTCTCACTTCATAAGAATCCCTGAGTAGAGACAGTGACTTCTGAGAAATTGTAGCCAATTGCAAATTAAATATTACTCATAACCAAGTAACTTCCAAAGCAAAATTATAAAAAAATCCTTTCAAGTTTTCAGGGCAAACATATATTTGTTGTGGGACGTGAGTGCATTTTAATGTACATGTTTGATATAATAACAGTAGGAGTCCCTGGGGCTTCTGGGGTTTTTCCAGGGGCCGGGAGCATCAGGGTCGATTTCGCCGCCCCCTTCCGTGGCAGCCCCGAGGACATCACAGTCTTCACCTGTACATAAGCTGCTTCCTCCTCCAAAACACGACTTAAATTTGCCTTTTTGTCCCCCCGCCTGGGCCACTGTCTCATGACTGACTGATGGATTGAATGCTTGAACTGGGTAACTGAAGTTTTCCTGTTCCCAAGGGACCTGCCAGGGTACCCACTGTTACTCATTTCTTGTCTATTTTCTGAGTACCTTACGCATTGACGAGCAAAAACGGATGCATATTCTCCATCTGCCCCTTTTACATAGCCATTAATACACTGTGCACCTCGTCCTTTCTACCTAACAATCAAATCCCTTTTTTAAAACCCTTAATTAGAAACTACTAGTAACCCACCCCACTCAGAATTGTCGGAAGGAGGAGTGAGTCACGTGCAGCCCATCAGGAGGAAGAAGCAGGTTTTATCTAGTCGGAAAACTGGAGCTCCCGAATGTGGTTAAAGTGAGCTCTCCAGTTGTTTTATGCAGAAACGACTCAAACATCAGCGGAGGTCGCCCGAGTCGGGCACGTGGAGTGCGCGAGCCCCGCGTGAGGAAGCCTGCCGGCGCGAGTGGCGTTCTTCACGGCATGAAAGCTGGTGAAGCAGAGGGCCGAAGCACCGTCTTTCTTCTCCCCCTGCTTGTGTCCCTCCTCTCGCTTTCTTTCCTCTCTTAGGAAGATTGCCGAGCGGTCTGGAGGAACAGCCACGTGGAAGCAAAGAGAAGCCAGCTGGCTAGTCCGCAGAAGCCGAGCACCTGCCGAAGGCTCTGCGGGCTGCGGAGAGCCCCCCAGGGGCGCTGGGGACCACGGGTGCCAGGCGGAGGCCCCGCTCGAAGGAGGAAAGGAAGAAAAGCCACGGTTTAGTTAAATCATAGTATCTCCTCTTGCCTCTAGAAACAGAATTTTAAAAACTGGTGTGTACTTGGCGGCCGCTGTGGCCCAGGCAGGAGGACACGGCGGTGAGCGGAATAGGTCAAGTCCGTGTTTCTCGGGACTGACTTTCTAGTCGGGGAGGAAGACAACACACAAGTACAAGGACACGGCAAAGGTGTGTGACGTGTCAGGTTGTGTCCGTGCTACAAAGACACAGAGCAGGGAAAGGGGATGGAAAATGACAGGACTGGGGGGACGTGACTTTGACAGGGTAGCCGGGGAATGCCTTCCCGGGTGGGACGGGCTCTGGGCACAGGCCGGAATACATCCAGACAATGAAGTGTCCCAGCACCTGCGCGGTTTGTGTTCCAGGTGGGCGGACAGCACCTGGCGAGGGCTGGGGCCTGGCGGGCGCGGAGCTTGGGGAACTGGTCGCACAGGAGTGCTGAGGGGTGAGGACAGCACGGGAAAGGTGAAATGGGATAGGATAGAGAGGAAAGCATCTGAATGCACTGCGCAGGCTACACGCACAGTTGTTTCGGGAAAGTTTGGTTTCCAACGTGTACATGTGCACGACATCAACGGTGTTTCTTGTGGGAGGCGTCCCGGTCGGCAACGTGTGGAGGCCAGAGATGTGGAGGTACTTAACCTGGACCTGGGTCACCTTTAGACACACACACACACACACACACACACTCACCCAAACCTAGGAACATATATAAATGCATATATACCCTCCTGAGTCCTCGCCCTTAGGCGGAGCAGGAATGAACTCCCTGGGCCCCTCTCCTCCTCCCTCCTGGCTGACAGATGGCCAGGCCCGCAGCCTTCACTTTATTAGCTGCTGCAGCACGAGCCCAGATCTCATCTCCGGGGGACCGGAAGGTTTTCCGGCCGCTGAACTGAGGGAGTCCCCCGACCTGTTCTCCACCCCCAGGATCTTCATACCACCCCGGGGCAGGACCAACAACCGAGACCACCAGAGAGCGGACCTCAACACAGAAGCCACGCACAGTTGAGAGTGGCCTGCTGAGAACAGGTCCGGCGGAACCTGCTCAGGGAGCAAGGAGACACCTGGGGGCCCGGGCGCAGCCCGCCTCTCGCTGAAAAGGGGGCTGGGCAGAGGCGGTGGATTCAGAGGCGTGGCTTGCGGGCCGGCTGAAGGCGGAGGCCCAGCTTCTCACTGTCGGTGGGGAGTACAGTTGCCTTGTTTAGTTGGAAAAAAGAGATATGGTCCCGACATCACTTTTCTTTCCTCTCTCTCCCTGTCTTCCCAACTCCCTTTTAATCCTGACAAATGCTACATGGTCAGAAATCACGAAATGTGTCAGAAATAAAAAGAACTGCGTGATTTTCTGAATCGCCAGGTACGAATCAAGGGAAACAGAACCTAACATCTACTGAGTTCCAACTATATGCCAAACAGTGAATGAATATTTTCTCTCTGTTAAAAGGGAGAAGGTGGTCAGAAAGGTTAAGCAACTATTCCAAGGTTGCACAGCAGGAAATCAGCAGAACTGGGATTGGACTCAAGATTGCCTGTTCCCAGCTTCTCTTACCACCTCATTTCTGTGTCTCCAGGGATGCTCAGGGCCTTCTCCAGATTTTTTATGTTGCTACTTGGTCCTGTTCTTTCTGGAGGGGTTATTTGTTGGCACAGCATAGCAGCCCTATCATCTGGAAATGCTACTTTTTTCCACATCATGTGGTGGATTAAAAATGGGCACTGCCCTTACCAGTGTGTGGCTGAGTTGGCTGGGTGTCGTGCTCCAAAGTGAAAGGTGGCTGGTTCAGTTCCCAGTAGGTCAGGGCACATGCCTGGGCTGCAGTTTCCATCACTGGTCAGGGCATGTGCAAGAGGCAACCAGTCCCCTTTTTCTCCTTCCCTTCTCCTCTCTCCCTAAAACAAAAAAGTCACAAATTCTTTGCTGTTCTTCCTAGCAAGAGAGGGAGTTTGGCTCTCCACCTCTTGAACCTGGGCTGGCCTGTTGATTTGCTTTGGCCAGCAGAACAAGGTGGTGGTGATGTATGACTTCCAACAAGGCTTAAGAGACCTCGCAGCTCCCAGTTTGGCCCTCCTGGGATTCTGCCCTGTGACTACCATGCCGAGGAGGCTGGGATAGGAGAGCCAGTGGAGAGAGCCAGTGATGTATATTGAGATATAAGTCAATCTCAAACATTCTTGCCAACCCAGCCAAGGCCCCAGACACAAGTGAGGCCACCCTGTACCATTCAGCCTAGAGTGCCAGTGCAGAAGTGAGGCCAGGAGGGGTCAACATAACTGCCCTTCAGCCCACAGAAGAGTAAGAAATAATAAGTTGTTGATGTTTTCTGCTACTAAATTTTGAGTGGTTTATGAAGTGGCAATAGATGACTGATACATTTACAGGAGAAGTCATTGTATTGAGTGTTTTTCCTCTACACTTACCCACAGGGTTTTTTCCCCTTGCAACAGTAAAATATTTACTTACTGACCTTCTCTCCATAGGTCCCCCCAACTCAGGGCTCCCTGCCATGCAGGGAGAGACTACAGCTATCTCCTTGTGCCAATCACCTACATCACGACTAGGAATGCATGCCAGGCATGGGAAGGAGTTGCCCAAGCCAGGAAACTAGACCCCTGTTTGAAATTAGAGTTGCCATAGAAAAACAGAATGTCTGAAACTGACATTGAAGAATAGTGTATTCTGCTCTGGCTGGTGTGGCCCAGTGGATTGAGTGCCTCCTCCTAACCAAAGGGTTGCCGGTTCAATTCCCAGTCAAGGCACATGCCCGGGTTGCAGGCCAGGCTCCCAGTAAGGGGTACATGAGAGGCAACCACACACTGATATTTCTTTCCCTCTCTTTCTCCCTCTCTTCCCCTCCCTCTAAAAATAAATAAATAAAATATTTTTAAAAATATAAAAAGAAGAGTGAGCTCTTTAGTGGCTGGTATCTCACCACCTGATACTGGGAGGAGCCAGTAAGCCAAAGGGAGACACAACGGCAGATGGGAGAGGCCCAGTGTTGGCCACTCTGTAGAGTCAAGGGAGAAGCAAAATAACTTCCAAGAAGTAGTTTCTTTCCTTATTTTTTAAAAGTACCTCTTTGGGCCTTTGGGTTCCCAGATAGCAAGACATTATAGAATTCTAGAAATCGATTGATTCCAACAAGCAGCTCTGAGCACCTATGAGGTGTCTCACACTGGACGCAGGGATGCAGGGCCAGCTGACACTGCCCCTGCCCTCGAGGAGGTCAGGTCAGAGCTGCTCAAGGGCAGAAGCGCTGTTACAAGTTGCCATGGGTGTCAAACTGCAAGGTATCTGCAGCTGCTGTGATGTGACATGACAGAATCTGGGTTTCCATTGGTGACCAAGTCACAGTACTACAAATTTTGCTGAGTTTGTTGCCAACTTTCATCATTGAAGAGAATGCTAATTTCTAGTTAGGAGTCAGAGAAGATGCTTTTTCCCATTAAAGTTCAATTTCCCTAAATTTGACCAGCAGACACTAGATGCAGACGTCTCGTGTCCAGAGCAACTTTTTCTCACCTTCCCACGGCCCCACATCAGTCCAGTCGAGACTAGCTCAGCGCGGGTCGCCAAAGACAAGGACTCCTAACTGTAAGGACATAATCGTAATGCCATTATCCCCACTTAAAAATGAACAATAATTGATTAATATCAAATATTCACTCAGTTCAGGCCTGCCTGTTTGTTCGTTTTTACAGTTCGTTCAAATCAAGAGCCAAGTATTACAATTGAATGATAGGTCTCTCAAGTTCCTTTTCATCTATATAGCTTCTTCCCATTCTCTCTTTTTTCCTTTCAAATTATATGTTGAAGAAACCAGGTCATTTGTCTTGTCCTCCTATGGCCATCACACCAGTCCTGGACGCCATCTGACTGATGGGGGAGCTGCTGGGGTCCCCTTGAAGCATCCAGTGTCCTGTGGTGCTGGGAAATGGTGGGACAGGGAATCCCCATTCAAAGAATGTAGGAAAGTTTTAGGTGGAAAAGGTGTCAGGCAAGGTGAATGTTCTCACTAGTTTTACACACGGAGGAAGAAGAGGAGAGGGCAATTAAAACACTCCCAAACCTCTGCGGTGGTTGCGCGGTGAATCTGACAAGCACCGGCACCCCTATTCCTCGCCTGCAGTTTGCTCCAGCTGAATGCGATTGTTTCATCCGTGGTCAGAAGGCCCGAGGCAGCAACGTATTTTCTTGAATACGTTCAATATACTCTCCTAAATTTTCTCACGGAAACTTAGGTCTTCTTTGACTCCCAGTTAGATTTGGAGTTCAGCTGGAACTGGGTTTTATGCATGGCATGAGGTAAAGACGGAGCTTCAACTGTTTTGGAGACTGCTTTTCCTGTGGCTCCACAGCCGAGACTTTGTCGTGCAGCAAAGGCCTTTGGCAGTATCTACTGAGACTGAGCTTGCGCATAGCTTCTGATTGGCTCAATTCCCTCCCTGACACATACCTAGCAGAAATGCGTTCACGGGTGCACGAAAAGAGGTTCAAGAATGTTGATAGCAGCACTCTTCAAAACAGCCCCAACATAGAAACAACCCAAGTGTGGGTCAGCAGTGAGGCAGGTAAAGGGATCACGTGAGGAGCAGCAACACAACCATGAAAACACGTCAGCTAAGCTGCACGCAATAACTTTGATAAATCTCGCAGCCGTATTGTCAAGTGAAAAAAACAAAAGTAACAATATAAACTACATCATTCAATTTATGTAAAGTTTTAAAATGGAAAGAACTAATCTATGATGTCAGAAGGTTCTCTTTGGGGAGGAAAGTGGAGTCAGTAACCGGGAGGCCTGCGGAGGGTTTCTGAGGTGTTACTGATGGTCTACTTCTTCATCTGGTGGTGTTCACTTTGTAGTCATTCTTTTAAATGTACATTTATAATGTTTGCAGTCTTTGTAAGTGTATTATACATCAATCTATAAGTTATTTTAAGAAAGCTGTTGGGCCCTGGCTGGTGTAGCTCAGTGGACTGAGCACCTTGCTTGTGAACCAGGGGGTGGCAGGTTTGATTCCCAGTCAGGGCACAAACCTGGGTTGTGAGCCAGGTCCCCAGGAGGGGGTGCATGAGAGGCAACCACACATTGATGTTTCTCTCCCTCTCTCCCTCTCTCCCTTCTTCTCTCTCTAAAAGTAAATAAATAAAATCTTAAAAAAGAAAGAAGTTGGATCTTACATTATACTCTAAAGGAAGGAAGATGGAAGAGAAGCACAATAGAGTCAGGACAGATCATATATGAGGCGCCTTCTTTTTGTTTCAAAGTAGCTGTTGCATTTCTCTAGCAAAGCACCAAAACATCCAAGATTTTTAATGTACACGCAAAGCAATGTATGACGTCTGACAGAAATGGTGGATACAAGAGAAAAATTAAACTAATAGTCAGACTCCAGTAAATTTCAAATACTGCAGACTGTAAAATGTACCATTACTTAACAAACCATGTACAGGGAGAAACATGTTGCTAATTAAATACGAAACCATGCTTTAACCATGGTCCTGGGTGATACGTGAATTGGTCACGGTGGCTTCTTGTTGTTTCAAGTTTTCTCTGATTTATTCCAAGGGATGTGGCAGCTGTCCTTGTCTTCAGCTGTCTTCTTTGCTTGGCTTGCAGTGTTATGAGAGACATGCTTTTGCATATATTTCAGGAACAAAATGAAATAAAATTTTATCTAATTGTGGGTCTCTTCCTTCCTCAGGCCTCTACTAGAGGATATAGCGGTTTGGTCGTTCTTCCCAGTGAAATGTTTGCTTTGTTACTACCAATTGGCCCTGGTCGCTCTGTTTCCTTGTCTTTTTGTGACTACAATAACCTTTGTTTCCATGAGAAATCTTTGGAAAGACATTTTAAACATCAATCAAACTCATCTGTAGTGATGCCAATGGAAAAGCTACGGCCAAGTTCATGTGTGTGAAGGCAGTGACGCAGCTGCCACGGGGCCAGTGGTGACTGTAGCAGGCTTCTCGATTTCCCGAGATGTTCCAATGTGAGGAAATGTGCATCTTCAAACTGATGAATCGGTGTGTTGAAGGGAAAGGCAATGTCAGAAAATTACTATTTACAGAGTTAAAGGAAGTCTTACATACTTGCATAGTTTGAGCTGAACATAAGCAGTGATGTATTTCAAGGACCTAGAAGAAAATCAGGGAATAGGTCAAAGGAAAATAACATAGTTTGCCTAAAATAAATATACTAAGCTTGATGGAAGCTGGCACTCATTAACTCGATGTGGAGAAGTGTGGCTGGACTCCCTCTCCCCTCTGGAGGCAGGTGATAGGACAGCGCAGAGCTGTGGGGCACTGGTGAACGTGTAGCCACTGGCTCTCCGGAAAAGAAAACGCACACACCTATATGTTTGTTACACATTTTACTGATATAAAGAGTGTGTAGCACACAATTTACAATTAGTGTTAAATATATTGTAGTCTTTGTTGTAAATGATCAGTTAGCCAACTGAGCCCCTAGAATGCTTTGGTAGATTCCCCCCTAACGCTGTGTCCACAGCCAGGCTGTGGTCGCCACGGACAAACGAGCACAGTCCTGACATGAATGTTGGTTGATGTTTTTGTTTGCATGGGTGAGTAAGAGCAAAGTGGAACAGAAAGACATACATTGGAACTTCACTCATTTGTCAACGACGTAAGTGAATTTTTTGCTGAATTGCAATGACAGTCTTCTAATGCTGCAGAAATCTCCAATGTTTCTGGGTGATGAAAAATGTGACATCTATAGATGCAGCACATGTGACTTTAGTCTCTATTATTAATGTTTTCCCACCACCTTCTTACATCTGAACAATCAACAAAGTGGTAGATGAAGCCACGATAGGCAGTGTGTGCCAATTGTTGTGTTGCAATTAATCCCATCGTGGCTAATTTCCAGCTGTCAACGTGGAGATGGGAAGATATGTGTGTAGTAGTGCTCTGTTAGGTAGTGTTTTCACCCTGCAGATTAAGAGATAACCTTAAGGGCATAGACACTAATAAAAAGTAATGATGATAATTAGGTCGTGATAAATTTTGATTATTTATTACCTTAATTTATTTAACTGTAAGTTTGCATAATTTAATTTTATTTATTTTTTTTTAGAGAGAGAGGGAGAGGGAGGGGGAAAAAGTGGGAGAGAAACATCGATGTGCGAGAGATACATTGCTCAGTTTGCACACCCCCTACTGGGGACCCAGCCTGCAACCCTGGCATGTGCCCTGACTGGGAATCAAACCTGTGACCTCTTTGTTTGCAGGCCAGCACTCAGTCCACTGAGCCACACTAGCCAGGGCTGCGTCATTTAGTTTTTGATAATGGCTATGTTTAACAAATGCTCACAAAATCCCTGAAATTCTGAGTATCAGCTCTTGCAAGCCTATGTGAGTCTGCTCTGACACTCCTCTGCTTTGGGGTCAGAAAACTTCAGGTTTATATTTAACTTGACCAGTTCCTTATTCTTCAACCACGGACAATGTGCCTAGCCTCTCAGCGCCTGGGTTATTTCCACAGCAGGGCTACTAACACCTCCACCATGGAGTTGAGTGAGGATGGACCGAGATCAAGTCTGTGAAGGGCCAAAACCGACACAAAGTGGAAGCACAGTATTATTGTTTTTTTTCTCTCTAGTCTGACTCTTGTCTCATCCATCCTGCATGCTGCTTTTTGGAATTATCTTCCCGAAACAGAGGTATTGCGAAGTCGGCCCTCTGACTTGCACTGATACGGAACACAAGCTTCAAAGCCACTGTCACCACTCTCATTGTTTCATGACTTCTTGGGAGATTGTCTGTGCCTCAACCACAAATCCATTGACATCTGCCACACCATCCTCGCGGATCCCATCTCTACACCTCTGTTCCTGGCATTCCTTCCCATGAGATTGTTGGACCATCTGTGCTATCTGCTGTTTCCTCATCAAAACGCAGCTCTGCGAGGCTTCCCTTGTTAGCCCCATTTCATGTAATGTCTAACCTGTACTGAGTGCTGGGGAAGGGCCAGGAACTGTGCAAAGAGCTTTATGTGCATTATCCCATTTAGTTAGTACAAGGTAAAGAGGAAGAAACAGAGGAAAAATGAGAATGACTATCTTGCCCAAGGTCATACATCTAGTGACTGGTGGGGCGGAGATTGCTGCTCAGGTGGTCTGACTCCAGAACTTGGGCCCTTAGACATCAAGTCCCACCCAACTGCCTGAATAATTACCTTTTAAAATAAGTTATCTCTGTTTGTTTAATATTAACTTATGAAATATAATGTGATATATCTTGGTTTTGGCTGTTTGCATATCTAGGCTTATGTGCTTCATCATAGTACTATCTTCTTGAAGGCAGGGGTATTCATTTATCAAACATGAAGTGATCTACCTATATGTCTGGTGCTACACTGGGCACTGGGAAAATAAGGCCAGTCCTTGGTTAGAGAAATGATAAACCATCCATAGAGCAGAAAACTATGCAGCTATAACAAAGAATGAGGAGGCTCTTTGTGTAAGGACTTGGGAAGATTTCCAAGATACACTGTTAAGTGGATAAAAGGCAAGGTGCAGAACACTTTGTGCACTATGCCGTCTTTTGTGTAAAGTATGAGGAGGGGTCAAGAATTTTTCTGTTTTTACCAGTTTTTTTGTAAAGACACAGTCCTTATCATTATGAATTTCACAGTATAGACAATGTACTGTAATGATGCTGTATAATTGATGTACAGTGGAAACTTGACCTTCAAAAAATGTATATTGAAGCCTTCACAAAGCCCTAAAATAAATACCACTGTAGCAGCGAAGACCAGCTGTTTAATAAAGTCTCATACTCCCCTTTCAGAATGTAGACTTGTTGCTGAGAAGTGGCTTCTAGCAAAGGACTATATTTCCCGACCTTCCTTGCATAGGGGACCGTGTGATTAAATTCTGGCCAATGGAATGTGGGCAGAAGTGATGTGCCCACTTCTAGGCACAACCATAAAAACTGCCTGTGGGGTCTGCAGCTGAGGTTGACATCCGGAGGTTCCTGAATGACTGCGTGGGGCAAAGCTACTTCACTCTGCACACCATGCTGTGCACCTGAAACCCCTGGGATGCATGTGAGAAGCTAAATTCTACTGTGTTCAGCCAGTGAGGTTATAGTGCTTATTTGTCATTGCAGTTTGTATTACCTTCATTAATATACCACTCTAGTACACAATTTTCCTTACAAAACATAACTAAAAATTTTAAATGACTACTTGAGACTCTTACTAATTTATCTTGCCTGATAAGTATATTTTTGTACACAGGCTAGAACATTTGCTGAAACAGGTTCACAAATTGATTTTTCTTATTTTTACATATTACCTATGGTAGGATCCTCCATATCACAGACATATGTAACACCTCACCCTTTAAGTAATCTAATTATTTCCATTTTTTTTGGCCAGACTATATTTTCTTAGAACTTTTAACTTCTGTCTCTAGTGTTAACAGCTCCCAGCTTTCCTCTTCTTTTCCTCCCTTTTAACATTTTACTTTGTTATGAGATATGTCATGCAGTAGAGGGCATTAAGCAGAGAGTCCCATTTGCAAGAGAAATTGGAATACAAAGGCATGTGAAATGGCACCCCAGCCGGAAACAACACATTGCCAGGCCCAGGAAGTCTTCACCTGTCCCTTTGCAGTTACAGTTTCTCTTCCTTCCCCCACAGAGGTGACCCTCACCCTGACCTTGGTGATTATTATTTCCTTGCTTCCCTTTATCCTTTCACTAACCATGTCTGATCCCTAAATTATGTAAAGTAGTTGATCTGCTGTTGACCTTTATATGAAGGGAGTAATCACCTACATCTACTTTGTGTCCTGCTTCTGTGTCCCACATGTCTGTGAGAGTGTTCTGTGTTGCTTCATGCAGCTCCGTGAGTTCACTTTCATTGCTAAAGAGTGGTCCCCTCTGTGACTCTACTGCATGTCCGTTACTCATTCTACTGTCTCAGGACACTGTAAACATGCCCTTATGAACACTCTTTTCCACGTACCTGAGTGCAGATGAGCATGTATTTCTCTAAGTATGTGCTGGGGAGTGAACCTGCTAGGACACGGAACATGCCTGTCCCCAGTTTGACTGGGTAATGCCACACCGTTCTGCAAAATGGCTGTACTACATCACGTGCCCACCAAGTGGTGTATGGAGGCTCCCCCTGCTCCTCGTCGACACCAACATCTGGCATTGTCAGACTTTAAATTGTTTTGTCAATCTGGTAGGCATTTCATTGTGGCTTTAATTTGAATTTTGTTTGATTATTAATAAGATTAAATGCCTCTTTGTGTGTTTATTGACCATTTGGATTCCCCTTTATTTGAAATGCCTAATTTAAGTCTCATGTCTTTACTCTTTTGATTGCAAAAGTTCTTAATCCTAGATCCATGTTGGTTGCATGTGTTTCAAATACTTTCCCTACCCAATGCCTTGTCTTTTCCCTTTCTTTATGGTAACTTGGAAAATAGACACTCAATTTTGTCAGGTCTGGATTTATCTTTTCCTTTATGGTACTGCTTCTTGTGTCTTGTTTCAGAAATTCTTCTGTGCCCTGAGGTCATAAAGGTAGTTTCCAGTATTATATTCAAAGCCATTATCGTCTGGCTTTCACAGTAAGATCTCTATTTTACCTGAAAGTAGAGGTCTAACTTCATTATTTTCCATGTGGTTATCCGACTGTTCCAGGGCCATTTATTCAAGAGTCTGTCATTTCTGTTGACCTGCAATCCCACCTGTGGTCACACATCAAGGGTTCATATATGCGGGGGTCTGTTTGGGGGTTTCCATTCTGTTCCATTGATCTATTTGTCTAGCCCTGTACCAAGACCATACACATTTTTCCCATTTCAGTTTTCTTTTGTCATTCACTCAGCACATTTATCTTGAGGGCCTGATAGACACTGTTCCAGGTACTGAGGATAAAGCAGTGAATAATCAAACAAAAAATCCCTACCCTCCCAGAGTTGATGTTCTAGTGGGGGAGTCAGGTAATAAACAAGATGAACAGATAAAATACACAGTAAGGTAGAAAATGATACATACTAAATTGAAAAATAAAGCAGGGAAGGGGAATAGGAAGTATTGGGGGTGGGGGCTGAAATTTTGGATAAGATAGCCAAGGAAGGCATCATGAAAAGGAGATATCTGAGTGTACATCTAAAGGGAATAATGGAACCCCAGCCGGGTGGCTCAGTTGGTTGGGCACCACCCTGCACACCAAAAGGTTGCTGGTTCAATTCCCTGTTAGGGCACATGCTTGGGTTGCAGGTTTGGTCCCCTGGGGTGTGTACAGTAGGCAACTAATCGATGCTTCCCTCTCTCACTCCCTCCCTTCTTCTCTCTCTAATTCCAATAAGTATGTCCTTGATAAGGATAAAAAGAAAAAGAAAAGGATCCTTTCGGGTGTTGAGTTGAGAAGAGGTTGTGAAGGGGCCAGGGCAGAAACAGGGAGATCGGCTAGAGGCTGTTGAAAAGAGCCAGGCAAAAGATAGTGGTGACCTGGGAGCTGTGGTGAGAGAGATTAGATTCCAGGTTTGCTGATAGGTCAGATGAGACATCTGACAGAAAGACAATAGTCAAAGATGACACCAGAATTTCTTCTTGGGGACAAAGTTTTTATTATTGGATGAGCATTACTAGACTAAGAATGCTGACAAACAGGGAAGGGGAACTCCTATATGACGTAGGTACTGGGCTGAACTCTTCTGCCACCATCTCTATCAATAAAAGTCAAAGGAGACTCTGTGGCGGTTGACTCCAAGCAGGATTTCTGGAAGGACAAATGAGCATTCATCAGATGAACCTGGGCCTTTCAAGTACAGAAATGGCATGGGCAAAGGCCTGGAAGGGCCAAATAGCACAGGGCAGACATTTCCAAGCCTTCCCAGTTTACTGCACCCTCACGTCTTGGGGACTTCTTCATGGCATCCCAGGCCAACAGTAATGCCTACCATTTAGTTCCATTACTGGCAAAGTAGCCTGGACAACTTAATAGTATTTATGCCCTAACAACTAAGTAGCTTCTTGAACAAATAATAACATAAATTGAAAGAAAATATATATTTTTATTACTAGGTAACCACAATGACATACTAACGGGATGTGTGCACCTGCTGGGCCCCACACAGTTTCTCAGCTGTTGGCATCAGATTGGACAGCACCACCACCAGTGTGTGCTTTTGGTTACACCAACTCTTGAAATTCCAACACTGCAAAGAGGTAACGTCCCTGAAAGGAATGTTTTTCATCTAATGTGGAAATAGTGAACTACAACAAGTTAGTAGTTTGTGCAGCATCTGACAGATGTTAATTATCAGTGTATTTCCCTCTAAACATTAAAATATCTTCCAGAGCCCCTCTGAGTTAAATGTCATAGGCTGCCCTGGTACGCAGTTTGGAAGCTGCAGGCATCGGACATTTGGGGGTTAACTAAAAACATTCCAGTGCTTCTAGAAGGTAACATGTTCGTGCAAGGAGGGAAGGGAGGAAATGAAGCTAAGCTATGAGGCGGCAGGCAACATACGCATAGTATTGTCTGTCACATTATATTTTGTCCAGGTTCAATGGAGTACCAGGAATGTACAGTCTTAGTCTCTGGAAATGGAAGTTAGAGATAGAATATCTGGAAAGACAGGAAAGAATAGCTGGAAAGATAGAATATACATATATATTCAATGCAATACATTGTGATTATTCCTCTAAGAAAAATGTATACCAGATGATTGATTTTGCTTTGGGAGGAAGTTAGAGAAAATCTGATGAAGCACAAAACATGAGGTTGCTCCTTGAAAAATGAAGAATAGTTGACCAGGGGAAGAAAGATGGTCACATGCACAGGGATGGCAGTGCATCGATTCTTTATGAATTGCCCAGGACTCCCATGGCCAGGGCAATGCATTAAGATGACAGGATGTGAGGATGAAAAGGTAGGCTGGGGCCTAACTGTGAAGAGCTTGGAAGGTGATACTATAGAGTTTAGATTTTATTCTGAGAAGTATAAGGAGCCTCAAATATTTTTTAAAAGTAAATTATGTGATGAATTTTATGTTTTAGAGAGACAAATCTGGCATCATGAAGATGAGCTTAAATAGAAAGACTAGGCCAGAAGTTGGTTGTGTTAGTCAGCTGCTGCTGTGTTAATGCCACCTAACAAACCACCCCAAAGTAAGTCTTTCTCATTCGTGGGCCTCTGGGTTGGCTACAATTCAGCTAGGGTTGGCTGGATTCCAGGCTGCAGGCTGTAGGTCCAGATTTGTTCCATGAGTCTCCACAGCAGGCCTGGATCAGAGAGTACCTGGGAATGTGCTCTTCTCATGGTGGATCTTCTCATGGTGGATCTCATTGCAAGTGACCAAGCCAAATGGTGTGCAGGCACATGCAAAGCCTCTGCTTGAATTATGTCTGCTAAGTTAATATTGAACTTAGCAGGTCACAGCTCAATTCCATCACATGGTTGGGGAGAGAAGCAAGAATTGACAATACTCCATTAACAATACCCCTGTCATTGTAGTAGAGGCAAGAGACGATCAGGGCAATGACATTGGAAAGAAGGGTATAGAGTAAAAGGCATAAGGGAGCAAGAGCTCCCGGGACTTAGGGTCCTTAGGAGTGAAGTGAGTGGAGATGGAAGTTTCTATCTAGAACATATGGATAATAAATCAATACTTACAGAGTCCTTAGTAGGTGCTCGGCACTGTTCTAAGCAGTTATGTACACTAATATAATCTTGTTATAAAAACATTATGAGATGGGAGCCATCATTACTTCCATTTAACAGATAAGGATGCCAAAGTACAGTAGTTACATAACTTGCCCAGGATTATAAAACATGGTGATGATTGGATTTGAATTCCTGACATCTTGCTCCACAGTCCACGTGGCTGACCACTATGAATACTGCCTCTCAAATATGTCTATCAAAGAGAGTATTTAGTACACAGGATGCAGAGCAGTGCCATCGATGGGGTTCCAGATGCTGACCATGAGGTGTGTGGTATGCTCTTGTAGGTGCAGTTTGACCAAATTAACTGGTAAATTATTTGCAAAGCTATAATAAAAAGCAGGATAAGCTGAAAGTAAGACAAACCAAAAGCAGGATAGACCAAAAGTCCACAGGCTAACACACGAGGCACATTGTTGTGGAGGCTTTCACACTGATGCAGTGAAAAGCAAGACTAGAGTGATATCTCCCACAGCAACAATATTTTTGCAGGGCTTTCCAGTGTGGGAGAAGATTAGGAGTAATCTCAGAGATAAAATCTTCAGACTGGAGTCTGCTGGCATCACAGAAAGCTAAGGAATTAAATCCTGTTTCTATTGAAGGGAATGGTAAATTTAGAGGAAGCAGTAATGTCTGGAATGAGGGATAGAAGATTAAGTAAATTTTTACTGTGCAGAAGTAGTGAGGCAGAACATTAAAAGAAGTAAAGTACTTCTGCTGGATTTCCATTGGAAAACCCTAGATGACCTCCAAAAGTAGTGGTAAGGATGGGGATAGAACCAGAGGGTCATAGGCTCTCAGAGTGGGAAGGGCAGAGTCCCACTTCATGCTTTAAACATCTGTGTACGCTGGGCATTCTTCACTTGGAGTTCAAGGATGAGTTTCAAATTGAATGTAAAGCTGTGTTTTACTATATGTGCGTGTGTGTGCATGGATCTGCATGCTATCAGGGAAGAGAAATGATCCACAGTTCCCATCAGATTGTCAAAGTGGTCCCTGATCCTAAAAATGTCCAGAACAACCTAGCTTACGGTTTTTCCTTGAACAAACACTTTTGCTCCTTACTCAGAGGCTGTCGGTTTTGTTGCTGATTTGCTCTATTAGGCCATCTTTCCTCATACCAAAGTGGCATCTATCTTCTAGGAACTTCTACCACTAGTCTTGGTTTTGCCCTCTGGAGCAACAGTGGATAAGTCTAATCCTTTCATCTTTCTAAATGGAAACTCATATCTCAGTGTATTGAATTTTTTTCCTGATATAAGCTTAGTTGTAAAAGTAAATCCTTGACATTTTTGATGCCCTCAAAGATTCTTATGGAGTCAGCAAATATTCTCATATTTTTAAAAGTTTGTAAGTTTAGCAACCTGGATCTTAAAAGTAGCAGATTCTTACTTTAAACCCTTGTAATCCCACGAGGATGAATTTCCATGTTCCTTAAAATATTGGAGAAAGGATAAAGAAGTTTGTCTTCTCTTACTATTTGGCAAATGATGTCTAATAATAGCTCCAAAGAGTCCAATTTTCAGAAAAAAAAAAACAGCTTTAACAAAAGAGGGCACAGATCCTGATTGTAATAACCATACAGCTTTGGAAAATGCAAAATAAAAACTATTTAGAAAGGCAAGTCTATTGTGAAGGAATGTCTGTATTTCATGGGATTGGATTTAAAAAAAAAATCTGTGACCTCAAATTTCTCTTTAAAACACACTGACTTTTTTTATACATTATGCTACATAAAACTCATTAAAAAGTTTCAGGAAAATAGGGATAGAAGAGACCTTGCTCTACAGGATAAAGGGTAGCTAGGAAGAACCTACAGCTAATATCATACAATAACAAAAGATTGAATGTTTCCCCTCTAATATGAGGAACAAAGCAAAGATGTTTGCTCTTTCCACTCTATTCAATATAGTACTAGAGCCCTGGCCAGGTAGCTCAGTTGGATGGAACATTGTCCTGATAAGCTGAGGTTGTTGGTTCAACCCCAATTCAGGGCACATACAGAAGTCAACCAATGAACACATAAATAGAAGTAACAGCAAACTGATGTTTCTCTCTATCAAATCAATAAATTAAAAAAATAAAAACAGAAAAATATACTAGAGGTCCTAGCCAGTGTAATAAAGCAAGAAAAATAAATAAAAGGCATTTAGATTAGAAAGGAGAAACAAAACTGTATTTATTTGCAGGTGACACTACTTTATCTGTAGAAAACCTCTTGGAATCTACAAAAAAAATTTACTAGAGCTAATAAATGACTTTAGCAAAGTTTTAGCACGTAAAATCAATACACAAAATTTAATTGTACTTGTATATACTAACAATAAACAACCCGAAATTAAAAGGTAAAAATGGTATTCAATAGCATCAAAAATATGAAATATTTAGGAATAAGGCCAAGAAAGGTGAGAAAAACCTGTATCTGAAAACTGCAAAACATTGTTGAAATTCACAAAAACCGAAATAAATGGAAACTGAAATATACACTGTGTTATGATATCTGTGGTCTCTGAATTGATCTATTGATCAAGATTGAATGCAATCTTGATCAAAATCCCAGAGGGCTTTTTTCTTTTTTGCAGAATTTGACAAGCTGATTCTAAAATTTATATGGAAATGCAAATGACCTAGAATAGCAACATCAGTATTAAAAAAGAAGAAAAAAAATCAGAGAGCTTATATTATCTGATTTCAAGATTTATTATGAAGCAAGAGCAATTAAGACAGTATTGTATTAATATCAGGATAGACAAATAGATCGATGAAATAGAGTATAGAATCCAGAAATAGACCCTTAACATACCTGATTAAATTTTCACAAAGGTGCAAGGGTTATCAGATAGTGCAGGAATAACTAGATATTTATGTTAAAAAAACTTAGGTATGACTCCAAAAGCATGATCCACAGAAGAGATAATATATATCAGACTTCATAAAAATTATGAATTTCTGCTCTATGAAAGGCACCTTTAAGGTAATACAAAGTTATGCTCTGACTGGGAGACAAAATTTACAAATCACAAACTTGAGAGAAGACTTATAGTCAGAATATTTAAACATCTCTCAAAACTCAGTAAGATAACAAGCAACTCAAGACAGAAGATTTGAACGTTCACCCAAGAAGGTTTACTGATGACAAATAAGACCATGAAAAGATGCTCAATATTATTGGTCATTAAGGAAATTCCAGTGCAAACCACAGTAAGATAATACTACTCACCTGTTAGAATGGCTAACATGAAAAGATTGACCATACCTAATGTTGTCAAGGATGTAGAGCAGTGATTTTCAACTGGGGTGCCACAAGAATTTTTAAAACATGCAATACCTGAGAATTTAGTTAGGGGCACTGACCTCTTTTCCCTTAGATTGTCACATAAAAAAAATGACAACAGCCAACATAACAATAGCTGTCTGGTCTGAATGAATAAAAATTATACCTATTTTTTGTTGGATCGGCAAAATCTGTATTTTTTGGTGCACTGAAGAATTTTAGTAATTAGCTTGTGTGTGCCATGAGATGAATAAGGTTGAAAATCACAGATGTAGAATGACTAAAACTCTCATGTACTGGTAGTATGAATGTAAAATGACACCACCACTTTGGAAAGCAGTTTGGCCCTTTCCTAGTATGTTAAATATGCACCTAGAATAGGACTCAGTCATTCCATTTCTAGATGTTTATACCCCAAAGAAATGAACACATATGTTTATACAAAGACTTGCACACAAATATGCATAACAGCTTTACTTGTAATAGGCAAAAACTGGAAATAGCCTAAATACCATCAGCAGATGAATGGGTAAGCAAATTGTGGTATATTCTCCTAATGAATACTACTCATCAATAAAAGGGAATGAACTGATAGATAACTAAATAATGGACTACAGAATAATCTCAAAATAATTATGCTGAGTGGAAGAAGCCACACATACAAAAAAGAGAACATAATGTATGATTCCATTTGTTTGAAGTTCTGGAAAATGTAAACCAATGTACAGTAATAGAAAGATTAGTGGTTGCCTGGAGAGGGAGTCAGTGTGGGAGTGATGCAAGGAGGAATCATAAGGAGGCACGGGAAAACTTTTGGAGGTGATGGGTATGTTCCTGAACTTGATGGTGGTGATTTCCAACATGTATTCATATGGCAAAACCCTTCCTTCTAAACATGCATAGTTTATCCTATGACAATTAAACTTCCGTAAAGCCATTTTAAAATGTATGTAGCTGACACACTATGTGGTAGGCATACTGTGTCAAGTTGTGTTGTAAATGTGTGAAATGTACTCTATTCTTTAATCCTCACAATAAACCTGTCAGCTTGTTAACTATGACCGTTGTGTTTTACAGACAATACTGAAACTTAGGTTTTCATGTCCAAGTTTACCCAGTTAGTAAGTGGCAGCCTGACCATATTTTTTCACTCTTAACTGTGAATTTGTGGGAGAAACATGTAGAAGAGAGGCACAATAAAATGCTAAGAGTTCTCACACTCATTATCTAGATCCTTGTAAGAGAATGTGGAGTAAGCAGTTCAAATACTAGTGATCTTTACATAGTTTGAGACCCGGTGGCTTTCAGGGAAGCGGCATTTCTGTACTCCTCATACCAGGACCGTGTTCACTGAATCTCAAGACTCCAACTACTGTTGACGGACTTCTGTGTTTTGTTTTGTTCTCATTTGACCAAAAGATCAATGTGAATTGACTTCCCTGTGTTTACAGATATCAGAAACTCCAAGAACTGAACATGGCAGTATTACCGGGTATTTCCTTCTGCGACTGCCGGTCACGGAAAAGGTAAGATTTGGCATTCACAAGGGCCAAGGGGCACTCGAGGCAACATAGCACCTTTTGGGTCTCAACGCCCCGGTCCTGGCGGACACTCAGCCGGAGTCCCGCAGCCCCATCAGATCGGTCATTTCGGGGTGGGGGTGGGGGCCAGGAAGGAGGGGCGGGAAGGGGAGAGGCTTCTCCCGCGCGCGGCTCCGCGGGGGCGTCGGGGAGGCGGGCCCGGGGACGCTCTCGAGGCGCTCCGGTGAGGCGCCCCCTGTCGGCGCCCTGCTCCCTCGTCCCGGATCCGGTCCGGGGCGGCTCGGGGACGCCGGCCTGAGAGCCAGCTAGCGGGCGCGCGGGCAGCGCGGGCAGCGCGGTGCCCTGCGGACGAGCGGGAGCGCCTTACAGGAGTAGGTGGGCCGCGCGGAGGGGCGGGAGGGCGCGGCGTGCGCAAGCTGGGGCCGAGGGCGGGCGGGGGGCGCGCGCGGGGGGTCGACGCGGGGGCGGGGCGGGCGGGGGGCCTGGCAGCGGGGGCGCGCGCGGCGGCGCGCGGCGGGCGCGAGTCATCAATTATGCAAGGACTCGGGCGGTGCGGGGGGCGGGCGCGGGGAGCGCTCCAAGATGGCGCCCACCGCAGTCCCGCCCGCCGCAGCCTCGGCGCCTCTGCAGTCCGGCCGCGCCTCCCGGGCCCCGCGCTAGGGCCGCCGCTGCCTCTCTCGCCGCCGCTGCCGTAAGTCGCCCCAGAGCCCCCGCCCCAGCGCCGCTCCTCGCCTGATGGGTTCCCCTTCTCTTCTCGGGACTATGGAGCGGGGCTCCCCCATCTCCAGTCCGGCTTTGCCGCAGAGTGCGCGGCGGGGCTCGTGGGGCCGTGGAGCTGGGTTACTGCCCTCCCTGTTTTGGACAGGTGTTTGGAAGTCTTGCGTCCTTCGGTGTTTTCCGGGGGGTCCCTAAGGAGAATTGAGGACCACCTACCCCCAACCCCACACACCCTCACTCTCCTCGTCTCTTGGCTGCTTTGAGGGACACTGGCCTGTCCTCGGAGCCCCTATCGTAGTGCAACCCCCCTAAACCCCAGCCTCCCCGGGCTCTGGCAGAGTCGGGGCCCCTCTCCGGGTTGTACTGGGAAGGGCAGCGCTGTCGGAATCTTCCTACAGCAGCCCCTCAGGTCTACCCCCTCCCCCATGTCATACTGCATCCTTCTCCCCCATCCGGCTCCAGATTGTCACTAACTGCAGAAACCAGGGGTTCCTGGGTTCTTAGGACAGCCAGGACTTCCCCCCGTCCTTTACTCAGATGCGACTGTCTCCCTCCCGATAGGGTGCTCTGGGGTTGTGTTGGGGGCCCCCGGGACCTTCCTCAGGAGGCTAGGATTCTGCATTAGGGAGTACATCACTTTCAGAATATCCCCTCCCCCGCCACTCACACCACCCTATGCAGAGCTTGTTCCTGTCCTCTCTCCCTTCCCTTCCCTCCCCCACCTTACCACCACCATCAGCACCCTGGGCTTTTTGTTAGCGTGGGCCTTATGGGACTGCCCAGCTCCACAGGCTTGGACCCTTCCTCTCTAGTTCTCTCTTGATACTTGGGGGACCGCAAAGCCTCTGCATTTTTTCCTGAGCGCTCAGCTCCATCCCTTCTGTTCCAGTAGCAACCACCGGTGGAGACTCGGCAGCTAACTTTCCACAGGGGTCAGCCAAGGTTTTCAGACCCCTTCAGTGGCCCCAGCATCGAGGTGGGGTGGAGTGAGAATCCTTTTTCAGCCCAGTAAATAAGATGCATTCCTCCTAACTACTCCACCCTGTGCCCTCTTCTTCATTTACACTGCAGTTTTTGAAACATGGGGGAATACATTTTATATCCGGAGATCCCAAGATTTGGCATCAGTGTTCATAATAAGAGGATGTCATCTGTTGGGGGGGATGGATAAAAGAAACTTTGCATTACATCTGGCTAATTCAGAGGGAGGGAGAAATAATTAGCATGGAGCAAGCTCTACCTACAGGGGAAACTGCTTTTAATGCACAGTGGGCACCAGAGAAGCAGGGATGGAAGCAGGAAGTGTGGGTGAGGGCTTTGAGGGCAAAGTGGGAGAGTGCTTTTTATAACAGTTTTCTCAAGTTTGAACCTGGAGAGCCTTTAGAGAGGTAGCAGTGTGTTAGGGCTGGGGGATGTTTTAGCTTTTCAAAGGAGGTTTCGGGTGTGGTAGGTTTTCACTGTTTCACAATCTCTCGACACTTCTCTTCACGTGCATTAGAAGATATTTGGGGGGTGGGGGAGCTTTTTTCTTTTCTCAAAAAAATTTTTTTTGATGTGTAATGCAAATGGCTGGATTACATTACCACCCGGTATGAATCTCAGGGGAATCAGACTTAAAATGCTGTAAGCTTTGTAGCACATTGCCTGTAACCTGGTTCTTGAAATACTGCAGCATTTTTTCTTTGGAACTCATGACCCATAAGGCCTTCAGTTCTCCCTGAAAGAGAATTTGATTGCTTGGAAAAGGGGGGTGGTAGTGATGGTTTGGTATTCAGCAAGCATTCTCTGTCCTAGAAATTGAGGCTGTCCCTGGAGAGGGCTGCAAGCATGTTCCTTGAATATGATAAGGGATGTGTGAATGTGTTGTGTTTCTTAGTAGGGCTGGTGGTGGGTAATGCAAAGCAGTTCTTGATAGTTCAGGCCAGTTATTGGTTTCTTTGTGTTTGAAAAGCTGACTTCCTATACCTTTGGTTTTCACTTGGGGTTTTGTGAACTTTTATTAAAATATTTGAAGGATTTTATTTTCAATTAATAGGGGAATATGAAGTAGGATGTAACATACTCAAAAACAAGCAACCATACAATTGATTGTTGCTGTCTTTGTAGGAGGTTTGTAGGAACACAGTTTTCTCACCAGCCAGATTCAGTTGCTTGCTTTTAGGCTTACGCCAGGCTTTCTTGCTGTGGTGCTGAAAGGACAGCTCCCTGACTGGCCCTGCCGTGAAGTAAGTGTACCCAATGCTGAACATGATTTGGGCTTTTCTTTCATTGTCAGCAGGCTTTTCTGTAGATGTGTGTGTGTGCATGCGCAGCTGGGTTTATACTTGAGGTTGCAGGCCTAGTTATCATATTTTATTACTCCCACATAATTCTTCATTTTGGCTGTCCCTCACGGAGACAGTGCTTTACAAGCAGCAGCAGATCCATATGTAAGTAATACAGTGACATTTGGCTGACTGCATTTTTTAGCACATTTCAATAATTTCAAATAGCAAGAAACTGTTAATATTAAGGGAATGGGTCTTCACAGGGAGCAATCAGAAAACTCTCTAAGTTAAGCTTCATGGGAAGGGCATCTTCTCTGGTTGATTTAAACAGTGGAAGGGAGGGGCGCAGAAAGGGCTCAACAAACTGGAGGCTTGTGTGAGATCCATTGTGTCACTAAACTAGACTTGTCAGAAAATTACTTCAAAACTGAAGGGGCCATAAAATTTAGCATATATAATCCAGCACGGGAAGCCCTTATGAGAGATCTCTGCTTTGAATAGTTCCATTGGTGGAGAACTTACTACCACACAAAGTCGTTCATTCCATCTGGATTTCACTGTGGTCGAGGTACTTTAATGCCATTGGAAAGATTACATACATAAAATTAAAAGGCGTATAAACTGGGTCAGTATCAGGGGGAAATGTTATTATACCTGTGCTTGTTACCAAGAAAAGATTGATAATCAGGGCTCCAAGGAGAGTATACAAGAAATCTGCACCTGCTGGAAAAGAACACAGAGCTAGAGACAATCCACCTAAAGGAAGAAATGCTCCATGAATGAAAAATTATCTTTAATCTGCTGATATTATGTAATAAGTTGTTCTAGAGACTATGCATGAATTAATGAATACTTAATTCCTGTAGATTATATCCGAGAAAATAAACCCACACTGTATAGAAAGAGTTAAAAATACATAGTTTATAAAGAGTGAGATCAGTTTCCTTAATCATAAAAATAACATACTTATTGCAGAAAAATTTTAGTGTATGTAAAAATTGAAAAAAGTCAGTCCTATCACCAGAAGCAAAACAGTTATCTGTTTTATTGTATCAATTACAGTTGACATACAATATTATATTAGTTTCAGGTGTTACAACATAGTGATCAGACATTTATGTGACTTAAAAATGATCACCTTGATTAGTCTAGTTCCCATCTGGCACAATGTTACAGTATTATTGACTACGTTCCCTAGGTTGTACCTTACAAACCCGTGACTGTTTTAGAACCACCAGCTTGTACTTCTCAGTCCCTTCACCTTTGCCACCCAGCCTCCTAACCCCCCTCCCAGTGGGCAGCCATCAATTTGTTCTCTATATCTGTGAGTTTATTTCTGTTTTGTTGGTTCATTTAGTTTGAGAATAACAGTATTTTTAAACTGAGCCTCTTAAACTCTTATGTTCCAAGTCTATGAGTTATTTAGGGACTTAAATATTAGATTGTTATATTTCAATTTACCTTTTTTCCTGAATCATTTTTAAATTTTCCAGAAAATTATCTTCAATGTGACAGAATTCATTTTTAAAATCGGGCTCCTCTAAAGACTCTTGATTTAAATATAGCAAGTTAACTAGAGGACTAGAAGCCTTTCTTAGTCAATGAATCAACAGATATTTTCCCTCGGTACCTACTGCTTGTGAGGCATTGTACTAGCTAGGCACTGCCACTCTTTAAATGGTAGGAACCAGCTTAGAAAATGATACTGTGCTAAAAAATTATGGCTGCTAAAGTGCTGAGGGAAGGAAGCAGAACTTTCACCCTTTAGGTATACTGATTGCTGAAATGTTGTGTGGCAGACTATTATGTCTATCCCATTGATTCAGCCTAAAAAAGACTAGTTTGTGCAGGATTAGGACATAAATGCAGGAAAAGAAAACACAAAGAAGTTGTCTGAGTAATTTTTCTCTGTCCCTTTGTGAAGTTGTAAAGATATAGCCAGGACATGTGGTTAAGTACTATGTCAGGAATTAAAGTGAAGTGAAGACCCAAGAAGGTTGCCATTCTTATACTATTAAGAAAATGCTAGAAGCAGCATGGGCTTTGGAGTTAAGCAAAACCAAGTTCAAGTCTTGATTCTGCTACTTATTAGCTTTGTGACCTTGGGCAAGCTATTTAATCTATCTGAGCTTCAGTGTTCTCATCTATAAAAGTAGGAATACTAATGCCTTTGTGGCAGGGTGTTTGTGAGGATTAAATGAAATCTCTATTTTCTTATGGTTTCTGACACAGAGAGCTCAATATATATGAGCTCCTTCCCCTCTAGGGATTTAGCAGCTTAGTGTGTATTTATATGTGTATTTGATATAGTATATATGTACTGTATTAAATTTCAGCAGTCTGAAAAGCAGACGACTGCTTTATCTTCAGTCTGGCATGGAGGACAGAACAGCAGGTACCCCTACTTGGATGGACACTGCTAGTCTAAATGGAGAAAAGTTTTACTGTACAATGGTAGTGCTGCTCTCCACCACTACCGTGCAAATGCAGTTACTAGAGTAATTCTCTCCTTATTCATTCCCATACTATTCTAGAATAGGACTCTTTACCAAAAAGGAAAGTTTTGGCACTCACCAACTTGCAGGCAACTGGGCTGTTTTTGGCTACAGCCTGGGACATGAAGGTGGAGTGGGCCTAAAGGCTTAAAGTTCCCCTTTATTCTTCCTTGAGCCAGGTATTTTAATTTGGTACAAGATTATACAAGTTTGGAGTTGCGTTTGTCTTTAGCACCATCCAGGTTTCCCATTATATACTGCTTTATAATCTGCTTTGTTTGAATGGGCCTCATACATTTAAGTCTCATGGCTGACTATCTACCTTTGTTAATTATTACTCTATGTTTGTGTGTTTATAAAAACTTAGAAATCTTTCTATCAGTTGATTGTTTGAGTTGGGTAAGGCAAATATTATTCTACCCATTTTATAGCTGAGGAAACTGAGTAAGCATTCTAGTGCGTAAGTGAGTTGTCCAGGGCTATAGGACAACTAAGTGGCAGAATGGAAGTGGGTACCTAGGGTGGTTGACTCATGCTGAAAGGTTCTTTTTTCCATTAAATGGTGTTATATTCTGATGTTCAAATAACGAGATAGTGTGAAAAATTTTGGCCTTATTTTAAGAAATTATTATTATCTTAGGTAGCTAAACAAATCTTAGCAAGTGGGCCTAGTGAAAGATTCTGGGATAGGCAGAGGGAGGGCAAAAGTATCTTTGAAGGAGAGTGTTTTGGAAGCTGGGAAGATGAGGAAAAGTGAACAGAAGATGTAACAGCAAATAGAATATGGGTGAAAATAGGAGGCGTTGAAGTAACATACTTGTTTTGTTTCTGCAACTATTCTAGCTACTTTTAAAAGGTTGTCATGTCTCAGTGTCTTTTTTCTTTCTCTTGCCTTTAAATGTATACACTTGGCTACTTACAAACGCTCTCACATTGCCAACATAAGTTATAACCAGGACCACAGAGGAGCTATGACCACCGCTACCTGAACTTCTTTGCTTATGCAAGGCTGAAGTTGGTGTAGGACTGAGAGGAGGACAGAGCACACTGAGGTCTGTGCTAGGAGGGATACGCGTTGGAGGAGAGCAAGTTCTGGGAGGCCCTTGGTCTTGAAGAGCAGAGGTGAAAGAGGATGACAGTTAAGATTTTCTTGAGGTATGTGGAGGCATGTCATGCTGAGGAGAGTGTAACAACAGCAGTAAAAGCTGGGAGCCCGAGACTAATGCACAGGTGACAAACACAGGCCTGTGGGCCGAATCCGGCACTCTACCTTGTTTTATCTGGCCAGCACCTTGTGTCTACCCAGCGGCAGCGCCAAGTTCCTTGCCCCTAGTTAAGGAGTAGTTACGTTTATACAGTCCTAAAATTACATTTGGCCCTTACAAGGCAACCTCGAGGCTGATAATGGCCCTCAGTGAAAATGAGTTTGACACCCCTGGTCTAAGAGGTGCTCTTCATCCGGTACTAAAGCTCTCTTTCTCCTGAGAGCCCACTGGGTCAGGATGACGAAAGTGCCAGCCGGACAGGTTTGGAGAGCTTTCATACACATTGTTGTATCCATTGGGGTTGCGCCAGGATCTGCAGATGGAAAGCACTAAAGTCCCTCAAAAGACATATTAACGGACTCCTTTCATGTTCAGCTAATTAGTGCAGTTCTTATTCCATAAAATCTTTTGAGTTCCTGGGGAGTAAGAACATTAGAGAAATACAGTGAGTGCTTATTTACCCAGGGGTGGATTATCTAGGCTGTGAATTACACATGCCGTTTATTTTCCTCCCCCTTTTCTACATTTTGGGCATTTAATTGATCATTAGTATTTCCAGCAGAGTGAACTTGGGGAAGGGAGAAAAAAATCAAAATTAAAATGTTACTTCAAATTTTTTAGATAATGATTGATGAAGGAAGAGATCACAACTACTTTACTAAAGAAAAAGCAATTCATTTTCATCTATTCTTGCTCTCTCCTTATTTTAATAGTATGGACAGTTGAAGGCTGAATCTCCAGAAGCCTAATGTTCACTGGAAAGCAGTGTGAAATAACATTTTTCCTGTATTTTGCTGCGCGACAGTCCTGGAAACAAATAGGGCTTAATTTATTACATGGTTAGTTTTTCATTTCAGGAGGAATTCTTTTTCAATTAAGGATAATGCAAAAGGCTTTCACTTCACATTCACTAGTGTCTTTTTGTCTTAATAAGAAGCCTAGCAAAATGCTTTTAAATGAAAACAAAATTATTATTAAATTGCAGAGAAAAAGTGAGAAGGTTGCAAATGAGAATGGTAGAGCTTTCTCAGAGGTCATAATATCCAGAATTTGCTGTGGAATTCTCAGTTGAATTTCCTAAGGTTTTGGTGAAGACAGACTAAAGAGGAGAAAATGTTTTGTTTCTAGGAAAGATGTCTTTAAGAAAATAAAGCATTTTAAAAGATTTGCAGTGTGATAAGGAAGGAAGTATTGGGAGAGTGAGGAGCTGTCAGAATGGAGAGTGGGAGAAAGTGGAAGAATGACAGCAGTGAAGTAGGTGGGGGTTGGGCAACTATTCAGGTTTTAAGAGGAGACGTCCTTTCCCCTCTGTAGACGTCTCTGGGTACATCTCTGTGTACTTCAGGACTAGAGTGACCTCGATTGGGCACGGAACTTTAGGAAGGTGTTTTTCTTTTTAAAATGTTAGTTTATCCCTAAGTCTGCTAGAACTTAGCTGCAAATTGGTTTCTCTATATGATCTCTGCATTGGAGAAGCTGGAGAATATTTTCTTGCTTTATAGCAAAAAATTTAGTGACATTCCTAAAGGTTCTTTAACTGTTCCCCCATCACCTGTTAGGACCTTAAGTCATTTAATACAAAAACATTTTGTGGAAAGGTGCCGTTGAAGGCATCTCTTCCATTTTATGTGGTACAGTATATCTTTTACACTTTTTTGTTTGAGTAGTTAATAGAGTTCAAAAATAGAGTTAAAAGCTAGGTATTCTTATACTGTCTCCTGGTCACCCAGTACATACTCCATAAGGGTACCTACTGTTACCAATTTTTCTTATTCTTTGAGCTGCTCCATCCCCTGTCCCCCACTGTTTTTAAATCATCACCCGAGGACATGCTTGTTGACTTTGGAGAGTGGGGAGGAGAGGAAGGGACAGAAACATCAATGTGAGAGAGGTACATCAAATCAGTTGCCTCTCTCATACACCCCACCTGCCCCTACCCGGACCAGACTGCCACCTAGGCATGTGCCCTGAGTGGTAATCGAACCCGTGACCTTTCAGTTTATAGGAAGACACTCCAACCAACTGAGCCACACTGGACAGGGCTCTTGCATCCTTTTCTTCATGTGTCTGACACAATTATTTTTGTTGTCTTTTGAGGAAAACTTAAAATAGTTTGAGGATTTGAACTGTAATTCTAGATAATTTTAGATCAATTAATACCCCCTTTTCCTTTAGACTTAGGTAATCCCTCTATGTTTTATTTTTCTTAGTGAAACATATATTCTAATTTCTTGACTTATTAAAAGTAAGAAGTTAGTTTGATCCAAAGGAGCCCTTTTCTACTAACTACGTCAGTTTTTAGGGTTTCTATTTGAGACTTATCTATGAAAAATAAAAGTATAGAGGAAGACATGGCCTTGAGAGGTCTTAGTCTCAATACATATATAGAATTGTTGCTTTCTGGAAACTATAGCTCACCTATCCTGACCACACCAGTAACAAATATTTAGTGAGTAGCAACTAAGGGTGAGGCAATATGATGGGTATTGAAAGATATAGAAAAGATAGACCTTATATTTTAGGAATTTATTTATTTGGTGAAATAAATTATAACACAACATATTTACTAGAAGTTTAGTAGAAGTTTTCATAATGGTTCATGGTACCAACTGAAAAGGGTTTAATTGCCGCAGAAGTGGTATGGAAAATAAATGCATTGAGTTTTTCAGAAAGGAGAGAGGTTCAAGCTGATATGATTGATGGACGAAGTATGATTTGCGCTGGGCTTTACAGAATGCTTGGGTAGAACAGCATGAGCCAAAGTGAGGAGGTGAGAATGTATTGTACAAAGTGTTTTCAGGGAGCAGTGAGCAAAGCAGCTGGGCTGGGGTAGAATCCCCCAGTAGCAGATAAGCCTGCAAAGATAGATAACATAGAGTTAGCCAAATGCTAAGGATTTTTAGAAGTTACATTTATCCTTAGAGACAGTGGGGAACATAGAACATTTCTGAGGGCCTGCAGAATGGCATATTGTCAGAGCTGTGCTGTAATGTTTTAGGAGGACTGGGCAGCAGTGTATAATAGCACGGACTAGAACAAGGGATGGACATCCAGTTAATGGGCACTTTCATTTGGCCTAGCTGTGTGGTGACAAAGGCTTGGACTAGGATAACAATGATGAATATGGGAAGGAAGGAAAATAATATAATGTTGTATATGTGTGTTACTTGGATGTGTGTGTTTAAGTAACAATTTTCTAATGTAAAAATAGTTTATAGGAAGACTCAGTAGGACTTGGTGAATGACTTTACAAGGGGGAAAAGGGAGGAGGAATAGTTAAAGATTAATTTGCTACTTTAAAGTTTAGAGACAGAGAATATTCTATTTAGAAATCTGGGAAGTATGTGCTGTAATACATGTTGGCAGTCCAGTCCAGTCCAGAGTGTCTTGGTTAGCAAGCTATCTTTATTTCTAATTTTCTTTTTTCCTTTTTTTAAAATATATTTTATTGATTATGCTATTACAGTTGTCCCATTACCCCCCCCCCCTCATTCCTCTTCATCCTGCACACCCTCTCCCACCTACATTTCTCCCCTTTAGTTCATGTCCATGTGTTATAAGTTCTTTAGTTTCTACATTTCCCATACTATTCTTGCCCTCCCCCTGTCTATTTTCTACCTACCATCTATGCTACTTATTCTCTGTACCTTTTCCCCCCTCTCCTCCTCCCACTCCCCTGTTGCTAACCCTCCATGTGATCTCCATTTCTGTGGGTCTGTTCCTGTTCTAGTAGTTTGCTTAGTTTCTTTTTGTTTTTGTTTGAGGTGTGGTTGTTAGTAATTGTGAGTTTGCTGTCATTTTACTATCCATGTTTTTTATCTTCTTTTTCTTAGGTAAGTCCCTTTAACATTTCATATAATCAGGGCTTGGTGAAGGGCTTTAATTTGAGCTTATCTGAGAAGCACTTTATCTGCCCTTCCATTCTAAAAGAAAGCTTTGCTGGATAGAGCAATCTTGGATGTAGGTCCTTGCCTTTTATGACTTGGAATACTTCTTTCCAGCCCCTTCTTGCCTGTAAGGTCTCTTTTGAGAAATCAGCTGACAGTCTGATGGGAACTCCTTTGTAGGTGACTGTCTCCTTATCTCTTGCTGCTTCTAGGATTCTCTCCTTCATTTTTACCTTGGCTAATGTAATTGTGATGTGCCTTGGTGTGTTCCTTCTTGGGTCCAACTTCTTTGGGACTCTCTGAGCTTCTTGGACTTCCTGGGAATCTATTTCCTTTGCCAGAATGGGGAAGTTCTCCTTTATTATTTGTTCAAATACATTTTCAATCTGTTGCTCTATCTCTTCCCCTTCTGGTACCCCTATAATTCGGATGTTGGAATGTTTAAAGATATCCTGGAGGTTCCTAAGCTTCTCCTCATTTTTTTGAATTCTTATTTCTCCATTCTTTTCTGTTTGGTTGTTTCTTTCTTCCTTCTGATCCACTCTATTGTTTTGAGTCCCAGTTTCCTTCCCATCACTACTGGTTCCCTATGCATTTTCCTTCATTTTTCTTATCAGAGCCTGCATTTGTTCATCTAATTTGCTACCAAAATCAACCCATTCTGTGAGCATCCTGTTCACCAGTGCTTTGAACTGTGCATCTGATAGGTTGGCTATCTCTCGGTCGCTTAAAAGTACTGGCTCTGGGGATTTCCGTTCTGTTTGAGCTGTCTTTTTTTTTTCCCCCTTTGATCTGGTCTCGCCTGTTACATATGAGGGGTGGAGCCTTAGGTGTTCACCAGGGCTGGGCACCCCAGTAGCTGTATTGTAACATTGAATGTGGGGGCAGGGTCCAAGAGGGAACAATGGCGCTTGCTCCACTCTCCGTGGGACCTCAGTCCCTTCTGCCACTTCCCCCAAGCACACTGGGCCCCTCTGGTGCCAATTCCTGTGTGGGTGGACTTGTGCACCCCGTGGGTCTTTCCAACGACATTTCCTGTGAGGCTGGGAGTAGCTCTGTGCCTCAACCCCCACAGGTGTTTTCAATCAGTGTCCTGAGGCTCTGTTTCCCAGTGCTGGGATCCCAGTGCTGGGCACATAGTGCCTTGCTTCACAATTCCCGCCTCGCTGGGCCTGCCATTTGCCACCCCTCAGCCGGGGTCTGCCAGCCGCTGTTGCACACTCAGGGTCCGCCCGCTCTTATGCACCCGGTCCCAATGCTCTCTGCTCTCTGTGCCACAACCGGCACCTGGCTGCCCGACTCCGCCCCTCCTACCAGTCTGGTTGAATGAACGGGTCTATTTTAACTTCTTAGTTGTCTGACTTCCATACAGTTCCATTTTCTGTCAGTTCTGGTTGTTATTCTGTTTCTAAATTGTTGCTGTCCCTATCTTGGTTGTGCGAGGAGGCACAGTATGTCTACCTATGCCGCCATCTTGGCTGGAAGCCCTATTTCTAATTTTCAATCCTTGCTCTGCCAAGGGGTTTTTCCTCTTGAGCTTCTAGTGTTGTGTCTTTAAGGAAAACCTAAATCTTCCAACTTCTTGATTTTCTTTTCCCTCTCACTGATAAAGATTACTTAACCTTTGTGTTCTCTATCCTTTTATTTTGGCATCTTTCATTCTGTCTACTTCTTAGACACTTAACACATCTTTTTTCTTGGTATTTTCAACTAACCTTCAGTTTAGTGAGTAATGAAATAAGAATTGTGCTCCTTTTCATAGACCTGGGAGATAATGGTTTTGTCCTTCCTGAAACTCCGTGGCTTGCTTTCTGTGAGCATTTGCTTCATGAGGGCCATAGTATTTGAAACTGCAGGCTGAATTAAAGGGAGCAACTGAGAAGATTCTAGTAAGTGAAAGCAGAGGGAAACAGTTAAGCCTTACCAGCCAGTGCCGTTGGTTTCTTTTAGGGTACTGAATCCTGGGCTGTGGACACAAAACATGAGACTTGACTTACATAAACTTCCCTGGCCAAGCTGGGGTAAAAGACAAGAGGCTGTAGTGTGCAACTTCAATGTACAGCAGTGATTCAGAGCAAAGGCTGAGCTCAGGGAACTTGGGTTCTCTCCCAGCCTTTTGTGTTGGTAAAGATTGTTGAATTAAAAAAGGTGATTGGAATATCCGAACATATACATACAAAATAACAGGATGAGAAAAGCAATGTAATTTAATGCAATAAAAGTATCATTCAGTTTGTTAATATTTTTTTCTTCTCACCACTAAAGTTACTGAGTTCTTACAAATTTCATTAACGTTTGCCACAGTTTGTATTTAGACATTTAGCAGAAGGCCCCATGGTTTGGGTGGAACCAGTAGAGCAGGCAGAGTTCATGTACAAGATGTCAGTAAATTTAGCACTTGATTTAGGGACGCACAGCCTCCTAATAGTAATCCCACGGGGAGGTTCTCTGTGCAATCACATTGTAAGTTTGCACCTGCTTCCTAGTTTGTGTGCTCGAAGTGACAGAGATTAAAAACAATTAAACTGTAGTCCCCTTGGGAAGGCATTCTTTAGATACCCTTGGATGAGGAAAATTCATAAAGACCACTTAACTGAATGATGGCCATTTGTTTTATTAATGTAGATGCTCTAGGGCAAGTAATAATTGTAGACTTTTATTTTTTTACTTTCCTCCTTTTTGTAATATTCCTTCTTCCTTTCTTCAGAAAAGGGAGGGGGTGGGTATGAGACTCAAGAAAGGCACAGATTACCCTGGCCGGGTGTCACAGTTGGTTGAAGTGTCGTGTACACCAAAGGGTTGTGGGTTTGATCCCTGGTCAGGGCATGTACCTAGGTGGCAGGTTTGATCCCCATTTGGTGCACATGTGGGAGGCAACCAGTTGATGTTTCTCCCTCACATTGACATCTCTCTCTCTCTGTCCTCCTTCCTCTCTCTCTAAAATCAATAGTAAAACATCCTAAGGTGAGGATTAAAAAAAAGTGAATTGTTTAAAAAAAGAAAGACGCAGATTGAGTGATTAACTGCAGAGGGGAAACAAGGTAGAATGATCATGTGAGCATTTCACTTACCTCACAAGGCTTTTTTTTCTGACTCATACTGGAAACTTCAGACATGATTGCCAAGGGGGTAAGCCTTCTTTTTCTTTTTATGTATTGATTTGAGAGAGAGACAGAGTGGGAAAGAGAGAGAAATCAGTTTGCTGTTCTACTTATTTATGCATTCAGTGGTTGATTCTTATAATGTGCTCTGTTCAGGGGTTGAACCTGCAACCTTGGCGTATCGGATGATGCTCTAATCAGCTGAGCTGCTCCACCAGGGCAAGACTTCCTTTATTTTGGGATCTTAATGTACACTGTTGGCATTAGAAATTGCTTGAAAGCTTTATAGGTCAAAGAAAATGAATCCATTCTGTGTGATGAGTGGCTATCAGAGACTTGTTATTAATTAGATTTGAGTGTTTTCCATTTTTAATTTTAATCAGATTATACCCAGCCTGGCCCTTGGGGGCTGATGTGCTTTGTTTCTAGCCATTCATGCCCCTCCCTGACCATCAGCAAGTCTTTGGTTTATATTGTCCCTGTAGGTTGTATGAGTTGCCACATCTTTCTCTTCTCACTCCTCAGCAGGCCGCTTTGCGGGTTTCCGGTGATGAGGCATAGAAGTCATACAGAGCACTGTGACTTACTTGCCCTGCTTGGGCACTGTTCCGGAGCCCTGCCTTTGCTCAGGGTAGTGCTCAGAGAAAAAAAAAAATTAAATAAAGAGCAATGCATTTATCACTCAGTGTAATACATTGCAAAATCCCAAGAAAAAAATCCATTCCCAGAATTCAGTATCACTCTTGTAGCTAGGATTCCAGAACCATCAGCTCCTTATAGGACTGCTTCTGTTTATAGATGTTGAATTGTCAAGGCCTTTCCAGCTGTTTTTTTCTTCCATAGTTTAATACAGAACCTAGTAAGAACTCTTATTGTGGCAACTGAATGCTGACTTTTGTGGGTATTACAAAAATCCAGTGTGGATATATAGAGTTCAAAGTATGTGCTAATCTGCATCTTGGGCAAGAGGGTATCAATGTTAGTTTGGTCGGAATTTAGGCATCAGAACCCCTGTGGTCTAGTTGTGGCGTTGGGCCAGTGCACAGTACCCCTGGGGCAAACAGGGTCCATTTTCCTATTTGGAAACTTATTCCTGTTAGAGAACTATCACCAAAGAGGATACTCTTTCCTTCATAAGATCGTGTCCAACAGAATTAATATTTGAAAAGCTTTTAAAGTTCTAGCTCACATATGGCAACTATATTTTTTCCTCTTAAGATTTTTAACAGCTTTGGTTATTTATTATTATTATTATTTTTTTAATTTACAAATAGTGCAGTTGAAAAAATTCTGGCGTAGAGTTCCATGAATTTTAACACATATATAGATTCATGGGATCACCATGAAAGTCAGGATATAGAACAGTTCCTTCATCTCAGAAAGCTCCCTTCTGCTGCCCCTTTGCAGTTGGAGTCTTCGTAACCCCTAAATCCCGGAAGTCCCTGCTCAGTTCTCCGTTCCTATGGTTTGCCTTTTCTAGAATATCATATAAATAGAATCATACTACAGCATATAATGTTTTGAGATTGGCTTCTTTCATTCAACACAATACCTTAGAGATTTAATCCCAGTTGTTATATTTATCAGTAGTTCTTTTTTTAATTGCTGAGTAGTATTCCATGTATGGTTACGTAACAGTTTGTTTATCTGTTCATCAGTGGAAGGATATTTGAGATGTGTCCAGTTTCACGTGATTATGAATAGTGCTGCTATAAACACTCATGTGTAGGTTTTTGTCAGAACCTAAATTTCGTTTCTCAAACATATGTCCAAGAGTTAGATTGCTGGTAATAATATTGGGCTGGCCAAAAAGTCTATATGGTTTTTTTCCATAAAATAAAAGACACATTTTTTTATTTTTACCAATAACTTTATTGGTTGGGTATTTTGAGTATGTCAGCTATTGCTTGTGTGGTATAATGTTGACTATTCTCAATTAATGTCTTGATTTGATTGCTATCAACTGCAACTGGTTTACCCAACCATGGAGCATCGTCCAATGAGAAATTGCCAGCTCAAAACTTCGCAAACCTCTTTTGACACATTTGATCAGTCACAGCACCTTCTCCATACACTGCACAAATCTTTTTTTTTTTTTTCATTTCAGTTGTGTTTTTATCTTTCTTGAAATAATAAAGCATAATATGCCAAAAATGTTGCATATTTTTGTCCATCTTTAATAAAATGGCTACACTCAAACTCACCCAGTTTGATATATTTTTTTGAAATGCACACTGGTATGACAGCAGTCATCTAACAAAACCGTTTTGAATGATGTTAATGACAACTAAGAGCTCCTAGAGCCATCTTCTGGGAAAAAACAAATGAATTTTTTGGCCAATCCAATAGTAAGTTTATTTTACCTTTATAAGAAACTGCCAAACAGTTTTTCAGACTGGTTGTACCATTTCACATTCCCATCAGCAATGTATGCGAGTTCTGTTGCTCCACATACTCATTTGCACTTGGTATTGTCAGTTTTTTTCAAAGTTTATTTTATTGTGGTAAGAACACTTAATGTGAGATCTACCCTTAACAAAATTTCAGGTGTGCAATACATCATTGTTGATTATAGGTACAAGGTTGTAGAGTGAATCTCTAGAGTTAATCATCTTACTTAACTGAAACTTCATGCCCGTTGATTAGAGTAACCCCCATTTTGCCCTTCCCCCGGCCCTTGGCAACCATCATTCCACTTGGATTCTATGAATTTGACCACTTCAGAAAACTTGTATAAGCAGAATCATGTAGTATTTCTCTTTTTGTGACTGGCTTATTACACTTAGCATATATAATGTTGCCAAAGTTCATCCATGTTGTAGCCTGTGTCAAAATTTCCTTCTTTTTAAAGGTTGAATAGTATTCATTGTGTGTGTGCACCACATTTTAAACTCAATTCATCTGCTGATGGACATCCAGGTTGTGTACAGTCCTCGCTGTTGTGAACAGCACTATGATGAACATGGGAGTGCGAACATCTCTCTGAGATATTCATTCCAGTTTCTTTGGCTACATACACAGAAATAGGATTGCTAAATCATATGGTAGTTCTATTTTTAAATTTTTTGAGGAAAGTCCATACTGTTTTCCATAACAGCTGCACCCTTTTGAATTCCCAGCAGGTGTGCAAGGGTTCCAAATTTCTTTACATCCTCATAAAACACATTTGTTTTGTAATACTCATCTAACAGACATGAGGTAATATCTCATTGTAGTTTTGATTTGCATTTTCCTGATGATTAATGACATTGAACATACTGATTTTTTCCTTTTAAATTATATTTTATTGATTATGCTATTACAGTTGTCCCAGTTTTCCCCCCTTTGCCTCTGCACTCAGCACCCTCCCTCCCCCCAATCCTTCAGGCAATCCCCACCCGTTTGTTAGTATCCTTGGGTCATTCATTTAAGTTTTTTGACTACTCCATTTCCTGTATTTTCCTTTACATCCTCATTGCTATTCTGTAACTACCAAATTGTACTTCCTAATCTCTTTACCTCTTCATCCATTCCCTCAAACCCCCCTCCCATCCGGCAACAATCAAAATGTTCTCCATATCCACGGAATTCATGATTTTGTCTCTGTTCTTCTTGTTTGCTTAGTTTGTTTTTTAGATTCAGTTGTTGATAGGTATTGTTTATTGTCATTTTATTGTTCATAGTTTTGATCTTCTTTTTCTTAAATAAATCCCGTAAACATTTCCTATAATAATGGTGTGGTGATGATGAACTACTTTAGCTTTTTCTTGTCTGGGAAGCTCTTTATCTGCCTTTTGATTCTAATGGTAGCTTTGCTGGGTAGAGCAATCTTGGCTGTAGCTCCCTGCTTTTCATGACTTTGAATATTTCTTGCCAATTTCTTCTAGCCTGTAAAGTTTCTTTTGAGAAATCAGCTGACAGTCTCATGGGAACTCCCCTGTAGGTAACTAATTGCTTTTATCTTGCTGCTTTTAAGATCCTCTCTTTATTTTTAACCTTTGGCATTTTAATTATGACGTGTCTTGGTGTGGTCCTCTTTGGGTCCAACTTGTTTGGGACTCTCTGTGCTTCCTCGAATTGCATGTCTATTTCCTTCACCAAATTAGGGACGTTTTCTTTCATTATTTTTTCAGATAGATTTCCAATTTCTTGTTCTTTCTCTTCTCCTTCTGCCACCCCTATGATGTGAATGTTGGTATACTCAAAAGTTGTCCCAGAGGCTCCTTACACTATCCTTGTTTTTTTTATTCTTTTTTCTTCTTGTTATGATTGGTTGTTTTTTGCTTCCTTGTGTTCCATATCATTGCATTGATTCTCAGCTTCTTCCATTCTACTGTTGATTCTGTGTAAATTGATCTTTATTTCCATTAATATATCCTTCATTTCTGCCTGGGTCTTTTTTATGTTGTTGTGGTACTAAGTTCCTTGAGCATCCTTATAACCAGCGTTTTGATTGGAGCATCTGATAAATTGTTCATCTCCACTGTGCTTAGTTCTTTTTTGGGGGTTTTGAGCTATTCTTTTATTTGGGCCATGTTTCTTTGTTTCTTCATTTTAGCAGTCTCCCTGTGTTTGTTTCTATGTATTAGGCAGAGCTGCTATAACTCCCTGTCTTGATTATGTGGCCTAATGTAGTAAGTGTCTTATAGGATCCAGTGGCACAGCCTCTCAGATCACTCAAGTTGTGTACTGGAGGTACACCCTCCATGTGGGCTGAGTACACCCTCCTCTTGTAGTTGAGCCTTGATTGCTGTTAGCTGATGAATGGGAGGGATTTACCCAGGCCAGTCAGCTGCAAGGATTGGCTGTGACCACTGACCACCAACCTCTGCCCTTTGTGGAGCATAAGCTGTGCAGGGGCAGGGTGATGGTGTTGTGACGTGGTGTGTAGCTGTCCACTGGGTACACAGGCTCTGGGGTTTCCCATGTGGTACAGGCCAGTATCAGCCACCCACTGTGTTTCACCCCAGGGACACCCAGCATGAGCTACAGAGCAATCTGTAGATGTCTGCTACTTGTGTTGGGCTTGGAGGTTCCCTAATGAAGCCAAATTGTGATCCAAAGCTGGCTGCTGCTAGTGCTGGGCCTGGGGCTGCTTAGTCAGAGGTAGGAGGTCTGAAGGCTTATTGAGGCTGGTCATTGCTTGTTTGAGAGGGTTTAGGAAGATGTTGAGCCTGAGCCCACACCAGCCATTCATATGGAAAAGCCTCTGTTAACAGCTTGGGTGGGCTGTAAGTTGAGTGGAGCAGAGCCTCAGGGATTTCTGGGGCAGAGCAAACTGTGTGAATCAGATTGCTGGAGTCTCAGATATGGCACCAGCCTGCCAGTTCTGTGGCTCAGTGAGGGGATGGCTCAGAAAAGGAACATGGCTTCTGCCTGCCTTTCTGTCTGGGAGAAAGCTGTCCCCCAGCTCTTGCCTTGATGCCAGAGACTTCAGTTGTTCCCTGTATGCCACTGGTGCCTTTCAAGTTGCTATCCCAGTGCTGGAGCTCAGAGGAAGTGAGTCTGAGTAAGTTTGTGTGTTTGATCTTTAAGAGGAACTGCTTGGGATTGATTAGGTCCTTTAACCAACTCAAACCCTGCTGGTTGTTTCAACCAGAAGTTATAGGTGGTTATCTTCCTGACATTGGAACCCTGGGCTGGTTGACCTGGTGTGAGACTGGGACCCCTTGCTACTGAGTTATGCCCCCTGGCTTTTTATTTACCACACAAGTGTGAGTAGGACCAGCCTGTTCCATGTCTCTGCGTCTCTGCATCTGGATGGATGTGGTTTCTTTAGTTCTGTAGTTGTCAGACTTCCATTCAACTCGATTTCTGACAATTCTGAGTGATAGTTGTTCTGTAGTTTATTGAAATTTTGATGTGGTTGTGCAAGGAGGAGAGCCATGTTTACCTATGCCTCTTACTTGACTGAAGTCCCAGATTTTTTTAATTCTAGCCATTTTAATAAGTGTATAGTATTATCTCATTGTGGTTTCAATTTGCATATCCTTGATGTTTAATGATATTGAGTGTCTCTACATATATTTATTGCCATTCATATATTTTTGGTGAAGTGTCTGTTCAAATCTTTTGCCTGTTTTTAAAACTATTTGTGTGTTTTTTAATGATTTTATTTATTTATATTTGGAAAGAGGGGAAGGCAGGGAGAAAGACAGGGAAAGAAACGGTGATATGTGAGAGAAACATTCATCGGTTGCCTCTTGCTTGTGCCCCAACTGCGGGCCGGTCTCACAGCCCCAGCATGTGCACTGATTGGGAATTAAACAAGCGACCTTTCGCTTTGCGTGATGATTCTCAACCAGCTGAGCCATGCCGATCAAGGCAGGTTATTTGTTTTCTTACTGTGAGTTTTGAGAGTTAATTTTTCTTTTTAATATATCTGGATACAAGTCTTTTATCAGATAAATTTGTCGGACATATTTTCTCCTAAGGTATAACCTTTCTTTTTTATCTCTTAACAGTGTCTTTTGTAGAGCTAAAGTTTTAAATTTTGATTAGGTCTAAATTGTCTAATATTTAGGGACCATGTTTTGATATAAAAATTCTTTGTCCGTGAACTCAAAAGTGTTCTTTGTTTTTTTCTAAAAGCTTTTTTATAGCCTTGGCTGGTGTGGCTCAGTGGATTGAGCACTGCTGACTATGAACCGAAAGGTTGTCGGTTCAGCTCCCGGTCAGGGCACACACCTGGATTGCAGTCCAGGTCCCCAGTTGGGGGTGTGTGAGACAATTGATTGATGTTTCTCTCCTTTTCTTTCTCCCTCCCTTCCCCTCTCTCTGGGGGGGGGGGGGGAATAAATAAATAGAATAAAATAGAAATAAAAGTTTTTTTATAGTTTCACATTGTACATTTATATCTGTGATCTGTTTTTGTATGAATTATGAAACTTAGGTCAAGTTTCTTTAAAAATATTTTGTTGAGGAATTTGCATCTATGTTCATGTGGATATTGGTCTAGTTTTGTTTTTTTCTTGTGCTATCTTTGTCTAGTTTTAGTATCAGGATAATGCTGGTTTTGTGAAAACAGAAAATTTTTCTTTTAATATTTTTTGAAAAGATATGTAAAATTCCTTCTTTAAGTACTTAGTAGAATTTTCTAGTGAAGCCACCTGAGCTTAGGGTTTTCTTTGTGTGAAGGCTTTTAACTACAAATTCTATTTCTTTAATAGATATATGTTATTAAGGTTATCTGTTTCCTTTTTGGGTGAGTTTTTCTAACAGGTTTTCAAGGAATTGGTCCATTTCATCCAAGTTTGAATATATATCCATAGACTTGTTTGTTTTATTATCCTTTTTATCCTTTTAATGTCTGTGGATCTATACTGATAATGCCTCTTTCATTCCTGATATTGATAATTTGTGTACAGTAGTTCCCTCTTATCTGTAGGGAGACATTATAAAATGCCCCAGTGGGTGCCTGAAACTGTGGGCAGCACTGAACCCTACGTATGTATACTGTTTTTTCTTAAGCATGCGCACCTATGATAGATAAAGTTTAATTTATAAATAAGGCACAGTAAGAGATTAATAATAATAAAGGACAATGATAACAATACTGTTATAAGAGTCAATATCTTACTGTGTTGTTTATCATTCTTGTGATGATGTAAGATGATAAAATGCCTTAAGTTGAGAACTGTTGTCTATTCATTAAAGGAAGTACCTTATAGCTTTTCTTTGGCATCTCTGAATTGCCAGTATCACTACTCTTGTGCTTTGAGGCCATTATTAAGTAAAATAAGGCATACTTGAACACAAGAGCTGTGGTACCATGCCAGTAGATCATATAACCAAGATGGCTACTCTCATGGATGGGGAGCATATACAGCTGGATAAAGAGATGATTCATGTACCAGACCAGACTGAGAGAGATTTTGTCAAGCTACTCAGAATGGCGTGCAATTTAAAACTTATGAATTAGGACTTCGGTCAAGATGGATGTGTAGGTAAACATGCTTTGCCTCCTTGTCAGACCATAAAAGAATTACAGCTAGACCTCAAAACAAATGATGCCAAGAATCATCAGAAAATCGAGTTATATGGAAGTCCAACAATCAAGGATTTAAAGAAGCCACGTACATCCAGACGGGCCATGATAAGACACAGAGTCTTACCTAATACACAGAAACAAACACAGGGAGACTGCCGAATTGAGACAAAGAAACATGGCGCAAATGAAAGAACAGAGCAACCCCCCCTCCCCAAAAGAACTAAACAAAACAGAGATAACCAGCCTATCAGGTGCAGAGTTCAAAACACTGGTGATCAGGATGCTCAAAGAACTCACTGAAAAAGGCAACAAAATAAAAGAGATCCAGGAAGAAATGAAGGTTACATTAAATGAAATAAAGAAAATCTGCAGGAAGCCAAAAGTGGAGGGGATGAAGCTGGGATTCAAATCAATGATTTGGGACATGAGGAAGAAATAAGCATTCAACCAGAACAGCAAGAAGAAACAAGATTTAAAAAAAAAAATGAGGTAAGAAGCCTCTGGGACATCTCCAAATGTACCAACATCCAAATCATAAGGGTGCTGGAAGGAGAAGAGGAAGAGCAAGAAATTGAAATCTTATTTGAAAGAATAATGAAAGAAAACTTCCTTAGTTTGGTGAAGGAAATAGACATACAAATCCAGGGAGCACAGAGAGTCCAAACAAGTTGGACCCAAAGAGAACCACACAAAGACACATCATAATTAAAATGCCAAAAGCTAAAGATAAAGAGAGAATCTTAAAAGCAACAAGAAGAAAGCAGAGAGTTACCTACAAAGGAGTTCCCATAAGACTGTCAGCTGATTTCTCAAAAGAAGGTTTTCAGGCAAGAAGGGACTAGCAATAAATATTCAAAATGATGAAAAGCAAGGATCTACAATCTACATTATTCTATCCAGCAAAGCTATCATTTAGAATGGAAGGGCAGATAAAGTGCTCCCCAGACATGGTAAAGCTAAAGGAGTTTATCATCAGCAAGCCAGTATTACATGAAATGTTTAAGGGGCTTATTATTTAAGAAAAAGTAGGAGATCAAAACTATGAACATTAAAATGACAACAAACTCACAGCTGTCAACAACTGAATCTAAAAAAACAAAAACAAAACAAAGTAAGCAAACAACCAGAACAGAACAGAATCATAGATATGGGGATTATTTTGAGATATATCAGAAGGCAGGGGGAAAGTGAAGGTAAGAGGTACAGGGATTAAGAAGCATAATTGGTAGGTACAAAGTAGCGGGATGTTAAGAGTAGAATAGGAAATGGAGAAGCCAAAGAACTTGTATGCATGACCCATGGACATGAACTAAGGGGAAGGGATCGCTGGAGAGAAGGGGTATACCAGGCAGAGAGGTGTAAAAGTAGAATATTGGGACAACTGTAATAGCATATTAATACTATGCTATTTATTAATATGTATTAATCAATAAATATATTTTTATTTAGTAGTAATAAAATATATTTTTAAAAAAGAATTTCTTTGAGTTTATCCTTTTTGCTGTTCACTCATTTTCTTAAATTTATGTTTTGTTTTGTTTTTACCAAATTTGGGGGAGTTTTCAGATATTATTTCTTCAGATATTTTTTTTTCTTGAACCATCTCTTTCTCCTTTCCTAATGGGTTGATAATACAAGTGTTAGACTTTTGGTATTGTCCAGGGGGCCTTGAAGCTCTGTTCTTTTTTTTTTGTTTTGTTTTGTTTTCTCTCATTTGCTCAGCTTAGTTTTTCCATTTTCAAACTCACTCTCCTATCATCTATTGAGTCTATTCTGTGAATTGTATTTAGTTTTTTAAAAGATGTTATTTATTTATTTTTTAGAGAGAGGGGAAAGGAAGGAGAAAGAGAGGTAGGGAAACATCAGTGTGTGGTTGCCTCTCACGCTCCCCCTGTTGGGGACCTGGCCCGCAACCCAGGCATGTGCCCTGACTGGGAATCAAACCAGCGACCCTTGCTTCCCAGTCCGATGCTCAGTCTACTGAGCCACACCAGCCAGGGCTATTCAATGAATTTTAAAATGTATTATATTTTATATTTATTTTGTATTATTATTTTCTAGTTTAAATTGTCCTTTTTTTTTCTAGTGTTCTATTTCTTTGTTAAAACTTTCTGTTTTCCCATTTGTTTCAAAAGTATTTGCCTTGCCATGATCAGTGAAGCTCAGTTGGGTATTGTCTGGCAGAGTGAAAGGTTGCTGGTTTAATTGTCAGTCAGGGCACATGTCTCAGTTGTGGACCATTTCATGGTAGGGTCATGTGTGTGAGAGGCAACCAATTGATGTTCTGGCACATCAGTGTTTCTCTCCTTCTCTTTCTCCTTCCCTTGCCTTTGAAGCATGTTTATAACAGCTGCCTTAAAGTCTTTGTCTGATAACAAATATCTTGGGGTTGGTATCCATTGGTTGTCTTTTCCCTTGTGATGTTGAGATTTTCAGTTTCTTTGTATACAGTTTAGATTTGTGTCTTGGACATTTTGAATATTATGTTATGAGACTTCGGGTCTTGTTTAAATCTTACATATATATATATAATAGATTGTATATATATTTTAAAGCAGGCAGTCAATTCAGCTAGGTTCAGGTTTGCAAGTACCTACCTGCTTCAATAGTCTGGATTCAGTATGTTTGGTTTTCAAACTATTTGCTGTGCATACACATTTAGTTTGTCCCATGTATGTACCAACCAGTGGCCAGCCTCAGACCTGGACAGTGGTATACCCCATAGATCAGTTGGCAAAACCTTTGGTATGCTGTTTAGAGTCAGATACTTGTGTGTGCAGCTTAGGAATGAGCCCTGTATTTCACATACAGCTTTTTGAGCTTCCTCTTACTTCTTTTCTCCCAACTTCTCAGATCCATAGAGTTCTCCTTTCTGTCCTCTTGCTAGAAGGCTGAGACTAGTTTCTTTGCTCTGCTTGCACTCTCCATGCTGACATTCCCTTTGGGAACCAAGCAGCAAGAGGATAGGGAGAGAAAACAAAGCAATGAAGATTCCCTCTATGCACTTGGGATTCTCAGTTCCTCTGGTCAGAGAAAAGGTTTTTCCTTCAGCTGCTGATGTCATTGCCACTGCTGCCTAATTGCCTTGTGGTAGGGCAGGAGAGAACAGAAAGAGAAAATAAAATCAAGGGATCTCCTCTACCCCCTTTGACCTTTAGGGGCTCCCTTTCCTGTTTCTTGGACCAAAATGGAGGTCTTGTCTTGGAGCCCTTTCTCTCTGCATCTGGTGCATAGTTCTGGGTTTGGGCTGCCTTTGAATCCAGGCCAAGAAATACCAGAAGAAGGAAAAAGGGAAATGCTCTGCTGGTTTTACAGTATTTTGAGTTTTGGTTTTTAGTTGACTTCAATTGGGGAGACAGGGTGAAGTGGACTTATTCTGTCATAACTGGAACCAGAAACTTTGGTTATTTAATCAACACGTGCTGAGAGAGGACCAAGGGTGGCAGGTAACCAGTTCTGAAAGATCGAGTGACTGGACTGATGGGCCTCAAGATCCCTATGGGAGGAGACACCCTAAAGAAGGACTCCTGTATTTTTAGTGCAGGATACTCCTCTTCCACCTTTTTAATTTTTAATTTTTAAATGTAAAGTCTTTTGAATAGATAATATTTGCACTTAGTACCAAATTTGAAGGAAATACAAAGGAAACAGTTAAGTAAGTCTCCCTCACTGACCTATTCTCAGGCCACCCAGTTCCTTCCCCTGGGGGCAGCCACTTGCCAGTCTCTTGTGTGTCCTTACGGAGATATTCCACATATTGTCACAATAGAATAAGGATAAGTGTGCATCTGTGAATAAAAATGGTAGTGTACTGAACATGCTAGCCTGTTACTTGTTTTCTCACGTAATATGTTGTGGACACCTTTCCATATCAGTATCTACAGAAGGCCTCATACTTTTTAGCTATTAATAATGCCATTAAATGAATGTACCATGATTTATTTTATAAATTCTTTATTGATGGGTATTATTTCATCAATAAATGTACATTTATTCAGTAAATAAATAAACATTTACTCCATCAATTTCAGTCCTTTGGTATTATAGGAAAGTTACAGTGAATATAATTGTATATATATTTTGCATAGGTAAGGCAATATCTGTAGAATAAATACCTGAAAGTGAAATTGCTGGACTAAAGAGTATGTATGTTCATTTAAAACTGCCACGTTGGCTTTTGCTGGTGTGGCCCAGTGGTTGAGCACTGGCCTGAGAACTGGAAGTTTGCCGGTTTGGTTCCTGGTTTGGGCACATGTCTGGGTTGTAGGCCAGGTCCCCAGTTGGGGACATACAAGAGGCAGCCAATCAATGTTTTTCTCCCCCTCTTTCTCCCTACCTTCCCCTCTCTCTAAAAATAAATAAATAAAAATCTTTTTTAAAATGTAATAAAATTGCCTGATTTTTAATAGCATATTGATATTTCATACAACTGTAAATAATCCATCAAGTTTTTAAGCTTTGGTAAAGTGAAGAAATTAGAATGAATTCCAGTTCATATAATCTTAAGTCTTTTTTCTAACTTTAAAAAAATTTTATTTATTTATTTATTTATTTTTATTTATTTATTTAAGATTTTTATTTATTTATTTATTTATTTTTAGAGAGGGGAGGGAGATAGAGAGAGAGAGAGAGACAGAGAGGGAGGGAGAGGGAGAGAGAGAGAGAGAAACATCAATATGCGGTTGCTGGGGGTTCTGGCCTGCAACCCAGGAATGTACCCCGGCTGGGAATTGAACCTGGGACACTTTGGTTCCCAGCTCGCGCTCAATCCACTGAGCTACGCCAGCCAGGGCTTATTTATTTATTTTTAGAGAGAGGGAAAGGGAGGGAGAAAGAGAGGAAGAGAAACATCAATGTGTGGTTGCCTCTCATGCGCCCCAACTGGGGACCTGGCCAGCAATCCAGGCATGAGCCCTGACTGGGAATCAAACTGGCAACCCTTTGGTTCACTGGCTGGCACTCAATCCCACTGAGCTACACCAGCTAGGGCTTAAATCTTTTTTCTAACTCTGGTTCTGCCAAGTCCTTTACCACAATTATATGAAATAAAAGAAAATTAATTAATTGGCATTTTCCTTTCCTCCCCCTTCTAATTCCAGTAAGAGACATGCCAACAAGCTGTGAAAAAACATTGTAAAATGACTAAAGAGTAAACAGAAAAGAAAGGACATGACAGTCACGAGGATTTGGATGAACCATCGGACAGTCAGTTCCTAATCCACAATGTTGGTTTGGATTTAAGCCTTTCTTCTGAGGAACATTTTGTCTGTCTGTGCTCTCACCTATGCCACCATGCTCATGTAAGTAGAAGAGGCAGGTGCAAGCTGATGTGGAGCAGAAGTCCTGCAAATACAGGGTCTGGCACAAATAACGCCCCCTTTTTATTACAAAATCATAAGCATATAGTTCTGTAACATAACAGCATCACACTCAAGCACACCATATGACATTTTAGGTGAAATGCTCAAATTTAAACTATAAATTATTACACCCACATTATTACCCTGCCAACACTCGGCAGGTCTTACTTCTGCCAGAACCTCCCTGTATAATGACCTTTTTTTTCCTGATCCCTGAATCAGCACGTGATGTGAAAAAGTTTTGTGTAAGAAGAAGTCTTGGAGACATATGTAGTAGTATGGAGACCAATGACTTGTTATTTAGGGCTTTCTTGATGGGTTGTTTGAAATTGAAGCATTCCTGGAAAATCTGAGATATGGATTTTTCAATATAGTGGGACATTTTCCTAATAACAGTTCTTATGACATCACTCTGAGACCAGAAATCAGATCAGTGAGGCACTTAAAATTTTTCATGTTTACTTGACTTTGATTGTATTAGTTCCTTCAAGTATTTTTAATAAATCAAATTAGGTATAAAATTAATCTAAAGTAAGACTATTTTAAATGTGAATGGTGTATTTTTCCAAATGGGATCTTACTTGGATAAATTATTAAGTAATAAAACTGGTTTTTGTGGCTTTTCAAGCAGCCATCTTGTTTTAATTGTTTATATATTTAACCTGATGTTATTTAAACATTAGGACGAACATGCATTAGTTTTTTAAAAGAAATACAGTACTGTCGAAAATACAAAACAAAGAAAAGTCATTGTCTTGGAAGGCTGTGCACTTAGTGCAGCAGAGCAATCATTATACAAAACATTCTTGGAGTTTCTTGTTTGAATTTGCTTGTGAACCTGTTTCCCATCAGTCAGATGTCACGGAAGGCCCCACAGAGTGACACAACATTACAGAGTAGACTGGGAAGGAGAAGCGTGACCATTCTCATGACTTGCCTGGAGCAGGCTTGGTACTGAAGATACTGAAATACGTCTCACAGCGTATCCCTGGTCTTTCCTCAAACAGTGGCTGCACAGAGGAATTCATTGGCTGAAAGACTGTCAGGAAACTTGTTATCGCTTAAATGCCATATCTTTAACTTTTTGTCTTCATAAAGTTTTGTGATGGACCACCTGTGCTTAGCAAATAAAGCATATGAAGTGAGGGTGGCCCTTGCCAACCATAAACTTATCGGTGTCTCTAGTCTTATCTGTCTAGACTTCTCTGTCCCTTTAGGTCTACAAATTCCCTTTTGAATGCTGTTTAGTGGATTTGGATTTAGAGATCAGAGTTTATGCTGTCATTACTCATCTTTCCTAGAGGGCAGCCAATGAATTCTTTGAATTTTAAATCATTACCTTAAAAAAATAGTACTACTTTTCATTTATGCATACAAAGTGCATTGTACCGATGACCCCTTTCAAATAGTGTGTTCTCAAAAAGTCTTTTTTAAAAACATTTTATTTATTTTTAGAGAGAGGGGAAGGGAGGGAGACAGACAGGGAAAGAAACATCAATGTATGGTTGCCTCTCATGTGGCCCCCATTTAGGGACCCGGCCCACAACCCAGGCATGTGCCCTGACTGGAAATCAAACCAGCAACCTTTGATTCACAGCCTGTGCTCAGTCCACTGAGCCACACCAGCCAGAGCTCAAAAAAAATCTTACTGGTAGGTGTGAGTATCAGGTGTTATGCATCAGTTCTGATATCTTATGCAGAACCTGTTCAGTTATTTGGCTACAGACTAGGACATCACTATTATCGGTTTGTGTATACAGTGATGCTTCTGGGGGTAATTTAATATGGACATGGAGAAACTGGGGTAGTTAGATTTCTTTAGTTTTGTGTCAGAGGCAATAGTGAATTCAAGGAAGGAAGGAGCAGAGTTTCATCAATAGCCGTAGGCCTCTCATTGCCAGTCCAGGGTTCAGACCAGACAAAGTGAGACTCCCAAGAGAGGCTGGAGTTCTGTTCCACTGGCAATATGACCAGGGACACCCAGTCAATCTTACCTGGAGATATGGGAGGGGAGGAAGGAGTCCTCAAAGAAAGAATATGTAGTCCTGTATTTGGGACTATTTCTACCTTTAGAAAAGAAGCATTTGACCATGAGTGTGTCATGGAAAGGCATTCTCTTTATCAGTAAAAGTATCCAGCCCTGGCTGGCATAGCTCAGTAGATTGAGTGCGGGCTGCGAACCAAAGCATCGCAGGTTCGATTCCCAGTCAGGGTACAAGCCTGGGTTGCAGGCCACGGCCCCCAGCAACGGCACATTGATGTTTCTCTCTCTCTCTCTCCCTCCCTTCCCTCTCTAAAAATAAATAAATAAAATCTTTTTAAAAATCTTAAAAAAATATCCATACAATGGATTCAGTTTGCAGGATAGTATGTCAACTGCACTTTATTTGCTCTTTGTAAAAAATAATAGGATACTATACTTCTGTCACAGAGAAGTCTTGCAAATAAAATTTTAGTTAGTTATTTTTTCTCAGTTATTTGACCTTAGACCAGCATTAGATAATTAAAAAATCAGCTTTTTAGTTTGGAATAATTTTAGGTTTACAGAAGGTTGTGAAGACCCAGTTTCCCCTAAAGCTAGCATCTTACGTTACCATGGTATGTTTGTCAAAACTGAGAAACCCATGTTGGCACATTGCTGTTAAATTCCAGACTTCATTTGGATTTTCCTTTTTTTTGCACTAATGTCCTTTTTCTGTTCCAGGCTCTAGTGCAGTGTACCACACTGTACTTAGTCATCACGTCTCCTTGGTCTCACCCAGGCTGTGCTAGTTTCTCAAGTGTCCCTTTGTTTTCTTTCCTAACCTTGGCAGTTTTGTGGAGTACTGGTGAGGTATTTTGTAGCCTCTCCCTCAATTTGGGTTTATTGGAGACTTTCTCAGGGTTATGATTTTGAGGAAGAACACCTTAGAGGTTAAGGCAGTATTTGCCATATTTCTCCACTGTAAAGTGACTATTTTCCCCTTCTCCATATTGTATTCTTTGGAAATGAGTTTCTAAGTCCAGCCCATACTTGGGGAGGGAGGGGTGAGGATTAAACTCCACCTCCTGGAGAAGTATCTACATATATTATTTGGAATTCTGTAAAGTGGGATTTTACTCCTTCTACCTGTATGTTTATTTAATGTCATTAATTTTTGTCAGTGTGGACACGTACATAGAGTCATCTGTTTACCACCCCAGTACCATATGGAACAGTTCCATCACCATAAAAATTTCCCTGTGCATTTCCTTGGAGTCAGCCACCGCCCACCACACTGTCTTTAGACACCACCAATCTGTTTTCCATACCTATAACTTTGCCTTTTCCAGAATATTACATAAGTGGAATCATACAGTGTATAGACCATCATTTACCAAACTGCATTTCAGATTCATCTATATTGTTGTATGAACCAATAGCTTCTTCCTTTTTGTCACTGAATAATATCCCATTCTGTGGATATACCACAGTTTATTTATCAATTCACCTGTTGAAAGGCGTCTTGGTTGCTTCCAGTTTAGTACACTTACAGGTAAAGCTGCTCTAAACATTTGTGTACAGGGTTTTTTTTTTTTAAATGTAGTTTTCAGTGCACTTGTCTATTTAGTGACTTCTGGGTCATATTGTAGTTTATATCTAACTATATAGGAAACTGACATATTATACAGCATTAGAGTTTAATCATCCACTTGGGGTTTTGTTTTGTTTGGGGGGGCAGAGGGGAAAATTAACAATGGATAAGATTCAGGCTTTTTAAATTCCAGTAATTGTCCTGGCTGGTGTAGCTCAGTGGATCGATTGGAGTTGACCTGTGAACCAAAGGGTCACTGGTTTGATTCCTAGTCAGGGCACATGCCTGGGTTGCAGGCCAGGTGCCCAGTAAGTGGTGTGTGAGAGGCAACCACACATTGATGTTTCTTTCTCTCTCTTTCTCTTTCCCTTCCTCTCTCTTTAAAAATAAATAAATAAAATCGTCAAAAAATTTCAACTAATTTATTCAGCTTGTTGGGTGACTGACATTAAATTTGGTGAGTAGGGGACACAAGAGCTCGTAAGTCTTCGGAGTTTGCCATCTAATGGGGAAGGTAAGATTTTGTAAGCAGTGGTGGAAGCCAGCAGTTAGGATTGGGCTGAGTTGGTTCTGGTCCTTTGTATCTGGTGGCATTGGTAGTGGTAGTATCCCATTGATTTGTGCCTGGGGCCTTAATTTATAAAGGTGACTGAGTGACAACATGGTGAGGTAGTGAAACTTTGTAAAAAAATGATAAATCAAGCATGCATTATTTTTTTGAAGATCAATCTGTTTGTTATTTTAAATATTAGTAATACTAAATTAATAAAATGTTACCTATGAGAGAAAAATACCCTTGTGCTTAAATTTAAAATCCACAATTAGAGGTTTAGACTTATAAGTATGGGAACATGAGACATTAAGAACTAATCATACTGATATTTTATTTTTTTAAATATATTTTATTGATTATGCTATTACAGTTGTCCCATTTCCCCCCTCATTCCCCTCTACCCTGCATACCCTCTCCCACCCACATTCCCCGCCTTTAGTTCATGTCCATGGGTCATAAGTTCTTTAGCTTCTACATTTCCCATACTATTCTTGCCCTCCCTTATTTTCTACCTACCATCTATGCTACTGATTCTCTGTACCTTTTCCCCCTCTCTCCTCTTCCCACTCCCCTGTTGCTAACCCTTCATGTGATCTCCATTTCTGTGGGTCTGTTCCTGTTCTAGTTGTTTACTTAGTGCATTTTTGTTTTAGGTGTGGTTGTTAATAATTGTGAGTTTGTTGTCATTTTACTATCCATGTTTTGATCTTCTTTTTCTTAGATAAGTCCCTTTAATATTTCATACAGTAAGGGTTTGGTGATGATGAACTCCTTGAACTTGACCTTATCTGAGAAGCACTTGATCTGTCCTTCCATTCTAAATGAAAGCTTTGCTGGATAGAGCAATCTGGGATGGAGGTCCTTGCCTTTCATGACTTGGAATACTTCTTTCCAGCCCCTTTTTGCCTGCAAGGTCTCTTTTGAGAAATCAGCTGACAGTCTGATGGGAACTCTTTTGTAGGTGACTGTCTCCTTATCTCTTGCTGCTTCTAGGATTCTCTCCTTCATTTTCATCTTGGCTAATGTAATTATGATGTGCCTTGGTGTGTTCCTCCTCGGGTCCAACTCCTTTGGGACTCTCTGAGCTTTCTGGACTTCCTGGAAGTCTATTTCCTTTGCCAGACTGGAGAAGTTCTCCTTTATTATTTGTTCAGATAAGTTTTCCACTTGTTGCTCTTCCTCTTCTCCTTCTGGTACCCCTATAATTTGGATGTTGGAACGTTTCAAGATGTCCTGGAGGTTCCTAAGCCTCTCCTCATTTTTTTGAATTCTTGTTTCTTCATTCTTTTCTGTTTGGTTGTTTCTTTCCCACTTCTGGTCCACTCCATTGATTTGAGTCCTAGTTTTCTTCCCATCATTATTGGTTCCCTGTGCATTTTTCTTCATTTCACTTAGCATAGCCTTCATTTTTTCACCTAATTTGTGACCAAATTCAACCAATTCTTTGAGCTTCTTGGTCACCAGTGCTTTGAACTGTGTATCTGACAGGTTGGCTCTCTCTTTGTTGCTTAGTTGTATTTGCTGTGGAACTTTGATCTGTTCTTCCATTTGGGCCATTTTTTTTGTCTTGTCATGCCTGTTACATATGAGGGGTAAAGCCTTAGGTGTTCACCAGGGCGGGGCAACCCATTTGATGTGTTGTGATGTTGTATGTGGGGACGGGGTCTGAGAGGGAACAATGGTGCTTGCTGTGCTCTCTGTTGGATTTCAGTCCTTCCGCTGCTTCCCCCAAGCAAACTGGTTCTTGTGGTGCTGATTCCCATGTGGGTGGGCTTGTGTATGCTCTAGGACCCTGTGGGTCTCTCCAATGAACTCTCTTGTGAGCCTGGCAGTCTCTCCTGGCACCTCAACCCCCACAGGTGTTCTCAGTCGGTGTTTTGAGCCCTGGGTTGTGTGGTCTGTCTCGCCCCTGAGTTTTGCCTGGTTTATCTATTTGTGAATGTGGAACCGCCTGGTCAGCCAGCTGCCTTGCACACAGAGCTTCGCTTCACAGTAACCACTTTGCTGGGTCTGCCCATTGCCACCCTGAGCCCGGTGTCTGCCAGCCACCACCTGTGTGCCTGGGGTGCCTTGCATGCCTGGTGCCATTGCTTTTTGTGCTGTGACCCCTCTCTACCTGGCCGCCCGACTCTGCCCTTCCTACCAGTCTGGATGAATGTGTCTATTTTAACTCCTTGGTTGTCCGACTTTCATACAGTTCAATTTTCTGTCAGTTCTCATTGTTATTTTGTTTCTAGATTGTTGTCCTTATTTTGGTTGTGTGAGGAGGCATAGTGTGTCTACCTATGCCTCCATCTTGGCCAGAAGTCCCATACTGATATTTTAAATTAAACTTCCAAGGGTTAAATTGTTAGACAATTGAAGTACTCTAGAAAGAATGAATCATTGAAAATTTGTGAATGCTATTTAAAACATTCAGAGAGTATAATTTGTGAAGTCCCCTTCAAAATAATTGTTGATCCCTGGCTGGTGTGGCTCAGTTGATTGAGTGCCAGCCTGTGAAACAAAGGGTTGCTGGTTCAATTCCCAGTCAGGGCATGTGCCTGGGTTGTGGGCCAGGTCCCCAGTTGGGAGTGCATGAGAGGCAATCACATGTTGATGTTTCTCTCTCTGTCTTTCTCCCTCCCTTTCCCTTTCTCTAAAAATAAATAAAATAAAATCGTAAAAAAAATTGTTGAAATGTGCTTATATAGAAGTAGATTTGTAAGTTGAACTTTAATTCTTAAGAGGAAAAGAGGGATTTGAAAATGTAAACTTGAATTTAGTGAAATTAATTTTTAAGATCAATAAAAATTCAAAAATAAAAAAATAATTTATTATTGGGTTGGCCAAAAAGTTCGTTTTATTTTCCTGTGAGATGACTCTAGTAGCACTTAGTTGTCTTTAACTTCATTCAAAACAATTTTTTTAGATTGTATTGTGACAGCTGTTGTATCAGTGTGCATTTAAAAAAAACATCAAAATTGGTAAGTTTTTATGCAGTCATTTTAATATTGAAGATGGAAGAAAATATGCAAAATTTTGGCATATTATACTTTATTATTTCAAGAAAGGTGAAAACACAACTGAAACGCAAAAAAAGATTTATGTAATGTATGGAGAAGGTGCTGTGACTGATTGAAGGTGTCAAAAGTGGTTTGCGAAGTTTTTTTTTACTATTGACATTTTGGCCAAATCATTCTTTGCTGTGGGGCTGTCTTATGTATTGAAAGATGTTTAGTAGCACCCCTGCCTCGACCAACTAGAAGCCAATAGTGGTAGGTAGCTGACATACTCAAAATATCCAAATTGATAAAGTTATTAATGAAAATGAAAAGTTTGTCTTTTATTCCACAGAAAAAAACTAAGCAGACTTTTTGGCCAACCCAGTATTAAAAAGAAGAATTTATTACTTACAATTCCCAAGAGGAGGTTGCATGCCATGCCACATAGGGCCACGGGGGAAGTACCCAGCATGGTTGTGAGGAAGAAGGAATGAGGGGAAAGTATGGCCCAGAGCCTTGATTGTGTTTTCCATGGGAAAGGCAAGGCACGGCTGGGGATATGGTTTAGGGCTGGCTAGTTTGAATAATTCCAGTGGGCTCTGGGGGCCAGGGGCTGTTCCTGGTTGTCTGGAAGCCGGCCCTGGGTTGATTTAGAGCAGGGGTGAAGAGTTAGATAAAGGCGGTGATTCAGAGCCTGGGCCCTGGATGGCAGGGATGGTATAAATAGCTCTGGCCGTTTGTTGTTTTGTCCCTGTAATTAATTGGATGCCAAATAGACAAATGGATAATCTAAGAAAACACAGAATAGTAATACAAGCTTCCTAAAAAGAGCTCTACCTACCAGTTGAATAATTTAATTCAAAGCAGTGTTGACTGCCTACTTTGAAATGGATATAAAAATGCCTGAGATGGGGACTTTGCCCTCAGGGAGCTCATGATGTGTCAGGAAAACCAGATTCATTCACTAAGTAAACATTTATTGAACATCTCCCATGTGCCAGCACTTGCAAGTCTCTGAATCTACAGGGTTTAATCTAACAGGAAGTTCATAACCAAATAGTGTAAGTTTCTATCATTTACAAATATTAATATTTAATATAAAAATATTGGTTTGGACAAAAAAGTTCATTTGTTTTTTTCCATGAGATGGCTTTAGTAGCTCTTAGCTGTTTTTAACTTCATTTGAAATAATTTTGTTAGATTGTACTGTGACAGCTGTCACATCAACATGCATTTTAAAAAAATCACTTTTCCTCTTCCACAATACCTTGCACTCTTTCTTTCCAACCTGGGCCTGGCATAATGGCTCCTGCAAAGAAGGGTGGTGAGAAGAAGGGCCGTTCTGCCATAAACGAGGTAGTGACTGGACAGCACACCACCCACATCCACGAGCGCATCCATGCAGTGGGTTTCAAGGAGTGTGCCCCTCGGGCACTCAGATCCAGCAATTTGCCGTGAGGGAGATGGGAACTCCGGATGCGCGCCTTGACACCAGGCTCAACAAAGCCGTGTGGGCCAAAGGAGTAAGGAATGTCCCCACCGTATCTGGGTGCGGTTGTCCAGAAAACGTGATGAGGATGGAGGTTCACCAAATGAGCTCTGTATGCTGGTTGCTGACCTACCTACCTGTCACCACTTTCAAAAATCTACAAACAGCTAATGTGAATGAGAACTAACTGCTGATTGCCAAATAAAGTTACGAAACTGACAAAAAATTGTCAAAAGTGGTGAGTTTTTGTGTAACTATTTTAGTATTGAAGATAAAAGAAAATATGCAACATTTTCAGCATATATGCTTTACTATTTTAAGAAAGGTAAAAACTCAACTGAAATGCAGAAAGATTTGTGTGGTGTGTGGAGAAGGTGCTGTGACTGACTGAATGTGTCAAAAGTGGTTTCTGAAGTTTTGTGCTGGAGATTTCTCACTGGAGCCTCCTCCATAGTTAGGTAAACCAGCTAAAGTTGATAGCAATCAAATTGAGACATTAATTAGAAACAATCATTGTTATACCATGCGGGAGATAGCTGGCGTACTTGAAATATCCAAATCAATCAAGTTATTGGTAAAAATATGTCTTTTATTTTATAGAAAAAACTAAACGGACTTTTTGGCCAACCCAGCATATCCTCTTCTTTTGTTGTGTTTCCTGTTTCCTTCTACTCCCAGTCTTTAGTTTTTTTTTTTTTTTTCTGGATACACATGTAGATTTGGAGGACCTTAGATTATGGGTTTTCAGATTCATTAAAAATGTAAGCACATGCATATGGTTGATAGATTTTAAGGATATGGAGCAGATATGAGAGCTTAACTCAGAAAGCTCTCATATTTACCATTGCACCTAAAAAGCAGTAGTGGGGGAAGTAGCATAGTTACCTGTGTGTAGCTGAAGGACTGTGGGGAGGAGGGCTGTGGGGGGTGGTAGGGACTGTGAGGAGAGAGAAACTTGGATGTAGGGGTCAGGAGACTGGTTCTAGTGTTCTATTGTTAACATGTACATTTTGGGCAGATGTCTTCCTTTTTTGAGAAGGGGGTTGATGATTACAACCTGCTCTACCTATTTTATTTCATTGGTAGAGGTGAAATGAGATAATAAACATAAGACTTGAAGTACAATACAAATATAAGGTATTTTACAATGCCTTATACATAAAAAGCCTCAGAAAAGAATGAGGGAGTGATGGATATATCTTTTTTTCTTTTGTTTTTGACATTCACTCTAAGAAATGAGAATTAAGGGAGTTTGATATTATTTTCTGAACTTTATTATGATCTATAGCTATAATTTAGTAATTATGTGCTTTCTTATATTTAGTGACTGTTTTGAATGAGTTAATCTTGGCACTTCAAGGGCAGTAGCTACAGTGTACACATATTTTCTGTCTGTTATAGGCCCAGGATACAAGGTACATTATAAGTACTCAATAAATATTTGTTGATTGATTGATACTTGTTGAAGGTTTAGCATATCTAAATAAAACCTTTGGGGACTAATTCTAAAGCAGAATATATGCAAGTAACTGAGAAGTTGGTATGCAGACAGAGAGATCATCATGGAACGGAGATAATAAAAAAGATGTGATAGCAGGTTTGAGGGAGATCCTGATACAGATCTTAAAGTTACTTAGGTTTAGTTTGGGAAACAAAAGAAAGGCATGCCAGATGGAGGATTAGAGGTAAGAATGAGACTGTTGTACTGGAAGGTGAGTGACTGGTAGAACAGTAGTAAAGGTCAGGTTGGTAAGGTTTTAAGAATAATTATTTTGAAACATTTTATTTATTTCTGGAGAGAAGGGAAGGGAGGGAGAAAGAGAGGGAGAGAAACACCAATGTGTGTGATGCATCGATTGGTTGCCTCTCACGCACCCCCAAATAGGGACCTGGCCTGCAACGCAAGCATGTGCCCCAGTGAGGAATTGAACTGGCGACCTTTTGGTTTGCAGTCTGGTGCTCAGTCCACTGAGCCACACCAGCCAGGGCAAAAATAATTTTAAAATTGCAGTGATTCACTGTGGCTATCAGAGTTAAGAAAGCAACCTTCAAACTTTGTTCAGAAGTCAGTCCTTGTCATTGTACAGAATAGCTCTTTAAGGTGAAGGCTTAATGCTTACAAAGCCTCTTGCTTTTGCAGAGCCAGTCTCTTCTTAGGCTGCTGATGTCATGAACAATATAATCCAGGTAGAGTGTCAGAGGTTTTTGAGATGTTCTATGGTCCAGCTAAGCAGATAAACCAGGAATTTGCAGCCTTTTATGGAGATGTGCCAAAGTTTGGGTTACTTTCCTTCTGTGGATGAAGAGGATTCTTGCTGTGTAGGGATTCTCAGAAGCTGGGGTTGGGGGTGGGGCAGTGTGTGACTGCAACTGGCCCCCAGCTGTAGGTGGCTGGTTGAGGCTGTTTAAAGTTGAAAGAAGAATTGAGCCCTGGCTGGCATAGCTCAGTGGATAGAGTGTGGGCTGAGAACCAAAGCATTGCAGGTTCGATTCCCAGTCAGGGCATATGCCTGGGTTGCAGGCCACGGCCCCCAGCAACTGCACATTGATGTTTCTCTCTCCCTCTTTCTCCCTCCCTTCTCTCTCTATAAATAAATAAATAAATAAATAAATAAATAAATAAATAAATATAGGGCCCTGGCTGGCATAGCTCAGTGGATTGAGCGCGGGCTGGGAACCAAAGTGTCCCAGGTTCGATTCCCAGCCAGGGTACATTCCTGGGTTGCAGGCCCACAGCCTGCACATAACCCCCAGCAGCCGCACATTGATGTTTCTCTCTCTCTCTCTCTCTCTCTCTATCTCTATCTCTCTATCTCCCTCCCTTCCCTCCCTAAAAATTAAAAAAAAAAAAGAATTGAACATGGGTATCCGCAGGCTTGTGTTTGTGTGGGCTAGCAGTGACACGTCTCCTTTAAAGTGAGAGTACTTTTCTTTATAGCAGTTGGCAGGTTCCCGCCTCCTTCATGTTCACCATCAACCTAGTTATATATTAGTGAGTACTGATTATATACTCTTAAGTACTAGTCTGGATGATGTTTCTTCTGGCAGTCTGGGCAACGCAATGTACACAGGTTACCTGCTCTTGAGAATTTCAGTAGAGACCTCTTAATCCTGGATAAACATAAAAACATGTATAGACAATTGTATAAATGTCCACAGACTATGTTTATTTTATAAGATATGGCAACTGTCTTCCGAGTTTGAAGAACTGCCATGTAGAACGGGGATTTGACTACTGTTTGACCTCAAGAGTTAGCATTGAGACTGCTTGGTGAAAGACTGATAGAATTTGAGGAACACACTTATTTGTTAACAGGTGAAATGGGCTGCCTCAGGTCACAGTTCTCTGTCTGCCATATGCATTGTAGCGGAGGCTGTTGTTCTTTGGTAATTTTAAAAAGAATTGAAAGTGTCCTCTTGTGTGGTTGGGCTATCTGGGAATCTCAGCCTTGTCACTGTTGACATTTAGGGCTAGGTACTTGTTGGTGGGGTGGTTCTGTGCACTGTTGGATGTTTAGCAGCTTCCCTGGTCTACCACTAGAGGCCAGTAGTGCCCCCATCCCCCAAGTGGTGGTGCTCGAAATTGCCTGGGAACTCTGCCAAGGGTGTGCTGAGGGGCAGGAATGCCCAGTGTAGAGCCACTGGGCTAGGTGAGAGTAAGGTGCCTCAGAAGTCTGGTCGTTTAAACTTTGTTTTTTAAGTGAATTCTGCAGCATATGTATGTATATTTTGCAAGTGAGAATGAGCTAGAGGACTTACATGATTGGAGTGGTAGTATTCTGTTATTTTCCAATTTAGGGAGGCTTTCTGGGAGTGGAAGGTTTTCAAAGTCGAGTGATATTAGTGAACTTGGAATATACAGGCTATTCCCTAAACAGGGCATGCTTTTGGGAAAGGACTAAGAGATGAAAATGAGAAGATTAGACAAGCTGGAATGACTAGTGTGAGGGGGAGAGAGAAGATGTGTAACTTATTCAGAATGGCCAGGTCAGCTGCGGGTCAAAAGAGCATCAGGGTTTTCTCCTTGGTCACTCTGTCTTCCTTTCCCAAAGCCTGTGCAGTTCTGTGGCGGAGGAGGAGGGCGTGCCCAAGGAAACTGCAAGCTTTAATCTTGGCTTGAATCATATGGCCTCTGTTTGTGAGTTTTGACACGGCCAAGTTTCTTCACCTCACTGTACCTTGTTTATTTTTTCATTAAAAAATTGTAAAATATACAAGAACATAAAATGTATTAATTCAGTACATTCACATTGTGGTAAGAATATAACCACCATCCATCTCCAGAACCTTTTATCCTCCCAAACTGAAATTCTACCCACTGAGCACTCACTCCCCATTCTCCCCTTCCCCCAGCCCTGGTAACCGCCATTCACTCTACTTTACATGTCTAAGAATTTGACCCCTCTGTGTGCTGTGTACACAGTGAACCATACAGTATTTGCCCCTTTGCGATGGGCTTATTTCACTTAGCATAATGTTTTCAAGCTTCATCCATATTGCAGCATGTGTCAGAATTTCTTTTTTAAGGCTGAACGATATTCCATTGTATGTATATGCCATTATATTTATCAATTCGTCTGTGGAGGGACACTTGGATTGCTTTTGCTTTTGGGCTATTGCGAATAATGCTGCTATGGTGTTTTTCATTTAAAATGACAAAAAAAATAATGCTTCCTTTATAGAATCATGTGGCTGTCTATAAAGGCTCCTTGCAGAGTGCTGGGCATTGGCACATAAGTGGCATTTTCTTTCCTCACTTTTTTTTGTGTCAGCTTCACTTTTGCTTTTTTTATGTCTCCTGCCTAGTACTATTATCAACCCAAAGCAGGGGCTAATGGATTTTGTTTTTCCCTGCCAATTAAAGTCCATTCCAGGACTGACATTTTGTAATCAATGTTCTCTGAACTGTTTGTTTTGTTTTAAGACTAGTCAATCTCTGGAAATTTGAGTTGATTCGAAGATTGCCCTAAGTGTGCAGGTTTTCTCTAATAGCTTTGAGAGTCCTTTACTGAATCTTATTGTCACACTTTTCTCTAAGATAATTTGTTCCAAAACCTTGCTAATGGCAGCTTGCTGTGCCTAGGATCCCCAGTTCCCTTCATCAAGGGTTTTGATTCATTTGTCATTCAAAAGACTATTGATATCCTGAGGACAAGTTTTAGATACACTTGGTGAATTTCATTGCTTTGTTCCTTTGACTCCTGCCTTTAAACACCCAGGCTCCCTCCCTCTGTGGGAAGGATTATTTTTGGCTGGCCCTTTTCTGTCTGTGCTGTGCCATCTGTCACAGGGGTCATTGCTCAGAGGCTAGCTTTTTCCCTGCTGGGAGCAGGTGGTCAAAACCAAGGGCTATTGACAGGGTCAGGTTGGAGCAGATTACCAATATGCACCCCCTCCCCACCCAAGCTGTGTCTCTGGTTGTTATCCTTCAGAGGGAGAAGAAAAGGCCTTACGTTGGGGTCTTTTTCTGTGTTAAAGAGCAAGAGATGCAGATGTGATCCTAAATAGTGTTAGTTAATTCCAGGTCATTGACTGCTCTTGACTCTATCTACTTTACCTGGTTCAAGTGTACCAAGGAAGTGACATCCATGAAAATTATGGATGATATAATTATTTAAGTTAATTCATGTCTAAGATGCTAGAAGTGACATCCTGATCCTTGTTCAAACAAAATAAAATACCCCTGAAATCTTTCAATGGTCTTGGGTGGTAAAGACCTTGGTTTTAAAGTCTTTTTTAAAGAGATTGTTCTCCAGCCACTCAGGATTCTGAGCCTGACTCACAGGAGAGCCAGCCCAGTGCTGAGTCACTTAGCCAACTTCATTCATTGATCATGTGCTTGTGCACAGCTTGTTTGCAAGGTGGGAGAGAATTACCATTTTCAAATGTTCCTTCCCGAGGTAGCATGGTCCAGAAATGAGCTGAGAGACAGGATGCTGGAGTTCTATTCTTGGCCCAGCTATGCACCTTCAGCAAGATACATCCCCCCACCCCACCCCACAGTGTTGATATGGAAGAATCAGGGAAATAAGTAAAGCCAACAAGACAGATAAGAACAGAAGAGTTTTTAAAACATGGTTTTCCCACAGAGATTTTGGACCAAACCCATGGCTCCCTGGTTAGCCAGGTTTTATTACCACTTGCTCAAGTAACTTACCGCAGCCTCCACTTATACAATAAAGAGGAACTTCTCCAGAGATAAATTCTGGCATTCCTACTTTTTGTGCTTTTTCAAACCTGTGATGCCTCTTTTCCACAGTACTTACTGCATCATACTTGGGTACATTTAGCTGTTTTTAAAACCACAAACAATTTTTTTCCCTGCTAAGTGGGGGAATTATTTCAGAACAATTTACTGAATAAGTTAGTCCTAGGTGCATGGCCTCAGGTTACTGAAATCAGCTTGACCCAGTGTAAATGATTGCTTGTTTCTTTGGGGCTTCCATAGCTCCCTGTAGGTCTACCGTTTGCATGACTCTCTTCTGCCTTGCTGGCTGATATATTCTTGTCTAACCTCAGTCCTAGACAGGATTCTGCCTTTCACCTCTTCTGACCCCTGGAAAGTAAAGTCTTTTCCACCTAGGCCTCAGGTACCATCTACACTTTGGCATCCTAACCTCAATGTGGTGGCATCTTTAAACTTTGCCCAAGAATTATTTAATATGAAATATTTTAAGTATATAGAATAATATAGTATTTGTTTTAGGTCTTTCTCTTTTTAAAGGAAATCATTGTGGATACATTTGAAGCTCAGAGCTACTATGTCTGCCGCCTCCCCAATTCTTTTGAACAAGCCGTTTTTTGTCCAAAGCACATCGCAGAGTGCTCTTAGCCTCCCTGTAGGAGGTCTGCCTTACATGACCTATATTCATTATTCTGTTTCCTCAAGAGTTTTCATAGCTCCCCTCCCCTCCCCACCCCTCACTAAGACCTTGGGCAAATTGCTTTACCTTTCTGAGCTTTATATTCCTTATCTGTAAAATGAGAATAATAGCAACACCTGCCTTCTCCAGGTTATTTTGAGAATCAAATGTGCTAATATATGTAGAAGTAGTTTGTAAAGCTCTATGTTATATGTGGCCTCCTTTATGTATATAGAGAACCTATAGCATTGTTTTCCAAGGCTGTAGGAAGGGGTGCAGAGAGAAGGGAGATTGCCAAGGGAAGTGGTGGATCAGAACCCCTCAGGGTCTTTTTCAAACAATGACATATCTACCCTACACTGGTGTCTATATACACACACATACACATACACATATAACAGTTAGGAATACTTGGAAGGTAGAGGCCAATGGAAATCTTCTCTGTCTTCCCTTCTGTCATTTTCAAGGTTCTCTTTTATTTTCTGACCTATCTCCCACATGGTTTTGCTCTAGAATGGCCACTAAAAAATCAATTTCTGCCCTGGCTGGCGTAGCTCAGTGGATTGAGCTCGGGCTGCAAACCAAAGTGTCGCAGGTTTGATTCCCAGTCAGGGAACGTGCCTGGGTTGCAGGCCATGGCCCCCAGCAACCACACGTTGATGTTTCTCTCTCTCTCTCTTTCTCCCTCCCTTCCCTCTCTAAAAAAATAAATCAATAAAATCTTTTTAAAAATCAATTTCTTAGTCTCTATTTGCTCAAAGTTCAAATTTTCAATAAGAATCTTCATCAACTGTTTGGCTAAGGAGGTTTGCTTTTACCAACATGTGTTGCAAAATTCTTGCCACTAACTCTTTTTCTTAAAGATTTTATTTGTTTATTTTTAGGGAGAGGGGAAGGGAGGGAGAGAGATTGGTTGCCTCCCTGTACCTGCCCCAGTTGGGGACTGAACCTACAACTCAGGCATGTGCCCTGACAGGGACTTGAACCAGCAATATTTTGTTTTGTGGGATGATAACCCAACCAACTGAGCCACACTGGTCAGGGCACCACTAATTCTTTGTTACCCCAGAGCTTTCTCTTTGTGCTCTATCTCTCCTAGTGAGCATAGCCTGAAGAAGGCTCTCCTGCTGTGCAAGACTTAATTTAAAGATGCCTCAACATTTCCTTTATAGCGAATTAAACTGAACACAGGTGTAATTAGTGTTTAGTCCTTTCTGTACCAGTGTGTGTAGGTTGTCTGTGTAGATCTTGGTTGCTGGTCATTGTCTCAGTCTTCCACATTTACTTAATTATTGATTTTATTTAATTACGGTGCTCTGGCCCAAACTAGAGAAGGGATACTTGGGTAAAGATATCCCTGTATAGTTCTCCTTAAGAACTATTCAGTTTTGTTATTTAAAATGTTTAAATTATTTAAAATGTATAGAAATGGAAAATGCTTATGCAATACTCTAGAACCCAGTAATTGAACTCCTGGGTATGTAATTTCCTAAGAAAAACTCACATGAGCACATGGGGCCTAGACAGGAATGTTTCTGGTAGCCTTGTTGGAAACAAAGGCGCATCATCAGGAGAGTGATAAACTGTAGTATAGTCAAACAATGAACTGCTGCTGTGAAGCCATGAAAATGAATGAATTAGAAGAAATGTGTCAAAGGAAATAAATGTCAACCCTAGTATGGGGTGGAAAATGCAAGTTTCAGGATGTGATCTATATTTTGCATTTATAGAAAGTTTCAGGACATGCAGAACAATCCTTTGTATTGTATGTGGATTCACTTTTTATGTGGTTATATACAAACATGCAAGAGTTTGAGGAAGCCTAGTTCAGGATAGTGGTTGCCTTTGAGAGGGGTAGAGAGGAATTATATGGAAATGAATACACAGAGGGCTTTGGTTATATTTGTAAAGTTCTTTTACTATCTGTATGGTTGTTTTTCTTTTTACCTGAAATATTTCATAAAATAAATCAACTGTAATAAAAAGGATTCCAAATGTTTGTCTTAGTCTGTTTGAGTTGCTATCACAGCAATGCCATAGCTTTGGGTGGCTTATAGACAATAGTCATTTACATCTTAGTCCTGGGGGCTGGGAAGTCTAAGGTCAGGGTGCACATGGATTCAGTGTCTGGTGAGGTCCTGCTCCCTGGTTCATAGAGCCCCTTCTGCTCTGTCCTCCCGGGATGGAAAGGGCAAGGGAGCTCCCTGGTGTCTCTTGCTATAAGGGACTTTCTCTTTTATAATTTGTCATAGGCATTTAGAGCAATGTATAGCATTTAGAGCAGTGTACAACATCTATAGCAATGTATATAGAATATGACCTTCAGTTTTGTAAACTTTTAGGCAAATGAGAGAACATGGAATGATTTAACTAACAGTAGTTCTGTGGGTATTAGGCTCACAGATGGTTTTTATTTTTTATATTTTTCCAAGTTTTCTTCCATGAAAGAGATATTATTTTTATAACCAGGAAAAATGGCAATAAATGTTATTTTGTAAAGAGGTCACAGGATAGCAAAATAACACAGTAAAGTGATACTGACAGCCACTCAGAGTTTTTTCTCTAATCTGGACCTGAGAGTACTGCCTGTAATTTTCAAACACTTTGACTTGATGAGTGGTTTACTGTTCTCTTTCCTTGGGGGTGGGGGGGAGTCTGTTTTTAAATAATTAGGTGTAGAGGGAAAAAAACTGCTAGGATTTTTAAAGCCAAAGCATGCTATTTAGTATTATGTAAAATCAGGTTAAGACAAATAATGATTTTCAAAGACTGACAGGATAGTTAACAAGCTAACCACTTCTGATTAGAAGAAACTCTTATGAGGTTGGACACAGGTTGCATCAAACTGAAGAGAAGTAAACTTAATTTTTAAATATTATTATTTTCTGTCTGGTCCCTAGGACTTCACACACTTCACATGTTTATACAACAAGCTTTGCTTTCTTTTCAGCTTAGGTATTACTTTATAGGAAACCCTACTCCACTCCCACATCCATGCTCCTCGTTCTGGGTTATATGGATCTCTAATCGCTTACCCTTGATGCTCTTGTGTCACTGCATTGTAATTGACTGATAATCCACCTATTTCTACTCGAGCTCAAGCTCCACAAGAGTGAGATGCATGTATTTGGTCCATTACTGCATCAATCTCCAGGCTCTAGCACAATGTCTGGTACACAGAAAGCACTAGATAATTCTTGAATGAATGAATGAAAAGGTCACTTCTGAAGGGGACCTTCTGGAAACAGCCATTTGTTGGGAAACTTTAAACTAGGTTTTCTGCTTATAGGTATAAGAGAAGTAATTAGGTAGAGTAATAAGAATTCCAGAATCTTCTTTGAAACTTCTGAGTGAGAAATGAAAGCCAGAGTTTTGTATTCTAGTGCTTTATTAGAGATAATAAATGAGGAAGTAGGGAAATGAAGAAAGTAAACCCAGGATTGAGATAAATAATGATTTTTAAAAGTTTAAATTGGTTCCTCCTTCATTGTAGCTGATTTTAAGTATTTTAAAATCTTGCTTTAATTGGTATGAATTCTTAGTATTAGATAAGTTATTTTATCAGTATTCATTTTATAAAATCTTCTTATTTAAATATAACATGCATATAGAAAACTGCAGAAATCATTATGTACACCCAAGGGAACTGCTATCCCAAGTATTCATTCTTTTTTTTTTAAGATTTTATTTATTTTATTTTTAGAGAGGGAAGGGAGGGAGAAAGAGACAGAGAGAGAGAAACATCAGTGTGCGGTTGCTGGGGGTCATGGCCTGCAACCCAGACATGTACACTGACTGGGAATCGAACCTGCGACACTTTGGTTCACAGCCCGGGCTCAATCCACTGAGCTACGCCAGCCAGGGCTCAGTATTCATTCTTTAATAACACAGTTTTTATAGACTATGTCAACCTATTCTCCTATAGCAGGAGGAAGTCAGCCTGTTGGGCCCGACTGTTGAAATTATCACCATCTTCCATCTAGTGGTCTGAATAAGGGTGTGGTAACTTTAGTCCAAGGGTGATACTCCACTTTATTGGTAACAAATATCATATCCCAAAATCATAACTGATTTTATCACAGAGATCTTAGACTATGGGTGTGTGGAAAGGTGACGGATGGAAACTTAGTTTTGTAGTTGACTTGAGCCCTGGTTCTCTTGGATATTGAAGATCTCAAACAGGTATTTAGAGTCAATTTGCTTCCCAGTATGGCTGTTTCTGTTGTCTTACTTAAGACATAATTGAATACTATTGTTCTACTTATGCCACAAACGATTGTCCAGTGGCATGCTGTGTCCCTCTCTGTGAATGAGGCAAGGCGTCCGGAGGATGCAATGAGTAATATGGATGATCTCTGCCTTTGAGGTGCTTATAATCAGGTAGGGAAAATGAAACACAGAAACACAAAAACTGTAATTTGAAGCAGTGTTTCAGGAGTAGTACAAAATACTGAGCGGAGGGAGAGATTGTTTTTGACTAGGGGGAATGTGCATAGCTGTCCCAGACAAGGAGAGGTAAGACAGCATTCTAAGCAAAAGGAATGGCACAACCAAAGGCGTGGGAATGGAAAAGTACAGTAGGAGTGAGGAATGGTTTTATGGAGCATAAAATACAAGCCGAGAATGTCTATTAATAGGCTGGAAAGGGCCCTGAGTGCTCATCTAAAGATCTGAAAATTTAATCAGAAAGCAGCAGAGAGTCTAAAGGTTTTTGAGCAGAAGGGAGCCATGACCATCAAACATAAATTTCATACCAGTTTCCAGTTTCATCCACCAGTTTAGGCTGTACTACCCCTGGGGTTGCATGGGCTTTGCCTGCTTTGAGGATTAGTCAGATTCATTTGTTATCAGTAAGGTGTTCTGACAATAGTTAAGGCACCATAACAATCATAAACACTTTTCTGCTTTAATTTGTATCTTTTGCTAGTCCCTTCTCTGAGTGGATGAGAGAGAGAACTTTGAATATTCCAAGGAAAAATGTAAGATTAAGTTTTGTTAATACATTACGAATGAGATTAGAAATATATTTCTCATTCTTGCTACCACTGTGCTTGTCCCATTATAACAGTCTTTTCCTGAATGAGAAACATCATTCTGTGAAGGGCAAAACGGGATTTGGCTGCCTGTCACCATACACAACCATAAAAAAGAGATTGGAGCCAGAGAGAAAAGGTTTGTATTAGCAGGGTGCCCAATTTGGAAATGTGGAGACCCTTCTGCTCCAAGCCATTCTCTTCTTCAAAACACAGAAATCCCCTTGTTCGTAAAAAGCCTGAAATCCAAATCTATGCCCAGAGGACCATCCCCCTGGCCCCCCGCTTCTTATCTGCCCTTTTGGAGTCCCGGGCTGCTACAAGGATGTGTCTCCATCTCTCCAACTCCAGGCTCTCTTTCTCTCTGGAGCACACACTTGTGAGGCCAGTGTCACTGCAGCTTTCTCCCTCTCCTGGGGCCAGGAGGCACTGCCAGATCCCTGTAGCCAGTTGTGCTAGGGGCTCAAGTCGCTGGACTCCAGTGTCCAACCCAGGCTGCTCATGCCTTTGTGGCCAGCAAACTTTCTCAGCCCATGCATCTGTGTGCTGTTCTCAGAGCAAGAGGATGGGAGCAGTCCAGGACCCGTGCAGTGTGGCATGGGGCTGCAGCGTCCTACGGCCCACCGCTGGTGAGGTGGGCATCGTGCGCAAGCCTGCTCAAGCAGGGCAGTGCAAGAGCTGCGGGTGGGACCTGGCTGTGGAAGCAAGGGGAAGCGCTTTTGGGTGCCCTCCATTTAAAATCTTTCCCTCAAAATCCTACACACTGTAGGAGAATCTAACTTCCTGGCCAGTTCAGGGCCAGCATTCACCACCAGCATTAGCCCGCACTGTCTGTGCCCCTCTTCTGGCTTCCATGATCCAGAAGTGGGTAGGAGGGTTTTTTATCTGCACAGGGGCACTGCATCTCTGCCCAGGGCTGGACATCCCCTTGTTACATGTGTGTGCTAACCTTTTCAGCCCCCTCAGTCTGGGTAGCTTCTGGGCACGCGGTGTCACTAGCTGTATTAGTTGTTTACTTCCCCCCGGGGATGTGGAAGTCTATCAAGCACCAGCTCCAGTTTGAATGCCAGGCTGCCTTTGGTACTTCCCAACACCTCTCAGGGGTACCACCCTTCTTCGGGGAGGCAGGCTCTTTCACAGGGCTGCTGCTTCAATCCACCCCCTTCTCCAGGGTGGGGCAAGCTCTCATGCTGGTTTGAAGTTTCTCCTCTCTGCTCCCCCAGTGATCTGGCCAGATCCCCCGTTACAATACTGCAGAAACGCAAAATGGATGAAGAGTCATACCCTGAAGTTAAGTCCTGACTCTGCTGCTTACCATCTGTGACCCTGAGCAAGTCACTTAACCTCTGTGACCCTGTCATGGGGTGGTGGTGAGATTCCAGTTGGAAAGTAGTTGTGTAAGCATTATTAACAGTAATGGGATACATATTGCTGTGCTTTATGTTTGGAGATGATGTCTCATACAGGCATTGCTGACAGCATTTATGGATGCTTCTGAAAACACGTTGTCCACCTATGTCCACAGTGCTCAGGGGCAGTGTGTTATCATAGAAAAGCACTGTAGTAGAAAACAGAAGCACTAAATCCCAGCCCACATTCTGCCACTTGCTGGTGTAATGTAACTCAGATGTAACTACGTGCTTTTGTAAGCTACCTCCTTTGTCTTAAGGCACCATAAAAACAAGGACAGCAACAAAAACAACAGAACAAAACACAATCAAATCGAATTCCAAAAGAGTGAGTAATGCAGGTGTTTAAAATTATTTTATTTATTTATTTTTAGAGAGAATAGAAGGGAGGGAGAAAGAAATGGAGAGAAAGATTGATCAGTTGCCTCTCACACACCCCCAACTAGGGATCTGGCCTGCAACCCAGACATGTGCCCTGACTGGGAATCAAACCAGCAACCTTTTGGTTTGTGGGATGATGCTCAACTCTCCGAGCCACACCAGACAGGGGCGTAACGCAGATCTTTAATGGAGGATTCTCAACACATGTGTTGGACTTTAAACCGCTAGACTTCCTAAGATCTATCCTTTAGGCATCTACCCCTCTTTTTCTCCTTTGTTATCTGTCCTCAAACTTCCTAGCTGGATTGACAGCCATCTCTTGGGCCCTGCTGTCTAGCATCAGCCACATTCTCAGAGTTCTCTTCCTGGCCTCTTTGTCATCACCATCATAGTCATTATTGTTATTTAGAGTTTTCCCTTTTCCCTTCTTATACATTGTTCTATTCAGCATAAGGCACATAGCTAGTCTCAACAGGAAAGGAATTCTCTCTCTTTAGAAAATGCACAAGGACCATTTAACGTTTTATCCCTCTGTCACCCTCTGTTTGATACCAAGTCAGTTGACCTCTTTAACTCCAATGCCTTTGCTGTGAAGTTGGGTCTTGCAGTATTTTCACCTTTAACTTCACAAGTGAGGATGAGATGACGTGAAGGATAAGAAAATGCTCCATAAATGTTAAAGCACTGTACAAATATGAGGCAGCATTCATTTGTAGCCTCAGGAACTATTTGAAGAGTTTGTCACTCTGTCAGTTCAATCTCCTAAGATATCAAGCAAGTTTAAAATCTTGTTCAAGAAAGATCTACCCTGGTTTTGGCCTTTATTATGTTGGGGTATGCTCCCTATATATCCAATTTGTTGAGAGTTTTTATCATAAATAGATGTTGAATTTTGTCAAATGCCTTTTTCTTCTATTGAGATGATCGTATGATTTGTATTGTTCATTTCGTTAATGTGAGACCTACCCTGTTTTTGATCATGGCTGAACACACTCTTACTTCCTAGCAGTTTAGAGCCAGGCTACTGTGCATTATTGCATTTATGTTTGTATAGCACTTAGAGAGTGCTGACAGATATTCTGTCATCTGCTCCATGATAATTCTATGAGGAAGATGATTTTATTATCCCCATGATTGAAGCTGTACCTCAGACCTTTCAATTGTGTGTATTTCCCTGCTCATATGGTCTGAATAACACAGCAGCTACTTGGGCGACCTATCTTCCCTTCTCCTATATACCTTCATAGAAGTGTGAGCAATGCAAGGGACTTCTGATCAAGATGGAGGTGTTGGTAAATACGGCTCGCCTCCTTGCACAGCCATAGCAAAAATTACGACTAAAATATAAAACAACTGTCACCCAGAATCATCAGAAAATTGAGCTGTATGGAAGCCTGACAGCCAAGGAAATAAAAAAGTCACAGTCACCTAGATGGGTAGGAGGGGTAGAGATACAGAGACATGAAATGGGTGGTCATATACCTACATGTGGTGGATGAAAATCAGGAGGGATACCTTGGGAGTGAGGGATCCCAGCCTCACGCCAGACCACCCAACTAGGGTTCCAGTGCAAGGAAGATTAAGTCCCCAAAACTTCTGGCTTTAAAAACCTGTAGGGGTTGGGGTGGAGGAAGAAAAATGGGATTCTCGAAATCTCCTCTTAAAGGGCCCAAAACAGACTTAAGATATACTCAGACTCAGTCCCTCTGGGCTCCTTCACTGAGGCAGCAGCTAGAGGAGCACTGGGACACATGGGAGAAACTGAAGTGTCTGGCATCAGGGCAAGTGCCAGGGTCACCTTCCTCCTGGACAAAATGTCAGAGTCCAGGCAGTGGTCATAGTCCCTTTCTGAGCCCTCCCCTGCACAGAGCCACATAGTGGAGACACCTCCTTACCTGAAACTCCATCAACCTGATTTACATGGGCTGTTCCACCCTGGTGTACCTAAGGGTCCACACCATCCAGCTTCCTGGTGTGCTTTTCTACAATAGGCCACGCTACTAAAATGGGGAGTCAAAGCGCTTACCTAATACATTGACACAAGCAGAGGGAGGCTGCCAAATTGAGGAGACAAAGAAACATGGCCCAAATGAAAGAACAGAACAAAACTGCAGAAAAAGAGCTAAATGAAATGGAAATAAGCAGTCTATCAGATGCAGAGTTCAAACACAGGTATTTAGGATGCTCGAGGAACTCATTGGGTACTTCACCATATAAAAAAGACCTAGGCAGAAATGAAGGTTACACTAAGTGAAATAAAGGAAAATTTACAGGAAATCAACAGTGGAGTTGATGAAGCAGGGAGTCAAATCAGTGATTTGGAACATAAGAAATTAAAAAAAAAATCAGAACAGAAAGAAGAAAAAAAGAATTAAGAAAACTAGGATAGGCTAAGGAGCCTCTAGGACAACCTCAAACTTACCAACATTTGAATGATAGGGGTGCTAGAAGGAGAAGAGAAAGAACAAGAAATTGAAAACTTGCTTGAAAAAATAATGAAAGGAAACTTACCTAATTTGATGAAGGAAATAGACATACAAGTCCAGGAAACACAGAGAGTCCCAAACAAGATGGACACAAAGGACCACACCGAGACACATCATAATTACAATGCCAAAGGTTAAAGATAAAGAGAGAATCTTAAAAGCAGCATGAGAAAGGCAGAGAGTTACCTACAAAGGAGTTCCTATAAGACTGTCAGCTGATTTCTCAAAAGAAAGCTTGCAGGCAAGAAAGGACTGGCAAGGAATATTCAAAGTGATGAAAAACAAGTACCTACAACCTAGATTACTCTATCCAGCAAAGCTATCATTTAGAATGGAAGGGCAGATAAAGTACTTCCCAGATAAGGTAAAGCTAAAGGAGGTCATTGCATGAAATGTTAAAGGGACTTACTTAAGAAAAAGAAGATCGAAACTGTGAACATTAAAATGGCAACAAATGCACAACTATCAACAACTGGATCCAGTAAAATAAACTAGGCAAAAACCAGAACAGGAACGGAATCATAGATGTGGAGATCATTTGGAGGATTATCAGCTGGGAGGAGGAAGGAGGATGGGGGGAAAGGTACAGGATTAAGAAGCATAAGTGGTGGTGTAAAATAGACAGGGGGATGTTAAGAACAGTACAGGAAATAGAGAAGTGAAAGAACTTATATGCGTGACCCATGGACATGAAGTAAGCAGTGGGGTGGGGATTGCTAGAGGAGAGGGGCCAAATGAGGAAAAATTAGGACAACTGTAATAGCATAATCAATAAGATATACTTAAAAAATTTCATTGAATTTTGGAGTTGAAGGAGATATAGTCTTTGTTTTGTGTAACAGGTTTAGAGCTATCCTGACACTTTGCAGAAATGTCTTCAGGGGTGATGTGCGAGGAGTGAGGTAGACTTCAGGCAGAGATGTTTTACCTGTATTAACGTATTGACATTTCATCTGAGATTTTATTTGAACTTTCACTAATTGAATACAAAAAGCTTTAAATTTTTAATCCAGCTTTCTACCATCCAGTGCAGGAATCTACTTTATAATATAACTGACAGACAATGACTTAGGAGAATGTGTTCTTTTAACAGTTTTCTAAATTCTGAGCTTTCTAGTGCCTGGCACATAGTAGACATTCAAGAAGTGCTTTGACCAAATGAATTCTTGGTTATGACTGTGGTAAGGATCAGCTGGATAGTACCGGACCTCTTTTTAGCCTCTGTGTTCATGCCTTTATGGAGCACATAATTATTAGATAATAGGTATTGAGTCAGGATACAGTTCTTTCTCTTTTTAGTCTCTATATGTTCAGAGCCTTGGTAATTCTCTCAGAGAAGCAAACTTTGCTTAGCCTGTCAGAGTCCAGAGCAGCTCATTAGTTCATTTTCAATGGAATCAGGGCTAGAAGGAATCTTGGAAGCGGTGCAGAGAAGGGGAAAGACTACTAATAACAGTAGTATAGTGGAAAGGTTCAGAACACAGACTCTGGAGGCAAACAGCTTGAATCCCACTCTGTGATCTTGGGCAAGTTGCTTAACCTCTCTGTGCTTCAGTTTTCTCATCAATAATATGGGATAATAACAGTAACTACCTCACCTGGTTGTTAGCAGGATCAAACTAATTACATTAAAGCCCTTAGAACTATGCGTAGCATGTAGTAAATGCTCTATATTAACTATTATTATTGGTAGTATTATAATTATCATTATTTATTGAGATCTGCTTCTATATAATCTCATTTAACCCTCAAATGAGGAAATGGAGGTGCCATAAGATAATTTCCCCAAGGTCAACTAACTGATAAATTGTAGAGCTGGCTCTATAAATCATTTCACTTACCTCCCTTCTTTTAGAAATAAGACCAAGGCTTGGGTAGGTGAATTGACTTATTAAGGGCCCTACTGCTGGTTAGTGATAATATCTGAACCATAATATCAGTTTCTCATCTTGGCCTAGAGTTATTTCTCTGTCGGGGGTACAGTAGAGATCTTGATCTAATGTCTTTTTTTTTTTTCCTTTAAACATCAACGTGTGGTTGCCTCTTGAGCATCCCCCACCAGGGACCTGGCCCAGAACCCAGGCATATGCCCTGGCTCACAGGCCGGCCCTTTGGTTCACAGGCCGGCACTCAATCCACTGAGCCATTCCAGCCAGGGCTTGATCTGATGTCTTAATTTAAAAAAAAAACTCTATAGCAGAGATGATGTCAGCTGTCCAAAACTATTGTTCTGGTGGGAGTTGTCAGGCTTTATAGAAGCATATGGACTAGGGTCTTATCAATCATGGAGAGCAGAAATTTTATAATCCTGATTATAGTCAAATGCTATATTTTTGAAGATGACAAAGATAAGGCCAACTGTCAGATGTTGTAACTTAACTTCTGATTTCTGTATGCTATGAAAAAAGTAAATGCAGTCCAAAGTAATATGACCCTGTGATGTTACTTCATCCCCAGTTGTGAAATAGGTTATAAGTCCAGCAAGCATTTCCACCTTCTCTTTCTCTAGTAAGAGCGAAATCATCTTCATTTCTCAGTTCAACTTGGCAAGCATGCTCTGGCTGTATGTAGTCTCTAACGCAACAGAGATTATATGTAACTTCCCCTCACTTGTCTTTGTACATGTGATATATTGATACCCCTTAACTACCCTTTATACCACACTTTGACTTTTTTCATCGATTGAAAAATGAACATTTATAGTGTTTAGTGGCATCAACTGCCCAGTAAAAATTTATTTCTACAATAATGTCATTTTTGTTCAGCAGGATTTATGTAATAATTTGTAGGAATTGTTTGGGATTTTCAGTTATTTTATGAAGATTGAGTGGAATGGAAAAAATTAAACTGGTGATACAAGTGGTGTTAAGAGCTGATATTTACTGTGCACTTTTTATATGTTAAGACACTGTGTTAACCCCTGCACTTGCCATTTAAAAAGGCCTCACAGTCATTATGTAGTAGAGTGGCAAAACTTAAAACCAAAAACCATTGGATTTTTGTTCAGAAGCAGTGAACGTAAGCTATTAACTATATCCAATTGTGAAGGAAGAGAACAACATGAAATATAAGATGTGTTGATTTTTTTCTGTTGTAGTTAGTAATTAAATTACTTTTATTTATTTTTAATTTTTATTTATTTGTTTATTTGTTTTTTACTTTGTACAGCTACTTCCTTCCTCCACCCCAACCATGGTCCTTCACATGGAGGGGTTTTTGCTGCTCCCACCATGTCCACTAAATGCATACAGGACAAAGTACAAAGTGAGAGTTTCTCATCCAGGCTTCCAGAGTGGTACCTAGAAGGCAGTCTTAGATGCTTAAGATAAAATATAGCTTTCTAAATATTTTAGTCCTCCTTCCTACATATGAGCATCTATTAATTGACATTTCTTTCTTTTCTTTTTTTTTTTTTAAATGTTAAACATATGACATATGCCAATAGTTTAGTTCTCTGGGAAACATGGAAACAACCTAGTAGAAAATAAGGCAATACCTATCTACTCTTTCTGTAGACCATGGCATGGGGATGGGAGGAAAGGGGGCCAAATCGGTGGAGAAGAGAGTCTCAATGTTACTGTGAATATTATAATTTTTCCAGGAAATTGAGGATAAAATCTGATGTGAATGTTTGAATTGAGGCAAAGAGAAGAAGAAAACTACACAGCAAAAATGAAACCCTTTTCAATTATAAAGCAAGAAAAATTGTATCATAACTTGAATGAGGAAACTAGTAAAGAAAAAGATAATGAGTCCTGGCTGGTGTGGCTCAGTGGATTGAGTATCGGCCTGTGAAACAAAGGGTTGCTGGTTCGATTCCCAGTCAGGGCACATGCCTGGGTTGCGGGCCAGGTCCCCAGCTGGTGAGTGTGCAAGAGGCAACCAATCAATGTATCTAGTGCACATGGATGTTTCTCTCCCTATTCTTCTCCCTCCTTCCCTTTTCCCTAAAAATAATTAAAATCTGAAAAAAAATAAAAATAAAAGAATTTTTAGATAAAAATATCCAAGTACTCAAAAGTGTGCTTCACAAATACCTTCTGATAGTTATTCATCATAGTTATTTATCATTAATGTTACATTTTTATCCATATTAGGCATATTTCAAAATATTCTATAAACAGACCCTTCAGAGTGTTTCTGAGAGAAGACCATGTAAATCAACCAAGAGTATCTATCTCAAAAGGATTAGAAAGACATCAGGTGTTGGAAATTATAAGCAAATAGCTCGGTTTTGGGGGAAATCTGGTGGGTGTGAATCTTAGAAAGAAAAAACTTCAAAGTGGCCTCATGAAGTAGAAAGCCAATGAGGAAGAATGACATTTACCAGGGTGAGGCTGGGCCTTAAGAACTTGCAGGAGGGAGAGCCAGATTTTGATGTTATGAAGAGAGATTTGGGACGGCAATTTTTATGTTTCAAATGACTAAAATTAAGTTTTGATAAAATTGTTTTAATTTCAATTTCTAGAACTGTTATATGATTTTCCAAAATGAAATCTCTAAATGACAAAGTAGAAAATTGGCAGCCTGGCGTGGAGTTGTCACTGGAGGAAGGAGAGGCCCAGGGAGTGGGGACAGTGTAAACTTATCCATCTGGCTGCGTTTCTCTCTTCTTCTGCGGTAAGAGCCGCCCACCTTCCTCCCAGTGCAGAGCTGCTCCTCTGGCTGATTCCAAATGAGCTATATATCAACATGCAAAGAGCTGGCTGGCAGTCCTCCGAGTCTAGCTATAGTTCTATATACCAAGCTTCTTCTCTTAGTTTTTAAAGTCTTTTCCTTGAACTTCAGAACTGCATACCCACTGCCTATGTTGTGTCTCCATTTGCATATACCAAAGCAACTCAGGCTTATTATGTTCAAAAGTTGGAACATCATCCCTACTGCTGTTGCTTGGTTCAGGCCTTTGTTATCTCTCAACCAAATCACTTCTTCACTCTGATCGCGCTCTTCTCCCACCTCATTACCGCCACCCCCCCCCCCCCGCTCCCCTCATTCTATCACTGTAGCCAAAATGATCTTTCTGAAATAAAACTTTGATTAAGTCTTATTGCCTTCAGAATAAAAATCAAAACTCCTTCCCATGATAACAACTTTGCCTCCTTTACCTGGCACCTGCTTACCTGTTAGTTAATTGACGCAAGCCCACTTACGCTGAACCATTTGCAGTACCCAAGTGGTTTGATCTCCCTTGTGTGTGGTCTCTTGCATAGGCTGTTTCTTCTTCCTGCCATCCCTGCTCCACCAGTTGTCCTTCAGGCTTTAGCTAAGATGTCACTTTCTCTAAGAAGCCTTTTGTGGTCTTTACAAACTAGATTAGGTGTCTTGCTTGCCATGTGTCTGTAAAGCCTATTTTACTTTATTGGCTTTATCATACTGTACTTTGCCTGTTTACTTGTCTGCCACCCCCAGAAGACTTTAAAGGTCCCAGAAGGCAGGGAGTTATATTGATTATTAGTACAGTTTCTGGCATATAGGGAGCACAATAAATGTTTTTTATTCTCTTTTTAAGAAAACTGTGGAAATAAATACATAATATTAAAGTGATCATTTTAACCATTTTAAATGTACAATGCAGTAGTTTCAAGTACATTCACATTGTGCAGTCATCACCACTGTGCATCACCAGAACGTTTCCATCACCCCAAACGTTGGGTGCCCATTAAACATCTCTCCCTGCGCCTCGCCTTTGATAACCACTATTCAGCTTTCGTCTTTAGGCATTTGACTGTAGGTACCTCATGTAAGTGGAATCATACAACATTTGAACATTTGTACCTAGTTTAATCACTTAGTGCAATGTCTTCAAAGTTCATCTATGTAGCATGTGTCAGAATTTCCCTTTTCAAGACAGAATAATATCCCAGTATATGTGTATAGCACATCTTCTTTATCCATTTATCTGTCCACAGACATTTGGGTTGTTTTCACATTTTGGCTATTGTGAATGATGCTGCCATGAGCATGGGGTACAAATACCTGGTTGAGTCTCTGCTTTAAATTCTTTTGGGTGTAGACCTAAAAGTGGAATTGCTTAATTTTAGGGTAATTCTCTAATTGTTGGGGAACCATCACACTGTTTTCCACAGTAGCACAACGGTTCCAGTTTCTCCACATTCTTGCCAACCTTGTTATTTTCTGGTTTGTTTATTTGTTTGTTTTTTAAGTGCTCAGTGCATTTTTTTATTTTTAAGTATATTTTATTGATTATGCTATTAGGGTTTTCCCAATTTTTTCCTCTGTATCCCCCCTCTGCCCTGCACCCCCCAACCCTCCAGTATTCCCCTTACTTAGTTCATGTCCATGGGTTGTACATATAAGTTCTTTGAGTTCTCTGTTTCCTATACTATTTTTTATCTCTCCCCATCTATTTCATGCCTACCAATTATGCTTCTTTTTCTCTGTACCTTTTCCCTCCTATTTCTCCCTTCCCCTTCCTTACTGAAATCCCTCCATGTGATCTCCATTTCTCTGATTCCGTTCCATGTTCTAGTTGTTTGCTTAGTTTTTGTTTCCCTTTTCTTTTAGGTTCATTTGTTGGTAGTTGTGAGCTTGTTGTCATTTTACTGTTCATATTTTTTAATCTTCTTTTTCTTAGATAAGTCCCTTTGACATTTCATATAATAAGGGCTGGGTGATGATGAACTCCTTTATCTTGACCTTATCAGGGAAGCACTTTATCTGCCTTTCATTCTAAATAAAAGCTTTGCTGGACGGAGTCATCTTGGATGTAGGTCTTTGCCTTTCATGACTTCAAATACTTGTTTCTAGCTCCTTCTTGCCTGTAAGGTTTGTTTTGAGAAATCAGCTGATAGGAACTCTTTTATAGGTAACTGTCTCTTTTTCTCTTGCTTTTAAGATTCTCTCCTTATCTTTAATCTTGGGTAATGTAATTATGATGTGCCTTTGTGTGTGCTTCCTTGGGTCCAACTTCTATGGGACTCTCTGAGCTTCCTGGACTTCCTGGAAGTCTATTTTCTTTACCAGTTTAGAGACGTTTTTCTTCAGTATTTGTTCAAATAAGTTTTCAATTTCTTGCTATTCTTTTTCTGGCACCCTTATAATTCAGATATTGGAATGTTTCAGGTTGTCCCATAGGTTTGTAAGACTCTCTTCACTTTTTTTCATTCTTTTCTGTTTGCATGTTTATTTCTTCCTTTTGTTCCAAATCGTTGCTTTGAGTCCTGGTTTCCTTCTTGTCACTGTTGGTTCCCTGAATATTTTGCTTTATTTCATTTTGGTTGTCTTTCACTTGTTCTTTCATTTTTTGACCCAGCTCAATCAGTTCTGTGAACATTTTGATTACCAGGGCTTTAAATTCTCCATCAGATAGGTTGGCTATCTCCTTGTTGCTTAACTCTCTTTCTGAAGGTTTGCTCTGTTCTTTCATTTGGGCCATATTTCTTTGTTTCGTGCCCTGTTATGTTGTAAGGGGGCAGGGCCTTAGGTACTCACCAGGGCAGGGCAACCCTCCTTGTTGTGCTGCCTGTGGGGAAGGGGCCAGAGAGGGAACAATGCAGCTCACCTGCAGGTCTCTAGGCCACTTTACAGTGGGACTCTGTGTGAGGCTGGGGGTTTCTTTCCCAGCAACCCCCGCCTTAGTCCACGACTCCTGTCTCACTGTGGTTTCTCTCAGCCCGCCCCACTCCCAGTCCACTGCCTTGCCTTGGGTTCTTACTGGTCTGGTTGTTCTGGTTGACTATTTCTTTAATTCTTTGGTTGTCATAGTTCCATGCAGTTCAATTTTCTGGCACTTCTGGTTGTTTATTGATTTTAGATTGGTTGTTTTCCTTTTCATTGTGTGAGGAAGTGAAGGGTTTCTACCTATGCCTCCATCTTGGCCAGCACTCTCCCTGGTATTGTGTTTGTGTGTTCGTTTGCTTTATAATAGCCATCCTAATAAGTGTTAAGTAGTATCTCATTGTGGTTTTGATGTGCATTTCCCTAATAGTAAGTGATGCTGAATATTTTTCATTTGGTTATTGGCCATTTGTATACCTTTTTTTTGGAGAAATGTCCATTTATGTTCTTTATTCATTTTTTAATTAGGTTTAAAAAATTATTGGGTGATATATGATTTGCAAATATTTCTCCCATTGTGTGGGTTGCCTTTTCACTCTCTTGATAGTGTCCCTTGATGCTGAAAGATTTTTAATTTTGATGAAGTCCAATATATTTATTTTTTCTTTTGTTGCTGTGCTTTTGGTGCCAAATACAAGAAATTATTGCCAAATTATGATGTCTTGCAGTTTTTCCCCGTTTTCTTCTAAGAGTTATATAATTTTACATTAAGATATTTTATCCATTTTGAGTTAATTTTTGTATGGTATAAGGTAAGAGTCCAACTTAATTCTTTTTTAAAAAATTCTATTGTTGCCCTGGCTGGTGTGGCTCAGTGGATTGAGCACGGGCTGTGAACCAAAGCATCGGAGGCTCGATTCCCAGTCAGGGTACATGCCTGGGTGGCAGGCCATGACCCCAGTGGGGACCACGGGAGAGGCAACCACACATTGATGTCTCTTTCTCTCTCTCTCTCTTTCTCCCTCCCTTCCCCTCTCTAAAAATAAATAAGTAAAATCTTTAAAAAAAATTATATTACATTTGTCCCAATTTTCCCGTTGCTCACCCCTTCCCTACCCACCCCCCACTCCCGCAGTCAATCCTTACCATGTCCATTGGTCATTTATACCTGTTCCTTGACTAGACCCTCCCCTTCTTTTCCACCTTATCCCTCTCCCCACTCCCCTCTGGTTGCTGCCCGTTTGTTCCCTGTTTCCATTACTGTGGTTCTGTTTTGCTCATTTGTTTGTTTTGTTCATTAGGTTTATCTTATAGTTGAGATCATATGGTATTTGTCTTTCACCGCCTGGCTTATTTCACTTAGCATAATACTCTCCAGTTCCATCCATGCTGTTGTGAAAAGTGGGAATTCTTTCTTTCTGCTGCATAATATTCCATTGTGTAAATGTACCACAGTTTTTTGATCCACTTGTTTACTGACGGGCACTCATGGAGTTTTCAGCACTTGGCTATTGTAAATTGTGCTGCTGTGAACACTGGAGTGCATAGGTTTTTTTGAATTGGTAATTCAGGATTCTTAGGATATAATCCCAGAAATGGAATCACTGGATCAAAAGGCAGTTCCATTTTTAGTTTTTTGAGGAAATGCCATACTGTTTTCCACAGTGGCTGCACTAGTCTGCAGTCCCACCAACAGTGCACTAGGGTTCCCTTTTCTCTACATCCTTGCTAGCACTTATTGTTTGTTGATTTGTTTACGATGGCTATTCTGTCCAGTGCGAAGTGGTATCTCATTGTGGTTTTCATTTGCATCTCTCTGATAGGTAGTGATGCTGAGCATTTTTTTCGTGTGTCTATGGGATATTTGTATGTCCTTCTTGGAGAAGTGTCTATTCAGGTTCTTTGCCCACTTTTTAATTGGGTTGTCTGTCTTCCTGGTATTGAGTTATATGAGTTCTTTTTTTTTAAAGATTTTATTTATTTATTTATTTATTTATTTTTTTAGAGAGGGAAGGGAGGGAGAGAGAGAGAGAGAGAGAGAGAGAGAGAGAGAGAGAGAGAGAGAGACATCACTGTGCGGTTGCTGGGGGTTCTGGCCTGCAACCCAGGAATGTACCCTGGCTGGGAATCGAACCTGGGACACTTTGGTTCCCAGTCCGCGCTCAATCCACTGAGCTACACCAGCCAGGGAGTTATATGAGTTCTTTATATATTTTTAGGTCAAAATATGTAAGTATAAAATATATAAAGATATCATTGTCCTAGATATCACTGGCAAATATGTTTTCCCATACGGTTGGTTCCCTTTTCATCTTGATGGTGTTTCTTTAGCTGTGTAGAAGCTTTTTAATTTGATGTAGTCCCATTTGTTTATTCTTTCCTTATTTTCCTTGTCTTAGAGGATATATTGGTGAAAATATTGCTGCATGGGATATCTGAAATTTTACTGCCTATGTTTTCCTCTAGGATTTTTATGGTGTCATGGCTTATGTTTAAGTTTTTTATATATTTTGAGTTTATTCTGCTGTGTGGTGTAAGTTGGTGGTCTTTTTTTTAAATATATTTTATTGATTATGCTATTACAGTTGTCCTATTTCCTCCCTCATTCCCCTCCACCCTGCACACCCTCTCCCACCCACATTCCCTGCCTTTAGTTCATGTCCATGGGTCATAAGTTCTTTAGCTTCTACATCTCCCATACTATTCTTGCCCTCCCCCTATTTTCTACCTACCATATTTGCTACTTATTCTCTGTACCTTTTCCCCCCTCTCTCCTCCTCTCACTCCCCTGTTGCTAACCCTCCATGTGATCTCCATCTCTGTGGTTTTGTTCCTGTTCTAGTTGTTTGCTTAGTGTGTTTTTGTTTTTGTTTTAGGTGTGGTTGTTAATAATTGTGAGTTTGTTGTCATTTTACTATCCATGTTTTTTATCTTCTTTTTCTTAGGTAAGTCCCTTTAACATTTCACACAATAAGGGTTTGGTGATGATGAACTCCTTGAACTTGACCTTATCTGAGAAGCACTTGATCTGCCCTTCCATTCTAAATGAAAGCTTTGCTGGATAGAGCATCTTGGATATAGGTCCTTGCCTTTCATGACTTGGAATACTTCTTTCCATCCCTTTCTTGCCTGCAAGGTCTCTTTTGAGAAATTAGCTGACAGTGTGATGTGAACTCCTTTGTAGGTTACTGTCTCCTTATCTCTTGCTGCTTCTAGGATTCTCTCCTGCATTTTTACCTTGGCTAATGGAATTATGATGTGCCTTGGTATGTTTCTTCTTGGGTCCAACTTCTTTGGGACTCTCTGAGCTTCCTGGACTTCCTGGAAGTCTGTTTCCTTTGCCAGATTTGGGAAGTTCTTTTATTATTTGGTCAAACAAGTTTTCCACTTGTTGCTCTTCCTCTTTCCCTTCTGGTACCCCTATAATTCAGATGTTGGAACGTTTAACGATGTCCTGGAGGTTCCTAAGCCTCTCCTCACTTTTTTGAATTCTTGTTTCTCCATTCTTTTCTGTTTGGTTGTTTCTTTTTTCCCTCTGGTCCACTCTATTGTTTTGAGTCCTAGTTTTCTTCCCATCACTATTGGTTCCCTGTGCATTTTCCTTCATTTCACTTAGCGTAGCCTTCATTTTGTCATCTAATATGCGACCAAATTCAACCAATTCTGTGAGCCTCCTGATCACCAGTGCTTTGAACTGTGTATCTGACAGGTTGGCTCTCTCTTTGTTGCTTAGTTGTATTTTCTGTGGAACTTTGATCTGTTCTTCCGTTTGGGCCATTTTTTTTGTCTTGTCATGCCTATTACATATGAGGGGTGGAGCCTTAGGTGTTCACCAGGGCGGGGCAACCCAGTCACTTGGTTGTGATGCTGTATGTAGGGGCGGGGTCTGAGAGGGAACAATGGTACTTGTTCTGCTCTCTGTTGGATTTCAGTCCCTTCCGCCGCTTTCCCCAAGCACTCTGTGCCCTTCTGGTGCTGATTCCAATGTGGGTGGGCTTGTGTATGTTCTAGGACCCTGTGGGTCTCTCCAGTGAACTCTCCTGTGAGGCTGGCAGTCTCTCCCAGCACCTCAACCCCGACAGGTGTTTTCAATAGGTGTTTTGAGGCTTTCTTTTCCGGCTCTGGGACCCAGTGTTGTGCAGTCTATCTCGCTCCCCAGTTTCACTTGGTTCATCTGTGAACAAATGTGGGACCACCTGGTCAGCCAGCCACCTTGTGTGCTGTGCCCTGCTTCACAATTGCTACCTTACTGGGTCTGCCCGTTGCTACCCTGTGCCTGGGGTCTGCCAGCCACCACCTGCATACCCAGGGTTTGTCAGCTGCTGCCTTGCACCCCCAGTACCACCACTTTTTGCCTATTCCCCTCTCTGCCCAGCTGCCCGACTCTGCTCCTCCTACTGGTCTGGATGAATGTGTCTATTTTAACTCCTTTGTTGTTGGACTTCCATACAGTTCAATTTTCCATCAGTTTTGGTTGTTGTTTTGCTTCTAAATTGTTGTTGTCCTTATTTTGGTTGTGCAAGGAGGTACAATGTGTCTACCTACCCCTCCATCTTGACTGGAAGCCCAGTTGATGGTCTTGTTTCATTTTTTTACGCAAACCTTTGCAGTTCTCCCAATACCATTTGTTGAAGAGGCTATATTTACTCTATTTTATGCTCCTGTCCCATTTGTCAAATATTAGTTGACCATAGAGACATGGGTTTGTTTCTGAGCTCTCTGTTGTATTCCATTGATCTGTTAGTCTGTTCTTATGCCAGTACCAATCTGTTTTGATTACAGTGGCCTTGTAATATAGTTGGATATATGGGTATCGTGATCCCTCCTACTTTGTTCTTCTTTCACAAGATCACTGAAGCTATTTGGGGCCATTTATGATTCCATATAAATTTTTGAAGTATTCTAAATCTATGAAATATGTCATTGGTATTTTTGATAGGGATTATATTGAATGTACAGATTGCTCTGAGTAATATGGATATTTTAATGATGTCAATTCTTCCAATCCATGAACACAATATATACTTCCATTTATTTGTATCTTCCTTAATTTCTTTCTTTAGTGTTCTGTATATTTTCCGAGTACAAGTCTTTTACCTCCTTGGTTAAGTTTATTCCTTAGGTACTTTATTTTTCTTGTTTGTATAGTAAATGGTATTTCTCCCTAGTTTCTGTTTCTGATATTCATTGTTGCTGTACAAAAATGCCTTCGATTTCTGAACATTGACTTTGTATCCCACTATTTTGCCAAACTCACTTACTAGGTCGAGTAGTTTTTTGATGGGGCCTGTAGCGTTTTCTATGTACACTATCATGTTATCTGCAAATAATGACAATTTTACTTCCTCCTTTCCAATTTGGGTGTCTTTTATTCCTTTTTCTTGTCTGATCACTATGACTAGAACTTCCAATACTATGTTTAATAAAGGTGGTAGAGCAGACCCTTGTCTTGTTCCTATTCTTAAAGGGAAAAATTATTGTTTTTGCCTGTTGAATATGATGTTGTTTATTGGTTTTTCATATATGGCCTTTATTATGTTGAGGAATACTCCCTCTATTCCCACTTTGCTGAGTGTTTTAATCATAAATGGGTGTCTTACTTTATCAAATACTTCTTTACCATCTAATGATAAGATCATGTGATTTTTGATTTTCATTTTGTTTATGTGGTATATTATATTTATTGTTTGGCAAATATTATACCATCCTTGCATCCCTGTGCTAAATTTTCACTTGATCATGGTGTGCAATTTTTTTTTAATTCCCTTTTGGAGCTATTAAAGTAAATCCTTTCTTTTTTCTTTCTTTAAAAAAAAAATCTGTTTATTTATTTTTAGAGAGAGGGAAAGGGAGGGAGAAAGAGAGGGAGAGAAATATCAATGTGTGGTTGCCTCTCATGTGGCCCCCACTGGGGACCTGGCCTGCAACTCAGGCATGTGCCCTGACTGGGAATTGGACCGGAGACCCTTTGGTTCACAGCCTGTGCTGAATCCACTGAGCTACACTAGCCAGAGTAGTGTATGATTTTTTTAATGTATTGCTGGATGTGGTTTGCCAATATTTTGTTGAGGATTTTAGCACCTATGTTCGTAAGAGATAGTGGCCTGTTGGTTTCTTTGTTTGTTGTGTCTTTACCTGGTTTTGGAATTAGGATGATTTTGGTCTCATAAAAAGAGTTTGGGAAGAAGTCCCTCTTCTTCTTGAACTTTTTGGAATAATTTGGGAAGGATAGGAGTCGAAATGTTTGGTAAAATTTGCCAGTGAAGGTGTCCAGTCCAGGACTTTTGTGTGCTAGGGGTTTTTTCATTACTGCTTCAACTTCACTAGTTTTTATCAGTCTATTCAGGCTCTGTGCTTCTTGATTCAGTTTTTGAAGATTTTATGTTTCTAGAAATTTGTCCATTTCACTCAGATCATCAAATTTCTTGGCATGTAATTGTTCTTATTAATTGTTCTTATAATCCTTTGTATTTCTGTGGTATCAGTTATAATTTTTCCTCTTTCATTTCTGATTTTATTTATTTGGGTTCTCTGCTTCTTTTTCTTGATGAGTCTAGATAAAGGCTTGTCAATTTTGTTTATCTTTTCAAAGAACCAGCTCCTGTATTTATTGATCCTTTGAATTGTTCTTTTAGTCTCTATGTCATTTAATTCTGCTCTGATCTTGATTACTTTCTTCCTTCTACTTGGTTTAGGTTTTGTTTTTTGTTGTTCTCTAGTTCTTGTAGTTGTAGGATTAGTTTGTTTATTTGAGATTTTTCTTTTTTTCTTTTTAAAGATTTTATTTATTTATTTTTAGAGAGGAAGAGAAGGAGGAAGAGAGAGAGAAAAGCATCAATATGTGGTTGCCTCTCATGTGCCCCCTACTGGGAACCTGGCCCACAACCCAAGCATGTGCCCTGAACCGGAATTTAACTGGCAACCCTTTGGTTTGCAGGGCAGTACTCAATCCACTGAGCCATACCAGCCAGGGCTATTTGAGATTTTTCTATCTTTTTTTAGGTAGGCCTGTATTGCTTAGGTTTTGGGCTGTTGTGTGTTCATTTTCATTTGTTTCCAAAAACATTTTGATTTCTTCCTTGATCTCTTTGTTAACCCATTTATTATTTAATAGCATGTTATTCAGTCTCTATGAATTTCAGTGTTTTTTAGTTTTTCCTTTGATGTTGGTTTCTGGGTTCAAGCCACTGTGATCCAGGAAGATGCTTGATATGATTTCAATACTCTTGAATTTGTTGAGGCTTGTTTTGTGTCCTACCATGTGGTCTCTCTTTGAAAATGTACTATGTGCATTTGAAAAGAATGTGCATTTTGTTTCTTTGGGGTGAAAAGTTGTATATATATTAATTAAGTCCACTTGATATAGAGTGTTGTTCAATGCCACAACATCCTTGTTTATTCTTTGCTTGCAAGATCTGTCCATTGTTGACAGTGAGGTGTTAAAATCCTCTACTATGAGTGTGTTGCTGTCAGTATTTTTCTTGAAGACCTCCAAGATTTTTCTTATATATTTGGGTGCTCCTATGTTGGGTACATATATGTTTACAAGGGTTATATCTTCTTGATGGATTATTCCCTTAAGTTTTATGTAGTGTTCTTCTTTGTCTCTTTTTATGGCCTTTGTTTTGAAATCTGTTTTGTCTGATATAAGTATTGCTACCCCAGCTTTTTTTTGTTGTCCGTTTTGCTTGAAATATTTTTTTCCATCCTTTTACTTTCACTCTGTTTAGATCTTTTTTTCTGAGGTGGGTCTCTTGTAGACAGCATATATGTTGGTCATGTTTTCTTATCCGTTCAGCTACCCTATGTCTTTTGATAGGAGCATTTAATTAATTTACATTTAAGTTGTTATTGATAGATACTTATTCATTGGCATTTATTCCCTTTGTACCTGTGTTTCTCTCTCTCCCTCTTCATCTCTTAAAGCAGTCCCTTTAGCTTCTCTTGCAATGCTAGTTTGATGGAGATGTATTCTTTTTGCTGTTGTTTTCTGGGAAACTCCTTATTTAGCCTTCCATTTTAAATGAGAGCCTTGCTGGGTAGAGTAGTCTTGTTTGCAGGTCTTTGCTTTTCACTACTTGGAATATTTCTTGGCATTTCCTTCTGGCTTGTAGTGTTGCTATTGAGTAATCAGTTGATAGCCTTATTGGAGCTCTGTTGTATGTTACTTGCTGGGTCCCCCATGCTGCCTTTAAAATTCTCTCTTTGTCTTTAAATTTGGCATTTTAATTATGATGTGTCTTGAAGTAGGCCTCCTTGGGTTATCTTGATTGGGACTCTCTGTTCTTCCTGGACTTGTGTGACTTTTCCTTTCATCGAGTTAGGGAAATTTTCATCATTACTGTTTCAAATAGGAATTTTATCCCTCGCTCCTCCACTTTTCCTCCTGGTATCCCTGTGATACAGATATTATTACATGTCATGTGGTCCTGCAGCTCTCTTAAAGCCTCTTCATACTTTTTAAATCTTTTTTTGTGTTGTTTTTCTGTCTGGGGATTTTTTTCTATCTTGTCCTCCAGCTTGCTGATTTGATCCTCTGCTTCATTTAGCCTGCTTTTAATTCCTTCTGTGTTCTTCATTTCAGATACTGTATTATTCAATTCCTCCTGTCTTTTTTTGATAGTTTCTATGTCCTTTGTCATGCTGATGTAGTTCACAGTGAATTTTTTGTAGCTTCCCTGACGTTCTTTGTAGTTCTTGTTGAGCTCCTTGAGCACCCTTATAACAATTATTTTGAACTCATTGTCTAATAGTTTACTTGCCTCTATTTCATTTAGCATTCTTTCTGGGAATTTCTTCTTTCCTTTCAATTGGGGAGTGTTCCCCATTTTATTCTTTTAAAATATATGTTATTGATTATGCTATTATAGTTTCCCATTTCCCTGCCCTTTATTCCCTTCTGACCTGCACACCATCTCCCACCTGCATTCCCTACACCTTAATTCATGTACGTATAAGTTCTTTGACTTCTCTATTTCCTATACTACTCTTAACTACCCCTGTCTAACCATGCTTGTGTTAAGAAGATAACCTACCATTTATCTTCTTATTCCCTGTACCTTTTCCCCCATTCTCCTCCCTCCACCTGCATGCTGATAACACTCTATGTGATCTCCATTTCTGTGATTCTGTTCCTGTTCTAGTTGCTTGCTAAATTTGTTTTCATTTTTGTTTTTCTTTTTTTAGGTTCTGTTGTTGATAGTTGTGAGTTTGTTGTCATTTTACTGTTCGTATTTTTGATCTTCTTGTTTTTCTTAGATAAGTCCCTTTAACATTTCATATAATAAGGGCTTGGTAATGATGAACTCCTACAGCTTTACCGTATTTGGGAAGCACTTTATCTGCCCTTCCATTGTAAATGATAGCTTTGCTGGATAGAGTCATCTTGGATGTAGGCCCTTGCCTTTTATGACTTCAAATACTTGTTCCAGCCCCTTCTTGACTGCAAGGTTTCTTTTGAGAAATCAGCTGATAGTCTTATGGGAACTCCTTTGTAGGTAACTCTCTCATTTTCTCCTGCTGCTTTTAAGATTCTCTCTTTATCTTTAATCTTGGGTAATGTAATTATGATGTGCCTTGGTGTGTGCTTCCTTGGGTTCAACTTCTTTGGGACTCTCTGAGCTGCCTGAACTTCTTGGAAGTCTGTTTCCTTTGCCAGATTGGGGACGTTCTCCATTATTTTTTCAAATAAGTTTTCAATTTCTTGGTCTTCCTCTTCTCGTTCTGGCACCCTTATGATTCAGATGTTGGAATGTTTAAAGTTGTCCCTGAGGTTCCTAAGTCTCTCCTTGTTTGTTTGTTTGTTTGTTTGTTTGAATTCTTGTTTCTTCATTCTGTTCTAGTTGAATGTTTATTTCTTCCTTCTCCTCCAAATCATTGATTTGAGTTCCAGGCTCCTTCCCTTCACTGTTGGTTCCCTGTCTGTTTTTCTTTATTTCACTTTGCATAGCCTTCACTTTTTCCAGTATTTTGCAAGCATACTCAACCATTTCTGTGAGCATCCTGATTACCAGTGTTTTTAACTCTGCATCTGATAGGTTGGCTATCTCTTCATTGCTTAGTTCTATTTTTGGAGCTTTGATGTGTTCTTTCATTTGGGCCCTATTTTTTGTCTCCGAGTACCTGTTACATTCTAAGGGGCAGAGCCTTAGGTATTCCACAGGGTAGGGCAACCCATATTGCTGCATTGTGGTACTGTATGTTGGGGACGGGTTTAAAATGGAACAAGGCCATTTGCCTGGCTCTCAGCTGGCTTTCAGACACTTCCCCCCATTACCCATAAGCATATTGGGCCCTTCTGATGCTGATTCCTGGGTGCGTGGGTTTGTGTACATTTTAGGATCTGGTGGGTCTCTCCAATGAACTCTCCTGTGAGGCTGGGAGTGGGAGTTTCTCCAGCCATCGCCACCCCCTGCCAGGTTTTTACTGCCAGGAGGTTTGAGGCTTTATTTCCCTTCCCTGGAATCCTAGGTTGTGTGTCTGACTTGCTCCCCAGTGGTTCTTCCCAGTTATTCACACACAAATGTGGGACCACCTAGTCCACCAGCCACACCTTAGCCATTCTGGTCCACCAGCTGTCGCCTCACTCACCCGGTCTTACAGCTGCTGCCTTGCCACAGGCCTTCTCTGCCCCAGCTGCCTGTCTCCGCACCTCCTACCAGTCTGAATGAATGTTTCTTTTTTAACTGCTTGGTTGTCAGACTTCCATATAGTCTAATTTTCTGGCAGTTTTGGTTATTTTTTGTTGTTAAATTTGTTGTTGTCCTTCTTTTGGTTGTGTAAGGAAACAAAGTGAATCTACCCTATGCCTTCATATTGGCCGGAAATCCAGATTCTCCATCTCCCCATTTTAGGTGACTCTTCTTGTTTGTTTCTGCTTCTTAGATTGATCTGCCTTGATCCCCTGTCTTCGTGGTGTGAACTCCTGTGGTAGAAGACCTGTGGGATTCAATGGTGCAGTCTCTTTCTCTCCTGAACTTGGTGCTCTTGGGATGCTCTTTATGCCGTTTATGTGGACTCTCTAGTTGTAATGGGTTTTGGTTGTTGTTGGAGCATTCTTTGGTGGGTCCTTCCCTCTGGCTGGCTGACCAAGAGTCATTCTGCCCACCACATCTTGTATGCTGTTGTACAGGTGCTACTGGGATAAAATCAAATGCCCAGAAAACAAACTCATGCCTGCAAAAATAACCCCTACCCACAATCACAATATCAACAGCCAGTGAGCCAATATCAATAAAGGTGTAAAGAGATTAAGACTGCTATAAGAAAGGAAAAACGAATATGAAATGACTACTGAAAGGAAAATGTTTTTGAGAGGGTAGAGGGAGGAGGAAAAATAAGAGTAGAGAATAGAGACAAGGTGAAGAGAGAAAGTAAAATGTATATCATAAATAGAAAAGGGAAGAAAGTGGAAATGAGTAAGTGAAGGAAGCATATAGTATTACATTTAAACAGAAGTTTAAAAAATATATAGTGAGAGAGAAAAAAATAGGAACCAATTGGAGGAAAAGACCCACCAAGCACTATCAATAACAAATGAGCAAAGATTATTACAGGTGTGATGGGAATAAGAGAGGACAATGCTTAGGAGATGTCTGTTGGAAAGAGAAGGGATTTTGAGAGGGTTGAGGGAGAAGGAATACTAAGAGTAAGAAATGAAGACCAGGCTAGGACAGGGAAAAATTTAAATTTAAAACAAAATAAAGACGGCAGGAGGAAAGAAAAATGAAGTGGAAAAGGGGAAGACTAAAGTTCAAGATTTGAAATACAAAAATAGTGTATTTTAAAGAGTTAAAAATGAAGAACTGCAACAACAACCAATGAGCAAAGACTGATAAAGATGGAGAGAAAATAAGGGAATTTTAACAGTAGGAAAAAGAGTGTGAGATGACTAATGACAAGAAAAATGGTGTTGAGAGTCTGGAGGGAAATAGTAAGAGTGTGGAATGGAAACAAATCATAGCAAGAGAGAAAATAAAATTTAAAATGAAAATAAAAAGAGGAAAGAAGAAGGTAAAATTGAGTAAGAGAAGGGAAGAAATAAACATGAGATTTGAAATAACCATAATGGAAAAACTAGTGACCTAATAAGCACAAACTTAAAGTATAAGAAATGAATGTTAAAAAGCTATGCAGGAGAGAAAATGATGCAAGTCATGAAGAAGACCCTGGTGGGATTCATTTTGATAGAATCTAGTGTTTACCACTGTCTTCTATTTCTGGATCCACCCCTGGGGATGTCACATGGTGTCCCAGCTTGGCCTTAGGCAGCCTGTTTGAGACCACCAGGCATTCACAGTCTGTGGCTGTCTCCTTCAGTTGTTCATCTAGTTACTCTGTAATCAGCAGTCAGACTTAACCACCACAGGATGGGGCAGAGTAACTTCTGTGTGCAGGGCTATTGCTTCCCCTCTGGCTGATGCCACTTGGAGAGGAGCACTCTGCCGAGCAAGATGTCTCCTGCAGTATGGGGGAGGAGTCAGTCCCAGGATCCTGGTGGCTGCTCCCTCAGTTCTCTCCCCAAAGCCACCATCCCTAGCCTCTCCTGAAGTATCTCTAGTCCACTCTGCTCCCCTTTTGCCACAACCCAGTGTAAGTGGCTGAAAACGAAATTTTGTGCATTGACCATTTAAGAGGCTCTCTGTGTCTCCAGGTGTCTCTCCCTAGCAGACAGAAACCCCACTGCTTTACACAGCTGGGTGTTATCTGGGTTCCTTCCCAGCTCTGGTGCTGTAGGTAGGGGGGCCCAGGTTGGGGTTTAGACCCCACACTTCTCAGGGGGAACCCCCTCAGCTTCTGAAATATTTCTCCAGCACTTCAACTGCTACTTGTGGGATCCCAGCGAGTCCTCTCGTATCTCTTCTGCACGTCCTACCAGACACGTTGTGGTGAAGTGGTTTCTTCTGTCTGTCCGTAGTTATAAGGCTTCTCTCCAGCTATTGTTCAGCTGGTTATCCAGGATGATTTCTCTACAATTTAGTTGTAAAATTTAGTTGTAATTCCAGATTGGTCTTGGGAGGAGGTTAGTGTAGCTTCCACTTCTCTGTCATCTTGGATCTCCAACTTCATTCTTTTGCATGTAGATAACCAGTTTTCCCAGCATCATTTGTTGAAAAGATTGCCCTTCCCTGCACTGAATAGTCTTGGCACCCTTATTGAAAATCATTTGACTGTATCTGTGAGGGTGTGTTTCTGGGCTCCCTAATCTATTCCACTGCTCTATATATCTCTTTCTGTTTGACCACACTGCTTTGGTTACTGTGTCTTTGTAGTACCTTTTGATGTAAGTTTTTCAATTTTGTTCTTGTTAAAGTCTGAGTTTTTTTGTTTGTTTTTCTTAATATATTTTATTGATTATGCTATTACAGTTGTCCCCTCCACCCTGCCCACCCCCTCCCACCCACATTACCCCCTTTAGTTCATGTCCATGGGACATAAGTTCTTTAGCTTCTACATTTCCCATACTATTCTTGCCTTCCCCCTGTCTATTTTCTACCTGTGTGTGTGCTACTTATTCTCTGTACCTTTTCCCCCTCTCTCCTCCTCCCACTTCCCTGTTGCTAACCCTCCATGTGATCTCCATTTCTGTGGATCTGTTCCTGTTCTATTTGTTTGCTTAGTTTCTTTTGGTTTTGCTTTAGGTGTGGTTGTTAATAATTGTGAGTTTGCTGTCCTTCTACTATACATGTTTTTTCTTAATCTTCTTTTCTTAGATAAGTCCCTTTAACACTTCATAAAATAAGGGCTTGGTGATGATGAACTCCTTTAACTTGACCTTATCTGAGAAGCACTTTATCTGCCCTTTCATTCTAAATGAAAGCTTTGCTGGATAGAGCAATCTGGGATGGAGGTCCTTGCCTTTCATGACTTGGAATACTTCTTTCCAGCCCCTTCTTGCCTGCAAGGTCTCTTTTGAGAAATCAGGTGACAGTCTGATGGGAACTCCTTTGTAGGTAACTGTCCCCTTATCTCTTGCTGCTTCTAGAATTCTTTCCTTCATTTTTACCTTGGCTAATGTAATGATGATGTGCCTTGGTGTGTTCCTCCTTGGGTCCAACCTCTTTGGGACTCTCTGAGCTTCCTGGAAGTCTATTTCCTTTGCCAGATTGTGAAAGTTCTTCTTTATTATTTGTTCAAATACATTTTCAATCTGTTACTCTACCTCTTCCCCTTCTGGTACCCCTATAATTCAGATGTTGGAACGTTTAAAGATGTCCTGGAGGTTCCTAAGCCTCTCCTCATTTTTTTGAATTCTTGTTTCTGTATTCTTTTCTGTTTGGTTGTTCCTTTCTTCCTTCTGTTCCCTTCCATTGATTTGAAACCCAGTTTTCTTTCCATCACTATTGGTTCCCTGTGCATTTTCCTTCATTTCTCTTATTGTAGCCTACATTTGTTCATCTAATTTATGACCAAAGTCAACCAATTCTGTGAGCATCCTGGTCACCAGTACTTTGAACTGTGCATCTGATAGGCTGGGTATCTCTTGGTTGCTTAAAAATACTGGCTCTGGGGCTTTTGATTCTGTTTGAACCATCTTTTTTAAAAAAATATTTTATTTATTTATTTATTTTAGAGAGGGAAGGGAGGGAGAGAGAGAGAGAAACATCAATGTGTGGTTGCTGGGGGTTATGGCCTGCAACCCAGGAATGTACCCTGGCTGGGAATCGAACCTGGGACACTTTGGTTCCCAGCCCGCGCTCAATCTACTGAGCTATGCCAGCCAGGGCTTGAACCATCTTTTTATTTTATTTTAATTTTTCTGTTTCGGTCTGGTTGCACCTCTTACATATGAGGGGCGGAGCCTTAGGTGTTCACTGGGGCAGGGCACCTCAGTCGCTGGGTTGTGATGTTGTATGTTGGGGCGTGGTCCGAGAGGGAACAATGGCGCCTGCTCCACTCTCTCTAGGACTTCTGTCCCCTTTGCCGCTTCCCACAAGCAAATTGGGCCCTTCTGGTGCTGGCTCCCGGGCAGGTGAGCTTGTGCACTCTCGGACCCTGTGGGTTTCTCCAAGGAGCCTCCTGTGAGGCTGAGAGAATCTTCCGGCCTCAACTTCCACAGGTGTTTTCAGTCAGTGCCTTTAGGCTTTGTTTCCCAGTGCTGGGTCCCTGGGTTGCGTGGTCTGGGTCGCTGCCCGTTTTCGCTTAGTTTGTCTGCACGCGAATGTGAGGCTACGGACAGCCAGCTGCCTTGTGCGCCTCACTGGGTCTGCTCTTTGCCTCCCGCGCCCAGGGTCTGCCACAGGGTTTGTCAGCTGCCCCTGCGCTTCTGGGGTCCTCCAACTGCCATCTGCGCCCTGTGCGCCCGCATCTGCCAGCCACCATTATTTTTCCTGCCGGGATCCCTCGACACCTCTCTGTAGGCCTCCGACTCCGCCTCTCCTTATCGGTTGGATGTATGGTAGTCAGACATCCGTTCAGTTCATTTCTCTCTGTTCTGGTTGTTTTTTGTTTGTAAATTTTTGTTGTCCTTAGTTTTGGTTGCACGAGGAAGCTTGGCCAGAAGTCTGAGACAAGTTTTAATCTCCTTGCTATTTGATCCTCCTCCTAACATTCTTTCTCATGTACCCTTGTCTAAATTGTTTCCTTTAACAATTCTACCTAGATGTCTTTCTTTCTTCATCTCTGTTTTAACCTCACTTCAATGCCAGTTTTCTTTACCTCTTCCTCTCTTTCCCCTTAATTTAGATTCATTTTTATTTGTGTGTGTCCAGGCCACAGCTGCATTTGAAGGTCTTAACCCTCCTGAATGACCAAAGAGTGAGAGCTTTGATCATCTTTTGTCCCCAGCTTTGAGTCTAGTACAATCTCTTTTGGAACTTTCAGAGCTGAAGGTCTCTCTTACTGTTATCTCATTACCTAGGCTGGCTGGCTCATCTTTGCACTGCAGTAAGAAGAAAGCTGAGACAGTAGCGGAATGATGGACAAGATGAATTACCTAAGAACTGTGGTATAGTGAAAAGAGCATTATATTGGAGGCCAAGAACTGTGTGCCCTATCTCTTCATCTGTCACTAATTAGCAGTGAGGCAACATAGCCTCTCTTATTTAATTTACTGATAAGTTTACTTAACTCTACAGTAAGGATAGTTGGACTAGATGGTCTCTAAGATTTCTAAAAAGCTTATTTTTACTTTTTACAAGACCATTTCCTTAGAAGGAAGAGGAATTTAACCTGGTTTTAATGGATGAATAGAATTTAGGTAAGAAAGAGAGACTTCAGGAGATTTAAAACAAGAAAATGAAAGTATATTTAGGAGTCAATGAAAATAACAGTGACCAGACTTTTTATTAAGTGAGGCTGAGTCAATTGGATATCCCCATAGAAAAATAATTAACCTTGACTTCTCTCTCACAGGATGTATAAAAATCAATTCCAAATGACTTGATATCTAAATAAGAAAGGTAAAACAATAAAGCTCTGGAAGAAAACATAATCTAATAGCTGCATGACCTTAGGATAGGCAAAGATTTCTAGAACAAAAAAGGAAGAAGAAGAAGAAGAGAAAATGAAAGTTGATAGATTGGGTTAAGTACAACTGAGAACTATGGTTTATGAAAAGACACCATTAGGAAAGTAGAAAGGAGAAAAATATTTGAAATATATCTAACAAATGATTGTATGGAAAATATACAAAGAAGTCCCACAAATCAACAAGAAAATGCAGATGGCCAAATAAAAAAGTGGGCAAAGACTTAAACTGGCATTTCACAAAGATGAATATTTAAATGGCCAATAAAGATATGAAAGGGGCTCAATATTGTCAGAGAAAAGCAAATTAAAACTATAGTGAGCCAACAGACACTTCAAAAATTCCTCAACATCATTGTCCTTAGAAGAATGCAAATCAAACCCACAATGAGATACTAGTTCACACTTCACATCCACTAAGATGGTTGTAATTTAAAAAACAAAAGGAAATAACAGGTGTTGACTGGGGTGTGAAGAAATTGGTGAGAATGCAAAAATGGTTCAGCCACTGTGGAAAATAGTTTGGCAGTTCTTCACATAGTTAAACGTAGAGTTACCATATGACCCTGCAATTCTACTCCTAGGTGTATATTCAAAAGAATGGAAAACAGGGATGAAAATAAATATATGTTAACACATTATTGACAATAGCCAAATAGTGAAATACTTGCAATGTCCATCAATAGATGAATGAATAAACAAATTATGATACACACATATTATAAGAAAACCTTATTCATCCATAGGAAGGAGTGAAGTACAGATGTATTCTGCAATGTAGATGAACTTCATGATGAAGTCTGACTAGAAAAAGTCCAGCCATTGTTAATATAATGAGAATGTTCTACATGACATTGATGTAACCTGGCAGCCAAGAAGAGTGGACTGGAATACACATGTGTGAACAATGACAATTTCACTGTACTAGTCAGTGGCTGGTAGATGCTGTTGAATGAGCATGTGTACAGTGTGGCCATTGCATTCAAAATGATTGAGCGAGTGGAGCAACAAATCTGCATCAGATTTTGCATTAAGTTTGAACATTCTTCTGTGGAAACTATTCGGATGATTCAGAAGGCCGCAGCTGTGGGCATCTGGTGATTGGTAGCTTCATCATGACAACACATCCATTCATGCATCACGTCACATGCAGAGTTTTTTGGCAAAACATCAAATCACCCAGGTGTCTCACCCCTCTACAGTCCAAATTTGGTACCCTGTGACTTCTGGCTTTTCCCAAAAAATTTTCCTAAAATCACCTTTGAAAGGGAACAGATTTCTGACTGTTGATGAGATTCAGGAAAATACGACAGGATAGCTGATGGCAATTGGGAGAACTGTGTGAGGTCCCAAGGTGCCTACTTGGAAGCGGACTGAGCATTCATTATTCTGTGCACAGTGTTTCTTGTATCTTCTTCAATTAATGTCTTTTTTTCACAGCACATGGCTGGATACTTCCTGGACAGACCTAACATACTAAGTGAAAGAAGCCAGACACAAAATGTTACATAAAGTGTGATTCCTTTTATGTGACGATCCAGAACAGATAAATCAGTAGAAACAGAACACAGACTGTTGGTTGCCAGGAGTTAGGGATGCAGGGAGGAGGGAGATGAGAAGACAAATGGAGAAAACTGATTAATGGGTAACGGGTTTTACTTTCAAGTAATGGAAATGTTTTGGAACTAGATAGAGATGGTAATTGCACTACATTGTAAATGTACTAATTGCCACTGAATTGTTCACTTTGAAATGGTTAATTTTATGTTATATAAATTTCCCCTCAGTAAATTACTTAAACAAAAAACCCAAAAAAACTATGTGCCCTGACCAGCGTGACTCAGTTGGTTAGGAGTCATTTGCAAAGCGGAAGGTCACCAGTTGATTCCTGTCAGGGCACGGGCCTGGGTTGTGGGCCTGGTCCCCGTCAGGGCGTGAGAGGCAACCAGTTGATGTTTCTCTCACACATCAATGTTTCTCTCCTTCTCTTCCCCTCTCTTCAAAAATAAATACATAAAATCTTAAAGAAAAAAAAAACTGTGAGATACCACTATGTGTGTGTGTATTTCCACTATAGTTGGGTAAAATGAAGAAGACTGGCATTTCCCAGTGATGGTGAGGATGTGGGGCAGCTGAACCCTTTGCAGTGCTGGTGGCACTGTTGCTGACACTAAATGTATGCCCTCTTCTGACCCCAGCGTTCCACTCCCACCTCTCTGCTGAAGAGAAATGAACATACATGGTAACCAAAAGATATGTACCAAAGGTTCTTAGCAGCTTTATTCATAGAAGCCTGAAATGATAAACATCCTAAATGCCTTACCAGGTAGAATGGATAAATTGTGCTATATTCATACATGGAATACTACACAGCAATTTAAAAATGCAGTCCATGCTACACACACAACAAAGATCAGCCTCACAGAAATAATGGTGAGTGAAAGAAGCCAGACCCTGAAGAGTATACTTATAGTTTACTCTTCAGGAACAGGCAAACTGCTAACCTTTGCTGAGAGAGTAGGAGGGTTGGTAGTTATTGACAGGGGAGCTCAAGAGAGCCTCTGGAGTGCTGGCAATAAGTATACAGCCGGAGCCAAGTAGTGGTTACACAGGTGTGTATACATGTGTACAAACTACCCAGCCTGTGCATTGGAGACCTGTTCACTTGTATTATGTTCTACCTTAAAAAAACAACCACCTCGAAAACCAAAACCAAAACAGTTACTGTAACTAGAGTACCTTACTGCTTGCAGTGAAGCAGTAAGAAAAGAATATTTAAGTAAAAGGCCTTGAGTGGCAGCGAAACGGAAGATGTTGGAATCCAGTGATGTAACTCCAGTAGGCTTGAGGGAGGGAGGTGACACAATGGAAGCAGGGTGTTAGGGGAACAGATCTTTGGAGGTGTGCCCAGTGGGCTGAGCACTGGTCTGCAAGTGGGCAACTATCGCATGCGACCTGAATTGGGGTAATGCTGGGTTTTTTTTTTCTTTTGACTATGTCTTTTAAATTTGTTTTAGATTACAGTGGACATTCAGTGTTATTTTATATTAGTTTCAGGTGTACAGCATAGTGGTTAGGCAGTCATATACTTTACAGAGAGATCTCCCTGATGTTTCCAGTACCCACCCGGCACCACACACAGTTATTGCAATATTATTGACTGTATTCCCTATGCTGTACTTTACATCTCCATGACTGTTTTGTAACTACCAATCTGTATTTCTTAATCCCTTCACCTTTTTCATCCAGCCCCCCAACCCCCTTCCCCTCTGGCAACCATCAGTCTGTTCTGTGTATCTGTGAGTCTGTTTCAATTTTGTTTGTTTATTTTATTCTTTAGAGTCCACATATAAATGAACTCGTATGGTATTTGTCTTTCTCTGATTGACTTATTGGGTGATGCTATTTTAAATGGAAACTCGGAAGGAAGAATTAGTAAGGCTGGTGACTGGGCAAGGACAGCAGAGGGACGACAGGGCAGAGATGACTGAGTTTACATGCTTACGTGGCTTGGAAAGTGATGGTCCCAATAACAGAATTAAGAAAGCCAGGAGGGGTTTCAGTTTGGTAAGTAAAAATGTGTGGTTTTTGGTGCTTAATTCTGAAGTGGTGACAGCAATTGTGTGGCTCAGAAGAGCGGCCGGGGCTCTTTATGTACAAATCCGAAAGTCACCCACGTACAGATTATTTTGAGTAGATGAGATCCCTGAAAGAAAGTGTAACAGAGGGAGTGCAGAAGGTCAGCCCTTGGAAAGGAAAGAGGTGGTGAGGCAGAGGAGACTGTGGTTGTGGACGGAACCAGGATAACAGAACAGAATCAGGGTCACTTAAGCCAAACCAAGAGAGTGGGGGTGGGGAGTGAGGATGTAAAGGGAGAAGATACCGGAATAGGAGAGGAAAAGGAACGACTTGAGAGTGTTCTGGAGAGCAGGGGTAATTGAAGGAATGAGGTCTCTGAGAAGGGAAGAAATAGGGTCTGGAAGCACAGGCTGAGGACTTAGCCTTGGACAGCTTTACCTGTGAAGAACTCAGGTCACAGGAGTTTGTCAGCATCTTCAGTGACTTCCTCTTGCAGTATTCTGTGTCCTCTAAGTGGGAACTGAGGGAGTCTCGGTTGAGAATGAGTGTGGCTGTGGGAACTATGGAGTTGCGGGGATTTGGACTAATTTTTGGTTCCAAGCATAATCCTTTTCTCTAGGGAAGGGACACAGAAGTTTAAGACACCATCCATGACCTCTGGGAATTTATATGGTGTGATTCAACAATAATTAAGAGCCAAAAGAAATGTGAATGGGATGTTTTGAGTCCTATGTCATTTTCTAGCTCATAACTTTTGGCTACGTTAGATCTCTGCGCCTGTTTCCTCATCTGTTAAATGGGGTTAATTTAATAACATCTAGCCCATAAGTTGTTGGGGAGATTAAATGAGCTAATACAAGCAAGGTGCTTGGAACAATGCCTGAAACATAGTAAGTACATGATAAATGTTAGCTAAGATCATGATAAATCTGTAGGAGTTCACAGGGGGAAAAATTGGTAAAGGCTAGAGCTGGTGGGAAGGCTCTGTGGAGGAATGGGGATTTATGGGGGGGGTAACTCAGGGTTAGATTGGAGGAAAGAAATAAGGAAGGAGGCATTCTTGGTTGGGTAAAACATTCTGCATAAAGCCTTAGATCAGTAAAGCCACTGTCCTTTCATGTGATTTTTTTTTTTTCAGTGATGCAGACAATTCCTGGTGGGGAGAACTAGGAGTTAGAGTAGGGTAGGAGGATGGGTAACTGATATCTGTCCTAATAAAAGAAGTGTGTGTTGAAGGGTCAGAGCTCTTTGGTTGTGCTTTTGATCCTGGCCCTGTGACTTTGGGCAGGTTGTCCAATCTCTTAGGACTCCAAGCTTCCTAATCTATAAACTGAAATGAACTGGATCTTTAAATCCCTCGCAGCTCTAAAATTCCATGCTTCATATGTGAAAATGATTTTTTTGACCATACTACATGTAGGATAGTGGGGTTTTTTGGCTCAGCATGAAGCCAACAAGTCTGTGTGGGGGCAGACTTGTGGCTCTGGCCTCATTAGTCCTGTGCTGTAAGTGAGTAAGCAGAGCAGCCTGCATGTGGACACTACTTACTGCTTTTGCAACACTTAGCAGTTGCCAGCACTAGAGAAATCTGGGATCTCTGCGGGTGTATTTATAAAAGGAGCCCTTGGGTATTTCACTCCCAAATTATTTAGAGTTAACTCTACTAGTGTTCTCTTGAGGAGCTGGGTTTTATGGATACTTGCCTTGAAGTGGACCCTGAGGGCTAAGTAGGAGGGAAAGAACAATTGCTAGCCCTTTAAAATAAATTTTCCAGATTGCCTTTGTGGAACTCACCATACTAAAGGAAGGAGCAGCACCAGGAGCACCAGATGAATTGCCAGTGACACCCTAAAGCTTTCATGGTTAGACTCATGGGCCAGGGTCCTTTTGTGGCAGTAACCGAACGCTGTTGCTTTTGACATTAGGGGGTCCTTTGTCTCAAGGCATGGATTTAAATTACCCAGGACTCTGTTTAAACATAAGAAAATGGGCTTTCAAATACCATGCTTAGAAATCACTTGCTGTTATGGCACTACTTCATTTTTTTTCTTTTTAGAAAGGAATTGTGGTCTGTGACTCTGTTTTCACTTCTAGCCCTTCCTGGCTTGAGCCCCTCTCAGGTTGCATGCAGGCCTTTCCGCTGTCCCCTCCACAGGGCCGTAGGGCTGCAGGGCTGCTGCACAGAGGAAGTCCTCAAAAATTCCTCTCCCCTTTGCTTTTCCTTGCTGCTGAGTGGGAGGTACGTAGTACAGTGTCTGCTCTCTCCATAGAGAAAAGTGTTCTGCGTTTCTCCCTGGCAGGAGCTTGGTCATAAAAGAAGGTACTTCTGGGCTTTTATACTGGATGGATTTTACACGACTTGGTGAATTGAAAAATATCTTGAAACAGAAGAGCCAAAGCAGATGGAAGCTATTTTATCTATATTTTATGCCTCCGAAGTTTGGAAAGGTTTAGTGATTTCAGCAGCAGAAATTTGAAAAGACTGACAGTGTACCCTTGTGTTGTCCTTGGAAGTTAGAGCATTTCTTTGGGGAGTGGAGCTATAGGAGAGGAAGGTGACTTGAGCATATAAGGAGTCCAAAGCTAGCATGCATCACTGGGTGATGATAAACATGCCCTATTGGTTTAGAATAGAAGTTCCTTGAGGGTATAGAATTATCTTTGTAGTTGTATGTGGCTCCTAACAGTGAGTTGCATCTAAGTAAATAATAAATACTAGCATTCAGGAGACTCCCATCTTTTGATCTTCTGGCTGCTCATTCCCCTGAGGGGTGGTAATGAACATGACCTATTCCATTCATGCCACAGATTTTTTTCTGTTGAGAAAAATAACTGTGTCATGGAAGAAACTATGTGTTGCAAAGGCTATGAATAAAAGTTGAGTGAGATGGTTTAGCCTGGCCTCTTTTTTGAGCAGTGATTGATTAATGCTGTCTGTGTTGTTTTTTCATTCAGAGCTGACCTGTCCTGGACGCAGCATAACTAACGAAGCTGCTGCAGGATGAGAAGATGGCAGCGCGGCTGCTCGCACCACCAGGCCCTGATAGTTTCAAGCCTTTCACCCCTGAGTCCCTGGCAAACATCGAGAGGCGCATTGCCGAGAGCAAGCTTAAGAAACCACCAAAGGCCGACGGCAGCCATCGGGAGGACGATGAGGACAGCAAGCCCAAGCCAAACAGTGACCTGGAGGCAGGGAAGAGTTTGCCTTTCATCTATGGGGACATCCCACAAGGCCTGGTTGCAGTTCCCCTGGAGGACTTTGACCCATACTATTTGACGCAGAAAGTGAGTTGCAGGAGGAGGAGGAGCAGCTTCAGATACCCCTTTCCTAACGGGCTTAGGGGAGATGAGGGAGAAAGAACTGTCTCGTCTTTGCCAAAGTTTGGATGAGTAGTTAACCTTTTGTTTCAGTGGGAATTATTTTTCAGTTTAATTGCTGCCAAGGGTCATTTGTGGGTTGTGGTACTTCTGAGCTCTCTATTAATAAGACTTATGAATTTGGCTCCTGGCCAGATCAGAAAAAGAGGGCATAAATGAAATGGAACTATTTAATAGGGTCCAAGAAAGATGGCATAGTACAAGATGGTATAGCCCCGTAAAATCTCACTCATTCAAAATTCTATCTTTAAATATAAAGATGGTATTGGTATTGTGACATTAACAAAGCCTGTTGTTGATGCAGTGGAGGTGATGGATTTGTGCTCCCGTCCAGCCCTGTTTTTGACATTGGGGCATAGCTATTGGGCACAGGAAGAGAACAGAGGAAGCCAAACTGGGCCAGTAAGGAGACTCTGGGTCTTCGGCCTTGTTACAATTGTCCAGGATGAGCCAGCACCGCTTCTGGCGTTGGAGTCTGTCCTGTTATTCCTCCTAATAAGGAGCATAAGTAAAAGAAATACCAATTTTATTTGGTTAAATTTCAGACTTCCCTAACATATATTTGACCAAACCTTGGGTTTCTTTCTCATCATTATCTTATGAAACAAGGCAACAAATGGAGAAGCGAAGCCCCCTAGATAATCCACCAGCCAAATAATTAGCCATTGAACAGTGAGGACTGACATTGGATACCATTTTAAGGGATGCCTCATTTAGCAGATGTCATTTAAAGAATTAAATTGATGAATGTTTCCAAATAAGGGGTGGGAAAGGCCTTGTGTAATTACATATTTATAAATATAAAGCTTAACAAACTGCCTTATAAACTGCCCTTAATTAAGTTGCCTTTCAGTATTTACATTTTAGAAGAAATTTCAATTTCTTTGGCTTAATAATGGGACAGAAGTAAGATGAGACCAATGGACGTCTTGCTTTAGTTATAGTTGTGGAGGCATTTTTAAAAAATTTTAAGAAGATTTTATTCATTTATTTTTTGAGAGAAGAGAAGGGAGGGAAAAAAAAGAGGGAGACAAACATTGATGTGTGAGGGAAACATCAATCAGCCTGCAACCCAAGCATGTTTCCTGCCTGGGAATCTAACCAATGACCTTTTGGTTCACAGGCTGGCACTCAATCCACTGAGCCACACCAGCCAGAACTGTGGAGGCATTTTTAGTTCAGGATAGCACAAGCAGTTAAGACATTGTCTGTACAAAATGGGCCTTTACCCATGTACTTCTGTCACAGTTCAGAACAGCTACATAATAGGAGAAAGTGGGATCAGTACCTTGTATCTTCCATTGGGAAATTTAGAAAGTTTAAGGAACAAAACATGACATAATATAAAGAACAGTAGACTGGAAGTAAGAAATCCTGACTTTACCATAATTCACCATATTTATTATTTATACAGGGTTTAGCAGAAGTAACGCCTGTTTGAGTGTGGTTAGTAGGGTAATAATATGGGTGTAATCATTTATAGTTTTAATTTGAACATTTCACCTAAAATGTTATATGGTGTGCTTGAGTGTGATATTGTTATGTTACAGAATTACATGCTTATGATTTGGGAATAAAAGATTTTGTAATAAAAAGGGGCATTATTTGTGCCAGACCCTGTATTTTTCTTTTTTAATGAACGTATTTCTTTTTTTTCTTTTATTGTTGTTTGAATACAGTTGTCTCTATTTTCCTGCCACCACTTTCCCCTGCCCCACCCTCCCCCACCTACCACCCTCCCCCTCCTCCCGCTTTCCATCCCTCCCTTGTTGGCTTTGTCCATGCATGGGTCCTTTGTACTTATTCTTTAAGGATGCTTTCCCTTCTTTCTCCCATTATCCTCCTGCCCCCAGCGGGAGGATTGTCAGTTCTTTATTTCAATGTCTCTGGTTATATTTTGCTTGCCTGTTTGTTTTGTTGATTAGGTTCCACTTATAGGTGAGATCATATGGTATCTGTCTTTCACCACCTGGCTTACTTCACTTAGCATGATGCTCTCTAGTTCTGTCCATGCTGTGGCGAAGGATAGGAGTTCCTTCTTTCTTTCTGCTGCGTAGTATTCCACTGTGTAAATGTACCACAGTTTTTTGATCCACTCATTAACCGATGGGCGCTTAGGTTGCTTGCAATACTTGACTATTATAAATTGTGCTGCTATGAACATTGGGGTGCATAGGTTCTTTTGAATTAGTGTTTCAGGATTCTTAGGGTATAATCCCAGCACTGGAATTGCTAGATCAAATGGCAGTTCCATTTTTAGTTGTTTTTTTTTTTTTTTTTTTTGAGGAAATCCCATACTGTTTTCCACAGTGGCTACACTAGTCTGCATTCCCACCAACAGTGCACTAGGGTTCCCTTTTCTCCACAACCTCTCCAGCACTTGTTGTTTGTTGATTTGTTTGCAATGGCCATTCTGACCGGTGTGAGGTGGTATCTCATTGTGGTTTTCATTTGCATCTCCCTGATGGCTAGTGAGGCTGAGCATACTTTCATGTCTCTGGGACCTCTGTATGTCCTCCTTGGAGAAGTGTCTGTTTAGGTTCTTTGCCCATTCGTTAACTGGGTTGTTTGTCTTCCTGGAGTGGAGTTTTGTGAGTTCTTTAAATATTCTGGAGATCAAACCCTTGTCTGAGATATCATTGGTAAATATGTTTCCCCATATAGTTGGATCTCTTTTCATTTCGCTGATGTTTTCTTTAGCTGTGCAGAGGCTTTTTAATTTGATGACATCCCACTTGTTTCTTCTTTCTTTTATGTCCCTTGCTCTTGGAGACATACTGGTGAAAATACTGTTGCGTGGAATATCTCAGATTTTCTTGCCTATGTTCTCCTCTAGGACTATTATGGTATCACAACTTATATTTAAGTCTTTTATCCATCTTGAGTTTATTTTTGTGTATGGTGTAAGTTGGTGGTCGAGTTTTCATTTTTTAGCATGTAGCTACACTCAGAAAACTACGCAACACCGAGGAAAGAAATTAAGGAAGACACAAACAAATGGAAACATATACCATGTTCATGGATTGGAAGAATTAATATCATCAAAATGTCCATACCACTGAAAGCAATTTATAGATTCAACGCAATCCCTATTAAAATACCAGTGACTTATTTCACAGAGATAGAACAAATATTTCAAAAATTTATATGGAACCATAAACGACCCCATATAGCTGCAGCAATTTTGAGAAAGAAGAACAAAGTAGGAAGGATCACCATACCTGACATGAAATTATATTATAAGGCCATGGTAATCAAAACAGCCTGGTACTGGCATAAGAATAGACACATGGATCAATGGAACAGAATGGAGAGCCCAGAAATAAGCCGAAGTGTCTATGGTCAATTAATATTTGGCAAAGGAGGCATAAAATGGAGTAAAAATAGCCTCTTCAACAAATGGTATTGGGAGATCTGGACAGCTACATGCAAAACAAACAAACAAACAAACAGAAAAACCTCGACCAGCAGTTCAACACCATACACAAAAATAAACTCAAGGTGGATCAAAGACTTCAATATAAGTCACAAAACCATAAAGTCCTAGAGGAGAACATAGGCAGGAAAGTCTGAGATATTCCATGCAGCAGTATTTTCACCGATATGTCCCCTAAAGCAAGGGACATAAAGGAAAGGATAAACAAGTGGGACTTCCTCAAAATAAAAAGCTTTTGCACTGCTAGTGCATGTATTTTTTAAGCTACAACAAATAATTTATGGGAAAATAAAGTAAAAATGAAGGGTAAAACTTACCCAAAACTAGTTCATGTCCTTTCACAAGTCACTTCACCTCTATAGGCCTAAGTTTTCACATCTAGAAACTGAGAAGTTGGACAGAAGTTTTAAGGATTTTTTCAGATATCAAGTTCTGAGGCTAAGTAGTTTTCATAAACTGGCATTGATTTCCCATTTACTCTTCCCTTTTTTAAAGTCATTTTTACCTGGGCCTTAGGTGAGTGAGGGAGGAGGCAAACTTTAACTTTCAGGATGAGTGAATAATGGAACATAGAAACTTTGACTGTTTTTAGAAAAATATCTTATTCACTGTAAAATTTTGAAATATATTTCCCTCCTCTTTCCCACCCTTGCATCCATGGTCTTATTAGAACTATAAAGAACTGACAGATTGCAGGGTTCAGATTGTAGCTATTTAGATAAATCTGGCCAGTTGGTATAACTTCTTCAGAAAGTGTAACACTCTTATAGCAGTAAGCAGACAGGTAAAGAAAGCCCTTTGCACCCTTGCCTTTCAGGCGGCTAAAACCCCTTTAGTATTTTGAATTGTTTACTTTTCTAACTCAAATACAAATTAAGTTTTCTTTCTTAATCCTGACTTAATATATGAAAAATACATAGAGCTATTTGTTGTCAGAGCTCAGGGTTCCTTACCATGCCTTTCCCATGGTTCCTGTCCTGGAGATAATCCCTAAGGTTTCAGATTTCAGTGGCCCTGGCTCAGGCCCCTGAAGACCCACAGAGGATGGGTTTCTGGTCCTGCTTGGTGTCAGTTCTTAGGTAGGCCAGGTATCGATGGCCATTTCATAGGGTACTGGCTTTTCATGACAGACAGTCTGATGTTAGCCTTTGGCTTTACCATACATAGAAAGAATAGCTTTAATTGTTGTGTTGGTTTTTTTGTGATTCTTTTTAAAAATTGTGAAATATACCACCATACTGTATCACCACACAGAAAAGGTCATAAACACATAACAATGATTATTATAAAGAAAACAAACTAACATCCATGACAAGAAAGGACATTAGTAGCACTTCAGAAGTCTTAATTAAGCTTTTAAGTAAGGGATTTTTCAGTTGATTAAAAATAAGTTGCTCGAGTTTACTTGCAAATCTCCACTGGCATTACTTCTTACTAACTGGGCTAACTAATTGCTAATTTGAGGCCAAATTAGCAAGGTCTCCCCTTCAAGGAAGCACAAGGAATTAAACCACAAATCAAAATATCCTAAGGATAGAAATGGCTTTAAGAGGACATTCCCTTCTATTGTTTTTCAAGGGCTGCCTTAAATAATTCTTGCAAAACAGGATTTCTTTGCTAAATGATGCAAATGGATTTCTTTATCTTTTTCTCATAGATCTCATTTTCTAATCGATTAATAATTTTTTGTTACTCTCATAGAAACTTGTTTCTCATTTCCTTCCCTCTTTATTTTAGAGGGTGAAAGAAAACTAGTTTCCTACTAGTCAAGTTCTGGTTTCATGCCATTGTGGATTTCATACTATCCAGGCACACAGAGCCTTAAAATTTTGTGTATCACATCTTCAAGATATTCTTGTACCAGCTGATGCTGGTTTCAGTTGTCAAACTCTCCAGGTCCGCAACAGTGTTGTGCATGTTGCATTTCACTGGAAAGACCTGGATCATCTCTGTGGATTTCCTCAGACCTCCCCGTGCTACAGCATTGTCTGTGCCTCTCCGAACTTTGTTCTGTTGTCTCCCCTTTTTGGCTTTCTTGTTTTCAGGTTGTTACCTGCAAATAATTGAACTCGAGGACCATTACAACTTTTTATTTATTTAATTTTAGAAATAGGTAATATATTTACATAGTTAAAAATTCAGTAAAAAAGATATTCCGTGGAAAGGTATTCAGTAAAAAGTCTCCTTTTTACACCTCACCTCATCTGCCCACTTCTTGTTTCCCTGCACAGGTAACCACTGTACAGTGTCTTCCAGAGTTTCTCTATGTGTACAAGCAAAAACAAGTTGGTATTTTAAGGAAATTGAACTGTCCTGTATACATTTATTTTTGGTTTTCTTTCTACTACTTTCTTAAACCTGTTGAAGTCTTAATTTTCTTATTTGTTTTCCCTTCTTTCATAGTATATAATAGAATCTTAAGTTTTATCAACGTAAATTCTCAATAACTGTCTACAGCAGCAAAAAAGTCTGTGGATTAAGTGGAAAGAAGGCTCCTTGCCCTTTCCCTGTTTCTTCAAACTGATCATTGATGTGTGTCTTCTTTTTGTTTCATCAGCACATCCTCTTATCAGAAACTCCCACGGATAAAAATCCAAATTACAGAATTGACTGAGCCTTTAAATAGAGCCCATTCCTATTGCATTAAAAAAGTATATATGGTTTCCCAGAGTTCAGTGTGCCCTCAACTTTTCATGTCTACCTTTTCCTGCAAATCGAAGGCTTCCTAAAATCATAGAAAATTAGAATATGGTTGCCTTAGCGATTTTCTCATTTAGCCTCCTCATTATACATATTTAATGTGGTGTGAAGTACCATAGTCGAAGAGCCAGGACTAGAACCCATACCTCCTTAGTCCGTTACAACATATTTCTAGTTCCCTACTTTTCTAATTTTTTAATTAATGGATCCTCAGCTTCACCTGGCTCTGTTCTTCTGAAGCTAGGCAGGCAAATATAGAGACCAGAAAAAATCCCTGCTTTTTTATTCACATCCCTGATAATCCCTGTGGTTTATGAATACTTCTTAGGATGGGTCCTAAGAAGTACAGTGCTTCTGAAGGAAAGGATAGCATTAGATTTAGTTCCAGTATTGTATGTTCTGAAGTGAAGGAGCTCCTTGGACACAAGTTATTCCAGAGACTTGGGCTCAGTGTCGACACTGCTACAGCTCTTCTGCTAGACTTGTAATCAGAAGGCAATTTACTTACCTCTTCTCATATTCTTACTTTTTAAAGGAAGGTTACCCCCCACCTGCCTCAATCCCCAGCCTACCAGGAGGATGGTTTAGTGAAAAGGGCACCTAATGAGGAAAATAAAAACCTTTGTTTCAGTTCTACCTTTGCCTTTTGTTTGCCCTTAGGCAAATCACTCACATTCACTGGACTTCAATTTTCTTATCTATAATACATGCACTATGTAGTTGGACTCATATCTATATCTTTCTAATTGTATTTCACACATATGCCTACCACATACTGTTTTAGCAGTGGCAGACCACTAAGTGGTTTCCGTAGGTGTCCCCTGCTGTGTGCTCTCCAGCTCCTCTTGGAAAGTGCTCTGTCCTTTAACTCCACCCTTTGTTTGACACCACCCGTTCCTCTAGGTCCAGGACTGAGACCTCTTTTTTCTTTTTTTTTTTAAATATATTTTATTGATTATGCTATTACAGTTCTCCCATTTCCCCCCTTCACTCCCCTCCACCCTATACACCCTCTCCCACCCACTTCCCCCCCTTTAGTTCAGGTCCATGTGTCATACTTATAAGTTCTTTAGCTTCTACGTTTCTCATATTATTCTTACCCTCCCCCTATCTATTTTCTACCTACAATCTATGCTACTTATTCTCTGTACCTTTTCCCCCTTTCTCCTCCCAGTCCCCTATTGCTAACCCTCCATGTGATCTCCATTTCTGTGGTTCTGTTCCTGTTCTAGTTGTTTGCTTAGTTTCTTTTGGTTTTGCTTTAGGCGTGGTTGTTAATAATTGTGAGTTTGCTGTCCTTCTACTATACATGTTTTTTCTTTATCTTCTTTTCTTAGATAAGTCCCTTTAGCATTTCATATAATAAGGGCTTGGTGATGATGAACTCCTTGAACTTGACCTCATCTGAGAAGCACTTGATCTGCCCTTCCATTCTAAATGAAAGCTTTGCTGGATAGAGTAATCTGGGATGTAGGTCCTTGTCTTTCATGACTTGGAATATTTCTTTCCAGCCCCTTCTTGCCTGTTAGGTCTCTTGAGAAATCAGGTGACAGTCTGATGGGAACTCCTTTGTAGGTTACTGTCCCCTTATCTCTTGCTGCTTCTAGGAGTCTCTCCTTCATTTTTACCTTGGCTAATGTAATGATGATGTGCCTTGGTGTGTTTCTTCTTGGGTCCAACTTCTTTGGGGCTCTCTGAGCTTCCTGGATTTCCTGGAAGTCTATTTCCTTTGCCAGAATGGGGAAGTTCTCCTTTATTATTTGTTCAAATACGTGTTCAATCTGTTGCTTTTCCTCTTCCCCTTCTGGTACCCCTATAATTCGGATGTTGGAATGTTTAAAGATGTCCTGGAGGTTCCTAAGCTTCTCCTCGTTTTTTTTTTGAATTCTTATTTCTTCATTATTTCCTGTTTGGTTTTTTTTTTCTTCCTTCTGGTCCACTCTATTGTTTTGAGTCCCAGTTTCCTTCCCATCACTATTGGTTCTCTATGCATTTTCCTTCATCTCTTTTATGGTAACGTGCATTTTTTTCATGTAATTTGCACCCAAAATCAACCAGTTCTGTTAGCTTCCTGATCACCAGTGTTTTGAACTGTGCATCTGATAGATTGGCTATCTCTTGGTTGCTCAAAAGGATGAGCCCTGGGGCATTGATCTGTTTTTCTGTTTGAGACCTGTCTCTCTCTCCCTTGCGCTCTCTCTCTCTCTCTTTTTGTTTTTTTTTTTTTTTTGGTCTGGTCACTCCTGTTACAGTGAGGGGTGGAGCCTTAGGTCTTCACTGGGGCTGGGCACCCCAGTCACTAGATTGTGACGTTGTATGTGGGGGCGGGGGCGGGAGGGAACAATGGTGGTAGCTCCCTCTCCTGGCACCTCAGTCCCTTCCCTGGGATCCTGGGCTGTGTGCTCTGCTCTGTTCCACAATCGCTGCCTCACTGGGTCCGCCAGCTGCCGCTCATGTACTCAGGGTCCACCCACTGCGATCCTGCGCACCCCGGATGCCTTTTGGGCACCCACTGCTCTCTGCTCTCCACGCCTGACTGCTCCTCTCCACCCCTCCTACTGGTCTGGATGAATGGGTCTACTTCAACTTCTTGGCTGTCCGACTTCCATTCAGATAAATTCTGTCAGTTCTGGGTGTTATTCTGCCTCTAAATTGTTGTTGTTCTAATCTTGGTTGTGCGTGGAGGTATGGTGTGTCCACGTATGCCTCCATCTTGCCGGAAGTCACCTCTTTTTTCCTTGTAGCCTAAAATTGTGTCTCCTATACCAGAACTAATTTCTTATCCTTCTGAATTTCTATAATACATTAAAAGCTTATCTGATAAGTTCTTATCTCTGATAAGAAGTGGATTTTAGCTTTAACTGTGGGTTAACTTAGGGTTGATTGTGGCAGGGCATCCTGTTCCCAACAATGCTTCCATTTTTCTCCTTCCACCACTAATATTAGTTTTAAGAGCCTCCTCAAATGAAGAACTAAGTGAGAAAGAGAGTCCCATGAGCTTCAACAGAAAATCCTTGCAGAATCTGTTTTCACGCACTTTCCCCAGGTACGCAGAGCAGAGACTGGCCGTCAAAGGAGAGCTTAGTCACCAGGTGTGGTCTGAAGTACTGCCAGCGCAGGGTCATGTTGCCTGCTTTTGTGTGATAAACTTACATGCTGCTTTGTTTTAAATAAAAATTTCGTATTCTAAAATTTTGTTTTATTTTTGTTAAAAATTTTTTTCAACAATATAAGAAAATGAAATGGTGTTTTCATTATTTTATTCGCCAGTTGAATTGACACAAATACTTGTGAGCCAGTGGAAGGTAGCTCATTTTCAGGGTGATGGATTACTGATGAGCATGTGTGGGGTTCTTTTCCATCCTCCAAGTGTTGTTGTCTATAGAGGGAAAGGAATTTAATTAAACATTCCTAAGTCAGATTCCTCTTTTTTTTAAGATTTTATTTATTTATTTTGTAGAGATGGAAGGGAGGGAGAAAGAGAGAGAGAGAAAAGCATCAATGTGCGGTTGCTGGAGGCCTTGGCCTGTAACCCAGGCGTGTGCCCTGACTGGGAATTGAACCTGCAATGCTTTGGTTTGCAGCCCACACTCAATCCACTGAGCTATGCCAGCCAGGGCAGATTTCTCTTTTATAGCCTTAGCAAAATAGTCCAAGAGTTGGGAAATCTTGTTTCTGATCCCATCCACATCTAATTCTAGGTGATCTCCGGCTTGTCACTTAACTATTCAGGGTTTCAGTTTCCCTGAAAATTAAGATTATGCTTATAGCTGATATCTTACAAGGTTGTGGTGAAGATCATTTCTTGATGACTCTACATAACAAAGAACAGCCTATTGCCCCAATCCTGCTTCATTTTTTTCCATAGGTACATAATATATTTATTTGTTTATTATTCATCCTTTTATATACTCATCTGCTGGTGCAGCGCCTGCCCTATAGTAAGTACTCAATCAATATTTGTTGAACAAATGAATTAATCTTATAAGAAAATGCCTATGAAAACACTGTGCTTTTGTAAATGCTTTGAATAGAAAAGGTGACATTATAGTGAAAAGTGTTTCCATCTACAAAAATAGATTGAACTCTAGAAGGAAAAAGACTGATTACCAACATATCTTCTCTTTTCCCAAAGAATTAGTTTCCTTTAAGTTCTGAGGAAGTATAATAGATCAGGAAATAGGTCTCCTAATGTTTCAGAGATACTTTCAGAGGGCTGGATGACTATTGTTAAGTGTTATCACTCCTCTTGTAGAACCTTAGAACTAGAAGAGACTTTATAAAAGGCCGTTAGGTAACAGCCTCTATCTAGTGCTTGAATCTCTTCTGGATTTATTGGTGTCACACATATATTATACAAAGGATGTCACTTGAAGTTGTCCTGTCATGTCTGTCTGTGTTAAGTATTTTCATTTTTTTCTTGGCTGTGTGAGCTGAGCTGTATTAACTGACTGTAAAGGAAATGAGGAAAACTGACATGGAATATACACCAGCTTGGGTTGCCTCATAATAAATCGTGATCCATTTATTCAACAAATACTTCTTGAGTATTTCCTATGTGTGAGGCATGGGGGGCATTGGGTTGTCTTGGGGTGGGGAGAAAGATTAATAAAGTCCTTTCTTTACCCTTAAGTAGCTTATAACATGTTAGTGTATAATACGATACCACTTCTGACAAGGGGGCCCAGAATGGGCCTTACTTACTTTTAAGTAAGAGTGGTATTTGAATTATTCCGTGGATTTTAGAGAAGAGGGATAGGTTGGAACATTCTAGCAGAAAGAACAATATGAACAAAGTCTCAGAGACAAGGACATAGGACAACTAAGGAAAAGCCAAGTAGTGTGATTTGATTGGAATGTGGGGACATGACTAAGGAGCAATGGGAGACCAGGCTGGGAAGGGAGAGATGGAGCCAAATCACAGAGGACTTACAATGTTAGACTGAGATCTTTGGTGTTTACTGAATAAGCAATAGAGAACTGCTGAAGGTTTTCAAATGGGAGTAAGGATATGTAATCAAAGCTATGTTTTAGAGTGGTGAATGTGGCAGGGACATGAAGGGTGGACCAGTGGGAAAGAGAAATGGGACAGAGAGACCAGCCGTGAAGTAACAAGGGTTGAACGATAATGGTGGAAGTGGACACTTTCCATTAGCGTTGAGGATTTTGTTACTGTGGAGGATGCAGGAGAGTTGAGCACTCAGTCATTTATTTGATAAACTGCTGTTGAGCATTTTCTGTATGCCCAGCCTCTGTTCCATGTCCTTCAGAATAAAGCAGACAAGTTTTATATACTTTTGGAACTTAGTTTTTTGGGGGTAATAGATAATAAACAAGTAAAGAAATAAAATCATTACAAAGAATACTAAGTGCATTAATGAATATAATATGGTTCAGTTACTTTAGTGTGTGGTGCTCTGAGTACAGAGACTAAACTTGGAGAATCCAGAATGAGGATATATGACCAAAGGCTCTATGACTACCCAGATATTGGTATCTTAATCAGGTCTCTAGCTAGTACTAAATTACAAGCTTTAAAAAGACCTATGATGCAGATATTCTGAGGTATTGAAAAGCCTGCATTGTTGCTGTTGAGACTTTGCCCATCTTGGATGTCTGGAAAGGCAGGAGCCCAGTATGTTTTAGCATCAGTGTGAGCTATAGGGGTACCTGCAGAGATGCCTTGAATTTTCTCCAGAAAAGAACCTTAGGTCTTCTTGTCTTGTACAAGTACTACATTGATTCCAAACTTTTGAGCCACAGTGTGTAAGAGGCAACTTGTACTTGAATTCTAGGATTTGTGTTACTAGCTGACCACCTCAGCCATAACATTTCACCAATTGGTAATTTTAGGAATTAGTCTCTGATGGTTTCTCCAGGTTGTGGGTAATGAAATCTTACTCCAAAAGCTGACCTGCTGAATGGATTAGTTAATAACATTTAAATGTTGAAGGGTGTTTCAAGATTACAATAATAATGATCATCTTCTGACAATATTTTTTAATTTAAATTTTACTTTTCAATTACAGTTTAAATTTAGTATTATTTTGTATTAGTTTCAGATGTACAGCAGAGTGGTTAGACAATCATATACCTTACAAAGTGGTCCCCCTGGCATTTCCAGTATCCACCTGGCACCATACAGTTAACTACAATATTATAGACTATATTCCCTTGCTGTACTTTTTTTTTTTTTTTTTTTTTCCAAAAGATTTTATTTATTTATTTTTAGAGAGGGGAGGGAGAGAAAGAGAGGGAGAGAGAGAGAGAGAGAGAGAGAGAGAGAGAGAGAGAGAGAGAGATACATCAATGTGCGGTTGCTGGGGGTTATGACCTGCAACCCAGGCATGTACCCTGGCTGGGAATCGAACCTGGGACACTTTGGTTCCCAGCCCGCACTCAATCCACTGAGCTACGCCAGCCAGGTCCCTTGCTGTACTTTATATCCCTGTGCCTCTTTTGTAACTACGAATTTGTACTTTTTTTATATCCTCACCTGGGGACATTTTTTCATTGCTTTTAGAGAGAGGAAGGAAAACAGAGAAACATTGATGTGAGAAACATCGATTGGTTGCCCCCTGTATGCGCCTGGACTAGGGATTGTACGTGCCTGGACCAGGTATCAGACCCACCAACAGATGCTCCAGCCAACTGAGCCATACTGTGCAAGGCCCAATTTGTACTTCTTAATCCCTTCACCTTTTTGCCCAACCCTACAACCTTCCTCCCCTCTGGCAACCATTCGTCTGTTCTCTGTATCTATGAGTCTGTTTCTATTTTGTTTATTTTATTCTTTAGATTCCATATATAAATGAAATCATATGCTATTTGTCTTTCTCTGACTGACCAATTTCAACTTAGCATAATACCCTCTAGGTTATTTCCTACTGTTGCAAATGGTAAGATTTCATTCCTTTTTATGGTCAATTAATATTGCATTGTATGTATGTACCACAGCTTTTTTATCCACCCATCTATTAATAGACACTTGGGTTGCTTTGATATCTTGGTTATTATAAATAATGCTGCAATGAAGATAGGGGTACATATATTCTTTCAAATTAGTGTTTTGGGTTTTTTTCAGATATACATCCAGAAGTGGAACTGCTGGGTCATACGGCAGTTCCTTTTTCATTTTTTGAGGAACCTCCTTACGGTTTTCCACAGTGGCTGCACCAGTCTGCATTCCCACCAAAATGCATGAGAGTTCCCTTTTTTCCACATTTTCACCAACACTTGTTGTTTGTTGATTTATTAATGATGGCCATTCTGACAGGCGTTAGGTGATATCTCATTGAAGTTTTAATTTGCATTTCTCTGATGATTAATGATATTGAGCATCTTTTCATATGGCTGTTGGCCATCTGTATGTCCTCTTTGGAGAAGTGCCTATTTAGGCCCTCTGCACCGAAGGATATGTTTATTCATTTTAGAGAGAGAGGAGAGGAGAGAAAGAAAGAAAGAGAAAAAAAAACATCAATATGAGAGAGAAACATCAATCAGTTGTCTCCCTTATGTGCCCTGACCAGGGATCGAACCTGCAACCTTTTGGTATGGGATGATGCTCCAACTAACTAAGCCACCCAGCCAGGGCCTCTGCCCACTTTTTAATTGGATAGTTTGTTTTTTGTGTGTGTTGGGTTGTCTGAGTTCTTTATAAATTTTGGATATTAACCCCTGATCAGATGTATCATTGGCAAATATCGCCTTCCATTCAGTAGGTTGTCTTTTCATTTTGTTGATGTCTTCTTTTGCTGCACAAAAACTTTTCAGTTTGATGTAGTCCCATTTTTTTATTTTTTTTGTTTCCATTATTTGAAAAGATATATCAGAAAAAATATTGCGAAGAGAAGTGTTCTGATAATATTTGAAATTAACTATATTTTAAATTCCTTCTTTAGTTAAGAAGAATTAAGATTGTATTGTTGTAATACAGAGGGATGCTTCTCTTACTAACTGCTTCCAAATTCACATGAGTTGTAAATTCTTTACATATAACCCTGTCAGGGTTATATATCTTAAACCCTGCTTCAGATTAGGATTGCCCCATTATATGGCAATGCTGCTAACTCTAATTCTAAATAGCAGTAGAATTTGATACAAGCTCTGAAGAGGCACTTCTATTCCAGACATTTTGTTGAGGTAATAAAGTTTGGTCTATTGAATCAAGTTTGAATAAAAGATTCCTTCAGTTTCAGAGGATGAGGTGTCCCATCTGCTGTTCAAGGTCAATCCCTCTCCCTGTACTTTTGACCCCATTAATGCCCTCCTGCCTTCTCTAGAACTTCACTCTCTCAGTTGTGCCCTCTTGTCTATACTTTCTGTCTTTCCCTCTCACTTTGGTTCTTCCCCTCAGCTTGTAAACATACTCATAGCCTCTCCTTTCCTAATGAACCCTCACTTGACCTCAGATCCTCAACTAATACAATCTCTCTTCACGCCCCTGAAACTTAAAGAGCAGCCTTTATTCACCATCACCACCTGCACATGTCCCACCTAACCCTCCATCCTTGCAGCCTGACTCTGCATCCTGACCTCTTTACTGACGTTCTCGAGATTGGGTCCTGTATGATTTCAAGTTTTCAAACCTAACAGATGTTTACTTTCAGTTCTTATCTCACTGAACTTCTGTGCTGCATTGGAGAGCATAAATTATTCTGTGATTCTTGCAGCTTTTTGTTTCTGTGGCCTAATTCTCCCCATATCTTAGACCGTTTGTCTCTTTCCTTTCATTTTCTCCCCCTTCCCCTTAAATGTTACTATTTCCCCAGCTTCATTCTGTGGTCTGTGTTCCTCTCGTTTGGCACACGCTCTCTCCCTGGGTGATCTCATCCATTCTCTCAGTACTCTCGAGTCTGTATCTTCAGCTTAGAATGCTCCTTAATTATTCAACATCTTGTCTAGCATCTCTATCTGGATTTCCTGCAGGTAACTCAGTGTGTTCAAAACGGAACTCATTTTCTCTCCTCAAACCTACTTATCTTCTTTCATCTGCTATTTTAGTGGATGATACCACCCACATTTGGATATCATTATTGACACCCCAATTTTCTGCAGTCCTTGAGGATCACCAATACTAGAGAGCTCTCAGTAAAATGTTGCACATTTTTACAAGTAGGAAAAAATTATGGCTCAGAAATGTTCATTTACTTAATTCAAATTCCCTCAACTAGTGTGTGGTAGAGCCAGGCTTCAGTTCCAGGGATGTGCCAATTCAGCACTCATGGCCTTTCTGCCATACCGTGTTCACTAGAGTATGGTGCAGATGACTTTGTGTTTTCTACTGTCATTTTTAGATAACTTTCTGTTGTTTACAGTGCCTCAACATGAATTAGCTTGTTGAGGTTGTTTTTGTTCTTTTTGTTCATTTGTTTTTTTAGTTCGTTTACTTTAATCAGAGATACCATATCTTCAGCATGTTATTTAAGACATAGAAAAGATTAGAAGACTTTTGAACTAAAATTAATGAATTTTTATTATGGAAAGGGTTATCAGGTTATCACATGAGCTAAAGGATGGAAAAGGTGATGGTATAGTTTTAATTATACATCTAGCAGAAAATTGCATAGAGTTGTTAGTTGATTTTAGCTGTATCATTTCCTCATGTCTAAGAGAGTTATTCATACATCCCACAAACATGTAGGAACTGTTTACCTTGGGCCAGGTGGACATCATATTATGTACTCTGCTTGTTAAGCTGAGAAAGTCACAATAGTTAGAAGATACACCACTGCCGTTAAGGATCTCAGGGTCCAGTGAGAGATATTGGTATGTGAACAAAGGTGACAGTACTGCTCTAAAAAAAGCAAGTACAAAGTTTTGTGGGGATGCGCACAGTAAGAGGATAATCCTGTTTGAGAGAGTTGAATGGGGCTGTCTTCAGAGTGGAGGTGATATTTGAGCTGGACCTTAAAGTGTTAAAATCTGGTAGAAAAATATTCATTTGGAGAATAGTTGGAGAAGAGAACAAAGAGTAGTTCAGGTATAAAGAACAGTACATGCAAAGGCACAGAAACACGAGAAATTGGGTTGTTTAGCACTGGCCTGTGTGGCTCAGTTGGTAGGAACATTGTCCTGTGCACCCAAAGGTTGTGGATGAGATTCCTGGTCAGGGCACATGCCTAGGTTGCGGGTTCAGTCCCTAGATGGAGCGTGTATGAGAAGGCAGCCGATTGATAATTCTTTCACATAGATGTTTCTCTCCATCTATCTCTCCCTCCCTTTCCCTCTAAAATCAGTAAGCATGTCGTTGGGTAAGGATTAAAAAAAAATTTGACTTGTTTAAATAATGAGTCCAGTTGTGATGAGCTGGGTTGTAGTTTGGTAAGACAGGAGATGAAGCTAGAGAGGCAGGTTGGATCCCAGTGCATGCATACTGAGCAGATTTTATTTTCTCTCACTTCAGAGTTCTCAGGTCTGAAAAACCTCTAGGGCCCATTTTGAGCCAGTGCAGCCATAGAGGTGCCTTCCATTGACTCTGGACTCTTGGTCTAGCTTATGCACTGGTGTTCTACTGGCTTATATCAAGTGTGCGAATACTATCCACTGTGAATATTAGTCTTGGAGTCCCTTAATGGGCACCCCGTTTGGAACCAAAGATCAGAAGTAGTCTGTGATAACAACAGCAGCATCATCATAATCAGTTATTGAGTGCTTATTCCATGTCAGGCACTGTATTAAGGACTTTTTGTGAATGTTTATTTAATTATCATAACCGCCTTATAAAGTAGGTACTATCTATCAGTCATTATTGCTGTTTTATCATTGAGAAATCTGAACCACAGCAACATAAGTTGCCTGAGATCATGATAGCTAATAAGTAACAGAGTTGGGTCTTGAATCCAGGCCTTGTGGCCTCTAAACTTCCCTGCTCTGCTGTTTTGTAAGAGAAAGGAGAGTGACATTAGATTCTAGAATGTGAATACAGTGAACTGAGGAGTTAATATGCTTTACATAATTCCTGTATTTTGCTCTTCCCTAGAGCAGCTGCAGTCTGTGCACCCTAAGAGGATAAAGGGGAAGTTCAAAGGCAAACTCATATTGAAGGACAGTGAGGAAGAGTGGCTATGTAGGAGGTTCAGAGCTGCCCTGCCTTGGGGAGCAGCATCTTGCTGGCTCAGCACTGAGGCAGGTGCACAGGGCTGCTGCTCTGCCAAGTGTGGCTTCCTGTCAGCAGGAGGTGAGCAGGAAGGGTGTCAGGTGCTTCAAATGTGGGTTGGAGGGCATGGGGTTACAAGGTCAAACCAAACGAGAAAGCGTATGCAGGAGCATCTGGAAAACTGTAAAGCCACAGACAGGTGTGGTGCTAGCATTATCTTCATCTAGCTTAAATCAGGGGAAAACACCAGAAAAGGGCTATATGATCTCTGAGGCGTATGCAGGGAGTTTACTTTTTCCCCAGAGTTAAAGGGATTAAGTAAAAGAGACTCCTAGATTGATCTGTGGGTAGGATCAGATGACCTGGTGTGGTGAGACAGCCCAGGGCTAGACCCCAGGTCACAGGGACCCTGGCGACCCTCCTACCCTGCTCACCAGCCAGGTCTTTGGCTTGGGCACAGCACTCTGTGCTTGGTTTCTTGTCTGTAGAGTGAGGATTTAGATTTGGTAAATACTTTTTAAAACTGCAATATGGTATGAATTAAAAGTTTAGGCTTTGGAAATACCTTGCCTTAGTTCAGTTCTAAGTTTCACCACTTAATAACTTTGTAGTTTTAGGCAAGTTACTTAACCTTTCTGCCTCAACTTCATCATCTGTAAAATAGTACTTAACTCACGGAATAGCTGTTGTGAGACGGTTATTATATGACACATCTGATAGGGTGTCTGCCACTGAGTAAATGCTTAATATGTGTTAAATGCTGTTATTTCTCCAAATAGACTCATAGGTACAATTATCAATGACTAAAAGAAATGAAACATAAATATAGGATTTAGAGATCTCTCTTGCTCAAACTTCAGTGTTGTGGAATAGAGACTTGGAAGATGAGTACTCTAAATTTTCCTATAGTGCAAACAGAAGTACAAGCCTAAGGGAAAAGCATTGCCTGTGTCCACTTGTCGTTCTCCAGTTCAGTATTTCTGAGGAGAGCTGGGAACACGGGCACTCTGGAAATTCAGACCAGTTGTGCCTTTGCTGGAGCCTTTCCTGGGACACACGGAGAGTGCCGTTTTGATTTTGCTTGAGGGACGCACTAAGCAGCTTAGCATTAAGAAAGGTACTAGGACTTCTGGCCAAGATGGCATCATAGGTAAACATGGCTCACCTCCTTGCACAACCACATTAAAATTACAAATAAACTATAGATCAGCTGTTATTCAGAACTGTTAGAAGTTGAGCTGAATGGAAGTCCTACAGCTACGGAATTAAAGAAGAAACCACATCAAGACTGGTAGGAGGGGCGGAGACGCAGAATGGTCTGGGCCCAAACCCATGTGTGGCAGGTAAAAATCAGAAGGGATCGCACCGCTGAGGAATGAGTAGTCCCAGCCTCACCAGACAAGGGTTCCAGTGCTAGGAAACAAGTCTACATAACTTCTGGCAGTGAAAACCAGTGGGGATCGAGGCTGTGAAAAGCAGAAACTGCTGGAATCCCAGGCAGTTCCTCTTAAAGGTCCTGTGCACAGACTTGCTTGGACTCATTCCCTCTGAGTTTCAGTGTTGGGGGCAGCAGATTGAAAGGTACCAGAGACATACAGGGAGGAGCTGAATCGTCTAGCACTGGGGTGAGAGCTGGGGGGCAGCTTTCTCCCAGATGTCATTGTTCCTTTTCTGAGCCCTCTCCCACAGAGCTGGCAGGCAGGTGCTATATCTGAGACTCCATCAACCTGGCTCACACTGTTTGCCACCCCTGATGATTTCCTGAGGCCCCGCCCTATCCAACTTTTGGGCACACCAGAACTGTTTCAAGTGGCTGTTCCATACTGCTGCTTGTCTTGGACTATGCTTCAGATTTTTCCTGAATTCTCTTAAGCAAGCAGCATCTGGCTTCAGCAAGCCCCATACCTCTTACTAAGGTGCCCCAGGTTGGCACTAGCAGCAACCAGCCTTTGTTCACAGCTTGGCCTGTCCTGGGCACTTCCAAGATTGTTTTCTGGCTTATGCTGTATGACCCTGGACAGAACACAGGCAGTGGCAATCAAAGCTCAACTACAACAGGAGGGTGTACACAGCTCACACAGTGGGCACACCTTGAGTACCCACTTGGGCAATAGGGGATACTGTGCCACTGGACCCTATGGGATACCTACTCTATTAGGCCACCCTACCAAGCCTGGGAGATGTAGCAGTTCAACCTAATATGTAGAAACAAACACAGGGAGGCTAGCAAAATTAGAAGACAAAGAAATATGGTCTAAATAAAAGAAAGAACAAAACTCCAGAAAAAGAACTAAACAAAATGGAGACAAGCAATCTACTAGATGCAGAATTCAAAACACTGGTTATAAGGATGCTCAGTGAACTTAGTGAGAACCTCAATAGCATAAAAAAGATCCAGTCAGAAATGGAGGATACACTAACTGAAATAAAGAACAATTTACAGGGAAGCAATAGTGGAGTAGATGAAGCTGAGAATGAAATCAGCAATTTGGAACAAGAAGAAGCAAAAAAAAAAAAAAAAAACCAACAACCAATCAGAACAGCAAGAAGAAAAAAGAATCCAAAAAAATGAGAATAATGCAAGGAGCCTCTGGGACAAAATTTCAGTTGTACCAACATTTGCATCATGGGTGTGCTGGAAAGAGAAGAGAGAGAACAAGAAATTTGAAACCTATTTGGAAAAATAATGACAGAAAACTTCCCTAACGTGGTAAAGGAAATAGACATACAAGAGCAGAAAACACAGAGAGTCCCAAAAAAGACAGACTCAAAGAGGCCCACATCAAGATATATCATAATTGAAATGCCGAAGGTTAAAGACAAAGAGAGACTCTTAAAAGCAGGAAGAGACAAGCAGTTAGTTACCTATAAGGGAATTACCATAAGACTGTCAGCTGATTTCTCAAAAGAAACTTTGCAGGCAAGGTGCTGGCAAGAAGTTTTCAAAGTGTTGAAAAGCAAGAATTTACAACCTAGATTACTGTATCCAGCAAAGCTAACATTTAGACTCAAAGGACAGATAACGTGCTTCCCAGACAAGAAAAAGATAAAGGAGTTCATCACCACCAAGCCAGTATTATATGAAATGTTAAAGCGTCTTCTTTAAGAAGATTGAAAACATGATCAATAAAATGGCAATAAATACATATCTATTAACAACTGAATCTAAAACAAAATAAATGAACAAGTAGAAGAGAAACAGAATCATAGAAACAGAGAACTTTTTGATGGTTGCCAGATGGGAAGGGGATGGTGGAAAATGTGAAGGGATTAAAAAGTACAAATTGGTAGTTACAGAATAGCCATGGGGATGTAAAGTACAGCATAGGGAATGGAGTAGCCAGAGAACATACATGCATGACCCATGGGTATGGACAATGGTGTGGGGATTGTCTGAGGGAGTTTGGGAAGACTGGATAGAGAGGATCAGAGGGGGAAAAATTGGAACAACTGTAATAGTATGAACAATAAAATACAATTTTTAAAAAAGAGCAGGGCTTTGTTCAACATGGTGTAGTTGTTTTGACAGTACAGATCATTTATTTCTGAACAACTTTCCAGTCTGAAGTAGAATCTGTTTAGATTCAGGATTATATTTTCCTATATTAAAACAGAGAATATAAGCCCTGGCTGGCGTAGCTCAGTGGATTCAGCGCGGGCTGCGAACCAAAGTGTCGCAGGTTCAATTCCCAGTCAGGGTATATGCTTGGGTTGCAGGCCAAGACCCCCAGCAAACCGCACATTGATGTTTCTCTTTCTCTCTCTCTTTCTCCCTCCCTTCCCCCTCTAAAAATAAAATAAATAAAATATATTTTTTTTAAAAAACAGAATATTGGGAAGGACTTCTTTTTTGGTTGCCTGGTGTATTGTCTGTATAGATAGGCACTCAGAAGCAAATGCTAAATACCTTTTGATTAGTGGGCAGCTGGCTACTACTGTCATCCCTGCTGCAGCTGTTCTTCAGATCAGCTACATTTGTGTTATTATTGGGTAGAAGACCACTTCTCTGTACATTCACATTCAAACCAATAGGCGAGAGGTTTTGCCCCTGGTAAACTGTACCAGAATTAAGAATTTATAATTTAAGAATTAAGAAGTTATAGTGAAGCAGGAAAGAGCTAGCAGCTATTATAACTGGCCAGTTGCTTGGTTCTGAAAAAGTGCATAGGTCTAGGAGCATGAGGTCATACACATACACACACACACACACACACACACACACAAGTTCTGTGTGGAAAAGTCCATTGTTAATATAACAAGAATGGTTTGTGTGACATTGATGTAGCCTGGCAGCCAAGGAGAGGACTGGAATGTGCATATGTGAACAGTGACGACTTCACTGTACTAGTCACTGGGGGCAGTAGATGTCATTGAGTGAGCATGTGTACTGTGTGGCCATTGCATTCAAAATGACTGAGCAAGTAGAGCAACAAATCTGCATCACATTCAGTGTTAAGCTTGGACATTCCTCTGTGGAAACTATTGGGATGACTCAGAAGGCTTTCGGGGATGATGCAATGAGTGCAGCACAAATAAAGGTGTGGCACAATGTCTCAAAGATGGTTGAGAATCTGTTGAAAGTGGTCCATGTTCTGGAAGGCTTGCAAGAAGCAGAACACCTGAGATAGTTGAATGTCTATGGACTGCAGTCAATGAATATCAGTGAATGACAGTATGAGAACTAGAAGCTGATCAGCGTATTCCAAAAACTACTGTCTGAGAATTTGATGCAGGATCTTGGCACACAATGTGTCAAAATTCATTCTTTGGTTTCTGCTACCAGAGCAGAAGGAACATACATCATGCTGCAGTTGCTAATGACTTGATTTGAACCACTACCTATGAACCAGATTTCCTCAAGAAGGTCATAATCGAAGATGAATCATGGGTCTGCAGCTGTGATCCAGAAATGAAGGCCCAGTCGTCCCCATGAAGTTGCCTGGTTCTCCATGCCTGAGAAGGTGCAGCAAAGTTGCAGCAAGATCAAGACCATGTTAACTGTGTGTTTTGATTGGGAAGGTGTTGTCCATCATGAATATGCCCCTCCAGGCCAAACAATTAATCAGGAGTACTACCTCAGTGTTCTTCATCTGTTGAGAGATGCAATATGAGGAAAATGTCCTCAGCCAGGGGCAACTGGTGATTGGCAGCTTCATTGCAACAATGTGTCATGCCTCGAGCAGAGATTTTTGGTTAAACATCAAATCACGCAGGTGACTCAGTCCCCCTACAGCCCAGATTTGGTGCCTTGTGCTTCTGGCTTCTTCCGAAACTAAAATCACCTTTGAAAGGGAACAGATTTCAGACCATCAGTGAGACTCGAGAAAATATGATGGCAGCTGATGGTGATTCCAAAAAAGGATTTTGTGGAGTGTTTTGAACAGTGGAAGAGAAAGCTGGGGGAACTGAGTGAGGTCTCAAGTTGCCTATTTTGAAGGGGTCTGAGGCGTCATTGTCCTATGTACAGTGTTTCTTGTATCTTGTGTCTTCAATAAATGTCTATTTTTCATGTTATGTGGCTAGATACTCTTTGGATAGACTATATATATCTCAGTTTTAGGCAGGCACGAATTTAAGGCTAGAGGAGTCAGTTAAAAATTAGAGGGTTAGGCTGTTCTAGAGGTTAAACGTTTAAGATCTAGGTTCCAAACTCTGAGAGACAGGTATAAGTCAGTGTCAATAACATTTGTAGCCACATAAACTCAGATTGATACTAGTTCCCAGCTGCTTCTGAGATTATCAAAATCTCTGAGCCCCTAGGTCTTCATTATAGCCAGAAAGGCACTAGATACCTGCAGGTAACTTTGCCCTAGTTGAGATGATGACCTCTCGGGAGAGGGAGAGCTTATTTGAGTGGAGAGCCGCTCTCCTGGACCGTGTACCTCACAGCAAACCAGGGGCTGGAGAAGAAGCATTTCTCTAAGAAGCTTTCTGCTCTGTGATATATTCCACTCCTGCACTGAATACTCTTCTCTGTAATATCTTTTCATATTTATGTACCCTTTATTATTTTAATTGATACTTTTGTATGGTTTTAAAAACTTAACCCAATCCTGGGGTGAGTGTGGGAGATGCTAATAAGTCGGCTGTGCCGCAGCAGTGTGGCAGCGGCACGTGGTCACTGTATTGTATTTGCAGTGAGCTGGGGTTTGTCTGGTGTGCAAGTGGGTGTGCATGTAACTTGTACCATGCCCCTCCCCTTACGTGGACCCTGAAGAGAATGCATCTGAGCCTGAGTCAGCAATGGCTCTGCTGCTCCATCGTGTGCTCCAAGGCCCACACTGCTAATTAGAAATGAAAAGCCTGTGCTTTCCAGAAGGCTCACTTTATGCAAGCATGACACATTTATTAATATTCCATGCTGTAACTCGTTAAGGGCCGTTCCATTGCTCTTAATGGGCCCTGTGCTCAAACACATTCAGTGGCTGTTGTCATAAACTGGTATTTCCCCTTGGGCAGTAAACCACAATCCAATTTCAGTTTCCCTTTTAACTTATTTACTTCACAAAGATCTAATTTAAGACAGATTAGGTAAAATATTATTGGACTTTATGGGTACCAAGTGATTATTGCTTAAGAAGCATTCTGTAAGAATCCAAAGCTTGCTGTCCTTCCCAGCTCCTGGGCTTGAAAGGATCTGGTGTTGTAGCACAGTGTTGGAAGGGATGAATCTTCTTTTCTGGATTCTGACCAGCAGTTTAATGATTATCGAGATTAATCAGCTATGTGTGTGGCTTAAAAATTCTTGTATGTATTATTTTTAAAAGTCAGCCCATCACCAATCATCCCTATTCATTCCCTCTCCCATATTCACTGTTCTGCTGAGATAAAAATAGGGGAAGTAGGGCGGGAGGAAGCAGCCTGTGGTACAGTTCTCCATGGGCCTGCTCCGTGCCACCCCCCGCCCACATAAGTACAGTTGTCATGATCGCATCAAGCACTGTTGACCCTGGAATTGACAGTTTCACTTGAAGAAGCAAAATAACCAATTTAGGAGAGTTCTACCAAGATGTAACATGAAAAAAATAAATAATACTAAGGTTTCTCCTTGAAAGTATGGTTTACTGCTTTGTTGCACTTAATCTTGGATGCTTCTGTATATTTTCTGAATCATAGAATTATAGATGTCAGAGCTGGAAAGGACCTTGGCATGCCCATCAGCCCTCCGTCTTATTTTATCAATGAGGAGAATGAGATCCGGAGAGATGCAGTGGCTCACTCAGGCCTCACAGTCAGGTAGAACAGGTGAAGGAGAGCCCAAGAGTTTAGGTCAACGTGACTGGAGAGTTGAGCAGGTGGTCCCTAAATTCTGGTGAGCAGATTCCTCTGTGCCTTATTTAATCAGAATCTCTGGGGTGGGACTTGTGAATCTGCCTTTTTTGAAAAGCTACTCAGATCATTCTTAATGCAGCTAGTGTGACATAGGTCAGTAACGCATTAGTGTAAACCAGGGTCCCGCCAACACTGACCCCTGGGCCAGATCAGCTCTGCCGTTTGTTTTGTGTGGCCCATGAGCTAAGAAGGTGTTTGCATTTTTAAATGGTTGGGAAAAAATCAAAAGTATAATATTTTCTGATGTGTGAAAGGTATATGAAATTTAAATTTCCTTGTGCATAAGAACATTTTATTGAAACACAACCACTCGTATTTGTTGACATGTCTGTGTTTGCCTTTGCACTACAGCAGCAAGATTGAGTTGTTGGCAATAAAAACCATTGAATATGATGGCCTACAGGGCCTATAATATTTACTATCTGGCCCTTTACAAAAGAAGTTTGCTGATCCTGACATATACCAGTCTATCTCTCATACGAGCACAGTAAGCTTTGGCATTAAAAGGGAGATTCCTAAGCTTTGAGTGCTTGTGTCAGTCCAAACACCATTTTGCTTTATGCAAAAGATTCAGTTATGAAAAGAACTGCATATAAATAAGTATATGTAAATTGAATTATTTTACAGTAATGTGTGTTTTATTATGATGCAACTTGCCACTTACAGTATAGAGGGTTAGGAGGGTTAGTGTGGGCTAGATGTAGTTCTGTGAATAGAAAAGAAATCTTCTACTTTTATACTTGATGAAGATACTAGATGTAAATATTTAGAAAGGAGTGATGATAAACTATTTTTATTCCATATCCAGTATTTAGTACCTAATTATGAAGTTTCTACTTCACACATAAAATGTCCTTTAAAAAGCCTTTATACTAGCAAAACCAGTTTTTAAAAATATACTTTATTGATTATGCTATTACAGTTGTCCCACTTTTTTCCCCTCCTCGCCTCTTCCACCTAGTACCCCCATTCTCTCCAGCAATCTGCCCCCTTAGTTCATGTCCATGGGTCATGCATGCAAGTTCTTTGGCTTTTTAATTTCCTAGGCTGTTCTTAACACCCCCCTGTCTATTATGTACCTACCAATTTATGCTTCTTAATCCCTGCACCTTTTCCCCCATTTCCTTCAAATGATCTCCATGTCTGTGATTCTGTTCTGTTCTGGTTGTTTGCTTAGTTTGTTCTTTAGATTCAGTTGTTGATAGTTTTGAATTTGTTGCCATTTTAATATTCATAGTTTTGATCTTTTGCTTAAATAAGTCCCTTTAACATTTCAGGTAAATTGTGTAGGGTGGACCCTTAGCTAATCACTGGGGTGGGGTAACCTGCTTCACCAGGAAGGGCTCAGAGAGGGGACAGTGCCGCTGCCTGGCTTCTGGAGGTTTGTCTGGCACTTGCCTCATGCAACTGGTGCCCTTCCAGCTGTTGCCCTGGTGCTGAATCCCAGAGAGGGTGGGTCTGCATATGTTTTAAGTCCTCAGGCCCTTTAAAGGGGAGTCTCCTGAAAATCTGGCTGTTTCTTTTGCCACTCCAACCCATTGGTATGTCTAATGCTTAGACAAGCATTTATTTGTTCATTAACCAGTCAGCACTTATTGAAGTTATGGGGACCAGTGTTCCTGGCACTGGAACCCTGGGCTGTGTGGTCAGACCTGGGCTGGGATCCCTCGCTCCCAAGGTATTTCTCCCAGTTTTTATCTACCACACGTGAATGTGGGATTGCCCATTCTGTCACTGGGCCTCCATGCCTCTCCTCACGTCTCTGCCCTTCCTACCTGTCTGGATGAATGTGGCTTCTTTAAGTCCTTGGTTGTCAGATTTCCATATAACTTGACTTTCTGCTGGTTCTGGGGGTTATTTGTTTTGAGGTCTAGTTGTAATTCTTTCTGTGGTTCCCTGTGGAGGTGAATGAAGCATGTTTACCTATGCCTCCATCTTGACCAGAAGTCCAGAACTCAAAACCATAGCTGTTGTAATTCATCAAAGATTCCTAGTTTCCCTAAAGGTCATTGTTCTCTTTCTTACCAACTCATCACCATACTAATCAGAATCCTTGGTATCTCCTAGTTTTTTTTTTTTTCTTTAGGCAAGGTCTAACAATTTTAATTCCCTAATGTCTTCCCTTTCTTTTTCTCCTTTTTCTTCGCCTTAGACATACAAGCATTTATTTGCTCATTAACCAATCAGCACTTATTGAGCACCTGCTCTATGCCAGCACTGAATCTGTGATAGGAAGTATCCTCATTTATACTTCTAGATCTATCTTTCTATCATGAACAAACTGAAAAAGAAGAGAAATAGAAGGTGCAGAGTAGATTACTTTTTAAAATCTTGTTGCCTATTTTCTTTTAAGGTAGGTTGATGATTTTGCAAAGGTTTGGTGATTTTTAGGTCCTGGGACATAGGCCAGTGCTTCTTTCATTGTTGGGTTTGTGTAGTGGACCCCAGGGGCTCAAATTTCCTATTCACCAGAATATTTATCCCCCACACCAGCTTTATTCTCTACCATATTGCCACTAAATAGCCTCTCAATCTGGCACAGTAGAAGCTGTCAGGAGGCTCTAAAATTTGCATAATATACTGTTCTTTGCTGCATGACCTTTGATAGGTGATGTCCCTCTCCTGAGCTTTTGTAAAATGCATGGAGGATAATAATCCCCCCTTCACCCATACTTCACAAGAATGAGGTTGAATGAGGAGGCTATTTAAAAGGCTTGGCATTTTCATAGAAGGAGTTGCTATAGAAACACAGAGGAGTATAAGTACTTCAGAGAGAGAGAGTTTCGGGAGAGTCCTGGGTTCCATGTTTCTTTAGGAAGCCAAAATATGGAAGAGTCATAGCTTGACCTTTGACCTGTTGTAGCCTGACCCCAGGTCTACTCTTTCCTCTTGCTTTTAGAATTAGGCTTTCCCAGCAGCAGACCCCACAAGAGCCAGTAAACTAGGGATGGTGCATTGAGTGTTTCCGGAATGTGTACGGCTGAATACCAGCACTGCTTTTCTGTTAGGGAGAGGATGGCATGACTCTGCCAGATTAAGAAAGGGGAGAATGGGAGTTGAGAGGAAAGGAATTTTTTAAAAATCTGCCAGCAACTGTTTATTGGGAGCTCACAGGTTGGATGTCGTGTTGGAACTGTGGGATGAAATGTGAGATTGGCTTCTGCCCTCTGAGAAGTTAACATGTAGTTTCAGGGGTAGAGGGAAGGTGAAAAAATAAATAAAAGCTGGAAGAGGGATGAAAGACACAAACGCTGCATATAATGAGTTCAGAAAAGGGAGAGCTCAGAATACTTGAAAATATATCATTTGAAAAGTGGGACTTCAGGACATTATGAGGGTAATGGAAATAATACATTTCCTTCCGGGAACTAAAATACCCCAGCTGGTGTGGCTCAGTGGGTTGAGTGCTGGCTTGAAAACTGAAGGGTCGCCAGTTCAGTTCCTGGTCAGGCCATGTGCCTGGGTTGCTGGCTGGGTCCCCAGTAGGGGGTGTGAGAAAGGCAACTGATTTTCTCTCCCTTTCATTCTTCCTCCCTTCCCCTCTCTAAAAAAACAAATAAAATCTTTAAAATAAATAAATTAATTAAAGTTTAAAATAAAAAATTTTCAAGTGGTATACCTCAGTCCAAATTCAAAATAATGCTTTCCTCCGTGGGGAAGAGGGAGAGTATTGGAGAGTAGCACTGGAAGAGAGCACAGTTGGTCAGGCACTCTTTCTTAGGCCAGCTAATGGACAAATACACATAACAACATTTACCATTGTAACTGTTTTAAGTGCACAATTCACTGGTATTAAATATATTCACTGTGTTGTACAATTATCACTACTGTTCATTTCCAAAACTTTTTCATTATCCCAAACAGAAACTCTGTACCTATTAAACAGTAACTCCATTCCCCCCGCCTCTAGCCCTGGTAAACTGTATTTTACTTTGTTTCTATGAATTTTCATATTCTACATACCTCGTATAAATGGAATCACAAAATATATGTCCTTTGATGTCTGGCTTATTTCATTTAGCATATATTGTAGCATACATCAGAATTTCATTCCTTTTTAAGACTTGAGTAATATTCCATTATATGGATACACTGCGTTTGGTTTATCCATTTGTCAGTTGGTAGACACTTGGGTTATTTTCATTTTGGGGGTATTCTGAATAATGCTTTTATGAATATTTATAAGTTTTGGTATGAACACCTGTTTTCAATTCTCCTGAGTATATAGCTAGGAGTAGAATTGCTGAGTTATATGCAACTCCATGTTTAACTTTTAAAAAAGATTTTATTTATTTATTTTTAAAAAGGGGAAGGGGGAGAGAAAGAGAGTGACAGAAACATCAATATGTGGTTGCCTCTTGCACGCCCCCCACAGGGGCCCTGGCTTGCAACCCAGGCATGTGCCCTGATTGGGAATCCAACCTGCGACCCTTCGGTTTGCAAGCTGGCACTCAATCCACTGAGCCACACCAGCCAGAGTCTATGATTAACTTTTGAAGAACTGCCAAACTATTTTTCCAAAGTGGTTGCACCAGTTCACTTTCCTATCAGTAGTGTGTAAAGGTTGTAAGTTCTTCATATCCTTGACATTACTTGTTATTTTCCACTTTTTGAAATATTATAACCATCCTAGTGGGTATGAAGTAGTATTTCATTGTGATTTTTTTTTAAAGATTTTATTTATTTATTTTTAGAGAGGGAAGGGAGGGAGAAAGAGAGAGAGAGATACATCAATGTGGGCTTGCTGGGGGCCATGCAACCCAGACATGTGCCTTGACTGGGAATCGAACCTGTGACACTTTGGTTCACAGCCCGAGCTCAATGCACTGAGCTATGCCAGCCAGGGCTCATTGTGATTTTATTTGCATTTCCCAAATGACTGACGATGTTGAACATCTTATGTGTTTATTTGCTTTTTGTATTATCTGTTTTGTAGAAATGTCTATTCAAATGCTTTGCTCATTTTTAGATTGGATTATTTCTCTTTTTTCCCTAAATTTTTTATTACAAAAAAAATCATACATAAAAGTTACCCAAATGATAGAATAATAAACATTAGTATACTTAGAAGCTCAGTAACAAATGTTTACAGTTGTTAATATTTAGCCATATTTGCTTTATCTATATCTATAAAGATTTGTAGGTGTTTTCAAATAGTCATCATATTTAATAAAAAGACAGTCTTTATAAAGAGAACATCTAAAGCAAAATCATTAAAAAGTCATTCAGTTGCCCATGGAATGAAGAGCAGATCCCTGAGAGAGGTGTTCCAGGCCTTCCGTCATCTCGATCTTATCAATTTTTTTAGGTGATCTGTTTCTGCTCCCTCACTTCCTATTCTTCTACAGCCAGGCTGAACTGCTTTAAATTCTAGGACCAGCATCCAGCTTTCTCTCTCTTTCCTCTGAGTCTTTGCACATACTGTTCTATTTGCTTGGTACGTTTTACTCAGTGTACCTTCATCTGGCTAACACCTACTTTGCTCCAAGTGCTGCTGACACGCAGGCTGCTTAGGCATTTCCACCACAATCTCCCCTTAGTACTCCTATTAGAACTCTTTGAACATGGCTGTGACATAATAAGAAATACATATTTGGTTTCTGCCCCCCCCCATCACTCCCACCCTTTCCCCTCCTCACCACCACCCCACCCCCACTTTCTGGAAACAACTCCTAAAACCCTTGGAATCTTCAAACTGATAAGTACCTTTTTAAAAAATATACTTTATTGATTATTCTATTACAGTTGTCCCATTATCCCTCCCTTTATTGCCCTCTGCCCTGCACCCCACCTCCCACCCACATCCTCCCCTCCTTAGTCCATGTCCATGGATCATACATATAAGTTCTTTGGCTTCTCTATTTCCTATACGATTCTTAACCTCCCCCTGTCTATTTTGTGCCTACCAATTACTCCCTGTACCTTTCCCCCTATTCTCTCCCCTCTACCTCCCCACTGATAACCCTCCATATAATCTCCATTTCTGTGATTCTGTTCCTATTCTAGTTGTTTGCTTAATTTATTTATTTTTTTTAGATTCAGTTGTCGATAGTTGTGAGTTTGTTGTCATTTTACTGTTCATATTTTTGATCATCTTGTTTTTCTTAGATAAGTCCCTTTAACATTTTATATAATAAGAGCTGGGTGATGATGAACTTTAACTTGACCTTATCTGGGAAGCACTTTATCTGCCCTTCTAATCTAAATGATAGCTTTGCTGGATACAGTAATCTCAGATGTAGGTCCTTGCATTTCATGACTTTGAATACTTCTTTCCAGCCTCTTTTTGCCTGTTAGGTTTCTTTTGAGGACTCCGCTGATAGTCTTATGGGGACTCCTTTGTAGGTAACTATCTCCTTTTCTCTTGCTGCTTTTAAGATTCTCTCCTTATCTGTAATCTTGGCTAATGTAATGATGATGTGCCTTGGTGTGTGCTTCCTTGGGTCCAACTTCTTTGGGACTCTCTGAGCTTCCTGGATTTCCTAGAAGTCTATTTCCTTTGCCAGATTGGGAAAATTTGCCTTCATTATTTTTTTAAGTAAGTTTTCAACTTCTTGGTCTTCTTCTTCTCCTTCTAGCACCCCTCTTATGCGGATGTTGGAACGTTTAAAGATGTCCTAGAGGTTCCTAAGCCTCTCCTTATTTTTTTGAATTCTTGTTTCTTCATTCTGCTCTGGTTGAATGTTTCTTTCTTCCTTCTGCTCCAAACCATTGATTTGAGCCCTGGTTTCCTTCCCATCACTGTTGGTTTCCTAGTAGATTTTTCTTTATTTCACCTAATGCAACCTTCATTGCTGCCTGGATCTTTTTTTGCTGTTGAAGTACCCAATGAGTTCTTGGAGCATCCTGATTACCAGTGTTTTGAACTGTTCATCTGATAGATTGGCTATCTCTTTCATTGCTTAGTTGTATTTTTCCTGGAGCTTTGATCTGTTCTTTCATTTGGGCCATTTTTTTGTGTGTCTCCGCATGCCTGTTATGTAGTGAGGGGTGGAGCCTTAGGTGTTCACCAGGGCGGGGCAACCCTCCTGGTTGAGTTGTGATGCTGTGTGTGGGGGAGGGGCCTGAGAGGGAACAATGGCCCTTGCTCCGCTCTCTGTTGGATTTCAGTCACTTCCCGGCCCCCCACAAGCAAGTTGGGCCCTTCTGGTGCTGATTCCCAGGTGGGTGGGTTTGTATACATTCTAGGACCCTGTGGGTCTCTCCAATGAACGCCCCTGTGAGGCTGGGAGTTTCTTTTGCTGCCGCCTCAACCCCCACAGGAGTTTTCAGTCAGAGGATTTGAGGCTTTATTTCCCTGAGCTGGGGCCCTGGGTTGTGCAGTCTGTCCTGCTCCCCAGTTGTTCCCCCCAGTTTATCTGCGCATGAATGTGGGACCACCCCATTCTCCAGCTGCTGCCTTTGCCACAAGTCCTCTCGGACCGGCTGCCTGTCTCCACCCTCTTACCGGTCTGGATGAACGTTTCTTCTTTCACTCCTTGGTTGTCATACTTCCATACAGTTCAATTTTCTGTCAGTTCTGGTTGTTTTTTGTTTTTAAATTTGTTGCTGTCCTTCTTTTGGTTGTGCGAGGAGGCACAGTATGTGTAACTATGCCTCCATCTTGGCCAGAAGTCCTGGAGGTTCATTTTTTAATGTAAGTTGTAGAATGGTATTTATTGTACAATTCCATTTGAAAGAGAGGGGAAATCTCTTTAAAGCTGTATCTGTGTGTTTATATTTACAAAGGAAAGTTCTGAAAAGATAAACAATTAACAAAGGTTATCTTTGCATAATGAGATGGAACTTTTTGTTTTATGTTTCTTTTTAAAAATATGTGCATGTATGCTTTAAAAATTTTTTGAAACTATTTAAAAGAGCTAGCGTTTGACCATTTGCCGTTTCACTCACACAGTGAGGTGCTGGGGCTGTGTCCTGGCCTGTCTCCTGAGGAATCACCGTGTAGTAGGTTCCTGCGTCTCCCTCCAGCCTCACAGTCTGCTGCTCCCCTCCTCTATCTTGTCCTCCATCAACACGGAATTACTTGTCAGTTCCCTGAAAACAACCCACAATTGTATGCTGCTGTGCCTTTGTCCACTCTATGCTGCCCCCTTTCCTTGCCATTCCTTCCCCCTTTATCTGACCGATTAATGTGTCTTCATCTCTACTTGTCCTTTTAAACCCCTCCCAGATATCATCTGCCTTCCTTTGTGGACATCTTTCAGCTCAGCCTTCTCCCTTTTATTCCCCACCCAAGGGGCGGGGGGGAATCTCTCTGCTGCTTATCATATATTATGCATATTTTTGTTATTTACCCTGCGTCATAGCTACTAGTTTACACATATGTCTTCCCTAAAAACACAGTTTTATTCAGTTTTGTATCCCGGGAGCCTAGCACAATGCTTCACACAAAATCAGTGCTGAAGAACATTTTAATCAAATTGAATTCATGAGACTAGAAAGGCATGTGTGCAAAGGCCAAAGTCATGAATTGCTGGAGCATGAGCCAGTTTGGCAAGACAGGAAGATTTGTGCTGGGAAATATGGTTGAATGGTTTTGGCAAGGGGGACGATGGAGTCTCTCAAAAAGCCAGATGGAGCAGACTCGGTAGGTAGACCTTGGTGGGATGCAGAGCTCGTCTCACTTCCCTCCAGTCTTTGCTCCAGCCTCTCTTCTCCGCAGGCTTGCCCTGACCATCTCCTTGAAAACCGTCACTTCCCCACTCACCCACCTCCTTGTCCTGGCATTCTCCATCTCCCTGTCCTTGACCTTCCTCCTTTTCCCATTGAACATGTCACATTCAATGTTATTTACTCTTTTGTCATGTTTTTATTTATTGTCATCTTCCCCTTTGGAATATAAGCTTCCCAACCAGGTTAGCCTTGTTCACTGATATTTCTCAAGCACCTAGGACATTGCGTGGCACATTTACTCATTTGTTGAGTAAATGAATCCTAAATTAATTAACTTTAGTATCTTGTCAGAGCTGGCATACATAGCTTAGGCAGAGTTCAGCTGCTTTGCTTCCAAAAGAAATAAGTTTATTCTGTAAAACTGCTAAAGTAGTGCCATCAATTTGTGATGCAGTTTAGGACAGGGCTAGGGGTGGGTGGAGGTTAGGGAAAGAAAGGTGTATTGCCCTAAGGTTCCTTGCCATAGAAACCAAATGGAAAGTAAAAAATTATAAGTACATTTGAGTTATTTCTTTCTTAGAAAAATGTTGTTTTATGTGATTAATGCCAGTGCTTTAATAATTTCTCTTTTTCTTTTTCCACAGACCTTTGTAGTATTAAACAGAGGGAAAACTCTCTTCAGATTTAGTGCCACGCCTGCCTTGTACATTTTAAGTCCTTTTAACCTGATAAGAAGAATTGCTATTAAAATTTTGATACATTCATATCCTTTTCTGCAAATGTGGAGTGAGTGTAGCAATTGCATGATCACTGATATATATGTCTAAATTGTATTTTACCAATAGTGTAGTTGACTGTCCTACCAGTCAGAGGTTTAGGAGTGGACACCTACCAAATCCTGAGTTGTGGGCATCAGCAAATTCTTTTTTCTTGGGATGATATGATGGGGGTTTGGGATTTTGTTAGTATCATGTAGAGGGACAAATTAAGTGATGACCTTTTACTAAAGTCTTATTTTTAAAGTGCTCAGACTTTAGTAATTTCGCCCTGAGGCAGATTATTCAGGTTTTTAGTCCAGTATCAGAGTATTTTGAAAGCTGCTTCTTGAATTACAAGTTGTTGAATGAATTAGAGACCTTCCTTGAATATTTTTGATTTCTTGAACAGTGAGCTTGGAATGTATTTGAGATAGTTTCTCAGGGTAAATGGCCTCCCTGGTACAGAGGTTTAGATTTAGATTGCATGATGGCTATAAATCTTTTCTGGTATTTTTACTCCCATGAAACAGAAAATGTCCAATTTATTCATGTGGCCTGAGTTTCAAATCTTATTAATATAGGAGAGCATATGACAGATGAAAAATGATGTGATGGAGGTAGGAGCTTTGCATGATGACTTTAAACTCTCACGGTTGGTATTTAATTTGATAGTACTTAGTCCCATGCCTCGATGTGTGTTGTACCCTCCAAGTAGGCTGAGGAAACAAGCAGTTGCAACTTGGTAAATTGGCTTGCCAAGCTTTCACCACATTCTATTAACTCAAGGAATTTAGCAACCTGTTTGTGAAATCTGTGGTTTATAGGCAACATAGTTCTGAAATCTGAAGGTTTACCAGGAAATAAATAATTCACAATGGATGTCTTCCCTTTTTATTGGATCAGGAGATGGAGTGTTTTTTCTCTTCTAACCAGAACATGTTGTTATTCCCTGAGGAAAAATCCAGCTATATGAAGTACTTTTTCTTTTTAAAACGCCACTAGTAGAATGAAGATAGTGAATGCCATTAGCAAGAGAGAGTGAGTTAGCAATAAATGAGATATGGCTTCCATGCTTGTTAAAGTGACAGTTGTGTTTGAGTAACTCATACTGACCTAGAGCAGTTTGATTTTTCTCAGTGGTCAAGAGCAGAATGAGTGGAGAAAGGTCATGGATGAAACTGAAATGGCAACAAAGTGGTTTACTCTCCATAAACATTCCGGGGCACTTTGAGAATGATCAGATGAATTTGCCCCATTACCTCACTCTCGGGAACATAGTGGTGCGGATGTCTTTTGAGAGCCTGACCCAACATGCCACAACAGGTCTTCCAAACTGGGTAAATTCAGCACACATTGGCTACGTCCTTGCCCCCCAAGAGCAGTTCAGCATTTTGGAGGACTGCGGGTGGGGGAGGGGGGTGGTGAACCATTAATTACATGTATATTTTCAAATAATTAGTTATGTAAGATAATTAACTTAATAAATGAGCACTAAGTAATGCCGATTAAATTTCACTTATTCAGGGGCTTATTCCACACTTGAGGTGAAAGTTGCAAGAGGGGCAAAAGTTTTATCGAGAAGGAGAGGATTAAGGACAGCCTTTCTGAAAACGAGTGGACCTCCTGCTGTCCTCCCCCACACCTCTCCCTCGTGTGTGGGTGCACGTGGTGGAGCTCTGTGGTGACCAGTTTTTATCGTCGCCTCATCTTTTCCTCCTCTTCTGTGCTTTGCCTCCTTCAGGTTATTGAGTTAGATCTCATGGTACCCAATGTGACATGTTTGTTTTCTGAGGGGAAAAAGAGTTTGTGTATTTTCCCTTGACTCTTCTCTACAGTATTTAGCATGATCATTATGTGCACTATTTTGACCAACTGTGTATTCATGACTTTTAGTAACCCTCCTGAGTGGTCGAAGAATGTGGAGTAAGTAACTCGTTTGGTTTTTTGCCTGCTTGTTTGGTTCACTTTTAGTCACTGAGTTTTGCTTTGTCACAGTTTATCCATCAAGGGAAAAAATTGGTTATTCCTACTCTTTATTTCACAGAGTGGGGCAAAGATACATACATGTGGGGTTTGGGGACTCCCAGTAGTCAACTCTGAAGGGAGAGAGTAGGCTCTGGAAGTTTCTGCCCTTCACCCCCATCTCTTCCTGTGCTAGCCGGTGCTTTTGACTTGTTGCCACGTCACTGTCTTCTGCCCTCAGTTCCTGACAGTACTGCCTTCTCCGTCCCTACTTTTCCCCTCATTTTGACTTGTCTACAGTTAAAAATAACTCTGGGGCTGCCTCCCCTGGTTTGAAATGATCACGTACTAGAAGGCAGTGCAGAGGTATTTCTCTGTAATACCTGTCAGTACCCAAAACAGTATTCCAGAGTTCTCGGTTTGTACGTTTCAGTAAGCATCCCTTTCTCCTTCCATCTTGCTGCATTGGCCGTGCCCTCTCTGTTTCATTTCTGTTGGTCGAAGCTACACTTCAGGCAGGTGTTATCATAGAAGATTCACGTGAAGTTTTTGTCTGTTCGGCAGTTACCTCAAGCTCTCCATTTCCTCCACAGGTACACGTTCACAGGGATTTACACATTTGAATCACTAGTGAAAATCATTGCAAGAGGCTTCTGCATAGATGGCTTTACCTTTTTACGAGATCCATGGAACTGGTTAGATTTCAGCGTCATCATGATGGCGTAAGTTCTCTGCTCACTTTTGTTGGTGTTCTGGGCACAGTTATGGGCAGTTGTACTCCTGGGTGTTAGTACGACAGTGGAAGTGTGAGTGTGAGCACAGTTGCATGAGGGATTGGCAGATAACCATGTAAGGCCGTATGGGTTCATGACAGTGATTCCTGCTTGTGAGGGCCTTTTGTTCAGGCAGCGACAGCAGGGTTACGTGGGAGGAGGTAAGCAGAGGCTTTACCCCTGGGGAGGAAGTAGGAGGTGATTTCCCAATGACACTGTCTCGTATTCCCTGCCTCCTCGTAACATTGACCAAGGTTTGCACACTTATCACTAGGGGGCCTCAGTGAAGACTTGAAATTTCATAGGTGTATACCTTAAACTGAAAATCCATTTTCTTGTAATTTCATGAGGCTGGCCAGCTGTTGCAGACGTCAGAGCATATTTTAGAATCAAAACATGAGTGGAGGTCTCCACACTGATTGCTTCTAAAGAATTACTGACCAGCACTTCAAACTGTTGCTAGAGAGCAGTGTAACTCCACATCGGTATACGAGTTGCTCCTGGTAATTTCTGTTGTCGTAACAATGAAAATGGATCTCTGGGAAACTTAGCTAACGACAGACGAGTTGTAGCAGACTTTATTATGTTTATTTCCAGGCTGGGAGAGCACTCGGAGGTTCGGTAGGGGTAAGGGTGTTGTATAGACTGTATGTGGGTTTGGGTGTGTGCATGCAGGTGTGTAAGAGGTTGAGTATGCGTATGGGTCTGAGCATCAGAGAGAGTGACGAATTTGAACCACAAAATGTGAGTGAATGATGTGTGTTGAATATTTGAAACTGGAACTTTGACTTTCTGTTATTTTAAGGCAATTTCTAGCTTTCCAGCATTAAGACAATGAACATATTGGTGTTCATTTGAAATTTAAGTGTCCTTGCTTGGCACAGAGCTGGTGATAAAAATGGGCATTTAGCATCGTATTTGCTCTGATAATTCAGATTTTCCTGAGCCCCCCTTTTGTATGTCACAGGCTAAAGCTTCATCTGTAGGCCTGACTGCAAAGATACGCGTACGGCTTTTGGCTGAGTCACGTGTACAGGCATTTAAACACTTTTGCCTTTGTCAGCTAAGGAGTTATTTTAATGGATATTTGTTTCTGTGGGGCTCCTGCTACAGAACTTGTCTCCTTTTCCTAAGAAATTATTCACAAAACTTGGGGGCATGAGCCTCTGATACCTTGCAGCCTTCCTTTTCATTAAAAAAAGCGAACAGCCCGAGAGCGGTCATTCTGATTCCAACCTGCATGTCACAGTGCTGGCTGAGAGTGAGCCCCAGGACTCTCCTGGTGGTGTCAGTTCTTTCAAATATGCTTTTAATTTCTTCTTGCCCAGGTTTTAGCGATGTGTTTCTTAAGTGTTTATATTTTGAAACTTTTCTTTTTTCAAGGAAAAAAATGAAATCATAGCTTGTGTATAAGATCCTTTCTTTCCCCCCCATTCTCAAACCCTTGCCCAGCGGCACCATTACAAGTTAACTTTGGTTTGATTCTGCAGGTATATAACAGAGTTTGTAAACCTAGGCAATGTTTCAGCTCTGCGCACTTTCAGGGTACTGAGGGCTTTGAAAACTATTTCGGTAATCCCAGGTAAGATGGCCCGGGTTTGGTGTTAGGTGTTGGGTTAGGGCCTTGACGTGACGTATTGTACTTTTTGTTTTGTTGTGGTTTTGTGTTTTTTCCTTTGGTGTTTGTGTTTGTGTCTGTGTTTGTCATTTGTGTCTGTGTGTGACCTCCCTTACTACAGATATGTGACAGAGTTTGTGGACCTGGGCAATGTCTCAGCGCTGAGAACATTCAGGGTTCTCCGAGCTTTGAAAACTATCTCTGTAATTCCAGGTGAGAAAATTTAAACACATGACTGACTTTGCCTCATCTTCTCTCTCCCCTCCTTTCATTTTGCCCACCACATCCTAAAGCCATGTCAGCACAGATAATATGGCCTTGCATTGCGCATGTTTTTACTGGGAGACGTTCTCTGGGAGGGCCCTTTGGTCCTCAGGCACTTTCTCCGATGGTGCTTGCCAGGCATGCAGCCCCCATTCCATCCATGCTTTTGAAAAAGCACGTGCTTAAGAATCACTTGGATTTTACAGTATCTGAAAAAATTGTCACAGAGCTAAGCTGTCTCTTTGAATATAAGTCATTTGCTTTCTGGCCTCATGGAATTACAGTAATTTTAACATTTGCCATCATTCCATTGCTTGTGATTTCTAGGCTTCCTTTTGCATGGTGTACTGATGGAATGTTACTCGAAGAATTGTACTTTTATTGTTGCTGTGTTAATGGAATTATTTAATCACATAAGAGATCTACCCGGTTAACTAGTCCAGTATTACAGACAAATTTAAGAGCCTTTGAGTTAGGTAACTGAACCTTAAAAATTACTGTTTATCAGTAATTATTCTATTGCTGTCTGCTTCACTAATAAGAACCAGTAGACATCTACTGTACATATACTCAGAGACCACTCTCAAACGTAAATCCCAATGAAAGCTTATGCAGGTGCTGTTTTTAAAAAAAAATCAAAGGTAAGATAAAATTCATCTAAAGGTATGGGCAAACAAAAAGTACAGAAATTTGAGAAGGGAAAAAAGGAATCAGTGGGTGGTTGAAAGGTAGTTGATTGACAATCTCTTTAAAATGTTTTCCTTTTTCTTTTTTGGTCCTGGTTGACCTAGCCCAGGTAGTTCTTAACCTTTTGAAGGTTTTGGATCCTTTTGAGAATCGGATCAAGGTTCACAGACCCCCCTGAAGCCCACCTGTGGACCCCAGGTTAAGATCCCTTAATTTAGTTTAAATCCTTGCTACCTAGTAATACTGAACTACCGTTTTAAAGACCAGTTTGCTATCTGGTAATACTGAACTGTGTTGTAAAGACCAGTCTTGATGTGTAGTAGGAAAGATATTTTCATTAGTCTTGGCCTGGGACACACTGGCAGTAACATGGCAGAAGCTGAGACTGTGTTGTCGCCAATTGGACTTCGGTTGTGTTCGGGGGTGTTCACGGAACAGACCAGACTTTCCACTGCACGTTTGTGAAAGCACGGACGTGAAGAACAGAGGCATCCCGTCCCTGGTAGCACATGGTTCTTCCGCTGTGGCTGACTCAGAAGCATTTCTCTTTCCCCCTTTTTAACATTATCTAAATAGGAGGTATCCGAAGGATATACAAACGATGACTCCTAGAGAGGACAGACTTAGAATGTGGCTTAACAAGAACCCCAAGGAAGGTAAACCCCAATTTCCCCATTTATAGATTTGGGCCATGAATTTGTCTAGTAATGAGCCCTCCTAAAAATGAATCCCTTTATTTTAAGCAATGGCAGCTTGCTCTTTTTCAACCAGAGTTTGGGTGTCAGTTGAAGTATGTCCTTCTTGGCAAAAAACTACAACCCTGACTTATCCAAGTTTAGTTCTGAGTCATTTTAAACCCATTTGACGGGAAGTCCAGCTCACTCTCCAGGCAGCCTCACACGGCTCATTCACTGCTTAGGGGGGCCTCGTCTTATTTTGTAAGGCATCTGGAGCACCAAGTCTTCACCTTTATTTTTCCTTTGCTCTCTTTCCTCCTCTGGCCTCCTTTTAAATATGATCCTGTGTTTTCTGCTCACTTCCCCCAGCGTACTCCACAAGGCATCTGTCTCTTTATGTTCTTGTGATCTCAAAACTTCTCTTCCAGAACTAAATTGGAAAGCTGTGTTCTGTTCACTAACTAGGGCAGCAGCTGCTATCTCTGGTCTAGCTTTTAGCTTCTGTCTTTGTGCTGTATGGTTAACTTCTGACGACAGCATTACTGCAAGAGAGCTCTTGACTGATGTCACTTTGCTCATCCTTAATACTCCGGTGCTTCGCACACACAGGTCCTGGCCCATTGTATGTGCCACACGTGATTGTAGTCATTGCAGTTATTATGAAAAAGAAGCCTAAACCCAAAGAAAGGGTTTGTATCAAGATTTAGACATCAGCTGCACAGTTTGAAATAGATTTTTGGATTCTTATTTCTAAAAGCACCCCAGATGTGCTGGCTTTGGGGGGTTAACTGGGATGGAAAGTAATTTATAGGGGATAATAAAGCCAATATCAGTTCACTGTCAGTGAATGGTATAACCAATATTTGAATTAAAGTATGACTTTTAATTCTAAATTCTTTTTGTCCCCCATTCTACTTAGAGTTAGTAAGAGAAATCAGAGTACTCCCTTGTTTTGTAAATGATGTCTCCCTCATGAGAGACTTCTGTCATCCCATATAAAAACTGGAACTTGCCAACTGTGCTTTCTCCCATAGAGGGCCTTAGTCCTGTTCCTACGTGCCTGTTACCCAGGTCTCCTTCCAAGGCGGGAGCACCAGTGCATGCGTCAGTAGACCCGGCCCATCTCTCGATTGGAAATCTAAGTCATTTCAGCTCCACTGCTGCAGAGCTGAGATACAGTTCCCTCTTTGTAAAAACTGTTGTTTTCTATACCAAGTTTTGTCACGGATCACTTCAGTGAGGTTGTTGCTCTCTTTACCGTCTCCTCTTCTTATTTTGAATATAGGTTTTTGCCAAAGCTGCCATGGACAGAAGTGAGGTCAACAACAGAACTGACGTAGGGCCTGTAAGGTCTCACAAAGCTCTCCTGGGCCTCAGCTTCCTTTATGAGCGTCTTCTCTTTCTTAGAAGCACTCACCCAGCTTATCTGGGGAGATGCTGTCCTCCCTCTTAGCATCTTTGGTAGATACTCTGAATGTTTCAGGGCTGCTAAGACTTCCAGAGGATTGGAGAATACAGTGCATCAGTGAGCTCCAGCCTTTTGTATAAGAGAAGCTGTAATTTAGAGCTGACTTTTAGCTTAAAAAAGGCCAAACCCACCTTCCCACCCTTTTTATTTGCTAACTCAAGACCTGGGTATGTGTTATTCATGGTTTCCATTTGGCTTTAAAGGACTTGACTTGGAGAACGATGCATGTAAACTCTATGCTAAAACTTCAGAAGGAGGTCCTTTCTAAATTTTCTTTTTTTTAAGATTTTATTTATTCTTAGAAAGGAAAGGGGAGGGGAAAAGAGAGAGAGAAACATCTGTGTGTGGGAGATACATCAGTTGTCTCTCATCCGCTCCCAACTGGGGACCTGGCCCACAACCCAGGCATGTGCCCTGACTGGGAATCAAACCAGTGACCTTGTGGTTAGCAGGCTGGCACTCAGTCCACTGAGCCACACCAGCCAGGGCTAAATCAACAATTGAACCAAAGAGCAGGGCATGTCTAACTAGAAATGGGTTTAGGCTCTGAGAGCCATGGATCTGTCACATTCACCTTATGTGGGGACCTCGTGGGAACAGTTTAGGAGTGAGTTGGCTCTTTGTACCTTCTAAATTTTCTTTGATCTGTAATTTGCCAGATTCAACTTGACATTGAAGTATTTTGTATAGAAATTTGTATGTCTTAAAAGCTAGTTTTCACTTTGTATTTATCTAGAACCTGGGCACAAAAATGAACTTCTAAGTGACTTTGTTAGAGATTTCATCTTCTGTATGCTCTGACCGCGTGCCACTGGCCTGCTGGCCCAGCTGTAGGGCAGCGATCTCCAAGCAGGTGTCCGGGTTTTTCTTAGGTGGTATCACTTAATGGTGTGAATAAAACCAGCCAAGGGGACTTCTCTTACCAGTTCCTCTTCATTTCCATCATTTAAATGGTTCCCCCAAAGCACATGTCTTCTCTGTTTGTCAGCATGGATTTAATATCAGTTTGTTTCTTTAGAGTTGAGATTTCTTGATTCCTTTTCCCTTGGGTCGTTTTATTTCTCTGCTTTCATTTCTGTTACTTTCTCTCTCTTTACCTGTGGGATCAGGTAGGAAGCAGGGAGAATGACAGATTTTTCCTTCCCACCCCAGTATTTGCACTTAAGAAAGCATTTTCTTTAAATGTATACAGTATGAATACAACAGTTTTTAGTGAAGGGAGATAGAAAGTATTTTAGGGCTATATTCAAGTTCATTGTTTCTTTTAAAATATTCTACTTATTAATCTGCTTGGTTTTGTATTTCTCCTTTGTCCACATTGCTTTCTCAGAAAAGATAACTAAAATTTAACCAAAGTTTAACATAATGGTCCTAAGTGGAAAAACACAAGATTCACAGGATGCCACTTTGGCCTACCTTTGAGGCCTGGTTCAGTTTTTGTCAGACTTTGTAACTTGAATCTAGTCTTCAGTAAATAAATCTGTGGCCTCCAAGTCTCTCCCAAATTACTCTTGCTCTGAAGAATCTTTAAGAGCTATCCTGTGGCTCTGACTGGTCTAGCTCAGTGGGTTGGGCAATGTCCCACAAACCAAAAGGTCACTGGTTCAATTCCCGGTCTGGGCACATGCATGGGCTGCAGGCCAGGTCCGCATTTGGGGGCTTGTGAGAGGCAACTGACTGATGTTTGTCTCCCTGTCTTTCTCCTTCCCGTCCCGTCTCTCAAATAAGTAAAGTCTTTTTGAAAAAAACAGAACTATCCTTGTGAGGATTTAATCTGCAGCAGGACAGTTGACCTGCATGGCTTTACTCCTAGCATTTATCTGGATCCTACTAGACTTTGGGAATTGGGGAACTTTTCTTACCTCTGGGGTGGGCACGGCTTGCCACTGCTCTTGATGCCTGTTTCAATGTTAATTTTGTGGGAGTTTTAGCTCATGTTCTCTCAGACCAGTTAGATTTCCCAACCTGCGCCACATACTAGGAAATAGAAATTTACTTTATCTATAATCTGGCATCACCACCGTGGCAGAAGATTTTGATCCCAGTGCACATGGCTGATTTCCCTGGACTAGCACATAATCAGGCTTTATTCATTTGTTCAAGAGATTGTAGGCCTTCACCTGCTTCTCAAAACTCATTAAATATCTGACTTCCTCTCAGGTAGTTGACCTTTCTGTACACTGGGTCCCGCTGTCTTTCCTTGATCTGTAGTAATTGTATTCACTGCTCAGACATCCCCATGCTAGTTAATGTTAGCCTCTTCCAAGAGTTCTTGCTGTCCAATTTGCCCCCACGTGGCTTCTGTTGCACACTCTGTTGAGTAGGAGTCATTTGAAAGAGCATTCTGCTCTGTTTGGGATAATCCATTTTCAGTCTCTTGCTTGTTCTGTCTGGTATGTGATGTTATGAGCCAGTGGAAGAAGCAAGACAGCTGGTCTTCACCGACAGAGCAGTGCCATTCTGCATTCCTGCACATTATCCTGTCAGGAATTCTGCCGGCAGCTTCTCGCCCTCATTGACTGACCAGCGTTGGTGGTAGCAGGGAGCACTTTTCCTCGGTTGCATTTCCTGGTACATGGCAGCCACTGCTGACAAGACTTGAGTTTAAGAAATGCATTGATGGTGTCAACTCCATAAACTGGCACTGGTGGCTGCGCACACGGTTGTTAACAGCTGTCAACCCCAAGGGAAGGAAGACGCGTCTTGGCTGAGGGCTGTGTACAGTCCAGTGACCGTTTATGTTTACTGTTGCTGGGTAATCGAGTGTTAGCCTGGACCTGCAAACATTGCTCCACATCACCTTTTTTCTTCTGTACTTTCCTCTAATTTTCTCCTAACGATCTGGATGAGAATCTTGGAGAGTAAACTTTATAGATGGTCATATAGTTAATGTTATTTAGTGCTTATTCATGCTTAATTAAGATTTGTTTCTCTGAGCCCCTCTGAAGTATAAGTAGCTGAATATAATTTCTAGCCCTAGGTTTCAACTTGAAACTTGAAAGCTGAAAGATCTCTCTCCAGGGAGTTGATCTAAGTCTTAGATTTCCAAATACACATTTTAATTTTTTAACCTTTCTGGACTCATGTTTACAGACTTCTTTAGCAGTGACATCTGGCTTGTGGAGAAGAGCTATTAAACCAGCTGACTGCGACTGTTCAGGTCCATCCCCAGGAAAGGGATAGTTCTGTGTATGGTCAGTATGTTAGTTGAGCATCTCTGGTTGCAAGACACAGGAGAACTTAAGAAATCTAATGGCTGCAGTGTTTTGGGCTTTTGGAAGCCAGTGAAACCAGAACGTAGATCCAGAACACCCCAGATCCCAGGAAGGGCTTTGTCTTCCTCTCTCTTCTCTCCATGTGTCTATTTCCTTATTCCATCTGTTAGCATAATAACTACCTTTACTTCTCAGATGTACCCTGCTATAATGATAGAACACCGCTACCACTTAGCGCCCAAATTTATATATTATCATTCCTACCACATGAAAAGACTACTGGACTGTCTCTTGTCCAGGAGGAAAGGATCTGAATTTAAGTCAGACGTCTCCTCTGTCGTCCATAAACTAGTAAGAGAGTTCACTTCCTACAACAAGGTTGCTGGGAGCCCACCCGCATGTAACAGGGGCTAGTCTGAGCCAGGAATTTCCTGCTACACAGGCTGGGACGGAACTGTCGGGGGTTAGGGGGAGTGCTCCCGGCCTGGGAAAAGCAGATTAGACTCCAGCTAAAAGTGTACGTTTTTTCCAATTTATCTATTTACATGACAAAAGCATTAGTTTGATGGTTTTGCATTACTGTACACTTGTTACCTGTACAAATGGCAGCTTACAGCTTATTTCTCAATTTCTTTAAAATAGAAAAAGGAAAGATCATCTTGTGTTTGGTTGGGTAATTGTCTGAACCATTCGGGAGAAACAGCTATATAAACACTTCATAAAGAAGTCCAGGAAAAGAAACTTTACAACCACTCTTCACTGATGCATTCATTTACTCTTGTTTTAAATCAATCTTTGACTCTGAAAACCATATAATTTTAGGAGCCTAGAATTGAATTATTGACTTAGTATAAACCTGCCCCAACCCAGCCAAATGTGATGAAGGACTTTTCTGTTCCTCAGAAGCTTGTGGAAATAAGTTCCATGACACTGGAATGACTTTTACTTCCTTATGGCTGCCTTCTGTTTTACACCACCCGAACCCTCTAACTTAGTGCTGTCGTGTGACCGTTTCCCAGGACTGTGGGAATAGAAGATTGAAATTTTGACTACTTAATCTCAAACAAATATCTCTGTCCTATTTTAAAAGACTTCCAGAGAAGACTCTTCAGCTTCTCCTCCACTGCCCAGTGCCATGTGTCCCTGTGTTTATCCACACTCTGTGTGTGAGAAAACAAGACTGAAAGGCGACTTTAAATTTCTTCTGAAACTTGGTGGGTCACAAATCTTGGCTGAGCCGGGGCCCGAATTCCTGCTTTCTGGTCCCCTGTCTGGTGCTCTTTTTGCACAGCCCTGTGAAGAGAAAGGAATCCAGTTAGAAATACCCTGTACCCCAGGCAAGCTCCTTCTCATCTCTCTGGTGGCCATGTGGACGGCCCGCCCTGTGAGAAAGCGCAAGGCAAGGAAGCACAGGGCCCGGCACACAGTGCATCTCTAGTCTAACTCTTGGCTTAACTTCTCTGAGACCCCTTTCAGGATATCCGTGGGAGGGAAAAGAAAACTTCTTATTCATTTACTCTTCCGATGAAAATATATTAAGTGCCTACTTTGTGCCAGGCCCATCACTACTGTTGGACTCATATAGAAAATTCCATTTGACTCAACTTTGAAAACTCTAGGTAGTTACTGGCAAAAGCAGAGTCATGTTACATCACCCATTAGATCAGCATTGTCATTACCCCAATCATGTACATCTCTTTGAGGAGGGAGAGCTGACAAGTGTTAAGTACCAGGTAATATAATTGATATTTTTCATTTATTATCTTAATTTAAACCTCACAACAACCCATTGAGGTTGGTAGTATAAACACTTTTTTTATAGATGAATGAGCCGAGGTTCAGACAAAACTGGTTAACATTTGAGTCATGTATTATGTACCAAGGGCTATGTTAAGTGTTTATATGAATCATGCTTAATTCTCAAATCAGTACTATGATATTCAACCATAATTATCCCCATTTTAATAATGAAAAATCTGATATTCCTGAAGGTTAAATGTATTGCTCAGGTCATATAAGTAAGTGGTATAACTTGGTTAAAATTAGTAATTATATACCCAGCCTCACACTTCAAAGCCAGGATAAAGATCTCCCTTGTACTTCTACCCAATATTCTTGCCTTCAGAAGTAGATCGGAGATGAGATCCCTGTCAAGGCTCATGTGTCAAGGCTCCGTGTCCACCCCCTGCCTGTCCTGGTGCACTAGCACCTGGGAGTGCTCAGCACTGTACTGGCCACGTCCTGTGGGTGCTCCGGTGTCTGGCAACACCCGGGAGAGCCAGACAGACTCAGTGTCGACCCAGACAGACATCACGAACCCACAGCCGTGTTTCTCTGTGTCTCCTATCACTGACCTCTCCCAGTACAGCTAAGAAACCTGCCTGCAGGTTCAAATCAGAACCAGTGGCTTGCATTTAAACCTCAAATTCAAGAGGTTATATATTTTTATTTTGTTTTTAATCTAGAACAGCAAAAGGTCAGTTGTAGAGAATATATGTGATGCAGAAAAGGTGTATTTTTAAATGGAAAGACAAACCATAAATACTCAATTGGTAATAAACCTTTTCAACACATTGGCATTTCCAGAGCTCTTAGGAAAATATTGTTGTACCTTCTCACTTATTTTTGGTTTTTAAATGTCCAGTAATTCTTTTTCCAACCTGGAAGCCTCCTCAGTTCCTGGGTTTTCCATTTGTTTATTCAGCTAATATTTACGGAGTACCTGCTGTGGGCTAGGAACTATAGGTACAGCTGTGAGCAAGACTCAACATGGTTAGTTAGAACCATGACAAATGCCACAGAGGAAAGTGTGAGGTGCTACTAAAATATTAATACTAATGGGGGAGGGAAAAGAGTTGTAAAGTCAGGAAAGGCTTTCTGGGGGAGTTGGTATTTAAGCTGAGACCAGAGGATAAATAGGAGTTAGATGTGGAGGAAGAGGGACGTGAAAGGAGCTTCTGGGCAGAGGGACTAGCACATAACATGGAGGCCCGAGGCGAGTAAAAGTTCGACTCCTGCCAGAGCTGAGAAGCAGTCAGAGACAGGAAAGCCCTTGCAGGAAGAAAAGCCACAAGTTGGAGAAGGAACTTTTTTCTTCTTTTAAAAATTAGTGGCTTAAAAATGGGCACTTCTGGGAAAAGTGATAATGTTGCTGACATCATCACCATTTGTATTCCCATGGTGGAAAAGATAACAGGGCCTTGTTTCAAGGGTGTTGCTATGGGGAAGAGTAGAAGCCAGGAGCTAAAAGGGGCCTGGGGGAGGTGGGGAGGGCTATGGGGTGACTCTGATTCTGGGGGTTCTATCTCCTCAGGCCTGAAGACCATTGTGGGTGCCCTAATTCAGTCCGTGAAGAAGCTGTCGGATGTGATGATCCTGACAGTGTTCTGCCTGAGTGTTTTCGCCTTGATCGGGCTGCAGCTGTTCATGGGGAACCTGCGAAACAAGTGTGTTGTGTGGCCCATAAACTTCAATGAGAGCTATCTTGAAAATGGCACCAGAGGCTTTGATTGGGAAGAATATATCAACAATAAAAGTAGGTGGCCCCTTCCCTGCAAGAGGAGAAAGAAAAATCTGTCTCTAGTTTACGTGGTCAGAAGCTATCACGGGGCTTTAAAAAGTAGTTGGCCCGGAAGGGATGCCAGTGCTACTAAAAGTAGCCTTGTGGAGTTACCTACCCCCTTTCTCCGAGGCAGGACTGTGTTCAGAAGCTCTCGAATATCAGCCCTTTCCCACCCCCTTCTCTAGCTTTAAGACCTAAAATGAAATGTTATAGCTTTGTCACATGTAGCCCTAAACTTTTGCTTTGGGAATCAGGCTTAGTAGCTTGATAGAAATCCTTTTTTCCCCTAGCTGGGTTACTGGAGATATCTAAACATTTGGAGCATGCCTCACAAGCCTGCCTAATTCTGTTGTACAAGACCTCAGTAATCAGTCTGGTCTAGGGTGTCAGGTAATCTCTAAGGCACCATGTGATCCTATTACAGTTAAGGAGTTTTAATAATTTCATTTCAGGAACCAAAGCACTTGGGTCTTACACTAAGGAACAGTTGGTGTAGTAGTACTTCTATAAAGTAATGGGAAAGAGTTAATATCACTGTTAGTCACTCTTGAGGAAATAAAGGCAGGTAAGTAGCCATAAGAAAATGTTGCAAAGGGGGTTTCAGGGACACAGTTAAGGGAGACATGCCTTCCAATTTAATATAGGACATGGTAACTAGTGATCAGTGAGGATGTCTAGTTTATCTGTGTTGAAGAGAAGTTATAAGGTAGAAGGATAAAGTTGTATAAAGGGTTAAAGAATCAGGAAACTCTCCTAGGCCCCTTTGATTCAAGTACCAGAACCTGGCATACAGATCCAACGTACCAGTTGAAAATGTCTGTGAAAATGACATTGCATTAAGGACTTTATGGTAGCACTTTTAATTTTTAAATATATATAGCAAAATGATGGGAAAGAATTTTTATCAGGATTCGTGGATGTCAGAAAAGATTTATATGAACTAAAATCAGTAACTGTTTCTGCTGGGACTAGTTAGGAACCATGTGACCTTATTCTCTCATTCACTTAAATCTGCCTTATTCATTTCCTGCCTCTTCAAACTTTTCTAGCAAATTTTTACACAGTTCCTGGCATGCTAGAACCTCTACTCTGTGGGAACAGTTCTGATGCTGGGTAAGTAGCTCACCTAATTTTATTCTCCTCCCTTAAAATAATGTTTCAGATAAAGATGGCAATATTTTCACTTTTCTCTGTGCTAATGTAGTAGACTCTAATTGGATCTAACATATTGGGTCTAAGGTATTTTCTTTAAAAATTGACTTGGCTACTTTGTTTCTTTCCTCTTTTTTCCTCTTCTTTCTCCTCCTTCCTCTTCCTCCTCCTCTTCCTTCTTCTTCTTCTTCTTCATTCCCATTTGTTGGCCTGGCTCTATAGATGATGTTTATTATCTCCAAGGTCATAGAGATGACTTGCAGCTGATGCAGTAGGATTGTGTTGAAAAGCCCAGAACTTCTCTTTCTTTCCTCAGGCAATGCCCAGAGGGATACCAGTGCATGAAAGCAGGAAGGAACCCCAACTACGGTTACACAAGCTTTGACACTTTCAGCTGGGCCTTCTTGGCATTATTTCGCCTTATGACCCAGGACTATTGGGAGAACTTGTATCAGTTGGTAAGTAGTACCCCTTTTTCAAGTGCTACCTCTTTTTCTTTGGTGATAGAATTTGCATGAGGAAATGTGTGTTTGGGCACTTTCTGTGTAAGAGATTTTTTGTAAAGACATTATACAGGCATCTTAGAATGGTATTTCTCCGGTTACAACATCAAGTGAATTCTTTCCTCTCTTGTCCCTGTTTCTCTAATGCCCAGTCATGTGTAGCTATAGAGGTCCACAGCCTCTTGCTGGGCCTGGGAACCTGCTGTCTCTACCTGCCCTCGATTGTTTCACCAAACCATCGGCAGTGCTGTATTTCTGCTTTTGAGTTTGGGGGCTTAGGGCATCTTTTTAAGAACTATTAATTCTTAAACATGGTGTGAAAGGCATTATGCTAGACATTATAAAAATTACATTTCTATCCACAAGGACCTTGAGTCTAAACATATCAACATTTTTGAGATTTGTAACATGTTTGGACTTGTTCAAGCAGGTTGTGACTGATTTTTTTAAATGGTCAGTACCATTCTATTGAGCTGCATTGGTGACTCTGGGCGAGTCCTTTAACTTTGCTTGTTGTGATAGAGAGGTTAGTGTAGGTGATTGCAGAGGGTCTCCCAGCTTAGAAATTTTATCCTCATTCATTGTTTTCTATTCAACTTTGGCATTAGATGATGCCATTTAGTTTGAGAATGAGAAACATGTCCCCTCAGGCGTGAAGAAACCTCTTTAAAGGAAGTGTCTAATGAGATTCCCTAAGGAGTTCTTACTTTCTGTTGGACAGCCTAGAGTTCCCTTGGATTCGAAACTTTCTCATGAAATATTTATGACTAATGTAAAATATTTGTAGTTGAAAAGACCAAAGATGAAAACTAAGTGATAGTGGGTCACATACACATAACCTAAAACCCAACTGTTCTTGGATGTCTATTTGCTCGCTGCTAGTGAAAGAACAGTTCTAGGATCCTCTGCCTTTTTCTGTTTTCCCACTGTCCTTTATGTCATATTCTTCTTCCAAAACACATGCTATTACAAAAGAAGAGGGAAGGCTGTCACTCAAGATGGGGACTTCCTATGACTTGGACCCCATCCCAGAGATGGAATTTATCTGTTAATGCTCTTTAAGGACCAGTAGATAAATGAGCTAAAATTTTTTATTCTTTTCTTCTACTTGTTTTAGAAACAACTGACAAAGTCAAATATAATTCTTAGCCCAGGGAATTTTTTCCTTTAAAAGAATCAAGCATTTTTCTATGAAAGGACTATATTAGGAGTATTTGGAAATGGAAAAGGACTTATTTTGCCACAGTGAATGGGAGATACTACTGATATTTCCTGTGAGTTGAGGATATGGGAAGCCCTCAGCCTTTGAGCGAGAGAAGTGCTTTGCAGTGTGAAGGGGTGCCATGTGGTGAAAGACTGTCCCATTCAAAATGCTGTAGAGCCCCTGCAGGGAACACTGGCCCACGAGTCATTTTCAGCCTCGTGTATTTGATTCAGGGGACTCAGAAAATGGTCCTTTTCTCTGCAGACCTTACGAGCAGCTGGGAAAACCTACATGATCTTCTTTGTCTTAGTCATCTTTGTGGGTTCCTTCTATCTGGTGAACTTGATCTTGGCTGTGGTGGCCATGGCTTATGAAGAGCAGAATCAGGCAACACTGGAAGAGGCAGAGCAAAAAGAGGCTGAATTCAAAGCGATGTTGGAGCAACTTAAGAAGCAACAGGAAGAGGCACAGGTGGGTGATCAGTTCTTTGCAGCAGTCCTGCCTGCCCTATCACTGGGAGTGGGCCCCCACCTGGTTGCCACTCCAGTTGCTCTCTCCTAGGCATATTGTCAAAGAGAAGGTATTGATCTGATCAAAATACCTAATTAACAACTGGGCGTGGTTGGTTCAATTATCCCATTTATCTAATGGCCAAATTGTTAATATGTTCTTTGGTTGAATTTCTCCACTGTTCCGCGTTCAACTGGCATGATGGCTGGGGAGAAGAGACAGTGGCCAGAGCGGTTTGTACAGAGCTTCGTGTAAGCATAACCTTTTTGTTGAGGAAAACATTACAGTCTCCTTCAGAGGTTCTCTGTGGTCTTAAAAAAGTATTGATTGTAATTAAAAATAAGATATAGGTGAAATACTAAAGTGAAGTTTGAAAAACAAATTTATAATCTACCACCCTAACACTTTACTTTCTAATCTTTATCCAAATATACATGTATTTTTACATCATCAGGCCCATATGTATAATACAGTTTCATGTCCTGTAATATATGTCCTAAGTAGTTCTTAGCATTCATTTTCAGAGTTGTCCAGAAAAGTCAGTGCAGTTCAAAGAAGGCAGCCAGGTTCGTATCTGAGATACTCAGGAGAATAAACCCCAAAGCCTCACCACTGGGTTCTGCTCTGATGACTCAGTGCTGTGTGCCACGGTACAGATTCAGCTAGAACATGGGGATGGCCGGCCCTGGCCACAGTCCCCTGACTGCCAGTTCTCCTTCCTCCTTTATTCCCTCCTTTCCCTGTCTGAGGGAAAGGAACTGATCAGCACTCGTTGCTTGACTTTGGGTGACTTGGGGTAATTGCTTCTGACCTGGTCTGTTGCTCTGTGGCTCCTCTCCTAGGCTGCTGCCATGGCCACCTCAGCGGGAACTGTCTCAGAGGATGCCATAGAGGAAGAAGGTGAAGAAGGGGGAGGTTCCCCTCGGAGCTCATCTGAAATTTCTAAACTCAGTTCCAAGAGTGCTAAGGAAAGACGAAACAGGAGAAAGAAGAGGAAGCAAAAGGAACTCTCTGAAGGAGAGGAGAAAGGGGATCCTGAGAAGGTGTTTAAGTCAGAGTCAGAAGATGGCATGAGGAGGAAAGGCTTTCGGCTGCCAGACAACAGAATAGGGAGGAAATTTTCCATCATGAACCAGGTAAACTCTTTGCACTGGGTCAAATAGTCTAAGAAATTCTGGTTTTCCTAATCACTTGATTCTCTTATTCCCCTTTGGCTTTACATTTTCCAGACCCATCCCTGCATCCTCAGACCTGCCCTTCCATGTTCCATATTGTTCTTCTGTAGGAAGAACTAAATATTCCCGGCATATTAGGACCATCCTCTGCTCTAAAGCCAGCTTTAGGGAGACGTGATGACCTGTGGCAGACTTGCTTCGGCAGTAAGGTCTGTCTGACCAGTAAGCTTATATTCTGAAACATTAGCAAGAACTTTTCTCCTCTTAGCATCTGAACATCAGAACTTAGCACAAACAACTTGTAGATTTTTTAAAAAGAGATAAAACTCTTTAGGTCACTTTATTTGAGTGTGGCAAGTTCTAGTAATTATTCTAGATATATAGTGTCATGCTGATAAATTTACCAAACTTTAATAAATGGAGAAACTAAGAGAAAAAGAGTGGGAGGACTTATGGATAATTGTTGAGAATTCTATTGCTATAACTATCATCACATAAATATATTTTTGGATTTCAAAAACTACCACCAAAATCTAATTCTTAGGCCATTTAATTCCCCATTTTAAAGAAACACTGAAAAGTTTGTCCTGGCTGGCGTAGCTCAGTGGATTGAGCGCGGGCTGGGAACCAAAGTGTCCCAGGTTCGATTCCCAGCCAGGGTACATTCCTGGGTTGCAGGCCATAACCCCCAGCAACCGCACATTGATGTTTCTCTCTCTCTCTCTCTCTCTCTCTCTCTCTCCCCCCCCCCCCCTCTCTCCCTCCCTTCCTTCCCTCTCTAAAAATAAATAAATAAAATCTTAAAAAAAAAAAGAAAAGAAAAGTTTGTAAGGTAGACTAGATCACAGTTTTGGTGATGGCATCATATCCATTGTATTCTCTCGTTTCTCAGGGATGATTCCTGTCTCTCTTTTTTGTACCTCTTGCTTCCCAGTTCCTTCTTTTGCTAGTCCTATTCATTGTGTCATAGCAAAATCTCTTGTGTCCATCCCCTTCTTTCTATTCTTATTAATCCTGCCTTTGTTTGGATTTTTGTATTAGTTTGTTCTTCTGCAGTTACCCACTTTAGTGCACTTCCTCTGGTCCTTCTCCCGCTCCTCTGTGTTTTATAAGCTATCAGCAGATCATCACTGATCACCAAACAGTTATGGAATGCCTACCATGGGCGAAGGATTGCTAGGTCCTGAAGATTAAAAGATGATTAAAATGGCATCCCTGTCCTAGAGAGCTTACAGTGTAGTGGAACAGCCAGATACATTTAAAAATTACTTATATAATAGCATCGACAGCATTATTTCATAGTTGACATACACTGGGTTGTTTTGGAGGGCACAGATCTATGCCAACCTGTAGGTTCAGCCAAGATTTTCTGGGGAAGATAAAGGATGAATTGCAGTTGGTCGAATAGTGTGTGTGTGTGTGTGTGTGTGTGTGTGTTGGTGAGGGAGCAGTTAGACTGAAGAAAGAGCATTTGAAGAAAAGCATATTCCAGTTTGGATATACCAAGTTGAATTATTTGTTGAGTACCCAAGTAGAGAGGTCTTTTCGACACAGGTATAGTGAATTGATAGCTCATAGAAGAGGTCCTGAGATGAGAGGTGACTATTGAAATCATGCAACTTGATGAGATTAGTCAAAGTTATGGTGTCCAGTGGGAAAGAACAGTGGGCCGAGGACACAGCCACTGATGTTCGTGGGCATCGGAGATGGAGCTCATGAAGGGAAGTAAATGGGTGGCCATTCGAGGGACTGATAGCCAAGAGTTCAGTGAAGCTGAGAGAACACAAGGGTTGGGGAAGGCTGGGGGGTGATTAATAGATTGGAATTTTACAGAGATGCTTTTTGAGATCAGAATTGGAAATATTTGTTGATTGACAATCTACTTCACTGACAACTTTAAAGACACACTTCCATACCGGGTAAGGATGGATGCCATATTGGTTGGGAAGTGGGAACAATGAGTGTAGACTTCTCACTCAAGCTTATTCAAAGAATATGGATGAAAATAAGCATTTTTATAATCTGGGGGCAGGGGGGAACCCAGAAGGTGAGATGGAGCTAGAATATGGGGTAAAATAGAAAATAGAGCACAGTCTTAGAAGATGTAGTGTCTAACAGGAAAGGGGCACCTTGTCCCCTAAAACACTGAGAAAGTAGAGAAGGGTGGGCATGGATATGTTTATAGATAGAGCATAGGAAGTTTTTAATAATGTAGGAAATTTAAAATCTTATTGAAGGAAATGAGAGGTTGAGTAGGGATTTAAAAAAAAATGTTGCCCTGGCTGGTGTAGCTCAGTGGATTGAGCGCGGGCTGCGAACCAGTCATCGCAGGTTCGATTCCCAGTCAGGGCACATGCCTGGGTTGCAGGCCATAACCCCCAGCAACCACACATTGATGTCTCTCTCTGTCTCCCTCTTCCAACTCTAAAAATAAAGTAAATAAAATCTTTAAAAAAAAAATGTTGACTGTTTGGAATAGTTTTTAAGAAAAATGGGAGGGAGTATTCTCCTAATCAGATTTACTCTCATTTTCTAATGAAGTCCCATCCCTTTAGCATGGAATGTATAGCACGTCCCCTTCCCCTGGACGCAGCCTGCCTGTTCAGTCTCCAGTCACGTGTCCCCTCGAGCACCCTATTCTTAATCCGAATGCACTCCTAGAGGCTTCTCGTATATGATGTTTGTTGTCTACACTCCGTTTTGCTCCAGAAACACTCCTATTTTCCCATCGCTGAGTCTACATCATACTTATTCTCCACATTCTTTTCTCAAGAAACCTTCCCTGACCTCCCCCATTCCACACCCAACTGGAAATTCTTTCATCTTTTCACTATATTTTATACATACCTCTTTACTGCCTGGGGCATTATTTTTTCTTATGTTCTTATCCTCTTCTCAAAGTCTTAACGTCAAGGTCTGCTTCTTTGCACATGGCTGACATTCAGATACTTGTTGGACAAATAAATAATGACTTTTATAAAACTGATTTAACTCGTCTGGGACTTGGCCTGGAACCATCTGTCTCACCCACCTTCACCTCGCCTTTCTCCTAGTTCAGCCTCTTTTGGGGAAAAGTTCGATTGTGGCCCTGCTGTAATCCAGCCCTTGTCCTTGGAACCCTCACTGACCTGGTCAATGAATACCTTAGTGCAATTAACACATTGCTTATGAATGGTCTCTTGTAATCTAAATACTTTAGCACAGAGTTGCACTGATTGCTCCAAGGCTCGGAGCATAAATCTGGGCTTCTGAGATATCCTGCTTTGCATGAAAATATTCACTTCCTCTTATTTCCCCATCTAAAAAAACTTGTATCAGCAGATTTCTAGAGACCATGGCTGACTGCCAGGACTTGATTAGAAATCCTACCTGCAGTAACAGTCTTTGTCCCAGGACTCTCCTACAGTGTCTCGGATTTTATCTGGAAGAATGACTGAGGAAACTGAGGCCTGGAGAGATTAACTAACTTGTCTAACGTTATGTTGCTAGTAAACGTGAGTCAGCATTTGGACCAGGTCCTTCCCACTGCCGAGCTTGTGCCCCTAATCACCACAGCCTGCAGCCATCCCCTCCTCACTCACCTCCACACATGCGTGGCCGTCTCTCCTGGGGGCCCACCAATGAATGTGGCTTCAGTTGTCCCACAGCACAGCTCAAGTGTCAGTCAGTGTCCTTTCCTGCCAGGTCTTCTGACATCCTCTGGAGGCATCTGCCCAGCCTGTCTCCTGCCCATTTCCCTATAAAATCACTGCTGTGTTTTTAGGGCTTAGGCCACTTTATAAATATTAGGTTGAGCCCATTTTTGCAAAGTATTTTAACTACTGTATTGCAGCATTTCTCTCCTTTTTGGTATTAGGACCCCTTTGTGTTTTAAAAATTATTGAGAACCCTAGAGAGTTTTTTAAAATGTGATTTCATCATATTAGAAATTAAATTAAGAAATTTAAAACTATTTACTGATTTATTTAAAAATAATAATGATAAATTGATTATATATTTAATACAAGTTACACATATTTTTGTAAAAATTAACTTTTCCGGAACAAAAAATATAGTGGAAAAAAGTAGTACCACTTACATTTTTTGCAAATCTCTTTAATCTCTGGTTTAACAGCTGGAATATCATACATGCTTTTGTATTTACTCTTGTGATATTTTTTGTTGTTGAAGTATTTGAAGAAAATCTGGTTTTCTACAGGTATAGTTAGGAAAGGAGGATTATTTTAATAACCTTTTAAGATAATTGTGAATATTCTTTGCCGCTATTCCTGAACTGGGCAGTGGTAGTTTTGAGGGTTAATTACAATGTAGAATCTGAAACTGTGTCAGTAACTTGATACTCCGTTACTTTAAAGTCTCTTGTGGTGTTTTCACCAGGATCCCTAACTCATTAATCATTTGTAGCATCATGCATCCGTTACATTGGAACTACTGGTTCACTAAGTGATGCAGGTCTCCAAGTACTGACACACAGTATTTAAAAATCACATATATTATCACCACCAATCTCATCAGAAAAGAATATTAAATATTGCAAAAGCTGTAAGGCTCATAGCGTCCACGGTATGCTCGTGAGGAAATGAGAGTGATAAAGGCAAATGTGTTAGTATTATCATGAACTAGTTTTGACCTTGTGATCCCCTCCCCTAAAAAGGTCACAGGGACCCCCCCGGAGTTCCCAGACTACACTTTAAAAAACACTGCTATCGTGGAAAGAAAAAATGAAATATGGCATGGAAATAGAACATTAAATCTCCAATTTATCACAGTTTAAATATGTCAGTCATTATTAAGCCTCATGCCAACAGACAGCTCATGCGGATGCCCTGAAATCCTGAGTTACATCTTCTGTGAAATGGGAGTCTGTTAAGAGCACCCAGAGCCGTCTCTCAAACACACACCTAGGCCTAAGGTGGTATTTTTAGTTGGCTGTTATGTCACGGCCTGAAAAGGACCAGAAGCTCCTGGTTGGCTGACAAGAAAGATTTTGGAAACAGAGAGTAAGGCGTCTACCTATCTCATGAACCATCTGGATCCCAGGATAATAAGCAGTGGGTTCCAAGTCATCTGACCCCTCCCGTCCAGGGAAGTTGCAGTGGGGAGGGGCTGGGGTGGCTACCTAAGGACGTGTGGCCTTGGGGAATGAACTAGGTATTGTGTACAGGGTACAGGGAGCAGCTGAGCAAGTCATCACTTTTCCTTCTGCATGTATTGCAGTCAACTCTGTTGTCCATGGTGGAACAAGGGGTTAAAGAATAATAGGTAAAGCATTTCCTTTTACTGTGTGCTGTCTCAGGATCCTGATTTCTAAGTGGTCCCAAGTTACTGACTTGATCATCATCTTCCTTATCACTTTCCTATCAGTTAAGAATATGAAGGGGGACCCCCCAAAATCAGAATTTATTTATAAAAAACTGCATATATATGCTTACATGTTTATACTTCAGTCACCTTCAAAGTACTCTCCATCTGATGCAATGCACCCGTTGAGACTTTCCACCGCTCAAAATAATTTTGAACTCATTGATTTTGATGCATTTTAGTGCTTCTGCCATTTCTTGTTTCACCTCTTCCACATCTGCAAAACATTTCCTTTTGAGGATTTTTTTAATCAGGGAAACAAAAAAAACATTGCTCAGAGCAAGATCTGGTGAATAGGGACAGTGAGGCATGGGGGTTATACCGTTTTTTGGTCAAAAACTGCTGAACACTTGGCATGGTGTGGGCAGGTGTGCTCAGAAATCACCCATCACAGCATGGGCAAATGTGTTGAAAGAGTCTTCAAAAAAAATTCAGTGGAGCTGAACACAGCCTCTCACAACACCAGCTGGTACACTGATACAGACGGGTTCCTAGAACACTCGCTCACCTAGTTGGAGAAGCTTGTACTACAAGAAGCCCCCCCCCTCACCCCCTGCCTCTGAAGATAATTCTGTTTTAGGGGGGTTCCCCCCTTGTAGTCTGGTGTATTAGCTCTCATATAGTATGTAGTATTTCCTACGAGGCTACAAGTTTCAAAAGGTTAGGGACCCTATTGTATGGGTCCCTATCGTCACTGTATCCATATCACTTAGCATACAATAGGTATTTAATGACCATTTGTCAAATAAATCATACTTCTTTCCTAATAGGGAGACCTAATTTTTCAGGGCATGTTAGCACCCAACATTCAGTCCAGAAAAAGTTGCTACCAGAAGTGAAGTAGTGACGCAGTGCAGGAATGGAACAGTGCTGCAGTGGGTGGCTAACTTACAGTGTATAATCTAAATACATGTTAATTAAATTAAATGCTGTACCTACAATGTACAAAGACTTCCAGGAGAAATAAAGATGAATCAGACAGTGCACCCTTAAGGAGAAAATGTGTGTACAATGTTACTTAAAAAGAAGAGATAAAGCATGTATTTAAAGAGCTATAGTAAAAAGTGGAGCATAGTAATCTCAAAGAGGGGCTCAGTGGTGTGGAGCGATGAAGAAAGTCTGCAGAGGAAGAAGCTGCTGGACACTGGAGAACAGAAGTAAGAGAGTAAGTTAGGGTCAAGGCTCGAAGCACCTTGACTGCCGTTCTTAGGGCACGGAGTGATGACGTTAAAGGTGATCACGGGATTTGGTTAAGGAGCCCAGGAGCGTCTGTGTCCCGTCTTGTCCTGGCCATATTTCTTTCCAGCGAGGCCATCAAGACAGCGCACCAAATGTGCCCGAGGCACAGTTTATTAACATGTGAGTTTACGTTTTGAACCTCTCAGTGTTCTGTGTTCAACTGCACTAAACATGTGGGTAGAAACTCAAGGATACTTCCTATCTCCCCTAAACCCAATCTTGGGGTCTTACCATCTCAGTTGTGTTGGTATTCTCTGAATTTTAGGATGCTTTGGCATTTTAGGAGCCTTGCTGGCAGGGAAGGGACTGCCCCTCCCAGCGCTAACTCAATTCCTGGAGTTAGTGGGCTGCGTGCCTGGAAGTGTGCCTTTCATATGTAAATCAACCAATTCAAAAGCCTTATTCCCCAACCTTCTCCTTTTATCTAACTCTTCCACACAAAGTCAGTATTTCCCTGGCCCTAAACTGCTTCAGGGCCAGCTACTGGACAACTGGGACCACTTGGATGGCCCAGAGCCCACTTGGAATTACTTAAACTATCCGATCCTAAACTTGCTCTAAGGTGCCAACTCTGCCTGACTCATTCCTTCCGGAGTAAACTACAGTCAAGACTCTGTGCCAGGCTTCCCGTGCCCCTTCTACCTCCCCATGAGGCCCTGCATACCCCCTTCCCTCAGGAACTACCAGTAATAAACTCTTCTTTCAAAGGCAGTTGCCTCTGTACCTGTCACCTTACCTTACCTGATTGAAAGAAAATCACAGGTACATTTTAAGACACTTACCTTCTGGCCAGCCACATTGTTTAGAAAAGTGTTTCTCCAACTATCTGTGGTGAAGGACCAGTTTCTATTTTCCCCGACTTTTCATGAGCTGATACTACTGTAAAATAAAATAACAATGAATTTTTAGAAAAATTATCACATTCTTGGATGTTGTGACCATCTACTTGTAAGAGTTTCTAAATGCTTCTCCCCACCTTTCGACTTGTCTCATTGCAGACCAGTAGCAGGTCTTTTACTCAGCACTCTTCTATGACTCAGACTAGGAGAGCTGGTTCAGAGGCGTGAATCAGTGCGGGTGTCCAAATATAAATGTGAGAAGAGGGTCCCAGCTGGCATGGCTCACTCGGTTGGGCATTGTCCCACAAAGTGAAAGGTCACCAGTTCAATTCCCTGTCAGGGCACATGCCTGGGTTGCAGGTTCTGTCCCCATTTGTGGCGTGTATGAAAGACAGCCAGTTGACATTTCTCTTTCACGTTGATGTTTTCTCTCTCACATCAATGTTTCCTTCCCTCTCCTTCTCCCTCCCTTCCCCTCTCTCTAAGATAAAAAATTTTAAAATAATAATAACAATAATTTTAAAAAATAAAATAAATGTGAGAAGAGGAATAGCAAGCAGTAAGTTGGAGGAGGCCTTGATCCCTTTACTAATCCAACAACACGGAGGAAGGAAGTGTAAGAACTGGCCACGTGTATGTGCCCTTTTAACACACAGTGACACCATCCACTCATGAATGAGACCTTGTGAACATACACTCTGGAATCTGACCAATGCAGCTTCCCTTCTCTGGTTCAGGGTTGGGACAAAGGAGCAAAACAAATCAGAGTGATTAGGCAAGTTGTCAGAAATATTGCATGTGGTGTATATTTAACAGTGATGTTTATTATCAAATAATTTATGGTTTAGTTTTCTTGATTTGGCCCCCACTGATCAAATTCATTTATCATCTCAGGGATTTGTGAGTTGCTTTGAGCCACGGCAGGAAAAGACTATATAACAAGGGAAATACATATGAGAGCAGAGTATGATGGAACTAGAAATATCCTAAGAAAATGTACCCATTGAGCCACAGGGCTATAGAAAGAGATTGGAACTGGAAGCATTTTGAGTCTAGAACTAGAAATGGAGTTGTAGGTAACAAAAAGATAATGGGCAGAAATATTAGAGGAGCCCTACAGCCCTTCCAAAATTATCATCAAAAATATTATTTTATATATTTTTTATCGTCTTTATTGTTTTTCAAGTACAGTCGTCTCCATTTTCCTTCCACCACTTTCCCCCTTTAGCTTCGTCCATGGGTCCTTTATACATGTTCCTTGACAAGCCTTTCCCTTCTTTTGCCTGTTATCTCCCTGCTCCTTCCCCTCTGGTTACTGTCAGATCGTTCTTAATTTCAGTGTCTCTGGTTATATTTTGCTTGCTTATTTTTTTTGTTGGTTAGGTCCACTTATAGGCGAGATCATATGGTATTTGTCTTTCACCATCTGGCTTACTTCACTTAGCATGATGCTTTCCATGATGCTGTGGCGAAGGGTAGGAGCTCCTTCTTTCTTTCTGCTGCATAGAATTCCATTGGGTAAATGTACCATAGTTTTTTGATCCATTCATTTACTGATGGGCACTTAGGTTGCTTCCAGCACTTGGCTATTGTAAATTGTGCTGCTATGAACATTGGGATGCATACGTTCTTTGGAATTAGTGTTTCAGGATTCTTAGGGTATAATCCTAGCAGTGGAATTGCTGGGTCAAAAGGCAGTTCCATTTTTAGTTTTTTGAGGAAATTTCATACTGTTTTCCACAGTGGCTGCACCAGTCTGCATTCCCACCAACAGTGCACTAGGGTTCCCTTTTCTCCACAACCTCTCCAGCATTAAATTGTTGATTTGTTTATGATAGCCATTCTGACCTGTGTGAAGTGGCATCTCACTGTGGTTTTCATTTGCATCTCTCTGATGGCTAGTGATACTGAACATCCTTTCACATGTCTCTGAGCCCTCTGTGTATCCTCCTAGGAGAACTGTCTATTCTGGTCCTTTGCCCATTTGTAATTGGGCTGTTTGTCTTCCTCGAGTGGAGTTGTGTGAGTTCTTTAAATATTTTGGAGATCAAACCCTTGTCTGAGATATCATTGGCAAGTATATTTTCCCATAGTGTTGGTTCTCTTTTCATTTGGCTGATATTTTCTTTAGCCGTGCAGAAGTTTTTTAATTTGATGAAGTCCCATTTGGTTATTCTTTCCTTTATGTCCCTTGCTCTAGGGGACATACCAGTGAAAATATTGCTGTGTGGAATATCTGAGATTTTTCCTGCCTATGTTTTCCTCTAGGACTATTATGGTATCATGACTTACATTTAAGTCTTTAATCCATTTGAGTTTATTTTTGTGTATGGTTTAAGTTGGTGGTTGAGTTTTCATTTTTTTGCATGTAGCTGTATTCAGAAAACTACACAACACTGAAGAAAAAAATTAAGGAAGACACAAATAAATGGAAGCATATGCGATGCTCATAGATTGGAAGAATTAACATCATCAAAATGTCCATACTACCCAAAGCAATTTATAGATTCAATGCAATCCCTATTAAAATACTAATGACTTATTTCACAGAAATAGAACAAACATTTCAGAAAGTTATGTGGAACCATAAATGACCCCAAATAGCTACAGCAATTCTGAGAAAGAAAAACAAAGTAGGCGAATCACCATACCTGACATCAAGCTATATTACCACAGTAATCAAAACAGTCTGGTATGGCATAAGAACAGACACATAGATCAAAAGTTTATTTTAAAAGGTTTATTTAACACTTATATGCACTGTATTGGTGGAGACCCAGCCCACAAAGAACTTTCAAAGTGGAATCACTTACAAGAAGGTAAAGGCCTAAAGTCTAAGGCAAAAATCTCATATAGTTAAAAATTATGTTGAGCATTCCTTCAAAGTCGTAATTGGGCAAAACCAAATATCTCAGGGAAGCAAGGAGGGTGTCCAAAGTCAGTTGTTTGTCCAGTTCTTTCTCTTAAAGCAGTAGTCCTCAAGTGAGGTGCAATTCCTTGGGACACCTGAAGGCTTTCCAAGCACAGTTAGCTTTAAGAACCCTGATTCCTAGATGTTTAATTTACTTATTCCTATGCCCAAGGTTAGCACTGGGTCCCAAAGTCACACCAGTTTTTTCCACTTCCCTCTTCATGATCATCTCCTCCCACTTTATCGAAGGAAAGCATGTACCCCTCTGTCATCCCAATGCTTATGTAGTGCATGACCCTAAGGAATAAAGATCTTTGGGGTCGCCCTGGCTGGCGTAGCTCAGTGGATTGAGCGCGAGCTGCAAACCAAAGCATTGCAGGTTCGATTCCCAGTCAGGGCACATGTCTGGCTTACCGGCCAAGGCCCCCAGCAACCGCACATTGATGTTTCTCTCTCTCTCTCTTTCTCTCTCTTTCTTCCTCCCTTCCCTCTCTAAAAATAAATAAATAAAATCTTTAAAAAAATCTTTGGGGTCAGTTGGACATTGGACGATTGGGAATATTAATGTCTACAAAGTTTCCTTTAATACAGGTAATGTAAATCCATTGTAAGACTTTCTGGCTTTACCTCTTACACTCTTAAATGTGAAATGAAGTTATAGTCAAGGATATTGAGATGCTTTAAGTTCAGGAGTTAGATGGTTATCGTTGGGATACATATTAATACATTTATAAAATGAAAAATGAGGTCATTTTTAATTTCAGGTTTTATTTTATTTTTTTAAGCTTTTATTTATTCATTTTTAGACAGAGAGGAAGGGAGGGAGAAAGAAAGGCAGGGAAACATCAAAGTATGTTTGCCTCTCACATGCCCCCCATACTGGGGACTTGGCCTGCAACCCAGGCATGTGCCCTGACTAGGAATTGAACTGATGACTCTTTGGTTCGCAGGCTGGTGCTCAATCCACTGAGCCACACCAGCCAGGGCTATTTATTTATTATTTATTTTTTATTGCTCAATTACAGTTGTCCTCATTTTTCCCCCATTACTCTCCCTTGCCCTATCTGAGGACATACTTTTTCCTTTGAAAATATGCATAAGTCTGATTTGGCCAGTTGCTTTTGTAGTGAGGTCATTAGACATTCTCATAAGTTAAATGAGCCAAATCTGTGGCTTTGTAGTTTTGATGAAAATATCTTTAAAGCATGTGATAAGATAAACTCACTTTATTAAAAAATTTGTTAGCATAGATATATAGAAATTAGCAATATTTTGATTATTCTAACCTTTTCTGTTGGGTTAAATAAAGTGACTTTTAAGTAAAAGAGTAACCTCTATAAGAGTAACCCATATAATATTAGTAAATAATAAATAAAGCCTTTTTTATATCCATAGAAATCAAGACATGGAATAATTCTGATATCTAGGTAATAAATCTTTTGACAAGTTGGGTGGTTTTCAGTTCTTTGCTTTCAACAAAATTGAAAAGAGGACCTAATGCTGGTAGCTTACTAAGTGACTTTGGCATATAATTTGGCAGAAGTTCAAAGAATTGAGTGACATTACTATAACAAAATTCTTCTGTTTCAAGGCACTGTTTACATTAATGAGGTTTCTCAGTGCTTGAAAATCAAATATTTAAAAGGGGGCAGGGAAATCGATGTTGAGCCATGTGTCATTCTAATAATAAGTAATACTATCTACAAATATTTAAACACCAAAAACACCAATTGAAAGAAAAATCTCATCCATCTCATTGAGATACATTTTAATAAGTTTTTAAGTTTAGTAATTACTTATTAAACGTATACTATATTTGTATATCTTTTTTTAAAAGATGTTATTTATTTACTTCTAGAGAGAGGAATGGAGGGAGAAAGGGAGAGAAACATCAATGTGTGGTTGCCTCTCACATGCCCCCTACTGGGGACCTGGCCTGAAACCCAGGCATGTGCCCTGACTGGGAATCCAACCAGCGACCCTTTGGTTTACAGGCTGGCACTCAATCCATTGAGCCATGCCAGCCAGGGCTATATTTGTATATCTTGATCAATTATATTAATAAGAATAATAAAAACTCAATTCAGCAGTGGGCTTTTTTAACTTCTTAGACACTCATTACAGGAAAATTTAAACATTTAAAAGTACGGTTTATATTTTTTTGCAGAAAAGTATTCAGGGGTAATCAATAAAATACATTGAAGTATAAAATATATGTTAGCATGAAATTCTCTAGGGAATGTGTACTGCCAGTATGAGTTGAAGGAAAAAGAAATGAGGAAAAATTTCTAAGTGGTAAAGAAGAGATTTATTTAAATACGTCAGTGCTGAGGATTACAGAACTTACAAATATTAAACTTTTGGTGAAAAATTTTATGTTGAACAAATGGCAAGTGATACCCATTTTTAAATTCTTTCCTTTTTGCCAAGTGTGGCATGGAGTAAATTAAAGGCACACTGCTTGTGAGCCCATAGTGTGAAAAATAGACACACAGATGTGTCTCTCAGTACTTTGACTGTATAGAACATGAGACAAAAGCATCGTTTCAGTGCTTGAGTGAACAATGAGTCAAATTGTTGAGTGGTTAACTGGTCAGAAACAGGCATATCTCGTGGGAATGGGACAAGGAGAAGTGAGTAATAATGGGTGTTGAGCGGCAGAAGCAATTCTGCATCCCGAGTGCTTTCTGAAAACACTTGTGCTCTGACAACAAATGAAAGGATGGGACCAGGCTGGGGAAGTTTGCAGCCTTTGCTCAGGCTCTAAGGGGTCAGCTTCCCGTTTCATAACCTGCCAATCTCTCTCTCTTTTTCTACAGTCACTACTCAGCATTCCAGGCTCCCCATTCCTATCTCGCCACAACAGCAAGAGCAGCATCTTCAGCTTCAGGGGGCCCGGGCGGTTCCGGGACCCGGGCTCGGAGAACGAGTTTGCAGACGACGAGCACAGCACAGTGGAGGAGAGCGAGGGCCGCCGCGACTCGCTGTTCATCCCGATCCGGGCCCGCGAGCGCCGCAGCAGCTACAGCGGCTACAGCGGCTACAGCCAGGGCAGCCGCTCCTCCCGCATCTTCCCCAGCCTGCGGCGCAGTGTGAAGCGCAACAGCACAGTGGACTGCAACGGCGTGGTGTCCCTCATCGGAGGCCCCGGCACGCACATCGGCGGGCGTCTCTTGCCAGAGGTGAAAATAGATAAGGCAGCTACCAGTGACAGTGTAAGGAAGTAAACATATAGACCAAGGCTAGGCATGGCAGTCTCCCTGCTCCCTTCCTCTCCCTGTCCCTCTCCTTCCACATGTTCTCTCCTGTGCTCTGCTTCCCCAGCTCCCCACCCGGCCCCACTCTTCTTTCTTACCCCGCCCCAGGCCGGTTCTGTTTTCTCCCTCCTGGTTGGTTTCCATTTCTGTCTTCAGTCCTCACCCCTCCCCCATTATTCTCCTTTTCCCCTTTTACTTTATTCCTTGTTCCATTTTCCCCATCCTTCTTTGTTTTGGACTCTTCTCCTTCCTTCAGTAACTCCTTTTATTTTACGTCTTCCTCTTTCCATTTTGGAAGTTTCTATCTGCCTGTTTCCCGCCTCCCCTCCCCCACCTGCACTGACTGAATGCCTCTGGCCTGCGGGTCCTGCCCACATGGAATGAGAAGCATCGTGCCACCACCACCAGTGACCAAGTCTGAGCGGGTTTGGAACTCCCCTTGCTTCTCCCGTCCACGTCCTCTCTCCTAGGGAAACAGCTTGGAATTTAAAGCTCCTATCTTTCTATTTTAGAAAGTAATACAGTTTTGAATAATTTTCCAAGGCTCCTCTGCAAGAATGAGGTGTGATTTTTCCAAAGAGGAATGCGCATGCGTGATACAGAGGGTGGGAGACGGACACCAGGGAGAGCCCGGCCAGGAGAGGTTAAGGGAAACACTGCAAAAGTGGGCCTGGACGGCAAAGGGATTGAAATGGAAATAAACTGAAGGAGGGAGAAATAGGAGGTTGGGGCCGGAACACGTGGTGTACGGGGGAGGAAGGAAAAGGGAAGCAAAAGATGAATTTTAAATGTAATCAAATGTCAGGCTCTAAAGGAGTTGAATATAATAGCTGCACGAAAATCTCTTGTCTAGGTGTTTGGAGAATGGCCTCCCTCTTTGGGAAAACCATCTCCTAACATTTCTTTAAATTCTAAGCTGTTCATACCTTTTTCCTGGTTTTAAATTCTTCTAATCTCAATGATCCTAATCCTTCCTACCTCTTAATTCCTTAACTTTCCTCAGTTCCTCCTTAGCTGGTGTAAATTCCTTGAGATAGCATGTCAGTCTGTTCTGTTCTAACTCTTTGGGTTCCTCTAACACAGCATGAAGATAGCCAATCCTTTAATTAGCATGATGCATGTGTGGAGGAAAACTGGACAGTCATGGGTGGAATTATTCAGAATCACCTGTTTTTAGCATTTTAGGGCAGTTGTTGACTGTATAGATAAAAATTCAAAAGACAGTTAAGATGTATTTGAGGTTGTCTTTTCTTTCCCTGCCTTTTCATTTATTTGTTAAATATTTTATTTAGTTATTTTAGAGAGAGGGGAAGGGAAGAAGAAAGTGAGGGAGAGAAACATCAATGTGTGGTTGCCTGTCACGTGCTCCCTGCTAGGGACCTCGCCTGCAACCCAGGCCTGTGCTCTGACTGGGAATTGAACCAGCGACCCTTGGGTTCGCAGGCTGGCATTCAGTCCACTGAGCCACACCAGCCAGGGCCCCTACCTTTTTATTTAAAAACAAATTACTTCCCCCCTTACATTTGTATAGCTCTTTACAAGCTGCAAATTACTTTTACATGTGTAATTTAATTTTTTCTGAATAAAAATTCCATAAGGCTAACAAAATGGACATAGATTATTATTCCTCTTTTTTAGATGGGGAAGCAGGCTCAGAGAATTTGTGCTCCTCGAGGTCACACAGCTCATCACTGATGGATCCAGAATCTTGCACCTTTCAGAAACCTTAGTCTTCTGTTTTTCAGTTCATTTTAATGTCCTCTCTGCATAGCCACATGGCCATTGCTCTTCTGGAGACCTGTTTATGGAAGATCAACAGTAATAGGGACAATAATAACAAACTGGTTACACAGTGCCCCCCAAACCAGATAATCAGTCAAAATAAATGTTATAGATGATTATCTTTAAATGTAATTTGTATTTGATTTTCACTAATTCTATGTCTAGAGGTCAATTTTGGACTCCACAATTAGATAGATAATTATATTCCCTGAAAAAATGGGAAATAATATCAAGAAGAATGAGGGGTGGGTCAGAGTGGAGAGTTCAGGTGGGGCAATTCAAATGCTGAAAGCCAACCTGAATATTAATTCCTGGCAGTTTTTAAAAATATTTAAGCTCAGTAATACATCTTGTTTTTCCTTTGAAGAGAAGGTATTAGAAAAGGAGTTCAGGAAAGAGCTTGAGCGTCTGCTTACATCAGATGAGCAGGTTTGGGGGTTTGTTTTTGGTTTTTTAGCAGCCTCTGTTGTACTGTGTGGGAGAAAAATTTGAGAGGCAGTTGAACAGATGGTTGTGGAATGTGAGGCTTTCTGCACTGCCTTATATTGTAAACGCAGAGCCTTTGCCTTTGGGGCTTTTTTTTTTTTTTTTTTTTTTTTTGAGCCTACACACTCAACACCCTGTAAGCATATAAGAAATCCTTTGCAGTGGTCCCAAGTGTTGATGGTGACAGATTTCAGGATTCCCAAGGTCAGGAGGTCAGATCCCAAAGCGGCAGGAAGATGGGGTAGGCAGGACTATATCATTCCCAAGGACTTCATAATTAGGAAAAAAAAACTATTGTGTTAGAAGACATAGACAACTTCCTAGTTGTTAATAATGTGAATAAATACCTAATTTATATTAATAAGCCAAGTTGAGAAAACAAAAACAGAATACGTATAGTTTGTATGGTATACCAGATCTCCAAGAAGACAAACTGCATGTAGGAAAAAGATGACTGACTAAAGTTAACAGTCGTTGCCTTTGGGAGGGGACTTTTGCTGACTTTTTTCTTCTTACACTTTTCTGTTCTTTCCAGTTTTCCACAGTAGGTATAATCATTATAGCTACCATACATTGAGTTCTTAATACACTCGGCTAAGTACTTTACATGCATGATCTCATTTAATTCTTATAACCACCCTATTCAGTAGGTGTTTTATCCTATTAACAGATGAGACTCAGAGACTCATCTCTGAGACCTAGTGACTTGAGGAAATGAAACCAAGAAAACTTGCCAAAGAAAATTTCCTGATTAAATATTAACTCCTTTTGAGATGTGGGAAAAACAGTCATTTATCTTAGAAGAAAACAATATGTTACAATGTTACATACAGTCCAGGCCAGATGAGGCACTAATACCATTTTGGGCTGGGATATAGCGATCCTTACTGCGGAAACGTTATGGGCGTGTCTGCAGCTACGGATCAACTTGTCTTTGTCTGAACCCTTCCAGTTCCATACTCACGCTTTGTGCATTGGTGCAGTGGCCACTGCTGCAGGAGTTTACAGGCTGGTCTCACACAGTCTTAATGATCAGGCGGTGCCACATCTATGTTTTAAGAAATTAAGAAATATAATATTCCCTATGAAAAAAAGACATCTGGACCTCACTTCACCAGAGTCTCATCAAAAATTGTGTCACATCTTCATTAGTTATTCAGTTGTGATTGAGTAGTGTTTTTTTTTTTTTCGGATAGTTTGGGAATTTCTACAAAGGCTTTTTAGTTTAACATAGGATGAGGAGACTTCCCATGTCTTCAACTCTTAGCTGGAAAAATAGGTGAGAATTTTTAAAAGGTTCTTCACTCATTAAGAAGGCAAATGCTACTAACAACCCACAAATCACACATAATTCAGAAAGTATGACATATTAGCTTACAGATCAATAAGCATTATCTCATTGAATGCTCACAGCCCCAACCCTGTGAGACAGATTTTATAGTTGTCTGCATTTTACTGTGGAGGAAGCAAGGCTTAGAAAATAGTTGGTTTCCCAGTAAGCAGTGGAGTTAGGATTTGAGTCCAGGTGATCTAACTGCAGGGTATTAACCATTAATTATTATGCTGTACTAACTCTAAATCCCAAGTTCTTTACTTTTTTTTTTTCTTATCCTCACCTGAGGACATGCTTAGAGGGGAAGGGAGGGAGAGAGAGGGAGAGAAACATCGATTGGTTGCCGCTTGCATGCGCTCTGACTGGGGACCGAACCTGCAAACCAGGCATGTGTCCTGATGGGGTTGGAACCCGTGACCTTTTGGTCCATGGGACGATGCTTTAGCCAACTGAGCCACACTGGCCAGGGCTTTCCTTTACTTACACACATGATCCTGGGAAATTAACCTCTAAGCTCATTTCCATATCTGTAATAAGAAGATAAAAGGACCTTTGTTATAGGGCCATTATGAAAATTAAATGTAATAACATATATAAAATGTGAGACATATTATTGGGCCCATTCTAGGTATTTACATTCTTGGTATCCAGTTTCTATTTTTTTTCCTATAATTTTTTGGACTTTTTAGCCCCAAGAAGCAGACAGTGGGATTTCAGCTGAATTGCTTGACTTGGAGAGAGTAGGGCTTCTCCTGAGATTCCAGGTACCCTTTGTCTGAGAAGGAGAAAATATTGTACAGTTATTTTAAAGAAAAAACAGTACAAAATTTTGAAAAACACTTGAATAGAGATAAATGGCTAGATTCCAAGGTCACTTCCAAAATGCTCTAAATTTCAACTCCACGAAAGGTGACTGGACTAAATGGTAGATTCCCATTACGCATTTCCTTGTGAAAGCAATTTACGATCAATAGCAAGTTGAGCTTTCTTGGCAGATCTGTGGAAACACGGGCAGACTCTGCCATCTGCAGTGGTTGCGGAGTATCTCTTTGAGGACAGCTACAATTGAGGAGGATGGAAATCAGTGACTAAATGTTCTAATGAATCTTGCATCAGAGAAATGGAACAAGTATACACTAGGTTTAACTTTCAAAGAACAAGGTTAAAGTTGTTGATTTCTTCCTCTGTTGATAGTTTTGTACCAAGCTTCCTTAGAGGCTAAATTTTTAAAAGGCAGCATCTCCTGACTTTTAAAAAGTTATTCATTCTCCTCTTCCTTCCCCAGCAAATGGAACAAAGAAGAAAATATATACACTTCCATTTACCAAAAAGAAAACCTGAAAAGATGGGGAAGGGAGGATGGGAAAGTGTGTGTGATCTTTCCTCTGGTCCTTTTGGGCCCCATCCTAAGTGAAGGCATCAGGCAGCTGAGCCAATAGCAGGATCCCGAGCAGATTCTCCAGGGAAGGTGGCTGTGAAGCTGCTTTACACAGGCTAGTGTCTGCTGCAGGTTTTCTTCCTTCAGTTGGCTATAGTCTGCCACAAGAAACAATAGTCAGCATTGCTGGTGGGAATGTAAAATGCTACAGCCACTTCGGAAAACAGTTTGGCAGTTACTCCAGAAAAATTAAACATAGAGTTACCATATGACCCAGCGATTCTACTCTTAGAGATATACCCAGGAAAATTGAAAACAGGTGTTTACACAAAAACTTGTTGACAAATATTTATAAAATTATTATTCATAATAGCCAAACAGTGGAAACAACCCAAGTGCCCACCAACTGATGAATAGATAAACAAAATGTGATACAGTTCTACAATGGGATATGGCTCAGCCATAGAAAGAATGATAGGTGCTACAACACGGGTGAACCTTGAAAAACATTGTGCTGAATGAAAGAAGCCAGGAACAAAAGGCCACATATAACATGATCTCATCTATATGAAATGATGAGAAGAGGCAAATCCATGGAGACAGAAAGCAGATGACTGGTTGCGAGGGGCAGGAGAGGGGGGAGTGGGATTGACTGCTAACAGGTACCGTATTTCTCTTGGGTTTGATGGAAATGTTCTGAAATTAGATTATAGTGATAGTTGTACAACATTGTAAATACACTAAAAGCCCCTGAATTGTACACTTCAAAGTGGTTAAAATGGTGAATTTTGTGTTATGTGCATTTTATCTTGAATTTTTAAGTTGAAAGAAAGAATAAAAAGAAAGAAACAATATTCAAGTACCTAGACTTTCAGTCCCAACTTTCAAAACCTCACCTGGGTAGGAAGGAGTTCCAGAACATACCCACCCATATTGGTATTCTGTGTACCCTGATTTTAACAGATTTGATTTTCTTAGTGTAGATATATTTTTCTCTGGATGTTCCCTTAACCACCACTTCCCCTTGCTTAGCACTTTCATGTAATGTTTTTTTAAGCCCTTTTAGTTTTTGTCCTCTTAAGCAATTAACGGTGATGAGTGTGTTTGCCCTCTACCTCTTCATTAATCAATCTGATTGATGAATCCTGAGAGATTGCATATACAAATGGACAATGACCTGATCAACCTGCCCAAGAAACCAGCCTCCTGATCTATAATAAACAACCCAGAAAGCCAGCCAGCTTTAAGTCAAACTTACAGGAAGCCAAATTTCTCTCTCATGACAATCCAGCAAGCTAAGCAATAACTTCTGTAACAATCAGCTCAAAATGGCTGCAACTTGATTCATAACTGACAACTTCCCTGATTTTTGTTCCTGCTTCCAACATAGGACCAACCAAAGAAAGCCAGTATACACCCCTGACAAAGCACACAGGATGCCCAGCTTCTAGTTAACCTGCCTACAGCTGCCCCTTGGCAACTGCCTCTCATCAGGGAAACAGAAGCCTCTCTGTCTCCCACTATAAAGCTTTACCCCTCACTCCCTTGCCGCCTTTTGAGTCTGCTAAAACATGTGTGGTGTTCACTCACTCCCTCACTATGTCAGACTCGAAATAAATAGCCTTTGCTTTTCTTGTTTAGTTGGTCTTTGTTTATTTCCAAAATACAGGCACATCTTATACATATTTACACACTCTGCATTACCTATTCCTTTTCAAAGGAATTCTCTGTAATCAGTATTGCAATAATACATTGGGTAACCCTCACCCAAGGGCTACCAAGGTTGTGGGTAAAAACCAAGGTAGAGAAGGAACTCTCCGACCAGCTAGGGACTATGCCCTTAGCCCTCTTTACCACAAGATTCTCCCTGAAAGTACCTAATACTCCTCTCTAGTCCCTCCCCTCCCACTTCCAGGTAACCACTTCTGACTTGTGTCTCCTTAGATTAGTTTTCTTTCATTCTTGTGGACTCAGTATTTTTCTATTTGGCTTCTTTTACTCAACAAGATGTTTTGGAGATACATCCATATTGTTTTATGTGTCAGTAGTCCACTTGTTATTGATGAGTAGTATTTCATTGTGTATAAGTGTATCCCAGTTTTTCAATTTATTTTCCTGCTGATAGATATTCAGGTTGTTCCCAGTTTTCAGTAGCATGAATAAGCTTGTCAGGAACATTCTTGTACAACTCTTTGTAGATAAATGTTCTCACTTATATGAGATAAATTTCACCTCACAGTGGAATTTCTGGGCCATATTGTAAATGTACGTTTAACTTTATAAGAAACTGCCAAACAGCTCTCCAAAATAATTCCACCATTTTTTATACTCCCATTAACCATGTATTAGAGTTCCAGTTGCCCTATATCCAAGCCAATGTTTGGTGTGTCTTTGATTTCAGCATTTTAGTGGGTATAAAATGTGATCTTATTGTGCTTTTAATTTGCATTTCCATGATGTTTAACTATGAGCATTTTTTCATGTGCCTATTGGCTTCTAGTATCTTCTTTTGTTCATTGTTTATTCAAATCTTTTGCCATTTTAACTGAGTTGTTCTTTTTATTATTGATCTGTTAATTTTTTACATGCTGTGGATCTAAGCCCTTTATCAGATACATAAATTTTTAATTTTGATGAAGTCCAATATGTCAGGTTTTTTCCCACTTTTATGATTTTTTTTGCATCTGTTTGAGAAATCTTTGCTGATCTGTGAGATTATAAAGATATTTTCCTTCTATAAGCTTTATAGTTCTAGATTTTACAATCAGGTGACTGATTCAACTCAAATTAATTTTTGTGTATGAAACTAGATAGGAGTGGACCTGGGTGGATATCCAGTTTTTTAGCACCATTTGTTAAAAAGACTTTCCTTTTTCTGTTGAACTGACTTGACACTTTGATCAAAACCAGTTGATGTACATATATGTAGGTCTATTTCTGGATTCTGTTCTATTCCTTTGATCTATTTGTCTATGCCTATACCAACACTACATTTGTTTTAAATATTGTAACTCTTAAGTTTTGAAATGAGATAGTGTGAGCCCTCCAAATAAAACATATTTTGAAATATTATTAAATAATCTTTTAAGAGACTATTTTGCTATTCTAGACCTTTCTAAAAAGATTTTGTCTATTCTGGATCTTTTGCATATCCTCATATATTTTAGAATCATCTTGTCAGTTTCTTAAAAAAAGGCTGGAATTTTGATACTGATTGCACCGAATTTCTAGGTCAACTGGGGAAGATGGAGCATCAATTATATTGAGCCTTTCAATCTATGAATATGGTATATTTCTTCACTTATTTAAGTCTTCTCAAGTTTCCCTTGGCAAAGTTGTATAGTTTGTAGTGGGGGTTTGCACATCATAGATTTATTCCTTGGCATTTTAAAAAAATTTTGTAATTTTTATTTTTCAATTACAGTTTACATTCAATATTATTTTGTATTATTTTCAAGTATATTTTTGATACTATTGTGAAAATATAATTTTTATTTTCAAGTATTTGTTCTTAGAATATAGAAATAAAATTAATTTTTATATATTGAACTTGTATCTCATGACCTTGATAAATTAACATTGGTTCTATTAGATTTGGGGTTTCTAAAAATATAAATTCCATGGGGCTTTCTACATGCACAATAATATTTTCTATGAATAGCAGCAACCTCATTCTTTATGACTTTATTTTCTTCCTTTATTGCACTAGCTAGGACTTCAGATACAAAATTGAATAGAAGTGATGAAAGCAGACATCCTTTCTTGTTTCCAGTATTAGTGGAAGAAGATTTAATCTTTCACCAAGAAGTCTAATGTTAGCTGTCAGTTTCATAGATATTCTTTATCAGATCAAAGCTGCAACATTTTGAGAAATTTTATTATGTAGAAGTGTTGAATTCTGTTAAATGTTCATTTTCTTCATCAGTGAGATAATCATATGTTTTTTTCCTTTGTTCTCTTAATATGATAAACAACATTGACTTGTTTCATGATGTTAAACTATCCTTGCTTTCCTGGCATGAACCCTGTTGGTCAACTGTATTATCCTTTGTATATACTGTTGGATTCTATTTGCTCATCTTGGTTAAGAATTTAACGTCTCTGTTCATGACAGATATTGGCCTCTAATTTTATTTTCTTATAATGCCTTTGTCAGGCTTAGTATCAGGATTAGCTTGATAAAATAAATTGAGAAGTATTCCCTTATCCTCTGTTTTCTGAAAGAATTTGTGTAAAATTGGTTTTATTTCTTCTGCAAATGTTTGATGGCATTCACTTGTGAAGCCATCTGGGCCTAGAGTTCTCTTTGAAGTAAGGCTTTTTAAGGATGATTTCTCTAGTATGACCTGTTTTAATTTTGTTTCTTTTTCTACCAGTTTTGATAAGTCATGTTCCAATAAGTTTGTCCCTTTCATCCAAGATGAAATGACATGAAGTTGTTCACAATAAATTCTTCTTCTAAAAATGTCTGTAAGACGTATAGTAATGTCCCCTTTTTTATTCTTGAAAAATTATAATTTGTATTTTCTTGTTTCTCTTGATCAATCTTACTAGGGGAATTATCAATTTTATTAACCTTTTTTTTTAAACAACATTTGACTGGTTTGATTGTGTATTGTTTGTCCACTTAGTAATTCATTAATCTCTACTTCTATTTTTATTATTTCTCTTCATCTGCTTACCTAGGATTTAATTTGATCTTTTTATCTTCAGGTTGAAGCTTAGAGCATTCATTATATTGATTATATCTTTTTTATTTTCTAATATAAGCATTTTAAGTTGAAATTTTTTCTAACCATTCCTTTAGCTGCATCCCATGAATCTTGATGTATTGTGTTTTCATTATCATCAGAGTATTTCCTAATTTCCTTTGTGATTTCATCTTTGACCCGTGAGTTTTTAGAAGTCTGTTGTTTAATTTACAGATATACAGGCATCTGTTTCGGATATCTTTTTGATGGAACCAGTTATTTGGATCTATGCTAAATGTCTTGCCTGTATGAAAAGATAACATAATGAATTTCTCTTCTTACCTTCTAACATTTCCTAAGTATGGACTTTGAAATTTTTTTGGTATATTCTTTCATTTATTTCTGTTTTGAAACTTAAGATAGATTCTATAACACATTTTGTTATGGAACAAATTTTAATGTTATAGAAATTATCTCCACATACCCCTGTTACTGTTTACTTTCATTTTACATATAGAAATATGAGTGTCCATTGAATGGGGCCTTTCAGTGTTCACTTTTAGATGATTGTCACTTTTTAAATGTAGCAGTTTATCTGATTTATGAAATGTCATGAATATCAGGCTGGGAATTATAACCAAAAGTGGTTTCTCAAAGAGGTATACCTTCTATGACCTAAGGTAGTGGTTAATAAGTCGTTCTTTACATTCAGATGTTTAGAGAGTAATGCAGTCAGGAATTACCAAGGGAGTGGTCCTTTCCCCTCTCCATTTCTTCTGCAGCTCTGCCAAACAAACGGACCCGCAGGTGAAACAAACAAGTGGCTGAATCAGTGAAAGTTTGATGAAACATTGTGATGAGATAAATTATAATCTGCCAGGAACTTCCTTTGTACAGTTCTTAAAACCTAAACATATATAAAAACAGAAAGGCTTTCTGATGTTGCTCTCCAGAGAATTATTTTCTTTTTAAAACTGGTAGGATCGTTCTAGTACGGATCAGACAGATACTCCTCTAGCTTTGTACAAACATGAGTGATGGGGAGTGTCTCTGCCTCTTACCTTCACCATGGAAGGGTCAGCCAACTTTACACGGACAAGTTAAAGTGGACAGCGTGGTTACTGGAAAGCTAGGTTTTGAGCCACCACATTAAACCTGATGTGCTATAGAACAGTCAGGTTGGCACAGAAACGCAAGCAAGGGATAGTAAGAAACGCTCTGCTGTGATCTAACATCCCAGTATTGTCCGCTGTGTAGCGTGTAAAAAATATGTTGTGTAACAGTCTCGTCGTATTTTCTGCTGTTTTTCTCTGGTTGGAAATTTGAATGTTGCAATTTCACTCAAAAAATATAATTTTAAAAGGCAAGATAAACATGTATGATGCAGTATATTTAGTTAAGTCAGCTAAAACTTACCAGACTCTTTACAGTGGCTTGGAGGACATTTGAGGTAGAACTCGCTAACGTTCAGTTAGGCCCAGGTGTGGCATCTGGAAGCAGCAGCTTGGCAGAGTGACGGCGTTGCTGCACATGGAGCAGACAGTGTATGTGACACTCAGTGTGACCAGGGACTTGGCCCTTAATGAATGTCCAAATAGAGGTGGATTTGACTTATTTTATCATGTGGCTCAATTCTAGTCAAATGCTGTAGCTCTGAGACTGGGACAGGAAAATTCAGGGTCTACCTGTGATGGCATCGCCCCAGGGGAGCTGGTCTTGCTACTCTCATGTTTGGAATTAAGCAGATGAGGTATTCGGGTCCCAGCCAGTCTCTTGGGTTCACTGTAGATTTGTTCAAACTGAAATGACTTGGTCTTGTCATCTGTAGAACTAAGGGGGGGCCATGACCAACTTGTAGCACGCTACTTCCTGAGGTCAGGAGGCTTGTAGGATGGAGGTAAAACGTTGAAGGAAGAGCACGTATTCTTGCTCACAGTTTGGACTGTCGATCTGGTAAGGCTCAGCCCTAATGTTCATAAGACTTTACTCACTCCATTTGCTTTTATTTTTTTTTTCCCAGGCTACAACTGAAGTGGAAATTAAGAAGAAAGGTCCTGGATCTCTCTTAGTTTCCATGGACCAGCTGGCCTCCTATGGGCGGAAGGACAGGATAAACAGTATACTGAGTGTTGTTACAAATACATTAGTAGAAGGTATGTGCCCTGTGGTCAGTCTGAACTGCTGAAATACGAGTATGTAGTGTGCATGATAAATGTAATCCCTGTCCCTTGGTCTGAGCTTTCAAAAATTGTCTCTAAGCTTTAGGAATAGTATACCGATTATAGAAACCAGCATCCCAAATCTGCACACAGAGAATCCAAATTCAAAACTGCTGGCAGCATTGTACACAGATAAGAAATAAATATGAAGGGATGACATGAGTGTGAGCTAGAGGAGCTGAAGAAGCTTTTGTGATAGTCATCATGAGAAGCCCGTGGGATGACGGGCGGCTTAAAGGAGTGTGGAGTGAAGAACTGCGAGGACACAGGATGATGGAATCCCCCTCACACCCTCTACCCCAAAACACACCTTCTCTTTTCCTTTTTAGCTACTTAAAACACTTTTGGTTTTCCCATAAGGACGAATGTACTGTGCATTTTGATTGCACCTAATTCTGCCTCTCTTCAAACACCCTCACATACTCATAAACATATTTGCTGTATGACTGGGTAAGCTGAAACCCCTCTTCCTCCGGCACTCTGTGCCACCTGAAGAGCAGGCACTGTTGAATCACAGCACATCTGCAGTAATGCTGCTGTCAGTGCCTGAACTCAGGATCAGGTGGCTTTTCCATGACACTGCTGGGCATGCTGAGGAACATCTGAGGACTTTCCATTTCCCCACAGTCCCCAGCAAGTGCTAGCTTTCTGTCCAGTTGTGGTCTGCATGCCAGGCTCCTCTTGCTTTCTCTGGAGCCAGATGCAGTGGTGAAGTTTTCTCTCTCAAGTTTCTGATTGATTCTGCATGAATCTTCCTCATTTCATCATGTTGGTTTAGCTGACTTGCCCCATTATAGATCTAGACTATTCTTTTTGTTTTCAATTACAGTTGACATACAATATTATATTAGTTCCAGTGGACTGCATGGTGATTAGACATTTACCTACCTTACTAAGTGATCACTCCAATAAGTCTAGTACCCATTAAACACCGTACATAGTTATTACAGTATTATTGATTGTATTCCCTATGCTGTATTTTACATCCCTGTGACTGCTTTTATAACTGGCAGTTTATATGTCTTAATCCCTTCATTTTTCTCAGTCAGTCTTCCAACTCCAGTCCCATTTGGCGGTCATCAGTTTGTTCTCCGTCTCTATAGTTTGTTTCTGTTTTATTTGTTCATTTATTTTGTTTTTCAGATTCCACATGTAAGTGAAAATATATGGTATTTGTCTTTCTCTGTCTGACTTATTTCACTTAGCATAATACCCTTAAGATCTATCCATGTTGTTGCAAAGGGCAAGATTTCATACTTTTTTATGGCAGAGTAATATTGGTTGTTTATGTGTACCTCCACTTCTTTATCCATTCTGTTCCAGACTACTCTTGAGGCCTCAAATTGCTGTTCTTCAGAGTTCAGACACCCAGACTAATCCAACAATAACCAGAGTCCCTGACATAGGGAGACTCAAAATTATCCTGGTGTCCTTGGGACAAGTTATTTTTTGAGTCATTGAATTATTTAAGCCCAACACCACTGTGTGTGTGTGTTGGGCAGGGGTGTCTGTGGTGAAGGGAGAATCCCTAGAAAGGAGCTCCCTTGGAGGGTTTACCTCTCTGCACACGGGCAAGGAGTTACAGTTTACCTCGACTAATCTGGAGGATGTTGTCCGATAAAAGGAGTACTGAACTACCTGCTTTCAGCCACCTGAACAACTTCAGTTAATCCTATTTTCTTTCAGTCCCATCAAGGTCCTTGCCTGATAGAACATATTTAAGGTCTGTATCTTATACTGAACCTTGGCTAATTTTATTCTTCACTTGGAGATCAAGATTTCTCTGAGTATCTATGGCACTTCAGAAAGAAAACTAACACCCTCTGTGCCTTGGCTGGTGTGGCCCAGTGGATCAAGTGCTGGTCTGTGGATTGAAAGGCTGCCAATTCGATTCCCAGTCAGGGCACATGCCTGGGTTGCGGGTGAGGTCCCCCAGTATAGGGGTCACATGAAAGGCAACCACGCATTGATGTTTTCCTCCCTCTCTTTCTCCCTCCCTTCTCCCACTCTAAAAATAAATAAAATATTTTTAAATACATTTTATCGATTATGCTATTACAATTGTCCCATTTTTTCTCCCCTTTATTCCCTTCTGCTCTGTACCTCACTAGCACCATCATTCCCCTACCTTAGTTCATGTCTGTGGGTCATACCTACAAGTTCTGTGGCTTCTCCATTTCCCTTACTATTCTTACCCTCCGCCTATCTATTTTGTGCCTACCATTTATGCTTCTTATTCCCTGTACCTTTCCCCTCATTCTCCTCCCTCCCCACTGATAACTCTCCATGCGATCTCTCTTTCTGTGAATCTGTTCTTGTTCTAGTTGTCTGCTTAATTCATTTTTGTTTTTTTAGGTTTGGTTGTTGATAGTTGTGAATTTGTTATTTTATTGTTCGTATTTTTTATCATGTTGGTCCTTGCCTTTCATAACATTGAATACTTCTTTCCAGTCCTTTCTTGCCTGCAAGTTTTCTTCTGAGAAATCAGCTGATAGTCTTATGGGAACTCCTTTGTAGATAACTGTCTCCTTTTCTCTTGCTGCTTTTAAGATTCTCTCCTTATCTTTGATCTTAGGTAATATAATTATGATGTGCCTTGGTGTGTTCTTCCTTGGGTTCAACTTCTTTGGGACTCTCTGAGCTTCTTGGACTTCCTGGAAGTCTATTTCCTTTGCCAGATTGGGGAAATTCTCCCTCATTATTTTTTCCAATAAATTTTCAATTTCTTGGTCCTCCTCTTCTCCTCCTGGCACTCCTATGATCCAGATGTTGGAATATTTGAAGTTGTGACAGAGGTTTCTAAGCTTCTCCTCGTTTTTTTGAATTCTCGTTTCTTCATTCTGTTCTGGTTGAATGTTTATTTCTTCCTGTTGCTCCAAATCATTGCTTTGTGTCCTTGTTTCCTTCCTGTCACTGTTGGTTCCCTGTACATTTTCCTTTATTTCACTTTTCATAACCTTCACTTTTTCTTCTATTTTGCAACCATTCTCAACTATTTCTGTGAACATCGTGATTACCAGTGTTTTGAACTCTGCATCTGATAGATTGGCTGTCTCTTCATTGCTTACTTGTATTTTTTCTGGAGCTTTGATCTGTTCTTTCATTTAGGCCATATTTTTTGTCTTGACACACCTTTTATGTAGTAAGGGGTGGAGCTTTAGGTAATTTGCCAGGGTGGGGCAACTTAGATGGCTGTGTCATAGTGCTTTATGTGGGGGAGGGGTCCAAGAGGGAACAATGCCTCTTGCTAGGCTCTCAGCTGGCTTTCAGTCACTTCCCCCACTACCCAAAGCAACTTGGGCCCTTCTGGTGCAGACTCCTGGGTGGGGGGTAGTTTTGTGTATATGCTTGGACCCTGTGGTTCTTTCCAACAGACTCCTGTGAGGCTGGGAATTTCTCCCACTGCCTCAACACCCACAGGTGTTTTCAGTCAGAGGTTTTGAGGCTTTCTTTCCCCATGCTGGAAGCCTGGGTTGCACGATCTATCTCGCTCCCCAGTTGTTCCTCCCAATTTATCGTGCAAATATGGGACCACCCACTCCACCAGTTGATGCCTTGCCCAATCTGCCAGCTGCCACGTTGCCGCAAGTGTAGTCCTCTTCACCCCGGCTGCATGTCTCCACCTCTTGTACAAGTCTGGATGAATGTTTCTTCTTTAACTCCTTGGTTGTCAGACTTCCATACAGTTCAGCTTTCTGGTAGTTCTGGTTATTTTTTTGTTTTTAAATTTGCTGTTGTCCTTCTGTTGCTTGTGCAAGGAGGCAAAATGTATCTACCTACACCTCCATCTTGGCTGGAAGTCCAGTAAATAAATAAATAAAATCTTTAAAAAGAAAAGAAAACTAACATCCTCTGAAGGCATATGTTATTATTGGCAAAGATATAAGAACAGGGGAACTATCAATGCAATGCAACAATTATTTTTTGATGACCTCGGTGACCTATGCAGGGTCTGGCAAGAGCCAATGCTCAGAAAATGTCTGTTGAACTGAATTTTGCTGTGTGTGGAGTGGTGGGGAGTGTTGGTGCCATAGGATTTCCTCTGGAAGCCTCCTACTTTCCTCACTCTACTGAGTTAGAGCTGAATCATTGGAGAATTACTGTTGTTCTCTTGTCCCTTTCTTTCCTGTTCTCTCCGTCCTCTTCTTTCTCTTTCTGTCCTGCTGTACTCATTCTCCACCCTCCACCCACCAGCACACATGTAAAAAAACAGATGCAAGTGTAGCAGGGGGGAGAGAGAGAGAGACAACTGTCATTGTGTTCCTGAGAAGGAAGCCATTCCAGTTCTTCCCTTTTTCTAAGACCTGAAGTTCACATCACATGTACCTTTCCTGCCTGTTCCTGCTCAGACATTCCTCCTGTCCCCTCCCCTAGTATTTGACTCCCTTTGTTTAAACTGATGGGACAGCTGCTGTAAGCAGAGAACGATGAATGGCTGGAGCTGAATAATGTGAAAGGGAATTAAAGGACATTAAGAAAGATTTATTCCTATTTAACCACTGGTCCCTCTAGATTTAATGGTCACTACAGCATGAAAAGCCTGCACTGAATGAATAATTGTTACTGCTTCCCAGACCTTCAGTTAGGAAACTCTGACATTTTCATCCAAAGACTAAAATTACTATTATTTAAAACCAAAGAAGCAGGCTCTTACCTACCACCGTGGAGAATTCCAGCATCCTATAAATAATGGAAAGTCCAGCCTCCTCTGCCTCACCCTATCCTGTTGGAAGCATGCTCACCAGCATCCAAACAACTCAGCAGAATTCAGTCAGCAGAGCCATCAGCTTTGGGGATATCTCAGAGGACTGGAGGTAGAGTGTAGGCAGAGAGCAATGTAGTTTCACTCTGCCTCAAAGCAGTAAAGCCCTGGGAGAAGGGGAGAGCTGACGAAGTAGCAGTAAGGAAGTAGTGATGGTACTTGGCATTACTTATTCATGGGTTAAACAGTTTTAAAAACTCTCCTATAGAGGTAATTGGCTGTAGCTGTTGCTGTCACAAATTACTTACTCACTCTCTTATTCAACTGACAAGCATCAGGTATCAGTACAGTTACTTCCCTGGTATCTGTCTGCCTTTCTGGTGCAGCTGTAGACTCTGTGAGGATGGAGACTCTTGTTTTTCATTGTTTTCCCAGTGTCTGGCAAATTGTGGGTGCTTAAAAAGTTGTTGAATTGAATTGAATTGAGAGAAGCCCCTGCCTTCAAAAACCTCATGGCCTGCTCATGCTACCATCTTGGTGGCATTGTGAAGTCCTCTCTGAAAACAGTTCCCTGTACCCCAGAAGCTGAGACCTATAGCATCCTCTCTGAAAATGTCCAGAGCAAGTAAGGGGAACCCCATAAACCTTTGGACATCTCACCTGCTCTGTGTTAACCCATTTCAGGCACGTGGGGCCAGTAAGTTTGCAGAGTTGTGAGTTACTTCATATACTTCTTATTCACCTAGTAAATGTTTTCTAGCTTTTAACACTCTATGTTGTCTTAGGTTTGGTGGAATGAAAAAAGCCCTGAGTATCTACCCTTCTCAGTAAAGGTGGTTAAGAGATATCTAGTATTCCTCTAGGAATCTCCCTGTGCCCCATAGGGTAAAGAAGCCCGTCCTCGCTGTGTGGCAAAGACGTGGAGCCTAGTTCATTATAAAACATGACAATTGTGTCAACCGTCAGAAATGTGAACAGTAACTGCTTCAGCCTCCACGTGCATTCTGTGATGGTGAGCAGCAGACATTTGAAGAAGGAAGGAGATAAAAAAAGGAACAGAACCAGATTTCCAAATATGTACTACAAGAATTTATGGAAATAAGAGAACCTTTTCATTTTCTTTTTTTTGGGGGGGAAACTAAATTTACCTTGGGAACGGAGGGAGTTCTATAAGGAAGAAGCCAAAGCAAATTTTCTTCACAGACTTCCTTTCCCACGCAGACTCCCACGTGGCGCTTACTGTGGCCCTCAAATCTGAAAAACCAAGGCAACCATTTTCTTAGCAACCAGGGAGCCAATCAGAAACCTAACCAAAGTACCCATCTAAAATAAAGCTATTACCATGGGCACCATCCAGCTGTTGGAAAAAGGGGAAGTAGACTAATTGAAGGCTTCCATCTTATTCTTGATGAAATGTTGGGAAACTTTCTTCTATTCTGTGAATAATTTGGTTTTGTCAGAAGAATTGGGCAGAGAGGGGATGCAGTTACAGCCAACCTCTCAGAACCCAATACCTTGTTTATAAGGATTGTCATGCTAACAGGTTTGCAAAGTTATACCTCTTAACATTCTCCTAAGTCAAGGTCCTTGGACTTTTATGATCCTAGCTATTATATTTCATACTCAGTTGGTGGCGAGCTTTGTTTCCTAGGGCCTCGTGCTTAGGTGGTTGTAGCTGCCAGCTGAATGGCTCTCTGCCTTTAGTGTCTAATCACCCTTTTTAATCTTTTCTTGGTAAACGACCCTAGAGATCATCTAGTCCGGTGATTTTTGGTCTGTGTTTATCAGAGTTCCGGGATTCTGGGTAGGTACCTCAGGAAAGGCAAAAGTCAATTGGACTGGCACCAAGCTCCTCCTCTTGTCTCAACTAGAGCAATTCCTGGTTCATCTGTCTTACATGTTAGCGCTTACATAAAATCTCGTTAGAAAAAAAACAGGTACTGCTTCTAAAAGAGGTAGAAAGACAGGATAGGACAAAAGAAGGAGAGGAAGAAAAAAGAAAGAGACTGAGGGATGGAGAGGGCAAGAAGATAAAGAAGAAAAGTTTGAAAGTGGGAAAGGTAAGAGAAGGAGAAAGGAAGAGAGGAGGGATGAGAAAGAAAAGAAGGGAGAAAAGGGAAAAGGAACATGACTTGCATTTCTAACTGGACACTCACTGACTTCTTGGGAAACATAAAAGATGTGTGCTGCATGGTGGCTTGGTTGACGGTACTGATTCTGCTGTAAAGATAAGAACAATACTAAATATTTCTGCAGCACTTAGTATATGCCAGGATGTTCTGAGGCACTTTATTTTAGCTCATTTAATTCTCTTTGGAAATTGAAATCACTTGCTCAAGTTCCCACAGTTAGCAAGTGTCTCAGCTGGTATTTGCACCAAGGTATGTCTGCCTTCAAAGTCTGCTTTTGACTGCTTCTTTGATAATAATCGAATGATGTAATGTATAATATACTATTTATTGAGGGCTTACCTTGTGCCATACCCTGTGAACTCTGCTTTAGAAACATCAAATCATTTAATCCCTAATGACTGGATAAGGATTAAGGACTGGTTTAGTTGTATAACCTTAAAGTAAGTGCCATTTCAGATGAGGCCGTCGAGGCATAGAGGAGTCAGCACCTTGCCCAAGATCACACAGCCTGTGAGGGCTGAAGCCAGTTGACTGGGGAGTGAGACTCCAGGGGCTAAGCTCCCAACTACTGTGCCATGCTCCCAAAATGATTGGATAGAATTCTGTTTATAACGAGCTCATTATTAATGGGAGAGTGGACTGGTACTGCTCATGCCTCCTGTCTCCCTTTGAGAGAAGGAATACCCAGGGAAACGCTAAGGAAAGTCCACACATAAGCCACCTTTGTTCTCATGTTAATAGCAGTGATAATGCCCCAGTGAAGCGTTGTACCATCTCCTTTGTTTTCTTACTGTGACTGAGGGGCCACCTTTGTTCTTTCCTCCCTACAGAGCTGGAAGAGTCCCAGAGAAAGTGCCCTCCATGCTGGTATAAATTTGCTAATACTTTCCTCATCTGGGAGTGCCACCCCTACTGGATAAAAGTGAAAGAAATTGTGAACTTGATTGTTATGGACCCTTTTGTGGACTTGGCCATCACCATCTGCATTGTCCTGAATACACTGTTTATGGCCATGGAGCACCATCCTATGACGCCACAGTTTGAGCATGTCTTGTCTGTAGGAAATCTGGTAAGACAGAGTGCTGCCTCCTGATTTGTGACCGGAACATGTTTTGCCTGTAGGACATGTTTTCCTGCTACTGAAAGCAGGAGCCAAGGTGAAAAGAAAGTACTAGTTAATGGGAAGACAAATGCTCCCACATATGCTGTGGGCCCAGCCGCTTCTCACTGTCATGATCCCTGGCTGTTTCCTCTTTCTGCAGAACTTAGATCACGTCATTTAGGAGCTGTTGGCAGGAAACCAACCGTGGTGACAGAATGGGAGGCATGGTACAGTGGGCTGGTTTCTCGGCCCGAGCCAAGGACTCCTGGATTTTTTTTTTTTCACTCTGTTTTCACATCGATTCCTGCGTTGGTCCAGCAAATCACATCCCCTTTCACCTTCAGAGACAGCCACCACAAAATAGGGGCGCTCTCTAAGTGCATTAAATGTAACTATAAATTGGCCTGTGCTGTCATATTAATTATCCACAGGGGCACTATCTAGGGGAAGTTTTCAGTTCTAGGTTAGTTTTCCCTCCAGTCCAACTTCTGGGCTATCATCCACTTTCCACCATTGGTTGATCTGCACCAAATTTATTGCAATATTAGCTTAAGTCATATATTTCACTTATGATATTAATTAGAAGATAAGTAGGCACTTTAAAAAAATAGACTACACAATATATTCTGAGATCAAGTAGTTGTGATTTGGGGATTATCTGTTTTACTTCTTTAGTTCAAAAATCAGGAGTTGGTTGAATTCTGAGAATCGGTTGGAAAGAATCCTCTTGGTCAGCTGAGCCACGTTATTCTTGAGGAGTTCCACCACAGGCATGTCAGACCCAGTTGTTACCATTTGATTGGAGCATAATCTCCACCTGGTGTTTGTTTTGTTTCCTCTCCCCCTTTTCCTGCCTTCCTCACTTCCTCTCCCTCTCCCTCCCTCCCCTCTCCTTCCCTCTCTTCACCTCTCCCTTTCTCTCTCTTTGTCTCCCTCTCTCTCTCACACACACACCCCTCAGAAGCTTCTGCCTTAAGCCCTAAAACACTATTAAGTGTGATAATATCATTTTGAGTTCTGATTCTGGAAACACATGTGGCGAAAGGGATCCCTTGCCTGGCTAGTCCTGGTAGCCTGTTGTGTTCCTGGTACACATCCAGGAGGGTTCTGTGGCCTTTCCAGTCTCCATGTCTCGGCTGGTTCGCTGCGGTGCTGCAGACTCTCACATGCAGCCTGACGAAATAGCCATAGTGCTGAAGCAGCTGTCCAGGAAACCTGTTCACTGGCTCTGAAAGGTGCCTGAAGGTGTGCTTGCTGCGTGACTGGCTGGCCCAGGCCTTGGCCATCGAGCAGCATGTTGAGCTAATGAACAATATCACATAGATATAAGCTTTATTTTATTTTAGCCACGGGTTAAGTATTAAGAATATGACTTGATCAATTTTGTTGTTGGTAGTAGTGGTGGTGTTTTCCCTGTAGCATTTTTTTTCTCAAAGTCTTTACTTTTACTTGCTTTTTATGAAATCAGTTCTCAATTTCCAAGGGATTTTGAAAGGCCCCTTTACCTACCTCCAGCGTAATTGCCCTCAGGCCAGGCCAGCAAATAACATTATGTTTTCCTTTATTAAAAGTCTACGGAGATTTAGGGTCACACCTAAATTAGAGTTGTGAACATTCAGAAGACTTTGCTTAGGACCATTAATGAAGAAAGGGGAGAATCGACTGACGTGGACACGGGCCCGCAGTGTCCGAGGCATCACGGATGAGACATGAGACATTCACATGGACTACCGAGCCCTGTGGAGGAAAAGGGATGGCCCGGCTACCCTCTCAAGGGGAGGGTGCCTCGGAGCAGCCTGGCCACTCTCTCAAAGGAGAGCGCCCGATCCTTCCTTCCCAGGGTTTTTATTGGCTTTTAATTTGCCCAGGAATACAGTTAAAGTTCATTAATTATTGTCAGGCAGTAAGGATCAAACAATAGATAACATACAAAGAACTCTGAGGGCCTATTTTAAGTCAGGGTCTGTGAGCTAAAGAGCTATAAAACTTTGGGAAGCAAACTCATTTCCTGCCCAAACTTTATCATTTAATTAAGAGCATTCTTAGCGAAGCAGGTTTCACAAGAGTTTATGTATTTTCTCAGGCCTGATCACCCAGAGAAACCCACCCTTTCCAGCACAGGGCTACACCACCCTCTGTCATTGTTTTAGTATTAAGTCAGGCAGGGGAAGTAAGGCAGCCAAGAGATAGGAGACTTCTGGAAGGCAGAATGAGGTCTCAGGCTTTGTCAAAGCTGAGGGGCGAGGGTCCATCACCCCCTTTCTCCATAACCTCCCCAGTCCTTCTCTGGGGCCTCCATGTAATCATGCCTGTCTTAAGTCATTCCCCACTTGGGGAATCTTACCCTTCACTGGCTGACTGATCAAGCATTGGGGGCCAGTTATGAAAAAAGGAGCAGAAGCAGTGCTCCTGCCAGGGAGATAAGCTTTGTCTCCTTAGTGGCTTATGGTCCGAAAGTCACTCACTCAGCTTTAGTGGGGGGGGGGGCGTGATTACAGCTCCTGAAACCAGTCAGGGTGGTTCCCAACAGTAGAGAAGGTTGGCAGCTAATATTCAGGGACTCCGTGAGGCCAGCCAAGCCGAACCAAGTTCTAAAATAAGAAAGCATGACTGGGGGAGGGGGAGGTTCAAGGGGAAAGTAAATGTACAGTTAGCAACAGGCATGGAGAGTAGCACATGGCTCAGGTTACTCTGGCCTGACTGATCGATTGCATGTGAGGGTGAAGAGCAAGAAATGAAGACTTGTGCCTGTGGGAGTTAGAGAATATACTTTTTTGCCAGCCAAGTGTTAGGTAGAGCAGAAAGAACACAGAATTAGTAGTCAGAAGACTTGGGTTTGGGTTCTTTTTTGATGCAGTTTAACCTTAAATAAGCCATTCATTTCTGTTTAGAAATATTTTAGGTCTATAGACTGAGACTAGCACCATGTCATTCTTTGGTAGTTGGGAGGATAAAATGAGAAACTATGCTGAAGTGTTTGGAAGAGTGAAAAGTACTCTGCAAATCTTAGCAGCAGTACTAGTGTAACTCAGTAGGAGAATTCCCAAAGGCTTGGAGATTTGGGTAGAGCCTTTGACAGAAACCTAAGAAAAAGGGGATGGAAAAAGATGACATCGACTAGTTCATGAGTACAGCCTTGTCTTATAGTTGGAATGAGAGGCTTTTCCCACACTCGGGACGGTGATTAAGTTGTGTGTGTCTGTAGATGTGCAGATAGGTGTTTCTGAGGAAGATGAGAAGCCTTCTGTAAACCTGTACTCCCCACCTCTTCCGTCCTCCCCACAAGGAAAACTTGAGTAATAGAAGGGGCCTTAAAGATCATTTGATCCAACCCACAGGTTTTATAGAAGAAGTCAAAGCCCAGGGAGGCCATGTGACTTACACAATTTTTGAATTGTTTAGTCATGATTCTTGTCTTGCCCTTTTTGCAACCAATTGAACACAACAGTGGGTTTATAAGGTGGTTTTTTAAAACAATTGTACCAAGAAGTTTTGAGTATAGCATAAAGAACTTTCTTCTGAGAGTAAGTTGCTGACACAGCCTTATCACTCCGAATACTTTAGTGTGTTTTTTATGAACAAGCGCATTCTCCTATATAACCTCAATGTAACTGCCACAGTCAGGAAGTTGACACGGACACACTACAGCCGCCTGATTCTCAGGACCCCTCAAGTTTTGCCAATAATCCCAGTACTGTCTTATAACAAGAAGGATTCTGTTTAAGTTACATATTCCATTTAGTTCCTGACTCTTTCATCTTCTTCAGCCTGGAAGAGTTCCTCAGTCTTCCTTTGACTTTCATGACCTTGACACTTTTGAAGACTACAGTTATTTTTTAGAATTCCCTCCATTTGGGTTTGTCTGCTGCTTCCTCGTGATGAGACTCAAGCTACGCATTTGGCAGGAAGACCACACCAGTGAGGCTGTCTCCTCACTGCACCTACCAGGTGGCACACAGTTTCCGTTTGTCACATTGCTGGTGCTGTTGATTACTTGATTAAGGAGGTGCCTGCCAGGCTTCTCCCCTGTCAAGTTACTCTTTTGCCATTTATAGTTAGTAAGTGTTTGTGAGGAAGGTACTTTAAAACTATCTGCATTACCTGTTCTTCATCAAACTTTGGATTCATTCCTTTATTTACTAACACCAGCATGAACTCATGGTTTTCAGTTTCATCCGGTAGTTTATATCCCATTACCATCATTTACTTTGATGTTTGATAAACCACTCCAGGTGTGGCCAGTGGGAGCCCTTTAGGCTGGCTTCTGTGTCTTCTCATCACGTCCTCCGCCTCCACACTTCCTTTTTTTTTGCTGTCACAAGATACTCCAGGCTGATCTTCTGTTTTTCCTGCCTCAGGCCTGGGATCAGCAGTTTCCCCAGGACCCCTGGTTTAGGGGAAGTGATGTTTAGAAGTGAGGATCTGGAGAGGCAATGGGCAGGCCTAGGCCCTCCCCGAACCGGGCTAGCTGCCGGCGTCAGGCTACCTGCACACACTGAAAACCGGGAGTTCGTGCTGTCACTTCCTGTTCCAGGCCAGCACTACGGGATTCATTCTCATTTTCCTTTCTATGTTTGTAACTCTTTGTGCAGCAAACAGAAACCTGGTTGCCACTGTCTTTAATATGTTAACTGGTCGGATGAAAAGCCACCGGTACCTCTAACAGCGTGGGCACCCTCCCCACACTGTCTGGGCTCTGACCCCCTGTGCCAGGCTCGCCAGCTTCCACACCAGTCCCTCTGCGTGGACCCCTCGTTGTCCCTCACAGGCCCCGACGCCTCAGGCCAGGCCAGGCCACCCCACACACGCTTGTTCCCTTTACCCCACTTGGACTTGAGCGCTTCACAGTGGGCCTCCCCCCACACGGACCCCTCCTCATCCCACCCCAGACTTCCCCCTCTCGGAAGCCCTTCATCATGCCTAGGCTCTGACACCCTGTGCTGGGTGACCACCCTGCACAGACACCCTCTGCGTCTCAGTCAGACTCCGACAGCTTGTCCTGGACTATCCCCCGAAGTGGACATCCCCTTCGGCCTGCACAGGCCGTGGCAGCCCGCACCAGGCTGCTCCCCTGCACGCATTCCCTGCTTGGGCTCCCGCACCTGGCACCAGGCTTCCCTCCGTGTGGACGCCCACCGGAGGAATTTCGGACTGAATCGTTTGAGGGGTTGGAGACATGGAAGGAAGGGCAAAGGCTTAATGTGCCGTGTGAGTTCGATCTCTGAGATTCTAAACAAAAAAAGGGAAAACAGAAAGCTGTTTTCCTTCTTTACCAAATACATATAAATGTTATCATTTCTTAACTACAGCTTAACCATAGCCTAACCAGATTTTCAACCAAAAAGGATTCCTTTTATTCTAATTTTTCTCTCATCCGTGTCCTCATAGCCCCTTGTGCATACCTCTTTTTAAGCCCTCATCACATCATGTTTCAGGTGTTGTGTCTCCTCCGTGTTGGGTAACCAACCATTCCAGTTTGCATGGCTCTGAGGGGGCTCCTGGGATGTGGAACTTATGTTTCAAGAGTGGGACGTCTTAGGCAAACCGGGACAAGTTGGTCTTCCTGACTGGACACCCAGGATGCAGGACTTACAGTATTAGAAAAGTCTCGGGCAAACCGAGATGGATTGGTCACCCTGCCTCCTGGTGACTTGAGTTCCTAAGAAGCTATTATTTTGCATGTTCATGTGTTGTTTTTTTTTCATATCTCCATTGTGGTACTTTTGAGGCTTTCATCAAATCAAATGTCATTAACTCTGAGGGAAGTCCACTACAGAACAGGAGCTAATTAGCCCCCTTCTGAGAATAGACAAGAGCGTGCAAACCCTAGTCGCTCCCAGGTGAGCCTGAAGTTTGTTCACAGTTGCGGTTTTGGCAGAAGGAGCGTGCCACTTCTTCCGACCCTCCCCCAACCCCAGAGCGACCCTCAAATGCAATGCCCCAATCTGAGGGCATTGTAGGCCCTACTGGGTGACCTGGTGTTACAGGTTCTCAGACCTGTGCCCAAGGGCTTGTCCAAACTACAAAAATATGCCAACTCTGAATTCAGAACATTCTATTAGAACAGCAGTTCTCAATCTTTCTTTGGTGTTAGGACCCCTTTACACTCCTAAAAAGAGCTAAAAAACTTTTGTTTATGAGAGTTGTATCTATTGATATGTACCATATTTGAAATTAAAACCATAAAAAGTCTTAAGTATGTATTTAAAAATCATAATAATGTACCCATTACATAATTACATAAATAACATGGGGCAAAACTGTATTTCCTACAAAGAAAAACAGTAAAAAACAGTCAAACAGATGTTTGACATCTTTGCAAATCTCTGTCATATCTGGTTTAATTGAAGAGAGTTCAGTTCTCTTATCTGCTTCTGTGTCCAACCCATGTGCTATATTGTTTGGGCTGAAGCGCAGGGAGAAAACCTGGCCTCATACAGATACATACTTGGGCAAAGGAGAACCCTGCGCCCTCTGACAGGATCTTAGGGACCCCGGGGATCCTCAACTCGCTTTGAGAACATAAATTCTGCTGCATTAGAACATAAATTCCTAGATGAGTATCTGCTGACATTCACAAGAGTGACATTTATGTGCAGTTGTTGATACACTGGTTAAAACTTTTTCCCCCTCTTCAGGAAGCATGTCTCAGTGCAAATAAGAGAGCATCATAGAGATAACCATGAATCTACTCTTTTTTGTTTTTTAAAGTCATTTCATCATATAACCAATAGTTACAGATTTACTTTCACCCAAACCCCAAATGATGGGAGCACACTATGCACTGAAACAACATGGTTGCTGACCTCTGTCAAAGGCAGTCCTACCAGGTGTCTGCGGGACTTTCATCCCGTTGGAAGTCAGCACCACATAATGGTGCCGTTGTTGGTTTTCACTTAGGAACCTGGGCTCCCACAGTATGGCCATTCCGTAGTCAATCAGCCAGTGCTTGTTACTGAGCACTTCTCGTGTGCTCGCCAGGAACCAATGGGACCACAGATTCAGCCTCTACTTAGTGTGCACTGAGCAGGGTAACATTTCTGTGTAGATGAGCCTTTGATGGGTGGTTTACACAAAGGGTAACATGTATGTCATGAATTGATTAGCTGCCCCTACTTTCCCTGACCTCACTTAGTGGGATGTTTTATCTGTAGATACTTACCTTGCCCTGTGAACTTTGATTTTGCTTAATAGGATCTCTTCAGGGAATATTCTTTCCATTTTAGAATATTGCATCTTCAATTTAGAAAAATAGGGAACCACATAATAGTATATGGGCACCAAAAAGTGGTAGCCTGCTCATCCATTTGGATCTTTATCCTTTTGAATCTTTCTGTTTTGTTATTTTTATACAGCAATTCAGTATATTTCCAAACAGCATCTGTAATCTAAGTACTTTTCACCATTTTTATACAGGCAGTAAAAGTGAGACAGGAAGACCATGGAGCAATGTGAATAAAGTCACGATGCATACTGGGTATTCTGACTTTATAACTGTGTCAAAATATCTATGCATTTGAAAAAAAGCAGAAGGGAAATATATATAAATGATAGTCATATGCAAGGTGATAAGACTACAGATGTTTTTTTCTGTGTTTTGCACACTTAGCAATGTTCTATTGCCTTACGATTTAAAATAAGAAACCCTGTAGCATATGCTTTAAGTTTGATAAGACACACAATATCAAATCAGAAAATAATGCTGTATCTTTCTAATAAAACTATAGCACAACAAGAGATTTCTTTTTCAGGCAAACATCCCAAGCATACATACTCAAATGACTGTTGACCCTTGAGAATTCCCACTGCTTAGAATGACTTTTCAACTACACCCTTAACAGTGTGATTTGGGTGGTTGTGGCAACAAAGATGGGAACACTGGTGCTGAGTACTTCATCCAAGAGGAGAATAAGACTCTCCTGTGTCATGTGGAGTGGTCATGGGACATCCGGGGATTGGTGTCCTCGGATGCAGGATTTAACCAGGGCTGCTCGCCCTTGTGGCTTCTTGGACGTGTTGTATTCAGAGATAATGATAAAGACATTCTCCTTCTATTATTTCTTTTTCTTAACCCCTGCGTTCCCCTCTTCAGGTTTTCACTGGAATTTTCACAGCAGAAATGTTCCTGAAGCTCATAGCCATGGACCCCTACTATTATTTCCAAGAAGGTTGGAACATTTTTGACGGATTTATTGTCTCCCTCAGTTTAATGGAACTGAGTCTAGCAGATGTGGAGGGGCTTTCGGTGCTGCGATCTTTCCGATTGGTATTCCATATTTCTCCAATTTCTTCTCATATTTCCTGTCTTGCAACTACTAGAAAGAGTTTTGCATAAGTTAATTATGCAAATTATATTTGTAAAAGTCCTTAACTATATTCTATTCAATGCCAGGTAGCTGTTCAGTGACTTAGCTACTAAGATCTTAAAAACTTCCCTGCTACACACCTCATGTATAAGTTAGTTTTTAATGCCAATCACAGACATCAATTTTAGGAAGTTTCTCCTAAAATAATGGTTAATATAAAAATTGAAGGGACTGTTCTGAGGTCTGATTTGAATTTGCTAGTGAACCTATTTCTTTATTCAAACATCTCCCTGAAATGGCAGAAATTCCTCCTTGTTCAAAAATGGCTGTCCTCATTTCTTCTCTTTTGGTGAATCCTTGCAGAAAATGAAAATAAAATAATCTTTTAAAATATTATATTGAAATCCATTGTTGAACATTGGCCTTGTTTTCCATATCATCAGCTAAGGATTTTTAAAATTAATGTATTTGGAGAAGTTGATGTGTAAATGACTAAAATGACTCTGAAAGAATGGTTAACAGTATCTTTCAAATAGCTTCCCAGGGGCATGAGCGCAAGTGATGCACTACTTACGCCCCTTGAGAAGCTGAGTGGACGCCCCACTCAGACAGAGCATCAGAACTGGCTTAGGTTTTTCTCTTCCTGTTAGGAGAATACCTAAGCACTTCCAACTGCAAGAATTTAAGGCTTTTTCATCAGGATATTCAGCATATCTAAGTAAGAGAATTGGAACAGAGTGAAAATACTTGTAAAACAGAGATCTCATTGAGTCCAAGTCACAAATTTAACATCTACCAGGTTCTTGGAAGCTCTGCTTACTAATTTTTAGTTAGGACCCAGCCCACAGTAGACTTTTTTTCATAGTAGACTTTTTGGGAACAGTTCTTATTATCTAGAAAGTAGGAGGAAAGATTAAGAGATAGAAACCTTAGCACTAATTTTCTTAATAAAGTAAAAGCCAGCCCTGGCTGGCGTAGCTCAGTGGATTGAGCGCGGGCTGCGAACCAAAGAATCACAGATTTGATTCCCAGCCAGGGCACATGCCTGGGTTGCAGGCCACGGCCCCCAGCAACCGCACAGTGATGTTACTCCCTCTCTCTCTTTCTCCCTCCCTTCCCTCTCTAAAAATAAATAAATAAAAATCTTAAAAATAAATAAAGTAAAAGCCAGTCAAAAGGGGAAAAATATGAGTGACCGAGATATACATGCAGAGTAATAGCTGGAAAATCTTGAACTCTTAGATGAGACTAAAGTTTTCAGCAAGAAAACAAATGTTCAAATCAATGCTGTTGCTTCTACCAGAATTTCTGTTACCTATTATCCATTAGTTGTTAACTTATGACATCCAACGATAATCTCATCATCATCATTCCATTCACAGGGTTTCTGCATTCTTGGGCCTTAGCCAAGACCTTGTGATCTATTCATATGAATGATTATAGAATATAGAAGTTTCATGATTGACAGATACTATAAATTCTGTCCTCTGAATTAATATCAGTGCAGGGTGGAGCAAAAATGGGTTTACAGTTGGAGTACACAAAACAGTTTATTCTTGTATTATTATTTAGTAATTATTGTATTATTTGCTGTATGAACCAATATGAACCTAATTTCCCCCCACTCTGTATAGTCCCCTTTCAAGAAGATGTTTGACTTATGGACATATGTAGAACTGCTCTGTCTTAGGAATTGTGTTTTCCTTCCAAGTTATTCCAAGCATATCACAAAGTTTCACATTGCCCATTGATTTAGAATTTTCAGATGCTTTTTGAAGGAGACAGATGATTTATTGTCACTGTCCTTACCACACTGATCTTTTGGTTCACTACAAATCACATTTTCCTTGATATGTCTCTTGAGAAGTTGAGGAAAAATCAATAGGAAAAGGATATGTTCTTATATGGCTCTTTAAAAAGGTTGATTGACCCAGGAACTAATATGGGGGGAGGGGGGCACTAGAGGCAGTATTTGGCTCCTAGTTCTAAACCTGTCATTTACTGTGAAATTAATGTTTCCCTTATTTGTGCCTCAGTTTCTCCCATTTTAGTCTAAGACTGTTTAGAAAGTCCTGAGGATTTCCCAAGCATGCTCAATGTATTTAACCTGATCTTATTAATTTTATATGTTTTTATTTTAGCCATGTGGTAAGAAAATAAATGGAGTGTCATTTGGTGTTTGTTTGTTTGTTTGTTTTCTCTTAGCTCCGAGTCTTCAAATTGGCCAAATCTTGGCCCACCCTGAACATGCTGATTAAGATTATTGGAAATTCAGTGGGTGCCCTGGGCAACCTGACCCTGGTGCTGGCCATTATTGTCTTCATCTTTGCTGTGGTGGGGATGCAGCTCTTTGGGAAGAGCTACAAAGAGTGTGTCTGCAAGATCAACCAGGACTGTGACCTCCCTCGCTGGCACATGAATGACTTTTTTCATTCCTTCCTCATTGTCTTTCGAGTGTTGTGCGGGGAGTGGATCGAGACCATGTGGGACTGCATGGAGGTGGCAGGCCAAGCCATGTGCCTCATTGTCTTCATGATGGTCATGGTCATTGGCAACTTGGTGGTTAGTACTAACTTGGAGATCTTTTTGTTCTTTGACCTGAATGTTTTATCCTTGGCCTAGAAGCCCAGTTCACTGAGTCCTTCTATTATCTTCCATGTCTGTGTTGGTTTTTATTCTTTCTTGGCCCAAGAACCTTAAGGTACAGATGAAAGAGAGGAGCCTGCTGTTCACAGAGGCCTACTGAGTCATACGCCCCACAGCCTGCCAACAGTTTTTCATAGTTATGGAAACAAACTCAGCAAAGTGACTTTTCTTAAAGCCACACCACTGATAAATGTCAGGGTTTTTATTAGATTCTAGACGTCAAACCCAATGCTTTTTCTACAACAAAAGTTTCCTTCTGCTAAACCAGAATCTCTCAACCTTGACACCATTGACATTTTGGGCTAGGCAATTTTTTTGTTGTGGGACTTCCCTGTGTATTGTAGGATATTTAGCAGCATCCCTGGCCTCTATCCTTCATTTCCAGTAGTGACCCCCACCACCCCAGCTTATGACAGCCAAAAATGTTTCCCAACATTGCCAGTTGTCCCCTAGGGGGCGGAAATCGCCCTTCATTGAGAACCACTGACCTAAACTATCTTAGGGTTTTATTTAATTTGTATAAATGACAAATCTCTTTCTTGCTTTACTTCAATCTGTCTGTCTACTGTTTTCTGCCTCTGTATATAGGACACCCACCAACATTTTAACACCTTGTTTCTCAGAGTGTGACCTGAGGACCAGCAACAATGAGGTCACTCAGGCTCCCCCGCCCAGAACTACTGAGTCAGGATCTGCGTTTTTAACAAGGTCCCCGATGACTAACATGCACACTAAGTGCATGGGAGGTTCCCATCTTTCCGATCAGGCCAGCTCCCACTTGCAAGTGTAGCAAGGGGACTGGGGAAAGGCACACTCAGTGATCCCTTGTAAACTCATTCACACTAGTTCCCTTCCCTGATTTGCCATAGAGAAGCATACAGTAGGAGATTCCTACTCACCAGCTTCGGAACCAGCTATGGCCACCATCTTCTTTCATTTGACCTATAAAAATAGACTCTGTGATCTTTTTTGTTTTAATCTCTTCCTTTCCCTAGTCTCAGCCACCTTTCCCTCAGTCCTAAGCCCTCTAGTGTTTCTGCTTCTTCCATGAGCACAGCATTGCCTACCACACTGGGTAGTAGGATCAACATTTACCAGCCCTGACTCACCGCCCTCTTTCTAGTCTCCCATTCTCAATGGTCTCAGAGGCAGCTTGCCATAACTGTCTACGGATCCCCGAGCGCATGACAAAGTCACCTGTTATTCTGCTTCTGATGACGCCTTTTCAGGTCCCCCTTTGCTTAGCACTTCTGCTCATCTAGTCTCTAGGAATCTGTAACTATAAATTGCTTCTGACTCTCTCCACTCCCGGTAAATGTTTGATGTCTTTCATACATCTCTCTTCATAGTTTTTCTGTGTATATATCTTCATAGTATTTCTAAGGTCTGCCCCTTCCTTTCCATTTCTATAACCCATCCAGTATTTCTAGAAGACCACCGGCATCACAATCACCCAAGTTTCACTCATTTAAAAAGGCCAAGTCCCAGGTCCTACACCAGATCTGCTGTTTCAGAGTCTCTCAGGTGAGGCCAAGGAACTATGTATTTTTAACAAGCATCCCACCCCAGGAGGTTCTTGTACATTCTAAGGTTTGAGATTACTGTAGCCTAATCCAGACCCTTATCAATTCATACAAATAACAGTCTCCAAACTCCTAGTTCCTCAGGAATGGCTTTCTCAAATCTCTGTAGTCATCTGTGACTCCTTTACTCAGGAACCAATAGCAGATCCTGTTCAAATTCAAATCCCTCAGGCTGGTCTTCAGAACTCTCTACAGTTCACCCCATTTTACCAACACACTCTTTTTTTAATTCTACAAATGGCCCAGGTAATCTGAAAAACAGTTTATTGTTTCTATCTCCCACTCTCTGCATACTGTTACCTCCATTTAATATAAACGCCTTGCTCTTTTTCAGAAGTTTAGCATAGTAAGGGCCAAGTATAAATCAAAAACTGAACACCTCTCCCACTCTTCAAAAAGTCTTAATAAAAGTAAATTAATCTTAATGCCCAATGTAATAAAATAAGAAACAGAAAATAAGAAAGAAAGCTTTTATCTGATGGCTTAACACTTAGATGTACAACAAAACTAAATGAAAGTAACTAGATTCTGTTTTATTTTGATAAATGTTCGGAAGACAAAATTAAATTTTAAAATAAGATGGCATAAAATACGAGGTCTGTCCAGAAAGTATCCATCCATATACTATGAAAAAGAGCTGTTAATTGAAGATACAAGAAACATCATACCTAGGACAATGACAAGTCAGTCACCCTCAAAGTAGGCAACTTGGGACCTCACACAGTTCTCCCAGCATTCTCTTCCACTGTTCAAAACACTCTGCAAAATCCTTTGTTGGGACCACCATCAGCTGCCCCATCATATTTTCCTGAATCTTATCGACAGTCTGAAATCTCTTCCCTTTCAAAGGTGATTTTAGTTTTGGGAAAAGCCAGAAGTCGTAGGGAACCAAATCTGGGTTGTAGGGGGCCTGAGTCACCTGGGTGATTTGATGTTTCACCAAAAATCTCTGCACAAGATATACATGAGTGGCACTTGTCACGATGAAGCTGCCATTCACCAGTTGCTCATAGCTGCGGCTGCTTTTATCATATTGCATCTCTCAACTGATGAAGAACATTGAGGTAGTGCTCCTTATTAATTGGCCTGGAGGGACATACTCATGATGGACAACACCTTCCCAATCAAAAAACACAGTTAATTACCATGGTCTTGATCTTGCTGCAATTTGGCCATGCCTTCTTTGGGCATGGAGAACCAGGCGGCTTCCACTGGGATGACTGGGCCTTTGTTTCCGGATCATAGCTGTAGACCTATGATTTATCTTCGGTTATGACCTTCTTGAGGAAATCTGGTTCATTGGTAGCAATTTGAAGTCATTAGCAACTGCAGCAAGATGTTCCTTCTGCTCTAGTAGCAGAAGCTGTGGAATGAATTTTGCCATGACATATTTCATGCCAGGATCCTACATCAATATCTCAGACACAGCAGTTTTTGGAATCCAGATCAGCTGCTATTTCTCACACTGTCAGTCACTGATCCTTGTTGATTGTAAGCTCTACATGTTCAACATTCTCAGGTGTTCTGCTTGTTGCAAACCTTCCAGAATGTGGATCACTTTCAACAGATTCTCGACCATCTTTGAAGCATTTGTGCCACACTTATTTGCACTGCACTCATTGCATCATCCCCAAAAGCCTTCTGAGTCATCCCAATAGTTTCTGCAAAGGAATGTTCAAGCTGAACACTGAATGTGATGCAGATTTGTTGCTCTACTCGCTCAGTCATTTTGAATGCGACAGCCATGCAGTGCACACGTTCATTCAATGGCGTCTACCGCCTCCACTGACTAATACAGTGAAATCGTCATTGTTCACACATGCGCATCCATCCAGTCCACTCTCCTTGGCTGTCAAGTTACATTGATGTCGCGGAATCTGGCCTCATTATATTAATGATAGCTGGAGTTTTTCGGGACAGACCTTGTATATTTCAGTTCCATCTTCTTGATTTGTTGTATGAAAGTATAGCTCTCCAAGCCTAGTTTTTTTCTAACATGGGCATTCTAAGTCATCTACTGCTTATGAGCTCATGGCATCTATGCATTCCTTAATGTTCCCCAATAATCTATATACAACTTTTGGATTTTATTTGTGGGGATTTTCTTCCAAAATGGATACAGCCTTTGCCTTTTCTAACTACAAATATGGTAGCATATTTTGGAATATATGTACATGTAAAGCTATAAAAGAACCAAGGAAAAAGGCGCTAAATGCCTTATATTACAACCAAAAATCAAACAAAATGCTCACCTAGTAACATGAGCATTTAAAACAGTATGTGGGCCAAATAAAACACAATAGAAATGCTTGAGTTTGTCATTTAAGTCTGTGGGCTTCCAGTTTCCTAGTTTAGTGGGTAACTTACCTAATACCATTCTATGTTCACTCTCCTCCTTTCCAATGCTACTGTTAAGGTGCTGAACCTGTTTCTGGCCTTGCTCCTGAGCTCCTTCAGTGCAGACAATCTGGCAGCCACGGATGACGATGGGGAAATGAACAACCTGCAGATCTCAGTGATCCGAATCAAGAAGGGCGTGGCTTGGACCAAAGTGAAAGTGCGTGCCTTCATGCAGGCCCACTTCAAGCAGCGTGAGGCTGATGAGGTGAAACCACTGGATGAGCTATACGAAAAGAAGGCCAACTGCATTGCCAACCACACTGGTGCAGACATCCACCGGAATGGTGACTTCCAGAAGAATGGCAATGGCACCACCAGTGGCATTGGCAGCAGCGTGGAGAAGTACATCATTGATGAGGACCACATGTCCTTTATCAACAACCCCAACTTAACCGTGCGGGTGCCCATTGCTGTAGGCGAGTCCGATTTTGAGAATGTCAACACAGAGGACGTTAGCAGCGAATCAGATCCTGAAGGCAGCAAAGATGTAAGGTCCCAGCCTAGAAACCAACCTTGATCCTGTGTGAGAACAAAAAGGGCTCTGTCGGCTCCAGAGACTGGTTCAGCTATGGGCTTAGCAGAGAGATTCTGGAATAGCCAACTCATCCCCTGTAGTCATTCTAGGCCTTTCCTAGACGACCTAGATGCTCCTGGATCTATCTCCATGGCGTCTAGATCATCTAGACCAGAGTAAACCCTCAGGTACTTCCTGTCATTAATCTATCTGAGCTGTATTCCTGAGACCAGCCAATAAGCACATTCGTCTAGGGTCACTGCCATCTGTGAGTGGGCCTCAGTGTTACATCCTGCTGAAGCCCTGTGGTAATTGTTTGCCTATATATGTTTCTAGTAGGAATTATAGAGAATCCCAGCTAGTACATCATCCATTCCAGAGGTTGAGCAGTCAGTGTAGGATGGACCCACTGTGCAGTCTCTTGACCTCCTTTTTCCTTGCATATCTAGAAACTGGATGATACTAGCTCCTCTGAAGGAAGCACCATTGACATCAAACCAGAAGTAGAAGAAGTCCCTGTGGAACAGCCTGAGGAATACTTGGATCCAGACGCTTGCTTCACAGAAGGTGAGGGGAGGGTGCAGGCTGCTTATACTGCTTACAGACTGTGTCAGCTAGGGACAGTGGTTGGACGAGGATGGGGCTCAGTGGCTGTCTTCAAGAACTTTGCTCCCCACCTCATCATTTTGAGGGCAGTTGATTCTGTTTTCCCTGTTCAGACTGTTCTCTAACTTCTCTTTGTCCACTTTCTCTTGGCATCAGTCCAGAAACTTCCACTAGGAAGGCCTTTTCTGCCATGGCTCTCTCTGGCTTCTGACTACCCTTTTCTCCTCCCTCACTGCTTCATAGCACATCTTCCCAACTCCAGACGGCCCTGGTAGCCTTGCAGCATAGCCTTGGCTCTGCAACCCTCTCGATGTCTGAGTCAGACATTCTGGTTCATCCACTGTGCTCCGGGCTGTGTGCTGGGGCAGCACCTGGTGGGGCCTGGGAGATGGAGGAGAGGGCAGGGCTGGGTGGGGCATGCACCCAGTGTCTGACCTGCCTCTCCCGCTGGTGCCAGGTTGTGTCCAGCGATTCAAGTGCTGCCAGGTCAACATTGAAGAAGGGCTAGGCAAGTCTTGGTGGATCCTGCGGAAAACCTGCTTCCTCATTGTGGAGCACAATTGGTTTGAGACCTTCATCATCTTCATGATTCTGCTCAGCAGTGGCGCCCTGGTGAGGTCCAGGGGAGAATATGACGAGGGATTGGCTGGGGAAGGGTTTATAGGAACTAGTGGGAAAGACTGCATGGGGCCTAAGACCAATTTCTCTAAGAACATAGACTGGCTGTGGACCCAAAGATAATGGTCTACTGACGTGCTTTGGGCTGGTGTTTTGAGCCTTTGAGATTAGAATCCACACTTACCTGCATGCTGATCTTTAGACTCAGCACGTTACTCTCAACCCTAAGACCCCCTTTTCATCAGGATGAGAATACAAGTTACCAAGTGTCTTCACTGCTTGGTTTGGACCAATACTTTTCAGTTGCCCAAGGTATGGGGGGGTTGTGTTACTCCCCCTCCTCTCTCCTCACACCCTACTGGGTTTGGAGAACCTGTGGCATTAGCACATAGTTAGAGAGTTAGATCCCTGGCACATGGGTCACTTACATTCTTGTGGCTGTAAGTGCTCATTAATCAGTGTGGCTTACAGGGCACTGAACACACAGGTTCCTCCCTTGCTGAGACTCATTACCTTGGCACTTGCTTTCACTTCCAGCTGGATTGCACTGAGGAGACCCGGACAGGGTCTGGGATGAGGGAGCTCCTTTCCTAGCTGAGTAGATTTGAGGGCAGCAGGGTCTAGAGGCGCCACATGGTTTTCTTCTTTTAATTAAGGGAAAGGTGAATGTAGAATTTTAAAATGTTTTTAAAGAATGTGGGCACATTCATGTAGGTGTAGGAATCAGAGCTTAATCTGGAAGCAAAAAAGATAGCAAGAGAGAAACCCCAAATTCAGTGTTAAAGATCCTGCCACTGACTTGAGAAGTTTGCTGGCGTGTGAGGTGGGAGACTAAGAGAGGGTGAAACAGGCAGTAATATGTGGTAAAGGAGAGCTCACGGATGCCGAGGACCAGGTCTATGTCAGAAAGTGCCAGCACAAAAGCAGGAGGCCAGAAAAGATGGCTTGGTCTGAGTAAAGGAGCACCACTGTCCTGCCTGCCCCTGAGTCTTTGCCTGCATCAGCAGGCACTCAGTCAGTGCGTCCTGGGGTGCTGCGGGGCTCTGCGGGGCTCTGCGGGGCACAGGACAGCAGGCGGCCTGGGCTCTGCCCGGGCAAAGGCAGGATCACACTAGGGCCCGTGGTTGGAGAAAGGGGTTGTGTTATTACTGTCATCCTCCTTCAAATCTAGTAAACAGAAACCAAAAATAACAGGGAACATGCCTCATCCTTTGAGTCTTCTCTTTTCCATCTCCATAGAAAAACCAGAAATAAATGTTTTAAATTTGTTTACTACTCACCTTTAATATTTTTTATTTATCTTAATTGCATACAGTGGGATACTTGGCTCAGTACATGAGACCCTGTGAAATAGTAGGCATGGGACTTAAGAATGGCAAAATGAAGCCACAGCTAAAGTGTCCAGGAAAAGTCTAGAACGTGGTTGTGATGAGGCCTCAGAGGGAGGGCATTTGAGCCTCCAGCAACATGAAGATTGGTCTTAGGTATCTTACACATGCTGGGTTATACAATGGATTTCTACAAATGGAGCCAAGGGGAAACGACATGGAAGCTGTTGCTGTTTTCACTGGGGATTTATTTGCACCAAGACCCTGAGGCCTGTGAACCGTGTCCTCTGTGACCACTGCCCAGTGACGGAACTGGAGCAGCTGGTGTTCATGTGCCTCCGCTCCGGAAGATGAGTCCGCAGGCAGCCCAGGTCTGTCCTTCAGGAGCTATTCAGAGCCAGCACCTCCCGGTGTGTGACAAGGGACTTTTTTCCCACCTCCATCCCCCCGCCCTCCACTGTAGGCATTCTCTCCTCTTAGCACCGCACTCAGGCAGTCCACCAGTCCACACATGGAAATGCTCACGCCTTCGTGTCAGGGAATTACCGCATTCAGGAACTCCAGAGAACAAAAGTAGTACTAAGATTTTTTCACCTGAGTGTCTCCCTGCCCTGTGACCCTCCACCTGTGCCTGTGATGTCAGGGGCTGAGAAGAGAAGAGATTGTGACAGGGAAGTGAAGAAACTGGAACCCTCACACAGCGCTGATGGGGCTGTTAAAAAATGGCACAACCACTTTGGAATACCGTTTGGCAGTTCCTCAAAATATTAAACAGAGAGTTACCATATCATCTAGCGATTCCACTTGTAGGTTTATATCCTGGAAAAATGAAACATGTCCACATAAAAACTTGTACACAGATGTTCAGAGCAGCATTTTTCACAATAGCCAAAAAGTGGAAACAGCACAGACGTCCATCAGCTGATGAAAGATAAACAGAATGTGCATAGCCGTACAGTGGAGTGCTGTTCATCCATAAAAGGAAATGAAATACTGATGCATGCTGCAGTATGGGTCTTTGCAAACGTTACACTAAGTTAAAGAAGCCAGTCACAAAGTACCACAAATTATATGATTTCATTTCTATCAAATGCAGAAATCAATAGGCAAATCTGTAGAGTAGAAAGTAGTGGTTGCCTAGGACCAGGGGGAGATAGACAAGGGTGACAGCTAGCAGGTATGGGCTTTTTTGGGGGTGTTAGGAAAATATTCTAAAATTGATTGTGGTGATGAATGCACAATTATGAATATGCTAAAGGCTACTGAATTATACACTTTAAATAGCTGAATTGTATGGTAGATCTCAATAAAACTGTGAGGGTTTTTTTTTAAGCCCCGTACGCCTGGGGAGCGAAGTGAGAGAGACAGGAGGCCGATGATAGGCCAGCCCCAGGTGGGCGGAGCTGCTGGGAGGGCTGCGCTTCCAGTGTGGCTGGTGACCTTTCGGCACTGTAGGCAGCTGCTGCCTCTCTTTCAGGCCTTCGAGGACATCTACATTGAGCAGAGGAAGACCATCCGTACCATCCTGGAGTACGCTGACAAAGTCTTCACCTACATCTTCATCCTGGAGATGTTGCTCAAGTGGACAGCCTATGGCTTCGTCAAGTTCTTCACCAATGCCTGGTGCTGGCTGGACTTCCTCATTGTGGCTGTACGTGTCCTGCTTTCTACTTCCCACCCTTCCCAGCAGGAAAACAGAAACAGGGATTGTTCTTCTTCCAATGGCCGAGTTGCCTGGGGCCCGGGGTGGAAGGCGAGCTGTAGATAGACGCAGGTCTGCATAAAGTTGTCCTCAGGGCAGACAGATCTTTGGGAAGGGGACAATGAAGTCCCTGCTTTTGCTCCGGGGACTCACCAACCAGCTCTTTGCTCTGGTGTATTGGGTTAGAGGTTTCAGAGATTAAGGATGGGAAGTGAAATCACTGGTGTCAAAAGACCCTTGTTTTTAGGCTGGAAACAGGAAGGCTCTTTCCTGAACAGCAGGATGTCCTCCTGCTGCTGCCGGAGAGGGGGGCGGGGGGCGCTGGTGGTGAGAGAATGGGAGGGGTGCTGCTGGGATGCAGGTGAGGGGGGACCTCGGTTGACTCTCCTGCTCACTGTCCCCTGGACGCTTCCATCCGACCCGAGTCTTCATACCAGACTAATCCGAACCTCTCTTGCAGGGAGAGGGGGAGCTCACACGGAAATAAAGCTCCTTCTTCCCACACATGGCCATTTCCACAGTGACAATCAAACTTAAGAACGTTCTTTTTCCCTCCAGGTTCCAGGGTCATCTCCAAGGCCACCCCACATTATTTTTCAGGATGGCAGCTGCATCATCTGTGACTGTTTCTCTCCCCACCAGCACTTGTTCCCTGTTCACGTTCATAACCATGATGATTGTCTCTTATTCTGTGTATAACCAAAGCTCTTTCTTCCCCAGGCAAATTAGCATTTGGGAGAAGGGTGAATGGGACTTGCAGGACCAGGGCCTGTGGAGAAGTCAGTTCCTGCTGACAGCTAAGAAGTGCTGAAAAGGGGAGCATTTGGAGGCTGCGTTGGTACTTTCAGAACCTAGGTTTTGTTGACCGTATGGTAAACTGCCTGTAGAATGCTTCCAGGGTCTAGACTAGAGCAGCATGGAAACGTCTTCCTCAGATAAGAGGAGCCCTGCCCCTTGCAGCAGCAATGAGCTCTGCTCCGAGTGCACACCTTTCCCTACATCGTGTCCGCACCCTCCTCTGTGGTTAACGACTCCTTCCAAGGGCTGTCACGGTGCTCCCATTTGCATTCCCCATTTCAGAAAGCCAGCTTTGGGGGAGATACCTAAATAGGTGAGGAGATCACCCTTTGCCTTAAAGTGAACCAAATGGGTGGTGCCAGCCTGAGACCCTCCTAGCAAGAGGTTTCAGCACTCTCTAGGCAACTGCTGATAGCACCCTGTGATAGAAGGGGCTCCGCCTCCCACAGATGAAAACCTGAGCTCTAAGGATTAAGAAATGAGCTGGGGATAAGACCAAGGGAACTAGGGTAACTCTGGGCCAGCTCTCTTTCTAAAGCACGAGGAAGAGCCATGGAGTCTTCACTTCACTGTGATTCCTCGGGACCACTGAGAGTCCGGTGGCACAGCTGTGGGAGTCCTAAAAGCCCTACACCTTCCAGACGTTGCAGGAACTGAGACAGATACATCCACTACCGCACTCCCAGCAACCCTAGGGAAGCTGTGATTCGGAGCAAATCTCCCCACTGTGACTTTTGCTGCCTCCACTGCTCACCCTAACCTGAATCACTGCTCTTCGTCTTTCCTCTGGACCGAGCAACCCCAGAATTCCAGGATATTGATCAGGTGTCTTGCATCCCTCTGGTACCCAAGTAAGCTGCTAAAAGCATTGACAATTCTGCACATCACCATTTATTTAGCAAGCATTTTTACCACTTTTTATACTAGGTAGCAGGGGAGTAAAAAGCACGAGACAGGCATGTAGCCAATTTACAAAAATCCATAAATCCCTCCAGGTTCTGGGAGTTGCTGCATTCTTACATTGCTGTGGGGCCTGACACTGGCTCCTGAGGATGGACACCTCTGTACCAGTTATTAGTAAACAAATAGCATTCTCCTTGTGGAATTGTCCCAGGAGCCATAGGGAATCCCAGGGGAGCTGGGGAGCTTGCACCACCTTGCAGGGCCTCTGTGGCCTGATTCAGGCTCGTGGTAATCTAGCATTCTGGAAGCGAGACCCTTCCAGGCCCTTCCCCTCTGTTGACTTCTCTCAGAACAGGGCATTTGGTCTTCACACATCAAATGTTTATTGAGCACCCACAACATGCAAAGCCTGCTGCCACGAGTCATGGGGGATGCAGAGAGGAGAAGACATGGGCGCTTCTGAGGGCCTGCAGAGATGAGACACCGACACAAGTAACCATAGCAGAAGGAGCGTGTACGAAGTAGGGGCAGTCCCAGTCTGAACTGTGGCTGCCCCGGATGCCACTTTTGCATTGTGGGTGGAGGGGAGAGTAAGGTGTAGACTGACAGCTGGACCGCTGGACCGCTGGATCTGAAAGGAGAATTTTCACTGTCCTTTTGGGTAAACTGTCTAGTGCCTTGGCATTTTAGATTATCGAGCAGCGTAAATTTTTTAGGTCCTAATTTAGCACCATTTCTGAGAGACTCTTTCATTTCATCCACCGGTGAGCACTATTGGAATCTCTTTCTCATCACCATGTTTGTTTCCCTAATGAATTTCTGTTTTTCTTTATTGCCTTTTAAAGTGTTATGAGTACTTCTGAGAATCGTGGGACAATCCAGATAATTGATAAGGTTAATTCTCTTTATTTATAAGCCATGCAGGTTCCCAGATAGAGACGTTTTATTTTGCTCAGGTCCTTGGCTGCACTAGAAGTCCTGTCCTATAAAAAAGTTTTGTTATCTTTTCTCCAGGGAATCTGCCCCATCAGCCAGCACCCTATTTCCAAGGATGGGAACTTTCAGAGACCACTCACCTCATCCTGAATTCAGACTGCTGAAATAGTCTCTATTTGAAATAGAGACTATTCACATCATTTTGAAAAAGTCACCCACTGTCTTCCCACTTTTTTCCATGCCTTCAGCCATAAATACCCTGAATTTTGACTTCTCAACTCCTTTTTTTTTCAGGTTTGAATCTCTCCTCAAAGTATACTTTAAGCAATGCTTGATTATCTCCAGTGAGAGTTTAGCATGGAGGCTCAGAGGACTGTAAGAAAGTCCTCAACTACTAAGGAGTAACCCAGAGAGGATCTCATGGACCTTGTCCAGGGAGCTCGTGGCCAGATTGACTAGTCAAGCGCAGGTTATCACTCAACAACGTTTACAGCCAACCTTGGGACTGGAATTTGTACCTTGTCCCCACTTTAGGCCTATTTGTCATCAGATAAATCATACTCACCCCCCACAACCCCCCCACCCCCCCAAAAAAAAGAGCTGGAGGTCTTCTTCCTTCACAGGGACCAGCAGTCATGGGAAGCTTAGGTTTTGCAGTCTCCCTGGCACAGTCTCACCGGACAAAGCTAATAAGGGATATTTAGAACTCAGGGACTTTACTGGGATGGGGCAACTTGCCTTCAGATGTACCTATAAAGATCCTGCAAAAAATCTGACGTTAGCTTATTTGTGTTTAAGCGTTGGCTGTATTTGGCAAAGGTGGGCAAAAGATACCTCCATGCCTTAGAGGCAATGATAGATGGGAGCAAAATGATTGGCTTCTGCTACTGTATTCTAGACAAGGCTTCTGAGGCCCTTGTTTCAGGCAGAAATTCAACTCTGAACCATGTACCCTTTAAAGAATATGAGTAGCCAAGTAGGGTGACATTTAATTCCATGTCTGTTTTGGGCACTGCCTAGGACTCCAGAGAAGATGCCCGTGCTGATGGATTATGATACATGCATAGACAAAGGTTTACGCCTCTTTTTAGACTGAAACCTTTGAAGTTGCCTCATTGCTGACCCTCCCTAGGTCACTGACTTTCTGCTTCTCCCTGCCACCAGTCCTGCTGCTCAATCATAAATATCTTCATGTAAAAACAATTTTTTGTGCAGTTCAGAGAGACAGAATTATAGAGATGAAAAACAACAAACGAAACTAAGTTGTGAGTTACTTTTTTTCTCTAAATTTGTTTTAAAATATCAAGTCATGTTGAGCAGATCTGTAACCGCCACTTCCTAGTAGAGGGATTTGTTGGTGGGAACATCTGAACCTGGGCCGGAACCGAGGAGAGAAGCCCAGAGCCCGGCCATTCTAGGACTTGATCAGCTAAAGGCATTTTCAGGTCTCCAGTCAGGTGCAGCTGCAGGTGTAGGTGGTTAGTACCCAATGTTGAGGGATCTTTGTGGTAACTGCTCTGAGGGCTCTGAAGAGCAGGAAGGCATTTGACCCTGACTCTAGGCCTAGAGACCTGCACACTTCTCCTGAGTATGCCAGTATAGTCCAGTCTGGCTCGTTCCAACACCTGCAATCCTCTACTGGGATGTTGGAATGTAACCTGCTGGTGGGGGAGAGGTAATCTGTCAGTAGAAGAAAGAGCTCTGGCCTGGGAATCGGAAGTGTGGGTCTGATCCTCGTTTCGGGCCTACGGATGTGATACTGGGCAGATTCTTGTGTGTTAGGTATATGGGCTTGTATATGGGTCTCAATTTCCTCACCTATAAAATAATTTTTTTAAAATTCTTCCAAGAATCTTCCCAGCTGTTATTTTAATAAGAAGAAAATAGAAGATTAGCCTGGATCCTAACCAGGCCGGAAGCCAGGTTATTTGGGGCTGTTCTGAGGACTGTAAGGAAAGGCGTGGAAGCAGTCGTCCAGACCCGCCCAAGTTCTCGGCCATCCAGGGGTCGTGGGGGTAGTTAAAAGATGGAGGGATTATTATAGTTAAAGGAGAGAAGTAGAAGAATTACTTAAGTGAGTCCTCATAGAGTCAAAATTTGTCACGTTTCTTCATGTGGTTCTTTTCTGTGCGGGAACCGTAAAGTCAGCCGTGGTACTTACCGACTGTGTCCTTTGTGGATGTAGTGACTCATCACATTCTCAAACAAGTGGCTTCTTGTCACCCAGGAGTGAGAGAGCTTGTCCCTGTTGGAAACCTCTGGTGAATGAGCTGAGGAGGGGGCAGCTGGGGTGGAGTGTGTGTATTTATCTGTATTCTTTTCCATAGGTACCATTAAATTTGTCTGGCTTAATTTAATGGGAACTTCTGGGACCTGCAGAGACTGTAAAGGTCGAGGGTAAGGTTTTTGTCATCTGTTCAGGCTCCTCTTCTTCCAATGGAACTTCCTCATTCTCTCCCGCTCCCTCCAGCCTTTTCCCTTTTCCAACTCGTGTGTGTGTCTACCGCCCTCTCGCAATTTTCTCTTCCCGTTGTGTTTTTTCTTCTGCCTCTCTCAACCTCCTTTCCTTCCAGGTCGTTTGAGTCCAAGTTGAAGTAGGCAGCTGGTGTTACCCACTTCCTCTACCTGGGGGGCCCAACCTGTATAATCAGGGATAGGGGCTTTGTTCTAACACTCTGGAACCTTTGTTTTCTTTTCTTTTCGTTTTGTTTTGTTTTGTTTCTTTTTTTGTTTTTGTTTTTCTCTTCTGTTTCCGTGTAGGTCTCTTTAGTCAGCCTTATAGCTAATGCCCTGGGCTACTCGGAACTAGGTGCCATAAAGTCCCTTAGGACCCTAAGAGCTTTGAGACCCTTAAGAGCCTTATCACGATTTGAAGGGATGAGGGTAAGATACTAAGAGTCGCTGATCCTTCTGCATGCCAGTGGAAACTGTTTAAGCATGCTAGAACTGATCACATGGTGGAAAGATCATTCAAGCCCAACTCTGCGATGCAGCTGCCATTTGATCCTCCACTCTCCCCCACACCTGCCCCGAGCGAGGGGAGTTGCCTTAAGCTGCCTCATCACATTAATATCGGCCCCACCCCCAGCAACATGCCATCGCAGAACATGTTAACATTGGCTATTCTCATTTGGCCTGGCTTACCTGTAGCACTTGGGGCAGCTTTCTGGGCTGTTGACTTAATAGGGAGAATCACCAGGTGCAAAGAAGGGGAATTGTAACCCAGACACCCACTGAAAAGCAGAGGCCGCAGGCAGGGAGAGTCCTGTGTAGGGCCATCAGCCAGGTGGGGACTGTGACCTTGGAGTCACTGAGAAAGCAGCCAAGAAGGGGCTTGAAGACACAACGGCAGGCCTGGGATTGGGATGGAGCAGAATTTGGCATGGCCCTGGGAAAAGAAATGCTTTTCTTTCTATTCTGATTCCTCTTATTGCACCTTGTTGTTCTCAGCCCAGTCCCGTAAGGACTGGCAGCCACTGTCTGACAGCAAAGCTTTCCTCCTCACCCCTCCCCCTCTGCCCACGCTATGTGGTCCCCTGTCCTAACATTGTCAAAGTAACAACCAGGTGTGATGCTAGATGAATATTAGCTAGTTCTCTTGCAATTTCTTAACACCTGCTATTCCTGCTCTGGTGACACTCCACCCGAATACAAAAGGTGCAAGGTGTGTCACCCTACCAACTAGAAATACGGCTCCCTCTTTTGGTGCCTTTTTGCCATCTCTCTTGATTTAAAAAAAATAAAAATGGTGTGGGTGTGTACGTGTGCGCACACACACACTAAAAAGTCAATTTCCTAAAATCAAGTGGGCAGCTGGCTTTTGGTGGTAATAGTCGTCCTGTGGTAATCAGAGAGGTCCGTTACACTTAACGAGACCAAGAAAACTCATTTCAATTCAGATGTTGAATACATGCAGGAGAGCAAACCAGAGGATATGTTTTTAAATGTGCAAATATCAGAATGTAGGAATAAAAAATTACACATTGCGGTAGTCCACGTGAGCAAGACTAATTGGAGAAACCAGACCCTGGGGCTTCATTCATTCCTCCTCTGTGACCCCTGGCCGTAGTCTGTGGTGGGACCCACAGTTGCACAGAAAGACAAAATTTCACTGGGACTTGGGAATTTTATCTTACTCTCTTAGTTGATCCCCACAAATGCTTTTTGCAACAAATTTGTGTTTCTTCTGTAGCACAGTCACAGTTTGATTCATTAAATGTAGGCTCTCTGCGACCCACCCAGAGCTGCTGTCTGCAGGAAGGTCAGTTCCACAGCAGCATAAATTTATTTTAATTTAAAAAGCAAAACAAGACTTGGGAGTCTAGTCTCCCTCCCACAGTTCAGAGAGATTTCGGAATGTGTGAGGAGGTCGTTGTTTTGCTCAGGCTAGCTGCAGGGAGCAGCACTCTGTGGAGACTCCAGCTTTTAGGTGGCCCCCGAGCCATTGAAAGAGGATTAAAATGCTCTTCCCTGCCCCCCTTCCCACTTCTGTCAGGAGGGGCTAGTTAAATTTTTTTACATACATAGTACTAGTTTTGGTACAAGGTTGGTCATTTGTTTTGTTGATGAAAAACTGAGGATTTAAAAAAACCTGTTGAAGACAGTATTTGCAACATTGTACCCCAGCCGGGTGCCCGTGACCCTCCACATTCCCCAGCCAGGACCCTGGATCTCCTACAATGAGATCTGAAGGAGCCTAAGAAAAAACGATCAAGTGATACTTGCTACTAACTTTCTCAGTCTGAATGTCATTACTGCCAGTTCTGCCCCAGGGCAGAAACCATCCCCACAGACCAGCTGGTGCCAGCTTGCCCATGAGGCAATTATTTCAGTAATCCGGACACAGGAGCCCTTTGGGTGGCCACACCTCTTCCTCTTAGCTCCTCCTTTCCTCACCTTTCCAGGACTCAGTTTCCACTACCCCAGAACTTTTACTTGTCAATTTTCACGTAGTTTAAGAGGCCAGAGGTCCAGAATGGGTGATCATAACAGAAGAAACTTTAATTTGAAAAACATTGGAAAGGGAAACTTCTATATCAAGTTTTTCTCAAGTAAGATAATATGGGCAGGAGCCAGTGTGAACCCCAAGCCAGGATTTCAGACAATAAATAAATGGTCAGCGAGGGAAGCTCTGATGTAGGAGCGTCACCTGATTAGATTGACTCCAACCAATAGTGCTGACTGCTTCTGGCTGGGCAGGTGGAGAGGGCTAAGGACCCACTCCTGTACTGTGGAAGAATAGCTGCGAGAAAAAAGATTGAATTTGCCTGCATTTTTCTGTTTGAAACGTTCTGTTTGAACATTACGTTTCTATGGGGGCTATGTTTTTTACTTCCTTGGTTTGGGTTTGTGTATATGCCAGCGCTGGTATCACCTACAGAGATCACCTGTAGGGAATGTTAAATAAGAAATCCCCAAGAACAATACCATCGATGCCGTCGGGCTCAACTGTCACTGTGCTGCTCCAATGAGAGGCTCAGGGCGTCACTGGAGAGGGGCACGTGCCCCTAGCCTGTCCTGGGACACTGACTTCAGTCTCTTCCTCTCTTCTTCCTCAAACCAAAGACCAGAAAATCGAAACACTCATGCTATTGGCAAAGGAATGCTTAATGTAGTTCTTTGCTTTTCTCTCCTCCATAGTACTCTTCATTTCACATGTTGCTGTGCTATTAAATTTTTGAGGATCTGTAATAGTAATGCTATGAAGCATGCATGCGTTTTTGTTGTCAGTACCTAGTTGTCCATTAAAGCCATGTTCCCTCTGCCAGATATTAAAAACTACTTGACAGATTTTACAGTATTTAGTGAGCAATAATATTCTAGGCATTATAGAGAAGACAAAAATCTGTAAGATTTAGTATTCATTGGCATTTTCTCATTAATTCAATGAAATTTATATCAATTGCTAAGTATAAACTTTCATTGCAAACAGTAACTTTTTATAGATTGCTAGAACCTAGCTTTGAGTAGTAGTTCTATATTTCATTTTTTAAGATAATGAATTTTATCGTAATTAAAGGTAATACAGAATAACGTGAGAATTTAATTAAAGAGCAGAAGAGGCGATTCAGTTTATTAAATGACTATCCATGGACACTTGAATTAGCATTTATAACACAGTGGTAGGCAGTGTGAGAGTTCAGGATAATGAAGCATGGTTTTCCACCCTTTGTTTGCTGAGTCTGTCAACACAATTATACATGGAGCACAGGTGAACAGTTTCTGCCTGACGTGCTGCAGCTTAGCAGCTGCTGTTTACAGCAAGAAGGAATTATTAGTAAATTTCATCAACTCTGTTTACTGTTTTATTCATAAAACTAAGGTAAGAAGTTTTTCTTTGGTTTTGATTAATAAATGAAAGTGTGTTTTCATCCTCTAAGTGCATCGGACTTTATAAGGTTTTGTGTTATACGTGTCTGAGAACAAGGCTCAGTAAACAGTTCTGTATATGGAGTCCTTTGATCAGTCTGTGAGTATAAATGTGTGAAGAGATCACTCAGTCACTTAGCTAATTATTCTTTCCTGCTGTAAATACTACCCCACACGGAGCTGTCACACAGAGACCCTGTGTAGAGCAGGTCCGACTGGGTTAAGACAGAAGACTTCCTATAGGAGGTACGTTCGGAACTGAGATTTTAAAAACGACACTTCTAGGTTTCAGATCTTTTAGGGTCTATTTCCACCTTGCATACTCGAGAGGATCTAACAGAAGGTCGTGCTCTCCTGCCTAAGCTGTGCTGTGGAACACTCGCATAGACCTGAGCTTTTGAATCTTTACATAATCTGCTCTTACTGTTTGAGAAGTGATTTCTTTTTGTGGGTCACCCTCTCTTGCCTATTTTGCACATTTCATTGCTTTCCGGTGCTCCCACTAAAGGGTGAGCCACTGCAGAATGAGGAGGTAAAACTCATATCTGATCACCTGACAAATTTGGTAAGCAAGTAAATAAAAATGAGCATCATTCTCCAAAATAGCATTGAAGATTTTTCAGATTTCAGATATTCTGGCTTTCTTTGCTCCAAGTAGTGAGCAGTTGAAGTATACTCATTTTATACTAATGACAGAACTATTAGATCTAGAAGAGATTTCTTGGTCTAAGAATAAAGAAATAACTGCCTCTCAGTCTAAAGGCCTCTGTAAACAAATGAATTGGAGAAACACAAAACTGCTATTTTAATCTAAGGAAGAGTGACTTCTAAGCAGAACGTTATTGCCTGCTTTCTATAGGACACAGCAGACGGCTTTTCTGAGTCAAGTTTCATGATGAGTGACAGTGCAATCTAAGACAAAAACAGCCCAAGGAAATCCTGAACCCGCCAGGCGCCAACCCGGGCCCAGAGCTGCCCCCTGGTGTTCCTTCTCCAGCATCGTCCTTTGGCCCTTTGGGCGCTGTGCTGGTAGGCAGCCAGTCCTGTCTTCCCTGCACTGAAAAAATGCAGGGACATGGTGATACTTGTCACCTCCTTCTAACAAAATGTTGGAAGACTTCATTTATATCCATTGTTTCAACTCCAGTAATCCTTCTAGAATACCAGAAAAAGGAAAAAGCATTCTTCCCATTTTAGGGCTGCCTTCCAGGCCCTTGGCGGTCCCACTTAAGACAACAACAAGAATCGGGGCAGGAGTGAACACCAGCCTTGTCTTCGTCTCGCCACCTGAAATGCTATTTTTATAAGCACTCTGAACTCCTTCAGTGAAAGCTGCTGCCACAGGGGAAGTGTCGTCTAGCTCCTCTCACCTACAGTGTGAAGCAAAATCAAAGTTAAAACAACCCAGAAACTTTGATTCCTCAGGGGCTTTTTTTGCTTTTGCTTTTTTTTTTTTTCATTCCTCAGATTACTATAGTCAGTGATTTTTTAACAATATGCCAATTTTGGTTTTTAAGAGCAGTGATCTACCCCCAAAACTTTCCCCCCAAAACTTGTCATTCCTATGTGAAGAGTCAATCAAGATTTAGATTGAACAGAGACATCAGGATTAGTCGAGCGAGGGGTGACTCTTAGATTTAGAAGCCTACAAAGTAAGGGAAAAAAAGGCTGAAGAAGAATAATAAATCATGTATGAAAAACACATCTGTTCAGATTTTATTTCATGGTGTTTGGTAGAGGGAATATAGCTTTTTTTTTTTTCTTGAGCCTGCAAAATATGCATGCTCAGCTATTGCCTGAAATAAGATAACTGGCCTTGCATAGTCTTAAGAGAGACTTTATGTACTGTTGACTGATTCACTGCTGACCACAAAGGGTGATTCTCTGTGATTTTGAACAATCATACCTTGTTTTACAGAGGGGGAATGTCTGTGGAAAGGCAACTGGTGAGCCTGAGATCTCTCAGGTTTTCCCATGGGGTACATATTATGAGTTGGTGAAAAAGGAAATTGGACTGAAATAATTGTTTTGGTCCAGGGTGTTGCCTAGGTGAGAAGACCTAGGTCTACTTGGGCAAGAGATTTGTTAGATTAAATAAATGTAATTTATTAGAATTCCTGAAAATATATTTGATAGATTTAGAAAATTTCGGTCGTACTTCTGGATCTCTCCAGTTACCCTAATTTCAAAAGGAACATGATGTTTCTATAGTCAGAACAAGCCCCACAATGTCATTCCCCTCCTGGAAATCAAAAAAGCATGCTAGCCCACACTTTCTCCCAACACTCAGCAACCTCCCCTTCCAATGCAGGTGGTGGTGAATGCCTTGGTGGGCGCCATCCCCTCCATCATGAATGTGCTGCTGGTGTGTCTCATCTTCTGGCTGATTTTCAGCATCATGGGAGTTAACCTGTTTGCGGGAAAGTACCACTACTGCTTTAATGAGACTGCTGAAGAGCGATTTGAAATTGACATTGTCAACAATAAAACTGATTGTGAAAAGCTCATGGAGGGGAACAATACAGAAATCAGATGGAAGAACGTGAAGATCAACTTCGATAACGTCGGGGCAGGATATTTGGCGCTGCTTCAGGTGGTGAGTGTGGTTATTTCTTTTGTCCCATGAAGTTCAGGTGGGTAGCAGAAATCTTACCTGGTTCCTTCTCCACCTTGCTTCCAGAATCAAGGTGACTGCTAATAGGTCACACGGAAACGTGTCATTTCCCAAACTAGTTCCAGGGAGACACCTTCCCTGAGCACTCTGACTTCTCCAAGACCTCACTCAAAGGAAAGCCCTCACTGCTCTGACGCTGAGCAACAAAGCAAGGTTCCTGCGGCATAATGAAGTTGCAGAGTGATCACTTTCTCTCTCCAGGACAGAGTATATAGTTAAAGAAAAAAGGAAAAAATGAAGATAACTACATAGACCAAAAAAAAAAGTGTTGTCAGTTTTGGTGGAGCAGAACAATTCTATATCACAGCTGCACTGGAGCCAAAGGGAAAAATCTGGCAGAGCTCTGGTGCTGGCACTCGGGTCAACCCCAGAGAAAGGTCTCGGTGTATCAGAGCAAGAAAGGGTTATTTTCATCAAGTAACGTTCCATTACACCTAGTTTTCTCTTCCTCTCTCACCAGTTTTTTGGAATGTTTTACAAGACCCTGTCATGCAGCAAAGGTTCCTAGGCTTTGGAATCAGACAGATGTAGCTTTGAGCCACCTATTTATTGGATATGTAATCTTAGACAAACTACTCAGCCTCTCTGGGTCTGTTTCTTCATCTGTTAAATGTGGGTAACAACGCCTTGCACGATTCTAAAGAGGATCCATGATAATTTACTAAAATTTCTTCGCACAGTGCCTGGCATGTAGCAGTACTTAATTAACGGCATTTGCGATTATGTGTTTTTATTACTATTATAGGTGTGTCTGTATCATATAAATCGTTGGGTGAATTAAATGTGATAATGCAGGTGAAACTCTCAACTCATCCTTACATATTAAGCACTCACTGTTAGCCAGTAGTAGGAGGCAAAGTCGAAGGAATGGGCAGTGGTTCATTTCACTCCCAAGGACTTCGTTGTCCTGCCCCAGTTCAAGAAATTGAACCTGCACGTTGAATTTGAATTGGAGCAGCTCCAGGAGACCAGTGCACATCAACTGGCCCATCAGACCTTGTACTCAGACCCCCCCACCGTGTGCAAGGTGCTGTATTTGGCACGACTAGAGCCATCAGATAAACAAAGAACTGCCTGTGCCCTGAAAAAACTTAGAATCTGGTTGAGTAAATAAAACAAATAGGATGTAAATAAAACATGGGACATTTTGATGGGTTACCTAGATTTGTTTCAAAATCATGATATACCAGATCAAGGAGTAAAATTGGGAAGGGGCTGCCTAGGCTAAAGCCAGTATTGCCTCTATCATAGGCTAAACATGTGTGCATTAGGGAAAAGTTCCGGCCTTTTTTGCCTGTTTGTTTGTTTGTCTTTGTTTTTAATGCAGCTCTGAATTTTCCCAACCCCAGTGCCAACACCTTTTAAAAAAGTGGTTCTTCTAAGTTCTAAGTACGCTCAGTGGATTCCCGCTACTCGTTCATAAATACAGTGTGTCCACCCCAGTTTTAGGCAACCTTCTCGGGCCCGTTGTAATGACCTTTTGTGAAAGTATTGATCCAATTACCACTGCCAACATGTTTCTCTGGTGTCGTTTCCAGGGACTTAGATAAAGCTCCCTTGGGGCCTGTAATAATAAACAGAAAATTGTATGTCCCTGTGAGGTTGCACCCAAACTCCCTGTCTTGTGTTCTCACTGAACCCAAGCCTGGCTTCTTGGACCCTTGCTTAGACTCCCACATACCCTAACAGGCACCATCTAATGACTGACTCTGTTTGCCAGGCGACCTTCAAAGGCTGGATGGACATCATGTACGCGGCTGTAGATTCTCGAAAGGTAAGGATATGCCTGATGAAATCACAATCTTCTCAGACGGCTAGAAAGCAAGCAGCATGGTGGGTCTCATCAGGAAAGAGAGGGAGGCTTGCAGCATTTCCACTTGTTTTGTTGACTGTAGGGCACTTCCTCCTCTCAGTACACCATCACTCTCCCACACCGCTGCAGGTGATCAGGCTGTTGCATTGAGCCTAAACCAGGGGGGCTGGCTCCTTTTCCATGCGACTTTGAAATAAAAGTGGCTCCTGGCAGCCTCCCCTCCTCCTCACTTCATGATTTGCATTTTCTCCACCTAAGTCATGGCAGGAATAATGTCTTCTGAGCACAGGGCCTGCCAGTGTGCAGGAGACAGGTAGAGAGAATCTAAGGTCCTCAACCCCAGCTGATGGCAAGGTCAGAAATGCCCAGCTGATCCCCAAGCTAGGAGCTGACTCTCTTCCTTTTTCTCCTGCCCTTCAACAGCCTGAGGAGCAGCCTAAGTATGAGGACAACATCTACATGTACATCTACTTTGTCATCTTCATCATCTTCGGCTCCTTCTTCACCCTGAACCTGTTCATTGGTGTCATCATTGATAACTTCAATCAACAAAAGAAAAAGATAGGTCTCCTCCCCTCACTGCCAGTGGTCAGAGGTCAACCCAGACGAGGGGCATATCTCTCTGTGTCTCTGCTCCTGTCTCTAGAGAGGTGACACCTCTCTTCCTCTAAAATCCATATGATCACCTCACTGTGGCACTTGCCCCACTGTACATTAGCCCCAACCGACTCTTTCTGTTGAGGGCTGGATTTCACAGTACGTGGTTTACCACGTTTCCTAGCAGTCTTATTCTTGAGGCCTTTTACTGGTTTTGGCCTCCTACCAGAGGGAGGAAGGGTAGGAGAGGGTCTGGTGGCAGAGGGGAGAGGAAAGCAAAGCAAAGGAAGAGCTGTAGTGAGCAGCAGAAATTGTCTAGACTCGTAACTATCTATGAGAGACCATTCTTAGAAGTTCACTTCCATACTTGTCCCAGATAGCTAACAATTGTACAAAGCAAATTGAAAAGGTTACTCTTATTTCTCATCTTATAAATCAAGTCTTTCCCAACAAACTCCAAGGAACTCCCCAAATTGTTTTCTTGTACCAGAATTTCTAAAATTTTTAATGTCAGAAATAAATGGGCCGTTAGCTAGGAGTTGAAAACCCTTTTATTTTAAAATGGGGAAAGGGGGATTCCCTAGAATTTTGTCAAGAAAGCAAGCCGAAAAAAGTTTAGGAGCCAGTGAGATGTGACTGCCTTCAAAGCCCTCGCCCCCGGGTCTAACCCTTCCCCGAGAGTCTGTGGTTGGGTAGTCCGTCCCCTTCCTCCCAGCCTATCTCAGAAAGCCCGAGCTGAAAACCAAGGCAGGTTTCTCTTTGACTTGCAGTGGTGGTCCCACGTCTGCCTCACCCTGGGACCACTGCTAACCAGAGTGACCTCGGGAAAGGAGGGGGGCGGAGTCTCCCCCAGGGCTCAGTGCCGAGCCCTGGGACCTAGACGCGCTGTGCCTGGGAGCCCGTTGTAACTGCTCATTCTCCTTTCCCCCCTGCACTTTGGAGGTCAGGACATCTTCATGACTGAAGAACAGAAGAAGTACTACAATGCCATGAAAAAGCTGGGCTCCAAGAAACCGCAGAAACCCATTCCCCGCCCCGTGGTGAGTGCATTAGTGCAGGCCCAGGGCAGAGAGAGAGCCCTTATGGACAAAGATACTGGTAGGGTTACTGCAAAGGAAGGAACGGGGTAAGTGATGGGCTGCCTGTGCCCTCTAATCCTCCGCTAGCCACCCCATCCAGAAGAGCTGAGAACAGCAGAACAGGGATTACGGTATGGGATGACTTCTATATTCGTGCTTGACCTTGCCTTTGAGCCTTTCTTGGGCAGCAGCAGAGAATCAGCATCTTAACTACACCGGCTGTGGCCCTGGCAGAGAGGTGTTCTGGTAGCTAAACATTCACAGGGAAAAGTGAAAATGAAAGCTGATCTCTCCTGCCAGTATGAGATAGGTTTGGTCATCGTTTTTTCAGCTCTCTAACCAACAGGTCAGTCTTTGCAAGGATGTGCCTAGAAGCTAAAATAATGCTTCTGGCTATTTGTGGGAGCAGAAGACAGTAAACCTAGGGGCATCTGAAGTCCTGATGGCCTCCGGGAACAGAGCCTTTTGCGAACTGGAACTGGGGACTGGGACTCTGCTCTGCCCTTCTGTTGCTGGCAGTCCCCTTGCCTCAGAGGAGACGCTCCCAAAGCCGTGCAGCCAGCCGGGTGGACATGGCCCCCGCAGACCGGGCTCTCAGTTTCTTCTTCTGTAACTTGCATTTAAAGTAACTTAAAAAAAAACCAACAACAACAAAAGAGCACAACTCTTAAAATAGAAGCTTTCCTGACAATCTATTTTATAAAAATAAGAGTGGAGCTACTTTGTTTGAATCAAGAGTGGGGGTTTGACTCAGGCGTGGGGTGGCTTTCCCTGCTCACCCCCACACCTGGCATTCTCCCCTCACCAAATTCTGAGGCAAGGGAAGCCCTAGGGCTTTGCAGAACCTGGTGTTTGAAAACTACCAAGTTAAAGTAATTCTGAAAATAAGCACCGGCCCAAGTGCCTTAGGTACTTTTTTAAAGATTGGGGAGATCTTAAGAAAACGAACGATTTTCCTTCCCTTGTTGTTAGTTTCCATTCTGGGATAGAAATGGGACCAAAAGGAATGGAAGAGGATTTCCATTTCTGAAGTTCTGTTCGGTACTTTGCACGAGGGAACCTGAGTGTATTTTCTTCAACACTAAAATGTAATAACTTGGTGTGGTAGGAAACATTAATAGTGATCAGCACTGATTCAGCAAATACAGGAGGTTCTCCAGTGACATTCTTCTGTTCAACAATGGTTTCTATACCACTGATGATATGCGTAGAAGCTTAACTCTTGTTTATATCAATTAGCTGATGGTAAAATTGGTTTTGTTATACATCACTTCGCTTCAAGTCACAGAACCTGTTGACACTGAGGACTTACTGTAGTTACAGATCTCCTACTGTGTACCAGGCACTACACATAAAGTGATGAACAAAACTTAGATGCTGCTGTCACAGAGCTTATAACATACAGTGGGGATAGAGATAAATAAGTGAGCAAACAGCCATTATAAAATGTGCAGTGTTGTGAGAAAAAGTTAACTGGAGGGCCGTGGCAGGGGAGAATGGAGGCTTAGAGTGGGGGGATCTACTTCCAAAGAGTAGTCAGAGAAAGCCCCACTAAGGACGGTCTGCTTGAGTGGATAAGAAGCATCCAAAATTTGGGGAAGGAGGTCCTAGGAAAGCAAATGAGGCCCTAAAAGCAGGAAGTGTTGGCGTGGCTGGTGGGGTGAGCTGGAGGAAGGCACACGGATGAGCAGGAAAAGCATTTTGCAAACCAGGTGAACAGGAGTGGTGTTGCAAGCCCAGTGAGAAATTATTGAAAGGTTGTAAGTAGAAGAATGATGTGATTCATTTATGTTTTTAAATAATCACACTTGCTGCTGTGTGGAGCTTGCATTGGAGGAGGGCAAGAGAGGAAGCAGGTTAGGGACTCTTCCGGAAGTCCAGGTGAAAGAAGGTGGTGGCTAAGGCTAGAGTAGGGCCGATGGAAGTGGGATGACGTGGATGAATTCAGTTTATGTTTTTGGAGAAAGAGTCTATAAGACCTGCAGTGGGTTAGATGGAAGGCAGGAAGATGAGGGAGAGGAAGGAGACGAGGATGACCCTCCAGTTTCTGGCTGGAGAGACTGGATGAATAATTGAGATGAGGAGGAACGAGGTGGGTGAGGGGCAGGGAAAGGACTTAGTTCTGCTCTGGACTTGTTAAGTTTGAGGTGCTTATGAGTCATCAAGGAAAGATGTCAAGTAAGCAACACAGGGACTCAGAGGGAAGATACGGGCTGAGAAGAAGGACCATGAGAAAGTACGTGGATACTACATAAGCAGTAGGAATATATGAGCTCTCCTAGGGAGAAAGCATAGAGAAAGAAGAGACAAAGTGGCAGAAGAAATGGCTGGAAATGAGACTAAAAAGGAGCCCCTGGACAGGTGGGGAGACATCTAGAGGTGGTGGTGGTACGCACTCATAAGAGAAGAGTGGCAATTTTAGAAAACTCTCAGTGTGGTGGTATTGACCCTGGGGTCTGCCCACGCCCCTGGTGTCCTGACAGAGCGGCAGGGTCCAGCTGGCTGGTGTTAGAGAAAAGAAAGCGGAGCACTCTCACCAACAGGATGGCAACTGCCAGTCGGCTTCGAAAGGCTTTCATGAACCCTTTTATATCTTTCCTCCTCCCCTCCCCACTCCCAGAACAAAATCCAAGGTATCGTCTTTGATTTTGTCACTCAACAAGCCTTTGACATTGTTATCATGATGCTCATCTGCCTTAACATGGTGACCATGATGGTGGAGACAGATACCCAGAGCAAGCAGATGGAGAACATCCTCTACTGGATTAACCTGGTCTTCGTCATCTTCTTCACTTGTGAGTGTGTGCTCAAAATGTTTGCCTTGAGGCACTACTACTTCACCATTGGCTGGAACATCTTCGACTTCGTGGTAGTCATCCTCTCCATCGTGGGTGAGTGGGGCTGGTGGGGAAGGGAGGTCGGGCCCTTTGTGGCCTTGAGGACGAGATTCCTGGGAGAGCAGGAGTGTCCCGGGTCTGAAGTGCAGGCTGGTCGCTCTCGAAGCTCCAGCCCTTGTGTCATCTCGTGGGCCTGCCCGGCACAGTATGTGGTCAGTGCTTTTCTGTTGAGTGTGGGTATTAATTAGTCTTGGACTGTAAATTCTGGTTGCAGGCAGGGGGGTGGGGAATGACAAAAAAAGGCAGTGAAAATAAAGTCCTCTGGTGAGGATTTGAAAAAAACTCCTGTTTTTAAAAGTACAGCCACAATAGCAGTGTAAAATGGAAAAAAAGAAAGGCAGGAGATGGTTAAGCTGAATATTAATGAAACGGCCCAGGAAACTGCTAGTGGTGATGACGGTGGCCGTGCTCATTTCACTGAGATTCTTCCGTGCGCCAGGTACAGTTTGAGAGATTCTTCACTCGCGTTACCTCGTTTGATCCTCACGACAGCCCCGGAAGCTGGCTTTTGTTATCTCCACTGTAAAGACTTTCAGGTCGCTCAGTTCAGACACGGCAAAAGCAGAACTCAAGCTGGTTTTTTAACCGCAACCATACGGCATTTTGCTTCAACCTAAAGGCATGAAAGGGGTGGTGTCCTGGCAGACAGAAGAAATGCTGTCGTATGGATTGCCCTCCCAGAAGGTTTCTCTGCCTTCCCGAAAGGCATCCTGGATGGGGAAGCACTGCCTCGGCGGGTTCGGGCCTTAGGCTAACAGAGAGAGAGTGCGCCAGACCCCTGGGCACCAGCTCCAGAGCCCTGGTGGCCGTGGGCAACAGAAGGCAGCTGGCATTTGCCTTGGCCTGTGCTGCTTTCTAGTTCCGTCCTCAGGAGCAGCATGTCCAAATGTGCGTTGACACATGGAACTCTGATCCCACCTATCTCTCCCCCAGGAAAGAATTCTGTGATGGAATTACTCTGGGCAACACTGCATGTTAAACTTCCTTGGGAGGGCCACAGAGCACAGTAGCCTAGAAAAGGCTCTTGGGAGTCCCGCAGTAAAGAAGTGTTTAATACAGCCCTGGCTGGTGTGGCTCAGTGGATTGAGCACCCGCCTACAAACCAGAGGGTCACTGGTTTGATTCCCAGTCAGGGCACATGCCTGGGTTACGGGCCAGATCCTCAGTAGGGGGCATGCTAAAGGCAACCACCCATTGATGTTTCTCTCCCTCTTTTTCTCCCTCCCTTCCCCTCTCTAAAAATAAATAAATAAAATCTTTTTTTAAAGAATTGTTTAATACACCATCCCTCCTTTTTTTGATCACAACACCCTTTTCCAGATTATAGTAATGCTATCTTACATTTTAATGGAATACACCATGTGCTTGTCACCATGCTAAGTGCCTTACATGTTTTGATTTATATTATATATCCCTCCCAACCCTGTAAGTCTCAGGAAGCACAGAGCAGTTCCCAAGACATGGGACTAGTAAGTGAGCAAGCGGGGGCCCAGCCCAGCCGCCATTCTCAAATCCGCACGCCTGACCTCCCACAAGGCACACATCGGGCAGTACTGCCCTCGTCCGCCGTGCCTGACCTTTTCCTGCCCACCTACCGCTGCGTGGGGTGGGAAACCCGAAGAGCAAACCGTGGCCCTGTTCTCAGAGCATACTCACAAAGAAAGATTTTGATGATTACAATTTTTTTAACCCTCACCCAAGGATACACTTTTTCATTGCTTCAGAGAGCTGAAGGGGGTGGGGGAGGAGAGAGAAAGAAACTTGGATGTGAGAGAAACGTCGACTGTCTGCCTCCCGTGCGCACGCAGATGAGGGAGCCCACACCCCTCCGGTGTGCAGGACCGTGCTCCGGCTGACTGAGCCACGCTGGCCAGGGCGAAGATTAGAACTTTTATTACATGTCATTAACGTGTTCAGAAACAAAAGAATAGAAATTATCTTTTTAAATTAAGGGGTCCTGGGGTGAAACTAGCTCTGGAACCTCCGCAAGGACCCCTTAGGTTGTACTCCTACGGCCTGGGCTGCAGCCTGCCCCACCTCTCTCTCCTTTTCTCTGGGGACAGATGCACACTCACCCTACAAACCCTCTCCCGGGCATCTTCTCTCAGAAGCCTTACCTGCCCATCACACATGGAGTGCGAGTATTGCATGTTGAAATATATTGCCTGACTTCTTATGGCCACTGGTTATGGCTTGATGGAGAACTGAGAAGAAGAGCTGAGAAGTGATCTTGGGTCCTGGCCGTAGTAGAGATTTTCTTGAAAGCTTGAACACCCCGTGGGATCGTAGCTCCAGACAAAGCCCCAGGAGGTTATCTGGTCTACTTTGAACTTACTGCATCTTGTCCCTTCCTCAGAGAACTCTTACCTAGCTTAGAACCTTCAAATAACAGGATTCCGTGGCCTTCTGCAGTTCATTACGCCAATATTGATGAATCCCTATGATTGGAAGATTTTCTTTTTGTTTAAAGTAAATCCCTCATGTCAGTTGAAGCCCATGTTGCCTCACCAGCAGGACCAGGCCCTGAAGGGAGAGACCGTGTCATTGCCTTCCCTGCAGCTGCCATTCCCCAGCCTTTTCATCTCCTCTCCCTTCTGCAGCCCCTCGTTGGCCTCCCGTTATTGCTCTGTCCTTTCAAGGCGAGCAGTCTGGTAGAGGTGGACCCCTGGCTGAATGTGAACAGAAGAAAAGCCCCCTGATTTGTACATTTTCACCATCTGCCTTTATTTCCTACTAATGCCTTGACATTTCTATCTGCTGATATAGATTTTAAAAGTTAGAAGCTCTGAGTTAAAAGCTACTCATGAGCTGTCTCCTTAGTGTCGTAGATTCATTTGGTGGGGTAGTGACATGGAGCAATGAGAAACCAAAAAGGCTTTACAGCCCCAGCCAGGACGCTCAGCTGGTTAGGGCGTCGTCCCCATAAGCCAGGGTTGTAGGTGTGATCCCTAGCCTGCCCATGAATGCCCTCATGGAACAACAAATCAATGTTTCCCTCTCTCTCTCTCTCTTTCTCTCTCCTCCCTCCTTCTCCCTTTTTCTTTCTCTCCCTCCCCCTTCCTCTCTCTAAAAAAATCAGTAAATAAAAAAATTTTTAAAGATTTTATTTATTGGCCCTGGCTGGTGTAGCTCAGTGGATTGAGCACAGGCCTTCGAACCAAAGGATCGAGGTTCAATTCCCAGTCAGGGCACATGCTTGGGTTGCGGGCCAGTTCCCAGCAGGGGACGCATGAGAGGCAACCATACATTCATATTTCTCTCCCTCTCTCCTTCCCTTACCCTCTAAAAGATAAATAAATAAAATCTATAAAGAAATTTATTTATTATTTTTAGAGAGGGGGAAGGGGAGGAGGAAGAGAGGGAGAAAAACATCGATGTGAGAAAGAAACATTGATCGGTCACCTCTCAAACGCATCCCAACCAGGGGCGAACCCACAACCCAGGCACATGCCCTGACCAAGAATCAAACCAGCAACCTTTTGCTTTGCAGGATGATGCCCAATCACTGAGCCACACGGGTCAGGGCAAATTTTTTTTTTAAATGTCTGTTCAGATCCAGGAAGAAGATACTTTGAAAATTGGTGGCATTATCAGAATGACTAAAACGTCACAGCCAAAGGGCAGTGAGCGCATAGGATGGAGTGAGGCCCTCTCATTCACTGTCTGTGGGTGTGGAGGTTGGAGAGTGTTTTGGAGAGGAGCCCCAAACACCTCAGGAAGCCATGCATGCACAAATATGAAAACAATGAATTATTCTTGAGTGGGAAAACAGACCAATGAGGACCTACCTGTTCATGAAGTTCAACCATTATCATGAATAGTCTAAAATTATTTTAACACCAGAGACCAATCTCACAATGTTAAGTCTCAAAAGCAAGTTAGAGATCTAAAAAAAATTTGACCTAGAAAGATGGATACATTTTCATTCCTTAAGCATGGGAAGATGCTATGTGTGTATTATTCATGGGCTCACACATAACAAAACCATAGAGATGCCACAACGCCCCACCTGCAGGACTGCGGCTGCTGCTGGGGACGAAGAGAAAGCAAATTTGGTGAATGCTGGCACCTCTTAAATCTGGGCGTTATGGACATAAGTGTCTGTTTTATTGTTTCCTCTTCTTTTTATATGTTGAAACGTGATTTTTTTTATCATGAGAGTTCAGATTGAACAGTAAGGCACTCATTCTATAAAGTCCTTTGAACTTAAGGATTCCATAATGCCGGGTGACGTAAGTACAGAGAAGGGACATCTCCACTGTCAGTAACATATCTTCTTCTACTCCTCTTCTTAGGAATGTTCCTGGCTGATATAATTGAGAAATACTTTGTTTCCCCAACCCTATTCCGAGTCATCCGATTGGCCCGCATTGGGCGCATCTTGCGTCTGATCAAAGGTGCCAAAGGGATTCGTACCCTGCTCTTTGCCTTAATGATGTCCTTGCCTGCTCTGTTCAACATCGGCCTTCTGCTCTTCCTGGTCATGTTCATCTTCTCCATCTTTGGCATGTCCAATTTTGCATATGTGAAGCACGAGGCTGGCATTGACGACATGTTCAACTTTGAGACCTTTGGCAACAGTATGATCTGCCTCTTTCAGATCACAACCTCGGCTGGGTGGGATGGCCTGCTGCTGCCCATCCTAAACCGCCCCCCTGACTGCAGCCTGGAAAAAGAACACCCAGGGAGCAACTTCAAGGGAGACTGCGGGAACCCCTCAGTGGGCATCTTCTTCTTTGTAAGCTACATCATCATCTCCTTCCTCATTGTTGTGAACATGTACATTGCCATCATCTTGGAGAACTTCAGTGTAGCCACAGAGGAGAGTGCAGACCCTCTGAGTGAGGACGACTTTGAGACCTTCTATGAGATCTGGGAGAAGTTTGACCCTGATGCCACCCAATTCATCGAGTACTGTAAGCTGGCAGACTTTGCAGACGCCTTGGAGCATCCTCTCCGTGTGCCCAAGCCCAACACCATTGAGCTCATTGCCATGGATCTGCCCATGGTCAGCGGGGATCGTATCCACTGCTTGGACATCCTTTTTGCCTTCACCAAGCGGGTCCTGGGAGACAGTGGGGAGCTGGACATCCTCCGGCAGCAGATGGAGGAGCGGTTCGTGGCGTCTAATCCTTCCAAAGTGTCTTACGAGCCAATCACAACCACGCTGCGGCGCAAGCAGGAAGAGGTGTCGGCAGTGGTCCTGCAGCGTGCCTACCGGGGACATTTAGCGAGACGGGGCTTCATTTACAAAAAGACAGCTTCCAATAAGCTGGAGAATGGAGGCACACACCGGGAGAAAAAGGAGAGCACCCCGTCGACAGCCTCCCTCCCGTCCTATGACAGTGTGACTAAACCTGAGAAGGAGAAACAGCAGCGGGCAGAGGAAGGAAGAAGGGAAAGAGCCAAAAGACAAAAAGAGGTCAGAGAATCCAAGTGTTAGAAGAAAGCAAAAATTAAATATTGTACAGATTTAAAACTTGCAAGTGAAAGATTGTTTACAAACTTCCTGAATATTATCAATGCAGAACAGCTGTGGAGACACTTTACCCTGAAGATCTATACCAAACGTAGTCTGCTTACCATGTACCACGGTTGCATCTTGAGCAGTGACCTGCCCAGGGCAAAGGACCCTGCTCCCTGGACTCACAGATTTTCTAACGCTTGGGCAGGTGGTTACTGCATGTTCCACATCAGTCAATGCAACTTAGGACAAAACTAAACAGGATACAAAAACAGAGGAGAGGCTGCCGGAACCAGCATATTTCCGTTGCAGCCAAATGGATTTTATTTTTTTCATTTCGTTGATTCTCAGAAGCAGAAAGCATCACTTTAAAAGTTTGTTTGTTCATGCAAACTATATTTGCATTCGTACATTAGTTAAGCTAAGCAGCAAAAAGAAAACACACACATACTCACATTTAGCCCATGTCATTTAATTGTCAGTTTCTTTGACATAAACCGCATCTTCTCCACATGGGCTTCACATGGTTTGGAGATGGGTGGGGGAAAACAATCAGGTTTCTTCAGGCTGAGGAGGACTTGCTCAGGCCGATTCCAAACATTGTGCTTGTTCAATGCATAGAAATGATTTGCATGATGGCATGCCGTGATCAGAAGTCATGCATGAGAACCATACACCACAGGACACTCCTGATCCTCTCCCCTGCCCTGGGTCAGCCTTGGGACAGGACCCAGCCCTGCACCGTTCACTGTATTTGGAGAAAAAATGGTAAGAGTTCCACACCCGCTGCAATTCTTTATGAATTCGTAGAAGTCTTTCATACACCTTCTGGGTAGGGAAACGCAACCAACCGACCACCACCAACAAACACGAACCCAGTCCGACAAGCAGATGGATCCGTCGCGTGTCTATGTTTAACAGACATCTCTAACATACAGCCATTGTTGCACATTTCGAAAGACGAACTGTTTAATGCTGCTCTGTGTCCCATATGTGGGGAAACTTTGATCTCAAATGGCTTGTATTAATGTCACTGTAAAACCAAATCCTAGGGCTAAAAACAAAAATCAAAAAAAAGTTCATTTGTATTTTGCAATATTTATGATGATTGTTTAGCCTTCATACTGGAGAACTGACACTAATTTGGGGTAGAGGTAAAAATGCTATTCATAGTAGCATGTTATCTCTAGGGGGTGATTTAGGGAACTTAAAACCACCTTTCGTTGGGGGTTAAGGGGTGCTCATTTCATTTAGTATCACGTCCTTTGCATTATGGCTTTCTCTGGGCTCGGGTCCACGTGGAGAGGGGTTCAGACACTGTGAGCGGCCTCTCTCCTCCAGAGGGGCTGCCACAAGCTCCCACGCTGCATGACCCCTCTCGCCTCCATCGCATCTCCACCGAGCAGGGCTGCCTTCCCCCACCTCTGTGGGTGAGAGCAGCAGCGCTGGGGCTGTGGTTTCTTTCATTTATCGTCAGAATGAGCCATCACTGGTGGGACCTGAGGTAGAGATGGAGCCGCCTCTGAACCAAGCCCACTTGGTTTCTTTATTGCACTGGTTCTCATGAGAAAGTGATTTAACATTAATTCTTAGACGTTCCAGCTTCCCCCTGCACATTTCCTTTCAGCCGGTTTTGCTGTCTGCTTAGCGACCTGCCCATTGTCATTGAAGGGTGGCTTTGGGGGGCGGCGGGGGGCGTCCTATCTTCCATTCCATCTCCTGCTTTAGGGAAGGCAGTTTTTACTCCAGGGGTTTCTCATCCCATGACTAGATTTCAAAGCCAAGATGCTGCAGTTGAATGTGTCAGGAAGTCTATACAAAGACTGAGGAGAGATTTTTAGCTTGCAAACCAAATCAAAATAAATTCTTCCTGAACCATACAATAGAGGGGGGAAAAGCAACCCATAATCAGACACACCAATCTGCCTTGCAGTAGAAGCACTTTGGATGTATTTTCACCGTCCACCTGACTAGTTTTGTGTAGAACAAACCACGGCAAGTCAGTAAGCAGAGCTTTCTGTCTTGTTGGACCAGTAGATGCTGTCCAGCTATCGTAAGCCTGCTTCTGCGGCATCACCCGTAGGACTTGTGCACTACACGCGACACCGGGTTGGGAAGGCATCTCTCTCAGTGACGCTGCTAACTGCTAGGACGAGTGTAGAGTCACCTGTACAGGCTACATCGTAAACAGCACAAAACAGAAGCTGACACGTGCGGTTATTCTTTTTAAGAGAATTATAAATACTGTAATATATCATTTTATTTTATTGGCATGCCTTTTTGTAAATACAAATTAAATTATGAAATAGGAAATGGCTTCTGGCTTCTGCCATTGTCATGTTTATTTTTATTTTTTATACTTTTCTTTCTTCTTAGAACTTAGATGCTGTCAGCCAATGTACATCCCCAAACCAGACAGACAGACAAAAAATTTTTTATTGCTAATGGTCTTTTCCAAAACAACAACAAATATATATATTTTTGTTCCAATGTGCAATAAATTCTAACCACTTCTATGCAAGATTTGGCTAAACTTCATAATTGTTCTTAGGTCTCGAGATGGGCAACAGAGCTATTAAGATCCCACGTGGTACCCCAAGTGCTCATGCTCGTGATGGCATTAAGCTACTATTGATGAGGTTTTTCTGAGATCTGCCCTTTCTCCTCCCCAGACCCTGATCCCTGCCCAGCAGGCCATCCCCTCAGTCACACACATACACGTGGGCCTGGGTATCCGACGCCCACCTGCCAGCCTCACAGGGAAGAATCCTCCTCTACTCTATTTGAAGTTTCACTTTTATTTTTTTTTTACATTTCCCACCTTCCTTTCCCTCCCCACCACCCCGTGCTCACTCTCACCCGCCCTGCTCCACACTTCTTTGGTAGTAAATGACACCATCACCAGCAGTTCACACCCGCAGTTAACAGGCATCAGGCATCGAGGGGAGGGAGTCGGTGACGCTGCCCTGCGTGCGTCCTCCCTGAGTGGGTAGGTGGCAACGCTTTGCCAGATATTAACGAAGCCAATCAAACAGCAGCAGCAGCCACAGTATCACTGCACATATATATATATAGATCTATAAATAGAATATAAATATATTTATTTTTTGTAGCCAGGTCCTTGGTGCAGTATTTATATTCCACAATCCACCTTTAAAAAAAAAAGGACAAAAAGCAAAAAGTCACATGTGATGCTGTTAATTTAAAATGCAGAGCCAAAGCCACTGAGCAGCCGCTGACACGGTTGCTGGTTTGTGTGAAAAACACTTTCCCCTCTTTCCTTAACCTCCTTGTTGCTTAGGATAAGGAGCTCCACAATTTAAAGCAGCGGGCGAGCGCAGGAAAGACTTCCTGAGTCAGCATGACCCACACCCACTCCTCTCCAAATGAGCCTCTTTTGGCACCAGAAGCCGACCTGGGAGAGATAAAGAGAAACTCCCAGTCAAAGCTCCTGGAACGGCAGTGCCCAGAGTTCTTTTATTTTTCGCCGCAACCAATGTAAACTTGTAACAGACCAATAGTGAAGATTAGTGTATTAGTGAATGCATGGAGGCCAGCACTGCTCTAAATGAGACATGACAAAGCGCACATCACAACTATAAGCCAAAAAGGAAACAAAATAAAAATGACCCTTTTTACTGTACAAGGGAAGCCTGTCTTGGTGTGTGTTTGTTGCTTATCTATCCCAATTCTTGAGTCCTGGGAGGGGTCTGGGAATTGGGACCTTAGTACATGTGGTAAAAGGGGAATGGGAGAGAGAGCCTAGGGTCTCTGGCCAGGTTCTGACTGAGAAGCAGAGATTGGAGAGAAAAGCAAGGTCCTGACCCCCCCCCCCCCCCCATTCCCATTCACCCATTGCATGTGGCATTCCTCCCCCTGCTGGGCCAGTGCTTAAAGGCCCATGAAACCCCTTCCTCACCAGGTCACCTGGCAAAGCTCCCAGAGATGATGTCAGCCAACCCAGCTGAGCTGGCCTTACTTCTGCCTTTTTCACCAGTGTGTGGGGAAAAAAAACAAACCTATCCCAATGCCCCAAAGCTTGGGTGTGCACGATGCCCAGCAGCCTCCACTCTGCTAGCTAATGCTGGGCCTTGCCCTCCATCACCCCACAGATAAACCAGCAGACTAAGGCTGGTCTCATTCACAATTGTGCAGGGGTGAGGGGTACCCCTTCCCTTCCCTCTCCCTGCCCTGCTTTGGGGACATCCCTCTCTAGGCCATGTCTCCCGGTCCGGGAACACTCTCAGGAGGATTCTGAAGTGCCCACTCTAGTCCACTCCAGTAGCTCCACTCTGGAGAGAGATGGCTGGTAGGTCAGTGCCCGTCCTGCCCCGGCCCCCAGCCTCCAGGCCTACTGTGGAGGTGAGATCGCCATGGGTTATGACTTTGTGACTTGAGTCCAGGGCATCTTTTGTAACGATGCCCCTTTCTTTTCTCAGATGTTGCCCAAAGTTTTGCAAAAAGCTTCGTTCATTTTCAGGTACCCCCACCCCCCAAAGAATTGGCTGCAGCTAGCCAGCCAGGGGGACATGAGGAGAGAAGAGGAAGTCTGGGCTGGGAGGGGCCCGAGGGTTTGCACAGAGCCTGGGTTGGGACTCAGCTCTGTGCTTTCTTGGATTCCCTTTTTAGGATTACCAAGATTTCCTCTGTTAAAACGCTCCTGAGGCACCCCCTGCCCCTGTCCCCCACTGCTGTTTGCTGTACATAGAGGCCAAGTGGGGTGGGGCGGGCGGGTGTGCACATGTGCTGTATGTGTGTGAGGAATGTATATAGGTAAAGGGGAGCGGGGTCCAGTGGTTCCAGAAAAGGGACAGAACTCCTGTGTTCCATCCCCAGCTCAACCGCTGGCTCGCTGTGTGGCCTTGGGCAAGTCACTTAACCTCTCTGTGCCTCAGTTTCCCCATCTGTAAAATGGGGATAATAATACTGACCTACCTCACAGGGGTGTTGTGAGGCTTTAACTAAATGTTTTGTAAAGTGTTTTGAGATACAGAGGCAAAGGCACTAGGGAAGGGCAAAGTACTATTTGGACTTAAGGAAGATGAAATGGTACCATAAATGCTGCTATTCTGAGAGCCATTTTAAACTGCACTGCTCCAACCACCCCCGCTTCTCATCACCAGGACAGCAGGTCGAGAAAATATCTTTCCTTTCACTTGCTTCTGGGGTTTATGATTATTCTAGACACTTAATTTTTTCCCTTGCTGTATCTCCTTCCCTCACCCCCTCGACTTGTTCCCTGTTCCGTTTATGCGGAAATGGCGGAAATGCTTGAGAAATGAGAATGTATAAGTGGATTGGAAGTTTATAGTCTGAAACTTCAATTTTACTTTGTACTGTACATCTTTTTACTTTAGAATTTGCAATAAAGGGTTACGTCAATCTTGTTTTCAACTCTCCTCTTGGACTGGCCTGTCATTTTGTCCTTGCTCTCACACCAGCGTCCCTTGGCCAAGGGTGGATGGGACGTCAAGTACTCCCACCCAGGTGGACCCCACAGCTGTCCTCTTGCCTTCCCTGTGACAAGGGACACAGCCTGAGCAGTGGGTGGGAAAGGTTTGGGGCTCTAGGGGCACCTCCCCGAGGCCTTGCCCGAGTGGGGAGGGAAGCTTGGGGGCAGCAGCCTCGGGAAGTGGGCACACCTCTAGCTGTGTCATCCCCTACACGCTCCAGCAGGGCCTCAGAGTGAACAGAAGTCCCGCAGTTTGTTCTGGTCCCCGCGGTGCTTCCCAGGCTCCCTTACTGCTGGCAGATTATTTCCTCTGGAGCTAACACTTGCAGGTCAGGCAGCTCTAGGTTAAAAAACCTAATTATGCCTTGAGTTTTAAAAATTAGGTCAAATAATGTATGTAAGTGCTTAGCGTAGGGCCTGGCACAGTTAGTGCTCAATAAATGGTAGCTCCTGGTAGAGAATAATTTTGAAATAAGAAACTAACGCTGACAATAACTGGGGGGAGGGACCTGCCTGCTACTCCCGCCCCAGACGGGCACCTGAGCCCTCCCTCTTCTGGGGACAGCAACACTCTTGACCATGCCCGTCATTTCCAACGAACTAACAAACCGATTACTCCATGCTTGGCGAGTTTCATGACTTTTATTATACATCAAAGGCAGCACTCCACCAGGACTGTGCCCCGCTTTACAGCCGGGGGCACTGGGGTGAGGGAGGATCTGGCCCACCTGTAGCTCGGACCGAGTGGGCCCAGGCCCCCTGCGATAGGAGCTGCTCCTCACTCACGAGCGGCTTCGCCTCCCACCAGCTGTGGGCCTCGTCGGGCCTGAGCCAGGCAGGGGTGGGCGGGCCGGGGCTGCCGGGCCGCACTCCGTCACCATCGCCGCCCGTGATCCACAGTGTCAGGAGGATGAACAGCGCCCCCGCGCCCAGTGTCCCCACGAAGCCCGTGAAGAGGCCCAGCGCCAGCGGCCCGGCCCAGCCCAGAGGGCTGCGCTCGTATGGTGCCTGCGGCAGTCGCTCCAAGACCAGCTCCAGTTCATCCCAGTTGGGCTCCGGGACCGAGGCGCGGCGGGAGCGCGCGGCCGGGGCGGGGCCCGGGGGCTGGGCGGGGGCGCGGGCGGGGGCAGGGGGCGCACCGGGCTGCAGGTAGCCCTGCCCAAACTTGCGCAGCTGCAGCGTCGCCTGCTGGTGGAGGTTCTTGCCCAGCTCCCGGGCCACGTCGGGGCGGCCGCAGCGCCGCAGGGCCCGGGCCACACGGTCCCAGGGCAGCGTCAGGGCTTCTGCCGCCAGCCAAGCCGCCAGCCCCTCCCGGCAGCCGTCGGATACCTCCTTGGGGTCAGCCGCCGGGCCCGTCGCCTCCCGTCGCTGCCGGCCGGGAGACCCCGACCTGGTCCCTGGCGGTTCGGGTTCGGCCCGGGCCAACCGATCCTCAGACAGTCTGGCCAGCTCGGCCTCGACATCCGGCTCCGGCGCCTTCAGGAGCGACTGGAAGTGGCTGCACTCCTCCGGGGTCAGCAGCTCGGCCAGACGGACAGCCGTGTGAGGACCCATGGCGTCCATGGCCCCCGCCAGAACCAACACCCAGCCCCAGAGCTCCAGGGCCAGGACAAGGGCCCCAGTTGGAGCCCGCCTCGCCATGGCTGGCCGTGGTCCGACCGACTGTGGGGGAGGGGCTGCTCGGAATGCCCGTGTGCTGGGGGAGGGGTGCTAGCGCCCACGGAGGTGGGGCGGGCGGGGCTTCCCACATTCAGCTACGAGGGCAAGGGGTCCCCAGCACCTTGGGTCGTGGAAAGGGGTCTCCAATGCACGCGGCTGGCTAGAGGATCATCTCCCAACACCCAGAAGTTAAGAGGAAGGGACTCACGAAACCCAGGTATTGGGGAGAGTTTCCCGAGATCGGGAGGGGCTGGCTAGTGGCCGGCCGTCCCACAAACGCCTCAGATTCAGCAAGTCTCCAGCATCCCTTCTAACCACTCACTGCCCATCCTCATCCTCCGCCCATGAGCACTAGCTGTCGGTTATCTCTGATATCTAATCAACATCTCAGTTTTCTTCTTACCAACTAAACACCAAATATATATAGGCCGTCATTTCCCATCCTCCCTTGTCTGGGCAAGGCAAACCAGTCCCCACCTGCCTCCACACGCCGGGGCCCCTGCACTACGGCTCCTTTCCCCTTGGCGCTGGCCCTCTTGGCGTTCTTGGCCTGCACTCCGCGTTCTGGCTCAGCCTGTCTTCAGCGGACTCCTCAGCAGACAGGTCTCTTCTGGAAAGGTCTCCCTGACGGACGGTATCCTATCTACTCCCATAGGATTTTTACTGCCTCCCTCATCACAGTGGAGGATCCATCTTTTTATGTTTGTTTGTTTGTTTGTTTTTAGAGAGGGGAAAGGAGGGAGAAAAAACATCGTGTGCCTGCCCCTCGCATACCCTCTACTGGGGACCTGGCCCACAACCCTGCCATGTGCCCTGACTGGGAATCCAACCAGGAACCCGGTGGTTCGCAGGCCCACGCTCAATCCACTGAGCCACACCAGCCACAGCTGGAGGGTCCATCTATTGTCCCCATATTACCTAGTGAGAAAGGCTCCAGTAAAGATCTCTTGAATCTCAGTGTGTGAATTCTTAACTTGCAAATCAGTCGTGTCCTGCCCCCCACCCCCAGCTCTACACAGGCACAGATGTTCCTCATGGTGCAGCGTTTCTCCCAGTGATTCCTCCAGCCGCACTTGCCCCCACCTCAGCCCTCGTTCTATGCTCTTATGCCAAGTCACACATATGCCACAGTTGCCGGCCTCCACAGCTCTGTCCGCTGTACCCACTCCTGTCCAGGAAGCTTTTCTGACACCCCCTGGCCACCGTTGTGAGTCCGTGTCTTTTCTGGACGTTCTTGAGATAGACTGTGCATCCTTCATCAAGACACTTTATCTGGGAGTTAACTAATTCAAGGACTTATTGTCTTCCATGTACCAAATGTGTCACATATGAGAATAAAAATTTTGATGTGGCCCCTCCTCAGGCAGCTTTATGAAGCTGTATTTTCAAATGATCCCTTTTTGAGCTTTCCCCACCCTGTCCTGTGGCATCTCCAGAACAGCGGCTGTGCTTAGTCATTTCTATATTCAGTTCCAGTGTCTGCACAGTAGGTATACAACAAACCAACTAGACAGTGAGGAGGGTCTGGACTTCAAATAGCCGGGAGAGTTGGGTTTGCTGAACCTTGGGACAATGCCCCGGAGCCCCCATGCCCAAGCACACCCTCAGCTGTTGCTCTCAGAGGGGAAACTGCTTTGCCTCCCGAAAGCCCGGTGTGTACACTAAGCCCTGAGCCCTGGGTGCACTGATCCCCTCACATTCTGCTACATTTTCAATCACTTTAGAATATTTTTCAAAGACCTCAGGAAGTTGTGAGTCCAGACCTCTCTTGGGTGTCCCCACATAGCTTTTTCAGCAAGATGCTCCATCCTGGTTTTATCAGTCTCCCAGTTTATGATGAGTTGTCAAAGATAGTTTGGGGGTTGGCAAAGGGTGGCAGACAAAGGATTCTGTGTGACCTTGAAGACTGGAACTCGGTTATTTCCATGCCCTGCCCTCTGGGTACTTCCCCTCCATCCAAGAATGGAATATAAGTATAACCACTGCAGCCATCAAGGGCTGCAGTCCAGGTGGTGGGTAAACCTTCCTCTTTTGCCCCTTTCCTGCATTCATTCATTCATTCACTTATTCATTCATTCATTCAACACACACGTGAGCCTTTCTTCGCCACACCCCTCCAATCACATACTTCAGAGCTCTGGGGATACAGTGAGTCAGCCCCAATTCTGAGCCTCTGAGAGCTCTGAATTTCATGATGGCTTTTCATCCAGGGGCCTGTCAGAGCCTGAGTGTGGGTTTTCACCTGGTAGCCTCAGGGCCCAGTGCCTGGTGGGCACTTCCTGTGCCAGAGTGAAGAATGGGGGGGTTCCACAGGAATGTTTTGCTCAAGGGATAGAAACACCCAGAGCCACACCCATGGCACCGATGTACCTGGATGCCCGAGAATTTCCCAGTGGGCTCCCCACGTCCTGCTACCCCCAAAAAATCCTCTGGAAACCACATGTTGTTGCTTTAATACTGTGTGATACTTTCTTTTAAAATACAGTCTCTTCTGAGGTAGACAGAGCGTAACTGCAGAGCATCATCAGACAGGAGATAAATATGTCCACGTACAACACGCAGCAAAATGAGGTAGAAATGGTTACAGCCGGTTGAGAGGACCCCAACCCCAATCTGGGTAGAGGAATGAGAGGGCCAGCTTGCTGAGTCTGCCCTCCCCCAACCCCTGCCCCTGGATTCTTTGGTATGCCCCCCCAACATCACCAGAGCTGGACCTGCCCTTCCCCCACCCACCCCAGTGCCCACGAGGTAGGTGCTAGTAGACTGGGGGATGTCTTCTTGTGCAAAGTTCCCCAAGGCCAGTAGAGGAGGTGGTGGGGGCCCTGGGTCACTATCAGTGAGCCCCCCCACCACCCCCAGAGCTGCCTGCCTCTTGAAGGGAAGGGATCCCAACCCCACTTCCCCAACGCCCTCCCCACCCCACCCCCACACACACATACACACACCTGAGAGAACCACCTCGCTCCTCACTCCCTCTAAGGTCCTTTCACGGCCAAGACCCTGCAGCCCACCCCACTGTTTCTGAGGCACCGAAGTCCCGCGAGCAGCCAGCTCCGAGGGGGGCCAGAGAGACCAAGGGTGAACAGCGGACACACACGGAGCAGCTTTCCTGTCCACGCTGCCAGCACAGGCCCTCAGCACCTTAGCACCTGAAATGTTTCCCCTAGACACCCTTCCACCTGGGAGTGGGAGGTGGCACAGAGGCTGTAGCAGCTGTAAGGGCAGGCAAGGAACAGGAAGGGAGGCTACGGTGGGAGAGAAAAGAGGTAGGGGTGAGGGCACGTTCCCCCCAACTTTGGAGCAAAGGTCAGAGCTGTGAAATGGGCCTCCTGAAGGGGAGGGGGCAATCTGCTGAAGCCCCATGGAGGGAGGCTGGTGGGGAGGGGAGGATGATGGTTCTCAGAAGAAAGCCCACCAGGCCTGGGCGTCTGGTGGCTGGTGTGGGTAGGACTGAGGCCAAATTCCCAATGTCAGGGAAAAACAGCCTGCCCATCTCCTTCCCCCTCTCACACTCCCATGTCCTCAAGACTTTGGACCCTAGGAAAATGCAGGAGGAGCGCTTCTCCACAGAACCTCTGCTGCGTCCGATACTCACCCCACCCAGAGCCTCTTCCCAGCCAGGGAAGAACGAGTGTGTAGTCAGTGTTGGACCCAACCAGTCTTCCCTCCAGAGGGAAACTTTGCCAATGTTACAGGAGACCTCTGCCAGGGCAATGGCCAGTGAGATGACCTCCCTGGGGGACTTCCCGCCTAAGTCACCTTCCCATTTGAGGCTTCTCAGGCTGCTTGCTGGGTCTGGGGCACGAAGTGGGCAAGGGCATCCCAAGTCTGGCTAACCCTTCACAGAAAATACTAAGCTGAGAGCAGCCCCCGTTGGGAGAGCAGCAGAAAGGTAGCAAGACCTGCCTGCTCTCAAATCCCCTAACCCACTCCCCCACACCCCTGCCTGCAACCTCAGGCTGGGGAGGAAGCCCAGCAAATACATTCCGCTTCTATCCCAGGAAAAGCAGGGGTCTGCGTGTGGTTCTGGACCCTCCCCCTCCGCTTCCCGACAAGTCTCATTTTCTGAGTCTTCCAGGAGAATTTGCTCCCCTGGGGGGGTGGGGCACACACAGGAGAGTAGCCGAAGCCTAACATTCCTTCTGAGGGCAATTTCTTCCTGAGTTGTCAAAATAAAAAGAAAAACAGCAAATTCTACATATCTTACAAAAATAAGAAGCCTAAATATTAAACAAGCTACATTTCTGGTATTTCCGCCCTCAAAAGCAAACAACAACAAAAACCCTTCTTTGGGTGTTTTTTGCTTAATTTCCACCCCGCCCCCAAGGTTTCAGCTGGGTGAGAGGAAATGGGGTGGGAGGGAACTCCGTACCTCTCCTCCTTATCCTCTGGACTTCCAGATCTCCCGCAAAAGGATACTGCACTCTTTGAATGAGAGGGACAGAGGGCAGGGAGATACGGAGGCTAGGGAGCAAGGGACGGAGACAGACGCAGAGTGTGAAAGATGGAGATAGGGGAGAGATAAGCAAAGGAGAAACAGGGCCAGGATGGGGGGTGGGGCAGTGACAAAGCGACCAGGAGAGGAAACTAGGCGAATGCAAAGAGGGGAGAATGGGGGGAGGGAGCCATTAAGATAGCGAGGAGACAAAAGGATTGTGGCGAGAGAGCAGGAGTTCCTTAGGTCCCGAGTGTAGGACCATCCCTGGGTGCCCGTCGGAGGAGCGGAGATGGCAGCTTCCCGTCCACAATAAATAGAAAAAAACCTGAGTACACAGCGCATATGGCATCTATCTGCCTAGCAGAGGCATTTTCCTGACACCCCCCCCAAAAAAATTCCACCAACAACACCCTCCCTTTTCCCTCCCACATTCATCACTTGGCACCCTCCCCAGCCCGGTGGGTTAAAGACATCCCTCCCTGGGCCGGGGAGGGAGGGGCGGCGGCTCCCGCGGTCTCGCCCGCGCGCTGTCAGTGTCCGAAGCCGTACATCTTGTCCCACTCCACGTACGAGTCCAGATCCTTAGGAGAGACCCGGGGGCCCACCTTGGCCAGTGCCGCCTCCAAGTCCTTGTAGGAAAGGGGGCGCTGCAGCCCCGGGAGCCCCGCCCCGGCCGCTGCTTGCTGGCACAGCTGCCCCAGCTCGCCCCCGGAGAAGCCCTGGGTGCCCTGCACCAGGGCCGCCAGCTCCTGCTCGCTCAGCACGCAGCCCTGCTGGGCCAGCACCCGCTGCAGGATCTGTCCGCGGGCCGCACTGTCCGGCAGCGCCACGTAAAACCGGAGAGCAAACCGCCGGCGGGTGGCCTCGTCCAGAGCCGCGGGCCGCGAGGTGGTGCCCACGACCAGCACGCCGTCGGACCCCGCGCCGCAGCCGCCGTCCAGGCAGGCCAGGAGCGGCGCCTGCAGCGCGCCAGTGGCGGCGGCGCCGTCTTCCCGAGTCGGTAGCAACGCGTCCAGCTCACTGATGAGGAGCACGGCGGGTGGGCGACAGCGCGCGGCCGCGAAAGCCGCCTGAAGCAGGCGCGCGCCCTCGGCGGCGCCGGGCGCGGCCAGCGTGGCCCCGCGCAGGCGCAGCAGAGTGGCGCCCAACTGCGTGGCCAGGCAGCGTCCCAGCAGCGCCTTCCCGGCGCCCCGTGGCCCAAAGAGGAGCACTGTCCGTGGCGGGCGCGGGCTGCCGGGGTAGGCGGGCGGCCTCAGCAGGGGCCACACCAGCTCCTCCTCCAGAGCCGCCTTGAGCGGGCCCTGCCCCGCCACGTCTGCCCACTGCACCGGGGGCCCGCAGTCCAGCACCTTGCTCGTCACCAGCTCCAGGGCCCCCGGGTCCACTCCTTTGGGAGGCTCCTCCGACGGCAAGGCAAAGCTCCCGCGGGGAGCCGGCGCCGGGGCGCGCTCTGCGAACTTTTCAAAGGGCTCGAGTTGCGGGCCGTAGACCGGGAAGCCCAGGACCTTGAGAGAGACGCCGTCAGCGTACTTGCCCGGTGCCTCCTCCGCGGCTCCCCGCGGCTTCGCCCGGAACCCATTGCCTCGACACTCGCCGTTGTCCGCCGCGGGGTAGGAGGCGCCGTCGGCTGCCGGGGCCTTGGTCGGCTCGTAGACGTACTTGCGGTAGCGGCCCTCTGCGCCCTCGTCAGCGGCCTTGCGCTTCAGCGACACCCCAGCCTCCGCACCCGGAGCAGCCGCCTGGAAGCTGTAGGAGGTGGGCGCAGGCCGGGACGGGGCGGGCGCCGGTAGGGGCGTGGGCGCCGCCAGGCCGGAGGGCAGGTAGGGGGTCGGAGGCGGGGCCGGGGGCGGTGGTAGAGCCCCGTAGCCCGGCTGCGCGGCGTAGCCCCCCGCGGGGTAGTTGTACAGAGGGCCGGAGGGGCCGTAGCCGGGCGGAGGCGGGGGCTGCAACAGTGCGGCCGGGGGCGGCGGGGGCATTGCGGTTCCGGTCTGCGCGCAGTAGCCGGGGGCCAGGTACCCCCCGCCGTAGCCTGCCGCGTACTCAGGCGCCGAGGGCGGGGCCCCGCACGCATTGCCGGCGTAGAGGGGTTCAGGAAGGTTCCCGGCTAAAACCGGGGAGCCGCCGAGGCCCCCGGAGCCGCCCCCACTGCCTGACTTGGTTCCCGGGAGGCCTTCGTGGAGTGACGTCAAGGGGTAATGTGGCTCTGGCCCTGGCCAAGGCTCCGGATCCCCCTTGGCGCCGTTGAGGAAGGCGGCGTCGCCGTAGCCGCCCAGGGTGGGGCGCTCGTAGGGCGAGTCCAGGACCCCTGAGTATTTCTCCGCGTAGCGCTTGAGGAGGTTGGAGGCAGTAAGGGCAGAGATGTCGTCGTGTGCCCAAGCATAATGGCAGCGCTGGCGACCCCCAGGAGGCAGCTCCAACTTGTGGGCTGGCGATGGTGTGGTCGAGGAGACGTCCAGGTGCTGCTCTGGCCACTGGTTGAGGGGCTGGGCGTGTTCCGGTGTCCAGTGCATCTTCGACAGAGCTGCAATAGAGGAGTGGGTAGTGAGGTGAGTAGTCAGAGCCCACCGACCGCTGGCCAACCCACTGAGACCACAGCTTGGGCCGGGCTGGTTCTACCATCTAAGCACACTGTCCTGACTTTCAAACCTAATGTGTGAAGAGTCAGGCACCAGGTGCCTATACATGTATGCTCTGTCTTGGTCTCTCTGGCGCTTTAAATGCAGTCTCAGTTGGGTGCTTCCTGACACAACCAGCCTCCCCCACCCTTGCTTTTCTCCCCTCCCCACTCAGAGAGGTTAGGGTAGGGCTGTCTCCCCGCCCCCACCCCCAGGCCAGTTAGTCTTGCTTTTACACAGGGACTCTGGGCCTACCTGTGGCCTAGCTCACAAGCCCCTGCCATTCAGCCTCCTGCTTGAGGGATCTCCCGCCTCCCTCCCAGGTTCACAGACTACATTCCAGCCCCCTACATCACCTGAGCTGGAAATGAGGCAAGTCCCTGGGGCTGGGGAAAATGTGTGAGCTTTGAACCAGGGAGACCTGGGTTTGAATTCAGACTCAGTTACTGTATGACCCTAGTCAGGCTGCCCCATCTCAGGGAAGCTCAATTCCTCCATCTGTTAAAGGGCATAACATAGGCCTCTCGGAGTGGTCTTGAGGATTCAAAAAGATAATGTATGTAAAGTATGCAGTCCAGTGTGGGGCACAAAGTAGTGTGATAAATGGTCCAATTAAGGACTGGCACAGTGGCTGGTTCTTAATTGTACCATTTATCACACTACTTTGGAGAACATTCTGTGCGGGGGGGTTCATTCTGGCTGATGTGACAGAACGGTCCTCGTGCCGTGTCCCAGCACTGCAGGCAGAGCCAGCCCTGTTCTGTGCTTTATCTGATGTAGCCCTCACAACGGCCCCATAAGGTCAATGCTATTGTCATCATTCCCATTTTACAGATGAGGAGACAGAGACTGATGCAGCCCCAAGGTCACACAGCTGTTACGTAGTAGAGCAGGATTCTGAGGGCACCAGTCTGACCAAGGAGCCCAGTCCCTGTCTTCCTCCCTGGTCCAGCCCTCTGGGTACTCAGGGCTGGAAGAACCTGAGGCCATGGCCTCGTCTACATCTCCTCAGTCCCATGGAAACGTGTGTCTGTATTTGCCTGGGACTGTGGCTGCGCCTCAAGTCCCTATACAGGGTCCAGCACAAATAATGTCCCTTTTTATTACAAAATCTTTTATTCCCAAATCAAAAGCATGTAATTCTGTAACATAACAATATCATACTCAAGCATACTATATGGCATTTTAAGTGAAATGTTCAAATTAAAACTATAAATTATTACACCCATATTATTACCCTACCGACCACACTCAAGCAAGCCTTACTTCTGCTGGACCCTGTATATTTACCCTTCAGACCTGCAATTGGAAGCACCAGTTGGGGGTAGGGGGCTGTGACCCCAAGTTGCCTGCACCCTCCAAGCAGGAGAGTTTGTGTTCTCTCACAGCAAAACAGCCCAAGTAGAGCTGTCCCTTTCTCTGTAAACTTGCCATCCGATAAGCATTCACACCCCTAAGCTGGCTAGACAGTTCCTTATCTGGGTCTGTGGGCTTCCCTGGGGGAGGCTGGGGCTCTGGGGACCAAAGGCAACTTTCTGAAACTGCACCCTTTGGGGAGCGGGCTCAGGTTCCTGAAGCAGCTTTCTCTGCAGACCCTTGAAGGCCAAGTGCCTCCTACACATAAGAAGCTGGGTCCACTTGACTCCAAAACTTAGGCCATCAGTAGATAGTAACGGAAGGAATTACTAGATGGAAGAGTAAAACATTTCTTACACGCCCACCCCTCATTCTTAGGAAGTGTTCTAGGGTCAGTGAGAGAAGTGATTCAGCCTTCACAAATGGCCAGAACACTCAGTGCACCGACCTCTGTCCCTGTGGACCTCTCCAATCCCCATGGACCCAGGAAGGGCACTCCCTGCACCGGGTGTGACACAGGCTGTGATAGTGTGATTAAGAAATACATATTTAGCCATACCTGGTGTGGCTCAGTGGACTGAGCACTGGCCTGTGAACTAAAGGGCCTCCAGTTCTATTCCCAGTCAGAGCACATGCCTGTGTTGCAAGCCAGGTCCCCAGTAGGAGGTACATGAGAGGCAACCACATATTGGTGTTTCTCTCCTTCTCTCCCTCCCTTACCCTCTTTCTAAAAATAAGTAAATAAAATCTTTTTTTTAAAAGAAACATATTTAATTTACAGACAGCCTCTGGCTCACAGCTCCCAAACCCGTGGAATCCCCTAAGCATAAGAGCAGTGGGAGCACATATTGTTGTTTGGTCTGTTGTCCTCAGTTCCTGAAGTCGCTTCCAAGCCATGGGTAAAATGAATGTCTCAGTTATTCACAGCAAGCCTTTTCCAGCCACACCTGAGTTTATAGTAATAAGGTGATTTTTGGAAAGTCCTTAGTTAACCCAAGGATGGAGGGTGGTTGCCAGGGGAACCAGCCAATTAGATGGTTGGAACTTTCAGCCCCTCCCCACCCCCACCTCCTGGGAAAGGAGAGGCGCTGGAGACCCAGCTCCATCGCCAGTGCCCAGTGATTTAATCAGTCATGCCTGCGTAATGAAGCCTCTACAGGAAGACGGAAAGGATGGGGATTCAGAGAGGTTCTGGGTGGGGTGGGGCCCTGGGAGAGGGCCTGGAAGCTCTGTACTCCTTCCCATGTTCCTTGCCCTGGGCATCTCTTCCACTGTGGCTGAGTTATGTTCTTGTGTGACAAACTGGTAATCTACTAAAGTAAACTGGTTTCTTGGGTTCTTTGAGCCGCTATAGCAAATTAACTGAACCCAAGGACGGGGGAGGGGGGGCATGGGAACCTCCAACTTATAGCCTGTCAGAACACAGGTGACAGCCCCAGCTTGCAAGTAGCATCTGAGCTGGGGCAGTCTTGTGGAACAGAGCCCTTAACCAATGGGATCTGATGCTGTCTCCAGGTAAAGGGTGCCAAAATTTAGCTAAATTTGTAGGACACCCAGCTGATGCTGCAGAATTGGCTGGTGTGAAAAACCCACACATCTGGTGTCAGAAGTGAAGCGGTGTGGTGTGAGGGTAAAGGGACTGTGTTTTCCCCTCACCCAGTCCTCCTCCGCCCCCACTCGGCATCCTGGGGCAGCAAACACCCAGAGCTGTCACTGTGCGACCATGAGCAAGACACCTCATCTCTCACACTTCACTTTCTTCAATTGTCAAATAAGACAGCTGGTGTGGGTGGCGGACCGAGACTTCTCTCTCACCAGGGACCCTAAAAAGTAAACTACATGTGCTGTGGTGGTAAGGGACCCCAGCGACGCAGTGTCTGTGCCTCGCTCCAACTCCCCGAGGAGGCTGCTAACACCCCTTCCCCACCTTACAGAAATTCTGTGAGTCAGAATTCCATTACCCACAGGGAGGGAGGGTATTGGGCCAAACAGGCTGGGGGCGGGGCAGGGTAGGAGGGGCAGCTGTGTGGCGGCTCCAGTCCTGTGTGGAAAGGGGCTGATGCAGCCCCTCTTGGGCAGTCTCCCCAGGGCTCCATTATCTCAGCCTGGGACAAAGGGGCTGGAGTGGAGAATCCCATTGTTGGCCCTCATATGGAAATCTCATTAATCTATTCACCGCGGCTCCCACAGGCCTTTTGTCCCAGGCTTTTTGTCTACTGCTCACAACTGCTGCCCCAGGGGGGTCTCCAGTGGCCTGGCAGAGCTCCTGCAGGACTGTGTCCCCCTCTGCTGGGCCCTGCCCCCTCGTGCCAGCCCCTGTTTACTGCAAGAGGAAGGGAGGGGTGACGAAAGGACTCCTAAGGACCAGTCACCTGCCACAGCCCTGGCACCCACCAGGAAGCTCTCCCCCTGGTCCTGGCCAGACAGCAGCCCCCAGCACAGCCGGACCCCCACAGCCCTGCCTGGGGGACCCTGTAGGGCAGGGCCTAGCAATAAACATTTAGGGGTGAACCCAAGGAGACCAGAGAGGCAGCTGCAAACGCTTCTTGCAAGGGCCCCAGCCCGTTCTCTGCAGGTAGACTGTCCTGCTCCTGCCGGCCAGCGCCTCCGCAGCACCCCCCTGCGTGTGGCTCCCGAGTGCTGGCCGTCAGAGAGGCAGGGCTGGTCCGCTGTGGCCCAGCCTCACAGTCTCTGTCAGGTAACAGAAGGGAAGGTGAAAAGTGGTCATAGAGGGAGGGAGGGAAAGAGAGGAAGAGAAAGAAAAGAAGAATGTGTTCCGGAAGGTCAGGGGCAGTTGGTGCCAGTTTTGGAGGGGTTCAGGGCAGCACCTAAAATGGGTGGGAAGAAGGAAAGCACTGGGGTGTGTTCCTGGACTTGAGGTTGGGGGAGCGGGAGGGACCAGAGCTGAGCGGGCACACAGGCACATCCAAGTCATCACTCGCTCACTGCCCACAACGCCCCACCCAAGTGGGTGCTATTTACAGGTGATAAAACCGAGTCCCGGAGAGGAGGCATGGCTTGCCCAGCGTGGGAATGGGGGCCTCCTCCCTCTGGCCAGTGTTTTTCCCGCCTCCACAGGTTGTGGGAAGGGAGGGGTACAGGTTGAGGAGCAGACCCCTGAGGGGACAGAGGTCCGGGCACAAGGTCTGAACACTGTTCTTCCATGTGCCAGTGCTCCTTGGGTGGAGACACGGTGAACCTGGAGCTGGGGGAGGGTGGGGGGCATAGGAAGGTGAGGAGGGGGCTGCATGCCGCGATCTCCAAGGAGCAGGAATGGCCAGGACAGGTGTGTCACTGTTGGGGTGGCCCTTTTTGTGTCCTGGGGCAAGTTGCTCGTCCTGTTTACTGTCTGTGAACATCCCAGGCGGCTTTGGTTCTTCCAACAATGCAGTGCAAGCCAGCTTTCCTCTCCATGCACGGGGCCCAAAGAAATCAGAAAAAAATCAGCCCTGCTCATTCAGGCCTACATGCTTGTGTTCACTCAGTCCATCCCCTGGAGGTGCCTCCCTCTCCCAGCCACCTAACTCGTTCTCATCCTTCAAGCCCCCCCCCTCCCCCAAGCCCTGCCTCCTTCACGCGTCCTCCCAGGCCTTTCCAGCCCTAATCCACCCCTTGCCTTCTTGGGGAAGCAGCAGAAAGTCCCTCCTGACAGCAAGAACAGGGGATGTTCTTCCTCTTTGCACCGATTCCACCCCCTTTCAACACTCAGGGCTGCTGTCCCCATGTTCCCCCCTCTCCTGAGAGAGCAGTTGCCCCTGTTCTCATTCTCCTCAGCCCGAAAACATGCTGCCATCCTCCCATCTTAGGGGGGAAATGTTCAAAACCATTTGATCCCCCTCCAACTATACATCCTATTGCTCTTTGCTTGCTTTTTAACAAAAGCCAGTTTCAGAGACCCCTGCACGACGACTCCTGATTCCTCCCCTCCCATGCCCTTTGGGACCCCTGCCACCCAGGCTCTCACACTTGACACTGCAGCCGCCTGCTCGCCTGCCTGCACAGGCCTGGTGCATGACACGTTAGATCTGATGGTCCGCTCCGGTGGGTCTCCCCTCGGCAGCACTGGGCTCAGCTGACAACCCCCCTCTTCCTGAAACTTCCTCACTGGGCTCCCTGCCCCCACTCTCCTCCTCAGCCTTTGTCATGCCCTCCTTTCACCCCCTCCCCCTGAGCCTTGCAGAGCCCAGGGCTCAGTCCTTGGAACCTTCTCTCCACATTACCTCCTTGGAGCCCCCTCAATCTCCTTGACCAATCTCCTTGACCAATCGCCAGTACACTGAGGATTCCTGTAAGTGGTTCTCCTAGTTTTCCCCTATGTGCTTCCCACCGGTGTATTCAGCCTTCGTATTGACACCTCCACTCCAATATTTAGTTGGCATAATCAACATGTCCAAAAACCAAATTTCTGACTTCCTCATCCCCCTCCCCACCCCTCTCCCTGTCCTCTCATCTCATGAAATGGCAGCTCCACTCCCCCAGGCTGCTCAGGCCAGAACCCTTGGCCAGAATCCTCTCCAGCTCTCACATCACAGACCAGCGAGTTGGACGGGTGCTGGCTTCAAAATCCACCCAGGCTGCAGCCGCTTCTCACCACCCCCAGCGCCACCCTCAGCTGGAGGACTGCAGCAGCCTCCTGTCTCACCTCCGCACTCCCACCCTTGTCCCCCACTCCACTCCACACTCCCGACACGGCAGCCACCATGACCCTTGAAAACACGTTTGATCATGCTGTTCTTCTACCCAGAATTTCTAATGGCTCCTGTCTCATTCAGAAGAAAGGCCGAAGTCCTCACTATGGCCTACCAGGTCCTTATGATCTGCGGCTGCTTCTCCTTACCGCTGGGCCTCCCTCCAGCTGCCCTGGCTTCCTCACTGACCCCCCACACCCAGCTTTCTCGAACCCTTGACTTGGCTGTGCTCTGTGCCTGAAACACTCTCTCCCCAGGTCTTTGCATGGCTCACACCTTTCTTCAGGTCTCTGCTCAACTGCCACCTCACTGTCCCCCTCAACCTGATGGTCTCTGTAGCGCTTATCATAAGCTGAGCTACTTGTTGCGTTATTTTCTTGTGCCCACTGGGAAGTTTGTTCACTCATATTCCAGGCACCCAGGACAGCGCCTGGCACACCATGAGTCCTTATAGACTCTGTAGAATAGAAGGATGGTTAGATGTCTAATGAGCAAAGAGGCTTCAAATTGCCTCTGCATCCCAATAAAAAAACTGGGGTGACTAGATCTGAGCCCAGTGAGATGGTGAGGGTGGCAAGGGGCACAGCCAGGGAACCCCCTTGGGGGCAGGTGGGAAGGGTGCCTGCCTACTAAACGGCACCCAGCCCAGCTGCCAGGCACTCCACCTGGCTGCTTTTTTTTTTTTTTTTAATTTGTCCTCCTTCTCTCTTCCCCCAGCCAGGCCTCTGGGAGAGGACAAAAGGGGCAATGGAATTCCCATCAAAGGCCACTGGACACATGGTAAAGAGATCAGGGCCCTTGGGACCCTGCTTCCTCAAGGTAGTGAGGCTGCCCCGCCAGTCCGGCTCCTCTCTGGGCTGGGGGTGGGTGGGGGTGCGCCCTGGCCCTGGACTCCTCAGATGTCAGATGCCAAACAGCAGGAGCTCAGCCTGAGTGAGGCTGGCCAGCCGCCCCCATCTGGGCTGTGTGCGCGCGCCCTGGGGGGAGGGGAGAGTGCAGAAATCCCTGCCTGTGTCCTCGGTCAGGGCCATAGACAGGCTGTGACCATCTGCTCTCGTCCTGAGAGGCCAGGCCAGGGGCCCAGCACCCTTGAGGATAACCCTTCCCTTTCTCCCAGCCTCCTGGTGTTCGCAAAGACGTTCACGGTTACCACTCAGTCTCACTCTCACAGCCTCCCTGCCAGATGCTCACATTCTCCCCACTTTACGGAAGAGGAAGTGGAGGCTCAGAGGGGGCTGGTGGTTCTCCCTAAGGTTTTAGCACCTACTAGGAGGGAAAGCTGGGACTCAGAACATTCTGCCAGCCCCTCCCTCCCCCAGCCTTGGCCAAGGTACCTAGGCACCAAACACATGGCTGTCTCAGAGCTCAGCTCTCAAGCACAGCTCAAGTCCAGGCCTGCCTTCAGCCCCCCTCTTCCAGGAAGGCTTCTAGGACTGACAACTCCATGGGAATCCCTAAGATGCTGAAAAGTCTAGGGCTCCTTACAGCCATTCCTGTCCCACCCTGGGCTGTTGGTCTGTCCCTGGATGTCTGGCCCCATCATGGCCCAGGACCTGTAAGAGTACCTCAGCCAGCCACAGGAGTAGCAGGTCCCTGAACTGCATGTGACCCACACTGGCGCTGCTGGTCTGACAGGGGAGGGAGCACCGATTCTTGGAAGAGCCCTGCTCAAGGTCACAGCCAGAAAGGGGTTTGTACCCAAGGGTTCGGGTTCTGTCCCTCAACACAGACTCTAATCCTGTACTTTTCACATCTTAACCATTGGCCACAAGTGGCTATTTAAATTTAAATTCACTAAAATCTATTAATTATTTTACAGTCAAAATTATGGTTAAAAATAAAAATGTATTATTAAAGTTAAATTACATAAAATTTCAGTTCCTCTCCCTGGTCAGATAGCTCAGTTGGTTAGAGCATCACCCAATACACCAAGGTTGTAGGTTCAGTCTCCAGTCAGGGCACATACAAGAAGCAGTCATGAATGCATGAGTAAGTGGAACAATAAAATCTTTTTTTCTCTCTCTTTCTCCCCCCACCCTATTCTCTGTCTAAAATCAATAAATAAAAATATTTTTTAAAATCTCAGTCCCCGAACAGCACTAGCCGCACTCAGCAGTCATGTGGGCGTGGCGCCTGCAGCCGACCACGCAGACACGCAGCATTCCCGTCATTCTCCGGAGGGCGCCGCTCCCACCCCAGCCGGCACTGAGTTCTGCACACAGGGTGCTCCTACTACGGCTGGAACTGCTGCAGCTTCTTCTGAACGTGGAGCCTCACATCTCAGGATCTCCAGGTAGACTTCCTTAGCACTTGGACTCCTTCCTCAGCGTTCCTAGGCAGTTTAATGGCGAGGCTGGGCTCCAGCTTGCCCAGGAAGGACGGAGGATGGGCTAGCTGGACCAGCCACTCCCCGCTGGCCCAGCCTGCCCTGCTTGCTGTCAGAAAAGGAGGGGCGGGCCGAAGAGGAGGGAGAAGGGCAGGACAGGGTAGTTTGTCATCTGGCCCTTTGGGCTGTGCTTCCTTCCCTCCCCCATCAGCTGCTGGACACCCATCCCCCCTGGTTAACCATCCTCATCCTCATCAAATCCCAAGGACAGATGGGGGCCGGCAGGGAGAAACGTGACCACAGTGAAAGCACTCTCAAATGGCACCAGAGTCCAGGGGTCACAGCTGTGTCCCCCGAGGCCTGCCCAGGCCCTCATGTCCGGCCTTGTGTCAGCCAGGCCTGGGCTAAAGAGGATCTCAGTGAGGGGAAGAGGGGTCACTTAGGAACCTTAGGGGGAGATTTAAGAATCTGTAGGTGCTGGATTATTCCAGCAGGCAGAACAGCAGCTAAAAACGCAGTCACTCATGTGGTCACTCACCCATCCGTCCATCCAGCATACACTGAGCAAGTCCCCACCGTGTCAAGATAGAATGAGAGGATATACAGATGGACAGGTAGGTTCCCTAACCAGCTTGACCAGGTAGAGACAAGGTTTATTCTGGTCTTAATCCTTGTTCCAGGCTGGATGAAGATCCTTTGTCCCTGCCCGGTGGTCTGAGGAGGCTGGACACCTTACACCCCCTCCCCACAAACAGGCCTGTGCATGAGCGCGCGTGTGCATGCGCACACACACACACACACACACACACACACACAGAGCTGCTGTTGCCAGGAACCGCCCCCCCCCCCATGGTCTCTGGCCAATCACAGCACTGAAGGGTAAGTCCCACTGCCTGGTGGCCCCCAGGGAGTATATTAGCACATTTGAACCGCTCAACCTGCAGTGACAAAGCCTGGGGCCTTGGGAGGAGACACAGCAGGAGGGGTGGGGGGACTGTGGGGAGCTGTCCTCCTTCCCTTCCCAGGGAAAAGCTCAGGACTAGATTAAGCATTCTGGGGCACAGAGGAATTTGGGGGCCTCAGCTCCAGCAGTGAATAAGCGATCCATAAAATCCCGATTTACACACTCACTGATCAAACGGCCCATCCACCACCCCAGGAGGTTGGGGGTTGCTCCGAGGCTTCCCCTACTTTTATAGAAGGTACTGCAGAGCCAGGAGCTGGACCCAGGACACAGGTGCCCAAGGTTTTATCTGCAGACACAGTCCCACCCAGAATTCCCATGAGGGGCATCCATCCGGGGCTTGGGGACTTGCCTATACCCCATGATCTGGCTGCCTTGGGCAAGGCGGGGAAGGGAGGGTTGGGGGGTGGCCCACCCCGCAGCCATCTTTGTCTGCCTTCTATGAATAACAGATCCTTTTCTCTCCTGTGCTGCCCTGGGGGCTGCCGGAGCGGACTTCAGCCTCATCAGCACTGCTAATCACTTTTCCATTTCTGAAGCCCTCCCCTCCCCCCACCCCACCCACTTCTTTCCAACTGCTGCTCCAGGTTTTCTCTTGCCCCTCCTGGTGCAGCACTGCGCTGCTAGGGGCTCTCAGAGCCCTTTATTGCACCACCCCGTCTCACCCTTCCCCAGGCTAGAACATACCCAGCAACAGGGGTTGGGGTGGAGGGTCACCAGTCCCATCTCCTCCCCAAAAGAAAGCACAATTTTGTCTTCACCTGCCTAAATTTAGTTCACTTAGTTAGACTGCAGGGAAGTCCAGCAACAGAAAACCATTCTGGCTAATAAGCATCCTCTTTTAAACTGCTGTACGTCTGGGGGTTCCAGGCTAACAGCCATCACCCCTCCACGCAGGGTCAGTCAGGCCGATTTGCTCTCCCTCGTGCCTGTCTGAGACGGGCCAGGCCGCATTGAGCGAATACAGGTTTTCGTTGGAACCAAGCCAAGATCTTTGAGGCTGGGACTTGCCTACCCTGCACACCCTCTTCTCACTCCTTGAGCTTCAGGGGACCAGGTGAGGGATAGACTTTGACTCCTGGGCCCCAGGAGGCGATGGAGAGGAAAGAGGGGGCATCCTATGTCCATGCATTCCAGAGGGCTCAGCAGGCTGGCTGTTACCTCCCAGAGGCCTGCTCTCCCTGTCACTCAGTCTCCACGACAGACTGCTAGGCCAGGATTATGGAGCGAGCCCATTGTACAACAGGACAACTCCTTCCCTTCTTCGTTTTCCTGTCAGTGGCTGCTCCCAGGGACCCACAGGTGTGGGCTGGATGCATTGGCAACTTGAGCTAGCAGGTGTCTGAAGGCCAGCCTGAAGGACTCACCCAGGACAGGGTTTCCGAGCCCACCCCGCAAGCCAAGGGCATCCGTGTGGAGCTCAGTCCCACTTCTCTCCTGTGGCTCACACAGTGCAGGGCGTGAGTCAGCCCCTGAAATGTGGGGCAAGGGTCTCAGCCTCTGTTCCTCAGGTGAGAAGCTGGAGAACATGGCAGCCCCCCCACAGGCTGGCGTGAGGGCACTGAAGGAAGGGCAGCACTGGAGGCTGGCTGGAGGGGCCCTGGTGGGGGGGCCCTAGGGCCCTGGGGCAGGATTTGACTTGGCTGGTAGGAGGGCTGGCTCGGAGCTTCAGCCTGGGACAGTGTTAGTGTGTTGCGGGGAGGGGGGAGGATGCTTTCTGATGCGGAAAAGATCCAATGGGCTTGAGGGACTCAAGGAGAGAAGTGCAACTTCTCAGCTGCCTGCAGGGCCCCAGAGTGGTGAGTCCCACCCCACAGGAGCAGGTCCCCATCACACCCCTGACTGACTGTGACTGTCAGGTGGGTCTCCAGGGCCATGAGGGGCACTGAGCTCACATCGCTGCAAATGTAGCCTGTGTCCCAAACCACAACTTCCCAGGACGCCCTAATCTGCCGCCTGACCCTTCTCACCTGTGTCCTGAGGCATCTGTCACCAGCTCCTCCTCTGCCAACAGAGGGAGGAGCCCCAGGACTCTGACATGCCCCCCCTACCTCTGCCTCTTTTTTTTTTTTTTTTAGATTTTATTTATTTATTTTTAAAGAGAGGGCAAGGAGAAAGAGAGGGAAGGAAACATCAATGTGTGGTTGCCTCTCAGGCCCCCTTCTGGGGACCTGGCTGCAACCCAGGCATGTGCCCTGACTGGGAATCGAACCAGTGACCCTTTGGTTGGCAGGCCGGCACTCAGTCCACTGAGCTACAGTCCCACTAGAAGTTCAGTCAGAGCCAAACTTCTGCTTTTTAGAAGCTGCCCCTTCGGGTCCCTCTTGAGAGCCCACCAAACCAGACCTGACTCCATCCCAACCCACACTTCCCCTGTTCTTGGGGACCTTGAAGAGAGTTAGGAACCTGGGGGATACTCTCAGGACCCCCTGGAAGCCCACCAAGACCTCAGACTCCCCACAGAAAACATCTCTGCCTTCTCTCTCCGTAGTTGGTGCTTTCACCCAGGCAGGAAACCCTGGAGGCCCTGTGTCGCCACCTCTTGCAGCCTCCACACATCCATCTGGTCGCTGACTACCTTTGACACCCCCTCCGAAATGACCCACAGCTCTCACATCCGCCTCCACAGCCGGTCCAGCATCTGAACTCTCCTCTCTGCCCTCCTAATCCTTCTCTGTTGGGCTCCTGGCATGGTCCTTCTACCTAAAACAGACTCAACCCCCTCTCATCATGGAGAGGACACCAAACCCCTTCCCTGGCACCAGAGGTGAGTCAGGTACTCCTTCCTCCCAGCCTTGGACCCCGCCATTCTAGCCATAGCGGTCCATGTTGTAGGCCATACATGTTCACACTTCCAGGCCTTTGCCCTGTCTGGTCCCTCTGCCGAGAACACTGCCTTCCTAGTTCTGCACGAGGGTGCTCCCAGACTGTTAGGTCCCTGTGATGCTGATGCTGATGCTGGCTCCCTCTTGGGCACTGGCATAGGTCCCCCGCACCTCTGCCCTGCCACTCAAAGCCCTTATTTAGAGTCGATGTCACCTGTTAAATCGGGCTCCCCATTACCCACCCCGGACACCCCTGCCCCTGGGCCTTTGCACGGCAAACAGTTCCCTAGCCCAGCAGCCCCTTCCTGCTCCCTTTCCACCCTGTCCTTTTCCCTCCCAAGGCCCCTCCCTTGGAAAACTTTCCCTGATGCAATGGTGCTAAGAACAGGGCCTTTGGAGCACATACTTTAACACAGGAATGACTTATATTGTAAGTCATTCCTCTTGTTAAAGATTATTTGCTTTCCCATCAAGGCCCGGAAGTAAGATCTGCAGCTGAACCCTGTGCTTTGCCCTGGCTACAGCCAGTCCCTCCCTGGGACGCTCGGCTTCTCACCACACAGGGCGACAGTGACAGCTGTGCGCAGGCTTGCAGGACCATGAGTGGACCCGAGTCCACAGGTGCCCAGCAGAGGAGGCTGTGGTCACTGTCTGACCGAGTGCCACCGCCCTCCAGGGCTGGGTGGGGACCTCCCGGGGCCCAGCTCCTTCTCCCCAGGCCCTGGCCCTGCATGGGTATGGAGTGGAAGATGAGCTCAGCTTTCCACCAGTCTTTGTTCATAGGCCCCTTTAACAATTTTTTTCTTAATCCTCACCTGAGGACATGTTTATTAATTCCAGTGGGGTGGGGAGAGAGGGGAAAAGAGATGTGTGAGAGAGAAACATTGATCGGCTGCCTCCCGTATGTGCCCTGGACAGGGATTGAACCTGCGGCCTAGGCATGTGCCCTGACTGGGGACCAGTCAAACCCATGGCCTTCTAGTGTGTGGGCCAATGTTCCAACCCACAGAGCCACCTGGCCAGGGCCCCTTTTTCAGTCTGGTAAACATGTGGCCTGTTCTCAAAAATACTTTTCCAGTGCATGATAAGAAATACACAATAAAAAACTATGACTATGTATGGCGCCAGATGGTAACTAGATTTCTTGTGGTGATCATTTCACAATACATATAAATATTGAATCATGTTGTACACCTTAAACCAGTATGTCAATTACACTGCAATAAAAAAAAATAATACATGGGGCTACTTTGTCAATTATACCTCAGTGATGCTGGGGGAAGAGATGAAGTAGAAATACGTGGGGCTGCAGCAGAAATGAATACTACTGAAATACAATTCTATCCATGAACTTGTCAGGGGTCATGGACCACAGGTCTCAGCCCGAGAGACTAGAGCCCCCCACCCCACCCACCCAGCCAGGTTCAGAATCCAAGGTTGTCTTGAGTCCATTTAGGGGGCACGTGCCCTCCAAAATACTTCAGCTTCAAAGTCTGGGTGACCCTATGTCCCTGGCCCCCAGTGTACCCCCTCTCAGTGTCTAGGGAGGGGGAGACGCCCCCTGAGGGAGCGGCTCTTCACCCAGGCTTCCCCAGTGGTGCCTCTGCACCCCCCCCCCCCCCCCCCCCCCCCCCCCCCCGGGTACAGAGCTGAGTAACTCCAGCTATGCAGCCTGGCCGGTCTCCTGGGGTGTGAGTGGGCAGTGTTGTCCTCAGCGGGTGGCCCTTCACACCTGCCGTGCCACAGGAACAGAGAGAATGAGAACTTGAGGGGAGGCTGCTGGGCAAAGATGAACACCCACCCACAGCAACTCCTGGCTGTGCCTGTCTGTGGGTCCTAACACGGGCGAGCACTGCTCCAGGTGCCCAGCACACATTAGTTCATGTGACCCTCACAGTAGCCCTGGGGTGGGTGCCATTGCCATTCCGTGTTACAGAGGAGAAAACTCAGGCACAGCTAACTTGTCCAGGTCACCAGCCTAAGGCCTGGTGCCACCCGTCCAGGCAGTCCGGCTCTGGGTGCTTTCCTGCCTCTCACCTAGGAAGTGGCTCTTCATTTATCAGCTAAGAGCACACAGGTGCCGGCTGATTTCCACCATCCTCATTAACCTCCCCTGTCTCCCCTCAGCCCTCTCCCCGAGATTCTCCGCCATACACAGCCACAGAGCTTAGCAAAGTGCTGAGCGCTTCTCGAGGCACCAAGTAAGTCACGGCAGGTCTGAGCCCCCAGGCCCTGGTGGCAGTCCCTGCCACACCCTGAGGAAAGTGATCAGCGAGTCAGGGCAGCTAGCTGCCTGCAGACCAGGGCTAGGGGGATGGGAGTGTCTGCTCAGAAGGTTTCTGAAGGTTTCCTCAGGAAGACACCTGACAACAGAAGGTCTCTGAATGCCTGCCTGGCTCCCAGGTGGTGGTGGCTCATGCAGCTCCGCGCAGCCCTGCCGCTCCTCCCATCCTCAGATGAGGCAGCTCCTCCGTGAAAGATGTTTGGCTTAATGTCAGCTGTCTGGGAACACGGGGGCTGTCTCTGGAAGTGCTGAGCTCCCCAGCAGTACAGGCATTCGGCACAAGGGCCGTCGCTACCGGGAGGGGCTCTCCCAGGAAGGGTGACCAGCCCTTCCCCTCTCTGCCGGTTTTCTGGGCCGTCCTCGCTTGCACGGGTAGCGGGCACGGCACACCCAACAAGTCCCACACTGACCTGAACATCCCACCCCGGTCCTCCAGCTGCCTTCTCCAACCCGAGGCTGCGGGCCGCACCATCTATCCCCACAGGAGCTGAACCCTAAAACTCCAGCCTGAAGAGGGCAGCAGATGGAAGACGGTGACATAGGAATGACATCCCACACAGGACTCAGTCCATCTGGAAAGGGACCCGCTTTCCAGAGGGCTGAGGGCCTGGCCACTGGTGAATGATGTCCATCTGAGGAGCTGAGTGAAAGGGGGCATCTCTCCCAGTAGCCAGAGCTCTTAGGGAGGACAGAGGCGGACCGGCGGAGGCAGGGCAGAACCACGTGAAGGGGGGGGGTTCTTCCTCCCCATCGGCCTAGAAAAAATAAACGCCTCAGACTCTTGGGTAGCCAAGGCCCAGAGAGGCCAGTCAGCAGCAGCTGGGCTCTCCCAGCTTCCCACTAATTCCCATGGAGTCAGGGTCTCTATCACCTGTGAACAGCCTCCGCCTGGGGGCACACAGTCTCTCTGAAACTCCACCAATGATGCAAGGCCCTGCTGTCAAATTCTAGCCTTTCCCCTGAGCCTCTCCTGCCCCAACCCATCCTGCACCCATTCCACAGCTCTGAGCGGGCCACTGCCCAGTGCACACACCCTCATGGCTCCCCCCTGCAAAGGGAGTACCAGGAGAGTGGTCCTGGAGGTGCAGCCTGTCCCTTTGCCTCTTCACTTGTCCCCAGCTGTCTCGTATGCTTCCTCAAGGTGGGACCACATCTGAAAAGAATGGATTTCGGATGAACAGTTGCCCGGATAAAACACCCAGGGCCCGGCACAGGGCCCTGCTGAGTGTGCAGTGCGTGTGGCTATGGGTCGCACTAGGTGTTTGTGGCAAAGCAAACGACGCCAGGGCCAGGATGCCCTCTGACCCTCCTTGGCCATGCGAGGAGCTGAGGGTGGTTATGGGAGGCCCAAGGTGTGAAGGTCCGTCTCAGGGCCTGGCACATAAACGCCTGGTGAGTGCGCGGGGAAATTTAGAGGCCCAGGAATGCCAACCCAAGCTCGCACCCTCTGGAGCCTGGCTAAGGTTCACCCAGGACCCTGCATAGTGTTGGGACACAGCAGGGGCTCAACACAGGCTTGTTAGAGCGAAACGCAGCCTCTTTGTCACATCATCCCATCTGTCCCCAGTTAACCCCAGCACTGGGCTGCGGTCTGTCCCGTCTGCCGGGGTAGTGAGGGAAGGGAGCGGGAGGCCTGCTGCCGCCTCTCAGGTCCTGACACAGCCAGGCAGCCGTCCTCTCCCCACCCTCCGGCGCCTTTGGAGAAAGCTTCGAACATGGCCGGGGCAGCGCTGCCACAGACAGGGCATTCGCACGCCCTTTTTCTCCTTCCTCCTACATTGCGAAGCGGTTCTCCGGAGTCCCTGGGTTCCGAGTCCCTGAGCGTGTGACCAAAGGTGCGTATATACTTCAGAGACAAAGGGGCGCACTCCTTGAAACCCGGGGCTCTGCCACCTATGAACTCACTAGGGTTGTTGTCCCCGCTTGGCAGACAAAGAGGCTGAAAGTCAAACAGAACAAGGGACTTGTCCAGGGTAACTACACCCGATCGGTGGCAGGGTCACTGCAGCCCAGGGCTTGGCCACCAGGGTGAGGGCCATGATCGGTCACCATACAATCAGGTCAGAGCTCTGTGGACACTGGGCAGTGGCCCCTGCCCAGTGCTCCCATTCATCAGCACTTCCCACCCCTCCTCCAGTGCCCAAGGTGAAGTGGGGCTAACGCTGCCCTTGCCTTAGCACTAAAGGAAAAGAGAGCAAGGCCCCCGGGTGGTTTCCACTGCGGCCCCCTCTCCTTGGCTGGGCCAAGCAGGGAAATGGCAGCCTCAGAGCAATGACAGCTCTGAGCACTGTCACCTGCACTTCCGCCCAGGCCTGCACAGGCCCACAGTCACTCAAGACCAGAACTCGGGGGTCCCAGCTCCAGCCTGCCGCCTCATTTAATCTTCATAATAATGCATATGAAGTAGGCATGGTTCTTGGTCCAGTTTCACAGAGGACATATAGAATATTTAATAAGTGGTAGCCATGATTTATTGAGACACTTATAAAATGCCTGGAGAAGCTAGATTTTCCTGGTTCCTGGGGACAAATGAATCCTAAAACAAAATAAGCCCTGGACCTCCTCTTTCCAGGTGACACACTCAGAGGTGAGATGATGAACCCACACCCCAACGTGGGCAGTGGGAACCTTTCCCATTCAAAGCCTGGCCAGTCATCTTGATCTGCTACCCCTGGTCGCTTAGCTCGCCCTGCCCACCTGCCCATGACAAGGCCATGGAGACAGCACTGCGTGTGGAGGCAGGAGTGCTGGGCGCAGGCCTGACGCTGCCTTCAGTGCCCCCAAGAGAGCTAGACTAGGGTGAGGACTTCTAGATGTGGGGTCCCCTGTGCTCGGGGGGTCCGAGAGCCCTCCAAAGCAGAATGCAAAGTCTGGTGTCAACCCATGCAAGTGCATTTTTCCAGGGACGGCTTTGCTGGTTCCTTGAGAGGGTCTGTGAATCAAAGGAAAGTTCTGGACTCCCAGACCAGGTAATCTCGAAGCCCCTCTCCATCTCTAGTATTCTTGGGCTTCATGCATGTCAACATAAATACTACTGCCCAGCCTTCAAGCCCAATTCAGCTGCTACTCCAGGAAACTCTCGGATTTGTGTCTTTGACAGAAGCACAAGGCTCAGGACCCAGTGCCACAGTTTTGCAGGATCTCTCCTGCCTTGATCTTCCTCACTGGCCTGCCAGCTCCCAATGGGAACAGGGCCAGCCCAGGGCTGAGAGGGCAGAATACACCAGTATACCCCGTGGCCAGCCTAGCGGGCTCACCTCTGTCCACTGGAAGGCAGGGGCTGTTGCAGACCGCAGGTGCACCTGGGCTTTGGGCCCACCTCTCCTGGCTACAGCCCTGAAACCTCACAGGGTCGCGCTCCTGCAGGGAACCTGGTTTTCATTAAATCAGGTAGAGGAGTTATTCACTGTCAGCCAAGTCGAGGAGAAGCAAAGTTCTGCTAGAAGGCACAGGGAGGGTGAGGGAGATCAGCCTGTCCCCTGGCCTCCCTGACTGACCAATTGTGGGGGGAGGAGGAGGAGGGGAGGCAGGGCTCCTAAGGGTCCAGCAACTGAAGCAGTAGGAGCTGGGGGTGGAGAGTGGGGGCAGTCCTGGCCCAGATAATAAGCAATTGTTAATGTGATCCATATGGATCCTGACTGGCCTCTCTGTTTAACAGGATGATAATGGCAGGGAAAGAATGCTGGTCTGTGGGGAAAGGAAGGGGCAAAGTCCTCCCTGACTTTGGAGGAGGGGGAGAGTTAGCAATGAGGAGGAGACAGAGACCCACCCAGGAGTCTCCACTCACCCAGGAGCACAGAACTATTTGCAGAAAATGTCCAGATTCTATGTTTGCAGGCTGTCCTTATAAAACTTTAATTCAGCCAAAAAATATTTATGGGATGCTCACAAGGTGTTGAGCCGCCGTGCCAGGCCCATGGGGGCAAGGGGCAGGGAAGTACATGCCTCACCTCTGTCCCGGAGGCAAAGCCTAGTGTGGACTCAGCCACACAGGCTGGAGTGGGGCACAGGTGCAGGGCCAGGAGCACATGGAGGGCAGGGCAAGAGCTGAGGCTGCGAGGAGGAAGTGGGGCATCCGAGTTGGGCCTTGAAGAATGAGGAGGTTGCGGAAAGACAGGGACAATGGGGAAGGCATTTGGCTGAGGGAACAGCAAGAGCAAAGGCAGAGAGGCGTGAAATTGCGTGGAGAGTCTGAGATCTCAGCAATAAAGCTACAGCCCGGGTGGGGGAGGGGAGGGGATTCTTGCCCCATAAAAAGCTGTGGCCAGGAGGACCAGGAGGAAGGCAAGTAAGGGCTCTGGGAGACACACTGGGGACTGGTACCCCTCCCGTGACCCCTCCAGTCTGTGTACTGTGTCCACTCCCAGGATCCTTGGCCCAGCCCACCCTTATACCAAAGCCAGAAAGTCCCCGCAGGGCCTCACAGACCGTGTCTCTCAGCCTCTCTTCTCCTGGGAAGTTGGGTGTCCCCCTGAGGAAAGGGGGTTATCGGGCCCTCTCCAGGAGCAACTCCACTGCCTCACGTAGCTAAGTTCCCTTTGGCCCAAGTGGGCCTTCCCCAAGAAGATATTACAGCGAGGGCACGGGGGTCACTCTTTACAAGGGTAGCTGCTGTGGACACCAATGGAATCAAGTAGAAATAAATGAAATGGCGTTAAATATGGGAAAGGGGGATTTACGAGGCCTGTCACTCGGTCCAGCACAGCAGGCCGGCAAACCCCGCCCCCTCCTCGCCCACCCTAGGAAGCCCGGCTCCGCCCCCTGCCTCTCAGCGGGCTCAGCGACCAGGTACCCGTGTGGCTGCCCGGCCCCAGCCGCGCCACGGGCCCCCGAACCGCCCAGCGCGTCTGTCCTCCGGGGCTGAAGCAGAGCGAAGGGTGGCGTGTACTACCGGCTCTGAGGAACCCCAGCTTGGCCGAGCCCAGAAAGATGCACAGGGGTCTCAGGTTGCATTCGGGAGGGTCTGGGTCCTTGAGCACGGTCCGAGTTCTCCGGACCCCCGCACCACGAATCCACGAGTGCCGCTCTGGGCCCCGAGAAGTTCCTATCCTGCCCCGCCGCCGCAAAAGCCCAGAATGGAGTTGGAACCGGGGCCCGGTTCCTCACTGCCTGGCCTGGGTCAGGAGACCGCTCAGCCGCCGCAGCCGTGCGGACGACAACACAAACATTCTTCCGTCCTCTATTCTCCTCCAAATTAGGTATCCATGGAGACAGGGCCAGGCAGCCTGACAGCCCCACGGCCTAATCCTGATTTAGTGACCGTCCCTTTAACAGCCCACCCACCCGTCCACCCACCCCTGCGCTCCAGGCCGCTCACACTCTCCCCGGCGCAGACCCCTTCCCAGGCCGCCTCCGCCCAGGAGGTGCGCGGGGAGCGGAGTGGCCAGGCAAGGGGGCCTCCACTCGGTGAGCACCTACTGTGTGCCCGGCTCTCTGCAGAGGGCCCTCCACAGATTGGGTGTCTAGCAAGGGACTCTGTGTAGACCAAGAGTGGGCTCGTGAAGCGGGGAAGTTTAAGGGGCTCCCTTGTGGCCTGTAGCCCGTGAGTGAAGGTAAGTGCAGCTCCCGCAACACCCTGACCCCGAGGTGGGGGTCTGTGCTCTCCGGGCCAGAAGAGAAGAAAGGAAGGGTCGGGCATTAAGGGCGCAGGGCCCGAAGTGGCTTCAGTCTCCTGTCACTGCCCCGTCACGATGCTGGGGAATCTCCGGACCAGGAACCCAGCCCCCACCGCCCTCACACACGCGCGCGCGCGCACACACACACACACACACACGGGCCGCTGGACAAAGACCTGACGGAGTGGGAGGGGCCTGCGGGCCGGCCCTCGGGCTCCGGACACAGGATCCTTCTGGGACCCGAACCCTCAAATCCTGGCTCCCCACCCCCCAATCCCGCAGGCTCCCCCCGGGCCGGCTGCTCGCAATTCCTGCATCCTCCGCACCAAAGGGGGCAGCGAAGAGGGTGCCCGTCGGCGGCGGAGAGGAGATCCCCTCCTCTGCCGGCCCCTACCCCCGGGGAGTGACCCTCGGCTCCCACGCACCCGCACGGATTTCTCGCTGGCCTTGCCCTTCGACCCCCCGCCTAGTTGAACCCCGCGACCCTCAGCCCCCGCCCTCTCCCGCCCCCGCACTGCCCCGCGCCCGCGGACAAAGCTCCGGACACCCCGACCGAACGGTCACCACCCCCTGACCCCGGCCCGGCCGCGCGCTCCCGTGCCCGTCCCGGCCCAGCCCCGCGGCCCCGTACCTCGGCATCCCGGCCGGGTCCTAGGTGAGTGTGCGCGGCCTGAGGGGGCGTCCGGCCCCGGGACCGGGGCGCGGGCCGGGGGCGACAGGCCGGGTCTGGAGGGCAGCGGCGCTCACCATCCTGGAGCCGCTACTGCTGCGGCCGCCGCGGCCGGGAGCGGGACTGGGCAGTGGGGGTGGCCGGACAAGGGGCCGCCCCGGCTCCCCCGGCAGGCAGGACCCCCACCCCCACCCCCGCCTCCCCTCGCCCGCCCCCAGCGCCCTCCCTCCTTCCCTCCCTCAAGGGCCCTCGCTCCCCTCCCCTTCCCCCGTCCCTCCCCTCCCCGGGCGCCCCTCCCCTCCCTCAGCGCCCGCCCCTCCCGCGCCCTCCCCGCCCCGGCCCCGGCCCCGGCCCCGCCCCGCCCCCACCTCCCCCGGGCGCCCGGCCCCTCCTCCCCGCCCGCCCGGCCTGGCCCCGCCCTCCCTCCCCGAGCTCTAAAATAAATTAGCCACGCGGGGTGGGGGGGCGGGGAGCAAATGACCCTTCGGGTAGAGAGTGTCCTTGGGCCCCTCTCCGGCCCGCCCGCCCCCTCCGCGTGGCCGTCTGGGCGGAAAGTTGGGGTGCGGAGGGAGGCCGGGCGGCGGCCGGCCCGTGGTGGGGGGGGCGGGATGGAGCCCCCGCCGGCCGAGCGTGTCCGCAGGGCGTGAGCGGCTTCCTGGGTCGAAGGGCAGATGGGAGGGCAGCCGGCCGGCCGGCCGCTATCTTCCCAGACCCCCTCTCCCAGGACTGCCCCTGCCCCTGGCCAAACCTTGTTGACTCACGCTCGCGGCCCCAGCCCCCAAGGGTACTGACCACCTACTGGTACCAGACCGGCCGCGCGCCAGCCGGGGAGGGGAGGCCGAGGGCCGGACACACACAGCCCGGGTGCGGGGGCCGCGGGCGAGCCCCGGACGTGGGCAGCCGAGCGTGGGGTGTGACTAATAAACAGGCTTCACTGGGGGCTTCCCCAAGAGGGCCACATTCCCACTGAGCCGAGCAGGCCGAGTGGTGGAAGGCGAAGAGGAGGGATCAGTCCCAGGCCTGTGCTCTGTGCTCTGCTCAGGGGTGTCCAACGGCGCTCATTGATCATTGATCGGGGTGTTCATTCAACAGATGCATCCTGTGCTGAGCGTCTTCTCTGTCTCAAGCGTTGGGCTAGGCGCAGGGGACACGCGACAGGGTCCCAAAGGTGCATGCATCCCTGTCCTCGTGGACTCCCAGTCCCAAGACAGACAGAATTGTGTCCAACAGACACAAGGCTTCAGCGTCAGGAGTGATCCTGTCAGGAAAGGCAGCCTGCAGGGTGAGACCTAGAACAGAACCCGTGTTGCCCCAGGAGGCTGTAGGAGATGGGGCTGAGCTTAGGTTGGAGGGTCCAGATAGATTTCCTGGAGATGCTGAGCACCCAGAGGGTCCCACGACCATCTGTGTTCCCACCCCAGGGCAATGCTCGAGGGTCCTCTCTTCTGAGGTGTTTCCCCCCCTTTTGCATGCTGTCCAGCCCCTCTAAGCACTAGTAGGACAAGGTCGCCCCTGCGCCCCTCACTGCCAGCCTGCAGGGTAGTTCTCTGCCCTCTGTGTTTCGACAAATTCTAAACACTTCTGGTGATGGTTCCCCTGAGAGTGCTGGGTGATGGATGACCCTCCTGCAGGTGCCACTCCGGGAAAGGGAAAGGGGAGCCCCTCAATATGTCCTATTTTTCCCAGCCCACATATGGAAACAAGACCAGCACCTGAGCAGGTTCTAGAACTCACCAAGATCAGGACCTGCACCCTCAGAATCCTCTCTGCCCCACATGCCCAGGATCACACCCTGGCGCAGGGACCAGACGCGTGTTCCAAGGCTCAGAATGCCAGGGTGGCCCCTGGCTTTGGGATCAGAAAGGCAGGAGGAAGCAGGCCATAGCCACCACCCTAGGGCAGCTGAACCCCTGGTGGAAGGGACAGTTCCAGAGTAACAGAGGTGGAAGGACCTCGCTGAGTAGTTCTTACTGATGAGGCATCTGAGGCCCCAAGAAACGTGGCAAACCGGGTCACACAACAGAGCTGGATCTGGAGTCTGCTGTGCTTGTCCCGCCACACCTACCAGGCTCCCCGAGAGTCAGAGGCAGGGGTTAAGGGAAAGACCAGTGTCCGCATGAGCTAAGTGACCTTGCCCATCACGACTAGCAGCAGGAGGCCAAGCCCAGCGGTGCCAGGCCACTGTGGTTGGGTGTCACTAGGGCCAGGGCACGGGTGGATGACAGGAGTGAGAATGGAGGGAAGAGTTGATAATGTGACGCCCCTGCATCCAGGGTCCAGTTCTCCTTCATCCCCCAGGACCCTGTGGGAAGTGGCCCTCCCAGCGCTGGTAGGAAGGACAAGGTCAGGCCTCAGCAGTCCTTCCCCGTAAGGTTATAGGATGGGCCAGCATGCTGAGGAGGCCTGTGCTGGACTCCACGAGGGAAGGTTCAGCATCTTGGAGGTGCTGATGGTGTCTGATAGGTAAATTGGCATGGGTCACGTTAAGGGGTTTCATTAGCAGGTGGGAGTAAGGTTGGTCTCCTCATTTTCAGCCCCCCATCCTGCACAAGTACTCAGCCATAAAGTGTGACCCCCACCCCCAAGCCTCGAACTCACTGAAGTCCTGTTAATACATCATCCAGCCTCCTGGGCTGACAGTCCTGGCAAACGGCCTGTTATCATGTCTCTCCCTCTGCCCTCCTGAGCGGGGTCTTAGGGGTCTGTTCTCGGAGGACTCCCTGCTGACCCTCCTCTGGCTGCCTGCAGTCAGTGGGTCTGTGCCTTGAGAGCCCTCTGCGGAGAACATGCCGGTCAGGGGGGCTTGTGATCATTCCCCAGCAGGTCAAGTGCCCGGCAACAGATTGGATAATGATAGTGGTAAAGATGGCAATAATGTGAGGCTTCCGCAGAGGGCCCTTTCTTCTCTCCAGGCCCTTTTGCCTGTAGCATATCCAAGGTAGATAATCCCACCGCCACCCTGCTCCTGGGGGTGGCAGGCGCCGGGCGTGGGTGTGGGCATGTGTGTATGTGCAGGGATGTGTGAGAGCATGGTCTCCCCAATCCAGAGACCTGCGACAGGGCCTGTCTGCAAACATCCAGAAAAATAACCCAGCTGGCCCAGAGAGAAACAGCACTGAGCATTTTGAAGGGAGAGAGGAGAATTAGGGGGAAGATGTGTGAAGCCAGAGAGCGAGGGAGGGGGCGGAGGCCATGGGGTGAGGAGGAAGGAAAGACAAGGGCCTTGGGGAAGGATGGGGTGGGGGAGGAAGGGAGAAAGAAGTGGAAGAGAGGAAAGGGCGGGGAGAGCTGTCTTTGTGGTGGGCCGCTCAGGAGTCATTAAGAATCAGGAAAGGAAGGAAACGTGTCGGGCTGGGGGACTGGGGGACTGGGGTGCACACGCGGAGGATACCACACCCCACTGGCTGCTACTGCTCCCCACTTTCACTGGGCTCAGGCTGCATCCCCACAGTTGGAAGCCCTGGCCCTCCACCCACACTCTTACTGTCTGTGAGCTCATCCCAGCTTTGCCTCCTCCGTGTGCTGTGGCCTCTGCCTGGGTCCGGTTCCCACCCCACAGCCAGACTAGAGGCCCTTAAGAGCTTCCAGAAGAATTAGAACAAGTGTCCCTTCTTCTGGGCAGATCCAGCTCTGTGCCGGACCACACAAGGCTTGGGAGGAAGAGCTGGGACTTGCCATTAGTCCCTCCCTCTCCCTAGGAGCCCAACACTTGGGGATCCTGGTGCCCACTTCCAAAAGCCCCACCCAATGTCCAATTCTGCCCTTTGGTCTGTGAGCAGAAGCATACCCCCCACCCAGCCGCACAGGCTCAGGCCAGCACACCAAAGTGAACTGTCGTCCCAACACACAGCTTCATAATGTGGTCCCGCAGAAACCGTTGCTCAGCACCCACACCATCGTAATACCTCAGAGTCTCTCTCCCTGCACTATCATTTCTGCTGTTTTGTCTTGGGAGCTCCTATTCATCCTTCAGAACCCAACTTACTTTCTCTCTTCTTTGAAGCCTTCCTAGCTATCCCTCACCCCCAGCAGAACTAGCAGTTCCTACCCCAGAGCATTGTTAATCCTTTCTTCTAGGTTCCAGGGGTTGGACCCAATAGCCTGCTTCTTGGGCTTCCTAAACCCACCCCAAAGGCAGAAGACTCCACTCAGGGGTGCCTGGCTCACTGTCTCACATGCCAGCTCATCTGGAACCCCACTGGGCTTCTCGTATCCCTGAAACTCACAGACTCAGGGCAGAAAGGGGAACTGGAAATCCAAGTGGCCCAGAGGTCTCCCCACCCCCACTCTGCCCTCACTGGGGCTCCGCCTGACAGGAGATTCCCAGCACATCTGGTTGTACTTAAATCATCCAGCGCCCAACTGCCCAGGCATGTTGCCTGCTTTTCTCCCCTTGGCTCTGGCTTTCTCCCCTTTCTAAACTAGCCTCCCAGGCCTCTCCTCCAGGATGACTTCCCTGATTGGCCAGCCTCAGTATCCACAGCCCACCCTTGAACCTGATCCTCTTTGGGTTGGGGCCTGGGAGGGTGTCCGCTCAACATGGCTCAGTGTGTGGAACCCCACTCCTCCCAAGCACTGGTCCTTCCCCAGGCAGGGAGGGAGCTGACCGGGGCCTCTGCCTGTGCCCTTGGCCTCCAAGGTGGCTGCCTCCAGTTACTGTCGTGTGTAGTGGGGAGGTGGGGTGTTCCTGCCTTTGTAAAGCTTTGGTTCAGATCCAGACAGAGCTCTTCCTGTGGCAGTGCTTGCTGTCACCCATCTTCCAAAAAGGCTTTGCTAATATTAAAGAACAAAAGGGAAATGATTGCAAAGAACACGGTAAGTATGAAAAGACACAGTCTGCAAAGAACGGGTTTGTGGATCTGCCATGACCTGCTTCACTAGGGCTCCAGGTTTGAATATTCATTCACTCACCCACTCATTCATTCATTCATTCATTCACTCCATAGCATGTACCGGTGGCTAAGCGTACTAAGCTCCAGGAGTAGAGACTTGGATAAGACCACAGTGCTTCCTAGAGAAACTCCTCAGTGGAGGAGTGAGACAGGCACACGAGCAAATGTAAGATGCTGCGATGGACAGGCGTGGGGAGGCAGTGGACTGCAGTGGTTGAAGATCAGGAACCCTGGGTTGAATCCTGGCTCCCCCACTTTCCTGCTGTTGTGGAGGAGGGGAGGGGAAGTGGCACTTAATCTGCTGGAGTCTGTCCCCTCACCTGTACAAGGGAGATGATGTGACCTGAGAGGGCCCGGGTGGGATTCACATAAGACAATGTGCATGGAAGTGCTTTGCTTTGTGAAGCGCTGAGTTGTTGCCATTATTATTAGGCTGGAAACTGCCCACCTGGCGCTCCTCGATCACTCTGCCCGTGCGGGCTCTGCTGCTGCTCTCTCAGGGCAGCCGCCGGGTTGGAGAAACTTCCCCTGTGGGGGCGCGTGGCCCAGGCTGCAGCCAGGTGGCATCCACACCCACCTGTACTTTTGTTACACAAGGAAGATGCATTTTTACAAATGTCAGAAAATACAGATAAGCACAAAACAAAACAGTCAAACGTCCTAATCCCACCACTCAGAGACAACCATTGGTAAGAGTTCAGAGCCAGATACTATTCTAAATGTTGATTCTAAATGTTGATGTGTGAAGTCAGAGCTCTCCACATTATTTTATAATCTGTAGACAAATACTTTGGATATATTTTTCTGTCTTTAAATACTATTATACCACATAATTGCTGACAGCTTAATATTCCATCATGCAAACCTGCAACAATTAGTTTTTCTTTGTTGTCAATTTTCTTTTCCAGAAATAAAAGCTTGATGGACAGACTTGTAACATCCACATTGTTGCATGTGTCTTATTATGAAATACTGGGAACGCATTTTTTTTTTTTTTTTTTTAGCTTTCAGGAACCACTAGCCCAGGCCTCTGGCCGGTGCTCTTACATCTCCAGGCAGCCCTCCCAGACCGGCCTTCCAGAGCCCAGTGCATCTCCCAAGGCCTGCCCCTTCCCCAGTAGCTTCATCCCTCAGTGACCTGGCCTGGAAACTCTGTAAAGTGCTCAGAAGGCCTGACTGGTGAAGGCCAGGAGGGGCCCTGGGTGGAGAGCACAAAGCCGGCTTGTCCGGGGCACGGAAAGTGGCCCCTCCCCTTGGGGCTGCAGGCTGAACATTCCTCCCTGGACAATGGCTGCCTCGGAATCCCGAGAATGAAGGGGGACGGGTGACTTCCCGAGTCCAAGCCCACCAAGTAGTACCCGTTCCAAAATAGAAAGAAGGGGCACTTGCGTTGTGGGTGGGGTGGGGAGGGGCTGTGCACCCAGGCCTACAGCCCCTCCCACCTGCTGCCTCCTTTTACGGACTCTAATCCACAATAGCGGGAGTTGGCAGTCGGCGCCCCGGCCCCCCCTTCCCTGTGGATATCCGGCGAGTCCTCCGCTCTCTTTAGGCCCCTGCTTCCTCAACTGTAAAATCAGGGGCTTGGATTCCGTGGTTGCTAAATTCCCCACAGATCTAAAATGCCCTAACGAGGACACACACAAGCTTTGGAGCCAGACTGCCTGAGTGTAAACCCTGGCAGGCCCTCTTCCCTGCGAATGCAACAGCCGGAGCTCCCCCACCTGTGAAGTGGGTTGAGGATAGATGCCAGAGTCTCCCTCCGGGGGCGTCCTGAGGAGGGACCAGAGGACGCTCTTGGGACAACTGGCTGATTGAGCCAAGTCTGTGAATGATGACCCACACTTAACTCTGATGCTAACTCAATTCTCAACCCCAGGCCCCTCTCAGGCCCCCTCTGCACATTTTGGCCGCTGCACATCTGCCCAATGGGTAGCTATTCCTCTGGGAAACCAGGGGCAACTGATGTCAAGGAAGCCTCCATTTTGCATGTTTTCATGTCTCATGCATGAAACATAAAGTTGTAAAGCTGTAGAACTATAAAGGCTTTTGGGGGCAAATAGAATTTGAAATTCAGGAAAACTCCTGCATCAGGTCACTCGTCTTCATTTTGGGGGGAAATGCAGGCATTTCCAATACAGCATATGATTCCAGGCTCTTAATAACATTGGAGGATTAGGACTAACCCTCACCCAGTGAACAGCGGGGCTTCCTATCAATAATTTCGAGCTGTTTGCCACATGCTCCTGCCCAGCCTCCTCCCACTCTCCTCTATACTCTTTCTCTCTCCTTCTCCTTACCCACCTCCTCCTCAGCCCTAATCCTGTACTCCCCCAGATCGAAATCCTCTGCAGCAAGTACCAGAAAACTCCCCTCACAACAGCTTGTCCAATAAGGAAGATGCATGATCATATTTTATCCAATTAAGATGCCAGTGACATTAAGAAGCACTGTTACTGTAACCATGAAAAAGAAAAAAGCACTGCCAATTAAACTGATGCAGGATTTCTTATCACATAGGATCTTTTATTTTATTTGTTAAAATGCCATTTTAGACCTACATGGAAATATATTTTTAATATATATTAGTCTTGCACATGTGTAATAAGAAAAACACAGGTGAGCCCTGGCTGGTGTGGCTTAGTGGACTGAGTGTTGGCCTGTGAACTGAAGGGTCACCAGTTCGATTCCCAGTCAGGGCACACGCCTGGGTTGCAGGCCAGGTCCCCTGTTGGGAGCACAGGAGAGGCAACCACACACTGGTGCTTCTCTCCCTCTCTTCCTCCCTTGCTTCCCCTCCCTCTAAAAATAAATAAGTAAAATGTTTAAAAAAAAGAAAGAAAAACACAGGTGAAATAAATTGGTTAAGGTTTTCTTTAAACTTGACTGAAGTCAGAGTCTGATTCTCAGAACCTCTGCTCAGCTCTGCGCTGTCGGCATCTGCTACTCCACGCAGACCCCTCATCTGGCCCATCCTGAGTACAGGTACTACAGCAGTTCTTCAAAGACTGCTCTACCGAGGGAATTATCTATTGCTGTGAAAAAAATTACCCAAATCTTAGCATCTTAAAGCAACAAACGTTTCTCAACTTATAGTTTCTATGAGTCAGGAATCAGGAAGTGGTTTAGCTGGGTGGTTCTGGCTGGAGGTCTCCTATGAGCTGGCACTGGAGCTGCCAGAGGTGGAGGATGGGTGGGGGCAGTCACATGGGGCTGGAGGACCCCTGTCCAAGCTCCCTCACAGGGCTGTTGGCAGACCTCAGCTCTTAGCTGGCTGTGGACTGGTCACCTGCTTATTCGCCACGTGGGCATCTCCGCAGGCCATCCGACCATCCGACTGTCTTCGAGACAGGGCCCCTGGCCTTCCCAACGGCAAGTGACCTGAGAGAGAGCACAAGCTGGCACTCAGAACAGAAGCCGTGGTCTTTTTAAAACCTAATATTGGAAGGGACATATCATGCTTTCTACACTATGCTATTGGTCACAAAAATACCAGCCCAGGACAAAGTGAGGAGGGGCTGCACAAGGAAGTGACTCACAGGAGGCGGGGGAAGGGTCCCCGCCTTGGAGGCCATTTTGCGGGCTGCCTACCACATCCTTCTAAGCCACTGATATCCATTCTGGAAGTTTTGATGCTGGCAGATGACCTGGCCAGAGAGTCGATAAAAATTTCTACGTATCAGTTAGGACTCCAAGAGTTCTTATGTGGTTTGGGGACTGAAACATCACAAGGTCACAGTTGTGCTGTCCTGACCGCTGGAAAGTCACCAAGCTTGCGCACGGGCGGAAAGGGCAGCTAAGCACAACCACTGTGTGGCTGACAGCAGGTTCACATGCTGTTGATTAGAAGATGCACAATGATTTCAGAAATGTTAGGTATGACCAAATGTGTACTTTACAATGATTGAGTATACTCTACATAAGAGTGAGAAATGATAGCTTCAGAGGTGACTACTTCAGAGACTCAGCACCTTCTTCAGAGATCCAGGTTCCTTCCATCATCGACTGTAATGCCCCAGCACATCTGCTGTGTCCCCAGGCGGCTCTCCTCAAGTCACAAAGTGGCTGATGCAGTTCCAACCATCCTCCATGGTTCCAACTCTTACTCCCAGGTCTCCTTTTAAGAGCAAGAAAACCTTTCTCGGAGACATCCAAAAGATTTTCCCTCTTGTCTCACTGGCCAGAAATCGCTACTACCTCTGTTAGTCAGAATTAGGTTCAGTTGCATGTGTTGGCAAAACTCGGAATGATTTAAATAAGACTGAAGTTTATTCTTTCTCATGGAAAAGGAGCATGAAGATAGGCAGTGCTGGTGAGGTTGGTAGCACCACAGCTTCGGTGTCATCGGGGACTCAGGTGGCACCCATCTCACGGGATTTCATCCTCAGATTCACCTCACATTCCAAAATGGCTGCCAGAGTTCCAGCGATCACATATTCTACAGAACATCCCTATTCACATCTTATTGGTCAGAATATGGTCACATGGACACACCTAACTGCAAGAAAAACTAGAAACATTTTTTAGCAGGGCACTGTATCACCCTCCATAAAATCTGACTCTTCATTACAAAGGAAGAATGAATGTTAGATGGCTACAACCAGTGTCTTCCACTGCCCTCCTGCCTAAACCAACCCTGGTCAGGGGGACAGAATTACTAAGATTGATGTAGATGCATCAGATACTCGTGGGTTGGATACAAGGTTATGTTCCTTGATAGGTAGCTCGGAACAAAACTCTTAATTCTGTTTATGAAGAAGCAGCAGTCACTCTTGGTTATTTACCAATAACCATTGTCCTTTCTCGCTAAAAGAACCTTACTTTTACTCAAGGACCAGACTGCCATGTTCTTCAAGGGAGGCTGAACCCCTCCCCAGCCCCAAGGGTAAATCTTGATTAGTTCGAGACAACCATGGGAACCCCATTCCTGCTGCTAGTGTTTGCTTTAAGAATGGACGAGTAATACGTCTGGCCTACAAAACATGAGGGGATGTTCTTTGGGATGATTCTGGAAAAATTTCTCAGAAGCTAAAGGAGAAACAGCTTTCCTTGACCGGCCTCTGAACGGTGTTGTCCGCATATAATGTCTGGAACTGCAGCAGCATCTCGTGGCTTTAAGAGAAGTGAAGGCACGAGGTCGAAACCCAGAATGATAGGGTGGCAGAGAAAAGAGAAAGAAACATGGTGGAATATTCACAGTATGGCATCCTATTTAGCAACAAAAATGAATCAACACACACACACACACACACAAAAGGGTGAATCTCAAAAATATTGAAGCAAAAGAGCCAGACACAAAAGAGTACAGACAATTTGATTCCACTCAGAGGAAGGTCTAGAGCATGCAAAGCTGAACTATGGAGGTAGAAATCCGATCGGTGGTTCCCTGTGGCAGGGGATGTGTGCACACAAGAGAGAACTTTCTGGAGTGATGTCAATGATCTGTATATCTTGATTGGAATGGTGGCTACCAGGTATACATTTGTCAAAACTTATCAAACTGTACTTTAAAAATCTGCATTCTACTGCAGGTAATTGTATGTCTTTTTAAAAAAGGTTTTATTTATTTATTTTTAGAGAGAGGGGAAGGGAGGGAGAATGAGAGGGAGAGAAACATTAATGTATGGTTGCCTCTCAAACATGCCCCCCACCAGGGACTTGGCCTGCAACCCAGGCATGTGCCCTGACTGGGAATCAAACCAGTGACCCTTTGGTTCGCAGCCTGAGCTCAGTCCATTGAGCTACACCAGCCAGGGCTAAATTATATTTCAATAAAGTTGATAGAGGAAAGAAGAGAAGGAGAGAGAGAGAGACACAGAGAGAGAGAGAGAGAGAGAGAGAGAGAGAAAGACAAACCTAGGTCCTTGATAACATTGTTGACCACTTAATTAACCAATACCCTCACCTTGGGACTTCTTGTTTAGTGACACAATAAATAAACACCCTTACTGTTTAGGCCGTTTTTAAGTTATGTCTTCTGTAACTTGAAGCCCAATCCCTCTTGTAAAATGGGGGAGAGGCACCCAGAGGTCGGGACACAGATCCAACTGGGGAAACTGTGGGCTTCCAAAAACAGCTGGAAAAAGCAAGAGAGTGAAATCCTCCTGCTTCATCTGGTGGGGTCTGCTCCCCATCCACCATCATAGGGAGCCCAGTACAGCTGGGGGTTTCTTCTCACCTTCCCGGACCTCCCCATCCCCAACCGCTCTCAGGACTTATTTTCAGACTTCTGGTGGCGATTAAGAGAAAATACAGGAAACTCAGCACCACACCGGGCACATAGTAAGAGCTCAATAAGGCTCCTGTGTTACCTCACCTGGCCCTGCTGAGGATGACCTGGGCCTGAACCATGCGAGGTAGAGAGAGAGGAGGGAATAGAATTCAGGAACCCATAGTAAACAGACCTCAGGACTATGGGTGATTGATGACACCAAGCACTGAGGCTTGGGTGACAATGTGGATGGGATTGCTTCTTAGGCTTTTGGCAAAGATTATGGGGCAGTATCTGTTTTTATCACCAGGCAGATGCTGGTAGAGGAGATACGAAATACGGAAGGAGTAGAAGACATGGGGAATAAAATGAAGAGGAAAAGTTGAATTTGAGGTTCTTGTGAGTGGTGTAAAGAGGTGAACAAGAGAAGGACCTCTGCCACCAACTAGCTGTGTGATCCTGGGCAAGTCGCCACCTCTCTCAGAGCCTCAGGGTCCTCATCTGTACAATGAGATTTCTGAGAATACTTACCTCATTAGGTGCTGTAAAGGCTGGATGAAACAATATATTCAAAGGGTTTGGCATAGTGCCTGGCACACAGTAGGTGCCCATTAAAGGGTGATAACTTTGATCACCCTGCCTCATCTGCCCAGACAGGCAGCCTCATGCTGGGCTGCTGCAGCTACTGTGCTAACTATAGCTGACAGGTGGGAGAGTCTTGAGCTCACACTTTGCCTTCCTCTTCTTTTTCTTTGGTCTGGCCCCTCCCTTCCTTCTAGTCTCTACTTTTTTCCTCCTTCTTCCAGGAAGCCTTCCTTGATTAACACTACCTCTCTTCCCTGCCAACCTCTCCACAAGCTTCCCTGTGGGGGCTGGTCTCCCAGTCAATAGCTCTATACACTCCCCTCCATTGCCCATCCCTCAGTAAGGACCACTCTAGCTCAGATAAGACTGGACCTAAGGGGATGCTTATCCAGGAGGTGAAGGATGCCTATCTACACCATATCCCCAATGAGGACTCAGAAAGGGGTGGGGGCTGGTGAGGGGGCCACCTGCCAGAATGGCAGCAGACAGGCCAGCTAAATCCTTGACCTATGATTTAAGGGGTCGGGCATAGTTCAATAGAGCACTCCAGGCTGAGTCCCAGCTCATTCACATAGGTCAGGGGGATGAGGAGCTGGAAGGGGAGGAGGGCCATCTCCCCTAAGTGCCTCTTGGAGTCATTCCCAGTTCTCTGAAGCATAATCCAGCACCCTAAAAGCCCACCAGCCCCAACAGCATCAGTGCAGAAGCCCCTCTGAGAGGTGAAGTGGCGGTAAGTGGGAGCAGGGAGGGCAGGTGAATCAGGGAGGGGGGAGAGCCATGGAACGCCTGGAATCACAGTTCAAGGCAGACAATATGGGCTCAATAAGGCTCCTGTTTGTATTAATCGCGGAGCCCTTTGTTAGTTTCTGAAACTCAGCAGCTTTGCCCGGAGTGCCCAGGTCGGCCTTAGTCTCTGCTCCTCTCCTTATCCTTTGGAATTTCCCCCCAGCTAGGCCCTACTAGGATTTGGGAGCAGGAGTGTCTCATGCAATCCCAGATGCCAAACGTGGAGCGATTTGCCTAGCCATAAAGGCCAGTCAGGCCCCTAAGGAAACCAAGTTTGGGTCCCAGCCTCAGCCAGAGACCCGTCCCCACCTACCCGCGGTCTCCCCACCGTGGGGCACCCAGATTTGTCCCCGGCAGTGCTATGCAAATGAGATGCAAAGCGAGCCGGCACAGCTGTTGGGATTGGCTAGCGCAGGAGACTTTGTCCACCCAATCCGGGGTCTCCCGCCGCCCGGACTCCCCCTCCTCACTCAGCCTGGTCCCCGCCCATAAATCAGCTCGGTCTGCGTTAATGGCTCCTGACTAATTGCCTGGACTCGGGCTCCGGGCTCAGGTCGCTGCATTAAAATTCAATCAGGTCCAGCGCTGAGCTATTAAATATTCATTGGGAGAGCTTCCCGAAACCGGGCTGGGGGATGGGGATAGATTGGGTTAGAGGAACAACCCCAATCCCCAGAATCCCCAGCTCCAGAGGAAGCCTTCCCATCCACCTCTCCCATCTCCAACTGTTGCTGCCTGCTTTCCATTCTGCTGGGCCTGCGTTCTCTCTGCAAGTCCTAAACCCTCTCTGGAGATTCTGGGAGACTGGGCTATCCTGAGAAGGTATGGGTATTAAAATATGCCAAGGTTCTGTCAGAGTCCTCTGTCCTCTATCCCCTCCAAGCCCGGTCACCTCACTTCACAGACCCCTCACCCAGTGACCACTCTGGGCCCCTATCAATGCTGGAACCTTAGGTTCCACCAGGAGTGGAAGAGCTCCGGGGCACAGATGGCTTCACCTTCAGCAGAGTCCAGGAGAGGCCCCCAGGTCGCTGGCACTGCTGCCTTTGCCAGAGGCTTCCTTGGCACTACACTGGCCATCTTCAGCGTGACTTGAGACAGCTTCAGTTTGGGCAGCACGGGGTGTGCGTTAGAAGAGAGGAGGGGGCTCTCTGAAGTCCTCCTCTCCTCTCCCCTTCCCCCAGGAATGCAGCCAGTCCACACTCCTGGGCCCCTGGCCTGATGCTGAGCAGGCTGCCTGGAAGTTCTCAAGGAGGGTACCCAGGGGGAGGGGGCTGGACCTGAGGGCCTAGAGGGGGCCACTGGGAATGTCTAGCACTCAAACAGGAAACACCCCCCCACATACATACAAACATACACGCATACATACATACACACACACTACACTTGCAGTGTTACAAAGTGGGTTGAGTGGGTGTGATGACAGGCATGAATGACTCAAAGGCTGGAGTGAGTCCCTCAAACAAGGACTGGAAATTTTTCTAAGCCTCCATGTTGTATCGAGATATTTTATGACACAGCTCCAGTTGCTGGGAGAGGAGGTGTTTGAGTTAGGGGAAAGAGAAAGCACCAGGAAATTGCTAGGGGAGACCTGTTTCCCTCCCCAGTCTTTACAGAGAATCCTCAGGAGCAAGCCACCTGCTCACAGGGATCTTCCCCTGCACTGGAGCCTGAGGTCCTGCAGGAAATGAACCCTGTGAGGGACGGGGGAGACTAAGACTGCAGAGCCACACAAAGTACCTTACAGCTGCTGCAGGGGAGGGATGGAGGCTGAGGGCACCAGCTCCTGCAAGGCCAGAAGCTGCTCAGGGCTCCAGGGGGGCTGTGAAGTTCCGGGGGAACTGTTTTAGGGGACACTGGAAAGGACTTCTTGTTCTGCTATTCTGAAAGCATCAACCCCAGGCCCAGCAGAAAGCCTAGAATTCTTGCCTGAGAACCCCTAATCCCCCAGGGTTTCACTGCTATCCTAGCAGGAAATGGGGGATCCCAGAAGAAGCACCCCTTCTCCAGAACCAAGACAGACCCCAGAGCTGGGTGCAGGGCAGAATGTGTCTGGCAGCGATTAGCAGGGGAGCTGGGGCTGGGAGGCCTCGGGCTTCAGCGGGTCAGGAGTGACCTGAGCCAAGTGTCCGATTCCAAAGCCAACCATCACAGGCACTCCAGGATTCCAGCTCACCCCACACGTGTGGTTCCCATTAGGGCTGGCTGGGGTCTTCCTGAAGGCCAGGCAGATTCCTGAGCCCCTCCCCCAATGGCCCCTCCCTCTTTGGGCCGTGTGGAATGTCTTACCCAGTTCCTAGGGGTGGCCTGCCAGAGTGCAACCTTAGGGATTTCCAGGGGCATCCCACTCCACGGAGCCTCCCCACCCACTCGGTGATGTGTTTGCAATCCCTTAAAGGGTCAGAGGGATAGGGGACCAACTCTCAATCCCCCGGGGAAGGCTAATCCCTGAAGACCCCTCCACTTGTGCCTGGGAGCCTTCCCTCCTCTCTGGCCTGTCTGCCTTGGTTCATGCCTCAGGCCCTGTGGCCTGGATGCTGGCAGCTGTCCCCACTGACCAGGCCATTCCTCCCTAGTGTCCCTGGTGGGCATCTAAAACCCAGGACTGTTTTTCACATCACTCCCCTCACAAAATTTTCAACAGCTTTCTAGCAACTGGGCGGCAGTCGCTGTTTGTGCCCCTGGAGATGTTTGTATTGTGTGTGCTTTGGACATACCTTGAAGTTTTAAAAAATAGTTAACATTTAAAAACCAGGAGGCAACACACAGAAACCTACATTTCTAATTTTTCTTGAAAATATCTGACATCTTTCACATTCCTGTATGGCAGCACCTGGCTGGGGCTGAGGAATTACTTGGCCTTCAGAAGGGGTCGGTGGGACCTACATGTGCACCATAGTCCCCACCAATCCCTATTGTCTCTCAGGTGTGAGGTCCAGGTGAGTGAATGGCCTTTTTTTTTTTTTTTTTTTTTTTTATCACTGGTTTGGCACTAACCCTCCCAGTCAGGTTCGCTCCTTCTAACCACGTCTGTTCCTGTCCATCCTCAGCTCAACTTGCTACAACAAACCCAAATCTAAATCCCTTGGTTTGGTGTATGAGTCTTTCAGCCTCCCTTCATACACCTGTCTTCCCATCCCCGGCAACTTCTTACCTCCAACACTCTTGCCCCAGGCACACCAGACTTCGCACCCTTCCCCAGGCATATCTCACTTTCACACTCCCTTCTTTGCACAGGCTGTTCCTTCTGCCTGGAACAGCACCTCTCCTTTTCTCCCCCTAGTGCACTTCTATTTCTCCTTCAAGACCCAGCCTAGAAACCACTGACCCTGACTCCTTAGGGAAGCAGTACCCTCAAGTTGCCCAAAGATTCCGGATGGTCCCTAAGATTCCAGATGGTTTCACATCGAATCCCCTCCTTGCAGTGACAGTCCCCCTAGGACTGGCAGCAGCCTGCTTGGCCTGCCTAGGAACCACCTGTATGGAGGAATGTCCGTCAGGTTGGGGGGGGGGGGGAGTTGGGTGAGGGGATTGTGACTCAGCCCCTGGACTTGGCCTCTACGGCAAACACAGGTTTGTTGAAGTTGGCAGGTTGCAGGAGGGAGAGGCAGCAAGGTGGTCTGTACCACAGGTGAGGTCCTGGGTCCTAGGCAGGAAGAATGCCTGTGTCCCCAGGAGACCTTGACCTGAGGAGGTGGGGCTAGGGCTTGGTGTTTCCAGAACCCCATCTCCTCAGGATCCCTTAGATGTGCTTCTGCGCCAGGGGGTGTGTGAAGATGTGTAAGTGGCTCCCTGTCCAGGGCAGTGGGGCGCTCTCCTCTGTCCTCTGAACACCCCACTGCCCCCAGTGCTGCCACCCTCAGCTCCTGAAGCCGAGGTTGCAGAGAGCCCAGGGGGCAGCCTTGAAGCTAGAGAGGCTGCTCCCATGGTCTGTTCTCCTGCCTCGGATCCCTAGCTCTCCTTCCCTCTTCCCCAGTGGAGTCCCTGCTTCCTCGGGGCTCCCAGCTGTCACAGCACCTTGCACAGGGCCCAGTCGGCCCCTGTTAGCATCGCGCTGCCCCAAGGCCAGAGAGGGGCCTGATGGATGCCCCTGGCCTGCCCGGGATGAGCAGCTGGCTCTCTGAGGAACCACCCAGAAGCAGCTCCGGGGCTCTCCCGGTTTCACAGGCCGGGAAACCACTCTGAGCCGTGAAGGTACGTGCTGCAGGCCCCAGGAAGCGGTAACCTGGGCGGGAATTTCAGCCAGCTGCGTCTGAGAGCCAAGTTCCGTCTCTAGCTGTCGCGCCGCCTCCTCGCCGGTTCCAGCCTGGGGCTCTGGCTTCGGACCTTGGGTTCCTCCCCCTCCGCTCCCACAAACCCCAGTCACATCCGTCCTGTTCGGAGATCGGAGATCGATGCGTCAGTCTCCCAAAGCCAGCGTTCACCACGGCCCAGCGCGCCCGTCCGCCAGCTTGCGCGAGTTCAGGAGGGGCCGCCCGGGGGCCTTTCAGAAGTTCCGACTCGGCGAGAGCAGAACCTGAACACTGGGATTGTCTTGCTGTACCGTGTCACTCCAGCTGGGGACCACCCCCGCCCCGCCCCGCCCCAGAGAGGCAGGTGGGGACGTCCTCCGGGCTCTCCAACTCTCGTCCCCAGGCGGGCTCGCGGGTCACCCACAGCTACCCCGGCCAGGTGCGGGTGTTGGGCGGAACAGGGAACGGTGGCGCGCGTCCCGGCCCCTCCCCCACGCTGGGTGGAGGGGGAGGGGAGGAGGGAGCAGATGGCAGCAATTACGGGTCGGACCCTCCCCCGCTCCTAGCCCGAGGCCGGAAGATCGGCTCCTTGCGCCACCAAAGGCGGAGGGGCGGCCGGCAATCCAGCGGGGGAGGGAGCGCAAGCCCGGGAGGGGACTTCCTTCCCCTGGGGACCGGGCTGGGAGATTCCCTTAGGAAATGCCAACACCCCCTGCCCCTTCCCGCTCCCGCCTTCGCTCCGCGCTCCCCGAGTTGTTTCACGCGGGTGTCCAACAAGCTCCGCGCCGTAGGCCTGCAAGCTCCGCGGATTTTCAGGTTGGGCCACTGGTCCAGGCCAGGAAGAGGGGAGCTGTACGGTCGTGCGGTTGTTATCCAAACGAGGTTCAGGAGGGGGGGGATGAATGGCATCTGAAATCCAAGCCTTGGGCCTTGTCAGGTGCTGACTCGTTCTGGAGGAAGGCAGAGCACCTCTCTCACAAAAGCCTGAATGGGCAAGCCCGGGCTGCCCCTCATCTAGCGCGGCTGACTACAGAGAGGGGCTGAGCAAAAGGCTAGTCTTGGCTTCCGTGGGCAAGAAGAGGCAGGGCCAAAACCGGCAGGAGGACTCTTGCGGCCCAGGACAGGGAAAAGTTTAGGACCATTAAGGACCAGTTGGGCTTCCTGGCCCTTTCTCTATTCTTGAATTCCTCTCCAACCCTCCCCTCTGTGGTCCAACCCATTAGCAAATTTTGTCCCTAAGATATGTCTGAATTAACGCCTGCCCTCCACCCCCATCCAGGGTCCAAGCCCCAGCGACCGTCTTACACAACTGCAAAGGCTCCTGACTGTCCTCCTGGCTCCCCAGTCCTGAATCACACAGCTGCCATGGCGACCTTTTTAAAAACACGAATAAAAACACAACAAGACAAAACAGCCATTTGGGGCTTGTCATCCCCCCCTTAACACCGTCCTGTGGCTTCCCTCGGAAGAAAAGCCCCACTTCTCACCCTGGCCCCACTTATCAAACCTCTCCCCATCATTCTCCCCTCCACCCAGACGCTGTTCACACTGGCTGCCTTTCTGTTTCTTGAACTTGACAAGCTTTTCCCCACCTCTGGCCTTGGCCTTGCTAGCCCCTTGGCCTGGAACACTCTGCCCAGACCCTTCGCAGGGACGTCACCTCCCTGTTAACCCTGACCACAACACAAAAGCAGCCCCACATCCATCTGCGGGATCTACCGTGTCACTTAACCTTATCTATTTCTTCCACAGAGCTAACCACTTTCTGTAATTATATTCCTTATTCACTTGGTTTATGGTCTGTTTCACTTACCAGCGTGCCAGCTTCGTGAGTGTGAGGGCCTGGTCTGTCTTGTTCTCTGCTGGACAATGCCTGGCACAAACCTAGGAGGTGTTTGACATACTCCGTACATTTAAGGAATGCAGGATGCCCTGGGGAACCAACAGGACACTAGCCCATCTGGTTGCCCTAAGGGGGCTACTCACTGGGAGGGGCCAGCTGCAAACCCATGTATTCACATGTGTTCCTCCAAATGCCTCATACGTATGGGCAAAGCTGTGGTTTTCAGTAACAGTAATCTTAGTAGCAATGCTTACTGAGTATTTGCTATGTGCCAGGCATTATTCTAAGTGTTTTACATGGCTTAACTAATTTTAATTGGCACAATGAAGTAGATACTAACATTCTCGGTTTACAAGCAAAGACTCACCAAGACACACACAAGAATGTGCGGCCGTTCGGCAAACACACAAGGTGCATCGTAAGTATTGAATCCGTTCATTGTTATCATGCAGCAGATAGATGGGTGAAATGACTGATTACATGGGTGAGCCTGGGGTTCCTAGTAACTACTGCAAGAAGGTGGAACAGAACAGAACCACGAGGAAGGGTCAAGGACTATATATATGAGGGAGAGGTGGGCATGGGGCTAGTTTGGGCGAGGGGTGAGTAGAAGAGGGAGTTTAGGCCTCAGCTTATGCTCTGGGTCCCCAGGGCACTCAGGGTGCTGATGCGATGTGGAGACAAGGGCCCGGGCCCTGGCATTCTGCCACCCACCAGAGTGGTGATCTTGGGCAACCACATACCCTCTCAGAGCCAAACTAGCAAAGTGCTGGGGGAGGCTTACATAACACCAACTCCCAGAGCCACTGTCAGGATTAAATTAAAAACGCTCATGAAAGTGCTTCCTCAGCTGCAGAGGGCTTGCTGGGGAGAGGGACCAGGGAAGGCATGCCAGCTGCCAGCCCGGAAAGATGGGGGTAGAGCTGTGCTGTGGCCCCTCCTGAGTCGCAGCCCGCTGCTGTGTGCCCCTCCAGGGCAGGCCTCAGTTAGATCTCAATGGGTGTTTGTCGAGAGACCACATGTGTTTGCTGAGTGAATGTCCATTGGAGTGAGGGCAGGACCAGGGGACAAGTAGGAGGGAGAACAAGGACACGAATGAAAGATGGAGTGAATGAAGCAGGGACTAGAGACACCCTCTGCCTCTGTGCCTCAGTTTCTGCATCTGCAAAAGACAGTGGTAAAACTTGGCCCACCTGTCTCCCTGGGCCCCCAGTATGGATCAGATGAGAGGGGGCAGGTCCGTGGAGGCCACCCCTTGCTATCCGTGCAGGGCCGAAGTGACTGGCGCTCCCCTCCCCCACACCCCATCCCCCGGAATTTATAGATTCCTCATTGTTCTGCACAAAGGCCTTCTAGGGGAGGAGGCGGGGTGGCTGAGGAGACTGGAGAATTAAAAAGTCAGAGGCTGAGTAACAGCCGACCACACCCGAGGCCCCATAAATCTGCCTGGACTCCCTGTAAGATGCACTTCCTCCGCCTTCACAGCCGGTGGCCTCGCTCCTGCCGCCGGGTGAGCTCATCCTCCTGCAGCTCTGAGCCTCGGTGGGGGTGTGTGTGGACATAGAGACAAGACCCTGAGAGTGGATGAGGGGTGAATCCTATTGTTTTCTCCCTCGATGTCACAGAGTCCTTCCTGCCAGCTCTGCTCTGCAGCCTTCGGGGGCCCCTGTGACTCTAGTCTGCTGCTGTCGGCTCTGGGCAGAAAAATAAGCTTCCAGTCGGCATTCTGAGTGCCCTGGTGAGCAGGACCTGGAGGTCCAGAAACACCGCCTCCTCCCCCACTCCAGCCTCTGGGGAGCGGGAGGGGCTGCAAGTAGCACGGGCAGATGGTGCAGTGTTAACAGATGACATGGAAAACAAAATTACTCAGCTGCTCTGTCCCTCCATCGTCCCCATGGAAGGGGACGGCCGTCAAACTGGAAAGGTAATGATGTCCATTGGGTGGCTGGGGAAGAGAGGGAGAGAGAAGTGGCAGGGCAGAGGGGACTGCACACCAGCCCTCAACAGACCTGGCCAGGAGCCCCATCTCTGCCACTCATGGCCAGGTGATCTCAAGTGGGTTCATTAACCTCTCAGAATCTCTGTTTTCTCATCTATGAAATGGGCCAATGAAAAAACCTGCCTCGCCTCCTCACTGGCTTTTATGAAGATAATGTGGATTTTTGTGTTTGAAAAATGGGTTTTACAACTTGTGAGGGTGTAAAAATGAAGGTTACTTATAAGGGGTAAGTGCCAGTCCCTTAATTGTTTGTAAAAATTGTTTTAAAAGCCTTTTGTTTCTTACAACAAGATAGAATAGAGTACAAAACATCACAGGGCATCACAACGTTGTGAAACTTTACTTTCAGTGATATGTGTGCTCGTGTGTCCCAAGTGAGTGTATTTAGTATCACTGATGGTCAAGAAAGTTTGAAGCGTTTCAAGTAGGGGGAATTCCTCAGTGGCGTTTCCAGGAGGGGGTGGTAGAAAGGTGGGAACTAAGAACTCGAAACCCAGCTGGTGATGTGTAAATGTGTGGGGCTGGGAGGCCTGGCTCGGAGCAGCTCAGCATGACCGAGGTGGAGGGTGGAGATGGGTGGAGGGCTCTCTCAGGACCTAACTGCCTTCTCAGTGGGTAAGAAGGCTCTCCTTGCTTTGTAAGATGCCTTGGGCCCGAATCCTGAATGAAACACCTGTTAGGCCATATACGGTGCCCTCAGCACGGCCCTGAACAGAGCCATGGAAAACAGATGGGTCAGTGAGAACCTTGACCTCCTGTGCCTGTACCCCTCCCCCCACAAATCAACTAAGAGTACAGAAAAATCTGCAACAGGTATGATGTACTGGTGGTCAGAACCCCCTGTCTGAACTTCACCCATGACCCTCACCTCCACCCCCAGTGCAGGAGCCGTAGTCCAGTGAGACAGAGCTGGTCAGAGGGGGCCCTAAATCAATCTCAGACTTCCCTGGCTGGCATTGAGTTATGAGCTGTGGGTTTTGTAATGTAGATCATGGTTGGGAAGGAGGGGGCACGACCTATGGCAGGTCACACAGGACCCCCAGAAGGGGCCACAGCCGGGGTCAGAGGCCACCTCTTCCATTCTTCATTCTACCCTTCTGGGTCCCATCCCACATCCCGTCCTTAAGCTGGGTTGAGCCAACTCCCTGCTGACTGCGGGCTCCAGCTGCACCTGCCGCCAGGCCTATAAGGTGGGCGTAAGGGGTCTGGGCAGGAAAAAGATCCTGGAAGAAAAGGAGAGAATGAGGTGACAGAACCCTTGGTTCCCTGAAGGAGACAGGCCCGTGTTCCAAACCAGACTCAAGAGCTTGCTGAGTGCTCTCGCTGTGGATTCGCCACTGCACGCTCCCCAGACCTCCCCCTTGTCTTTCCTTTTCTTCTGGCTGAATTCCACCAGCCAGGACTCCTGCAAATCGCAGCCCAGAGGATCATTCAATGGCTGGAGACAAGGCATGCCAGTCAGAACGCAAGAGAGTCCAGCCCATGCTCCAGCCTGTATGGTACCCGGGCTTCAGAGGGGGAGTCAGAGGGATGGACAGATGGACAGATACTGACAGCGAGACGAGAAGGATCAAATGCTGAAAAGGTAGAGAAGAGGCAAAGTGAGACAGACAGAAGGAAGATGGACAGACAGAAGGCAGTGAAGAGAGCAACACTGAAAAGAAATTGGAATGGCAGGAAAGGAGCATTCTGGTGAACTCCTGTCAGTCCCCGGCAGCTAAGAGGTCAAAAGGAGGATATTTCTTTACTGTTAATCCTTAAGGCACCGCACTAAGACTCCAGAGGCCCTGGAGTGTCCCTGCAACGCCCAGGATGTTATCCACTATTTTACACATTAACCAGCAGCCTCTGTGCCTCATCTCCAGTCATCTCCATCGGCAAAGACATACACAGGGAGGGTCCAAGGCCCGGCCTGGGCACTGGGCGGGGGTCGGGGTGGGAGGAGCCTGCAGAGAGCCCTCCTGAGGACAGAGGCCAGTAGAGGGCACCTCAGAACGTGACGTGTCTGCCAGTGGAAAGTAAAAGAAACCTCACAAACCCAGGTAACTGGTCAGGTTCGCTAAAGTTGACCAACAGAGACAACTCCCCTACACTTCGTGATTTGGGCCAAAAGTGGGGCTCCGGCCACCCCATTTTTGTGCACCTGCCCTGCCCACACCCTCCCCCTGCATCTAACCCAGAACCCTCTGTAAAGGCATCAATGCTGTCAGGTGGTGATGCTATTCCAATTCTTGTCCCAGGCTGCCACCTGCTGGCAGAGAGTGGCCTTGCAGAAACAGGACCCTGTCTCTGGCTGGGGCTTCTCTAGGCTTCGGGAAAGAGAATTTGAAAAGCAAAAATGTGAAATCCCCTCTTATCTAGCTAGATGGCTTTGGGGCCGCTCCACATAGGTTAAAGTCTCCTGTCCTTCCACAGTCATTCCTGAATGGTTCCAGGGGCTCTCAGGCCACAGGAGGGACTGCAGGTAACTCACCTGTCCCGAGCAGCTGAAAATGTGCTACCTGCAGGAGGCAGAGCTGACCAAGGTGACGGGAACAGCGAAGAATGAGATTACTAATAGCTAGAGTGAAAAGCACAAATGCCAAAACATATATCTGACACAGGGTAGGTGTCAGTGAATAGTTATTGAATGAATGAATGAATGAATGAATGAAGTGCAGAGGCAGCACTGAGGAGTGATGAGCTGAGTACAGGGGAGGCTGAGCAGGAAGAGGAGGAAACAGGGACATCTTTCTGATTCTTTTCTCCCTTCCTTTTATTAACGAGTAGTAATTACCTTGGTGGAGATTCAAACATTGTACAAGTTTAAAAAGTAAAATGTGATGGTCCCTTTGACCTCACTCCCATTCAGCTTCCTTGAGTGAACCACTGCCGCCATTTCAATGAGCATCATGCTTTACAGTAGTCCTCAGCCTTGGCAACGCAGTGGAATCACACTGGGAGATCTAGGACATCCATTGTCCAAGGTGTGCCCCCAGCCAATGACCTCGGAATCTCTGGGGTGGTTTCCAGGCATCACTATTTTTATTTTATTTTATTTTAATCATTGTTCAAATACAGTTTTCTCCTTTTTACTCCCAATCCAGCCTCCCCTCCCACCCCTTCCCACTTCCCTCCCATTACCACCCTCCCTTTAGTTTATGACCATGTGTCCTTTAAGTTTGTTCCCGTGAACCCTTCCCACTGTCCCCTGAAATTCCCTCTACTCTCTTCTGTGGGCACTGTCAGCCTGACCTCTATTTCAGTGTCTTTGCTTATATTTTGCTTGTTTCTTTGTTTTGTTGTTTAGGATCCTGTTAAAGGTGAGATCATATGGTATTTGTCTTTCACTGCCTGGCTTGTTTTGCTTAGCATAATGTTTTCCAGCTCCATTCACGCTGTTGCAAAGGGTAGGAGCTCCTTCTTTCTTTCTGCTGCATAGAATTCCATTGTGTAAATGTACCATAGTTTTTTGATCCACTCGTTTACTGATGGGCATCTAGGTTGTTTCCAGCATCTAGCTATTGTAAATTGTGCTGCTATGAACATTGGGATGCACAGGTTCTTTTGAATTGCTGTTTCAGTGTTCTTAGGATAGAGTCCCAGCAGTGGAATCGCAGGGTCAAAAGGCAGATCCATTTTTAGTTTTCTGAGGAAGTTCCATACTGCTTTCCATAGTGATTGTACCAGTCTGCAGTCCCACCAGCAGTGCACTAGGGATCCCTTTTCTCCACAACCTCTCCAACACTTGTTGTTTGTTGCTTTGTTTATGATGGCCATTCTGTCTGGTGTGAAGTGGTATCTCATTGTGGTTTTAATTTGCATCTCTCTGATGGCTAGCGATATTGCACATCATTTCATGTGTCTTTGGACTTTCTGTATGTCCTCCTTGGAGAAGTGTCTGTTCAAGTCCTTTGCCCACTTTTTAATTGGATTCCTTGTCTTCTTAGAGTGCAGTCTTGTAAGTTCTTTATATATTTTGGAGATTAAACCCTTGTCTGAGGTGTCATTGGCAAATATGTTTTCCCATACAGTTGGTTCTCTTTTAATTTTGATACTGTTTTCTTTAGCTGTGCAGAAGCTTTTAATTTTGATGAGGTCCCATTTGTTTATTCTTTCCTTTGTGTCCCTTGCTCTAGGGGACAAGTCAGTAAAAAAGTTTCTGCATGAAATATCTGAGATTTTCCTACCTACATTCTCCTCTAGGACTTTAATGGTGTCACATTTTATATTTAAGTCTTTTATCCACCTTGAATTTATTTTTGTATATGGTGTAAGTTGATGTTCAAGTTTCATTTTTTTGCACGTGGCTGTCCAGTTCTCCCAACACCATTTGTTGAAGAGGCTATTTTTACTCCATTTTATGTCGCTGCCTCCTTTGTCAAATATTAATTGACCATAGGGACTTGGGTTTATTTCTTGGCTCTCTGTTCTGTTCCATTGGTCTATGTGCCTGTTTTTATGCCAGTACCAGGCTGTTTTGATTACAGTGGCCTTGTAGTATAGTTTAGTGTCGGGTATTGTGATCCCTCCTACTTTACTCTTTTTTCTCAAATTTGCAGCAGCTATTCGGGGTCGTTTATAATTCCATATAAATTTTTGAAGTGTTTGTTCTATGTCTGTGAAATATGCCATTGGTACTTTAATGGGAACTGCATTGAATGTGTAAATTGCTTTGGGTAGTATGGACATTTGATGATATTAATTTTTCCAATCCATGAACACGGTATATGTTTCTATTTGTTTGTGTCTTCCTTGATTTCTTTCCTGAGTGTTATATAGTTTTCTGAATACAGGTATTTTACCTCTTTGGTTAGGTTTATTCCTAGATATTTTATTTTTCTTTTTGCTATTTCAAATGGAATTTTTTCCTTGATCTCTGCTTCTGCTGTTTCATTGTTGGTGTACAGAAATGCCTTTGATTTCTGGATATTGACTTTGTATCCCGCTGTTTTGCCAAATTCATTTATTAGGTCAAGCAGTTTTTTGGTAGAGTCTATAGGATTTTTTATGTACAATATCATGTCATCTGCAAACAGTGACAGTTTTGTTTCCTCCTTTCCAATTTGGATGCCTTTTATTTCTTTTTCTTGTCTGATTGCTGTGGCTAAAACTTCTAGTACTATATTGAATAGAAGTGGTGAAAGTGGCCATCCTTGTCTTGTTCCTGATCTTAGTGGAAAAGATTTTAATTTTCGCCCATTGAGTCAGGCATCACTATTTTTAACAAGTCCCTAAATGAGTCCCTAAGTGATTAGGTTGTGCTGCCAATGTCAAGAACTACTGTTCCAGGCCTTTCTATGCACATACACGTAAGCAGCCAACCACTCACACAAACACACCACATATATTTATATCATCAGCTTTTGGTGGGGAAAGGAGGGAGAAAGAGGGGGTGAGAAACATCAGTGTGTGGTTGCCTCTTGCACACCCCCTACTGGGGACCTGGCCCACAACCCAGGCATGTGCCATGACTGGGAATTGAACTGGTGACCCTTTGGTTCACAGGCCTTCACTCAATTCACTGAGCCACACCATACACTGAGCCTTTTTTCTCCTCAGTTAACATGTCTCAGATATTCTCAGAGCGGTCCATTTGAATCTAATTATTTTTTAATAGAGGCATAATATGCATGTGCATATTTTTCAAACCCTTCCTCTAATGATGAATATTTAAGTTCTTTCTAAATTTTTTTCTAGAAAAAAATGGGGAACCATCGCAAACAATGCTGCAAAGTATTACACATAGTATATTTTTCTCACATATGCAACTGCTGTCTTGAGAAATATTTTTAAAAGCATAATTTCTGGGTTTATGTGTATGTACATTTATTACTTTGATAGATATTGTCAAAATGCTTTCCAAAAATACTTTAATTTACATTCCCCCAGAATAGTGTAAATGCTTAATAGCATTAATGTTTAAATTTTGCTAAGCTGATGGGCCAAAAGTAATATTTCATTATTGTTTTAATTTGCCTTTTCCTGCTTACTTGTGAGATTATGCATCTTTTCATATATTTATTGGTCATTTATATTTCTTCTATGAATTAAGTGCCATGTCTTTTGCCCATTTTCTGAGGTTTTTTTATTTTAATTAGGATTAGAGGAAATTCTATTTCTAATAATATGACTGGCTGGATTCAGGACTGATCTTTCTGAGTGCTGGCTAAAATACAAATGCAAATTATTTTTAAAAACACCAAGGAGCTGGCTAGATAGCAAGAATTTATTAGGTTGTAATCTAAGGGAAGGCAGAAACTCAGGGAAGCAGAACAAAGAATCTACTTTAGTCTGAAGACTTTTGTTGAGCTGGGTAAACTTGAGCTTCAATTTCTTCAGTCTTTATCTTTGACAGAACCAAGATGAGGCATTTAATTGGGGTTTTCTTTAAAAAGCAATGACACCAAAGGGCACGCCCTTAATATAAGATCAAATCTGAAATAAATCCGCCTGCTGTCACCTGCTGGGGACTTTGAGGAAAGCTGCCTCTGGGCTACACAGATAGAGAGGTGGTCTCCCTGAGTTGTAGCCACCAGCTGGTCCTTGAGCTGATCTGCAGCCCAAACTTGGGTAACTCAAAACTTTCCAAGTCAGGGCTTAAAGTGGTTCAGCACTGGTAGCACCTCTAAGGCCTGGCAGAAGCAAAGTCATATTCTCTGCAAAACAAACAAGCAAACAAAAAAATATGTTTATTCTTAGCCTCAAGGAACTTCCAACAACATTTTTCAGGGAAAATACATATGTCATAGTAAAAGACAAAAACAAAAACAAAACCAATAAAAAACCCATGAAACACAAAAGGGAAAAAGACCATCAGCAAGATTCAGTCCACCCAGATAATCCAGGATAATCTCCCAATCTACAAATTCTTAATTTTACCTGTAAAGTCCTTTTTGCCATGTAAGGTAACATATTGGTGGGTTCTGGGGATTAGGACATAAACATCTCTGGGAACTATTATTCAGCCTACTGTAATAATGTCAGTTCATTTCAGACAAAATGAAATAATGTCAGATAAGGTTTGAAATCATATAACTTTAAAATAATTTAAAGGACAGGTTTAATAGCAGAATAGACACAACCAAAGAGAGATTTAGCAAACTGAATGATAGATGCAAAGAAATTTTCCAGTCTTGTTGCCATGACAAAATCCCACCTACTGGGGGACTCAAACAGCAGAAATTTATTTTATCACAGTTATTCAGGCTAGAAGTCCTAGATCGAGGTGCCAGCAGAGTTGGCTTCTGGCAAGGACTCTCCTTGGCTTGTGTATGGCTGGCTTCCCACTGTGTCCTTACGTGCCTTTAACATGGGGAGTGGAGATCATGGGTGCACACTCTGTTTCTTCTTTCTTCAAATGGCAGTCCTATTGGGTCGGGGCCCCACCGCAAAGCCTCATTTAATTTTGAGTATCTTTGTAAAGGCCCATCTCCAAATGCAGTCATACTGGGGGGTTAGGGTTTCAAGATATGAATTTTAGGGGGACGAAATTCAGTCCATAACAGATCCCTTGCTCACACCATATACAAAAGTAAATCTAGATGGATTAAACACTAAATATTAAAACATAAAACTAACAGTAATAAAAGAAAGGAGCCCTGGCTGGTATGGCTCAGTGGATTGAGTGTCGGCCTGTGAACCAAAGGGTCGCTGGTTCAATTCCCAGTCAGGGCACATGCCTGGGCTGTGGGCCAGGTCCCCAGTAGGGGGTGTGTGAGAGGCAACCACCCACTGATGTTTCACTCCCTCTCCTTCTCCCTCTCTAAATAAATAAAACATTTTAAAAAATAAAAAAGAAAGAAAAGAAGTGAGACCTTTGCGAACTTGGACTGGGAAATTCTTTTTAAACAAGACCCAAAAGCACAAGTATAAGGAGAAACTTTGACAATTTAACCACATTGTCAAAATTCAGGATTCCTTCCAAGGAAGTTCACCACAGATGAAACTGACAGAAAAGTTTCTAGTACAGTTACCACATCTAAAACCTACCTGACAATGGGTTTATTATCTAGAATATTAAAAGGAATTTCTGAAAAACCAACTTAAGAAACAGGAAAAGTCAGTAGAACATTGAACAAAGGCTGTGAACAGGCAGTTAGTTTGTAGGAGGGGAACAAGAGTGGTTGGCAGGTGTGTGCAGAGATGCCCATAGTGTTGGTAACCAGAAAAGTCCAATATGAAACAGTGACATCCCTTTACTGTTCTGTACCATCAGAATGACAAAATGTAGAAAGCTGAGTAAGTACCAATGTTGAGGATGTAGGGAGACTTCTATGACTGCTGGTGGGGGCCCTGCAGAATGGAGAGCAACCTGACACTACTCAGTCAGTAGCCTGTAGGTGCTGATGGCCCAGCAACCTCAGACATGCTGACTTACAGATCTGCAACTAGATGTGTTCAAGGCTGTTCACTGCAGCATTATTTGTAGTGGCAGGAAGTTGGAAGCAACCTGCATGTCCGTCACTGAAAGGGTAAAGAAGCACAATGTGATGGATGCATGTATGGAATTCTGTGCAGTAGGAGATGGGGGAAAAAAGAAAGAGGGAAAAAGGTATGTTCCACATCTTTTATCAAAACAGCAAAGTTTTCCCAGGAGCCTCACACATCAGACTGCTGCTTGCATTTTATTGGCCAAAATTGTGTTACATGGCTACATTTAACTAAAGGGTAACTAAAGGGGAATTATAGGGGATTATGTGTCTAATTAGCCATGCCTATCACATAATCTGGTTGATGTCTTCCAACTGATGCATAGAATTCCACAGTGGGCATTTACCACATTTCACTATGATGGCTGCAGGTACAGCAGCCATTTTGTGACCATGAGGGAAAGTCAAGAGACTACCAGAGAAGGTGCTGACATCATCAAGTTACATCAACACCAAAAGTTTCTTATCCTTTAACTTTTCATCTCTTTGTTTAAGTCACTTGTGTCAATTAGGGTTCAACTGCAAACAACAGAAACAGATCTGGCTAGTTTAAACATGAAAGGAGGGAGAAGCAGCTCTAGGTCCAGGAACAACTCCCAGCTTTGAGAGACACATGACCTCTGCCTGTGACCAGGAAAACAACAGCCACCACTACCGGAAGGCGATGAATCAGGAAGCTGCTCACCAGAGCTCCAGTGCATCTGTCGTGATCTGTGACAGCAAAACGGATGTCCCCTGCTATTTAGTTCTGTTCTAAATTTATGTCTTGCACAAGAGCAGAACCTACTTCACAGGTTCCTAGTTCAAGGGAACCTGGGAAGCGTTTTAGCTTTCCAGCTCAGCAGTTCAGAAGAAACACTAAAAGGAGTTTTGGCTTAATGTGGAGCAGCAGTCTAGGGCAGCAGCCACACCACTGAGACCAGTTTTGGATCACTTAGGACCAAAGGCACTCCAAACTGTTACACTGTGCAGAAAACAAGGATAAGTTTTGAAGACATACATTTAGTGGGGGAAAAAGGTAATGTAACTCTAAGGTGTTAGTTAAAACATATGCAGATCAACACTACCTTTTTCAATGAAATGTACATTGTGCCAATTGGTAAAGAAAAGTAGGAGCCCTGACTGGTATGACTCAGTGGATTGAGTGCCAACCTGTGAACTGAAAGGTCTCCAGTTCCATTCTCAATCAGGGCACATGCCCGGGTTGCGGGCCAGGTCCCCAGTGGGGGGCATGTGAGAGGCAACTGATCAATGTTTCTCTTGCACATCAATGTTTTTCTCCCTCTCTTTCTACCTTCTCCTCTTTCTAAAAATAAATAAATAAAATCTTTTAAAAAAAGAAAAGTAGGAGGGGAATGAGCTATGGGGATAAGGAACAAAAGAGAGAAAGTAAATAAAGTAAAATAAAGTGAGAGGGAGATCTTGTTCAGTCTGATGCTGGAAGTGGTGTAAACAGAGGAATGTGACCGGCTCAATTTTCTACTCCTGAGGTCCAAAACCAATTAAATAAATTAAATATTAATATTAATTTAAAGAATAATGTATTATTACACAATGGGATTCTATGCAGCAGAAAGAAGGAAGGAGCTCCTACCCTTTGTGACAGCATGGATGGATCTGGAGAGCATTATGCTCAGTGAAATAAGCCAGGCGGTGAGGGACAAACACCATATATTCTCACCTTTAACTGGACCATAATCAACAAAAGAAAGAAGCAAACAAAATATAACTAGAGACATTGAAATTAAACAATCTAACAATAGCCAGAGGGGAGGTGGGAGGGGATAACTGGGGGAAGGGTTTTCAGGAACTACTATAAAGGACACATGGGCAAAACCAAGGGGGAGGGTGGAAGCAAGGGAGGGAGGTGGGTTTGGCTGGGGTGGGGGGAGTGGGGGGAATGCAGACAACTGTAACTGAACAACAATAAAGTAACTTTAAAAAGAATAATTTATTATTAAATTAATAAATAATTATAAATAATTTGATATTTTAATGTTCTTAATAGTATTGTAACTTAAATATTTTATATTCATGTTTATATTATATTTTGTTGATTATGCTATTACAGTTTTCCTGATTTTTCCCCCTTTGCCCCCCTCCACCCAGCATGCCCCACTCTCTCAGGCAATCCACCCATCATTGTTCATGTCCATGGGTCATGCATATAAGTTCTTTAGCTAATCTATTTCTTATACTGTACTGTACATCCCCATGACTATTCTATAATTACCTATTTGTACTTCTTAATGTCCTCACCTCTTCACCCATTTCCCCATAGCCCCCTCCCATCTGGCAACCATCAAAATACTCTCCATATCCATGATTCTGTCTCTGTTCTTGTTTGCTTAGTTTGTTTTTTAGATTCAATCATTGATAGATATATATTTATTGCCATTTTAATGTTCATAGTTTTGATCTTCTTTTTCTTAAATAAGCCCCTTTAACATTTCATATAATAATGGTTTGGTGACGATGAACTCCTTTAGGTTTCTCTTGTCTAGGAAGCTCTTTGTCTGCCCTTCCATTCTAAATGATAGCTTTGCTGGGTAGAACAATCTTGGCTGTAGGTCCCTGCTTTTCATGACTGAATATTCCTTGCCAATCCCTTCTCACCTGCAAAGGAGAAATCAGCTGACAGTCTTAGGGGAACTCCCCTGTAGGTAACTAACTGCCTTTTTCTTGATGCTTTTAAGATTCTCTCTTTATTTCTAACCTTTGGCATTTTTTTTCTTTTCAAAAGTTTATTTGAGAGAGAGAGAGAGAGAAACATCAATGTGTGGTTGTCTCTCCGATGCCCCCCCACTGGGGACCTGGCTTGCAACCCAGGCATGTGCCCTGACTGGGAATCAAACCAGCAACCTTTTGGTTTACAAGCTGGTACTTAATCCACTGAGCCATACCAGCCAGGGCTAACCTTTGGCATTTTAATTATGATGTGTCTTGGAGTGGACCTCTTAGCATCTACCTTGTTTTGGACTCTCTGTGTTTCCTGGACTTGCATGTCTATGTCCTTCACCAAATTAGGGAAGTTTTCTTTCATTATTTTTTCAAATAGACTTCCAATTTCTTGTTCTTTCTCTTCTCCTTCTGACACCCCTACGATGCTAATGTTGGAATGTTTAAAGTTGTCCCAGAGGCTGCTTACACTATCCTTGGGTTTTGGGGTTGTTTTTTTTTTTTTTTTTGGATTCTTTCTTCTTCTTGTTCTGATTGGTTGTTTTTTGCTTCCTTATGTTCCAAATCATTGATTTGATTCTTGGCTTCATCCACTCTACTTTTGTTTCCCTGTAAATTGTTTTTTATTTCAATTAGTGTATCCGTTTTTTCTGACCACACCAAAACAAGTCCATTGAACTTAATATATCATAATTTTTGTACTCCTCCTAATTATGCAATTCTTTATGTTTTAATTTCCCCAGAACTTCAAGAAATAGGTCCAGGTGACTCCTGGAGCCTGCCCCCACCTCCCCCAGCTCTATTTAGTGAGCTGTCCACACTCACACCCTGTCACACCACCATGACCTCATCAAGTCACACTCTGCCAAAGGGAAAGGGACTCTGGGTATTGGGAGACCTCATGACCCAACTTTGAAGGGTTTGTTTCTGGTGCAGGTGTCTCCCTAGAAAGTGGAAGGTGAGTGTGTTTGTAGGGGAGGAGGGCCTTACTCCCAGAGCTACCTTTGTGGGGGAGGAGCCTCGGTGATTTGGGCCCTGACCACTCTGGGTAGGACCTCAGAGTGAGTCTTGGGAAGCTGCACAGGAGAGCACCCGCCCCTCCCAACCCCCACCCTGACTAACCCGGCCTGATCCAGCTCAGCACTGGGGGGGGGGTGATTGCAGAAGCTCTTTCCTTAAGTCTAGCCATCTGTCACCTGCATCGCTTCCTGGGGAGAGACAGTCCACCTCCAGTGCTCCGGAGATTCGGTGAGTGTCCTCCCCGGAGTCTGGGGGATGCTGTGGGCCCCACCAACAACTGCATCCTAGGGAGCCTCCAAACCCTAGGTGAGGCCCCATGGGAAAGAGAAGATCACTCCTTTTGAATCTCACTGGGACCCTCGCTTATTGTGAACCACTTCTGACCTTTAGGGTCACTGCCACTCATCCTCCCTGCCCCTACTTGTCCTCCCTCAAAGGTTGGGTGGGATGGGATACCCCAGAAGGAAAAGGATCCCCTCTTTCAGGCAAGGGTTGGCAGATTCGCAGCTGCTGGGATCCCTCCCTGGAATCCAGGGAGACACTGCTGCCCTCCTTTCCGTGTTGCAGGGGTGTCAACTGCGTGAGGAGGGGGGACTGGCCTTCTTGCCCCCCAGGCTGGAAGAGGAAGAGCTGCTGCTGTGGAGGGGAGGACTGGACACGTCGGAGGCACTGTCCTGCGTCAGCAATGAGATCCCTGCCCAAGACTGCAGGCAGGGGGCCCTGTTCTGGGCCTGTGTTCGCAATGACTCTGCCCAGCTTCAGGCCCTGCTGGATGGTGGGGTCACCCCAGAGGAGGCCACCCAGGTGGATGGCAATGGGAGGGTGAGCTACCCCATAGGCTTCCCAGGGCATAGCTCTGGGATAGCTCTGTGTCCCCACCACACCACACTCACCTGAGGGAGTTTCAGGGTCAACACCCACTGCCTGGGCCCTCAGGAAGAAGGGAGTGGGTGAAAGTGGGCCTCCCCAGGGGCTGGGACATCTCTGGGCCAGTGTGGATTTAGAGGGCACAAGGAACCCAGCTGCTCCTTCCCCAGACAGGACTCATGGTCGCATGCTACCGTGGCTTTGGGAGTGTTGTGGCCCTACTCAGCCGCTGTCCTTTCCTGGATGTGAACCAACAGGACAAAGAAGGAGACACAGCCCTCATGCTGGCTGCCCAAGCAGGTGCGAGGCTGCTGACCCCACCCTCTTCCCATCCCTGCCTCCAGACAGGGCCACAGCTCCACACGCTCTGTCAGAGGTTTTCCCACCCCAGACTCTGCTGTGTTGGGCGGAGGGTGGGTTTGAGACTTCACCACCCCTTTCCTGGGGATTCAAGATCTGCCTTCAATGCTCCACAGGCCATGTGTCTCTGGTGAGGCTCCTGCTCAACTACTATACGGGCCTGGACTTGGAGCGCCGAGACCAGCGGGGGCTGACGGCATTGATGAAGGCCGCCATTCGGGACCGCTCTGAATGCGTGGCTGCCCTCCTCATGGCAGGTGCACAGGGCCTGGACGGACCAGGATGTATAGCCTCCAGTCCCCACCCCCAAGTCACACTCATAGACCCTTAAGTCGGCTGTCAGAGTTGCAGAGAGGAGAGAGGTGGAGATGGGGGATCAATCTGGGCTGACTTCCTGGATGAGGGGAGTGTGCTTGGGTTTCTCACAGTTAACAAAGTCCAGCTACAGATAGCTCCATTTACATTGTTAATGGACGTCCCAGAAAAGAAAGCTTGAGAAGATAACCTAGACCCACTGGAGAACCTAACATCAGAAAGGCTGGTTTCTGGAAGCAGACGCTCTGGTTCTCATCCCAGCCCCACCTTTAGCTGAGTGACTGTGGGCAGAGGGATGGCTTCCCCCTCTGGGCCTCACCAGCATAAGGAGGGTGTCGGCCACCGCTGGGATGATGTCCGGCTCTGACAAGCCAGGGTTGCAGGGTTGCAGTGATGTGTGGTTGGAAGGTGTGGCTGCGTGGGGTTGTTCCGGAGTGAAGTCCACATGGTTAGTGGAGTCAAAGGCCTTCATGTCCCCTGAGGTGGGGCTCCCCTCTCTTGGTAGTTCCGGGGACCCCAGTCTCCAGCTCTTCCCTTCCCCGTCCAGCAGATCGGTTTTAGGATGAGCAGGGAGGGAGTTTGCACCTTTACCTTTGACTCAGAGTGATGGCTACGCCCCTACCCAGGATGAGAGGGTGTGATGAAGAAAAGAAGGACCAGCAGAACACCCCTCCACCTATCCCAGAGGGTGCAGTTTGGGTTTCTCCATTCTTGGCCAACCTGCACCCACCCCTTTGATCAGTTCCTTAGTTCGGGGGGTCCCTGTTCTGTTCCAGATTTGGAAATCCCCAGTGTGTTTCTCTGAAGTATTTCCCCTTTCTTTTTTTCTTTTTAGATTTTACTTATTTATTTTTAGAGAGGGAAGGGAGGGAGAAAGAGAGAGAGAGAAATATCAATGTGCAGTTGCTGGGGGCCGTGGCCTGCAACCCAGGCATGTGCCCTGACTGGGAATCAAACCTACGACACTTTGGTTCGCAGCCCTCGCTCATATTTCCCCTTTCTGTACTTCAGTTTTCTTCACCAATCCCAAACAGGAGGCTGGGGTCTGGGTCTGGTCCTGGCCCTGGGCTCCTGGGTTCCAGCTGCAGCAAGATGGGTGGGACTCTGGTTTTGAACTGAGCCCAGATCAGCCCCACTGCTAAAGAATTTGCCCTTGTGCAAACTGCCAGTCCCTGTCCCAGCCCACACCCCCTGTGCCCCTCCCAGGTGCTGACCTGACAGCAGTGGATCCCGCTCGGGGCAAGACGGCCCTGGAGTGGGCAGTGCTGACCGACAGCTTCGACACCGTGCGCAGGGTCCGGCAGCTGTTGCGGCGGCCCCGAGTGGAGCAGCTCAGTCGGCATTTCCAGCCTGAGTGGCCAGCCTTGCCCGAGCTCGTGGCCCAGGCCCGGGCCCAGGTTGCCCCATCTCTCCTAGAGAGATTACAGGCCACCCTGAGCCTCCCCTTTGCCCGGTCTCCTCAGGAGGGGGGTGTCCTGGACCACCTTGTGACCATCACTACCAGCCTAGCCAGTCCCTTCCTCACCACTGCCTGCCGCACCCTGTGCCCCGACTGCCCGCCTGCCCTGGGAACTCGAAGCAAGTCTGTGCCAGAGCTGCTAGGCACCGCTCCTCCCCCTCCCCCAGTACCCCAGCCCCCCCAGGTAGTCCCTGGTCCCCGGGTTCTCACCCCCTACCACAGTCCGCAGGGTGTGCTGAGCATGTGCCCTCAGTGGCTCCAGCCCAGGGACAGTACCAATCCCAGGCCCCAAGTCCCGAAGATCCTCTTCTCCAAGGCTCCCTCATGTCCCAGCCAATGCAAGCCAGAGCCCAGGCCTACAGGGCACTGCAGGCTGGCCCTTCCTGTCTGGCCATACCAGGAGCTCAGGATGCAGAGGAGGAGGAGTTGGGAGGAGGCGGCCGGGTGTGTACAGAGCCAGGGGAAGAATGGCTAGGTCAGACTGGGGGCAGGGAATCAGCCCCCTCCTGTAGCCTCCTCTGCCCTGTACGACCCCTTCTGCCTGTCATCCTACGTGCGAGGGTATTCACACAACACTGTCTGCAGCAGTGAAAGAGTGGAACAACCTAAGTGTCTACAGGCGCCTGGCTAGATCGATCATGGGTGTAGCTACCGGACACCTATACGATGTATTCCATGCAGCGATAAGACAGGAGTAAGGAAGCTCTTTGCGATCTGGTATGAAACTATCTTCCAGACGTTTGAGGGAAAAATAACCAAGGGCGGCTGTATGGCATACCGCCATTTGTCAAGGTAAAATTGGCACAAAGCTAAACGTGAGTCACACAAATATCAAGTGAGCACCGACAGCTATTTAACTACTTAGTGAGTGAAGCAGCAGGATGGGTGGAAGGAAGAAACAAAAACCTATTGATAGCCAGTGGGGAAAAGGAAGCTGGAAAAAGACTGTGACATTAATAGAAAAAGTTAATTCCTCTCTGGCAATAAAATCATAACTTTTTTCTCTACCAGATAAAAATAATTTGCTGTTTATTGATCTTCTACAGGTTAACCTCTTAACTTTACAGAGTCTGGGCACCGCTCAGTAGTAAGTGCTGTGTCCAACACAGTGCCTTTCCCAGGATGGCCCATAGGGGGCGTGATTAGCCAGTGGCTGAAACACCTCTGCTCTGGTGCCCAGTAATTTTGTTGTGTGCCTCACTTAACATCTTGGACTTTTTTTCTTAACACATGTGTTGCATACATATATTTGCTTGTATATTTGTAATAATAAAAGCAACGCTTATAAGGTGCTTACTATATACATTTAACACTCCCAATAATCCTATGAGGAGTTTATCTGTGAGGACGTGGGGCACAGAGAGGGTAAGGAGTTACCCAGTGTCACACAGCTAGAAAACGGCAAAGATCAAGAGTGAGAGCCAGTTGTGGAGGCCAGTCTCTCTTTTTAAATAAATTATTAATTTTAGAGGGGGGTGGAGAGAGAGAGAGACAGAGATCAATTTATTGTTCCACTTATTTATGCATTCGTTGGTTGTTTTTTGTATGTGCCTGACCAGGGGTCTAACCCTCAACCTTGGCGTATCAGGATGACAGTCTAACCGACTGAGCTACCCAGCCAGGGGGCCAGTTTCTTAACACTAACCCCTGCCGTCTCACTGGAATCTCCCTGGAAAGAACCTTGATGATGTTCTTGGGAAAACAACTGAACCGCTGACCAGGGGTGGAAGGGAGACTTTTCATTGGCTACCCCCCCTTTTTTTTAAATTGACTCTGAAAAAATAAACTTTATTTTTTAGAACAGTTTTAGATTTATAGAAATGTTGTGAAGAGAGTTCCCACATAGCCTGCACCCAGTTTCTTCTGTTATTAGCATGAGTATAGCACATTGGTTACCATTAATTTTAACACAATATTATTAATAAAGCCCATACTGTACTTATCTTTTTAGTGTCCTTCTTTGGCCCAGAGCTTCACCCAGGACCCCACCACATCAGTGGCCAGGTCTCTGTGGATCCCTGCGGGCTGTGGTGGTTTCTCCCACGTCCCCTGTTTGTGAGCGCCTTGCCAGCTTCGAGGAGCACCGCTCAGGTGTTTTGTAGAAGGTCCCTCAACTTGGACTCGAGCGATGTTTTTCTCATGGTTAGACTGGGGGTGTGGGTTTTCCAGAGAAAGACCACCGAGGTGCGGTGCCGCTATCATCACATCACATCAAAGGGTCACACCATGAACTCAACTTACCGACATACCTTGGCTGAGTCGACCCACCGTGACCGCGCCCCTCGGGTTTCAGTGTCCACCAGGCTTCTCCACTGCGAGGCCACGCCCCCGGGCTCTCCAGGCTGCGCTCTGGGGAAGGAGTGTGGTGGGAAGCCCACACGAAAGGAGTGGGGAGTCATGCGCCATCTCCTTGGGGGTGGATGATCTACATAAATTATGGATTGATTTGAAATTCTGCTGCACAGAATGCTTTGACTTTTTAGTCATGTATTACCAAATTTCGAAAAATTAAAAAATAAATCTGTTCTTTGAATAGAGAGAAACACACACACACACACACACTCGCACACACACATAGCAGATGGTGTGTGGTATCTCGGGAGTGTCCTGAAGGCGACCCTGGGGGACCAGAATGGGTTCGGAGGCTAACTTTGTCATTTCCCACCTGTGTGATCCCCCGGAAGGCACTTAATTTTCTCCTAACCTCTCACCTGTTGAATGGAGGGCCCTGGCTGTCACTGAGCTGCCTCACGGCCTATAGGGTGGAGCTGGCGTTTTTCCCTCCCCGTCACTGCTGCAATCCAAGCACGCGAAGGCAGCTCTGGCACTGGGCATGGCACGCAAGGGAGGACACTGCGTACAGGAAAGAAACTGTGTCTACAGGCTCAGAACAGCTTAGTGGTTGCATGCTTCCATCCAGCAGTTGGCCCATGCCCTTGGGGAAGTTATCACTCCTTTCTGAACCACAGGGCTCCTGTGTAGAATGGGGGTAATAGTAACATGTCACCAGGGCTGTTGTGAGAATTCAGTGAAATAATGAAGCACTTTGCACTGTGCCTGGCCTGATTAATATCATCATCACTCTGTTTAATCCTTACAACATTTGTTCTGTTATAGTTGAGGAAACTGAGGCTATGGAGGTGGAGCGACTTACTTAAGGGCACCAGCTGGGAAGTGGCTGAGTGGCCCCCGGAGTCCAAGTCCTGTACTCTAAAGCTGGTGTCGTTGCCACTGCGGCACGTGGTCTCTACATACAGCTCAGGTGCTGCTGGTTTTCTGAGCTGCTCCCCCCTGCCTCTAATCGGCTGGAGTTTTACAGCAGTCCAGGGGAGGCCACAGCATCCTCAGGCCAGAGAGCTAACCTTCTGTGGTACTCTGTCTCCTGACTGGCAAAGGGTGGGCTTTGGCCAGGAGACTGGCCTGGCAGTAATGCCTGGGCCCCAGGCTTGACAACATTTTCCTTTCTGCCTTGGAGAACACGCACCCCTCCATCCCCGGCCATCTGCAGGGCAGCTAGTGGCCCAGGCCTGCAGTGCCGCCTTTCTTCCTCCTGGGCCCAACTGTCTCCCTCTAATCATCGAAGAGCGCTTGACAGCCTTGCAGGCTCCCAGAGAGGAAGGAGGCCTGTGCCGTCCAAAGTCAGCCTCTCTGCTAACATCCAGCTTCTCCTCACCCCCAGCCCAACTCCTGAGGCCACCCAGCCAAGTTCTTGTCAGCAGAGGCCAAGGAAGCCAGGAGGAGGGCCCTGGCTGTGCAGCACACAGGCCACTGAGAGGCTGCCCTGCTGCCGTCAACAGATCTGGGTTTGAACCCTGACACTGCCCCTTACCATCTTTGCCACCAGGGACCTCTGTGTATAATTCCCAGGGTTTTTGTGCGAACAAAACACTGAGAGGTATGCGGAGCATTGAGCGCCGCCTGGCTCGGTGCCCAGCAGCTTTTGTTACTGTGCTAGAGGCAGGGTGAGGAAATGCCAAGGGGACAGCTCTGTGGAGGAGGCCAGCAGATGTGTCCTTGGAGCCCCGTGGCCTCCTCTGTGATTCTAGGGCTCTGTTCTGGTGGGCCCTGAAACCAGAACACATACTTATCCGAGACACCCAGGGCCTACAAACTCGGCCCCCCCAGCCCCGGGCCCTATCTCAGCCCATTCCCGTCACCGCAGCTTCGACGGCTGCCACCTTGCTCCCTATGTGTGTGTGTGTGTACCTCTGCTCTGGAGACTGGGGGCTCCTGCAGAAGGGACTGCAGGGGTGGCTGTCCTGACACCTACTGGGGTATTCGCCAGGCTTGTGGGGACTCCTTGGGAACCCTCTCCTCACTCCTGTGTGGGCAGAGACCGCATCTGTCTCCTAACCCCTGGCTCAGGGCCCTGCCTGTTTAAATGTGTATGGAAAAGAACTGAATTTAGGCCCCACCCAGGTCCCAGCTGCTTAGCAGGGCCTTTCTCATCTCCTTCCTCCTCCCAGGGGCTGCCCTGGCTCCAGGAGTGGCAGTGTCCCCAGTTCTCCCAGGAAACCCCCGGTGGGCCAAGAATAGGCAAGGGAGTGCATGTTCATGGAGAGGACAGGGGCAGGTAGGGACTCACTGGTTTGTGTCCCCTTTTCCCCAAACTGGGGCATCTAGACAGGATTCCTATGCTCCAGGAGCCTTACCTCCCACATGGGTGAAAACCCCAGGCGTCTCCCACCACACCAGCCAGCAGGCCAGCTGTGCCCTCTCCACACTTTCCCCTCAGCCCCCGCTTCCCTGTCACCCCTCACACTGATTTTGCAGGACTCCCTGTCGGGTCTCGGCCAGCTTGGCTGAGAAACGCATCTGGCCTGGGTTCATGCAGAGGTTCAGAACTGCTCACTTTCCTCCTTCTCCTCAGAGGGACCATGCCTTTTCGTGGCTAAGGAAGATACCAAATCTGAAGGGAGGACTTGAGGGCAAGGCTTGGGGTTGGATGGACTCTGGAACTTCGACCACAGACACACAGGCAGTGTCACAGGTAGACACACAGCCAGCCAGGGTCCCGCCAGCACCATCGAGCTCAGAGGCACAGAAGTGCACACAGACCAGGTGTGGACCCCTGGTCGCACCCAGAGGCCATCCTCAGAAGCTCACACAAACCATCCGGCAGGTACGCAGACACATAGCCCACAGACAAAGAAAAACTGAAGACAGGGCCCCCCGTGTCTCCTGGGCTCCTGGCCTGTCCCCTCTCCCCGTCCCCCTTGTCCCCAGCACGTTGCGCTCCCCTGGCCATCCAGCTCCATGTGTCGCCTGTGTGATGCTGGCGTCTGCCCACCTGTCTGCAGGGGAGCCGGATGGCTGAGGGAGGGCCAAGCCTTCCCTCCACTCCTCCTTCCAGACCCAGGTGTCTGCTGTAGCTGTGAAAAGTCATGGTCCCTCTGAGGAGAAGGAGAGAGGTGAGTGGGTTGAAACCTAAATCCTGCTTTGTGGCTATTTTCCCCAGACCAGCCTTGGATACGCCCTTGACCTGTCTCTCACATCCACGCCAGTGATTCGCCTCGGGGGAATGAGTCTCCGAGGTTTGTGGACGAGGGTCTCCTGCAGACAGGAGCTGGCGGAAGGTCCTCAGCATGAGGCCTACTGGTGCCGGGAAGGGCAGAGCCTGGGCACGGATGCTGGAGGGGTAGGAAGGGGCAGGATTTATGGCATTTCCCCTCCAGCTGGAAACAAAGGCAGATTCCTGTGTCCAGCTCCGGCAATCTGGTCCCACCCACTTGAGTGGCTGGAGCTGAAGGAAGTCCCGCTGGCCTCTGGCCTCGCCCAGACACTCTGACCCTCAGTCAAACAATCTGCCCCCCGGTGGGGTCCTTACCTACTCTCAAATCCTGGGGACCCCATCCTTGTCCAAATACCAAGCCCTCCCCACTGGGGATAATCCCCTTCCCCCCTCAGGCTCCATCCCCAAGCAGCACTGGTCTCCTCAGCAGCACCCAAGGGCCTGCCAGGCCCCCACCCTGTGCCCCACCCTCAACCCAGCAAACTCAGGCCCTGCTTTTCTTCAGAGTGAGCGAAAGTCTTGGTGCCTCTAGGAATTCCTGTGCCTCCAAAATGCTCGGCCCAGCCCCTCAGGCATCCCCACTGTCCTCGGGGTGTCTTTCACCTGAGCTAACGGACTGACACATCTTCCTCTTCTGCAGCAACACTGCAGCTCTAGGGAAGGGTGGGGCGCCACCACCCCTAGTTAGTGAGAGTCAAGGGTTACTGTGTGATGCCAGCAAAGCAGGAATTAAAGGGGCATTATTTACATTTACAAAGTGAATAATCAACCAATAATTAGGAGGTAGAGAATCTATGTGATCCAAGTTCGGAAGATTTTAAATCTATAAAAGCAGAAAGGCCAACACTGTTCGGCATCCCTTACATATGGAATCTAAAAAGAAAAGTCAGCCCTGGCTGGTATGGCTCAGTGGATTGAGTGCCAGCCCACAAACCAAAGGTTGCCAGTTCAATTCCCAGTCAGGGCCCCAGTGGGGGGCACAGGAGAGGCAACCACACATTGATGTTTCTCTCCCTCTCTTTCTCCCTCCCTTCCCCTCTCTCTAAAAATAAATAAATAAAATCTTTAAAAAATAAAATGAAAAGTCAAACTCATAGAAATAGAGTAAAAAAAGGGTTATCAGGAGCCGGGGGCGGGCAGACGGAGGAAATAGGGGGAGGCTGGTGAAGGGCACTGCCTCCGCTGTGAGGTGAGCACGGTCTGAGGGTCTGGTGCGAACGTGGTGACTGACGCGGGGACTGCAGCTGACAGCCCCGTGCCGTGGAATGGAACGCACCTTAGAGAGTAGAGCTGCCATGTCCACACACACACACACACACACAGATAAATAAATAAATGTGTGAGGTGACGGATTGGTTAATTAGATGGAAGGATTCTATCCCAATGTATACGTATGTGAAATTATCATGAGGATGCTTTAAATATCTTACTATTTTATTTATCAGTTATACCTCAATAAAGCTGAACAAAAGCTACAGGTACCATTGTCCACATACTATCTGGAGTTACCGAAGCAAATGTCAGAGAGACGAATAGCTGAAACTTTGGGAAGAGGCTTGGCCTCAGCGAGAGGGTCTGAGGGTGGGCACAGTGGCCTCTCATTACAAACTCGCCAGCAGAATTTAATGTATTTGTTTTACCCTGTTTTTACTAGGCATGTCCTGAATCCTTTTTCAGAATGGCTGCCTCACACTCGCCATCCTCCGCGGCCCCTGCACACCCACCTCGCAGCCGAGCCCCGGGGCTGTCGGGGGGGAGGGGCCGGTTCAGCACCCAGCTTAGAGCGGGCAAGAACACAGAGGCCGCCACTCTCCGTCGTCGTGCTCCTGCTCCCGGCCGCAGCTGGGGCCCTCCCGCCCTCACAAGAAGCCCGGTGTCTCCGTGGGGCTTTAGCTGGTACAGGACTCTTGCTGGTAGAGGGTATTTTGCTTTTACTCTGAGAACTGGCAAAGAGGTATCACCAGCCCTTTCTCACAGACACGGGAGCTGATATTCACCCACAGCGGCTCCAACTCCAAGCTCGGCCTCCTCCCACTCCCCCTCTTCCTCCTTCGGTGGGGCCAGTCTGGTAGAGCCGGAGCCTCGAGAAGGCCTGTGGCGGGGACATTCCAGGGGTCACTGGGCTATGAGAGAGGAGGTCATCCTGGAGCAGCAGCATCTCCTCAGAGCCCAGGCCGCACGCCAACCTGCCCCGAGGCGCTGTGCGGCCCTGGTCTAATCTCAGCCTCCTGCCCTGAAGTGCTGGCCCTTCCTCAGAAGGCTCCCTCCTGAGATGAGTCATCCCAGTGCTCAGGGCTGGGCCAGGAGCAGATGAGCCCACGCAGGGGACATCTTGGAGGAGCCGGAGAGGAAGAAGAAGGTGACTCGGTGGCTCAGGCAATCTGGGCCCCGTCTGACAGACTCTTCCTAAGGTGCAGGGCTGTCCCCACCCTCCCCAAACTGTGGCACCAGCCAGATTGCCTTTTTACCTGAGCTGTGGTGACAGGGCCCAAAGACCAGGCAGTTTCCAGAATCTTAGAGTCCAAGAAGATCATTTAAGGCTGGGAAGGACCTTTGGAAATACCCAGTCCAAACACCTCAGTGTACAGACGAACACACTGAGGCCCAGAGAGGTGACCCAGGCCTGGAACCCAGCACACCGGTGCCTGCTGCCCGAGCTGCAGGAGGGGTGGAGGCCACTTCGTCTTCCTCGAGGCGGACTTAGGCTGCACGCAGCCCACACAGCCAGGACTCCGTGCTCCGTTGAGTAGATGGAAAACGGAATTCACAGGTATCTGTCTCTCTTCTCTCCTGAAGGAGACCCCCAGTCCTTCCTCCTCCGGTACCCTGTTCCACTGTTTTCACGTCTCTCACTTCTGAGAAATTGCTGCGTTATCTGATCGAGCTCTCCCGCTTTGCAATTTAAGGGAAGCAAAGCCCAGCTCACCCTCTGCTAATTTTCTTCCCTTGTTTTTCTTCCTACTCATCGTGGTGCAGAACCGGCTACATAATTTGTGGGGCCCAGTACAAAATGAAAATGCTAAGCCAATTGTTCAAACATTATTAAGAATTTAGAGTTGGCAACAGCAGAACATTAAATTAAGTGTGGCGCCCTGTGTCTACACAGGTTAAAAAAAACCACAAAGTTGGCCCCTCCTCTGGTGATACTTAAACTCAGCGCTCGTGGCTGGTCCTGAAAAGTCAAGTTGTCCATTTCTCTGCCTTCATGCTGGTCCAGGTCACCTGTCTTCCGTAGGTGAGAATCTCCTTGACGTATCACCCACACACCCTCCCAGGAGCTCCGGGCCTCTGCTTCGAGCACTTCTGGGAAATCCTTCTAAATATCTAAATTTAAATCTCAGTCCTTTGGGCCTGTTTCCTCTTGTTCTGTCCTCACTGATTATGGGGAACAGCTGGTCCTCCTGTGTAATTAATTCTTGTACTCTTGGACACAGCCTGCAATTCCTTTTCCCTTTCCTCACTGGGCCCAGTCTCCACTGCTTTCTTCAACTCTGTCCCTTCTCTGATGCCTGCCCCAGCTTCCCTGCGTGCTTCGGAGACCACGGGTTTCACAAGAAGCTCCAAAGAGCAGGAGTCAGGGCCCAGAGGGCTCAGCGCCTGGGGGCGGGCCAGTGGGGAGGGGAGACTCCAGCAGTGATGAACAGCTCATCCCCCATCCGGCCCAGTCTTCCTCCTCCAAAAGTACTCTACTTTTATCTATTTCATGAACAGTTCCCAGATAAAGTCCCCCACCCCCACTGACTCACTTTGGCGACTCTCAGCTCTTGGCCATCTCCACGTTTCTGTTCTCAGTGTGCATCTCAGATGGAATGCTTCCCTTGGGAAATCCCACTTCCAGGTCCCGGGACGGAGACCCATGGGCTGCAGCTGGGAGAGGTTTATCAGAAGCCACCCGGGGCAGAGTGGGTATGGTAGACAGACAAGCGGCCACACTCCCAAGTCTCCCGTTAACAGAGTGCTGAGTGGCCGCTATAATCTGAAAGAGCAGACACTATAATCCCATACTACTTCCTATTGGCTACAGGACACAGTTCTGAAACTTGGGTGTGCCTTGGTTGTGGAATTCACAGGCTCACAAATGGAGAAGCAGCTGTGGGGTGGGGAGGGTTTCGGCAAAGGAAGTGAGGTCAGTGAACAACTGATGCCTGTCTGAGCCTTTAGCCTGTATTCCTGGCACAGAGCGGGGTCCCCAGCCCGTCTTACAGGACCTCCCATTAGAGCAAGACACCTAGGGGTCTGCACTTGCTTCTAATATCCATGTCTTTCTAGTTGGCTGAGGCGACCACCCCCTCAGCCTTTTCCTTTACTAATTTAATTAAACCCTTCCACGGAAGGCCTACCCTGGGTCAGGCTCAGCCAACCCTCTGAGGCTGGCACTTTTATTGTGTCCATTTAGCAGATCAGATGGGGGCCTGAGACATGGAGAAGTGTCAGTTGTCCAAGCTTCCCAACGAGTCTGGTGTCCAGGGCTCCAGCCTTGGTGGGGAACCAGGGGGCTAGGAATAAAAGGGGGGCCCTGCCTTTGGGGTGCTTACAGCGGTTGGGGACAAAGCAAATCAAGGGTATCAGCGCTCTGAGCCTGTGTGAGGGCATCAGGAGGAAGAATTCGTTTCTCCCAGGGGACAAGCTATTCTGCTCCCCTCCCCAAACCTTGTCCACCTTGTCCCAGCAGTGTCCAGACACAGGCCCTGGTTCCCATTTTGGAAGCTCCATTTAGTGGGGTGAGGGCCCTGCCTCAAAGCGGGCAGTCTAAAAAGATTCCGGCCTCTCCCCCTCCACCAGGGCCCCCGGTGAGGAGAGGCGGCTTCGAGTAGGCCGCCGGCTGCAGGGGCTCACACTGTCTTCACCACTGACCCAGAGCCACCCCATCTGGGCCTGTTTACCCTGAGCGGAGAAGAGAGACAGGAGGGGACCAGAGCGAGCGAAGGGGCTGGAGGGAGGAGGTTGAAGGATTTGGACCGAGTGGGAGTCCCCGAGGGCAGGAGGAGGGGGTGGGGCACAATGTTCGGGCCCCTGCCAGTCCCAAACTTGGCCCTTGCTGCCGCCAGCCCCCTAGGACGAGGACCGGGTAGTTTCTGTCCCCTGACCCCTCCCCGCACGTCCTTCCCGTCCCTCCCGCGGAGACCCCTTCCCATCCTGGGATGTCAGGTCAGCCCTCAGCGGCTCCGCGCGGCAGGGGGCGCCCCATCCCACCCCACCCCTACCCCTGCCCCTCCGCGGGCAACACACGGGGCCTGCCTCCCGTCGAGCTCGGGCCCCTGAGGCTCTGGACCAGACCCCCAGCGACCCCGGCCGCCCCGGCCCAAGGCCCGCCCCCTCGGAGCGGCGGATGTGGGAGGCTCGGGGCGGGGGCACGGCCGCGGTCCCGGAGCTGGGGGCGGCGGAGGGGCCGGCTGTCCCCGGGGTCTGGGAGCCGCGCGGGGGAGGGTGCGGGTCCTGGCAGCCCCAGCGAGGGGCGAGCGGGCGGCCCGTCGGTGAGCTGGGCAATAGGAAACGGTTTATTAGGAGGGAGTGGTGGAGCCGGGGCCAAGCAGGAAGACGCTGGAATAAGAAACATTTTTGCTCCAGCCCCTTTCCCAGTCCCGGGAGGCCGCCGCGCCGGCCGCGCCGAGCGAGCCCCTCCCCGGCCCCAGCCCCTCGCCGGCCCCAGCCCGGCCCCGGCCGCGCCCGGCCCCGGGCCTGCCATCCAGCGTTCGAGGTGCGACCTCGGCCGCCGCCGCACGCCGGTGCCCCGCCGCCGCGCCGGGCAGGCTCAGAGGTGAGAAGAGGCCCGCGGGCGGGGCCGGGTGGGGGGCGGCCTGACTCCACCCCGAGCGGGCCCTTCCTTAGGGCAGACCCCCCCGAGAGCCCCCTCGGAGAGGGGTCGCGGCAGGGTCGGCCACAGGGCCACAGCTCATCGGGGGCACCAGCTATCCCTCGCCCTCCCGCACGTCTGCCCATTTCCCCACCTGAGACTGGGAGGGCGCTGGACTGTACCCGCGCTCGGCATCAAAATACGGCTCCTGGGCCACTGCGCTTCTCTGTCCTCCTCTTCTTACCCCTGTGAAACGGCCAGCATTCGCCCCTGCCGCGCTCTGGGAGAAGGGACCCCATGACCTGGGAGTGAGAGTCCACCTCAATCGTTTTGAGCCTCCCCTTGAAGTCCAGCTTTCCCAGACCAGCCCTTGCAGCTCTTGCTTAAGGAATCTGACACTGTAACCCCAGCTTGCCAGCTGCACCCCCGACCTGCACGGTCATCCCGCCCTGGCCTTCCCTCAGGACTCAGGCCAGAGGGTCCCCAGTCTCTCTGCAGGGGGGAACCCCAGGTTTCCAGTCCACCCTGGAGGCCAGCGCTGCTGCACCCACCCCCTCTTTTTTCCTCCAAGGCCAGAGCCACAGTGGACAGCAGCTTTCACCCCCTCTATTTATGGGCAGCTTCCGGCTGAGTCAGGTCTGTCCTCTCTAATCCCTCACTGCCCCCTTTTGTCCTAACACCTGTCCTTCCATCTCATTGGGTGGTTAAAGGTGGCTACCTTTTATTGAGTACTCACTATATAGACATATATTTTTCTCATGTAATCCTTGCCACAACTTAGCAGAAGAGGGGTTTTTATATTCATCCTGCAGAAGAAGCAGGTTCAGACTTGAATCGCTTGTCTAAAGCTCTGTGGATGGTGTAGATGATGGTTGGGTTTTTGCTAACATTTATTAAGTGCCTACCAGGTACCACTTAGTACTATGCTAAACACTACATTATACCTACGAAATGAGCACTATTACTATTATTTACCACAGGGAAGCCTAAACCTCAGAAAGTTTCAGTAATTTTTTTCCAAATCTCATAGCTCTAAGTGGCAGGGGCAGGATTTGAACCCAAGTCTACAAGAGCCAGAGCCCACATCCTGACCTCTGTGCTGCCTCTGGTTCTGTCTGAGACCCTAAACACAGGTGCGCTACGTCACACTGCTGTCAAAGGCTGATGGAGTGATGCAGATGAAGTGCTTTGTGTCTGGCAAGGGGCAGCCCGGTAGAAGCGGCGCAGCCTGGCTCTCTGCTGTGTGGGTCAGACCTGCCGGTGGGCATGGCGAGGCGCTTCCGGCCCCCTGACCCGCACTACTGTGCTGAGCTATCGCTGCTGATGCGAGCAGGTTTGACGAATCCTGCAGGTGTGATGGGAGGAAAGACTGGCGGCCACCTTCCGAGCACAGGCCTGATCTGCTTCTCCCACCTGTGACTAAGCCTACAGCGCACAGACGATTTCTGTCTCCCTCCAGATCAACCCCAGTTGGGCACCTCTTGATGACGACCACAGTGGGCAGCCTGTTAATGTCAGCGAGACCCACTCACACTTTTTCCTCCTCTGTGGGGCTTGTGCAACACCAAACACTTGGAAGAATAAAGCGACCAAGGGAGGAATTATGATCAGTAATTTCAGTGGATCAAGATCCGTGTGGTGATTGTGGGCAAGAAACTTAACACCCCTGAGCCTCAGTTTCCCCACTGGGTTGTTGTGAGGATTACATGAGACGAACCATTCAAGCTCAGTGCTTAGCACGTGCCGTGCTCAGAGAAGGTCAGCTCTTATGACTAAGGATGTCACAGCGGTAAGTCAGTGCTGGATACCAGTTTAGCGTTTGTGACTCCTGGCCAGCAACAACAATGCTTCTGTCAACTGGAGATACTTTGAGAAGTTTTGCTAGAAAACGAAAGGTACCGTCAGTCACTGGGAGTCCACTGGTGCTTGAGGCAGGTTGCAGGTTGAATGGCACAGGCCGGCTCTGAGTTTGGGCTGGTCAGGGCTCAGCGCCCTCCTGCACTCCCCTCACCATGGGCCCAGTTAGGATCGGACGGCCACAGTTCTCCACTACCACATCCCCAGGACTAATCCAGAGGCGGGCGCCACAGACACTGCCAGGCTCTCCCTTGTGCCATTTCCGGCCCTGGGGGGCTGCAGGGGAATGTCAAGAGCAAAGCCCTCAGCCCACACTCCCCCACAGTGTCTGGGAGCCCCTGACTTTTGTGTTCGGCCTTGTGTGTCCCCTCGCTCCCAGTAAAGGGGGAGGTCCCTGGATGGGAGTGCGAGTCCCACCCTCTGCACCCCACTCCCACTCACCCAGCGGGCCCTGTGAAATCAAAGCATGGGGACCAGCCTTAACTCTGTGCGGGACATCAAGGAGCCCACTGATTAGAATTACCTGTGGAATTTTTTAAAAATGCATGTTTCTTGCTGGTCCCAGGTTCTGACCAAATTGGAACCTGGAGTGGGGGTGAGACCAAAGAGTGTGCATTTCCAGCCAAGCCCTTCGGGTGGTTCTGATGCACCATCGAGTAGTTGAGTGGGCGCACTGGGGCATGGTCAGAGGAGTGGAGCGTGGGTAGGGGGTGCTGGGGATGCCAGATTCATCCTCATTGTTTCCCATCCTTTCCTTCCCGCCCCATACCCTTTCCTTAGCTGCTTTCTGGGTAAGCAAAGGCTGCTGCCATGGAGGGCTTTCTGCTATACCCCGGTGGGCAAATTCTGCTTGCCCGGGACTCCCCCTCCAGCCTCTAGTCCCACGGCAGGGTGCGTGCTGGAGTCCTCACTGCCTGCCAGGAGGGACAAGAGGCAGGAGGTCAGGCAAAGGCTGGGGACACAGCTGCAGCAGCCCAGGGCTCCATTTCCTCCCCCAGCTCTGGGCCTCTGGGGCAGAGGAAGCCCAGGCAGGAAGGCCAGGGCTGCCACCAGCCAGGGAGGTATAGGAAGCTCCCCTCACCCTCCCAGCCATCCTGCCCCGAGAGCCTGTGCATCTTGGGTCTTCATTTGGCCCCATTCTTAGACTATGGGCCTTCTGTAGCCTACCTGGCCATGCATATGGCCAGCCCTACCAGCCTCACCATGTGATGCTAGAAGACACTCCCTCCTCTCATGTTAGTTGGCCCTATTTGGGCATCCAGTCCCCAGGCAAATGCTTGCATATTCACCACCTTTCAGAAAGTCCTTCTTACGGTCTGACCTCAGTCCTTCTTGCTACAGCCCCAGCTCTTACCTTCTTGTTCTAAACCTTTTAGAAATGGAGTAGAGGTGGCTTCTGAAGCACTAGTTGGTTTGGAACTAGGGTTGGGGACTGTCATAGATCAGAATACTCCCCTCAACACTCTCCATCCAACCTCTGGAAAAGTTCAACCTTAGCCAGCCATGGCAGGTCAAACATTCTGTGTCTAAGTGTGTTTCACTTCCCTTCTCACGTCATTGGCCCTGCCCCCACCCTTTCCCAGGACAGCAAGGAAAGCAAAGGAGGCCAGGGAATTGTGCAGAGAGGGCTCCTTATACTTTGGTGAGGTGGCAGAGAGGTTCCTGCCACCTAGCAGGAGCCAGCCCTGCAAAAGCCTTGTGTGGCCACCACAGCCCTGAGGCTCAGATGCGGCTGCCACCGTGGGTGGGGGGACAGTGGGAGGAGCACTGGACCGGGAGTCTGGACACTCGGGTCATGCTCACGGTACTGCCTCGGCATCCTGTCTGCACTTAGGCGAGTCTCCTCCACTGTCTGAGCCTCAGTCCTGTCTCCTCTAAAATACGGAGCTGGGCTTTTCGATTCAAAAGGTGCCCCCCTGAGATTCTGTCACGGGCGTGTTCCAACCCCAGTGGCCCCTCCAGACCCCGTGCTGGCCCAGCCTGCCCTGAGAATGTGCCCAGAACTCCATGCCGTGCGTGACTCCTGCCTATTCTATCCAGACCCCAATCTAAACAATCTTGATTCCTGTTCCCAGCTTGGCGGGACCCTGAATGGCAGGAAGTGAAGACAGGAGCCTGTTTATGTTTGAGGCAGCCAGGGCTGGGGGGGCACTGGGAACAGGGTGGGCGGGGGGAGGTTAGAAGAGGCTGGGCAGGAGGCAGAGGACAGAAGGGGGTGCTTCTGATGAGATGGCCCTTCTACCCCAGCCCCAGGCCCTCCGGGCCCTCCAGTTGCAGCTCAGCAGCAGGGCTGCAGGGCTGGGAGTCCCCCAAGTTTTCAGTCACTTAAACATGGCTCCCCACCCTTTACCCCTAACAGGATGGTTTCCATGGGGAAGTGAACCAGGACTTCCCCTGCAGGCACCGCCCCAAAGCCAGATGCACGGAGTAGGGAGGAGGCCTCCCTGTCCCCCCCTCAAAACACTCCCAGTGATTTCCTCTGGGTGGGAGGGACCCACGGTCAGTGGCTGAAAACACTGAGGGGATCACATTTCACAGATCTTACTGCACCCCCTCTTCTGCTCCTCTATCCAGGACCATGACCTTGGGCCCTCCCAGGAGAAGCCTTCTGATGCTACTGTTGGCCTCGGGCCTGGCCCGGGGTGAGTACTGTAGGAAACGGGCCTGAGTGGAGAAAGGGCTGTCTGGCTGAGCTCTGGCAGGGGCTGGGTTTGAGGACTTGGGGAAAAGGGGCTATGGGGCTTGGCTGGAGGGCAGGAGACAGGCTCAATCAGACTAGCTACCCCAACCCTCCTTTGCTGTTCTCTTGATCCAAACCTTCAGGCCAGTGTTCTGCCAGACTCCGGGGTGGGAACCTCTGTGGGGGGTGAGGAGGGAGGGGTGCAGAGAGTGGGCTGTTGGCAGGGAGGGCCTGGAAAAGCTATCGGGATTGGGGCTGGGGGCCAGGGCTGGGCCTGGCACTGGATGGGGAGGTCCTAGGATCAGGGAAGGGGCAGAGGTCTGGTTCTCAGAGTCTCAGCTGCCCCTTGGTGGCGGCAAGGCTCTGGAGGGAGGGATGATGTGAGGGTGGAATGAAGACACCAAGGCCTCAAAGGGGTTGTCTGAAAGGCCAGCAGGGAGAGGGCAGTGGCTGCTGAGCTCAGCCTGGGGAGCTGGGCCCAGAGTAGCTGAGCTTCCACTGTGTCTCCCAGGAGACCCCGTGAAGCCTCCTAGGGGCCCACTGGTGACCTGCACATGTGAGAACCCACACTGCAAGGGGTCCACCTGCCAGGGGGCCTGGTGCACCGTCGTGCTGGTGCGAGAGGAGGGCAGGCACCCCCAGGAGCACCGAGGCTGTGGGAACCTGCACGAAGAACTCTGCTGGGGGCGCCCCACTGAGTTTGTCAGCCACTACTGCTGCTACAGCCCCCTCTGCAACCACAACGTGTCCCTGGAGCTGAGTGCGTCTGGCCGCCATGGCAGCCCCTCCCTGTCCTCTCAGACTCTGCCCCCTCACCCTGCTTTCCTCATGCTCCGGCCAGGAGGGTGGGGGAGGCGGGACCCCGGGATTTAATGGCAGAGTGACGAGGTGTGGGGGCATCTGGCCTGATGGAAGCTGGGTCTCAATGTCCCCCTCACAGCAGCCACCCCAACCCCGGAGCAGCCGCAAGAAGTTGGCCAGCTGCCTCTGATCCTGGGCCCAGTGCTAGCCTTGCTGGTCCTGGTGGTCCTGGGTGCCCTGGGCCTGTGGCATGTCCGGCGGAAGCAGGAGAAACAGCTGGGCCGGCACAGTGAGGCGGGCGAATCCAGACTCATTCCGAAGCCATCCGAGCAGGGGGACAGCATGTTGGGGGTATGAACACAGTGACCTCAGGGCACAGAGGGATAGACAGAAGCCGGAGTCAGAGGGGATGCGGAGGCAGCCGAGAAAGGCACAGTCACAGACACTCCAGTGGGTGGGGGCCTGGGTGAGTGAGGAGCATGCAGAGACATGGAAGCAGGCCAGGCTGAGGAGGGAGAAGGGGGCTGGGTGAGGGACAGCCTCTCAGTGGCTTCTCGGCACCCCCAGGACCTCCTGAACAGTGACTGCACAACAGGTAGTGGCTCGGGACTCCCCTTTCTGGTGCAGAGGACAGTGGCGCGGCAGGTCGCCCTGGTGGAGTGTGTGGGTGAGCGCTGGGTGAGCCTCGGGGCTGGGGACCAAGGGCCTGGAGGGGTCAGAGAGCTCTCAGCCTCTGGAGTCACAGGCAGGACCAGGCCTGGCTCAGAATGGGAATTCTGCTGGGCAGGGAGTAGCTTAGAGATGAGTCAGGGCTAGATCCCTCTGCAGGAGCCAGTAAGGAACGAGGGGCTGGGGAGGGTGGCCTTCCAGTTGGACTGGGTCTGCATTAAGGTGAAAGTAAGTGTCAGAGGTTCTGGAGATGGGTCAGTGTGGCATCAGGATGGCAGGCTCTTCTGGGGGCTACTGTGCCCAGGGGCTTGTGTGACCCTTCCCCCAAACCCCCGCCTCCCGGCCATTGGATCAGGAAAGGGCCGCTATGGCGAGGTGTGGCGAGGCCTGTGGCACGGCGAGAGTGTGGCGGTCAAGATATTCTCCTCGAGGGATGAGCAGTCCTGGTTCCGGGAGACCGAGATCTACAACACGGTGCTGCTCAGACACGACAACATCCTAGGCAAGCGGCGGGGATGGTGGGGCAGCGCTAGGCCAGGCCCGGGGCTTTCATCCCCCTGCACTCCGGGCTGGAGTCCCCAGCCCCTGCACACTGACCAAGCCCTGAAGGACTCCCGGCCGGCCCTCAGCCCCAACCTCTGACTCTGACTCCCTCTCTGACCTAAGCCAGAGCAGCTTCTACCCCAGCCCCAGGTTTGCCCTGACCCAGTCCATCCTGTGCCTTCGGGCCCAGCCCCGACCCTGGCCAGTCCAGCCTCCTTCATCCCCAGACCCTTGGCCGAGCCGCCTGACCCTCTGCCCACAGGCTTTATTGCCTCGGACATGACTTCCCGCAACTCAAGCACCCAGCTGTGGCTTATCACGCACTACCACGAGCACGGCTCGCTCTACGACTTCCTGCAGAGGCACACACTGGAGCCCCAGCTGGCCCTAAGGCTGGCCGTGTCGGCTGCCTGCGGCCTGGCGCACCTGCACGTGGAGATCTTCGGCACTCAGGGCAAACCGGCCATCGCCCACCGCGACCTCAAGAGCCGCAACGTGCTGGTCAAGAGCAACCTGCAGTGCTGCATCGCGGACCTGGGTGAGCCGATGGGGTGGGGGGGGGTCCCTTTGCAGGGGGTGGGGTGGGGTATGGTGGGCCCTTCCGGGGGGCGGGACACGGGAGGGGAGGCCCCTTCGCAGGGGGACGAGGTTCGCTCTCCCTTGCACACGATTCAGCCTTTGCCTGTGTTCGTGCCTGGTGGCAGCGATGACACTGATGGGTGCTTTAGACCTTAGAGATGTTTGCTTTCTCATTTCACCTCCGCAAGAGCCTCGCAACTTGCCTAACAATCATTTCAAGCTTAAACTCCTTCCACCACACCACCCTGGCTCGAGGAGTTGGGAGACAGGGGCCGGGAGCCGGGAACCCGGGTCCGCATCCTGGCTTCACCGACTACCTCGCTATTCCTCACAGGGCACGCTCGGGGTTCTGCTCTGTGAAATGGGCGTAATACCGCCTGCTTTGCTCACTCACATCTTTCTGGGTTCTCGGGCACCTAGCGTGCGGCACAAGCAAAGTGAAACACAGCCAGTGGCTCTCCCAGCCCTCCTGGGGCTGGTCTCCGTTTGCCTGCCCCTCTGCACCTCACCTCCACCCCCCACCCCGCCCCCTGGACCCCAGCCTGGGGCTACCCTGTCTGTGTGCTCAGCCAAGCAGCAGAAATGACAGCCCTGGTACCCACAGGCCTGGCTGTGATGCACTCGCAGGGTAGCGATTATCTGGACATCGGCAACAACCCGAGAGTGGGCACCAAGCGGTACATGGCCCCCGAGGTGCTAGATGAGCAGATCCGCACCGATTGCTTCGAGTCCTACAAGTGGACGGACATCTGGGCCTTTGGCCTGGTGCTGTGGGAGATCACCCGGCGGACCATTGTCAATGGTGAGGGCCCGCCCTGCACCGGGTGGGGGAGGGGAGTGGGGCATAGACGGCGGGAGACAGGGACTGCCCACCACGGCTGGTGCCTTGTTCTATTCATTGCTCTTACCCACTGGTTTGGCTGAGCAACCTTTTACGTTCATCTGAGTCTGCAAGTCTGTGGTTCTGGCCGTGACATCTTGAGTAAGTGGTAATAACAGAAATATTAGTAGCAGTTAACATTTTTTGAGCTTAAATATGTGCCAGATGCCCGGTGATATACATGTATTGCCTTGTTTAATCGTCCCGTGTTGGCAGAAAGCTGGTATCGCTTAGTAGTTGAGCGTGGGTTGGCACTCAGACTGCCAACATTCAGCTCTTGATTTTGCCACTGACCATGGGGAGGTTACTGAATGTCTCTGTGGCTCAGTTTCCTCATTGGTAAAGTGAGAATAAAAGTAGTTTCTAATTGTTGAGATAATCCAAATAAAGTATTTGGGACAGTATTGGGAGCTGTCCCGGAGCTCGGTAAATACAAGTGGCAGTTATTGTGGTCATAATGAATCCCCGATGCACTATCGTCCCATTGCACAGACGAGGGGACCAAGACACAGAATCACAGTGGGCTGGCTACAGTGCCAGCATCTGAAGCCAGGCAGTCTGACGCTGGGGCCGGTGCTGGTCATCACTGTGCTACTCAAACCTCTTTGGTCCTTGGTTTTCTCGACCACGAAAGTGCCGAGACAGCAGTGCCCGCACCACCTGCTCACTGCTTCCTCTTTATGGCTGTGGGTGCCACAGGGGCTCAGATTTGGAGCGGCTGGGAGCACGTGGAGGGACCTCGTTCCTGCGGGCCCCACCCAGCAGGCAGCCCTGTGGCCAGTGCCTTCCCAGCCCAGAGGTGGATGAATGGATCAGTGGTGCCTGGACTGGGCAGGAAGGAGGCCTGTCCGTCTTCACGGAGGCTGCCCATTGGGTGGGGCTGCCAGGAGTCTTGACTGTTTGGAGACAAGCCTCAGGAAGTGACTGGAGCGCTGTTCCTTGGGGAGAGGGACAGTCTCATTTCCTGAGCATCCACGAGGAGCCAGCTCCATGCCAGGCTTCATTTGTTCCCAGCAGGCATTGATGGGTGAGGCCAAGGTGTGACCAGTCCCAGAAACTCGAGGGGCTCAGGTTCCTGCCCCTTCGGCCATGAACTTTCAGAGTCAGCTCTAGAGGCTGGGGTCAGGGCAGGGGGTACCTTGCAGGAGCCGAGGCCCCTTGGACCAGGCTACAGGCAGGAAAGGAAGGCTGGGCCGGCCAGGGCCGAGGGGGAGGCGGACTGCAGGCTCCTGGGGCGGAGGGAAGCCCAGTCAGCCCCACACAGAGTCGTGGCGCATTATAAACACTGTAATCTGGTGTCAGCCCCGGCGCTGATTAAAGGCCCATTAGACACGCTCAGGCCTCTGCGCAGCGCTGATTAGGGCGCGAGCGGCACAGGGACTGGCCTGGAAGCCCGCCACGGGGAGAACAGCTGGCGAAGGCTCTCGGGGCTGTGGTGTGCAGCCGTGTGGCCCTGGTCCCCAGCCTCGGCCTGGGAAGCAGGGAGGGGCACGGGCACTTTTTCCAGGTCTGCCTCTCTTGGCGGAGCTGTCCGTGGCTCCACAGCCATCGCTGTCAGAGAGCTCCCGCTGAGGACTGGCACTCCTTGGTATTAGAAGGGAGGGGTGCTGCTGGCTGAGGGGTCGGCGGGGGCCTGTGCCATCCTTAAGAGGGGGTGGATGTTATTTGGATTTGGATAAAAATCCCTTTCCTTGGGGAGAGGCATTTTCTGCCCCTCCTCCTGGTTCCACATCCTCACGCAGCAGTCAGCCGGCTGTCCTCCCTAACGTGCAGCTTGGAGGTCAAGAGCACGGCCTTTGGTTAGATTTTGGGGGGCTTAAACACCCCATCTCTGTCACTTATTACCCGTGCTCTTAGATAAGCTTCTAAAAGCTAACCTTTCTGGCCTTAATTTCATTGCTTATGGAAATGGAGCTCGTAATATTGCTTATTTCATAGCATTGTTGTGAGGATTTAATATGCAAGGCAGTTAGGGCCCTGCTTGGCATGTGGCAAGTGCTTGGTAAACGCTGGTGCTGCTGGGCACCCATGGTAGCGGGGCCCTGGGGGCTGTGCCTGGGCCCTGCGTGGGAAGCAGCTGTGGAAAGCCGGGAACAAGACCGGCCTAGGAATCCAACAAGATGAGTTTAGGTCTTGACTCTGCCATTACTAGCGGTGCAGCCTTGGCCTCGGCTTCTCTAAACATTCACTTCTTCAGCTGTAAATAAAATACAGGTGATAACAGCACCCGCCTCCTAAGGTTATTGTAAAGACAGGATAATGCACATAAAGCATTTATAGCACAATGCCTGACACGTGGTAAGTGCGAAGCAAATGGTAGTAGTAGCACTTGTTACGTGATAATGTGTGTATAGTATCACAGTGTCCCTCTCAAGGGTAGCGTGGCCAGGCAGCTGGTTCCTTGGCCCCTGGGACAGAGGGTGATCAAGGCTGTCCTCTAGGTAGTACTGGGCCTTCTTGGGGCCCCAAGTGACTGTCCCTTCTGCCCTCCGTTCCCAGGCATTGTGGAGGACTATAGGCCACCCTTCTATGACATGGTGCCCAATGATCCCAGCTTTGAGGACATGAAGAAGGTGGTGTGTGTTGACCAGCAGACCCCCACCATCCCCAACAGACTGGCTGCAGACCCGGTGAGGCCTCCACGGGGGCTGGGGTGGCAGGGGGTGGTGGGTGGTTCACAGCGGGAGTGTCTGAGGCCTCTGCTTCACCTGGATGGATTCCGGGGGCTAGATTCCAGGGTACCTCCCCAGCTACACCCTCCCACACCCCTGGCATGTGGAGCCCCAGGGACCCTCTCATTAACCTGGGATTTTCAGAACCCTTCACCCTGCCGGAAAAATCAGAGGTTCCCTACTGCATTTCTTGCTATGAAGTTTTTGCCATTGTTGGTTTTTATCTTTTCTCAAAGCATTCCCTGTACTTTTACAAGACACATACTCATGTGAATATAAACACATAGGCATGCGCATGCTTCTGTTTAAATGTACACTCACAGATACACATATGCACATGCATACATATATGTATACGCACATATATGTATGCATGTGCACATGTGTAAACATAGACACACGTACATTTTTATATAACATACATGCCCACAAAAAGCCACACATGCATTCATATGCACATACACATAAAATCCCTCTCAAGAACCAACTGGAGGTGAGGTTGGCTCACTCTGGGGCCTCAGCTTCCTGGGATGGCTTCTTCCTTGGACACGTGCATTTTGGGGGCAGTGCCCACCACCCACTCTTCCAGTGTTCACTGGGCCCAGCCAGGGTGGTGGAGGGCTGGGAGACACCGCTCTCCACACTGGGGTGGCTGCTGACAGGGGTGCAGGAGCCCCAAGGCTTGTATATCTCCCCTTTCTTGGATCTTGGTGGAGGTGGAGGGTGGGCGTGAGACACTGCTCACTGAGGGGGTCTGAGTGCTCTCATCTCTCTCTGCCCTGCCTGCCTTTCTCCATACCCCTTCTCACGCCACTCTCTTCCGCTTCATTTATTTTCCTCTTTTCATCCTTGCCTGGATCCCTCCATTCTCCCCTTACCGCTGCTATCTTTCCTCCCCCTCCTCCTCAACACCATCTCCCTCTTCTTGTCCTTTCTGTCCTGCTTGTGTGGCCCCATTGCTGGGCCACTCTCCTCGCCGCCTCCTTCTCACCCTCCCCGTCCCACGTCCTGCTCCTCTCTTCTGCCTTTCTCTCCCTCCCCCCAGGTCCTCTCAGGCCTGGCGCAGATGATTCGGGAGTGCTGGTACCCCAACCCCTGCGCCCGCCTCACTGCGCTGCGGGTCAAGAAGACACTACAGAAACTCAGCAGCAGTGTGGAGACGCCCAAAGTGATGCACTAGCCTGGGGCCTGACACCTGACTCCCTGTGGCCTGCAGTGTGTGTGGTGGGGGCCGACGGGGGATGGCGGCCTATCTGAGTGGAGGTAGTGTGTGCGTGCTGGAGAGGAGAGTGCCCCTCTAGGGGCAGCTGTGCCTGCCTAGCTCGGCCCCCAGCCTATCCAGCCAAAAATACAGCTGGGCTGAAACTCGATCTCCCCACTGTCTGGCCTGCTCAGAGCGGCAGGCTCCCTGACGCCTGGCTCTGTCCCCACTGCTGTGCCCTGGGTACACCCCCCACCACCCCAGGACAGGATACAAAGGAGGACCCAGAGCCAGGATGGCCAAGCCAGGGAATCCCAGCCTCTTGGCCCTACAGCCTCGGCCTGCACTTTACCCCCTGCCCTCGGCCAACCCCACTGCCCCACCAGAGCTGCCTCGGGGACAGGGGGCCCCATCCAGCCTTCAGCAGATGCCCTGCCCTACTAGGCCTTAGGCTCTGGCCCAAGCCCCAGATGCCCAGGGCCCATGGTTTTCTTTCTCTCCATGGCTTTGTATCTCCGCTCCGTGATGCCTGGGCCCCTGCCAGCTCACTGCCAGCTGCCTGAAAGAGTTGGGGCCTGACCCTGGACCTCTCCTCTACCCCCATTCTAGCTGACTTACTGGGCCTTAAAACCAAGGGGTCCTGCTGCGGGTGTGGCATGGCCACAGGCCATAGGCCATTGGAAGGTCAGAGGGGTAGGGCCCAGAACTTTCAGAATAACTGAGAGGACATTGAGGCCAAGCACGGCCAGGGAGGGGGTGCTCAGCCAGGAGCCAGAGAACCAGGTCCTGGCCCTGGATGCTTGCTAAGTGACAAGAACGAGGCCTTCACTGTCACAGGACCTGTTTCTTCATCTGCATATTGGAAGGGTTGCTCCTGACGTCTTCTGAGGTTTTTTCAGCTCTCGTGTTCTTTGAAATGTCAGCCTGTCCAGAATTCAGTTCATCAGTTCCTTCTACTCTTTACACCCCAGCCCCTGGCAATTTGGCCCAAGATGAGGATTTGAAAATAACTTTGTCTGAGGCCAGGAGTGTCTGAGACGCCACCTAGTCTAATTCTACAGCTCCAGTTCCTGCCAGTGGCCATCCTGGGGCGCGGACAGCCACTGGCCTTTTAGCAGACAGGCCAGCCTTTGCCCCCTCTGTGGCTTTGCCTTGTCTGACCACGGCTGACAGGGGCTGAGGCTGGCTCCCTGCAGGGCCTCCAAAGCTCAGAAGAAATTTGGCTCCAGCCAATAATTCTCTAGCACCCAGGTTGCTGCTCCCCACTGTCCCCTGGTCCAGGCCCACAGCCTTGGCCAGGGCCCAGAGCGTGTGTGCCTAGAAAGAGCCTGGTGGCTGCAGAGAAACACACAGAAAGTTCAGCATTTGGAAGTCAAGGGTGTGTGTCCAGGCCCTGAGGAGGTTACCCTGGACCCTGGGCGGGTGGATGGCCTAGGGGGCAGGGGTTTGGAGGCAGGGCCTGAGGGGTTGTGAGGGTGGGGCTCGTGCTAGGGACAAAGGGCAACCCCAAGCTTGGAAAGACCTGAACTCACAGCCCTCAACCCTTGAGGCAGGGTGGAGAAGGACCCTCAGCTCTTCACAGGAGAGGAAGAAAACACAGCCTCCTCTCCTCCTGTTGCAAATGACCAGGCACAACCTCAGCAGGCCAGCGTCTTGGGCGGTTCCACCAGCGCCCCCAGGGCAGTTTCCCAGGCCTTTCTCCCAGCATTGTGCAAGGTGGGGGTGGGGGTGGGGAAGCACCAGGAAGTGAAACTGGGTGAAAACAGAAAGCTAGATGGACCTGCTGGGTTACCAGATCACCACGGGGCAGCTTGCTTCTGGTGTTCTGGTCCCCGAAACCCACCTAGGAACCAGTCCTTCCCTAAAAGATTTTTCTCTCCATTGGCTTTGGGGGCCAAATGGCTCCTTCTGAGACCCCATGGCCAGAAACTGGAACTCCCCAAAGCCCAGAAAATCCCTACGAGGAGAAGGTCTGAGGCAGGAGGTGGAGTGACAGGGGGCAGGTTGAGAGAAGAGGCCAGTGCTAGGAGGACAGCCGGAGGCCAGGGGGGAGAGGGGGCGCTGGTGAGAACTGTCTGTGCAGTGCTTCTGCCTGCGTGCAGAAGGGTGTTCCAGAGTCAAAATTACAGTCACTTACCTGGAGATATTGTTTGTGAGAGCACTTAGCTTGTGCTTAGCACATAGCAGCTCCTCAATAAAACCATGGTGGAATCCTGAGCTCCTGCTGAGTCTTCCTGGGCCGGTGCCTCTGCAGTGACCTACCTGTTGTAGAGGGAACCTGAGGGGAGGGACGTCCCAGGTATCGTGCCTGGGCTTTGCGCTTAATTGATAGCCCATAATTTGCTCAGGCTTTGCTTAAACCCACCCCCTCCCGCAGCACCCAAAATTTCTGTTCACACCATGAGTTGGGAGCCGACTGCCCACTGGCACTGGCCTCAGCGCCCTCTGCTGGCCGAAGGGCTGGCCAGCGGCCACCGCCCACCCGCCCTCCCTCACAGCGACCCGCCGGCTTTTTCCTGGCAGCCGGATCTCCGCAGCTCCCCCCACCAATCCTGCCGCCGGCGGGGAGTGGGGCGGCTGCCACCCCGCCACCCCGGCGACAGTGTGGGTGAGCTTCCCGTTGCTTCCGTTTTGCAGGTACTGTCACCTCAAAAAACACATCTCGAAAGGAGCTTTCTGTGTCCTCACTCAGAGGCAGCTTGGGCCTGCCTGCCTGAATGCCCTGTTCTCCATTTCCTCCTCATATGGGGTCCCCCATGCCTGGAGTACTCAGAAAGGGTACCCCAACTCCTTTTACCACGGAGGCCCTCCTCTACTCTGGCCTGAGTCGCCTTCATGCCGGCAGCAGTGCACGTGGGGTCCAAGCAACAGACAGGGAGTGCCCTCCTTGCCAGCACGGCCTCGAGGACATTCCTGGAGTCCCACAAAGGCAGGCAGTCTTTCTCCTGCCCCTGTGCCTGCCAGATCCTGGTCCTTACACGTCCCCACCCTGATGTCCACACTATGGTTGGCGCATGGACAGAAAGGCAGTAGGAAAATTGCAGAAAATGAGTTCCGAGAAGTCTGGCTGGGACCTGGGAAAGAAGCACGGCTCTTAGCCCTCCAGGGGAAGAAGAGTCCCCCAGGGGGGAGGTCGGTGTCTAAGGCCCTGTCTCCACACGGAGCCTCAGGGAACCTGCCTGCCTTTGAAAGAAGATGAGCCACTGATCACTTGCAGCTTTGCCCTGCTTTCCTGGGGGCTTTAGGCTCTAATTTTCTTACCTCTACCAAGAGGGAGAGGATCTTCTGTGTGGACCCTCCCTGAGGGACGAGGAGTGTCTAGAACACGCCCAGGTGGGGGTGACGGTGGTCCCCGGAGCATGAGCTTTGGAAGTGAAGAGCATCCCTTTTCCCTCGAGGTTCCCTGGCCCTCAAGGACAGTTCTCTGTGCCCTCCTAGTCGCCTTTCTCCCTCAGTCCTGCCTCAGGGAGGATGCTCTGTTTCCTCCTCATCCTCACTCACATCAAGGTTAATAGATCCAGAGATGGCCAAGTCCTCAAGCCTCAAGGCCAGCCCTGGGAGTGGGTGGAGGGCTGCACGTCCTCCCGAGTCCAGCCCCCCAGGGTGGGGACTGATGCTCCTGTGCAGTCATCACTCCGGGTGGGCGACTCTTGGAACAAGCTGCTTCCATCAGGGCCACATTCAGTTCGCTAGAAATAGAGACAGAGGGCTTCTTGACTTTGCATATAATTTGCATAATGTCATAGACACAGTCTATTTTCAGGCAGTTTCCAGGTTAAAGTGTTGTCACTGCTGCCCTGCGGGGTGTCACGTCTGGATGAGTCTCTTTTCTGTTCTTTCTCACCCACCCACTCTTACTGACCTAGATCCCCAGCTGCAGGATCAAGTGGTGAGGTGGGGGGAGAGTGGGGTTGTCCAGGGAGACACGGGGGCAGGTCGGGAGGCACACGGAATTTCCCTTATTACTGCCACCACCAAAAGCAGCGGTGGCTACTCAAGGGCAACTGGTAGGCAGAGGGCAGGGAGCCAGGAGCAAGGTGGCCCATCTTCTGTTCTGTACAGACCTTTCCTACTCTTCTAGAACAGCCAGTTCCCTTGCAAAGACATCTTGATAAACCTGTTCCTCTCAACTGCCCATAACGCCTTGCTTGGCCCAGACATCCCTCATGGGCATTTATTTTCAGCACTAAGATTTGATTTTAGCCTCGTGGGAAATCCGATCCCTAGTCTGTGCCTCTCCTGGGAGATCTGTCTGGGAGACCAGTATCCTAATCCAATGATCAGTGTTTTTAAAGCACCTGGCACACAGTAGGAGGTCAATCAATGCTCCAGTGCACCCCTCCCTGCCCCACCTTCATTCAGAAGCCTCTGCCAAGCACCTAATTGTCCCGGGCCAGGATGCCCAGCTCAGGCAGCACCCTCTGAGGGCTTGAGGCAAACACACCAGAAGGGCCAGTCGGGGTGACTGTCACTAAGTCGTCCGTGAACTTGTCACTGTACTCGGCCTCTTAGCTAGAAAGGAGGGGTTTTGTGGATTTTAGCGGCAAGGGCAACTGTTACTTCATAGCTTGAGCTGTTGGATGACTTGTCTTTGGTCACAGAGGGCTAGGCCTGGAGCCCCACCCAGAGTTCCCGCCAGACCCTCCGGTCTCGGGACCTGTCTGGTGTGCTGTCTTCCTAGGGGTTCGCCGGGTGCCTGGGAGCCTTTCTGGGTCCTGGGAAAATCAGGAGGCCATTGGTCAGGCTGGACAGCAGCAGCGCATTACCCAGAATTCCCAGTCCCTGGCGTCCAGTCCCCCTGGACCTGCCTCATCCCCTTAGGCAGGCGTTTCCTGTTGATAAGAAGCTCAGTCACAAACACTGATAAAAAGATGAAAAAAGGAAATTGACGGGCTTGGGTATAATGGGCATTTTGTCTGCCTTTTCTGCCCTCTTCCTTCTCCTAGCACCCCTCCCCTACTGCTTCCCAGAACCAAGGAGAAACATGCCCCCCACCTCCACTTGGGCCTTATTTTGTAGTTTCCAGGAATTTAGCCTTACAAAGCCCTTAGAAGTAGTGCCTGGCTTGAACCAGGTGGCGGAGGCAGAGTTAGGAGCTCAGAGGCAGGAAGCAGTGGGTGCCGTGAGGCCATGGAGTCCAGGGGAAAGGGCAGTGGCAAGAGGAAGGAAGGACACCCAGGCACAGGTTTCATCTACAACCTCTCTTCTCCCCCTGCTCGCACCCCCCCACCCCCCACGGCCAGAGGCCTGGATCCAAGTCCTGATTAGGTGGCTGCACAGTCTATAATTAGTGAATTTTCCGTCATTTTCATCTCAGGCTCATTGCTGGAAAATCTCATTAATTTTGACTTTACTAATTTGGAATCTATGATTCTTCAGGACAAGAACTGGACTGATGTTTTGAAAAGTAAACAAAGCAAACATTTGCAAAGCACGTCTGACTGCCCTTCTTGGGTTTGCAGTTGGAAGCTCAGCTGGACACAGGCAGCTCAGCTCCCCTCAGGCGCTCAGCCTGCAGTTGAGATAACCTGCCAGCAGGTGGGTGATGAGACTTCGCCTCACTGGCACTTCAGACGCAGCTGCCATCACTCACACAGAGGCGCTTTGACGGTGTATACCCAGCGCTCCTTTTTACCGCCTCCCCAAAGATGGATTCCTTAATAAAACAGGAAGGAATTCCTTCCCCAAAGATTAATTCCTTAATTAAATCCTTCAGAAGTGGAATAGGTGGTTCTAAACGGCCACTGCTGAAAAGAGAACTGATCGTCATGTACAACTTGGGCACGTTCTCCTGGATTCCTAGCTGTCTCCGTCCTGGCCACCGCCCGGGCAGGGCCTGCTCCCGGCTCGAGGCCCTCGTCCCCGTCGCCGCGCTGCTGGCACTTGATGGGAGGAGCAGAGTAGTGAAGAGCAAAGGGCTTCATCCTAGTCAAGGTTCCAGTTGGATATTTTTTTTTAGTAATTCAACACATTTATTCTCAATTTTATATGAAAGAATATAAATTCATGAGGAACTAAGTCAATTTTTCCTTATTTTAGGTTACTTCGTGATAGGGTATACCTTCACATAATTCAAAAGTAAATGGCTCTCTGTCTCCTCAAAATTCACATGTTGAAACGTAATGTGGTGGTATGTGGAAGTGGGAGCCCCCGGGAGGTAATCAGGTCTGTGGGCAGAGCACGTAATGGGACCAGTGTCCTTACGAGAAGAGAAAGAGAGTCTCTCCACCACGCGAGGGCACCGATGAGAAGGCGGCCACCCATGACCTGGACGCATGCCTTTGCCTGGATCCTGGACCATAGTGGTGCCAATCCCGGACTCTCTACCTCCACAGCAGCGACGAATAAACGTTTGTTGTTTAAGGGGGAAAAAAAGTTTCAAAGGTAGGGAGTGAAATGTCTCCTTCCCATCCTTGTTTCCTGTCTGCCCGAGTTCCCTGACCCCCAAAGAAACACTAGTCTTAATTTCCTATGCTTTTGTCCCTTCAGATTTTGTGTGTATCTGAGCAAATTTGAATATGGACCCTTGTCCGTCCCACCTTTTGTATGAAAGTAGCCTAGTCTGTACACTACTCTACACCTTACCTTTTCCACTTATAATATATCTTGGAGATCTTTCCAAATCAGCAGGTAGAAAGTTCTTGCTTTCTTCCTTTTTAACAAGAGCCTAGTATTCCACCATTTGAACGTCCCATGATTAAACCCTTCCCCTATTTTTGGAAGTTTCTAGTTTGGGGCTATTACAAAAAATGCAGCAATGACTAGACTTGTATGTGCAAAATTTTGCTTAATTCAAGTGTATCTGTGGGATAAACTCTAAAATGTGGAATTCTGGGGTCAAAGGATTTGTGAATTTGGCTCAGTCAATTCTGAAGAAGTAGGAAGTGTACAGACTTGTCCCAGCAGGTGATAAGACGTAAGACAGGCAATAGCAAAAGAAATAGAATAATAGCAGGTGAATGGACAAACAGACACACGGACAAGGGGGACATCATAAGAGCTCAGAAACAGATCTATGGACACCTGAAAGCCGAAATGCGATACAGGTGGCACCACAAGCTAGTGACGACGATGGCTGAAGGGTGTGGGAGGGCTTTGGGGGTTGAGGACAGTGTTCTCAGTTGACTGTGATAATGGTTATGCAACTCTGAATACACTAAAAGCCACATTAAATAGGCAAATTGTATGGTATGTGAATTATATCTCAATAAGGCTGCCTAAATATTAGTTTTTTTAAGGCCAGGTTTGATAGTGTTAAGAACACTGGATCACTGTTTTGAGGAAAAATGCAGTTGGGTCTCTCTCTGCCTTACATCACATATAAGGACAGACTCAAATGGATTAAGAACCAAAATGCGAAAGGAAAACTGTAAGGTTAATAAAAGAAAGTATAAGAGAACACCCTTGTGACCTGACGGCGGGGAAAGACTTAAACAAGGCCCTTAAAACAAACTGCAAAACAAAGAAACACATGGACATAATGATATAAGTGTACTGTTTAACTACACACCATAAATAAATTTAACATTAATGAATTAATAAAATTCATAACTAGATGGTAGACCAAAAGGGGATATCTGCAATCCTTAAAACTGTCAAGGCATTAATATCTACAACATGTGAGAAACTCCTGCAAATCAATGAGACCCAATAAAAAATGGGCAAAAGACATGGAGTCAATTCACACACACACAAGAAGAAGCCCAAATGACCAACAAGTATAGAGAAGAATGCTCAAACTCACTAATCCGAGAAATGTACATCTGAATGATATAGCAACGAATATTCACCAAAATGGCAAAATTAGGAAGGTGAGCAATGCCAAGTATTGGCAAGGATGTGCAGAAATGGGAACCCCGTGCAGTCTGTGCAGAAACATGAACTGATACAGCCTTTTTAGCATGACTCAGTGGAAGTGAGTAAACCTTTGCCATTTGACCTCATGGTACCCTTTCTGGGACTGTGCCTCAGAGACATTTCACAGACAAGTCCGCCAGGGGACAAGCATGAGGAAGTTCAACACGGCGCTGCTCGAGAGAGCGGAGAGCTGGAGCCAGTGCTGGCGTCCATGCCTGGGGGATTGGAGAAGTAAGACATCGTGGACAAGTATTGCAGAATGCTAGGTCATCGGGAGTGATGGGCCAGATATACACACAGCAGCCTGGATAGGGCTTAAAAATATAGAATTGGCTGGCGAAAAGAGAATGAGGCTTATAGCACAATCCCTTTTATATAAATTTAGGGCACATAATAGAACTACTATACGGCACAGCAATCCCACTGCTGGGTATCTATTTAGAGGAATTGAAATCAGGATCCCCAAGAAGTGTCTCTACCCCCATGTTCACTGCAACCTGATTCGCCGTGGCCAAGACATGGAAGCAAACAGAATGTCCGTCAACAGGCACATGGGTAAAAAAAATGTGGTGTAGACATACAACGGAATATTACTCAGCCATCAATTGATTTTAATATTTGCATTTTAAAGGAAGGAAGTCTGTGACGACGTAGATGAACCTGAAGGACATCGTGCTGAGTGAAATAAGCCAAATACAGAAGGACAAATTCTACACGACACCACTTCCATGAGGAACCCACAACAGTCCACCTCGTTGAAGCAGAGAGTAGAGTGGCGGAGCCAGGGCTGGTGGGAGGTGGACATGGGGTGGTATTCATCAAAGGGCAAAAGTGTCAGTTCTACTAGATGAGTAAATCCTAGAGGTCTATTGTACAGCACAGAGCCTGCAGTTAAAATACTAATTGTGTATTGCAAAATATGCTGAGGGTAGGCCTTGTGTCAACTGTTCTTACCACACACACACACACACACACACACACACACACCAATAATAGAATGCATACATATTCAAAACAGCACTACATTCTTCTTAAGGATGTGCATGCATTTGAGAACCCAAGCAAGCTCACCGGAGTGCGTGTAGGGTGCAGGGGTAAGGTGGGTGGAGACTGGGAAGGGGATTGGAGAAAAAGGTAAGAAATAATCTGAGAAAGACCTTGCCGGCTTGCTCAGGCCCTTGGTGATAACCCGTGACCACGTGATTGACCTGAGGCCCATACTGTGGGAGAGAAAACAAAGGCCAAGGCTGCAGAGTTAGAGTTCTCACTCAGCCACTCCCCGGCTCAGGATCTGAGGCATGAAATAGCACAGAATGCCCGGCTTCCTCACCCCGAAGTGGGGATGAGACATGAGGTGGTTGTGAGGAATTGTGCTCATGTTGGGCAAAGGGCCTGGCCAGAATTGCTGTAATAATAATAATAATAATAATAATAATAATAATAATAATAATAAGAAGAAGAAGAAGAAGAAGAAGAAGAAGAAGAAACTGTCCTCACTGGCAGTGTTCAGGGCTTCAACTGTGCAGAGCTCCAGGCTGGCTTGGTGTCAATACCGTCACTTTGTCCTTCCGCCTGGTAAGAGGAGAGAAAGGCGACACCTCTCTCCGGCCCCTGGCTCTCTAACCTCACTGGTCTCCTCATCAGGGCAGCAGCTGAAAAGGACAGGTTTGCAGGGCCAGGGGAAAGCCGCTGGCGGCCTACGAACCCCTACGTGCCCACGTGTGTGTTTCACCTTGGGAGAGGCCCCTCCTCCCAGACACACTGACTGAAACCTTTGGATCAATACTTTACTTAGGTCTTTTGTGAAATGAAATTTATATTCACGCCCCACTGTTCCCTTAGTAACAATCTCCAGCAATCAGATCTGCTCTCTGGTGGAAACGGCCTTTGGAAAGTGCCCGGGCTTGCACAGTTGCACAATCTTACCTTTGCCAGAAACTGTTTTCTGATGTTGCCGGTATCTTTTCCAGAAAAAAAAATTTAACTGCATTTAAGCAGACTTCACAAGGCCTGAAAGGAGCTATAATGTGGTTTGTACCCCACAAGGGGAATTCTTAAAATACTCAAGTACTGTTTTTAAGCATAGTCAAGTACTTCGGAAAAACTAATTGACATTCCAAATAATTTTTATGCTAATTACAAGTGATTCTTTCTCAACCACTAGGTAATATTTTGTGTTACTGTGTGTACCTGAAATGAATAAAATTACTCCTTTCTTTCTTTTTTCTTTTTTTAAAGATTTTATTTATTCATTTTTAGAGAGGGAAGGGAGGGAGATAGAGAGAGAGAGAGAAACATCAATGTGTGGTTGCTGGGGGTTATGGCCTGCAACCCAGGCATGTACCCTGGCTGGGAATCGAACCTGGGAACACTTTGGTTCCCAGCCCATGCTTAATCCACTGAGCTACACCAGCCAGGGCTTCCTTTCTTTCTTTATTTTTTTTAAACAATATTCACTAACTCAGACTGGTCTTTCCACAATGTTTCCAGATTCGCACTTGCATTGTATTTCAGAATTTGAGAATTTGGTCGCATTATATTGAGGCAAAAACAGATTTGTCACAGCTGTCGACGTAAGGGTTGGGACTCTCAGACCTCCACGGGTTTTGCCTTTTGCTTCATCAAGAGCAGAAGCCCCAGGATGCTCTTAACTGCTGACACATATGAACTCACCCGTATCCACATCTGTCCCTCCTCAGGTCCCGCTTTCAGGTTCCTCAGTCTTAATGACCCTTCACTCTTCCGAATGCATCCTGAACTTGCCCTTCTCTACCAGGTCCCGCCCATGAGGGCACACACGTGCTGCCAACAAAAGCTCTGCACCCCTTCCAGCCAGCTTCATCTCTTTCCCCTCCCCTTCATGGTCACATTCACTGGAAAAGTCTCTGCTTCCTGGCCTCCCACTCACTCCTCAGCCCACCACCTTCTGGCTCTGCCATGGAAACTGATCTCTTGGAGGTTGCCACTGGCCTTCTTGTTGGGGAATCCAGTCCTTCCTTCTCTAACTGGATCTCAGGGCAACATTTGCTTGCTGGCCACTCCTGCCCATGGCTTTCGGGGGGGGCTGTGCCCACTGCTGGTCTTCCTCCACCTTTCTGGGAGGCACCCCCTCAGACTTCTGCATAGGCTTTTCCTTTGCCTCTTCTGCAAACGCCGGTGTTCCCGGCACCCTGTCCCGGGCTCTCTTCCCCAGCTGCGTACACCTCCTGGGTGAGCTCATCGCACCTTGCCTTTGACGCTCACTGATGACTTTCCCATCTCTGTCTCCAGCCCACATCTCCCTCCTGAGCTCCAGACCTCGAGACCCAGCTGCTTCTGGAGGGCACCTTGGATGTCTCCCGGGCACCCCATATTCATCATGTCTGATGAATGTTATCTGTCATCTCAAATCCGCTCCATCTTTGATGTTCAGAGAGTGGCATTACTATCCAAGCAAACATATGAGATTCATTGATGACTTACCTCCCTATCACCTCTTCATCAATCAATCAACCAAACATGAAGTCTTGTCTATTCTACCTCCAAATTATCTCTCTGTCACTTCTCTCCATCCTTACCCTGGCCCCAGCTACCAGCCTCTCTCACTTAGGTTAGTGGAACCCCCTCCTACTCTCCAGCATCCCTCTAGCCTCTCCCATTCATTCTTCACACCGAAGCTGGAGAAGTGCCTCTAAGAGACAGGTCAATATTCCATAATGCTCTCCACCGCATGTCACTGCCCACAGGTGAAATTCCAAACTCCTTATCAACAGGCCGTGTTGCTTAACCCGACCAGGCCCATACTGCTGGCCACATCTCTCTCCACAGCCCTCCTTCCTCTTCGTGTTCCAACCACGCTTGACTCCGTCCTGTCAGCTCCTGAGACCCTACGTTGATTTTTGTCTCTGGGCCTTTGTGCACCCCGTCTCTCTCTAGAACACTGTTGTCCAACTCCCTTGCATTAGAGAAAGCGGGTGTGGAGGTGTGACGGAGTGGACTTTGAAGACAGGCGGGCCTGGGTTTGAATTCCAGCTGAAGGTATGACTTTAAGCCTGTTGGCCAACCTCTCTGAGTCCCAGTGTTCTCATGCATAGAAAGAAGAATTATAATGCCTGCTGTGTCTGGCGTGTATTGATTTTTCTTTTCAACTCCATAACTCACCTCCATCTAGCCACTCTCCCGTACTTTTCCGGGAATTTCCCCTTCTTCCCTATCTGTTCAGGGACGGTGGCAGTTCCTAGCAGCTTTATTCTTACAAACACGACCCACTCCTGACAGGTAACTGGGGCAGAGGACACCTGGTCCAAGCCGGACCCTCAGTCTCGACCTCCTGAATTAGGATTTGGGGCCCAGGAGTCATACCGGAGCCCTGCCTGCACGGCAGGGCTGCGGGGACTCCTAGCAGCTGACAGGAGCTGCGTGTTCATCCCCGTGTGGAAGGGCAGCAGGGAAGGCTGGTCCGCGTCATTGGAGGTGAAGCAGGTGCCCAGATGAAACGGAGGCCCAGAGAGGAAGAGCGGGTAGGAACAGAGGGTCTTGCACGTCGGACATCCGGTGTCCAGTGACCGACTGAGACCAGCTGCCCTGAACTTGGCAGAAACCTCTGCATCCTTCAAGTGAGAAGATAAATTTATGTTTCTTCAGTAGCTATACTTAATTTGTATTACTCGGAACCAACAACGTTCTAAGTACTTTACCTATCTTACAGGGTTACTGTGAAGGTAAGAAATGAGGTATGCCCCGGACTGATGTGGCTCAGTTGGTTGGGCATTGTCCCGCAAAGCAAAAGGTCACCAGTTCAATTCCCATTCAGGGCACATGCCTGGGTTGCAGGTTTGGTCCTGGTCGGGGAGCATATGAGAGGCAACAGATCATTTCTGTCCCTCTCTTCCTCCCCCTTCCTCTCTTTCTAAAAATAAGGTAAACAGCCCTGGCTGGTGTGGCTCAGTGGATTGAGTGCCAGCCCGAGAACTGAAAGGTCATTGGTTTGATTCCCAGTCAGGGCACATGCCTGGGTCGTGGGCCAAGTCCCCAATTGGGGGTATGCAAGAGGCAACCAACCGATGTGTCTCTCACATGTTGATGTTTCTCTCCCTCTCTTTCACTCTCCCTTCCCCTCTCTCTAAAAATAAATAAATTTTAAAAATCTTTAAAAAATAAAAATAAATGAAAAAATGTCCTTTCATCTCTTTTTATGCATAATTTAAATGTAAATATTAGGTTATACTATACATATTTTATAACATGCTTTTTCCCCACTTCAAATGTATATCATTAACTTCTTTTTGTGTCATTAAAAACTTTTCTACCACCCTTTATATAGATGTACTTTGCATGAACAATTCTCTATTTTTTAATATTCAGTTGTCGCCAATATTTCGCTATCTCTGCTGAAACCGAGGTGACGTCTCTGACTCATGTCTCTGTGCACGTGTTTGCTTACAGGGTTTCTTTAGGGTGAGCTCCTGCAGCTGGGGCTGTGGGGTCAGGAAGTGCATGGATATGCTTGGGGTAACTTCTGGGAGTGAAATTATGAGGTCCAATTTCAGAAATGCTTTAAGGTTGATATATTGTTATTTTGCTCTTTAAAAAAGGCTGCCTTGATTTCCAAGAGTGGGATTTTAGTGGTGGCGAAGAGCAGAGTGGTTCTTTGGCCCTCTCAGAATCGCCACACAGAGGAGAGGGCAGTGGTGTGCACTGGGTCATGGGGACCAGCTCTTGGCCCTCTTCCCTGCCTCCCCTGCACGCTGCAAGGCAGACACCCCTACAGCCCAGGCATTTGGGGCTAATGGAAAGATCACAGGCCTTGGGTTTCAGGTGTGGGGTTCACATTTCACTGGTTAAATGACTTTGGCAAGTCATTTAAGTGTTCTGAGGCCTCAGTTTCCTCATCTTAGTGAGGCTAATTATACCTACTCTGGAATCCTGAACTTCATCTCAAATGTAAAGAGGAGTGCTGGCCGGGTGGCTCAGTTGGTTGGAGCATTGTCCCGTGCACCAAAATGTTGCAGGTTCGATTCCCAGGTCAGGGCACATACCTAGGTGGCAGGTTCAATCCCCAGTCTGGGAACAAAGAGGAGGCAACTGATAGATGTTTCTCTCTCCTTTCTCTCTTCCTTCCTCTTGCTCTAAAATCAATAAATATACCCTCGGGTGAGGATTTAAAAAAGAGTATAAAGGAGTAATAAATCAATTATAAATTCTTATTGTAAGCCATGCATTTGTTCAGCCCCACAAGGAAACAATGGTGTTCAGTATACCAGATTCTGTTTCTGAAGAGATGGTAGAGCTGGGTGGTGGCAAGGCAGGACAGGAGCAACCCCCCCCCCAAACTCCTCCCTCTGGCCCCACTGTCTGCATCTGTTCTGGGGGTTAGCATGGTGGCTGGCCCACTGCTGGGATTCCTTGGCTTTAATCCACAACCCCTTTCCTCCCCCAAATCCAGGCGGCCCTTGGAGGTTCCCATGACAACAGCACGCCTGGGAAGGACCAGCTTGGGGAAAAACCAGATTTTACTGTTAAAAAAAAAAAGAAAGAAAGAAAGAAAAAAAAACTGGCCAGGAGCCACAGGCAGGGCAAGCTGGGACAGGGGCTGGTCCTGAGACAAAAGACGGCGGAGGTGTGAGTGCAGGCTCCGAGCTGGGTGATCTGCAGAACAGCAGCTGACATGTTTTGAGCACTTACCACAGCCAGGCCCCATCAAATGTGTTGTGTTTGTATTGACTTGTTTGATCCCCACGACAAAACTATGAGGTAGGACCACTATTCTGCCTGCTTTACAAGAGCGGAGACTGGTATGGTGAGGTTAAAAACTGGCAGTCTGCATTACACACCTCTAGGAAAGCATTCCTTTCCTGTCTGCAGCCTTTGGCAATGGATAGAGGATGGTTTCATTCTATCTTCACAAAAATTCTGCAAGATAAAAATTAGTATTGTAATTATTATTGTAATTATCTATAAAGATGAGGATCCCAAAGGTCAGAGAGGTTGGGGTCCAAATCACACAGCCAGTAAGTCACAGAGCTGGGATTTGAACCTAGATGTGCCTGAACCCAAAGCCCATGGTCTTTCTTCTGCGAAGGTGCCTGGAAACAGAGCTGGACCTTGGCGTGTTCACATGGGGAGGCAGGTCATGACGGCTTAGCACAGCTTTCGGGGTATGTGGTGGGGGTGTTTCTGTGCCTTTAGCACTGTGCCACCCCCTGCCCCACACACCCACAGATGCTTGCACACAGGCACACATTCGCACATGCGAGCACACAAGCCCCTGCCGACTGAGGCTGTGCTCCTCCCAGCCAGGAATGGGCCCGCCTCCTCACAACAGGCTTTCCAGGCAGGTGAGTCTGCCCACACCTGCTTGCTTACCTGGGAGCGGCAGCTAGAAGGCACATCTCCCCACCCCAACTCATTCTGTGTAACCAGGCTCCGGCTGACCAAGGGAGGGAGAAACTTCCAGAGGTCCGTGGGGCCGCTGGAACTTTTGGCATTTTTTTCCCTAAACAGAGTGGGGAGCCTAAATTTCAGAGCTTGGAGCCTAGGCTGCTTAAGGTAGGGACGTTTCTGTCATCCCTAAAGGACCCTGTCCCCATTCTTCCAGCGCCCGTTTCTTATTGAATATATTTAATTACTTGTCCTCTGATTTGATCATTTTCTGGATGGTGGCCTTTGATTTTTAGAGGTCTTACCGTCCCTGCGGTAAGCGCAGTGGCCTCCTGGCTCCCTGTCTGTCTTCCTGTGTCGTCACTGGCAGGCCATTCCGTGTTTTGGACTGAGAGCTCACCTCTAAGGTCTCGCAGGAAAACACATTTGCTTAAGATCGGTCATGGCACAGATATCGACACTATGCCTCCCCTCCAAAGGCAGGGCGCACATGGGGAAGGGAAGCCACGTTTAGATTCACCCCTTCCCACCTCAGCAAAGACAAGGGAAACGACAGAAGCCTCAGGTTCTGCCAAGTTCCCTCTCAGACCGAGGGCAGAGTGAAGGAAGCCGAGTCCCGGTCCTCTCCCCAACCCCATCAGCCTGACTGCTTCCATCCAGTCCTCTCGGAAGGGCCCACGGTCCAGCCTTAGTACCCGAAACCGGCCTAAGAGGCCTGCCCACCCCGACTTTGTCCCGCAGCCGGCAGACCCCACCACGCCTCAGCACAAACCCCAGTTCCATTCCACGCCCAGCCGGAGAGGATCAGAGACGAAGATTTAGCATGCTACAGCCAGCTCCCAGGTCCTCACTGGGGTAGCAGCCGGCCAGGACGCCTTTCTTTAGAGGACGCAGATATCCATCTGCAGGACAGCATGGCCTCCAAAGTGGAGCCGGCGACGGGGAGAGAGGCTGCAGACCCAGAAAAAGGAGAGCCAGAAAGTGAGGAGTGCGGGCTGGTGGGAGGAAGAGCGGGGGACCAGTGGTCGCAGAGTCAGTGCCTGTTTGTCATTCCTCTGGCTGGGACGGGCGGGCATCCCTGCTGGCCAGAGCGGTGAGCGAGCACCTGTGCACGCCCCGCCCCCGCCGGCCCCGGGCACGGTGGGTGTTTAGAAAGTGCACACTAGGGCTGGTGGTTATGTTGATAAGACGACGGCACAGCACTCAGTCTGCAAAGTCCAGACTTCTGTCTCTCCCACCCCCTGGGAATTTCATAAATAAACCCCTGGACCTGTTCCAAGAAGAATTTCAAGGCTTCTCTGTGCGCGTGTGTTTCCAGAAACACAACAATTTTACATGCTGCCTGGTGTGCAAACTCCTAAGCAAACCATGGGGGAAGTGAGGGCTGGGCCCTGAAAAGAGAAGGTAGCGGCCAGATCGGATCGGGCCAGACCGGATCAGGCAAATGGCGGTTAACAGCCCGGTTCCAGTGGCTCTGCAGCTGGCTCCAATAACCTGGCTCCCAGACACCCCGTCGGCCCCAGGCTCAGGTTGCTCAGTCCCCCCCTGCGCCCCCCACTTTGGCAGTATTCTCCACTAGGTTTTTGCAAAGTGCTGGGGTCTTAAAATAGCATAAAGACACAGACACTCAGACTATAGTGTCAATTCCTGCACCATAGAATGATCGAAAAGGAAGGAGAGTGGAGGGCAGAGAGAGAACTCCAGGGAGTCCCGCTGCACGGGGGGCCGTGTGAGTGTGAGGATAGGTGGGAGACAGGGGTGGGCACTTGGTATGAGGAAGGGGATGGAGGAACAGGCAGGAGAAAACTCTCAGAGGGTAAGACCTGAGAACTTCATCTGAACCATTTCCAGGGCCCGGCCCAGTGTCTGGCACATGGACATTCAGTACCTGTTCCCAGGATAAAGAAATGATGGGTGGACACGTGGATTTGCTAGAACATAAAATGATAGCAATATAGTCCAACTTCAGATGGCAATTTTGGAACCAGGTGCCCCAAAGTTGGAAGATTCTATCCATCAACAAGTGTTCATTGAATGTCAGGAGGGAAATGGATGCAGTGGGGTGTGTGATCTGTCTGGGGAAGGAGAGAGGAACACACCCAAGATGTGGGGCAGGTCTGGGGGGGTGTTCCTGGAGAAGTCAGACCCTGAGCCTGTGCTGAAGGATGGGTAGAGTTCCCTGAGCGGGTGTTCTAGCAGGGCTCCTCGTCTACAAGTCAAGCACACTCACAGCAGAGGGAGTGGAAGAGGATTTCCTGAAAAGATGCGTGGGAATCTCAAAGAAACCAATAGTGGGAAACACAGCCAGATCTCACGGGACCTGTCCAGACATGAGGCTGGATATGTGTTGAGGACAATTTGACTATTACAGTGGTTGGGGCTGGAGGGCGTGTGTATACACGCGAGTCCTGGCAGGCACACCTGGGTAATCTCCCTCTCTCTTTCTCCTCCCCCCCCTTTCCCCTCCTTCTCCCTGCCTCTGCTCCCTCCCCTTTCCTGGTTCGCCCTGCTGCCACATGGCCCACCCAGCATGGCTTCCAGGCACTCCTCCACAGCACCCACCACCATCTAAGTAACTTGGTTTCTATGCCTCGTTAGTTCAAATGCTCATGAAAGAGCAACTGAGTAGTTTATTTATTGCTTTCCCTTGGTTCAGATGCCCAACCCTAGTGCAATCATCTGTGGCCAGAGGGCAGACTGTGCACTCACCTAGGAGAGGGGGTGTAGGCAGGTGAGAGCAATAGACTCTTGTCATTGGATGTAAAGGAGGGTGTAGATACTCTGTAGGCAGGGGAGGACTATGAATGAGTACTTGATGTATGTGTGTGTGTGTATAAGAGCGGGGAGGGAGGGGGAGAGAGAGAGAGCACAAGCGCTAGTACACTAGGGGAGCTGTCAGGACTAGGATTAGCCAGGTGACCTTGGGCAAGTTTTTTGATCTTCTTACGCCTCAATTCCTCATCACTACAAAGGGTAAATAGTAGTACTTCTCTCGTGGGCTTGTTGTGAAGGTTAAATAATCCACATTATTCAACTAACTGCTGATTGTCAAATAAAGTTATAAAACTGAAAAAAAACACCTGAAGCGCTTAGGACAGTAGATAGTCGGTTTCCGGCCACCATTTTTATGTGCAGGGGGAAGTCAGTCTGGATGGATATCACGTAAAGGTCTTGGCTGCCAGTTTGGATTCTGTCCTGAACAAGTCACTTATCTTCTCTGGATTCAGTTTCTCCATCTGCAAAATGGCGGGATCCGACCAAGGCCTGCTCCAGATTTAGATTGCTGTGCATTTGGCTGGGTGCTATGAGGCAATAGGAGTCTGTGTGTTCTCAAGAAGTCAGATGACAAAATGAAAGGGACCTTCTCAGAACATAGGTATGCAGGGATGTGCCTGGTGACTGCGGGGAGGTGTGGCCAGGGCGTAGGGTGGTTGTAGCACTAGTAGCACCAGAAATGTGAGGGATGAGGCTCGGGCTGTGGCCTCACTGAGAGCATGGAAAAGAGGAGCGCCAGACGGGCAAAAGCTCAGAGGTCTGCAACAAAAGAATGACCGGGAGAGCCGCCCCATGGGCCACTGGGCATGCCTGGATAGAAACTGGTGTGAGTCATGGAGGCTGAGGGCACGGGGCCTGTTTACCAAGGAGGCACTGGGGTAGAACACAGTCAGGGTGACGGTTAAAGAAAAGAAGGAAGGCTTGCCTCTAAAATCACGGCATGGCCTCTGGAGCAGAAAGTGAGAAAAGCCTAGGGAGGGTTTTCTTCGAGAAGAATCATCTCAGCACCAAACTGTGGAACTACTGAGCGCAGACTGCATGCTGCTACCACATCAGGTCCCTGACACTGACTAGGGCCTTTGGGCCCCTTGCGCCTGTAGCAGTCCCTCTAGCCAGCCTCCCAACCTCAGCCACCAGGCGCTGTCAACTTCGACTTCCTTTTGTTGCCTAAGTGGCCCTCCTCTGCTTTGGTGAACTCCCTGGCCCCTCTGTTCTCCCACCAGCCCCCAAACCCCATTACTTACCCCTCCAGCCTCCAAATATCCCTTCTTCCAGTCCCACCCTAAGCTGCTGACCATTTCCAGGGGGAAATTGTACCATCAAAGGAAGAGGCATGTTATGACTGCCACTCTCTGTTCTGCAGCCCTGGCCTAGTGCCATTTGGGTGATCCTCTCCCACTTGTCTGTGTCTCTGGACACCACTCCCGCCCTCCACAGTGGTTTTACAGATTCTCGCCTCTCTCTTAGAGCACATCTGCCATACGTGCCATCCTGCCCCTGACTATACTGTACCAAAACAGATGGCCATGACTGCAACTTGACGGAGAACAGCCAAGTGACCCTCTCATGCCTATAGACTTCTTTGTTCTGCTCTTGCCTCCAGCCTCTAGGAGGGTGATACTCTCCCCTGTGCCTTTGGGTCGTGATCCTGTGCCCTCGTCCTTCCTGGGTTCTGGTGCCCCACTCACTCCTCCTTCTTCCTGTATCTTTAAGCAACTCTTGGCTCCTTAATAATGATTTGAGTTGCAGTCTCTCCTTCCTTCTGAAACAGCAAGACAAAGGATCTTGTTTGGTGTCCTTCTGGAAATTCCCTTTTCTCTCTTTCTGTTGTCCAGTCTGGAACTGCATTTTTAAATTGGATTATTTAGCTTATTTATATTTATTACAATCATGGGTGTATTCGAACTTATTTTCACTATCTTATTTTGTGCTTTCTATTTATTCCAACTTAATATTATCTTTTTTCCTTCCTTTCTTGCTTCCTTTTGGATTATTTATATCTCATTATATTTCCTTCCTTCTCTCATCCTGGAAGTTATATACTGTTGTTCTTCTATTAGTGAACATCTAACAATGAGCAAAATACACAGGAGCTCATACAGAGCTTACACATTTTAGTAAAGATCTTTTGAAAGACATTTTCTATGAGTATACAATTCTAAACTGTTATTTTTTGGTTTTGGATTTAACTATGTAGATTACATTTCTTTTTTTTTTTAAGATTTTATTTATTTATTTTTAGAGAGGGAAGGGAGGGAGGGAGGGAGAGAGAGAGAGAGAGAGACATCAATGTGCGGTTGCTGGGGGTCATGGCCTGCAACCCAGGAATGTACCCTGGCTGGGAATCGAACCTGGGACACTTTGGTTTCCAGCCCGTGCTCAATCCACTGAGCTACGCCAGCCAGGGCACATTTCTTTTTTAAAAAATGATTTTTAGCTTTCCAACCTGGGCCTGGCATAATGGCTCCCGCAAAGAAGGGTGGTGAGAAGAAGGGCCGTTCTGCCATAAACGAGGTAGTGACTGGACAGCACATCACCCACATCCACGAGCGCATCCATGCAGTGGGTTTCAAGGAGTGTGCCCCTCGGGCACTCAGATCCAGCAATTTGCCGTGAGGGAGATGGGAACTCCGGATGCGCGCCTTGACACCAGGCTCAACAAAGCCGTGTGGGCCAAAGGAGTAAGGAATGTCCCCACCGTATCTGGGTGCGGTTGTCCAGAACATGTGATGAGGACGGAGGTTCACCAAATGAGCTCTGTATGCCGGTTGCTGACCTACCTACCTGTCACCACTTTCAAAAATCTACCAACAGCTAATGTGAATGAGAACTAACTGCTGATTGTCAAATAAAGTTATAAAACTGAAAAAAAAATTTTTATTTATTTTTTGGGAGAAAGGGACAGGGAGGGAGCAAGAGGGGGAGACAGACATCAATTGGTTGTCTCTCATACGCTCCGCAACCGGGATCAAACCCATAACTCAGGCATGTGCCCTGTCCGGGAATTGAACCAGTGGCTTTTGTTTTGCAGGATGATGCCCGATCAACTGAGCCACACCCGTCAGAGTGACTATGTAGATCATATTTCTTGGAATTTTGTCTGTGAGAATTTCTTCTAGCCTGAGTTGAAGATGGGTTCCTCTGGAGCAGATCTGCTCTTCTTTCTTCCGGGTCCTACCAGGGAGTGCTAGCAGCCAGGACCACTTGAACCTAAATAAGATGGTTTTTCAGACCACCCAGGGAGGGAGAATGTGGCACGAAATTAAATCATAAAGGCCAGCTTGGGGTTATGAATCCCCAAGGGAGATTTCCCCCCATTCTCACTCAGAGCTAAGATTCAAGCCTGGCGATTCTGCTCGCAGCCCCCTCAGGGAGAGTGTTCCTAGTTCATAGGTCGAATGAGGGCATGATTGCCCTTGTGGGTCGTGGCTTTGTGTGGATGGTCACTTGTTAGACTGCCCACCTTGGGCAGGCCTAGGTTTTGTGTCCTGTCCTCTGTGTCCAGCTCACCTTAGAAAACTAAAGTTAAAGTTCACCTGGGATACCGATGTTCTCACAGGAAAAGCCCGCTTTTGTGCTCGGCTCTCCTGTCTTTGTTCCTTAGTTTTGACCTGAGTGTTCACTTTCTTGCTAGTTTGTCAAGCATTTTGAGTTGTTTCGTCAGCAGCTTTGCTCAACTCAGGGAACCTGGTCCGTCATTCTGAAGGAAATCCAAATCTCCCTTTCCATCATGGTCAAGTTCTCTTAAAGAACAGAGGATGTTCAATCTTTCTAAGCCTTTACCTCCTGTTCACTGGTAGTGCCCTGAAGACAGGCCTCCACTCCACCTTGCAGTGAACCTACTCGGGCAAACATGGCCGGTAGGCTTCCCATTATCAAATCCTGGACACTCTTTGCTCCTCATCTTACTTGAACCCTTCTTCACATTGGATACTACTGACCTCTTGAAATCCTCTCCTGCCTTGGTTTCCACGTTTCTATTATTTCCAAGTGTTCTCCTATTTCTCTGACTTCCTTCTCCGTCTGCTCTTTCCTGTGGTATTGCTGCTATAATTCTAGGATTCTCTGTTTGGATAGCCATTATATGCTGCTGACTTCCAAATCCATATCTCCATGGCTCCAAGCACCTTCAGGAGTCCTCCAAACGCAGTAGGCCCAGGGGAGCTCATTGTCTTTCTCCCAGACCTGCTCTTGCTAATCTGCTAGATGTAGCCACCAAGCAGCTGGTCTGCCAAGTCAAATTACCCTGAAATCATTTGGGGCCACCCCACTTCCTCCTCACTTCCCACATCCAATCAATCTTGTAGTTTCTATCTCTTTAAAACTTTTTTTTAAAATTGATTGATTTGAGAGAGAAAGGTTGATTTGTTGTTCCACTTATTTTTGCATTCATTGATTGATTCTTGTATGCGTCCTGACTGAGGATCGAACCTGCAATCTTGGTGTATCAGGACAATGCTCTAATCAACTGAGCTACCTGGCCAGGGCTAAAATCTCTTGCATCTATTTCTCTTTCCCATCTCTACTGCTGCTGCCTAGGGTCAGGTCCTCCTCCTGTTTTGTCTGGACTACTGGAATTGCCTCTTTAGTTTCCTTACCACCAGTCTCATCTTCCTCCAACCATCTGTACAAAGTGCAAGTTCATTTGGTTCAGTGAAGTTGTCTTTCTAAAACACAATTAATTTACCTCCTTGCTTAGAACCCTGAGAAAAGTCCACTTCTGAGTATGCTTTGATGTCTGTCGGTCCCTCCAACACTACCTTTCAGCTCTGCCATCAGCCCACTTCACTCTGTGCTCCCTGAGTGTGCCACCATGCTGCTCATGACTCCCCTCAATGCCAGTCAATTTCATCTCAGCTTCTTGCTCATACTGCTCCCTGTGCCAGGAATAATCTGCTGCCTTCCCTTGCCTCATGAAAGCCTGTCTATCTAGGAAATATTCTTTGATCTTCCAAGAGTCAGCTATAGCCTGGCCTGTTTCTGAAATCCTTCCTGCCTCCTCAGCCTGTCCCTGCAGAGGTGAATCATCCATGCCTCATAACTGCCCTCACTGACCCTTCACAGGTGTATGATATAGCATGTATAACATATTGTTGCTTTATTTTCCATGCTTGTCTCTATTAGATTATAAGTTCCCTGAGGGCAAGGACCATGACCTATCGATGTTTATATGTTGTCCTGGGATGCTGCCGGTATTAACAAGTGATTCTAGAATGAATGACTCAAGATGAGCTATTGCCTTCTTGGGATTAATGACATTGCTCCTTGTTCACCAAGGCAAACCGCGACGAATCACCCAGGAGGCGGGGAGTCTTGATGTGCTGCATGCAAGACGACAGCTGTAAGACCAGGTGGTCTGGTCAGTGGGGCCTGGAGAGTAAGGCTTTCTCCTGGAAAAGTGAGTCCTCACAGCTCCTGGGAGTCTCATGACAGAACAGTGCTAAAGAGGAGTACATGGATTGGGATATGGGTCCAGCCCTAAGAGTAAAGAGGCTTACAGAAGTGGACACTTTGCTGAGGCCTTCAGGGATGGTAGGAGAGCCAGGCTGCCACAGGGAGCACAGGTAGATCGGTCAGTCTGTCCTCATGCAGCTTGGGACCTAAAGGTAGATGCATCACCTAGGAAAGCTCTGACTTGAGCAGATGCTTCAAACTCTCAGGAATAGGGTGGGAAGGATATAACTAACCTCCCTCCCCCACCCTATCAAGTCTAATTTCCCACTGGTAGCTGGATCTTGAAGACCAGTCCCTGTAGAAGCATGAGACATTTCAATGCTGAATAAGTATGGGAACAGCAGGCTGTGGCTTCAACACTTAATTATATGTGAGCCTGGGCAAGTCGCTTACCTTGCCGCGGTCTCAGTTGCCTCACCCATAAACTGGGCACACCCCGACATGCCTCAGCCACTTCACAGGATTGTAGTAAAGGTCAAATCATCGTAATAAGAATAGCTATTCTTTTTATATCACCTCCTCTGTGTCAGACACTATGCTAGGTGCTTTACATACAGTATCTTTATCCATCCTCACAACATCTCTGTGAGATGGAACTATTATCGGCTCCATTTCACAGGTAAGTGAATCGAGGTTTGGGGAGGAAAAATATCTTAAGTCAGATGCTAGCAAGTTTGCTGACTGGGGTGGCATTCGATCTGTGGGCCCAGCGGTCTGGTTCCCTGAGCCGTGTATTCAGGTACGTGGTTGACCTTACTCTCTAGGAGTAAAGCTACCCCAGGTCCCCTCTGGGACTCTTGGTCTTGCAGCCACAGTGGCAGCACTGAATAAGGTTTAGGAAAGACTAGTCCCTTCCCCTGGGCCTTGGAGATGTGCTCTTGAGGGCACAGCTTTCCCTTCCTGACTACAGGGTCAGTGAATGCACTGTGTCGAATAGCATCCCCCAAATTTACGTCCATCCAGAACCCGTGAATATGATCTCATGGGAAACTAGGATATTTGCATATGTAATTGAGTTGAAGTTACGTGGACTCATACTGGGTTAGGGTGGGCCCTAATTCAGTGACGGGTGTCCTTGTAAGCAGGGAAATTTGGACAGAGATACAGACACAGAAGGAAGAGGACCATGTGAAGATGAAGGCAGAGGTTGAAGTTATGCTTCCACAAGCCAAGGAACACCAAGGATTCTGGGAACTGCCAGAAACTAGAAGAGACAAGGAATGATTCTTCCCTAGAGACTTTGGAGAGAGAACATGGGTCTGCTGACACCCTGGTTTCAGATTTCTAGCCTCCAGAACTATGAGAGAATACATTTCTGTTATTTTAAGCCACCCAATTTGTGACATTACAGCAGTCCTAAGAAACTATCATAGTCACCTAGTGCTGTGCCCACCACAGCTGGGAGCCCTGAGGGGGGGGGGGTGGGTACAGAGTTTGGGAGACCAGTTTAATTGACTAGAGAAGGGAGCTACCCATTGGGGGTGGGGGTGAGGGAGAGCAGTGTAAAAATAAGGTGTTTACTCATCTAGCTACACTGACCCATTTGTAGACAGCGTCTCTGCATGACTTTGCACATGTGTGTGTGTGTGTGTGTGTGTGTGTGGAGTGTGTCAGCAATCTGTTTTTGTTTTTTTTTTTCTGGTGAGGCTAGGCATTCTTCAGGTTGGTGACAATTTGCTCCGTGAAGACTCCATTTGAGAAGCTCCTCCTTTTACCCTTTGGTCATCTCCACCCCTGGATCTCCAACAGTAAAGCTGGGCTTAGAGAAGTTAAAAAACTTGCCCATGTTTTCACAGCCAGTTAGTAAGAAAAGGAGAATTCAGATCCAGAACCTTGCCATTTTCAAAATTTCAATCTCTTTTCTCAAGTTAAAGAAAGTGAATTCTTTTTAGAAAGATATAGGTGATTTTGTCATTTATAAGCATTCCCTTAAAATTGAAAGTAACACTTGTTTATTTGTAAAATAATTAGAAAATACAAAATTATCCTGGCAATAACTACTGATAATATTGGGGAATTTCCTTTGGTCTTTTTTCCATACATATATGTAGTATCAACAAAATTAGAATAACACTGTAAACAGTTTTGTGTTTTGCTTTTCCATTTACCATGATCTCATTTATTATTATTATCATTCATTTAACATTTTCTAACTTCATTACTTTTTATAAACATAATTTTTAATTATGAAATAATACTCCATCATGTGGGTGGGCCATAAGTTTTTTGTCTTCTATTATTGCCTACTTACATTTGTAGCTTTTTACAACGATAAACATACGACAATTAAAACTTTTTGTAAACATTTGTTCTCTATTACTTCTTGAAGACGGGATAATTCCAGGTCAGTGGGTAAGAATATTTTAGGGTATTTGATACATAATGCCCAATTGTTTACCAAAAGGGTTCTACCTAGGAGCAGAATGGGGGCGCCTCACTAGCACCCTTACAGAGATTGAGCACTGTCATTAAACAGGCCTTGCCAGGTAGCTCAGTTGGTTAGAGCTAGTCCCAAACCCCGACATTATAGGTTCCATCCCTGATCAGGGCACAGACAATAATCAACCAATTAATGCATAAATAAATGGAACAAGTTGATATATTTTTCTCTCTCTCCCTTAAATCAATTTTTTTAAAAAGCCTTCGTATGTTCTGAAAAGGGGCATACAGGTTGCTGGGCGTTCAGAGGATTCCAGTGGGGAGACCAGGTAGCAGACGGTTGCAGCGATCCCGCTGGGACTCGATGGGGCTAGAGGATAGGCAGTAGGAATGAAGGGAACCAGAAAACACATGGGACTCTTAGAACATTCCATGCGGGGAGGGGGCCGGTACTGATAAGATAACCTGCCCTGGGTGGGATGCAGGGAAGGGCGGAGGATGCGCGTTCTGCTTGGCCTCCTCCGCGCCGCGTTCTCACCCACCTGCGAAGGGGGCCAAGGGGCGCACGGCGCACCCCTCCTACCCCTTTAACAGGGACACTCCCCTTTAAGGCGGGCGCCCGCGCGCACCCGGCCCCGCCCTTCGGGGGCGCGCGCGGCGGCCGCGGCGCCGGCTCTGCCGGGAGCGCACGTGCGGGCGCCGGGCGGAGGAGCGGGAGGCGGGAGCCGGGCCCGGGAGGAGGGGAGGCGCCGGGGGCGCGCGCGCGCGCGCTGGGCGCTGCTGGGCTGCGGCGGCGGCGGCGGCGGCGGCGGCGGCGGCGGTGGTGGTTACTATGGCGGAGTCGGCCGGAGCCTCCTCCTTCTTCCCCCTAGTCGTCCTTCTGCTCGCCGGCAGCGGCGGGTCCGGGCCCCGGGGTATCCAGGGTGAGTCCCGGGACGGGGGGCGGAGGCCAGGATGGAGAGGGCCGGGCGAGGGCGAGGCCTCGTTCCGCGGCGCCGGGGCTACAGCGCGCCCCCTCCCCACGCGCACAACATGGCCGGGCGGGGGGCGCGGAGGGGTCGGGGTGACCCTCAGTGGCTTCTCCTGATCCCCGTAGGCTTTGCCGCCCAGCCGCGACCGAGCTCACGCCGGGCCCCTGGGGACCCGAGCCCTCTTCCAGGCGGAGCTGAATTCGGGGAGCTCTTGGGGGTCGCGCTCCCAGCACCCTGATGTTCCGTAGACGGGAGTGCGGGCTTCTTTCCCAAAATGTGGAGATCATGTTTCTGCCCCTTCGCTTGCCCAGGGGCGGGGGTCTTCATTCCCTCCCTCCAGATGCTCCTGGGGGATGCCTTTTCTCCCGCCAAGATCGTGGGGCTGGGGTGATGAGGTCTTTGCTTTCCGAGGTATCCTGATGCTGAGAGTCCTTGCGCATCTCAGATGATAGGCAAAGGGGTCTCTAACCTTTCCTTCAAATTCTGCACTTGGGGCGTCTCTTCCCCTCCCTCTCCTTCCTCCCTCATGTTCTGGGAAAGGGAGTCACATTTCCCCTTCACCCAGTCCCTTGAGTTTGGTGGGGCATCCCCCCCCCGCCGCCCCCCGCCAATACACATGCAGTGTGGAAGCTCTTTGGAGGAAGTGGGACGAACAGGCCCCTCAACCGTTTTGGAGTTTGCCTTTGGAATCCCTCTAACCCTAGGAAACCTAGTTTCAGAATGGTTAATCTGCATCTAGGTGTATTTGCTTTCCATCTTGCCTCCCCCACCCCACCCCAGGGGGCCCATTCAGTTGCTCACTTCGTGGATGCCTTTCAGGTGAAATCCTAGAACCAGGCTCCAACCCCCAGGATTATTTAAAGATCCCACCACTGGACCGGCTCCCTGGCCCTTGGTCAGTACTTATTTACCTTCCCACACCACCCCTTTTACTTGCCCTTCCCCCACACACACTCCCCACCCCTCCCCCACCCCTCACCTTCCAACCCCCACAGCCTCTGCTGCCCATACCACCCCCACCCTTCCCACTATATAGGTGGGTACCTTTCAGTGGTACCCTTAACTGGGTGTGTTATTTATCAGGCCTTGTGGGCTGAGAAGAGCAGATGAAACCCTAAAATATTTAATTTAAAAGAGTTATCTCCAGTGTGTTTTGGCATTGGGGTAGCAGATGAAGGTTATATTTGGCAGTTGTATTGGAGTGATTATTGACCCACAGATGGATCTGGGAGAGACTGTCAGGATTGTATGTGCTCTGATGTATTGCAAAGCCTGCTGCTCTGACTTCTCAGCAGCCCCTGGCCTCCCAGCAATGGGAGGTCAGGTGTGTTCTCTGGCTCTCCTCTCCATGAGAAACAATGGTTCTCAGGTGGGCTGTCTCCTTTAGTAAACCAGGCAATCAAAGAAAAAAAAAGACATCATCCCACTTTGACGTTTCAAAGACAAGTTCATTATCTTCAGCTTCGATATTTATTTCCAGTGGTGTAGCCTGTGCAGTGGGGTCTTTGTTCGCTGGCTAATGCTTCTGTTAAGCACCTCGTGTGTGTTGCGGGGTCCTGCTGCTCTGAGCACGGCTGATGTGCCTTGGTTCCGATCACCACGGTGAAGCGTGTGAGCACAGCCTGACATCTGTGGTAAGATCATGGTTTTCCTGAATGATGTTTGCTGGGCCTTACTGTGGGCCATGTTTTTGGAAAGTGTAGCATACTGTTGTTTCTCTAGTGGGTAGTAAATAGGGAGACTTGGCCTTCAGGTTTGTCATTTGATACGTGTCTGAGTAAGTCTTTAAATCGCTTTCATAGGAATTTTTATCCTGTCCCTACTGTGTGCAGGACAACAGCCGTTTCCCTGTTAATGTGGTGTGGTGTCTGTGGGGCTGATCTTGTGAGCCTAGTTAAGAATGTTTAATTGATAATCCGACTGGCTCTGAATGGGGCAGAGTTCATTTTTTTTTTTTGTTTTGGTAACCATCCTAAAATGGATGTTTGTTGGGGTGAAATGGGTGGTCATAATAGGGAATTAGTTTCTTTTTTTGGTAAACTGGAAATTAGGTTGTGTGTCCAGCAAACATTCTCGAAGGCCTTTAAACTTCTTGGCCAGACACTGCAGTTTTTTCCGGGACACATCTAGTTGCCAGTAGCGCATGCTACAGAGACCACTGTTGCAAAAGGCTTAAAGTAAAACGTCAGTTCTGGGAACCTAGAGGCTGAGGATAACAAGAAGTTGATTGCCTTCCTCCCCTGCACTCTGTGTGGCTTCCCTGGGAGGGCTGGGGGAGTGGCAGAGCTGGGCAGCCCTGATGCCTGGTACTTGGCCGTGACATGAGGGCAGCAAGGGTTGGTGTTTCTATTAATCAGTGAATTAACTTTGACTTAGTAACAGGCCAGTGATAAGGAGAATGACTTTTAGGTTATAAACGGCATTCACTTGATAGGTGTGCCATGCTTTACAGCTGAGCTTTGGAATTTTCACATTAGTATTTAAAAATGTAAAATTGAATTAGTTAGTGGCAGAAGACATTCATTTCTTAAGGCAAAAGCAACAAAGGTGACATTTGAGGTTCTGATAGGAACATTTTGAATTTCTGTGAACAGACTGAAAATCTTATTTCAAGCCAAGTCTTGTAATTTTGTTCAGTGGACATAGTTGTGAAGTACAGTGAAAGAGAACTCTTGGAGAGGAAAGAGAGTCTCTGATTAGTTTTGTTAAAAGAGCTCCTGGAACAGATGTGATTGAAACGTAATAAAATGGCTACTCTGGTTAAAGGTTAGAGCCACATGGAGGGAGGAGACTGGTTTCCAGCCCCAGAATTTCGTTCCCGTACAGGTTGTCCTTAAGTCACTTAATCTTACTGTGACTGCCTCAGTGTTTCCTCTGTAAAGTAAGGAAATAATTCATGTCACTCTGATTGGGACATTTGTGAGACTGACTTAACTGATAGCCAGTTGGCTGGGAGGTATTTTTAGACACAGTTTCTGACTTCAGTGAATAAGCAACGTTGGGTTACTTTTTATCTTACGGGCAGGATAACATACTGACTTGGGATTGATAGAAGCACCAGGTGTCACCGTGTGGTTAAATTCTTCTTATTTGTGCACTTTTGTAGATGTGTCTGATTTCCTCAGGTTAATTTCTGTCTTTTGACGGGCTCTGACATCTAGACCGGGCAGCATACCTGTGCTAATCAAAGGCAGGCTGGAGGGAGTGACCTGCTTTAGGCTTTATTGGTTTGGCAACGTTTTAATTCTTACACAACTCTGGGTAGGTTTATGGCAGTATGTAAATGTTACATAAGATCATGGAGGCTGAGCGAAGTGGCCGGGATGGGGCTGTGAACACAGGAAGGTGAGGCCGAGGACTTCATCAGAAAGGACCTTGGGAACCTGCAGGCAGCATGGGAAGAAGCGGCGCTTCACTTTCCCCTGAAAACCTTTTTAGTTGATTGTGTCTTTCAGGTGGACTGCTGTGTTATAAATAGGTTTATTCTGCACTGGTGAGCTAATTGTAACCTTGCTGCCGAAATATGAGTCAGAAAACAGAGGAGAGGAGACGTGCTGCTGCCTTCGGCGTGTCCTGCTGAAGCCGCTTGTTGCATTTCGGAGCATGAGTTGAATTGCGTTGCAGTCTGTTCTCATAATAACTCAGGAGTACAGGGTGTTGAGGTGGAATGGAATTCTCGGTTCATGGCGCTTTAGATGTTCTGTGTTTTTGAAGGTTAAATTAGAATACTGAAGTGGCTCTTTTGTTTTAATTTTGAAATCCTTATTGTTTACTGTTCAGTTTTTGCTCAGAGCAGCAGTGAACAGTAGTTCTGGAATCCCGCCTCTGTGTCTCGAATTCTTGTGCTATTTGTCTCTTAGAGTAGGGGTTGAACTAAGGGGGTCTTATCTCATTCCCCTCTCTGTGTTTACACAGGGGAAATCCTCCAGGCCCCTCTCTCACCAGCCCCGCTGCTGGCCCCTCAGTTCCGCCCAGACTGGTTTTGCCGAGACCTTTTAGGGATCAGCTGCTCAGACCTGACAGTCCCCTGCAGTCTAACTTGCACGCTCTCACTCTGCAGGCAGTGCCTCCTGGCCAGGCTTGAATACCTGCTCTTGGTTTTTGCTCACCTCAGTGTTCTCTCTCACTTTTTCTACTTCTCTCTGTCTCACACAAATTTAACCAGAACTCGGGCTCCAGAGGCACCGTCTCTGCCCTCGTCGGTTCGCTCTGCCTGCTGGCTTCTCTGTCGTGGATAAATGTAACACCAGGCAAAACTACTGCTGCAGAGTATATCTTTCTCTCCCTTCCTCTGCAGAGCTGCCTGGGTTTAGCTGTGAAGTTTCCATCCCAGGTGATCTCGCCTGCTCTCTGGCTCTCAGGCAGTGCTGCTTCAGGCAGCTGTGGGGTTCTTTCGGTTTTCTTCTCTCTCCACTTAAACTTAAGCCAGTATTTGTCTGGCTTAATATATTGAACTTAACATAATAAAAGTAACTGCTTTTCCCTGTATGGCATCAGTCAACCCTAATGTTAACACAATTACATATAGGAGAACTTTTTATTCATTCAGGTGGGTATGTATCTGAAGTAGTTCTTGGCATGGGGAAGTAACAGAGGACAAGATGGACAGAGATCCCTAATTCTCTGACTGTAGTGGAACTTAAAATTGGAGTGGCTGAGACTGAAAATAAATAAGTAAACACAATTATCAGTCACAAGTGCTGTGAAGAAAATGATGATGCGGCCCTGGCTGGTGTGGCTCGGTGGATTGAGTGCCGGCCTGCAAACCCAAAGGTCGCTGCTTTGATTCCCAGTCAGGGCACATGCCTGGGTTGTGGGCCAGGTCACCAGTTGGGGGCGTGTGAGAGGCATCCAGTCAGTGTATCTCTCACACATTGATGTTTCTCTCCCTCTTTTTCTCCCTCCCTTCTACTCCCTCTGAAAATAAACAAATAGTCTTTAAAAAAAGAAAGAAAGAATGAAAGAAAAAAAAATGATGTGCTGGAGTGTGCTAGGAACTGCCATTTCACATCTGTCTCAACTTCATTCTTTCGTCTGTAAATGGGGCTGTTACAGTCAGTCACCTCGTCGTTCGTAGGAGTTGTGTTCCCCAAAGTCAGCGCCAGCCCTGAATCGGTGGACACCGAACCCCTGCTCCCGGGGAAGCACAGGGTTAGGCTCCTGTGAGCCGCCGGTCCCAGTGTTCTCATCTCATCAGCTGACCAGCACCTAACCTTGTCTTCCGTGTGGTTCTGCTTAAAGACGCCTTGTGTGGTGTATGTTGTCGACTGCTTGACACTGAGCTTGAGGCCAGTAGCGCCATGATGCAGGCCTGAACAGCGCTGTCTGGTACATGTCTTTTCTCTGTAAGGCACCTCAGTGTTTTTAGCATTTCAGCACTGCTCTTGGGGGCAACTTCAAACTGAAATCACCACCACCAACAACAAAAAAACACAAAAACACGAAACGTATGGCACCAAACAGACCATGGAAAGGGTGCACACACACGGTCAGAGCTGAGCACGCAAGCAGAGCACTGTCCTGCTGCACCTCAGTCGGCCCATGGGCACCGGTGTCCGCACGCGTGCGTGCGTCACACTTGCCAGCACGTGGCGCGTGTCCATGAGTGACCATGAGAGCACTGAGAATGTTGGTACTGGGTTTGCAAATAAATTTTAGCAAGTAGGCAGATACACAAGTATGGAATCGATGACTGATGAGGATTAACTGCATTTTGTTAAAGCTGTTCAGATAATTGTGGCAGAAAGAAAATTATGGCATGGAATTCCAAGGACTCCTAATGGTTTCACCAAAACAGGATTTTAATATATACAGTTAGAAGTCCCATTTGCAGCCTAGAAATAAGCTAAACACACACACACACACACGTGTACATGTAGAGAGGGAGCGAGAGAACTGTGGCGATTGAAAGATTTCTCTAACACGCTGATTGAGCACCTACCATATTCTAAACACTGTTGTTTACGGCCAGCAAAGGGATGCAAAGATGCCTTTCTTCATGAAGGCCACCTTCTGGCAGGTGAGATAGATAATAAAGAGATAAATATAAGGTGATTCTGCCAACCACAGCCCATCGTTTACCCCGTCCTCCCAAGATTCCCAGCCTTTGGTGTGCACCCCCTCTTCCGGTTACTCAGTCCCATGTGAATCTAGGTCCCATTGTGGAGGGATTTTGTAGGTGTAATTAAGGTGCCGAATCAGTTGATTTTCAAATAGAGAGACTGTTATGGTGGACAGAACCTAACCGAGCTGGCCCTTGGAAAGCAGAGAGTTTTCTCAGCTGACTGCAGAAGAGGAAGGCAGGCAGAGATGCTCCCACTGGCTCGCAAGAAAGTAGACAACTGTGTGAGCTGCCCGTGGGGCCACGTGGCCGGGCACTGCAGGCAGGCCCCCTCTGGGAGCTGATAGTGATCCTGGGCTGTCAATGAGGGGGGAATGGGCACCTCAGCCCTGTGTTCACAGGCAGTGGGGTTGCCAACAACCAGTGAGCTTGAAAGAAGTCCCGGCCCAAGGTGAGGGAGCCGACCTGGCCTACCCTGTCGTGCTGTGCCTGGACTCTGACCTGCAGAAACTGTGTGGCAGTAATAGGTGCTGCTCTGAAAATGTGTGTGTGCGTGCTGGGTCACGTGGCGCTGGGAGGAGACAGCTGGCAGGAGAGGGGAATGAGAGAGCTCTCCCATGGTAGGCTGGAGGGTCCTTGAGCCCCAGGACCCAGCCATCCTCTCGCTGGGCCTTGTGTGTGAAAAGTGCTTTGACCGCAGGTGGCTTTTTCCACTGCTTGTCACCCTTTCTTAGATATCTGTGAGTGCCTGGAGGAGGGAGGGAGCTCTGGGTGCTCTGGATGTAGATTTTTCAGATGATTGTTTAAGTTGAAGAATCTGAATTGCACGCGCGCGCACACACACAGGTTGGGAGTCTGACCCCTGTGAGTACATGGAACACAGTTTCTTCTCAAATCATTGTTTATTAATTATTGTATTGTTCTTAAGTAAGCATTTGTGGTGGACCTGCCTTGCCCCGAATCTTCATTTATTATTCTAGTGTACGTCTGTGTATTACATTCTACACTTGTAGTGGGTAAGACTGTGTCAGATTTGATGTCCAAGACAAGCTGAATGAGAGGGATACTGAGGAAAGAGTCTGTCTTTGCCCTTTAGAAGTTTATACACAAGTTGACTTTTCTTCTGTTTGTTAGAGCAACCACGAAACTACAGAGAGTACATACTCTTCTTGACTGGGATGGCAGGAGTAACAGAAGCTTCTGGCTGACCAAATGTTCACGATGTACTCAAGTGCTAAGCCAAGCACTGCGCTGCATCTTCGCCTCCATACAGCTGTTCTCTGAGGCACATGTGTCCCCATTTTACAGAGGGGAAAACTGGGGCAGGGAGAGGTTAAGCAGGGGGCCAGAGGTCTGTCTCACTCCAAAGCACGTGCTCTTGACACTGCACTCAACTATATACGGTGATGCCTGTTCAGGTAATTTTCCAACCAGCCTCTGCCTGCAGACTCTCGCTTTTCCTCCATGCTGGTGTTGGGTTTAACTTGGGAAAACAGGGCTTCTGCATCTGATGGTGCCACTGCTTTTACGTGGCCTCCAGGATCAACCCTGGACCCCTTAGCCTTGCTTCATGAGCCGGCCAGTGTGGGTTAGCCTCCCTGGCAGCCCGTCTCTGGCCGGGACCCTGACACTGTTGCATATGTCCATTCACTGTGGACCCAAAATCCCTTGTGCTTCTCTTCACCTTGGCCTTCTCTCCTTGGCCAAATCCAGCATACTCCAGTGTGAGACCTTTGTCTTCCTGTCTTCCTCCAGTCAGTGAGTCCGTCCTCTCTGCTTTTCTCCATGGTCCTCACTGGTCGCGGAGAGCTTCACGCTGGTTTTTAGTGGCCTGCTCCTCCCATTCCCCTGCTCCTTAGCTCCTAAAGATTGACGCTAGGATTGGCTTGTTCTTCTCTCTACGACTTTGTCCTGTCACAGAGCCCTGCATATTTTAAGTATTTAATAAATGTGTTTAATTGAATGCCTTCATCTCTGTCCTCCTCAGCCAAATTCTAGGTAAATAATTCCAACTCTGTCCTACTATAATTTATTATCTCCTGCACATACAGTTTTTTGCCCAGTGACTCAGAAACACTACAGACATTTGTGAGCTACTTGGAGCATCACAGCCTCTCTCCCTAGCTCACCTCTTTCATCTCTGTGTATTCTGCCCCCTGCCCATTTTGTTCCACCCAAATTAACTCGTTCTCAGCCTCATTAGTTTTTTGGCTCAGCCCTGGCTGAATTTTTTTCCTCCTTCATTGTCCCAGACGCCTGAAGCTGCCATTCCTGTCCCTCTTCTCACTCAAACTGCTCTGCACCGTCTCTGCCCCGCTCATCCATGGTGTAGTAAATAGGTCAGGAAGCAGATACAAAACATCACCGGTAAATGTCCTCCCCTGCCCTAATGAGCTGCAAATATGCCTATTTACATACAATGAAGAAAGAAAACAATGTTTTTGGCATGTTCATATAGACTGTTAGTAAAAGAGAAATACCAAGTTACTGGTGGACGGTCTAAATATGGTGGCTGAGTCTGTGCACTTAGGTCCCAGGGACATTGGACACTCCTCATCGTCATGATGCCACTCATTCGGGTTTGACCTTGACATTCTGGACAGCAGGTGGGCCCTTGCTGGATGTTCAGGTATTTACAGTTAGTCATAAATTAAGTTGCAATGACAGGTCTCTTTAGCATAAACATCAAACGTCTCTTTTGAGTGAGAACAAAGCTTTCATTCTCTAGACCGAAGGCTAGGGGTGAACTTGTTTAGACAGCTCTCCAGGGTTGGGTTTGTCTCCAAGTAGAAATGTCAGAAAGGCGGTTTGTAGAATAGATACAGTGTGGAGCTTGCCTTCAAACACCTTTCTCGCATGCAAACTACATTCCGAGACCTTTTCCCGGATCGGAATTAAACACCCAAAACTTATCAAGTGTGGTATTGTTAAATCTGTGGGTTTTTTCCCTCCTCATACAAATAGCTTCCTTTATTAAGTCAGTTACATTTCTTTTCATAACTGCTCTTACCAGTACCTTTTTTGGGTTTTTTTTAGGTACCACCAGCCACACATGAAAAATTTGATTTATTGTGGCTCTTGGGAACTCGAGAGTTTTTGTTTTGTGTTCATGTATTTTGATGATGGTGAAAGGCGAAGGTGTAACTCGGGTCTTTTTACCAGTGACCTCTGAGCACTTTACTGTTCTGCTGCGAGATCTTCCCCATGGTTGGTTAGGAGGCTCTGGCTGCCGTCCAGGGTCAGTGCCTCGTTTCTGCCCCCAACCCCCCCTCCTGGGGAGCCGGACGTTACCTCTGCTTTGTGGCAGTGCAGTGCCGGGCACCTCTGTTTTCTAGTTCAGGGTTTTTTGAAAATTTTTTATTTATTTATTTTTTTAAAGGAAGGTGACAGGAATTTGATCTTTTTTTTTTTTTAGATTTTTATTTATTTATTTTTAGAGAGGGAAGGGAGGGAGAAAGAGAGAGAGATATGAATGTGCGGTTGCTGGGGGCCGTGGCCTGCAACCCAGGCATGTGTCCTGACTGGGAATCGAACCTGCGACACTGGTTCGCAGCCTGCGCTCAATCCACTGAGCTACGCCAGCCAGGGCCCTAGTTCAGGGTTTTTATAAATACATCGGCTGTTGTCTGGATCAGTAATTACTAGACAACTTTTTTTTCTTTTTAAAGCAGTGGAATCCTTTTTTAAAAAAATGATTTTATTTACTTATTTTTAGAGAGAGGGGAAAGGAGAGAGGGAGGGAGAGAAACATCAATGTGTGGTTGCCTCTCATGCACCACCCCCACTGGGCAACCCAGGCCTGTGCCCTGCCTGGAATCAACCTGGAATAGAACCAGCGACCCTTTGGTTCGCAGGCTGGCACTAAGTCCACTGACCAGCCGGGGCTAAAGCAGGGGCACCCTTTTACAGACGATGATGTAGAAACATACATAGAGCTGGTAAGAGCTGAGCCACTCTGGCAGAGCCCCGTTCCCTCTCCAGTTGTGAGTCTGTGATTTACTGAATAAGACTTGTTAAGCACAACGCAGTTTGCTGGGCACTGTGCTGGACACCAGTGAGAAAATGGTGAAGGAGAGGACACTGCCCCCTCCCTGGGGGTGCAGAGGCTCTTGAAGGTCTCCGCCAGCCTCGGGGTGGGGGAGGAGCACGGTCTGAAGAATGGTGGACCTCCAGTCTCATGTGCTGGGGTTTTGGCGTGTTTGTTTTATAATTGAGATTATTTTATGTATATTGTTTTGCAGAGATTTATGTTGTTTAAAAATGTGGTATAATACATACAATAGAAAATTGACCGTTTCAGTGTTCATCATTTTAAAGTGTGCAGTTCAGCGGTGTTAAGGACCTCTGTAATGTTAGGCGAACCACGAGCACTCTCTCGTTTCAGAACTGTCTCCCTACCCCAACGGGGAACCAGACGCCCCACCCAGCAGTTGCCCCCTCCCCGCCCGTGAGAGCCGCTAGTGTGCCTTCTGAATACTTAATACGTGTGGAATCAGACAAGGCGTTATTTCTTTCACTTAGCGTGATGTTTTTTAAGTTTATCCATATTGCAATATATATCAACTTATTCATTTTTATGGCTGAATAATACTCCATTGTATGAATATACCACATTTTATTCATCCACTCATTGTTTGATGGGCATTTAGGTTGTGTCCACCCTTTGATTATGGTGCATAACTGCTGTTAATGAACATTGCCGTCCAAGCTGCTGTGTGAACACTTGTTTTGAGCCCTTTGGATGCATACCGAGGAGCAGCGTTGCTGGGTTACTGGGGAAGCCAGTGTTGAACGCACCAAGGAACCATTGCTCCGTTTTCCGCACCGACCACTCGGCAGTGTTTGAGGGTCCCAGCTTCTTTCCTTTTCACTTCCTCACGACCTTCCTCCTGGGTGTAGAGTGGTATCTCATTGTTTGCATTTGCATTTGAGTTTGAAATTTGTTTGCATTTGAGATCATGTTGAATGAATATCCTTTCATGTGCTTGTTGGCCATTTGTGTATTTTCTTTGGAGAAATGTCTGTTCAGGTCCTTTGCCCATTTTTCAATTTTTGTTGTTGTTGTTGAGTTGTAAGAGTCCTTTATATGTTCTGTAGACTAGACCATTATTAGAGATATAATTTACAAATATTTTTTCTCATTCTGTAGGTTCTTTTCACTCTTGATATTCTCCTTTGGTGCACAAAAATTTTTTAATTTTGAGGAAGGCCCATATATTGGGGGGTTTTGTTGCGTGTGTTTTTGGTGTGATATCTAAGAGACCATTACCAAATTCAAGGTCATGAAGATTTGTCCCTATTGTCTTTGTTTTTTTTAAGTTTTAGGATATAAGTTTTAGCTCTTATTATTTAGATTTTTGATTCATTTTGAGTTAGTTTTGTATATGGTGGGAAATAAGGGTTCGATTTTATTGTCTTGCATGTGGACAGCCAGTTGTCCAGCCTCATTTGTTGAAGACTGGTCTTGCCCCTGAAGGTCCTAGACGCTTCTCAAAGATCAGTTGATTGTGGATATATATGTTTGTTTCGGGACTGGTAAGTCTATTCCATTGATTTTTATGCCTATATTTAACTCCACTAGTAAGTTTTGAAATCAGAAAGTGTGAGTCCTTCACCCTCGTTTTTTGTTTTGTTTTGTTTTTTTTAAATTCTGTGTTAACCTCACTTCTTTTTTTAAAAAAAAGAGTTTATTTATTTATTTTTAGAGAGGGAAGGGAGGGAGATAGAGAGAGAGAAACATCAATGTGCGGTTGCTGGGGGTCATGGCCTGCAACCCAGGCATGTACCCTGACTGGGAATTGATGTTTTGTTTTGTTTTCACAATCACTTTGGGTATTCAGGATCACAGCGGCGTATAGAGTTGTAGTCTTTGTTCTAAGGAAGTTGTAGGGGGGTTGGATAAGGTCCAGGGAAGAATAAAGTACAATAATCATGGGTTGTAATAGGCTATTCTTATCAGTTTGTTCTGTCTGATGGATGCTGTCATCTGGAAGGATGAGGGCTGAGCGGGAGTTTGTGAGCAGCGTGTGAAATCAGGAAGAGTAAAGGCAGCGGCGCCAATTTGGACACCGAACGTTGGGCACGTCAGACGGGGGAGGCTGCCCGGTGAAGTTGGAAGTGGCGAGGTTAGTGTGCCTACACAGTGCTCCCCACAAGAACTTAATTGATGGGACTTATTATCTCCAAGGAACACTTAATATAAGCTAAAAATCATAACTACTGAAGCTTTAAAGTGTTTCGGAACATTCGTGAGCCTTTCTCTGCCGGAACAGACGTGCGTGTGTTGCAGTGTGCCTCGCACCCTTCACCATTGCCCCCGCCCCGTGCGCCCCCGTGCTCTCGCACCGTGTCCCTGGCCGTGGGGGTGTAGGCCTAGTGTTGGGCCGAGCGGCGCAAGTCTAGCTCGTAGGTGATCCTTGGGAATCCCCAGGGAGCCGCAGCCTCACCGAGGGTCCTCCCGGGTCTGCGGTGGGTGAGCGAGGGGACCAGCCGGTGTCCTGCCCGCACTGAGGCCACCTCGCCGGGACCTGGCTGTGTCGGCGCCTCCGCGGCACGCAGCCAGACGGCGTCTGCCCAAGTTGGGACTTGTCGGCCTTCCTCAAAACACAACTTTTCTCACGGATCCAGTTTGCATTTCCTTCCTACCACAGACCACCTTCTAATCGTGTTTTGGAACCACGTTCATATGCTGCCAGGGCAGTTTTGTCTTCAGTTCAGGTTTGACTAGCTTGTTAATAACAGCGCTTGCTGTGCTAGCAGGATTCTCGTTCCGACCACTCTTGAACTTGTTTGTGTGTGGAATGATTTTGTTACTCTTCTGCGATTGGTTTTCCTGGTTGTTCGTTCTGCTGCGTGACTGTGAGGTATGTGCTGTTTATATACACGTGTGTAGACTGATTTCACTTGGTGAGTAAGTGTGAAACATTACAAAGGGCTGTTACCATTAATACAGATTTGGCTTTTCAAAGATGTCAAAATTAGGTTTGTGATTTAGTATACTTGTAAATCTGTAGTGCATTCAGATGTTTGTATAATTTTATTGTCACTTATTTTGTTTCGGTGAAAAGTGAGTATTTACAGAAGACTAGCCATGTCTGTTTTTAAAGTTCGGGAAAAGATATGTAAAATTTAAAGCAGAGCTTCCCAGTGTTGGACCAGTGATGCGAACAGTGTGAATTTAGAAATAAACTGGGTTTGAATTTCATCTGGAGGATTTTGGAGGTCATCTGGTTCAGTTCCTTCTTCCCGGTTAATCATGAGGAAAAATGGGGTTCAGGGAGGTTAAGTGACCTGCCCAGTGCCACGCGACCAGTCATGCATGGGTAGTGCTGAGGCTCCAGCGGCAGTTTCTTGCTGAAACTTGCTACTTTCTAATTAGTGGTTAAAGAGACACATGTTAAGTGTGTGTGTTTGAGTTTTACATTGAGAGTAGGGATCAAAATTTATTGAGCATCTATTTGCTAAGCACCTTTTATTTCATTTAATTCTTACATAGTCCTGTCACATAATTATTACCAGGCCCACCTCACAGATCAGGAAACCGGGGTGCATGAGTTTCCTAACTTGCTCAAGTCACGTAATTGATATTAGAGGTGGCATTCGAGCCTCGGGTCTTTCTGACCTGCTTCCTGCGTGACACCCTGTGCGGCTCTAATGGCCGTAACCGACACCTCTTCAGGGGTGTGGGCAGTAGTGATGGTTATCTTAAAAACAGGTCTTTTTCAGACTTCTCATTCACTGTAACATACATGGATGTGCAGAGGGGTGCAGAGGGAGTCTTTCTCTGTGCACGCACAGCACTTAGGGGATGTCCGGGTAACCTTTATGCCGCTTCTGTGAGGTAAACAGCGCGCTCTGGGTGGGCAGCCACGGCCCGGACAGACGAGGACTTGCTCAGTTCCTGGTCACAGACCCACTGGCCCCGCTCCCAGTTCCGCTCTCGTCCTGTCCCGCGTAGATTTCACCACTTTTGCTCTTTCCTGTCTTACACCAAGATTGTCTAAGTACTTCCCAAAAATAATGAGCCACGTGTGGGTGTGTTCGTTCTCCAGGATGAGTCACTGTGAAAGGGGCCTCGAACCAATGAAAAGAGAATAAGTATCTGGAATCGCAGACCCCTGGCTCTCCTGCCTGCGAGTTGTGCTCTGACCTGCGCCGCCCACGCGTCCCGCTGCGCTGTCCCGCTGCGCGCAGAGGAGCCCTTGTGGAGTCGTGCACGTTCCCCGCGTGCTTCCCGACAGGCCCGATGCTGTTCCCTCCGCCTGACACCCTGGCACATACATGTACGGAGGGGTGCGCGCCCCACGGGGAACCCCTGTGGTGCTTGCACGGCCCCGCTGACACGGCGCAGGCATTAGCTTTCCAGGTAACAGGCAGGACTCCAGCGTGAGTGCAGAGGTTCGGATCGAGTGTTTGGAAGGTCACAGAAGTAACTTGGTGAGCGAGAGGAGGGTAAGAGAGGGAACAAATAGTTATTGAGGAGGTTCCTTAGTCTTTCTTGTGTCTGAAAGGGTTGGAATTGAAATCCAGGAGGAATTTACTTTAAAAACTCCTTCTGTGATTTGGGACCTGAAGAGTGCCTGCTGTAGACTTCCTGCCCTTAAAGTGTAGCCTTCCCCAAACCCTCAGCAGGTAGCTGCATGTTTTGGAATTTCTCCCAGAAGAAAGGGATCTGATCAGACGCTGTGAAAAAAATAACCACAGGCCACGTGGTGGAGATCGGGGCTGCCCGCTCACCTGTCAGTGCGGCCTCTCCTCTGTCTCCTCTCCTTTGTCTCCTGGGCTGGGGCGGCCAGGCACTGCATCCTTGCCAGAAGGCCCGAGAGGGAGGGGTTGGACCCTGAGGTACTTAGCATCTGTCTTTGGATTTGAAAAGCCAAGAGATGCCTTGCAGTGTGTCGGAGGAAGAGACGAGGGTAGATGGTTCACAGCCTGAAGGGGACCGTCATGTAGGCCGGTTTTCGTGGAACTGGTCATACAGGTCTTCTCAGGGGCCCTTGTTTGAATGTCTTCCACTTGGTATCCAAATGGTATTCACGTACTGTGCAGTCGGGGGCCTGGGTGGTCCCTCCCACCTCTGTCCCCTGATGGGGGTGGGGCGAGAGCTGCTTTCAGCTCTGTGAGCCCCAGCCTAAGTATTGTAGCGGCTGAAGCCCCACTCCTGCCCGTCCCAAGAGGTCAGGGCTAGGTTAGGCTCATGGGAGACAGCGTTGGGGAGAACCAACTGCTGCCGTCTGTGCTATTCTTGTGAGGTGGATAAATAAAGGATTTCAGACTCCCAGGCTGCCGAACTGGCTTTCAGAGGCACCAAGTTCATTTGCAGTGATTTCCTGTCAATAGTCTGCACTTACGTGTACCACACACCCTGCAAAACTCACCAGTCCCAGAGATGATCACATAATCTGCCTGTTTGAAAAAGAAATGTGTGTATACATATATAAAAAGTACTTTTAAAGTGATACCCATGGACCTTTCAGAACAGGTTAAACTTATTGAGCCCTTTTTATGCATTAGCTCATTTAATCCTTACAGTAACTTCATGAGGTAGCTGCTAATGTTAACCTCTTTGGAGGATACTGTTTATGCCCCTTATGAGAGGGGCACCTACCATGGACTAAAAGAAGAGGATGCTGGATCGTCAGGGGAAGCTTGTCAAAGGAAGCGACGTGTAAGCTCAAGTTTAAAGGACCTGTAAGAATTAGCCGGGAAAAAGAGCATAGCCTCAAAGGAGTGCGTGACAGGGTGCGCACAGACTGCGTCCAGGAAACCGTGGGCGTGCCCCGTGCTGGCGGAGGGAGATGGGGCCACGATAGCTCCACGGAGCCCTCGGTGGTTTGGGGTGGAGGTGGGGGGGGGGGTATTGAGGGCGGGGCCTGCATCTCCCAAGGGTATGTTCTCACACCCAAGCATCTAAATCTGAGGGAAAATGTCTTTCCCAGCCACAAAATAATTTGTATTAAGTGTAAGGCAAAGCTCAAAGGCAGTTTCTCTGTCTCGCAGGCATAAAGCAGCGCACCTAGGGGAAGACAGTAGGGCCAGAAAGCCTGCTTGTGAGCTGAGTGAACAGGTGGAAGGGTTGTGTCCCCTCCGATGATGTCGTCTTTTTGACCTAGCCCTGTAAAAGCTCCTTATTTCGGAACGTCAGGTGTGCTAAGGAACGATCCTCTAAGTCTGGAAAATGGCCTAGGGTGAGGCCTGATCGTTGATGTCAGCGTCTGCCCCCAAATTTCCTGCAGCTCTGCTGTGTACGTGCACCAGCTGCCTGCAGGCCAACTACACGTGTGAGACCGATGGGGCCTGCATGGTGTCCATCTTCAACCTGGACGGCATGGAGCACCACGTGCGCACTTGCATCCCCAAAGTGGAGCTGGTCCCCGCTGGGAAGCCCTTCTACTGCCTGAGCTCCGAGGATCTGCGCAACACCCACTGCTGCTACACCGACTTCTGCAACAAGATCGACCTGAGGGTTCCCAGTGGTGAGTGGACACCCTTGTTGGACTATTGGCTCGTCTCGGAGGTAGGGCACCCCTCTCATTTCGTCCTTCTCTGCGCTTCCCCAATCCCTTTGTTTGAGGATAGGTAAAGGTGCCTTTTTGAAGCTCCCTGAGGTGACAGGATGGGATTCCTCCCATGTCAGGTTTGTGCATCAGAGGATGAGGGTGGCAGGTTGTTGTCGGGTTGGTCCCAGAGGTGAGAGCTGCAGTTTGGATGGTGCGCAGCTGTTGGGGAGTGGGAGAGCCAGGCAGGAGTCCCAGGGGAGGGTGTGGGGCTGATCCTGAAGGAGGCAGCCCCAGAGCCGTCGGGGGTGGGGGTGGGGCCAAAATGGGAAGGAGGGTTCACATGAGCAAAAAGGACAGTGGTCAAGGCTGGAAAGTATTCGATCCCACCCTCTGCAGGTCTGCCACTGAGAGGGTGTTACCGGGGCGATCAGGGGAGTAGGAGCAGACGGGAGCAGAGCTTAAAAGGAGCTGTTACACGTTGAAAAGTAGGTCCTGGCATCTGTCTGGGGTGCTGACATGGGAAAAGCACCATGAAATTGCAGAGCAGGTTTTGGGTTGGACTGCTGTAAAGGGCTCCTTAACTAGGGAGGTCCGCATGGGAGAGCATCTGGGCAGGCACACCAGCCCCGTAAGGCCAGAGAGGTCAGGAGTACCTGGAGCATGTGGAGAGGGAAAGGGCATTTCATGTGGGGGGGGGGGGTTAGATTGAATGAAGCCGATGCTTGCCCTGTCTTTACCCTTTGTTCTTTCCCTCTCTTCTCTCACACGACCCAGGTCACCTCAAGGAGCCCGAGCACCCCTCCATGTGGGGCCCCGTGGAGCTAGTCGGCATTATTGCCGGCCCAGTGTTCCTCCTGTTTCTCATCATCATCATCGTTTTCCTGGTCATTAACTATCACCAGCGTGTTTATCACAACCGTCAGAGGCTGGACATGGAAGATCCCTCCTGTGAGATGTGCCTCTCCAAAGACAAGACGCTCCAGGACCTCGTGTACGATCTCTCCACGTCGGGGTCTGGCTCAGGTACTGACTTCCTCGGGTGCTGTGGCTGTCGTTGGCCTTCGTCCCCGCTGCCCAGTGGGGTAGAGCGTTTGTGGAGAAGGCTGGACCTTACGCTTGTTTCTAGCAGTGTTGAGTCATTCCATTTCACACTTCCCCGTACTTCTGGAGTCTGACGTGCAAGTAACATCAGATAATGAGGGTCACAGAAAATCCCTCACTCCCTGGGATTCCAGAGGTCAAGTGTAAAACTCTCCCTTCCAGAAACCCTGCCTCTCTTCAAGTTCTGGAACCATCCAGCTACTAAAATTCATCTGGTTCCACCTGAGTGGTGGAGTGCTCAGTTCAAGGGCTGCTTTTGAGAAACAGGAGTGTGCCGCGTTCCTGTGAGGTGTGACAGCTAATCACTGATCTCTGAGCGACCGCCAGGGGAGTTTAAGGGCACTGAGTGAAGCTGAGAGCAGGGGTTTGGTGAATCATTGACTTGTACCGGTCGCTCAGGGGTTGTGGTGGGGGTTAAGCAAGGGCAGCGTGGTGTCAGCGCCATTTCTTGTGCTGCCTGTCGGTGACCGAGCTTTCCCAGGTGAGGGGACTGAACCCAACGTTGGGCCTGGTTGCGAGACTAGACTAGGATAAAGGTAATTGGGTCGTTCCTGTCTCATTTATTTTAGTGAGGGTGGTCTTCTGCACTTGTGAAAAAAAATCATCCACAGAGGTTATTGTTACCATTCTTGCTAAAACAAATAGAATCATATTTGTGAGAATTTTGTGTTTATATAACTTTTTTGCCACGTGACCAGACTAGCTTGTGGGGAAATGATGCCGTCACTCACAGCCAGACGTTCCTCCTTGAGCACAGGAATACTTTGAGCTGTGACAGGTCTTGAATTTTAGTGGTTTTACCTTTATTAAGCTCTGCAGTAGGGAGCTTAATGATGGGTAGATTTATAAAGCTCTTGTAGGAAGAGGGAAAGTATATGGCTTGTTGTTTGATGAACGAGGTGGGGCAGTGGTTAGAACTGCCTGGCTGACCCTGCGACCTGCCTGCTGTTGCAGGAGGGAGCTCAGCCTCCAAGTCCAGCCGAGGCTCTGGAGGGGGCGTGGCGTTGTCTTGGTCGGCTGGGGTAAAACGATTGATAACTGTTTCTCTCTGGGTGGTTTAGTCCATTCTTAAGTTGCAATATGCAGAGCTTCCAAGATGTTGGAGTTTTAGTGCCGTGGATTTAAAGTGAGTAAGTCTTTGCTGCTTACATGACTTTTGGCTCACGGGAACAAATACATGTTGAATACCCGCTGGGTGATACGGGGTGAGTGAAGACGAGGAAGAGGCCAAGCCAAGATCGGATGGAAGGGGGGGATTTTTGGGAAGGGTCTCCCAGAGGAGGACGTGTTCGGAGAGGTTTGAAGACCAAGTTCAAAGTTGCAAGAGAATTGGGAGGGCAGGGAGCATTCCTGGTCCAGGAAAACCTGAGCCGAAGGGCAAAAAGGTGTGAGTTCACCACGTGTTTAGGGAATGATGAGGCCGGCGTGGCGTGGCGTGGCCACTCGGGGGTGGGAGCAGCGGGCTGACCCAGGAGGAAAAGATCTTAGGCGCTGAGCTTTTTCTGGCAGGATGAGAGGCATCTTCTTGAAGTTTTCATGTGGGAAAAGAAGTACTCATGTTTTCCTGTGGAGGGAGTTCTGGCAGTGGAGGATAAATTCATTCATTTACCAACCTCCTGGTAGAGGGCGGGGTGCGGCAGGGCCGCGCTCGGGGTGTGGGGCAGCACCAGGGTGAGGTGGGAGGCAGAATGGCCATTGGGAAGTGTTGTAAAGAAGAGCCAGAACTAGGACTAGCTCAGAGAGGGTGGGGAGGAGGGGTCTAATTTGAGAAATATTTTGGTGGTTCTATACAGTTAAAAAGCAGGAATTTGGAGTCAGACAGTTCTAGATTTTAATCCCTGTATTGCTGCTTACTGCTTATATGGATTTGAGTGAGTTACTGGACCTTCTCCCTTTGGGCCTTAGTTTTCTCAGCTGCGAAGTGGGGATGGTAACAATACCTACCTTACAGGTGGTTGTGAGGAAGTGAGATAGTTACTGTAAAGCCCTTAGCATGGTGCTGAATGCATGCTATGCATGCTGTAACTGGGAGTTAACATCCACAGGAGTTAGGGAGTAACAACATTTCTTAATCTGGTCCGGGACAGGAAGTGAGTTAGGCACCAGTCACTATGTTAGGATGATTGGTTAGATAGGGAGATGCTGAGTGAGTCTCTGGAGAGAGAGGGCAGATCCTTTCCTGCCCTGACCACAGTTTGGGTGCCATGGGCCACACAGCACTGCCCTCTAGTGGTGAATGAGCAGAGCAGCCAGAAGGCATGCCCAGGGTTCAAGCCGTGCCTTCATCTTTTCTGCCCTCCTTCCTCTTCATCAGTAGCAGCCAGGTGTGGGTGGATTAGCCTGCAGCAGGCCGGTTGCAGAGTTGGTAAATCTGGTCAAGCATTTCTGTTCAGACCTGTCCTCCACGCTGAGATGATCAATTGCTTAGATCAGCAACAGCTCGTCCTGTGCACTTCCCTTTCCATGCTCACTCTCTGTCACTGCTTGGCTCAGCCGTGAGGCGGATGACCCCGACACGGTGCAGGGCAGCCACAGCACTCCACGGTCAGCCAGTGTAGGCTGGGGTGCTGTGGTAAGGGCTTTTCCCAGGTGGCAACGAGAGTGGGAGGGACGAAGTTGAGCAGGTTTACAAGTGTCAGCTTTCTTTCCACTCTGGCCTACAGGGTTACCCCTTTTTGTCCAGCGCACAGTGGCCCGAACCATCGTTTTACAGGAGATTATCGGCAAGGGCCGGTTTGGAGAAGTGTGGCGCGGCCGCTGGAGGGGTGGTGACGTGGCTGTGAAGATTTTCTCTTCTCGTGAGGAGCGGTCCTGGTTCCGGGAAGCAGAGATATACCAGACGGTCATGCTGCGCCACGAGAACATCCTTGGGTTTATTGCCGCCGACAACAAAGGTGAGGGCTGGATCTGTGCGCGGGGCGCTCCGAAGCCAACGGTGTCCCAGACAGAGGGGCGCCTGGGGCAGCACGGCTCTGTGTGCCTTCGCAGTTGGTAGCCACAGAAAGAGAATCTAAATAAAGTGATAGTTTTCAAACTTTTCCTCTACAACAAGCTTATTCAAAAACCCAGGTCACTAAGCAAGTAAAAAACAGTTATTAAGCAGATAAACAAGATACAACTCTTGCCCTGTCTGCTCACTTTCGATTCCAAGATGCTCCCAAACCCACCTCCAGGTTAGTCCCCGAGGGACCCCATAAGTTTACCTTGAAAACAACCAGCGTGAAGAATTGTGGCCTCAGCCCCTGCCAGGAAAGGACGGCCCCAGCAGAGCACGGAATGCACGTTCTGTGACTCGGCAGCTGCGGCACACTCTCGTGGTGGAGTGGGTGCCTCGGGGCCAGGACCCGCCTGCTCCGGCTGCTGCCTTGTGGCTGCAGGCTCAGCCTCGGGTCCGCTTGTACCTGAGTTCCTTCATTTCCTCCTCCTTCTCGCTCCTGGTTTTGCTTTCATTTTTGAGTCTCTCCCACATGGCCAGGACTTTCTCATTTTTCCAGACTTCACTCGCTAGCAAAGAGACAAAGTAAAGATTTGGGATGTGATCAGGCAACACACTCTTCTAGTGAGCAGTTGGGAATGAGAGGAGGGCCAGGGAGGCCAGGCCACACCTGAGCTTGACTGAGGCGAAGGTATCAGTTAGCTGGTCAGGAAGAAAAACCAGTGGGAGGTTCACTGCAGACATGCGTGCAGAGGTGAAGTGTGTTTGGGAACTGGCAGGAAACGTGGGGCAGCTCTGTTACAGCAAAAGACGGGCGAGGTCACGGAGGCCAGGTTCCAAGGGTCTTTTTGAGAGGATTGTATTTTGTTACGAGATAGTGGGTGGCAACTGACATTTCATTCATTCATTCATTCGTTCGTTCAATAATGCCTGTTGATGGCTATGGGCTAGGACCTCTGCCAGCTTCTTGGGTCATCATGCAGAAGAACAAAATGCAGTCCCTGCCCTCACAGCCCCCAGGAAGGGGGACAGCCGACATGTGGGCAGGTCGTGCACTGGGAGTCAAAGGCCGTGAGGGGGTGGTCTGTCTGGCAGTTGTGACATAGTTCGCCCTTGTAGCACAGTGATTTCTAGAAGTTAGTGTCTGCAGAGCCTGCGAAGATGCTCAGTGTTTATATTTCCTTCCTGAAGCGGCAGCAGGCTGCTTGTTCGCACTTTGCAGTGGGGGCTGCAGTGACCTCCACCGCCCCAGTCTGAAGAGCCTTGGACTCGGTGCACAAGGGAGGAAGGGGAAGAGAGCATTTTTCATTCCTTCTGAATAAGCTGCTCCTTTTTAAAACAACATTATCTTTCAATAAAATTTAAGCCTTACCTATATTTTAAAGGATCTAAAGACGTCTTCCCTTTTAACTTGTGGGTAGTGTTCTCCAGACTTCGGGGCTGGTTGGAGTGCAAGAGCGGTGTGTTGGGCGGGCCCCTGGTTTATAATCCGAGAGGCCAAGGTTGGCGCCTCCCCAGAAGCCGCTCCCTTCGTGGAGTCTGGCAGCTGCGTGGGTAGGGATCTGGCTGTCGGAACCCACACAAGGGCCAGGGGAGGAGAAAAGTCAGACTCCTTCCATCTTGCTGTCTTAACACGGTATGTACAAGGTGGGACGAAAGTAGGTTTACAGTTGTGAGTATGTGAAACAGTTTATTCTTGTATTCTTATTTATTAATCATTGTATTGTTTTCCATACGAACAACTGTGAACGTACTTTTGCCCCTCCCTGTGTAGTCTAACGTCCTGGAACCAGCCCTGGCTTGGAATTTGGGTCTCAATTCAATTTTCAGTTTTCCTGTTGACAGCAACATAACTCAATTAGATTATCAGCCTTTGGTTTTCCTTTTTTAATAATTTTTTGTTGATTTTTTTAAGGGAGAGAGAAACATTGATTTGTTGTTCCACTTATTTAGGCATTCGTTGGTTGCTCCTTATATGTTCTTTGCCCAGAGATGGAACCCACAACCTCGGTGTGTCAGACAACGCTCTGGTCACATGAGCTACGGGCCAGGGCTGGTTTCCTCCCTCCCCTCTTCCTCCTCACTGCTTGCATGCGCTTGCACGTGCGCACACACCAGACACATCACATATGAGAGCGTGCGCTCTCAACCTTCCATTGCTCTCCCGAGGGTGAGATGCCCTCTCTGGAACACTTGATGTGTGCTCGTCGAGCACTGAAAAGTGGTTTTGGCCTGGAACACAACAGTGCACAAAGGAACTCTTTCCTACTCTCAGAGAAGGCTCATAGCCTGGTAAGAGCAATGGACTTAGGGTAGAGGTGCTGCAAGTGAGACAGGTGCCGGGCCGGGCTAGGCTCTGCTCAGAGGGTCTTTGGAGAACAGGGGTGGGGGAGGTGGAAGAGGGTAGGGGAGGATAAATGGTGCTGGAAGGAGACTTGGCTTGGGGTGGTGAGCATATGCAACAATGTACGGATGATGTGTTACGGGATTGTATACCTGAAACCTGTGTAATTTTATTAACCGAGGTAACCCTAGTAAATTTAATCTTTTAGAAAAGGCTTTGGGAGCACAGAGCAGGGCCCGCGTAGCCTCCCTCTTGGGCGGTGGAGGGTGCAGCCGGCCGTGGTCACTGGCGTGTGGGTGAGTGGGTGTCGTCAGGATCAGAAGCCTTGCTGCAGGTGTTACCTGTCACTCCCGAGCACACGCTTCCTCTCCTGGATGCTGCACACTTCCGTTCGGTGTCATGATGGAATGCTGTGCAGTGTCCAGTAGCTGCCTACAAGAAATAAAGGAGCAGGTCTGAGAAGGAAATGCCGTTCTTCTGTCCTTCCTGGACCCTAAAACTTGTAGACACCTGTGGATGAAGCAGGCGTAGAGTTGGCCTTAGGAGGTGTGGCGGCGAGAGTGGGAAGCAGGAGTCTCACTGGAGTGCACATACTCCGTCTTTCCTGCCCTAACCTCTGTGGTCCTCTGCAGATAATGGCACCTGGACTCAGCTGTGGCTCGTCTCCGACTATCATGAGCATGGCTCCCTGTTCGATTATCTTAACCGGTACACAGTGACGATCGAGGGGATGATCAAGCTGGCCCTGTCTGCTGCCAGCGGGCTGGCCCACCTGCACATGGAGATCGTGGGCACCCAAGGTGAGTGGACCCAGCCGAGGAGCAGTGAAGGCGGGGAGGCTTTGGAGCCCTGCACCGTCCTGAGGTAGCTCCCAGAACTCGTTCTTACTGGTAAAGTCGGAGCTGGACCTCAGGAGCTGTAGTCTAAACTAAAGGAGGGAGGTTGGAACCTTACTTGACTGAAAACAAGAGGATCTCCAGGGGGTTCTTGCCGCCTGTCTCCCGAACTCCCTCTGGGACTTGGTGGAAGCGTTCATTCTGTGGCCGGGCATTGCTGTCGGTCGCTGTTTGTTGAGGAACCACCTCAGAGGCCCACAGGGCACGTGGCACTAGGAAGAGTCAGCAAACTCGTGCGATGGGAGCAGCAGTTTAATAATTTCATACTTTTGTTGTTGGGGGCAGCTGGCCTCTAAAGACGGCTTGGTGGGTCAGACCAGCCTGGGCAGGTTTTCCTGGAGAAGACGGGAGCATCCCTGCTCATTGGCTGAAACGTCAGCCCGTGGGGAACGCTGGGTCTTGTCACCGCGGCAGGGTGTGTTCCCTGGTGCCCGATCGGCCAGGGCAGCAGCGCTCGCTGGCAGAAAACATGCCATTCAAGTCTGGTCCCGTTCCTAGCCTCTGTGGTGGTGTTAGCAGTCCTTATTAGTTAATTGGTGGTTTTGTTTGATTCTAAGAATCTACCCAACACAGCAGTTTCTGTTTAAATTTCTCAGCACTTCACTACTGAGCATATTAGTTCAGGGAAGGCAAGTAGTAGTTTTAATAGTAACATTAGCTAATACCCGTGCCCTTCGAAGCTCATTACTTACTTACATTAATGCATTTAGTCCTCACGACATTTCCATGAAGTGAGTACTGGTGACAGTCTTGTTTCATGGATGAGAAAACAAAGGGTTAAGCCACCTTCCCAGGGTTCCTGGGTTAGGAGGAGGAAAAGCCAGGACTTGAATCCATGCAACCTTCCTTTCACTGTGGCTGCAGACTCTTGCTTGTAATATTTTTACTACCTTTCTTTAAAGACCCGTTTTTCTCTCTGCCAGGGAAGCCTGGAATTGCTCATCGAGACTTAAAGTCGAAGAACATCCTAGTGAAGAAAAACGGCATGTGCGCCATCGCAGACCTGGGGCTGGCCGTCCGACACGACGCAGTCACCGACACAATTGACATCGCCCCAAACCAGAGGGTGGGCACCAAACGGTAGGAAGGCCCGGGGCCCTGCCCTCGCCCTGCACCTGTGCTGAGCAGCCCGCCGGGCAGGAGGAGGGGCACGAAGGGGAGGTGTGGGCCTGGCTCTCAGATGATTGAAATTGGAACACCCACTCCCCACACTGGAGAGCTACATGGTTACATCCAGCAGATAACAGGTGCCAGGAGCACGGCTCCCCGAACTGTGTACATGTAGGTGTTGGCAGTATCGGGCAGGGGAGGCAGTGGAGACGAGAATCTGGAGCAAGACCTGGGAGGCTGGTGGGCATCAGGCTTGTCTGGGGAAGAGGGACATGTCGCTCTCCAAAGGGGTGGCTTTTGCAGAGACCCCTGAGGAGCTAGGGAGCGTGTTTTGCTCTGGGTTTAGAGAGCAGGTTTGTTGAGCTGGAGCAGAGGTAATCTAGGGTGGAGATGGGGGCACCCTAATGATTATGGGCCTGCTTCCCGCTTCATGCAGAAGTGAAGTAAGGAGTAAGGAATTAAGATTGCAGATCGAGTATATGAATTGGAAATGGAATTAAAAAAAAGATTTTATTTATTTTTAGAGAGAGGGAGAGGAAGGGAGAAAGAGAGGGAGAAAAATCGATGTGCGAGTGATACATCAATAGGTTGCCTCTTGCACACCCCTGACTGGGGACCTGGCCTGCAACTCAGGCCTGTGCCCTGACTGGGAATCAAACTAACAACTTCTTGGTTTGCAGGCCAGCACTCAGTCCACTGAGCCACACCAACCAGGGCAGAACTGTCTTTTAATAGGAAGGGAGAGGAGGCCTGTTTACCTGCTGAATCTCTGTGAATTTCACTAAATTTCTCTGCGGCTTTTCCCCTTCCTTTTGAGCTGAATGAGTGAATGACCCAGGCCCCAAAATGTGAGGCCTGGGGCGGTGCCTATTTTGTATTACTTGTGTGTTTGTGTAGGGGGACGGATCGAGTAGTGCTCTTTAGCTGAGAGGGACTTTGATGACTATCTAGAATTAATTTTCATATATCTATAATCAGGTAAGATTTTTAAAAAGTGCAGAATGAAATTTAAGCTCACCCCATCACTGTGACTGTATTTAATAAAGTCCAAGACCCCAGTAGCTGCTGGATATTCTGTATTATTATTGCCCTGTGACCCATGGTACGAGTGCCTCTGCCAATAAATCAAAACATGCCATAAGTCAGTCTCGATGGCTGAAAAGTAAAGGCACAAACTCGAGGAGCCCATGCCACTCACCAAACATATGCTGAAGAATTCAGATTCAAATCCAAAACACATGGGAGTTTGCAGTAAAAAGGTTGTTTAGTCCCTCCTCCCCAAGGGGCTTTTTTGGGGTGATGCTTGCCTACATGCAGATGGCCCCTGAGTCGATGCTTTGATTGAAGGAGAGAAGTCATCTTTTTTACACATGATCGTGTTTCCTTTGCTATTGCAGATACATGGCCCCTGAAGTACTTGATGAAACCATTAACATGAAGCACTTTGACTCCTTTAAATGTGCCGATATCTATGCCCTCGGGCTGGTATATTGGGAGATTGCTCGAAGATGCAATTCTGGAGGTACGACCCTTTCCTGCCTTCTCTTGCTCCTGCCTCCCAGTCGAGGGTGCTGGACCACCCGAGGGTGCTGGTGTTCTGCTGCCTCCTCTCTTTTTACACCCTGTCAGGATGTCTTGTGACAGAGTCCTTCCGCCAGCCTCGGAGTTCTCATCGAATGTGAGGGAACCTTGGAGGCAGCGGTGCTAAGGGTGTGTTTGCTCTTTGGACCGGCTACTAAAATAGCGTTTTACATTGCGGTAATAAATCCAGAGGCCGCTTCTTTTTTTTCTTAAGCACATTGTTTTTATTGGTCATTGGAGGTTGGGAGAGTCCTAGGCAGAAATATTGTGGGACCTAATGCAGGGTTCTCCTGTGTTTTGGAGGCACCGTGTGCTAATGCACTGGCTCTCGGGCTGCGAGCTGCAGTCCTGGGGAGCGTGGGTTTCCTTGACAAATTCTTAGTGGTAATTTCTCAACTTGTAGGAGATAGCTTACCAGTGTGTAGACTTTTCTCAAAACGAGTTTTCTCTCATATTTTTTTCTTAAATCTTTGGAACTTGGAACTGCTTGCTCACTCATGTGAGAATCCAGTAAAATAGTAGTATCCAATTTAGCAGAGAACATTTTTATCATCAGCTGAGTATATCAGTATTTTACAATGACTTTCAAGAATTCTGCTACGAGGTCAAGTTTAAGAACCACTAGAGTCCTGGCTGGTGTGGCTCAGTGGACTGAGTGCTGACCTGCAAACCAAAAGGTCTCCAGTTCAATTCCCAGTCAGGGCACATGCCTGGGTTGCAGGCAAGGTCCCCAGTAGGGGGCACATGAGAGGCAACCACACACTGATGTTTCTCTCCCTCTCTTTCTCCTTCCCTTCCCCTCTCTCTAAAAGCAAATAAGTAAAATCTTTAAAGAAAATTACAAACGCTTTTAAAAAAACTAGAAATACAGCCCTGGCTGGCGTAGCTCAGTGGATTGAGCACGGGCTGCAGACCAAAGTGTCGCAGGTTCGATTCCCAGTCAGGACACATGCCTGGGTTGCAGGCCACGGCCCCCAGCATCCACACATTGATGTTTCTCTCTCTCTCTCTCTCTCTCTCTCTGTCTCTCTCTCTCTCTCTCTCCCTCTCTCTCTCCGTCCCTTCCTTCCCTCTCTAAAAATAAATAAATAAAAAAATCTTTAAAATAAATAAATAAATATTTTTTAAAAACTAGAAATGCTATATGTAATATTTAAAGAACCCCACAAACCACTAGAATCCTGCCCTTAGCCATTTATCTCTCATGTAAGAAATTCCAAATCAATGGAAATGAAATGAATTAAAAAGAACCAGGTGCCCTGGCTGGTGTACCTCAGTTGGTTGGAGGGTTGTCCCATAACCGGTTGCAGGTTCGATTCCCAGTCAGGGTACATACGTAGGTTGTAGGTTCGATCCCCCGTCCCGGCTCAGTCATGTACGATTCCCAGCCTTGGTGCCTGTCCCCATCCTGGGTGTGTACAGGAGGCAACCAGCTGATTCATCTCTCTCACATAGAAGTTTCCCTGTTCCTAAAAGCAATGAAAAAAATGTGCTCAGGTGAAGATAAAAAAAAAGAACAGGTGAGTCTTCCAGCCTAACCCCTTTCTGTACAACTGTCTTTTTCCATCTATAATATGTTGGGTAAGATCCAAGTTAGGGAAGAGGTACCCGGATATTATTCATAGAATTGTACAACTTAAATTTTGATCCTATGTACAGAAAACAGATCAGGAAAAATCTGGCCACACAGGTCTTAAACTGAGTAAGTTAATTTGTTCTTCCTCATACTTTCCAGAAACTGGGGCTTAGTATATAATAATAATGCTCACATTCACCACTTGTTATGTATAAACTCGATCTGTACTACAAAGGACAAAGCAGGCGCCGTTGCTGCCACCATCTTGCAGATGAAGAGAGTCCGTCGCAGAGAGGGTAGTGGCTCGTCCACGGTCACGCAGCTGGTGAACTAGGGTTCCGGCTCTGTCGGACTGAGGCCAGAGCTTAAGCTCTCAGCTACCCCTAGGTAGCTGCCCAGTCCAGCTCTGTTTAAAAGTCTGTCCTCCAGCTCAGGACAGCAGGGTTTTCCTGGAAAAGGCCTTGAGGAGGTTATATTGGATTTTTAAAAACATTTTAATTGTTGTTCAAGTACAGTTTTCTGCCTTTCACTCCCATCCCACCCCCCCTACATTGGATTTTTTAATGAATGCTTCTATTATGGAAAATACCAGTTTGTAGTGCTAAAAGATAAGGACTTAAAAAATACAATACTCTTATTTCATTTTAAAAAATGAACATTAGTTCTTCATATTATTTAACATCAATTGGTGGTGAGATTTCCCTGAGTTTCTCCTAATTTCCTTTTTAAATAGTTTGTTCAAAATCAGAGTAGAAATAATGTTCATTCGTTGTGATTGACTGAAGCGCCTCTGACGTCTCTTGTAACCTGCAGGCTTCACCTCCACTCCCCCCCCCCCCCCCGCCCCGTCTTTTTAACTGGGGGATCCAGTCACTTGCCCTGTAAACTTTCCTGTCTCCTCTTCCTGGAGTTCACATGTTCTACTGTTCCTGTGAATTTCCTGTGATAGTTACAGTTAACAAGTAGAATAGTATGTGTATTTTTCCCAAAACTGTCACACAGCACATAATGCCGGTTGCCGTGCTGCGGCGTGAACACCGCCAGCGGTCACTGCCCAAACCCAGACTCCTCGGGGGCTGAAGACGACGGTGCTCTGACTGTCGGTCTTCGGGCACCAGCTAGGTTTCTCCTTGGAGGGGAAACTTCCCCTCATCGTCTCTCTGGTTACCCAAATGTGTAGTTTGAATAGGAAAGGCAGGAAGAATACTTGATTTCCATGTATTTACCATTTTTCAAAGTAGTGAGTTTGTTATCTGTCATCTTACAAAGCTGACAGTGGTTAGCGGCTTTTTTGTTGTTTAGTATCATTATAAATTAGTGGATTTTTTTTTGAACTGGGGGATTTTATTTTTATTTATTTGTTTAGTTTTTAATCCTCACCCAAGGACACTTTTTCATTGTTTCTAGAGAGAGAGGAGAGGAGGAGGGGGAGGAACACGGACAGGCTGCCTTGCCTTCCGGCGTGCGCCCCAACTGGGGGTCCAACCCGGGACCTTTCCTTGTCCAGGACGACGCTCTGGCCGGCTGAGCCGCACTGGCCAGGGCTGAACTGGTGGATTTTAAACACTCGTTTCTGTTGAAGTTATTAGTCTCACTGTTGCATAAATGTCCCCCTCTTCGGCTAGCTGGGAGCTTTTCAGTGTGGTGCCTTTCGACTTGACCTCAGTGGTCTTTAATACGGTTTCCTTGGCGTTTGGTGTGAACAAGGTGTTCCTGGCTCAGCCACGCTCCCCAAGGAGCCCTGCTCCCTCCTAGTGGGACATGGTGTTTGCAGACCGCAGTGTGGCTGTTCTTGCTGGCTTTGGAGTAGTCTGTTCCTTCTCATGGTAACTCCAGTGGATGTTTCTTTTTTTTTTTTTCCAGGAGTCCATGAAGAATATCAGCTGCCATATTACGACTTAGTGCCCTCTGACCCTTCCATTGAGGAAATGCGAAAGGTCGTATGTGATCAGAAGCTGCGTCCCAACATCCCCAACTGGTGGCAGAGTTACGAGGTAGGACTCTCCCCTCTCTCCTCCTGCTTTCCCACCTTTGGGCTTTCTCCACCTTACCTGACAATGCCCCCCCCTACCCCCGTGCTCCCCCTCCCCCGAGCGTGTCAGTTATGGTGTGCCACTGTGCTGCTATATACTAAACACTGAGGGGCCACAGTCCTGGGTCCTGGGCACTGTAGGGTCAGCCTAGAAGAAGATGACATGGCCCCCCAGGACACAGGTGAGAGAGGTGATCAAAAAGAGATGGAAGCTTAAACCTCAAGGGCGCCTTTAGACCCATCCAACCAGAAAAGTGGCTCTGGAGCCACCCCAGCCCAGGCCTGTGGCCCAGCGAAGGAGAGGCCCCTGAAGGGGGCGGGAGAGCGAGGGGCGGGACTTACCGGAGGAGACGGGCTTGAGGGAGGTGGCCTCAGAGCTCCACAGAAGGGAGGAGGACTTGCAGGGTTTGAATGTGGGAGAGGCGGCAGATGGAGGGAGGAGGGGCATTTGGTGGAGAGTTGAAATGAGGAAGGTTTATGATACAGATAACTAATAAACGTGGAGTTCTGAGGCCTTGGCGTCTGCAGGGGGATGGGTTTTTCCAGTTGAGTGCGCTTGGGCCTCTTTTTCCCTCATGGTTCTGCTTTTAGGGAGTGTTACCACTAGAGGGCATTTCCTCGCTGACGGACAAAATTAGCTCACAGCTTAGGGGATGCTCTCTCGCCTCCTAATAGAGCTGCATTTTCCAAAACTCCCTTGGAACCCGGGGTCGGGTTTGCCTCGGAGGGTGGGTGTGAGGCCAGAAGAGCTGTTTCTGCTGCCCCGAGCCACTCTCTGTTCACTCAGTGCTGTTGGTGCGGCGGGACTCTGCTTAGGGAAGCCGGTCCGCTGCTCAAAGGAGTCTTGGAAACCGCTGGCTTCAGGCAGCACTGAGGGAACGTTGAGCCCTCAGTAACCAGGGCCGTCTGTGGGTGACCTTCCGTGTCACCCCCTGGCCTGGCGGGTGGTCGCCTGTGTCGCCCAGGCAGTGGCAGTGCCTCAGACAGGGTTGCTCTCAGGGGCTGCCGTCCTGCCTGTGCACCGCCCCCCACCCCCACCCCTGCATGTGAACCGTGAGATTGTTTCTGGACTGGGGCCCCGGCCCTGAGTGGGCCTACCCCGGGCCTGCCGGTGGCGCCTGGTTCTTGACTTCGTGTGGGGAAGCCTTCACAGCATGAGTCCGGGTGGTTTCAAGGTTGTGTTGATCAAAGCTGGGGACCGTGACACAAGGACAGGCCTAGGATAGAAGGAGCGACAAGCCTAGGATAGAAGGAGTCTGACTAGGGGGCTGCTCCAGCTCTCTGGGAACGCTGCAGGAGAGGAAGGAGCCCAGGTGCCTGCACTGCGTGAGCTCACTGAAAAGTCCAGTCACAGAGACAGGGGTGGGTGGGCCCAGGTGGGGCCACTGTCAGCTCACTGGAAGGTCCGAGAAATAGGGGCCTCGGAGACAAGGTCAGGGTTAGCCCAGGATGAGCTGCTGCTGCCCACAGCTCCCTTGGCTGCAAGTCTCACGGGGCCCCTGGAGAGTCTGGGAGATGTGTGCCCGTGGGGGCCAGGAAGGCGAGGGTGTGCTCTGGGAGGGCGAGCACGCTGGCCCTTGTTCTTGAGGGTTTTAAAGGGTGGGAGCTTGGGGTTTGAACAGAATGTCCATCAGCTATTGCAGGTGTGCCCTTTTAGGGCTGTGGTCCCCACGGACTGGTCAGCACAGGCAGGAGGTCGTTTGTCATAGCAGCTGGTCCTGGCGTCGCTGGCCTGGTTTTGCTGCTTTTCTGGGCCTGGAGCTGGAACACAGCTGAGGCCTAGATGTTATTTCTGAAGAGGTGGACTTCCGTGTCTGGCTGTAAATCACTCAGCCTGTGTGCTCAGCTCTCTGCCTCAGTTTCCCTATTCCACTTGCCAAGGAATTTTCCTAGCCTCTTTCCTGTCTCAAGATTTGTCCCTGGTTTATATGCTACTTTTTAAAAGAACAGTTAGTGTACAGTCATGAGAATGGATTCTCAAACCCAACAGAAACGATGTTCAGATTTCAGGCTGTTGCCAGTATTTCTTTCGAGATTCCCCGGATGCTGGGGAGTGGCTGCGAGTGCCTGCAGAGCAAGTCTCCCGCCTCCAGGCTGCAGCTCGCTCAGTCTGCCTGCGGAACCTCCCCCCACTGCCCCAAAGAAGGGCAGCCTGCGGGGAGAGGGAGGTTTGCAGAGTGTTCCCCTTGGTCAGAGCGGGAGGGGGGATTCTGACACGTTGCACTGAGAAATGAGGAGGACCCCTGGGGCAGAAAGGCTTCCACCGGATGGGCGGGGTCGCACTGATGGCCTCTGGGTCTCTGCAGGCGCTACGAGTGATGGGGAAGATGATGCGAGAGTGTTGGTACGCCAATGGCGCGGCCCGCCTGACTGCTCTGCGCATTAAGAAGACCCTCTCCCAGCTTAGCGTGCAGGAAGATGTGAAGATCTAACCCTGCTTTCCTCCCCTACATGCAACTCTGGGCAGCGAGGACTACACAGAGCTGCCGTGTCGAGCGTACGATGGAGGCCTACCTCTCGTTTCTGCCCAGCCCTCTGTGGCCAGAAGCTCTGGTCCGGAAGAGGGACAGAGCCCAGGAGACCCACTCACTCCCACGTTGGGTTTGAGACACAGACACCTTTTATATTTACCTCCTAGTGGCATGGAGACTCTGAGAGCGAAAGGCGTGGAGAACTCGGTGCCACAATCAAACTGGTTGGAGTGGAAGCCCCGCCCGCCAAACCCGGTGCACCTGGTGTAGAGCCAGGAGTGGTGACGGGTGGCCTGGGAGGGCCCAGGTGACGCTGAGTGTTGCCAGTGCTGAGCAGCACTGACGGTTTCCCGCCGACCCCAGCACGTGGAGGTGGCCCAGAGGAGCCAGAAGCGCAGCCCCGTGGCAGGCAGCTCCAGGCCCATGCTCCACCCTCGTGCGGACATCTGGAGGGATTGCCAGGGGAGCCGGAACCTGCCGCCTGTCTGTCCAGCCGTGTGTGCATGTGCCGAGGTGCGTCCCCTGTTGTGCCTGGTCCGTGCCATGCCCTTACACGTGTGTGTGTGTGTGTGTGTGTGTGTGTGTCTGTGTCTGTGTCTGTAGGTGCGTACTCCCCTGCTTGAGCTTTCTGTGCATGTGCAGGTCTGGGTGTTTGTCATGCCGTCTCTGCGTGCTGGTGCCTCTGTTCAGTAGTGAGCAGCGTCTCGTTTCCTGGTGCCCTTCCCAGGGGTCTCCCTCCCGCCCTTCCCCAGAACCCTGAGCCGTGGTGGCCCTCCTCTCCTGCCCTGTGTCAGCCCCACTCTCCTCCTCCAGTTCAGACTGTGGAACCAAAGCTGGCCCAGTTGTCCATGGCAGGCGAGGCTTTTGGGTCCAAATGTGAGGGAGGGGTGGGGTGGACAGGGACAGCATCTTGGTGTGAGTCTCGGGTGCTGTGGTCAGCTGCAACCGTGGGAAATGAGCCAGCCCAGGGCATCGTCCTCCGCAGCATCAAGGAAGGGCCAAGGAATTCGAAGCCCAGATCTGGGGACTCAGATTGGAATGTCACATCTGTCTTTCATGTCCCAGATTCTGGAAACAGCAGTGTATATTTTTGGTGGTGGTGGGTTTAGGGTGGGGAAGGGAAGCGGGGACAAGAAGTGGGGAGGGAGTTCGGGGTGGGAGGGAGGCATCTGCATGGGTCTTCTACTGGGTTATCTGATCGTGGTGGAGGGAAGATTAGAGGCTTACACCCACTTCAGGGGCCCTACTGAAGGGAGCAGCCTGAGCCGAATCCTGTTTAACCTGAGAGTAGTAAGTATCTAACGCCGTCTAGGAGCACGGTTGTGGGTGGTGGTTTGGTCAGCGTATCTTAGGTATATAATAACTTTGAAGCCATAACTTTTAACTGGAGTGGGTTTTTTTTGTTGTTGTTTGTTTTTTAATTTTATTGGGAGGGTCTGGATTTTAACTTTTTTTGATATTAAGTTTTTATAAAACGAAAACCATCTCTATGTGATGATTACCTCTCAATCTATTTGTTTTTAAAGAAATCCCTACAAAAAAACCACCAGAAAAAAAAATGGTTCAGTCAAATGCACATAGCTCAATCACACTGGAAATGTCTGTCCTCGTACCTGAGCCTGTTCCCGCTCTGTGGGGATAGTTGCCGCCCGCGCTGGGGTTCGTCTCTCCTGCACTGTGCCCTGCCCCACCCCCAGGTCCAGGAGTGGTTTCTGGGCTGGGGCCCGAGCCTTTTGTGCACGGTCCAGCTGGCTGCACCTTCTCCTCCTCCAGGCGTTTACTCAGCGAATGGTGAGTGCCTGCTGGGTGCCAGGCACTGTGCTAGGTGCTGGGAATGTAGCTGTGAATCAGGCGTGGGTCCTGTTTTTGGAGCACTGAAGAAGGACCTGATCCAAGTTAGTGGGTGCCTGTTTTGAGACCAGAAGTTTTCATATAGTAGTTGCTTTTGAGAGCCTTTTAAGCCTGGAATGATTGTTCTTACAGAAGACCACCAAAGGGCAAGCATGCCCCCCACACCAAAGAGACCTGTGGTGGGCATGAGAGCCCAGTCATGCACTCATTCAGAGCTTCCTTCCTGCCCGCCGGGGAGCATCGTGTGGATGCAGCCCCGCAGCACCCCTGCCTCCAGCCCAGTGATTCTCTGCCAAAGCTTGTGGAGGACAGGGAGAGCCCTCTCCCTGCTTACATGTCTCCCTGATGCCCCCGGCCTTTATTTATTTTCCTCATGTATTGTCTCTTTCCTCGAGTTAAAGGAGATCTTCCCCTAACTGTTTGGGCCAATTTACTAGCTGTTGACTAATTGCCCTTGAATATATCAATTGTGTCAATGGGGGACCTCCTTTCCCTACCCCTGCTGATCCCTCACCTCTCCACCCTGCAGCAGACCCTGGCGGGTTTGAAGTGGCAGTGGGACTGAGACTCCTGTGCCTGCCACAACCAGCCTCTAGGATCTGCCAACACTCCTCAACCCAGGGACGCCCAAGCCACTAGCCTACTCCCTCAGTGGCTCGTCTGTCCTCACCACACGTGTCGTGTGGTCCATCCCCTCCACCCTTGGGGAAGACTGAGCAGTTTTGGGGAAGCCCCCACCCTCACCCCCACTGCTGTTAACACTACGGGTTAGGAGTTAGTGAGTTGGGGAGACACTACAGCCCGCAGCCGCGGCGTTTGGCCCCCTGGGGCTACCCCTGATCCTTAGGGCTACCTGCACCTCTGGATTCTGGATTCACAGACCAAGTCCAAGCCCGTTCTTCTGTCGCCATCAAGGCCCCTGAACGGCATTCTCGGTACTTCTGTTTGTTTTTGTACATTTTATTAGAAAGGACTGTAAATTAGCCACTTAGACACTTTACCTCTTCAGTATGCAAATGTAAATAAGTTGTAATATAGGAAATCTTTTGTTTTAATATAAGAATGAGCCTGTCCGATTTCTGCTGTACATTATTAAAGTTTTATTCACAGAGCTGTTCTGGTGCTGTCTGTTTCCCACCTGTGGCCCGCGCCCAGCTGCCGGTGGGGAAGCTGAGCACGGGCAGATGTTCTCAGGTAGTGCTTCCGCCCTCCCACCTGGCTGGGGCCGGATGCAGCACTGGGCACAGCAAGTCCCAGCGGGGACAGGGGCTGGTTGGTTCTCCCCGGGCCTCCCTTAGATGGTCCCTCTGTGTTTTGTGGCGGGAGGAGGGCCTGGCGTGTGAAGGCACAGAAGACACCGAATACCTTTCCGCTTTATATTTGTTTTGTCTTGTAGCGTTTTTCTCTTTAGACAAAAGAGAGTCTCGATCCTGTTTAGTCGAAAGCCACCCAGTCTTGCAGACAGCCTCAGTGCTTTCTCCCCCTCCTAAATTGGAGCGCAGATGTGAATTTGGGGGCGTTTAGTGGCTCTGCGGTGGGAGTCTCCACTGGTTCCTCCGGCATTTTCAGCGTGCGGGCGGCTGGAATGTCTCCATCGAGGCTGGGGGAAGCGGATGGAAGTCCTGGAGTCACAGGGTTTCATGTGTGTAGGCGGCACCCTGGAGGTGGCCTAGTCGCCGCCCATCAGGCACTCAGCTCCCACAGCGTCCCTGCCGCGCGGGGCGGGCCACGTGGCCCCGAGCCTCCGCTGTAACGCTCAGAACACGACTTCCACCTGCAGGCGTCTGCGTGTGGAAAGCTCTTACGTAGAACCAGGCAACCTCCGTGTGACTTCTACCCAGAGGCGGTTCAGAGCAGCCTTTTCTCTTCCATATAAGGTCCTTGGAAATACTTGAAGGCAGCTGTCGTGTTATCATGAATTTGGTAAAGCTGAGAATTTCTGCAGTTAATATGAGCAGCTACTGAAAACTGACTGTGTGCTAAGCAGTGTGCCCGTTTGCTCTATGTACAGTAAGTGCTTTAATCCTAAAACGGTGTTTGAGGTGGGCACACGGATGTCTTTCTATGGATTCGGAAGCAGGGTTCGAGAACTCAAGTAAATGGTCAACAGATCAGATAATCGTGGCTCGAGGGGCGGGAAGGACCCGGGGTTTGCGCTGACTGCAGAAGGCAGCCCTCCGCCGCCGTGCCGTCTAGCCCCCGTGGTTCCGTGTGCTCCTCCCCGCTGCCGGCTGTCCTCCACTGAACCTGCCGGAGCCTGGGGCCAGGGCAGCGGGTGACATTTCACCTCGGCATCAACTGACAGCACAGACTAGCCCGCGGGTCCCAGACTGTGCTGGACACCCGCAAGCCCCATCCCATGGCTGCCTCTCCAGTCTCGGGTTGAGTAAAGTCAGGCACCTTCTCCTTCCTCCCTCCTGTATCAGCGAAGTTGAACTCAAGTGTAGGACATCATGTTTACCCTGTTAAATTTCACCATAGAACCGGCCCTTGGCTCCAGCCTCCGAATGATTGAAAATTCTGATTATTCTCCAGACTTCTCCATTACTGTCCCATCGGAGGACTGTTGGGCTGGAGCAAATCAAGTAGTCTACCTGTAGAAGTTGGCTTTAAGTTTGTCATATCGCCATTACCCAGATTAGCTGCTAATTGTCCTTGGACCCTGGTCATGACTCTTTGATGCATGAAGGTAACAGCAGAAGCCGAGGTAGCTTGCCGGAGTGGCAAGGCACGACGGCGGCCACAGCTCTTGGATGCACCTGTCAGTCTGAGGACAGGGGAAGTGGCCTGTAGCTAATCTCACCGACTTCAAAAGACAGTCGTCTTGCAGGCATGGGCCTACGGTTTTTCACTAGGCTGTGGGCTGCAGGTTCAGCTTCATTCTGGAAATCAGAATGCCAGCCACTCTGGCACCTCTTCATGTGCCCCTGAAGGTTACTAACAGGGTCTCACCTTTATAGGGCCCAATACAGGAGACCTGAGTTCATTTGACCGGTGTGTGCCTGGGCTTTTATTACACATTTTAGGTCTGTTCCTCCGGGCCGCGTCTTCTGATCATTGCAGTCTGGAAATCGTGCTTGTTCAGTACAATCAAGACAAAATCAGTTGTCCGGTGGCAGCATCGAGAGACACCCAGGGACACGTGAGGGGTGCACAGAGAGGGTGGCAGGAGGAGAGCTTCGGATCCAGCCAGGAACGGTGTGTTAAGGTTCTCCAGAGAAAGAGAGCCAATACGACGGGTAGAGAGATATTTTAAGAAATGGACTCGTGATTATGGGGGTTGGCAAGTCTGAAATCAGGCCGACAAGCGAGAGCACCAGCCAGGCACTGATATTGCGGCCTTGCGTCTGAAGGAAGGCCGTCTGGAGGAGGATTCCTCCCCCTTCCTCTCCTGCTCCAGACCGCGGCCTGTAAGGGCTTTCTGCTGGCTGGAGAGAGCCGGTCCACATTCAGAAGGTAATCTGCTTTGCTGAAACCACTGGTTTAAATGCTAATCACACCTAAAACGAACCTTTACAGCACAGGTGGCAGAGTAAGGCCTGCAGGCAGAATCCGGCCCTCCACCTTGTTTTGCCCGGCTAGGCACCTTGTTTCTACCAGGCAGCAGCACCGAGCTCCTTGCCCCTAGTTAAGGAGCGGTTACATTTACACAATCCTAAAGTTACATTCAACCCTTTGAGGGCGACCGGGAGGCTGATGTGGACCTCGGTGAAAATGAGTTTAACACCCCTGCCTTACAGTAACCTCCAGATTGGCATTTGACCAAACAATGGGCATCATTCCCACCTGAAAGTCAGTGGGCTTCCCATGGTCAGTCGAGGGGGATTTAAGGAACAGGGCAGGTAGCCCTGGTTCAGTCTGGGAGTGGGACTTGAAAGCCAAGAATGGGGCTAATGGGGTAGGGATTGGATAGACTAGACTCTAAATAGATTATCATCAAATAAGCGTTTGTTGAGCAACCTTAGAGTGTCGAGCAGTGGGCAGAATGAACAGTCTGGCCCCTGCTCTTCTGGACACAGAGGGTTTGTACAGAGAGAACAAAAAGGCAGACTTGGCAAAGTTCCGTCACAGAGCAATACGTACTGTGTGGCGGGGGCACGGAGGAGGTGCCTGGGGAAATAGAGGACCGGTGCCTGCCCCAGGGGTGCCCTAGCCGGTGCCGCAGACTGGTGAATAGGTGACTGCGGTGGGTTGAAGTGAGTGGTGTGAGAGGGCGGACACAGAAGGCTCTGGGAACGTAGGACAGATGACAGTGGGTCAAGAGAGGCGACATCTCGCCTGATTCGGAGCAGACACTGGCCTGCTGATTGCGAAGGGGAGGGGGTTTAGCGGGAAGGAGTGTGTCACCACTCAGAAACCACGGAGGGTCAGCGCGGCTGGAGGAAGGGAGTCTGCCGGAGCTGTCGTGTGCTCAGAAGTCAAGACTTCACCCTGGGGTCCACCTGTGCCGGTGCATCCCTGTGGCAGGTGCTCCTCTGCCAGCGGTTTTTCCTCTTGAGTCTAGACTTGGCCTCCAAGTGTTTCTCAACAGCATGCTTATGTGGAGCTGTCCCCTAAAACCTCTCCGTCATTCCTCATGTAGGGAATAGGCTATTTAAAGCCAGGTTTTCACCAAGGGAGTGATAGGATCGTATACTTGTTCGGGGATGATCGCAGTGCTGACTTCAGCGGGCAGTGGCAGTGGTGGCGGCAGGGGCAGCTGGGGGACAGGGAGACTGCTGGTAGAAGGGACAGGTTTGGGGTGCAAGCAAATGCAGACAGCGAGGGAGAGGGGCGCCGGCCAGTTCACAGTAAACAAAAGAATCAGCCTGGTGCATAGCACTGTCCCCTGGGAGAGGGGACCAGGGGTGAATCCCCAAGAGGGCGCACACGTGAGGCCCCGAGAACTGTGGCTTTCTGTCCTAGCTATACCTGCTCTGCAATGAAGCAGGGTAAAACAGTGCATGCCCTCTGCCCTAGGAGTGGCACTGTAAGGACAGCTGGAGAGGTAACCCTCCCTTCCTTCGACCAGACTGCCCTGTTCAAGCTGGAGACACGTTGCCACCCCCAGACCCAGAGGCAAGGTGGTCCCTGGCCTCTGGGTGGGACAAGACTCAGCCATACCTGATAGAGATAAACTGTCACGTCTGCCGGGCCCTGCTCCCAGACCCCCTGGAATCAAGTCCGAGCTGTAACGGGTCTCCTCCCTGCTGCCAGGCGCCCCCAGCCCCAGCACCACCCCCGGACACAACCCTGTGGGGGCCTGAGCAGCAGCAGTCGTTCAGAAGAACAGCCGCTCCCTGCCCGTCAGCTGCCCGCCGGCTGTCCACGCCTCCCCCAGGGTCGTGCAGCTGGGGGCCCAGCCCCTCATTCCTGACCGGAGAGCCAGCTGAGCCCCAGGCCGGTGCTCCCCACCTCCCCCACTGAGGAGCAGCGGCAGCACCCAAAGCGGAGCCCAAGCTGCAGACTGGCCATCCCTCCCAGCTCTGGGGTGAAATGACTACTAGAGCTCTGATGTTGAGCGAGACTCCACAGGGGCCGGAGCGTCTGGAGCTCACCCCCCAGGGCCCCAACTTCCCTAGAGCTTGAACAGGTTGTTGGGGGCAAAATCCAGCTCTCCCCAGTTCCTCCATGGGGGCTGTGGGCTGTTAAGTGTCTGGGCAAAGGCTTAAGAGAAGGGGGTCTTACCTTGGCCTTGTCCATTAGCCGAGCCCCTGCTGTGTCTGCCCCCAGCACAAGCCAAGCCCCCTCCTGAGAGCTGGGAGCCAGGGCAGCTGGGGCAAAAGGAAACCAAACTTGAGGAGCTCGTGCTGAGAGCCAGGGACTTGCTCTTGGGAATGAAGCACAGATTGAGCACAGATGTCTGAGGAGCTGGAGCAATGGGGCTTTTTCAAGGAGGATTCCCAGAGAGAGGAGAGAGGAGAAGGTGTGCCCTGGTATGAAGTTGCTGGCAGTGTGCAGCGTGCTCCCCCTACCCACCCACCCCCCAGGAGTTGTGGGGGATCCATCCACTTCCAGATGGAATCCTGGCACCAGCCCTTCAGTCTGATTAGAAGGTTTTCCACCAAGAGACTCATGACCACCAGAGGGCATCACAGCCCCGTGGTGGGACATCCTGGGCTCCCATCACCTCCCTGGAGAAACGGGGGAGTTCATGGGGAAGAAGCAGGCACCAGTCTCTGAGCTGCTGGCAGCTGAATCAAACAGCCTCTGGAGGCAGGAGCCCTGGGATGTAGGGGCTGTAGTGCCCCCCTGCCACCGTCTGTCCCTTCCTGGCTCCGTGTGTCTCCTCTGTTAAGAGAGGGCTTCACCGCATCCTTCCAGACCATAACACCCTTCCCACCTCTGAAATTCCAGGATTCTGGGGGATCATGCACTGGGACTGACAGAAACTGCCTTGCTGGGCCCAGCCTTCCTCTGGGGTTCTCCAGGGCTCCCTGCCTGGCAGGAGGGAACGTGCGTGACCTCCTCTGGTGGTGGTCTCTCACCTGGAGGTGGGGAGGCCGCCTGACCTGCATGCCGAGGGGAAGTCTCTGCTCCACTTCAGCTGACAGAGGAATGTCTCAGCAGGGCCACCTTACACACAGGTGCTGTATACCCACGGCGTCCACCTCTCCAGGTTTCAGGCAGGGGGGTGTCAGTTAGGTAGCCCTTTGGGGTAGGTATGCTGATGGCCCTTCCCGGAAGACGCACAAGATGCTCTTTTGTGGGTTCTTTCAGGCATAAGCACAGGAGTGCAGAGAACAGAACCATTGCCTCTCCTGCCTTTGCTCGCCTCCCCACCCCTACCCCACCCCCAGCACAGATGCCGTCTGTCGGGCCCAGGCAGCAGACGGTCCAGGGGTCCATCTGTGCTAATGCTTCACAATAGTCCCATGTTTCCCCACCGACACCCCCTCAGCCCCTCAGCTGATGGCCACTTGGTGGTGCCAAGGGGGAGAGGTGGGAGGAGGGAGAGGAAGACACTAAGGGACTTGGCTGTTCACTCCCGGCAGTCTCCAGTACACCCCTGCCCCTCATCCAACACGCATCTTGCCATCTGGACCTGCGTAATCACTGAGGGATGGAGAAGCACCCCCTCCACCCACACCTCCTGCAGGGTGGGGGCCCCAGGCGCCTGGGGGTAGGGGAGAGACAGATGCAGAAAGTCAAGGAGATGAGGAAGCAAGGAGATAGACTCGTGAATGACAGAGGAGTCAGCCTTTCCCGGCTAACCCAAGTGGATGTGGCTACCTGCCCCTCTGTACTCCTCATGCCAGGTGTGCAACGCAGCACCTGTGCAGGCACCTGGCTTCTGTAACCCCTGAGCCTAGCCAGGACCTGGTGCGGAGCAGGGTAAATGTAGAAAGAATGAAGAACAGCATCACACCGTGTTAGATTGCAGGCCCTGGAATCAAGCTGCCTGGGTTCAGATCTCAGCTCTGCCAGTGAATAACCTAGAGCAAGTTACTTAACCTCCCTGGGCCTCAGTTTCCTCATCTGTCAGGGATGATAATGATACCTATTTTGAAGGGTTGTTATTGGAACCAAATGAGTTAATTCGTGTATGTGAGAGCACATACAGAACAGTGTGCCCCACACGGGATAAATGCTGAGTGAGTGTGAGCTGGAAAGGCTAGCAGATTTGGGAAGATGGGAGGGACAGTCAGGGACAGTGCATCCCTGGCCTTAGCTTTTGTTTGGTGGCTGATGTGGTGCTAGTGCCGTGGTGGGTACCTGCTAGTCATATGCCAGGCGGGGCCTTCCACTTCCTCCTCTCACTTCTTATTCAGCCACCACTGACGACAGAGACTTCAGCTGGGCCATCCCCACCTCTCCCAGGGGGATGGCCCCTCAGAGTGTCAGAAAGCAGCTGAGCACGCCGCCAACCCTCAGCACCTGCTCTGATCACGCACATCCCCTTCCCCATGAGTCAGCTCCGTAGTAAGGATCTGTCTGCTGGGAGCTCTGAAACGGAGAGCTGAGGAGAGGTTTGCTCGGGAGGGAGCACTCCTTCCCCTACAAGGGGACAGGCCAGAATTAAGCCCTCTGTCTTCTGGGTTTCCACCCTTCTCTTTCTCCTTGACTTGGGAAAAGGGGGAGCCTCTTTCACTTCTGCTGGGGCAGCTGTGTAAAGGGGAAACCTGGGCCCTCTCACTCCTCCCCTCAGGGGCATCTCTTCCCCAGGTACCACACCCCTCCCTCTTCACAGCCATGCTGCTTCTCATCTTGCCTGAAGTCTCCTGCAGCCCCGAGGGTCTCGTAGAATCTTCTCCTGGGTCTCCAAACCTCCTCGCGATGGTCCCTCACTGTCCATCCACCACCAGATGTTCCACGAGTCTCCAAAGCTATCCATCCCCAAATTTTTATATCTCATACACAAGCCCCTTCACACACCACCTCCAGCCTGCCCGCCCCCAGGTATCACTGGCCCCGCCCCGGGGTGCCTCGGTTCCCAACCCCCTCTGCGACGACTAGGTTTCCCCCGATTGAAACCTTCCCTAGCCTGGGTGGGAGTCGGGCACCGGGCAGCGCCCCCCCCCCGGAGGCGGGGCCTGCGGTCCTGGGGGCGAGGCCAACGGAGGCCGCTCCCCGTCCGCACCCCCGGTCTGCCCAGCGGATCCTATAAAGGGAGGAGACTAGCCACCCGCCTGGCTGGCATCCCCGAGCTGCTGCCAGCCCCGCCGCGCGGGGCGCCGGAGCCATGACCCTCCGCCGACTCAGGAAACTGCAACCGAAGGAGGAGGCGTCAGCCGCCACCCGGGCTCCCGACTCCGAAGTCGTTCCAGCCCGGACCTCGGCCTCCGGCCCCCCTGCCGCAGCCGCCAGCCCGGGGCCCCCCGGGGACGAGCTGTACGCTGCGCTGGAGGACTATCACCCCGCCGAGCTGTATCGCGCCCTCGCCGTGTCCGGGGGTACCCTGCCCCGCCGAAAGGTGCGTCCTCCACTCTTCCAACTCCCGCGACACCGGCTCTCGGTGCCCCCCCCCCCCCGACCCTCACCCCTAGTGCCCCTTTCTCCAGACCCGCTCAACCTCGCAACATCCCCCATCTGTGCAGGCTGAACCCCAATCGCCCCCCTCCCCCGCTGACCTCCACAACATTCTGCTCGTGGTCAGAGTTCCCCACAATCTTGCCCAGCCCTCGGACCCCCACGGCTACATTCAGAACCAGCTCAGTTCCCTCCGCCCTCTCCGTGGAAGGCGCCAGCCTCCGGCCCCCAGGCCCCCACCTCCACGCCGCCAGATCTGGGGGCTCTCCATTCCTCTCCCCACGCGCCGCCGCCCCGTCTCGCTCCTTTCCCTCCTGACCCCCCAGCACCCTCTCTCCTCGTCCATCTGGCCTGTGCGCCCCGCGCCCCGCCTCCCCGCGCCCAGGTATCTCGAGACCTCAAGAACCCCTTGCCCCGGCTCCTTCGGTTGGAACTGGGAGGCGGAGGGAGAGCCGGTCCCGCTGCTCGCTTGGTCCGAGCGTCCCGGGTGGAGAGGGAGGGCAGTGGATGCAGCCAGTCCGAGAGAGCGTTCGCCCCTCCGAGGGGACGCCTGGATGCCTAGGCTCGGGGCCTGCCGCCTGGCCCTGCGTCTGAGGTGTGTGGTGCGAGGTCACTGCTCCCTGGACGTCGGCTGGGACCGGACGCGGTAGGAGGGGTCGCAGGGCGCCCGCGGGGCAGGAAGGATGCGGGCCGCACCCGCCCTCTGAGTCTCCCCTCCTCCGCCGGTTCTTCCTCTGGCCTGAGGGAAACCCGTGCTCTCGGAAGGGGGGGCCGGGACCCAGGTTAAGGAAAGGGAGCTGGCGGCCTTTCCTCGCTCTGTCCCCCTCCTCCTTCTCTGGCCCTTGGCTCCCCCCCACACAATGAACAGCTTGTTGAGAATTTGCATTTTATGAAAATAGGGTGGAAAGACAAAGGGGTCTCTCTCTCTGTGCTGCCGGGTCCTTCCTCCCTGGCCCATTTGGGAACTGTCCTCACCCCTGAGGCCAGTTGTTTGTGCTGGAAAAAGAGGGCCCCCTTATCTTCCTAGCCTTGGGGAAGCCTGGGAGGAAGGTTCACAAGGGCACCAATGGGAAGGCCCTGGGCTCTTTGGGGCACATGGGCGAGGGCCGATCTGGGACAGGGCTTCTTCCAAGGGCCAATCATTTAGGGAGGGAGACTACTTGAGTTTCTCAAGGGCCCTAAAGAGGCAGGAACCCTCAGCTCTGTCATTCCCCCCTCCAGAGAAACACAAAATAAAAAGAACTCCCAATCACCCTCCTTAGTGTAGTGAGACTTTAGGACATGTTTGAGATCTAAGAGTTTTTGCCCCAGAAAGCAGCAAACATATGGCAATGTTGAGAGATCCAGGCGGGGCTGGGCACAGCTGGTCCCTGAAACAGCCTAGACTGTGGAGGAAGTAGTTGGCCCCTCTGTCCCCTGCCTTCGCACAGTCAGGCTGGGATTCCTGGCCCTCCAGTCCTGGGCCCGTGACCCCCGCTTCCCCAAGCTACTGTCTGTGACTGAGAGATGAGGAGAGACCTGACTAGCAGGGGGCCTCTGCGGTGCCTTGATAGGCCATCCCCGGGGCCCCTGCCCCTCTTTGAGAATGTCTGGGAGGAGCCCCTGCCTCGGCTTGGCTTTTCAGGAGTCTAGGAGGCCTGAGCTTTTGCAGACATGCACCCTGGGGGTGAAGACTAGTCTATCCAGTTTAATGGAACCCCTGACTCCCAGCGTGGACTGAGTGGTCCATGCCTCTGGACCCCAGGAGGACTGTTATGTCCCTGCAGTTCCAGTCACCGGGGGTAAAGCCTAGGAGGAGAGCCACGGAGTGACTCCGTTGGCGGCACTACTACCGAAGTGAGTAGTTTCACTAGCACCAAAGCAGTTTTGGAACTGGGACCAGACCACAGAGAGTCCAGGGTCCAGGGCTGGGGACCAGGTGAGGGACCTCCCAGCATAGGGCTCTCAGCATCTGCTCAAGGATAACCCTGGTCTCACCTGCTCCTTCCTAACTCTCCATCTTCCTGCCCAGGGCTCAGGATTCCGCTGGAAGAATCTCAGCCAGAGTCCTGAACAGCAGCGGTAAGTCACCACCACCCCAGCCCCTGCCCTGGTCCAAAGGGTGAGGTGCCTGAGTGAGGGTGGGGGCCTCATGACATAGCATCTCGGCCCAGCCGGGGAGGGGGTGTGGTCATTCTCCCACCTTTCCAGCGTGGCTCCCTCACTAGGCCTGAGGTGCCGGTGGGGGTGTGGGCTGTGTGAAGGGGTGGCAGAGAAAGGAGGTAGGGACTTTTGAGTCATCAGGTGCTCCTCAGTCTACCCCCAGTCCCTGCACATTACCCCTCCCTGGCAGATCTGGACCTGGGAGGTGGAGGGAGTAAGAGAAATCCTCAGGGTCCTATGCCCTCCCAGCTGCAGCAAGCCCCCAAGGGCCCAGACCATAGACAAGCAGTGTCCAGCTGCTGGAGTCTGGCTGCCCCTGCTTCCAGAATCTCAGTGCCATCCTGTGGCAGCCCTCAGGAAGGATCTGAGGTGAGGGCAGACACAGGTGCTGATCTCAAGCCCAACTCTGCCGTGTCCCATCCTGATTTGGGCCTGGCTTCTTCTAAAATGGATCAGCAGGCTACAGCCAGCTGGCCAGATTGGCCTGTTCAGCGCTTGAACTAAGAGTTGTTTCTCTATTTCTAAAGGGTTGTTAAAAACGAAGAGCCATATATGATAGAGGCCGAATGGGCCCGAACAGGCCATTCGGGCCTAAAATACTTACTACCTGACCCTTTGCAGAAAAAGTTTGCCAACCTTTCCAGAAAACCGGAGAGCAGTGGGGTAGACACAGAATTCTGAGTCACCCTGCTGCTGGCCCCAGCACACACAGAGGGTTCAAAGTGGGGAGGAACTCAAGGTTGGGGCTGGGAGTTACCCAGCATTTGGGGAGTATCTGGGTCAGCCTGAGAGCTGGGGACCTGGGTCTCAGGGCCTCTCTGAGGTTATGAGACATGAAGGGGCCTTTGGCTGCTGCTTTAACTCTGCCTCTGGCTGGGAGGGAAGGAAGGGGGTGGGGGTAGGCAGAGGAAACTCTGGGCTCCCCCAGCAGGCGAGGACCTGGAGTGGCTCCAGACCATTGTGTCCAGTGGGCAGGCCTTCAGTGCGGGAAGGGGCAGCTTTGAGGCTCCCCTCCCCCCAGCCCTCACATCTGGTGGGCTGGCCCCACTGCAGCTGGGAGGAGCAGCTGTGGTCTGGGCTCAGCCTCGTGACCGGCCTCCTGGGGGTGGGGCCAGCCCTCTCCCCAAGGCTGTGGATCGGAGGAGGCTCCAGGCTGGGGCCGAATTTGGAGCCTCAGCTACTCAGTAAGTGGTGCTCTGGGGCTCCCTAGGAAGGAGGGACTGGCTGAAAAATTCAGCTAGTCCACCCACTCTAGGGGCTGGACATTCCCAGTGCCTCCCCCTACTGGAGGCTGGATTGATTCCCTGCAGCTGGATAAAGCTGATTTCAGCTGGGTGTGGGGAGGGACATTTCAGTAACCTGTGATGGGAGCGAGTTGTTGCTGGAGACAGTGAGCCCTGACTGGGTGTTCTGGAGCAGACTCCAGCATCAGTGGAGGACCACGCTCTGGGACTGCCACGCTCCCCTCTGGATTCTAACAGTCTTGGTGAGATGGCCCCCTGTGTCTCCTGCAGGAAAGTGCTGACTTTGGAGAAGGAGGAAAACCAGACCTTCGGCTTTGAGATCCAGGTGGGAGAAGCTGGGTACAGAGCAAGTGAGGGGTTGGGAGGCCAGTCTGAGGGATGCATGGACCCCCGCCAACCCAGGGCTGAGGGTCCCCTTGTCTGTTACAGACGTATGGCCTTCACCATCAGGAGGAGCAGCGTGTGGAGATGGTGACTTTTGTCTGCCGGGTTCATGAGTCAAGCCCTGCCCAGCGGGCTGGGCTCACACCAGGTGGGGCCTGAGCTCAGGACACGGGGCTCTGGGAAGGGGGTATAACCTTACTCCCAAGCAGAGTGGGTGAGAAACCTCTTCTACAGTCGATTCCCCTTCTTTGTCCCATTTCTTAGAAGGCCAGAAAAGAGAACGGCTAGATTCCAGCCTTTGGATTCAGGCAAATTTGCCATTTACTGTGTGACCTTAAGCAGTGCCGTGGGTAAAGGGCACAGTAACTCGTCCTCACGGTACAGCATGGTGAGGGGGTTCCCTGGACACAGAGTCAGGGCCTGGAAAATGCCGGATGTTGCTGTTGCTGTTCCTCCTCCTCCTGGCAATCTGGCACTCCAGCATGGGCGGGAGCTGGGGAGGGAGTAACATTCCATTAGATCTTCCTGATCTTGGGGATCGGGGCCTATCCTGCCCCCGACTTGGCCCAACTCTGGGGTACCTGTGTCACATCTTCTAACTAGGAAATCATACCTCCAGTAGGAGACCCTTAGGATGGGCCAAATCCAGAATCCCAAGTTCCAGGGAGGGGCAGCCTGAAACCTCACGAATTCGCCCCCACCCACATTCTACTACCATTTTCTTCCTTTGTCCACTTACCAGCAACCCCTGGTAGCCAAGTGGTATATATTGCAACTTTGCAAAGTAGTTTCATACCAACTCTCCCTCCCGCTCCCCAGGGCAGGCGAGGCAGGCGCAGCAGGGATTCACACCCCCTTGTTACAGATGGGAGATGAACCCTCAGAGATGGTGGCTTGTCCTACCTGAGGCCAGGAGGCTCTGCAGTGGCGTGGGTCATGGGAAGCTCTCAGGCCTGGGGCCAGGGCTAGTTCTTAGCTTGGTGCTGCTCACCCTGCCCCCTTCCTGTCTTGCCTGGATCTCATGACAGCTTGTGGCTAGACTGGAATAACCAACCCTGGGGGTGGCCCAAGGTGGCGGGGTGTGGGGCAGGGTACTCAGCCTTTGGGGACAGGGCTTCCTGAAGGTGGAGTGAAGGTGCTGGCTTATGAGGGCCCTGGTCCCTGGGCTGGGGTGCTGGGCCTGGACAAGGTCTCCAGATAACAGTGAGGAGGGGGGAGGGGGCAGTTCAGGAGTATTCAGTGGTTGTTATTACCCCTGCCCTTTCTGGCTAAGGTATGGGGCTTGAATTCTGTAATGGCCCATGGAGCAGATGCTGACCCCCTGTCTTCCCGGCAGGGGACACCATCGCCAGTGTCAACGGCCTGAATGTGGAAGGCATCCGGCATCGCGAGATCGTCGACATCATTAAGGCATCTGGCAACGTTCTCAGGTATGTGTAGGTGCCAGGGCCCTCGTGACTCCTGAGCTCGGCCTGTCTTGGTGTTTCCTCTGGGGGGCGCACTCAGCCTCTGACTCCCCGACCTCCTCAGGCTGGAAACTCTGTATGGAACGTCAATTCGGAAGGCGGAGCTGGAGGCTCGTCTGCAGTACCTCAAGGTAAAGCAGCCCAGAGGCCGTCAGCTTCTACCCTCCTCTTCCTGAGCCCCTGCCCTGCAGGCCCCAGTCTTTCTCAGGGGGTCATGTATCTGTCCGAACTTCCTTTTAACTTCGAGTTTTCCTCTGTGCGCCCCCTGCTCGCTCAGTCTGCACCCACCCCCTGCTAGTTTCTGGCTGGCTCCTGACGGTGAGGCGGGTGGTGTCTCTTACAGCAAACCCTCTATGAGAAGTGGGGAGAATATAGGTCCCTGATGGTGCAGGAACAGCGGCTGGTCCATGGTGAGTACACTGGGTGTGAAAGGTAACTCATGCCCCTACTGATGCCCTCACGCCCTCAGCCATGCTTCCCCTCAGAACGCTGGGTTACTGCCCCCCCCTCCAAAGTGAAGAGTTTTGTTGAGCTACTACTCTGGGTACCATGCCACCCTGGGCTGATGCACACACATTTTTAGTTTATCCTCAGTAGTTCTCTGAAGGTAAGTATTAGATAGTATCATCTCCATGATACAGATGGGAACACCAAGGCTCAAAGAGCACGTCTCAGATCTCTTCCATGGCTCATGGCGTAACTGGCCCTCATAAGGATTTGAGTGCATATCTGTTTTACAGACAGGGAGGTGGGGCTCAGGGTTGTGACTTGCCCAGGGCCACACAGATGGTTACTAGGAAGTCGCCGAGGTCTCCCACTGTGCCCTTTGACGGCCCACCCTCTTGTCTCCTGTCCCGGCAGGCCTCGTGGTGAAGGACCCAAGCATCTATGACACTCTGGAGTCAGTGCGCTCCTGCCTGTACGGAGCCGGTCTGCTCCCAGGTTCACTGCCCTTCGGGCCCCTGCTGGCTGCACCTGGGGCGCCCCGTGGGGGCGCACGGCAGGCTGGGGGTGACCCCGATGATGCCATCTACCACACGTGCTTCTTCGAGGGCGCTGAGCCGCCTGCTCCCCCGCCACCCCCAATCCGCGCGCCGGGCCTGGGCCCAGCTGAGACCCTGACCTGCGGACTGCGGGCAGGGCTGAGCCGCAGCGCCAGCGTGCGGTGCGCGGGCCCTGGGGGCGGCGGCGGCGGGGGCGCGCCAGGCGCGCTCTGGACTGAGGCCCGCGAGCAAGCCCTTTGTGGCCCCGGCCTGCGCAAAGCCAAGTATCGCAGCTTCCGCCGGCGGCTGCTCAAATTCATCCCCGGACTCAACCGCTCCCTGGAGGAGGAGGAGAGCCAGCTGTAAGGGAGGGGCAGGCGGGGAGGGGAGGTATTTATTTATTTATTCATTCCAGCTAGTGCAAAAAGAGAGGGGGGTTGGGAGGTCAGGCTGGCGCCAGGCCCCGGAAAGGGACCCCAGGAGCCCGAAGCAGTGGGAGAGGGTCCTTGCCAGCCCAACGGGCCTGCTAGGTTCCTGGTTTGTCTCTGCCCAGCAGTAAACCCAGGCCACAGACCCCTTTACTCCTCCTCCCTAAACCATAGTGGGAGTTGGCACAGGGGAGAACCAGGCAAGCTCGGGGTTGGGAGAGGTTGGGGGACCAAACATGGGGTGTGCCGTCCTACATCTGGTCATTGGTGCCTTGTGGCCTGTGCAGGAAAACTCCTTCAAGGGGGTGGTGACCCTGTCCCGCGAAGCCCTCTCCTCAGCTTTACTCGCTCTCCTTGGCCTTGGAGAGAACTGGCCCTATTGCGGGTAGTTCCCCCACCGTGTATACACACACCCACACACCCAAACAGGTCCATCTAACCAGTGGGCCCCCCAGGGGGCCTACGGTGCTGGTCCCCCTCACTCCTGTCTTGATTCTTAAGGGCTTGGCCCCTCCCAGGGGCCTGTAAGTTGGGTCCCGCTGGGCAGGGGTCCTGGGTTCTCTGCCCTTTGGGGGACAGAAATGGGCATGTTGGGGTGGGGTGGGGGCAGCACAGGCTGTTCCACCATTTCGCATATTGTTGCTTCTGAACCACAACTGTATAAAATTGATGGTTTTTGCACCTGTGTCAGCGTGGTGACTGCCTGAGGGGGCGTACTGGGCTCGGTGGCTCCGCCTCCCCCACACCCCTGCCCCCAACACACAGGTGCGTGTGCACACACACACAAAAGCTGTATTTTACATCTTATTTACTTGGAGCCTGCAGCCAGGGAAATCGCCTCCGGGGGTTCTTAACGTACGTGTATGGGCCTGAACTGGAGGCCCCACGCCCTCCTCCGAACATGGGCCTCTTGTCTCAGCGCATCTTGGGTCTCCCTCCCCAGATACCCACGGCAGGTGGCGGCCAGGTCTCATCTACAGTCCTCACTGTCCTTGTGTAAATGACTGTGCTTGGCACCCCCTCTTCCCAGGGGCTGGGGTCTCCTGCAGAGGAGACCTTAGCTGTCACCCAGCCAACTTGTGACAGGCCCAGTCACTGATCACTCCTTAGCGGTTTCCCAGTACCCCCAGATAAGACTTCTAGCTGGCCCCTGCCTGCCTCATTTCCTTGTCCTCCCTTCCCTGTCCATGCCCTGGCCACCTCGTTGTACCAGGCACACTTCAGATCCACGCCCCTCAGGAGCCTCGGCACCTGCTCCTCCCATTGCCGGCTCCTTCCATCTTCAACTCTGCTCCCAAAGGCCCTGCCGCCCAGTCCGGAATACAGCCCCACCCTTCGCAGTGATGGTGGGTGCCCTGGCTTATTTCCGTCATACTACTCATCAGCATCTGAAACTCTGGATTTTTGTGGGCTTTGTGTCTCACCTGGCCCCTCCCCATGAGGATGTGGTCTCCTTTCGCAGCAGGGCTTAGGGAACTTTTCTCTTTTTTCTTTTTTTTCAAAGATTTATTTACTTTCAGAGAGAAGAGAAGGGAGGGATAATGAGAGGGACAGAAACAGAAACATCCATGGGTTGCCTCTCGTGCGCACCCTGGCTGGGACTGAACCCACAGCCCAGGCATGTGCCCTGGCTGGGAATGGAACCAAAGACCTTTTGCTTTCTGAGACAACACCCAACCAACTGAGCCACACCGGTCAGGGCACCCTTTCTGTCTTATTCACTGCCTCATTTCTTGCCTAAAACCAGTGTGTAGTAGAACATGAATAAATATAGTGTGTGCTCAGAGCACCTCTAAGTGACCCGTTTAGCGTCACGCAGAAAGTGAATGGCAGCCTTGGCCAGGCAGCTCGGTCGGTCAGAGCGTCGTCCCATACACCAAGGTTGCGGGTCTGATCCCCGGTCAGGGCACATACAAGGATCTACCATTGAGTGCATAAATGAGTGGATCAACAAATCGATGTTTCTCTCTCTCAAATCAATTTTTAAAAATTAAAAAACAAAAAAGTGGCAGAACTGGGCCCGAGACTTGAGACTCGTGTGCCAGAACTCCTTCCTGACAGCGACGGGCATGCAAGGGGTGGCCGTGAGAGGTCTTAGCAGCAGCCTCCCCCGCCAGGCTAACGCTCCCTCCTGCACCACTGCACTTCCTCCCCAGCGGGCTCCCTGCCTCCTCCCTTCCCCACAGGCCATCCCTACACACAGCAAGCAGTCAGGGTGAGCCTTCTAAAAAGGCAATCAGATCGCAACCCTCCTCTGCTTAAAACCCATTATGACTCCCCCTGGAACAAAAGAATGAGATCTGAACTGTTTTCCATAGCTTACCCATAGCATGGTGTCTGTGTGGACAGATGACTTACAAAAGGCATCCCTTCCTCTGGGTTGCAGCAGCCCCCCAGACCCAGCAGTTTCGCATCGGGAGCCCTGATGCGTGAAGACCTCCGGTATCTGGTCCCTGCCTCTCTTCAAGCTCAGAAGGTTCCTCCTTCCAAGTCACGTTATCATGTGTAAGCCGCACTGTTCTTTCTAGTCCTATTCCTCAAACATGCCAAGCTCTTCCCTGCCCTTGGCCTTGCCCGTGCTGTTTTCTCTGCCCGGAATATTCTTCTTTCCAAGGCTGATTCCTCCCTCCTCAGGTCTCAGCTTAAACGTCACCTCCTCAGACAAGTTTCCCTGATCTGATCAGAAGCCATTCCCTGGCCCCATTATCATTCTTCTTGAGCCCTCACTCCATTTTTCTTTCTTTATAGCACTTACAACTGATTGGTAATTTGCCTGACTTCTGCATCTGCATTGTGCCTTCCTAAGGCAGGAAACCTCCTTGTTTACCTTGTACCTCCAGGGCCTAACAGCCTGGCACACAGCAGACAATCAATAAATGGGAATGTCTCTTTGGGGCCAGCCCTGTATAGTGGTGGCCATTGCCCCCCCCCCTTCCCCACCTCTCAGCCCTTCCCCTGCCCCATCTGGAGTTGGCCTCTGTGGGCCCCTCTCACACAATCCCTTGGGGGCTGGGTGTCAACGCCAGAGAAGACACCTGCACCTGGCTGCCCTACCCTCCCTGGTCCAGGGGAGGGAGGCCATTTGATTAAGAAAATGGAGCTTCCCTAAGCTCCCTGTTTGAACAGCTGCTCTGCTGTGATGACAAAGCCACTCCCAGGGGCTCAGGTCTAGGGGAGGGGCCCACATCTCTGCTCCCAGAGCCCAGGGCTCTCAGCAGACCAGATGCCTGAGCATAACTGGTAGCTTATTGGGGGTGGGGACTGTAAGGGCCTCCCTGGCTTTCTCCTCCCGGAATAGATGCCCAGCCACTTTCCTACCAGCTGGTTCTCCCCCCACCCCGCCCCCATGCAGCTTGTCTCGGGAGTGAAGTCAGCACCCCTTGCCCAGGCCAAAGGGGGCTCCTGGCTAGCCACTAGCCGTGTGCACCCAGAGGAGAGAGAGGGGGTACCCAGGGTGGGGCTGGATCCCACCTCTCAGCTGATGGGATGATGGCACCAGCACAGCAGCCTCCTGCCGTGTAGGTGGGTGACAGGGAGTGACTAATGTGCGAGCTGCGATGCTAAAAATTAATCCAGGGATCGTGTTTGGTGGAGGGGTGGGGGTGGGTAGGAAAGGAGCAAGCACTCACAATACTGTGTGGTCGTTATTCCTCCTGCCCTGCCTCCCCTCCTTCACCTCTGACTGGCCTTCTGGTCCTCTCAGAGCCTCAGAGGACTCTGGAGAGCCCTTCCCCATCCCTAGGACAGAAGGGGCCCCTGATAATTCCAGAGAGGAGGAGGAGAGTAGACACCACTCCAGGCCTTGGGCATGGAAACGGGAGGACACAGCCCTGCAGGTGCAATTCTGGTCTGAGCCCCCCACACAGCCCAGAGGCTGCCCCATCTCCTCGGCACGGCGGCTGCTCTTTCCTGAGGCCCCGATTCTTTCCCCTTTGCCCAGGAGTGTTGGGGAAGAACAGAAGCAGCCAGTGCGCAAAGGTTCCCATCAGCAGGCCAGAGCTGGGGAACAGTGGGGGTGGCTTCCCTTAAGGGAAGGTCAGGGGAGTATCTCCCTCAGCACCTGCTGTGCACCCAGCGCTGTGCTAAGTCAGCACTTCCACACCCATCACCTCACTTAGGCCTCACAGCATATCTGAGAGCCGTGAATTGTGTCCCTGTTTCACAGATGCAGAAACTGAGGTTAGAGAGGTTAAGGTAGCCGGCACCTGGCAGAGCCAGCGTCCTCTCATATCTGTTTGTCCCTAGAGCTTGGATTGCAGAGTGGGAAGGCTTCCTGGAGGAAGGAGTGTGAGGATAGGGTCAAGGTGGGAAAGGACTCTTTAGAGGAGCTGAATCTTTAAAGCTGTGGGACTCCCTTTTGGGGGGAAGGTGGGAGCACAGATTGTATATGGAAGGTGGGACCTGAAGGAGCAGGGTCTGTGATGGGCTAGACAGCAGAAGGAGGAGGGGGTGGGGTCAGAGGGGACAGGGTTCCGCAGTGTGAGTGCCGTCCTGCAAGAGCGTGCCCATCAAAGCGGGGACCTCTTGGGACCAGGTTCCGGGGACCAAACAAGAGGCTTGACCTTGGCCACAAGCTTTGTTGACCCCCATAAGGAACCCTGTGAGGAGGGAACCTCATACTCTGGTTTTGCTCATATACAGAACTAGAGACCTTGAGCTGAATGGCAGCAGGAGGAGAGGTGAGACAATAGAAGGCACTCTCTGCTCACCAGTCAGTCACTCATGAAGATGGGGAACTTGGAGGTTGTGGGGCTCCCCAAGGGTCAAGAGAAATGTCAGGCTGTGTTTTTGGGAGGCTGCCTGGTCCCGCAATGATGTCTATATTGGATGACCTAAAGAGGAAGTAAAGGGCTACAAGAAGTGAGAGGGAGGGAGGGAGAGAGAGAGAGAGAGGAGAAAGAGAGAGAGAGAGGGAGAGAGAGAGGAACCTGGGGCTGTGGAGAGGACAGGGGACCAATGAGGCTTCCTCAATAGAATAAAGTAGCCAGGAACTGAGACATTCATTGGAGAGTGGAGCAGGTACACCTGGCCCCTGGTGGTGACCTTGGGACACTGCACCTCAGCTCTGACCTTACAGACCAGAGTCCAGCAGCAGTTGGGTGCTGGGAAAGCAGCTCTCCCTCCTAGAGCCTGCCTCTTCTGCCCTTCCCCAGCCCTGCCCCACGTGCAGAAAGTGGAGTCTCCTCCAGACCCGACAACCCATCTTAACCTCTCTGACCCTCGCCAAGCTTGGCATCAAGTGGGCAGGCGAACAACACGGACGGAAGGCAGTGTGTCTGAATAGATTAACAGTGAGTCCAGAGCTTCAGTTATCAAACGAAACTTATTTCAACCAACACACCTTCTCTGTCGGAAGCCCACGTGGTCTAAAGGCTCATGGCCTGGGGTATGGGGAGAGGGGAAGAAGCACACATACAAAACTCTAAGACAAAAAAATTGTGCTCTAGGGGAGACCCCCCCACCCCAACCACGGTGAATATTCTGTTCTGGGAGTTTAGCCTTTCAGTAGAGAACAAATAATTCTACGCAAAAAGTAAAAATTATGCAAATACTGCCCCTCTGGGCCTCATTCCTTGCTGCTACCCCACAGAGTCACTTAACAGCTCCCCTCAGAGCGGGCCAGGTCCACTGAGCACCGCCGTGCCCCTCCCCACCCTGTCAGAGTGACAGACCTCCCAGGCCCCACCTGTAGCTCCCTCTACTCTCACTCTGACTGAGGAAGGCGGTCTCTGGTGAAGTGAATGCAAGACCGGTGATAAGCAGCTATTGCAACAAACTGCTGGGGGCTCATTTAACAGTAGGTAGGGCTGTCCCTCCCCTGAGGATGGATTCCGGAGTTCTGAGGTGCATTGGAGCATTGGTATTTTTAAAAACACCCCAGATGCTCAGTAAGGATTTATGGACTGGATGTTGAATGAAGACGATTCTGGAGAGCTCTGGGCTCCCTCCTCCTAGAACCCTGGCACTCCAAACACTGCCAGAACTCAGGCCCCTCCAAGGTTGTCTCCTTGTCATCCTCCGGTGGCTGAGGACCGGTGTCTCCCACTGCAGAGAGCCACTTTGGGCGTCACCGTGGGTGTAAGTTTTGGTGTGTGTGGTGGCCATCACCCCCACAGCCTGGAAGTTCTGGGGGGCAAAGAGGTCCCATTAGACATGTCTGTTAGAGGCAGGGGTTGGGACACAACCCAGGTGTCCAGGACTTGCGGGGTGTAGCCAATGCTCAGGGGTGAGGGGAGGGGAGAAGAGGTTGGGGCTGAGAAGGGGTTCAAGTCTAGACCAATAGTTGGGGGTCAGGAAGGAGACGTCAGACTGGTTGGTGGTGGTGCCTGGTGGAGAGCAGCCCCATGAGCTGCCAAGGGGCTGCAGGACTGATCTTGGAGTTCTGGGCTTGGTTGAGTGGGATGGGGGTGGTGGTGGCGGGAGCTGGATGGAGTCAGCTGGGGACCCTCCTCCCCACCTCCGCCCAGCATGAGGCTGAGGGCTGAAATTGCAGAGGCAGTTTCCAGTCTGGGGGCACAGCTGCTATTAGCTGGGGCGGGGGCGGGGGTGGCAATGGGGACTCTGGGTGGTGTTTGGAAGCTGGAAGGGAAACAGTTGGCAAAGCCCGAGTGAGTAACTGCCTCTCCCAAGCAGCAAATCTTGCCGCTTCAGGAAGTCCCACAGACATTCTGCACCCCGTCCCTCGCCCACGCCAGGACCTTCTCCTTGCCCACGCTTACCGGCACCTCCAGCTTAGCTCACACCTCACTCTCCCAGCCGCCCTAGCACACTTGACCCCATCACAGATACCTACACGGAACCCACTGGGCAACCACCCCTGAGGGTTCTTCCTCCCTCCCTTGCCCCACAGCATCTCCACACCCCCACATCTTCAGAATCCAGGCAACAAAACCCCCACGCTCCTCCCGGCTCCCTGGGTCTCGGGAGGGGCCGGTCCACGCCCGGGCTGTGGCCCCAGCAGTTTTGCGGAACTTCGGGGAGGCGTCGCCCTCTTCTGGGAAGGCTTGGGTACTGCTTCACTTCTTCTTCCTCGCGTCCTCGCCCTGCCCCCTTGACTGCCCGGTTTCAGACCTCCCTTGTCCCTCTTGGGCTGCTATCCGTCTTCTTTCTTTGACCTGAATCCTGGAGGACATGGAATATATAGATGTGGGTCCTGGTCCCAGCTATGCTACAAAGTATCTGAGTCCTCATCCCCCCCCCCCCCCCCCAGGCTTGGGTTCCTACCCTGTGAAATAGCAGCTGTGAAGACTAAGTGCAAGACAGTAAAAGAAGACAGTTGGTAAACCCAGAGGGAGTATCCGGGTAGAGGGTGTGATTGTGGTAAATGCCAAGGGCGTTCTCTCCTGCCTTCAGGGGGTTAATAATCTTTCCCCCGTCCCTGCCTGGCCCACAGTGGAAAGAGGGCATCATTCATCCATCCTTGGAGGGCAACACGGTTTGATGTTTTGCCATACTCTGCATGCTGTCTTCTGTACTGCCCCGCTTTTTTCTCCAAGTGCATGATTAGTGATTAAAAACCTGGATTCTGGAGTCAGACAAACCCAGATTGAAGTCCCTGCTCTGTGACTTTATATTCCCATCGTTGGGCAAACTGCATAACCTCTACCTTTCTCAGCCTGTTCCTCATCTGCAAAGTGGCAATAATGCCAGGAATACCAGTTTATCAGGCTGTGGCTAACCCTCAGACACAGCCAGCTCAGCACTTGTTAGTCGACGTTAACGTGTTTGTGTTTGGAGCAGGACGCTCACAGCTGTGTGGTGCTGGAGTGTGTGCCTACTCTCCCTCTCACATGCGCCATAACAGTAATAAAGGGGCCCAAAGTTTTTCCATCCTAAAATGATGCCTTTTGAGGTATTGATTTTAAACTGGTTATTAAGAAACAAAAGATGGTGTCAGGTGGATACTACACATAGTGGAGTGATCACCTTGTGAGTTTATATAAATGTCTAATCGCTATGTTGTAATTCTGAAACTAATATAATGTATGTCAACTGTAATTGAAAAATAAAAATAATGAATTTAAAAAGAAAAAGAAACAGTGCTTGCTTGGCAGAACATATACTAAAATTAGACTGATACATAGAAGATTAGCATGGCCCCTGCACAAGGATGACACGCAAATTCGTGAAGCGTTCCATATATTTTTTTAAGATTTTATTTATTTACTTTTAGAGAGAAGGGAAGGGAGGGGGAAAGAGAGGAAAAGAAACATCAACGTGTGGTTGCCTCTCACCCCCAACCCCCCGACTGGCGACCTGGCCTGCAACCCAGGCATGTGCCCTGACTGGGAATCGAATTGGCAATCCTTTGGTTTTCAGTCCAGCACCTCTATGTTCAGAGCAGTGTTATTTACAGTAACCAAGTGCTGAAAACAGACTAAGTGACCATCAATAAGTGAATGGATCAAAAAACTGTGGTACATTTACACAATGAAATACTATGCAGCAGAAAGAAAGAAGGAGCTCCTACCCTTTGTGACAGCATGGATGGAACTGGAGAGCATTATGCTAACCCATAACAGGAATCTGATCAACAAAATGGGCAAAATAGAACCAGAGACACAGAAACAAGGAACCAGAGGGAGTAGCAGGGGAGAAGGGTGGAAAGAAGGGGAAGGGCTGAGTCAAAGAACATGTGTAAAGGACCCATGGACGTGGACAACAGAATGGGGATTAACTGTGGGAGACAAGGGGTGGCGGGGCAGTGGAGAGCAATGGGGGGAAAATTGGGAAGACTGTAATAAAACAACAGCAAAATAAAAAATAAAGAAAGAAAAGAAAAAGAGACAAAAGACATAAAGAATTCTGACACCACCAACCCCCAACCCTCAACCTGCCTAAAGAGATTCAGATAGAAAAACCTGCTTGAAGGAAGGGAGCAGTACCCTAGCATCATATATGAGCTACATGTGGCAGATACCTGTGTGTTGGACTCTCCTCGGCATCCCATTGCTTCTGGGTGACCCAGGAGGACTTGTTTACCAACTGTTTGCTCTTTCTCATCTACTTGTAAATTATCTGCTTTCTGTTAAAATCCTAGACCCCGCTCCCTGTCTTCTTTGTCCAAAATGTCATATAAACCTTAATTGCCCAGTGCATCTTCCAGTCTCATGGCACCCCCGGCATATGTGTCCATAAATGAATTTCTGAAAGTTTTCTCCTGTTAATCTATCTCGTGTTAAGAATGATTATTAGCCTAGCAGAATAACTTAAAAGGGGGGAGGAGAATTTTTTCTTGCACCTCCAGAGAAAGAAAGGGAGCCGTACCCATTTCTGAGCTCACTCTCTTCCCAGCCCTGCACTCAGCCACATGGGTCTCATTGTCCCTTCAGTGCACCCAGAGTTTCCCCTTCTCAGCACCTCCAGCTCACCCTCTGCCTTGCTGGCCTTGTCCCCAGATAGGATCCTTTTCCTCACTTCCCTAGGATCCCACCCACGTTTCTCTATAATTAACAATCTCTGTCATTTTTTAGCCACTCACCTGCTCTATTTTTCTTCATAGCACTTCTCGTTACATGGCCTCATATTCTACATTTTTATCTGTACTCAGCACCCCCATCCCTGCCCAATGTATCAGCATGGAGAGTAGGGTTTTTGTGAGGTTTCCCCCTGTCCTCTATGGTTCCTAGAAGACCTCCTGGCACATAGCAGGCCCTGGAGAGATTTTTTGTGTGAATGTGAACAGAGGCTGCCCTCCCTTTTCTTCCTTCAGAGGCGGCAGTCCAGTGGAGGCCACTTCTGTCCAGTAGAGGGCACCACCACACAGCATTTAGGGGTCTCTGGGCTGGGGCTAGGATGGGAGATATTTATAAATCCCGAAGGCCTTTTTCCTCCCTCTCTGTGGGCGCTCAGCAGTCTGGCTGGGACCGGAAGCGGGAGGGCCCCCTGCGCTAATCTGCCCTGGCAACGCAGAGCTGGCATGCCCTGGCCACATCCTCGAGGCCACGTGCTCCCGTGGCGGAGGTCGGAATACCCTGACCGCTCTTCTGGGCACACCCTTTAGCAGCTGATGCTTCTGGACAGATCACACCGTGTCCCTGCTCGGCGGCAAAATGAGGGCGATGACACGAGCTGCACTGCTGTCACAGGTTTGCTGTGAGGCCCAGACGGGAGTGCCTGTGAAATATTTTGTGAAGGTGAACACCAGGCAAATATAATTTATACAGGTCTTTATTGGTGGTGGCAGCAGATTAGCAACAAAAGAGGAGCGATTAGAGGGCACTTACAAGGAACTGCACAGCTGAATAAAGGTGGGTTTATGAAGAGGATGAAGATGGCGAAGGAGAAAGAAGAAGCTAAAAATAACATCTACCTCTCACCAAGAGCTTATTAGGAGCCAAGGCTGAGGAACGTGATCTCCAAACATTGTCTAATTATAGCCAACACTTAGATGGTACCGACCTGTGCCAGGCGCTGTGTAAGTGACTTATGCATAGAGCCTCACGGGATCCTCGTGGCTCTGGGAGCTGGGTGGTATCCCTGTCTACATCTGCTCAGGAGGAAACTGAGGCCTAGAGAGCTTCAGTGGCCTGCCCACACCACACGGGTGGGGCTGAGACTCAGACCTGAGCGTTGTGTCTCCTGGAATGAGCTCCTTAGCCCTCATGGCCACAACTGTACTGAGAAGAAGATATTGTTCTATTTCCCAGACGCAAACTGAAGCCCAACAAGTTTACAAAGCCAAAATGTGAAAAAGTGTATTTGAGCCCTGCTTAACCACCCAGTGAAAACTTTCGGGCCCCACCAGAGTCAGAAAGGGGCTGCAGAGATGGGTACGGGGTTCTCTCAGTGGGGCCAGCAGCAAACGCACCCGCCTCTTCCTCTGAGGGTCACGGGAGAGAGAAAGAACAGGGGCTGTTCAGGGCTGAGTGGGTAAAGAAGAAGCTACTTGGTGGCTTCAAATTCCTGGGAGGAAGGAGGCTGCACCACCTTCTGGGCCAGGTTGGGAGAGAGGGGGTGAAAAGTGTGCTGGCAGACATCAGGCAGTCCACAGGGATTCCACCAGCTGTGTAGCTCCCCCACCCCACATCTCCACAGGGAGAATGGGGCTCCGAGAGGCTGGCCTGACAGTGGGGGGTGGGAGATGCCCCATCCCTTGCCACAGTGCCCCTACTGAGAAGATAGTCCAGCCCCTGGCTTCCAGCCTGTTATATAATCTGCTTCATACCCGGAGACTGGAAATAGCCATGGCAGGGCTGGGCTGGGCTGGGGGCATGATGAATGGCCCCAGGAGCATCAGCTGACTGTGTCTGAAGTGACCTGAGGGCCTGCCAGCAGCTCAGATTACCCAGCCTTCCCTGGGAGCAGGCGCTGCCTGGCCTGCAGAGGACAGTTCCAAAGTGACTCTGTGTCTGGACATTTATGGTGTGAGTGTCTGAGGGACTATCCCACTCACAAGCCTGAGTGGTTGAGGCAGCTCGCAGCCACACCACGCCCATGGCAGCCTCCCTAGGTTCTGGGAGCCCAAGACTTGCCCAGAGAAAGTGCGCTGGGATTTCTGCAGCCTGCACCAAGAAGAGCCAGGAGCTCCACTCCTTGGTGTCTTCTGCTAAGGATCCCACAGAAAGCATGAGGAGCCTGAGGAACTGGGGATGGGACAGGGGCTGCTGGAGACTGCAGGCTTCATTACTACAGGGCTGCACCCCACTCGCATGCCCACACCTCTCATGTTGCTGCTTACTCAGTCACTGCACTCATGGCCCCTGGATCCAAGGGGGTGCCCGCACACTCTGATGCCCCCTCTAGATACCAGGCGCACACACCCCTATATCTGAGAGCAACTTGAACAGACTTTTGCAGACCACTGGGGCATGGGAGGCTGTTCTCCCAGCATATGGTGATGATATGTTACAAATTATGATCATGGGCATTCCAATTCTATGCCTTTAAGATACCTAGTCCTTTAAAAAAAAAACCCTCCTTAAAATGATAAAAGTATTGCTCTAATGCTTTAAATTATCTAACAGTTAAACCACTCAATTATTTCTCCCTAAGTCCGTCAGTGGGCTAGGCACAGCCAGGGAGTTAGGACTTCTCTACCCCATGACTCCACAACAAGGAGGCATTTCCCATTTTCAGGTGCAGAAGTGTAGGACTTTTCTCAAGGGAGCGATGGAAGGTGGGTGAGTTGTCCACCTTCCTGACAACATTGCCTATTCAGTGATGGATTGGATGGCCACACACACACACACACACACACACGTGCTTCTGCTATTCTTGGGGCTCAGATGCAGAGGCAGGAATTTCCACCAATTTCCTGTAGCCAGACTCATTCAAAGGCCCTGCCTGTGCCGACGTGCTGCCCATGCCTGTGCCACCTTCCTTGTGTGCCTGTGGGTCCTGCACTTCTGAGCCCACAGTGGAGGCACAGGGGAGACAGGTTCCCAAAGGCACACCAGAGAGCTAGGGGATACCCGCTCCACTGCCAGGTGAACCTGTAAGGAGAAGGGCTTAGCCTCTCTGCCTCCAGCCTCCAGATCTCTCCAGGTGTTCCCTGGGGAGTTGTCACCAGTAACCAGAGCTGTTCCCGACAGTGAGCGCAGGAGGGATGGTGTTGCTTGGCAACTGGGACAGCACAAAAGATCCAGCTAATCCAAGCTGCCTGGGCAGGCCAAACCCTACAGCTTGGAAGGCGGGGGCCTGCTGGCCGGCAGCAGCCCACTAGGGACAGATACTTAAAAACTTCTACCTCTCTCCATGTCAGAAAACCTCAAGCTCTGGGCTAGAACCTCAGTTCTAGCAAACCCTGACGTTTGCACAGAGAGGACCCTTTCTCTCCCCACCCTTCCTGTCTCTCACCCCCCCCTCCTGCCCTGCCATTATGAGCGCTCCCTTTCACAGCCCAGTGAAAAATCTTGAGACCTCTCTGGGCATCCCAACTCTGTTGCAAACCATGGAATTTGGGGTAAATAACTTCACCTCTCTGAACCTCAGACTCCACTCTGGGAGGCAATACATACTAATGGTTCAATGCATAGGCTTTGGGGCCACATCGACCTGGATACATATCCACATTCTGCTTTCTTAGCTGTGTGACATGGGGCACATTATTTAACCTCTTGGAGCCTCAGTTCCCTCAGTACTGAACATACCCTGTAGGGCTATTCAAAGAAGGAAAAAGAAACAAAGCAAGGATAGTGCCCAGCACAGGACCCCGCAGGGCTGGCCCAGGCACTCCTCTCTGTCTTCACTGCGGCCACTCATTCACCTGTTCTGCTGTTGAATGAACCAAGCTCTGTCCCACTCTGGGCTTCCCCTTATATTGTCTCCTCTCCCTGGAACTCATGCCATTTTCCCCCATTCTCCACCTGACAAATATTCCTCAGTTGAAAAATTACTTCCTGGGAGAAGCTTCCCTTATTCACCACCCACCCTTTGAATGACAGCTCCACGTTAAATATCTCATTGGCATGCTGCATTTCGTTTTCTCTTTAAGGTACTATTACTTATTTGCAAGATGATTTAACATTAGTCTCCCCTAATGGGCTGTACACTTGGGCGAGGGGCTGTGCCTGATGTGTTCTTTGCTGTGTCCCCCGCGAGAGGGCTGGCCTAGGTGTTCTCCAAAGTACGTTCCAGCTTTCTGTATCTCTTTATTTCTTATGTCTTCCTTTTCCTTTCTAAATTGACCAAAATATTTTTTGCACCATTTGTTAGGTTAACCTGAATCTCCAAAAAGCAGCGTCTAACTGGAAAGACAACTGGAGAATTAAGGGCGCTGACCCTTTATTACACTCCATTCCTTTCAGGGCTGGCTGGACCAGATTTGGGATGGCAAATCCCAAACCAGCCGCCTACGGATTTCGGGCCCCTTTCCGTCTGCATCCAAAGCGCCCAGGTTCACTGAGACTTCTATTTGCGTACATCAGGCCCAAAGGGAGAGAACGCTCCATGGCTGATTTGCATACTCTCGTGCTACTGGTTGGAAGGGCGGCCAATGGTTTGCCGCAGTGTTTGCCCTGGTGTCTTGGGGTGATGTAATGGAATCCTGGCTGGACCCAGCGTGGGCTTCCTCCGGTCAGCCCTGTGACGTAGCGGCTTCCCCCGGCTCCAGCCGGCCCAGCGGGGCCTGGCGCGGGGCAGAGCGGCCGCCCCCGGGAGTGCGACGTGAGGCCCGACCACGGCCTCGGCGCAGCGGCGGGCCCTGGCCCTTTTACTTCCGGCCTGGCGTTCCGGTCCCGGCTCCTCGAGGAGGGCCCGCGGCGCCAGATCCGATATCTGGAGGCGTGGACAGAAGTGGAAGCCGACACCAGATTACCAAACTCCACTCCGCTGGGAATGGATTACCGGCCTCTCACTTCGTAAATCACGTAGTTCTCTAACGGTTTGCATTTGTTTACAACGAACGTGTTTGATTTTGTAATAAAAAAAATAGTTACAGAAGATTTCTGTTTGTTATTATTAAAGAGCCTGGCTTGGATTAGAGGATATATTGGCTTTAATTCCAGCCTGGTGACCCTGGCCACTTTTTCACGCTGGCCCTGCCGGCCTTCCATGGCAACCAGGAAAGAGCAAACGTGGAGGCAATTCAAAAAAAGCCCCCAATTGGGCCTCCTCATCCTATATATAATTCAGAGCAGGTAACTCCATCCCCATGGTGTCCCTCGAAGGCTCTCCATCCCTGGGACAGCCCCAGGAAAGCCTTGTCTTTGTGCCCCCAGTTTTTCCCCTTTAATTGCTCCTAAACCTGGGGAGGGGTGGAGGTACCCCAGCCAGATAGATACTTCTCCATCCTCAAGACAAGAAACGGAACCTCTAAGGGAATCCCGTCCACTGTGGCTCTCCTCACTCAGGGCCAGAGCCTGGGCAGGGGAGCCCTTTCTGGGCCCAGTTGGGCTGGAAAACCCCTTTCACATGCTTTCACCCTGCCCACAGTGGGCCAGGGGGAGGTGAGGTGGAATGGTATCTCCCTGACTGGGTGAAGTTAGGTGGAGTGCTTCTATTTCTATGAGATGGAGGGGCATATGGGAAAGACCACTAAGGGTCTGGCTGATTGACCTGGGTCTGGGAGCTTAACCACCCTCAGGATCTAAACCTTGCCCCCACCCTAGTCCTATGAACTTTAAGGTCAACCTTTTTCCTTTGAGTGATGCTGTCCCTTCTCTCTGACTTGCCTGATCTAATATCTCCCTTCACACTGTGCCCCATGTTCTCTTCTTCCAGGGAGGCCTCCTGGATCACCCCTCCAGGTTCCACCCCAATGCCAGCTCAAGGCCTCTGGGAGGCTTCTTCTTGGATCTGTTGGCAATATGTTATAACTTGCTCTGTGTCCTGCCTCCCCATCAGTGTAGGAACCAGCTTTCTGTGACATGATCTTGCCCTCCCTTAGGAAGGAATTTTCCAGAATGTGGGACTTCCCTGGCCAGGACATCTGTTTTGCCCTCTAGTCCTAGCTCCTGAGCCATGCAAATAGTTGACCTTTTCCTTCCTCAGTTTTCCTATGGGCAATAGGGGCTATGTGGTAGTTACTGGAATTTGTGTAGAAAGAGAAGGGGCTATGGTATGAAGGAATAAGATGGCAGATAGAAACTAGAGCACTCATCTGGAAGTCAGAAAACCTGGACTGTGGTTCTGGTTTGACCACTGACTAGCTGAGCAATTTGAGGCAAGGAGACAACAAGGGGACTGAAATGTACTGGACATGTGTAGTGACACTAAAAGGTGACATTGCCTCCATCACCTGTGCAGCTCCTCGAGCCCCCAAATACCAGCTGAATAAAGCCCCAGTGAGTGCTTTTCAGGTGCAGCTTTCAGATGAGTCCCCCAGCCTGCCCTCCCCTCAAGGCCTGTATGCAAATGGCAGGTCTGCTACCATGTGCCAGATTCCTTGCCGCCATTCTTTATCTCTGCCAGCACAGATGCCTTCTTCACGACAGCCCTGTGAGATGGTTGTGTTACCATCCTTGTGTTTCAAATGAAGAAGCTGAAGCTCAGAGAAGGTAACTTCCCTGAAGTCACTCACATAGGCGCTAATAGTGGAACCAGTGTCGGTCCCAGGCTTCTTGGGCCCGCCACTCCCACCACCTCACACTGCCGTCGTGAGCCACACAGGTGTGTTTTAGTGTCACATATTTTCATAAATATTTTACTTGATTATAAAACCGGAGAGTATATAATAAAGCCAAGTTGTGCTAAAGTATTTATAGAAGGGAGAGACCTCTGTGGGCTGGAAACCTTCATGGAAAAACTAGTAACTAAGCCTTTTTTAAAAACCCTTCCTGTCCAAATAAATGTATTTCTCCTACACAGGCAAATATTTTAAAAATTGATTTCAAAAGTTAGATTTCTGGAAAAAGAAAAAGAAGAGGTGGGGGTAGGAACTCCCGGGGTAGAAAGGAGAGGAGGGTGATGGGAGGAAAAAGCCAGTCTTATGGCTCCCCTCCTCTTGTCATTTTTGCTTTTTAATCCTCACATGAGGCTATGGGGGGAGGGAGTTTGGTTTGTGGTTGTTTTTTTTTAAATTTTTATTGTGAAAGAGAAACAGAGACAGACAGATATTGGGAGAGAGCAACATCAGTGTGAGAGAGAAACATCTATTGGTTGCCTCCCGTAGGCACCTCGGCCTGGATTGAACCTGCAGCCTAGGTGTGTTCCCTGACTGGGACTCAAACCCATGACCTTTTGGTGTATGGGATGACGCGGCACCTCGGCCTGGATTGAACCTGCAGCCTAGGTGTGTTCCCTGACTGGGACTCAAACCCATGACCTTTTGGTGTATGGGATGACGCGGCACCTCGGCCTGGATTGAACCTGCAGCCTAGGTATGTTCCCTGACTGGGACTCAAACCCATGACCTTTTGGTGTATGGGATGACGCTCCAACCAACTGAACTGCTGGGCCAGGGCGCCCTTGCCATTTTTCAAGCCTCTGTTTCTTTATCTCTATTTTGACCTAATCCTTGGATATGGAAGAAAAATGTAAAAGGTCCTGAGAGATGATTTGGAGACAAACCAGAGATTCTTGGGATTGTTATGGAGAATGAGGGAAAGAGGCTTCAGATTTGTAGCAGGAGGTTAGGACAGGTCTAGAAAAAGGATTTCTGGGAGTTGGCAGGGGGAGGGGAGAGGAATGTGGCCCCTGGAATGAGGGCTGAGTGGAGATGTGGGACCTCTTTTGGAGAGTTTTGAATGCAGAAGAGATTCTTTGCTGCGTGGGACTTGCTGGGTGCTGGGGATTGGATGGCATGCTCATAATTTAAGATGGTTCCCCAAATGAGCAGGCGCTGGTGGCTGGTGAAGCAGAGCACAGGACTGGGTCCTGCTGAATGGGTGTTTCCCAAGGCCCTGTCTGCCTAGCAGTACAGGAGCAGACATGGTAACCTCAACCCCACTCAGCCAGACCCCAGCCCCCTGCTCCAGCTTTGACCTGGCCTTCCTGAACCAGCCACTGCTAAGTGGGAGGTTGCTGGACAAAGATTTGCTCCGAGCAAAATGGTTCTCCCATTTCCAGAGTGTTCCAGTCAGGCGAGAGAGAGAAACCTTCTAAGCACTCCCACTGTTAGAAGGTCCTTACTGGTGAGGCCTGTGCTGGGAGACCATGGTCAGATGAGGGTGGGCTGCTCGGGGCTTCCCACCCACCAGGGTGAGCCTCTGGGTATTTCTTGCACTAAGTACTCCTGCCCATTGAGGAAGTCAGAGGAGATAGGTGGGGATTATGAGTGCCTACTGTGTACAAGGCACCTCTATAGCTGTTCAATTCTCCCCCAAACCAGAATATTATCATCCCCATTTTGAGCTAAGGAAACTAGTCTCAGAGTGGGAAGAGACTTGCCCTAGGTCATGCAGCATTAAGGGAGCAGCCAGATCAGTGAATCCCAATCCCCTGGGGATCTTAACCCTGCCTGCACACTCTATTCTCTGGGAATTCTTCTCTTCAGAAGAAATTTTACCCTCTCAAGAAGTCCATTTCTTTATGTAAGAAATTGCCTTCTGGCTGATTGCCCTGGGTCCTAGGGCTTACCCACCTCCCTGGGCACCCTGCTAGCTAGGTTCATTGCCCTTGGGGTGGCATGCAGGCCAAGCAATGTTATGAGGGTGCCCAGGCCTCAGAGAGTCGTTTCCCTGTCCTCTCAAGCCAGCTTAATTGCTGTGTGATTTTATGCTGCTGCTAAGCCTCTCTGGGCCTCACTTTTTCCACCTCTTCCTCGGGGGAAGCCCCGGGTAAATTTATACGTTAGCTACAAGTTTGCTGCCTCAGATGGTGTTAGCAAGAGCACAGAACCCTCGCCTGAAAAACAGCACCCCCGAGCCCAGCATGCGGCGGGGCGGATTATGTAACCGGGTGTTCAGCGCGCGTGTTGGGGATGGGGGGACGCGAGGCGGGGCGTTCGCGACTATTCCGGGCGCCTCTATTTTTAGCCCCATTGATGAGGCTGCGTCGGCCGCCGCAGCCGGGATTCCGGAGACGTCAATGAGCGCGCGTCACGGTCCCTGCCCGCCTGCCGGGGGAGGCGCACCCCGGGCTGGGACAGAGGCGCCGGCGGCCGCGGGGGCGCGGGGCGGGGTGGAGTGGGGTGAGGACGCCTCTGAGGCCGGAACTTTAGGGTGGGGGGCTTCCTGGGGGCGCGGGGTGGGGCGCGGCGGCTGAAGCTCCAGGCGGCGGCGGAACTGCTTGGGGCCTCGCGTGGCGTCCGCGACCCTTGGGCATGTGCACCCCTGCGGTTCGGAGCTGCCACCCAGCCGGCTGGTGTGCGAGCCCGGAAGGCGTGGGGTGGAGATGCGAGCCGAGCTCGCCAGGCCAGGTGAGGGGGCCCGGTGGAGAGGAGGTCATTTGGTCCTCGAGAGGCCTGGGAAGAGAGTCTTGAGGATGCGCTGGGGTGGGCTGGGGCTACGCCGGGAGTCCTGCTTGGAAGCCGGGGAGCGTGAGGGTAGGGACTGGATTGCCAGCGGAACCTGCTAGCTCCGACTCAGCTCCCAGCTGCGGCAGCCAACGCTTTCTCTCCCTGGATCGCCAAGGGTGGGGTTTGGCCCGCGAGGGGTGCTGGAGGTGGCCAGGCCGGAGAAATTCCTTCCTTTTCCCCTCTGGCTTCGGGGAACGGGTTCCAGGAGTTCGGGAGCTCGGTTGCCAGGACGTCGCTGGGACAGACTAGGATTGCCCGTTGCAACTCCTTCGTGGGACCGCGTGGAGAAACCAAAGGCCAGAAAGGGTCTCGAGTCAGGAGCAGACCTGGGATTAGACATGCTGCAGAGGTGTCATTTACAATGCTTTACAGTTATGTATTAATTTGGGTTTGGGGCTAATTTTAGGGGAATACTGGGAAAATAACGGCTAGGCAGAGGTAGGTGGGTTCACAGCAGCTCCACCCTAAAGGGTGCTTATAGATTCCGGGGCTGACAACAGCCGGGACAGGGGTCTCAGTGGTGAGCACAGGGCTTTGCTTGTCCTAGACCCACTCCAAATGAATGGTTAGATCAGTGACTTGGAGGAAGACTTGAAGGCCAGCTGGTTCCTGGTAATGATGTAGAGTGGAGAGGAATGACAACTGTACAGTAAGATAAAATCAAGATTCCAGATGATGGCAACCGGGCAGAAGGATGAACCAAGACTAGCAAGATGAATGTGACTGATAGTAAATGTTCAGGCCTGTGCTGAAGTTAAGAAAATTAGGTCAGGAATTCAGGACTAGAGCCTGGCTGAGACGCCCAGCAGCCCGGGACCTGGAGCTTCCCACTTGCTCTCTGGGGTTGGCTGTCAAACTGCTCTCTGCAGAGACCCTTGCCCACTGAACAGATCCAAGGGGGAAGCAGAATGCCTGGCCCTGGGCCTCCTGGTTGCGCTCCCTGGGTTCTAATTCCAGCTTTGCTACTTCCTACCTATGTGGCCTTGGGCAAGGGGCTTAACATTTCTGTGCCTTAGTTTCCTTATTGGTAAAATGTTCATAATAATCATCCCTTTTTCATGGTGTTTTGAAGCTGAAATGAAAAAATGCATGTAAAGTGCTTAGTAATGAATCTAGCAAATGGTCTTCAACATACATATCTGTTGCTGTTGTTATAGTGTGTTATAGTAATATGCCCACTTCTGGGTCAGGACGTTGGCCAATGCAGAACTTTTGCCTAGGAGGCCAGCAGGGCTCCAGAGGGTCTGCAGTCATGTCCTGTTGCAAGGGGGAGTTTAGCTAAGAAAAGACCCAAATACTTTAGGAAGGAGAAGCAGCTGGGACCCAGAGCTGCAGGCTCTTAGAGTCAGGTTTGTGACTCAGCATAGGAAAGAATCTGCAGATTTTTAATCTGCCCCCAAATGGAAGGGACAGCTCCTTAGCTACAATGTCCTTCCCACCTGCTTCCAAGCGGCTTGCTGATCCTCCTCCCAGACCGGTTCCAGTGCAGATATGTATGAGTCCCCGTCCCCCCATTCCACGAATACTTACTAAGCACCTGCTGGTGCTGAACTCTGTTTCAGAGACCGCACACTGCAGTAATTGAGAGAAACAAGTGGACAAGTGAACAGCATCGGTCCTGTGGAGGTAATAAAAATAGGTCAGTGTGGTAGGGTGAGGGTGGAGGCTCTCCAAGGAAATGAGAATGGAAACCTGACTGATGACAGGAGTTAGTTATGCAGACATCCAGGGCAATGACTTCCTGACAGAGGGACAGCCAGCGCACAGACCCCACGTGGGGACAGAAAGCCCACGTAGCTGGATACAGTGAGGATGGGGAGCAGGAGCTGGGTACTGGTGTCTGGCCTGATGCTCCCACCCCATTTGGGGGGTATCACTCTTTCCTCCTCCAAGCTCACTCGAGCCATTGGTTTGCCCTCTGCACAGTGCTGATTGTAATTGACCTTGATTCATTCCCCACTGTAGCCTTGTGGGGCCCAGGGACTTGGCTTGCTCCTTGTTGGGTCTCCTACTATTCATGGCTCACTGCTAGGCTCACGTTAGGCTCCCAGTAAATATTTATGGAATGACTGTGGAAGAGAGGACTTTGATCTGTGATAGGAGCAGGGGTCAGCTACCCGCCCTAAGATGTTAGGAGCCACTTCCTGGGCACCACTGGGTCCCCGACTCTGGCCCCTGTTCTCATACAAAGGTGGGGATGACCTGGGCACTCAGGTGGGGCCTGACCGGTAGGAAGAGTTTGTCCCTCCGCACCCTTCCTCCTCAGCTGTGGGGCGGCAGTGAGAGAAGGGAAGGGGGCCCAGGGCCTGACTGCAGCCCTGTTTCTGAGGTGCGGGAGATGATGATGCCACTCCTGGAAGCAGGTGTAGCCTGTGGGCTGGGGCAGGGTTGCAGTCTGACTTTGCCTTCTGTTGGGGTTGGAAAGCCTCCAGACGCTCCAGGATGCCCTCCCTTCCTCTTTTCCCTCGGCCTCCCCTCTCCCCTCCCATTACACTCTCAGGAATGGGGGAGCTTCGGCTCTGTAGGAGGAGAGCCTGTGCGCTCTGGGCCCGAGGAGCTCCCTTTGCTGAGGACGCTGGGGCAGAAGTCAGGAGGGCGGAGGAACCCCATCACCCACCCTCTGGGGCCCTCCTCCTTACTCCCTCTGCCTCCTATCATGGCCACATCTACTTCTCTTTTCCCAGGCCTCACCATGGCCTGAAGGCAGCCTGATAACTGGAGCAGGCCAGGCCTTGGCCGGTCCTGCCCTCTGGGGCCCAGTCAAGAGAGGAGAGGGCTGAATAAGGGTGGGAAAGGGGGAGGAGACATGTGGGACTGAGGTGCCCTGGCTGAAGGGGGCTTTGTGCCAGTGGGGTCAGTGGGGAGGGCTTGAAGAGGCTGGAGGGGTGCGCACACGGTTGGCTCCAGAAGGAGAGGCCAGGTGCCCAGAGCGGCTTGGAACCAGGGCCTGGAGTTAGGTTTGATGTGTCCACATTTAATTTCTCTTCACACTGACGTCACATCTGTGTGTCCAGCACTGTTCTAAGCCCGGTATGCATAACTCGTTTCAAGCCTGATGGAAACCCTGTGGTTGTAAATTTTAGAGATGTCAGTTATAGGCTGTCATTTTCACAGATCAGGGAAGTGAGGTAGAGGAAAGAGGTTCTGTAAATTGCCCAGGGTTACAGGTGACGAGGCCAGGACTTGAACCTAGGCACTCTGGGATCTAGCACATCCTGCTTTTAAGTTCTCTACTCTGAGCTGGGCCGTCCCGTTTTGGGACTGGAGTCCCTTCACAGAATGTTCTCGAGAGTCCCCAATGCTCTGGTTAGAAGGCTGGGCTGCCAGGAGAAGGGGTACGGGAGCCCCTGCCCTGTGGGGCCTCTGAGGCTTTGGGGGCCACCTTGGGGGTCAGGAAAGAAGGGTGTTCCGCTCTCTCTTCACAGTAGTTCTCTTTTCTCTGCGTACAAGATGTTCCTTTGTGCACATCAGGGGCTGAAAGCTGGACTGAGGCGCCCTCACCCCAGAGTAGGGTACAAGGCCGGGGGGCTGGGTGTGTCCATGTGTCTCCATGGCCCTGAGATGCCCCAGATGCTGTCAGTGTCTCCTGGCCACAACCCACATCCCCAAGAGTGTTTGTCGGGGCCATGGGACCCAGGCTGTGATGCCCCGCCTTGGGCTAGCTTGTCTCCCCCGGTAGCCTGGGTCCTGCCTCTGTTCCCACAGCTGTGTTTACGGCTTGTGCTGTCTCCAGGGAATGTCCCTGCTGGCTGGTTTCTCCTCAGTCACACTGACTCCCCTTCTGCAGGCCTCCACGATGGACAGAAGCCAGTCCTGGCCCCTCCCTGGTGTCCCGGCTTCTTTTGCCAGGCCCCGAAGGCCCAGAGGATGGCTTGAGTGTTTTCCAAGGTCTGGCCATTCATCTAGGGTGGTAAGTGCTCTGCCGTCGTCCTTTGTACACCCTGGGGCCCCTCGCAGCTGGGGTGGGGGGCAGAGGTGGGTGTGGAGCTGCCTGCAGTGGATGTGGTTTGGGGGGTGAAGGGGAATCCCTACAGAGGCGGCAAGCGAGGTGCGCTGCTCAGCATGGTGGTGGGGGTCAGGTGGGGGTGGGGAAGGGGGAAGCCTCATTTGCTTAGCAGGACAGGTGGAGGAGGGGCTCCCTGGGTTGGTGACAAGGGTGATGGTGGGGGGTGGGGGTGAAAGCTGCTCCCAAGGCAACATGTGCCTAGTTTCAGGAGGCTAATGGGGCAGGGTTGGGTAGTTCAAGGCCAGGCTGGGAGCATAGCAGGGGATGGGAACCTGGCTTGTTTCTAGGGTACAGACACTGCACCAGGGGAGTGCATGCAGGGAAGGTGGGGATTACCCCATTCCTCCCGGAAAGGGTGCTGACGCCCCCTCCCCACTATGGCAGCCCTGAAGGTCCTGTGAGGTCTGGTGTGCAGAGGTGCCTTTGTGATGAGGAGGGTCTTGCTAACCAAGGGCCGGGAGAGACCCTCCACTATTCATGGGGCATTCCTGCGAGGGAAAATACCAGTCTTCTGGACATGGCCAGAGGTTTCCTTGGCCGTCTAGCTCACCTCCCCTCCTTATGGGCGAAGAAACTGAGTTACAGAGGGTAGAAGTGACTTTTCAATGCCCTACAGTGAGGACGTGCAGAGCCAAGTTTAGACCAGGTCTCCTGGATTCCAGGCAAGCACAGCGGCCTGATCTGCTGGGGAGGACACACCTTCTTGTCTGAGCCTGCGTCCTGTCCCGAGAAGGCACGGCTGATCTGCGAGTGAGAGGTAGGGATGGGGTTTCCACCAGCCCTTCCTCTGGGGACCTGAGATGCTGGGAGGGGCCCAGGACGCCATCGTCCTGGTTACCATGTTTACCTGAGGGGCTGGAGTCCAGCTGGCACCCCAGACAGGGACCCTGTGCCGTCCCCAGAACAGAGGGCTGTTTCTGAGCAGTTGCCCTCCCTCCTCTGGCCTTGAGAGATCTTTGGTGGAGCCACAGCTGCTCAGTATCTCCCCTAGCCCCCCCAACACTGTTGCCCCTGGGGAGCTGGCGTTCAGGGTGCAGAGCGCCCCAGAGAAGGGGCTGGGAGGGGGAGGGTGGATGTCCAGCCCAAGCCTGGATGGGAAGAGAGAAAGCCCGGGAAGCAGGGCCTCCTCTCCCAGGGGCTGTCCTGGGTGTGCACCTGGCCTCACGCTGGCGGCGGGCTCTGTGCCACCAGCCTTGGGCTGGGGCCAGGAAGAGGAATCACTGTAAGTGGGAGAGGCAGGTGTCCCCGGTCAGCCGGAGATCATGACTCGGGGAGCACGTGAGTGAAGAGGGCAGCAGTGGGCCAGGCGCCTTCTCTCCGTCGCCCCCACCTCTGCCCGCAGCTCGAACCCGAGTCCTGAGCTCCCAGCCTTCCTTCTGGGTCCACAGCAGCCCCTCTGGCAGAATTTTTTGTGTTCACCTTGTTGTCTGGGTGATTGGATGGAACTCATGCCAGATACACTGCCAAGGCCACCCCGAGGGGCTGCCAGCTGGGGCCCCGTGAGTGCAAGGGCTGCTGGTCTTGTGACGTGGCACCTGTCTGCCAGGCCTGGGCATGGGTCCAGCATCACGCACATCCAGGGCTCCCGTCAGTTGACTATTTTGGGCTCTTGCTGACCTGGGCCAAAGTCAGGCTTTAGCCAAGAGGGCCCTGAGGCAGCTCCCCCTGTCCCCAGAGGCCGGCTCTGATTTCTGCTATATAAACAGAGCAGGACATGCTGGCTTGGGGAGAGCTGCCTGTCCTGAGCCTGTTCAGCTGGTGTGCGGCCTCGGCTGGGCAGGACAGGCTGACTGGGCAGTCACGTCTCTTCCCTCGGAGCTCCCCAAGGCTGCCGGGAAGAGCCTGCATCCAGTCCTGGGATTCTCCCTTGGTGCAGCTGTCCGGGGTCTATGAGCCAAAGCAGATTGTGAGGAGGAAGCTGGTGAGTCTTAAGAATGGGGAAACTGAGGCGTAAGAGCTGGACTATTGGGACCTTTTTCCATTGTGACTGTCTTCTTTGTGGTTTCTCTAACCTTGAGAGGAGTGGGGGAGGAGGAGGGAGAAGGGTGGCCAACATCCTGAGGAACCAGAGGTAGGGGCTTGACGACAGTTGCATGATGGGAGTGGGATCTGGGAGCACTTCGTGATCGAGAACCAGAGGTGTGATGCCCTCTCTCTGCTCCCTCGGGGATTTCCAAAAGGGTCTCGAGCCTCCTCTTCTGTTGGCCGGGCATGGGTGAGGCACTGGTGTGCCCAGGCTGGGGAGGGACACTGGAGTGAGCCGGGTGTCCATCAGGGCACTTCAGCATAGGTTCTGGAGGAGGGTCCCCGGGTCCCCCAGCTGGTTGGGACTAGGAGGCAGACCCCTGGGCTCGGCTTCCCTGAGCCCTCCAGCCGGGTCCTGCTCTTCTTGCCCGGCTTCCCAGCTGGTTCTGGTGCCTGAGAAGCAGAGCTGGAGTGAGGCCTGGCAGGTCTGCCAGCCAGCCCGCCACAAACATGCTCCCCAGGCCCCGGGCCAGGGGCTTGGGCCTGGCCTGGAATAAGCGGCAGCTCCTTACGTGGGAGGCTCCTGTGCACTCCTTTTCAGTTCTTGAAAAAAAAAACTTTTTCCCTTTCTGAACGTGAGTCTCTAAACGAATCCAGAGCCTGTGACTAAAAATACTTTAACAATAGGAAAATGCATCAGTCTTTCCGGCTGGGGCTCATTATCACAGGGTTTTTATTTTGGAATTTGAAATTTTGCCCAAGGTGGCTGGGTGGAGACCCTGGGCAGGGGCAGGGGAATTTGGTGGGCGTTGATGTCCTGCAGGGTGGCAGCAGTGGGAGACCCTGGGGGCGGGGAGGGGGGGTGGAGGGGAGAGGAGCTGGCGGGGAGCTGAGCAGATGGTTGGGCAGAGAAGGGGGTTGGAGGAGGGAGCAAACGAGGTGTGGGCAGACCTTTCCCAGAGGAACTCCGTGGTCTCGTCTGGGTTCCCAGCTCTGGCCGTTCTTCCTGAAGTCTAGCCTTATTCCTTTGTGCTGTGTGTTAGTTAATTCTTCTGGCCTGAGAAGGGAGTGGGGGTCGAGAAATCACTGAACTGAAGTGACTTCTGTGGAGAGAGGCCTGCCCTCCTTAATTAACTGGCTTCCTTCAGGGTGTTAATTGAACACTTGCTGCACACGGAGTCTGGAATTTTCTGGTGCTGGGTGGAGCCACATCTGTGGGCACACTCTCACTTCCTTTCCCTGAAGCCCTGGAGAGGGGGAGATGGAGATGGGGTTGCTCTTTTCCTCTGGTTCTTGAAGAAGGCGGCCACTGGCTCCTTAGCTGGTGCCTGCTTTCCCTGCACGTCCTAGGATCCTGCTGTGGGTCCCCAGGGTCCCCGCCCCCCACCAGTGCTCCATTTCACTGTGGAGCCTCCCGCTTCTGTTAGCAGATTGAATTCTTTTTTTTTGGGGGGGGGCGATTTTATTTATTTACTTTTAGAGAGAGGGGAAGGGAAGGAGAAAGAGAGGGAGAGTACATCGAAGTACGAGAGAAACATGGATCAGCCAGCTGTCTCCTACACGCCCTCAGCCAGGAACCTGGCCCGTAAGCCAGGCATGTGCCCTGATTGGGAATCAACCTGTGACCCCTTGTTTGCAGGACAATGCCCAGCCCACCAAGCCATATCAGTCAGGGCAGCAGATCGAATTCTCACAGCACTGGGACCTGTGACATTGTCTGCATTGGACAGATGAGGAAACAGCCTTGGAGAAGGCAAGGGACTGGCCCTAGGTTGCACACCAGGTTTGCTGGCTCCTGGTCACAGATGCTTCTGAGAGCTCCTCTGTCTAGTGCCCCTGCCTGGGGCTGGGGAGAGAGGCGTGGTCGTGGCAGGGCCTGGGCCAGGGCCCGGAGGTCAGAGCCAGTGGCCTGGACCTCGCCCTGTACCCTCAGTTCTCAGAGCTGTCCCTGGGAAGCCCCTTGGGGCAGTAGGCAGCATGTCCCCACCCCCAGCACAGATCCCTGTGCCCACTGCCAGGGCAGGAAAAGGAAGTGGCCAGGTCAGCGCAGGTGGTAGGTCCTGGGGCTGAGAAGGGGAAGCTCCCTGGCCACTTCTCAGAGAGAGGATGCAAAGCTCACTCCCTCTGCCCACCCCAGGGAAGGGTGTGGAGGCCTGTGGGTGGGGATGGTCTTGGTGAAAGTAGGGCAAGTTCCTGCCCTCTCTGCCCAGCAGTGGAGGGGGCCGGCCCGAGGCCCGGGGACGTTGTGGGAAAGGGGCTGTGCAGTTCCACTTCCTCCATGCCCTATTCACCCAGGTCCACACCCTCCCTCTTGGCTGGGGAACAGTTGGGGTGGCCCTGGGCTACTTACTGTTGAGGATGCATGAGGGGTCCCCCTGCTAAGGTGGTGAGAGAGACAGGGTTTTGCCCTCACCTTCACACATTGGTGGGGGCGGGATGTGGTCGGACACATGGGAAGGACCCGTAAGATGTGACTAGGAGGGGCAAGGGCTGACTGAGTTGTTCAGAAAACACAGTACGTTGACAGAAAACATAGCGTGTGAAGACCCTTTTCTAATGTCAGATAGTATGGCCTCTCCTCACTCAGAGTTGTGTACTGAGTATGTATGGAGGGAGCAAGTAAATAATGAGAAACAGCCACTGTTTCTCTGTGATTTCAGGAACACACGTTTGAATGAGTTTGTACTCAGTAAATTCCAGCGGCATCTGCACCATTTGCACATATATATATCGCTGTCATTGAGGTGTGGCTATTTTTTAATTAAATGTATATTTTGAAAGTATAACAGATATACGGAAAAGTGTGTGAATGGTTGGTGTGATATTTTAGAGGGTAGTTGGGCGACTTTTCCAGAGTGAGCACACACGGGTGGCCGTCTGCAGAGCGTGGACCGGAGCGCTGCCAGTCCTTCCAAAGACCCCTCACGGCCGCTGCTGTTTCCCACTTACAGGCCGTGCTGTGCACCTGGTTCTGCAGTGCCCTTGGAAGAACGACGGGGGCCCTGGGTCTGGCACAGAGCTGAGAGTTGGGGGAGCTGACCTTGAGTCCTGCTCCCAAGCCTCCATCTCTTCATTTGTAAAGTGGGGTCCAGAATTCAATCCCGGAAGGCTGGGGAGTGGGTTAAGTGGAAGAATCCATGTGAAGTGCCCTGGGCTGACCCTTGACTGGTATTCCCCATGCCCCCAACTCCCGGTGAGGATGTGCTTATTATGAAGTTAGGCTCGTCCCGGAGGTTGGCATGTGAGCTGAGGTCTTGGGGGATCAGCCGGGTTAGAAGGAAGAGGAGAGATATGCCCAGAGGGTGCTGGGAAGGGTTAGCCCAAGGCCTGTAGATGGGGGGAGGGAGGGGGGAGGGTTACGAGGGTAGGTGGGTGGGCCAGGCTTGCCATGGGAGCTCAACATGGGTGGCTGTCTGGTCTTCAACTTGACCTCTTCCATCCCTGCGCTTCCTGTGTTATCACGGCCCTTCCTTACCTTCTAGTTCTCCCCTCTAGTTTTAGATACCTCTCCCATCATTACCTGCTTCATCATTACCTGTCCCCCACCCAGCCCCCACTCCCGGGAGCTATTTTGCTCTTGAAGACTAGACTTCTTAAAGGGGGAAGGGTCCTGTCTGGAACCAGCAGACACTCTAGGCCTCCCGAGGTCTGCATCAAGTATGCCTTTCCCCGCAGTCCTGCTTTGCTGGATGCCATCCCTGGTCAGAGCTCCAGCCCACCCTCCCTGGAGGGCATTGGCCAGCAGGGATAAGGCCCAGGGCCCCCAGACCCCTCTCACCTCTCTCTCCACTGTCTTAGGATAGACTGTCCACATAGGTGCCTAATGGGTGGCCCTGGGTGTGCTCCCACAGAGGGACTCTGCCTTTTTTTCCTGTTTTCAGAGTGTAGTGTATTCAGTCCTTCCAGCATCCTCCACCTCCACAAGCATGGCCAAGTGGCAGGTGCGCTTGCCTCCCCTCCCCTGTGCCTTTGCAACAGCAAGACCGCCGCAGCCTCCAACCTGGCAACAGCCAGGGAAGGGGGGGCCTGGGCTGCAGACACAGATTTGGAGGCTAGTGCTGAGATGCGGAGATTTAGGCCAGGGCTCTGGACAGCTCCTCAGCACATTTGAGTTCCCTGGGGATCCTGGGTGGGCCTCCCCAGGGCAAGGAGGGATGGCCTGTGCTGCTTTTTACAGATGGAAAGTTGGGGAGGAAAGGCAGGTGCTAGGGCTCCAGGCTGGCTCAGCTCTCAGAGAACTGGTAAGGCCGGGCTTGAGCGCACACAGGTCACGCCACAGCTAACGCACCTGTTTGTGTGGTGGGGGATGGAGAGAAGAATGCTGATCTGGCGAATCATCTTTTGCTGACATGTTAAAATTATTTTTATCTTTTGAGGAAGGCCCTGTTGGGTGGAGGGGTGCATCCCTGGGTGGGATGGGGGGCTGGGTGGCAAGCCTAGTTTCATCAGCCCAGACTTGCTCTGTGGGCCTGAGCAGGGTGCAGCTCCTCTGGGAGCCCTTGTGTCCTAATCTGCAAAATGGGAGAACAGGAAGTATATTGGTGGTTCAAGCTTTTTTTTTTTTTTTACACTGGATCCTTTTTTCCCCTAAGCAAAATCTTTGCAAAAACCCAAGACGAAAAATAAAAACAAACTTCCACTTAAGTTTGGGGTGGGGATCCTGGATGGGGATCCTGGATGGGTCGCCTTGGCATTATCTTGCCCATGCTTCCCCTTTACCCAGGTGGCCCTCAAGGATCTCCGGAAGATGGCTTGGGAAAAGCCAGAGATCTCTGAAGACTGGTCCACGTGGAGAGTGCAGTGGGGGAGTTCTGGCGGGTCCTGACCAGATCTCTGAGTGAGATCGGCATTACCTGAAGACTGCTCCATCCTCGGTGGACAGTGGGGTTTGGAAAGTGGAGACAAGCTGGTTAAGGGGCAGTTTTCTTAGTGGGTGAGGGCATGGAAAAGGGGAGGTCACCGGCCTCACTCCGTGGGTCTGCTGCCGTTGCCTTCAGGTACCAGGGAGGCATGGGCTGTGGCTGGCAGTAGGAATGGGGGATCCAAAAGATGTTCTAAAATAGAATTTCAGGAAAAAAAATGAAAAGTTACATGTGGGGCATTGGGAGCAGACACTGGGTAACAGGAGGAAGTGCAGAGATGACAGGTGCTGTCTGGAACAGATGGAGTTGGAGGTGCTGGCAGGATCCTTGAATGGGCAGAACGAGGGTGGGGGGCACTGAAGATAAGGGCAGGTGGAGTCTGTGATGGGAGATGAGGGTGGATGTGAGGTGCAGGAAACGCCACAAGGGTAGAGGGGATTGCTGTAGGATGACCAGATGAGGTGAGACTGAGGTGGGTGAGTTTGGGCTCAGGGGAAGCAGACGCTGGTCATGTTGACTTGCAGGGGAGAAGGGGGCTGCGTGGGTCCCCTGTGTGTGTGTGCCTGCACTTGCGCCCACGTGTAGGGGGATGGTTCTCTTCTTAGGAACATTACCCTCCCTTCCTTTCTTACCTAGCGAAGGGGTGGGGGTGTGGGGAGTGGGTCCTCCCCAGGCTAGGGGCAGAATGGGGGTGGAGGGGTGACAGCCAGACCCAGGAAGGTTCCAGGTGGCTGCAGCCTGGTCTGTGTCCTGATATAGCCTTGGAAGGCCCGTCCTGCTCCTACAGGGCAGGTCAGAACTACTTTTTACACAGGTGTTGGAGGTGAGGTGGGAGTGTGGGTGCTCCCTTACTGGGGACAGGGGAAAGCGGGAAAAGACCTCCCAGCGATACAGGCAGTGGCCCTGGGTTTCATCACTGCCCCCCCCCCCCCACCGTGGGCCACCACTTTCCTGTGTGACCTTGAGCAAGTGCCATTATTTCTGAACCTGTTTATTTATAAAATGGGGAAGAGTCTTCACAAATGCTGAAAGACTTCTCAGGCTCCACCCGGTTCTGAAATTCGGTAATTTCCCACCAGAGTTCACTCAACCTGGAAGGGACTGTGGAGGGGACTGGTGAAAAATGAAGTTCCGCGGGTGGAGTAGAGCCCACTGGCCCGCCCGTCTTCGGCCTGGCAAACCCCTGCCCTCTGGAAGGTACTTTGCATAGGAAAGTGGGGGGAGAGAATAAGGCTCAGACTGAGCCTTGGGGCACCCTGAGAACTTGCTGGGGAGACCCTGGTGGGAAAGACTGATCAAGTGCATGGGGCTGAGGTGGGGGTGCAGGTGCCTCAGGTGCGTCCCTGAGCCCGCCCCAGTCCCAGGCATTCAGGAAGGGCTTGGGAGGGTGCAAGGCCGAGCAGGTCAAGGGAGCCAGAGGGAGCGGGTGTGGACGGTCGTGGCTCCGGGGAGCAGCTGGAGGATGAGGCGATCCTCGTCGGGGAAGCCCTGCGGCCGCGGCTCTAGAGCGCCCTCTCCTCGGGCTGTGGCCCTCCCTGGCGGGTTATTTCGGACCTGGGGACCCCGGGCCGGGTCCTGAGTCGGGCTAGGGGAGCCTCGGGAGTCCACGAGCTGCTATTTTTAGCCTGCGCAGTGGGCGCGAGGGGACTATTTATAGATCAAACAGTCCGGGCTCCTTGCGTCAATGGAACCCCGCGTGCGTCACCCGCGGAGACATTCCAGGCCCGCTTCTGGCTCCGCCCCCTCGGGCTCCCCGGCCCGCGCCGCCTCCTGCCGGAACCGCACCGCCCCCCTCGCCCTTGTATGGCCAGGGCTCGCCGGCCGTGCGTCAGAAGCGCCCCCGCCCCTCTCCGTGCGTCACGGAGCGCTTAAGAAGAGGGTCGGCTCAGCCGGGGAGCCCCAGTGGCGGAGGCTGCGAAAGTTGAGGGAGTGTGAAGGACTTCTGAAGCGCACTCGGGATCAGGCTGCAACTCGGGGTGCTGGTCCAGGGCAGGGGGAGCAGGAGCCGGCCGGGTAGGTATCCCCGCGGGGATCGTGCAGCTCATCAGAGCTGTTCTGGTTTTTTAGGGGTTTTTGCATGAAGGAGATGGGTGTACGCGCGGATAGAAAGGATGTTGTAGGGTCTTCATGCAGGAGAGCGGCTGTAGGATGCAGCTCTGGCGTTGGAGTGGGGAGCGGTTGGAACGGGATGAGGACCCAGATTGGATTAGAATCTACTCATCGCGGGGTAACAGGGTAGGGGGGAGTGTCTGTGCAAGGTGGAAGCCTCAGGGGGTTAGGGTTGGCGCCAGGAATCGAGACTTGTTCTGTAGAAAGCTGGCTGTAGTTCAGTCTCTCAGGGTGCCCAGCTGGGCACACGGCACCCTGGACTTGGGTGCTGATGGGATTCTCAGTACGCTGGGGGGAAAGGTACATAGACGTTCAGCTGCTGGGATCCATCTGACTCCTTCCAGGATTGGATTTCCAAAAGGGTCTCCTCCCTGCCAGCTTGTCAGCCCCTTCCTCATGCCGCTAGTAGTTTTCTTTACACTTTAGAGGCTGTAGCTTAGTTTGCAGGGATCCAGCCTGAAGTTTCTGCCTGGACTGTGTGTTAGGAGACCTCTTGGTTCCCCGTGGAAATAGCCAGCATTGGTGGCTGAACCGTGGGGGAATCGCTGCTGCATGCTGGAATAAGAGAGTCTTCTTGGGGCAGGAGCAGGATCTCTGGAAGCACAAGGAAGATCGTTGTAGCTGTAGTTTGGATCCTCTGTGTGTGTGAGAGAGAGAAGAGAGAGGTGGAAACCCTGGTCCTTGGGGATCCTGGATGACAGTTGCTAACGTTGGAGTCTCTGTTGTGGTACTACCTGGAGGGCACCCCCCACTCCTTGACCCCCATATAGTCACCGGTCTCCCCCCATAGTGCTTGTTGGATCATACAAGTAGGGTGAAGCCTGAGGCGGCTTCAGCATAACAGGTGCAAGCCACATTGTTGCCAGGACCTGCCTGAAGCCGGATTCTCCCCCTCCCTCCTTCAACCCCGCCTCTTCCTCCTCCCTGTGGGACTGCGCAGTCGTCCCCACCCCCATGTGGGTCCGTATCTTGTGCCATTAAGTACCTGCATGGGGGTGGAGGGAAGGTTGGTGGGGGTTGATCCGGATGTGGGATGTCCAAGTGGAGAAACAGGATTTGAATAAAGCTGGAACGCCCAGCCCTCCGTGGCAGCTGCCTTTCCTCCACCTCAAACCCATCCCTGTCCAGGCTCTCCTAGTGCAGGCAGAGGTGGCCACCCTTCTCTCTCACCGGTGCTGTGTGCCTGGGGATAGGTGCCACTGGGTGGGTGGGGCCAGAGCTTCCAGGGGCTCTGTTTTCTGGGCTGGTTGGGGGAGTGTTACGTCAGGGGTGGTGCTAACCCAGCTAGGGGCCCATGGAGGTGGGAGAAAGGCTAGAACCAGAGGACTCCTTGGACTCTTGGCCAGGAGGTGGTGGCAGCCCTTGCCCCTTCCCACTGTCCGCATTGATTGTGGTGCTCTGTTCCAGCTTGCTTTCTTACCCACCACCCCTCCCTGACTGGTGAGGCTAGGGCCGTGCAGACCCCAGGCACGGAGATGGGAGGGGATGTTGTTCTGGAGCTTCTTCTCTGTTAGTTTGTGACCAGTCTGGGAACTTAAGGGTTCCCTCATTCCCAGATGATGCTAGTTCTGCTCCTTCAGGCTCCTTGGGTGGGGAGTGTAGCCCCCTTTGTTGGAGCTCCTGAATTTTTCCGAGCACACTTTAGTGGAGGGACCCAGGCAGTGGCAGGATGTCGCCGCCCTCCCACCAGCAGGCTCCTTCTCCCTGCAGAGCCACTGCAAGTCCTCTGGTGTACTCCAAGAGTTCTCCTATAAATATTACAGAGAAAAATGCTTTGGGGGCCACAGAGAAATTCCTCCTGGGGACTGTCCATTCTCCTGGACGTCCAAAGGGCTGTACTCTCCTCCCTCCGGCCTCCCCTCAGGCTCTTCTCAGCATCTGGCCTTTTGAGGTCTGGAGCCAGGCTGCCCAGTCCACTGGGGAGCTGGGGACGGGGTGAGGAGGCCTGGGCCCTCTTCCTCTTTGCCCCTGGGAGCGTCCCATGCAAGGACAGAATGGATACTGTCCCCCAGATGGCAGGACCAGGGTGTTTGTGGGATCTTCAGGCTTTGCTCAGTATGCAGGGTGGGGCTAGGGAGAAGAGGCAGGTTCATCGCTGCTTAGGCCAGTTTCTTAGACAGTGAGGCCTTCACTCCCAGCTCGTCTTCCATTGCAGGATGTCCTTCTTCCTCAGTGCCGTGGAGGGAGAGAGGGGGGCTTTGCAGAGACTAGGTGGTGCCTGGTAATGTTCCCATGAGTGTCAGGTTGGAGAGATGGCATATCTGTTCCTGGGGACTGGGCTAGGGCTGAGCCTGGCTGCTTCTCCCACCCACCCTTCTCCCAGCCCTCACCCGTGCCTTGCCCGGTGAGGGAGGACAGGGGCACTGGACAGGGGCTGGAGGAACACAGCTTCTCCCACCCCCTTCCAGCAGAGAAATGCTGGCTGGGTGCCTTCCTAGGTCCTAGGGTTCCCAGACTGACTGGGTGTGGCCGGCCTTCTAACTGAGCCCACTCTCACTGGGCCTTTGCCCAGCGGTGTTTTGTGACAAGAGGTTGAGATGGTACTGTGGCTGGGGGTTAGGATTCCTGGGCTCTGTGGTGGACTGTGACCCTGAAACCTCGGGATCCCAGGTCTGGTTGGCATCCTTGCCACCTGGCTACTCGGGGGTCTGGACTTAGAGGTCAGGCTCCAGGCCTTCCTCACTGATTCCCTGACCCCTGCCAACCCCTTGCTGTCTTCCCTCTCCAGAGATGCCCTGTATCCAAGCCCAATATGGGACACCAGCACCAAGCCCGGGACCCCATGACCACCTGGCAAGTGACCCCCTGACCTCCGAACTCAGCAAGCCCGCCATGGACCTGGCCAGCCCCGAAGCGGCTCCCACTGCCCCCACTGCCCTGCCCAGCTTCAGCACCTTCATGGACGGCTACACAGGGGAGTTTGACACCTTCCTGTACCAGCTGCCGGGAACAGCCCAGCCATCCTCCTCAGCCTCCTCCTCAGCCTCCTCCACATCATCATCCTCAGCCACCTCCCCTGCCTCTGCTTCCTTCAAGTTCGAGGACTTCCAGGTGTACGGCTGCTACCCCGGAACCCTGAGCGGCCCCCTAGATGAGACCCTGTCCTCCAGCGGCTCTGATTACTACGGCAGCCCCTGCTCGGCCCCGTCTCCACCCACACCCGGCCTTCAGCCGCCCCAGCTCTCTCCCTGGGACGGCTCCTTTGGCCCCTTCTCACCCAGCCAGACTTACGAAAGCCTGCGGGCATGGACAGAGCAGCTGCCCAAGGCTCCTGCCCCGCCTCAGCCGCCAGCCTTCTTTTCCTTCAGCCCCACCACCGGCCCCAACCCCAGCCCCAGCCTGGCTCAGAGCCCTCTGAAGCTGTTCCCCTCTCAGGCCACCCACCAGCTGGTGGAGGGAGATAGCTATTCCATGCCCACGGCCTTCCCAGGCCTGGTGCCCACCTCTCCACGCCTTGATGGCCCAGGGATGCTGAACATGCCTGTGACCTCAGCTAAGTCCCGGAGTGGGGCTCCAGGCGGAAGTGAGGGCCGCTGTGCCGTGTGTGGTGACAATGCTTCGTGCCAGCATTACGGCGTCCGCACCTGTGAGGGTTGCAAGGGCTTCTTCAAGGTATTGGGCTGCCCTGGGTGTGGCTTTTCATGAGGAGTGGGGATGGGCTGGTCTCCCCCTCCAGCGGGGTCTGTGGTAGCCTCCCCTGGGTTCTCGAAACTAGTCCTGCCTTCCAGGGAGGTGCAGCCCTGCTGTGCGGAGCCCCAGGAGGTGGCATGGGGCTGGGACCTTTAGTGTATGTACTAGGGCACTCACGGCTGTGTGACCACAGTGCAGTGGAGGGAGGTGTGAGCGATGGGCAGAGGGTGTGGGCTGCAGGGGTACCAGGGGGTCTGTCCCAGTGGCCAGTCTCGGGGTTTCCTCTGGCCGTCCTTCCCCCACTCGAGGTCCTGGTGGGAAGGGGCCCAGGCGCTCGTGTTCCTGGCATGAGATGAAAGGAGCTGGGAAGAGGGCTTGGTGCTTGAGGGCTGGGGGTGGACTTGGGAACAGGCTCTGGATTTGTCCCCACTCTGGGTGCTTGCTTAGCTTCCCGTCCGCGCTCCCGCCCCCACCCCTCCTGGGCCCTGTCTCGTCTGCCCCAAGGGAGGGACAGGTGGATGCAGGCACATAAGAAGTATAGGTGCCTGGGCTGCCAGGGAGCCCATGGCCCCTAATCTGGTGTCCCAGGGGTCTTCCTCCTGATGCAGAACCTCCCCCAATGTCCCCAAGACGTTTTCTTCCCCCACCCTTCCACCGCTCCCTCCCCTGCCACCCAAATGTTAGAAAAATAGCTGTGAACAGAGAGCGCTTTTGTCTGTGATGGCAGCAGGATCTGGATGGTCCCCTCCCCTGGGCTCCCCCCTCCCCACGCTCTGACAGCCTGTTCCGTGTTGTCCCCCCTCCAGCGCACAGTGCAGAAAAATGCCAAGTACATCTGCCTGGCTAACAAGGACTGCCCTGTGGATAAGAGGCGGCGAAACCGCTGCCAGTTCTGCCGCTTCCAGAAGTGCCTGGCTGTGGGCATGGTGAAGGAAGGTGGGTGGCTGGGACAGAGGCAGGCCTGATGGGGCGGTGGTGGCATCCGTCCTGGTGGGCCGCAGTGGGGGGCATGCCTGGACCATATTTCTACCCCTCCCCCCGTCCACCTGCCTTCTGTGTGGGCAGTGGTCCCTGTGGGGTACCCCTGGGTCTCAGGGGCTCTACGTTGTTGGAGCTTTCCTGCTGTGTTGCACACAGCTGGGTTGAGAGGCCCTTTCTGGGGTCCCTCCGTCCCTTCCTCCCTTCCTCACCCCTGCCATCTCTTCGCAGTTGTCCGGACAGACAGCCTAAAGGGACGTCGGGGGCGGCTCCCTTCAAAGCCCAGGCAGCCCCCAGACGTCTCCCCAGCCAATCTCCTCACCTCCCTGGTCCGGGCACACCTGGACTCGGGGCCCAGCACAGCCAAACTGGATTACTCCAAGGTGAGCCCTGCCAGCCCACACCCAGGGCCTGTGCACCTTAGGAAAGGCCCCTCCCCAGCTGGACAGGCTGAGAAAAGAGGAGCCCCCGTGGGCTGACCAGATGGGAAGATGCACCCCCTGGGGTGGGTGCCCAGTCAGGAAAATGAGCTCCTTCCAGCAGCCCCCACTGTGGGTATTTGGAACCGCAGGCACGAGGTGGACAGCATCTCAGGTCCTCTCTCACCCCCGGGGTCTGGCCTCTGAGCGTGATGTGGCTGTGCATGGTGGGCCTTGTCCAGGGCCCTATGCCCTGACCCCACCCCCCGGGCTGCCCCCCAGTTCCAGGAGCTGGCACTGCCCCACTTTGGGAAGGAGGATGCTGGGGACGTGCGGCAGTTCTACGACCTGCTCTCGGGGTCCCTGGAGGTCATCCGCAAGTGGGCCGAGAAGATCCCCGGCTTCGCTGAGCTGTGCGCAAGCGACCGGGACCTGCTGCTGGAGTCGGCCTTCCTGGAGCTCTTCATCCTCCGCCTGGCCTACCGGTGAGCTGCCCACCCTCCGCCCAGCCCCTCCCCCGCTGCCCTGCTCGGGAGCCCCCCTGACCGCCATCTGTCTGCTCCCCCACCAGGTCGAAGCCAGCCGAGGGAAAGCTCATCTTCTGCTCTGGCCTGGTGCTGCACCGGCTGCAGTGCACACGAGGCTTCGGCGACTGGATCGACAGCATTCTGGCCTTCTCTCGGTCCCTGCACGGCCTGGCCGTCGACGTGCCTGCCTTCGCCTGCCTGTCCGCGCTTGTCCTCATCACAGGTGAGGGGCCAGTCCCGGGGGTTGGGAAGGACTCGAGGGCCCTGGGCAGACTGGAGTCTGACACTCCTCGGCCCCCACATTGTGAAGTTAGGGTGACTAGATGCAGAAAGGGGCAAGCATTTGCTGAAACCAACCCTGCCGGGCAGAACTGGGGTTCGGGCCCAGCTGCATCGGACCGCAAGGCCCAGGCCAGTTTGTGAATGATCCCAGTTGACCCAAGGTCCAGACTGTGTAGGTGTCATGTGTGGCCTAGGTTGTGGTTTCTTTTTAAAGTCTTACTGAATTATGTTGTGTAATTGCTCAAAGGATAAATTTGCACAAGCTAAGCACCCTCACGTAACCAGCACCTGGGTCAGACGCAGGCATGACCGGTGCCCCAGAAGCCCTCCTCGTGTCCCTCCCAGTCACCGGCTCCCCCAGGGGTGTCCTGACTTCCAACAGCATGGGTAACTGTGCCTGCCTGCTGGGCGCTTTATGTAAATATAATTATGCAGGGTGGGCTCTGGGCGTTAAATGTGGAGGTTTTAAGAACTCTCTGTTTTATTTTGTAAAGCACCTGAATTTTCCCCTTTCCCATTTTTACTTAAATTTCACAGGGGACCCAGCTATATAGGACAGACCCTGAGGCTCTCTGGGCAGAGGAGGGAGTGGTGGGTTTGAGGCCAGCTCTCCCTGAAGGTGGCCTCCAGGACACCACCGCTCAGCTCCAGGGCTCCTCGGGACAGTTTGGGGGGAAAACAAACCAACCACTGGCCTCGTCAGAAAACTCGGCTAGGATTTTTGCTCTTTTTTTTAACCTTGGGCAAGTCATTTAACCTCTCTGGGCCTCAGTTTCTCCCTGGGAAGATGAGGATAATGCCTTCCTAGACTTCTGATGGGCTCCTGTGTGCGAGAGTGCTTTTGCAAAGTGCCGGAGGAGTTCCGGAGGCGGGCGAGGCCAGGTCTCGGGGAGGTCTGGTCCTCGGATGGGTGGTCGATCCTCTGCCTTCCTCACAGACCGGCACGGGCTGCAGGAGCCTCGGCGGGTGGAGGAGCTGCAGAACCGCATCGCCAGCTGCCTGAAGGAGCACGTTTCAGCCGTGGCAGGCGAGTGCCAGCCGGCCAGCCGCCTGTCCCGCCTGCTGGGCAAGCTGCCCGAGCTGCGGACCCTGTGCACGCAGGGCCTGCAGCGCATCTTCTACCTCAAGCTGGAGGACTTGGTGCCCCCTCCGCCCATTGTCGACAAGATCTTTATGGAGACGCTGCCCTTCTGACCCAGCCCAGGAACACGCGGCCTGTGTACGCGCACTCCCACGCCACCCCATGTGCCTTGAGCCCACGGTCCTCAGACTCCCGGAGCACTACCCCCTGCCTGGGCTGCAGCTGCAGACTGACCCGCCTCCTCACTTGCTTTGGGAGGTCATCCCCTGTGGGAGGGGGATGCATTCTTGGGGGAGACCCCTACTATTTGTCTTAACCCCCCATCCCAGCCCTGGCCTTCGTGTTTTTGTAAGATAAACCATTTTTAACACACACTGCCATGCTGTAAATAAGCCAAATGTTGCTGTAAATACAGGAAGGAAGAGGTTGAGGGGGGGCAGTCGAGAGGGAGGGATGGGCCCCCACCAGCCTTTCCCAGCCTCTTCCACACTGGCTCTCTCTGCCGCCTCCTTCCACATGTACATAACCTCGCTCTAGGAGGAAGACACGTGACAGATTCTGACATTTATATTTGTGTATTTTCCTGGATTTATAGTATGTGACTTTTCTGATTAATATATTTAATATATTGAATAAAAAATAGACATGTAGCTAAAACTGGGATCGTATCTCCGACAAGCCACTCCCCCAACTCCATGGCAACGCGAGAGACAGCGGCGCCCAGATAAGCCTCGTGTGTTACCAGTCTGAGCGGACAGGCCTCCGCTCACCCGTCTGTGACCGGTGAATGACAGTGGCGTCAGCTTCACGAGCCTGTTGGGCAGAAGCACTCAGACTGGATTCGGACCCTAGAAAGCCGCCGCTCTCCTGTCTGTGGACGGGCCTGCGGTGGAGGCTGGCTGGGATGAGAGCAGCGCAGCCCTAACCTGGGGCAAGGATGTCTGATCTGGCTTCCACATTTGTAAATCAGGGAGAGGCACAGCCTGCCTCGGGTGCTGCTGGAATTCCGGGCGTGTGGGTGTGGTGCTCAGCCTGCGCTGGGCACCCTCATCTTCAGCCTTCCTCCCCGAGTGCCCTGCACCCTGGCAGCAGGTCCCAGGTTGCTGGCAGGCCTTGACTTCTCGGCAAGAGGATTGTTCTGAGGTCTCTACCTGCCCCCAGGTAGGTTTCCAACCTCAGAGCTCATCAGTTGCTTAGTCAAGCTGGCTTAGAATGCAGATTTCCAGACTCCACCAAAGACCTGAATTTGGTGAGGGGTGGGTCCGTGAATCTGAACTTTTACCAAGAACCCGGGTGCTAGGGCTGCAGGTGGTTGGGGGCGCCACTCTTCTGAGAAACGTGAATCTTGATGGACCCCCACCTGGGGCCGGAGGGAGCAACCGTGCAGCATCCCGCCCCTCACTGCTGTCCGTGCCTGTCTAGCTGCACAATTTCCTTCCTGAGGCCCCCAAGGCGGTGCCCCTCACGTGTGCTCCTTACGACCCATAGGGTCCTTGGCTTAGGAGCCACTTCCTGGGTGAGTCTCCGCCTCCCCTGGGCCTCCGACTGGGTGAGGGCCGCCCCAGTAGGATGGAAGTCAAGCAAGAGAGGGCTCTGCGCATGAGTCGGACAGAGTCAAGGGCCTTCCCCACGGCTCCAGCCAGCCTGTGGGTCCTCAACGAGGCCCAGCCACGTGCCCTAGCTCGGGTTCTGGGAAGACAGTCCAACACCAAGCCTCCTGAATGGTCCACGTCGGGGGGAGGCGGAGAGCCCTGGGGTCTGTGCGCATTGACTGCCGTGTGTGGGCCTCCAAGCACGAGTCCCTGCTGCGCCCCGCCCCCTCCCCAGAGCTTCTGAGCGAGCTGCTGTTGCAGCACCTGGCTGGGCAGGGGGTGGGGTTGTCAGGAGATCTGCCTCCGTTCTCAGCCCTGCCTTCAACTCCAGGCTGCTCTCCTAGAAGTCGTTTTTCCTCAGCTTGGGGGATTGTGGGGGAGGTAAGTCTGGTGGCGATTCCATGGTTAGGAGCAGAGGTTGCTGGGAAATCTCGCACCAGCTGTGCCTGGACTGAGTCCTGCTGCCTTTGTGGGTTCCCCTCCATGACCTGCCTTTTCCCTGCACAGACAGACGTGGAGCACAGGGCAGCTCCTGGGGAAGGGAAGGAACCACTCAGGTGCCGGAGGAGGAGCCAGGCTTGGGGAATGGGGTGGGCAGTGGAGCATCTTGGCCCCTCGAGATCTCTCAGCCCCGCAGTGCTGATGATGGCTACCACACATTATGTTCCACTGCCCACTGGGTTCTTTTCATGTATCGGTTATTTCAAGCCCTCGCTATCGTCCCGTGAGGAAAGTGTGGTTATCCTCACCTCATGGCAGATGGTAAAGGACTCTGGAACCAGACTGCCTGGGTTTAAATCTTGGCTACAGCTGTGGAATTTGGGGCAAGTGGCTTCTCCTTTCTGTGCCTCAGTGTCTTCATCTGTAAATGGCGAAAAATAATTGTGCCTATTCCATAAACTTGCTAAAATGATTACATGAATGAATGCATGCAGCGTTTCAAACAGTGCCCAGCACATAGCAAACACCCAATAATAATAGCTATTGTTTTTACAGAAGAGGAGAATTCATGTCCGAGAAAGGAAATGACTTTCCCAAGGTCATTTGGCTTGTAAGTGTCTGAGTTAGGTGTATCTAGCCACTAGGTCTCCCTGCCCAGGGCCTCAGGTATAAAGGAAACTCCAGGAATGGTGGCTCCTTTTCAGAACTCCAGCTACTGGGGTACAAGGCAGGGGGCTGATTTCTGCAGCCCCGCCCTGCCCCGCCCCACCCCGCCCAAGGGCCGGAGCCTGTAGACAGGCCCTTTCTTTCTACTGAGTAACTGGAAGAACTGGCCTCCAAGCCTTGCTAGGGGCTGGGAGGGCAAACAAGGGGGCATTGAGCCTGGTGGGGCCTCACAATGGTCGCTCTGTCCCGGCTGGCCGGGGGCTGGGCCCATTTCCGACGGGGACAATAGTCAAAAGGCAGTGACGCTAGCAAGGCCTGGAATCCCAGGCGGGATTTTCCAAGGCCTCAAAGCCTGCTGTTTGTCTTCACATGGAGACCCAGGAAGCCTGCCTCCTGTGTCCCCCCATCCCACCCACGCTGGGCCCGGTGCCTAGGGGCCCTGGCCCCCTCCTTAGCCCTAAGGTGCCACTGTGACAGGCAGGCAGGGGGTGGTGGTGGCTTTGAGGTCTAGGGTCTGAGTGGGTGCTGTGCACCCCAGGCGTCTGTGCCTAATGGCCTTTCCCTGGGGCCTGGGATGGAGGAAGCGGCCCCACACCTGGGCTCCAGCCACTAGGACTTGGTTATAGAGGGAGGTGGTGAGGGTCGGCCTTGAGGAGGCTGAGAAGCTTCTGAAGGTCATGGGCAACCTGACTTCCACACTGGACTTGAGCTGTACGGTGCCACATGGTCGGGTCTGATGTCCAGTGTGTTGGGCTGTGTGGCAGACAGCTTTGTGGCTACAGAAGGAAACCCGTGAGAGAACCTGTCAGGGGCTGAAGGTTGTTGTGAGGGGACAGTCAGCAGGTTGCTAGTGATGTTCTTTTGTGGCCAAGAGGCAGCTGTGCGTTGGGGGCAGTGCTAGGTTCCCGTCGTGTGGAGCTGGGCCTGGTGAGTCCCAGAAAGTTTTAGCTTAGACCTGGACAAGCCGCAGTGCCCACCAAGCCCTTGACTGCCGCAGAGACCACCAAGCCCTTGACTGCCGCAGAGACCCTGGGCCACTGGGCTTTCTCAGAAGACGAGGCTGAAGGGGTGAGACTCTGTCCATCGGCCCTGTAGCCCAGGCCAGGCCTGGCCTTACAGCCCCACCGCTCAGCCAGCAGCTGCTCTGTCCTCTCTGGATCGGCCAGGCCCTGCCTGGAACCTCTGCCTCCACCCCAGCTCCAGGCTCAGGCTTCTCCCAGGCTCTGCCTTGGCTCCAGCAGGGGGTGCATCTGGCTGATGGAACTTTGAAACCTCCAGCTCCCTGGGGTGAGGACAGGAAGTAGTTAGTGCAGAGCTGAGTAAAAGCCCCCTCCCCCACCCCCAATATCTCCTTCCCCACACAGCCAGGGACACTCTGGGGTGGGGGGGCACATGCCAGCAGGACTCAGAGCTGCCCTGGAGGCTATGGGGCCCTGGAGACTCTGGCCTTGGCTTCTGCCACGTGCCCTCGCTCCTCGCCTTTGGGCTCATGCTCCAGTCATCCTCCCCACAACCCTGGCTCTACCTGCTGTGAACCCTGCTCCTGCCACTTGAGATCTCCTCAAGGTCTGATTCAGGAGCTGGCACTGTCCAGCCCCTACTCAGGCGTGGCCAAAGGGACTGGGGCTGGCGGCTGGGCCAGGGGGCAGAGCGCTGGGGGTGGGGTAGCTGCCCTGCTGCACTCTGTGTCAGCAGGGAGCAGTGTCCGGCTGCAAGCCAGGCGGGCGGGGTACCCGCCTAGTCTGGCACATCAGAGAGAAGGGGCCCCCACCCGGGGAGCCCAAGCAGGGGACCTGGACCCCATCCCATGTAACTGGGATATCATGAGGATCGACAGAGATGTCCGCCGCTCCACAAGATACCAGGGAGAGAATCAGCCCCTAGAGGGAGACAGACTCTCGGACAAGGGTAGGTGAATGGGCCTTTGCTTTTGCAAGAACGGTTACACAGAATCCTGTGCCCCAAAGAACAACAGACACACACATGCCTCCCAAAGGAACAGACACACAGGCTTTGCAGGATGGAGAGAGGACTTCTTACCCCTGTGGGACTAACACAGAAATAAAGGCTCATCCCCACCCCAACTTGGCCAGAAGGACAAACAGACCTTCCCAGAAGAAGAGGTGCACCTCCATTCCCCCACGTGGGAGGGCAGACCCCCCCGGCCCCCCAGGGGAACTGGCAGCGGACGTGCCAGTCCAGGTCTAGAGGCTGCCTGGTGATGCTGGGCTGGGAGGTGTCTCTTTCTCACGCTCTCTGTCACTCTCTCGCCCGCCCAGCCATTTCCTCTGCCTCGGAGGAGGAGGGCTGGGAGTGACATCCCAGGAAGGGTGGGAGAACGAGGGGCCCCTGCCCAGGGTTCCAGGAGGCAGATGTCTGAAGGGGACAGCTGGTCCTCCTCACCCCTGAGACCCAGCCTGGTGAGAGTGTCAGCAGGCAGGGTGCTGGCCACCCAGCCAGGCTGGTCACCGTCAGGAGCCCGCAGCCTGACGTCAGTCCCACTTATTGTTGTTGCTGGGGCCTGAGTCATCCGTGTGACGCCACAGGGGTCAGCTCTGGAATGGCTGGGGGTGGCCTGCAGGGCCAGCTTCAGGGATCGGCTCTCCCTTGGGGCGTGCACTAGGATGGGTGGGGACATCCGAGGTCACACTCATCATGCACAGCCAGCTGCCTACTCCCAAGGTCTCAAGGTCCCTCCAAAGGGCCTCCAAGGTCCCTGCACTGACCTTTGCTGCAGGGCTGGCTCAGAGGGCCTCAGCCAATTGCCCATCTGCCTGCTGGCTGTGGCTCGGCTCTGGCCGAGAAGCCCTCCCCTTTCCTGCCTCGGAACCCTCAGTTTCCACCCTCGGTCCTCAGTGAGGCCTCTTCCCCCAACTCTTTTCTTTTCTCTTCCCCGGGAAGACTCCCCAGAATAATTCACTGTAGCCCTACTTCCTTCTGGAATCACCTTCCAGAACCCCCTTCCTGCCCATCTCCACAGGCTGTCGTCCTGTGTTCTCTGCAGCTGTGCTGGCTTTCCTCTGGTGCCCCGTCCCCTCCCAGCTTGCTGAGAGCACGGCTCCTCTTCACTCCAAACACTTCATTTTCCACCGAGGCCTCAGACATCTCTCTGGAGTGACAGCAGCGGCCTCCATGCTGGCCCCCTCTGGCCCTGCATAACCTGCTGTCATTTCTTTCACGTCACTTGTTGTGTTCTCTTGCCTGGGGATGTCTCCTGGTCCGTTTCCTCTGCAAGGCTCCGAACTCCCAGAGGGCCAGCATCATGACTTGTCTACCTTGGAACGACATAGGCCTACTAGCATGTGGACAGTTATATATGTGCAGCATGAACGAATGAATGAATGAATGATTACATCTTGACCATCGGGGTAGTGGCATAAGATGGGAGAATTCATTCCACATAGTCTCTTTATTTTGACCAAGGCCTGCCTTCCCTGGCAGGACCACCCTCATGCGTATAGGACCCAAGGACAGAGGCACCAGGAGAACTACCCGATAAGGATTTGGGGAGGTAAGAGGAGGCAAGTCTTGGCCAACATCTGAGCTTGAGATAAGAGAGGTGAGAGGATTTGGCCTCACCCTCAGGCAGGAAAGGCTCCGTGGACAGGGTGCGTTTTGGAGTAGGGACGAGAATGGGTAAAAGGACTGGCGGAATGAGGAAAGAGTAGCTGTGTGGCCTCGGCCAGTATATTAGTTGGGGTTCCCCGGGAAAACAGAACCAAACAGGAGATACGTGGAATTGGCTCATGCCAGTATGCCAGTATCCAGTATGGAGACTGACAAGTCCTGAGACCTGCGGTCAGCAGGCTGGAGACCCGGGGGAGCGGAAGGTGTAGTTCCAAACGCTGGGAGCCTCAAGACCAAGAAGAGCAGACATTTCAGTTCAAGTCTGAAGGCAGGAAAAACCAATGCCCCACCTTCGAAGCTGTCAGGCAGGAGATGCCCAGGTGCCCATGCCAGGGTCAGGCCTTTTATTCTGTTTGGGGTGATTGCATGAGGCCCACCCTCACTAGGGGCAGCAATCTGCTTTACTCAGTCTAGGGATTCAAGTGTTCATCTCATCCAGAAACACCCTACGGACATACTCAGAATAATAGCTGACCAGATGTCTGGGCGTTCTGTGGTATAGGCAAGCCGGCACATAAAACCGGCCATTAAAGCCTGTCACTACATATCCCCAAGCCTCAGTCACATTCTGTGTAAGTTGGGGGGACATAATAGTTCCCTTCAAAGGTGGTTGCAGAAATCAATGCAAGGGTGCATGTGAGGTGCTGGCCTGGTGCCTGGGAAGTCTCAGTGAATGGTGGTATAGATGATGATGATGTCATGGATGATGATGATGTCGAGATGGTGGCAGCAAAGGGCCCTGAGACACACAGACTGTGTTGGAGGTAGAAAGAGGTCAGTCACTCCCCTCACTCACTATAGTCCCTGGGAATCAGGCTCTGGTCCCCCCTACCCCAGAGTTCTAACCTCCCAGGGTCCCCATCCTTCAGCTCCTCACAGACCCTCCCCTCTTAATATTTTATCTTGATTCTCTCCTTGTTAAGTAAGGCCAGGCTCTGGAAAAGGTTGCTTGGTCTGTAAGGCAGGCAGCTTTCTGAGGCTCTGCAGGTACTCTGAGGCTGCCTGGGGGGAGATAACCACAGCTGGGACAGAGACAAGCCAGGGCCCAAGGCTGCATGGGACAACAGAACTATGGGGGGGGGGAAGGGGAGAGGGAATAGATGGAGTGGGGAGGTCAGCCAGAAGAGGGGGTTGAGTAGGGGGGTTTGGAAAAACTGGGTGGGAGGAGGAAGCCTAAAGGGCAGGCAGGTGACAATGGTATGCTGGAGCCAGCTGGTCCTGGTACCAGCCAGGACTGGTACAATCGACAGCCAATTGTAACTCTGATGGTCAGAATGTAATCTTCATTCATTCTGGACTCTGCATTCAGTGATAGCTTATAGCTTAAAATTGGCTGTAGTGAAAAACTGGCAAATTCTACTACTAATCAAGGCATTTCTCCACTGGAGAGCAGGTGTTGGGGGCGATGTACTGGAGTGTGGTGGTGTGCCAGAGGGGGAGAGTGGAGAGACCAGAAAGAGAACTGCAGAGGTAAGGAGTCCTGCATTTGAACTCCAGGCTCTGCCATTTACCCAGTGACCTCAGCCAAGTAACAACGTCTCCCAGCATCTATTTCTTCATCTCCGTAGGATTAAATTAATTAACATATACAAAATACTTAGAATCACGCCCTTTCCATTTCATTCAATAAATGATATGTATTATTATTTTTGGAGAGAAAGTGTGTGTTAGAAAAATGAGCATCTCAATCCCCAAGTAAACAACTTAGGAACGTCTCTTGCTGGGGTCAGGACACACCAGGTCCAGTGGCAGTAACAGAGGAACTGAAAAACCCATGTCTTCCCTGGGCGTACAATCTACTTGGAGAGCTGCACATGCTCCCACGAAGTTACACTGCACTAAAAATGCGCTCATGTTCATAGAACACTTTACAGTCTACAAAGGTTTTCCATGTGAATTATCTCTTGAAACCCTTACAACAGTTCCCGGGTTAGAGGAGGAAATTGGAAAGGGTGAGTGACATCCAGAGGCGCTTGCAAAGGCAATGGCAGAATTACCAGCCTTACAAGAACTGTCCCAGACTGGTCAAGGTACAGCAAGGATTGTATGATGATAACACAGTGAGGAGAAGTCCCTTTCTCCAGCCTCTTTGGGGGACCGGGGATCCTGGCTATTATGCACTGGAAAAGCTCAAGTTTTGCTATCCACTCAGCGTCATGCAGCACACTGGCCTGAGCTCACCCCCAGGGTACCTCTCCACGTAGCATGCCCCTCATCTTGGGCGATCGGTGCCCTTTTGGGGGAGGTCTCTGAGGTCACAGTTAGGGACCATGTCTCCGCCTCAGGGGCTGGCTCGCCGCGGAGGACTCCTCTCATCCTCGGGAGGCAGCACAGAGCTCATCGGCCTCTCCTCCCCTCTCATCTCTATGGCGGAAGTTCCGGCCAAAACACAACAACGTTCTCGGTGGTGGAAGTGAGTGGAGTCGTCCAAATGAGGGGGTTACTTCTCACCATCAAATCTTAAAATTCGAGAGGTAATCAAGAACAAGATAGCATGCGAGTTACAGAGAAGTATATGACTATCTTGCCCGCTCGTGTGAATGTAAAACGGTCCGGGAAGCTGCACTCGTGTCAAGGCTCGGTCAGCCGTGCTCCCCCCGCCGGTGGTCGCTGGGGCAAGTGGAACCGTCCGCCGAGCAGGGGCGGGGCACGGATTTCCGGGGCCGGCTTCACCTCCTTCAGAGGTGGTCGGGCGCCGCCGGGGTCGCGGTTGCGTGCCCCGCGAGTCCGGGGCGCGGGCTCGGGGTGGAAGGGCACCGTTCTAACCAGCTGCCCCCTTCTCCTGGGCAAGCGCGGGCGCTCCCCGAGCCGGCCGGAGTGAGGGCGCGCCTCGAACTCCCGAACCGGGCCAGGTGGGTCGCCGAGCGCCGCACCCGAGGCAGACCCTCTGCGGATTCAGCTCCACTCCTGGTATCCGAATCATGGAGGTTCTGGGGGAGTGGCGGTGGGGAAAACGGGACCCGGACCAGAAGTCTTTCCCAAATCCTGCCTAAGTCTCTTGATGCCTAGCCGAACGCTTTCTGTTTTTGCTTTTAGTCCTCTTGCGCTCGATCGTCCGTGCGGAGGTTGGGGCAGACCTGCGGGGATTGCAGCTGAGCGTGAGGAGGAGGAAGAGGAAGAGGGGATGATCAGACTCTGAGTGATCCCGCTTCAGCCTGTACACGTGAGGTGAGTATGGGGGTGCTCTGGGCCCCAGTCTCGCTCTGAAAGGACATCTGTCAGTCTCTGCCCTTGTGCTCCACAGACCTGGGTCTGGGGGGTCCAGAGTTACTGTTCTTTCCGGGTCCTGATTTGGAGAACTCGCTGCTCACCGGAGGCAGGGGTGAGGGCGAGAGGACAGACAAGCTCATCGGAGACCCAAGGTGGGTGCTGTGGGAAGGAGGCTGGAGTACTGATTTCCTGGAGAAGCGGAGCTTAAAATAGTGCTGAGATTGAGGGAAGAGCTCGGGCTTGGGACTGAAGCGAAGCGATGTATATGGCCTGTTTGAAGGTTTGTGGGGGCACCAGAGGGGGAAGTTGTGGAAGAGAGGGGAGCTGGACCAGAGCTGGGATTCTCTAGATGGGGAACTGCTGGGTGGAGTTAAACTAGAGGGCAGAAAAGAACAGGAGAGCCCTGCTTACCCTTGATCTCAGAGTGTAGGGAAAATCACTCCAGCAGCCCTTGGAAGGACCTGGAATTCCAGGGTCAGGGTGAATTGAGCGGTGACTTTGTGCTGGGTTCGGGGTACCGAGTTCCCAGTGATGAATAGGATGCAGGCCCTGCCCATCAGGAGCTGTCCGCCCAGTGGGAGAGACAAGACAGGGCAACACCTGTGACAGATGACTGCCAGTACAGGTGGCCCTGGGCTGATTGCCACGTGAGAGGCGGCGCCAGGTTGATTTCTGACTGCTGCCCTGTGTGTTCAGTAGTGAGCACCACTGTTTACCGGGGATAGAGCAGACTGAAATAAACCGAGAAAGGGCTGTCAGGGCCTGGAGGAGAGAGGGTGGGATGTTGAGCAGGCAGGTTTATGGGGAATGAAGATCTTTAATCTGTAGAAGAGGTGAGGGGGTGACGAAGAGACTTGCCTCCAGATATCTGAAAGGCCTGTTTGTGGAAAAGGGATGAGATTTATTCTGTGTGGCTCGATGTCAAAACTATGACTAGTGGTTTGGAGCACTAAGAAACAGCTTCCTTCAGGAGAGCTGTCTGAAGGGGATGATCTGCCGTGAGAGGACCTGAGTTACTGTCTTTACTGTCTGAAGGCTTTGCTGTGAAATACCCTTTAGGGCACTGGCAGTTGCAAGGCCTGGCTGCCCCGGAGCAACGGTGGGCACAGCAGCTCTGCTCCCAGCACGTGGGCCGATGGCTGTGGGTTTGGGTGCCCGGTGTGTGAGGGCGGAACTTCCATGTCAGTTTCACTGGGTCCCAGGCAAGGTGCTGGCAGGGCTGCGTTCCCTCTAGGGACTAGGGGAGGAGACGGCCTTTCTTGGCTCATGTCTGCGTTACTTCAGTGTCTGTGGTCACACTGTTTTTTCCTCCTCGGTTGTTCCAGAGTTAACTTGCCAATGTCCGTCCGGTTTTGATATTGGCACAGCCCTTAGGGTGGAGTCCAGATCCTTAACCTGGTCATTCAAGGTCCCAGGAAATCAGACATCCTTTTCCCCCTCCCACCGTGTGGTCTCGCCGCTATGGTGACATTGACCTACCCGTTGCTCCTCCATCTTGGCAGCCTCTCAAGCGCAGAGCCACGTTCGAGGTTCGAGGCTGGTGCCTGACAGGTGTGGCACAGCGAGCGGTGCTGCGAGCTGTGTGAATGCCGCAGTGAATTCAAGCCTTGGCAGGTGGTTACGCTTGGTCACTTTGAAACTCTGCCCGGCTCCGCTCCCGATAGTCTTAAGATCTGTGATAGTGGGTGCTGCTGAAATGCAGGGAGAGGCTGTGGAGGCACATGCTGCGCTGGGCCTGAGGGGAGTGAGGAAGTGACAGGCAGATCATCCCGAAGGTGGCAACATTGTGACCTGGCTCCTCTTGCAGGGCAGCCCCTGGGACCAGGGTGAAGCTTCCTGGTCTCTACTCCTGTCCCCCACCCCGTGGAGGGCCGCAGGCCGCAGGATGAACTGCCGCTCGGAGGTGCTGGAGGTGTCGGTGGAGGGGCGGCAGGTGGAGGAGGCCATGCTGGCCGTGCTGCACACGGTGCTCCTGCACCGCAGCACGGGCAAGTTCCACTACAAGAAGGAGGGCACCTACTCCATTGGCACGGTGGGCACCCAGGATGTCGACTGCGACTTCATCGACTTCACCTACGTGCGAGTCTCCTCGGAGGAGCTGGACCGTGCCCTGCGCAAGGTTGTCGGGGAGTTCAAGGTAAGGTGTGGCGTGGTCCCGTCGGGACTTGAGGGAAGCACCCTTACCCTCTGGTTGGCTCTCCATGACTCAGACGGAAAGGATTCTGGCTGCCTGGGGTGCGGGGGGAGCACGAACAGAATTATTGGGCCCGGTGGTCCCATTTGCTTCTCAGGAGAGAAGAGGGAGAAGCAGCCAGGTCTGGTGTGTCCTTTTTCTCTCCCTTCCCTCTTCTGTTCCTCGGCTTTTTTCTTTGTAATCAAGGATCACTGGGCTTTATGGTCCCCCCCGCCCCCTTTCTTTAGAGGCCATGGGCTGAGGCCATCGTTGAGCGAATGAAGTGGAAGCCTTGTGCTTCACTGGTGGTGGAGAAGGCAAATAGGGTTTACCTGGGGAGTAGGAGACGTTCGAGTACATTCGGAAGGATGGGGGCCAAAGGGGTGGAGCTGTGGAAGGAGAAGGAAGGCCCTGCATGTAATGGTGGAAAGCAAGGATTTTGAAAGTAGACAATGTGGACTCAGACCCTGGCGCAGCCGCCCACTGGCCTGTGACTTCCGGCAAGGTCGCTTGACCCTGACCTCACTGGCCTCAGTACTCCCGCCTCCCGGAGTTGTGGAGGGGGCGAGTGGAAGCGGGAGGGGCGAGTATGGGAGTGCCTGGCCCCAAGTGAGTGCTTAAGCAGGAGCTCTGAACAAAGCTGGAAGAGTTGGGCAATGAGGCAGGTTTTGTTGTTCTGCTCGAACCACTCAGTGTCAGGTGGGCAGTTTGCTGTGTCACTTTGCCTGAATCCTTACCTCCTCCTCCCCTGCCCTGCCCCCGCTGAGGGACTGACAGAGCTAGGGCAGCACAGTTCCCTGGGGTGTAGGCAGCAGGTGCGCACAGGGTGAGAACTCCTGTCTTGGCCCGCTCATCTGGTACTTGCCCCTTCTTCCCCAGGATGCATTGCGCAACTCAGGTGGCGATGGGCTGGGGCAGATGTCCTTGGAGTTCTACCAGAAGAAGAAGTCTCGCTGGCCTTTCTCAGACGAGTGCATCCCCTGGGAAGTGTGGACGGTCAAGGTGCATGTGGTCGCCCTGGCCACAGAGCAGGAGCGGCAGATTTGCCGGGAGAAGGTGGGGGAGAAGCTCTGTGAGAAGATCATCAACATCGTGGAGGTGATGAATCGGCACGAGTACCTGCCCAAGATGCCCACGCAGTCGGAGGTGGACAACGTGTTCGACACGGGCCTGCGGGACGTGCAGCCCTACCTCTACAAGATCTCCTTCCAGATCACCGACGCCCTGGGCACCTCGGTCACCACCACCGTGCGCAGGCTCATCAAAGACACCCTGGCCCTCTAGGTCGCGCTGGGGCCTGGGTGCTCCTGGACGGCGCGCAGACCTTGGTTCCTGGGGATCGTGCTGTGAGGCCCGTGGGCTCTGGAGCCTGACCCAGGTCCTCGATGATGCTTGGAAGGGCTGTCCCCTGGTTTCTTGGGTTTGGGGTTGCTAGTCTCTGGTCAGCCTCGTGACCTTCACTGACGGTTAAGTCAGGCCAACACTGTCTTGCCCCCCCCCCCCCCCTCTGGTGGGTCCCCCTTCCTTCTCTGCTGTACAGAAGCTCCGTCGTTAGGATGGTGAATAAAATTGAGAATGTGAGCTTGGGTCGAGCCATCTCTCCCTCGCCTCCCGTTTGTTCTTCCCTGAAACCTTAACACTTCCCAGCAGACTTGTGAGGAGGCAGGTGCGTGTTGGGGCCTTGTTCCACGACGAGGGGAATGGGGGGACAGGATTACAGAAAGATGAAATCGGACCGATTTTGTACTTCGTTGGATGCTCACATCACGTCACCCTCCCAGGAGTGACCATGGTCAGGCCCTCGAGTGAGGACACAGGTCAGGACCCATCACCTTCAGACGTGGCTGTGTTGTCCTCCTTTCCTGAGGAGACAGTGACATCTCTGCCCTGTACATTCTGTGGTCTTACTGCACGGTGGCTCCGAAGGCCGTCTCCCGTCTCCTTAGAGCACACACAAGTCCAGCTCGCCCCAGAACGCTCACCTGACCTGGGGTTCCTTTCTGGACTGAGGAGGGAGGGCCAGCTGGAGAGGGTCTGGTGCCGCTTCCTCCAGGTGGCGTTGGCCGCTGCTGGTGGTTAGGACGGTGCTCTGGTAACACGCTCGTTTCAACACCGGCATACTCAAACCAGTGAACTCCAGTGTGTGCTTTGTGTTGATTGATTTCTGTCCTAAAATGGTTTTGTTTGCATCTGGGCCAGTATTAACAGACTAAGTACACTGTGCACAGGGAGGGCGCCAAGGGAGAAACGGTTGGGGTGGGGGAGGGACCATGCCCATGGGCCTGCAGCAGGAGAGGTAGTCGGGATCGCCAGGAAGCGTTTGCACATTTTTCTCCAAGTGGGTTTTGGCCATGTGCTACTTCATGACAGGTTTCGTGATGTTCTGCCCTTGATTTCTGGAGAATAGTGAACTTGGGAGGTTCTCGGGGGTTTGGAGATGAAGAAGGCCCCTTCTCACAAGTCCTTAATGGTGTGTGATCCCTGCTCAGCCTGCGGTAGTCTGGGGGGCCTTTTCCTCCCCGCTGGCTGTCAGCTAATCTCTTCTGAGGGCTTGGATGATGCAGGTGTTCACTGGCAGTGCCTTGGTTTTAAAGAGCTCAAGGTCGCTGTAGGAGTTTTCAAGAGACCTGGACGGGAGGGTCTTCCCCCATCCCAGCTTTCTCTTTTTCTGCGGCCAGACGCTGCTCCACTCTCCGACGCTGGCCTGGCTGTTGGATAACCAGCTGCCAGCAAGCTCCTTGTGGTGGGCAGGACAGTAGCATCTCCGTCCTTTTGGCATTGAGATTTCCTGGAGGTAGGGAGCTACTTCACTCAAGGGCAGAACCCAAGCTCTGGTGACTCAAAGCTTTCCCATTGGTTTGTAACTCTCCTTGACCTCTGGGGTCTGAGCAAAGGAATGGGGGAAGGAAAGGAAAGGAATGCCTTGAAGTCTCTGGTCCTCCCGTCATCTCTCCCTGTGTGGGGCCAAGGAGGCAGTAGCCTGCTTGTCCAGCCCCGGGAGGCTCCCAAAGGATAGGAAGGGTTTAGGGGCTGCTCATTCATGTCCTGTCCCGGTGGCCACCTGGGCCATCTAGCAGCACTGAGCTTTGGCCCAGGGGCAGAAAGCCCAGAAAAGGCAGTGGTGCTCGCTGGTCCTGTGTCCTGCTAAGCTGGCAGAACCCCAGCCAGCACCTAGGATGGGATCTGGAAGAGCTTCTCGGGGTTCTGAGTAAGGTGCCATCTCTCGACTTCTTTTGCCAAGGGGGAGGAAGATCCTTGGGGACAGGATTCCTGGGTTTGGCTGGTGGGCGCTGGTGGGCCAGGTTCGCTTGCACAGGTGTGTGGGCCTCTGGGACTAGAAGATGTGCGGCTGCCCAGAAGTCTGGGCCGTGATCCCACTGGAGGAGCCCTTTGTCTAGGAAGGGCCTGTCTGCACAAGGGGTGGGGGCTTAGGGTGCCTGGGGCCCGCCCCTTAGGCCCCTCCCCGATATTTGTGGTCCGCCCTGTGGTCTGTGGTCCCACAGCCAGCCCCAGCCCCCACACATCTGACTGTCTTTACGGCCCCCGCGCACATCAGGGCACATCTGGGCAGCTGGCGCTGAAGCATGAATGCCTCGCAGGGCCACACGGCCGGAGCCGCCTGGCTGAGCTGCTGCAACCAGTCGGGGGTGCAGCCGGAGGTCCCAGAAGGGCCGCTCCCGGTGCAGGCAGTGGTGCTGGGCGTGCTGGCGCTGCTCGTGCTCTGCGGGGTCCTGTTCCTGGGAGGCGACCTCCTCCTCCGGGCCCAGGGCCTGACTGCTCTGCTGGCCCGTGAGCTGCGTGCATCCCCGGAGGCTGAGCCCGGCAGCGAGGACTCCTAGGCACCCGGCTGCGCCTCCAGGGCTCTGACTGTCCGGCCGCCCTCAAACTCTGCGGGGGACTGCGAGGAAGCTGCTGCGGGTGCTGGCGTCTCCAGGATCTCTCCAAGGGCCCCTCGGAGGAGCCAAGGCTCAGCTTCCTTCCCTTGAGGCCCACGGGCTGCATAGGTGAGAAGGGGCAGAGGGGGTGCAGTCACGTCAGCTCTTCGGCACTTCTGGTTCCTGCCTCTGGAAGTCCGGGGTGGGGCCCGCAGCTGCGCCCACCCCCCACCCCGTGTGCCGGGATCTGAGGGAAGGGGCTGCCCCTTCCCCATCATCTCTCCTGCAGTGGTGCCCCTACGCAAGAGTTTTTTCTAGAGCAGGTGGTCACAGCCTGGGAGGGGGAGGTAGGGCTCACGGAAGAGGGCGTCTGGAGGGGCCCAGGTGCACTCTGGAGTCTGTCTTCTCCGCACCCACTTCGCCCCTGCCCTGACTCCAGGCCCGTCACTGTCTGTTCCCCTGGAAGGTGGAGGAGAGACGGTGGCAGGAACTCAGACAATCTGGGCCTTGGCTGCTTCGTCTTCCTTCCCTCCCTGCCCCCCCTACCCCAAGCTTGTCTCTGGAGAGGGTTTGAGAAGGATTAAGATTCCTCACCTTGAGCAGGGGTGGGAGGGCCGAGCCAGGGGTCTGGATGGCCCTGGGGGGTGGGGAAGTGTGCAGGGGGAAGAGGGACTCCCCAGCCCCTGCTCAGGCTGGGGGTGGACAGAGGTGTCCCAGAGTGCGGAGCTTAGGAGCTTTGTGGCGTGTTTGGGGGTGGTGGAGGGTGGAGGTCGCTAACAGCTGGGGGGCCTCAGTAGCACTTTCTCCAGGAGGCTGGGGCTGACGGTTCCCAGCTGTGGGGTCGCCATCCATCGGGCTCTCCTGCCTCTGTCCCTCCAAGGACAGGAACCATCTGGAGGGAAAGGCCTGGGTGGCCTGAAGACTGGGTAAGTCCAGGCCAAGGCCGCCTTGGGCAGAGCCACAGGGTTTGGGCAGAGGAGCCTTCACTGTCCCTCCCCACCATTCAACATTGTATCTTCGGGGTCCTGGCAGGTCTGTGGGTGTGGCTACCCACGGGGTGGGGGGGGTGCCTCTGTCCTCCCCCTCCTAACACCCCCTCCCCTGCTTCCTGCTTGCAGAGGCGGTGTCCCGGCTTCCTTCTGAGAAAGGAGTTCGTGCATGTGAGGAGGGGCTGGTGAGTGAGGGGCAAGGGGACAGTGTAGGCAGGGTGCTGCTAAGCAACTGTGGGGCTGATGACGTGTGATCCCTACCCAGGCGGCCCAGGGTGTGGTGCTAATCCCACTGTGGCCTTGCTGAGCTGTGGACATCTCACCTCAGGACGCCACCCTCACCCCTCCAGAGAGAGGGCTGGCCGGGGCAGTGAGGGGGGTGTGTGTCTGCCCCTGGCACCAGGAAGCCGGCTGGCCCCTGGGGACACACCCCACCTCCCTCCGCTGTGTCCTGGGGAGCGGTGGGGACTTCTCTGTTGTCTCTAGGTTCATCCACCCTGGATGAAGCCTGGTACCTTCTGCTGCTTTTCCATCCTTTTGCCCTGTGCGCCCCTCCACTTCCCCCACTGGGTGGCGGAGTCTCCATGGGCACTGTGAACCCTTCATTTTACACGTGGGGAAGCACGGAGAGAAGAAAGCGATGTGCCCAAGTGAAGGACAGAACTGGAACTGGGCCCCGGGCTCCTGACTCTGAGCTCAGGGTTGGGGGGTGGCACCTGAGTGCAAAGTCCCCCCTTAGCTCACCCCTCTTTCTGTCCCCGCCTCCCCATTTCCTACTACTTTTTGAGACTCTGATGCAGAATATGGCTTCTCCCCGCAACCCCCAAAGAAACCAGAACCCCAACCTCTCCTGTTACTGCCTCCCTCCTGTCCTTACTTCCTGGCAGCCTCGTCAGTTACCTTCTTGCTGCCGGGGCGGCCTTCTAGATGCTGCAGTGGCTCCCCAGCTGGCTGGGCTCAGCTTCCTAGTCCGAACCTGAGGTTGGGGATGGGCTCAGGGTCACCTGGACTATGCGTGCATGAGAAAAATCCCAGTAGCCAGAGCAGAGGGTCAGAAGTAAGGGTGATGACTTTGGATTGGCCTTTGGGTTCAAGTCTGGGTGGTTTTAGCGGCCCAGAGAGACTCAGTGGAGGGCAGGGCTATGTCCCAGCATCAGCATGTGTGGCACCCAGGCAGGGCTGAGGGGAGAAGGAGCGGGTAGGCAAAGGCTTTCTTCACCCAACTTTCTGCCTTTGCTGTCCCTTTAGCTCAGGGCTTGGAGAGTCGGGGTGTAGAGTCAGGAGCGGGGACCTCAGTGTTCTTGGGGAAAGATACTGAGCTGTTTGCGCTGAAGCCCTGACCCTGGTCAAGGCTGTCAGACTGAGTGGGAGGAAAAGAATCTGGAAAATTGGGAAGTGGGTGCTGCTGTCGCCCCACCTCCCAGGCTATGGCTGGGAGCGAGAAGAGGGGGAACAGGCGCAGACCTGAGTGCCATGGAGCAAGGCTGGGCATCCGGACCCTCGGCAAGCTCTGTCAGTCTGTACCATCATCAGGGAAAGGCTGGCCAGGGGATGGGTGGAGACCTTCCCTAACTTTCCTCCAGCCCCGGAGTTTTGCCCTGACCTGGAAAAGGCTGTTGGGGTTTGTCCAGCTCATTCCTTGGCTTCCACATAGCCCAGCTCCCTTTCCAGCAAACATGAGGCCGGCTGCCTCTTACAGATTCCTGAGTCGTGCGTGGTCTGTTCTCCAGGGAGTTCGCCCTCAGCCTGCTGGACTCCACCGCGCCGGACCCTCGCATGCTGCACAGCTGACTGGGGGAAACCCGGATGTGGTGAGACCTCCCCTGAAGACCCTTGCATTCAGCTGCTGACTCTCAGCGCTCTGCTAGGCCGCCTGCCATCCTCATGGGTGTGAAGCTGCAAGGCCAGGAATGAAAGCCCTCGGGCCACCACTGTGTGTCCTGGGCACTGGAGCGGCCACATACCCTGGACACTGGGCAGCACAGGCTGGCTGTGACCCCTGCCTGCCCGGCCTCTGAGGACATGCACACGTCCTGTCTCTGGTATAAGGTGGCCGTGATCTGACAGACCAGTGACCTGTCCTTGCTGAGAGCTGTGGGTCAGTGTCAGCCATTTGGAAGTCTTGGGTGCCCCAGCGATGACCCATCAGTTTCTGTGGCTTGTTATCAAACATGCTGGTAATGCAAGTTTGTGGAACACAGACTGTGTTTCCAGCTCCTGGCATCTGTGGTGCTCCCGCACCCCCTTCCAGTTTGAACTGTTTGTGGCAGGTACTGAAACAGCAGCCCCAGCCAGGGCCCCTCTCCCCAAGTCTCTCCCCGTGCGGGCTTTTCCAGCCTCAGGTCTAGCTCTTTCTAAGGGTGTGGGAGGTGAGGCAGACAGCGACTCTCACCCAACACTCTGCTGCCCCCCTGTGGCCAGTGTGGGCAGAAGCCCTGTTTCCCTCTACCAGGTGCACTGGGGTCTGAAGAGGGCAGCCCCGGCTGGTGCCTCAAAATCGGAGTGGATTTTGTAACCGTGCTCAGTGAGTCCTAGACTGTAACCCTCCCGAACCTCGGTCTCCTAATAAAATGAAGGCAACAGTGTCCTGAGGATGAAGCTCCCAATGCGCTTGTCTGTAAGATAAAAGGCTTTCTGCACCACAGCGATCCTGTCAAGTTATTACTGTCCCCCAACCTGGCCGCTCCCAGAGAAGACGAGGGGAGTCTCCCACCCTGCTTTTGGGACCACTTCATTTCTTCGTCTGCTCCATGAGTGTTTATGGAAGGGCGGCTTTGTGCCAGGCGCGTGCTGGGGGCTGGGGACGAGGGGCTGAGAGGGACGGAGCTGTGGCGCTCGAGGGCTCTCCGTCCAGTGAGGATTGTCGCCCACAAAACTACAGCTAGCACAGATGATAAGAAGTGCCGGTGTCGGTGTCCACAGGCCCCAGAGCACAGCACGACCCGCTCGTTGAGGAGGCCGGCACTGAATGGGTGTTCGTGGGTGGGGGAGGGGGAGGAGGAGGGAGGACTGTGTGGGCAGAGGTGCAGGGGGTGTGGGCCGGGTACCCTAGAAGCAGGGTCGCTAGGGCCAAGTGTGAAGGGAGGTGAGACCAGAGAGGTAGCAGCCTGGAGAGGGGTGGAATTGACCCTGGGGGATTTGCCCAAGGGGGGACCATGGTAGATCTGGATCTTAGGGAATTATGCTCAGTTTGCAGGCTGGAGGTAGAGAGAACAAGGAGGCTGTGGTCAGAAACTAGCAGAAATGGTGGTGGCCTGGACCAGGCTGGGAAGGAAGGGGACCGATCAGAGCAATCTTTGGGATTCAGGCTTCGGTCACTAGTGGATGTGGGGGTCGGGGCAGGGGAGGCGTGAGGACACCACCCTGGCTCTTGGTCTGGATCACGGAGGGGTCAGTGCCTGCCACCCTCTGCGGTGGTGTGTTATCAGTCAGTATTTTGGTCTGATTTTACAGGAAACCCACATGATAAATGGCTTGAGCAGAAGGGAACTTATTGGCTCATGTGGCTTAAAAGCCAAGGGGGCAGTCCTCAGGCTGCCATGGGTGGGGCCTCCGAGGATGAGGGCGGGGCCTCCTCCCTGCCGTGGCCTGGTTGGTCGGTCGTCTGCCCCGGCCTCGTGTGGACCGTCTTGTGGCCGGAGCGAGGCAGTGGAGCCCTGCTGCTGGGCCCGAATTCACTAGCTGCGTGGCCACAGCGAGGTGCTTGGCCCTCTGGGGCTCTGTCCCCCCCCTTCAGAGGGGGAGAAGCCGGGCCTGGCTGGGGCAGGTTCTGTTAGGACGAAATGCGATCCATATACACAGAGTGTGCGTGTGATCAGTCCCACATAAGGCAGGATGTTCACTTTATGGGGTCTCGAATCGATCAGGGAAGGGGGGTCATCTCTGACCAATTCATTCAGACCAAACCCCTGGATCAAACCCCCCGCTCCTGGGCCCGTTTGGCTCTGTGCTAACCCGGAAGTACCGAGCTGTGTGGAATGTTCTCGGCCTAGGTCACTGCTGTACTCAGACTGGTGGTGGGGTGGGGTAGGACTCCAAACCACAGGGCCCAAAGGAGCGGGGGTATCTTCTCACCAGATCTAGGCCTGTTTCAGTCCTGGGGGGCATAGACACTGGGTAGCAGCAAACCTGCTTGGCTGCTGCAAATGGGAGGCCACAGGGGGCGCTGATGAGTCCAGTTCTGGTGAGTTGAGTTCGAGGCAGTCAGGGACATCCAAAGGCAGCTGCTAGGTGGACAGTTAGGTGTGGGCTGGGACTCAGCAGAGAGAGTTCTGGTCTGTGGTGCTGCTACAGATGGAAAATGGAGCTGTGGGAACGCGTTGGGATGGGATGGGGTCGTTGGAGCACGAGGGAGGAGACTGAGCATGCAGGGGCCACCGCTTACAGGCAGAGCAGAGGGGGAGCTGGCAAGGGGGTGGAGGAGGTGCACCAAGGAGGTGGGAGGGGTGTGGGAGGCAGGCAAGGAGAGATTTTGGAACTGAGGGTGTTGCCAGGAGTGTCAGTGCCCTCAGTAGTTTTGGGGTGCTAGGAAGGGACATGTGGCCCAAGACCTAGGAGACAGGACCAGGTGGGGACAGCCTCCTTAGGACCCCACAGAGCACCTGAGCTGCCTGTGCTGCTACCCCCAGCCTGGGGATACAGGAGCCCCATACAGAAGAAAGTGGGAGCATGGTTCCTGCTGGGCCAATGGACTCATTGTAGCGAGAAGAGGGTTATTTTTTTTAAATAGCACAAGCCTTTGGACTGTGTGAATGCTTTACCATGCACACGTCTCACCTAGGCAAAGTAAAACAATAGGAAGACAACACACACACGCCCAAAGGAGCCTCATCCCACTGCGAGGCCACTGTTCCTCCCTTCCAAGAAGCGGGCGACTTCTGTGAGTGTCGCATGCTGCGGAGGGGCTGATCCTGCAGCCCTACTGGCACCCTCGACCTCGTCTCCTCTGTCTCTGAGCCCCGACTTCACGCGCTGTGCTTTACGGGCAGACCCTCTATTTTCTCAGCTGCACGTTCAGACGTCTTCCTGGTGGTCCCCTGGTGGTCCCCTGGCCTCGTCCCCGTCTCCTTCTTCCCTGTTCCTCAGCCCCTCCTGCCCCTGCTTCCTTGCCCTTCAGGTTAGGCTCTGGTGCCTTTCTCAGTCCCTTTCCTGCCCATTTCCTGACTCGGCTCCCACGGAGCCCGCCAGGTAGAGCCTTGGCCCTGGAGGGCTGTAACTCCCTGTTCTTTGAGCTTGCACTTGGGCTGCTGAGTGCCCCCAAAGAACGTCCCAGCCCCAGCCCCAGGGCAGACTGATGGTGCCAAAAATGGTCACCAGGCCCTGCTGGCCCCTTGCCAGGCCAGCCTTCTGCCGATGCTGAGTTACTGCTCATCACCCCGGCTCTCAATCCCTGCCCTCCTTTCTCCCCTGTACTCCGCTCACATACCCTCGCCTCCTGCTCCTCATGGCCCCAGAGGCCCCAGAACACAAGACTCCCCCCACTTCTGTCCCAGACCTGCAAGCACACACGTCCTCTGGAGCCTCTTCCCTCAGGGAGGATGCGTGTCCCCCCTCGCCACCCCACCCCCTTCTGTGTGCCCATCGGCCTTCTTCCTCCTGGTTTCCTTCAGGCTTCTTTCTTAATGGCTGCTGGCTTCAGCTTCGAAACACACTCAGGTTTCTCCCACCTTAAAATAGCCTTCTTCTCACCCAGCACTTCTCCGCTTACTGCCCTGTGTCTGCCTTTGCAGCCAAACTTCTCTGAAGAGTTACCCACGCTTGCCACCCCGTGTCCTCGGCTTCTGCTTACTCCTCAGTCCTCTCCAGCAGCTTCTCTCTGCATCGGCGGGTCAAGGTCATCAGCCCCTGGGTGGTTGCTCTGAAGCCTCTTTTCAGCACGTATCTCAGCTGCCTCCCGGACACTCACAGCCAGACACTCACACCGCTGCCGAGCCCCCCCCCCCCCCCCCCCCGCCCCCAGCCCCGTGCCTTCTGTGTCACTCCTGAGAAGGCACGAAGCTTGGAGACTGGAGAGGAGGGAGAGGCTGAGCCTTTGGGTTCTGGAACAGCACTGGGCCCACCACACCCTGCAGTCACCACTTACTGGGGAACGGAAATCCTCCCCTCAATAGTAAAATGGGGAAAGGATAATACCCACTTTGGGAACCCCCATCCCTGCCCCCACCCTCAGGTGATGTGGACCTCGGCGTGTGGGAGCCTGGGCTCTGGACTCCTCCCTGGCTGAATCCAGGCCCTTCTCCCAGCTGCGCTCCCTTGGGACATCTTGCTTTGCCTGTCCCCACCTCACCCCTCTCTGAGGGTCCTGGGCCAGCACCTTCTTTCTTCTCCCAGCATGCAGAGGGCCTCAGGACTCTGTCCTAGGCCTCTCTCTTACCTGTCCTTCTTGCTCCGGGTCCTCCCCCTTCTCCAGGTACTGAAATCACCACCTGTGTGCCGCAGCTCTGAAATGAAAAACCAGCAGCCTCAGCCTCACCTGGGCCCTGAGCGCCCATCAGTCCTGCTGTCTCTCCTGCAGGGGTTTACTAAGCAGCTACTCTGGGCGGCCACTGTTCTGGGCGCTGGAGAGTACATGGCAACAGAGACAGGGTTCCCTGCCCACAGAGCCCATGCTCTGATGGGAAGGGACATTTGATGCACGTGTGGATGACTAACCACATGGGGTAATTGCACACAGTGATGGTGCTGGGAAGAAAATAAAACAGTGCAATGAGGCAGAGACCTGTGGGCAATGTTAGGTGGAGGTGGTCAGGGAAGCTCTCCCAGGAGGTGGCATTTGAGTCTATACCCAACCCCCGAGGAGGATCCAGCCAGGCGAAGGGCTGGGGCACAGTGTTCCTGCCAGAGGGACAGGGGGTGAAAAGGTCCGGCCCTGGATGTGAGATCGGCACCTCTGAGGGAAGGGCAGGAGGCTAGTGTGGCAGGAGCTTCATGACCAGCAGGGAGGGTGGCCGGGCCAGGGCACGGAGGCGCGTGTTGAGGGTGGCCTCGTTCCCAGCGCATGATCTTCGCTCTTGCCACCTTCTGGCTCTCGGTGCGTGGTGCCTCCCCTGCCCTTGCAGCCGTCCTGGATTCCCCTTTCTCCTTCCCTTCCACAGCCAGTCCATCACCAAATATGGTCCCTGCTACCTCTTGGAGCTCTGTTCCGTCTCCTGGGCCCCCATCCTCCCCTCTCCGTCTAGATGCCTTCACCCCGTGACAGCCGCTCTTCCTTCGCACTTGACAGTCCGTGTGAACACTTCTCCCTTCGTGACTTTGTGCCCCTTCCTTGCAGAATAACAGTTCGGCTGAAGTAGACTTGCCTCCTTCTTGGGCTGGTTTTCATGATAAGAGCCACCATATTAGCTGGCAGCTTCTCTGCCTGAGCCATCTGCTCAAATGGCAGATAGCTCCATTAAGATAGGGATTTTTGTGGTTTTGTTCACTGCACATGGGGGGCTGTCAGGAAATACATTTTTGAATGAATAACATCATCTCTTAAACTTTTCTGATTGCAGGGTAGGGAGGAGGGAAAACTGTAAATGCATTACAGCCCCTTTGTTTTCTCAAGCAAAAATGTGTTAATTCCCCGAAATGTGCTAGAAACTAGCCGAGGCCCATGAAGTGGATCATATGCTCTGCCGCTGGTGTAAATGGAGGCTTCAGAGAAATGGCAGCAACATTTAAGGGGAAAGTTGGTGGGTTTCCAGAGAGTGTCATGTACATCTTTTGGAGTTGGCACCAGTGAAGATTTGCAAGGAAATCAAAGAACCACAAAATGCTTTTCAGACTGTCAGTTCCTTAGACACCACTCTTCATGGGTTTGCAAAAAAAAAAAAAGAAAAAAAAAGAAAAAAAACCAAACCAGCACATTTTCTTCCCAGTGTGGGAGCTGGATGGAGAGGGACAGACCTGGGTCGTTGGGTGGCGGGTTGAAGAGCACGCTCTGCACCTGGGAAGGCGTTCCGGAGGCTGCGGTGACAGGGGGTCCACAACCAGCCACTTCCAGCGTGCAGGTGGCCGGGCCGGTGAATGGAACAGTGTGTTGCAGGTCGGTTCCCGATGTTGGATGTATATTTTTTATTTAAAATGTCTTTATCAGATACCAAATGTTCCAGGACTTGTAGGCGAAATGCATTAAAAGTAGAAATAATATTTTGTCCCTTGCCATTTGAGAGAAATGATGAATATTTCAAAACCACTTGGCAGGAAGCAGTGACGTCCCACCTCCGCTCCGCAGCGGCAGAGGCCGGGTTTCTTAAAGGGGCTCATGCTCCTTCGGCCTCCAGGAACTTCAGTGAAAACGACTCTGTGGCCCAACAGACTTGGGGAAGTTGTGGTGGGCAGAGCTGGACAGGCTTCTTCACCCCAGCTCTTTGAAGAGGCACTGCTAGGCCAATGTTATAATGACTGTAAGGGAGGCATGGAGGGTTTTTACGCATATTTGATCAAAGAATTATTTTTCCCCTCCTCCTCCTCCTCACCCCGCCTTTTAAAAAATAATTAAAAAAGGATCATCTCATGGGGCCAAGATTCTAATAAATATACTTTGGGAAATGTCGTTTAAAATCCTTCCTTTGGAAGGGAAGAAAAATTTGGGGAAAAATTAGATTATACCACTTCAGATAGTGCATTTTCCTTGCTTTGTCAAAACAGTATAAAATTAACTTTATTTCCCAGGACTGTAATGTCACATTACTAAATTTAAATTCACACCCTACCCCCCACAAAGAGTGTTTTAAAAAACACATTTCGGAACTACTTATGTGAAACAAACCTCTACAAGGAGCCATGGCCAAATATGTTCATGAATTTTGCACAGGATGCAAGCGGGACCCCAGGATTTCAGTTTTGCCGTAGCCGTCTCCCTGGGGCTCATGGTGGTCGGTGGTCCTCGTGACCCGGTAGGCCTGGGCCAGGCTCCCTGTCACGCAGCGTCACGCAGAAAGCCTGTTCCTCAGAGACCTGCCTTGTTTGCTTCGGTCTGACCCATCTGTGCGACTGCCTGGTGCCCTTGTTGCCCAAGATGACCTGGGGCCAGTGGCCTGAGCTGCTGGCTGGGGACGGACACTGGGGGCCCAGCACAGGGAGCCGGAGGGCCCGACACGCCGGCTCTGCAGGGAAGCTGGCTGGGCTGGCCAGGAGACTGGTAATGTTTACTAGACTAACCTGAGTTTGCTTTGGTATATGCCTTATCATGCTATACGTTCTGAACTTCAGTTTCTGAGCTGTGACTCTGACCGTCGTGGTTGTGGCTGGAGACTGTCCTGAGCTTTGTGGTGAGCTCTGTGGCGGGACTGGAAGAATGGAAATGAACAGATTTTTTATGAAACTGTTTTCTTATTAAAAGGTAAGTGATCATCCTGGCCAGTGTGGCTCAGTGGGTTGGAGCATCGTCCCATAAACCAGAAGGTTGTGGGTTCTGATTCCTGGTCAGGGCACATGCCAAGGTTGTGGGTTCCGTTCCCAGTCGGGGCACCTGCAAGAGACAACTGATCAATGCTTCTCTCTCACATAGATGTTTCTCTCCCTCTCTCTCCCCCTCCCCCTCTGAAATCAATAAGCATGTTCTCAGGTGAGGATTAAAAAAAAAAAGCCCTGGCCGGTGTGGCTCAGTTGGTTGGGCATTGTCCCACAAACCAAAAAGTCACCAGTTCAATTCCTGGTCAGGGCACATGCCTGGGTTGTGGGTTTGGTCCCTGGTGGGATTGTGTGTGGAAGGTAGCCACCTGATATTTCTCTCCCTCTCCCTCCCTTCCCGTCTCTTAAAAAAAAGTAAATAACCCTTTTGGAAGAATTAACCGATGGCTGCCGGTTTGTGACTACCGGTGACTGAAACATCTCTGTCTCCAGCTTTCGTTCTCCCCCGAGCACCAGAGCCACATGCAGAACTGGAACTGCTCACCGGCTGCCTCCACCTGGATGCTGAGTCCCGGCACGTCTCAAATCCACATGTCCGAAATTGAACTTGCCGTTTCCTCATGCCTGTGCATCCTGGCCCCTGTTCCCAGTGAGGACACAGTGAGCATCCAGCCACCGGGCCAGCCTGGGAGCCTGCTGTGCCCTCCTCCCTTTCCTCTGCACATTCAGATCATTGCCACGACCGGTGGCTCAGTTCCAGTTATTGACAATCTCCAGCACCCCTGCCCTCCCCTCCCTGTCCTCGCCCCAGTCTCCGGGCCCTTATCTCCTCTCACCTGGACGACTTCCAGGGCCTCTGCACGGGCGTCCCTGCCCGCAGGTCTTCTCCCTTCCGGTCCTTCCACTAGAGCTGTGCCGTCCAACATGGTAGCCACCGACCACATGTGGCTACTTACATTAATTAAAGTTAAATAAAACTTAAAAATTCAGCTCTTCGGTATTAGTAGCCACACTTCAAGCACTAAGCACTCCCATGGCCATTGGCTCTCACAGCGGATGATGCAGATTTGGGATGTTTGTGTCGCTGCGGAGAATCTGCTGCACGGAGTTGCTCTGTGTTGACTGTGTTCATGTCTGAAACCTCCCTGGCTGTCCCTGTCCCTCTGGCTCTTCCCTGTCCCTCTTGACCTATTTCACACCTCTGCCCCACCTGGCCTCACGTGTGCAGCTGCACCTCCCATCTTGTCCCCACTTGCACCCTCCATCCCCGCCGTCCCAGTCCCCTTTGTGTGTTGATTCTCTCCTGGCCACCCCTGGCCCTGCAGCCTGGAGCCCCTTGTGCACCTGCACAACCCCAGGCTCAGTTCGAGCACTGCTCTCATGTGGGGTTTTGTAGAGCCCCATCCCAGGCCCACACACTGGCTGCGTCCCGTGTACGTTACTGTTGGCACTGCTTTACTGTAGTACTCAACACGGTGTCCATCATTTATTTGCCAGTCTCCCTCCCTTCGAGGTCTAGCTGTGCTTCCCGCCCATCTGCATTGCCCCCGTCGAGCCCAGGAGGTTGCTCCAGAGGTAAGGATGGGGGTAGCTAAAAAACACAATCTTTTATTTTTTTAATTTATTGATATTAGAGTGGAGGGGTCGAGATTTGTTGTTCTACCTTTTAAAGACTTATATTTTATTTATTTGTAGAAAGAGGGGAAGGGAGGGAGAAAGAGGGAGAGAAATCTCAATGTGTGGTTGCCTCTCACACACCCCCAACTGGGGACCTGGCCTGCAACCCAGGCATGTGTCCTGAGTGGGAATCCAACTGGTGACTGGTTTGCAGGCTGGCACTCAATCCACTGAGCCACATCAGCCAAGGCCACTTCTTGATTTATTCATTGGTTGATTCTTGTATGTGCCCTGATCAGGAATTGAACCTGCAACCTTGGTGTATTGGGATGATACTCTAACCAGCTGAGCTACCTGGCTAGGGTCACTTGCCCAGACCAGGGACCAAAACCTCAACATAGGCATGTGCCCTGACTGGAATAGAACCTGAGACCTTTTGGTTTATGGGACAAAGCTCTAGCCACCTGAGCCACATTGGCCAAGGAGGGAATACAATCTTGAGAAGCACCAGGAGGCTTTCTTTTGCAAGGATACTCCTCGCTCACTGAATTAGCTGTAAAGGGGGTTTATCAACTTGATCGACTGGCCAATGCAGAGGAAGGATGGACATCAGGGCTGGTTTGACTTGGACTCAGTTGGTAAAGGCCTGAGGAGCCTGGTGTCTCTCCACGCAGGCGAGATGCAGCATCCGCCTGAGACTGGCGCCCTCGTGTGGCACGAAAGGGTACAGCACCTTGATCTAGGGCTATAGCTTCCCAGCTCAGTGGGGGGGCGGGTCGGGCGGCGGGGGGGGGGGGGGGGGGGGGAGGGCAGGGAGGGTGGTTTTGGGAAGCTCTTCTAGGAGGCTGAGGAAGCAACTTCCCAGGGAGCCCACAGCAAAACTCTCCTTGGCCCAGATGGGTCATGTTCCCAGCTTGAATGTGTAACTGGCAGGGCAAGGGCCTGGTCTCGTATGCCTGCCCTGGGACCCAGGGAGGAGCCAGTTTGGGTTGCTTGGGGAGATGTGCAGTTATAAAATAAAACTAGGGATGTTACTAAGAACAGGGGGCATGGTTGCTGGGGAGGCACCTGAGAGACCCCTGGGCACAGCAGCTGTCCCCTTGGTGGTTAGCCAGAGGGCGGCAGCACCCTCCCAATCAGGAGTGGGTAAAAATGGGAGAGGCACCCCATTCTTTCTCTCCCCAGCCCCAGGGAGGGGCAGCCTCTGTCCACAGCTACTTAGAACAGGAGTCTGGGAAGGCCGTGCCAGGGGAGCTGGTCAGAGCCCCCACCCTCCCATGTATGCTGACTCCCCACCTGCATATTCTTTTTATTTTTTAGAGAGAGTGGGAGGGAGGGAGAAAGAGAGGGAGAAAAACATTGCTGTGAGAGAGAAACATTGATTGGTTGCCTCTTGCATGCCCCCGACCTAGGGACCTGGCCTGAAACCCAGGCATGTGTTTTGACTGGGAGACGAACCTTCGGCCTTTCGATTTGCAGGACAATGCCCAACCCACTGAGCTACACCAGTCATGGCACCCCCACCTGCACACTCTTAGTTATGCAATGGGTGGGAGTGAAGGAGGGCCATCTGTCTCAGCTTACATTTCTTCAGACAAGCTCCCAGGGCACCGTGAAAGTGTGCTAGGGGAGTTGGAGGACCCCTCATTTCTTCACAGGGACACTCTGAGTCAAAGAATATAAGCCAGTCCAGAGTCCTTCTCTCCTGCTTGCACAAGGCCCTGGGGAACCAGGCAACGATGAAGGAATGGCTTCCAGAGCAGGACAGGCACCTTGCAAATGCAGAAATGATCTTCCCAAAATCTCACTTGTCTGAAATTCTTGTCCTGGGAGATGCTACAGGTGTTCATCTAGGCTGGAGTCATCCAAGAAAAAATGGGTGGGTCTCAAGCTCTCTTTGGGGGAATCCTGAAAAGGAATTGAATGGGAGGATTCTGGTCATTGTGAGACTGCACCCCACCTTCTCCCAGCCCCACCCTTGGCACTTGTAAGGGTGGGCAGCAAGGCATTGCCTCCTCCCGCTCCATCCCACTGGGACCTGGGGTGGTGTTTAGGGCTGCTGTGAAGGAAGGGGAGACTTTCCTGAGAAAGGAGCAGATGCCCAAGGGAGGGGGAGGAGATGGAGGTGGGGGGTATGATGGCGGCCTGAAGGCTGGAGATCAGCCAGAAGCGGGGAGCTCTCTGTGGGAGAGTCCCTTCCCTGGAAAGACCCAAACGTTTAGGTGCATTCCTTAGTGAAACGAAATGGAAAGTCCAAATAAATTGGGGCTTTAATGGTTTCCTCTCAGAAGAGGTAATTCCCTTTTATGCAAACACTTCAGCAAATAAATTTGCATATGTAGTAAAATTGTCTTTGTGGGAGATTTAAGGGACATGGTTTTAAAGGGAAACAGTGTCACCCTATCTCCCACTTTCCAGCAGAGAGGATGTCAGCTTACTGAGGTCATGAGGTGCATGGGGGTGATGGATGGCTCTAGAGGTGGCAGAACAATGGCAGGAAAAATAAACCAGAGGACATAATGGGGAGATAAGAGACCCAATTTTCTGATTTACCCAAAGAATAGGAAGTTCTGCTCCCCGCCCCAGAGAAGGGGACAGCAATCTCCTGCCTTGCCATCCATGCTGGCGCTGCGCGCTGGCTCTCAGCATCTATTCCCTCCTCCTTGGTTGTGCCTCTTGTCTTCCAGAGGCCGGAATGCCTGATACCACACTGCTCAGGCTCCCTTGCAGCTAGGTGCCCCCGGAGATGGAGGTATGGTAGGGGTTGTCTTCCTGTTGCTGTTCCTGCTGACCAGCAGGGTTGGAGAAGGTGGTTGTGGTATCTGGCTTCTGTCTCCCAGTGTCTGGTCATGATCACCCTGGGTGACAGACAGTAGTCGTGGTGATGGCAAATTCAACAACAGAGTCTTGATCCAGGGATGGCAATGTGGTGGTGTGGTGGTGTGCCCTTGACTCCAACAGTTCTGTTGGAAACCTCCTGCCTCCTGCCTCTCAAGCTGCCACCTGCTGCCTCCAACCATGGTTTTGTAGGCACCTGATTCCTTGTATCGAATCCCTCTTTTAAAGCTAGAATGGTTTGTTTTCTGCACTGCTGGTGCAGTAGGCATGCAAAGAAGGCTGGTTTGAATGAATGAAGACAGAATGTCACATCTGTTCCTTAAACAGATCTTTGGGGCCCTTGACTCTAAAAGAGAGGGCCACCCCACAGTGACGATGGGAGGTGGGGAGGAACCCTCAGAGGTACAGGGCTGGATGGGCGTCCTGCTTTCAGGAGCCAGTGGGATGGGGCAGGGAGAGTGCAGACTGGGTGAAACAAGGATTGTAGGACCAGCCTCTGACTTGATGGCAACACTGGCCCTTTACCCTAGGACCTTAGGCCCCCCTTCTCCCCCTTCCTCCCCCTTCCCAGGCATCCAGTCAGGATGGACCTTTGGTGAAACACAGTTGCCCAGGTGCTCCCTCCTCCTCTCTTAGCCACAGCTGCCCCCTGGAAAGACCTGGTGAGCCCATCGAGGCCTATAGCACAGTCCCAAGGGTGGTTGAGGTTGGAGGATCTGTTTTAGAATAAAAGTCCCTTCTGGATCAAATACCAAAGCTCTCCCTGGGAATTTCAGGCATTTGCTGTGGAAGGAGAGGAGTTGTTTTTTGTCATTGGAACACCCTGAGATCATATAGGTGAGCTGGCTGAGGAGATAATCCTCAGGGGGTGTCACGGGATATGGCAATTTTAAGTGTGGTCCCAAAGTCTTTGATACTTTTTTCCATTGAAAGGGGACCTACGTCCTGTCCTCTTGAAATTCAGGGGTGGGCTGTCACTGCTCCCCCGATAGAATATGGTGGACACAAAGCCATGTGCCTTCTAAGGTGAGGTCACAAAGAGCTTTCCATTGGCTTTGGTCTCTGGGAATCCTGCTTTTCTAATGTTTCTCTCTGGGCATTTCCTGTCGGGACCCAGCCTCCACGCTGCGAGAAGCCACATGAAGAGGCCCTCGGAGGTCCCACACTCAAGGCCAGCTTTTGAATCACCTGGTCCGGATCTGTGAGCGCAGGAGCTGGAGGGACGATCCTAGCCCCAGATGTCCGAGTCAGCCCCGGCTGTTGGAGCCCTCCCAGCTGGGGTCCAGGCTCCATTCCTACCACGTCCTGCCCCGAGCCCTTGACCCGCAGGCTCTGTGCACAGAACACACCGGGTCCTGCCTGTGCCCTAAGCTGCAGGTGGTTTGCAGTGATGCGGTGGCCAACGGCACCCTGGGGCCACCGCCCATGCAGAGGCCCTTCAGTGGGCCCCTGCCAAGTCCCACCCCCAGTTGGCTGTTGCGGGAACAAGGCATCGTCAGAGTTGCAAAGCCCAGGTGCACCTTTGCAAGAGTGGCCGTGTGACGGTCACAACCCATGACCCAGACCTGGGAGGTCTGGGCTTAAACCCTGGGCAGGCTTTCCAAGGCGTGTTCCCCAAACGTGGGCCTTCCGTGCTACCAGAATAATTGGTCTGAATTTGCTTGAGTGAGTCAATAACCATCCTCATTTCCATCAGAGGAGCAGTGACTCTGAGCAGGCAGACCTGAAGTTTGAGACTGGCCCCACTAATACCCCCTCTGAGTGTTCTGGCATGCCTCTGCACCTCAGTTTCCCACCTATAACACAGGCCTGTGTGAGGGTGAGGTCACGTGCGAAAAGCCTCAGGGGCATCGACGGGCCCCTGTGAAACAGACAACCTCCTACTTGGAGCTGTTGATCATGGAATAGCCTCAGGGGGAGACGGGTGGTAGAACCCAGGGCCCGGGAGGACAGGCAACAGTGTTTCGTGTAGTTCGTGGGTTCACTGAGATAGGAGCTGGGCTAACGAGTCACCTGCTGCCTTGGAGATGCAGAGTAACAGTGGCTTAATGATGGAATCTCGGTTTTCTCTCACATGCATCCTGGCAGGAGCATTCTGGGGCTGGAATAGCAGCTCCACAGAATTGAGTCTCGGGCTTTTTCTGACTTGTTGCTCCGCAGGTTCATAGGTGAGTGTGGTCTAAACTGACCTGCCACGGCCACCTCTGGGTTCCGGCAAGCAGGAGGGGACCAGGCCGGGAGAGGGGTGCTGCGGCATGGAGTCTGAACCCATGACCTCCAGTCACATCCTGTGCCCGGGGACAATTTCGGGGCTATCTTACCTCTCCGGGCAGGGAGGGCAGAGATGAGGGGACAGAGGCAGTGCTTGCCATACTAGGCAAGGGGACTTGGGGACAAACTTCAGCCATCCACCCACCCAGCTTTCCAAGAAGCTCAGCTGTTGAGGGCCCTGAGCTAGGAGCCAGGTTACAGACCCGAAAGGACTGGACCCTGACCTCAGGGAGCCCCCAGCTCCTCTCAGACCAAGGCCAGTGCAGTGTGTTTAGGCCATGGTGTTGGGGGTTGAGCGGTCCCGGCTGGGTCTCCTAGCTTGGCCCTGGGGCAGTCCGTCCTTGGACCATGGCGCCTCTCTCCCTGAAGACCTGCTCCCCCAAGTGTGGCTCAGTGCAGTGCCCTCGGCATCGGCAGTCAGCAGCCACCTGAAATGCACTTTTATTTTGCTCCTATGTCAAGACCCATGTGAGCGATTTTCACCGGAGTTTATTATAAAGGGAAACCTTTGTCCCCGCAGAGAAAATAATCTGCTTCCTGCAGATTGTAACAGATCAGATTTCCTGTTCCACCTTGGCTGCCTCGGGGCTTATGAATCACAGCGTCTGCTGCTGCTCAGCAGCCTTTCACAACCTCTGCTCTGGGGGGGGCGGCTAGCATGTGCGTTCTTTCTGCGTCGGTCTCACGTTAAATCTTCCGTGCACGTTGCCCCCCACGTTCTTTGTAGAGAGAAGCAGGCTGTCCGCACTGATAACGCGGAGGCCAAGGCCCTTTGTCGGGAAGAAAACAGAATTGCACTCGAGCTGGGGTCGACCTGAGCCTCCCGCAGCCGGGGCAGAGGTTACGGGGCTGTGCTCGGGAGGCAGGGGCAGAACCAGGCTGGCGCCAGCTTCTGGGGTGAAAAGTTGCAGCCCGTGGACCCCTCACCCCCCACCTACCCTGTCCGCACTGCCCTCTTCCGGTGGTCCCTGTCTTGGCCTGTGGAATGGCTGCTCCGCCGACCTGGTTACCCAGCCTAGACCCCTGGGCCTCATCCCTGATGCCTCTCCTCTCCCTCCCACCCCAGCCCACCCTGTCTCCTGCAGAGACAGAAATGTAACAGGGGTCCAGCGAAGTGTGGGAACTGGCCGCTGCTTCCACCCCCACCCTTGCAGGCTCTTATCCACTCAGCAGCAGGGAGGTTCCAGGTAAGTCCTTAAGTCAGGTCACAGCAGCTCCCCGGTCACGTGTGTCCAGAGTCTTGTCTCTTTCTCATGAAGCCAAGCCCTGGCCTGGCCTGCAGGGCCCGCGTGACCAGCCCCTCTGCCGTTTGCCTCCCCTGCCCCCAGCCCTCGTTCCGTTGCTCCCCTCTGGCCACACTGGCCTCTGGCTGGCCGTTGCTGCCACACGCCAGCTGTGCCCCCCCACCCCCACCCCCAACCCCCGTCAGGGCCTGTGCTCTTGCCTCTCCTCGGCCTGATGGTCTTTGGCTGGGTCTTCACGAAACATCACCTTCTAAGGGAGCCTTCCCTGGCCTTCCTATTTCAATTTATAATCCCTCCTTCTCATCCTTCCCACCCCCCTTTCCTATTTGATTTTTTTCTCTACAGGAACTACCATCTAACAAACTTTTTAAAAATAAAGATTTTATTTATTTATTTTTAGAGAGAGGGGAAGGGAGGGAGAAGGAGAGGGAGAGAAACATCAGTGTGAGAGAGAAACATCAATCCTTTGCCCCTCCTGCCACCCTGACTGGGGACCAAAGCCACAACCCAGACATGTGCCTTGACCAGGGATTGAACCGGTGACCTTTTGCTTTGCTGGAGGATGCCTAACCAAGTGAGCCACATCGATCAGAGCCTAAGTCCATTTTTTAGGACTGACTAATTTGTAGGCTCAATATAAAATGAACATGTAGGCACCTTGCTAAAACATTGTTAAAAATTCTAAGACAGTGACAACAGAACATTGAACTGAGCGTGGAGACCCTCTGAGTGCAGGGCCCTGGGTGACTGTGTGGCCTTCACACCCACAAAGTGGCCCTGACCATGTCACAGGTGTTTGTTTGCTGTGCTTCCCCGGGACTGGAGTACAACTGCCGTGACAGCAGGGTGCTGGGGCTTGCCCACAGTGGTGTCCACAGTGTCCAGAACGCAGTAGGTGCTTGTAAGGATTCATTAAAGGGCCGAGTAAGGGTCAGCACCGAGAAGGAGCTCCTCACCCAGCTGGGGCCTGTAGGGAAGAGCTTCCCTGAGGAGGGACCCGCAGGCAGATCTGGAAAGGTGGGTGGGGGGAGCCGGTGGAGGACAGGCAGCCCATGAAAACAGCACTCCTGCCCACGTGCAGGGCAGCACCCCCGAGGGCGCCCGGGAGGAACTGGGGGCAGCTTCCGGGCCAGCGGCAGGCTCTGCTGCACACAGGTGGGGGCCAGAAGCCTCTCTGATTTGGGCACTGATGTCAGAGTGGTCATCCGCAGGCTGGTGAGGCCACCTCGGCACAGTACCTCCTGCTTAGCTTGTGCTCAGTAAGTGGGAGCCCACATGGTCCGTGTCCTCAGCGTTCGTTTTGTTCTTCGGGGGACTGAGGCCGATGGGGGGCGGGGAATGGGGGCGGGGTAGTGACAAGTGCACGGCAGGCAGAGACCTGGGGCGCCTCGGACCCACATCACGCCCATTTTGGGAAGAGACTTGTCTAAGGGTGGGGTCAGAAGCCAGAGAGGGGAACAGCTTTGTAACGAATGTTCTCGCTTCCCTGCAGTGTCCGCAGACTCTCCAGATGTTTGGGGGTGAGCGTCCTCCTCCTGCTGGTCTCCCACCCAATGCTGTTCACGCCCCTCAAGGCCAATGTGTCCATGACAAGTCCTTAGCCACCTTCCCAGGCCTGGCTCACCTATGGCTCTGGCCTCGGCCTCACTGTCCGCCCGCGGCCAGACGCTAGGGGCCCGCCCGATAGGGGCCTGTTTCACCCCTTCTTCTCTAGGCCTGGCCTAGTTTGTCACCAGTTGAAAGGACGAGACCATCTGTCCCTGGCTTTGCTGCTCCCCCTCCCCGTCTGCGTCCGTGCTCCTGTGGTCCCAGGCCTGCCTTTCTCTCTCCTCTGCGCCTCGGTCACCTCTCCACCTCGGACCCGGGAGCTCAAGCAGATCAAGAAATGGCAAGATGGGCGGAGGTCTCAGGGCTTCTTTCTGGCCTGGGTTGGGTCCCTGCGCCCTGCCTGTCCCACACTGGTCAGCTGGGGGCGCTCCTGCCCCACAGAATCCTGCATCCTGCTCCGAGTGGGGGCGGGGAACCCCTGGAGCCTCTCTGGGCCTGCGCCACCCGACCCGAGCCGGTCTGGCGGGTCTGGGTGTGGACTGAGAGGCCCCGTGGAGGCGGGGCTGAGGGTGCAACAGCGGTGCAGGCTGCTGTGTCAGGTTGTGAGTGCTGGGTTTGCCCATGCGCATGCGGCTTGGAGAGTGTGTGTGTGTGTGTGTGTGTGTGTGTGTGTGGCGAGGGGTGTGGGGCTGGGTGGGCGTCGGTCCCCCTGCCTTTTGGGTTGTGGTGAAGGTGCCCTGGGGTCCTGGACGAACTCCCCTCCTAACCCCAGGCTTGGGGACCCTGCAGTAGGGTTACAAAGACTTAGGTGAGAGTCTGGCCTTGGCCCTACCCCAGGGAACCCCACCTCCACACCCACTTAGGGCAAGTCACCAGTTTTTTGGAGGGTGGGCTTTGAGGTGCAATTCCCTTTTCACCACTTGAGCAATCACTTGTTGTAGCCTCAGTGTCCTTGTCAGTAAAATGGGGACAGTAACACCAATGTCACAAGGCTGTCATGAGAGCTAGAGCTATACGTGGGAAGCGGCCTGCAGCCAGGTGGGGAGGGAGGGAAGGGTCAGGCAAGACCACGGTGAAACCATAGCCCCATCTGCCTACTGTGCCAGGTGGCGAGAGTTGTGCCCAGATAGTCTGTGCCCTCGGAGCCTGGAGGTCGGGGCAGGGGGCAGGGCGGGGTGGGCGAGGACCTGCCACAGACTGTAGGACGGGGGAGGTGGAAAGGCCGTCAGAGACAGAGCACAGTGGTCTGGGCTTCAGAGGAGGAGACCTCCCCTCTGATGGGGGAGGGGGCTAGCAGAGATCTCCTGAGGAGGTGGGGGCCCCATGTGGGCTGGTGCTTGAAGAGTAGGTGGGAATTCCTCCCTGCCTGGAAGTGGAGGGGAAGGCTCTCGAGGCCACAGGCAGCCCAGCTCAGCCCGGAGGCTGGAAGTATGGAACCTCTCTGGAGAGCATCAGGGGCCCCTGGGGCCAGGGCAGGGGATGGGTAGGGGGCAGTGCGGGTCAGGTGCCCAGTGGGTTGGCAAATTGTGTGGGTCCTTGACTGCTAGCGACCAGGCCTGCAGTGGATCTGCAGGCAGAGGCAACTGGGAGAAGAGTCTGAGGCGGTGAGACAGTGGTGCCTGGATGGAGCTGAGCTTCAGGAAGCCTGGGCCACTGGAGCAGCAGGGCTGGGTTCCCCTGCTCAGCATGGGGGCTGGAGTGGAGGGGCAGGGCCAGAGCCAGGGATGCCAGTGCAGGGGGTGGGGGTGGGCTGGGGTGCAGTGGTCCCAGGCCATAGGGTCTTGGGCCTGGACCTGGCTGGTGCGTGGAGGGATGGAGAGGAGGAAAACCTACTTATCTCCTTGGACTGCATTGTAAGGAACAGGGGTAGATGACTGGAAGGACTTCCCGGGCCCAGGTCTGGGGAAGCCCTGGGGAAGCCCTGGCCCTGCCTTACCTGTCCTTGAGTCCCCTGCCTCTCCCTAGCTTCCACGGCCTCTGGATGCCCCATGTCCTTACCCAGACTTCTGGGGTGAGCCCCGGCCTGGCTAAGGCCTAGGGTGGGACAGAGGAGTCTGCCCAGCACTATGGGTGGTATGTGACTGTGAGACTCTCCCAGCTGCCCTTGCCCACTGTGTTAGAGGGGGTGGGGCCGCAGTTCCTGGCTGCCGCACTCCATGGTCCCCGGCCCCTCACAAGAAAGTGGCAGCTGGCTAAAGAAAGGAACCCTTTAAGATTGTCCTGTCACTGCAGGTGTTGGGCCTCAGGTGGGAGGGTGGTGGGGTGAGAGAAGGCTGCTCAGGCCTGAGGAGTTTGGGGTGCTTGGGCCTGCCTGAGAGGGGTTCTAGGGAGTCTTGTGACAGAAGCTGTGGCATGAAGGCTTCAGGCTAGAGGCGGGGGAGGGATCGTCCCACCTAGCTGCTGCAGCCACCCCGGAGCTGGGAGGAGGGTGGAGGAGGGTGCTGAGCTTGTTTATCCGGGCGGCAGGTCGAGGCTTGTTGGGAATGCAGCTGGGACTGGGGGAAGGAGGGCGGGGGAGGGCCAGCACCAGCCAGCCAGCCCTGGTCCTCCTCTTCCTGCCTGGCCTGTAGACCAGGGAAGGGGGCTGGGGGTGCTGGGAAGGGATGCTGGCTCCCCCTGGGAATGCTGGCATACGTTCTAGGGGCCTGGGTTTGATTCCCTCCCGCCCTGAGGTGCAAGCACCCCAGGGTCTGGGGTGGAGGAGTGGGGTCCTGACCTGGGTAGGCACAGGGGGCATCTGGACTGCTCTGAGCTGCACCCCACCCCACCTGCTGGGAGGGCAGGCAGGCTGGGGCAGGCCCAGGGTCTGAATGACTTCCCCTGTGAGTCCTGGCACAGGGTCCCGGGAGCCTCGGCTGCAGGGGCTGCTGGTGCTGGCAGAGTACCTGCTGCTCTCTCACCAGGGGGCCCATCCTGACCCAAGGCCCTGCCCTTCCACCTTCAGTCCCGGCCTGGGGATGTGAGATCTGCCCCCTGTGCTGAGCCCATGCCCAGCCCGAGCTCCCAGGCACAGCCTGGTCCAGCAGGGGTCCCTGACTGGCAGATGGTGGAAACCTGGTGGGCACAACATGGGCACTTGGGGTAGAAGTGGGTTTGTGGGGAGCCTGGGACGCATAGGGTGGGTTTGGTGGTGAGGGTAGAGGCAGGGTGTGGGGTGCCCCTGGAACACGGACTAGGGATAGGGATTAGGCAGGGCCCGGGAAGGCTGGGGTTGGAGGGGTGTCGTGGGTTTGGGGCAGGAGTAGGGCTGACACTGCAGCTTGGGGCCAGAGTCTGCTCTGAGGGTGCGTGCAGGTCAGAGCTGGCGGTGGGGCGGGGTAGGGCTGGGGCCCGGGGAAGCACCCAGATGCACAGTAAGGTTGAGTTAGGGTAGAGCTGGGTGGGGTTCAGATTCGGGTCAGGGTGGGGGTTAGTGCAGTGTCAGGTCTGGGGTGGGCTCCAGGGTGGAGGGGCAGGCAGGGCACCCTGGGCACAGGTCAGGGGTGGGTGAGGTTGGACCAGGCTCTCTGTTAGTGGCAGGAATGGCTGAGGGTTTGGGGGACCTGATTGTCTGCCTTGTGGCGTCTCTGCTGGGTCTGTCTTCTCTTGTCTTGGTGGGATGCCCTCAGCCTTGGTTGGAGAGACTGGGTCCTGGGGTCCCAGGGGGTGGTGAGGCCTACTCCACCCTCTGAGCCCAGGCTGGGCCCCCTGAGGAGGCTGCATTCTGCAGCTGAGCCCCAGACTTTCTAGAGCCTGGGTGTCAGATGAAGCAGGAGCCCCACCACACATGGGACAGAGCCTGGGGCGTGGGGCCCCTCCTTGCCGGTGAACTCAGTCCAGTCCCCCCATCCCCCTCGCTACCTGCCTTCCTCCCTGGGCTTCCTCTCTCACTCTGGGCCCTTGTCGCAGAACCTCGGCTCCTTCTTGGAGCCACTGCTGGTGGGGGCTCTGAGCAGGGTGAGCCCCAGCCTCTGTCCTGACGAACCTCACTCCCAGGCGGGAACTGGGCCTGCTCCTCCCTAGAGTGGTAACCGGAAGGCCTGATGCTCATGATTCCCACACATTTCAGACCCAGACTTGGGGGCTCAGGGTCAGGGCTGTTTACACAACATGTCCCTGACCCAGACTGACCAAGGTCCATTGCCCTCATGGCAGGCCTCTCCCCTGACCCCGTGTCCCTCCCTCTGAGTCTAGCTTCTCCCAGAAGCCAGCCCTGTGGTCCCCAGGCTGTGGTTCTGCAGGAGCTGGTGCTCTGCTGCTTGGGCTGAGCTGGAGACTGGAGCCCAGCGGTGGGCTGGTGGTGCTGGGCTCGGCCCGAGACCTCCTGGCTTCCCTGGGTCCAGCTGCTGTTTCTTAGCCACCCGCCCCCAGGCACTCTGCTGGTTTTCAGTGAGAGGCACTGCCTCTACTCCTCCACTACAGGAGGGGGCTGGGGGTGCCCTCATGGTCCCTTAGGGTCGGCCCAGCTTGGAGGCATAGGGGCACCTGGTTAGGTGTGTCCACATGTGACTCAAGCTGGATGCCAAGGCCCTGAGCTGGTGGCTTTGTTCTCCCACTGGCCATGGAGGGTGCGTGCCGCAGCCCTGAGTCACCGGGGTGTGGCCCAGCCAGCCTGGCGGCGCCCCGACACCTCCAACCACATGCACAGACAGCCACGCACTGGGGTCAGGACGTGGCGTGGCGACCCGGGGGCTGAGGAGCCTGTTGGGTGCTGGCACTGTCCTCAGTGCCTTTTTTGGGGGGGTCTGTGAGTCCTTGTCGAGTGTTCCTGGTGACCAAAGACCCTGTGTCTCCAGAGCTCCCTCCTGTTAGGGTCTGGAGGCGCTGCACGGGGTGGGGCACCTGCAGACACAGCCAAGACCCCGAGGGGCCCAGTGGCCCTTCCCAGCCGCCCCACACAGGACACTTGCGGGCCCCCGTGTGCTGCCCTCCAAACCGCCAACCCAGCGGACCCCTGAAGCAGCTCTGAGAGGAGGGACTATCGCCCCCACTTTACACTCGAGGGGCCTGGACTCGGGGTGGAAGAGTTGCCTTAAGTCGCCCAGCTGATGAGTGGCCAGCCGGCCTTGACCCTCCGTCTCATCTCGGGCACTCACTGGGGCCTGCCCGGGCCAGGCACAGGAACGCCAGGGACGGCGGCCGGGCCCCTGCTGCCCTCTGCTTCAGCCCAGCCCAGCTCGTCATGGGGACCCACGGACGCCGTCCCTCACTCAGGGTCAGGCAGGAGCCCTGCAAGGTTGGGGCAAATGAGCAACCCTGTTGCCCCTCCCGGTCCCCGGGCCTGGGTGCTAGGCCCTCGGCCACGGTGAGGATGGGACGGACTTGGCCCACCTGGCCTCACTGTCCCTCAGGGGAGGGCAGGAAGTGGGTTTCCATGTGACTACCCGACCTTCCACCTAGGCAGCTATGTGCATGTTGTGTGTAAGTGTGCGTGCAACTGTGTGCCATATATGAGCGCACGTGTTGCATGTATGAGTATGTATGTATGTGTATGAGTATGTATAAGTATGAGTGTGTATGTGAATATGTCCTGTATAAGTATCCGAAGGTATGTAGTGTATAAGTGTGCATGTACACGTGTGCGCACACATGTACGTCATGTGTAAGTGTGAAGGGACAGGAGAGCCAGAGTGGCTGTAAGCTGGGTCTGATGAAAGCAGTGCAGGTTCAGGGCATGTGGGTCTCCACCTGGACACGCCAGCCAGTGAGCTTAACAGCGAGGGTTAATAGCATGGCAGGGCAGAGGCAGGCCTGGAGATGGCCGTGTCCTGCCAGGGACCTCCCATGGGCTCAGTGAGGGGAGTGGGTAATCCCTCCCACAGGGCAAGGATGGGGAGCCAGGGGCCCTGGTTCCCAGGCCAGGCTTGAGTCTTCGAAGACCACCTGTAGGCTGTACCCCGCCAGACCAGGGGCTGCTTCTGACCCTCTTGTCCCCAGAGTAGGGCTACTCTGGTGCAGCTGGGTGGGTGAGTAGGGTGCGGCTCCCAGAGGTGGCCCCAGCGCCTCCACCCACAGCTCCACCCGGTTCTTTGTCTGAAGCTGTTTGAGGGAGAGGAGAAAGCACCTTATAAGGTAACAAATGCCGGTCTGCCAGGTGGGGAGGCGAGGCTACCTCCCTGCCTTCAGGCCTCCCCGCCCTGCCCAGGCAGAACAGTGGCTTCCGTGCTATCCCAGCCCTGGCCCTGAGCCCAGCACCCCCACCCCAGTCACCATCATCTCATGGAGTCCCTGCTGCCCACCCCAGACCCAGGTGGGGGCATCTGGCATGGGGGAAGCCTGGCCCTCCCCACCTGGGTGGCAGAAGAGGCAGCCACAAGAGGCAGCTTGGTGGCTGTGTGATCTTGGCTAATGAGCACCTTTCGAGCCTTGGTTTCCTCTTCTGTACAATGAGGGGGTGGGTAGGCTGGGGATGGTTATTTCTTCTGGGGATCCGAGCCCCATGGAGCAGCCCAGCAATGCAGACCCTTCCCAGGCCCAAGCCTGGGAGCCTCCCTGCCCGCCCCACTGGGCTGCCTAGGCAAGGGCCCCACCATTCCTGCCCACCCTCTCTCTTTCAAGGGAGCTGGGACCCAGGACAGTTCTACTGGTCAGTTCTCCAGGTGGGGCCACCTGGCTTGGCCTGCTTACTTCTGAGAGATGGGATGTCCCCCCTTAGACTGGTCTCCTTGCCGAGAACACCTCCACATCCCTTTCCCGCCTGCTGCCCACCTGGAGGAGCTGGCCTTCCCGGGAGCACCCACTGCACCCTGGCTTTGTCTCCTTGGCCCTCGGGCACATGTGTTTTGCATTGTCCTATGTGGTCATCCTGAGGGTGCCAGATGCACCCCATTGGAATTTCAAACTGGAGATCAAAGCACTGACTGTACATTTCCAAAGCATTTTCAAACATTACTTAATTTGACCCTTGCAATAGCCCTTCTACCAGGACACATCAGCAAGTGAGTCTGACAGAGAGGTTTGACAGCTTGGTAGGGCAGAGGTGGGCCTGGAGACAGCTGTGCTCTGCCTTGCGGCCCAGGGAAGGAAGGGGGCATTTTTCCCTGTCAGTCCTAGAGATATAGGAGTCAGAAGTGTCTTTGCATGGCATCTAGTCCAGCCTAGACCATTTACAGTGGAGCTCGGGAACTAAGGCCCCGAGCTGGGCCCAGGACTCCTGACCCCAGTCTGCCCCGCTTCCTAGGGGCAGGCTGAGTGTCTCCCCCTCCCTGCCCATCTGTCTGGGGCTGGGCCTGAGGGGTGCTGGGCTCTACCTGGTGATCGCACCCAGACCACCCAGCTGGGAGAGGACAGGGTGGGGGCCAGGTACTGAGCCTGGCCTGATGGAGGGGCCCAGCCCTGGGCCTCTCTCCCTCCGCCTTCTGTTCTGGTGCAGGAGCCCTGGCCTACCTGCTCCCAGCACAGTGATTTTCACAGAGATTTTCCAGGGAGCTGACAAAGCAACTTCTGCTGTGTGAAAACAAGACCAAACACAGAGAATGGCTGAGTCGTCCTCTTTCATTCCCAGCCTCCCCTGCGTGGAGCAGCCTTCCCTCACCCCCCTGCTTGAGTGCAGAAAGGACCTTGCTTGAAGCCCCTGTGGTGGCATCCCTTCCTGAAAGCCCCAAGGACCCCTCGGGCTCTTGCCAAGCTGGAATTCAGGGAGTTTCAGCATGAAGTTCTGTCTGGTGCCTGACTCTGGTCTCTCTTACTGTGTGTTGGACCCCCTCTTCCTGTCCTGTCCGCTGGAGGACACAGACAGCTCAGCGCTCAGCCACCGTGAGCTGGAGGTCAGGACTGCAAGCTCCCTCATGCTCTCCTCCACCCTTAGGGTGTGAGGGAACCTGGGGCCTTGTTCTGAATTCCCACTGGAGACACCCTTCTTCTTGCCTCTTCCCCAACCTGCTGGCTCTGTCCTGCCGGCCCCCCAGCCTCCCTGTCCCCCACACTTTGCACATATTCCCGTCTCCAGGAAGTGCTGTCTGCTGCCCCAGAGTCTATCCTGACTCTGTGTCTGAGCTGCTTTCCAGCATTTTCTCTGTGTCCCACACTAGCTTGTGTTCCCAGTGCCTTGGGTGGTGCCTGGCACATTTTGGTGCTCAGTATGTGCCTGCTATGGGCTTGCTGAGGACAGGCCTTCAGGTACATGCTGAAAACCATGGTCAGTTGACTCCTCCTGACTTTGCAAATGGGAAGCTCCAGGATGGACCCTGCAGGTCCAAGCTACAGGGACTTTTGGTCCACAGTGCTCTGATAGGGACATCAGAACACCGGTGAGCTTGGACCGTCTGCCGCTCCTGGCCTATAGGCTGGTGCCGGGCCCTGGAGAGGGTCAGAGGGGGAGAAGGCTGAGGGCCTGTTCATAGACCATCCCCTCCTCCAGGCCACTGACTTTTCTGGGCCTGGACCAGGATCCATCAGGGAGTTCTAGAAGCCGGGGGTGTGGAGGCAGGGCCTGAGAGAGAGAATGGCTGAGCTTCCTCCTGGGTCCCAGGCTCAGAGCGGGGCTGAGAGCAGGGTCACGGTCTGTGAAGAGCCACTGGTTAATTCGTGTATTTAGTGGGCACTTACTGTACACAAGATAACTGTGCCCCAGAGAGAGGAGAGCACACTGTGAATGAACAAGCCAGGCCCTCTCTGCACCCCAGACAGACAGGTCAAACATGGCCTTAAAAATAGTCTCGTCCAATTAACTCAGAGACCTGGGGCTTAGAGAGGGACATGTGCTACCCTGGGCCACAGAGCAGTGTGTGGTGGCTGGGACTAGAGTCCCTGCTCCTTCCCCAGCACCTGCTGCCCACAGAGCTGCCCATGTGCTGGGCGCAGCCCGGTGCGGGGGTGATGGGTGGGTGGGTGGCTCTGGCTGTGGGAAGGACAGGCAGTGGGCCTGATGTTCTGGAGCACAGTTGCCAGGGGTGGGGGCCCAGACGGGAAACCATAGAAGCCCAGACCCAGCAGTGTGGAGTTACTGACAGGCACAAGGGGCGTGTGTGAGTGTGAGTGTGAGTGGCAGGGGCTGGGCAGGGATTGTTCTGGGCAGGGGTGTTAAGTGTGTGAATGTTCATAAAGCAGGAAGAGCAGTGTAGTCTGCTGTTGCATTAGCATTTTGCTGTTGATACTTTGGGGGTCTTAGAGTGGGCAGGCAAGAATTGGGTGGATGTGCCAGGCTGGGGTGTAGGCGGGAGGCAGGTGGGCATCGAGTGTAGCAAGACAGGCGGGCTTGGAGAGCGTGCGAGCCACTCAGAGCCAGGGAGAGGAGGAGGCTCCAGCTCTGCCCACTCCTTAGGCAAGGGGAGTCCAGAAACGGGGGCTACTTCTGCAGCCTGGCTTCAGGCTGTGCACAGGGCCTGGCTGGGGTGGTCTAGGGGGTCTTGAGGGTGTGGCTCAGAGCTTTGGCAGGTCAAAGAGGGTGGAGGGCCTGTACAAGGCTCTGGCTTGTCCTTCTGCAGCACCCCCACCCTAGTCACAGGCAGGAGGTGTTTGAGGAGTGACTGATGGGGGTGGTGGGACCTTGGGAGACGCCTGAGGACTGTGACTGTGGCCTTCTCTGGGACCTGCAGCAGCCCGCAGCAGCCAGCAGGGGGCGGCGCCCGACAGGCTTTGGGGGGCTCCTCCGCCCCTACCCCGGGAGGGGCGCCCCGGAATGTTGTGGGGCTTAGATGTGGCGGCGCCGCCCGCGTCCCGTCTCGTCCCGTCTCGTCCGGTTTGGGCGGCCCAGAGCAGCCTCCCTGCCGGGGCACGCCGGCCTGCGGGAGGGCGGGCACCAGGTGTCTGGGCTGCTGGAACCGAGGCTTGCGAGCCCCGCCCCGGAGACCTGGCGCCACACCTGGCGCCTCTCCTGGTTGGGCGCTGTTGGGATGGACACGGAATTTCAGAGTTTTGGTCAGGGGAACCCTCCGCAGGCAGCAACGTGACGCACACCTACCCTGTCGTTGGGTGGCTTAGGGTGGGGGTGACAAGTCCCTAGCCCCCGCTTCAGTGGCCTCCCACAGGTCCCGCTGGAGGCAGTAGGAACTGTACTGGAGTCCTGGCTCTGGACCTCAGCTTTCTCATCTGCTAACGGGGGGCGACGACCCCCTCTTGCTGTGCTTTGGCCCATAGGAGAGGCTCATGGACAGCGGCTCAGGGCAGTGCTAAATGATGTCCCCTGCCCACCTCCCATGTCAGACTGGCAGCTCCGCCAGGGCAACTGCTCACAAGGGGGTTCTCATTGTCTTACCCACCCACCCACAGCTGGTGGTGGCCCTCAGACTGGGAGTGAATGTGTGTGTGTGTGTGTGTGTTTGGGGGGGGGTGGTGGGCAGGCAGGGTGGCTGAGAAGGGAAACGCGCTGGCCTGTGCTGGTAACAACAGGCCAGGCCTGGCCTCTCCTGTCTGCTGTCTCTGAGGGGAAGAGAAGGAGCCTGGAGAGGGCTGGAGAGGGTTTGGCCCCTCCCCGTTGCTGGCCCTGCCCTTGGTCAGCAGAGTTAAGACAGCCGAGTGCGGAGGCACACTCCTGGCTTGGAGGGGGAGACTCAGACTGGGAGGGGCAGTTTCTGGCAACATGGGATGGCGGGAGGCCGGGAGATCACAAACCCCATTTCCACCTGACAGATGGGTAAACTGAGCCTCAGTTTCCCCCCAGTGAGTTAGCGGCAGAAGCAGAAGCAGAACTAGTACCGCTGACTCCCAATCCAGTGCTCTTTCTCCATTTCTTCACCCACATATTTGGGGCTGGCTTAAAATTACAAAGCCATAGTGGTGGGTGTGGGTCTCAGAATATGTTCAGGGTCCCCATTGGCAAACCCAAGCGTGTTGGCCACATCAGTGACCCTCTCATTCTGGTCATGGTCCAGGCCCCAGAAATTCCAGAAGGGGCCTTGTCTGGGCCATGCTAATCCTGTCAACCCCAAGGCGGGGCCCTAGGGAGAAGCCTTGCAGCTTGCCCCTCCTCCCAACAGAAAATCGGCTGATTTTGGTGTGTCTGTCCTCATTTTCCCTTTCCATCCTGCTAGGGGGCAGTCCCAGGACATAGAGCAGAGATAAGAGCGAGAGATTGGCTAGAGCCCTGCAGTCTCCAAAGAGGGTGGGAGGGGTCAGGAGGCCCAGCTCCCAGCCTAAAGCCCATCTCTACCATGTGGACCTTGCCCTGAGCCTCAGTTTCCCCATCTGTAAAATGAGGTCGTAGGCTCCATTCATGTGTTGGTATGTCACCCTGGGATTCCTGTGCTATCCTCTCCAGCACCATACTCAGGGTATGAGGTGACCCTGACCTATTTTGGAGCGACCTAGAGGGGGAAGGGTCTAAGTGATGGTGCCAGCTGCCTTTGGGCCCGTTTAGTTTCCAGGGGACAAAAAGAAGCGGCTCTCATTGCTAAGTATGGCAGCAGTTCCTTCCAGGTGCATGCTGGGGGGTGAGGAAGGGCAGGAGAAGAGTCCAAGATCATTCTTTTTGGGGCCTGACAGATTGGGAGCTTGGTGACCAAAAGACACACGGCTAAGAGGCAATCTGCTACATGGCTGTCTCTGATCCCTGGGAAGCTCTTCAGAGTTACCTTACCAGCCCAGGTTCAGCTCTGCCCTGGACCAGGACAGGGAGCTCCTCTCCCTCCAGGCCTAGGAACTAGGGTGTTCACAGTGGGGATGGCTTGGGGTGGCAGGGTTTTGTTGGGGGACTTAGGGTCCTAGGGTGAGGAGGCCCCAGGCATACTGGCCAGCTTCCTTCCTCCAGGAGGCCCTAGGGGAGCATGTGTGTGGGACGGGGCAGAGTGGGCCTGCTGTGCCTGCTCCCCCCCCCCCCCCCAAGAACATAGTCTCAGCAGCCTTGGGCTTGTGAGGAGATGGGGTGGGGGAGGAGGTTGTCAGGGACACTGAAGAGCCCCTAGGAGGACCCCTGGGTTCCCCCAGATTCAAGGAGGGCCCCTAAAGCACCACCTAGGCAGGGCAAACCTATGATGGCTTGGAGGGTGAGTGTGTCCCTAAATCCTCCATTTTGTGTCCCAAGGCCTGTGGCTAAGAGGGAGAGGGAAGGCAGCAGGAATGCGGGAATCCTGGCCAGGTCCTGTGCCGACAGGCTGGGGTGGGCGGGCCCACGAGCTCGTCAGTTCAGCTGTAGCTAAGCAGCCTGTGCAAACAGCAGGAACACACGGAGCAGCCCCTGCGTGTGCGCACATCCGCTAGGCCTCCAGGCTCAGGGGACAGTCACATGCAGGCCTGACGGTGGGGCTTCTGCTTGCTGACACTTGCTGAACGCTCCCTGTGCATCACAAAGCCTGGCCCACTCGTTAGTGCCTTTGATTCTGACAGCCGACAGGCACTCTGATGACCTACGTTTATAGATAAACTGAGGCTCTGAAAAGTTGCACATACCCAAGGTCACAGAGCAAGTGAGTGGTAAAGCCAAGCGAGGGTTCCAACTGGGGTCTCTCTGACTTCAGAGTGTGGCGTTGCCCCCAGGCGTGTGTGGGTGTGTGTGTGTGTGAGCATCAACTGATGGATATATGTGTAGGTGTGAGCTTTCATGGCAGACCTGCGTTGGTTTGCATGTCTAGGGATGCCTGCTTGTGGGTGTGGAGATACCTGTGCACCAATGGGGGTGTGCATCAATGCTCATGTGTGAGCATGTGAGACATTGTGTGCATGTTTGTGTATGTGTGTCACATGTACACACCTGCAAAGCACAGGAGTTTGTGTGCACATGTGGTGTGTGTGCGTGCATGAATGTCTGCACACAGCCATGTGCCTGTACATGGTCCCCTCCAAAGGCTGGGCTGGCTCTCCAGCTCCCCCATTTCTGTCCCCTTCCCGGGCTCCTGGCTCAGCCCATGAATCAGTGCCATGGCAGGATGTGTGATGGCCTTATAGCTGGCACTGGAACTTCTGAGGATTTGAAGGAAGGGCATTTTGGAGAGGGATGGGATTGGCAGGGATGGGAGTTGAACAAAAGAAAGGCAGATGGGATGACAGGGATTAAGGCTGGGTCAGGTACTGGCCTGGGTTTTTTCTTCAGCCCCCGGGGGGGGAAGAGGACCCACTGTGCACTGGTCCAGAGAGCCCTGGTCCTGCTCCCACCTCTTCTACCCACCTCTCTCAAGGCTCAGTCCCCACCACGTGGGGAACTTCTAAAGGGGGCCTGTAGGCAAGTCCCAGGATCTGGAGGACATGTCTGTGCTCTTCCCCCACATCTATGTGTGTCAGGCAGTACCTCTGCAACCCCAGAGGGAAGAGATGGGGGACAGCAGCTCAGGATGGGAGCCTTCTGTGGTTCACGGGTGTGGGGGAGAAGGACTGAGGCCAAATTCTAGCCCCAGGAGCTGTCCATTGCACCACCCCTTTACAACGGTGCTCTACTGCTCCTGCTGGGCATGGAGGTGCAGGTGGAGCAGCAGTCAGCAGGGGGCGCTCAGGGTCCGCGGATGGCTGGGAGAAGCGTGGCAGGCAGGCGCCATAGGGAGCTGGAGGGTGGGGTTGAAACACCGGTACAGATAGATCTACTGGTGGGTGGGGTTGGGGGTGGGGGCACATATTGTGCACCGAGAGAGTCAGATACACAGAGAAACAGATTCCCAACCCCTGCTTATGGACTCACAGACCCTCAGAGGGACAGGCGCAAAAGAACAGCTCCCTCCTCCGGAGCTGCTGGGCTGCTGTTGGAGGGCTTTGGGTGAGCTGTAAGGAGGTGGCAGGGGCCGCACTGGCCTGACCGGGTGTGCGGGACCTTTGTGACCGTGAGAAGGGGCCCGGGTTCTGGAATCAGAGTCCAGCCTGCCTTGGGGTGACCCTAGGCAAGTCACTCAGCCACCCCTGAAATTTAGGCGAAGTCTGCTAGGGGCCCAACGGGCGCAATGACAAACGTGGCCGTGGAGGTCACTGTGAGCTGCCAGAGCCTCCCTCACTGGCAAACCTGCAGTTTCTTTAACAAATACAGGGGTGGGCAAGCGTAGGTTCACAGTTGTTTGTGTGGAGAAAGACATGCTGGTTATGATTGTTACAATAGCTTTATTAACTCTGTGTTTTGAGTACTCACAACCAAAATCTACTTTTGCCCACCTGTATATTTAATGAACACTTGCTAAGTGCCAGCCCTTAGTGAGGCACTGGGGACACTGTAAGGAGCAAGCCTGTCTCCAGGTGTCTGGGGTGACGCCTGTCTTAAGGAACTAACATTCTAACAGGTGGGTGGGGGTCCTAGGGCCTGTTGAAATGAAAACTACTCCCCACCCTTTGATTCTTTGAGATGGAAGTTACGGGGTAAAAGAAACTGGAAGAGAAGGCTCTTTCTATCTTTTATTTCTTGTCAAAGGTGGGGCTGGGAAAATTCCAGATCTCGCTGTTTTGCCCTGGCCCTCTGCTGCTCCCCCTAGAGTCAGATCCGGTAACTGGCCTCCCCATACCCTCCATCTTAGTCAAAGCTGGAGTCCAACAATGACCCTCCTTGCCCGGCACAGTCTGGGCCCCACCTCTGACCAGGCTCCTCCTCCCACTGTCCCCTCCCCCCTCCACGGTAGCTGCACTGGCCTCCTTGCAGAGCTTTTGCCTTTGCTGTTCCCCTCAGCCTGAGGGCTTGTCCCGAGGCACCTGTGCGGCCTTCTCATTACCTCCTCCTGGGTTTTCTTGAAACGTCCTCTTCTCTTCGAGGCTTTCCCTGACACCCCCCAACACCCCTTACGCCTGCGCCTCCTTTATTTTTCTCCATAATATCTCGTATTATTGCCACCTGGCTGACTTTATCTTGTACAATGCATTTCTTTCTCGTCTGTCTTCCCACAAGACTAGACTCCGTGGAAGCAGGGATGTGGGCAGATTTGTTCACGCCACATTCCCAGAGCTGGAAGCACGCCTAGCGAATCGTGATGTCAGTAAATATTTGTGGAGTGAATGCTGAGCGCTGCTCCTGAGGTCGCGTGTGTCTTGGAGACGGGGGCTGATGACAGGGAAGTGTAGTCTGCCCACTAGAAGCCCACGAGATCCCTGGCCACCTCCTCAGAACAACCTCCCAGCCTTTAAGTCCTCACTCTTCCTATTAGAGGGAAAACATTTCACTCCATCCAATCCCCTGCCCACATGACCAAGGACTGTCCTGCTGGGGCCCTTGCCTGGGCGCCGGGGTTTGGTAAGACCCCTCTCTCAGCTCTCCAGTGGTTGGCTTCTGTGTTTGCTAGTCTCTAGAACACCTCAGCATCCCCTCTTTGTTCTTTATGCTTTCGTTAGGTCCAAGTTGCTCAGGAAACCGGACAGACGCAGCAAGCTGAGGAGAACAGGGTTTGTTAGTGGGAAAGTGGAGCCAACCCAGGGAGGTTGGGGAGCCAGCCAAGGGAGGCTGGGCCTCATCTGGTTGTTCTTAGGTCAGGGTTTTTAAGCGAAGGGTATCAGAGTTTAGTTGGCTAGAGCTGGTTGCTGGGTGCCAGCTTGAGTTAAAGCTGCATCCCGTTAGGCGGAATAGGCCGACCCCAGACCCTCATCTTCACCTGTTTTTCCTGGGCAGGGTCTTCAGACAGCTTCCTACAGTGCCCATTTTGTAGCCCAGTGATTTTCCATTCCTCCTAGGCCTGCCTGGGTCTGTCAGCTTTCAATACCCACACCATCAGTTCTTTGCATCGAATCCCCTCTGTCTGAAACAGACTGGTTTTTCTTTTCCAACTGGATCCCAACCGATACACTAGGGACGGAAACATCAGCAAGGTAAAGCAGGCTGTGCTGAATGCTGTGATGAATGCAAGACAAGGTCATGATAAAGCAGGAAATAAAAGGTAGCGTGGAGGTAGTAGGGGGCACTTTGAGATGGGCATGTCTCTAAGAAGGTGACATCTGACCTGGCAAATGAGGAGCCAGAGCTGGTGGGAGGGTGAGTACTCCAGGTGGGGTCAGGGTCTCTGAGGCCTGTGGGCTGTGGCATCTCCCTCAGTGGAAGGTGCTAAGCCTGACCCTGTGGAAGGGGGTGAAGTTGGGGCTTAGGGGTGGTCCCAGCTCTGGGGGTTCAGCCCTGAAGTCTCATCCGTGGGAGCCTCTGAGCGCTTAGTACTGATATCCAAGCTAAGAGTGAGGGGACCTGAGTTCTGGGTTTTGCATTTGAAAATGCATCCTGGGTCCTCCGTGGAGGAGGCAAAGCTCTGTGGGCTCAGGCTCCTGAGAAGTGCTGGTCTCGCTGACACCGGCAGGGGGCAGGGGGCAGGGGGCAGGGGTTGGGGCGGTGCAGGCCGGCCTGGCTGGCACTGACCTTTCCCTGAGGGAATGTGGGTAGTCAGCTCCTGCGGCCACTTGCCTACCCTTCTCTAATCCCCAGCTGCCCCAAAAGGAGTCTGAGCTCTGGCCCCTCCTGGAGGGTTGGATTGGGGCAGGATGCAGGTGAGCTTGGGCAGATGACCACTTTGAGTGACCACTTCACTGGGATAGGGGAAAGGCTCTCACAATGGGCATATTGGCTGCTATTGTTATTTTTAAGCATTTAGCCTGTGCCAAGCACAGTAATTTTTTTTTTTTAATTGTGCATCGTTTCTTTAAAGCTTCACAACAGATCTTTGAGGCAGGTACTCTAGCTCCTGGAGGTTGCCTAAAACCGCACAGCTACAAGCCGGCAGGTGCGTTGCCTAGGGAACTGAGGTGTGCAGGGTGGGGACAGCAGCTGTCAGAGCACCCATCTAACCCCTTTATTTTACAGCTGAAGGAACAGCTGCAGAGAGGGGACACACCTTGCTCAAGGTCCCACAGAGAGCATGTGGCTTCTCACCACAACAGAGGGGACTTTGGCTCAACAGAGGACTGTGAGTGGGATCCTGGCCAGGAGCCAGATGCCCCAAACCCTCGAGGGCAAGGACCCCATTGTACCCTTTATTTCCTCCTACCTCTCCCACGGTGTCTGGCACAGGGTGCAGCACTGAGCAGGTGCCCAAAACGTGCAACTTTCACCCCTCAGTAGCTGCAGCCCCCACCGTTCAGGCCTGTCTTCATTTACCCAACATTCAGTAAGCACCAACTGCATACTTGGCACCCTGCTAGATGCTGGGGTGCACAGTTGAATAAGATGTGGTCCCTGCACACCGGGGTTGGCTTATCTCCTGGTTGGGGTTAGAGGTTATCCCGCAGTACCACACACGTTCCTGAAGTTTCCTCATTCTCAACTCAGGCTTCCACAGCTGCGGTCTGGTGACTGCAGCCTGCCCTCTGCCTGGGCTGGGGTGGAGCACATCTGCTCCCTGCTCCTTCCCAGGCCATTTCCACTCCCTTCTGTGCCAGCCCTGACACCCTCTCTTTCCAAGCCACCACCCTCCCCTCCTCCAGCAAGCCCTTTTTGACCTGAGTCCCCCAGCTGATCTGCAGGCCCCAGTGCTGAGGTGTTGAAGCTCTGCCTAGGTGCCTTTGGCTCTGCTTGGCTCCCTTAGCCTTTAGAGCTTCCCAAACACAAGGACCACTTCCCTTCTCCCTGTATTTCCTCAGGCCTAAATAGACCAGGAGAAGGGACAGGAGGGGACATTGTATAGTCAACCCCCAGCACACAGGGCCTGCCTTGGGCTCTGGCCCTGGACCACCTCAGAGGAAGGTTGCTCTGGAGCTACCAGGACGCTGACTTGCCAGTCCTGCCCGAGATCTCTGAGCCTGGATCTTCCGCGCTGAGCTTGGGGGAGGTGTAGGCTGGGCACCAGCTATTGGGTGCCTGCTCAACCCCACTGCCCTTTGTGTTTGAAGGTGAGGCCTTCAATCTCCACCTCACTGACTCCTGGGTGTGGTTATTTTTACTGTCCCTATTGCGGGCAGTTTGCAGGGGAAAAATGGTTCTGTGGAACCCAAATGTGTCCACTTACTTGCTGGGTGACCCAAGTTACAGTGCTTGGCCTCTCTGGGCCTCAGCTAATGATACCTGTTCTGCCCGTCTCACAGGTGGTTAGCAGGACCAGAGATCAAGGAGAAAAACCCCAAACCCAGGCAGGGGCTTATTTTTGCTATTGTGCTCAGAGCAGGGGTAGAGCCCTTGGCCAGGTGTTCACTGGATCTCTCCAGTGGGAGGGAGTGGGAGGGAGGGGGGAGGAGGGAGCTTGCACAAGGAGGGGACTGAGACGCCTGCCTTCCTTCCGGAGAACTGCCAGCGGGAGAGGGCAGGAGAGTTTCCTCGTTTAGGTAGGAAAATTGTGGTTTCCCTTCCTTCCTTCCTTCCTTCCTTCCTTCCTTCCTTCCTTCCTTCCTTCCTTCCTTCCTTCCTTCCTTCTCTCCCTCCCTCCCTTCCTCTCCCCCTCCCTCTCTTCTACTTCGCATGCACTAACTGCTTCTTCAATGTGTCAGGCATTGCATTAATACTGGGGATACAAAGGTCAAGGAGATAGGCCCTCATTGGGACGTTTAGACTAGGAGACCTGGGTTGGGGGGTACATGTTTCATTCATTCTTTTCTTCCTTTTACATTTATTGAAAACCTCCAAGGGCCAGGCACTGTTCAAGGCCCTGGAGACATAATGGGATGCAATCCTGCCCCCAAGGAGTTTAGAGTCTTCTGGGGATGGGCTATCTCAACTGAGGTAGGACTAAAGTAGAGGGTTAGGGAGTCCAAGATACAGAGATAAGTGGGGGACAAATTTAACGTGTCCCTAAGCACATCCAGGGCAGGCCAGGCACAGACCAGGCAGGCGCTCAGCAAACGTCTGTGACACGGATGACCCATGTTCATTTTAAGAACTTAGTTCTAAGCAACTTATGAGTCAAGGAATAAAATCACTGTAACTAAATGCTAATAAAAATGCTACATATGAAAACAATAGGAAGCAGTAAAAAGAGTACTTAGACGGAAATTTACGGCCTTCAGAGAATCTATATTGAAAAAGAAGAAAGCTGGAAAATGAGAGATTCAACTCAAGAAGGTGAACCATAAAAATAATAAACTTAAAGAAAGAAGGAAAGAACAAAGTGTTATATATGCTTGACAATGAAAGTCAGATTCAAATTCAGAAATTCAAATTAGTATTCAGAAACCAGACTAGAAAATAGGATATAAAACCAAGGTAAAATGAGTAGAGAGTTGATCTTGGCTGTAGGCCCCTCTCGGATGGGATGGGTTTAGCCACCTGCCTCTCCTGAGTCTTGAGAGCGCCAACCCAGGGCCCATTTGCCTGTATTTGGTCTTCCAACCAGTGGGTTGTCTTTAATCCATGATATCTGAGCAATAACAATAACATCACCAATAATCCTTTACATTTGCTCAGCTGTTACAGTTCAGAGTGCTGGAAGCAAGAGATGTGTCATTCCTGATAGGAGTGAACATAACTATTTTCAGATCCTCAGTTTTTACAGATGAGGAAACTGAGGCTTATCTGTCTGTCTCAATGCTTCAAAGTCCCTTCTCTGTCCCTAAGATTCCTGTCTTTGGGACACCTGCTCTTCCTTCACCCTATCTATCTTCGCACTCACTTAAAGCCCCACTTCCTCCAGGAAGCCTGCTCTGATTCTCAGCTTCCCTGCGTAAGTCCCTCTCTTCTCTGACCTTCTTCACCTGTCTAGGAAGTCCAGAATGGCTATCTTAAGTAGTTAGCTTCTCTCTCGAGCTGACTGCCAGCTTCCTGAGGTAGAGGAGTGGGGAACAATTGCAGGTATGCTAGAGCAGGGCTGGGCTAGGAGAAGGTCCTCAATCCTTCTTTGTTGATCTAGCATTTGATTTGGCAGGATTAGGCCTGTACCCATCAAAGTATATTCTGGGCTGTGCCAACCCCCGAAGTTGTGCTGGAGAAAGAACCTGCCACTGCCAGGAGGAATCCCTTGTCGATATGCTTGCTAAGGTGGCCACGTGGTACCTGGACATGTCGGGAGACACTGGGAACGTAGGTCAACACTTTCATAGGATGGTGGGGCAGGTGACCTTTCGTGTCCAAGTTGCATTGTTCTGAAGGTGTAACTAGGTCTCTGGTCCCCTTCCCCATAATTGGAGAATTCCCAGAGTCCTGCAGTCGACCTGTTTGACCAGTGACTGATCAATCCCAAGAGGGGAGATAAAAATAGACACATAGCTTTATCCATGAACAAATCTCAGTATTTTATTCATCCCTTGGCAGGGAGAAAGGGGCTTCGCCCCAAGGTAGTCAGCCAGTTGGGGGGGGTGGCTGGGATATGTGTTATCTATTCAAATAGTATATAGCACTGATTATGCAGAGACAGGAAGGGAAGCAATAAGTTAAAAGCCACATAAGTTATGAAAAAATATATTTTATATATCCTGTATCCCCACTGTGGATTTGCTCCCTTGGAAACCAATAAATAGGCAGAGAAAAAGCAGCAATCAGCACCCTTTAGGGACTTCAGGGATGAGTATATGTCTGAGTTCCCTCCAGCCTGAGAGTGTTAGTAGCCCTTCAGCGCCCCCCAGAGGCCTGGAGGACCTTGAACCCTGGGAGGAGCCAAGGTCTCTGGGAAAAGGAGATGAATGAATCAAAAGACAGGCTAGAAGAGGAGAGGAAGTAAGAAGAGAGGGAAAGAGAGGAGGTGGCTTGTGGAGTGGGAGGCTAGAACTGCCAAGATCCCCCCCCCCCCCAATCTCCAAAGGTGAGAGCCGAGAGGAAAAAAGAGGGGGACTCCTCCCAGCCCCAAATCTTGTTGGATGCAGACTCTCTTTGGCTGTTACTGGGGCTCCCCAGCCTGACCTCCCGGCTCAGAGTCTCCCAGACCTTCCTGGACTGTGCCTTCATCGTGGCGCCGCTGGAGGCAGGGCAATGGGCAGGGAAGGAGATGGGCGGAGGGGGCAGAGAAAGAAGAGCTGTAACCCCACAGGTATAGGGTGTGCTCGGGCTCCTTGATGAATGCAGGAGAGGGCAGGGCCAGGCTTTTGGCCTGATGGGGGGAAGGGATTCATGGGAAATGAGCCTAGGGTTTCATGGCAGGGGTGGGGTTAGGGACCTGGTACAGCAAAGTCAGGTTTCAGGCTGAGAAACGCCTGGGCGGGGCAGGGGGGTGCAGAGAGCTGTGATCCCAGGCAGGGTAGTGAGCCCCAGGATGGCAGGGAGGGGGAGGGAGGATCTGGTTCTCCTGCTTGGTCTCAGGCTGCCGTCCAGCCTTCTCCCAGGGAGCTCATCACGGCAAGAATAGCTTCTGGAGAAAGTGCTGGGAGCTGCTTGGGCAGCCTGTCCATTTCTGACTGTGACCTACTTGGAGGACCCCGCGGGAGGAGGGAAGGGGCACAGGTGTGTTTGGGCTGACCTCAGAGGTTCAAGCTCAGGTCCCAAATGCCCAGGGTGCCTCTTTCTCTTACTCCCTAATACTGTCAGGTCTCTGGGGAGCCCAGCTGGTGCAGGAAAACCAGGGGCACCCAGCCCCCAGCCCCCCACCAGGACCTCCAGACATGGAGGTGGGGGGAAGCAGTCCTCACCAGTGCCTGGTCCCTGGCCGGGGCTGGGTGAGGGCACCAGCTCGGTACAGAGGCTGAGGCAAGGCAAGGCCAGGCTTGAGATGTGAGTTTAGGGCAAGGGTTGGGCAAAAGGGTCAAAGGGACCTTGGTCAGAGCCCTCTGTTGGGGAGGAGTCTCAGAGGAGCAAGAAGGTGGAGATAAAACTGACCCCATTTCCAGTTAATCCAGCCAGGAAACAGCCGGCTAGAAGGTTGGAAGGGTAGAGCTGTGAGATACTGATATGGAGTGGAGTGACCTTGAGTAGCTGGTGACAGTTCTGTCCCACTCCTGGCACCCACAAGAAAACACTCACTGCTGTGAGCCCTTCTCAGTTCAGAATCAGGTTTGCCTCCTCTCCCAACCTGGAGGCTCCAAACTGCCTTCTCGAGTCTAGCTTAAGACTCTCTTGCTGCAGTGGAGTGCAGCGTGGTCTGGGGCTCCTGGGGCCCAGCTGCCTTACTCCGAGGCCTCTGACTCTTGCAAGAGGAACTTCTCTGACATTTCGGTGATTTTGATCACGGGGCCTCTGCTGCTCTTCTTCTTCTGGGAGGGAGCTCTTGCAAGGCGGGACTTGGAGGAAGCTACAGGGAACATAAGGGGTCGGGGAGGGAAGGGGCTGGAGGTTTGGGAGCCACTTAAAATGATGCCTTTAGGGCCATGGTCCCCATACCTTGTTTCCCTCCCCACCGTGGGCAAGGAGACTCACCGGCTCTGGATCTGGACTGCACAGTGCTGACCATGGTGGCTGAAGGCATGTCCATCCTGGGAAAGGAGGCAAATGGTGGGGTGTGAAGGCTTATGTTCCCCTAGGATTGGGGGCCTGGGGACTGGCAGGTAGAGGGCAATTCTTGGTTATCATTTCCATCCCCGGGCTGCTTTGCTGGCTAGCCAGCTTGTCCTCTTGTCCTCTGTCTCCTCTCCCCTGTGTAAATGGCTAACATTTATTGAGCACTTATTTGAGACAGGCATTTGCACGTGGAATCATATTAACCCTCCCCACCCCAGGTGGGACATGTTTATGATCAGCCTATTTTCCAGATAGAAAAACTGAGAAATTAAGGAGGTGGGTCAAGGCCCCAGTTTGTAAGTGACTGAGCCAGGACAGGAGCCCAGGCCTGCCAGGCTCACAGTGTCTTGCTGGGGGTGGTGCCGGCTTTGTGTGGGGCTGGTTCTCCAGTTCTCCCTCTCCCCCAGCTCCACCCCGCTGTCTCCACCCCTCACCTGATCTCCTCGCCCTCCACCAGCTTGCGGTAGGTGGCAATCTCAATGTCCAGGGCCAGCTTAGTGTTCATGAGCTCCTGGTACTCTCGGAGCTGCTTTGCCATGTCCTTCTTGGCCTGCTGCAGGGCCTCCTCCAGTTGGGCCAGCTTGGCCTTGGCATCCTGGAAGGCCAGCTCACCCTGTTCCTCGACCTCCTTGATGTTCTCCTCCAGTTTCAGGCACTGCAGCCAGGAGGACGGAGGGAATGGGTCAGCGAGCACGGGTGGGATGAAGGGAGAGGGCCAGGGCCAGGAGCCCACTTCTGTTCTGGGTGGGGGTGTGTGGGGGGGATAGAGGGTTAAGAAAGCCATTCCTGGGTGTGCTGATGGGTTGCACTGAAGCAAGAGGGAGTTCAGAAAGATCTAAGGAGACACTTTCCAAAGGCCACCAAAGAGGAAAGTACCCCAAGTCACCAGAGGAGCCTGTCCCAGCTGTCCTTACTGGGTAGCACTTGCTCTGAAGGCTCACCCTGGCTGGAAACTGGAGCTTAGGCCTCCACTCCCTTCTCTCTGCAGAGCTGGCAGGGGGTGGTGGGCTCTGGGTGTGTGTGGTGAGGGCTCTCTACTGTTCCAACAGCCCTGGCCAGTTTACAGAGCAAGCTCATGTGATTCTCACAGCCATCTCAGGAGGACAGGTGAGGAAACTGAGGCACAGAGGTGCTAAGTGACCTGTCTAGGTCACTTAGTCAGGTCACTTCCTCTTGCATGTACTCAGCATGTGTGTGTGTGTGAGAGAGAGAGAGAGAGAGAGAGGGAGGGAGATGGACAGACAGACAATTGTGTGCCTCTGTTCTTCCCTGCTCCCCCCCCCGGAGGTGGGTCCTCCAGAACTCACGTGACTCTTGACAGAGAGGATCTGGGACCGGAGCTTCTGGATGCGCACATTGAGGTCAGCAATCTCACTGCGGCTGCTCTGGAGGCTGTTCCCAAACTGGGCTGAGCAGGCGGCCCGCTCCTCCAGCTGGAGGGCGTGGAGGAGAGTGGTCAGGAATGCTCACTGTGTCCCTCTGGGCACCTTGTTTCTGGCCCCTCACTGCTCTTTTTCCCCCCATGCCCAGCCCCCTTCCTCTGCAGCCACCACTGCAGGCCAGCCTCCCCCTCTGACCCCCCCTGCTGACCCCACCCCATCCTCCTACTGGCGGCCCCAGACTGAGCCCCACAAGCTGTGCTCACACCTGGCCTAGCATTGCTGGGTGGCAGCACCGTCCTGAGTTCCTGGAGGATACAGACCAGGGGCTTTCCCAGCCCACATCATCCCTCGGTACCCAGAATCACGCTGAGCTCTCCAGTTCTCCATGTCTGCCCGTGAACTGACTACTGTGATCTCCCGCCCCCGGACTTCCCCATTCCCCTTTCCAGTATCTCAGCACACACTTGAAGGGGACGCCAGCCATCACTAGTGCGGCCCCTCCTGACTGCCGCGCCCCACCCTGCGTGCTCAGCCACGAACCTGCCTCCTCGAGTACTCCTCCGCCTCCTCCAGGCTGCGAGCCGCGATGGCGTCGTACTGCGCCTTCACCTCCTCCACGATGCCGCTCAGGTCGATGTGGCAGCGCCTGTCCATGCCCACGGTCACCGACACGTCCTTCACTTGGGCTGCCAGGTCCTTCAGCTCCTGGCCGGGCACAGACGTGGAGGGCTCAGGGCTGGTGGGGGTGGGGCCGCCCCCCATAGTCCTTTCATTCCCAGGGTGAGTGGAGAGTGAGCTCCTCTGTCTTTCGGAGAGACGATCAAAGCGTGAAAGCCGCTGGCCACGCCTTCCGCCCGGGCTCTAGAGAGGCAGCTCGCCACCCCACTCACACACCCTCTGTGCTCAGAGAGACTGTAGCTGAGCCTGGGGAGTCTGTACTTGCCGAAGGGGATACTCCTCACCTCCAGCTTGCAGCCCCGTAGCCGTAGACTGCAGGGCCCAGCTGGGTCAGCTAGAGCCTTGCGGGCAGCTGCGGAGGCCAGTTGAGGAAAGCCACCCCTCCCCTGCCTGCTCGCTGCCTAACCCCGCCCACTCACGTCGGTGCTGATGAGGACCGGCTCCTGGAAGGGGAAGCTCGGACAGTGGCAGGTGTCCTGCAGCCCCTCCGGGAGCACCCTGTCTCTGCCCTGAGGCTGGCAGGACCCTGAGTCCAGGGGCCAACTGACCCTTGGGGGTCTCCTGACAAGGGGTTTTGGTGGATCTTCAAATGAACAGAAATCACTGAGCAAAAGCAAGGGAGGGCTGGACCCGTGTCTGAATAAGGTTAACGGTGCCTGCTGGCCCACGCCCCACCTGTGTGGCCCCTGGTCACCGATGGAGGTTGACATTTCCCACACGGAACTGATCTCCTGGCCAGAGCTGCTCGGCTGTGGACAGTCTCAGAGATGGAGCTCTGGGGTTTCCTCTGGCAGCATGCTGGGCATGCAGAATTCTAGATAAAGCCCTCCATTGGCACTGCTAGCCCAGGCCTAGGGGGTGGCATTCCTTACAGCTCAGGAAAAGCCCGAGACACTGTCAGAACACTCTGGAGGAGGGCTTCCCACCAGCGTGTAAGGATCAGCAAGACGGCTGACAGAGCAGCCAAAGGCCCTTTCTGGAAGGAGGCAGGGTAGCAGGAGCTTGGTAAACAGAAGCAGGGAACGGAGGGTTTAGAACATCTGCAGACCTGCTCAGACACGCCAGCCCCTGGGGCATAACAGCGCTGCCCTGGGTGGCGTGGAGGTGCCCCCATGCGATGGGCCCCTGGGAGGCTGTGCACCTCCGAGTTGGCAAGAATTAAGCTGAAGTACAATTTAGAGCTTCTCTGGGGGAACAGAGCCTCAGGGGAGGTCACCAGGGAGGCTGCCACATGGGTGCCACCCTTCCCCTCCTTGTGGCCCCCAGGTCAGCATAGATGGTGACTCCGAGGGGTCACTTAGTGCTGCTCGGTAAAATGTAGTAATGGCCCTGGGCTCTGAGTACTACCCTGTTTTATAAGCTGGATAGCCCTGGCCAAGTTTTTAAACCTTGCCAGGCCTTGTTTTTTCATCTGTAAAATGGGCATAATTATAGAACCGAAAACAGCTAAGGTTTACAAATACTACCATGTGCCAGACACAGTTCTAAGGACTTTGGGTTAGAGCAACACAGTAAATCCTCACAACAGACCAGTGAGCTAAGTGTTATTATTCTCCCTTTGCTATAGAGGGGGAAACTGAGGCATGGAGAGAGAAAAGAACCTGCTCGAGTTCACGTAATTACTGAGCCAGGGTTCAAATCCAAGCTGCTCTAATGACCAAGTCCTCTTAATCATTATCCCTGCTTCACAGCGTTGTTCGGATTAAATGAGATTATGCCTGGAAAGCACTTATTAGCAGGGTGCTGGGGATATCATAGGCCCTCAGTAAACAGTAGCTAGGGTTACTGTGGTAAATTGCGAAGGTGATGGAGCCGGGGGGGGAGGTGTCCAGGGGCAGCGCAGCCTACCCCTGGAGGAGACTCCCCAAGGTGACATGAGAGCAGGCACCAAAGCAGTGTCCGCACGGCCACAGCGGGTTCTCTCTGCAGCACTCAGTGTCCCAGGAGGTGTGCCTGGCTGCAGGGGGTTGTCCTCGGATTTTGCAGCTAATCTCTCTGGAACCAGAGTTTGTGGGTGGGGCAGGCCGCGTTCTGGCTGGCTGCAGCCGGGCCCCAAGTGCATTCAGGAGCTGGAATGCATCTTGGAAGCTGAAGGAGAATGCGAACCTCGGCCAGCCTAGGCTTCTGTCCCCAGCCCGTATTCCTGGAGGTGAGTGAGGGGCTGGGGAATTGCCCAGGAGGCTGCAGCATGTAGATGAGGCTCCAAGCAGCCCATGGCCTTTGGCTCCTGGGAAAGGCTTTCAGGCCTTATCCCTGCCTGTGTGCCCGTGTGTGTGTGTGTGTGTGTGTGTGTGTGTTTGGGGAGAGGAAAGAGCTGTTTCCTGGGATGCGGAGGTGGGCTTACACATGAGTAGTCCATGCTTTGCTGATCTGGTGTCTGCTCCAGAGTTGAACCCAGAGTGTCCAGCCCTCCTGGCGCTACTCACGTCCGTCACGCTTCCCTCCCACCTGCGGTGGCGTGGCTGGCCCCTCCTTCACTTAGCCTGCCCTGTCTGACGTGGCAGCCACTAGCCACAAGCAATCGCGAGAACCTGAAGGGGGGCTGGTCAGGACTGAGGTGGGCTGCGAGTGTAAAATATGCACAGGGTTTTGAGGACTTAGTAGGAGAAAAAAGAATATAAAAGAGCCCCTTAATTTTTAAATATTGATCACATATGCTCATATACTTGTATGAATATATACTCATATTTTAGATCTATTGGGTTAAATAAAAATGGTTATTAGAATGAATGTTCCCTGTTTCTTTCACTAAAAAGTATGGCCACTAGAAAAAAATTAAGTATTACTAAATTATATAAGAATGTAGAAAATTACTTAAAATATACGATGTATGTGGCTCACATTATATTTCTACCAGTGCTGCCTTAGCGACTTGCTGGTGTGGGGAATCTTTTTAGCAGAGTCAGCACTGCCTTCTCAGTCTGCGGTGGCGCGTGGAGAGAAATGCAGCCCTCGAGTCCCAACACCACCTTGCACCTTGCACGTAACAGCAGTAACTGCTCTAAGGCCCTGCGCAGGTCCTGAGCAGGCAGGCCCTTCTCCACAGCCATCTCATAGGAGCACAAGCCAAACCCTCCACTGCCTCTGAGCACCCCTCCCCGCATCCACCAGGGCTGCCCATCACACTTAGCGTAGGGTCCAAGGCCTTACACGGCCCCGGCCAGCCCTGCCCTAGCCATGGCTGCTTCTTTTCCTTTTCATCAATGAACTCACTTCTGCCTCAGGGGCTTCACACAGCTCTTCCTCCTGCCTGAAGCCCCTCAGATCCCCACTGGGCTGGGTCTTCTCAGCCTGGGCCTTCTCTCACTTGCACCTCCTCTGAGACGGCCCCTGACCTCAGGGTGTAAAGCTTGCCTTTCCCTCCAGCACCACTGCATCACCCGGTTTCTTTGCAGCCCTGCACTTTTCACCCTCCGAAATAATCTTGCTCAGATGTTTCCTTAGTTGCTTATGACCTGTCACCTTAGCTAAGCTGTACCCCTCAAGAGCAGGGGCTATGGCTGTCTTGCTCACTTGCTGTGAGAGCAGCGTCCGGCACTAGCAGGCACGTAGTAAATGTTTGTTACATGGATGAGTAGGTTTAGTCCTCATCGTGACCCTAGGAGCCTGCTACTATTTGGTGAGGAAGCTGAGGCGCAGAGTGGAGAAATAACTTGCCCAGAGTCACAGAAATGGTAAAAGAGGTAGAGTCAGGACTGGGGTCTAAGGGTCACAAACTCTAAATGGAGCAGGAGCTGAGGAGTTCTGTGGCCATGACTAAGGCAGGGCTCAGGCATGTGGCTGGTGATGCCGGCCTTCCTCTAGCTCTGTCTCCTTACTTGCAGGGCCTCTCTCCTGGCTCAGAGTTCAGGCTCTGGGCTCGCTGAGACATGGCAGAGCAGAGTGGAGGGCAGCTTCAGCAACACTGGTCCTGCTGGTGTTTGCCCGGGCTGCACCCACAGTGAATTTGGGCAGAGGGACCCTTAACCCACTTCTTAAGCCAATCATTGGTGCCACACAGGGCCTGGCCTGGCTGTGGGGGCTCTGCTGGGGACGAGCAGCTGCTGGGTGTGGCTGAGGAGGGCGGTCGGCCTGAGAGGGCTGCCTGCCTGCCGTCCCCAAGGGCTGTGATGCTCTCTCTGCTCTGCAGCCTCCTGCGGCCGAAACAGGTCTGGGGCTCACGGAAGCCCCACTGGGGACGGAGCCTGCTGGAAGGAAGTGCGGCCTGCTGCAGCTGTGACGCCCAAGCACCCTCTGCGCAGAATGAGGCCACGGGGATGTGGTCAGCAGCCGCTAGAGCCATTTTAGCAGAGCTTTTCAATTGCGGTGGTGACTCCCATCTCTGCGCTGACCTCGGCTGTACTGCCGTAGCTGGGCACCAGTGGTTTGCAGCATTCCCCCTGATATTTATAATTTTCTCACTTACATTGAAATCCTAAAATTGATTTTTAGAGAGAGAGAGGACGGGAGAGAGAGGAACACTGATTTGTTGTTCCACTTGTTGAGTCACTCACTGGTTGAATCTTGTGTGTGCCATGACTGGGGATCGAATCCGTAGCCTTGGTGTGTGGATTGGGACAAGGCTCTAGCTAACTGAGCTACCTGGCCAGGGCCTACAGTAGTATGTAATTTTTTTTTAATCCTTACCCAAGGACATTTTTTACTGCTTTGAGAGAGAGGGGAATGGGGAGAGAGACAGACAGACAGAAAGACAGACAGACACTGACTTGATTGCCTTCTCTTACTTGCCCTGACGGGAATCTAACCCACAACCCTTCAGTCTATGGGACGATGCTCCAACCGACTGAGCCACACCGGCCCGCACAGTCTGCAGTATAGAAGCTGCTGAGTCAGTCATCCCCAACAATGGTGCTGCCTACTCATAGCTGCATTGAAGCATCACCTCCTCACCCTTGAAACAGGAGGGGCAAAGAGGAGAACACATGTCCCAGAGGATGCCCAAGAGGCAGGGTGGAGTGGAGGGGTGGCGTGCAGCAGCCGGCAGCAGGGCCCATCTGCTGACCGCACTGGCGGTGCGCTGGCCCCGCTGGGCCGCAGTCCCTCTGAGAGACGCCAAGGACTTAGGGACAAACGAGAATGTGTCTGGACACTCCTCTGTCTGCATTTACTGGGGTCATTTTTGTTTGGCAGAAGCTAGTATCATCTGGGATTCAGAGAATCCGACTGCAGGTCTTCCCTGCCTTGGCCCCAAACAGGGAAGGGGTGAAGTGCCTGACTGTCAGAGCTGGCACTGTGGGTGCCTGCAATTTAGGCTGCAGGCACCGTTTTTAGTTCAACAAGAATGGTTGTTCAGGCACCCTGGTCCCCTGCTCTGAGGCCACCTCCTGACCCTTGTCCAGATGCTCCTGGTCCCCTACGTGCCCTCTGCACTTCAGCACAACGAAGGCATTGGTTCCCCCTGAGAGAGAGGCCTTTTGGGAACCTGCCTGCCCATGCTCCATGCAATAAGTGACGAGGGGACATGTTGGATTATTGGCAGCAACGCACTGCAAGATGTGGTTTAGGAAATTGTCACAACCGAGACCAGAAACAGTGCCTGTGAAGGTTCCACACCCCGCTGGACCTCTTGCCCACCCTGCACCCATTGGCCAGGGGTCGGTCAGTTCTTGGCCCAGCAGGACACGGGCCCTGTCTCCTCACCTGCTCGTAGATGGTTTTCATCAGCTCCACGAAGCTCTGCAGGCTTTTCAACTTGGTCTCCAGTTTGGTCCGTCGAAGACACTCAACATCCAGGTCCTGGGGGTGGGAGCAGTGGTGAGTGAGGGGAGGGGGAGTCGAGGGGTCCCAGGACAGGAGCGAAGTGGGGGGCCTTTGCTTCCTGGGTGAGATAGGGGCGATTCCCAGAGGAGGCCTGGCTCAGAGCCTGGGAGGGGAGCAGGGCGGGGACAGGTATCTCTCTGTGGTCCTGGGACCCAAGCCTCCAAGGGCTTTGCCTGGGGATCCTGAGGGAAGGCAGGCAAAGGGTCCATGAGGAAGGGGCCCCTGGGGCAGGCGGGGCAGGCTACCTTCTTCAGCTGGACAAAGGTAAACTCCATGTCTGTGCGCTTGGAGATCTCATCTTCATACCTGGGAGGCGAGGTGGGTGGGAGAGACAGAGAGAAACAGAGAGAGAAAGGCTGCTCAGCTGGATGTGGTGGGAGCTTGGGGTTTGGTTAACCCCCTTGGATGGGACTTAGGGCTTCTGCTGTCCCTTTTGGTGCCTTGTGATAATTAGAAAAAAGTGATTCTTCCTTCAGGTGGATGGAGCCCCTCTTCTTCTATGACACGCCCCCCTCCCCCAAGATGTCCTGGTGTTGGCTCTGGGGAAGCAGGCAAACCTGTTCTCCTTCCTGACCAGTGGCCCCGTCCTCTCCCGGCGGCATCTGTCCCCTTGCCTCCTCTGCTCCACATCTACCTCCTCCAGGAAGCCCCTCCTGATTGTGTAGCCTTTTCACCCTGCTACTTGGTTCCCTCATCTGTTTTTTGTCTCCTCCCCCAGGGTGTCTCGGTTTCTAACAAATGGTGCCTTTGGTCAGGTCTGCACCCAGCATCCTGCCTACCCTTCAGCCTCTCCCACCTCTCCCCTCCCTGCAGCCCCACCCTCCTTCCCTCTATCAGACAGTAGGACACCATCCCCTCAAGTTCCCTCTGGAGGGAGGACAGGAAGAGTGTGGACTTCACAGTCCGACAGACGCCCAGTGTGGTTTTGGTTGGGCAGGTAACTCCACGCCTCCTTCCGTGAATCCCTGGGCTACCAGGTATGTGCCTGTGTGCATGTGTGTGTCCACTCCTGATGCAATGACAGACGTGGGCAGTCAGTACTCAACTGAGGTGAGTTCCCCCTCTTCTCAGATGTGCTTTCTCCTTCCTCAGGTCCATCTCATGTTGCAATAAGGGCACAGTTGTGTGGGGAGATGGGCCCCCCGGGCCCCTGACCTCACCCTCTTCCTCTAGTCAAGATGTATGTCTTGTCCCTGCAGGTGGGTGTCCACCGGCCACTGACTGCCCCTCTCAGCCTTGCCTGCCTCGGCGGTGCAGGGATTCTGTGGCTTCCTGTCTCCTTCCCTCCTCTCCGGGGAACACCTGAATCACTGGCGGCTCTAATTACAGCCGCCTGCCTGCCCCAGTCCCTGACCTCACAGCAGGGCAGCGTCACCTTCGCCCACATCCCCTGGCTGGACCCGCCACCCCTCAGGCCTTTTCTGCCGCCTGCCTTCCCGAGGGGAGCAGATCCCGGGGCGACAGCCCGCAGGGCGCTCGGGTCTCTGAAACTCAGTGTGCCGGGTGTGCACTCTCTCTCGTCACTGCCTTGGCTTCCAAAAGCCTGTCAGGGGCTCTGAGGGTGCAGGCGAGGGTGGCGGGGTGGAGGGCTGGGCTAGGGAGACTGTTCCGCAGTCTAGAACTTGCCAGAGCGAACGAAACATCCAGGAGGCTTTGCCTGCACCCTCTCCCATGACCTTCAGAGGCCCCATCCAGGCAGGCCCTGTTGGTCCCATTTCACAGATGAGGAAATGGACACCCAGTGAAGGGCTTGAGGCTTGTGTGTGTGCTGGTTAAGCATGGGCCACAGATCCAGGCTAGCTGGGCTCCAGTCCTGCTTCCTTGCTAACCAGCCGTGTGACGTTGGATAAGCCATTATGTGCACCTCAGTCATGGTAACAGTGATGTCGTGAGGATGAAATATGTAAACACACGAAGTGCTCACAATGGTGCTCGGCACCCCCTCAACCCACTGCCACTGTTACCACCTAAGCTCCATTCTCTGCAGCACCAGGCCCGGCCCCCAGCCCCTCCGCCTCGGCCCCCAGCATTGTCAGAGCGGAGCCGTGGGAGGCCTCACTGCAGAGACAGGAGGCGAGGGTGGTTTTCTGCACATCCCCCATGAACCTCTGGGCTAGGCTGCTTTGAACTGGCTTCCCTCTGGGTTGTGGGGTCCTCTGAGGAATGCCCTGCCCTGGGTATGGGGTCTGAGGAGCCCCAGTCTAAGAAGCTCCTTACTGACTGGCCCTCCCCACACAAGCCTGGTGGTCAAACCTCTCCCTTTCTGCCACCCCTCTGAGTGGCGGGGTTCGGCCTGTCTGGGGGCAGGACCCTGGGCAGAGCTGTCCAGTCGGGGTCCCTCTGAGGTGTGAGACTCCTCCTCACCCCTTACTGCCTTTCTCATCCTTCTGTGCAGTGAACAGCTTGCACAACTGTGTGCAGTGTACCTGAGTCACTGCTGTGGCCTTGGGCAAGCCGTTCCCCCAGCTGGGCTTCTGCCTCATTCTCAGTAAGCTGAAGGGTTGGCTAGCTGCTGCTTGGGGTCCTGGCTACATCAAAGCTTTGGAGAGTCTCCATCCTTACAGATGCCTAGGTGATGCCACATCCCCCATTTCACTCCCAATCTGAGAGCCGGCAGCTCCCAAACCCGTTCTCAGCCCTTTGCAGCTCATCACACCCACAGCACCCCGTCTCCCTGACTTGTTTATTTCTAAGAGTGAAGCTGATCTCATCGGCCTTGGAGAGGCAGGGCACACCCCTCCCCCTCAGGGCTTGGCCTGGCGCCTCCTGGCTTCCCTGGGCCCCCAGGCTTTGCACAGCCAGGCTGCTGCTTTTCAGGCTCTGGCCTGCAGACCCAGAAGCCCTCCGGCCGGGTGCTTCCTCCAACTCAGGTGGGTTCCCTACCAGAGAGAGGAAGGGAAGCTCTGAGCCTAAATAGTAAAATCAGGTGGCAGATGGAACCAGGCAGCAGGCCAAATGAGGGGGCTGAACCAGATTAGAACAAGTAGTGTTTGTACAGAACTTCCAGTTACAAAGTATCTCCATGGATATGATCTGGCTGGGCTCATGGGAGCAGCCTCTCACCCTGGATGACAAAGATTAGGGATGGGTTTCAGCACGCTTGCCTGTGTGACGGAGGACAAGCCCCTGCCCTCTCTGGGACTGTGTTTCCTTCCCCACCGAAGGATGATGCAGGGCCTCCCCTCGCTCTGTCATTCTCTGATCCTCAGAGGGCCAAAGACCTGCTAGATATCAGTGCAATGATGTTGCAGCAGATTCTGGTGCACTAACACCATTTCCCTCACTGTGGTCAGATGGGCAATCAGATGCCCTATGTGTTTCCCTAGGACCTGGGAGGACAGGGCTGGGGTAGAGTGGCCTCAGGTCAGAGAGGGGCCCAGCCATGAGAAACAGCCATGAGAAACAGCCTGGGCCAGGGCTGCAGATCATGCCTGTTGGCTGGAAAGTTCCAGGCAGATCCACAGAAGAAGAATCTGAGGACCCAGAGTGGGGAGAGTGTCCTATGTGACCATGCCCTCTGCATGTGGCCTGAACAGAGGGGGTCGTGCAGAGAGGCGGTGGGCAGACTAAGTCCCAGCCCAGGCCCTTGGACAGGTGGTCCCCAGCCTCCAGCCCTGCCTGGCTGGCTGCTCTGGAGACAGCAGGGCTCACCTCAGTTCATCAGGGTTCGGAGCAGGACCCAAAGGCTGGAGGAGGGGGCGAGGGTTCAGCCACAACCTGCCCTCCCCTCCCCTTGGCTGGAGACCAGCCCTGAGGAGGGGTGTGGGGGCACAGCCTCTGTGCTCTGCCCAGCCTCCTTGTCCGTGATGCCCTGTCCACTGTCTGGTCTCCTCTGAGCCACCTTAGTGTACGGTCTGCCTTTCTGGACTGGCCAGTTCAGTCAGCAAGCATACATCAAGGATGGCACAGTGCACGGAGAACATCGGACTTCTGGGGGCGACGAGAGTGGCCATTTACAGCTGTGCTGAATTCTCGACCTCCTCCTCCTCCCAGCCCCAGCTGGTATCAGCCAGCATCCTTCCCTCTGCACACAGGGGGAAACGGAGGTTTCCCAGGTAGGGCGCTTGACCGTGGTCACGAAGCTAGGGTGGGATGGGGTGGGAGTAAATCCCTTTCAGTCTACACCCAAGACTGAGTCTTGAACCCCTGGGCGGTTCTGCCTGCCAGCCTGCCCCTCGGAGTTGTGAAAGCAGCCTGCAGGTTGCGGCTGTCTCCCTCATCTCTCTGGACCCCCCTGAGGTCAGCGCGCACCACACACGGAGGATTGCTTCTTTATTCTACACAAACCCACTGCTCTGGCTTCCGCCTGCACTTGCTGCCTTCCCTTCCAGCCCAGTCAAGAGGGAAATCCCAAACTGTATCCAAAGCAGGGGCCCATCTGTTGCTCTAGCATTGCTAGTGGGATGTGCAGGCAAGAACAAGAGCGTTTATGGACACAAGATGAGGGATAGGGGACAGTGGCTTCAGTGGTGCCCAGGGGCCAGCAAGCTGCCAGAAACCACAAGACTAACTTCCTTGTAAGGGTCACTATTTCAGGGTCAGGGAAGTGTGGATTCACTGCTATATCTCCTCAAAATTTAGAATGTTGCCTGACACATAATAGGTCTCCAAAAAGTATGTCTGAAGTAAAGAAATGTTCCTTAAAGAAGTTTCCTCTTTTTTCTGGCTTGACTGTGCCAGGACCTTGCACCTGAGCGCAGGCTGGTCCCCACCCACAGTCCCTGCCCACGGCCCTGTAGGGTGCACTCTACCTGACTCGAAACTCCTCGACTTTCTCCAGCATCTGCAGCAGGTTGGCTTCTAGCTGTCCCCGCTCTTGGCTCACTTGGCGCAGTTCCTCTTGCAGCCGGCCCTCATACTTCTCGTAGAGGTGCCCAAGGTCAAAGGCAATGGAGCCCTGGCCCTGCAGGAAGCTCCAGCGGGTCTCCAGCAGCCGGTTGCGCTGCTCCAGGGCCTGCACCTGGGGGAGCAGGAAGGCTTCGGTGAGAGGGCCAGGCTCAGGCCCGGAGGCCCCAGGGCAGCCGTTGGGCCCCCACGGGGGCTTCCCTGGGACGTGGCAGCTCATCTGCTCTGCGCACGCTGCCAGGGCCGTCACTCAGCACATTCAAATGTCTTCTCCAACTACTGATTGTTCAAACCAAAGATAGTGAGATAAGGAGGGCATCGAAGAGGGGTGGAGCCAATTAGCAAAGGTTTCCCAGGGGAGGAGCAGGGCCAACTAGGTAAGGGGAGGAGGAACTAGGGTGTGAAGGTGACAGGCTCTTGGGGCCCTCCTGGGGCTTGGGTGGGAGACCCCAGGGAGTGTGAGGTGTCACAGGCCCATCTGCCACCCTCCTCGGCAAGCCCCGTCTCATCTTGCTTTGGAAACTCAGCAGGGTAGGGCCTGGTTAGTACTTAATGCTAATCTTCCCAGCAACTGTGGACCAGTAGACTCAGTTTCCCCAACTAGAAGCTGGGGATGACATCACCTGCCCACCTCCGAGGGCTGTTGGGAGAAGAACCTGGGATGTGCTTTGGAATAGAAACAAAAGCCGATGATTGTGTGGCTCCTTCTGGGTGTCAAGCCTGTTCTGAAGCCTAAAGTGTTTATAACTCGTTAACTCCCCCAACGATATTGTTATGAGCTGCACTCTACAGATGAGGAACCAAGGCACAATAGAGGTTAAATAAGTTGCCCAAGGTCACAACACTGGCAGGTGCGGACTCCAGCAAGTTTGGGTTTAGAACCTTTCACCCACTGCAACATCTGCTGTCTCCTGCGGGGTGGCTGTGCGCCCTGGGATTGCCGGCCCTTGTTTGCTGGTTTCTGCCTCTAGTTAGGCCAGTTTTTCCTTGAGGGCGAAGACTGGGGGCCTCTGGGCTCAGTTGCTCCTCTCAAGCTCTGCCTCCTTCACACTCTCCTGCTCAGGCGGCGGCAGGGGCTCCCACCATCCTTTGCTCCCATCCCAGCCACCAGCAGGCGATTAGGCTTCCTCTTGAGGGATGGCTGGCACCCGGCTTCTGGACAGCGAGGGCTGTCGCTGTCACGAGGGTGCTGTGATAACCGGCCCAGGGATGCTCCCTATGACCACAGGTGAGTAGGTGGGCCTCTTCTGGCCCGCCGCTGGCGCCAGCTCCCGGAATCGCAGTTTGAAAGACCAGAATCACAGCGAGGAGCCTTTTGGAGCAGGCGATCTGTGCCCTTCACTTACAGAGGAGGAGATGGAGGCCCAGGGCAGTCAAGGGACTTGTCCAGTGTCACATGGCCACTTGGTGGCCAAGCTTCCCAGACAGACCCATTTGATGGCGGCTGCCTACTCTGGACCTTCGTGGATTCCCTGTTCCTCCTGAGTGAGGGGGCCAGGTGGGCCCTCCTCTCTCTCTCTCTCTCTGCCCTGCCCATATCCCCAGTTTTCCCTGAGACACTCTGACGCCCTTGGGAAGTCCTCCTTGACATTCCCAGTGACGACGCCAGAAGGAATGATGGATGACGGCCACTGTGGGCTGTCATGCCCCTGCTCACCTCCCATTTGCACGGGTAAGTTCAGCTGGAAGCTGACCTAAGCCTGCAGTCTGCGATAGTTGCAGCCAAACAGGTTCAGTAGGAATGGAAGTCAAGAGGGTTTCTGTCTTACTTGTGTGTGTGAGTTTTTTGGGGGGGAGGTATCTGCTCGCCCCACCTTCACTCCGTTTTGACAAGCAGGAGCCAGTGTTTACACTGAGGGTGGGGTGAGAAGAGAGATGTGAGGCTCCTCCCTCCACCCATAAGCAGCAGAAAAACCCCTGTACACCGGGAAGTCTTCCCTACAGTCTAACCTGAATCCCCTATGCTATAGCGCTAGCCTGCTGGGAGATGGAGTGCATTTGGCCAGCCATTCCAGCCAGATGGCATTTTGGCTGTGGGGGATATGAGGCAGTCCCCTCCCCCACTGTCCTGGGGGGAGCTGCCTATTGTCTCAGTGTTTGGGAATGAAACTGAACCCCCACCCGAGACTTTCCCTGCAGAAAGCCTCCTCCCTCTTGGACAAAGACCTAGGGAGGTGCCAAGTTAATTGTCACCATCCTCCCAAGGCTGCTGAGCACTCACCTATTATTCCCCTTCCTCCCCATTCTGGCTGAGCCCCCCTGCTCTTAGGTCACACATTGGCAATTCTAAGAGGGGCCTCAGAGAGCAGACCCCTGGTCTACTGGCCCAGAAGCACAGAACTCACTGTGACTCAACTCCACAGTACTGGGTGGCCCAGACCATGTTGGGGACAGGTGTGTTTTTTGTAGGGAACTGAACAGCCCAGGTCCCCAGCCTGTGGGCCCACACTCTAGGCAGGGGGGTGCACGGGGTGTGTTCCTGGGGCAGGCAGGTCCTAGTCCTCAGGGGGGGGAGTTTGTCAGATTCCCTGCCTTCAGCCAGAGGTTGGCTTCGAGTGGGGAGCCTCAAGGTCTCTGTCAGGAAGGGCTGGTTTGCGACTTCCTGCTGACAGGCAGGGGGACGGCTCCAGTGACTTCCAGAGGCCACGCAGGCCTGGGGGAAGATATTGAGCCCATTTCTCTGACTCCAGGCATTTCGCCAGCCTGTCTTCAGTTCCTTCTGGAGAGCCCACTTGGGCTGACTTCGGGCAGTCCTTCCTCTTGTCTCATCTGCACCCCCTCCCAGCCAGCAGCCTCTCTGCTGGATGTTGAGTTCCTCTCTCCCAGCTTCCCTCTACCTCCTCTCCTGCTGCAGCTTCTGCTCATCCCCCTCCTCTCATGGCTGCCACTGTACCAGTCTTTACACTGGCGTGAGCTCAGGGCCACCCTCGGAGCAGGGGGTTACGTAGACTGCAGAGAGGGACACACAGCCTGCGAGTGGCAGAGCCAGCACTGCTCCAGGGCCTCTTGCCAGCTCCTGGTCGTCTTCCCACCAACCCTCCTCCTCCTCGGCGCTCTGACTTCTCCCAGGCCTCAGAGGGACGGAGGGGCTGTGGAGCTGAGGGCTCTTGACTGTCCCTTCTCTTTGCCTAGATCCCCCACCCCTGCACTGGTTAGGGCACCTCACCCCAGGCCCATACACCCATTTTAAGCCCTGTGCTACACCCCTATCCACAGAGCTCCTCCACCCCTCCCTCCAGCAGGGCCCCTCCCTCCCTTTTCTCAGGCTCCCGCCAGGAAGAGGCTAACTGGGCTCCAGAGCACCCTGGGCTGGGCTCATTTATGGTATTTTTAATTTAACAAACAGAACACACCTGGTACATGATAAATCCTTTATAAGTGATTTTCCGTAAGTGATTTTATCCCATTTGATTATGACAAGTCCATTAAACTGACGTGCACTGAGGCACAGAGTTTAAATGATTTGCCTGAGATTACACAGCTGGTCAGAGGTAGAGACAGGATTCAAACCCAGTAATTTGGCTCTGGATTACACCCTCTTAACTGCTACCTGCTTCCACTCGGGTCCTCGTGGCCTTTACAAGGGGAGAGAGAGGGACTCGAGCTAACAAATCTTCTCCAAAGAGCTGACGAGTCAGCTGAGACTCCTGGGGAAGAGGCCCAGCAGTCAGGTCCCCCAGAGGGCTGGCACCAAGGCTCCCTTCCTCTGCCCCGAAGAGCACCTGTCTCAAGGCCCACGCATGAGGGTTGGGAGGCTCCAGTTCTGCTAAAGACCTTAGAGGGCATCGCCCTGGCCCCTGGGCACAGGACCCCAACTGCTTAGGCCCCCTCCCTGTGCCTACTTACCCTCCTGTCCCCATGGCAGAGGCACTGGGTAATATCGGCCCTGGTGTTCAGGGAAAAAGCCACCTATCTGAGCCAAATTACATAGCTCATGAAGCATTCCTTTTAAGGGATTAACCTGGTTTTGGAGAGGAGGTGGTTCTGCAGGGACCTGCCTCCTCAGGGCAGTGGGCTCTTCTCCTAAAGCCAACGGCCCAGCAGTGCAGGGCTCTGCTGCCAGCCAGAGCTGGGGGAGGGGAGACTTCACAGCCCTCACCCAGGCACTCCAGGCATGGGTGCCACACAGGAATGCTGGCCTGGGCACATGAATGGGAGAAAGAAATGGTTCTGATCTCAGAGACTGCTGGCTTTGTGTCTCACAGACCTGCATAAAAATGCAGCCTGTAGACTTGCTGGTTAGATGACCTTGGGCAAGGCACTTAATCTCTCTGGGGGGCAATCTCTTCACGTGCTTGGTGGGGGAACTAGCCCCTGGGGGCGTTGCTGTGTAGGCTAAATGACACAGGTCTGCAAAGTTCCCACAGAGAGCCAGGCATGATTGCATGCTCCAAACGTGTTGCTTTCTTCCCTCTGCCCCTCTCTGGGAGCACCCCCCTCCTGGGGACACAAGAAACATGCAGAGGAACCCAGAAGCAGGGAGGGCAAAGTGCAGGCAAGAACTGAGTCAGGGCAGAGGGCTGGGGCTCTGGTTTACTGGGGGTGGAGGGAAAGAAGGTTGAGTTTTCCACATCAGTAAAATGGGCATAAAGTGACTTCTTTCCTAAGATTGTTGAAGGAAAGAGAGGTAAATAGGGAAGCACCCAGCACAGTGCCTGGCACATAATAAGCAATTAAGTAACAGCCGCTCTTAGTACTGTGACTATTTTTCTTGGGCAGGGCAGGAGGGAGCAGAGCTGAGGGCTGGTCAGGAGAGGTTTCTTGAAGGAGTTAAGTGAGGAGCAGGTTTGGGAAGTGGACAGGACTTCCTCAAAGCTCTGGAAGCCCTTGCCCTGGGGTGGAGGCAGACGCGAGTGCCCAGACCAGCACGCCGGCATCCGGGTCTAGGAAGTCAGAATTCTGGGGACCCACTCCCTCCACTCAGGTGGGTGCCTGGCCGGCTGGGCGGCTAGCCAGCTGTTTCTGACTCGCAGCATCCATCTCCCGCATTCCTATCTCTCGACTCCACAGCTGCACCCCACTCAGCAGCCTACTTCCTTCCGGAAGCCCCTGCCTGCCCCCTCCTGCACACACGCCTCCTTGTCTCGCTCGGCTGGTGCTCCTTACTCCGGGAAGGCTGAACAGGGCCAGAGGCCTGGACGGGACAGTGGACCCTTGGGAGGTCATCTCCACTGTCCATCTGCTTCGGAGCAGGACTGCAGACCATGCCTTCATCAGCCATTTCTAGGACGGACATCCTCTTGGCCAAACCCGGAGCTCCTCTCCAGCCCATGCCAGGAGAGGGTGACCCGAGGCCACACAGCGCGATATTATCCAGACATCCCTCAGAGGCCGTCCTGGGGTCTCTTTCTCCCCCTCTGCCAGCACGGCTCAGGGACCTCCCTCCACATCTCTGCTCCGAGCTAGCTTGCAGAGCTAGCCACGCCGGCTCCCGATTGGCTGGGCCCAGGGGTGGGGCATGATGCTCCGGAAGTGCAGAAGAGCCTCCCGCCGGTCCTTGGTTTCAGAGCCCCCCTTTCCCACTTTTGCTTACCTTGCCAATCAAGGAGGCAAACTTATCGTTGAGGACCTTCATCTCCTCCTTTTCCTGGATCTTCTGCTGCTGAATGGCTGGGTCCACCTTCAGGTCCAGGGGCACCAGCAGGCTGGGGTTCACGGTCACCTTGGGGATGGTGCCGGCCGACCAGCAGCCCGTGAGGCTGCGCGAGCTGAAGCCCGGCCCGGGGGCTCCGCAGCTGCCCCATTCCGAGGTCCCAGGCCGGGGGCCGCCCGCTGGAGTCACCTCACAGCTGCTAAGGCTGCTGAAGCCAACGACGCAGGAGCGGCAGGCCATCGCGGCCCCCGGGCCTGGGGCGCGGAGGGTGCGGAGATGAGCGAGGAAACTTTTGCGGGTGGCGTCGGCAGCTGGCTCCAGTCGCAGGCAGGGCAGGCTGGGGACTGAGGGGCAAACACCTGTCGTACAGTGCTCATTAGCTGCAGGAGGGCGGGACGCCTCCCAGCCCGACCAACCTGTTAGATGACGTGATGCTCTGGCCCCGCCCCCGGCACCACTCCTCCGGGCGGGGGGGGGGGATCTGCCTTGCCGAGGGGCTGTTCACAGGCCCCCAACCCAGCAGGGTCTGGCTCCAGGGAGGGGGCAAGTTTGGGCTGGCTGGGTGGGGGTGGGAAGGCTGAGAGAGGAAGGGGTGATTCAACAAGGAAGGAGAGGAGAGAGCGAGAGGGCGCGCGCCTCTTGCCTCTCACCGCAGACCTCACTGCATACCTGAAGGCTGACGTACCTGGGCCCACATACTTCTGGAAAAGATGAGGCAAGCGCATGCCCTGGGCTCCGAAGTGTAGGGCAAATCTTCCTGAGTGTAGGGTTGCCGTCCCAGGCACCGTTCCAGCCTAGCATTGGAAAACAACACCTTTATTATATATTTTCCAGTTGCCCAAGAGTCTCCCTGGCTTATCTTCTCTTCTTCTTCCCTTTCTCCTTCCCCCCCTCCTTCCTTTGATCAACCATTTATTAAGCACCTACTATGTGCATCCTACTGTCTCAGAGACTGGAGAAGAAATAGATGGTCATGGCCAAGAGCCCTTGGCTTTGGACAAGTGAGACGTGGGTTTAAGACTGGCCTGACCTCCAGCAGGTTACTTCATTTCTGTCCTCATGTGTAACGTGGGGATGAAACCATCAACCTCATAGGAGGTGGCATGGGCAGAGAGCATAGCAGGGGCTACCACCAAGTCCTCAGTGAATGGTGGCTAAGACCAGTGCCCACCTTCTGGGGGCTGAGTCTGGCCGGGAAGACAGCCATGACCAAATGCAGCCCTGCCTCAAGGGCTATGAGAATGTGCCCTTGTCACCCCTCCCATGCCTCCTTTCTCTCTTCTCCATCTCCCCCTGCTGTTTCATTTTAAATATGAAGTAAAAATAGAAAGACAGCACTTTGCTCCCACAGAGCCAGGATGGGGCAGGAGAAGGCTCAGCCCACCCAAAGCGCCCCCTCCCTCCTTCCTGGAGTCCCAGAGGCCTCAGCTTCCACTCCCATGCAGTACCAGCTCTCCTGGGCCTGCCTCTTCCTTCCTCCCTGGCCTGGTGTCCCTGGACGCTCTCGCCCTGGCTGGCGGGCTCTGTGTGCCCTCCCCGGACCTGGCACACCACCCCAGGTGGCGGGGTCACAGCAGAGGAAGAGTGTGTCTAAGACAGAGCCAGGCAGGCAGGGATAGAAGAGATGGCAGCCCCCCTCCGGGCCTGGAGATGGAGCCGCTGCTGGGTCACATTGCCCATTCCAGGCCTCCTGCCTCCCAGGTCAGACCACTTTCTCACACAGTGTGCCGTTTTGACTCACTGAGGCACAGGAACCTGCACCTAGGCCATGAGTCCATCCTGAGGCTGGATCCCTGGCTCTGAGGCTGGGGGCGGGCTGGCGAGGCCCTTCTGGGTGACTGGGTCACTGCAGTGGTGTCGGTTCCCACTTCTGACCCTTGCTGCCTCATTTGGCACCCGCTTCCATGGCCCACCCCGGTGTCCCTGACCTGGTATCTGAATGGCATTCGGTCAAACTCAGCACCCTGCCCTCCCCCACCCCAGCTGCCGCGTACTCTGTGGGTGAACGGGAGGGCAGGCAATGGCATTCGGGCCTCACTGGTGGTGACAGCTGGCAGGTCAGGTATGTCCCAAATGCTTTACATGGATTAGCTTCCTTAATCCTCCTGGCCACCCCACTTGAGGTGGAAGCTTTAATTCTCACCAGCCTGATTTACAGCGGAGGACATGGAACCTCAGAAGGTTCATTGCCTGTCTGAGGTCATGTAGTCTGTCAGTGCCGGGTTTAAGCCCAGACACCTGGAGCCATGAGCTTTCCCCTTGTCTTCCTCTGGGCCCGGTGGCCGCTGGAAAGGACACTGGGTAGAGAAGGCAGCTCTCTTCTTACTGTCTGGGGCTCAGTTCTACTTCCTAACTTTTCTAAGCTGGATGGCCAATTCCTCGAAGTGCCTCTGCACAACTTCAGTCTGCTGACTCCCCCTGACCTCTGGTCAGCCTCTGAATGTAGATAGGTCACAGTGCATTGCTGGTCCTCGGCTTCCAGGCTGGCAGTGCAGGGCCATCGTGGAAGGCAGGGGCCTGGACCCTGGGCAGCCTTCCTCGGTGGGGGGCGGGGGTGGGGGGGGGTCCTGGCCTCTTGGAAGCATGGAAGTCACACTCCCAGGGGCTCTGGCCCAGGGGTGGGATGTGGGCCCCACCCGCTGCTTCCTCGCTGGCCCTGCAGTTTCTCTTGGGAGCTTCCAGAGGGACGTCTTTGGCTGCCATGGTGTGGCTGCCCAGCAGGAAGAGCAGCCGAAAGGCCCCAGACAAACACAGCTCCACCGAAGCACCTCTTCCCCACCCCTCCCCTAGCTCCACCCACACCTCCCCTCACTCCTGCACTGGCATCCTTGGGGGTCAACTGTCCAGGTCCCTGCCTTTCCACCCTCAGGGAGGACCTGACCTGACCCTCTTCTGGCCTTGGTATGGAGCCCAGATGGCGCAGCAGCTCGGGGAGCAGGAAGCCTGGCGGGGATGGGAGAGGGAAGATGGAGGTGGGTGAGATCGTTAGTCTCTTTGGGGATGTTGAGGGGCCTGGGCAGTCTCCAAACTCTGCCCGAGTGTGCTCACAAACAAGTCTGTGTGGGCCTTTGGGTGGGGTGTGAGCTTGGGTGACTCCAGCTGCAGACCTGCACCTTGTGGCCCTCTGGGACTCTGGAGGCCTGTCCTGGTTGGTCCTCACATAGTCAGGGACAGAAACCCCCGTCCGCCTCCCTCCACCTCGAGTCCTCCCACTGTGCCTCGGTTTCCCTGTGACTGGTGACAGTACACAATGCGGATCTTTCAGGATACAGAAAAGGCAGAAGAGGGGTGAGGGCTGGCCAGAGATAAGGAAGGGAGGGGCTCGGGCTGCGCTGCCCAGAAGCCTCCTGAAATTGGTCCTCAACGAAGTAGGGGGGCGTTTCCTCATTTTCTCTGCTTCCTCCCGCCTTCCATTTCTCTCTTCATGTCACTCCTGCCCAACCTCTGCCCTGTCTCCCTCTCATCCTCATCCGCCTCTTCTCTCTGGCCTCCCTGTCTTCCTGTCCCTGTCAGAGTGTCCTGCCCACTCAGAGTCCTGGCCCAGGGCTCCTCTCTCAGCCCCGGGGAGCCTGGCTCGATGGCCTTATGGGAATGGCATCCCTGTGTCACAGTTTCAGCACCTCCTCTGTGCCTGGTTCCCTTTGGCTGGAAGCCTGGCCCGTGGAGCCGGCAGGCCTGGAATAACGCAGCACAGCGACGCATAGTTGTGGGGTGAATGTGTCAGTGAGCACATCCCAGCCTGGCTGGGGCTCTGGGGTAAGATGTGACTCTTGGAGAGATAGGCAGGAACTCTCTGGGCAGGGAGGAATCTTAGCTTCACTCCAGGGAATGATCACAAGGTCACTCCACTCCTCCAGGAAGCCTTCCCAGATGAGCCTGCTCACGTTCCCGTCCATCTCCCCTCCTCTCTCCTAAACGCACCTCTACCTCTATGCCCACTGGGTCGGAGCCCTCTCCCTGATGAGGCTGGGAACTCGGGCCTCCTTTCTTTGGACCGTCCCGTTGAGCAGGCCTGTCCTGAGGCCGCAGGAGGGAGGCCCTGCCCAGTGGCCAGGTTCTGGGAATGGGATGGCCTAGGACCAGGGCTGAGGGTCTTTGGGCAACATGTTGCTGTGTGAAAAACATTTCTGAGGGCCCCAGAGCTGGGGATAGGGGAGCTGAAAGTACATTTGGGATGGGCAAGGGCCAAGAAAGGGAAAACTAACAGCAAAAATAGAGAAATGAAAACAGTGAGCGTGAAGCCTCCTCTGCATGGAGGCCGGGAGAGGCACTGAGCCTGGGGAAGGGTCTTCGAGGTCTTCCCAGTGGGGCCAGGGAGCAAAGGCTTGCAGGCAGAGGGAGAGTTGCCCAGGACGGGGGAGAAGTGTGCTTCAGGCTGCGGGAGCAGTAAGAGCCGTGGGGGTGAGAGAGAGTGTGCGTGGATGGTGACGGTGACGACAGCCAGTGTCACTGCTGCGTCAGAGGTGCTACGGAGCTCAGAGGAGCAGTGACTGATTTGGGGGCCCGGGAAGAACACGGTCATTTCATTAATTTGCATAAAGTCCTTCAGTAGCTCCCCTCAGACTATGGGATAAAGTCTAGAAGATTCCTTGGAACATCAAACAAGATCCTTTTGCACCTGTTGCCTTTCTTCCTCTCTGTGTCTCAGCTCCTCCACACCTGCCTTCTCTCCACATCCGCTGCCAATTTCCACCCCCCAAACTGGCCCCATTCCCCTGAAGCTGCCGAGTGATGCCAAGTGTCCGTGTTGGACAGCGCAGGCTCGGGGCACTTCCATCACTGCACGTGGTTCTGTTGGACAGTGCCGATCTGCAAAGGAGGTGTCTGAGAGGGGCCAGGAGGCTGCAGACTCCTGGAGGCTGTGGAGTGCTTCAAGACTGACCAGGAGGGCAGCAGAGGGCCATGGTAGAGCTCTGGCCCTGGAGACAGGAAACCTGGTTTCTGGTCTGGGCTCTGCCACTCCTCAGCTGTGTGGTTTGGGGCCAAACGCTTGGCTTCTCTGGGCCACAGCGGTTTGTAGTATTAGATTGTACCGGCCACCTGGATGATTGATGCTTTTTTTTTTTTTAATTTCTGTTTTCAAGTTTAGCTCATCAAAGGTTTCTCCAACTTTTGCCAACCCCCTTGCTGTGCCAGGTGAGCCAAGCTCCTCAGCCAGCTGCATGCTGGGGAGGTTGGGCAGGCGTGGATATTCTATAATGAGGGCAGGCCTCTGGAGCCAGGGAGAGGTAAGCGCAGGCTAATTACTCTTTCCGGCCTTCATAGCACTTAGCCCAATTTGTAATGATTTGTTGTGGGTTGTTTACTCGTTCTGCCTCTCATGTGAGTGCAGGGACTGGTGGTGCTTTTGCTGCTTCCGTGTCTCAGTGCCTGGCACAGTGCCTGACACAGTGCCTGACACATAGTAGATGATTGATGACCGTTTCTTCCTGAAATGACTAAAAGGCCACCTTTCTGCACAGGGCACTTGTTCCACTGTGTTGCAACGCAGGGCACAACATCAGGAGTTTCAGATGGATAGGTGGACAGACCCCAGGTGGGTTGCAGGAAAGTCGGGGTGGCGAGTCACCCCCGCCCCTGGGGCCGGGGCTGGAGCCCGCCCCACAGGACTGGGCTGCTTACGTGCCAGGCTGAGCTGGGCTGACTGGGATGGGCTTGCGGTTGGTCTTAGGTCCTCAGCCTGGGGTGTCACAAGTACCACCGCTGGTTGACTCCCAGAGGCCTGGCATTTCTCCTTCAGTTCCTGCTCAGCATAGGGTGGGAATTCTGACAGTCTTCTGCCATGGCCCTGCTTTAGGCGGGGGAGAAGGTTGATGGCCCCTCCTGAAAGAGAGAGAGGCAGAAGGAAGCCTCCTTAAGCCGCAGAAGCCCCACCAGGCCAGGGTCTGGTCAGGCATGCATTTGGGGCTGGGCAGGCGCCGAGCCGTAGGGCCCCAGGACTTCTCCTTTGCTGCGGGACCTGTGGGCGAAGCACATGGGGGTTGGTTTCCCTGATCCAGGTGCAGAGTAGGCCCAGCCTACTGGGGGAACCCCAGCCCGTGCCTGGCTATGTGGGTGCTGGGTTCATGCCAGTGGCATTTCGGCCTGCTTGCCAGGCCTGCTTCTGGGTGGAGAGGAGCAGGAAGAAGAATTGCACAAAGGGAAACTGACAGGAGGGCCCTGCTTCTCCCGGGGCTCGGCGCCTCCCAGGCAGGACCAGGGGGCCGCACAGGCCCCTTGGCTCCCCTGGGCACACTGCACCTTCTCATCTGCTTCCGTCTACCAGGTCCCAGCAACAGGGGTCTCAGTGGCTTCCGACCACTTCCCATTCCACCCCCTGTGCCTGGCTGCTCAACCCGTAAGGAAGGTTCCCTCCAACAACCTTCGTTTCTCAGCCCTGAGACAGACACTCAGTGTTTCTCCCTCCACCCACATGTGCCGCCCACCCGTCAGCCTCTGAGCCTTCTGAGGCTCAGCCTCTGAGCCTTTGAGTGGACTCCGCCTGCTCCTTCCCTGAAGGAGGTTTTCCCAAGTGGCCCCCTCACCTGTCCTTTGGGCAGGAGAGCTCTTAAAATCAGCCTCTGTGGTGGCAGGGACTTTGTTTTGTTCACTGCTCTGTCTCCACTGGCACATAGTAGGTGCACAAGAAACTTGTTGAGTTAATGCATAGCGTGCCCTTTATTATTAAGCACTTGTTCCCGTGGCTCCTTCAGTCAAGGTCTCTTCCCTCTACCACCCTCCCCTACTAGGGACCCTATTTCCTTTCCTCTGAGTGCCCCCAGGCCTGGAATCCTGGAGAAACCGGCCAGTCTTGCCTACCCTGCCATTTGTACCTTCACTCAGGAAATGCTTTCTGCATCTCTCCTGGGTGCTGAGCTGTGGGGCAAACACAAGGATGAAAGAGGAAAGGTGGTGACTGGGTGCGCTCCCCACATGCCTCCCCGTCCAGGGCTGTCTGAACTCCGGGGTCTCTTTCTGTCCAGCCTCCGCCTGCAGGCCAGCTGCCCCTGGTTCCAGTCTCCTCAGCCTCCCATTCCTGGCACTGCACACAGCTCTTTGGAGCTGCCCCCTCTCTGGGGCTGCTTTCAGAGAGGAACAAGGAGGGGCTGGAAGGCTGGGGTGGCTGACAAAGGCAGGACAGGGGAGTGGTAGGGCATCCGGAGATTCTTATTTGTCTGCCCAAACCACTCCCCAAGCTCCATCCACTGCCTTTATCTGCCCTGATAATAGACCGAAACCATGTTCTGCTCCCTGCTGGATGATCAGCACCCAGCCTCTGTGAGCCTGCCAGGATGGCAGCAGCCCAGGGTGGTGCTAGGCATTGTGCCAGCTGACATAGGCCAGCCAGCTCTGGGGAGCCACAGCCAGGTGGGTGGCCCCCAGCCCACAGACCACCCCACCGCAGGCAGGTCCCACTCATCCAAGGTCCTCTGTGATGGTACAGGGCACACACATGGCTCTCAGGATGGATCTTGGGAACTAAAACCTGAGCTATGGTGGCTTACGGTTCATTCATTTTTGTGTCCCTGGTACTGAGCATGGTGCCTGGCATACAGTAGGAGCTCAGTGGTGGAACCTCATGCTCTCAGCCCATGTGCAGGTAGCTGTGTCCTCTCCCTCCCCGTCCTTTTATCTCATTCTTCCTTTCGCAGCGAGATGAGGGGAGTCTGTAAGGAGCCCATGAAAGGTTAATCTGGGGCCAGCCCTGCTCACTGTGTCTTAGGGAGAAAAGGAGAAGGAAGTCCTTCCTTGTGTCCCCATTACCCAAATTAGTACCCAGGCTTACAAAAGTGCTCACACACGTGACCCGGCTTTATCCCCCAGTGCTGCTCTATAGGCCCGGCGCCCTGCACCTCCATTTTTCAAGAGCCGTGGGATTCCCATGCAGACCTCCTATCTCCAAATGCAGCCGCCAGTCCAGGCTTCCTCATATCGATTAGAGACTGAGCCCACAGTTAAGCTCTGAGTTTTGGGGGAAAGTTGGGAGAAGCTAGGGGCTGGGAGAGGAGAGAAGAGTGGGAGTGGGGATGGGCCAGGGAGGGTAGCGATGGTGGGTGGGGTGAGGAGCAGGGGCAGCTGGCTCAGGGCTGGGCCCCTGGCCTGGGCACTGGATGGAGCAGGACCGCCCAGCAGGAATCTGATGACCTCAGCTCCTCTCTCTGAGGCGCCATTGTTGCCTCCTGAGTACGCAAGCAGTGCTGGGTGAGACTGGGGACTAATGAGTGTTTTCCAGAGAACGATTCCTCTATGTGGGGTTTATCTTCCCGGGTCATCGGTGTGCAGTGTGCACTTAGCAGGGTAATAGCAGCCGGGTCTGGGGCTCCACCCGCCCGCTGGCCCCAGGGGCTGCAAACAGATGGCAGCAGATGAGGGAGAGGAAGGCAGGAAGAAGCAGGAGCAGCAAGCCCTTGGCCCCACCCTGCTTCCTTATCCCAGGTCACTGCAGGAGTGTGTGCCCATGGCCATGCCTGTGGCTCTCTGCTGCCCTGATCCAGGGACCCTCACAGACACTGACACCCCCTCCCAATCCTCACTGACCTCAACTGCCAGCCCCTGCCCAAGCCCATGCAGTCCCCAGCCATGCTTCTCCTGCCACTTGGGGCTCCTTTATCCTCGGAAAGCCAAAAATGGAGAAGGCAGTACTCTTGATCCAGGACCCCCACCCCTGCCCGCCCGGTATGAGGCACAGTTCTCCAGGTTCAGGTGGCTTTCTAGTTTTTATTTTTTTAATCTTCACCCCAGGATATGTTTATTGATTTAGAGAAGAAGGCAGGGAGAGAGAAACACTGATGTGAGAGAGAAATAACCTGTTGCCTCCTGCACACACCCCAAATAGGGATTGAACCACAACCTTTGGTGTATGGGATGATGCTCCAACCAACTGAGCCAACTGGTCAAGGCTCAGGTGGCTTTTAAAATCTGATGTGGTAGGAGTTATTTCTAGGTTGCAGTTAAACATGCTGAGACCCTGGGAGCTTAAATGACTTGTCCAAGTTCATGCAGTGTGTTAGGCAGAACAATGGACTCCCAAAATGTCCATGTCCTAATCCCCAGAACCTGTGAATGTGCTACTTTATGTGGCAAAAGGGACTTGGCCCATGGGATTAAGTTAAAGACCTGGAGATGGAGAGATTATCCTGAACTATCTGGGCGGGTCCAAAGTAATCACGAGGGTCCTTCAAATGTGGAAGAGGAGGCGAAGAGGAGGCGAAGTGAGAAAGTCTCAACTGACTGTGACTGGCTTTGAAGATGGAAGGGGAGCCGAGGAAGATGGGTGGCTTCTGGAAGCTGGAAAAGTGTTGTTGTGGGGTGGGGTAGGGGGGAATGATCTTCCTTTAGCACCTTCGGAAGGAGCACACCCCTGCCGGCTCCTTGATTTTAGCCCATTGAGAATAAACATTTTGGACTTCTGACGTCCAAACCGTAAGATAACGAAACTGTGTTGTCTTACACTGCTGAGATCATGATGATTTGTTATAGCAGTCACAGGAAACTGAACACGGCCAGCTAGAGGCGGAAGTAGGATCTGAATCCAGGACTCAGCGTCTGATACGTTTCCTTATCTGTCTGATGACTGTGCTCCACCCACCAGTCTGGGCAGCCTCTCTTCCTGTCCCCTGCCCACATTTTCTGAACTGAAAGTGGAGGGTGGGAGGGAGGATTCAAAACTGGATCAAAGGCTAGATTTCAGGTACTCTCCTCCTCCAATCTCAGCTTCCCCTTCCTGGTCTCTCCCCTACTAGGGGGCTCAAGATTTCTTAAGACATGCCTACAGAAGCCCATTTCTTGAGGAGGGGGTGTTGAGGGAGGCAGGGCAAGTGTCAGCCATTAGGATTGGGGGTGTGGAGGGGGCTACAGTGTTGAACTAACACTGTCCCTGCCCTTAGGGCAGGCACAGGCTGTCTGCTTCTGCGCTCAGCGGTTTCTCTTTCCTGGGAGCTGGATCTGACGTAGGATGAGAGTGGCTGGGAGGCGCCGGCTGAGAGTGAGTTTCTGCTCTGAGGCCCTCGACAGTGAGTGTGTCCCCTTTAGGGCAGGGAGAGACTCGAGTGTCTGGGTACCTGGCTGTGGAAGGGCCCAGGGGCACTGCTCCCCTGGGGCGTGTGGGGTGTCTTTGGGTTGTGTGTCTGTTCAGACCTCTATGTGTATGTGTGTGTGTGAGTGTGTGAATGTGTAACTACTCATGCCCCTGGTGTGCGTCTGTATGTATGTCTGCTCACATCCTGTGTGTGAATAAATGCGTGGCTGTGTAAGTATGTGACCATGTGTCTCTTGTGCCCCTGGGTGACGTGTGCCTACTCACATCAGTGTGAGTGTGCTAACACATGTGTGAGGGCCTACTCACACCTCTGTGTGGGAGTGTGTAAGTGTGAAAAGATGTCCCCTCATGCTCTTGCATGTGAGTGCAAACAAGCGAGAGTGTGAGCATGTTGATTTGCACCCCACGTGTGAACAAGTGAGCATATAAGTGCACGATCATGCCCACTCATGTCCCATGTGTGAATGCACTTGTATGTAAGTGTGTGTCCACTCACACTTCTATTTGAGCATGTAAACATGTGAGTTTGGGAGAGTGTGTATGTTAACATGTGAGTGCAAGTTATCTTCTGCCAGCCCAAGGCGGGTGAGTGGCGGCTCCCTGCACCCCGCCAGCATTGCCTCACCCCTGTGACACGGCCACTAATGACTGTTTGCCATTGTCTGGAAGGCGGTGGCATCACCTGCACTAATGACAGTCTCCCCTGCCTAATGACCTGCCTTCTGCCCCATCATTTAGAGCCACAAGCGCACTTGGGGCCTGTGCCTAGAGAGATGTTGACGAGCTCAACACATTTCCCGATGGGGTGTCCGTGGGGGTGGGGAGAAGCCTAAATCCCACCCTCCCCTGCAGCCCTCCAGTGTGGGCTGGGAATGTCAGCTGGCTGGTGGCATTCCTGGGCGGGAGCCCGGGCCTGGGCCCTGCCCCTGTCTCTGGCGTGGCTGGGCGGCTGCTGCCTGGGCTGCTCCTGTCTGGGGCCACGTCTCGGGGTGAAGGCAGCTGGGGCAGCCCAGGAGTTTAGAGTTCAGGACAAGCCACCCTGTCAGAGTCCCACCACTGAAACCTCATTGGATGACCCCATGAGCATGTCTTTTATTATTGAAATGAAGTTAAAATTGCCTCTTTACCCCAGAAGGAGGAACTGGGGAGGGCCTGCCCCCCATTTCTATGTGTCCACAGCAATTTGTTTAGTCTCTCATAGCTTTGAACCTACTCCATCCTACCGGTGTTTCCCACTAACAGGCCTGCCTCCTCCTGCCAGAAGTTTATCTAGATAAGCAGATAAGCCTAGTACTCCACCTAGTTCAGCAGGGACTCACTGAAGGTTTCCGGTTAAGGAACACAGCCCTGAACTAGCTGTGTGACCTTGAAGTGACTGGCAGTGTTCTACTCTGCAAAGTGGGGGTGCAACAGTGCTTGCTGCAGGCTGATTTATACACACCAACTCCAGTCTTTACCACCCTCTTTGAGTGGTTTTCTTATTGTGCCCATTCCGCAGATGGGGGAATCAAGGTCCAGAGAGCTAACAACGTCCACAATTAGGAAGTGTGAGAGCTGAGGTTCCACCCCAGGTCCATCTCTCCCTGCATCCTGCCGTAGCACCTGCTGTAGCGTCTGAGAGCAAGGCCGAGGGTGCTGGTGGGGACACAGCACTGGCACTCAGTCTGGTTCTGGAGGCTGGGAAGAGGGAACCTGGTCTCAGAAAGGGCTTGCAGTGCTCCAAAGGGAGAGGCTTACCTCGAAGAGAAGCTCACCTCTTCCGGGCACTCCCCAGAGACTCCTGCCCCCACCCCAAGACTCCTGCCCTGATACATCCTCATCTGGGGCCTCCCTGGCAGCCAAGGCAAGAACTAGAACCTGAGGAGAAGCTTGCTCATTGTTGGGAGTTTCTTCAGTTGCTTGATTACCAAGGGGAAAAAATTGCAGGAAGAGAGATATGACTTAGATTCCAGAGTCTTCCTTGTCACTCCTTAAGGGCAGGGACTAATTCTCCAGCAAAATGGGTTTAATTAACACTGGGGACTCTCACAATGAGTGATGACCGTGGAAGATGTGGCTTTATGAGAACATTTGCGAAACAACGTGTAAACAAGGGCATAGGAATGTAGGGAAACTCTGGATCTAGGCGCTGAGGGGGCTTGGGGTAAGTGGTGTTAAGAGCTGGGTGGGGTTGCCCTGGGAAGGCTTTCCAGAGCAGGGGGTGTGGACTGGATTGGGAAGGGACAGGTTTCCTTGGGGGGGGGGTGGTGCATGCAGGGAAGCAGCAGGCACCTAGCGTCCCAGCGGCAGCATTCCTGAGCCGTGGCCCAGAGCCCTGGCTCTGTGACCTGGTACCCTGGGAATTTGCCCTGCCTCCTGGGTGGGGATGGTCCAGCCACACGCCTGCCTAGCCCTCTTGGTGTCACTTGATAATGACATGGAAATGTGGCCTTGAGTCAGGTCCTCCTCTCCAGGGAGGTTGGCCCAGTTTGGCCTATGGTCCATCCAGGTGTCTTCTCCATGGGGTGTCTGGGGAAAAGGATGAGGGAGGGGTGTGGGGGTGGGGATGAGGGAGCAGTTGGAGGTTTGGGGAAATGGAAGGGAATGTTAATAAGGCCCTAGCCCTCCTTGAAGAGGGTTGGGGTACTGACAGGCTGGACGGCAGGCCCCGAGTTGGCCTGTCCTGTGCTTGGCTGCTTCAAGGCTGGGCCTGGGTCTTGGGTGGTGGAAAGAACCTCGGATGCTCAGAGGTCCTGAGCAGGAAGGGCCCTCAGTCTCCCTGCTTCCTTCAGAGAAGGACCTGGAGGGCTGGAGGACAGAGTTTATGTGACAGGACGAGAGGGATGGAGCTCTAGGCCCACGATGAGGGCTTCCCCTTTGAGTCGGGAGGCAGACAGAGCCCCTGGGGTCCAGCAGAGCTTCTGACTGAGCCCCTGGGTACAGAAGACTCTTCATTCCTGGGAGCACGAAGCCTGAACCTCCGGAGTTCCCACCAGGTCTCTTGTGCTGAGTTCCAGGAGCTGCAGCCTGTCCAACCAGCTGTGGGATAGAGTGTGGGCTCCCTTTTCCCCAGCTGTGGATTTTTTTTCAGGGGGAGCACCTGGGGAGGGCATCCTGGGGTGGCCTTGGGAAGGAGGGGTTAAGGATCAACACACAGGAAAACACTGGGACTGGGATTGACTCCTGGTCTGTCCTCGTCTGTAGGGACGCCCCGAAACTGGACAGAGTCATCTATTTGGGGATTCATAGTCATTTTATAAGTGGCATTTAGATGCGTGCCTGTAGCAGCCTTGGGAATGACGGTATTTGGCCATTCATTTCCCGCCCAACGAACTCTCTGTGCCCTATAACAACGGCATCATTCAGGACCAGTCGTTTGGAGCAGAGAGACATGGAAAGAGAAGGCAGAGGCTGACCCTTGGAGAAGAAAAGCAAGCCTCTCCTCCCCTCATTCATTGTCCTTTTGGGTAGGAAGGGACAGTGGGAGGAGGGCTGTTGGGCAGCAAGAAGGGGCCTTGGAGCAAGAGCCTGCCTAGCTGGTGGGCCACTAGCCAAAGGCCATATGTAGAAGCCAGAGGGAAGTCGAGTCCGAGCCCCGTGGGGAAGGCTCCACTGTGGGCCCTCGAATCTTGTTCTTGGGCTTCGTGCCCAAACCTTGCTGTCAGCACCTGCTCCCTGAGCCAGCACCTGGCAAACACAGCCATGAGATCATGGGGTGGGGTAAGTTGGCTGGTCCCCGATCTCTGCTGGAGCCGTGGCAGGTGCATGGCAGAGCCCAGGGCCCGGCGCCTCTTTAATCTCCCTCCTGGCCCCTTCCAGGGAGGCGGCTTCTCCAAGCAGCCGGTGTGGTCTCATCCAGCTCAGTCCCCAGACTCCAACAAAGATGGAACACTGGCTAGTGTCATGGAACAAAGGCTTGAGATTAGACTTCAAGAAGGACTTTCTACCCAAGAGATGGGATGGTGGGATAAGAGAAGGGGGAGTTAAAATTAAGGACACATGCTAATAGTAAGAGTAGCACTCCTCGTTGAGGGCTTATTCTGTGTCCTGCTCTGTGCTAAGTTCTTTGTAGGCAGTTCCCTTGTAATCTTCACCATGACCTTGTAGAGCGTGGAAACTCAGGCTGAGGTTTCGCAGCCAGTAAGCGGGGAAGCTGGTACTAGCACCCTAGTCTCCAGCTCTGGCATAAATCTCGAGGTCCAGGGAGGTGGCCCACCAGCAGGCCATGTGAGCTCCTAAGGGCTTTCTCTCTTCTTCACTTAGCATTCAAGGGTGAACAAGACGGGGGTTTGAGGGCAAGGGCTGGAGGTTAGACAGGTAGAAACGCTAAGAGGTGAGTTCATGTTCCTGAGGGTGGAAGTCAGTCATACAGAGGAGGGTGGGTTTGTTTCTGTTTGGCACATCTTGAGTCAGAAAAGAAGCAACCATGACAGAAATGCAGCAAAAAGAGAGAAAAGTGAGACAGCAAGGCCTTCTGACCTCCCGGGCTGCGTGCCATGGTCACATGAAGGGGATGTTCTCTGGAGAGGGAGGGCAGGTTGAAGGGCTCTGTCTGGAGGTGGGGAGATGGACAGCCTGATGTGGGGGTCTTCATGCACGCGCACACGTGGGTACACACACGTGTGTCCACAGTCTCTAGTGATGCACTTCCTGCCCCCAGCTGGCTCTGAGCCCTCCAGCAGCATCTGTGTTGTTGAGCCACAGGTGCCCACAGGTTCTCCTGCTGATGGTCTCTATTTGGGTGCAGTGCTGTCTTGACTGGGGACCCTCCTTGTTCCCCAAAAGTCCTCCAATTCAGCAGACCACTCATTCTAGTCTTCATATCCCCACTTTTACTCCCAGGATGTTTTTCCTCTACCCCATATTCAAGGACCCCCATTCCCTTCCCCTTTCCTGGGGGTGAGCTGGGTCTAGGATTTTCGATAGGGGCGGGCGTATTCAGCTCCTTCCCTGGGCGCCCACAGTTGCACCTTGACCCCTTCACTGCTGCGCTCCTGCCCCCACGGGACTGGACCCACTGCAGTGGGTCCCACATGCTTAGAGGGAGATGCATGGAGACGAGGATGCGTGGATGACTCCTGGTGTGTAACTGGGGCCAGCCCTCAGGTGAGCCCTGTCAGGTGCCATGTTGACTGCTCTTGGTGGGCAAGCCTGTGCCTCATGTCAGTGGGGCTGGGGTCAGATCCTGTGTTTGAAGACAAGGTGGCAACACACACAGAATTCGAAGATGTCAGGGCTGCAGGAAAACCCCAGAGACCAGAGGCTCATGCCCTTCGTCGACAGACAAGTCACTCCCAGAGAGGAGAGGTCTCTGCCCAAGATCGCACAGTGCTCTGGGGATACTGTGTGCCTCCTGACCCCAGTTCCACAGCTCCTTCCGTCTCAGCACATCGCCTCCCACCGTCACGTCGACAAGCCTCTCTCCCCCTCACTTCTTTCCCTGGTCTCTGTCCTTTTCTCATGCTTCCCCCTCTCAAGTTCACCTCTGCAGACCCTGCCACTCCTTGAAGCCTAGCCTGGCCCTCCTCTGCTCCAGAACCTACTTGGTTCCTCTCCTCTACCTTCTTCTGCTCCACCTAACAGCATGCACTGCTAATTCCCATTCCCTAATTGTCCAACACAAATTAATGCTTTATTACTTGATGCTCTAATGACCTGGGTTCTAACTGGGTTCAATTGCTGCATGACCTTGGGCTACTTACTTAACATTCTTCATCCTTTGTGTTTCTCATCTGTAACATGGCACAGGCGTTAGAGACTGAGTGAGCAGCAGAAGCCAAAGCTCAGAGGGCTTGACTTGGGAAATGGCAAGATTGAAATCTGAGGCGTGGTGGGTGTGAGTGAGGGTGATGATGGAAAGGCAGGCAGGGGCCAGGTGGTGGGGGGCCTCCTTCGGGAGAGGTTATGCTATTGGCAATGGGGAGCCCTCGAGGCATTTTTGGAAGAGAAGGAATACCTCCCCCTGCCGAGGCCTAGAGTTTGGGGTAGCCAAGAACGAGGATGGAACGGGCCTGGGCTTTGGAGCTGGCAGGTCTGGCTTTGCATTTCACTCTACCACTGGCTGGCAGTGTGATGCTGCACAGATTGCTAGATCTCTCTGAGCTTCGCTTTTCAGCCTATAAAATAAAGATCTTATCTACCCCATAGACTTATGGGAAGGATGAACTGAGAAAGTGTCTCTAAATTGCTTAGCTTGGAGTCTTGTACTCAGTAGTGCTTAATGAGGGTAGTCATTATTACTGGGTTGCTCTTGTCATCCCACATTATCCCTCTGCCTGCCTCCTCTCTGGCTTTGTCCCTGGGCCTGTCTGGGCCCTGAGTGACAGGTTCATTCCTCATGTTCCAGCTTGGAGATTCTTCAAGGGCAGGGCCCTTGCAGGCCTTGTCTCCCTGCTCTAGCTGTTCCAGGAAGGGAAGAAGCTGTTGAGAAGAGAGGAACGTCATGCTTTGGGGTCTCTGGGTGGCTCTGCAGAAGCCCCAGAGAGCTGCAGGAGGAGGGTCCAAGTCCTCTTGACTTTATTTTGGCCCCGCATTGTCTGAGGGGACTAAGGCATGCAGGGAGCTCTGTGCTGACAAGGTGTGTCCCCAACCTTCTAGCTAACTGTTTCAGGGATAGCCTTTGGGCCTCAGGCACTGCAGTGGCCCTGTTGCTGCTCGTGAACCCCATGAAGAGGGGCAGGTACAGAGCTCAGGGAGGAAGTGAGGGAGGGAGGGAGGGAGGGAGGGCTTAGGGGAAACTGAGCTCCAGCCACCGTCCCCCCGACTCGTGTCTCCTTGGCTTGAACTGGTGGAGAGGGGAGACAGACACCATCAATCGAGGAGTTAGATTCTAATAATTATTACACGATATTTATAAAACACCTACTAGGTGCTGGGCAGTATGTCAGGTGCTGAGGGTAATCATTTGGCAAAGATGGACTGGATTCTGCCTGCACAGAGGGAGGGGATTCAGACAGGCACTTGGAGGGGCAAGCACAGGGGGTTACAAGAGCTCTGAGGGCCGCACCCCAGCCCACTGTATGGGGACCTGCAGGCCCTGAAAGCAGTTGGTTGGAGAGCAGACACTGGGCATGTTGTGTGAGAGGGGAGTGGGTGGAGATGATGCCAGAAAAGGACGCAGGGGTCTTCAATGCCATAGTGAAGAGTGTGCACTATGTCTCGAGGGGAAGTGGGGACCACTGAAGGGTTTTTGAGCAGGGAGAAGCGAGGTCAGATGCAGGGGCTGCCGCGCTGCAGGAATGCAGAAGGACGGGTGGTCTGACTGCAGGTTTTGGGAGGAGGGGATGATGGGGGGATAACATGCTTCGGGGGGTGGAGAGGGAGTGGGATGATTATGGAGTGGCTGTGTGATTCTGCAGCTGAAATTTGAAGTGGGTCTGCAAAGTGAAAGGGCTGAGACTCCCCTGGGAGGGGGTTTGGAGCCCAGGTGAGCGTGCAGGTGGGGTGCAGGGTGGGCCTGAGTCAGGGCTCTGCTGGAGGGGGCAGGCTGAGGCACAGGGTGGTGCTGAAGGAGGAGCAGGCCAGGGGCCCTACCCTGGTCTTCACTCTGATGCCTCCTCCCTTTAGGCCTCAAAGTCTGGTCTGCTCCCCGGGTCCCCAGACAAGACAGGCCCTCAGTGATCCCATCTGAAACCTGGAGAGTGCAATGCCTTTCTCCCTGCCGCTTGGCATGTCCAATTAAGGGACAATCACTGCTCCTCCATCTGGGCCTGAGTTCTGGAACACGGAAACCAGGAGAGGCAGAGCCTGTGGCCCAACAGGATCCCGCTGGCTACAAAATGGCCCCAGAGGGGCTGTGGGCCTGATGGCCAAGCTCTGGGAGTGCTCTGGGAGGGGCTGAAGGGATGGAGTTTTCAGAGTGTATCCAGGGTGAAGAGCTGCTGGACAAGGTCCTGGGTCCAAGGCCCCTCATCTCCTCTGTAATCTGGGCTGCTCCCTCAGAACCTTCCAGCTCACCAGGCTTACCACATACTCCTGTGAGAGTGGGACCAGGCCCCCAGGGCTGGGAGGACAGGGAAGGTGGGTGACAGCTTAGGCATGAAAGGGTAAGAACCCTGGACTCAACCAGCTCTGTGAGTCTCTACACCTTTGCATGTTACAGCTCCTCTTCAGATCCTACAGAATCCTGAAAAGGAGGAAACAGGCCCATGAGCTGAGAGAGTGAGGTAGAGAGATGCTCATACCCCAGTGGCTTCTTGCTCCCAGCGTAACTGCCACCTGGGTCTTGTTGGAAGTTGTCCTCATGTGGGTGTCTGGCAGGTGGCAGGTTGGGGCTGGCCAAGGTGCTGAGGGGATTGCTGTCACTGGGGGCATGGTGGAGGGTGGTCCAGCCAGCCCAGGACGGGGAAAGGGTTTCCACCCCTATGCTCCTCGCCCATGGGTTCCTGTTACTGGAAAAGGTGCTCTCAGGCTCATCACGTTGTCCCCCTGCATCCTCTCTCTCACCCTGCTCCCTTCCTCCTCCCCTCTACAGTTTCCCTTTCATTGTTGGCACTATATTTTCCATCTCCCTCCATTTTTCTCTTCTCCTCTCCCCTATTCCTTCCCCCTCTTCTCTGTTTCCCCCACTGTCCCCGCCCTCCACATCTCCCCTCCAGTTCCCTTTCTCTTACTAGGCCCCCACGCAGACTCATCCCTGAGTTCCAGCTACTCGTTCTCCCCCCTTGGAGCAGGAGGTCATTCCACTCACGGCAGGGAGTCCAGGCTGTCTTCTCGACACCTCCCCCCCAGGTTGTGCCAGTCTCCTCCTGAAGACTGGCAGGCCCCAGCTGGAGGCCCCACGGTGCCACCTACTGCCTTAGGTGGTGGAAGGACTCTACTCTTCAGAGCCTGGGGAGGGACTGCGGACTGGACAGCGGCCCCTAGAGGTGAGTCTGGGGATCACAGCTTCCCGTCAACTCCCTGCCTCCCTGCTTACAGTCTCACCCCAGGTACCCTGCAGGCCACACTTATTTGTTGAGGGGTGTGAATGAGTGTGTGAATGGTGTGTAGACACTTGAGCATAGTATGTCATGCATGCGCATGTATGTCTGATGTGGGTGTGTGATTTGAGTGTGTACATTCTGCCAGGTGCCCCAGTGTATATCTGTGTGAGTGTAGAGTGCACATGTGAGTGTGTGAATGGCATATGGGCTCTGCAGACTTTCGTCTGTGTTAAGTCCTTGTATACCTGTGAGTGTGCACACACAAGAGCACATGTGATAGTGGAAAGCACGTGTCTCTGTGGGTACCTGGAGGAGCTTGAGGGCTCTGCTAAGCAGGAGCTCATCTGTACCTGGGGACACCAGTGAGCCTGGGAATAGCACGAAAACAGTGACTGTGTGTGTGAGGGGGTGAGGGGCTGCTCTCACTGCCTGTGACAGGCTCATGTGTGCACTTGTATTTTCACTGTAGTGGCGGGAGGTAGGAGACCCCCAGGAGGGTGACCGTTTGGGTCTATAACTCCACAGTCACATGTGAGTAGCACCGAGGGCCTGGGAGAAGTTGGCTTTGTGTGCGTGTAGAAATGAGTCTTTCTAGGCCAGGGGTGGGGCTGGGCTGAAAGTGGAAGTAGTTAGTGATTTATAAGCTTTTAAAGAAATGCTTCTGCCCCCGGTCAGGCCCCAGACACAGTGAGGCCTATGCATTGCTCAGGTCTGACATCAGCCAGACACCTGAAACCACAGGCATGAGAAGAGGCTTCCTCCCTCACCTGCCCGCCCACCCACTGGAGGCCAGAGCTGGTGGCGAGCACGCACATCTCTTGCCCTGAAGCTGGGTGCAGAGGCACACTGCGCAACGGATGCCCTGGTCCCAACCAGAGAACCCTCCCCAGACATTGAAGCAACATGCCAGCAGGCAGGGAACGCCTGTCTCTGCCTTGGTGGATCTGGGTGCTCCCTCTCCCAGCTAAGCCTGGCTCTTCCAGGAGAGCTGAGTGGGCCTCCTGCAGGCTGCCCTCCAGGACTGAGCAGCCACAAAGCAGAGGGCAGGAGGCCCTCTATACATACTCTGGAGACATAAATGAACAAATGGTGGTTCCCAGAAGTGGTGCTGTCTGGCCTTGGGGGGTTCCCTGAGGGTAAGTAGGCGGCTGGACTTATGCCAGGAGATTGGCCTTTGAATTTACCTCTGCATGATTCTCTCTGAACACTTTCCTTCTTTCTAGAAAAGAGCAGAAATCCCCCACAGGGTCATTATACCAATGAAATATGGTGGTGTGCCTGGTCCCTGACATGGTAGTTGCTCAGGAAACGACAGGTAAGTCTTTCTTGAGGTCTGACGGCTGCTCTGAGCCCATTCCAGAGCTACCCCTAGACTGGCTATCAGTTAGCTACTTCTGGGAAGCAGGAATCATCAAGCTCTATTCTAGAAGCATGAGTCAGACCCAGGTCAGGGAGGAGGGAGGTCACAATGGGGTCACATGGTAGACCCAGGTAAGAGCAGACATATGCCTGGTTGCCACCTTATCATGATACCCTGTTCCACTAACCAGATCTCAGGAGGTGGGAAGACAAGGCTCTGAGGTTGAATGGAGTGCCCCCAGGTCTGTGGGCTCAAGGTGCTGTTAACACAGGCTCTGTGATATCTAGGTGCTTTTCAGAGAGCGTGCCCTGGAAAGGGCCAGGGGATGCCCTGCAAGGCCTTGCTTTCATAGCTGCTGCAAGGGCAGCACCTCCAGCCCTGGGGCTGGGCCCAGCCTGATCTTCATCAGAGCTCCCGAATCCAGCTTGCCAGGCCCGGAGCCACGTCTTGGTTCCTGAGAACCTCTCTTTATTTATCTAAATCTCAGTGATCTCCAATCAGGACTCAGATGAGCTTTTCCCAGGCTTTGGTAAACATCGGAGATATGGAAATCCCTACTCTGAACTACCCCACACCCCTGACTCTGGGCAGGGAGTCTGCCCTTCCCCATTGCTGTAAATTGTGACCATTCAGCACAACAGACAGTGCCCATGCCTGGGGTCGGCCAAGGTGGGGGATGAGGGTCTCTGTGCTTTGCAATAGTCAATGTTTTAGCCACAGTACACATATTCCCACAGCCTGGCTTCTCACTTCATTGCTTCCCTGGAACCAGGAACTCACTGATTTCTTAGGACAGATAACTAAACACACAGTTTTCTAGACATTTACACACGTGACGTGATTTAGGATGAGATGCTTCAGAGGGCCTTTGCAGGTAGAGAAGTGGAGGTAAGTGATGTGGTGACGGGGCTTATCTCTGCCACCAAGCACACAGAAAAAGTCAACAAAACACACACACACACACACACACACACACACCACTTGCCGAGCACCTTACTAGGAGCCTGGAGGGAGTGGGTAGAGAAGTGTGACATGAGGTTGACTGCAGGGTTTTGCCTTGCAGCCGCTCATAGTGGCATAGAAAGATATGTGTCAACAAGCATTTATTTCTTTTCCATTCTTGGAATTTGCAGAACTATCTCAGGGAAAGCATGAAATATGTTAAAATAGGCAAAAAATGAAATAGCAGCTTGGCTAGGTGGAGAAAAACCAAACCCAACTTCCAGGGCAGTCCGTCCAGGTTCCACCAGAAGGGCCTTGCCCATTGCTGCTGGAACATGACGCCAGGGAAGTGGCAAAGCAGTCCAAGGTCAACAGAGTTTGGTGACCTTTTTGTGGGTTAAATACATATGTATGTATCGACAACATGACAATCCAGAAATCAAAGGCTCTTCTCTCTCCCCTGCCTCTCCCCCCTTCTCCTCCCTGAGCCTTGGGGCCTGATGGCAGAAGCCTAGTGCTAGTGGGGCATGGAAAGAGTCCTTGTTTGCTTTTTTTCCTACCCCAAGGCCCTGAGGCCATAAGCTTCTGGCCTCCTCCTAAGTGCTCTGTGCTGAGGTTCCTGGTGTAAGCCATGTAAGCCGTGGCCCTAAGCCTCCATTCCAGCCCTCTCCGGCCCAGCCTCTGATTGCCCTGGACAGAGAGCTCTTTGCCCGGCCCACACCTGGCAGTCTGTCCCTGACTGTCGGGATGAACAGGTTTGGCCGACCAAATTGGCAGCCACCTTTGTTTTTAGTGGGATCAAGAAAGAGTCAGAGCTTTTGGCCACAGCTGAAACAAACTTGTTGGACTTTATTTTCTTTTGAATCTTTCCTAACTTATGGAAAAGTGGCAATACTAGTACAAAGAACTTTTTTCAGAACCAGTTAATGTCCTTTTGTCCCCAAATACTTTAATGTGTATTTCCTACAAACAAGGACATTCTCTCTTTCAACCACATTATAGCCATCAGAATCGGGAGATGAATATTGACCCATGACTGCCATCTAATCCTCAGACCCCATTCAGGTTTTACCAGTTGTCTCAATAGTGTCCTTTCTAGCCAAAGCATCCAGTTCAGAATCCGGTGCCATTTCATTTGGCTGTGGTGTCTTCTTAGTCTTCTTTAGTCTGGAACCATTCCTTAGTCTTGATTTTCGTGACCTTGACACTTTTGGGGATGATAAACTGGTTGTTTTGTAGTATGTCCCTTAATTTGAGTTAGTCTGATGTTTCCTCATGATTAGATTCAGGTTGTATGTTTTTAGCAGGAAGACCACAGAGGGGATGCTGTGATCTTCCTGCTGTATCCTGGCAGGCAGTGCACCATTTCCATTTGTCCCATCACTGGGGGTGTTGATTCTGCTGACTTGAGATGGTGCCTGCCAGGTTTCTCCGCCGTGAAATACATTTTTCCTCTTTGCAATGGAAATGCACTTTGTGGAAAAATACTTTGAGACCACGTAAATCATAGGATTCCCATAAAACTTTCTCCACTAGTTCTATCCGCACTGATGTTTTTTGGTTTAATTATTGCTGTGGTTGCCAAATCCATTATTACTTCTATATTTACTACTTGGCATCTTCTGTATGGGAAACCTCCATTTATCTTCTTCTCATTCATTCATTCATTCATTCATTTATATTATATAGACTCAGGGATTCCTGTTTTATTCTGATGCACAGACTGCCCCAGCTTCGGCCAGGGGGAGTCCCTCCAAGCTGGCTCCAGTGTTGGACACAACCCCTCCATTCCTTAAGCACTTCCTAATTTTCTGAATTAGGAAGATGGGCCTCACTCATCTTGGGATTTCTCTGTCCCAGCCCTGGAATTAGCCATTTTGCCAAGGAAACTTATTTCTTTTAGTAGAGAGTGGTATTTAGAAACCAAGATTTCAACACTAAGTATGCTCATAGCTTTTGACATATCAGTGATTTTATGATTCTTAAGCCAGAAACAGAATGTTGCCTTCAAGCTTTAGCATTCTAGACCAGTGATCCTAAAACCTGTTCAGATGGTGAACAACATGGAAAAAGTGAGATTTTAATGGACATATATAGTATATTTATTGAGTAAATATGGTATCTTATAGAATCTAAGACATCAGTGGAGAGAGGGAATATATATAAATGTGTAATGTAAACACACATAATTTAAATCTGTGTATTTTGTCTATCTGTCTGCCTATGTTGAAGACCATGAGTCCACCCTTACACTTTCAAAATCAGTCCCCACACCACATGGTGCATTCTAGTTTCCCCTTCCCCCATTCCTGGATGTGGAACCAGTCTCCCCAGCAGTCACTGCCCCAGTTCGAATGCCCTCTCCTGTGTTGGGACAAGCCACCCTCCACCCTGCACTGCGCCCTGGCCTGGATGCCCACTTTCCTTGGCCCAATAGAATAGATTTGGGACTGAGTTATTCAGGAAGAAAGGCAGGCAGATAAGCAGGCAACATTTCGGACATTTTTAATGACCAATAATACATCATTTCCTGATTTGGGGGAGCTGTCACTCAAAACTTGTCCTTAAAAATGACATATGCATTGTCATTACTAAAGTACAAAACTATGTGATTAATATTTGAAAGATAGAGAAAGAGAAAAGTCATCTATAATCTTACCACTTGAATACAAGCCTTGTTTAGTACTTTAGCGTATTTGCTTTCAGTTTCCCCCTCAAGTAAACCTGTTTTCTTTTAAATAAAATTATAGCTGTAATGTTGCTATACCTTTTTAACCTGCCCATTTACTTGAGGCAAAATAAAAACATCTACTACTTATGAAATACCTAGTATGTCAGCTCTGTATAGGTTGTTTTCTCTTTCTTATTTAGTCCTTAATGTAATATTGTAAAGTGGGCATTTTCCTGATTTTAGAGAGAAAGAAACTGAATCACAGGGAGGCTGTTCAGTGTTGCAGTTCTTGTAAGTGGTAGAGTTAGGACGGGAGCCCAGGTATCTCTGGCTCCAAAGTCGGGTTCGCTATCTACTCTCCCTGAAGATAAGTATTTTCCCCTTAATACAACACTGTTTCCATAACTCACTATAAATGCAGGCATATTGGCCAGGGGGCATCCTTTCAGATTGGCTTCTGTGTTTGATATACCCCCTCCATTTTTGAAGCACTGCCTGGCTTTTGGAACAAGATGGTCCTGGCTCATGGTTTGAGTTCTCTGTCCCAGCCCTGGAATCAGTCATTTCTCCAAGGAAACTTAGTTTCTTTTCATGGAGAATGGTATTTGGAAACCAAGATCTCGGCAGTAGATATCCTCCTAGCTTTTGACATGTCAGTGATTTTCTGACTCTTAAGCCAGGAGCAGAATGTTTCATACCGTACTGGGACTGCTTCAACTACTCCTCTGTGGTAGTAGGATATGTGGGCTGCTCCCTCTCTTTATATATCTGAACCTATGGGTGTGTCTCTCTAGATATCTCTTCTCTGCTTATAAACAATGCCACGATGAACATCTTCATGGATGTTTTCCCATGGACTGTTTTCCAAAGGGTTGACCTAATTTGAACGCCACACTCAAACACCATTGGCGTAGTATTATTTAAAAAATAACTGACACTTTAGCCCGGTGGTGTAGCTCAGTTGGCTGGAGCATTGTCCCGTAAAGGTCAGGGCATGTGCCTAGGATGAGAGGATCCCGTCCTGTGCTGTGAGCCCTGGTCCGGGCACATATGGAAGGCAACCCATCCATGCTTCTCTCTCACATCAATGTTTCTTCCTTCCTCTCTCTCTAAAAAAAGCAATGAAAGAAATGTCCTAGGGTGAGGATAAAAAAGAAATTTACCCCCACCCCCATACTTTAATAGTCAAAAAATTACTTTGATTTAATTGACATGTATTTGAATTAGTTCTGTTTTATTCAAGAAACGGCTAAGGGGTGCCTGCTGTATACCAGGAATGATGGCAGGAATGGAAGGCACGAAGTTGTTTTTATCGTGTAAATTCAGTCAGAAAGCCAACACCAAGGCATGTCAATGAACTCAACCCACGACTGGGTTAGGGGCGGTGGGGGTGAGGCCTTCACTGAAAGGCTGAGGGGCGATGTGGGGCAAACGCCCGGGCAGTGGGTTGGTGCAGTCAGCTCAGGAGAAACGCGACGTGGGGCAGATGGGATTCCCAGTTGTTAGGGTGAGGGTTAAGTTGTTGAGGCTCCTCTGCTCCAAGCGCGCACAGCGTTCCCCTCTTCGGTGCGGGGCCGGCTTTGCCAGCGGGCTTCGCTGGGATCTGCCGACAGGGGGCGCCAGAGGGGGCGGCCCGCAAGGCGCTTGCAGTCTGCGGGCTTCCTTCCGGCTCGCTCTTCTGGGGAGCTTCTCCCGGCAATGGGGCTTCTCCGGGAGAGCAGCAGTGCCTTCCTGTATCAGCCGCTGAATCCGTTTGGCAGTTTTCCCGGCACTCGGGGAATCAGAGGTCCTCCCGTGTGCCAGCCAGCCGGCACCGCCCCCGCAGAGGTCTGGGGCCCAGCCCCCGCGGGGCCCTGAGACACCACCTGCCCGCCCGCCCCGCTGCGCCTCCTCCTCAGAGGCCTGCGTTTCACATCCCCTCCTCGTCTTTCCAAGTGCTGACAGCTCTAACCTCTTCACGTCGTCCCCCCAGCCCTAGTTACAGCCGCTAATTCCACCAGCTCCATGATATTTCACGGTTCTCTTTTTACCCTTTTGCTTTCCCAGGTAACAACTCTATACCCGGTTAACGAGTCTTTACCTTGAATTCTCTGTTCAAATAACTGCTGTGACTATTGTCTCCTCACTGGAACCTGGCCAGCCGGCCTGTGGTCGCCGCAAAGTTGTCTGAGAGGAAGCGGCCTTTCCCAGAACATTCTGGCTCTCTTGTCAGGTCCCGAAGAGGAAGTGTCTAGCTGGGCTGAAGAACTGTTGACTGGAGCAATGCCAGCCAGAGCATTTGGCAGCTGTGCGTTCCAGGAAGTCAAGAACATCTCCTGCAGACTGGAATCTGTTTAAAATAGTCTGTCCTCATAAACCTGCACAAATATTTTGTCTGTTCCATGCATTTGATGGCCACAGAGCAACTTTCATTTCAACTCTATTTAACAAACATTATTTCGTGAGCACCTAATGCGGGTCAGAACATAAAGGCACGCAGAAATTCTAACCGAGGCACGTAGGAATATGCAAAATGCATGCAACTTGAACATTACCCACACCCATCCACATCTGCTGTTAAACCCCTTGTGGGATTTTGGTAACCCCCGCTTCCCGCCAGATCACAGTAACTCATAAGTTGCAACCCTTCCAATGCCCACATCCACAAAGTTCAAGTCTTTTTTCCAGGTAAAATGCCTTATTTACTATAGTTGTTATGTATTTCTTTTCTTCTTTAATAATCTTTAAAACTATTTTGTTTATTTATTTTTAGAGAGAGAGGAAGGGAGGGAGAAAGAGAGGGAGAGAAACATCCATGTGTGGTTGCCTCTTGTGCACCCCCTACTGGGGACCTGGTCAGCAACCCAGGCATGTGCCCTGATTGGGAATCAAACCAGTGACCCTTTGGTTTGCAAGCCAGCACTCAGTCTACTGAGCCACACCAGCCAAGCCTTAGTATTTTTTAAAAAAAATTATAGTTGACATACAATATTATATTAGTTTCATGTGTACAACAGTGATTAGACATTTCTTATTATGTATTTCTTAGCAATGTTATGTGTGTAAAACTGTGCTACTATTTTTACTCGAGTCCTATCTTTTTTTATTGTGTCACTGATGAATTTTTTAAAAAAATTATTTATTTATATTTTTGGAGAAAGGGAAAGGGAGGGAGAGAAACATTGACGAGAGAGAAACATTGATTAGTTGACTGGGGACCGAACATGCAACTCAGTCATGTGCGATGACTAGGAATTGAACCAGTGACCTTTTGCTTTGTGGGAGGATGCCCAACCAACTGAATTACTAACTGAACCACTTCACTGATGAAGTTTTGGGTATTGTGTCCCCAACCCCATTCCTCATAAGCCTTGTGGTTCTGTTGCATGGTTTTGCATAGTATGGTAATTTTCAGGAATGCATATGCTATAGAAGAACTGACTATACCTAAGACAAAGAAAACAGCAAAGGAGATGATTACAGAATGCTTCAGGAAGTTAGAAAGTAGAACAAATTGTAACTAACTGCAAAGTAATAGAAAATACATATATTGGTCTCTACCCCTCATTTCTGGCACAGGACTCTTAAAACCCTTGTAAATTCCTAATGCTAAAAGCACTAAGAGCATCTCTTTTTCTAATACTTTTCTTTGCCTCTGTCCCTGGCACAAGGCTCCTAAAACCCTTGTAAATTCCTTCATGATAAGAGCACCAGGACCATCTTTTGTTCTATTGAGGCAACTCTAGGTAGGCTCTGGGATGGGGTCTGGTTACCAGCAAGACCAAGTCATAATTAGAAACTTGAAATTTTTAGCCCTGCCCTCCATCCTCCAAAGAGAAGAGGGGCTGGTAATGGAGTTAATAATTGATCATAAGCTTTGTGAGGAAGCTTCCACAAATTCCCATTAGCATGGGATTCAGAGAGCTTCCAGGTTGGCGAACACATCCACAGTGGGAGGGTGATGCACCCCAACTCCACAGGGACAAAAGCTCCTGCACTTGGGAATCTCATTCTAAGTATCTCTTCATCTGGTTGTTCATTTGTCTCCTTTATCATATCCATTAATAAACTGACAAATATAAGTGTTTCCCTGAATTTTGTGAGTCCCTCTAGCAAATTAGTAGAACCTAAGAAGGGGGTTGTGGGAATCTCAGATTTATGACCGACTGGTCAAAAATGCAGGTGACAATCTGGACTTCCAATTGGCATCTGTAGTGGGGTGGGGGCAGTCTTGTGGGATTGAGCCCTTAACCTGTGGGTGTTGGGAGCCACCCTACCTGGTTTCAGGAGCTGTAACCCCCACCCCCATGGCCAAGGCTGAGTGAGCAAACTTCAGGCCATAAGCCTCTAAGAAGACAAAGCTTACCTCCCTGGCAGAAGTGCTGCTTCTGCTCCTTTACTTCATCTATAACTGGCCCCCAATGTTTGATCAGTTAGCCAATGATGGGTAAGATTCCCCAAGGAGGGAACGATCTAAGACAGGCATGATCACGTGGGAGGCCTCCAAGAAAGGACTTAGGGGCTACAGCAAAAGGGGAGGATGAACCCTCACCCCTTGGCTTTGACAAAGCCTGAGTCCTCATTCTGCTTGTGAGAAGTCTTCTAATCTCTTGGCTGTCTTGCTCCCTCTGCCTGACTAAATCTTGAAACAATGACAGAGGGCGGTGCAGCCCTGTGCTGAAAAGGGCGGGTTCCCCCGGGTGATCAGGCCTGAGAAAGAATACATAAACTCCAGTGAAACCTGCTTCGCTAAGAATGCTCTTAATTACATGATAAAGGTCCGAGCAGGAAATGAATTTGCTTCCCAGAGTTTTGTGGCCTGTTAGTGAACAGACCCTGACTCAGAATAGGCCCTCAGAGTTCTTTGTATGTTATCTATTGTTTGATCCTTACTGCATGACAATGATTAATAAACTTTACCTGTATTCCTGGGCAAATTAAAAGCCAATAAAAATCCTGTGAAGGGAGGATTGGGGTGCTCTCCTTTGAGAGAGTGGCCAGGCCACTCTGAGGCATCCTCCACTTGAGAGGGTAGCCGTGCTGGCCCTTTTCCTCCACATAGGACTTGGTAGTCTGTGTGAATGTCTCATGTCTCACCCATGATGCCATGGACACTGCAGGCTGGTGTCTGCGTCATGTGGGATCTGATGGTATCCCCAGGCAGACAGTGTCAGAATTGAGTTAAGCTGTAGGACAGTGTCAGAATTGAGTTAAGTTGAGTTAATTCTGTGACACCAGCTGGTGTCACAGAATTACCTGGTGGAGAAAACCCTTACATATTTGTGACTAGAAGTGTCAGAAATGAAGTGTTCTGTGTGAGTAGCAAAGGAGACACAAAGGGGAACTGTGGATTTTTTAATACACTAACTTAGACCTAAGAAAGTTGGTTGTTAAGCCAGCTATGAGAAAGAAAGGAGCTATGCAGAGAGAGCTTCAGAGATTTTCATGGGTTCTCCTGAAGTCCATTGTTGAATAATGAGTCTCGAATGTGTAGACACTGAGGATAGACAAAGAATGACTGGGAGTTGTAAACTGAACAATTTTTAGAGCTCATTTAAATTACAATTAGTCAGAGAGGAGAGTCCTTAGTGAATACTGGGGCATTCAGCAGAGGCCCCAGAAGGGTCATGCCCTAGTGAATGGGCTAAGTTAGTCCAAAGTAAAGACTACTCTAGACTCACCCTAGCAGAGTTTAATATTGGAGGACTATGCCACCTAATCCCAAGACTAAATATAGAGCTACAGTAATCAAGAATATATAGTATTGGCAAAGGATAGACATATAGATCAATGGAATGATAAAGTCTAGAGATAGGCCCGCACATCTACAGTCAATTGATCTTTGACAAAGGTGAAAAGGCAGCTCCATGGAGAAAGAATAGTCTTTTCAACAAATGGTCCTGGAAGAATGAGATATCCATAAGAGAAAGAACTTAATGCTTTTCACAAAAATTAACTGGAAATGCATCATAGACCTTAACATAAGAGTTAACACTGTATAACTTCTAGAAGAAAACATAAGAGACAATCTTTACAGTCTTGGGCTAAAGTTCATTTGATAAGGCACAAAAATCATGAAACATAAAAGAAAAAAATTGGGTAACTTGGATTTAATCAAAATAAAGCCTTTTGTTTTTCAAAGACATCATTAGAAAATGTAAAGACCAGCTATACTGGGAGAAAACAGTCATATGTTTGACAATGGACTTGAAGGCAGAATATACTATGTAAAGAACACTTGCAACTCAATAAGACAAATAGCCCACTTTAAAAAGGGGTAAAGTATTTGATGTGCACATCACAGAATCAGATATATGAATGGCCAATAAGTACATGGAAATATGTATAATGTTATTAATTATTGGAGAAATAAAATTAAAACCACCATAAGATCCACCAAACCCCCATTAAAATTATTGATAAAATCTTAACAAACAACCTAACCCTACGTCTACAAGAACTCAAGGAACAACAACAAAGGCAGCCCAGAGCAAGCAGAAGGAAGGAAATAACCAAGATCAGAGCAGAATTAAATGACATAAAGACTAAAAGCACAATTCTAAGGATCAATGAATCCAAGAGCTGGTTCTTTGAAAAGATAAACAAAATTGACAAGCCTTTAAGCAGACTCATCAAGAAAAAAAGAGAGAAGACCCAAATAAACAATCAGAAATGAAAGAGGAGAGATTACAACAGATACCACAGAAATACAAAGGATTATAAGAAATTACTACAAAGAACTGTATGCCAAAATATTTGAAAACCTAGACGAAATGGACAAATTTCTAGAAAAATATAATCTTCCAAAACTCAATGAAAAAGAAGCAGAAAGCCTGAACAGACCAATAACAACAAAAGAAATTGAAGCAGTAATCAAAAAACTCCCAACACACAAAAGCCCTGGACCAGATGGTTTCACAGGAGAATTCTATAAAGCATTTAAGGAAGAGCTAACCCCTATCCTTCACAGACTATTCCAAAAAATCCAAAAAGATGGGAGTCTCCCAAACTCTTTTTATGAGGCCAACATCATCCTAATTCCAAAACCAGATAAAGACACAACAAAGAAAGAAAACTTCAGGCCAATATCACTGATGAACATTGGCGCTAAAATCCTCAACAAAATACTGGCAAACCGCATCCAACAATACATTAAAAAGATCATACACCATGACCAAGTGGGATTCATTCCAGGGATGCAAGGATGGTTCAATAGTCGCAAGTCAGTAAATGTAATACATCACATAAACAAAAGCAAAGACAAAAACCACATGATCATATCAATTGATGCAGAAAAAGCATTTGATAAGGTACAGCACCCATTCATGATAAAAACACTCGGCAAAGTGGGAATAGAGGGAGCATTTCTCAACATAATAAAGGCCATATATGAGAGACCTACAGCCAACATCATACTCAATGGCCAAAAATTAAAATCTTTTCCACCAAGATCAGGAATGAGAGAAGGCTGTCCACTTTCACCACTTCTATTCAATATAGTACTGGAAGTTTTAGCCACAGCAATCAGACAAGAAAAAGAAATAAAAGGCATCCAAATCGGAAAGGAGGAAACAAAACTGTCACTGTTTGCAGATGACATGATAGTATACATAGAAAATCCTATAGACTCTACCAAAAAACTGCTTGACCTAATAAATGAATTTGGCAAAACAGCGGGATACAAAGTCAATATCCAGAAATCAAAGGCATTTCTGTACACCAACAATGAAACAGCAGAAACAGAGATCAAGGAAAAAATCCCATTTGAAATAGCAAAAAGAAAAATAAAATATCTAGGAATAAACCTAACCAAAGAGGTAAAAGACCTGTATTCAGAAAACTACACAACACTGAAGAAAGAAATCAAGGAAGACACAAACAAATGGAAACATATACCGTGTTCATGGATTGGAAGAATTAATATCATCAAAATGTCCATACTATCCAAAGCAATTTACACATTCAATGCAATTCCTATTAAAGTACCAATGGCATATTTCACAGACATAGAACAAACACTTCAAAAATTTATATGGAATTATAAATGACCCCAAATAGCTGCTGCTATTTTGAGAAAGAAGAGTAAAGTAGGAGGGATCACAATACCCGGCACTAAACTATACTACAAGGCCACTGTAATCAAAACAGCCTGGTATTGGCATAAAAATAGGCACATAGACCAATGGAACAGAACAGAGAGCCCAGAAATAAGCCCAAGTATCTATGGTCAATTAATATTTGACAAAGGAGGCAGCGACATAAAATGGAGTAAAAATAGCCTCTTCAACAAATGGTGTTGGGAGAACTGGACAGCCATGTGCAAAAAAATGAAACTTGAGCACCAACTTACACCATATACAAAAATAAATTCAAGGTGGATAAAAGACTTAAATATAAAACGTGACACCATTAAAGTCCTAGAGGAGAACGTAGGTAGGAAAATCTCAGATATTTCACGCAGAAACTTTTTTATTGACTTGTCCCCTAGAGCAAGGGACATAAAGGAAAGAATAAACAAATGGGACCTCATCAAAATCAAAAGCTTCTGCACAACTAAAGAAAACAGTATCAAAATTAAAAGAGAACCAACTGTATGGGAAAACATATTTGCCAATGATACCTCAGACAAGGGTTTAATCTCCAAAATATGTAAAGAACTTACAAGACTGCACTCTAAGAAGACAAGGAATCCAATTAAACATTGGGCAAAGGACTTGAACAGACACTTCTCCAAGGAGGACATACAGAAAATCCAAAGACACATGAAATGATGTTTAATATCTCTAGCTATCAGAGAGATGTAAATTAAAACCACAATGAGATACCACTTCACACCAGACAGAATGGCCATCATAAACAAAGCAACAAACAACAAGTGTTGGAGAGGTTGTGGAGAAAAGGGATCCCTAGTGCACTGCTGGTGGGACTGCAGACTGGTACAATCACTATGGAAAGCAGTATGGCTTCCTCAGAAAACTAAAAATGGATCTGCCTTTTGACCCTGCGATTCCACTGCTGGGACTCTATCCTAAGAATACTAAAACACCAATTCAAAAGAACCTATGCATCCCAATGTTCATAGCAGCACAATTTACAATAGCTAGATGCTGGAAGCAACCAAGACGCCCATCAGTAAATGAATGGATCAAAAAACTATGGTACATTTACACAATGGAATTCTATGCAGCAGAAAGAAAGAAGGAGCTCCTACCCTTTGCAACAGTGTGGATGGAGCTGGAAAACATTATGCTAAGCAAAACAAGCCAGGCAGTGAAAGACAAATACCATATGATCTCACCTTTAACAGGAACCTAAATAACAAAACAAGGAAACAAGCAAAATATAACCAAAGACACTGAAATAGAGGTCAGGCTGACAGTGCCCACAGAAGGGAGTAGAGGGAATTTCAGGGGACAGTGGGAAGGGTTCACGGAAACAAACTTAAAGGACACATGGACAAAAACTAAGGGGAGGGTGGTAATGGGAGGGAAGTGGGGAGGGGTGGGAGGGGGGCTGGATTGGGAGTAAAAAGGAGAAAACTGTATTTGAACAATGATTAAAATAAATTAGAAAAAAGAAATACAATATTCACACAAACTAAATATATCATAAACAAATATCATAAACGAAAAAATTAAAAAATTATTGATAACATCAAGTGCTAGTGAGTACATGGAGCAACTAGAATGTGCACGTATGGCTGGAAGAAAAGTAAAGCCGCTTAACTACTTTGGAAGACCATTTTGCAGTTCCTTATGGCCCAGCAACTCTACTTCTAGGTATTTATTTGAGAAATGAAAATATATGTCCATAAAAATGCATGTATAAGAGTGTTTGTATCATCTATATTCATTACTCATAATAGCCAAAAATTGGAAACAACTCAAATGTCCATACAAGGCAAAAATTGTGCTATATTCACATAATGAAATGCTACTGACTTGTAAAAAGACATGAAAGTTGATACATGCAACCAACAACATGGATGAATCTAAAAAAAAATTCTGTTGAATAAAAAATAAAATAAGCCAAACACTGAAGAGTACTTACTGTATACTTTTATTTACATGAAATTCTAGAAAAGATGAATCTATTCTACAGTGACAGAAATTAGATGAGTGCTTCCTTGGGGCCTAGGGTTGGGGGGATTGATTATGAAGAGGCATAGGGACTCTGGGGGTAATGGCTATGTTCTATATCTTTATTTCAGTGGTGGCTACAGGAATGTGTACATTTATCAAAACAGATCCAACTGTATACTTAAAGTGGATGCATTTGATCGTATGAAATTTGTACCTCAATAAAGATGATTAAAAAACCCCCTGGAAGATTGGTCGCAGTCTATTTACTCATACACTGAACCTTGGAATTCCCTCTTCCACTCAGAGAGACAGATACTGTCCTGCCTCACCTCAGCAGAGGACTCGAGGTTTATTCTCTGGAAATGGTTAAACAGAGGGCCTTTATAACAAGGCGCAGTAGGGCATGTTACCTTACTGAAAAGATGGGAAGTTAGAGAAGGTTTACAATCTTAATGCCGAGACCCCGGCCTTCTTCTCTCATTTATTTCCAGAATGTTAGAAGGCGAGCTTGTAGATCTCAGGGAGAGACTTGGAAGATTTTTCTGACCAGCTGCAAGGAACGTCCCAAGATGCTGACAAAGGCATTTTTCCACGCCAACAGCTTGTCTGTCGCTTGCCACAGCGGGTCCAGCATTGATGTGTCTTACCCACGCTCATGAGCCCCCAAGCAGTTTTTAGTGTCCCCCCGCCCCCTGCCCTGGAAATGTGAGAAAGTAGCTGTGGATCAATAGTCATCTGAGAAGGGCCTCCAATGTGAAAACTGGAGCTCAGGCAACAAACAGGAAAAAAAAATCTGGGGGAAGCAGAGACTAAGTAGAGAGATGAAAATATTAAAAGAAAAAATCTCCCTCTTATTAATATTTTCAAAGAAATAATCCCAGAAAATTTCTGTAATTAAAGTTTGTAGGCCCACTAAATGTTCAACAGTTATCACTGATTCATGTCACGGGGGGCAGAGAAGATTTTACAAACTTATATAGAGGAGGAAAAAAATTCACATGAAGAATCTAAAGTCAGAATGGATTCAGGCTTCTCAGCAGTGACTTTGGCAGATAGAAGGCAGTGGATACCTTCAAAAATGTTTTTTTAAGATTTTATTTATTTAATTTTAGATAGAAGGGGAGGGAGAAAGAGAGGGAGAGAAACATCAATGTGTGGTCGCCTCTCACTCACCCCCCACTGGGGACCCAGCCCACAACCCAGGCCCGTACCTTGACTGGAATCGAACTGGTAACCCTTTTGCTCACAGGCTCAATCCACTAAGCCACACCAGCCAGGGAAGATACCTTCTCAGAATTCTATAACTGTGCAAATTATGAGTTGCTTTGAGAATAAAGAATACTTGGACATGCATTTTCTCAACATATTTGCATCACCTTTCTCAGAAAGGTACCACAGGATATGCTCTACCAAAACTAGGAGTAAACAAAGAAAGAAGAAGAGATAGAATGCAGGAAGCAGGGAGTCCAGGATAAAAGAGAAAAGAAAGGAGTTCCTTGGAAGGTGGTGAAAGGAGATTCCAAGATGAAAGCAACGTAGCCAGTCTAGAGAGCACCCAGTCCAGAAGGGAGCCTGGGAGAGACCTTGGAAAAATGGCTCCAGATAATGAACTTGATAGAATATTTGACATGTTTGACCATACTGAGTGATTTAGAAAAGTGAAGTATAGTGTGGGATGACTTATGAATTTATATCTATATCTACATGTCTATATATAGGTATATAAGTCATTATTACCCTGGGAAAACCAGAAGTAAAGAGGTATATTGCATGGTTCAAAAATAAGTGAACCATACTACATGGCTCAGTTGTGAATATCAATTAAAGAAGTAATTCTATCAGGAGGAAGGAGGAGAGAAATGTGGTATCCATGGGGTAGTCGTGAAACAGGTAAATTTTCACTTTCCAGAGTGGGAACATAATATTACCACCTAAACCTGAAAGACAAGAAATAGCAGTATAAACATGCTATTATATATATATATATATATATATATATATATATATATATAAATTTAAAAAAATAAAAGTTTAAAACTTAAATGCAATTGCCTTTGGGGAGTAGAAATTTTGTGTGCCTGAGAGTTGTTATTTTTCACCATAAGCGTGTGGTTTGTTTCTTTAAACATGAATATGTATAACTTATAAAAATCTATCTATCTATCCATTCATCCATCTTATCTATATCTGTGGACTATTGGGAAAATGGTGGCTGAACTGGAGCAGGGTGACTCTTTTCCCCTTTTTCTGCTGATATATTCAACTAATAGGATGAAAAAGCTAATCAGCTAATCAGAGTGGGTGGTGAAGTTTGGTGCCTTTGCTGGAGCCCAGAGCAGGTGCATCAGAAGCTTCGAGTACTGAAATCGAAGGCCTGGGGGAAGCTTGTTTGTCTAGTAGAGCCAAGGCTCCCTGGGGCCCCTGTGAGCTGGTAGATCCACTCCCTCAGGATCCAGGCCAAGGAAAGGTTCCCAGCCTCGGACCTCTGCAAAAGGTCTGTAGAGAAGTCCCCTATATCTCCTGACAGTGGCTGCCCTGCAGGGAATCCACCCTGTTGTCCTGAGCTGGGACAAAATTGTCCTTATCTGTTCATACCTGGAGTAGGCAAGGAACCTAGAGGCTCTCCGCATTCTTCAGACAAGAGAGACCTGTCTACCAGCCCATTTGCTGCCAGCCTGAAGGGAAGACACCAGCCTGAACCATCCTCTTGTGCTAAGAGAACAAGTACCTCTTACTGAGGAAAATTTAATGCAACAAATAAGATAGAACCTAAAAATAATGTACAACAACAGAAAATACTTCTATAGTGATTCAACAATATATTGCTAAGGAATGATCTAAGAATAAGAGAGAAGTTTTGGCAATTAAAAAAATCCCCAATTTTAAAATTCAATAAAGGAAATTAAAAGTAGAATATTGGGTGGGGGGAGGTGGCACCCCTCATACTGAGGGGAGGCAAAGTGGTGGTGGGAAAATGGGGACAACTGTTTTCAAATGGAGACAACTGTTGTCAACAAGAAAAAAATGATAAAAAAGAATAAATAATGCTGGATGTTAGAGGAAGTCATTTAGAAGTCCAAATGGAGGAACTATCTTGTAATATGAAATAAAAGTATAAAGAAATTGAAATTGTGAGTAAAAAGTTAAGAGCAAGGATGATAAAGCTAGGAGATCTTATTTCTGAATAATAGTTGTTCTAGGAGAAGACAGAAGGAAAGACCAAACAGAGGAGAACCAACAAAAAAAGAAACAATTGAAGAAAACTCTGAGCTAAAGAAAGACCTGAGCATTAACATAAAAAGCATTCTTCAGATGCTTAGCAAGATTAATAATAAAGACAAGACACATACCTAGTTGTCTCTTGGTGAAATTTTAGAACTTCAAAGAAGAAAAATAAAAATCTTAAAAGCTTCTAGACATAAAACACTCAACAACAAAAGCGGGTTACCTGCAAGGGAAAGGGAGTCGGCCTGGCACTGGAGGTGTCATCTGCATCTTGGAAAGCCCCCGGAGCACGAAATGATGTCCACAGCTTCTGGAGGAAAGAACTCGGATCCAAGAAACTTGGCCAAAATGTTGTTAAGTGTGAGGTAGAAGACAGATATGTTCAGATCTGCAGGGATCCACGTACCATTTTTCAGGAAACCATTCAAGAACAAGGTTTAGACAAATGAAAATTAGATTTTAAAAACAAAACCAAAAGTATCTCGAGATAGGGGAAGACAAACAGCATATAATACAGTGGAGAGCAATTGATCTGGTGAAATGCATAGTAAATAAATGGATGATGATAGACTGACTTTTAAACTAGGTTGTACATGGCGAAGGATTTTTGAGATAGAAGGCAAGGGGTGAAATCCTTAGTAATAGGTTGAAACTAAAATGACAGGTTCTTTCAACCAAACCAGGATGTGGGATGGAGAGAGAGACCGAGTGGCTGGGAGGACAGAGGGGACAAGGATGGGGACTGCAAGTGCTACAGGACTGTGCTGAGTTGAGGGGGGTCATGTAACTATACAATTTTGATATGTTGATAGTGAAGTATGGGTTCAACTATAACTTGAAATATGAATGTAATTATTAGTAAATTTGAGATGGATGGAAAAACTGCCAAATACCAGGAAGGGAAACATGAATTTAAAATAGAAAAATACTGGAAGGATGGACCCACCCACTGGGGGGTGGGATTTAGGGAAGTAAAGGGAGAATTTTCATTTTTTTTCCTTCTTTGTTCTTCTTTAATGTCTGAACTCTTTTTTTAACAGTTAGGATGCATTAATTGTCTTTATAATTCTAGAAAATGAAGTAAGAAACACTAAAAAGACAACAGTGTTCAAAAATGCAAAGGTGATGCCATCTGCACTGTCTCTGGGGAAACTCTTCCCCAATTCTCCCTTTCTTTCCTCCCTCCCCCCACAGACAAGGAGTGATGACTGTTACTGGGCAAAAGGGCTCAGTGGTGGTATGTGGCTAACTCCTGAGGCCCCAAAGTAAACACTAAAGAATTACGCCAGAAGTAAAGATGGCTATCTGCGTTCTTACCAGCTTTTGTTTGTAGAGAAGAGAGATGCTCGGGCATGCCCTATGGGGGACGCACTGTTCCCATCTTCAGGAAATTGGACCCCAGGTTGGAAGCCACCAGAGCAGAGGAATGGCCTGGGTCTTCTTGACCTAGGAGTTAAGGCACCTGAATTTTAGTTTTGTCTCCGCCCTTTGCATGAGCAACATGCCTTTGTGCAGGTCACCTAACCTCTCTGAAGCCGACTTCTCACAGCAGAAATACTGTGTGGCTGCTCTTAGTCAACATCCCCTAAATGTTTGTTTTATGAATAATAAATAAATAAAGGAATGAGTGAAGTGGGAGCTGGGCATGACACCCACAAGTATCCATTCAGTGAAGATGGGTTCCTTCCACCTCCCTTCAGCCTGCCCCCCACCTCACCCCTCCGCACTCTGCACCCCTCCTGGAGGATCTGCTCCTGGCTCTCCACGGAGCACGGGACCAGGGTGCAGACCACTGTGTCCATGGAGCTGTTGGTCACCTGGTGCATGTTCTCCCCGGCGGCCACCACGAAGCGCTTGAACTGCAAGTGTCGATTCTCAGCAATGCTCTTGATCAAGAACTTCTCAAAGTTGGGATTGGGGTAAACACAGGTCACCATGCATCCAGGCGGATAGAACTTGAAGTTGGCCCCCGTGCCACAGTCCAACTCCAGCAGAGAGAGCTTCCCGGAGGGGCCAGCGAAGTCCCGCAGGTTGCTGAAGAGCTTGTGCTTCTTGCTGGCTATGTGTTTGTTGTACATCTCACTGGACCTCACCAAGAAGTAGAGGAAGCATTTTTTGCAGATCCAGCTCCACAGGCCCAGAAAGCTCAGCAAGTACAGGGGAAGCACCAGGACGCAGATGCCAGAAAGAGAGGACTGCCAGTGTGCAGGAAGGAGAGCCCAGAACCTCGGGGATGGGGGAATAGGGGAGGGGTGAGGGTGGCGAAACCACCATGGGTAGCATATGATGCTGTAAACCTCCCAGGAGCACAAAGTCATCAAATGAGGAACAGGTTGAGGGAGGTGACGTCTCAGATACCAGTCTCCTCGGGCTCTTACCAGCAAGGAGAAGACAGGAATCGCAGGAGCACTGCATTCATTCATTCTCCTGGTCATCTGCCACAAAAGCAACTTCCACCACAGAAACAACTCCCATCTCCTGAGTCTTTAAGTGTATTTTGTAACATTATCTTCTTCAATACTTAAAAAATCCCAGGGGACAGACTATTAATTTCGCATTTTTCAGAAGACGAATCCGAGTCGCTGCAAGGCTGTGCAGCTGGGAAGCGTCAATCTTGAGTCGAAGCAGAGCCCTCGCCTCATCCTCCGCGGCGGCGCGGTGTCCGGGCGCTGCTGGGCCCTGGTAGGGGGTCACTGCCTGCGTGCGGACCGAGGCCACGGGATGCACAGGGTGCGGAGAGTTTGGTCAGAACAGCCCCACAGAATGTTTTTGTCCATGAGAAATAGCTATTCTAACAGCCTGTAGGACCCTCTCTGACTAACTAGACTTCTGGCCCACCTCTGAATATCCTTGTCCTTCCTTCGCTCCTTCTTGCCATCAAGGTAGAGGTGCTTCTCCCCTGCAGCAGGGCTGCTCTCACCTGGATCTTAGACCCGACCTCTGATCCCTCCTCCCTGCTCCATTAATTAGCTATGCCCTGCCCCCCCTCCCATATTTAACATCTCTCCTTCTGGTCTATCTCCTTTTCTGCTGCCCAACCTCATGCTCAAATCTCTTTATCCTACCATGACCCTTTCCTTGCTTTCCATTTAGACTAACTTCGCTTCACACTTTCCTTTACAGCCAAATTTGATGAGAAATTGTAGTTGGTACTCTGTGTATTATCCAAACCTCAGCCTGCTGACATCTGGCTTCTACCCCACCGGCTCCAATGAAAGTTCATGCCGACCAGTGAGACAGCTGTCAGAGGGTGGGGGAGGGGGGAGCAGGAGAGGGTGACAGTACTAGGAAGTGGTGACTACTGAGCAGAATGGAATACTGCAGCTGAGGGGGTGGGAGAGGCTGGTGTCCAGGGCACAGGTGCTGAGAGACTATCCTCAGAGCCTGGAGGGAGGGGGAAGGGGCTGGTGGGCAGGTTACGTTTGGGTGGGGGAAGGAAGGTAAGGGAGTTTTTGCCAGATGGCCTTGACTTCCTCAGTGAGGAAGCAAGCTCTGATACCTTGTTGAGAGTGCAGGTGTAGAGAGTAGGGTGGGGATAGGAAGAGAGTGGAGAAGCTTTGTGGGGACAACCAGGACAGAGGATGCTGCTGAGCCTAGGGATCTGATTTGGTGGCAACTCCTGATCTACAGGAGCGGTTTTCCTCACTGATGCTCTAGTTTGGAGCTGGAGCAGAGAAGTGCACTGTTTGGGCTGAATAGAGCTGGGGGGGTGGTTTCTGGATAGGGGAGACTGAAGGGTAAGGGGTCGGAAAGGGAGGGGTCTGAGCTGGAAGGAAAGCCTGAAGGAAGGTGATGGGCGGGGAGAAAATGGAGTAGTCAGGGTGAGGACCAAGGCTGCTGGTGTGGCTGAAGAACACATTTGCTGAGAGTGAGAGAGTTACAAACAATCCTGTAGTGTGAGATCAGAGTGTAAGACTCCAGAGATAAAGCAGTTTAGGGTGTAGAGCGTGGCCATGGACAGAGACTGAAGAAGAAGGATGGAAGCGAAAGTCACTGGGATTGAGGAGCTAAGGAGCGATCAGGTTAAGATGCTGGGCAAGTCATCTCCATGGAGAATGAGGGTGCCAGGGTGGAGAGGAGCACCGAGAGCCAGGTGCCAGTGCTCCTGGTGAGGGTGACAGAGTGGCCAGGAGGTCAGGGAGTGACCGTGGGGGTCACAGGCACCAGCTACAGAGGAGGGGGGTAGACATGGTGTAATTGGATAGCATGAACCTTGTAGGACTTTAAAAAATTACAGTGATTTATGCAATCAATATGTAAAGGTAAAAACTCAATCAGTATGTAAGGGATTTTATTCTTTTCAATGAAAAGCATTTCTCTGAATTTAACCTAATGCAGCTCCAGCTGCCTGTCGCTGCAAAAGCCAATATTTGAGAGGCAGCCAATATTTGTGCTGATATAAAGAAAAGTGGTTTATTTCCAGGTGCTGGCCACCTGGAAGGAAGATGGGGACTCACATCTCAAAGACCATCTGGGAAGATGGGAGTCTCATTTCTCAAAGCCTACCTCCCCCTCTCAGTGGAGGAAGAGGTTTTGTAAGGAGGGAAAGGGAAATAGAACAAGGAGATTGAGGAAGGTGGTTGAAAAGTTCCCTACGTGCAGGCGAGCACAGTCCATTCCGATAAGGCAGGTGATGGTCTGGTGTGCGTCATCCTGGTTTAGTCATCGAGGCTTCACGTTGTCCTGGGTCCCTGGTTGAAGGTCTCAAATTCCCCGGAGCTGGGATGCCTGAAGGTCTGAGTCTGTATGTTTTGAAGTTAGTTACTAGGATTCTGATACAAACATGCTGCTTATCGATAAGCTATATTAGTCAGAGTCAGTACTTGCAGAAACAATGTGAGAAAAATGGTGGGGTGGGTTACAGTTCCCCGCCGTTACATGAATGCCTGTAGCTCAGTTGACTTAATTGTTTCTGGTAGATGGGCATTCACGCTGTTTCCTGTTTTTCACTGATGTAAAATGATGGCAGCGGAGACCACACGTGGTGTGCGCTTTGATGAGAACATCTATAGGATAAGTTCCTAAACTTGGTTAAGGACAAGAGTATTCATTTTGTTTAGATAAGGACAAATGTCTCCAATGTTGATAGTTACTGCGACCTTTCCACTTAAGAGGAGGTGCCAATCGATGACCCCATGACCGAAGGACACCCTGCCTGCTGCCCACACACGCGTCAGCACCGTCACCAGACTTTTCAGTCTCTGACAATTTGCCCGGTGGACGCTGATTTTCATTGCTGTTCTTGTTGTATTTCTTTCAGTGGGGTTGGACATCTTTTCCAAATTTGCTATTGGTTTTTTCCCTTTCTTTTCCTTTTTCTGTAACTACTTGAGAGGCTCAAGCAGCCAAGGTTAAAATCCTGGCTCTTGTACATGCTAACTTTGTGAACTTGGGCCATCTACTTTAATTTGTTGTGACTTGGTCTCCCCTCTTAAAGTGAGGATAATGACACACTACACCACAGGGTTAGTGTGGGAATTAAATGGGCAAATAGATACTAAGTGCTTAAAATGCTGTCAGGCACATGTAAAGTACATACTATGTAACCAACATCTCATATTCCTTTTTTAAAGTTTAAATACTATTTTTTAATTATGGTTGACACTCAATATCATTTTGTATTAGTGTTAGGTGTACAGCACAGTGGTTAGATAATCACGTAGTTTACAAAGTGGCCTCCCTGGTATTTCAGGTACCCACTGGGCACCACACACAGTTATCACCATATTAGTGACTGTGTTCCTTATGCTGTACTTTACATCCACAGCTACCAACTTGTACTTCTTAATCCTTTCCCCTTTTTACCCAGTCTCCCAAGCTCCCTCTCCTCTGGCAACTATCAGCCTATTCTCTGTATCTAGGAGTCTGTTCTAGTCAGTTGGTTCATTTATTTTGTTCTTTAGGTTATGCATGTAAGTAGAATCATATGATATTTGTCTTTCTCTGACTGACTTATTTCACTTAGCATCCAGGTCTACCCATGCTGTTGCAAATGGTAAGGTTCATTCTTTCTGTGGCTGAGTAATATTCCATTGTGCACATGAGCTACAGCTTTTTCATCCACTCATCTACCGACGGGCGCTGAGTTGCTTCCTTCTCTGGTAATAGCTCCTGTTCTTCACACCTGTTGACCTCTTTTCTGTTGCAGTTGTTCGTCTTTTTCTTGTGGATCCATCTGCTTAGGAGAGTAGCTTGTTGGCTGTCGTATGTTGCCTCTTTGTCTTTCATCACTGACTTTTTAAGTGTTACATTTCTTGCAGAAATGTTAAATGCCTTGTAGAACAAGCTCAAAAGAGTCACAGGCTTTGGCTAGAAATAAATGACAAAAGTTTATTCATGGGTCTTAAGGTTGCAAATTGTAAACTAGGCAATACCCAATGTATTCCAGGAGAGAAAGGAAAGTTGGGGAGCTTTTATAGTAAAAAGCCCATGGTTGGAAAAGTCTGTCCTGTGTTGTTAGCCAGCGGATTGGCATTGGGCGGTAAGCTTCCAGATGACCCCTGGCCTGAGTGATCGATGCCAGGGCATCTGGATGAGTTTTTTCTTTAGCGTGACAAATGGCTATCTATCAGAGAGATATACATCTCCAGCACATGAACATTCTTCAGGTTTTTCAGAGGTTTATCTATGGAATTTAGGTATATCCAGGCACTGGCACACAATTGAAAGTTCAAAAGATTAGGTTCTTGAGCTGGTTAAAGAAGAACCGAATAATTTCCTCATGCCTCAACCTACTTGATTTTAATAATCTAGCCGCTTGAGTGTAATGGCTCCATTTTATTTCTCCCTTCTTTTCCTCAGGTTTTTGTTATGATTTTGCAATCATAACAAGCATTTGAATTCCAAGATAATACAAACAAATCATGTCTTTTTTTTTCCTTTTAAGAATCAGAGGCTGTATATTAGGGGATAGACAATGAGTAATGGCTCTGAGATGCAGGAGGGACCCCAAAACAGTGTTTCCCCTCCTCTGCAGAGAGCTGTAGCCAGTCCCACCTGTGGGGACTGTGCGACCTGGTGTCCAGGCAGGTTTAGTGGGTATAGCAAAGCCAGGCAGGGCTGAGGATCTGGGCTGCTTGGTGCTTCATAGCTGGGTCCAGAGCCAGGGGGAAAGCCAGGCGTCCAAGTGAGGGTGTGCTTAGTGGAGGGGTGTGTGTGTGTGTGTGTGTGCAGAACATTACAGAGAGGGGAGGGGATCTTTTAGGGAGGCCAAAGGCTGTGTGGGATTAACTCTGCTCTGGATTTTGCCAAGATTCTCCTAAGGTGGGCTCAGCGAGGTCAGCAGAGGCGTGGGCCAGGGTGGGAGCCCGAGTTGGATGAACCATTGGACTGTGTGTTCTTGCACAAGAGGAATTCCGATCCTCGGTCTCTCTGTGTTAACAGCTTCTTGTAAAGCCCTTCAGAGGGCACTTAAGGCGTGCAGAGTGGGCTCACGGTGCTGGCCTGTGAATGCAGAGAAGGAAAGAGAAGGTCAAGGACTGGAGCCACCAGGAATGCTGCAGGGAGGGGCTGGGCAGGCCCTGGAATGGGGAAATGTTGCTCAAGGCCTGAAAAAGGCTTGTTCTGAGGTAACAACCTGGCCAGCTCATTGGCTGGGGCTAGCAGGAGGCTAAAGGTGACCACAGGCTTGTCAGCTGTCTTTTCCAAGGCCTCCTCAGGGCTATTCCTCCCTCAGTTCTGAGCTGGGTCTGGAGAAAACGGCTATGGGGCGGTGAGGCGGGCCTGGCAGGCGTGGCTGGAGGCTCGAGCTCAGCCGTGTCTGTGTCCAGTGCTCTCTGCTCTAGCCCAGCGTTTATGCCCACCTGGGGCTGGGTTTGAAACGGCTGGGAACTGTTAAACAGAAAAATGGCAGGGGTAGGGGGTGGGGAGGAGCATTTGAGGGCAGATGAAGCACACACTCAGACTGGGGCACCAACGGTGCAGCGGGGCGTCCGCAGACACTCCTCCGCCAAAAGCATACGCCCACTTGTGTGAGGAGTTAGCAGAGGGGCACAACGGCACACGTGCAGGCTGTGCGTGCAGAGAAATCCCGCAGAAGTGAACAGACATCCTCAAAGTGTCCCGAGTACACGCCGTGTGCCCTTCCTCTACGGAGGCACACGGTGGGCAGGGTGACCATTCCCACCTGCGTCTGGGCTTCACACGCCTACCGGAGTGAGAGTGAGGAGGAGAGCGGTGGGAAGGGGGCTCACACCCCGCTCGGCCTACGCTCTCTACATAACCGAGGCGCAGGGGCAGGCGGCGGGGGAACCAGCTAGGCCGGGCACACCCCGGGGTCAGACAACGCAAGAACTGGGCTGATGTCTCAAGGGGGAGCTGCACTTGGAGGGAGGCTGTCGGGTAGCGCTTTTCTGGCTTTCAGTAGTCTGGCGGGGTGGGGGGTGTGGGTGGGAGTGGACTCTTGGACTCGGGCTTTTTTGTTCACCTCTTCCGCCAGTTTTTCACCGCTTGATCCCTCCGCTCCGGCCTCAGGAATCCAGACATCCTCGCCCACTCCCCAAGCCCCCTGTAGGAAGCTTCCCCGACTGAGTCGGGCTCAGGCCGTTCTTTCCTACCGCTCTGGGGGACCCCCAGCCCTCCTTGCCACTCTGGACTGTTTGGGTTTGGACGGAAAGCTTGGGCTTGGCCGGGTGGGCGGCGCGGAGGGCGGAAGCACAGCCCTGGGAGGGGCGGCGGTGGGGGGGGCGCGCGGCAAGAGAAAGGTGGCAGGCGGCCAGCCCCGCCCCTACCTGTGTAAGGCGATCGGCCGGAGCCTAGCAGATAAAAGCGGCCAGGTGCTCCGAAGGTCAGCGAATTCGGCTCCCTCTCGCCCACTGCTAGGTCCGCCCCGGTGCAGCCAGCATGTCCACCCGCTTCAGCTCCCAGGTCTTCAGCTCGCGCTCCGCCACGTTCCCGGGACGCGGTGCCCAGGTGCGCCTGAGCTCCGTGCGCCCCGGCGTCTCCCGCGGCGGCAGCCTCTATGGCCTGGGCACCTTGCGGCCGCGCGTGGCCGTGCACTCCGCCTACGGGGATCCGGTGGGCCCCGGCATCCAACAGGTCACCATCAATCAGAGCCTGCTGACCCCGCTGCAGATGCATATCGACCCCTCCATCCAGCAGGCGCGCCAGGAGGAGCGTGAGCAGATCAAGACCCTCAACGACAAGTTCGCCTCCTTCATCGACAAGGTGAGCCGGCTGCAACCTGCCTGGAGCCACGCCACGCTCCAGGTCAAGCGGCTACTGAGCTAGGGGCTGGGACAATCAGTCTTTCTATTCACCAACATGGGGAGCTCCAGAGGCCAGGGCCAGGAGTTCCTCTCTTTCTGGGCCCCTTTCTCTGTGAGGGGTCTTTGTGGATTCAGAGGTGAGGTAGGGGTGAAACCCCCTTCCCGGCTGAGGAGGCCCTCCTCACCCTCACTCTCTACCTCCAGGCAGATGCTAAAAATAAAGGGCTGGAGGGAAGCAGGGAGGCTCGCGGTCACACCCGCCCCACCCTACCTGGTCCCGCTGCTTCCACTTGGTGTTTGGAACTGAGCGAGGTTATAACTGCCTTTGGAGACAGCCCATCTGGGGGCAGTGAGGGGAAGGGACATTTGGGAGGTGTTTTTCCTGGCTGTTTGGGTTCCAGAGGGGTGAGAGTGGGGAATGAGAGTGGGTGTTGGGAGGGAGGAGGCAGGCTGGACTGGGGGGCAAAGTGGGGCTGGACCCCGGAAAGAAAGGCTAGCCCCACTGGGTCCCGCTGCAGGGCCTCCTCCCTCAGGTGTAGACCAGACCTTCTCTCTCCTGCCTTAGTGTATCCACCTCCCCCCACTTCCCCGGCCTCCAATGTCCTCTTCTTTTTCACCATGCTGACCATACATGTCCTTCCGGTTCTGCTGATGCCTCTCAGACCTGAGTTCTTTTCCTCTGTCTCACTGTCTGCAACCCCCAGGGCCCGCCTCCCTGAGTTGCTGGTTCTGAGGAGGCTTGCTTCCCACCCACAGTCACACAGGGTGCTTCTTAGGGACTTTTTGGGCTCCAGGACTGAGCACAAAATAGGTGCTCATTTTACACTGACTGGATTGTAGCGCCCTGTCCTGACGCCTCACTGGAGGAAAGAAGGGGAGAAAGGATACTGAGGGAGGACAGAGGGGTCCCAGCCTGAAGGCAGGAGGCTGGTCAGGCCCAGGACACAGGAGGAAAGGGAACCCCTTCAGGGAGGGAGGTGGAGATCCCTGGTAACGCCGGGGGAGTGTAGGAGGGAGGAGACCTTAGAGCACAGCGCCAGGGCACACTGTTGAACCAGGTACACCTGACCCCTGGGTCACCCTCTAAGACACTTGAGACAGAGAGTCCTGGAGAAGAGGCTTATCCAGGGTTATTTTCCTGGAGGAGAGGGCCAAGAGCTGGGGGCCAAGGTTGGAGGAATGGCCAGTGGGAGCATGGGTTCTGCTGGGTGGCTGGAGACCCTCCCACCCTCACTGTGGGCAGCAGGGTCTGCCGCTCAGGAGTTTCCTCCTCCATTTCCCTTGCAGGTGCGGTTTCTGGAGCAGCAGAACAAGCTGCTGGAGACCAAGTGGGCTCTGCTGCAGGAGCAGAAGTCAGTCAAGAGCAGCCGCCTCCCAGGCATCTTTGAAGCCCGTATTGCTGACCTGCGCAGACAGCTTGAGGCCTTGCAGATGGATGGCAGCCGCTTGGAGATGGAGCTTCAGAACACACAGGACGTGGTGGAAGACTTCAAGAATAAGTACTGCCTCCCGCTGTGACCTGTGGGGAGCGGGAATGGGAGGGGTTCAATCTGTCCCTTGTATTGGGCCAATCAGCTGGCCCTCTGCAAGTCCCCACTGGGTTAGGGGATGAAGCTGCTTAGTACACCAACCCATGAAGGGTCTTGACTAACACATTCCCTGCCAGCCCTAGTGCCCTTGTCCCTGGGGGTACTTCCAAGTCTTTCTGCTCTTTTCTCCTGAGTTACTCCCAGTAACATATCTCTGCCCAGCCCTGACCTGACCCGTTCCTTTTGGGTGCCTGACCCAGACCCCGAAAGAGGGTAGGGCAGAAGGTATCATAGATGTACTTCAGAAGTTGTGAGACTCCCATAAACTATTCTAGAACAACTTCATTTTGTTCAGGTGAGGAATTAGAGACAAGAGAGGTTCAGGGACTGGCTCAGCTCACATAGCAGATCACTGGAAGAGCTGGGACTTGAGATTTGGGCCCCTGGTTTCCAGGAGGAGACATGGAACCAACTTGGGCTGGAGAGAAGCAAGGAGAGGAAATGACCATTGTGAGCCAGGAGAAGGGGGTGCAGAGGCTGATGGGGCGTGTGCTGGGGGCAGGAACGAGGAGGAGGCTGTGAGAAGGGGCCGGGGGTACAGGGCCCAGGAAAGCTGGGGTTTTGAGGACAGGCCTTTGAGATACACAATGAGTTTTCTTTTGTCACTAAATAGAAACCAAAGCTTTAGGCTAGGGCTGGTCCCCACCCTGGCATGCCTGCACCCTCGGCAGGGGGGTAGTGAGTGAGTTCTGCGCTCTGCCTGCAGGTGCGTGACTAAGCCAGAGCAGGGACACTGGCACTGACTGGAGGCAGAACAAACAAAGGCCTCCGTGGAGAGTGGCCACCCCCTACTGCCCTGGGGCAACAGCCAACAGGATAAATCTCACGGCAGGTGGAATGGGACAGGTGCTGGGCAGGGAAGGCCTGCGTAGCCAGCGAGCCCCTTCTGTGCCTTCACAGATGTGGGCACTCATGCTCTCCCCACCCCGAAGCCTGCAGAGCTTCCCTGTGGAGCCAGGCTGAGCACTGGGCTGGGCTGAAGGAGGCACAGGGAGGGCCCTGCGTGCAGCTGCCCGGAAACTCCCATCTGCACACTCTCTGGGCCCTGTGGCACATCACTGAGGCAGCGGTGGACAGACAGCCTTGAGGATATTTCTATAACTATTCTACAGGACTCCAGGGAGAGGGACCTTGAGAGTTTGGAATCCTGGAGGGCCTCTGTCTGCCCAGTTGTCCTCTTCCTGCCACAGTTACTCCCCAGCAGCTCTTGGGCACTGCTGAGTTTCTGTTTCTGACACCTTTTCATTTAAGTTTCCAAATAAATCCTGGGTTAAGCCCACCTGCTCTCTTGCTCTGTGCCCTGCTTCACTGGTGTCCTCCTGTGGTTGGGGCTGGCTCCTCGGGAGAAAGAGGAACGGGAGGGGCGATGGGACCAGACCAGCAGTTGGGGCCTGGGTATTCCAGGAATGTATGCACCCCTCCTTGATTCCACAGGGTTCCTCCCCTTCAGGCCCCTTCTTCCCCCTCAGGGGGTAGGATTAGATAGTGGTTAAGGAGTGGGTTTAGAGCCAGACTTCCAGGTCTCAGGTCTGGGCTTTGCCACGCAGCAGCTTAGTGACTGGACAGATTACTCTGCCTCTCTGTGCCTCTGTCTGCTGGCCTGCTAGTCACCGCACCACTGTCGTAAGATTGTTGTGAGGATTGAATGAGCTAATGTGCAGGAAGCTCAGAACAGGGCAGGCCCCACATGAAGTGGTCTGTAGGCATGGCTTTTATTCTTCGCTTTCTCCCAGAGCATGCAGCCTTTGTCCTTGAATTCACATGCCCTCTGCTCTCCCACCCCCATCCCACGGCAAGACTCAAAGCCATAGCAATCAAAAAGTCAGGGATGTTGGGTTTCGTAGCTGACACCCATTTTTCCAGACGTGTCATTAAGGAGAAGGTGAGGGTGATGCAGCGTGGATTTTCACACCTGCATCCGAGCGGGGACGGAGACAAAGCTGCACTGACGCCGTGCCCGCCTCCTCCGCTGCAGGTATGAAGAGGAAATTAACCGGCGCATGGCTGCTGAGAACGAGTTTGTGTTGCTGAAAAAGGTGAGAGGGACAGATAGGAGAGTCGGGGATGTTGTCTGAATGCACAGGGCATCACATGGCCCTCTGACCTGAGCAGCCCACAGGGTCCTGTGGCCAAGGTCTGGCCTGGGGGACTACGAGAAGGGAGTGATGGGTTTGCAGGAGGCGAGATCTGGCAGTCAGGCCCTTATAGTGGAGCCTGTCTTGTGTGTGCGCACTTGTGTGTTTGTGTGCATTTGTTTGTGCCTGGTTAGTTGCTAGACTTGTTTCTGGGCTTGGAGGGGTTAGAATTAATACCAAAGGATAAAGGTTAGAAAGGGAGATTCCAACTCCAAATAAGGACATGTTCAGTCATAGTCCAAACATTTCATTACAGACAAGGTAGCACTCGGCAGGCCTGAAATATTTGCTGAATGAATGGAATAGGTTCCCTGGAGGCAGAGTAAGTCCCGTCCCGGGAGATGTAAAAGCTGAAGTTGGAAGGTCTTGAAATTAGGAGCTTGATTTAAAATTCTGATTCAGTGCACATTCACCGAGCAGCTGCATTTTCCAGGACCATCCACATAAATGCAGCCTGCCCCTGAAGTGCTGGCCCTTGGAGATTCAGGGATGGGTGCAAGTGGGCACTATCCATAGGACTCAACCAAAGGAAAGTGTGGCTGGAAAGTATCCAGACATCGTCTGGACCTGCAGTGTTATCTGTGGCCCGCCTATGCCAGAATCAGCCATGCTGCAAGTGAAATACTCATCTGAGAGTGGTGCCCTGGAGTCTGAATGGTTTTATGCCCTCTTATTTGCCTGATCAGAAGTTGAAGCTCACAGAATCAAAGTGATTTGTTCAAGGTTATATAGCTAGTAGCAGGTGGCAGAGCCAGGGGTGTGTCCAGACCATCAAAGCCTTTAAGAACTGGTGAAGTGCTGGGGTTGGGGCTTTGGGGTGCTCTGGGCTACAGGCACGGAGAGGGTGCCTCTGGTCCTGGGGCTTCCTGGAGATGACGCCTGTGTTGCAGCCTGGGAGGGTTGAGTAGAGGAAACTTCCTGCCATGGGCACATCAGGCAGCCTGGAGAAATTGTGTGTTTCTTGGTAGGGCAGTGGCGTTTGGCCCTGAGGTTGGACGGTGCTGGCTTACTCCCATCCCTGCTAAATGGTCTGTGTACTCCTCACCCCCCACCCCGCCCCTCCAGGATGTGGATGCCACCTACATGAACAAGGTGGAGCTGGAGGCCAAGGCGAATGGCCTGAATGAGGAGATCAACTTCCTCAGGAGCTTCTATGAGATGGTGAGGACCTCAGGGCTGGGAGGCTCGTCCTGTCCCAAGTGTCCTAACCAGGGAGCCTTCTGGTCCACCCCCTGCCTCTGAGCTAGTCTGGGTGTGTGCTCACTGTGTGGGGGTTGCCTTCATCCTGCTCTTTATCCTTTCTGGACTCAGGAGCCCTTGATGGCGGGCAGTGCAGGAGAGCTGGCCTTGTTAGAGCAAGGTGGCGGGGTCTGTCAGGATTGGCCTTTTATAGATGTGGAATGACCACTTGTCTGGAAGTGTGATAGGGAGGCACTGAAGGAGCCAGGAGAATGTCAAGGGGTCCCAGGCTGTGCCGGAGTTCCGTGGTGGGCTGGGTGGGGCAGGCTAGGTAGCCTGGGGCAGGTAAGACCGGAGAGCCTGAGAGTTTCCACCCAGAGGGACTGGGCGGGAGGCTGCTCACCAGGGGGCTACTCTGTCTGTCCACCCCCCCATCTCATTCTCTGCCGCTCACCCTTGCCCTGCCCTGGGCTTCCAGCTCTTTCCCTCACAGGACTTAATGTCCTTTTCACTCCCATCAGTGTGAGGCTCTAGCCTTAGGAAGAAGACAGGGTGGCCAGTCATCTGGCGGGACTGGTCTGGGACATAATTACACGTGGCACTATGTACAGTTCTCATTTCTCAGTTCAGTCCTGTCCGTGTCTGAATATTCCGCCTCCAGTAACCTCTCAGAGTGAATTTCCAAGGGGCTGGATCCTCGAGGCCTTCTCTGGGCATTTCTAATCTCAGTGCAGGTCTTCACATGTCTGTCGCATGCCATATATATTTGTGTGTCTGTGTGCATATGTGTATATGTTTTTTCTCATGATAAAATGTATACTCATTGCAAAAAATCCAGAAAATTAAGTAAAGCGTAAAATTAAAAATAAGTCACCTACATCCTCTCTTATCATCTACCTTTTCAGATTTTTTTCTGTGTGTATATATACAGAGATAAAGAAACATATATTTTAGTGAAAATAGAACCATACTCTTTCCATGTAATGGAATGTCATGGGTATACTTCCCTGACCACAAATACAGCCATATCATCTGATTTAAAGCCTGCAGAGTGTTTCATTATTGGGTAGAATAGGACTTACTTTACTCACCCCCAGCGGCCCCCTTCACAGTAGAGCTCATGCCCCTGGGCAACACCTCACAGTGGGGCCACCGCAGCTCCCACGCCCTCTCACTTTTCTACCTGCTGCAGTCCCACCAGACTCTTATTTGAGAAGCTGCTCCTGGGCTCTTTGGGGAGCCCCGGTGGGATGGACCGTTTAGCAGGTGCTGGTCTGTGGCCCCTCCCTGCCTGGTGACTCACACCCACTCTGGCCTCTTCTCCCTTTTTCTTTCCCTGGTGTGTGGGGAATCCCAGGATGGGCCTGGGAACAAGGGTGGGTCCTGCCCCAAGTCCTCAGGTTCTGTCTGGTCCCTATAGGAGTTGTCAGAGCTGCAGTCCCAGATCTCCGACACATCTGTGGTCCTCTCCATGGACAACAGCCGCTCCCTGGACCTGGACAGCATCATCGCCGAGGTCAAGGCCCAGTACGAGGACATCGCCAACCGCAGCCGGGCCGAGGCCGAGTCCTGGTACCAGACCAAGGTGTGCCACATTCCCTCCTCCTGCAGGGTCCTTGGTGGCAGTTTTCCTTACTCCTAACCCTGTCTCAAGCCTTTAGGGTCTGGTCCCACTGGTCTGGCAGGCACTGGTGTTTAAGTTTGTGGTATTCTCTGGTGTCCTGGGGAAAAAGAGGAAGCAAAGGACAGGGCCCTTCCCTCGTGGGGGTGCAGGGCAGAGGAAGTGGATATGGTTTAATAATTATAATGGCTAAAGTACTCATAGTGCTTAAAGTAATGGCAAGTACTCATAGTGCTAGGCAGTGTTTCATATGTTTTACTTTTACTGACTCATTTAACCCACATAACAGCCCTACTAGGTAGGCACTGTATTACCCCCATTTTATATGTAGTTGAGAAGACTGAGGGTCAGAGAGGTTCAGTGATTTGCCTAACTCCACACAGCTAGTAGATGGGAAAGCAGGGTCCGAGGGCCGCAGACCAGGCACTGTGTGGAGGCGGCACAGATGACTGCAGGTGCTAAGGGAGTGGGTGGGGCTGCTGGGGGAGGGAGCCTGAGGCAGGGTTTAAAGCAGCTTACAGGGAGTCATCCGTGGTGCACAGGTGAGAACACAGGTATGCCAACAGGAGACCTGGGCTCAGATTTGCTGTGTGGTCCTTGGGCAGTGCTGTCATTCCCTGGGACTCGCTCTCCTCACCTGTGCAGTGGGTGATGCTGAGGAGGGTGTGCTTGATAGGTGAGGGTCTCAGACTTCCAGGGGTTCTCTAGCACTAGGGTGTGGTAGGAATGGGAAGAGCCCTGGGATCAATGGTGAGGGGCTCCGGGAGCCATCCTTGTCCTCTCTGTCCCAGCTGGGAGGAAACTGAGCCCCTGAGCCACCCCATTGTCCCATGTCTGGCCTCTGACCATGGGGTGAAGGTTGCTGGGAGTCAGACTGTCTCTCCCTGGGAAGACAAACTGAGCGGGCTGGTCAGCCAGAACCTTGGGCCTTCCTTGGGTGGAGAGAGGGACAAGTCCCCTGTGATCATGGCTGCCATACCTCTCTGTGTGGCTGTTCCAGTTTGAGATCCTCCAGGCCCAGGCTGGGAAGCATGGGGATGATCTCCGGAACACCCGGAATGAGATTGCGGAGATGAACCGGGCCATCCAGAGGCTGCAGGCTGAGATCGACAACATCAAGAACCAGGTGAGCACAAGCCCTCCTCCTTGCCTCTCCCTGTTTCTTAGAGCATGGGCAGGGTAGCCAGCTGACAATCAGGAGCAGGAGGCTGGGGGCGTGGGTGTCAGCCCTGCCCTCTCCCAAGCCCCTCCCCTCACCCCCCCTCACCCCTGCTCCACCAGGCACAGGCTGGTGCAGCTCAGACCCACTTGTGAGAGCTTCAGGACAGAATGTTCTTGGCCAGGTTTTGGCTCAGGCCAAAGGGAGGAGAGGAGTCCTAGCTGAGCATACAGCCTATGGAAGAAGCCTCAGGCTGGCTGACCAGAAAAAAAACACCTTGTTACCAAATTGGTACTGAGCTCTCTCCTTGCACTTAGCTTTGGGTGCAATGTGGTATACCTGGGAGCTCACACTTGTAGGGAACAGGGGTATGGTGGCCAACAGAAACTCTTACTACGGCTCACAAGTGCCTGTGCCAGTCCTGACCTCACTTTCCACCATTCCCTCACACGCTGTGCTCTGGCCACACCAGCCCACTTCCTGTACCTTGCATTTGCCAGGCATCTGCATGCTTCAGGGCCTTTGCACTTGGTGTTCCCTCTACCTGGAATGTGGTTCTCCCAGCTCTGTATGTGGCTGCCCCTTTCCTATCCCCCGGGGTTTAGGACAAAAGATCTAAGAGATAGCTTTTTCAACCACTGAGCGAATCTATCAGCAGTCTGTCTGAAGTTCCCTAAAGCACCTATCACTGTCTGAAATGTTCTGTCTTATTAAGTATTTTGACTGTGCCCCACACTGGAATATAAAAAATGCCTTAGAGGAGGGGCCCCATTTGTCTGGTTCACTGCTCCTCCCTTCCCTGCACCTGGCACATGGTGAGGGCACAGGTCTCCGACAACAGACTGATGGGAGCACATGCTGCGTAGCGGATGGGGGGGGTGTTGATGAGGGAAGGGTCTCCTAAGCTCTGGTGGAGGCACGGGTGGGGGCCCGGGCGGGGAGGGGCAGCTAAACCTAAGCAGGTGTCTGCAATGGGGAGGGAGGGAAGGTGACCAGTGTGGCAGCTCCAGAGACCTAACTTCCAGGTGAGCTGGGAGGATGGGATGTGGGAGTGGTTTGCCCAGAAATGTCCTCCCCTTGAACCCCTGAAGGCCTGTTGATGTGAGGGCAAAGGCTGCCTCCTGGCACAGACGTGGGGCCATGAGTCACCAGGGAAGCAAGCCAGCCTCCAGGCCAGTGGAGAGACTCAGCATAATGAATGGCAGGTGCCCAAAACCCTGCAGTTTCTGTCACATCCGGGTATCCTCTCACACAACAGGACAGAACCAGGCCCCAGACTTGGGGTGTCTGCCACCATTGAGGGGCCCAGAGACAGTGGGATGGGCTTGGCCAAGGGGCACCAGTAGAACAGGGAGGGCACTGCTAGGTGCTTGAGGGGCAGAGAGCACCAGAGGGCCACCTGAGGAGGGTTGGGGGGATGGACAGAGAGGCTGAGTGCATAAGCTGCGGGGGGAGGATCTGAGGGCAAGGAACTGTGGGTGAGAAGGAAGGAGGAGACTGGGGTAGGATGTGGGGATGGTCGTCCTCTGAGTTGACAAGAGGAGGCCCAGCACTAGATAAGCTCCTGGTGGTGTGGGGGTGGGGTGGGGGTGGGGCTACACACAGAGGGAAGGCAGAGGCCGGGCAGGAAGTGGCAGTCATTGTTCAGGTCCATCGTGAATCTGATTACTCCTTCCAAACCCTGGGGGCTGCTGATCATGCATTTTGGGCCTGGGGGTTCCAAGTAGTGTCTCTGCTCCAAGTCTGGCCAAACTGGTACCTGTTTTGAAGGTGGTTTTGATTCTTATCAACTGCCTGAAATTTGGGAACTTAACTAGGATCCAGTGACTTTGGAGGTGCTCTCATGGGGGCTGGGGAGCTGGGCATTTGCACATCATAATAGCATTTATTATTAAGTGCTTACTGCGTGCTGGACACTGTGCCAAGGAATTGTGTATTACCTCATTTAATTCTCGCAATATCTGTGTGAGGTAGACACTATGATTATTGCTTTTATAGAGAAGAGGAGACTTTGGCTCTGGCTGGAATGGCATGGTTGGTTGGAGCGTTGTCCTGGAACCGAGGGGCTGTGGGTTTGATTCCCCGACAGGGCACATACCTAGGTTGTGGGTTTGATCCTTGGTCTGGGAGTGTTTCACCCCCGGTCTGGGCACATGCTGAAAGCAACCAATCGATGTTTTTCTTTCTTCCTTACTTTCTCTCTTCCTCTCTCTCTAAAAGCAATAAAAAATGCCCTCAGGTGAGGGGAAAAAATAAAAAGAGGATACTTTGGCTTAGAAGGGTTGATTTATCTAAGATCACATAGTTGGTAAGTGTCAGAGACAGAACTGGAACCTAGGCATTGGGTATCAGAACCGTTTTTTTAATTGTTGTTCAATTACAGTTGTCCCCATTTTGTCCCACTACTCTCCCCACCCTACCCACCCCCACCTCCCACATTCAGTCCTACCCTCCCATTTGTCCTTGTCCATGGGTTCTGTATACATGTTCCTTGATGATCCTTCCCCTTCTTTCCCTCATTATCTCCCTCCTCACTTCTCTCTGGTCAGTTTGTTCTTCATTTCAATGTCTCTGGAACTATTTTGCTCATTTGTTTGTTTGTTTTGTTGATTAAGTTCCACTGAGAGGTGAGATCATATGGTATTTGTCTTTCACCACCTGGCTTACTTCACTTAGCAGAATGCTCTCCAGTTCTATCCATGCTGTGGTGAAGGGTAGGAGCTCCTTCTTTCTTTCTGCTGTGTAGTATTCCACTGTGTAAATGTACCACAGTTTTTTGATCCACTCATTTACTGATGGGCACTTAGGCTGTTTCCAGCACTTGGCTATTATAAATTGTGCTGCTATGAACATTGGGGTGCATAGGTTCAGAACCCATGTTTTTAACCCTTGGGATCCTTTCGTGCTTGGGGAAGTAGGCTGGTGCCAAAGAAGCCTTGTAAGCATGTTGCCCAAGTGCTCACCGCAGGATGGGGAGGCAGGAAGACGGTGACTGGTGAGACTGGCCCCTGCCTCACAGCTGCTCTATTGCCCACAGCGTGCCAAGCTGGAGGCCGCCATTGCTGAGGCTGAAGACCAGGGGGAGCTAGCCCTCAAGGATGCACGTGCCAAACAGGAGGAGCTGGAGGCTGCCCTGCAGCGAGCCAGGCAGGACATGGCTCGGCAGCTGCGTGAGTACCAAGAGCTCCTGAATGTCAAGCTGGCCCTGGACGTGGAGATTGCCACCTACCGCAAGCTGCTGGAGGGCGAGGAGAGCCGGTGAGAAACTGAGAAAGGGATCCTTTTAAGGCTCAGTGGGGCCTGGGGCTTGACATTCATCCATCAACAAGCATTTCCTGTGTGCCCTCTTCTGCAGGGCCCTGGAGGTGGGAAGTTTGGGGAGGGTACGCTGATGTTTACTTCTTTGCCCTTGATAAGATGACCTAGAAGGAAAGACCACGTGGTGTAAAGCTCAGCGTAAAGTTGAAGTAGTAATTTCATTTGTGTGGCCATTAGCAGGATCATCTTTGATCCTTAGAACACATTCAGGTAAACAGGTCAGGTGGTGTTAATACAGAGAGGAAACTGTGGTTCAGTTTTATTAATTGAAGGGACAAGGCTGGTGCGCCGTCAAGCTCTTCTGATTTCTGGTTCAAGCATCTTCCTTTACTCCAGGCTTCTTCTCACTGTACAAAGTGCTAAGTCACATGGTATTGACTGAATGTGGAGGAGGTTAATTTCTCCCTGTCCCCAGAGATATTTGTGCAGCCTGAGAGGAGGCTGGGATGGGTTAGTCTCAGGGAATTCTTCATGAAAGACAGAGAAGCCATGTTGATGAAATTGTGCTTTCATTCTCACTTTGATGGGTTGGTTGATTAAATCAGCCAATAGATGGCTTTAGAGTGGGCCTTGGGGGAAGGTTAGGATTTGGTGAGGGTGAGAGGGAACAGCATGGGCAGAAGCCTGGAAGTAGGTCTCATCATGGCTTGGCTTGTTGGAACCCAACAGAAGTAGGTAATATGTAAGACATGTTTCTGCCCTCAGGAAGCTTGCAGAGGGGTAGAGGAGACGAAACATCTGCAAAGGAAGCACTCAGAGACCAGTAGCTTGGACATATAAAGTGCTGAGGTTACAAAGTGCTTTTTCTTTTCTGAGCATTATCCCGAAAGGCTGGGGACAGAGATGGGTGATGAATGGAGTGGAGAGGAAGGAGTCGGAGAACAAGAGAGCAAGGGGGCAGGGTGCATGAATGCTGAGGTCAGTCTGGAAGGAGCGGTGGACAGGAAGAGGAAGGTCGGCTTCCTAGTCTTTGTGGAAGAGGAATCGAACACCAAAGGCTTCTGGGAAGAGAGAGCAGCTGATCTGGGGCATAGGGGAGTGCATGAGCCCAACTGTCCCAGCCAAGGTGCTTCTCTCTGCACCTTTCTCCACTGTGGGTGTGGGAGCCTCATTTTCTTGGGAATGCATACCCTGGGCCTCTTTTCCTCCTAGAATCAGAGCTGGAGGACCCTTAGAGTGGGGCCTGATTCACTTTCTCCTGTTGGTAAATGAGGGGGCTGAAGCAAGCAGAGACATTCCTCCTGAAGCCTAACCTCAGACCATGTTGCTGTCATTGGGGCTTAGGTCCTGGTTCCCTTAGACGAGGCTGTCCTGTCTCTGCTGCTTAGGGGACATGGAGATAGTCACCTTATTCATTCCTCAGTCCCTCTGCCCTTCCCAGGGGCAGGTCTAGGATTTAGAAACTCATCCAATTTGGGGGCCTTTGTTAGGAATACAAAGTTACAAATATAAAGTTAGGCACAAAAATGAATATTTATTTAGGATCAGAAAAGAAAAATCACACAAATCACTGGAGCCTGAGACATTCAGGTTCCCTCCTTTCGAGGTCTTTAGGGATTGAATCCTTGAATGGAATCGTTGCCCCCAGCTGCCAGCAACTCCCAGCACTTGCAGGGGCATTTGAACAAGAGGCCTGGAAGCCTCCTAGTATACCCATCTCTTGCCCTTGGCCTTTGCTCGGCCCCCTGGACTTGGGGCTGCTGAGACCAGGTGGCTCCCTCACTACCTCCACAAATGTGAGGTGTCCTCTCCCCTACACTCATCCTCAAGGCCAAGGGCTTGGTGACAATGGGGCTGTGTGTCACAAAGCAAACACACCCAGCTGTCTTGGGTAAATTTTTAATTTCCAGTGCAAGACGTGTTTCAGCCCCATAGGCTGCTTAAAGCCAGTCCACCTACCTCCCCATTCCCTCCTCAGTCCCTGATGGAACTGCATTCACTCAGTCAACAATACACTAATTATTTTAACACACATTAATCACTACATGCCAGACCTCATGCAGGGACTGGAGATATAGTAATCGGTAAGCTACAGCTCACTTTGAGGATCTTAGGACCTGGTTGGGGGAGGCAGCTGTCGATGTAATAGTAAGAGCAGCTACCATTTACTGAATCCTGTGTGCCCAGAGCTTTAGGTGAATTATGTCATTTAATCCTCACAAATGACCCTGTGAGGCTGGTACTGAGTTTGGCCCTATTTATAGGTGAGGAAATGGAGGCACTAAGAGGTTCCCAAGGTCATGTAGCCAGCAGGTGGGAGGGCCTAAGTGAACCCTGGCTGCCATTCCTCCTTGCTCATTTTGCAGCAAGGCTGAAGGAAGGCTGGTAGTGTGGGGGCACTGGAAGGAACACCAGTCCTGCTTGGGGCCTGGCTGGAGGGGTGCCTGGGAGTGCCTCCTCCAGTGCTGAGGAGAGAGCTGCTCTCACATGTCTGTCCTCTACCCCAGGCTGATCGGAGACGGAGTGGGAACCCTGAACATCTGTAAGTCCTTGGCTTTGGCCCACCCCTTGTGGTCACCAGACTGGGTGGGGTTTATAGGATGGCATACCGGTCCAGTCTCCTGGGGACCTGGAGCTTCTTTTTCTTCAATAGCTTCCAGCAGGTGCCCGGTAGCTCCCAGTCAGCCAGACTCAAGGGCCCAGGGAAGTCTTGAAAGAAGGCAGGGTCAGGCAGGGGAATGCCCTGCCCCCACCATCAGAGGCTCCTTCCGGGCTGGCCCATGGCGGGTGGTGGGAGAGAGAGGTGATGGTGGGGGCAGAGGGCAGGGCAACCACAGCAGGATGGTGGGGTGGAGGGCAGGGATGGGGCCTCGGTGGTGGGCCCATGCTGACAGTCGTCCTTTCTTCTTTCTCAGCTGTGGTGAACACCACTGGTGGTGGTGGCAGCAGACTGACCTACGGGGGGACCGGTGGTGGCAGTGGGCTGGCCTTTGGGGGAACCATGGGCAGCAATGCCCTGAGATTCTCCAGTGGAGCCAACAAGGCCTACTCCATGAAGACCACATCTGCCACTCACAGGAGCGTCCTCAACTGAGCCCCACATATGCGGAGACCGACATCCCTTCCCCCAGAGTCCAAGAAGATTCCCTCCCATCCTGGTCCCATCCATGGTCCCAAGGCTGTGAGACAGTCTGAAAAATGATGTCAGAATAGCTTCAATAAACAGTCTGTTTCTGAGTCCTGGGTGAGCCCATGGCCAGCACCTGGCACCCTGGCTTCATGTGGCTGGGCAGAGAAGGGGTGGGGAGGGAGGAGCCCTGGAGAGGGCGGGTCTGTTCCCTATACCTGGAAGTCTCTTGTGCAGAAGACTGGGGGTGCTGCTGTAAGGAACTTGGCCCCTTTTGGGTGTGAAGCCCTGGTGCACTCCCAGGGCTGGGGCAGTTCCAAGTCTTTTGAAGAAGCCCAGCGACACCCCAGGGAAGTTCTGGCTCTGCCAGGAAGTGGGCAATGGAGTCCTCCCCTGCTGCGGGGGCGGGGCTATCAGAGTACATTCCTCAGGCCCCGGTTTCTGGGTGGACCAGTCAGTGCAGAGGAGCCACTCTCAGCCCTCCCTGGTGCTTCGTCTGCCAGGCCGTGGGGCCCTGGACAGTGTGGGTTTTGAGGCCCTGGAGGGGGCTTTCTGGGTCTGGGATTCCGTGGGGGTGGTGGCAGTGAGGGGAGGTCCAAGTGTGTTTGGGAGCGGGATGGAGTCTGGGTCCCTGGTAGTGGCTCTGCCCTAGGTCCCCGGGCTGAGGGACGGTCTGTATATCTGGGCTCCTGAGGGTATGTCTGTGTTAAGTCTGGGCTGAATGGGGCACCCATGTGTCAGGTCTCTGACCTGGGGTCTGTGTAACTGTGCGGTGTTTCTGTGGTCTGTGCTTGGTGATGTCCACCCAGGATGGACAGCAGCCCGTGGTGGGTGCTGGGGAGGCGGGGGGAGGTCCCTGTGTCCGAGCCCCTCAGGGAGTGGTGGTGGTATGTGTGTGGGGGGTGGGGTTTGTCCAGGGAGTGTTGGTTTCTAAGGGTGGGAGGAGTCTGTATGTTTGATCCATGGTCAGGAATTCTCACACGTTGAAGTGGGGGTGGTGTGGGGGAGGGAAGGAAGTAGCCCACTTGGTGTCCCAGCAGCCCAAGTGATGGGGTCCCCACACAAGGTGTCAGGAGAGCCAGGCCTCCCCCCTTTTGGCTAAGGCTCCTCCCTGTTGCCCTTCCAGCTCCTTCCGTGTTCCTGGGTTTTGGGGCTGCCAGTCGTGCCCCTGCACCCTTCAGGATGTGGAAGTGAGGCACCATGGGGAGGGTGCCTCAGAGACAGCCCTCTCTGTCTCTGGCCGAGAACAGCTCCTCTGTGGCCTCCAGTAGGGGGTGAAAACAGGGCCGGAATCACAGGAGTAAGCACTCGTGCGCACAGGGAGCATCTCTGGGGCCTTATATATGACCCCTGAGCTTCACTGGAAACATGGAGACCAAGTGCCGGGAAAGGGAGAGGAAGCCCAGGCAGCTGAAGAAAGTTGTCCCCTGGGGGACACAACCTGTTATTGAGTGTGGGTTTATTTATTTATTCATTTATTCCTCACCGGAGGACATCCCCCCCACCCCATTGCTTTTAGAGAGAGAGGAAGGGAAAGAGGAAGGGCTGGTGGGGGGCGGTGATGTGAGAGAGAGAGAGAGAGAAACAGAAACATTGATGTGAGGGAGGAACATGGATTGGTTACCTCCTGCATGTACCTGGACTGGGGATCCTATGCACCTGGATGGGGGGCGAACCTGCATCCAGGTATATATCCTGACCTGGAATCAAACCCGCAACTCTTTGGTTACAGGACAACTGAACCACACTGGTCAGGGCTGTGCGTGGGTTTTTAGAGGGCAGAAGAGGCACAGCCCTAAAAGCACTCACACACCAGTAGGGCCCTGGGGCCAGCCCTTAGAAGCCACAGGAGCCCAAGTCCAAGTCCAGAGCAGCCCAGTCAGGACTGGACTATAGCCCAAGGTTTCAAGAAAGTCAGTTGTTCAGACTCTTGGGGGTGGGGAAGAGCTGCCAAGATGTGCCAGCACAGAGAGCCCCACCTCCTTGGAAGAAATGAAGAGACAGGAAGAGGGAGTGGCGGATGAGCAGCCAGAAATTAAGGCAGCAGTGTGGGTAGGTCAGGTGGACTGGTTCCCAAGGCTCGTCTGTCTGAAGCCCAGACACCTTCGCAGCCTCGGGCTGGCTGGCCAGCTGGCTGCTGGAGTTGCGGCCCTTTCCCTTGCAGAGCTCTGAACTGTGTCTGCACAGGGTCGGAGGCACTACGCGAACCGCACCATGCGGCTGCTGGGGCAACTCTGTCCGCAGGGCGAGCACAGGCCAGTGCTCACCGCCAGGTTCCCGCTGCAGGGGGCACTGCAGGCGCTGCCGGTCACAGGCCGGGAGCCTGACACGCAGAGGTCCCCGCAAACGACCCCGCCCCGGGAGCTGCTGACACCTGTGGGGAGGGGTAGGGAGGGCAGGGCTTAGTCCCCATGCGGGCAGAAGTGGGGGCAGCGGCTCCTGCCTGCTGACCAGAGCCCACTTCTCTTGTTCAGAGCTCCTCCCCTTAATTTTTATTCCTGGCTCCCCCTCCTACCTGAGCAGTCCTTCCCACAGTCTAACCTCAAAGATCATCCTTGATAAACTGTTAGCCCAGGCCTTCCCTATAGGCAGAAATAGCTATTAAAGTTATAATCATTCACTGCCACATTCCACTCCTTCGTTCCAGCATCTTCAAACTGTGGTTGTATATTTGTAAATAAAGTTTTACTGGAACCCAGCCAGATCTATTTGTTACGTATTGCTTATGGCTGTGGCTACTTTAACCTTACAATGACAGAATTTACTTGACAGACTGCATGATCCACAGTCTAAAATATTTACCATCTAGCTCTTTGAGAAAAAGTTTGCCCTTACTTTGGAACCCATAGTAGAGATTACTTACAGACATTTACAGCACCGATGCCTTCACATAATCTTGTGGGGACAGAAAAGAGATAAAAATTAATTGGGGTAGTGCAAAGCTTGCAAATTCTCTCCTCCAAGTTATCCTGATGTGAGTTAGATGAAAATAACATGCACACACATTCCTGGCTCTAAGCACAGTTTGGAAAGATTGAGGAGACACCGTTCCCATAGGTGTGGTCCCCACCTCTGCTCCTCGCCCTCCAGCAGGCGCCTGTAGGTGGCGATCTCGATGTCCAGGCCCAGCTTGGAGTTCATCACCTCCTGGTACTCCTTCAGCAGGCAGGCCATGTCCTGCTTGGCCTTCTGCAGGGCAGCCTCCAGCTCAGCCAGCTTGCAGCGGGCATCGCTGACGGCCGTCTCGCCCTGCTGCTCCGCCTGGGTCACTGCAGTCTCCAGCTTGGTGTTCTGGGACCCAGAAGAGAACAAGGAGGGTTATGGTCCCCAGGTCTCTCAACCTATTTCCTGGGTGTGCCCAGTCTCTTGAACCCTATTGGGATTATATCAGGAACAGGCCTCTCACCTTCATCGCCTAGGTCTCCCTGAGTGACCACAACTCTCAACCCTAGTCACGTAAATGGTCCAGAGAATGAATGGTGAGGTCCACATTGCCTGTGGGACCCTGGCTAGGCCCCCAGCCTCTCTGGTGATCTAGGGCACAGAGGACCTGTACCTGGCACTTGGCGTTCTCGACCTCAGCTGTCAGCCTCTGGATCATGCGGTTCAGCTCATTGATCTCCTCCTTGGTGCGGCGCAAGGTCTCCCCGTGACGGATCACTGTGGCCTTCATCTCCTCACACTGGGGGGAAGAAGAGATGCTCATGGGACATGGACATGTCATTCCACTGAGCCCTGCAGTTTGTTCATCTGCCACCCCATCCTGACAACTGTATGCCCTTCTCTGGCCCTTTTAGCATCCCTCCTGCTGGGATGCTGGGCACTCACCTTGCTGCGGTACCAGGACTCGGCCTCGGCCCGGCTGCGGCTGGCAATGTCGTCATACTGAGCCTTGATCTCGGCAATGACACAGTCCATGTTTAGGTCCCTGCTGTTGTCCATCTTGACGACGACCGAGGTGTCTGAGATGTGGGCGTGCAGGACACGGATCTCCTGTGGGGGCAAGGGAGTGTAAGAGATTCTTTGACCAGAACCCTGCTCTCAGCAGCCCACTCCCTCCCTGATCCCTTCCTCTGCTTCTTCCCCAGACTCACTGTCTGAAGCCCCAGCCTCCAAGGTGAGGTCTGCCACTCCACCCGGGGGTCTCTCCGTGTACCTCAGACCCAGAGTCCCAGGCTGAGAGGAGCCCATGTCTGAGGCCTGTGCCTGGCTTCTGCCAGGGCCCCCCTGTCTGGATCCTTGGGGTGCACCACCAGAATTTACCAGTTTGTGGTCATTGTCACCACACAAACCAGGGACACTAGCTTGTCTGGGCCATGGCAGATAAGACATCAAGCTAGACTTCTTCATCTTGTGACATTTAACCTGCCTCAGGTATCTCAACTCTGCTCTGCACTCCCCCAACCCAGGGGATTCAAAAGCCAAGTGGCAGCAAGTGCTTCCCACTGTCTAATTCATATCCTCCTTGCTGCTCCACTGCTCTGTGGCCCCTCTCACCTCCTCGTACAGTCGCCGCAGGAAGTCAATCTCCTGGGTCAGGGCCTCCGCATTGGCCTGCAGGTCCGACTTGCGCAGGTAGGCGCAGTCCACGTCCTAGAGGACAGAGAGTGGCACAGGAGTCTCGCTGCGGGGACAGCACAGAGCTCCTCCCACCAGGGAGGCAAACTCCCTGGAGACCCTCCTCCGCTGGTCGCCCCAGTGCCTGGTATCGTGGCGTTGGTAAAGTCCTTGCTGCAGTGAGAGGGGTCAGGAGCAGGTCTGGGTCAGGGAGGGAGACGCCGAGGCATCCAGGCACATCCTCTGGTACTCGTTGGGGTGATGCCTCTAGAATCCACATCTTGTACCATCACTGAAGCTCAAGGTCCAGTGTAAGGTGTGTGAATTCTAATGATGCCCCACCCCTCTCTGCTCTGGAATCTTGCAGAAAGAAATCTAGATCGGTGTTCAGAGAAGAGGTCTCAGGGATCAGTTCTGCTCTGTTCAAGCCACAGTGCCACAGGGCAAGAGCCCTGGCCTCTGAGCCTATTTCCTCACCTGGAGGCGGTTGGAGTCCACGTGACCTGGTGAGAGTCCACGTGACAGCACGTGGACCAAGTTGGGTCTAAAAGGCGAGGCACAACGGCCCTGTTTATGCATAAGTATTTTTTGAGTGCCTACTCTCTGCCAGGCACAGGCAGCAGGAGGTGGGAAGCCATCAGCCAGATGGGAGTTGCCTCGGATAGACGAGAAGCCAGCCTGCTTGAAGCAGGCAGTGTGCTCTGGTGTCCGGGGCCACCGGGACCACTGGGGCATTTGGGACAAAGAACAGAGGCAAGGTTGGGGTATGGGATTCTGGGGGAGGCGCTCAGCCTCTCTGAATTGCAGAGAGCTCCCTCCTGCCTCTGCCCGGGGTTCTGAGTTGCAGTATAAGTATTCTGGGGTCACTCACCTTCTTTAGGGCTACAAACTCATTCTCAGCAGTGGCCCTTAGTGCCACCTCCTCTTCATACCTGGGGACAAAGAGCACAGGTTCTGTGGCTAACAGTTCAATAGACTGGGATTTGGAGAGCATAAAAGAGAATTAAGGCCCAGACAAACACACTCTAGGAAGTGGATCATTTGGAGGTGGTTATAGAATCAAAGAGTATTGGATTAGGATGAACCTTGTTCATCTCTTTCTTCTTGGCACTCAAAACAACCCACATCACCCAATGCTCTTCCTGATTCAGAAATTCTTACACATGATGTGGGCTGGGGGGGCACCTTGCATGTTTCCCAGGCTTTCTCTCTGCTTCTGGACTGCAACTCCAAGGCGGGGCAGGAACGATGCCCTAGTTCTGGTATCCCCCCGACCCCTCCTCATTACTTTCTTACCCTTCCCCTGCCGCAGGGCCTAACACAACACCTGAAGCGTAGAGTAGATGTTCAACAAATGTTTGATGGATTAATGAAATAAACACATAATAACGAGGTAACTGGGGCAGCTTAGACTCTCGAATGTTTAAATGCCCATTCCAGAAAAAAATTTTCCCCACAAACTTCCTGCCACTGTTTTCTTCCTCTTAGAAAGTTCCTCTTGTGGTCCAATCCAAATCTACCCTGCTCTGAATTAACCCCATTTCTCTTCTCCAAAACCTCCTTCCCGATGCACTCACTTCTTCTTGTAGCCCTCCATCACCTCCTGCACATGGTTGAGCTCTGAGGCCAGCCTCCCGCTGTCGGCCTCCACACACTCGGCCTCCCTTCTCAGCGTCTCGACGTAGCCCTCAAACAGCGGCTCCAGGTTGCTCTCACAGCACTTGCGGTTCTGGTAGAACTGCCACTTGGTCTCCAGCAGCTTGTTCTGCTGCTCCAGGAAGCGCACCTGGTGTGGAGGTGGGAGAACAGTTGGTGGGAGGAGTCAACATCCCCAGCCCTCCTCAGAGAGCAGGCAGAGTCTAGATAGAACAGGAAGCAAGTTGTGCAGAGGCCAGGGGTGGACAGTACAGGGACCCTGCTGGGCTCCCCTGGCCTGAGGACACACCGTCAGAGCCCTTTTCTCACGGCTGCTTGTTCAGGCCTGGTGAGGGTCTGCTCTGGTGGGCCTGGATGGGATGAGTGAGAAACTGAGGGGCATACATGCTGTGCTGGGGTACAGTTGGGCTGAGGTGGCAGGTGGGGGTGGAAGGTAGTCCTAGTTAGGAAAGACTTCCTGATGGAAGGGAATTTAGAGCAGGGGTGGGAGGATAAACTAGGATGAAAGCTTTTTACTCTGAACTTTCCCAGGGCAGGGCCTATGGCTCCTTCATCTCTGTCCTCAGTGGCCGGGCTGGGGCAGGGTGAGCAGTAGTTTGAATGGATGGTCAAGGTGGGAAGGGCTTTCTAGCTGCGGAGGTCAGAAGGGAAGGCTGTCACCAAGCAGAGTGGCTGAGGCCTGGGGGGGAACAGGGGAGGGTGGCTTCTGGTCTTAATTGGCCAAAACTTCATGTTGGACACTCAGACGGCTCTGGAAGCTGGGCAGATAATGTGAATGGGGAAGATTTGAGGGCGAGAACTATGGGGAAATGAAGCATGCAGGCCATTACTGGAAGTCATTCAGCCCGGAGAGTTGTGATGGCAACCCTGCGTACACTGTGCTGGCCAGAAAGGACATCTGCAAACACGACCAGGCCCCTGGCCTCCAGTTTCCTGTCTCTCACATATTTTGCTGGAGTTGAGACGTTACCTTGCCTTTTGTCCTGGCATCCTTTCGTCCAACTCGATAGAGTGCAGCTGGGAATTCCCTGGTTGGAACAAACCTCCAGAGATAGGGAACCAGGACTGCTGCTATTATAAGGGATCATTTTAGGTGGTCTTAGCTGATGGGGCTCCAGCATGGTGGGGAGTCTCATGGCTGCTTGGTCTCTCATCTTCCCTTTCAAAGTCATGGTCAGCTCCCACACTGCACCACACACAGCTCTGGTGTGGAGAACACTGGGGCCAAGAGGGGACACCGCTACCCAGCATCACACAGCAAATCAGCGGAGAATCTGGGCATGGAGCCCAGGCCTCCTGCTCCTAGGCCAGGAGCTTTTCCAAACTCCATTCCTGGCTACCTCTCCCAGGTGTGAGTGCCAGCACTCTCCGGGTGCAGTGTCTGCTGAGGTGGAGCAGCTCCCGATGGAGGGGAGGGGGGCACTTGACCCTAAGTTTTGGTACTTTCAGCTCCTGGGGCCTGGGGAGCTGGAGAGAGCCCAGGCTTGGAGTCCTGCTCTGCCACCCACTCTCGGTGGGCCCTTGGGCAGGCCCCTTGCCCCGTCCCCTTTCTGTTCTGTTTACACCCTAGGGCTGGACTGGGGGTGGCAGCCATTCTCAAATATGAACCCTTCACAGGCTGACTTCAAAATTTTGCCATCCCCTTGTATTATTTTATTCATGACTTATCTATAAGTGGATTTGCTGAACATTCACACTTAAATGGGGTTGGAGGAGTAACTTTATATTTCCATCGGAGCTGTAAAACCATTTTCACTATGCACTTGTAAAAGGAAACCATAAAACCAATTGTTCTTGAAACTCTTGCCCCAGACAGCTCTGAACCCGAGGCTTGCTCTCTTTATTAAGAGTGGGAGAGCAGAACGTGTTAGAGGGATGTTAAAGACATATTAGCACCCGATGGGATTTTCTCCATTACCCTAAAGGATTGAAACATTCGTGAGAAGAGAATGTATCACTTAAAACTACCACACAAAATACCAGCACTTCTTGTTCCTATTTCTAGAGCGGCTGCCTGCCTGGGAATTCCCAGGTCCTCCCGGGACTTCCAGGCCCTGGAAGGGTGGGCTCAAGAACACCCACCTTGTCTGTGGCGACCCTGCCTGCCACAGAGGTTGTGTATAACAGTGCTATCAAGTCAAGAGCCTGGCCCAATACACATGTCTCAGTGTCTGCCTGTACTCTGGATTTGTGTCATCTCCTCCACCTACTGGGAACCCACCCGGACCATGTCCCTCCTGCGCCTGACTCCTCTTCAGTGCCCCGCCCAGCAACTGAAGATTTAGGAAAGGGCTGATCAAGGACACCCACCTTGTCAATGAAGGCAGCGAACCTGCTGTTGAGACACTTGATCTGCTCCTTCTCCTCATGCTTCACGCACTGCGCATTGGGGTCAATCTCCAGGTTGAGGGGCGTGAGGAGACTCTCGTTGACTGACACGGTGGTGATGCAGGGCGGGCTGGGCCCGCACACGCCGCCAGAGCGGTATCCGAAGCTGCGGCCACAGGAGCCAGAGCGGAAGCCCCCGCAGAGGCTCTGGCTGCCAAAGCCCCCGCTGAGGCCGCGGTAGCAGGAGACGCCGCGGTAGGGGGCGGCTGTGATGCAGCAGCGGCCGGGCCGGGGCCCGCAGGCAGAGGCGCAGCTGAAGGCGCCGACCCCACTCGGGGCTCCGAGGCGGGAGGACAGGAAGGACATGGCGCGGCGGGGTGGCAGTGGCGGGCGCTGGGCCTCGAAGTCCGCGTGGTGCCTTATATCACTGCCTGCCGGCCTGGGAGGGAGCGAGCAGCCAACGTGTTTACTAGCTTGGAAGTCGGCCCTTGCTCCCCTTCCCGCCCGGAATCAAAGCGAGCCGGCCATCTGCCCGGCCGCCTCCATAAAACCGCGTTTGCTACCCGCCCCCCGCCCCTCCCCGCGCTTTATGGGGCCGGGAAGTGTCTGGTCAGCTCTGCGGCCCTGCCGGGTGCGCCCAGGACCGGCCCCCTACACCCCTCCGCCGGGCTAGGCCCGCGCGTAGTGCTGGGTCTGTGGCTCCACGCCCGAGCTGGGCAACTGGGCAGCTGGCCATACCCGGCCCCTCCTTGGCACCCAGGCCCGCCAAACCACCCTTTAGGTTGCAAAGCCTTCCTCTTAGTTATTTGTGCTTCTCCACATGGTGCGGGGACGTGCGTGTTTGTGTGTGTTGGAGGGCAGGGGTCTCTGAAGTCAGTCCTGCATTTTGTTGTCATGATCGTGCAAGGTGACTATTTCCTCAAGTGCAGAATAGGGATAACAGTACTCACCTGAGCGCTGTTAGGGAGACCTAATGAGGTAATGGACGGGACAGCATTTAGGGCCCTACCTAACACTTAATAAGAGCTCCACAATTGTTTGCTTATTTGTTTGTTCTGTTCATTCTACCATTATAATTTGACATTCATCCTGCCTCTCTTTGAGAAAAACTCTCTATTCTCTTTATCAGAACTCAGCTTATAGCTCCTCTCCGTGTAACATTGCACCCTGTCCTGTACCCCTCTCCACTCTGCTAGGTGGAGGGGAGGGAGTTGCATTTATGGAGTGCCTACAGTGTGTGAGGGCTTTAAAATGCATTATTTCATCTAACCTCCAGACATCCTTCTGAGGTTTACTTGGTTATGAAGGTGAACTCAGAGTGGTCCAGTGACCTGTTTAAGGTCACACATAGAAGGCTCCATAGGGAGGCAGAGTCAGAATCTGACAGGTGGCTCCCAGCCCTCCCCCACACCGGCCCCTCTCAGGGTCTAAGTCTTTGGGGGCTGAGGAGGGTTGGGTTCCTCTAGGGGGCAGGAGCCCAGACTGCTGCACTTTGGGCCCTTAGAGAAATCAGTGGGATCTAAAGCCTTCCCTTCAACTGGTGCTTGGTCATGGCCACCAAGTCTTGAAGGCTGAGCCTGTCATAATGAAAGTTAATTATGTGTCTAGTTGTAGACAGAGGTAACCAAAGTGTGAACTCAGCAGTCAGTATTAAAAAGAAGCATGTAAACCATCCTTAGCTTCCTTTGTTTTAAAATATGAGTTATTATTGTGCAAAGGGTGATTAAATCCTGGAATCCCAGAGGTGGTGATGGCCAGCCGTGCCTGGCTTTGGGCTGCCTGGCATACCATTTCCAGGGAGTGCCCCACTGCCCCCTTTGCTGTCTTTCCAACACTCCTGAGAGCCCAGATCCCTTTGATCCAGACTTGGTTTTGTGGGAGTTTCAGCCCAACCTTAGTTCTGTCCTCTGTAGATGATGGAGCCCAGCTCCAGAGTGTCTTATGCTTCTACTTCCAGCTGCAACTGGAGTTGCCAGCTGTGTGACCTGTGGCTTTAGGATTATGTATTCCTACTCCAAGTTACTCCAGGGAATGCTAGTAGTGATGGAGACGTCCCTCTTTGGTGCCCCCCTCATGAGAGGAAATGAACCTACCCTGAAGCATGGAGGACTTCAATTAGTCTTATGGAGGCACTTACATGATGCTTGCTTGGACCTCTTTCTGGGTTTTGGTGGGTAGATGGATCAGACTTTCTGTGCTATCACCATCGATGAGGAGGTTACTAATCAGCTTTTGTCCACATAGATAATTAAATGCATTAAAATCCAGAGAGACCAGAGGGCTGCAGGTTGATTTGTGATAATCCTCCAGAGGGGAGGAAATTGAAAGGTTTGACAGCTAGAATACAGTGTCCCCCAAAGTGTTAGTACTAGTCTCTGACCTAGCCTCAGGGAAACATACTCCCTGGTGTCCTCTTTATTATTCTTGGAACCCAAGCGAGAGAGATTGGCTGAAGTATGAGAGATCAGACACAATCAAGAAGAGATTTCCCCACAGAGAGGGTTGGTAGTTACACTTCCTTGAGGGAGGGGAGGGCTGCTCCATTCTTGGCCAGCTCTTCTAGAAATAATTCCCTTACCCCTTTTAACTCCAGTCCACCAGTCTATTGATGAAAAGCAAATGCTCTGTCTTGGGTGTCAGGTTTCCTCTTAACCCCCACTCCCTCCTACGGGGCCCCAGGAGTCAATTCAAGGCAGGGAGCAAACACCTGCTGAGCACTCAGTAGGAGCCTGGCTGAGAGCATGAAGGAGGAGATTGCATTCCCTAGGCAGGGCAGGCAGGCACAGAGGGCCTTAATACAAAGCTGCAGAGTGTCTGGCTCTAATGGAGGAACATCATGCCAGGGGGCTTGGGTCCAGAGGTCAGGGCAGGGTCCTTGAGAATAAGACAGTTTGATTGGGCCTGAAGAATGGTGAAGAATTGGATATACTGAGATGAGAGAGGGAGGGGGAATGATATAAGCAAAGACACAAAGCAACAGAGGCTACAGATGTGAAAGGGACAGCTGACAGTCCACTTTAGCTGAATAATAGGGGATGAATGAGGGCAGGGGGAAAGGAGGCAGGCTGGGGCTAGATGGTTGATATGGTGGATGAACAGGGCAGGCTTGGAATGTCAGGCTGAGCACTGGAGGTGCTTGACCTGGAGAGACCCACGACCAGAGGTGTGTGAGCCAATGAGACATGGAGATAGTATATGGAGTGGATGTGTGTGAAAGTGTGTATGTGTACATCTAGTTTTGGTAATCCAAGGCATAATTATGAGACATCTTGAACATCACAGTGACCGTTTTGGAAATCATTCTTCCTTCTTAATGGTGTAGTGGTCAAGGGTGTTTCTGGAATCAGACACAATTAGGTTCAAGCCTGGACTCTACCGCTTACAATCTGGGTGTAAAAATCCCACAACCTCTGTGAACCTCAAATTCCTTTGTATCTAGAATAAAGCACAAAACTTGCTCAGGGGGTGGTGAGGATAAAGTGAGGTGTGTATGTAAAGCATTAGTAGAATTCCTGGTGAAAAGTAAGTTGTCAACAAATTCTAGCTGCTGCTATTATTGTTGTTACTATTATTTCCCTTCTATTGCCCATTGGTCACCCCAGGTACCTGCCCTGGTAACCATCCCCAGCCTCCCCTCAACTTCCCATGTGAAGCTAATCTTCCAGGTCTGGGGGTGGCTTGGGACCAGCTCCCCACTCCCACCAAAGGTTCTGAATTATCATTATTGTCCCTGTGCCAGTATGAGCAGCTCCCAGGGTGGTGTTGTTTGTGGGGACCTCTCTGCCACCTGTACCTGTGACACCAGATACGGTGGGATGGGAGCCTGTAGCAGCAGCTGTAAGAAGTGTTAAGTTGGCAGGGCTTGAGGAAACACCTGAGTCCCCAGCCTTTCCCCCTCCCTGAGAACCCCAGCTGGCCCTTGTGCACAACCCAACTGTGTGCAGCCTGGTGGCAGCTACAATTGGTGGATCCCACCCTGAGCCATCTTCCCTGCTGTCCACTTCTCATTTCCTGTTGTGTAAGAAACTCACTCCTTGTTTCCTGCCTTCCCCAGGCCAAGAATGGCTACTGGAAGGAGTGACATGTGGATGTATTCTTTTTTATTTATTTTCTTTAATTTATTTTATATTTTTGGATTTAATCTTTATTGTATTTTTTCCATTACCATTTAGTACCCTTATACCCTCCTCCCTGCAGCAATCACCACACTATTGTCCATGTCCATGAGTCCTTTTAACTTTTTGTTCAATCCCTCCGCCCCCTTACCACCCCCCACTAGCTGTCATCCTGCTCTCCATCTGTGAGTCTGTCCTCACTTTGTTAGTTCAGTTTGTTCATTAGATTCCACCCATGTGTAAAATCATATGGCATTTGTCTTTCTCTGACTGGCTTATTTCACTTAGCATAATGTTGTACAGGTTCATTGATACTGTTGAAAATTTTCTTTTTTTTTATATCTGAGTAGTATTCCATTGTGTAAATAGTTGTTTTATCCACTCATCTACTTGTGGACACTTGGGCTGCTTCCATACCTTGGCAATTGTAAATAATGCTGCATGAACATAGGGGTGCTTATGTTCTTTTGAATTAGTGTTTTGGGCTCCTTCAGATATATTCCCAGAACTGGGATCACTGGGTCAAAAGGCAGATCCATTTTTAATTTTTTGAGGTATCTTCATACCACTTTCCACAGTGGCTGCACCAACCTGCATTCCCACCAACAGTGCAAAAGTATTCCCCTTTCTCCACATCTTTGCTAGCACTTGTTTGTTGATTTATTGATGATAGCCATTCTGACAGGTGTAAGATGACATCTCTTTGTCATTTTAATTTGCATTTCTCTGATAATTAGTGATGTTGAGCATCTTATCATGTGTATTGGCTATTTGTATGTCCTCTTTGGAAAAGTGTCTTTTCAGGTCCTTTGCCCATTTTTTAAATTGGGTTGTTTGTTTTTTTGGTGTTGAGTTTTGTAAGTTCTTTATAAATTTGGGATATTAACCCCTTATCAAATGTATTGGCAAATGTGTTCTCCCATTCTGTTGGTTGTCTTTTTTTTCTTTTTCCTTTTTTTTTCAATAGGCCTGTAACACAATGCATTTTCCTCTTAGGATTGCTTTCCCAGTGTCCCACAGATTTTGGATTGTTGTGTCCTCATTTTCATTTGTTACAAGGTATCTTTATTTCTTCCTTGATCTTGTTGACCCATTCAATGTTTAATAACATGCTACTTAGCTTCCATATATGCGTTGTTTTCAGTGTTCTTGTGATTGATTTCTAGTTTCATAGCATTGTGGTCAGAGAAGATGCTTAATATGATTCCCATCTTCTTAAATTTGTTGACACTTATTTTGTGTCCTAACATAGTCTATCCTAGAAAATGTTCCATGCACACTTGAAAAGTATGTATATTCTTGTGCTTTGGGATGAAATGCTCGGAAGATATCAATTAAATCCATTTGATCTACTGTATCATTCAGGGCTGCTGTCTCCTTGTCGATTTTCTGTCTGGAGGTCTATCCATTGAAGTCAATGGGTATTAAAGTCACTGACTATGACTGTATTTCTGTCGATCTCTTCCTTTATGTCCATCAATATTTTCTTCACATATTTAGGTGCTCCTATGTTGGGTGCATAAATGTTTACTAGAGTTATATCCTCTTTTTAGATTGTTCCCTTTATCATTATATAGTGTTTTTCTTTGTCTCTTGTTATAGTCTTTGTTTTAAAGTCTATTTTGTTGGATATAAGTACTGCTACTCCAGCTTTTTTCCTTTCCATTCGTATGAACTATCTGTTTCCATCCCTTTACTTTTAGCCTGTGTGTATCTTTCTATCTGAGATGGATCTCTTGGAGGTAGCATATATATGGGTCTCGTTTTCTTATCCATTCAGCTACCTTATGTCTTTTGGTTGGCGCATTTGAGCCATTTACATATTTAAATTTTATTTATTTATTTTTAGGGAGGGGAGCAAGGAAGGAAAAAGAGAGGGAGAGAATCACTGATGTGCGAGAGATACATTGATTGGTTACCTCTTGTACTCCCCCAACTGCAGACCCAGCCCATAATCCAAGCATGTGTCCTGACTGGGAATTGAACCAGTGACCTTTTGGTTTGTATGTCAGCGCTCAATCCACTGTGCCAAACCAGCCAGGGCATCATTTACATTTAAGGTGATTATTGATAGATACGTATTTAGTGCCATTTATTGTTAGACTATTTTCTTCTGTTCTTTTCTTTCTCTTTTCCTTCTGTGTCTTAAAGCAAGCCCTTTAACATTTGTTGCAGTACTTGTTTGGTGTTAACAAACTCCTTTAGCTTTATCTTGTCTGTGAAGCTCCTTCTTTCTCCTTCAATTTTAAATGATAGCCTTGCTGGGTAAAGTAGTCTTGGTTGTGGATCCTTGCTTTTTTCAACACCTTGAATATTTCATGTCCTTCCCTTTTGACCTGAGAAGTTTCTGTTGAGAAATCAGATAACAATCTAATTGGTGCTCCCTTGTAGGTAACTACCTGTCTTTCTTTTGTGGCTTTTAGGATTCTTTCCTTGTCTTTAAGCCTAGTCATTTTAATTATGTGTCTTGTTGTCAACCTCTCTATGTCCAACTTGTTTAGGACTCTCTGAGCTCCCTGGACTTGTATGTCTTTTTCCTTCACTAGATTAGGGAAGTTTTCAGTCACTGTTTCTTCAAATAGGTTCTCAATTCCTTGCCTGTTGTCTTCTCTGGTATTCCCATGATGCAGATGCTGTTACACTTCATATTGTCCAAAATGTTTCTTAAGCTCTCCTCATTTAAAAATTTTTTTTCCTGCTCTGCTTGGGTGTTTTTTCTACCTTGTCTTCCAAATCACTGATTTGATCCTTTGCTTCATCTATAATCTACTGTTTATTCCTTCCAGTGTATTATCTATTTCAGATGTTGCATTCTTTATTTCTGACTGGTCCTTTTTTAATGGGTTCTATGTGTTTTTTTCATGCTCTTCAGTATCCTTATAACCATTACTCTAAACACTCTATCTGATAAATAAATTGCTTCCATTTCATCTAGTGTTCTGGACAATACTCTTGTTCTTTCATTTGGGGTCTGATTCTTTGTCTTCCCATTTTGGCTGCTTCTTTGCATTTTCTGCTTTAATTGTTAAACTGATCATTGATATAGCCTCAAGCTGTAGTCAGCATCTTGGCTTAAGCACCACAGGGTGGGGCAGAGTAATTCCTGGGGGCAGGGCTATTTTTTCCCCTCAGGCTGATGCCATGTGGAGGGCAGTGCTCTGCCTGAGAAAGATGGCTTCTGCTGTATGGGCAATGACTCAGCACAGGGATCCTGGCAGCTGTTTGTTCAGGTCTCTCTCCAGAGCCTCCAACCCCAGACTCTCCTCAAACATCTCTAATCCACTCTGCCTTCCCTCTGCTGGAGCCCAGGGTAAGTAGTTGCAAATGAAATTTTGTGTGTTGGCTCTTTAAGAGGCTCTCTGGGTCTCCAGCCATCTCTCACTGGCAGATGGAATCCCTGCTGCTTTTCACAGCTCAATGTTACCTGGGTTCCTTTCTGGCTCTGGTGCTATAGGCTGGGGAGCCCAGCTTGAGATTTAGACCTCATACCTCTCAGGGGAACTACCTCTCAGGGGAAACAGCCCCCCGCCCTCCGCCCCAGCTGCTGAATTATCTCTTTGGAACTTAAACTTCCACCAGTGGGAGCCCAGTGCCTTCCCTGAATTTCTTAGGAGTCTCGTTGTGGTGAAGTGGTTTCTTCTGCCTGTTCTTCATTATAAGGCTTCTCTCCAGCTACTGTTCAGTTGGTTATTCAGGATGATTTCTCTATAATTCAGTTGTAATTGCAGATTGGTTCTGAGAGGAGGTTAGTGTAGCTTCCACCTACTCCTCTGCCATCTTGGATCCAACATGTGGATGTGTTCTGTTGAAGATTCTGGGTTACCTGAACCGAGTAAGAGGACCTCTCCTCAGCCCCCAACTCCTGACCTTCCCCTTCCCTTGAACTCTTGCTCCTCCCTTCCTTTCCCAAATCTTCATTTCCTCCTTGCTTTCTGTGCTTAAAATAAAGTAACACAGTTCCTGTCATGCTTGCCACTCTTTTTTGTCCATTATTTCAGGTCTGGAGGGAGTGTATGGGATCTCTAGAAGGGCATTAAATGTGTTGGGGACTGCTAAGGTCATGCCAGCAATTGATTAATTGGTGTGCTTAGGGCTGGGAATACTGAGGTTGGGTGTTTTCATGGCTCAGGGATCCTTGGGGTAATTCTCAGGTGCTAGGAAATGTCTGGAACAGTGTTGGCTTATAGCAGGCACTGAGCAATGTTGATAGAATGAATGAATTCATCTCTAAGTTTTCCAATTTCTCATAGGCCAAAAAATTAAAATTGCTTGTTTTGTTGGAGAGGATATAATTTTTTACATATTGCTGATCAAAGTATAAATTGTTATTGTAATGACTTTGGCAAGTATTTTTTTTTGTGTATTGTAACATTGAACATTTGGCCATTCTATGATCAAGAAATTCCACTCCTAGGTGTATATAAAAAAGAGAAATTGTTGCATGTATGCTTCATGAGACATTTACAAAAATGACCATAGTGCCAGTTTTGTAAGAGGAAAAATAAAACAAAACAATAATACAATTACATTACATGTGGTATATTCACTCATTAGAATACTAGGAATCCTAGTGGAGGAATCTGAGTTACATAATACATTTTTTTTTAAAAAGCAAGTGCCCCTTTTTTGGTTAAAAAACAACCAAAAACAAGAACAACCCCAGAAAAATATTATTAGGCATATGCATGTTTATGATAAAACTAAAAAAAAACATAAGGGAATGATGACACAAATTCAAGGTAGTATGCAGGTAGATATAGATTATTAGTAATGTGGTTCTTGTGTCAACAAGGGGGCTCATCGGTATTTAATTTTTGTTATATTATTAAACAAGTAATAAAATCAATATGCTACTTATAAAAAATTAACCTAAAATGTGAGTTCATAAGTTGAAAGTGAAAGAGCACATGAAGGTAATTGGTTAGAGGATCAAGAGTGCATTGTATATAGTAGGGGTGAGTAATTTTTCATGAAACTTATTTAAGTTTATCTGCATGGATATGTATGTAGATACTGATTCATGGTATAGAATAGATTTCTTATTTTGAGTTGTGGTTAAAAAGGTTTGAGGGACTTCTGGTCAAGGTTGAAGAGTACGTAAATGCAGCTTATCTCCTTGCACAACCACATCAAAATTACAACTAAAATATAGAACAACCATCACTCAGAACTGTCCAAAACTGAGTTGAAAGTCTGACAACTACAGAACTAAAGACACCACATCCATCTTAGATGGGTAAGGAGTTGAGATGTGGAATGGGCTGGTCCATGTGTAGTGGTTAAAAAGTTGGAGGAATATCTCAGGAGTGAGGAGTCCCAGCCCCATACCATGCCCCCCAGCCCACTGTCCCAGTGCCAAGAAGATAAATACCCATGACTTCTGGCTGCAAAAACCAGTAGGGATTGAGTTGGTGAAAGAAACTTTTGGAGTTCCAAACAGTTCCTCTTCAGGAACCTACACGTGGACTTACTCAGACTCATTCCCTATGAGCTCCAGCACTAGGGTAGCAGCTGGAAAGGTACCAGTGGCATATGGGGAGGAACTGAAGTGTCTGGCATCAATGTGAGAGCAGTGGGACAGCTTACTTCAGACAGAAAAGCTGGCAGAAACCATTGTCCCTTTTCTGATCCCTTCCCTCAACAGAGCCACAGAGCCTGCAGGTGGGTGCCATATCTGAGACTCCATCAAACTGGCTAACACTGTTTGCCTTGCCCTGGAGGTCCCCTGAGACTCTGCCCTACCCAACTTCCAGGCCCATCCAAGCTGTTAGGAGTGGCTTTTCCATATGAATGGCTGGTCTTGGCTCATGCTTCACAAATTCCTAAATCCTTTCAAGCAAGCAACAGCCAGCCTCAGTGAGCCTCCAGCCCCCATATCTTTTGCTAATTGGCCCCAGGCATGGCACTAGTAGCAGTCAGCCTAGGTTCACAGCTTGGCTTTACCTGGGAAACTTTAAGCCCAGCATAAGTCATCAGCCATCTCAGATTGCTTTATAGCTTATGTAGGGTGGCCCCAGGCAGAACATAGGAGGGGGCTGACCTTGGCCTGCACCACCTGGGAAACCCCAGAGCCTACAAACCCTATAGTGGACAGCTATAGACCATGTTGGCATACCACCACCCTGACTGTGCACAACTGATCCTCCACAGAGGTGGTGGTTGGTGGTCAGTGGTCACAACTGGTCTTTGAAACTGACAGGCCTGGGTAATTCCCTCTCATTGATCTGCCAACAACAATCAAGCCTCAACTACAAGAGGAGGGTGTACTCAGCCTACATGAAGGGTGTGCCTCAAGTATCCAGCTTGGATGATAGGGGAGGCTACCACTGGACCCTACAGGACACCTTCTACATTATCCATGTTACCAAGACAGGGAGTCATAGCAGCTCTACCTAATACATAGAGACAAACACAAGGAGGCTGCCAAGGGAGTTCCCATAAGACTGTCAGTTGATTTCTCAAAAGAAGCTTTGTAGGCTAGAAGGAACTGCCAAAATGAGAGGACAAAGAAACATGGCCCAAATGAAAGAACAGATCAAAACTCCAGAAAAAGAACTGAGCAAAATAGGGATAAGCAATCTATCAGATACAGAGTTCAAAACACTTGTTATAAAGATGCTCAAGGAACTTAGTAAGGACCTCAACAGCATAAAAAGATCCAGTCAGAAACAAAGGATACACTAATTGAAATTTACAGGAAACAATTACAATTTACAGGGAAACAACAGTAGAGTGGATTAAGCCAAGAATCAAATGAATGATTTAGAACATAAAGAAGCAAAAAACAACTAATCAGAACCAGAAGAAGAAAAAAGAATTTGGAAAAATGAGGATAGTTCTGACATTCTCATCATAGGGGGACCAGAAGGAGAAGAGCAAGAAATTATAAATCTATTTGAAAAAAACAATGAAAGCAAACTTCCCTAATTTGGTGAAGGAAATAGACATGCAAATCCCAACAGCACAGAGAGTCTCAAACAAGATAGATGTTTGGGCCACTGCAAGCTACATCATGATTAAAATGCCAAAGGTTAAAGATAAAGAGAAAATCTTAAAAGCAGCAAGAGAAAGCAGACAGTTTCCTACAAGGGAGTTCCCATAAGACTGTCAGTTGATTTCTCAAAAGAAGCTTTGTAGGCTAGAAGGAATTGGCAAGAAATATTCAAAGTGATGACTACAAGGACTACAACCTAAGGTCCAAACAAAGACTACAATCAAGATTACTCTGCCCAGCAAAGCTATCATTTAGAATTAAAGGACAGTTAAAGAGCTTCCCAGACAAGAACTGAAAGAGTTCATTATCACCAAATCATTATTACATGAAATGTTAAAAGGACTTATTTAAGGAAAAAAAGATCAAAACTATGAATGATAAAATGTCAATAAATGCATATTTGTCAAAAAGTGAATCTAAAAACAAACTAAGCAAACATGAAGAACAGAGACAGAATCATGGATATGGAGAGTGTTTTCATGGTTGCCAAATGGGAGAGGGATGTGGGGGGATGGGTGAAGAGGTGAGGGGATTAAGAAGTATAAATAGGTAGTTACAGAATAGCCATGGGGATGTAAAGACAGTATAAGAAATGGAGTAGCCAAAGCACTTGTACACATGACTCATGGACATGAACAATGGTTTGGGGATTGCTTGAGAGAGTGGGGGTTGCTGGTGGAGGGGGGCAAGGGGGAAAAATCAGGACAACTGTAATAGCATAATCAATAAAATATAATTTTTTAAAAAAGAAGTAAAAAACGTTTGATAGGCTCCTAAAGAACTTCTTGCCAAGGTGTGCCAGTAGATATGAACAAAAAGTTCATAGCAGTATTGTTTGGTATAACAAAAACAAAAATACACATGTGCATATCCATAGGAGAATGGAGGATTATTCATACACTAGAATACTATGCAACAACAACAAAAAAGAAACTAATGGGCAAATCTCACATATGGGATGTTGAGGAGGAAAAGCAAGTTACAGAAGTATACAGGGTAATTTTATTTGTATAAAACATAAAAGTAGTAAAAATTAAATGATTGCTTAAGGGTTCATTCACACATGATAAAATAATAAAGAAAAGCAAGAGAACGCTTAACACAAAAACCAGGATAGTGGTTACTTTGGAGATTGTATGGGGTCAGGGACAAAGGGTTTCACAGGTGGCTTTGAAGGTACTGGTGGATATACAAAGATTCATTTTATTATTTTTGCATTTAAATGATTAAATGTATGTTATATATAACTTTTTCAGATGTATGAGAAATTTATGAACAAAAAGAAATGCCCACAGCAGCTTGTGCTCTCTAGTCTTGTGGTTACTTTGGTTTGGAGCTATAACCCCAGCTTTCTTACCTAGTCTTGAAACTGGAGTCCCCAGTCCCAGTTTCTCTCCCTCCTGTCTGTCTTCCCCACTGCTACCAGAGAGGCCTCCCCAAATTGCATGTCTGGTCCAATGTGGATGGTCTGCTCATACACATTTTGTGGCTCCCCACTGCCCACTACGTAAGCCCAAACTCCTCATCTCCACACATTTCTCCTACCTGAATTACCCTTTCCTCCCCTTCCTTCTCCTTCTTTGGGCCTATTCCAGGCCAGGGACCTCCACTTTTCCAACTGAGCTCACTGAGTGGCCCCCTTGTACTCTATGTCAGAACTCCGCAACTGTAACAAGGTGAGGTCACAAAGCTCTTAAGAAGGAGGAGGCCTTCTCCTCAGAGGAGAGGATTCTGGGAGCTCCTTGGACTGGAGCTCGGCTCAGTGCTCACGGGAGGCTTGAAGACTATACAGCTCTGCTCATCATGGTAAGACTTTCCCGCAGTTCGCAGGCTCACATGGGATGAAGGGCCTTGGACTTCATCCACATCTGGGACAAGCTTGTCTGCTGTGTCTACAGGGTTTGGGAACTGGAGCAGAAAACAGTGGGAAGTGAGGGGAGGATGCGGCAGAGATTGGTGGGAGATGATGTTTCTTAGCCTATTCATATATTTTCCTCCAAACCTCATCTTCCCTAGAAGGAAGTTTGCACTGAGCTGGTGTGAACAGTTCCTATTCTTTGGGTGAAAGAGGCGTGTGACTATCTGCCCCTCAGAATGTAAAGAGCATGGGCTTAAGATTTGATCTGGCTCAGCCGTTGACTGGCTGGCTTACTCAAGTCCCTCTGTGTCCCAACTTCCTAGTGTGGTAGATGTTATGAGCATCAGCTTGCCCAAGGAAAGGCAGTGGAGACAGTAATATCTACCTGGTCCACTGCACAGGTGGTCATGGGCCCCAGTGAGGGGGTGGAGGCAAAAGACTTTGAAGAGTATAAAGCATTGTGCTAGTGTCGCTTACTGTGCCCGGGCTGTTTATATGTTGGACTGTGGAGACCAGGTGCAGGAAAGGAAAAGCCACTGATTCTGTTCCTTGTAGACAACCCTTCCCATTCAGATTCTGGCTCCTTCCCTTCAGTTTGCAGGAGGAGTTGGAATCTGGATTAGTCTCTTATTGATGTCCATCAACTTAAGGAAGTTTAGTCATTCTTAGGTTTTTTTTAAAGCATTTTTAAAATTAGAAATTATTGAATTTTGTTCAAAGCTTTTTGTATTCATTTAGATGATATATAAGTGGTGAATGACAATTGATTTCCTAGAGTGGATTTCCTATTCCTGGGATAAACCCTATGTGATCTCAGTTCAAAAACTCAGCTCAGTAGGTTGTTGCCCTGCGTATCGCCCCTTGTCCCTGAGTTCATGCTACTTCTGGATCTCCAGGCCTGGTGGAACACCCACCACTATGCCAACCAAGCTCATTTCATTTTCCCAACAACCTTTGTGGACAGGATATATTACTATCCCCATTTAACAGATGGAGCAGCAGAGGCCCAGAAAAGTTGGATGATCAATCCACGGTAGCAGGTGGGTGGGTGGGTAGTTGACTGTTTTTTTGGCCTCAGCCAAGTGCCCTTATTTACTCTCCTCACTTCCCTGATCCTCCCCTCTCTCTGCTGCCCCTACCCTCAGTGTGAAGAGACACAGGTGACCATGCAGAGACACATGCAGAGTCTGAGGCACAGCAAGGAGGAGCTGAACAGTCTTAACCAGGCCATCCAGCAGCTGACTGTGGAGATGGACAGTGCAAAGAATCGGGTGAGGGGTGCGAGGGGTAGGGGGCACAGTGATGACAGATGGGTGTGTCCATTGTTTGTGACAACTAGACTTGAGCCTCCCATCCTTTGAAATAGAGTTTCTATTTGTAAATGTCTGAGTAAATAAGAGTGTGGCTGTATGTGTATGTCATGTTTACATTTGCCTGTGACTCCGTGTAGTTCATGTGGGCAATTGATTAGCATGTAGATAAATATGTTTGAATATGTATGCTTGTTTGTATATCGTTTTTTTATGTGTATGTACATTTTTATGTCTGTGCATTTTGTTTGTCCTACGTAGCATTAAATTTGAACTCATCTTCAGAAACTGCAAGATTTTACCTAGAAATCCAGTTTTCTGGGTTCTCTGAAAATGTGCAGATCTGGTGACACTAAACTATGATCCCACATGGTAACATCTGGCTAGAGGAGAGAGGCCCCTGTCCCCCCCACATGGGGATATGCTCCTGTGTGTGCCACAGCCCCCCACTCTGGACTGCCTCCTTTGACACAGAGGCAGAAGGTTCTTCACCATTTATCTCCCCTTCCCTGTGGAAGAAGACAGGTGCTGAGGCTAGGTCTCTTTCTAAGGTTGAGAAATGAAAGGCAGGGAACATGAAAGAGGTCTTGGTGATTTCAGAACAGTGAGAGCATGCATACTTCTCTGTGGAACTGGCTACTGTTGCAGGTAGTTAACATTCGACCTTTACCTTTTGATGCCTCCAGCCTCACCTCTGTAGGCGTTTGCGTTTGCGACTTGGGCTGCAGGACTGAGACAGGAGAGTTCCCACATGAATGCTTTCTATCTCCTGACTTCTTTCCCTGTCCACCTCCTCTCTTTTCTCCCAGCATGCGCTCTGTCAAGCCTTCCCAGCTCACACTCCATACTGCCCAGGGAAGGGGTTCTGCTTTGATCTTTTCTTGCTTTTTGCAGAGAGAAGTGTCTCAGGCTCTGAGGGAGACTTGTGGGGATTCTCCCTTCTCCAGGAACTGATGACTCTGAGGGAACTAGCTGTTCGGGTTCCAGGGGTGGAAGAGTGAGAGGGTAGTCATGTTGGGGTGCAGTCTCCCACCAGCCATAGCTGCTCTGATCCCCTCTGCTAGCTTCCTAAGCAGAAAGTGCACCTCCCCAAGGCAAGCAGCTATTATTATTTTTCCCCAAAGACTACAAATTTTAGTCTTCTGTGAGAACAGGGTAGCCTTCTTATTAGTTTCCCTGATAAAACAATAATGCCAGCATTATGTACTAAGGTGCATTTGATGCTCTTTGCACCTGAGCTCCTATTAGAAAGTGTCACTATACTGGTGTAAAAGGCTTTCTCTCAGCCACCCCTGATGGCTGGTGCCAAATCTCCATCCTAGTAGCAGTGTGGACACACACACATGTTTCACAACAGGCATGCTCACCCTACACAATGATCTGTAATCCTCATTGGCTTTCCATCCTTTGAGAAAGGTCTCAGAGGGGACCCTTGAGGGGAAATGGGTGAGGACCAAGGGTGACCTTCTGTCGGTGGTCTTCCTTTCACCCTCAGCCCTGCAAACTAGAAGGAGCCAAGTACTCTCCAGCTCTGCAGGAGGAGGGTGCCTCAGGCAGTGCCAAGGGCAAGCTGGCCTCTCTGGAGGCCGCCCTGCAGCGGGCCAAGCAGGACATGGTGCGACAGCTGCGGGAGTACCAGGAGCTCATGATCGTCAAGCTGGGCCTGGACTTTGAGATTGCCACCTACCGCAAGCTGCTGGAGGACGAGCAGAGCAGGTGAGGGGTGCTTCGGATACAGCAAGCATACAGATGGGGTTGGGTGGGGGGTCATCACCTGGGTCCTCAGCAGCTGAGGACAGGGTGGGGAAAGGTGACCTGAGTATCCAGGAACTTGTTTTCCTGGAGCCAATTTGTTCCCAATATTCAACAGCCCTGTAGACAAAGGCCCCAGCTAATGAGCAACTAACTCATAGAGTCATTCATCCCCAGGATCAGACAGCAGGGGCAAGTTTGTTCAGCCAGAGGAAAAGAGGTCTCAGTGTGAAGTGCCTCCTCAGGTCTGCCCTCCTCCCTAAGACCTGGGGAAGGCAGTGTTTGTGGGAACAAGTAGGGCCTGTCTTTTACCCGTAGGCAGCAGTAGAGACTCAGGGACTGCCAGCTCCATCCAGTTGGGGACACAAGGCTTAGGGGAGGGGGAGGGAATCCACCATGTGGCAAGCATGCTACATTTATTACCTCCTTTAAGCCCACAAAAACTCTGAGAGGAATGCTTCTACCCCCATTTCACAGATGAGGAAACTGAGTCTCAGAGAGGGCAAGAGGATGACTTCAGGGAGGCACAGGTCGAGAGGGATTAAGTGAAGCTTGAACAATATTCTTCAGATAATAGAGCTGTCTTCTCTGTGGTCTCCTTTAAAATGCACCCCACCCGTGGTCTCCCCTTTCAAGATGTTTAGGCCCCAAAAAGTGTAGATCTCTTGCTTTCTTCCTCTTCCAAGAAGTCATCAGTATAGGAGTGAGTTATTTAAATTTACTTAAAAGTCTGTGGGGATCCGAGAGAACCAAGGAGCGTGCAGGATGGCATGATTTCTGCCTTTCTGGAGAGGGCCAGGAGTGTTTTGTCTTAGAGAATGGAGACTGTTATGCCTAGAGGATAAGTACACTTTACCTGTTTCCTCCTCCCTGCAGGCTCGGCCTAAGACTGGGAGCAGGGAGCCTCAGTAAGTAAATAATAGGTATAACTTGGGTTAGGAGGGCCAAATCTTATCCCCCTCCTTGTGTGTATCCTCTTAGGAAGGGAGAAGGGGTCTGCTTCCTCTGCCTCCCTTTGCCAGGGGCTGTTTCTTCTCTTGGGGGTCTTTGTGTTTGCGTGTTGCGGGGAGGGGGTCCCATGGTCTGCCCTTTGTGGGGAGGTTCTGTTGGTTTTGCCTGGTGTGTGGAAGGAAGTTCTGTGGGTTTATCCTGGTGGAGAAGATTGTTTTATCTTGGGTGGGGGGAATCTGTGTCTGACTTCAGGGAGGGACAGATTCTCCGGTTGTTTCTGGGGGGAAAGGGGTCTGTATCTATTCCTTTGGGGATTTTGCATGCCTGTCTCTGAGTGGGGAGGGTCTGTGCATTGCTTCCTGGTGAAGTTGTTTGTCTGTCTTCTGGGGCGGAGGGAGGGAAGGGGGTATCCTCCCCTCCAGCAGCTGCTCTCTGCTCAGCCCAGGGCAGCGATCCCACCGGCCGGCTGCTGCCACCACCAGCGGGGTCTGACACCCTGGACACGAGCGCCCCTGGCGACGGCTGCGCGCTCTGCAGCTCCTCCGGCTGTGTCGGGGATTTCAGCGGCAGAGGCTTCCGTGGATGTTGAACACTTCCTGCCCCGCGCAGGAGTCAAAAATCCCCAGCTTTTGTCCCAACTGAGACTTGGTCTCAGTTGCCCCTCCCATGGATCTGGCCCTCATCTCACCTCTCCCTCCTGCCCTTCACCTTAGAGCATAAAGTCTCTGAATGTTGTTTTGCTCCTCTGAACTACCTCCACCCCTCTTTTCCTGGGACCCCTCTTTCGCAATAAAAATGTTCTGCAGTGGACCGAGCTGCCAGGCTCTTTGCACCTGGATTCCTCGGGCTGTTCCTAGAAGGAAGACAAAACTGGCCAGATTGGGGGTTGGGGGTCCTAGCTCTACTTGGCCGAGGAGCTGAGAACTGCATTCATTCATCCACTCACTCACTCTCCAAACACCGGACGTCCTCTGAAGGTCAGACATGGTGTTTGGTGAGCAAGACAACCTCTAGTCCTGGCTCTCTGGAGATGACTTTCTGGTGGGGAGGCAGGCCACAAACAAGGAAACAGACAGAGAGAGAATGGAGTGGGAGAGGGGCGAGGGCGAGCCTTCGACTGCCCAGGCAGGGGCACCTGAAGGCAGGCCCATGGGAAGATGGCCGTCACAGGGCAGGCTGGGGGGTATGAACACAACTGGGTGGCTCAGGCCTGAGTTCTAGTTTAGCAACCGATCTCATGGTGGGCTGGGAACAACATAGTATGGTGGAGAAAAGCTTGTCTGTGGAATCAGGCCGAGGTTCCAGTTCTGCCTCTGCTCCAGGTCTATGTTGTACTTTATTTTTTTTATACAAGGTAACTGGACTTTAGGGGGCAGAAGCTAGGCCAGTTTGGGGGGTGGGGTGGCCAGTGAAGTTTTGGGTTTCTGAGCTCTTTCCTTGCCACACAGCCTGAGAGATGCCTCTATTCATGACGCTCACATTCTTTTTTTTTTTTTTTTTTTTTTTGCACAAAGGTTACATTATCAATGCATCTGGGGAACAAGGTTTCCTGCTTTCTAAGTCCCTGGGTAAGGCTAAGGTGTGTGATTGGCCAGAGGCTCTGGCTTTACCTTTTAAGGCATACCAGTGCCAAGGTGTCTGCTGTGTTTTCCTGGGTCCCTGCCCAAAAGTGTCTAAATGGCTCCCTTCCTGGTTGAACAGAGCAATCTCATGCTAGAGGAATGGGATGGAAACTTGTCTGGCAGGCTGCCCCCCCCCCCCCCCCCCCCGCTCCCCCTAAGGGTAGGAGACCTGGCCTCACCGGAGGCCGGCATCAGCCCCGTTTGACCCAGACTGACCTACACTAACTATATAAACGTTCTTACCAATGCTCCCTGTGCAAAGCAGCTCCTGAAAGCAGAGCTCGCCCTTCTGCAAGATTTTTTGGTTGGGCTCTGTGTTCCCCACATTTTGCTAGGTAATGACATCATGTGATTTTCAAGGTTAGGTTTTATTCAGCTATGGCTGTGCTGATCATTTGTGGGAAATGCAGAAGGAAAGAGCCCCAAGAGCTGTTGACAGGATTTCTGACGAGCCTTCTGCAGCCCGCATCACAGAGGGCCGGTCGTTGCCTGTGTTTTTCCTTTCTAAATCCCAAGCCTGACATCAGTCCAGGAGATCCCAGGGGCTGCGGGGGCAGGTTTGAGTCTCTTGCTGAGCCAGGGCCACGTGGGCCACCAGCAATGTTTGCAGTTTGGGAACTGATTCTTTGAGCAGGCTCCTTGGCCATGGGCCACATTCCAGCCTGGGGTGGGAGAGAATTACTTGTATATTTATGGAGAGTCATTCACTAGCCCATTTATAAGCTTTATGAGTCGGGGTGACTTCTGAAGGGAGGAGGGTGGTCACCAGTGCAGTCATTGCTTTGGGGACCTCAAGGGGTCAGCCCTCTGTTGGCTCCTGATGTCTGTCTCACACTTAATTGCACTTAAAAATGTCAGATGCAACTTGACGGTGTGAGTGTCTCTTGGAGCCTCAGGTCTGGACTCTTGACAGGGCCTGCTTCTGAGCTGTGTGGCGTCGCAGCACAGAGGGCTGGTTAGGACAACTGCATGCTCTGGAACTCTGCCAGGGCTTTGTCCTGCTCAGAATTCCACCAGGAGAGTGGAGGAGCCACACCAGTGGCCGGGACACCCGGGACTGATATTGTTCCTTGAAAGAGCCTTTTTGTTTTCAAGCAAACAAAATATAATCAGAGACATCGAAATTAAGAACAATCTAACAACAGCCAGCTCACTTCTGGTCTCTCACATGTTTTAGTAATTACTTCTGTTGCCCTGAGGAATGGGGGCTAACATTTCTGCTACAGTTTTCTGGGCCTGGGGCTGAAGCTTTAGAGATTCACCCTGCTGTACAGATAATATGTTGAGGGACTCGCCTTGATCCATAGTGAAGCTAAGGGGCTGACTCCCCGCTCCACCACCACTTATAAGATCCTCATCAGCGTCAGAGTGGGGGCGTGGAGGGGGACATTTCCCTGAGTAAAGGAGCTCGACGACTTTGAAAGACATTGAGATTTCTCTCTGCACTTGCAATCTCTGATCACAGATATAAGTGCCATGAGAGGCTGGCTGTGGCCCCAATTTCTGGAGGGGTGTCTACTTTACCTTCTGCAACAAACAAACAAACAAACAAACAAAAACAACCAAAAACCTAATGATAAACACGCCATGATGATTTTGTGTCAGGCACTGTCTGAGCATCTTACATGTATGAAATTCCATACTCCATCAACCCTGAGGTAGGTGCTCTTTTTGTCATTCTCACTAGAGATGTGGACACTGAGGCGCAGAGAAGGTAAGTAAATTGTCCCAGGTCACTCAGTGAGGAAGGGACAGAGCCCAGTTCGGGACCTAGGCAGTCTGGCCCCAGAGTCTGTGCGCTCACTTCTCTGCCACATCACCTTGTCAGGTGCTATTTTCTGTTTTTGAGGTAATTTATCAGCCATGGCAGGTTGCCAGACCTCAAAGGGACTCCACTAAAAAACAGGTCGCCATATCAAAGGCTTTTTGAAAGTTTAAATCATGTTGATGTTTCACCCCTTAAGGAATTCTAATAAATCACTGAGGCATGAGTCTTCCCCACTACAGCAATGGGGGTTTTCCTTAAGCATTGAGTGATTGGAGAACCTCATTTTCATTATCCATCTGTTCAGAGGGGTGCACAGGGATTGTTTCTGGCGGGGGCAGCTGTGGTTTGGTAAAATGAGCACCAGAGATGCACACAGGTTCAATCCCCAGCTGTGCCACTGAACTTAGCATGGGGCCCAATTACTGAGCGTTTTTGAGTGCTGGTTTCTTCGTCTTCAAGATGTACCATAAAAGGTGTGGATAAAATCAGTAGGGTTGTGTGAATTACATCGTGTGGGGGCCTAGCACAACCCTTGGCTAAATCTGAGACTGCTGTGAGCCCAGGGACAGAGGACTGTACTGGAACCCCGGAGTAGGCCTTTTTCTGCTCCATGTTACTTCTGAGACCTTCCCCAAACCCCTGGCCCTTTATAGGACAACAGAGCTGGAGACCAAGGCCCAGTGTTGGCTACATTGATTTATTGGAAACACAGGTCAAGACAGAGGTGAACAGAAGAGGAAGGGGAGAGGCTGGGGGGCTCTGGTCACTGGCCCCATGGCAGCCCAGGATAGGGTCCTGGTCCTAGTCCTTCCTGCCGTGGAACCTCCTTCCCGTGGGCACTAAGGGGACTTCTTTCTGGGGTAGCCTTTCCCAGCGCAGGGTGGGGTGAGTAGGTGCGAGAGAGGCAGGATTGAGGAAGAGGGGATCACAGATACATATGAGTCTACGAGCAGGACGGACCTTTCAAAGTGCAGAAGTGACCCAATGCTTGCTCTGCCCCAGGGCTGGACCAGGCTATACTGGGCGGGAGAGAAGCAAGGTGGGGCTTGAGTTGGGGCGCCTAACATTTGCGGCAGCTGCTGGCACAGGAGCCCACGCCGTAGGAGCTGATGCCGCAGGAGCCCACGCCGCAGGTGCCCAGGCCACAAGACGTGACGGAATTGCAGGGGCCACAGGGTGCGCAGGGCACGCACATTCCTGTGTTCACCGCCAGGTTCCCACTGCAGGGGGCGCTGCAGGCACTACCTGTCACCGGCCTGGAACCCGACGTGCAGAGGTCACCGCAGACGACTCCACCCCGGGAGCGGCTGACACCTGCCAACACCAAAGCCTGAGTCAAAATTCTGAGGGCGAGTTATCTTATCCCCGGAAAATCACCCTCCCCAAGTATCTCTACTTGACAACTGTAGGTCCCCCAGTGCCACAGCTGTGGTCTCTCTGCGGGCTGACCCAACCGCTCCTGCTGGGATGCCAACCCTTCTTCTCTAGGTAGGTCCCAGTGAAATCCCTCCTTCTAGACTCTGTCATCCCCTACAGGAAGAGTACATCCACCCACTCAGGGCCTAGGTCACTTACAAACATTCACGGCACCAACACCTTCACACAGTCTGAGAAGAAAGAAGAAAAAGGGCACTATTAGCCACTCAGCCAGAGTGGCAAACAAGGCTCCACAAATTTGGGGGGTAGGTCCAGAAGTCAGGAAGGGACAAGCAGAGGTCTCAGGGACGCCCTTCCAAATTGACCCCACCCACAAAGTGATAAAACGCAGGTTTATCCCAGACTCCTGGACCTTGCTCAGCTCTGAGAAAAGATGGTCTTGTTTATGGAGCAAAAATGGCAGGTTAGCCAGGTAGGGGCCCACCTGTGCTCCTCGCCCTCCAGCAGGCGCCTGTAGGTGGCGATCTCGATGTCCAGGCCCAGCTTGGAGTTCATCACCTCCTGGTACTCCTTCAGCAGGCAGGCCATGTCCTGCTTGGCCTTCTGCAGGGCGGCCTCCAGCTCAGCCAGCTTGCAGCGGGCATCGCTGACGGCCGTCTCGCCCTGCTGCTCTGCCTGGGTCACTGCAGTCTCCAGCTTGGTGTTCTGAGGACCCAGAAGAGAACAAGGAGGGTTATGGCCCCCAGGTCTCTCTGTCCATTCCCTGGGTGTGTCCAGTCCCTCTTAGGCAGCTGGGAACACACCAGGAGCAGCCCCATCACCTTTATTATCTGGGTCTACCTAAGTGATCACTCCTAAGTTTTGCAAATGCACTAGGGAACAAATGGAGAAGTACACAGCCTGACAGACCCTGGCTAGGCCCCCAGCCTCTCTGGTGATTTAGGGCACAGAGGACCATACCTGGCACTTGGCGTTCTCCACCTCGGCTGTCAGCCTCTGGATCATGCGGTTCAGCTCGTTGATCTCCTCCTTGGTGCGGCGCAGGGTCTCCCCGTGACGGATCACCGTGGCCTTCATCTCCTCACACTGGGGGGAAGCAGACACTCAGGATGGCGTGTCCCACCCACTCGGGACCCACGCATGACTGTGCGGGTTGTACAGCACTCAGTCTGGGCAGCCTTCCATGGCAGCCCTGCTCTGCCACCTCAGCCTGAGAGCTCTCTGCCCTTCTGTTACCATCCCCAGGGACCAGGATCCCCAGACAAAAGGAGCCTTTCCTAATATTTACCCCGCATCCCTCCTTCTGCTGCCATGACCAGGAGGCAGGGCTCCAGCGCACTCACCTTGCTGCGGTACCAGGACTCGGCCTCAGCCCGGCTGCGGCTGGCGATGTCGTCATACTGAGCCTTGATCTCGGCAATGACACAGTCCATGTTCAGGTCCCTGCTGTTGTCCATCTTGACGACGACCGAGGTGTCTGAGATGTGAGCGTGGAGGACACGGATCTCCTGGGGAGATGAGAGGAGGAAGCATCCTGTTTATGCCTCAGCCTCACACACCCTAGCCTGTCCCCAGCCTTCTCAGCTCTTCCCTGGTCTCCAGCCCCCCCATCCTCGTGGACTGCAGCCCCTTGCCCACATCCCTCTCCTCCTCCTGTCTCAGGCCAAAGCCCTCTCCTCCAGGCCAGCTGCCAGCTTTCTGCCCAGACCACAACCCCTCACCTCCTCATACAGTCGCCGCAGGAAGTCAATCTCCTGGGTCAGGGCCTCTGCATTGGCCTCCAGGTCTGACTTGCGGAGGTAGGCGCAGTCCACGTCCTGGAAAGGTGGGCAGTCTTTGAGCTCAGAAGACCCCTGGTGATCGTCACCCCAAACTCCTCTCTCTTCTCACCCATTCATGGAGGCCGGGTTGGGGGGAAGGGTTCCCAGTGTTCCCATTCCCTTCCCATCTCCATACCCTCTGACCTTCCTGGGATGAGCCTCACAACCTCCTTCCCATCTGAGAACAAACCCCTCTGTGCCTTGCAGATGGGCCACCAGCCTTTCTGCCTCCCAGCTGACACAGCTTACCTCCCATGTCTCCTTTGACTCACCCTGTTCCAGGATGCCTGCCCAGACTCACTCCCCACTCAGCCATCTCCACCCCTCCCTTTTCTCCTGCTCTCCTCCCAGACTCCCCCTGGCCACTGCTGGTTCTGTTCCTTCCTCCCCCACACCCTGGGTCTCTGCCCCTCCTTGTGTTCAGACATCCCACAGCTCTAGACAGGACACTGTCCTTCAGCAGAGACTGAAGATGCCAGGTCTCCATGGGGCCCACAGACCACAACCTCTGAGGCAGGGCAGGACATCCAGAGGTCAGCCCAGCCATCTCCTTGCCCAGCACAGGTGCTAGTGGTGCTATTCCAAGGTTATTGCCCTTTGTCAAAGCTCTGCATGTGTCTCCCATGACCCGATCTCTGGGGGTCTCGCACCTGATCTGGCAAGGTCACTGCATCACACACAGAGCAGTCGAGAGCCCCTGGGTCTTTCCAAGAACAGCCTGTCATTCTGAGACCCCTTGGGCCTCTGCTGCTCCACACCATGTTACTCACCTTCTTCAGAGCCACAAACTCATTCTCGGCTGTTGCTCTCAGAGACACTTCCTCCTCGTACCTGAGGCAGAGGAGGCAGAGAGGGAGGTCAGGGAAGGGCATGTCTCCCACCAAGCCCTGTCACTTCATACCAGTGAGGAGGACAATCACAGCCAGACCCCTGGCAGCCCCGTGGGGTCCTTTTGGTTGGATTTGGGATGTCTCCACTTTGAACTGAGGAGCCATGGGGTCAATCTTCTAGGACCTCATAGCCCCGTGTCCCCAAGCTGCTCTGAAGTGATCTCTTGGGGCAAATAAGGCCTCAGTGTGCAGCCCCATGCTAGGAGTGGACAACACCCACTCTGGGTCTCTGCGGCCCCTGCCTCCCCTCACCTGGGTGTCCATCCTAGCTGAGGTGAGGGGCCTACAAGTCCCAGAGGCCATCAGCACTGAACACCCTAGGCAGTAGGACACCCAGAGCCCCAGGACATGTCAGCCCTGATGACACTGGCACTCAGATCACATCCATGATCCATGGCTATAGGTGGGAGGTGAGGCATGGAAGCCTGGAAGACAGCACAGGCCTCCTCCCCACAGAGCAGAGGCAACAGCTGCTGGGTGGCCAGGCTCCAGGAAGAGAAGGCTGGAGGAGGGGAGAGATCTCCCAGGGGAGTCACAGCCCTACTCTTAGATGGGCCTCTGGACAGCCACTGCTCAGGTGAGAGGATCCGGATCCTGCTGCACATGCCACCCTGGCCTGCAGTGCTGCTCGCCCTACTTGGAGGTTCTTCTCACGTCTAGTCCAATGGGCTCTAAGCTCAGTCATTTCCCGTGCCCTGTGTCCAACCCAGCCACACTCCACTCACTTCTTCTTGTAGCCCTCCATCACCTCCTGCACATGGTTGAGCTCTGAGGCCAGCCTCCCGCTGTCGGCCTCTGCACACTCGGCCTCCCTTCTCAGCGTCTCGACGTAGCCCTCAAACAGCGGCTCCAGGTTGCTCTCACAGCACTTGCGGTTCTGGTAGAACTGCCACTTGGTCTCCAGCAGCTTGTTCTGCTGTTCCAGGAAGCGCACCTGCCATTTGGGTTCGGAAGATGGGTGAGATGTCTCTTGGTGCCCGAGAGCCAATCTGGAGGGTCCATTACCTAAATTTCCAAGACTAGAGCTCAGTAGAGCTTAGACAGGGTTAAGCAGTAAAGACAAGGCAAGTTCTGGATTTCCTGATTATGATCCATATCTGGTTTTCCATTTTAGGCATGGGAATTAGGAGCTTGGAAAGATCAGTTCCTGCTCCAGGTGAACTGAGTTATCTGACCTAATGAGTTCAGGTGGCCTATAGTCAGGTTGTTTTGCTTTTGATTCTCCCCTAAGTGGCTCGCCTGAGTCGTGAGCATGGGTGAGTTTCAGGAATGGTGTGATCAAAGACAGCCCGCAAAAGGATGTCCCTGTGGTCCTGCTCCTATTTCTTATGTGCATTAATTGTGTCTTGTGTGCATATATAGCCTCCTCCCTCTGATTTAGCTCGAAGCCTTGTCCTTGTCCCTCGGTGAGGACTCTGCCTGCGTGAAAAAGGATATATATAAAATATAGGGCTCCTGGCTGGCGTAGCTCAGTGGATTGAGCTCGGGCTGCGAACCAAAGTGCCACAGGTTCGATTCCCAGTCAGGGCACATGCCTGGGTTGCAGGCCACATCCCCCAGCAACCGCACATTGATGTTTCTCTCTCTCTCTCTCTTTCTCCCTCCCTCCCTTCTCTAAAAAGAAATAAATAAAAAATAAAATATAGGATATTTTATATATATATATAATCAAATCAGGCACTCCTTCCTCCTCCATATGCATCTCCTTGTGTCTGTCTGTGTCCCAGATGTGTGTCCTGTGCTCATCAGACTGGGAGCTCACCTGGACTACATCATCTCTCTTGCCTTGCCATGTCTATCCTTTTAGTGCCTTGCAGAGGAAATGAAAGTTCAGGAAAGGGCTGATCAAGAGCACCCACCTTGTCGATGAAGGCAGCAAACCTGCTGTTGAGACACTTGATCTGCTCCTTCTCCTCATGCTTCACGCACTGCGCATTGGGGTCAATCTCCAGGTTGAGGGGCGTGAGGAGACTCTCGTTGACTGACACGGTGGTGATGCAGGGCGGGCTGGGCCCGCACACGCCGCCAGAGCGGTATCCAAAGCTGCGGCCACAGGAGCCAGAGCGGAAGCCCCCGCAGAGGCTCTGGCTGCCAAAGCCCCCGCTGAGGCCGCGGTAGCAGGAGACGCCGCGGTAGGGGGCGGCTGTGATGCAGCAGCGGCCGGGCCGGGGCCCACAGGCAGAGGCGCAGCTGAAGGTCTGGCCACAGAATCCTGATCCGCAGGTCATGATGTTCCTGGAGGTTTGGGTTGCAGAGTAGAGGACGTGAAATCTGGAGTCTTGGTGGAAACTCCAATGTGTTCCTCAAGGTGCCCCAGTCCTATTTATGCTCCAAAGGGAAGGGGCATGGCTATGCAGATGGAGTCGGTGCAATTTGTGCTTTATGGGCTTGGGCGGTTAGTGCAGTCCAACCCCTCTCTAGAATGTGCTTTAGTGGTGGAGTGGCCCGCACCCGCCTCTGTGTAAAGGATGCCAGTCTCTGGCCATAGGGGGACTCAGCACGTTTCATCTTCAAAGTGCCCTGCCAGCAGGGCATGCACTCATCTCAGGGCACTGAGGAGAGAAGGGCAGGGCAGGGGAGGGGAAGGAGGGAAGAATAGGAGAAGAGGAAGAGAAGAGAGCCAGATGTCGGGAGAAGCAAGGAGGAGGGGCCTGCGAGTGTGTTGGGGAGTGAGTGGGGAGGACAGCCAGGAAAGTCTGAGGTCTAAACTCCATTCCAGGAGTGGCCAAAGTGCCACCAAAACACAACTCTGGAGTTTTTCCCTCTCTGGATTGTCCGGCAGGCCACTGGAAACATCTGATTTTTCTTACCGTGGCAGCAGCTACTGCTTTATTAAATATTTGATGTCTATTTCAGCTTTTATTATGAGAGTTTCCAAACATATAGAAAAGTTGAAAGAATAGTATAACAAACATCCTGAGATGTTTCGCCTAGATACCTAGATTTGTAGATGTTAACATTGTGTTATATTTCCTTCCACATTGGTCTAATTATTTGACAGTTACAGGCACCATGGCGTGTCACCCTTGAATATTTTGGCGTGCATTTCTTAACAATAAAGACCGGACCATTCTCACATTCAAGAGAACGAACAATAATTCCAAAGAGTCATTAACTATCCATTCCATTTCAATTTTTCCAACTGTCCCCCAAATTTTTAAAAATAGGTTTAATGTGCTTGAACTTGTGGCCGTAGCCCTTGTATTTTCTATAAACTGGAAGGTTACTCTGGAGCTGGGCTGTTCAGTATGACAGCGGATGGGCTCATGTGGCTAAATTAGTTGACGCTAAATGAATTCAAAATTGAAATTTTCAATTGTACCAGCCACGTGTCACACAGGACTAGTGGCTGCTTTACTTATTGGACAGTGCAGGCATGAGACATTTCCACAATCACACCAGGATCTATCGGATCACACTGATCCTGAGGCTTCACTGGGTTTAACAGAAACATTTTGGGGCAGAACACTTTATAACTGGTGTTATGTGATGTTTACTGTACCACCCACGAAGCACAAAGTGCCCAGTCGTTCTGTTATTGGTGATGCTAAATCAGATCACTTCACTTACATTTTCCCCTTTATAATCAGAAAGTACTCTGTAGGGAAACATTTTGATTAGAGGATATTTTCTTTTTATTAGTCACCTACCATCATTACATGCTATAAATGATCTCTAATTCTCCCAATCATTTGAAGTAGGCACCATTATCCCCATGTTACAGATGAGGAAACTGAGGCTCAGAGAGGCTAAATAACTTGCCCAAAGTCTTCATCTTGTAAGTAGAGGAGCTCAGGAGATATCATGCCTTCTCACCTACAAGCTACGACAACCCTGGTTGCCTAATAGCTGGAAAATCGAGAGGGTAGAGAGAGTTGCTCAGAAGGGGATATCTGTGAGTTTAGGGTTGGGGAGTCAGTCTAAGGAAGATGGGCAGAATCAGCAGGGGTGGAATGGTTAGAACCAGGAGGGGAAATGGGGTGTGAGTGTGACATAAGGGCAATGTGAGGCTGGGGGCCGGGGAGGGGTATGGGTTAGATCCACAGGATCTTATGCCGAAGAATTGAAGGGAGGAGTGGGAAGTGGTACTTTAAAGTTATTTGTGTACTTACGGTGTGTTGGAAGTAACCATAAGTAACCATGATAGAGTGTGCTGTGCTCTGTTTATCCATGAAGCACCCCCACTCTAACAGAGCAGCTCTAGAAAAATTATCTCATAAAGTAAGAGGTTTGCGTAAGTGGAAGGGATGAACAAGGAAGTGAAATGACTTGCTTGGCAGCCCCCTGTAGCTGCTAGGCCTTTGCTAGGGGGCAGAGGTAGGCAGAGCAGCTTGGGGGGAGGGGGAGAAGGGGGAGGGGCTGATGGGAAAAGAGAAGAAAGGAGAAGAGAAGAAAACAGGGTTTGTTGGGAGTCGGGCTTTGGGTGTCTGTGCAAAACCTTCAGGAGTGGGACCTGTGACATTCAGGAGTGGGACCTTGTGATAGGACAGACATGGGGTAACAGACTGTGTCAGCCATTTGGTCATCCCAGAGGAGGGTGTGGCACCTGCTGTCACTTTATGTGTTTGGGGAGCTGGCCAGCACTTCCGAGGCCTTTATAACCTCCACTGCAATCTTGGGCACTGCCTACAATGAGCAGTGGTGCTCTCAGCAAGCCAGCTGGCTGGCTGTCCCGAGAAGCACAGTGAGTCAGGGTGCATTTCACACTTACTTTACCTTTTCCACCTGTATAACTCCTTATAAAAATGACATGCATAAACATGAGCCAATTACTAATGGCTGATCCTTGCTAAGCAATTTTTAAAAAGCAAGAATAAGTTTAAAACCAGATAGAAAAAAATGCAAAAGTGACATCATTTTGTTAAATTCAGACTTTACCAGTTGTTGCTAATTTTTGAAGACCTAAAGGGACATTCAACCTGCATGTTTCCTTTGAGTGAGCAACTTTTTTGGGGGGAGGGGTGGTTTGCAGAGTCATCACTCTATTGTCTTGGCTCTGGCAGTGTGAGCTTTATGAAAGTCAAAATGGCTTTTATTGTGAAATATGTCACACACAGAAAAGACCATATAGGTGGAAGAACGAGAACAGATGTAACTTAGGACCTCCCTGTGAGCCTCGCTGATTGTGTTCCCTTCCTGCCTGGCCCAGGGATGGTTCTTCTCTGGGATTTTGTGTTAAATCATTCCTTTGCTTTCCTTTAGCATTTTAGTACTGAACCATATATTACTTAATTTTCTAGTTTTTAAACATCATATAAATGGGATCATATTGCATGTATTCCTTCATGTCTGTTTTTTTTTTTTTGTTCAGTGCTCTTTCCCGTAGCTGTATGGTATTCCTTTCACTGTGGATTGTGCTCATTTTACTAACCTTTCTACCCTGATGGTCTCATGGTTGTTTCCAGAGCTTGTATTTTGAACAGAGCTGCCATGACCATTCTTTCCTATGTCTTCTAGTATAATTGTGCAAGAATTTTCAGGGGGTATATGGTTATTAAAAACAACTATGTGAGTAGTATATACTTGGTGTAGAAACTATTTTATGAATATTAGTCCAAACCTAAAAGATAATAACATCTCTTGTGCATCTTGCTTCATAGTAGATACTATACTAAGAGCCCAACGTGCATTCATGCATTTAATTTTTACAATGGCCCTCTGAGGCAGGTATTATTCTAGTTTTACGGAGGAGGACACTGAGGCTTAGGGAGGTTAAAAGACTGGCTCAGGTTGTGTGGTTAGTGGCGGAAATGGCACTCAGAACCTGGTGTGTTTGGACCTGACGAAGAGACGAGTTTATCTTGTTGCACTCCCATCTACCCACCACCACCATCTTTAAAAATATCAAACAGTAGATGGTGTTTGCATATACCGCATTAACACATACACACTCACTAATCCCCTCCCTCCAGTGCCCTATTTTGGGACCTTCGGCATGTTCTCAGGGTTTAGGACCAGAGGTGGGAGGGGTGCTCACCTATTTTTGTGGTGAGTTTCCAGTTTTAAGAAAAAAGCTGGATATACACCCAGATCATGAACAAAAATGCAAACCTAGTGACACACCAATGGGTACAAATGTTTGGTTCATGGGTATATTCCAAGGGCTTGGCACATAGTAGGTGCTCAATAAATATTTGTTGAATGAATAAAATGAATACCAGCTGCATATTAAGTGCTGAGTAATGGAGCCATCAAAGCTTGGTGGTTAATTGTGTAAAGCTTTCTGGTAGGATGGGCTGGGGACCAGATGAAGCAGACAAGAGGGAGGTCATTCCCGACATTGAGGGTGGAGTGGGGAGACATTTCTGGCTGGGGCCTGAAGGAGGGATGAAGTGAGTAGATGTGTCTTTAACCAGAGCAAAGTCCTTAACCTGGGTGATGATGGGGGTGATAGGAAAAGCCAGCCAACAAGAGCAAGGATCCTGAAGGTGTTGGGGCAGTGTAGAGACTGGTGATAGGGTTTGGGAAGGAAAGTGTGAGAAGCAGACTTCTAGGAAAAAAGAGGGAGAAGATGCTTGGTCTTAGATTATTATTCTTCAGGGCCGCTTGGACAAAGGACAGACACTGGCTGGGTGGTGGGGAGGATGGCAGAGAGGGGAGATTTGGGTAGAGAGAGAGAAGAGGAGGGAAGTGGAGGAACAATAGGGAAAACCCCAGGGGAAAATGGTGAGGGGACACTTTAGGGTTGGAAGAACATAGGAGGAGGATGTTGAGAGAGAAAGGTGCAGCATCTACCCGAAGAGGTGGGCAACCTTGTCTCCAACTTTATAACATTGAATCTCCACAGGGCAGAGACCTGGGACAGGGGAGTGGCAGGAACTTAGCTTGGTTAATGGGACAGACCTCACCAATGGTAGAACTCCTGAGTTAAGTTTCATTTCCCCCAGGATCCCCACAAGAGCCTTTGGCCCCTTGTCCTCTGACAGATAATTGGCCACTATTCCAGGAGTGTTGGCTGAGGAGGCCAGGCTCTGACTTGGGTCTTTTGTGAACTCACCAACCCAATGGCCCTGCCTAGTGACTGTACCCGTGGTTAATTCTGTCATTAACAGCTCAGTTGCTGTGTAAACATCCATTCCCTCACTCCTCAGTTTCTCTCCCTGGAACCTGGCCTGCACCTTCTTTCTGTGAACAGAAAGCATGAGCTACAAGGTTAGAAAAGGCATGGGCTCTTTGATCCCTACAGGCCTAGTGTGCAGAGGCTTTGGTGTCCTCCAAATGCAGAGCACACAGGCTGCCTCCCAGCCCTCAGCCATGGAGCAGAATCTGAGATGACACAGGCCCCACTTCTTGGGTCTATCTCAATGGGCTCTTTACCATCACAGCACCTCATGATTCATCCTTCTCCTGAGAGGGCCCTCAGGTTCCTTTACTGCTTACCCACTCTCAGAAATACCTCCACACAAACCTTTGCACCCGTACTGTCCTGCCTGCCTGTTTGCCGAAGCCTGTCCTCAGTCTTTCCAAGGAGACTTTCTTGCCTTTCCCATCAGAGTAGCTGCACTCCACATTGCCTGAGAATGGGCACTGTCAGTAGGCATTGCATTCCTGAGCATCTGATGATGCATCTCAAAAGCCACCCTCTTCAGACTTCTGACCTTTCTCATAAATGTGGGTCGGTCTTCCTTGTCAGTTGGGGAGCTCCAGAATTCATGTCTCCTTCTTTCCCTTAGTGCCTTCTTCCCTCCCTCCAAAAATTGAGACAGGGTTCAGGATATGGCAGGGACATATTAATCACAGAACCCTTGAATCCCTCAACAAGACATTATTTTGTCTAACTCCTCATCCATCTTGAGAAATCTGCTTCCCCCACAGGAACAGAATGAACTGACAAAAAGCTTCCTAATGTTAAATCCACCTGATTTACCCTTTCTTTTCAGGCGTCCCTTGGAAAAAAATCTACTTGGGCTAAAAAAGGAGGTTCTGATCTCCAGATCTGAAGGTCTTTGGGTTCACCTGCTCTCCTCCAGAACAATGAGTCTTCCTCTTTTACATAAAGCTTCCCTAAATGGCAGATATAACACAAGCTCCTTTAGGAAACCATGACTACTTACACTCCTGGGAAGTTCTTTCTCAACTCCAACTTCCATCTGTCTAGCTGCAGTGAAAGCCTGACTTCTCTTGCTCTCTTTGGACTTACATTATACTTGCATGGATCATCAACAGCATGTCCCTCACCCTCAGGCCCATGGTATCCCTAAGCCACTGACCATTCAGCAGGTTTCAGGATTAAGCAAAAAGCAAGATGAGTGAGTATGTCATTGATTTATAACTTACATTATAATATTATCAGAAATCATGAGAATGTCTGATGATCTGTTAGGAAATACAAATTCATGAATTATTCACACACAAAAACAGACTTTTTGGATTGTCCAAAATTCTCTTTTTGTCCAGTTGTGTGATTGCCCAAGGATTGGTGACATATCCCTTTTGCTTAAGAAGAAAGATTCTGCCCTGTGGCATCTGGGATACAATGGGGACTGAAGGAGGGACATTTGATTTGGGGTTCTTTTTTGGGATAAAGGAAGTAGCCATGGCCAAAGGTCTCAGGTCCTCCCTGCCCCTTGGGCTGATCGCCATGGTAGAACAACAGTAGATAACATTTATTGGGCACTTGCTGTGTGCCAGGTGCTGTGTTAAGCATTGTTCATGCATTATTTCACTTAATCCTTCTATTAATCCTTTAAGGAAGCCAACATTTGTGAGAATTTTACATATATGGTTTAGGAATGTGAGTGGATATATTCCATCAAACATGCCGATATATCCACACCAGCAGCAGCAACAAGAACAAAAAGAACAACAACAATAACATCAATGACATATACCTCTACTTCCCCATCACACCTGTCACTATAACTACTGCAGCAGTAGCAACAACTACTACCCACGTGTATGAATACGTTCTTAGAGGCTCTATTCTAAGTGCTTTACATGGATTAATTCTTTTAATCCTTACAGCAACTTTATCATGTGGGTACTATTATCCCTGTTTTATAAATCATACAGTGAGATACAGAGAGGTTAAGTAATTGCCTAAGGTTATGCAGCTAGAGAGTGGCAGAGCTGGACTTTGAAAGTAGGCATTTTGGAATCTGTGTTCTTCACTGATATGCCAGGTATTTAAACTTTTTAGTTTCAGTCATATTAAGAAATGATTTTGCATAGTGGCAAAGTACACACATATTTGCATGCCATATACACTTAGAACAAGAAAGATCATGAAATATTATTCTTACTACATATGATGCACTATGATATTTTCTATTTTATTCTAATCTATTAAATGGATTGAATTAAAATTCTAGTTGCTTCCATGAGTGGGTCCCAGTGTGAATCTGAAAAAATGCTGCCCCAGAGCCTCCTGCTTCTTAATGATTACAATAAAGCACACAGGCTGTTGTGCTCTGGAGTTTACTGAGCAAGAGCCAACCCCTGTAATTCCTCAAAGTAATGCTGGGAAGGAAAGGCTTACTCTGTTTCTCAAAGGAGGGCATTCCTTGCCCCATTCACACAGCAATCATCACAGCACAGTCTTGGTTCCTACCCAGCCCTTCTGGGTTGAAGGCCCACACTATCCACACCGGATGGATAGCACACACCAATGTGGATCTGTTGTGGCATCTTCCAAGGTTGCTGACAAACTGCCGTGAGGGGAATAGGGTGGCAGTGTTGGTATAGCATGGACAGCAGCACAGAATCAAGGGGGTAATGGCAGAGGGCTGGACGCTCTCTTCATATGGATCGTCTAGATTGGTTTTATTATATTCTGAGCCAAATGCCATGCAGACTCATAACTGTGGTGTCCATCCTAGGCCTTCTGGGCCCTGGAGGAAACACAGAGGGTTGAGTTGAAATCCAGACATACTATCCTTGCCTGGGAGCTTTTTGGAAATGGTTGGGCATTCCTGAGTCCAGTGAGCCAGTGTGTACCCCCTTAGCATTATGAAGAACTCTGAGGGAGGGGATGTCTCCACTCAGCATAGGCTGGCGAAGGTCTAATAAGTTGGCTTAGGATCTAGTTGGTGTGTAAGGGGGGGGTGGGGGGTGGGTGAGAGTGCACATGAGCACATGAGTGCCTGTGTGAGACTGTGGGAGGGAAGGCCAGCATGTAAGTGCACAGCTTGTGTGTGTGTGTGTGTGTGTGTGTGTGTAGGGAGTGGGATATGGTGATAGATGTGAGGGATTTGGGAACAGTGTGGGAGTGTTGGATACATGTGGAGGTAATTAAGAGATGATTTAAGCGTGTGGCTTTGGCGGTGAGGAAAGAGGCCGTCAGTGTGAGGGAAATCACCAAGCGCACTCCAAGTTTCACATCATTTGTTTGTCTCACATTCCCCCCAGTGTTTGGAAGGGGCGGGGGAGGGACGGTCCTATCAGCACCACGGACAGCGGCGTTGACTTCATCAAGTGGGCGGTCCAGGAAGAGCCGCAGCCCCGCCTTTCCATTCCAACCTGAGTCACTGCTCCCCATCCTCCAGTTCCTGAGTTTCCCCAGCTGTGTATAGGGAGGTTGGGGTGGGTGTGGGGGAAGTGAGCTGGCTCTTTGAAGATAAAAATTGTGCAGTTTAAGGTAAAAGGCCATAAACATTGGCCGCATCTGGCACCCAATTAAGAACATTAAGGGAGGAGCGACAGCAGCTAAACAACCCAAGCCCATAAAAGACATCTAATTGCTCCCAACCTATGGACGCACCAGGCTCCCCACATATATAAAAGGTCCAAAGATGTCCGAGGCGTGAACACCTCGTCCACTATACCCTCCATTCTGATCTTTCCCTCCTCAGAGCCTCCCTTGTACCAAAGAAACACCATGACCTGTGGATCTTACTGTGCTGGCGGCACCTTCAGCTGTGCCTCTGCCTGCGGGCCCCGGCCCGGCCGCTGCTGCATCACAGCCGCCCCCTACCGCGGCGTCTCCTGCTACCGCGGCCTCAGCGGGGGCTTTGGCAGCCAGAGCCTCTGCGGGGGCTTCCGCTCTGGCTCCTGTGGCCGCAGCTTCGGATACCGCTCTGGCGGCGTGTGCGGGCCCAGCCCGCCCTGCATCACCACCGTGTCAGTCAACGAGAGTCTCCTCACGCCCCTCAACCTGGAGATTGACCCCAACGCGCAGTGCGTGAAGCATGAGGAGAAGGAGCAGATCAAGTGTCTCAACAGCAGGTTTGCTGCCTTCATCGACAAGGTGGGTGTCCTTAAACACACCCTTCCTGAACCCCACCCATGCTTAGGACTCAGGCAGGTCCCTGAGTGGGGGAGTCGGAGGCAGAAAGAGCCTTGCCTGTGTGAGCTCCTGTTCTGATGAGAGAGGCTGACACACAGTCAGAAACCAGCACTCACAGGAGACCCAGAAGACTCAGCTGGGAGTTCAGATAGGCAGAGCTGATGGGAGAGAAGTGTGACGGGGTTGTTCTGAGGTGCAACTGGAGTTGAGGAAATCGAGGAGGAAAACGACTGCTGCTTCTGAAATTGCAGAGGTTTCTAGGCCCAGGCCGAAGCCTCTGTTCCCTCTGAGGACGTAGAGTGGATTGGCTCTCCAGCGAAGTGCGGCAGGGGCCAGGGCAGCAGCGCACCCCTTTGGATAGATGGCTTGTGACATCATCTCCCTGTAACGTGTCACCAGAAACCCCATGCTGTAATCTGAATCTGGGAATTCTGTCTAAGAAGGCACTTCTAGCTTCAGGGTGAGGGAGTGAGCTTTCCACCCGGAGCCTGACTACACGCCTCCGGGACTCATCAGGGTGGGATACCTCAGTAGCCTGAGAGAAGGGATTGACCTTTCCCAGGCCCTGGCTCCCATCCCTAAAATGGAAAATCCAGATATAGATTAAAATCAGGAAATCCAGAAGCTGATTTGTCTGCTGCAATCCACTTCTAATTTCTGCTGAGCTGTAGGTTTGGGAGTTTACCTTACAGCAACTCTCCAAATTGGTTATGGGGCACCAAGAGCCATCTGACCCTTCTTCTCCACCCGTAATGTCAGGTGCGCTTCCTGGAGCAGCAAAACAAGGTTCTGGAGACCAAGTGGCAGTTCTACCAGAACCGCAAGTGCTGTGAGAGCAACCTGGAGCCGCTGTTTGAGGGCTACGTCGAGACGCTGAGAAGGGAAGCCGAGTGTGCAGAGGCCGACAGCGGGAGGCTGGCCTCAGAGCTCAACCACGTGCAGGAGGTGATGGAGGGCTACAAGAAGAAGTGAGTGGAGTGTGGCTGGGTTGGATGCTGGGCACGGGAAATGACTGAGCTTAGAGCCCATTGGACTAGACGTGAGAAGAACCTCCAAGTAGGGTGAGCAGCACTGCAGGCCAGGGCGGCATGTGCAGCAGGATCTGGATCCTCTCACCTGAGCAGTGGCTGTCCAGAGGCCCGTCTAAGAGTAGGGCTGTGACTCCCCTGGGAGATCTCTCCCCTCCTCCGGCCTTCTCTTCCTGGAGCCTGGCCACCCAGCAGCTGTTGCCTCTGCTCTGTGGGGAGGAGGCCTATGCTGTCTTCCAGGCTTCCATGCCTCACCTCCCGCCTATAGCCATGTATTGTGGGTGTGATCTGAGTGCCAGTGTCATCAGGGCTGACATGTCCTGGGGCTCTAGGTGTCCTACTGCCTAGGGTGTTCAGTGCTGATGGCCTCTGGGACTTGTAGGCCCCTCACCTCAGCTAGGATGGACACCCAGGTGAGGGGAGGCAGGGGCCACAGAGACCCAGAGTGGGTGTTGTCCACTCCTAGCATGGGGCTGCACACTGAGGCCTTATTTGCCCCCAGAGATCACTTCAGAGCAGCTTGGGGACACGGGGCTATGAGGTCCTAGAAGACTGACCCCATGGCTCCTCAGTTCAAAGGGGAGACATCCCAAATCCAACCAAAAGGACCCCACGGGGCTGCCAGGGGTCTGCCTGTGATTGTCCTCCTCACTGGTATGAAGTGACAGGGCTTGGTGGGAGATCTGCCCTTCCCTGACCTCCCTCTCTGCCTCCTCTGCCTCAGGTACGAGGAGGAAGTGTCTCTGAGAGCAACAGCCGAGAATGAGTTTGTGGCTCTGAAAAAGGTGAGTAACATGGTGTGGAGCAGCAGAGGCCCAAGGGGTCTCAGAATGACAGGCTGTTCTTGGAAAGACCCAGGGGCTCTTGACTGCTCTGTGTGTGATGCAGTGACCTTGCCAGATCAGGTGCGGGACCCCCAGAGATCAGGTCATGGAAGGCACATCCAGAGCTTTGACAAAGGGCTATAACCTTGGAATAGCACCACTAGCACCTGTGCTGGGCAGGGCGATAGCTGGGCTGACCTCTGGATGTCCTGCCCTGCCTCAGAGGTTGTGGTCTGTGGGCCCCATGGAGGCCTGGCATCTTCAGTCTCTGCTGAAGGACAGTGTCCTGTCTAAAGCTGTGGGATGTCTGAACACAAGGAGGGGCAGAGACCCAGGGTATGGGGGAGGAAGAAACAGAACCAGTAGTGGCCAGGGGGAGTCTGGGAGGAGAGCAGGAGAAAAGGGAGGGGTGGAGATGGCTGAGTGGGGAGTGAGTCTGGGCAGGCATCCTGGAACAGGGTGAGTCAAAGGAGACATGGGAGGTAAGCTGTGACAGCTGGGAGGCAGAAAGGCTGGTGGCCCATCTGCAAGGCACAGAGGGGTTTGTTCTCAGATGGGGAGGAGGTTGTGAGGCCCATCCCAGGAAGGTCAGAGGGTATGGAGATGGGAAGGGAATGGGAACACTGGGAACCCTTCCCCCCAACCCGGCCTCCATGAATGGGTGAGAAGAGAGAGGAGTTTGGGGTGATGATCACCAGGGGTCTTCTGAGCTCAAAGACTGCCCACCTTTCCAGGACGTGGACTGCGCCTACCTCCGCAAGTCAGACCTGGAGGCCAATGCAGAGGCCCTGACCCAGGAGATTGACTTCCTGCGGCGACTGTATGAGGAGGTGAGGGGTTGTGGTCTGGGCAGAAAGCTGGCAGCTGGCCTGGAGGAGAGGGCTTTGGCCTGAGACAGGAGGAGGAGAGGGGCGTGGACAAGGGGCTGCAGTCCACGAGGATGAGGGGGCTGGAGACCAGGGAAGAGCTGAGAAGGCTGGGGACAGGCTAGGGTGTGTGAGGCTGAGGCATAAACAGGATGCTTCCTCCTCTCATCTCCCCAGGAGATCCGTGTCCTCCATGCTCACATCTCAGACACCTCGGTCGTCGTCAAGATGGACAACAGCAGGGACCTGAACATGGACTGTGTCATTGCCGAGATCAAGGCTCAGTATGACGACATCGCCAGCCGCAGCCGGGCTGAGGCCGAGTCCTGGTACCGCAGCAAGGTGAGTGCGCTGGAGCCCTGCCTCCTGGTCATGGCAGCAGAGGGAGGGATGTGGGGTAAATATTAGGAAAGGCTCCTTTTGTCTGGGGATCCTGGTCCCTGGGGATGGTAACAGAAGGGCAGAGAGCTCTCAGGCTGAGGTGACAGAGCAGGGCTGCCATGGAAGGCTGCCCAGACTGAGTGCTGTACAACCCGCACAGTCATGCGTGGTGTCCCGAGTGGGTGGGACACGCCATCCTGAGTGTCTGCTTCCCCCCAGTGTGAGGAGATGAAGGCCACGGTGATCCGTCACGGGGAGACCCTGCGCCGCACCAAGGAGGAGATCAACGAGCTGAACCGCATGATCCAGAGGCTGACAGCCGAGGTGGAGAACGCCAAGTGCCAGGTATGGTCCTCTGTGCCCTAGATCACCAGAGAGGCTGGGGGCCTAGCCAGGGTCTGTCAGGCTGTGTACTTCTCCATTTGTTCCCTAGTGCATTTGCAAAACTTAGGAGTGGTCACTCAGGTAGACCCAGATAATAAAGGTGATGGGCCTGCTCCTGGCATGTTCCCAGCTGGCTGAGAGGGACTGGACACACCCAGGGAATGGACAGAGAGACCTGGGGGCCATAACCCTCCTTGTTCTCTTCTGGGTCCTCAGAACACCAAGCTGGAGACTGCAGTGACCCAGGCAGAGCAGCAGGGCGAGACGGCCGTCAGCGATGCCCGCTGCAAGCTGGCTGAGCTGGAGGCCGCCCTGCAGAAGGCCAAGCAGGACATGGCCTGCCTGCTGAAGGAGTACCAGGAGGTGATGAACTCCAAGCTGGGCCTGGACATCGAGATCGCCACCTACAGGCGCCTGCTGGAGGGCGAGGAGCACAGGTGGGTATCATGACCAGTCTTCTCTCCCAGCCTTTCCTGGGTTCTCAGCGTGCCCTGCCTGTCCCTCACAGTCGTGGCATCTCTCCTCTCTTGTTTGCACACATCCTGGTCATGCAACTGGACAGGTAATTTGCATAAGTTCTTTGGGTACGTTTCTAGCCCCATTTCTGTCTCTCAGCCCATCTGGTGCTAACCTGGAATTAGTTCCTTTTACAAATCTGCTTCTCAGGTCAGGTCAGACAGTAGTAATTGCTGCCCCTGAGAAGCCCAGCCTATGCTTCTGGTCTCCTTCCCTCCATAGTGCTTCTGCCCCCCTGTGCACTTGTTACACATGCCATTCTGGAATCCAGCTCTCTTTTTAAGCCTGGCTCTGGCCTCAGCCCAGGGAATTCAGATTTATCCCATAGGACAGCCTCAGTGGGGGATTTTATTAACTCAAACTTAGATATTCTAACAATAGTGAGTATCCTTAAGTAGTCTTCCATCGCAGCAGGTGGGACTTGGCAGCAGGGGTCTGTCCTTTGGGGCAGCTGTATCTTACACTGTGCATTTTTGTGTGTGGCTTGCTGTGGGGGCTGGGGCAGGGGCAGACTCATTAATCATTCAGCCTTCTAATGGCTGGAGGGCAGCTGAGCAGCTCCTATGGGGGGCACATTCCCAGAATGTCATCCTTGGGGTCTCGCCCCCGGTGGTCAGGTGCTCACAACCTGAGCTTTCTTCTTGCGTACAGTCAGGCCCTGGCCCTGGTCAGAAGAGCGTGGAGGGTGAGGATTCTGAGGGAGTATCCAGGGGCATCCTGGGAATTGGGGCAATGGAAACCCAGGTTTGGTGGCTGGAATCGAAGCAGTCACATGGAGAGACTCACAATGTCCTCTCTGGAGAGCTCGGAGGCATAAGAGCTTGTTGAGGCTGGAGAGTTTCATTAGTGAAGAATTCTGGGAGGAGGAGTTTTTCAAGACTGAGTTTGGAAGTTGGAGACACATGTGTAAAAGGCTCTGGGAACTGAGTGGCTCACCTCTCTGACACACAGGGCTCTTGGAGTGAACTCAGAAGCTTTGGTGTGGGTTTCCTTGGAACCTTGGGTATAGATGATTAGATGCTGGATTAGCTGTGGATTCTCCTCGCATCTGAAGCTAATTTGACAACCCTTTGCCACTGTGCTCGCACAGGGACTCCCGTGTGTTCCCCTGAAGGGCACAGCAGGCTAGGAGGAGTTACAAGGCCCAAGTTATAGCTCTGCCTTAATCCTGTCTTTTCCCTCCCTCTGGGCCTCAGTTTCTCCATATGTCAAATTAGGAAGTTGGCGAAGGTGGTCGCTGAGCCTGTTCTCAGTGGGTTCTAAAATCGTATCTATTCACGCAATGCAACAGTTCCTCATGGAGCCAGGCACTGCTTTAGGCATTGCTGATTCTGCAGTGTGGACAAGAGACAAAAACTGCTGCCCTCCTGAAACCCACACTCTAGTGACACCAACCAGAGCAGATTCAGGCAGGTACACCTGCTGCTCTGCATTTACAAGTCAATGAGAACCAGCATAAATTGTAGCAGCTAACATTTCTGAAGTGCTCTGTGTGGTAGGCATGAAGCACTTGCATGTATCATTTGATTTCATCCTCACTACAGATCGTCTCCGTGAGGAGGTTAGGGTTATGGAGTGTAAATCTGGGGGTGCTCAGCTAACAGTGAGTGGAAAGCCAGGCACCCCAGCCATTGTCTCCAGAAGACACACTTTGATGAAGGCTCTCCTGGCTTCTTGGATTAGCCCGTTTATTACCCAGAAGGAGGACCATGGGGGTTTCACCTTTCACAGTTGGCTGCATCCACCAGGCGGCTTTCCTGCGGCATTGACCTCTTTCTTTTCTTTTCCCAACAGGTTGTGTGAGGGCGTTGGTTCAGTGAATGTCTGTAAGTAGCTCAGGCCCTTACCCTTCTCCCACTGGGGTCGTCCCAGCGCCTTTGGGGAGGGGGCATTTTGGCTTGCCCCAAAGCTGCCTGGATGTGGCAGTGCCTGATGCACGGCTGGGCCTGTTCTCCCCTCTTTCAGGCGTCAGCAGCTCCCGCGGTGGCGTCGTCTGTGGCAATCTCTGCGCCAGCGGTACTGCCCCTGCTGTCACCACCGGCGTGTGCAGCGCCCCCTGCTGCGGTAATGTGGTGGTGGGCACCGCCAACGCCTGCGGCCCCTGCTCTGGCCTCAGCTCCTGCGGCGGGGTCTGTAAGAGGTGCTAGGGGCCTTTAGCCTCTGCCAGAGCGTCTCCCAGGCCCCCTGGGCCCAACCAGAACCTCGCGAAACCGGAACGCCCCTCCCGCTGCTGCCCCACGCATCGCCGGCCGCAGACCTCCCAAGAAGCGGTCCCAGATGTGTACCCTGCACGTCTTCTCTACCTGATGCCTCTGAGTGCCACCTCCCAGGCACCCCAAGCCCCAGGGAGGCTAGGGCAGCACCTTGGTCTCTTTCTGTAATCTTTCCCAGTAGTCGATTTGTTTTCCTGAGCATTCGTCCTTTCTTCCACCTTCTGTTTTTTGCTGGATTCATTGGTCCCACTTGACCCCTTCACCCAAGCTTTGGGGAACAGGGCAGGCCCCAGAATCTCCATGTCTGCCCTTCCCAGGAACCTGCCAGTGTGCTTGGACCTGCGGAACGGAGATGGGGAATGCTGGTGGTGGTTCTCCTGTAACTTTGTGAGGGCTGCCTGCAGGAGCTTCTGAAAAGCCAATGAGTCAACTGCCAGCAAGTTGGTTCGCCTTTGTTTCACTCTGTGTTTCCAATAAACTGATTGTAGCTAATCAAACCTGGTTCCTTCAGAGTCTCGAAAATGCCAGGCCCCCTCTGTGAGAGGTGCTTTCTGCGGGAGATTTTCTCAGGACCGCTCCATCCACTCAGTTATTTTTCAGCAGGAGAAAATGACTGCAGTGCATGCTGCCCATCCGGCTTGGGCAACTCAAGCCTTGGGAAAGCAGGAGAAGGCCGAGGGAAGCAGGGCATCTTGTGTGGTCATGGCTCCTCTAGACCAGTTTTCTCGCCTTCAACCCTGTTGATACCTTGGGCTGGAGGATTCTTTGTGGTGGGACTGTCCTGTGCACCACGGGAGGTTCAGCTGTGTCCCTGGTCTAGATACCAATAGCCCTCCCTCCACCCCAACTGCGACAACTGAAGATGTCTCTAGACACTGTCACATGTGCCCTAGGGGTTGTCAACCATGGAGATTTTTGCCACACAGGGGCATTTCTGGAGGGGGAAGCGCATGAGAAAACATGTGGAGGTAAGAATGGAAGGAAGGCATGTGAGACTAGCAGGTATGGGAGAGTCAGGAGACCTGGGCTTCTAACTCACAGTCCTGACTCTGCCATTTCCCAAATGCGTGGCTCTGGGCAGATGGCTTCCACCTTCCGAGCCTCAGTTTCCTTGGCCGTAGAATGAGGGAGGCTGGGCCGTATTCCTAAGGTCCCTTCCAGCTCCCTAAGTAAGATTATGTATTTAAGAGGGTTTTGTTAATTAAAAAAAAAACAACTATATTTGAAAGCTGGTTCAGCCATTCCCCTGTTCTATATTTGTGGGAGTAAATTCTGTAAATCTGAGAGGAAATTCTGTGAAGACAGGGCAGGGCCCCAGATATAAGGAGCAGCCCTTGCCCTTGAGGCTGAGAGAGTACACCCAAGGAAGAGCCCCAAAATGTCACCTGCACCACATTCTCTTGGTCAAAGCTGTCCCAGGGCCAGTCCCAATTCCAAGGGAGGGAAAGTAGGCTCCCTCTTTGAGATGAGGAGTGCCATACACACAGAGAGGGGAGACGTGGAGCCCATTTCTGAAGAGGGTTATCACAGGAGGGTTAAATGAGACAATGCAAATAAAAATTTAGAGTATAGTGTGCACACAGTTGCTACTCAAAGCTTGCATTTATTATTGCTGTTGTTTTTGTTACTGTAATATAACAGCACAGACTTCCTAGGCTCTGATTAGTGGGGCCAGAATGAGATGGTGGAGAAACACAAAAGCCTGGAAGTCTGGGATCTGAGACTCTGGTCCTGGTTGGGTCACCAGGAGTGTGTGGCCAGACCTCTTCAGGTTTCAGAACCTCAGTTAGTTTGCCCTCATTTTGGAGTGACAACTGGCCTACTAGAGGAGCAAGCATTTCAGCTGCTGTGCAGGGCAGATGCCAAAGGCTGTCACTCTGGTACTGTCACTACCATGGCTGGCCATATCTTAGCTGTCAGTGCAGAGGGATCATATTCCTCAGCAGTCAGCAGGAACATTTCAGATAGGAGGCAGTTGGCTCTCTGTGAAGCATGGCGGGCCTCATTAATTGGCCCATACCACTCACCTCTTCAAGATGGTGGAAAAGTGCCCAGAAGGAAGTAGGAATGAGAAATGACCTTGGATGTAGAAAGCCTTTATGGGGTGGAGTTGGGGCTGGGGCAGGAGGGAGCAGAGGAGCAGAGTGTAGGAATGAAGGGCCCATTTTAAGCTTCTAGAGAGCACTGGCGAGTCCCTATCCTCTTGCACCAGCCTTAGGAGCTTAGTAGAGTTCCTGGGAGTTTCCACACTCCTTCACCAACCCCGCCTCTTCATTTGCATTCCCCACATCTAGGACACATCTCTTCTTCCTGGTTAACACCTACTTATGTTTACTTTTTTTTTTTTTTTGCTGTAAAATATGAGCTTCATGGAGGACAGGTGTCTATTTTTTTCACTTATATGAGCCCAAGTTTGTATAACAGTATTGGTATATGTTAAGCACTAAATATCATTTGTTGATTGAATAAATGAACTCCTAGTCTTCCTTTAGGTCTCAGCTTCAATATTCTTTCCTTCAGGAGGTAACCAGCTTTACCTGGTTAATAATCCTCCAACTGTGCTTCTTATTTCTCCCTAGTACCAAGGCCCAGGCCTCTTTGCAACCCACCTCTCCTTGATGAAGGTGGCAGTGGTGGCAGAGGAGGTGGGGCTCAGGGACTCAGGACAGGAGGCTCTAACAGATGGGGAGTCTGCAACATCAGTCTTGCCTGGTCCCTTGAGCTGGTGGGTTGGAAGGAAGGCACATCACCCCAGAGGCAAGGAGCATCCCTGGGCTCCCCAGGTGGCATTTGAATGAGCTCCCAAGGCTGACAGTCTTTACAGTATCCTCCTGCAGGCTCTGGGAAGGGAGTATTACAATTCCAGAGTGGAACTCAGAGTTATTGCCTAAGAAAGTCGGAACAGAAAAGGCCCTTTCAAAGGCTGTGGTCCAGTCCTAATGTGACAGATATTCAGGGCACCCTGTGCCAGAGCAGAGGAGGAAGGTGGGGGAGCAATGGGGCGTGGCGAGAGGCCCTGAGACATTAGTCAGAGCCAGGTATGTAGGGCTGGTGTGCTATGTCAAGAGCCTAGACTTCATCCTGAGGGCAATGGAGGACCCCTGGAAGGTTAGTCTTGGGTTTAACAAGGATCTCTGGTTGCTGGGTAGTGTGGATTAGGAGGGGAGAAGAGCAGGACTCCAGCCAAAATGGTGGTGGCTGGACCATGGGTGGTAGCAGCAGGGAGAAAGGAAAGAGATGGATTACAGGGATACTTAAAAGTTAGAAAAGAAAGCACCTGGGGTTTAATTAGATTTGAGGTGAAGGGTGCAGGCACAGATCATAGGTTCAGATTTGGGCAGCTGTGTTGATGATCTTGACAGGGGAGATAGGAGGAGACTTGGATAGAGAAGGTGGGAAATAGTGAGTTCAGCTTGGAGGGGTCTCTAGTACTGTTGGAAGGGTCTCTAGGACTGCCAAATGGAGATGTCCTATAGGACCTGGTTGGGGCAAGGGGGTGTGAGGCTGAGGAGCGAGGTCAGGGCAGCAGGAAAGTCATCAGGCCTCTGAAGCACAGTTGGGTGATTTTAACCAGGGAGGATGCTATGGTGGTAACTGAAGGCAAGAGACTGATTGCTCAGGCAGCATGTGCAGAGAGGCAAGAGAAGGGCCACGAGACACTTTAGTGTTTGAGGGAAAGGTTTCCTGGGTGAGGGATGTGAGCCAGGTAGCGGAACGGCTTGGGAGGAGCCTGGCCTGTTGAACAAGGAAGTGAAAGACCTGAGTCTCTGGCTCAGGAAATGGGAGGGAGAGAGGGTGACAGGTGAGAAGCCAAGAGGGCCCTAGAGATTCCAGGAGGGAGTGTGGGAAGGTGGTGGGTCCTTCAGGACAGCATGGTGGCGTGGCTAGAAAGGTCAGGGCCTGGAGGAGGGTTGGTCAGCACTGGCGCTGAGGCTGGGTAAAGGGAGAAAAGAAGGAAAAGGACTGCACAGGATGGGCTGGGGCTGTGGAGGGCTAGTCCATGCCTGGTTCTTCCACAGTGGGGCTAGGGGCTTCTCAATGTCTGCCTCCTGGGAGCTCCCGGCCTCTTTCTGAGCAGAGGACAGGAGAGGTCAGGCCATACAGGGGAAGAGGAGCTGTCTTAGCCTTGGGATCGAAGCTCTGAGGAATCTAGGGATGAGGGCAGTAAGTGGGGCAGTTGAGAAAGCAAGTAGATGGTGGGGGAAGTAGCTTCTCTTACCAGTTAAGAACATTTGAGGAGGATTTCCTGGGTGCTGAAGAGGTGCGTGTATGGGTGGGTGGGGGGAGGATGGGCAAGGAGTGGGTAATAAGAGTCTCATCTCCCTTGTGTGATGGGCAGTAATGGGCATGGATGGTATGAGGTCCAGACTGATACAGGGTGGTCATCTGAGGTGGCTGTTGGCACTTCTGGAGGTTGCTGTGCTGCATGTGTGGTGGTGTTGGTGAAGCTGTGTGTGTGGGAACAGGGTTAAAACCAAACTCTCTCTCTCTCTCTCTCTCTCTCTCTCTCTCTCTCATACACACACACACACACACACTCTGTCTTTCAGAAGATCAGAAGATCCCATGGCTTCCTCTGGTTTCCTTCAGAACCAGTCAGAGGGACAAGACTCAAACTCCCAGATGGGCAGGTGCCTCAGCTTTGCCTGGCCAGGGGAGGATGGCACTTGTTGGGGAGCGGTTGTTCTCTTGGGCATCCAGGTTGGGACCAGGATGAGCCCAGTCCTCAGGTCACCTTGCTGAGCCGGGGTGTTCACCAATTGGGGGGCATGGGCTTACTCTCAGAGAGCAAGACATCATAGCATAGAAGGCAGGTCCCCCACTTTATTGGGAAAATGGAGGACAAGGGGCCAGAGAGGCAAGAGAGGCATTCCAGCAGTGGTCCTTCCAGGAAAGGAGAGCCCTCCTTCCCGGGAGGTGCCAGAGAAGACGGTGGAAGAGAAGGGTTCATTCCAAGCAGCAGCTCCTTCTGGTAGGACAAGGTGAGCAGGGGAGTGGCTGGTGCGAACAAGCTGCGTGGTGTATTCTCAGGGCACGGGGAAAAGCTACCCAGGGACCGATGTTCTCAGCTGGGGGCATGAGCAGTGGCATGTCTGGCAGGCAGAAGAGGCCTCTCCGGCTCGCTCATGGGGCAGCCTAACACCTCCCAGGGCCGCAGGTGGTGTTGAGCTGGCAGCAGGGCGCACACAATCCAGTGCTCACTGCCAGGTTCCCGCTGCAGGGGGCGCTGCAGGCGCTGCCAGTCACAGGCCGGGAGCCTGACACACAGAGGTCCCCGCAAACGACCCCGCCCCTGGAGCTGCTGACACCTGTGGGAACAAAGGCTGGATCAGGAGGCCTGGCTGGTGGCCACTTCCTCCAATCACCTTTCTTTGGCTTCTGTGATCTGACCAGCCCTCAAGAAAAGGACTCAAAGGGCCTTCAATTCTAGTTCTGAAGGTGTGGAAGGAACCTTAGCCTTGGAGCCGGGATCCAGAGACCCTGGGTTTTCTTGCCCTGGTTCTGCTTTGGGACCTTGGGCAAGCTCTTTCCTCTCTCTGGGCTTCCTCACCTATACAAGGTGGGGGTCATACTGAGTGACATCTAAGGTCCCTTCCTGCAGTGGCATAGTGTTATTCTTTCCCTCTCCAACCCCATTCAGGCTGTGAGGTCCTTACTGCAAGTCTACCTCAGTCTCTCTTGCTGCATGACCAACATACCCCTATTTACTGGGAGAATTGTTAGGAACATTTTCCTCAGTGTCTCTGTATACTCATACCCAGGAACTTCTTGTCCAACCCACAGTTTTCCTTTTTAGGGCTCAAGGTACTTACAGACATTCACAGCTCCAACGCCTTCACATAGCCTGAGTGGGGAAAAGGTGAGAAAGGGGAAGAGAAGAGATCAGAATGAGACCCTCCAGTTTTCCCCAGGGGTGGTGCTGGGTCCTCTCAGAGCCATCTCTGGTTTATATTTAAGCCTTTCTAGAACTTTAAAAAGTGTCTTTCTAGCAGTTGCAGCAATGCCAGGGCACACACTCTTTGGCAAGCAGTGTACAGGCTGGATTTCAACTTTCACCTACCCTCAGCTGGCTGCCTTTGCACAGGACACAACCTGAACAACCACACCTGGCATATGTGTATAGGTTTGGTTTTAGGAAGGCAAAGATTCTCTCGGGCAGTGACGTGAGGCCAGGATCAAGTTTGGCTGGCAGCCCTACCTTAGGACAAGGTGACCTTCTAGAAACAAGGGAGGGAGTAGATGTTGGAAGACTTGAGGATAAAATGACTCAAGGATGTTCTGAACTGAGAGGCGGGGTGTCTCGTTCTGAGCCCAGCAAGGCCTGTACTGTTTGGAACTCGAAATTTCACAGTGGCACGGGCTTTTGTTTTCCCTCCATATACTAGATCCGAGTTCCAGTCCTCTGAAACTTAGTATCCAAACATCCCAGAACCTTGGGGCCAGTTCTTCAGACTGATACTGAGATGTGGAGGAAGCAAAGGTGGGTGGGTCTATGCATGTGGGATTCTGGGGCAACTGGGCTGCAGAGGGGTCCCACCTCTGCTCCTCGCCCTCCAGCAGGCGCCTGTAGGTGGCGATCTCGATGTCCAGGCCCAGCTTGGAGTTCATCACCTCCTGGTACTCCTTCAGCAGGCAGGCCATGTCCTGCTTGGCCTTCTGCAGGGCGGCCTCCAGCTCAGCCAGCTTGCAGCGGGCATCGCTGATGGCCGTCTCGCCCTGCTGCTCTGCCTGGGTCACTGCAGTCTCCAGCTTGGTGTTCTGGGACCCAGAAGAGAACAAGGAGGGTTATGGTCTCTGAGTCTCTCTGTCCATTCCCTGGATGTGTCCAGTCTCTCTCAGCCAGCTGGGAACACCCCAGGAATAGGCCTCTTGCCTTCATTACCTGGGTTCCCCTGAGTGACCACAACCTGTGACTGTAGCCATGTAAATGGGATGGAGAACAAATGGTGAGATCCAGATGGAGCACACATGGCCTGTGGGACCCTGGCTAGGCCCCCAGCCTCTCTGGTGATCTAGGGCACAGAGGACCCGTACCTGGCACTTGGCGTTCTCCACCTCAGCTGTCAGCCTCTGGATCATGCGGTTCAGCTCGTTGATCTCCTCCTTGGTGCGGCGCAGGGTCTCCCCGTGACGGATCACTGTGGCCTTCATCTCCTCACACTGGGGGGAAGCAGACACTCAGGATGGCGTGTCCCACCCACTCGGGACTCACGCATGACTGTGCGGGTTGTACAGCACTCAGTCTGGGCAGCCTTCCATGGCAGCCCTGCTCTGCCACCTCAGCCTGAGAGCTCTCTGCCCTCCTGTTACCATCCCCAGGGACCAGGATCCCCAGACAAAAGGAGCCTTTCCTAATATTTACCCCGCATCTCTCCCTCTGCTGCCATGACCAGGAGGCAGGGGTCCCATGCACTCACCTTGCTGCGGTACCAGGACTCGGCCTCAGCCCGGCTGCGGCTGGCGATGTCGTCATACTGAGCCTTGATCTCGGCAATGACACAGTCCATGTTCAGGTCCCTGCTGTTGTCCATCTTGACGACGACCGAGGTGTCTGAGATGTGAGCGTGGAGGACACGGATCTCCTGTGGGCCAGAAGTGGGGGAGAGAACAACCAATTTGCCTGAGCTTTTCCTCACACTTTGAGGCTGATGTCTATCATCTCTTTGGCCCATTTGGAACCAAAGTCTCTTGTTTGGGGAGAAAAAAAATCTTGATGAAATTGAATAGTTTTTTGTCTAGATAAAAAAAAACTCCATTAGAAGAAAATGCAACTACTTCTCAAATGCTTGCTTCTGGGATTGTTCAGACCCAGTTGAGTGTAGGCAGCTTCCTCCAGTCAGCAGGCTGGACCTGTGTAGGGGGCCACGTCACATGCTCCTGGAGTGACCATGGAGAGGAAGGCTGCGGCTGCCAGAGAAATCTGGGCTGGAGACCATGGGGCTGAGGGTAGGTGATGCTTCACGTGGCCTCTGCTTTGGGTTCCCAAGACACAGCTGTCTGCTTGGAGACCACACTTTCTTACCTCTTACTACTCTGTCTCTTTTGTTCCCATCCCTCTGTCTCCTTTCTTGTCTCTTTCTGCTCCTGTCCAACCCTCCAGCCTCAAGCATGGGTTCCCTTGTCAGCCGTCCTGTTGGGTCTAGACAGGGGTCGTGGGGCCTGTCGTGGCTGAGAGCCCCTCACCTCCTCATACAGTCGCCGCAGGAAGTCGATCTCCTGGGTCAGAGCCTCCGCGTTGGCCTCCAGGTCCGACTTGCGGAGGTAGGCGCAGTCCACGTCCTGTGTGGGATTCAAGGAGCCATGAGGTCAGCTCTCTGCACAACATTCTGTGGGCCTGGCTGCCATGTGGCAGGGTGGAGCATGGGGTGGCTAGGGACTCAGGGTGGGGCTTGGCTTCAGGCACTCACCTTCTTTAGAGCCACGAACTCATTCTCTGCTGTGGCCCGAAGGGCAACTTCTTCTTCATACCTGAGGTGGGCAGGGAGAACAGGACCCCACCTGAGTAGCTCTAAACTAGGCTATGAAGCAAGCAGGCAAACATGCCTGATTCCTAGACCTCCCTGGCTTATTCCCCTGCCTCCACAAGACATGGGGCAGCACAAGGGAGAAATCAGGCTGCTGGTCCAGGCCTCCCTGGGTACATCGGAGGACTGAAGCACCTCTGAGCTGTTCAGTGGGGTGGGAGGGTGGGATCTGGAAGCTGTGTGTGTGTGTGTGTGTGTGTGTGTGTGTGTGTGTGGTAGGGGTTAGGGCATGGGGGGTGGCTATTTTCTCACCAGGTCTCCACTTACTTTTCCCTTGACCCTTCCTTTTGCCCCTGGCTTTGGGGTCCCCTCTCTGTCATTCTCCTCCTGGGCTCAGCCAAGAAGAGTCAAGCCCATCACTTCCTCTTGCTCTATGGGTGGGCCAGCTCAGAGCCAGAGGCAGGGGTGTGGTGGACTGGGACACTCATGGCTGAGAGCCTTACTGAAGGAAACCAGTGCCCCTCAAAACCAGACTCCTTCAGAGTACATGGCTTGCACCCTTCATATCATGCATCACACACAGTAACCGAAGGCCTGTCTATGACTATGCCACGCCCGCCTCTCAGAAGACTGTAAGCACCACAAGGACAGGGACAGTGTCCCCTGTGTGTCCCTGAATCTCCAGAACCCAGTCCAGTGTCTGGGTGGCACTTGGAAGGTGCTCAGAAAGTGTTGGTTGAGTAAAGGGGTAAACATAAGAATGTCCATGGCTTTGAGGGCTATGCTTAAAGGGACCAGGAATATTAATTTTTCTGGGGTCTTAAGAGAAGAGTCTAGATGGTGGATGGAGGAAGGGAGAGAACATCATTTCCTTGAGCTGCTAGTAGGAAGCCAAGGACAGCTCCACCCGTAGGGGGCCAGGACCCACCCAAGGGACCATGTGCCTTGAGGAAAGAATGCTGGTTCTCTCCCCATCCTCAGCAGAGGCCCAGGCACAGACCCGGACACTCCCCTGTGCTGGGAGCTTCCTTCAAGCCCTTTCCTGAGCCAAGCCTTCCTGTACTTACTTCTTCTTGTAGCCCTCCATCACCTCCTGCACATGGTTGAGCTCTGAGGCCAGCCTCCCGCTGTCAGCCTCCACGCACTCGGCCTCCCGCCTCAGCGTCTCGACGTAGCCCTCAAACAGTGGCTCCAGGTTGCTCTCGCAGCACTTGCGGTTCTGGTAGAACTGCCATTTGGTCTCCAGCAGCTTGTTCTGCTGCTCCAGAAAGCGCACCTGCCGCCCAGAGGCAGAGCCTGAGAATCTCTTTTTGCAGGATCAGGGCAAGAGGAGGTCCCAGCACCAGGCCCTGCAGTCCCCCAACTCTCTGACCCAGTGTCCTCCCTGGTGGGCATGATGCCATCTCTCAAAGTCACACCAGGGTTTAATCAGTTCACCACCTGCAAGTCCATCTTGAGAGCTAGCTTTAGTTTCTTCAAGGCAATTTACCCGGTGTCCTGAAAAGCACTAAACTGTGCTGAGTCCATACTCTGCTGCCACTTGTTAATAATGTATCCTTGGCCATAGCACTAACCCTCTGCTGAGTGATCACCTCACCATGAGGGTTCAATGAGCCCAGATACCGAAAGGCACCTGCATGCTGAACAGCTACTACACCAAGTCAGGTGTAGTTGTCAGTGTGCAAATGAACAGTTTGACCCTTCTAGAAAGGTAGACTATAGAAGTTGAAAAATAAAGTACATGCCAATCATTGAACACCTACAACAACAATGCAATTAGAATAATAGTCACCTGGGATATTGGTGCAAACATGTTCTGTGCTGCAACCCCCTCATTTTACAGGTGAGGATTTGAAGGGATCTCCTGCCCGGGCTCTCGCAATAGTGGAGGAAGAGCTCAAACTCTGCCCTGCTGCCCTGTGAGGGCAGGGGGTGCTTCTCTCACTGTAGCAATTATTGACTATTGGGCCCAAGGAAAATTTCTCTTCCACTTCCCTGCCGGGAGGTCCGCCCACTACCTGATGCTGATCCCTTTGTCTAGCAACTGCCACACCCTTGGTAAATCCTTTTCTACATTATTCTTGATCTCTCTTGCAGTTAGGAGTTTCAGGGTGTTTTTTTGCTGTTGTTGTTTGTTTTTTCCTGATGAAGGTTTCTCTCCAGGTTGGCTCTGGAGTGCTCTGCTTGGCCCCAGAACTGCTTCCTCACTGGAGCTTTCTCTCCCTGGCGCCTTGCACCACCAAACTGCACACTGACATCCACAGGTGGTTTCAGCTGCGCCCAGACCTCATACTGCTGGCCTCCTGTAGGGCCCAGAAGAGCAGGAACTGCATCTGTAGCTCACTCCTGGATCCTGGGCCCGGGCACAGTGGCTTGGACAAACCATTCTGGCCCCTGTTAAGCAACTAAGTAACCACAGGTATGAAACAGCTCTGTGTGATCCACGAGACTCCCTCCAGGCCGTCTTCCAGTACTGCACTCACTAGCCCTGCCCTGGACATAGTGAGCACCTCACCTCCTTGCCACGTAAGCAGTTATTTGCTTCAAATACATTGGACTCTCACATGGTGGCCCTTTGCTCACAAGATGTTCTCTCTCTACCCTACAGGTTCTCTGCCTGGTTCTGCTTGTGTCCTCAGTTTGTCCCAAGCATCAGACTGGCACCTCTTGATCCTATTCTTGTCTTTCTGTCTGTGTCCTAGAGGTATAATTGCCTCTCCCTTAGGACCAGGGGCTTTTCTGGGTAAGTTCCTGCCTCCAACTATCCCCTCAATGCCCAGCCTGAGCCCTGAGCTATGCGGGGTTCAGGAAGGGTGTGATCAAAGACACCCACCTTGTCGATGAAGGCAGCGAACCTGCTGTTGAGACACTTGATCTGCTCCTTCTCCTCATGCTTCACGCACTGCGCGTTGGGGTCAATCTCCAGGTTGAGGGGCGTGAGGAGACTCTCGTTGACTGACACGGTGGTGATGCAGGGCGGGCTGGGCCCGCACACGCCGCCAGAGCGGTATCCAAAGCTGCGGCCGCAGGAGCCAGAGCGGAAGCCCCCGCAGAGGCTCTGGCTGCCAAAGCCCCCGCTGAGGCCGCGGTAGCAGGAGACGCCGCGGTAGGGGGCGGCTGTGATGCAGCAGCGGCCGGGCCGGGGCCCACAGGCCGACGCGCAGCTGAAGGTCCTGGGGCCAAATCCACAGCCCACGGAGCTGAAGCCACAGGTCATGCTGGAGACAGAGAGATGTCTGAAGAATGGAGAAGCTGGCAGAGGATGGAGCCAAATGCCTGTGCTCTCTGGGCTGTGGCAGGCCTTTTATGCACTGGGGCAGTTGGCATTAAAAGGGACAGCAAAGAGACAATAGCTGCATTTTATTGGCTTGGCATCACCCTGGGCTCTTAAGAGCCAACCCTGCTTGCTTCTTCAGTGTCGTTGTGTCAACAATCCCCAGCCATGGGCCTGTTTCATCTTCAAAGCCCTTTATAAGCTTCCTGTGGCCTCTCCCTGACCACAAGGACGTGGAGAAGTGGAAAAGAGAGAAGGGCTCCTGCAAGCATCATTTGGATTCCATGCTCTGATGTAGGGAATGGGTGCAGTGAGCTGGGGTGGAGCTTGCTCCCAAACCCTTTTCTGCAAGGGGCACAGCTGGGCTAGGGGCCCTGGCCCTCTGACCTGGCCTCGGGTAGAATGACTGGCCTGTCCCAGGAAGAAAGAATATCCCTTTCTTCACTGTCAATATGAGCCTCTCCTAATTTGTTCTCACCTAGAGACCAGCCAGAGATGGGGGTGGGGGTATCAATTTGGGAGGGAGCATGGTCCCTGCACTTTGGGTATCTCTAGGAAGACAGCAGTTATAGGACACCAGACAGGAGATGCTGAGTCAGAGTTCAGAAGAAAAGCAGGGCCATTCTTCAGAGTTCTGGGCGCCATTGCTGCTGGGATAGGGTTAGGAGTGGGAGTGTGGAGTACCCCAGAGCTACAGAGCTTAACAGGGAGGGCTTCTTGGAAGTGGGTTTAAGGAGGACTGGGGTGAGGTGGGGATAGGGTTGGGAGGAGACAAGAAAGGAGTCCAACTCTGATTTGGAGACTAGACTGTGTAATCAGTCATCCTGTCATTCATTCAGTAAATTCTGCTTGAGTTCCAACTGTTCAGAGACACTTGCTGGGTTCTGGGAATCCAGCAGAGACCTGTGTGCTTGGAGGTAGGAGAGGGTGGCATGCACATGGGGTACCAACATTCAGCCAATGGGGAAGGGGAGCAAGTGACAGGTGGAGGTAACACTGTGATACCCAGGCTGTGTTGGAGTCTGATGTGGGGGTGTGGGAGCCCTTTGGGCTCCCAGAGGGGAAGTTGAGCAATGAATACTGGTGTGTACACACTCACCAGGAAGGGTAAAAGGTGCTGGAGATGGGGTGGGGGAGGTCACCAGGGTCCTAAAGTGGCATCACTTCCTTCTTTCACAGGGCCCAGAGGGTGAGAGAAGGTGGGAGGTGATAGGGCTATCCCTCAGCCTAACTCCCTTAATTTGCCTTTTCATTCATTTGGCTTAGGACAGTGATGGCTTTGTTGGGTGGACAGTGAGGCCAAGCCAGGAGGTTCCTCTACCCAAGGATCTGAGTCCATAAACCCTTCCAAGCACGTGGCTCTGGACCGTCTTTGAACCCAAGGATGACTCTCCTGATGGGCCTGTTTTCTGACTGGCCATGACGAAATGCTGACCCAGCCTGGGCTAAAAATAGCCCTTCACGAATCCTTCCAGGGCCTCAGCAGGGCCTCCCTGCTTCCTCTCAGGGTGAGTGACCAGTTATGTCCTGGAGTGAGGGAGGACGCCTCTCTTCTGGGAGGCGGGTGGTGGTGCTATGGAGATCTGCCAGGGAGCAAGGCAACCTCTGTGTGGATTCTAAAAAAATGGGCGCTTCCAGCCACGCTTTTGGACCCTGTAGATAGATTTGCACAGACTCTGGTTTCTGGGGTGGGAGCTCTGTGGGCGTGGCCATGGGCTGGGGGCTTCTGGTGTTAGAGACACACAAGGCAGCAAGTCTGGGGGCTGGGGTGTGACTGATTCTGGCTGAATAGCTGGAGGAGTTTTTGGAGCACTTCTGTGGGAGCTGTGGCTGGTGGGTACCTTCGTGCTGAGCCTTTGCTGGGTCAGACATTTGCCAGACATTCCAGAAAGAACCAAATCTTTCTTCTTGTCTCAGTCTACTTTGGAACTGGTGAGCACCAGAAGGGTTCTCGATCCATGCCCAATGATATATTTCTTGGTAAAGTGCTGAGGGATGAGGCAAGGCGGTGAATTCTTCATAAAACATTTCTCTGTCACTGTGCTGGTCACTGTGCCCCTGTCTCCTGACTCCACTCACGTCTCAGCCCAGTGAGCTGGATTATTGAGTTGTACCCTTCATTAAGGGTCTCTGTGTAGACACACCCATCTCTTTGGTTCAGGGAGACCATGAGTGTGCCCAAGCCCTTGTCCTGGTTGGAGATGATGGCAGGTTTGAACCCCAGCTCTGCCACTTAGTAGCTGTGGGACCTGGGACAACTTATGTCTCTCTAGTTTCATAACCTGCGAAATATGAATGGCAGCCTGTGCCTTGCTGGGCTGTTGGGAGGGGTAATGGAGCACCTGGTGGTGGGAGGTGCCCCCTCTACCCTCTCCCCTACTAACAAGGTCACTGACGTTGTTACACACAGGCAGCAGGGCCTTGTGAAGGGACAGTGCACGGGCTGTGGGATGCCATCATGCACGAGCACAAAGCAGCCCAGCAGCTTTTACAAGGTAATCATCAGCACCTCCAAAAGCTTTAATTAAAGCACCTATTTGTAAATGGCCCAGAACAAAGAGAATTACAGACTGGGTGAACCCCTTGAAAACAGATTTAGACAGGAAGCTGACAAAGGGATAGCAGCAGCCCAGCTGGCCAGGCTGCTTCCTTCTACCTGAGCCACTGGCTGTGATGGGTTCCTGTCCTTCCCAAGGGCTTGTAGGGCTCTGGCCAAGCCCCAGGCTTATTCAGTTGCCAAGGCCTGTGCCTTGTGCCTGCCCTTCACCCAGCCCGCCTGAGTTGGCCTTTGGGGCTGACTTGTCCCTGCTGCCAGGGATGACTGCTAGCCGTGTCGTTCTGGTCCTCTGAGCCCTGCCTACATCCCCGGAATCTCGACCCCCCACCTGGCCTTACTCATAGCTGCATGTTCTTCTGATGGCTTTCTGCCTATTTGCCCGCCTGGCTTCTGACCTGCGGATGCTCTGAGTTGTGGCATTTCTTCTTGTCTTACTATCCACGGGCCTTTTAATTTCTTGTCCCTTCGTGATGGATCTATGGTAAAGAACTCTGTGATGAACTTCCGTCAATATATTTTCATGTACAACCCCACTAATTTCTTTAAAATCAGTTCCTGGAGGCAGAACTGCTAGGTCCGAGGGGACAGTCGTGGCCCGTGATGTGCCCGTCTGCCACCTCACTGGTTCTAGGAGGGGCGTTTCTGTGGGGAGGCCATGCAGTGAGGTAGATGGATTCGGGAGTCAGGGAGTGTGTGTGCGAGTCCACTTCTGCCTCCTGCTGGCTGGTGACAAGTTAGTTGTCTCTGCGGGCCTCGTTTCCTCTCCTGGGAGAGCAGGCTTGGAGTGCTGGCCCAGGGGCCTCTGCGAGATGACACGAGGAGGTGGTGCACGTGCAAACCCACGGAAGGCTGAGAAGGCCCCCACCTCCTTCCTGGGACAGGCACCTCTTGGACCTTTCCTGCCACGGTTCTCCAACTTCCATCTTCAGTGCTGCCTTCCGGCCTTGAACTCACAACACACTGAGGTCTATGTGCCGGAGCTAATAAAATGTGGCCCCTTCACCTATTCCCCACCTGTTCATTCAGCAGAAGGAGGAGTTTAACACATCCCTGTCCTCAAAGAGCCGACTGCTTAATTGGGTAGATTTGAAAATAAGCACAAATGAAATGACAGATCAGTATTTTTTTCAAGGCCTTTCACAACCGATTGTCCATTGACTGAGAGAGTGTGTCTCGTTTCAGGGGCTCCAGCCGGAGCTCACTGTGAGTTGGTACAGTCCAGGGGGGCTTGGTGGGAAAAGTCAGAGTTGAGCTAGGCTTTGAAGGATGGAAAAGGTTTGGCACAGCCTGAAGGGTGGAGGCAATGCCAGGTGGAGAAGAGCAGAAAAGCACAGGGATGTTTAAAGGGCGGTGGATGAGATCGTGGAGGGTGCTGGGCCTGAAGGGTGGGCTTTGGGAGCAGTGCAGTGAAGATGGGGAGCAGGAGCAAAGTGAGGGTGCCTGCTCTCAGTGCACGCTCGCTGTGCTGCAGCTCCTGGAACCACGTGTGAATGTTGGAAGAGATAGAACTGGTGTTATCTGCAGACAGTGGCATCAGCTACATAGAAAATTCAACAAAACAAACCAATAAACAATAAAAGCAATGGGAGGAGCTGAGCAGTGCTGCTAGTTATAAGGTCGGCTTTCTACATTAGCGACAACCACTTTGAAAATAAGTAGAAAAATAATGATACCATTCTTGAGATTGATAAAGTATCTACAATGGAACAACAACGTATTCACAAGATCTTTATTGGGCAGCAATGGAAGACTCTTATAAAAAACATACAAGAAAAAGTGATTAAGTGGAATTATATTCAGTAGTAATTTGACCTAATATTCTAAAGATATAAATTCCCACTAAATGAATTTATAAGGACAATGGAAACCCAGTAAAAATTCTGCTGGATTCCTGTTTTATTGTAAGATCTTTTATTAACTTTATTATTTTTAGTCAGTAAAAGGATTTGGGGTTAACCTGGTTTTAAAGAGCTCTAAATCAAAAAGACTTTTTCATGCCTGTAGGCAGGTCACAACTGCCAGTTTGCCAAGCCATTTGTAAAAAATGTCTGTTTCTACTCTGCTGTATTTCTTTTGAGGAACCTGATAAGATCAACCTAAAATTTATATGAATGAATAACATCTATTTGGAGGAAAGCTGTTTGTGAACAAGGAAAGCAAAGAGAACGCCTGAGGGTCAGAGAGCCATAGTGAGAGAGAATGCGGTGCTTGTGCAGGAATGGGCAAATGGCCCGTTGGAACAGAACAGAGAACTCAAAACAGGCCGTCTAATACAAGATACATTTGGTACCTGATAAAGGTGGCAACAGGGAAGGGCCATTTTTTCGGCTGGTGAGATCAGCAGAGAGAGTCACCGTGTGGGAAGTCAGGCCGGACTCCAGTTTGTGCCTGTACCACAAGAGGCCTCAGACGGGGGAGAGGCCTGGACGGGGAAAATTACACTGTAAAGCAGACAGAGGATATGTAAGAGAACATCCTTGTAACTTACGGGTGGGGAGAGATTTCTTAAGTAAGCCTTTTTAAAAAAAGATTTTATTTATTTATTTTTAGAGAGAGGGGGAGGGAGGGAGAAAGAGAGGGAGAGAAATATCAGTATATGGTTGCCTCTACACACCCCCAGTGGGGGCCTGGCCCCCCACCCAGGCCTGTGCTTTGACAGGGAATTGAACCAGCGACCCTTTGGTTTGCAGGCCAGCACTCAATCTAGTGAGCCACACCAGCCAGGGCTTACGTAAGTCTTAAAAATCAAAATGACAAGGTAAAACATTGATTGATATGACCATCTTGAAATTAAGATTTGTAGTTCATTGAAAGACTATAGAGAAAAAATCAAAAGAGTTGATACATCTACCATATGTACATGACTCCTACAGAACAGCAAGTCCAAGACAGGAAACCCAGTGGAAAGCTGGCCAGAGCCTGCACAGTTCCCAAAAGAGAAAGACTAAATGGCTAACACATGTGTGGAAAGAGAATGACTCTCGCCATCCTGGATGCAGCCTGGAACCATGAGGTATCTTTTTACCATCAGAATGAGGGACAGTTGGGAGGATGGGAACCCTCATGCATGGGGGGTGGGGTGGGAATGTGAGCTGGTGCAGGTGTTCTGGATAGCATGTTTTGGGTTTAAAAGTGTCAAAACCATACCATTGATCTAAGTAAAACATACGTACTCCCAAAGTACTACTACTTACCACACAGTAATGAGCACACATTTGGGATGGTGTCATGTGTTACAGTGGGTGTCTGTGGTGAGGAGGATGAGAGGAGGGAGGGAAATGAGGGGAACAGATGAATGAAGCAGAGAAGGGCTTCTGTGGGCTGATGAGGTTACTGTACAAAGTACTGGAGACTGATAGGCACAGCTTTCTGCTTAGGAGGCCCCACAGAAAAACTGCACATAAAATAAAGAGAGTGGGAAGGACTCGGAGATGAGCGAGAGGACTGGCTGCAGAGCCTTCAGACATCTGTGGAGCCTTTGATGCCTGGGCAGCTGTCTTGGAAGCAGATTTTTAGGGAGCTGAAACTGTCAAGTCATAGGGTAGAGCAGAAGAGGAAGCCCGGTATACAGATCTGTCAGGAGGTTATCACGTTGGGGTGGTGGCTGCGGGCCCCCCAGGGAGGATATACCATGGGGTGCTGAGCACTTGGAGGGAAGCTGCTGGGAGAGTGAAAAATCCAGACTGGGAAGAGCCAAGGAAGCCACACTGTATGCCAATCAACCTGAGAAGGCTTCCTGGAGGAAGAGGGCTTCCCCTCCTCCAGGGGGTGCTTTCTGCAGCCAGCCTAGGGTGCTCCCTAGTGGGAGCAGTGTGGCATTCCAGGAGAGCCTTTTCTGAGGCACCTGTGCAGCAGAGCAGTGACTCACACAGTCCTGCACGCTTCTCTGAGCCACAGAGCTTAGGGCTTTGGTCTGTGAAACGGGCTGCCTGTCATGTGGGTGTGATGCAGCTGGGGTCAGGCAGGAAAGGGGTAATTAGAAGTGTTTCGGGGCCAAGTTCTCTTCCTGTTTGCGTCCTGAAATTCCTCCTTCTCTGGAGAGCCTTCTGAGTAGTTGGAGGTGGGGAACTCTGGAGGGCACCATGTCCCACAGTACCCTGCGGGCAGCTGGCTGCCTCCCTGTCTCACGGACCAGGTTGACAGTCCTGGAAGAGCTCTTTGTGTTGAGGCCCAAAGCTGAGTCTCCTGTAACTTCAGCCCATTGGCTGAAGGTCCTCCACCTCTTGGGGCCCCCCACAGCCTCAAGCCTGTTTCCCAGCAGTCTCACTTAGCACCCGGGGCCACAGCTGCCTTACGTGTTCCCTCCACTGTTCTCCCCTCCACCCCCACGACAGACACCAAGCCCCCTCGTCTTCAGGACTCCCTACAGAGCTGAGCCTTGGGGCCCTGGGCACACCCGATGCCATCTGGGTGCTGTCTTGGCCAGCAGTGTCCCTCCAGAAGCAGTGAGGAGGCTTAGAGTGGTCAGTCTTCCCTGCGTGGTGTGAGCAGCAGAAGGCTGAGGGGGCCACTGCTCTGGATGCCGTGCACCACTGGGTGCTGCCCGAGGGAGCAGGAGCTCCTTCAGATGGAAGCATGAGCTGTCCCTGCTGAGCATGGCCCAGACTGCAGATTCATGAGTGAAACAAACACTGGTTTTTAAAGCTGCTTAGTTTCGGGGTGGATTACTACACAGCCAAGTTACCTCTCGTCTGGGTTCTATAATTTGCAACCACTCTTGATTATCAGAATCACCTCACTCCAGAATTTAAGGAGTTCTAACCTCCTTAAATGATAAAATTTCAGTTTTAAGCTCTTCTCAAACCTCTTCTCTCTCCACCCTTAAGCCACCTCCCCATGGCTGGCTAGCCTGTTTCTGATTCTAATGGTTCAGCTCACTGGGGCGGGGTCTTCCATCGTACACTTTCTCCTCCTTCTTTTTTTGAGGTTTTTCAACCCAAGTTGCATCAGGGAGGCACTGCCAAACAGGCCTCTGCCAGAGTGGCAGCTGGTGGGAGCAGCAGGCTCCATGGCTGCCTCTAGCATTGGGTAGTGGACCCACGAGCCCTGGGTTTGAAGGTTGATTCCCATGAAGTCGCCCAACACTGGCACTGCCTTGCAACGTTTGGCTGTATCTTGCCCTCCATGCTGCTGAGCACTAGCCAGACCTCGACCCTTCCAGCTCAGCTTTCCTCCCAGACCATCTATGGGGCCTGTGACGATGAGGGCTGGTGGCCAGGTCCAATGTGTAGTTCTCTTAGAACTTGGGGGGACTAGCCACCAACCGAGAATCATCATCTTGATTCCTTTCCTCTCTCCCCACATTCACTAAATGGACAAGTCCTTCTAATACTATGTGGTTCTTTCCATGTCTTCTCTACTTCTCCAACACTGTCTTAGCTCAGGCCCATGCTATTTCGAATTTCATTTCATGGAATAGCTTGCTAACTGGATTTTCTTATGTTTCCACAATCTACTCTTCATCCTACTACTTAGTTGATCTGACTACACAACCAGTCACTTTCCTCCCACTCATCTACCCATACATTTGTCATTGTCTATCCCAACCCACCCATCTCTGTATGTCCCTACCAGAGGAAAATTCTCCACTGCGGATGGGACAAAGTCTACACTCTTAAAAGGCACACCCACATGTCCTCATGTCTTGGCCTTGTTATGTTTCCAATCTTGCTCCTTGTCACCTTCCAGAGAACGCCCTGTGCTCCAGCCACGCTCAAGTAGCTGCTCCGACCCCGAATGGGTCGTTCTTGCTCATGCCTCCAAACCTTTACACACGCTATCCCCTGCATTTGGGAACTCAGGACTGGGCTCGGGTATCTCTGCATATGTTGGTTATCTCACTGTAGGTGGTTGATTTTTTCCATTGGGGCCAGCAAGCTGTGAGCCACTTGAGGACAAGACTGGGTTTTGCCCATCTTGATGTCTCTAGAATCTAGTGTGATGCATGACACCCAGACACTTGGTAACTGTTGATTGAATGGATGATTGGATGAGGCCAGGCCAAGGACTCATGGATGACAGGGGAGAACAGGTGGTCAGTGGCCACCATGCTGCCCTAAGCCACAGAGCTTCAGCTTGTGTGGACATAACACCCTTGCCAGACACATCCAGGTGCTCGGGAAAGGCTGGCTGCCAAACGGGAACGCTGGGCAGGGCCGCCTCGGCAGGGGGATGGTTAGGGTTCCCTGGCAGCTGTGTCCCCAGCTGACAGGGCCTCCCACGCTCCAGCCCTGGTGGTGTTCCCGCTGAGGAATCTGGCCAGGCACTGGCAGCATTCCTTCAGAATGTGAGTGCAGCAGAACACTCAAACTGGGATCCTCCCTTCTAGCTTTTTATTTTGGGGAGACACCCTCATTAATGTTGGTGACGTCAGTAAGAAATCCAAGAATTTCCTTGGAAAGCAGGACAGTCACAAGGTGAGAGAAGAGGTCAGAGTCATGATAGTGAGGCCGCACCTCCTCAGTGCTCTGAAGGCCTTGGGCTCAGATAACAGCTCACTCCGGCGGGACTGAAAGACGGTAGAAATGATGGGCATGATTGTCGGAAATGTGGGTCCTTGGGGAGCAAAAGCAGGCCCTGAGGTTGGGGAGGTGGTGATCTCCTGATGTCACGCTGGGGAAGAGAGCACTCTTGGAAACAATAAAACAGACATGTGACGTATGGAGGACAAGTCTGGAGCAGGCTGTTTCAGGGTGGTCAATGCACGTGAGGGGAAGTGCAGCCAGAGCCTGGCAGCGCTGCCTCAGACTGAGTCTGCGTAGGCAGAAACATGCAGTGTAGGAGCTAACGAAGCAGATTTCACAATACCGGCAAGAAACTGACAACCCAATAATTTACCTGCACATCAAAGTTGACCCTAATGTTTCTCATCACTCCCCAGCTCTCCCTATGGCCCTTCCAGACCCCACCCACACCCAATTAACTGACTTTCAGCAGAGAGCCTTCCAAGAATGATGCCAACTCTGTAGGGTGTTCTTCCTCATCGAGGTTTGTACACTGGGGCGGCACCGAAACAAAACAAGACTTTTCTTACACAGTACACCTCCCTGCCTGAGTTGGCAGAATGGATGCACTAAGACTTCCACAAAAAGAGATTAAAAGAGGTTTTATAGACTCATGTGTGGTGCTGGGAATTGATTAAGTGATACATGTGTATCTATCTATCTATCTATCATCCATCCATCCATCCAGTGTATTTAGCATGAGCCCAGTGGAATAATCGACTCTAAAGGATTTCCAACAAAAAATAGACTCATGGTTTCCCTAAGCAATGTTGCAGGTCTTCTGGTTAGCCCCTTGAGTGTACCATTGTGAACAGCGGGGAGGCACCTTGCTCCAGGTTGCAGAGTCAGCAGAGCCAGGACAAGCATTTGAGCACCCACCTTGGCATTTTCCTCACTGCACCACTGTTTTACTCTACTGTGGAGACAAATTTAACCCACAAGAAAGTATGGAGGCGTTCTGGGCTCCTCCCCTTCTCTCACATCTCAAATTCAATCTGTCACAAAATCTGTTTTCAAACTTTTCTTCGAATTTCATCCAAAGCCATTCTCTTCTCACACTGCCCAGGGCTTCTGTTGTGGCACAAGCCTCTGTTATCTCCCCGGGGATCCCTTCTCTTCCCTTTCACCGTTGCCTCTCTTACACTCTGTTTTTGGGCAGCCATCACATCACTGTGATGATCATTTAGCATGTCTGATCATGTCTGTCTTCTGCACAGAGCCCCCCAAAACTCCCCATACACTCAGTGGGAGCCAAAGTCCTCGCACGGCCTGCTGGCCCTCCTTGGTCGGAGTGGAGTGCCTCCCTCCCTGCATCTCCCGGACTCCCTGCACATGGGACTCTCTTGCTCCTGCTCTGCAAACCACAGGGGCTTCCTTGCTCCTGGTGGGAACACACTAGGCCTGTTCCCACCTTGGGCCTTTGCACTGGCTCTTTCCTCTGCCCACAGGGCTCATCCCCTTACTTCCTCTAAGATCTGTGCCACCTTCTCAGTGTAGCCCACTCGGACCACCTGTTCCAGTTGGACCCTGCCTTTATTCTAGCTTTCCTGAGTTCCCTTATCCTGTTCTATTACTTCTTTCAGTAACACTTATCACCATCTAACATATAGTGCATTCATTTAAGCTTATTGTTGATACCTCCCACAAAAATATACATCTTTTTTTTAAAAGATTTTATTTATTTATTTTTAGAGAGGGAAGGGAGGGAGATGCAGGGAGGGAGGCACTCCACTCTGAGAGAGAAACATCAATGTGCAGTTGCTGGGGGTCATGGCCTGCAACCCAGGCATGTACCCTGACTGGGAATCGAACCTGCAACACTTTGGTTTGCAGCCTGAGCTCAATCCACTGAGCTATGCCAGCCAGGGCAAAATATACATCTTTAATTTACTCATTGATGCATCCCAAGCTCCTAGAATGATGCCCAGTGCATAGTGGGTACTCAAACACTTGTTGCATGAAAGAAAGAAACAAATAGAGACCAATGTGAGGCAGGTCCCTTCTAGAGCATCAGTTTTGAATTCAGTTTCTGTTTTGCTGGCCTTGCTCAGTGTATTTACCATGGAGGAGCTCTCTCACCTTCTGGCACACTCGACTCCTCCCTATCAGTGAGGCTAGTGTGGGAGTTGTGCTTCTGTGGCCTGCCAGCCCTGAGGCAGCTGTGTGGCCATAAGAACAAAGGACTGGAGTAAGCTGTTTCCTCGGGAATTCAGTTCACAGGATGTCTCCCCAGGCCACCCTCCTGACTTGGCTCACCCTTGGAGCTCTTCCTCAGATGCCGAAACAAGGCCCTCATCTGAGACCTGTGCTCCTGGGGCAGCACCTGCTTTCTCTGGATCCATCCTTACATTCCCCACAAGAAGTGTGTTTGGGGTGTGTGTGTGTGTGTGTGTGTGTGTGTGATAGAAAGAGGGAGAGGGGGAGAGAGACATACACACACACACAGAGACAGAGAGAGGGAGAGAAAGAGAAAGATCAGAAAGACTCCCCATTCCCTCTTGTTTCATTTGCCCCTTGCAGAGGGGGCATTCTGGGAAATTTTCCTGTTCTTGTCTTGGTGCTCAGAGATCCTCTGCAATGAGAGCTTTACTCAAGGGCCTGGGGGGCTGGGGGCATTGGCATGGTTATAGTTGGGGCTGCCAGTGTGCTCTTTCAAGGAGGCAGGTGCTCTCCACATTGGGTTGCATTTCCATCCTGCTCTTCCTGGGTGTGACAAGGAAGCATCCTGTAGGATGAAGGTGGGAGGGCCTTGGCTTTGCAAGGGATCTTGAGAATTGGGTAACTGACCCTCTGAAGACAAGAGGGTCAGGCTGGCATCCTTGCCTTGCTTCTCTCTATCAAATCTCACCAACCTCTAGGACCTGCCTTAGGTCTCCCCTCTTTGTGACCCTCCCCTGCCGTGAGTGGGTGGCTCCTCAGAAACCAAGATCACTCCCTCTGCCTGATCAGTCATCTTTTTCCTCTCTTGCCATGGGTCTTTCCTGCCCCTGTCTGCTCTCCCCACAAGATGCAGCTTCCTTAAGGGCAAACCCTGTGCATCCAGCTTGATTTCCCTCAGCATCTAAATTAATGCCTTGTTCTGGTGGGACCTCAGCACTTGCTTGTGAATAAAGGCACCTCCTCCAAACTAGCTCCTATGCTGGGCACATGGTGGAGGGCCAGCTAATATTTGTAGGCTAGATGAAGAAACTCTCCGCGTAGTGTCTGCTCCCTCCTGGGTGTAGTCTATTCCATTCAGGCAATACTTCCTGAGGACTTAAGATCTGCTGGTTGCCATGAGGGATATAAAAGTAGAGAAGACACAATTTCTGAATCCCGGGGGCAGTACCAACTGCAATGACTCTACTATAAGGTGGAGTGTAGTTCAGAGCAATAACAGGGAAGGCTTGAAGAGGCTCACTCCATGTGCGCTTGCCCTGGGAGGATGAGCCAGGCAACCATGAAACCTTAGATGGGAAGCATGCGATTTGCCTGGAAATATGGCTGGGGACCTTGGTATGACATGGGACCCCTCCAGTCTCAGGAATGTGCTGGCCCAGGCCTCTGCTTGCCTATGTGGGATAGTGACCTGAGGTCTGCTCATAGAGCTGGAGAAGAATTAGGGCTGGATAGTTATGTCTAGGCTTGTAGGGTTGAACATGCAGGGGACAGGTTTATTGGAATTCAGGATCTCCTTGATATACCATTAAAGGTGGCAAGTTTCAGCTTTCCTTCTCAATTTTCCCCTGGGGGTGATTCTCACACTCATAAACGGCATTAATAACTTTCTCCTGCCTTTCATGTTGTAGGGAGGCCTGTCGTCGTCTGCCCTATAAAAGGCAGGAGCACTCACAGGTCTCTGGCATGAGACCTGGTGTCCTTCAGTCCCCTCCACTTTCCCTGGCATTGCCTGCAGAGCAGAGCCATGGCGAGCCGTTCCTACCGTATCAGCTCTGGCTACGGGGGCAGGAATTTTAGCTCCCGCTCTGCTGTCATGCCCAAGCCTGGGGCTCACAGCTGTGCCAGTGCCATGGCCTACCGAGGGGGCAGTCCTGGGGGGCCGGGCTACAGGCGTCTTGGGGGCTTTGGCAGTCGGAGCCTGTGTGTCGTGGGGTCCCCACGGATAGCAGTGAGTTGTGTGCGCCCCCTCCGCAGTGGGGGAAGCTTTGGCTACAGAGCAGGTGGCCTTTGTGGGGCCAGCCCGCCCTGCATCACCACTGTAACAGTCAACGAGAGCTTGCTCACACCCCTCAACCTGGAGATTGACCCCAACGCGCAGTGCGTGAAGCATGAGGAGAAGGAGCAGATCAAGTGTCTCAACAACAAGTTTGCTGCCTTCATTGACAAGGTGGGTTTGTGGGTTGTCCCCTGGGGCTTGTGGCTTAAGAAGCAACAAGGGACTTGGAACCCAATGACTGTCTGGGCTCGAATTCTAGGGGTCCCAGCCCTGCTGTGGATGAGCATGTGGCCTCAGGAATGTGGCTGAATCAGGGTCTTGGTTGTCAAATGCTGCCATGAAAGTCAAAATTGCAACAATGGATGTGAAACCACGTGCCAGAGCAGATGGTTTACTGCTGCTTCTGACTTTGCCCAGCAAGATCTGAATGTGCATCTGGGGCCCCACCCTCTGGGTCTCAGCCATCACACAGTAAGGGGGTGGGCGGGGTGGGCATCTCTGCTAAGGCTGGTGTCTGACCCTGCTCCTGAAGGAGATGCTGCCATCCCCAGCATGCGGAGGGGAGCCAGGACTAAGAAGGGCCGGAAGCTCCTTTCCTGCTCATTCCTGGCGGGGACATCGTAGGAAGGCTGTGAATTCCCAGGACTTCTGCCCCAGGTTCCCCTCCCGCAAACACTAACACAGATGAAAGATAATGAGTTGAGAAACTTAAGGGAGGTCCCTGGAGGGGTTGTGGAATCGCACTTTTCCAATGTTGCGGTTTCAGAGCCCTCCTGTTGCTGGATATACAGCTCTGGTTTCCTTTGATTCAGTGATACCCCCGAGAGCCTGTAATCTGAAGTTTGGGGGAGGATAGCCTCTGGAGTCCAAGTGAAGAAAGGCTCATCTTTCAGTACTCCATGGTGTGCACAGCTACACTCAGAAGGTGCACACTGGGCAACGTGGGTAGGAGCTTTGCTCCAGATAGAGGCCACCACCAGAAATAAGTAGATCTGCAAGCGAAGGTGCTGTGCATCAGTTCTTAGCATGCTGCTGGCTGTCCAAACCTCTCTTCCTTTCCATTGGTACACAGAAGCTGACCCTAGGATCATAAGGGCTACTCATTGCATGAAGAGTCTCACCAAGACAGATGAGGGGAAGGTTGAAATCCAGCGCTTGCTCTGCTCACCAGGCTGTGTGCCCTGGCAGAGGGCTACATCTCCTGGGAGGGAGTACCTTTTCCTAATTTGCTCAAAAACATGGTGAGGACCCTGAGCATGCAGGCTTGAAAGGAATCTTTGCATGTGGCCTTTTGGGCATCACCCAGGTATACTGCTCTCTCTGTTGGGAAGAGTCAATCCCTCCCCAGGATTGCTGCCAGCCACTCACCTCTTCCCAACATTCTTCCTTTAGGATGAGCACCAGACACGAAAGGTGCATCGATATGGTGGGTTTAAGCCTGCAGAGCAGGCAGGCCAGAGAGCCGCCCTCACCACCACCTGGTGACCCCCAGGCAGATGCCTTTTGGGTAATCAGGGTTTTGGTTGCTTTTTCCACAAGCATAGGCCATTCATTGAGTTGCTTTCTTTATACTAGGCTTGTGCTCCTAGAAGTTTAGGGCTTGAAAGGAGATCATAGTTTAGGACCAGCACCTGCATGGTGCCTGGTGGGTGAAGCCAAGCTGAGAGGCGTGCCCGCCGACAGGGGCGGCTGCTGCCACTCACCTCCAGCCACGGGCCCAGCATTGCCTGAACGTCCGGTTTGTCAAGGTCGGGGAACTCTAGAGTCTTGCCTGAAGTCACTGAATTATTAAATGTTGGTAATTAATCAGATTTTTATAAAACAGTGCAGCCAAATAAAACATGCCTGTGGGCCAGATGGGGCCTGGGAGCTGCCCGTGTAAATGGACCATGTGTTCCTGCTGCCCCGGTTGCAGTGAGGCTCAGAGAGAATGAGGCACAGTGGCTCGGTTGGGGGCGAGTTAGGTGGTGGGGGACCTCCTAACTGCTGGTCCCAGAGTCTCCCTTGGGGGCCCCCAGAGGCAGAATGAAGGAAGGTCATGGTGGCTGCATTTTTAAATCACTGACGTAAAAACTCCCACAAACTTAGCAGCTTAAAACAACATACATTTATCTCATGAGGCTGAAACCGAGCTGCCAGCAGGGCTACAGTTCTTTCTGGAGACCCTGGGGAGGCCTGTCTCCAGGGACGTTCAGGTTCTTGGCAGAACTGAGTTTCGTGTGATCACAGGGTTGAGGTCCCTGTTCCCTGAGGTCCCTGGCTGGTTAATGGGGTGGGGGGTGTCCTCAGTTCCAGAGGCTGCCTGCCTGCCTGCCATCACTGATTCACGGCCCCCTCTTCGTCTTCAGAGCTGGTGATAGTGATCGAGAGTTTCTGGCTTCTCGTGTTCAAAACCTCTCCTCTGCTTCCTTCTTCTGGACATCTCTCTCGTTCTTCTACCTTCCTCTTCCGTGTTGAAAGGTGACCACTGTAGGGCCCACCAGGGTAATTCAGGATGATCTCCTGATTTTCAGGTGCATAACCTTAATTCCATCCGTAAGGTCCCTCTCTTCTGTACTGCCACATAGGTTCCAGGGATTAGGACGTGGCCATCTTTGAGGGCTGTTTTTGACTTACTACATGCAGTCTGCGGTATTTTTTCAGGATCAGATGTTATTTCATTCTGTGCAGAATAAACAAATCACACGTGAATTGGGTGCTGTTTCTGGGAGATGGGGATGGGATGAGGGGAAGTTACTTGAGGAACAATTGTGAGCTGTACTTTCAGACTTTGTAGATGATTGGTCTTTGGGGGAGGCCACAAGCTGCTGCAAGCCAGGGTCCACCCCCAAGGGCAGAGAGAGCTCTGTGGGGGCCAGGCTCCTCCCCTGACTCCCCACTGAGTTTCCTTCCCTGTCCCTGGGCGGCAGGTGCGCTTCCTGGAGCAGCAGAACAAGCTGCTGGAGACCAAGTGGCAGTTCTACCAGAATCGCAAGTGCTGCGAGAGCAACCTGGGGCCTCTGTTCAGCGGCTACATTGAGACACTGAGGCAGGAGGCTGAGTGCGTGGAGGCTGACAGCGGGAGGCTGGCCTCAGAGCTCAACCACGTGCAGGAGGTGCTGGAGGGCTACAAGAAGAGGTAAGCATGACAGAGCCAGGGTGGTTATAGAAGTGGGGTAGATCTTGTCTGGGTCCATACAACTTTCCTGGAGGCAGACATGTTTGAATGTCAGGGTCATTACAGGCAACCAGTCAGATGGTTCTCTTCATCAGTCTGCTCCATCTCGTCCGGGCTCCAAGCTCTTGCAACTAGCTCATCCTCGGGACTCGGCAACACAGTCAGGAGAGAAGGGGTCTTGTTACAGGGTGCAGCCAAGAGGGGGGACCCCAAATAGGCATTTGAAATGGGGTCCAGAACTTAAGGTGTCCAGGAGATTTTGGGATGTCTCCATCCTCCCGCCCCCCCAACCCAGGGTGTGGGTTGGGGGAAGGGACAAATGGAGCAGGGCCATTGAGGGCTGTTTTGCATAGCAACAGCCTTGCAGCTAACCTCTGGGTTGGCCATTTAACATATCTATAGCCTTTGGCTGGTTGCATAGATAGGTTAAGTAGCAGTGATCAGCTCTAAGCCAGGGGAATGGAAGTAACTTCCCCACGCAGAAGTAACTTCCCCACCTAGATGTAACTGGGGGGGGGGGGGGCGGGTCCCCTGAGTTACAGCGCCTGCGTGGGAGCTCAGAGAGGATTGGCTCCAGAACTTGGGGCCACACCTGCCCAGACTCATGATGGCAGCCCAGTATAGCTGGAAGGATACGAGTTCCGGCATGTGAAGCCGAGTGTGGGAGGAGTCGGAAATGGGGCTGCAGAGGAAGATTGCCACGGGGATTTAAAACCCAAATTTGGCAGCCATTAAGGAAGAGAACCATGCTGCTTTAGAGAAGAGAACCATGCTGCCTTAGGAAGGAGAACCCAGCGCAGCCCTGAGGGGAGAACCACGCGGCAGCCCTGAGGACAGAACCACGCGTCCTGGCAGAGTGGGGACCCCCACAGCTTTAGAAGGGGGAACCACCACCTGGTTTTAGCAGAGATCCCGGCGACTCAGCCGAGGGTGCCGGGAACCCAGGGAGGTCTCCCAGTCGAGAGGGAGTACTAACTGGGAAGAACCAGAGGACTGCCTAAGCCATGGACTTCTATTTCCTTTCTTGAGATACGGTACTCTGGACTGGGCAAAGGGGGAAGGAAGGAAGGACTGTGTCTGTTTGTGGGTGTTTTAAGGGACTTTGGGATTTTGGTGAAGACAATAGGTCACTACTTTAAGTTTGTATAGCATTAAATAAACATTTCCTTTCCTTTTCACAAATCTCTGGCATTGAGAGATGTCTTTCCTAGGGCGGCGGACATAACGGACCCGGGGCCTTCTTTCAATAATAGTATATCGTCCCAGGCCCCCTTTGTTGTGTTCTGTAACAGTCCTAGCCTGGGAGGGGTGGGACGTGCATCCGGGGTGCAGACTGACGCAGAGATAGAGAGAGAACAAATGAAACAGGAGGACTGAGATCAGCGGGGCAGGAAAGCTGGATGTGAGAGGCAGTCAGCGCCAGGATGGGTGGAAGGGAAAGATCCCGGAAGAGAAATCCAGAAACAATCAGGCTGATGCCATTCAAGATATCTGATAAAGTTGGATACTTCTTTTGTTTACACTGTGCATAAATCATCAGGCTTTGTTCTGCAAGGCTCTGTAACTCAAAAGTCCATGTAAATCTTTTATTTTAACCTGCCTTGTTTAGTTTAGCCATTATCTAGTGTTACCCACAGGATCACTTAACTTGTCCCACTCTATCTGGTAGATGCAGACAGAGAGATTTTGACATAATCACTTCTGGTAATTCTAACTGGAAGTAATTGGATTCCTGGCCTTGGAAGGTCAGGTTTTACCATCCAGATAGACGCAACAATGGGTCTTCACTTCCCCTGGGGGTGGGGAATGCAAATACAGACACAATTCTGTTTGCAGGTGTCAAAGGCCGTCTCCCACTCTGGGGGTGGGAGGGCGGCTAATCACAGAGCTCAGAGTTTATAGCAGCCCCCAATTATCTTGTAATTACAAAGTTGTGTAAACTGTGCTCTGGGAACTTTGGTCTCCCTTGTAAACAGGGGTGAGATTGGTGGGAATAAGGCCTCATGGACAAGAGCAAAAGAATACCCAGGCTGGTGGAGGAGGTCGGTGGAAGTGTCCCCCAGCAGCCTGGGCAGAGGGGGTGGCTTCCAGCGTTTCAAGTCCTCGGATATTGGTGGGGGTGGGGGGTGGGGAAGAACGTCATGGACTTCATGGGCTTTATGTCGTGCACAATTTTAGGGATGCGGGTCTCCTTAGAGCACCTGTCTCATTCATCCCACAGACTTACTGAGCGCCTTACTGCATACCAGACAATTTAACCCAAGATGCAGAGAGAGTAAATGACTTGCCTGAGCTTTTGCAGGGACTTCACTTCCAAATTTGGACCAGAAACCAGGGACTTGGACACCATGTTCAGAGTCCTTTGGTGGGTTCTTTGTGGCTGGGAAATAGAAGTCAAGAGAGGCTAAGCCTCTTCTCCCAAGGCACACAGAGTCAAAAGCAGAACCAGGGAGTCTTGAAAACCTAGGTTCACTAGCCAGTGCACAGCCCTCAGCCCTGTACTCTCTCTCCTCAGGTATGAAGAGGAGGTGGTCCTAAGGGCCACGGCTGAGAATGAGTTTGTGGTGCTGAAGAAGGTGAGTGACTCTTCCTGTGTGTCCAGCAGCTATTGCTTGAATGGTGGATGCTCGAGACATGATCGAGGTCATGTTAGTCCAGTTGGGGTGGCAGGGCACTCACGTTCCCTGGCAAATGGAGGTTGGTCCGGCTTCGGAAGCCATCGTGGCCCCTGTGAGAGGACCGAGGCCGTGTTGATGAGGCTCCTTAGAAAGGAAACCTCATCATACTGCTGCCTGACTTTTCATAAACTCTCTGACTCACTGAAATGGCCACTTCAAATCCATTTCACTCTCCTGTCGACGTCACCTCCCAGCTGGTTCCCAGCTTCCCAGTGATTTTGTGAGCTGAGCAGTGGCAGTTGCAGATGATGAAAAAACCAAAAGAAAAAAACTGCTAATAATTTATCTTTTGTTTCAAATTGTTGAGTTGATGTGTATACTTGTGTAGTTTGACAAATAATGTGCTTACCAGCTGTCTTATTTGTGAGTAATCACAGAAAGGAGAGAGGACCGGTAAGAAAAACAACACAACATCTGCCCGTAGAGGTGTGACCTTGGTCTTGGGCAGCAGAGTCAGCTACTTGGGTGGTGGGTGTTGCCTGGCCTGGGTGCCAAGGACGACCTACTGGGGAGGTGCACTGGGGTTCTGTGGCCACCACAGGGTCGTGTTCTGTGGGCCAGTTCGGCTTAGTGGCAGCAGCCTGAAGTTTCGGGTTTTGATCTTAGGCTAGCAGCTTCCTCAAAATCCCCATATCTGGAGGAACTGTGAAAAGTCTGTAGGGGCCAGACTTCTCTTCACTTTCTATCCGACATGGTCTCACTGATGTTTGCGATGGAAGGTAATGGCAGTGGCAGATATCAAAGGCCTTGTCCCTACTGGCGGGGCCCTGAAGATGGCTTATAATTATAGGTTGGATAGGCAGGGGCACGAGGCCGGGCCAGGAGGTGGCGTCAGAGTGCCACTGGAGAGTGCAGTGTCCAGGGACACCGAGTGACCCACACCCCACGCTCTCCTGTCTCCTCCACCAGGACATAGACAGTGCCTATCTGCGCAAGGCTGACCTGGAGGCCAACGTGGAGGTGCTGAGGGTGGAGATGCACTTCCTGCGGGCCCTCTATGAGGAGGTGAGTCTCCCTGCCTCTGGAAGAGCCATGGAGAGCGGAGGCAGAGGAGGGTTTTCCTTGGTTCTAGGGAAAGTGGCTCATTCCCTACTCGTCTAGGATCTCAACACCCTTTCCTTTTGTGACTGAAGGAGATTCTTCTCTTGTTTAGGCCTCCTTTCAGAATGACAGTGGATGCTGTCTTTCCTTTAATGACTTCAAAGGCTGTAATTCACTGCCTGTCTACACAGCACAACATGAAGTAGAGATTTGATAATAGAGGCATATAGATATGATAATAGTTATAGTATGAAAACCCAGGGCTCCAAATCTGGCCACTGCCTGGTTGGCTGCACTAATACAGACGCTATAGCTGATCTGGAGAGTTTAGGCTTCAGGCACAGGAGTCCAGGTTGTTCGTGACCATGGAAACCTGCCTCTGTGTATCCCAGCATTAATGGAATTCCGTCTTACTCGTTGCCTGGAGGCACGGCCCACATTCCAGCCTTTTCCTCTTAAAGCTACACTTAAAATTTCCTTAACAGGCCAGTAGTTTTCTAATTTAATTCCTAAAGTTTCAGAGTTGGGACCGTGCTTTTGAAGGACCCGGAGAGACAGGAATCAGAAGGGAATTTGGAGCTAAGGGCCCTGGCTGTTGTCTCCTGCAGGAAATCCAGGTCCTTCAGTCACAGATCTCTGACACCTCGGTGGTGGTCAAGATGGACAACAGTCGAGAGCTCAACATGGACTCGGTTGTGGCTGAGATCAAGGCTCAGTATGATGACGTGGCCAGCCGCAGCCGGGCTGAGGCCGAGTCCTGGTACCAAACCAAGGTAAACTGGAGGACTGGGCTGCCCTGCTGGGCAGGGAAGACAGCCAAGAACCCAGCCTTCCCTGAGAAAGGCACCCAGGCACCCTGAGGGGCTGCCGCTGAGGTCCAGGTTCAGAGCAGGGGAAGGAGGTGGGGCTGTCTCAGAGCAGCAGGCTGGTTAATCTGGGCTGGGGAGCAACGGTCAATGGTCTCCCGAGACACCCTCCATTCACGTGGCGATCATTGGTAGTTTCCTCATGTTTGCCTCCCAACCCTCAGTGCGAGGAGATGAAGGCCACAGTGACCCAGCAGGGTGAGAACCTCCAGAGGACCAAGGATGAGCTCAACGACCTGAACCGCGTGATCCAGAGGCTGACAGCAGAGGTGGAGAATGCCAAGCAGCAGGTAGGGGGACACGGAGAGGCACTCGGCACACCTGTTGCTTCCCATCTGCTTTCTGCTCTTCTCCTACCTTGAAGGGCCCTGCTGCCCTTGGAGAGGCTGGTATTTTAACCACCTGCACCTAAAGGACCAACAGTCCACAGGACATTCTGGGCAGAAGATTGGCCCGTCAACTTAACACATGTCCTCACGGTTCCTCTCCCACACATATATTCACATGTAAACACTGTATACTTAAACATTTTAGCATTTTAACTTCACATGATGATATTATACCATAAACCTTATTTTGATTCTTCCCTTTGCCAGTTGACATTATGTCTTTGAAATCCATGCATGCTGCTATAAATAATCTGTTTTGTTATTTCTCCTTTGTAGAATTCTGTAATACTCATAAACCATAGTTTCTTCTCCATTCCCCTGTTGATGACATTTAGTTTTCCTCCAAGTTTTTGCTACTTCAACCAGTTGTATCACGAACACTTTTGTTCACATCCCCATTTACACCTACATGAGAGATGTTTGAAAGGGCAAAGCAAGAAGGGGAATTGTTGGGGTGTAAGACATTCACTTATTTACTTCCCATAAGTACTCGTGGGGTGCCAGGCCAGTGCGTGCTCCCACCGTCACTCATGGGCCCCAGTTTCAGCACGCGCTGCCATCAGACTTTCAAATGCTTGTGCATCTGAGAGGCGTGAACCAGAATCTAACTGGTATTTAAGTTTTCACTTCTCTGGTTAACTGGTGATATCGAATGTCTCCTCACACACTTACTACTCATTTGCACTTCTTCTAAGAATTGCCTGTTCATGTCATCTGCTCGCTTTCCTGTTGTGATTCCTGTCTTCTTCTCACTGCTTTGCATTATTCTTCTGTCTGTCCTATCTAGATCGTAATCCTTAGTCAGTTGCACGTGCTACAATTCTCTCAACCTGTCACGTGTCTGTCTGCTTCACTCTGGTGTCTTTTATTGAACAGAAACCTTTCACCTGGACACAACCACATGCATCACTTCTTACTGTGAATGTGTTATACTTACGAAGGTTTGCAGTCATAGATGTGTCCTCTTACATTTCCTCCTGTACTAGTTGTATAGTTCTAACTGTCATGTCTAGGTCTTTAACCCACCTGAAATTTATTTTTTGTATGTACAAGACGTAGAGTTTTCATTAAAATTTTCTGCATATACTGTAACGAGAACATGTATCATGGAGCGTATTCTCTATGCACGAGCTTGTGACTCCACCTCTGCCACAGGCTGTGCTCCTGCACGCCCCAGCTCCTTCCCGTCCCCCCCTCCGCTCGCTGTTCTCGGCCACTGTGCGGGGTGTGTCACGGGTAACTCATTGCTGTTAACAGCTGAGGTAATGAAATACGAGAATGGTTTAGTTTCCAGAAGTGAAATTAGAGTAGATTAGGAGTCATCTTTACCTGCATGCTGGTGTGCTCTTAAAAAATGTTAATTTTATTGTTGTAAGAACAGGACATGAGATCCTGACAGGTGTGAGGTGATCCTCATTGTAGTTTTGATTTGCATTTCTATGATGACCAGTGACATTGTGTGTGTTTTCATACACCTGATGAACATTGCTGTCTTCTTTGGAGAAATGTCTATTCAAGTCCTTAACCCATTTTAAAAACTGAACTACTAGTTTGCTGACCTCAAAGAATGAGACCCCCTACAGTGGCCTCTGAAAACCTGAGGCTGACAATAATTAATTAGGTAGCTTAGGGGAAGTCACAACCTCTCAGAGTCTCAGTCTCTTCATCTGCATAATGGGAATAATAGGGCCTGTTCTGAAAGTGCCCTGTAGACTAATGACAGCAAACAAATATAAGATAATATCACTAATTATTGTCAGGCCTATTCCAGTGCTAACATTTCCTCCCTCTAATGGCTTCCCACGGACTTGAATTTTACAACAAAGCGGCATAAAAATAAAGGAAGAAAGCTCCAAATGGCCATTATTTCCTTGCTTAGTTAGTTTAAAAGTTGACCTTTTTGAATGGAGGCGAAATAGGATGCCCGAGGTGTGGGAGACCCACCAGGGCTCCCACAGCCTGCACCCTCTCAAACTCCTTCCCTCACCTCCTTTCCCCAGCGCTGCAAGCTGGAGGTCGCTGTGGTCCAGGCAGAGCAGCAGGGTGAGACGGCCGTCAGTGATGCCCGCTGCAAGCTGGCTGAGCTGGAGGCCGCCCTGCAGAAAGCCAAGCAGGACATGGCCTGCCTGCTCAAGGAGTACCAGGAGGTGATGAACTCCAAGCTGGGCCTGGATATGGAGATCGCCACCTACCGAAAGCTGCTGGAGGGCGAGGAGAGCCGGTGAGGATGGGACTCAAGGTCACTTCCCAGCCCCACCCAGACGGATGGCGTTCAAACTGGGAAATACTCTAGAGATCATGGGGTCCAGCCATTTCCCCATTTTTCAGATATAGAAACTGAGGCCTAGAGAGGGGAAGGGCCTGGTCCAAGACCACAGCTAGTTAGAGGCCGAGCTGAAATGATACCATTCTCCTGGTTAGCACCCCAGTGATCTTTTCCCTCCTACACTGCCCTCCCCTCAGCTGTACCTGTACTGAAAGCCCACTCCAAGGCAACGACTCTACCCTGCTGCCCGAAAGGACGTTTCTGCAGTCACATCTCAGTAGGTTGTAAAGGCTGCAAGCATTCAGAAGACTCGTTAAAGGCCATTTGATTTGGGAGGTGCAGACATGAATCCTATAAACCTAGATACTCTGGTGCTCAGGACCAGTGAACGGAAATGAGCAGCACAGGGGACGACAGAGGCGGGCACAGGTCCAGCCTCCAGGTGTGGGGGTGGGGGGTGAGTGGTGGATAGTGTCCCAGGGAGGCTGTCGGAGGCACCTCAGAAGACGAGATAGAAAACGGACAGGACACTTCAGGCTGTGCTGACAGTTCCAGCCATGAACTGGAGGCAGGTGAAGTCTGCCTGGGAGGCAACAATGTGGCTTTACACCTGGGACGGTGCCTGCGCTCCTAGCCTTGAGGTCACCACGTCATCCTTGCCTCCTGGCTGGGCCCCATCAGTGGGCAGCAAGCTACCCTGGGGAGTAGAGTGTACAAGGTTCAGGTCACAAACTGTGAGCCAGGTCTGGGTTCAAAGCCCGGCGCTATCTGTGAACCCCCCTGCCTCAGTGTCCTCATCTATAAAACAGGTAATCATAAGACCCACCACTTAAGGCTCTTACAAGGGTTAAATAAATCAATGGAACATAGTAAGCAAAAGTAACAGCTGGTTATTATCAGAATAAGAATATATCTATCCAGGGTAGCCAGGCAGGACTGCACCCATGCTCCCCATGAACATGGTTAGTGTCCGAAATCTGACGTGAGGGGCACCCAAGGCAGCTGGCCATGTTGCTGGACTTGCACCATGCCTGACCGAGGCAGGCAAACTTTTACACTCATTTCCTCAGGACTCTGGGTGAAGCCAGCAGACCCATCCCCTCCTTTGTGGCCTTAACCCAACCCATCCACCAGCATTCTGTGAAGCACTCGGCCTTTGCATAGTGAAACTTTCATTGCGATAATAATCACTAGTGTATTGATAACTCAGTCATATAATGAATAATGTACTGTCTCCAACACATTTTGAAAAGCTTAGTGGATTCTGCTTTGCATACTGTGGCCGTTGACCTTTCAATATGCCTGTCCTTTGGGGATCCCAGGGAGCAGAGCCAACCCTGATGCTGTCTGCAGAGAGTGTACAGCCTGACCCTAGCCCCTCACCCCCTCTCCCCTGCTTCAGGAAGGAGAATAGGCCTATTGCAAGGGCAGGAGAGCTCAGTTCTAATGCTCACTCTCTCCTCTCCCTGCAGGCTGTGTGAAGGCGTGGGCTCAGTCAACATCTGTAAGTTGGGGGTGTGTGTGGACATGGTTCTTTTGGGCGTTGATAGTCTTAATACTAGGTTGCATCTAAATAGCAACTGAACCTCTGTCTGTGGGGCTCGGGGGAGGGTGGTGGTAGCTGAGGCCTCTGGGATCTGGACAAACTGTTGGTCCAAAATGTTTGACCCCACATGGATCCATCTGGAACATCCACGGAGTCTAGGCTGATGAATGAGGCAAATTCTGCCCGTCCCCCCACAACTGGTTCTGCAAAAACAGCCTAAGTCTTTCAATTTCACACAGAATACTCCTTAAGTGGTGCAATGTTTTCATAAGAAGAGACACAATGTGTCTATTCTAATCATTTGGGGCCTCTGCAGGCAACTCTCAGATCTTTATGTCTAATGGTCCCATGTGCACACAGAGCCTAGGCTGGGCGTCTGTCTGTTGCCCTCATCTTCCCAGCAACCGTATTTCTAGATAATTCCTCTGCTGTGATCATCGGTGCTTGCTCAAAGATTGAATAAACACATCTCAACATTAGTCTGGTTCAAGCAGAGTCAGGTGCCCATTCTCTGACCACGCTCCTTCGAGAAGCAAATGGCAGTGGGTGTAAAAGGTTCATGTTGTCAGTCCCTTGGAGTGTGAAGAGAGCTAATTACCGGTTCCCCAAAATTCTGGGTCACACCATGTCTGGGATGGAGAGAATTCTGACCCGGTGTCCCCACTTACAGGTGTGAGCCATTCCCAGGGCGGTGTGGTCTGCAGGGACCTCAGTTCCATGGTCCCTCGTGGCCTGGGCGGCGTGGCCATCGGCAGCAGCACCTTGTGCGCCCCCTCGGCAGCTGGGCCCTGCTCCAGCGCAAGATCTGTGCGGTTTGCATAGCAGGGGTGGGGTGGGGGCTGGGGGTCGGGCGTGGGTGTGGGGTGCTGGGACTCTGGGTGGATGAGGTCTGATGGGGCAAGGGTGGGGGACATCAGGGCGAAGTCTTTTCTCTCTCAGGCCCAAATGTCAGTTTCGTCATTTCCTCTTACTGGGAACCCACACTGACGCTCAGTTTCCTTCTTGTTGGAGTTTCCTCTGAGTGCAAACCCTGGGTTTGGCATTATTGCCACTTCCATTGATTCCCTCCTCCTCATGGTCTGGGAAAGGGACGTAAAGGCTTTTTGATACAAACAGCATAGTCACTTTTCCTCCCAACTAACTGCAGGTTAGCAGACATTTCCCGGGGAACTGACCAAGTGCCAGGCCCTCTGGGACGGGAGCCAGGGCGGGGATGGCAGTGTGTGGGCAGCCTCCAGGCTGTCTGCCCTCAATGAGGTTGTGTGTGTCCTCACCTCAGTGCGGAGGGGCCGTGGGGGACTGCAGCTGAGGGAGACCCTCACTTGATCTGAGAGACTGTTTGTCCCTAGAGTGTCCCCAACCACTCATACATCAGGATGGGGAGACTGACGGAGGCTCCTCTGCTGAGAGTTTTGTTTTCGGTGCTTTGGAATTTTACTGTATTTGGGCGATTCCTGTTATGGCTCCTTTTGTCTTTTGGTGTGTCTGTAATTAAAAGGCTAATGGCTTTCTCCCAGTTAACCAAGTTAATGTCTGCCTTTCTCTTCCTCCTTCCCTACTGCCTACCACATTCCCGATTGTTTTAGTGCTTCTGTAAGTGTGGTCCCCAAACCACAACTTATATCAGCATCTGGTGGGGGGGGGGGTGGAGATGAGCCCAGAAACCTGAATTTAACAAGTTCCCAGGTGACTCCTCTAAGAACCAAAGCTGAGAACTGCTGGTTGCTGTGGGCCGGGGGAACAGGAGCGTTGGGTAACTCTGACTGTGGAGCAGGCTTTCCCTCAGACTCTCACAGGGTCAGGTTCGTCTCTCCGCAGAAGGTCAGAGCCAGTTTAGCACGCCCAGGCTGGGTGCGGTGGAGACAAAGGTAGGAAAGGGGAGACAAGGGAGCCTGTGCACAAGCAGCTGCTAAATACATCACGTATGTATTTCATTCATCGTCCCAGCAACAGTCTTATTATCTTCGTTTTGCAGGTAAGGAAGTTGAAGCCCAAAGAAGTTAAGCAGCTTTACTGAGGTCACACAGCTAGTCCAGGATCCAAACAGAGTGTAGAGAATGCCAAAGCTCATACACTTTCCACTGTCTCACCCCAATTTTCCCTTCAGGCCAAACACCCTGGCTCAGTAGAATGCCTCCGGATAAGGGGTTCTAACCGGTCCCACCTCACTAGTCTGACCCCACGGAGAAGAGAGATGGAAGGTGACATAGAGGAGCCTCCCGAAGTGTCTGTAGAAACACCTCCCATAGCCTCTGCTCTCCAGGGATCCTGAACAGACCTCGTTATGGGGTGGTTAAGTCAGGTGTCCTACGTGGGAACCCAGAACAAAAACTCAGACCCCTGTTGGAGGGCGTCTTCCCCGATGGCCTGCACAGGGGCCATTGACTGGGGGGCTCTGTGTCTGACCTGTTCTTGAGCTGACGGTCCGAGAAGTGCCCCCTGGGGCAGTCTGTTTAGTGTCCCTGCCGATGCAAATGCATCCCCCAGGTGTGATGAGGTGGGGAGAGGGCTTTCTATGGGCAACTTTCTTTCACTTGTTTTATAGGAAGAACTCCACTTCTCCCATCTTTTTTAAATTTGGCATTAAAAAAGATTTTTAAAAAGCCCTGAATGGGTAGAGGATATTTTGCCACGAGAATATATATTTGATCTCTAGACATAGAAAAGCCTTTCAGCTGTTTCCTCCCTGGCAACACCGTCCTTCTGATGCCTCCAGCACGTGTGCCCAGGGAGCACATCGACCCTCTGGGACCTTGGGAGGACCAAGGCTTCTCTCAGTGCAGTGTCCCCTAGTCTCCGCTTCCTGGACTCAGAGGGTCAGCATTCTGGGCATGTCATGGCCTGGATCCCACCAAGGGGTGCAGTCAGGCCCGGCGACTACCAGGTCTTCTGTGAGGAGCGACAGGAGTCTCACCAGGCGCCTGCTGCGGTGGGAGGGTTGTGGGGGGCGTCTAGGGGAGCGTCTGCTGTTTCTTTCTGTTGGTGGCCGTGGAGGATATGTATGTAGACACATATGTGTGCCTCTTGGGTTTTCTCCATTACTTCAGGCCCAGCCTCACCCTTCGAGTGCTGCCCCCACCACACTCTGTTCCCTGGCGGCTGGCCCCTCATGCCACTGCCCCAAGAGCACCAAGGGAAGAAGAGCGGGCATGTTGGGGGGGCACCTGGCTTTTGAACAAAGTAGAAGTGGGCAGGGACTTCTGGGGGCACAGAGGGGTGTGGTGGGGGGGCCAGAAGGTGGTGTGAGGTGGTTGTGCACTAAGCCTTTCCCACTGCAAGTCTCCCCTCCCAAAGAGAGCAGAACTTAGGGCAGGTGTCCCTGTTGCTCCAGTTTGCAGCTAACAAAGCACTCCATTCTGTCTCCTTTAATGTCCACATTCCTGAGAGCGGCAGGGCTGTGAGTAGGCACACAGGGGGAATTCCCAGGTGGTCATTTCCTATGTCCCCGTGCATTGCAAAGAGGACTACGTGGTGTGATTTCCTTGATCTTGTGGTTAATTCATGTTTCTCACTATGTTTGGCTCAGGTGAATAATGACACCAATCTATGTTTCCCGAGGTCCCAGAGGCTGAAGCAAGGGACAGTTGGAGACACTGGGGCTGGAGCCAGTCTGGGAGTGGGTGTTGGTGACAAAGGTACAAAGTGGAGGGGACTGGAGACAGTGAGGAGTGCTTGTGACCTCAGAGAGAAAAGAAGATGCCGAGGCCCAAGCTTCCCTGAGTTTTTGAAAGGACTGTAATGCATACTTTCTCTTCCTTTGGAGACCCTGTGCACTTTGGGGGTACACTGAGTATTTGGATAAGAGTAGAAGATAGACAGAAGGTCTGATTTTCTCTGACAGGGTTTTAGCTTGGTCTGGAGTTTCCAAGGAGAAAGGAGCTGGGGAAAGAGCGCTGGAATCACCCACACGGGCCAACTTTGTCATCTGGGCTGCCTGCTCTTCTGACTTTTCCCTGAACTCTTCATTCTAGACAGCACTCAACTTCTCCTTTAAATTTGTTTTTTCCTAATACAACTTCAGTTCTTAGTTATCCTTGTATCACACCCTTTCATTTCCATGGGAATAGCTCTTCTATCAGCAGAGGGGTGTGGGGGCCCTGGAATCCTTTGAACCACAAGAGTTTGCTCTGCATTTTGCTGTTGGCTGCAAGGAGGGCCGGGGGGAGAAGTGTCATCCTCCAACCAATGGCACCTCTCTCTGGTTGAGTCAGTTGGCTAGTCTCTGCACACAAAGCATGGAAACTTATTAAAAAGCTCATTAATATCTCTAAGCTCCTGGCTGTTTGACTTTTCATTGCGTGGTGTCATATTTGGGGGTGGGTATCAGATTTGGCATTTTTGTTATGCTTGCTCAGACCCATGGTAACATCAGGGTGTTTTCCCCAAGCACAGACTCACTCCAACAACCCAGAACCAGAGGAGGTGGCCGGGCTGGACAGGGCTCATCTCACAGGTCCCCAGGCTGATTGCTGGAGCACAGAGGTCACTTCTTGCTCAAGGTGTCCCTGAGACATGGCAGAGTTGATGCTCATACTCTGATCTCCTGACTTCTCAGCCCGCAAGATTTACCCTTCCTGGGGCTGAATGAGGTACCCTAAATCGAGTGTTAGCCTGTTGTGACTGTGACCATGTCTTTTAGGCCCAGCCCTGTGGGAGGAGGGAGCAGAGCAGGCAAGGAACTTGGAGGAAGCCAGCTTGGTGTCAGCTGGCAAACTTCAAATAGCAGCAGCCTAAGCACTCAGAAGGGGCTGCTGCCTCCAGTGGAGCTGCAACCCTTTGGGCTTGAAGTGAGATTCATCAGAATGTGCAAGGTCTTAACTTATTCTCCCAGGGAAAGGCTGGGGGGATGGGGCAGCAGAGGGGGCTGGCAGGTGGACATCTGTGTGAAATAGTGGCAGCTAATTTGTGAATAATGACAGCCAATCTTGGACTCACCTCCAATGGATGAATGGAGGTGAGTCCCAGAGGGCTGATTCTACAACTCCTGCTCTACCAGCTGCTTGAGTTTACCCAGCCATCCCAGACCTGACATACCCTGGACCCCCATCCTGGGGCTTAGTTGGGGGCCAGAGCCAGGAAGAGACACTTCCTGCTCTTAAGGAACCTCCAGCTTGATTCAGGCTCCAGATACACCCAAGGACACCCCTGGCTCCAAGCCACAAGGACAGAACCAGAGATCCTCAGAGTTCCAGACACTGTGGTGCAGGGGGAGGAGAATGTGGGTGGGTGGGTGGGTGGGTGAGGAGGGGAGGCAGAAGAGTACAGAGAGCACTGAGCAAAGGCAAGTGGGAGGAGGGGTGTGGGGTGGCCTATGTGTCCATGGGGATGGTCCCTGGTGGCTTCAGAGGGTAGACTTGTCTCCATTAGGTGGCGCCCTCATCTGGGAATACCAGCACTGGATGAAGGGGTGTGCAGGGTTGAGGAGCATGTGGAAGGAGAAGAGATGGAGGGAGCCTGTGTTTGGCATGAGGAGCACACACACAGACTGGGAACTGGTTTGAACCAGTTGGGAGGGGTCGAGAGAGATGACTTTGGGATGGGATTCTGGCTGCTGAGGGTATGTGGGTCTGGTCAAGGAGAAAGAGGTCATGGGGAAAGCTGGAGCTGTGGTCCAGGCCTGAGGGGATTGAGAAGTACGGAACTGGAATCAGGCTATGGAAGTGGATAGGAAGCGGCAGAGTCACTGGGGAATTGGGGAAACACCACATGGGTTGGGGAAAAGACTGGCCAGCTGGAGATGGGGCAAGAGGGAGTGGAGGGTCCAAACATTGGAGGGGGCGCACATTGTGTTCATAAGATCACGTATCCTTGCATTGCGGTAGCATTTATTGAAACACTGATTGAGACAACCCAGAAGGCAAGCCACCCACAGACAGTCGTAACAAGCGGAAGACCCAGGAAGTGGCCTAACTTTCCCCATCCCACCTTCTCCGTGTTGGACAGACCCCTCCTGCACGGGCGGGGGCAGATCTGGAGCAACCATGGAGTTTTCTCTGAAATGTATAAGGTGCATGGAATAGCAGTACTTGTCCAAAGTCAAAAGGACTTCCCTTCCCACAATGGGCCTCTCAGCTGGGAGGTCACGGAGAAGGCTGGAACAGGCTAACCCAGAGGAAGGCAGTCAGTCAGAGAGACCAGAGAAACACACACAAAAATGACCACTGGGCAGGTGCTCCCTGCTGAGACATTCCCAACCAGGAGAGGGAGCCACTGGGTTTGGGGGAGCTAGCTTCCTCTCTGATTCTCAGGTTGTGGAAGACCTGAGGAAGCTTAGGCTCGTTTCTTGTCCTGAGGGAAGACCAAGCTCCCAGGATGCTCAGCCACGCTGGGTGACTGTCGAACAATACAAATTGGCCATGGGTGTTTTTGAGTCAAATTGGACTTAAGTGAAGGACTGGGAATGACTAACTGAAACCAAGAGGAGAACCAGGAAACAACTCCCAGAAAAAAAAAATGTGGCAGAGAGGTTCCAGGGTCTGTACCTCTGTAGGAACATATGGAAGATTCCAGAAGCAAACACACATTTTCCATTCACACACCATCTGTGCACAAATAGACACAGGCCACCCTGGACCCTATGCAAAGCGGACGGACCGGCTGCTCCCGCAGCTGAAGCTGGAGGAGCAGGGCTGACAGGGGGCGCAGGAGTCCGGCGCCATCACCGTGATGCTGCCCCCCGTGGCCATGGGGCCAGAGACAATCTGGCGCCCGGGGGTGGTGCTATATGTGAGGCCCCCACAGGTGACTCCACCGCGGGAACTGCTGACACCTATGGGAAGAGGGGACACAGAGGCATGAACGGTTTGCCATGATCTCACCAACCCCGGGACAGGCCCTAACTGGCCTCCGCATGACAGGGCCTTCCTGTTCCTCAAAAGGTTTTAGTGTTTAATAACCCAGGCCCTGTTCCTCCCAGTATCTCAGCCCATCTAGGGTAATGGGGCAAGAAAAACAAGGGGACCCGTGGGAAACCAGTGGGACCCAGTTGCCCTGCCAGATTTCCATGGCCTGCAGTTCACATCGCTACCAGGGGAGGGCGCTTAGCCCCACTTTCCCCATAACTCCCTTGGTGTCCCCAGTGAGACGCCAGGGCAGGATGAAAGGCAGCCTCCCGGTGTAGGAACATTCCAGGTTCACTGGGTTAGGCTGTAGGGTTCAGCTTTGCCCATCGAAAAAGCCATTTTCTCCGGGGGTTTCCAGCAGATACTTACAAACATTCACGGCGCTCACACCTTCACACAGCCTATAGAGAAAGAAAACTGTCAACTCTGGACACTGAGCTCGATTCTTTGAGATGATGGCTGCTTGGGGACAGAGAGGGTCCTCCTGTGTACAAATCCTACCCCCAGAAGCAGGAAGGGCTCCCCCCAAGTCGGCACTAGAGGCTCCCTGTCTGTCTTTAACCGTTCTGTGACCACAGAGACAAGGCCTTCTGATTTTCGGCAGATGGGGGGTAAGATTATGGACGTGATCCATTGCTTCCAACCTGAGAGCCCAGGCCCATGCTGGGTGGTATGACTGGGCTCCCAGAAAGTGGCCAAATCACACGCACCGGCGTGTGTGTGGAAGGGCTTTGTGGGCAATGAAGAGTCACTACCAGCATGCACTCTGTACAGGGGTGGGCAAAAGGAGGTTTACAGTTGTGAGTTCCCGAAACTCAGAGTTTATCCTTGTATTATTTATTCTTGTATTACATATTTTTTTCATACAAGCAACTGTACTTTTGCCCACCTCTGTACAGAGTGCATTGTCCTTAGCAGGCCAAGCTGCAGCCTCACGTAGGAAGCTACTCAAAGATGATGCACTTCAGAGGCACATGACTTGGGTGCAGGCTCCCGCTCTTGGACTTATTAACTGTAGGATCATGAGGAAGTCACTGAGCACTGAGCCTTATTCCTCATCTTTGGATGAGAAAACTGATACCTATCCCATCAGATTATGAGGATTACAGTGAGCACTTAGCACAGACCGAACACATTATAAGAATTATTACTGAAGCTTGACCTGTACGAGTGGTCGGTGGAGATGTGTCTCACACTTGGGCTTAAGGAAATCACTCCCAGGGGACCAGGGCCTCCACCTCCTACACCCCACAAGGTCCCCCTTAGCCCCACCTGTGCTCCTCGCCCTCCAGCAGGCGCCTGTAGGTGGCGATCTCGATGTCCAGGCCCAGCTTGGAGTTCATCACCTCCTGGTACTCCTTCAGCAGGCAGGCCATGTCCTGCTTGGCCTTCTGCAGGGCGGCCTCCAGCTCAGCCAGCTTGCAGCGGGCATCGCTGATGGCTGCCTCGCCCTGCTGCTCAGCCTCCGCCACGGCAGCCTCCAGCTTGGCCCGCTATGGGGAAGGAGGTGTAAAGACAAGGATCAGAGAGAGGAGGCACAGCTTGGCTCACTCAAGCTGATGGATTGGGACAGGGAGAGGAGGGTCGAGGAGAGAAGGCACGTTCACTGCCTATGACCAAGTAGTTAATATGATGTAAACACAGGGAGGAGAGTGGTAAGCTTTTTACCATCTCTCCTTGGTGGTGGCCACAGGGTGGCCGAGGAGGCAGGCATCAGTGATACAGCTCAACCCACCTCAAGTGCTATGTGAGGTGGTAGGACCCCTGCTCTCTCTCTGGGTCCCTGCTTCCTCATGTGCACACTGGGGGGCCTGAGTGGGGCCAGAAGGGCAAAGGGCTTGGTGCTGTAGCCCGCCTGTTCTGGGTGTTTGAGCTCTCCCCACACCTTACCTGGCACTTGGCGTTCTCAATCTCGGCTGTCAGCCTCTGGACCATGCGGTTCAGCTCGTTGATCTCCTCCTTGGTGCGGCGCAGGGTCTCCCCGTGACGGATCACCGTGGCCTTCATCTCCTCACACTGGGGGGGAAGCAGACACTCAGGATGGCGTGTCCCACCCACTCGGGACCCACGCATGACTGTGCGGGTTGTACAGCACTCAGTCTGGGCAGCCTTCCATGGCAGCCCTGCTCTGCCACCTCAGCCTGAGAGCTCTCCACCAAAAGAAGCCTCTTCTAATATTTGCCCCTCATCCCTCCCTCCTGAGGCCATGACCAGGAGGCAGGGGTCCAGTGCCACTCACCTTGGTGCGGTACCAGGACTCGGCCTCAGCCCGGCTGCGGCTGGCGACATCATCGTACTGAGCCTTGATCTCAGCCACGATGCAGTCCATGTTCAGGTCCCGGCTGTTGTCCATCTTGACGATGACCGAGGTGTCTGAGATGTGGGCGTGGAGAATCTGGATCTCCTGGGGGACCAACAGCTAATACATTTGTTTCTGCTGCCTGATCTGGACCACATGCTCCACCCCTAGGGGCAGTACCCATTCCCTGGAAGGGACACTGGTCATAAATGTTACATGACCCCTGTTCCCCATGCTCCCACCCACTTTCAGTCACACATAGACACATCATAAAATGAAGCTGGAAGAAGCTTAGCATGTGTGAAAAGGCCTAACTCTTAAGTCACCTAGCAAGGGAGCTGGGATTTCAGTGCCCAGACTAGTGATTTGTCCATTAATTAAGACCCCTCTCTAGCTAGAACCCCACCCTGATACCCACCCCCACATAGATACTTTCACACCCGTGCGTGGACTGACAAGGCACAGACCAGCACACAGGCACACACAGTGCAACATGCACAGGTGCTCAAAGACAGAGAGAGGCCTGACCACGGACAATCCTGTCTTCATACATGTATGCCAGGCTCCCAACTCGGCACATACATATACGTGCCTGTGACAGCCACACAACATGCCCCTTTTGCTTGTGTGTACATGCTTTTTTCATGCTTATATCACACATGGGGCAAACATATGCACACAGTGCACCCTCCCCCCTCCCCCTCAGGGCTCCACACCTCCCTCTCCACTGCCCTGGCCGGTTGGCAGGGGCCCCCTCACCTCATCATAGAGGCGCTTCAGGAAGCTCGACTCCTCCACCAGAGCCTCCACGTTGGCCTCCAGGTCTGATTTCCGCAGGTAGGCACAGTCCACGTCCTGGTGGTGCAGAGAGGGGGGAGGGGCACATGTGTGGGAAGAGGCCCACGGAGGGCAAGTGCCTCTGTGGTCCGTGTGGTGGCCGTGCTCCCATCAGAGGTTGCATAGGTGAGTCCACCTCCCGCCCTGCCCCTCGACCTGTCCACTCACCTTCTTTAGAACCACGAACTCGTTCTCCGCTGTGGCTCTCAGAGCCACCTCCTCTTCATACCTGAGTGTGGGGGACAGAGGCGCCAGAGCTGAGGGGTCAGTGCTTGGATACCATCCCAGTCCCCGGGCGAGCTCTTTCGGGGGCTAAAAGGGATTAACTTGCTGCAAACGTTATCTTGTTCTCTCCATGGTTTATTTTGTGTTTTCCATGGGCTGGTATTGTTGTACCAGCCTGACCTATTCTACCCCAGTTCCTCTGCTTGTGGGGTGAGACCAAGGAAGCACACTTTATCCCCCAAGTCTAGAATCATCTGTGCACCCTACATCCAAAGGGAGATAATGCCAAGCTTGGGCAGGGAGAGCACAGAGCCCGTGTAATACAATTGAGCTGGGAGGGGCAGGAACAGAGATAGCTGCAGAACTCCAGTGGGATTCCTTTCTTAGGAACCAGCTCTAAGACCCACAGGGCCTCCAAGGAGTGGGGCTGAAGCCAAAGAATCCAAAGAAATCTAGGTCTCTGCTGGACCTTCCCTGGGGTCCCAAGTAGCTCCTGTTGACAGGTAGGATTCTTAGAGAAGCTGCTTCCATAAGGTTGTGGGTGGGTTTTTCCCCTTCCCCTGTGTCCCCTGGTTGTGCTGAACTCACTTCTTCTTGTAGCCCTCCAGCACCTCCTGCACGTGGTTGAGCTCTGAGGCCAGCCTCCCGCTGTCGGCCTCCACGCACTCGGCCTCCCTTCTCAGCGTCTCGATGTAGCCATTGAACAGCGGCTCCAGGTTGCTCTCAGCAGCAGCGCTGGTTCTGGTAGAACTGCCACTTGGTCTCCAGCAGCTGTTCTGCTGCTCCAGGAAGCGCACCTGCCACCCAGGGATGGCGAAAGAGACTCAGTGGGGAGTCTGTGGGGGTGGTGGTGCATGGTCCACAGAGCTCCTTCTGCCCTGATGCTCCCTGAACGGCCAGGGCCAGCCAAGAGCTAAGCCATGGGGTTGAGTGTCTGCAACCAAAGGGGCCTAGCTCCCAGCTCCCAGGGCAGTGTGGGTGTGAGCGAAGCACCCAGTCTTGTAACCAGAAGTCTGGATCCAGCCCCAGTTCTGTCACTCTAAGTGGGCAATTTGCCGAACCTCTTGGTGCTGGGTTTTTCTCACTTCTAAAACAGAGATGATCGTACTACCTTCCCTAGGGTTGTGAGGACTGAGCAAGTTCATGCATGTCAAGTGCTTAGAATAGTCCCAGACACACAGTAAGTGCTTCACTAGTTTGATCATTACTGTAATTACTCTAGTTAACTATTATTACAATTCATTTATTCACTTATACAACACATTGAATACATACTGTGTGATGCAGGGCCTGTGCCAGGATACGTGAGCACACACTTCCATCTTCATCTGTCTACACCTGCACCTGTGCCTCTGTCTCTATCTACCTGTCCCACCCGTCTGCCTCTACCTCTCTGTTTCACTCAGGTCTTACAATCCTTTGGGTGGGGGGGTGTTATTTCCCCAACAGACAGACAGGGAAACTGTACTTGGGTGTGGTGTGACTAGCTGTCACACGGTGATGGAGTCCTTTTCGGTCCCCCTCACCTGCCCACCACCATATGTGGAAGCAGCTCATCTAAACTCTCTCAGCTTCAATTTATTATTCAAAAAGTGAAGATAATAACATACCCCACTGGGGCATTTTGAGGATTAACTAAGATCACTACAGAGAAAGTGGTAATAGGAAGGTCACGCTGTCACCCCCCGAGCCCCTGATCCCAGACCCCAGCGCTGGTCCTGTCCACCCACCAGAGTGAGGCACCGAGGGGCCAACACAAAGGGCGGTGCAGGGGTGGCCTTCTTGGGTGGCAGCCTCACAGCGGCGTGGCATTTATCACACCACGTCAGCAGCCTGCTCTCGCCGGCCTGCATGCTTTCCCTGCCGGGGTCCCAGCCCTCCCTCCATGAGAGAAGCTGCCAGGCCTGGCTGGTCACCTCCCACACCTCCTCACTCACTACTGTCCTTGGAAAACAATACTAACAGCTAATATTTTTGAGCACTTACTATGTGCCTGCACTTTTCATGCACGAACCCATTACTCCTCACAACCACCTCTTGAGGCTGGTTCTGTTATCCAGATGCGTACACACCTGAGGACCCACACGGCCGAGGGGCAGAGCAAAAGTGGGGGAGGTGGCGTGGCTCCCAGCCATGCCCCGGCCCCTTCCCGGGCTGCCTGGGCCAAGAGCCCCTGCCTTCTGTTCTCCCCATTTGCTCCCACTCTTCCAGCACCCAGTCTAGTTTTTTGGGGCGGGGGAAGGGGGGGCAGCTCTGCTATTCCTACATTGTCTCTGGAAGCACACAAACACTTTAGATCACAGACTTCGTTTCTGGACTACTCTGGGCCCTCAACACTTTGCTGGAATTAAACAATGAATCTAATCGTGCTGCGTTTAATGGTTGCATTTCTCTCTCTCTCCTGCCCTCAAACCTGGCTGCCATGCTGTCTCCCCAACAGACTGGGACCTCCCCGAGGCAGGGCAGGGCTGGGCTGGAACCTTCTCTGGACCATCCTGGGCCTCACTGACCTTGTCGATGAAGGCGGCGAACCTGTTGTTGAGACACTTGATCTGCTCCTTCTCCTCAGGCTTCACGCACTGCGCGTTGGGTCAATCTCCAGGTTGAGGGGCGGTGAGGAGGCTCTCGTTGACTGACACGTTGGTGATGCAGGCGGGCTGGGCCCGCACACAGCCGCCAGAGCGGTATCCGAAGCTTGCGGCCGCAGGAGACAGAGCGGAAAGCCGCCCACAGCCATGCGGGGCCCTGCAGGCGCCCAGGTGAGAGAGGCTTGCGGCTGCCGAAGCCCGCCAGCCCCCGGTAGCAGGACACCCCTCGGTAAGGGGCGGCAGTAATGCAGCAGCGGCTGCCGTTTTGGGGGCCACAGCCGAGCAGGAGCTGAAGGTCCTGGTGACCCCACATCCAGGGTTGATCCGGTAGGAGCGGCAGGACATCGTGTGGGTCGGAGCACAGCCTGAGGGCTGCGGGAGTCTTCGCGGGCTGCGGGAGTCTTCGCGGGCTGCAGGTGCGCTGCTTAGGTTCCCTCTGGCCTCTCTGATCCTTCCCGGTCCTTTTATTGGCGGGGAGAGCTAGGGTTGGCTGCATAAAAGGAGTGAAAAGGGGCATTTTATGTTGTTTATTGGCTTGGGGAGTTCGCCAGCAACTCCCCAAGGACTCGTCTTAAAGGTGAGCTCAGCGGCGACTCTGGGGCTCGGTGGAAGTATTGAAGATGTTATTAGGAACACTGTGCGTTTGCACTTTTTCATCTTCAAAGCTTGTTTACATACATTAAGTAATTAATTTTCTCATATTCTCCCTGTGAGATGGCCTCACCCACACCCGGAGACGGATTTGAACTCCACAACAGTCTGAGGTGGGCGGGCCTGGGATAGAGGCAGGGGCCACTGTCCCAGGGAGAAGCTCCAGGGTCCCAGGCTGGGCGAGACCACGAGAGGTCGCTACCTCTTTTCCTCCCAGCTCCACGCAGCATCATGGTCAAGTAAATCCTTGTTTCAGGGGGCCGATGGGTGAGACGGCTCCAAGCCCACCCAGGGGCAGTGTGCGGGAGGGGCGGTGCATCGAGGCCAGAAGGGCCAGGATGCTCCCTGCAGGGCTGAGGGGTGGGGCACCAGCTCTTAGAACCCTCTGGATTCCAGACCAGAAGACCCTGCTTCAGAGCCTTTGTGTCTCACCCAGCAAAGCTGCAAACCACTAACGTTCAGTGGCCTCCATAACAGCCACTTGTGGGTAACTCGGAGCCTCCCCTTCGGCCAACTTCTCCCGAGTGGCTGAGGAGAGAGAAAACCCTGGCCTGGGGTGAGAGCCTGGTGGCTGTGCACTTGCTCGGGGCTGCTCCCCTTGGCCATTGAGAAGAAACGGGCCCTCTGAGTCTCTCTTAGAGGACCACCAGCCAGAGGAGGCCCTCCTGCTCCCCCTCAGCCCTGGACTGTCATTCTTAGAGAAATATTTAGAGACTGCTGGGTGGGACGGTGGCTTTTCTCACCTAAAGGCACAGTGATTTCTGGATCCTTCTAGTTTCCCTGCTACCACTGTTGTCCTGGGGGCATTTATTAGGAAAATGATGGCATCTTCAGGTTTCAGTGAGCAATAGACCTGGGGCATGTGGTCCCTGCCTAGGGAGGCTGGCTATAACCCCTGAGGGGTTAGGAGCCTCAGAGAAGAAGAGCCAATGACATTCCTTCGGGGTGACAATCCCTCCAGGAGCCTTCCAGAACCAGACACCGCCACTGTGCCCCCATTTCCTGAATCTCCCCTCAGACGCCCAGGTTCTGACCTGGGTCTGCCTTCGTCTCTACGGCCAGGACCAGGCTGACTGGTTGCTAGCTGCACATTCCCCCCCGTTCTTTAGAGTGGGGCAGGAAGACCTTGGCACTGGCAGGGTAGAGCAGTCACGTTGCTATGGCCCCAGATGATCTTGAGAGCACAGTCAGTCATGGGAAGCTGCTGGGGTTTAGCAACCTGGGCAATGGAATCAAAGGTTGGAAGGCCTGGTTCAAACCTGGACCCTTTCTAGCTGTGTGGCTTTGAGGGGATTCTTAACCTCTCTGAGCTTCTATTTCTTTCATCATAATGCGGAATTCATCCTCATCTCCCAGGGTTGTTGGGAGAATTAAGCGGATAAATATACAAAAATGTGCTTTGGAATCAGAGAACTGTATCAAGGAAAGGACTCTGGCTTCCGGTCAGAGGCCACCTCCCCGACCCACTGCACCCTCCCCCAGCAGAGACTGGGCCCTGTTCCGTGCCCCAACCCATGGTCTTCACCTCCTCTGCATATTTATGACTCCTTACCCATCCAAGGCTGCCTTTCATGTTTTCTCTAACCTGATTTCACTAGTATAAAACTTGGGGTGAGAGTCTGGGGGTGGAGAGAGGAAGCTATGTTGTGGAGCACGGGGGTTTGCTGGCCGGGCCCGGGGTGTATTCCTGGTGCCTTGGACAGTGAGCTCACCGACTGACAGCTGCATCAACCTGCAGCTGATGGGGTGTGGGCCAAGAGGGGTCTGGCCCTTCAGAAGTGGGAGGAGGATAGGGGCTGAGTGTGGGAGGTAGAAGAGGGGTGAGCCCCTCTGCTCAGCAGCCTCAAGAGCCCATAAAACCTCACCCTCTTTTCCCAACTCCTATGAGCCTCCGCTTGCTTCCAGTGTATTGAAGAGGAAAGAAGCAGATCCATTTCTGCCTCTTCTTGGGAGCAGGAGGAGTGAAGTCTTTTTCCTATAGGGTGGCCCCCATGCCTGCTGCTTCCCTATGTCCCCAACACACACACCTTTCCCAAACCTCTACCCTGAACTGGACCTGGACACCGAGGATGGGAAAGGGGAGCTGGAAGACTCAGGAGACCTGGAGAGGCCACACTGGTTTCAGAAATAAGATTACCCACCCAGGACCAGCAGGACCATCCAGAACAATGGTGTGGGTACTTGGGTGTGCAGGTCTGGAGTGAGGGCAGGCCTAACCGAGCACAGGGGTGCACTCATGGACACTGGGTAAAGCCCGTGTTGCTGCAGATGGCCGCTGAGACCAGGCCATGTGGGGGCTGCTCAGGATAGGCTGTTTGCACTTTGGTTGGATGGGGCTGGGCTGGAGAAGGAGGCTAGGTCCTTAGCAGCTGTTGCCAGTTCATTCAGGGCAAGTGAGAAGCTCACAAACCAGACCAGTCTGACACAGCTGCCCTGGACCCAGGGCACACAGGCCTTTGTCCTATGGATCTGTACCCGAGGGAAGGACAGAAAACCCATTGCTCTATGCCTATCTGTGCCCATTGCCCTCCCCCTCTGCGCAGTAGGTCCGGATCCCTATCCTGCGCTAGGGTGGGAGCCGGGCCTCCCTTCCCTGGCCTCCTCCCTCATTTACTGCCACTATTGTGCCCTGGTTGCTCCCAGGCGTCCTCCCTGTTTACACTTGGCCTGGAGACGTCCCAGAATGGCTAGCCGCCTCTGCCAGGAAGCCTTTGTGAACTAGTCAGAGGGAGGCTGTGATTTCTCCTCCTCCCTGTCTCATCAGGCATCTCATAAACAACTACTTTCCGGGGCTGCCCCAGGTAACTCTAAATTATCTCCCCTCCCACGCTCCTCTTCCCCCGTCCTGGGTGTTGTCCGCTCATCGCCATCTTGGTCTTGTACTCGTCCTGCTCCCAAACTTTCCTGAAGGTCACACCCATGTCGGGTAATCGTCACTCGAGAACCTATGCCCTTCCTGTAATTGAATAAACGCTCCCAGCCACCTCTCCCTCACGTTCCTAATGCTGCTGATGTCCTGCTGGGGGATAGGCTTGCTCTTCTCCACTCAGGGGACTCGTACCTGTCCCTTCTCTTCTGCCCCTCTCTACTGGCTCAAAATCCCCTTGCTGCTAGACGTGCCTTTCTGGATTTGTCCAAAGATGGGGCAGCGCAGCACCTTTCCGTCCTGCCTTGTTGACCCTTGTGATGCTGTATATGTATCTGCGTGGGTTCTCACGGGTCATCTCACTGTCTTTCCTGGCTGGCTGGTTCTCGGGAAACCGACCCTGACTGCCTCCCTACGGACAAGGCATGTCCTGAGCAGGGCTGCCCCACACCACCCACCCAAGTCGGGCATCACCCATCACCTCTGCAGGTCCCCTCCACACTTTACTATGTATTTGAAGCTACATCACCTCCTGGTGCTGGGACACAGCTTGGACGGGTTCTTCTAGCTCTGTGACACTTTCTTTGGCTTTTGTTTGAAACCTGGGCATGACTCAGAGGACCCTATAAGAGAGGAGTGAGGGTGGAACAACTGGAAGGAGCTGGTGTGAACCACTGGCCCACTCCCAATGCATCGGGAGCTGGGCCCCTCATCCAGGTGGCCAGAGCTGCTCCCTGGGCCTCCCTCACCTTTCCTCTGCCAGGCTTCTCCACCAGGAACTCTAGCCTCCTCCCAAAAGCCATGCACATGCCCTCATGCAGGCAGCTTCTCCTGCAGGCAGCTTCCCCTGCGTCCTAGGGCTACTTCGGGGTCAGAGCAGATTGCTAAATAAATATAGAGCCCCTAATTTCAGAAATGGTCATATTAATGGTTTTGACATTTCTTTTTAGCACTAGAACCATTTTCCTAAATCGAAGGAGGAAAACAGCTACCTAAATTTGACAGTTGATGATAGCAGCTACATGATGCCGAGTGGGGAATGGTCGTTTGAGCTGTACCCCTCACGGCCGTGTGCTGGGAAGGCAGGCAGGGCCCCCGTGGGGGGTCAGGCCTCCCCGACGTCTCTCACGGCGTGGCTAAAGAGATCCCTTGAGGTCTTGGTGCTGGGGGACTGACCTACAGCCGTATGCTGCATCATGGTGTTTGGGTTATGACAGACCACAAATGTGACGGTGGCCCCATAAAATTATAATGGAGCCGAAAAAATTCCTGTTGCCAGGTAACATTGTAGCCATCATAAAGGTTGCAGGGCAGTGGTTGTGAAAGCAACACTTGTCGAGATGACAAACAACTTCAGCCTGGGTGTGGATGGACATTGGAGAGCTCCTGGAGGTGGTCCCCGAGGAGCTGACCGGCAAGGGTTGTCGGAACTGGAACAGGAACACATGGCTGAAGGAGAGGCAAGACTTTGCAGAAGAAAAGGAACCCCCAAGAGTACTCACAGTGAAGGCTTTAGTAGAAGCTTTGGCAGACCCTCAGCAAGCTCCGTAAAAAGTTTGAAAACACGGACTCCAAATCTGAAAGGTTCTCACTGACAGAGAGGAGTGTCCCTGGTGTATTATTTGCCCGCAAGAACATCTATCATGAAAAAAGACACCAACTGAGCAGACACTAAGGACATACTTCTGCAAAGAATCACACCTCAAGGAGAGCCTCGGGCGGGGCCCTCAGGAGGTGCTCCAGAAGAAGGCCTTGTCATCAGGGGAGAGGACAGCGCCCCGTGCGTCCTTGCCCCGGAGACCTTCCGGTGGGACAAGATGCGGAGGTCGAAGACGATCCCGACCCTGCGCAAACTAAGCTAATGTGTGTGTTTGTGTCTTAGTTTTTAACCGAAAAAAGTTTTAAAAAATAAAAAAAGCTTATAGAATAAGGATGCAGAGAAATAAAATATCTTTTTGTGCAGCTGTGCAATATGTTTATGTTTTAAGCCAAGTGTTATTACAAATGAACCAAAAAGTTAAAAAATGAAGTTTCCACAGCACAGTGAAGACATTACAGCGAGCCAAGGTCAGTGGTTATGAAGCCTATGGTGGCGGGCCGTCCTGTCCGGGCCTGGGCTGTCACTCACCTGCACTCACGCCTCGTCCGGAGCAGTTCCAGTCCTGCAAGCTCCATTTATGGCAAGTGCCCTCTACGGGGGCACCATTTTTATACCAAATCTTCACTGTGTCATGTTAGCGTTACATGTATGTAGAGACACAAATGCCGTTGTGTTACAGCGTCCGCAGTGTTCAGTACAGCACCACGCTGACCAGGCCCGCCGCCCAGGGGAGACAGGCTGCACCTCACAGCCGCGGGTGCGACAGGCTGTGCTCTCTAGGTGTGTGAGCGCACGCAACGGCGAAATCGCCCTAACCATACCTGTCTCAGAATGTGTCCTTGTTGTTAGGTGACACATGACTGGATATGTAGTTAGAAACTAGATAAGGTTGACATGCTTGTCTCTTGCTTGGCCTGGCCCCTGCCTCCATTCTCACCCTAGTAGAGTGACCCCCTTACGGTGTTCTGTTGGGTTGCGTCGCTCCTCTGCTCGGACACCCCGATAATCCCCCACTCCACTGGGAGTAAAAGACACGTCCGAACGATGGCCACCAGGGCCATGCACTGCTGCCCCTCTTCCTACCTCTCTCACCTCAGCTTCCCGCTCGTGGCAACCATGTCAGTCTCCTGCTGCTCCTCAGACACCCTGGCACACCCCTGACTCAGGGCCTTTGCAGCGGCCATCCCTTCTGTCCAGAATGCTCTTCCCGCAGCTCGCATGGCTTTCTCTATTGCCGCCTTTGAGGCTTCACTCGAATACCGTCCCTTGCAGGGGCCCCTGGCCCTTTCAAGGACGGCAACCTGTCCTCCCATTCCTAGGCGTTCTCCATCGGGCTTATCTTGGACCTTTCTCTTTGTTCCATAGCACTTAGCACTCTCTAACATACTCTATAGTTGACTTACTTATTGTATTTATTGATTGTAGTCAGTCTTGCCTCTCACTCTAAAATAAACTCTACAGGAGCAAGATTTTGTCTGTTTTGTTCATTCATGGCTTTCAAGCACTCACAGCACTGTTGGGAATATAGAAAGTGCTCAGTAAATGTTTGTTGATGGACTGAATGCGCTTAAGTGAATGGATACCTTGGATACTTTAGATATTTGATGTTTGGCAGAAAATGTCACCTCGTGGGAAGCTCTGGTGCTTCGGCCCCGAGGAGCACGCCCAGTTTGAAAACCATGGGACTCGGAGCCCCCTGTGGCTTTTTCCTGTTCGAGGTTGTGGGTTTTTTGAGTGCCTGTGGGAACAGAGATGGACAGAAACTCAGAACAGTGAAGACAGTGCTGTGTTGGGCTGCTAAGAGAGGGGGTGGATTTCTTTTTTTAAGGTGCCATTCATTGTTGAAATGTTTGTGTCCTAAATGCATTTGTGGAAGAAAAACTTGTTTTAAAAGCCTCTAAGCTCCCCTCTCCCCGCATAATGTTAAATCACCAAATACTAGGTTACTTTGCTTTGAAAATGCCCTGTGCAGTGGCACCAGGGAAGTTGGTGGCCAGCAGAGGGCAGCAAACCCCTAGAGTTGGAGGGCAGAGGCTCAGTCCAGGCAGCAAGAGCAGGAAAAGCCAGGCAGCAGCCTGCCCTCCTGCCTGTAACTCCGGGTTCATGCAGACGCTGGAAAGAGTTCACTGCCACTACAGCACCCACCTGTGCTTCGCCCGAGTGGCTGGCTGCCAATCAAAGCTACTCCCTACTAGTAATAAAACTAGAAACACCTCCACCACCATCATCAAACACTAGCAACCATTTATTGCTGCCCACTGTGCACTAGGCTATGTGCTACACACGCTAGTTGTGCCATTGAGTGTCATTTTCGCAACGACCCTTTGATGTAGGACATTATTTCTGCACATTCTGGATAAGGCAAGAGGCTTACTGTTTTCCTCCAGTGTTATTTTCTGCCACTCTGCAGGGGACAAATTCTTTAGTTTTATTTCATCAGAGAAAGTCCTTTTTAAATTTTTCTTTTTGCTTTCCCCTGTGAAGGATGTTTTCGCCAGATACAGAATTCCGAGTTGGCAGCACTTAATGCTGGTCCGCTCTCCGCTGCCTCTCGCGGCTTCTGACCCGAGAGCTGCCTGCGGTCCTCAGACGTGCTGCCCCTGTACCTATGTGTCATTTTCATGCAGCTTAAAAATGTTTTTCCCAATATGTTTTCCCTGTATTCTTCAGACTGGATAACTTCTATTAATTTATGCTCAAGTTATTGACTCTTTCTTCTGTTCTCTCCTTTTTGCCTGGAGCTCACCAGGGATTTAGAATTTTTAAAGGTAGTGGGGGTTTTTTTTTCAGTTCTAAAATTTCCACTTGTCTCTGTTTTTACAGTTTCTACTTTCTCCTAAAAAAATTTTATTCGCTTCAAATGCATCTGCCTTTGTCTCCTGGAACAGAGTTATAGCCGGACTTTCATGTCCCTGTGTGATCATTCCAACATCTGCATCACCTGGGGATCGGCATCTGCTGATTTTCTTTTCCTTTGAGAACTGGTCACATTTCCCTGGCTCCTTGAGTGTCAGAGCTATTTTGGTTCACATCCTGGATATTTAAAATAGTATAATGTATAGGCTGTTGGCCATGCTAAAATCCTCTGGAGAATTTTCTGCTGTGTTTTGCTTTAGTGCGGAATCAACCTCATTAGGTTCGGACTGCAAGTTCTGTCCCTCCTGTGTGGGCAATGATTCCAAACTCACTTCAGTTTTCTCAGCTTTTGTTTGCTGTTCTGTGTCTGTCCTGTAGGGGGCGCTCAGCGGTTTGCCTGAAGCTGGGGCAGCACTTTCCATCTCACCTCAGGCTTCAAAGCCTTCAGCCTGCTGCTCTGGGTCTCTCCGGAGTGTGCAGCTCATGGGAGAGGACTCGGGAGGACTTACACGCAGAGGAATCCCTTTCTCCTCACCCTCCTTCCCCCAGTACAGGGTCCCTCAGCCAGAGGATCACATTTCTCTCTGAGTCTGCCTCCTAAGTCTCTGCGGCCACACAGCCCCATGGCTGGGATCCGCTCCTCAGGCAAAGCCACGGGAGGAAAGAGAAAAACCAGAGGATTCCTCTCCATACTTTCCAGCCCCTGGGGCCCCCTTTCCTACTTTCTCTGGTTAGAAGGATGGAGTTTCTACTGGAGTTTTAGCTGGCCATGCTGGTGGTTCACGGCCCGCAACCGGGGCCCACCCTCAGCTCAGAGCCACGTGAACAGAGGGAAGGACACGCAGGTCACTTCTGCAAGCTTTGTCATGCCACCGTGATCTGCCTGCTTTTGTTTACTTTTTGGAGTCTTCTGATAGTTTAGTTTTTTAAAATTTTATCCAGGGGTTTTAGTTGTAATCAGTGGGAGAGACAGGCTATAATAGGCATACTCCATCATGCATGGGCCTGGAAGTTAACTTAGTTTGAACAAGGTCACCTTGGTTGTTTTTTTGGGGGGGAACAGACTGAAGAAGGTGAGAGAAGCAGGGAGCCCAGCGAGGAGGCTGCTGCTGTCGTCCCAGCTGGAGCCACCAGCTGGGGCCTCAGGGGTGATCTTGGAGCAGGTGTGGGGGGAGCAGTTGGGTGCTGGGTGTTATCTGAAGGTTATGCTGATAGGATAAATATGGGGATGTTAGAGAAACAGAGGGATTGGAGACGATTCTAAGATGTTTGTTTGTTTATTCTTGAGCGACTGAACAAAGTTGCCATTATTCTAGAAGCAGCACTTGAGGGGAAGAAGGAAGATGAAGCATCCATTTTTGGACATGTTTGTTCTGGACATGTTTATTGGCCCCTTTGATGGGCAAGTGGAGAAGCCAGTGAGCAGTCTGTATATACCAGCCTGTAGTTAATGGACGGTCTGGGCTATAGATGTAGACTCAGGTGTCGTTGGCATATGGATGGCGTTTAAAATCACAAGGCTGGGTGAGGTCACCTATGAGGTGGGGTAGAGAGAGAAAAGGAGAGACCTGATGGCTGGGTCCTGAGGAGTCCCGGTGTAGGCTTGTTGCCTGGCCCCAGAGGTTGGAAGCAATGCCATCCAAATGGCAGGTGTCAGTCAGGGTCCAGTCAAGGGACAGCACCACCCAGAAACTTGAACATGAGAAGTTCAGTATGGATAATATTGGGGGCTGGAGTCCTGAGGGAAAAAGAGCTGCAAGGAGTATAGAAATGACAGATGTAAGGACTAGCTTCTAGGCCTGTGATAGGAGCCCCAGAGAAAAGCCACGGCTGATATCCAGACCCCATTGGAGAGGGCACAGCCACTGCTCTCTGGGTGCTATACCAATGGAGCTTGCTGGAAACCTTCCATCCAGACTTACCAGAATGCACTCTTTCGGGTGCTGGGGAAAACTTATCCCAAGGAGGGGTCTTCCTGGAGGCACTTTTCTATGCAATTGCCCCACGAGAGTGTTCGGGCAGCTCCTGGCTGCTGGCTGCGGCTGCTGCTGCTGTGTAGCCTGGGCCCGAGGTGGAGACGCCGTTTGCATGGCAGGAATCTCCACTGGGGAAACTGCCAAGAGAGCACAATGGAAGCAAATGCTCCACTTTGCAGTGCCTCTCCAATGTTTATGGAAATGCCTACTGACAAGGCTTAATGCCATGCCACCTAGCAAAGGGAAATTTCTAAACGGGTCAGATTCATTTGCATAGAGTAAGCAATAAGGGTGAATTTGAAGCAGAGGTAATAAATTGATAACTGGCGCAGGGTGATTATGGGTCTGGCTGAGGAGAGGCAGCAAGGTCAGATGGGGGCAACCTTGGTATTGCTGTCACCTGAGGGGTGTGTGTGACTTTGCACATGGGGGATGAGGTGAGAAGTCAGGAGCCCCTGGAAGCAGTAGGGCAGGTGGCTGGTGAGTCCCGGGTCAGGCAGGCCTTAGGCTGTGAGCAGAACAACCCGTAAGTTGTCCAGTTGCTGGAGGAAGTCCGGGCAAGGCAGCATATATAAAGGTGTAAGATGAGCTCCCTGCTCTCTAAGGAGGACCCTGGAGGTGAGGCAGAGCAGCACACAGTCCCTGCTGTGAAATACATGCCCAGTGGAGCTCTGTCTAGGGTGCTGGTCATGACTGCACCTTGGCTGACCCCTGCCCCTACCTGTGCTACAGTCATAATCAACCCCAGGCAGAGCCCCAAACTGGGCATGCTCTCTCCAGCCTCTTGGTTTTCTCACATGCTGTTGCCTCTGCTTGGGACAATTTCCCCTTCTTAGCATGGCTAACTCACCATCCTTCACATCTCCTGGGACACCACATCCTCCTGGAAGCATTTAATGATGCCCCAACCTGGGTGGGCCTCTCCTCTGTGCCCTGCAGCATTGACTTTAGTCTGAACACAGTGTGTAGCATATCGAGTCCCAATTGCTTATTTGCCTGTCCATCTATCAAGCAGGACTGTAAGCTCTTTGAGGACAAGGACCAGGTCCTGTTCACTGCTACTTCCCAGCATCAGGCCTGGCATGTAGCAAGCACTTACCAAATGTTGATTGAATAGAGGATGATAGGCCAACTGTGGGGCACATGGGAGGCGGGGATGGCAGGGAGTGTGTGAGCACAGCACTCGGGTTTATGTGCCATGGTAAGAGGTTTGGGCTACTTTGGAAGGCAGTGGGGAGCCACTGAGGGCTGTAAGTACGGTCAGTTTTCTCTGTGAGAAAGGCCTCTACGGCAGCATCATGGTGAGTGAGCTGGATGGGACAAGAGTGGGGACAGGAAATTCAGGAGACCCCTGCAGCGACCCCGGAGGACCTGGGTGTGGGGTGGGATCCAGGGAAGAGGGATGGCACCCCTTTGTCAGAAGGGCACCAGTGGGTCGCAGGGCAATGCCTGGAGAGAAGTGGGCTGCTTGGCCCTTGTGTTCAGAGCCTTTGCTGTTTGTCTTCTCTCCCTTGCTGAGCTGTGAGCCCCTCCTGCGAAAGACCTGAGCCCTCTTTTCTCAGCACCTACCCTGTGCCCAGGATACCAGCCTCTGCCCTTGGCAAGCCCCCAGGGTGGGTCTAGGAGGCCATATCCCCAACCCCAGCATCAAAAAGGAGAGACCAGGGTCCTAGTGATGTTAGCGTGGCAAGTTTATTGAAAACCAAGGAATACAAAGAGCAGTACAAACAGGTACCCCACCTACTCCAAGCCTCCCTGGAGCTCACAGATATAAACCCTCCTGCAGTGGACAGGGCTGGGCCTCCCTCATAGCACCAACAGGTGTGTAGCTGTAGCAGAGCCCATCTCTCCACAAGCACCCAACCCACCTCATGAGCTCACATGCTGTGGAGTTAAACCAACAACCCAGGAAAAGAAGCAGCCAGAGCATATGCCCCTTGGAGAAGAACCATCTCAGGGTACTAAGGGATCCCTTGGGCCACCGAGGACTGTGGACCCTGCTGGGTCAGGAGAAGAAGGGAAAAAGCCTTCTTCTGCCAGGGAAAGGCAGAGGGAAGAAGCCAGAGGATGGTGGGCCAGGGACACCTGCAGTGTGGACAGTCAACTTCGCATTCTCTGAATGAATCCAAAGCTGGGATAGCGATGGGGCCCAAAGGCCTTTTTTGGTTTTGGGCTGCTCCTTCTCTTCCCAGTCACGGATTTCTGCAATTGTATTGAATCTGCATTTCTTGAGGCGGTTCAGCTGAATGGTGAGTATTGATCCAATGGAAGGAAATTGGGAGTCAGGCAGAAACCAATCTGGTTGGGGCTGCAGATGAACCACCGGGGTGGTGAAAAATATCCCCCTCTGCATCAGGCCAGGCAGCGCTGTCGCTTCTTGGCGGGAGAGGCAGACCCTCCAGCCCAGAGTCCAGATGTCTTGGGGACGGACGGAAGCAGGAGACTCTGAGATGGTTCTTCCCCGGCAGTGGCTGGCTGGCACTGGATTCTCAGTACTTGGTCTGGCGGGAGGTGGTGGTGGACACAAAGCGGACACTGGAACCGCGGATGCTGCGGCCCCCACTGCAGCTACTAAAGCCACCCTCGGTGGGCAGTGGGCAGGAGACGCTGGGGGTGCAGGCTCCCCCCATGAGCATTGAGCCTGAGCCTACCCGGGAGCCTGTGCTCATCAGGTTCCCGCTGCCCATGACAACCTGGGCGCCACCCAGGCTGGAGCCGCACATGCCGCCAGAAGAGATGCTGCTGCCGGAGAAGGTGACTCCACCTCGGGAGAGGGTGGAGCTGGTGGCCAGGAGCTCAGGCCCACACACCATGCCACCGCGGGAGCTGCTCACGGCTGCAGAGGGAAGAAACGTCAGTGAGGCTGCTGAGTCCTTCAGGCCCCCCAGTGCAGGGTGGGGGCCAGGGCTGGTGGCAGCAGGGAAGTGGTGTGGGTGGAGGTGGTCCCTATTATCTGCATAGTCAATACCCTCCTCTCCCTTCTCTTGTCTGGGTGACTCAGAGGCTGTGACTGTACAAGAGTCAAACATTCAGAGTAAAGTGGAAGGAGTCAGTCAGCTCTCCAGATGTGTGCATGTAGCCACAGGTTGATTCTCATTTATACATGGCCGAAGTCGGGCGGGGTTTTGTTGGGAGGACAGTGTGCTGCATTATGAGATGGAGCAGTAGGCTTTATAAAGCCTGAGGCTCCTGTCTTCCAGTTATATCCTGCCCCTGGGTCATCCCCTCTCATGAGTATGGCCCCTCTCATGAGCCACTTGTCAGCTCTCTTCTGACCCACTGGCGGCCCTGCTTATAGCCCTTTGGTTTCCACTGGGCACATCTCCGTGTCCCAGGATCCTGATCCGACTAAAGTTTGCTTCAACCAGCCCTCATCTGTGGGGCGCCCCCCCTTCTTGCCTCTCCTCTTATTGGAATCCTCCCTGGCCTCCTCCACTCCAGCAGGACCTCCCACGGAAAGCCTTCCTCACTAGCCCTGCCCTCTGCGGGCACCGTCATCCAGCAGTTGCCGCTCTGATGGCCTGACCCAGCTGAGCACTCAGTTCTACCGTGCAGCTGTGTGTGTTTGTGCTTTTGGAGTCAGAAATCGGGGTCTGAGTTCTGGTTGTGCCGCTGGCTGTGTGACTTCTGGCAAATCATGTATTATCCCTGAGTGAGGGGAAGGAGGTTGCCCATGTCTGTTCCTCCCCCCAGGCTTCCTTTGAGGAGTAGGCTGACAGCAGGCAGGACTCATCTCAAGAAGATTATTATTCTAGAGGGCAGGGGTAGGGGCTCACCTCCTTTGTGCCCCACCCTGCAGTGCCAGGCATGGTGCCCTGCATGCTCTGGGCACAGCCAAGACTTCAGGAGAAGCGGCAGGGGACTTCCGTTCAGCCTTGTCCCATCCCCTGCCATCAGGAAGGTAGGGAACTCCCTGGCAGAGGCCCTGTCATTCCTCCCTCTGACTTTTGTCCCCAAAGGACAAAGTTACTCAAAATGAAAGGGCTGCTGCTCTTATGGCACCCTCGCTCACCTAGGAGGTCCCACAAACCTTGGCTATTGCTTCCTCTGGGGAAGGCAGGCCCTGGAGACATCTCAGACCTCTGCTAAGGGGATGCTCCCAGGCCAGGGGCCAGATGGTCCCTGCTCCCCTGACCATCCTGGTTAGCCCAGCCATGGGCTCCTGACCCCAGTGTGGGCCTGAGTGTAAGGAAATTTGAAGGGCCCCAGGAGAGAAAGGTGAAGAGGAAAAGACTTAAGTTTCTTACATATGTTTACTGGTCCAACACCTTCGCAGATCCTGGAGTGAGAAAGAAATAAGTCAGTTAAAAAGTAGCGTTGTTCCCTGAACACTTGCTTGCTCTCAGAAGGGCTTTCTTGGCTGAGTAGACCAGTGGACCTGTGGTTTCCACCCACAACTGTACAAATATCCAGAGCTTTGAGAAAACAGTGTGCTCTTAAGCCCCATCCCAAGACCAGTTAGCAAGCTAACCAAATCCAGCAAAACTCCCTCTGTTTCTGGTACAGCCTGTGTACAAACTTGCATTCAGGAGGCATAGATTTAGTCATCTGCTAATCCCCCGCCAGGGTCAACCTGACTAATGTTTGCAGAAAAGGCTCTCTTACTTCCAGAGACTGATTATTTCAGCAGTTCTTCCCCTGCCCCCTTCCCCTACTTAGTCTGGATGCCTAAGTCTGACCTCATTCCCTCCTGGTACACTGAGAGCACTCACCGGATCTCCTCGCCCTCCAGCAGGCGCCTGTAGGTGGCGATCTCAATGTCCAGGCCCAGCTTGACATTCATCAGTTCCTGGTACTCACGCAGCTGCCTGGCCATGTCCTGCTTGGCCTGCTGCAGGGCGGCCTCCAGCTCGGCTAGCTTGCATTTGGCATCCTTGAGGGCTGCCTCACCCTGCTGCTCTGCCTCGGCTACCGCGGTCTCCAGCTTGGCTCGCTGCAGGGAGGGCAGTCTGTGTGGGTTTTGGCAGAGACTAGGGGATCCCCACGTGGGGCTAGAAACACTGCTCCCTGTTAATGAGGACACAGCCTGGTGCCAAGTCAGGGAGGGAGCCCGTGTGGCATGCCTTCCTGGGGACTGTGATCTTGCAGTTTGATGTCACCAGGGATGAAGTGTTCCTTTTCTTCAGTTCCCATTCCCACTGACTTTGCACTTCCTGCTAGCTGCTGCTCCAAGGCCATGAGGTTCAGAGAATAAAGCTATTCTTTCTCCTTTACCTGCACTCCCCCCAAGTTAGCCCCCCACATTTTCTTCTATATAGTAGACCCTCCTTTCCTTTCACATTTTCCTTCTCCAGGAAGGCTTCCTGGACTAATCACTTCATTTCTGGGTCCTAGTGGTCTCTCCCATGTCATCAGCCTTGCCTATCCTCAAATCTCAGAGCCCTGCCTTCCTCCCTCTGGGGCTTTCTCGGCTTTCCTTTGCCCACCTGAGCCTTGGCGTGCTCGATCTCTGCCTTCAGCCTCTGGATCAGGCGGGTCAGCTCACTGATCTCATTCCGTGTGTTGCGCAGGTTGTCACAGTGTTGGCCAGCTGTCACCTGCATCTCCTCATACTGTGGGGAGGGGGGAGAAGGGGATGTTCTGAGGGCTCAAAGGTTGGGTCAAGACCCCAGCTTCAACTGAGTTGGGAGTCTCAGACCTCCATGGGGCTCACTTCATCGTACATGGGGCTCACCCCAGGGCTGCCTACCTCCCTTCCTTAGCCCCCCTCTGCCCACCTTGGTCTGGTACCAGGCCTCAGCATCAGCCCGACTGCGCCTGGCAATCTCTTCATACTGGGCCTTGATTTCGCAGATGATTCCATCCAAGTCCAGGTTCCGGCTGTTGTCCATCTTCACGATGACCGATGTTTCTGAGATGTGTGACTGCAGCAACTCAATTTCCTGTGTTGAAAGATCAGTAAGATAGAGGGACTCAGTCCCATTAGTGGCCAGGATGCTGCCTCGTGGTCCTCAGGGTGTGGTGGCAGGAGCAGAGAGCATTGCTCATTAGTTCAGAGCAAAGCAGTGGAGCAGGGCATCCAAAACGAGGGCAAAGAAAAAGACATGCCCGAGAACCATTTACGTCTGACTGTAAACTCTTGTATGTACTTGGAGACATCCCTCTAGGGCCCTAACTTGCTTTGGTAAATACCAAGACTATGGAAGCCTAGGTTTTAGGTAAAGAGGAGTGAGAGCCATGCTGGGACTTAAACTTTTCTTTGCTTAAAGTGGATGTACCATTCATGGACTATTGAGAACCAACAACATTTTAGAGCGTGTTAGTCTAGGAATTTTTATATCCCAAGTCCTTAATAGAACCAGGGAACATGGAACTGGCCTGCAAGGTAAAGGCTCCAAAGGGAGCTTCCTTCAGCATTTCTCCTCAGAGCCAGACGTTCAGCTCTGGCTGGATCTGTACCAGACCAAACAGATTACTTACGAAGCAAAAGAGAGCTGGTTCATTTGGCTAATTAGGTCAAACACAGTTTTTCTTACATCTTCTAGCAAATCAGTTTTCCAGAGTCTTTTGATCAAGAGCTGGGAAGTGACATTCCTAGACCCCAATATTTGGATTGGCCAACAAGAGTTTAGGTCATAGATCCAAGGAGTTTATTCATAGACTTAAGTCAGGCTGCTGAGAAGCCTGCTTACCTTTCCTTCTCCACTGGTAGATACACCACATATAGAAGGTATAGATTGGAGTGGGAGGAGAGATGTACGGCAGCATGTGTTAGAAAATATGCCAGTCCAGGCGAAGCCCCCAAGGAGTCTAGGTTAATCACTGATCTTATATGGCTCAGAGAGGATGGGCCCTTACCGCCATGTATAAGGTTTTCAGGAAGTCAATTTCCTGAGCGAGGGTGTTCACGTTGGTCTCTAGATCAGATTTCTTTAAGAAAGCTGTATCTACATCCTGCATAAGAGAGAGAAGGATAAGATGCTCATTACTTGTGCACTGTTCAGCCTCCCCACCTTGGCAGAGTCTGGAGGGGTGGGAAGATCAGGTCAGTCCCCACAGGGCCAGGCCAGGCCAGGCCACAGGATGGGTGGTAAAGTCACTGGGTGGAAATACAGTGCAGTGACTGTCGCTCTTCTCCTCCTGCAACATGAAAACTCCCCTGGGGCTGCTGGAACTTTCCCAGTGCTCATTTAAAGGCAAGGAGAATCTGCATAATCTAAGACTCTTAAAAGGATATCTAAATAGTCTAACTGATTTTAAGTAATCTGAGATAAATTAGAACTTTGAAGGGAACCTGTGTGACCTTAGGGGCTCCACTCTGAGTGGCCCGACACACCACAGGGCCACCTGACCATTTTCATGGGGCATCTCAAGAACATTTGCCTGTCTGAAGGAGAAGTTTGCTTGGGCTTATTGCTCTCCCTTACCTTCTTCAGAGCCACAAACTCATTCTCAGCGTTGGCCCGGAATCCCACCTCCTCTTCGTATCTGGATGATAAGAATTAAGAGAGTGGGTTCTCATTCTGAACTCAGAGCTAGTGACTTCCAACTCCCCAGTGAGCATCTTAAGACCTCTCTGCCCCACCCAAGAGCATAGCTTCCTGTTGACACCTACATGTTCTCTGTCACTCTGTCCTTTCTTTAAGACCTTACATGAACCGGTGGCCCTCGGTTTCTCCAAATCCCTTTTACTTTCTCAAATAGAATGTGGGGTCTGAAAATCCAGTCCATTACCATGCTCCTTTGCTAGAAAAAATGTAAGGTCATTGCCAATAATCATAGAGTAAATAGGACCCAACTTGTTGTTGAACCTGGGCACTATTCTCAAAACCAGAGGGCTCCTTTCTCTGGGGCTAATTCACCCATCCCCACAGTCAGAATTAGGAGAAAACCATGCCAGATCCAAGTCTCCTTTTTCCTCAGGACCCACAAAGGGCCTCCTCCTACTCCCTTACATATCACTGCCCCCCACCTCTGTGTCCAGGCTGGGTGTTGAAACCCACATTCAACCCTGGTTCTCCCAGCTGCTCTCATCTCAGCTTGGCTGCGACTTCAGGGACCAGGACCTGTCCATCCTTAGTCAGTGCAGTCCAGATGCCACTCACTTTTTCTTGAAACCCTCAAGGACATCCTGCATGTTGTTCCTCTCAGCCTCTAGACGGGCCCGGTCACTGTTGGCTACATCTAGCTGCCTCTTCAGGTTGGAGATGTAGTTCTCAAAGAGAGGCTCCAGGTTGCTCCTGGCACATTTCTGCTCTTGGAGGAAGTTCCACTTGGTCTCTAGAAGTTTATTCTGCTGTTCCAGGAATCGCACCTAAATCCGCAGGGGCACAGAAAGGGCAACTGAAGTGCTTGACAGAGTCACCTGCATGCCCACTGGCTCTTCAGGTGGCCAGACTCTCAGGACTGTGGTGACATTGTTCGCTCCTTCACTGACTTTCATTCCTCCTCTAATTTGGTAGAACCTGGAAGAGCAGGTCTCTGATGCCCTCCTTGTGCTCAGCCAGGCCCAGCTACAAATAGAGGCTTTGGAAACAAAGCACCTCAGGACTATTTCTCTTTCTACCCCCTGAGAAATGTGTAAGCCAGTGTACCAGGAAGTTTGAAAGAGTGGTTCTGCCTGGGCTGGCGTTTGTCTGTTTATAAAAACTGATGTCAGCCATCCCTGACAGGAAATGAGGAGCAAATTCAAGTACATCCAGGGTGGGATATGGCATTAGGAAGTGGGTCATACTGACCATCCCAGATATTGCGTCTGCTGAGACTTACAGGGCCAGAGGAGAACACAGAGATCATTTGCTCCATCTCCTCATTTTAGATGAGGAAACTGAAGCTCACCCAAGTGAAGCTCAGGCACGATCAGAGCATTCTCGCTCCATGGAGACATAGTTTGTGGGATGTCAGTTCCATATCACCGTCCCTCTCATCAGCCTGAAGATCAGTGACTACCTGTGGTGGTTACCCACTATTTCCCTCAATCTAGGTACCTAGGTTGAATCTGGATACCCCACATGGAGGCATGAGATCTTTGTTTTGTACTCCATTCTCCAATCTCCTAAGTCTGGGCAGATGTGGCCACCCAGCCTCAGGAACTATGAAAACTTCAAAGATGGCATGGGGGACTCAAAGGATAAAACCTTTTAAACTTACAACAGCTGGCACCTGGCTGAAGTCCTAGTGTTTCCAACCTGTTTAGGAGATAGTTCTAAGTGACTAAGTAGTAGGTCTTAGTTTGTCCAGATGCCCTCAGACTTGACTGGATGTTCCTTTTTCCTTCTGAAGATACAACCTCTGTGTTAGTCTATCCCACCACGCAGTATTCCTCAAGCTTGTCCTTGCTCTGCAGCAGAGCGACCTGGAAATCATACTGCAATGCCTTTGGTTGACACCAGAAGGATCTAGGGGTCAAGTTTGATGCCCTAGACCAGGGCCATTTCTTCTTAAGGGAAAGAACACCCCGATGCATGTTAGCTCTTGTGATCCCAGACCCAGATATTGAGCTGTACCTTGTCAATGAAGGAGGCAAATTTGTTGTTGAGGGTCTTGATTTGCTCCTTCTCATCCCTCTTCACCCTCTGCGCATTGGGGTCAATCTCCAGGTTGAGAGGGGTCAGTAGGCTCTGGTTAACAGTCACTGCTGTGATAGATGGGGCTGCTGGGACTCCAAGTCCTCCAACTCTGTAGCCAAAGCCAGGGCCACCGAAGCCATAGCCAAGGCAGCTGCTGGCTCCAAACCCCAGACCAGCACCACTGCCAGCCCCAAGCCCTAGGCCAGCACCACACCCATTACCAAAGCCAAAGGCCCGTCCACTACCAGCACCAAAGCCAACTCCGCAGCTCATGGGACGAGGGCCACCAGTCGCTATCCGGGGTGAGCATGATCCATAGGTGGTAACACTCCGACTACCAAAGCCACCAAAGCCTCGGAAGCTGGACCCACTCCTGCAGGAGACAGAGCTGGTCTGGAAGCGGTTCAGGTTCTGGGGAGCCACTGCTGAGCAGGAGCTGAAATTGCCTGCATGGCGACTAGAGCTGGCTCGGTAGGAGCGGCAAGACATGATGGCTTCCTGGGTGAGAGCAGAGCAGCGATTGCAGAAGTATGGGGAGACCTGGAGCTAGGAGTCCCTCTGAGGCTAGAGGATCCCTCTCACCCCTTTTATGTGTGTGGGGATGTGAGGATTGGCCCCATAAAAATGGAAAAGGCCATTTGGATGCATTTATGAGCTTGGGTAGTTAGCAGAAACTCTTCATGCCTATAACCTCCTTAAATGAGCTAATCTCAGACACACCTATTCTTCTTAGGATCAGAGTTATAACATCAAACCTATAAACATTAAAAACGCATAAACACATAAACATTATAGCCCTATTTTTTTCCACAAGTCCACCACAATTGCCATTATGGGGACATTAATTTGTTTGGGTCATAAATCCAATAGACTTTTTCACTGCAAGTGTGGCTAACCACCAGAAAGTTAGGATGGTCATAGCTCTAGCAAGAGGCTCACAAGGGATGCATCTATATAGACATAAGCCCCCAAAGAGATGGGCTATGCAGAAGAGAGACAGGATCTGTAGAGCTCCTAGTAAGAAATAATATGGTGAAAATACAGTTTATTGCATCTCTGTAGATGGATTCAGGGGTGTCCAACCTTTTGGTGTCTCTGGGCCACACTGGAAGAAGAAGAGTTGTCTTGGGCCACACATTACATACATTGCAATGTGTAATCACACACCAAAAAATCTCATAATGTTTTAAGTAAGTTTACAGTTTTGTGTTGGGCCACATTCATGGCCATCCTGGGCCACATGTGGCCAATGGGCTGCAGGTTGGACACCCCTGGATAGTCCAGAAACCTTCTGCAGTATTTTATCTATCTTCTATGATCTGATTTGGCAGTTTACATAGGAGTTTAATCTTCAGTAAAGCTCATTTTCAGTAGTATAGACACATGCCTACTTTGAGACACTCAAAGGAGATTCATTCATTCATTCATTCATTCACTCATTCATTCAACAGTGATCAGGTGCCTACACTGTCCTAGGTACTGTGCTTGGTGCTGAAAGTACAGAAATAAAAAAGATGGTCTCTGCCTTCATGATGGTGGGGGAAGATTAATCTTGAGGACTTCAACCAGTCAATACTTTTGTCACATAATTTGAGGCCAAAGCACACCAATAATTTGGCCACTTACCTGTGTGAAAAGTTGGCCACATGATTTTGAGCCCCTCTCCCCAGTACACATGAGGGCTCATCTCTAGCTCTGTCTGAGCAGATTCCTTAAATTATTGATGAATCTTTGGTTAGGATAGAAAGATACAAAGCAATAAGCATCAAGATAGAAAATAAAAAGTTCTAAGCCACTGGATGTTGTTATCATTTTTATCAATGTTGCAGGTATTTCAGGACCCAGAGGCAGGTGTCTGCCTTTTCTGTTCTAGTGGGTGACATGGTTTTGTCTTACCTGCCTTCTGCGTCAGGGAGCTTGTGCTTAATTGCACACTGGAATGTTTTTGGGGATCTTGGGATGGTGCTTGGAAGGGAATATGTGCTTTTGATCGGAGCTCCTTTCTTCCTTCCCAATTGCTATAACCCTTTTTCCCTCTTCTTGCCTTATTGCTTTAGCTACAACTTCAGTATGATGTTGAAAAGCAGTGGTGGAAGGGGACATCTTTGTCTTATTTTTAATTTTAGTAGAAAAACTTCAAGTTTCTTATCATTAAGCATGATGTTAGCTGTAGGTTTTCTGGTAGATATTCTTTATCAAGTTGAGGAAGTGTCCCTCTATTCCTAGCTTACTACTATTTTTCATAAACCCAGTTATCAGGTATATGTCTAATGAAAGAACAAGCAAAAAATATAAGAAGAGAGTACTTCTTGTGAAGATTACTAGTGATCTTCCTGTTGCTAAAATCAGTGCCCTGTTCTCAGTTCTCATTCAACTTGACCTATCAGCAGTATTTGACATAGTTGGTCATTCCCTTTTTCTTGAGATACCTTCTTCTTTTGGTTTCCAGACATTACACTCTCCAGATTTTCTTGTCATATTACTGGCTGCTTCTCTTTAGTTTTCTTAGCAGTTCCTCTTCATATCTCCAACCTCCAGACACTGCAGCACTCTTGGACTCAGCCCTTATACCTTCTCTCATCTTTATATGCATTCCCTCGCCGAGATCATACAGCTTCATAACTTTAAATACTATCTATCCACTGATGATTGCCAACGGCCTATCTATCTTTATCCTGGACTTCCCTTCTGCACCCTACATGTATACATTTTTAAAAAAATTCTCACCCAAGGATATGCTTATTGATTTTAGAGAGAGAGGAAAGGAGAGCGGGGGGAGAGAGAGACAGAGAGAGAGAGAGAGAAACATTGATGTGAGAAACGTTGATTGGTTGCCTCCCACGTGCACCCTGACTGGGGATCAAACCCAAAACCTTTTGGTGTATGGGACAATGCTCCAACCAACTGAGTCACTTGGCCAGGGCTCCACATGTATACTTTGATCAATGTCTTTATTTGGATATCAAATAAGCATGAAAACCTTAACATATCCAAAACTGTTCTCCCACACGTTCATACTAAATACGTCCTTCCACTTGCCAGGCTCACTACCCCTGCAGTAGCTCAGGCCAAAACTCTGAGAACTATCCTTTATTCCTCTGTTTTCTCCATATCCCAACTTCAGTGCATTGGCAAATCATACCTTCTTAATGTATCGGCTGCTGCTCTTCACCACCCCCACTGCCACCAGGTGGGCCCAAGCTCAGCACTTCCCACAGGGACCACTGATGTATCCTCCAGCTTGTCTCCTTGTGTCCTCCTTTGCTTCATTCAGTCTTTTCTTAACACCATGGTCAGTTGCCCATTAGAAACCTGTTAGATCATGACATTTCTATGCTCAAACCCCTTTAACAGCTTTGCATCCTACTCAGAGTAAATGCCACACACAGTCCTCCCTCCCCTTTCACCGACCTCATCACCCTCAGCCACCCTGGCCTCCCAGCTGTCCGTCAAACAGGCAGGAAAACCTCTGCTGCACACACTCTCCCACTCGCTCTTTTTTCTGAGGGGAGCTCTTTTTCCTCAAATAGCTACATGGCTACATCCCTCAACTCTTCCAGGTCTTTGATGAAAGGCCACCCCTATTTAAAACTCCTCCCCCACGTACCGGCTATCTCCCCTCCATGGCCCCCTCTCTCCTTAGCAGGCCTCACTACTGAGGCCCAGTCCTGAAGGGATTTGCTGGCTTGTAGGCTGCCATCTCTTGCTGGAATGAAGCTCCAGGAGGCAGACACTGTTGTGTGTTTTGCTCTCCTCTGTGTTTCCAGCGTACAGTAGTGTGGGGCATGTGGTAGTCATGTTACATAGCTTTGTTGAATGAATGGATACACCACAGAGATTAAAAGTGGGGCAGGGAATGGGAGACAGGAACAGGATGAACCAGGAAGAGGAGTTTAGGTATCTGGTGGTGCAGAAGCTCAGACGCTCACAGGGGAACCAAGCCAGTTTGCCCTCCAGCTCCGGCTTCTGGGGGCTTGAGTTTGGTGCTTGTAGGAAAGGGCATTCCCCCTTCTGAGGCCAAGCAAGGGGATCCAGGAGAGGGGTAAGGGGACCAGAGGACCCCTAGGGGTGAAAGGAAGAGGGGAGCTAGAGGGATGGCATAGAGAACACCAGCTAGGGTGCCAGGCCCAGGACAGAAGACTTGACCTAGCCCTTGGAGTTTTAGATGGGCCTAGATTCAGTCCCCGTGCTGCCACCTGCCAGCAGTGTGGCCTCAGACAGCGTGTACTGAGGGCAGGGTGGTGGCAGGGTTCTGCTCTGGGTAGCAGGCAATAAAGCGTGCTCTTCTGTAGAGAACTTGAAAAACAATAATATAACCAACTAAACGTTGATCAGTTTTTATTGTCACTGTGCACCGCTAGTCTGCGAATACCCTGCCTCTCTGATATACAAGTGACCTGGGGAAAATTGTTTAACTTCTCTAAGTTTCCCCATTGGTAAAATGGAATGATCTTTACTTCCCAGCACTGTGAGGATGAAGTGTGAAGGTGATTGGGTATACCCGGTATGGTTATTGTCATCCATTTTTCCCTGCTGCCTTTCCTTCCTCCCTCTGTCTTTTTCTTCTGCCCATTCTCCTCTGTCTTACACAATCTTCCCTTCACTTCTCTTGTAAGTAGTCATCCCTGGTCCGGTCCAGCACCCCACCCCCTTCCCGCTCTAGCAGGTGTGCATTGCCCCATCAGCCATTCCTGGGACCGTCCCATGTCTGGGCTCAGCTTCCTTCAACCCTGACCAGGCTGGGCGGGGTGGGGGTAATTGGGACCAGGCAAGCATAACCCCTGTTCTGGGATGAGCTGACACCATCAGCAGTTTATAGTTCTGAGGCATTATTTCGTCAGATGATGCATAACACCACCCTCAGTCATTTTTAGGGGGTGACAGGTGGGGAGAAGGGGAGGAGTTGCCCTCGAAACTCCAGGCTGAAGGTTTTGCTGCCCCAACAGTTTCTTCTTCCTGCTGTCAGTCAGCCTGAATTCCATCCTGAGATCTACTGGGAGAGCCTCACGGTGCTGCTGCAGGGTGATTGCTGGCTCATTCCCACGCTATCTGTGCAGCAGGGAGGAGGGGAGGGCTGGATGGAGGGGCTAAGCAGGGTCTGGGAACACTGGGCTCTTGGTGGCTGTGTGTGTGTGTGTGCACGCGTGTGCTGGGGCATGTGGTAGGGAAAGAGGGTAACAGGGAAATCCCAGATGCTAAGAAGGCTTTACTAATAGCCACCTTCTTCAGAGTGTTTCCGTTTTGCCCAGAGACAAGTTTGTGCTGGAGAGAGGCCCTCACAGGGAGGTGCTCAGGCTGAGACATGCCCAGTGAGAAAGGAAGCTCAGGAGCCCCTCTGCAGAAGGAAGGGGACAGTGAGAGAGGCTGAGTCCACCTCTGCCTATGCCCTCTCAGATTGATGACCCTTAGATAGAATCTAAACACCTCCCTGGAGAGGTAACACACCCCTCTTGTGTGGGCCCATCCCCACCCTCCAGGTAGGATGATTTGTTTGAGGTTTAATCCGGATTCCTCATGTGCCCACACAGCCTTATCCATCCAGTTTGCTTCAACAAACCTTTTTTGTGTGCTGACATGTGCCCGGCGTTGTACGTAGGTGCTGGGGTGGCTGGTGCCCAGCCCTCTTCCTTCAGTCAGACTCAGTTTCCCCTCCACTGCTCACAGTGTCATTTCTGAAACCATTCCCCACAATCCAAGCTTTGGTGGAGGGTGGCAGTAGTGGGTGCACCTGAGGGGGCTAGGGATCCTGGAAGGGATCCTGGAGACAGACAAGTGTCTCTGGGGGCAGAGGCAGAGAGCACCTGAGGGCGGGGGCAATGGGGACAAGGTAGGGCCTTGTCAGGAGAAGAGTGGCCCCGGTGAGAAGGTAAAAAGAGAGACAAGGAAATGGGAGATATTTCTGGTGAGACAGACACAAGAAGCTGCATTCTGGATTCTCCCACCCTCCTCAGGCTCTTGGGGGCTCCCCAGCAGTCCTCACAGGGGGTCTCTGGAAGGGCCTGGATTTGGAGTTCCCAGGCAAATGGAATACAGTGAGGCTGTGGCTTCACCCAGCGGGGTCTCCCTTCCTTGCCCAGAGCAGGGGGTGGAGCCTGATCCTCTCTGTATCCCAGCATCCTGTGAGGCTGGTGCCAGGGAGAAAGAAACTCAGAAGGTATTTGCCCAGGTGAGCAGAGTGTGAATCACTGGGCCACCACTAGGAGGCACTTTCCCCCCACCTGCCTTGATTCACCTTCTGGGAAGAGAAGGGGGTGGGGTGCGGGGTGTCACTGCCACACATCACTAAGGGTGTTCCCTTGGTGGAAATTCTGGAGGGGGTGTGCCCAGGCCTCTGAGATCACAGCCAGGCCTGATCTGGGGCATCTCCGTTACTGAGTTTAGTCTTGCCTCCCCTCCTCAGGGGCCTGGGGCCTGGGCACTCTGAAATGGGAAGTTCCAAAGGGATGGTCCACGGGCCCAAGCCCACCACTCAGTGTTGGTGGAGGAATCTGTCCTCCCTCTCCTCCTTTATTCTGGTGGGGAGCTTCCTGGGCCTCAGGTAGTCATCTGTGGGGTAGAGGTGGGCGGTCTGTTAGAATCTCCTAGACCAGGGCATCCCTGTAAGTTTTCAGAGCTTTGATGTATTAATCAGCAAGGAGCTTGGATGGCTCTAGGGCCTGTGGCTAAAGTGGAACCGTCAGATACGTCCCCTTCACAACAGGTCTCAGGTCTGTGGTTTCCTGTTCCAGGTCTGTATTCCCTGCTATTTGGTATTGAGATGTAGTTTTCACACCATAACGTTCACGCATTTAAAATGTATGATTCAGTGACTTCAGTATATTCCTAGATGTGAGCAGTTATCATCACTGTCAACTTTAGAACATTTTCACCACCACTAAAAAAACCCCCTTTAGTTAGCACCCCCATGCCTCCCCTACCCTGCCCATCTCCCCATCTTCACCTGCCTCTGGCCCTGAGCAACCACCAATCAGCTGGCTGTCTCTATGGATTTGTGTATTCTGAACTATCTCAATATATTGTAGGGTCTTTGTGTCTGGCTTTTTTGTACCTTCCATAATGTTTTCAATGTTTAACCATGTTGTAGCACGTATCAGCACTTCATTCCTTTCTATGACTGAATAATATTCCATTGTAAGAATGTACCACATTTTCATTATCCATTTGTCTGTTGATGGACATTTGGGTGCTTTCCACCTTTTGGCCATCGTGAACAGTGCGGCCATGAACATCCACGTGCAAGTTTTTGTGCGGACGTGGGTTTTCATTTCTCCTGCATATATACCTAGGAGTGGACTTGCTGGGTCATGTGACAACTCGGTGTTTAACACGTGAGGAATCACCAGACTGTTTTCCAAAGTGGCTGCACCAGCATGCAGCCCCCGCAATGGGCTCTAGGTGCTGTGTCTGCTGTGCCTGCTGGGAGAGTTGGCCCTGACTGGGCCCGTCTTGTTCACCATTGTGTCACCAGCCCCTGGGTGGCCAGACCCATAGCAGGTGCTTGGTAAACATATACTGAGTGAAAGAAGTAAGGGGATGGGCTCTTTGGAATTTTCCGCCCACGAGTATGACACCTAGACCTCCGTTTGGACTCTGTCCTTACAGTCCTCTCTGTGAGTCTCTCTGACCCCCGCTGGGCATCATTGGGAGCTGCTTTTTCTCTTCACTGCCCTCCAGCCTGGCTCTCATGAATGACCCCCCTGTGAGGCAGTGTCCCTCCACTGTCCAGAGGGTATCACGGTCACCTCGGTACCACCAGCTGCTCGTGCAGGGCCAGGCCCAGAACAGACACTCTATGTGGGGCTGTGGGGGAAAGGGAGCTGTGCCTAGGGCCCAGGAAGGGGAGCCACAGGGGGAATTTGTGGTGGGGGGTTGTTTCAGGGAACCAACCCGCCAACCACAAGGAGGCTATCGGCCCCACAGAGGGTGAAACTGTTGCTACCAAGTCTCATTTCCAAATTACCAAAGTCTCAGACCTTGGGGCTCCCTAAGCAGGGAGAGGAGACTTGAGGGATCTTCTTCCTGGCTGGGCTGCCACCCATCCTCACTGCTTCCCCTGGGCCAGCACTGTCCTGCACCAAGACCGGTCCAGGATGGGGAGGCAGAACCCAGGCCTTGGAGCCTGAGAAACATAGACAAGATAGGGGACCCAGGTGCCGGGGACCATGTTGCAAGGAGGCCTATGTGCAATAGGCATGTGGTTTTTAATGTGGCAAGTGCCTTGTACACTATTGGGGTGTGATGTGCGTCTTTTTTAAATGAAGTTTCTTTTTTTAAAGATTATCTTTATTTATTTTTAGAGAGGGAAGGCAGGGAGAAAGAGAGAGAGAGAGAAACATCATTGTGCGGTTGCTGGGGGCCATGGCCTGCAACCCAGGCATGTGCCCTGATTGGGAATCGAACCTGCGATGCTTTGGTTCACAGCCAGTGCTCAATCCACTGAGCTACGCCAGCCAGGGCTTGATGTGCGGTTTTTAAGTGCAGTTTGTATGGGTCTACATTGATTCCAAGGGCTGCTTGTGAATTGTTCACAGGTAGTTTTCCCATTTCTATAATAACCTTCATTTCCACCCCAAGTCCCCCAGCTTCCAGCCCCCAAAGGCTGCTTATTTGTTCTCCTCAGAGGAGCTCCCTCATTTCACACCCCACAGAGCAGATCGAATAATCCTGACCCCTGTAACCTGTGAACAGTTCATTTATTGGGAACAGTCAAGACCAGAGGCTCTTGGCAGAGTGGATCCTTGGGTGGGTGAGGCTTCTGCAGATGTGGTGCTGGGCGGGGGTTGGGGGAGAGCTCTGGGGGGATGGGGTCAGCCTAGTACCTTCTCCTCCTCCTCCCTCACAGCCCCAGAGCTAGAGCCTCCAAGAGGGTTTGGAGGCTCTCCATTGCTGTAGCCAAGGAAACACACTTGTATCAGACCCAAAGCAAGAGGAAGTAAAGGGAGAGAGAGTAGGAACCAGGTGGCTATGTACAGAAGGGGTGAGGTCGGGTGAGGCTTGGTTCCTCTAAGCAAATAATGCCAGCTCTGATTGTCTCTCTGTCAAGTGAATATTCCTTGTCCCCTTGCCTTTGTTCTAGGCATGTCTCCACCATCAGCAGCCAATGTGAGCTCAGGAAAAGGTGAATTTTCATGGCGTGAGTTCAACACATCTGAGCAGGTAAATCTACTGCCCAAAGGCCACCTGTTGATTCTGTGTTCCCTGAGAGGACCGTGGACAGGTCCTGAGTGATCTCCAAATCCTGGCCCTTGCCTTTCGGTGAATTCAGAATGAAATTTTGGAGTGTCTCCTTTTGACATTTGCAAAAGTGCATGTTTTAGGTGTATGTTAAAAGAAGTCTGTTTTTCTTGGTACATGAGAATCAGGGGTAAGGGAAGTGGGGAACCTCCAAGGGCTGGGGGAGGCTGGCTTTGTGGGGACACTTTTGTGATTTAATCCACAGAGCAGAACCGTGATGTGCCAGTGGCTTCCTCATTTGGAAGAGAAGTGGTTGGGCACCGTTGCCGTTCTCTTGGCCACTCTAGGGCCTGACTGTCAGCAGCAGTCTGGGCTGCATGGACGATGCCTTCCTTTTCTTCCCATCCTACCCCCACCCCAGGGCCTAGCTCAGGGTCTGCACACAGCTAAGTGAAAAGTGACTCTAGAAGATACAGTGGACTTGAGGAATGGCTCCCAATGAACATCCAAGGGAAACCTGAGGTCAATACAGGAAGGCGGGGTTTTGGAATCTCCTGGCCTTCTGCCCTGGTAAGCATGGGCAACATCCAGGCTGGGGGCTGGTGCCCTGCATCCTGGACTTGCAGCCTCTGAAGCGGTGCTAACACTTGTGGGAGGAGGAGCCATCCCCAGACCCTAGCTTCATGCTGGAGCTCTGCCCGCTTGAGCAGCCCAGGAGCCCCTGGGGCTCGCAGGGGATGTAGAGTTCACCTGTGCCCACCACGCTGCAGCCCCCACTGTTCTTGAGGACAGTGGTGCCCCCTGGGCAGTATTCAGTTCTCAGCAAGGGCGTGCTGACCACACACGGCTCATACAAGATGGCACCTTTTGAGCTGCTCACGGCTGCGGGAATAGGAAAGGATGCTCAGGGCCCTGAACTGCCTGGCTCCGAGGACGTTGCCTTGAACTGCTCAGTCAGGCCATGCCCCCCACCTGCTGCCACTCACCTCTAAGGAGCCTCCCATCTCAGTTACCAGTTCCCATCCCAGCCACAAAGAACCTACGAGTTCCCCACATGCCTCTCCTCCATCGCCAGAGCCTTGACTTCTGCTTCACCCTCTCTGTGTCTACTTGTCTGAACCTGCTTCAAATCCTTTCTCCAAAAAAGCATCCCCTGGTCAGTAGGTTCCTCACAGCTTCTGGGCCTGGAGCCCTGAAACCATGCTGCAGACCTGCTCCTCATCCCGACTCCCAAAGCCTTATGCAGCCTCACAGGGGAGCTTCTCCCTCTGACTGGGAGCTCCCGGCAGCCAGAATCCTCCTTTGGGGTGAGGAGGCATGCCGAGGCCTGGGCAGGGGTGCTGTCGTCTACGTTGGCTTGCTCAGCCTCCAAGACCCCCAGAGCCCCTGGGGAGTGCGCATGTACTCACAGATATTCACGGGCCCAATGCCTTCACACAGCCTGGGGTGACAGGAAAAACACACAGAGTAACTACATCGAAGAAGACAAGGCCGACGCGGCGCCTCACTACTCCTGACCACACCACAGGCCAGGTTCACAAGGAGGGCCTGCAGACTGCATGCCGCTCTGGGTGTTCCGTGAGCGTGGGATGGGCCATAGCAGCAGCAACCCGAGGGCAGCACAGTGTCCACACCTGGGGCCCATCCTTGACTCACCGGCTCTCCTCGCCCTCCAGCAGGCGCCTGTAGGTGGCGATCTCGATGTCCAGGCCCAGCTTGGAGTTCATCACCTCCTGGTACTCCTTGAGCAGGCAGGCCATGTCCTGCTTGGCCTTCTGCAGGGCCTCCTCCAGCCCAGCCAGCTTGCAGCGGGCGTCGTTGAGGGCCACTTCGCCCTGCTGCTCCGCCTGGGCCACTGCAGCTTCCAGTTTGCAGCGCTGGGGGAGAGGGCACAGAAGGCATTGCTGGGGGCCTTTGGAGCCCTAGGCTGACTCTCAGAGGAACAGAGAGGATGTGGTCATCGTGAGATAATAGAATGGGTACATGTTCTGTTATCTGTCACTGGCACCGAGCTCCTAAAACTCTCGTAATTTCACACGTGATAAGAACACTGGGATCATCTTTGTTTCTACTACTTGGTCTTTGTCCCAGGTTCCTTACAGAGATCTCCTAAGTTCCTTGGAATTTCCCAAATGACAGCAGTATCTCCTGTTCTAACGAGTGACTCTGGGTGGGCTCCTGGATGGCTCCCGGGTGAGGGTGGGTCCCAGAAAGACCAGGACACGATCCGAGGCTGGGAATTTTCCGTCCCACCCTCCACCCTCCAGACTGAAGAGAGGGGCCAGGAAGGATAGGCCATGCCTGCGTGAGGAAGCTTCCGTTCAAACTCCGAGGTGGGGCTCAGGGGCTTCCAGGCTGGTGGACATGTGGAGGTGTCGGGACAGCGGTGCACCCAGAGACAGCGTGGAAGCCCGTGCCCTTTCTCACACACCTTGCCCTGTGCATGCCTTCCTCATGCATGTTCACTTGTATCCTGTGTTGTATCCTTTTATGACAAACTCAGCAAGTAAACTGTTTTCCTGAGTTCCGTGAGCTGCTCTAGCAAACTAATCAAGCCCGAGAAGGGGGTTCCAAGGCACGGCAGACTGGTCAGAAGCTCAGGTGACAACCTGGACTTGTGATTGGCATCTGAAGTGGGGCAGTCTTGTGGGACTGGTGGGACAGCCCTTCACCTGTGGGATCTGATACTGTTTCCATGTAGATACAGTCAGAATGGAATTAAATTGTAGGATACCCAGCTGGGATCGCAGAATTGCTTGGTGTGGGAAAAAACCCACACATCTGGTGACAGAAGTGTTATGAGTTTTCCCACAGTCTTGGTTACATGGCAGATTTAAGTCTGCTGTGGGTTTCATCCTGGGATTGTTCCTCTGGGGGAGTGGTACCAGTTCCCCCGTCTGTAGCACCTCGAGGAGATCCAAGAATTTCTCTGAGACACACTGAGCAATTTCTTGACAGCTAGTGGATTTTAAGTGTCTGGCTGGTCTTCACCAGCCTAGGAGAACAGGGTGGGTCTGATTTTGTGAACTCTGCAGAGTGACCTTGAGTTTCAGGATAATTAAATTACAGTCTTGGGGTTGGAAGAGACTGTGGGGACCATCTTTTCTATGCTCCCCTCTACTGATGCCCTCTTGCTATTTCATCTGTGACAATAGGTCGCCTGGCCTCTGTTGGGGACCTCGCTGTTTCCAAGGCTGCTCCTCCTGCGGTTGGTCAGCTCTTTTGTAGAAAGGGCTGTGCCTCTCGTGTGAGGCAGCTTGAGTTTGTTCCCTCTCCCACAGCACTCTCAGGGAGGGTGCAGCCGCCCCACGTGGCCAGGCTAGATGTCGGGTCAGCCTAGGATGAGCCCTCAGAACAAGGTCTCTCTGGCCTCACCTGGGCTTTGACGTTCTCATTTTCTTGCTGCAGCCGCTGGATCAGCTTGTTCATTTCCAGGATCTCGTTTCTGTGGTTGCGGAGGTTGTCGCAGTGGTTCCCGGAGGTCCGCTGCAGCTCCTCGTACTGCCGGGACCGAGAGGTCAGAACCCCGGTGCCCTGCTGTGGCACCTCCTGGCCCCCTTTCACACTGTCCCGAGTCTCTCCTCCGATAACTTCCTGACTCAGGTGCCCCCTGGATACTCATACTACCTCTTCTCCCCATTCCCTGTCCATTTCCGGTCAATTTCGGAGTTCTTTCCTGGGCTGCTCCTTAGTCCCTGGTTACCTCCCAGCCCTGAACACTCAGGTTTCTTAAATTTTCCTTCAACTTCTGTGCTTCCTTCCTCTCTGTTTAGCTGTTCTGTCTTTTCTTTTTCTCTCTGCCCCAGAGCTCAAAGTTCTCCTGAGGGATCCTCCCTTTCAGATGTCCCTCTGGATCTCAGAAGGGTTTTCTGTGCTCAGCATGGGGTGGCAACAGACCGAGGATGGACTGTGTCTGCCCCCATGGTGAGTACAGTAGTATATTCTTGCCCAAAGCAGTTGAAAACAAAATGCAATGTTATTTCTACCTCAGCTGAACTTTCTTTAAACTTTGCAACTCCAAAGCCAATTTCTGACTAGTGTGTTCTAGATGACAGATTTTTGAAAATTAGCCAACTAGATGTTCTGCACACGGTGGAGAGGAGCATTTTGCATGGACACTGCAAGACAGAGATAAGTACAAATCTCTCTTTGGCCCTTTGGGTATTTGGTTATTGTGTGAAAGCCTACAGTTGCTTAATCAATATCTGCTCTCCTCTTCTTAAAAGAGTTCTTCTTTTGAGCCCAGATAGGAAAATATTGCTCAGCCTTCTTATCAGTGAGATCTATGGCCCTTGCTGGGTAGGGTTTCCAGAAAATTTCTTTGAAGTGGAGGATGACTCGGTTGGCATTTTTTTCCCCTCTGTGCTTCTGTCTGCCTGGAATGAGTATGTGAGGTTGGTGGTGTGGCAGCTGTCTTGAGACAGGAGGCAACCATGAGGATTAATAAAGTGATGTTAATGGTGGCAGAATAGAAAGCTAGACGGGGCCCGTGTCCTTGATGGCGACATAGACTCCTTGGGTGAAATAACTTGAAGTCTATTTCTGTACTTCAAGTTATTTGAGAAAAAGTGAAAACCTAAGTTGTTTTAACTAATGTTTTGAAAAAACTCTCTGGTCCTCACAGCTAAATACAATCCTTGAATAATAGAGTTGTCTTTCTGGTTTTGACTTAGAAGGATGGGAAACTGAGATTGTTTGTTCTGAGCCCGCTTGACTGATGGGCAGCCCAGGAGAGTGGCTGGAGGAGAAGGGACCAGTCAGGGTGAACCCTGGTGTGGATGGGCCACAGAACTACTGGGAACTCACTTCAGGCCAGGGGCTCAATATCTTTGGTCACCATGGATCTCCAGAAAATGGGCAGAATATCGCTTGGGGCACTCTCTGAGCAATGGTACTCACTGGCTTCAGAAAACAAGGCCAAAGTACTCAGCACAGCTCTGCAGATTTGCTGTGCTCTGGTCCCATGCTCCCCTTCCAGCCCCATCTCCTCATGGTCCTTCACACTGGGAACCTCATTTTCATGCTTGGCATCCTGGCTGCAGCTGCCCCACAGCCAGATGCACCCTCCCCTCATGCTCTGCTGATTGAAATCGTGCTTGGCCTTCAAGATCCAGATCAAACGCCGATGGCTCTGCCATTCCAGGCGCTGCACGTGACCAGGTTTTTCTGTTTGGTTGGTTACACATTCCTCTCCCCATGGACTGTAGTGTCCTCGAGCACAGGGGTGGCCTCTCGCTTAGTGTCCTCGTGGTGCCACACACCTTGGTGAGACCATCCTTTCCTGGCTACCTTCTTCAAACCCCATTCCCACCACACTTCCTACACTTCTCCTACCCCGAGCCATCTCCTCACAGCATGCATCACCATCTAACGCATGTGCACTCGCTTGTCTTGTTCACTGTTGGTGCCCCCCACTGCCCCGCCTCTAGAGTGACAGTGACGTGAAGGCAGGGATGTTGTCTGTTTTGTCCCCTGCCAGCACCCAGCATTTAGACAGTGCTCAGCACATGATGGATGCTCAAGAATCAGCGGTCGAATAAATACATGGATGAGCGAGTGAGTGAATGGATACATGGTGCCCTTCACAGATGGGGCAGGTGAGACTGACATATCTGTTCAATCAAATTGCCATTGGGGACACCAACTGCCCTTATAGCAAGCTCCTCATTACCTAAGTCTGGGGCCACCTTAATCACCCTTTCTGCTTCACCATTAGTACCACTGCATGCCTTAGCCTCCTCTAACACTGTGAAGCCCAGAGTCCTCTTTGCCATCATTGCCAATTAATATTCCTTGAATTCACATCAAGGGAGCCTGTGGATAAATAAAGCTGGAGCACCCTGGCACTGTGATAATAGACCTGGGCTGTCTGTGGGGTTCACTCTCCAATGTTCCATAGGCACCTGGCCAGGGGCCTGGCAGAAACACCAGGGACTGGGGTCTATGGGGTACTGGGGTACTGGGGTCTACTCTGTCATTATCTTCTCACCCACTGTCTGGGGAAGTGGGTCCAGGGACCCCTCCCCAACCTGGGCCTCACCCGGCACTGGTACCAGGCCTCTGCTTCAGCTTTGCTGCGGCTGGCGATGTCATCATACTGGGCCTTGATCTCGGCAATGATGCCGTCCACGTCCAGTGCCCGGCTGTTGTCCATCTTCACAACGACTGAGGTCTCTGAGATCTGAGACTGGAGCAGGCAGATCTCCTGGGGGGGTTGGGTGAGGACGGGTGAGGTGTTTGAGGATAAAGGGAGAGAACCCACTCTGACCTTCCCAGAGCAGTTTCACACAGGACTTTGCTGTGGCTGTCCTGGGCCGTCAATCACCCACTTGCTCCCTGTCCCCCATGCTAGTTGCACAGACACCTGGGAGCCAAGGTCTGGGCCATCAGACCTTGAGCTGAGCTGGGCCACCAGCTGGCTGAGAACCAGCTGTCCCGTCCTGACTTCTCCACATGCTCATTTTGCAATCTGCTTGTCCTGAAACGTACCCACTGGGCAGGAGCTTTCCCAGCCCAGGGTCCTCACAGAACTGGCCCCTGATCTACCACCTGCAGGTGGTGTGGCTGCAGGTACCTCCTCATACAGGCCTTTCAGGAAGTCGATCTCCTGGACCAGAGCCTCCACGTTGGTCTCCAGGTCAGACTTCATCAGGAAGGCCGTATCCACATCCTGCATTCAGAGCATTGACATCTATAACCTGGGGCCGGAGGAAGGTGGAAGAGCCCCCAGCCCACCACCAGCTGGGCCATTCCTAGCAAGCTAGTGGTGGGTAGCAGGTGCAGGACCCACCTTTCCTCACTTAAGCGCATGTGAAAGTGAAGGGACCACAAAGCCAAAGATGGAGGGAGGGGTCTCTAGCCCCAGGACCGCATGCCTGGGCCTGGCACCTTATTGGGGAAGGATCTAAAGGGAATGGGGTTTAAAGGAGCCTTGAATGCAGCTCCTCAGAGCTCACCATGCAGGGCCCGGGCCAGGAGCTACCTAGCTATCTGTCCAGGAAATCACAGCAATGGTTTTCATCGTTTGGGGTTTGAGTCAGAGTTTTTGTTTTGACTTTGATTTGGCATTGGTTACCTCCGCAGCTTCTTGGGCAGGTGTGGACACAACCTTAACCAGCTTTGGCCCCTATGAATTGGGAGGTGGAAACCCAATCAATCACTGCCCTTTAGCAAGGGGTGGGGATGCTGGCCCTCCTCTTCCTCATGGTCACTCGGGCTGGCATTGGGGCCTGGGGGTGAGAGATCCTTTTGCGTGTGGGTGGGCTGCAGACTCGTGTGGACACGGTGCTGGCGCTGAGTGTCTTGAGGCCAGCCGGGCCTGCTCAGGAGGCTCTCTCCCTGCCTGTGCCAACTCCCTCACCTTCTTTAAGGCAACAAACTCATTTTCTGAACAGGACCGCAGGGACAGCTCCTCTTCATATCTGGTGGCATGGGCAGGAAAAACAGTTTTAGTCAACCTGTGGTGTTTGGAAGGGACCTTGGTATCAGACCTAAGAGAAGGGGCCTTTGTGGGGCAAAGCTGCCTCTCACTGACTCAGCACTCTAAGGAGTCATCAGGTCCCTCTCCTGTCTCTGGACACCTCTAGCTGCTGCAGCCACTCATGACAATTGATTATTACTATAGCCTTTCATTAACTACTTTGCCAGTTTACCCCACTCCCATTAGCCTGTTCCTGTGATGAATCATCCTTTGGGAAGTCCTTCCTAAAGCTAACTTCATTCTATCTTGCTGCTAATGAAGCCCATTTTAGCTGATCATTTCCTATGGGAAGGTGGTGAAAAGCTGGCTGCCTGTGGCTGACATGACTGTCTATGAATTGTGTTGTTCTAAGAGTTGGCTGTAGTCCCTGAAATCCTAGCTGACCCCATGCCCTCCTCACCAGAGAGTCCTGAGCCTGGTCCCTACTTGCAGGTCAGTTTCAGAGGTAGTAATTACCCTCTTTACCAGACCTGCAGACATAGCCCAGCTATTTCCTCTAGGACTTCACCCACTCACTGCCCCCTAAGGCAATGGAGTCAAGGTCAAGAGGTTCAGTCTGGCCAGAATGACTCAGGTCGAAGAGCAACATCGATCCAGTAAACGCTTAGCTGGGCTTCCTGACGCCCATCCTTCCTTTTCCCAGTGGAACTCTTCTGCATCGCCAGCACTGGGCGCGGGAGCTTACCCTGGGCTTTGAATCCTGCCACAGTCAAGTGCTAATTGTGTGACTGTGACTTGTCTTCTCTGTGCCTCAGTTTTACCATCTGTAGAATGAGGATAACACTGGTCCTGCCTCACAGGGCTGTTGTGACTGAGTTAATGCATCACATGTGTTAATATCTGCAAAACACTGAGCCTGGCATGGGATGTGTACTGTTGGATGTTCTTAATAAAATATCTTCTGCTCTCATCCTCTCCTACTGTACTGTAGCACGTTTAAAATCCAGAGTCCTCATCATCTTGAGCTGTAAGATGTGGTTCAAAGAATTGCTGGGAGAGGGGCCTATCAGAAGAAAAAACAGGGGGAACAAAGCCCTGGAGTGAAGAAGGTTTGGGGACCTGTTTGGGGAATAAGATGTAGTTCAGGAAATGCCAAAGGTCCGGTAGAAGATAGGTCAGAACAGGCAATTTGGAGCGGAGCCCTGGGATGCCAGAAATGGCAGGAGAAAGATGATGTTTTACATTGAGAGAGAGGATAGGGCCTTTTTTAGGCAGGGTGGTGGGAAGGGAGATGAAGACCAATTTCAGAGTTTTTGCCATGTGACAATGGGCAGTATCCTAGATGCTGTGCCTACATTATCCTACCTAATTGTTCTGCCAAAGAATGAACTTAGTTTTAGGCTTCCCTAAAACGTTTTATAGATGGGGAGACCAAGGCCCAGACGGTTTACGTAGCTTGCCCTGGGTTCCCTGGCAGGGTGAAGTCGGAGCAGACTCACTTTTTTTTGTAGCCCTCCAGTGCATCCTGGAGGCTGCAGAGCTCCGTCTGCAGCCTGACACGGTCCCCAGCCACGCAGTCCAGCTGCCTCTGGAGGCTGCAGATGTAGGCCTCGAAGATGGGCTCCACGTTGCTCTGGCAGCACCTCTGCTGCTGCATGAACTTCCACTTGGTCTCTAGCAGCTTGTTCTTCTGCTCCAGAAACCGGACCTGCAGCCAAGAACAGGATGTCATTGGACAGCAGGCTTCCTGGGGACCATGGCTTGGAGAGAGTAACTGGTAGTGTGGGCATTGAATCAGTTTCTGCTCTCTCTCCTAACACACTGCTGCCAACATGCTGCAGTTTACAGATTGGGTCTCCGGGTAGACTGGTACTTGAAGTTATGTCTCTGTGTCCCTCCTGCCTGGGGAAGCGTATAGGACCCACCTCCCACCCAGTGCTTGCACGTGCAGGGGAAAGTACACTGCCCCACAAGGCCGGGGCAGGTACTCCTTCTAGTCCAGCCTGCCTGCCTGCCTGCCTCCCACCAGCTGGTACCCTTGTCCAGGCCATCCCATCCCTTTAAGCCTTGTTTTCTTTCCTAAAGCTCCTACTTTGGGTTGTGCATGGGAAGCACTTCATAGATCCTCCTACTAATGTAAGCAGGTGACATTATACCCAGGAGGGGTTGGGCTCTCTTCAGTTACAACCCAGGGACGTGGTGGGGAGAAGGTGGTATCAAAGGCTCTGTCCCAGGACTTAAAGCTCTTTTCACTCACTCTGCCCCATCCTGCACGGCTGCATCCAAAAAAAGTCCTTGGTACAGTAATGTGGAGAGCTGCTGGCCCACCTCCCCCACTTTTGTGGCTTGGAAACCTAGATTAGGAGAAGCTGAGTGAGTTGACCATGGTCACCCAGCTGGCCATCGGCAGAGGCAGCACGGTGTCCGGTCCTCGCTCTGGAATTCTCCCTATTGTGCGTTGTTTCCCAGAAGAACTGTAGAGGAAGTAATGTTGCCCTACTTTTCTGGTCAACTGGCACATCCTCAGGAGGCTTCCAGCCTCACAGAGGGTGTTGTGATACTGCTGACAGCCAGGGCCGGTGCTGATAGAATGAGCTTACAATCAGAACTTATAAGCTTTCAAAATTAAACTGTGTGACAGTTCCCATTTACTAAGACAAGTTCCTTTTTGGAAGGGTTTTGCATCTATTACCTCCTCTAATTTTCCCCCCACCATCCCCCCACCTCTTTCTACCTTCCCTGAGGCTGGGAGATAAATGGTTTGCATAGGGCCTCAGGGTAGCAGTCAAGACTAGAGCCAATGGGTCTCCTGATTTCTGGCCCAAGACTCTTTGCCCTAAACCCTGCAGTCACCACAAGTGCCTGCTCAGACCTTGGCATGGGTTCTGATCCCCAAGAGCCTTTCTGGGGTGTGGGGAGAAGTCCAGAGGAGGCACAGGGTGACGGGACAGTTCAGTGTCTTCCAAAGACAGCAGGCCACCCTTTCCCAAAGGCTTTCGGAGTTGTGGCTCTGGGTTGACAGATATGACTTTGGTCACAAGCCTCTTCATCCCTGGCTTTCATTGCTGCACCTTCTCCTCATCACAGGCCTAAGCTGATGGCAAATTTCGAGGTCACAGTGCCCATTCCCACCTCCACACCCAAAGGTCTGGCCCCATCTCAGGCACTTAGAAAGCAGCTCTGCTACTAAAGCCTCATCAAGAAGGTCTCTTAGGTTGTTCCTCTCAGTATCTATCATTGCTTTGAAAGTTCCTCTTGTAGTCTGACCTCAAGCAACCTTGGTGATATCCAGAGAGAGATGACATGCTAAAAACAAAGGATAAGCAAACAGAAATGTTTTGTGCTGACCTCAATCTCACCCACTTTCAATGATTGGTGGTTGTGGAGTACAGAAGAGGTCAATAGATGAACCATGGCTTCTTATAGTCAGTCTTTTCCTGTCCCCCCTGGACCAGATACAAGATGTTCTCTGGATCTGACAGTCCTGGACTTCTTACCTTGTTGATGAAGGATGCAAAGCGGCTGTTGAGGCACTTGATCTGCTCCTTCTCGTCCCTCTTCACACTCTGCACAGTTGGGTCAATTTCCAGCTGGAGTGGGACCAGTAGGCTCTCATTGATGGTGACAGGGGTGATGCAGGCAGAAGGCCCACAGGTGGCCCCAATTCGGTATCCAAAGACAGGAAGGCCACACCTCGAGGCGACCCGGGGCCTCCCAAAGCCCACATTGCACAGGCTCCGTGAGCCAAGGCAGCCCACGACTCGGAGGCCCCCGCCACCCCCAGGCCGGCATGGCCCCTTGTTCACTGCATAGTGGGTGACCACCTGGGGGAGGACAGCTGAGCATGAGCTGAAGCTCCGACTGCCACATCTGGAGCCCTGCTGGAAGGATCGGCACGACATGGCAGGAGAGAGAGGCAGAGAGGTGGGCCCTGGTAGGGAGAAGGGGAGAGCTTCAGGTCAGCTCAGCTCCCACCCTTTTAACTGGTAGGGGGATGGAGGGCTGAGCTGGGTCAAACCCCCAATCACCATTAAATCACGTTTATGAGCTTGTGAGATTGGCAGCTCTAAGTACCCCAGTGGATAATTAGAGTAGCAAAGAGCAGAGAAAAGGTGCCAATGGTCAGTGCTGGTGGCCCTATAAAAAGTCCCATGTGTCCTGCTTCCTTGTTTACAGAGGTGATGAAAAGGCCAACCAGACAGATGTGTTTGGCACATTCAGAGTCTCAGTCTCAAGGGAAGGGAGAGTTCGGACTTTATGCCATTTCGCAGGAGAGAGGGCATGAATTAGAGGCCAGCTGAGATATGTTTGAGGATGCTCTACTTCCTCAAGGCTGTTTTTATGTGTTTCTGCAGATGTTCCATGCCCAGGTCCCCTCATGGACAGGTGATCCTAGGAGCTCCCAGGGCAGAAGGTTTTTGGGTGGGAGAAGCCTCAGTAAGCCGCCTGGGCCCTGTCTCTTCTCAGGCCAGGCAGGATCCTGGCTCTGGCTCCCTTGCCCTTTGTTTTTCTACAGCTCCTGAGATAGAAGCCTCCAGACACAGAGCCTTGTCTTTAGGGCTTGTTTAGTCCAGAAAGGCCACAAGGGACTCAAGAGGAGATGCCTTGTACTTGACAAGAGGAGAGGAAGGGATGCTTTTCCAAAACATGCAGCCATGTTGGCTATTAGGTTGGGGTTCCATGTCACTGTTTCTTTGCCTTTCTTCCCACCCATCCTGAGCCTCCCTGAGCCCCAGGATATCTCTGGGGACAGTTGTTTCCCTCAGGAATTGTTCAGGTGGATACGGGATATAAGCCTTCTCCCCAGCATCCAGGTCACAGCTCTTTGAAGATGCTTGAACTATTACCCCTATTCTGTTCCCTCCCCCTTTCCATCAGTCCCATCAGTGAAACCGCTGCTATGGCCAATGGGTCTTTCCCTTCCACATCGTGACTTCTCCCAGGTCAGAATCAACTCAATAATAGTGAGAACATTTATTGGGCGCTTCCTCTGTGCTGGACCACCCTGAGCTCTACATTCATTATCTCATTGAATTCTTATGATAGCACCATAATGGAGCTTCTATTTTACAGATAAGGAAAGTGAGGAACAGAGTTGTTCACCTCCGCCAAGGCTGGGTTTAATTCCATCCTTTCTGACGTCTCTGTGTTCTGCTGCTCTGGTGGAGGGAAGCCTGGGTTAGGAACTGGGGGTCTGCTGCCAATATGCATTATATTTTCCTGTTCCTTGGCTTTCCCACCTGTAGATTAGGAGACTGGGACTCAAACCTTTCTTGTGCTCAGAAATTCTCAGTCAACTGTGACATTCCACAATGTCTCCCCTTTGCATAGTCTTGACTTTGGGTCCCAGCATGCTGAGGAGGGAAGATTGGGCTGGGGCAGGTGAAGGCTGTAATAAGAGACTGTGGGCGATGATGGGGTGGGGTGTTGCATGGTGCATGGGAAGGGGATTCTCATGGGACCCTGGAGGAAGTGTCATAGCACTGGGCTTAGGAGATGGTGTTGGTGGTGATGGTGACCCTGAGCAGTCAGACCAGAGAGCACACTCCCTCCAGGCTCCCACCTGAGGGAATGAATGACGTAGAGGGCAGACCCATGAGGGCAGGGCTCACTGGGGGCAATGTGGACATGGGGGAGCATTCCCTAGAAATACTGGGCCAGTGACTGGGGTCTCAGTGACAGTGTTGGACTCCCCGGAGCCCAGGGCCAGAGCTCTGGGGCAGAGAGTAGGGTAGTTCGTTGGAAGGCACCTGCTCCCAGAGAACACCAGCTCCAAGGTTATCCTTTGAATGTCAGATAGGACACAGATTCAGTCAAGACCTAGAGAGCTTGGTGACATTTTATTGAAGCTATTTCAGGCAACAGGCAGGAACAGGGAGTGGGCAGTTGAGAAGGGTTTTAAACAATCAGAGGAGGGGTGACTTTTTCTGAAGCAGTGAACTCTCCAGTGTTCATGTCAGCTGTGTGGCAGCCCATCTCTACTTGCCTTGGGAGTGCATTTTGGTCTTGAATACATAGCAGGTGTTTTTAGGGTTTATGACTCTTCTAACTTGATAGGGAAATTGCCCTGTGAAGGCCAGCCTCAGAAAGGTCTCTGTGCTGCCATCAGTCCCCTATTCCACCACCACCCTACCTCTACCCGTCAAGGGGCCAGGCAATGTGTCCCCCCAGGAACACTGAAGGAAGAACTGCCTGTCTTCTGAGTCTGCTCTCTCAGGCCTTCCCTGTGAGGCAGGGCATTTGGTGGCCTGCCTGCAAGAGTTTCATTTGTGGCTAATGCTGGGGGTGGGTAAATCCACACAATAGACACATCAGAGACAGGAAGATGGAAAAAGAAAGGTCAGGAGGGAGAAAGGAAAGATATTGCCAAACGGAAAAGTGAGGGAAGGAGAGGAAGAAAGGAGAGAAACAGGGAGAGAGGAGGAGCGGAGGGATGGAGAGAGGGAGCACGCAGGAGGGAAGATGATGAGTAGAAAAGGAGTGAGGGTGAAAGAGAAGGTGGAAAGATGGGGTAGAAAAGGAAAGAAAACTTCCCAGAAGAGATGTGGCCAGCACAGAGAAGAGAGAAGTCCTGAGCCTGGCGGGTTATTTTTCAGGAGGACTCCCCCAGGGCAGTTCTAGTAGAGGCTGATTGGGCTCCTTCTTCCAACATGTCTGTTGTAGGCTCCTGGTGCTGGGCTGCCTTTCCCACATGCTCACAGACCCTGCCTCCTCCCCTCCTCATCAGGACATTTCTGTTTGGGCCCGTAATTCTAATGTGGTTTAAATGAGGCAGATTTGGAAGGAATTTGGCTATAAAATATCACCTAATGCAGCCCCTGGCCATAAAAATCTTTTGGATTCTTGATAAGATTATTCCATTCTCCTATAATAATCAAGAGTTGGTAATATTTGGATGGGTGTTGATTTCTCATTCAAATATTCTGCTCATAGGAATTGTCAGGGGAAGTGGCTGGTGGCCTGGGTGAGGATAATAAGGAAGAAGGTGAGAAGGCCATATGTGGGCAGGGTTTGCAAACATTTTCCTGGTTTCCGTGGTCTGCAGGAAAAGTGTTCTGCCTGTGCTGAGAAAGCTCACATGGAAACTCTGGGCCTAGACTGCACTCAACTTCCTTGGAGCACCAAGGTCAGTTCTATGCCCCACCCTGTGAAGGACTGTGGTTGCAGTGGATGTGGGCCAGACAGGAGAGGAAGACCAACTGCATCCCTGTTCTGGAAGCTACTGAAGGGCAGAGTCCTAGCCCAGGTCTTGGCTCACAGCAGTTGAATCAGCATTAGTTAGAATGGATGCCTATGGTCCCTGGAGGGCTCTGGGGATGGGGAACAAGTGGGTGCCTCTGTGGGGACCTGTCTGAGGCAGAGGGATGGGTAAGGTGACCTCAGAACTCACAGACCACTTCTCTGCTCCCTGTGCTTCCTGCTGCCAGGATTGATTGTGTGCAGAGGGTGTCAGCAAAGCATGCGAGGGCCTTGGGGCTGGGAAGTGGGGGCTTGGTGGGGCAGGGTGAGGGACAGAGAGGCAGCAGAGGCAGGAGGGGCCCTTTAGCTCCTATAACTCTTTTTAGTAGACGTCTTGGAGATGATGCGCATGCTGGAGGTGCTGCCACCCAAGTTGCGGCCACTGGTGGAACTGAAGCCGCCACCGCCGCCCAAGCCATAGGAGAGGCCACTGCTGTAGCCGCTCCCGCCTACACAGAGGCCACTGCCTCCGCTGTAGCCCGTTCCGCCCGAGGAGGAGACCACAGCTGTGGAGAGAAGGCACAGAGCACACTGGCAGCTTCCTCCAGTTTCCCAAGACCCACCCTGCCCAGACTTGGTGCCCATGGGGCTCCCTCCCATGGCACTTCCTCAGGGAACAGGAATCTCCTCTGCCTCCCAGGAGCCAGGGTCAGAGGGTGGGCACGGACTCCTGTCCCCATTGCACACTGCCTCAGTGTGAGCATCGGCACAGGACATCACGCTTTTCAAAACCCTTTCACAGCTGTGACCTCACTGATCTCAACAGGCCTGAGGGGAGGCTATGACTATGAGCTCCCCATTTCACAGAGGAAAGACTGGAGGCACAAAGAGATCAAGATTGGACAAGCCCAACGTCAGCCCTGCCAGAAACCAAGGCGTTAGGCTCCCACATGGTGTTCCTTCCTCATCTATACCAGGGGCTCTCACTGAATGGAACTTGAGACCCTGTACACTGGGAGGGGATCCTGGACTCCCATGCTAGAAGATGCCGGGAGGCCATCCAGATGTACCTCCCTGGATGCCAGTCCCTTCTGCTGTGTCCACAGGGACAACTGTTTAGCTTCTGATCAAATACTTTCAGTGACAAGGAGCTCACTGTCTCTAGATGCAGCTGTCCACAGCCCGTCAAACATCTGAAGATGTCTCTTTGACCTCCCCTCCAGTGTATATTTCTCCAGGGGAACTATTCCCATTTCCTTTATTAATCAGTTTCCAGCTCTCCCCCATCCTGTTCTCCAGCCTCCCTAATGTGGTATGACCCACACAGGGCCCAAGGGGACTCTACTTCCCATGATCAGGACTCAGGGCTCCATGAATGCCACCTGCTGGGTCACTATGGGAGATGGTTCCTCCTCACCTCCCTCCTGTGGGCTGAGGCCAAGCCAGGCCAGTCACTGCTTGGCTTGTTCAATTAATTTGCTTCAATTCTAAATAAAGTTCTTTACATTTAATCTGTCAAGCAGTCTTTTGTTAGTTGTATGAGTCTGAATGCCTGCCAGAGCTAGCTGAGAAAGCAGGGGTTCAGATGGGGGACCCATTGCTCTGCCAGTAGTTCTGTCCTGTCACTGGGGTCCCCTGAGGCATGGGTAGAGTCATTCCTGTGGACATATGACCCCACCAGGAGGGGCCCTGGGTGTGAGGAGCCATCAAAGCCTCTCTTGACTCCACTGAGAGGAAGGGCCAAAGAAGACAGGGGTCTCTGCAAAGCCCCTCAGAGGGTCTCAGTGATGTCCCTAACCCAGCTTGTTCATTTTCTAGTCATCAAATCCTTGTTAGTGATGCTATTCGCTTCCACTTTGTCTCCCACTTTTCTATCATCCCAAGACATTTACTCACAGATGTTCACGGATCCGACACCTTCTCCAATGAGTCTGTTGCAGGTGGGAGAGAAAGAGACATTTGCTGAGATGTTAAGGAGCCCTGGCTTCTTTGGGCTTAAAGTTATCAGTACAGAGCACTTACTGTGTGCCAGGCACTGTGCTTAGCACACTTATCTTTCATCTCATTAGCTTAAGGAAGTTTCTGTGATCTGTGAGGGGACATCTGGAAGATAAATCCAGTTTCAACATGTAGAGAAATGGGGAGAGGGACCTGTGCTCACGAGACAGAGAGGGGCAACCAGACAGGGGGCTCAGCAACACAGAGCCCCTGATGCTTGTCCCAAGTGTGGCCTCATTTGTCATAGGGTCTGGGCAGAAATGACCCTTATTATGGCCTTCCAGGTAGCCATGGGCCACTTTTCCCTGAGACCTTTCACCTTGCCCCTGCCTTAGGTCCATCTGGAGCCGTGGGAGGTGCTGTGACTGCAGGAGGCTTCCAGGATGCTTCCTGCATTTGAACCCTGTTTCTTCCCTTGGAATTTCCATCTGGGGCTGACCCGGTGGGGCTCTTGGCCTCTGTGGCATTGTTATAGTGCTCTGCGGGAGTCTGTTTGAGACATGGTAGAAGGAAAAGACAACCCACCGGTTCTCCTCGCCCTCCAGCAGCTTCTTATAGGTGGCAATCTCGATATCCAAGGCCAGCTTGACATTCATTAGCTCCTGGTATTCACGCAGCTGCCTGGTCATGTCCTGCTTGGCCTTCTGCAGGGCGTCCTCCAGCTCGGCCAGCTTGTGCTTGGCGTCCTTGAGGGCCAGCTCCCCACGCTGCTCAGCATCTGCGATGGCGGCCTGGAGTGCGGCACACTACCAGAAGGACACAGGGGTTTGTGAAATTGTCCACAGAGAATGCAGAAAGATGTGGGCTTTAGGTTAAAAATATAGAGGAATATTTTTGAAATGGATTTCATGCAAAGAGGCTGGAGCTTTATCATGTTTGTGAATAAGATTAATCTCTGTCCCCTGTGGATAATTTGAGACTTAGCCAAGATAGAGAAAATGATTCTGGGGATGGAGTCCTTTCCAGGGCTGAATGTCTCTGGATAGTGGGTAAGTGAGGCAGGTCAAGGTTTTCCCATGGATGCCTCCAGGGATAGAACCTTTCCTGGAAGCAGTGATGTTGGATAGGATTCAGGAAGAAGGTCCTGACACCCCTGGAGAGGCAGGAGACTGGATGGTCACCCATCTGGGGAGGCTTCACTCTGCATGGTCTCAGTTAGGACCGGACCCAGGTCTGCCCAGCATGGCTAGGATGACCTTTGGGAGCTCAGTCCTACACTACCTGCTTCTTCAGGTTATCAATCTCAGAGCGCAGCCTCTGCATCATCCGGTTTAGCTCAGAGATCTCCATCCTGGTGGTGCGAAGGTCGTCCCCGTGCTGGCCAGCCGAGCGCTGCAGCTCCTCATACTGGTGGGAAGGAAAAGCAGGAGGCAGCAGATTCAGGCCAGAGAAGAGAAGGCAGTGGTTTCCCAGAGCCCAACAGGCTTTCAGTAGGCTGCCTGGAGGCCCCTCCTTTGGCCTTCACAACTCTCCTTCAGATCCTTCCCCAGTGCCCCTGGGCTCTGCCTTTCACTCTTGGTGTCCAGGGCTCCACCCACAGTTGGACATTTCTTCTTGGATCCAGTCTTTTGTTCCTCTCCCTTGAAACCAGGTATTTCATTCTCAGCCTGTCATGCTCTAATTTTAAAGCTTTCATATTTGTTTTCCTTGGTACTATATCTCATATCCCAGACACTTCCCAGCTCAGAGTGTTTGCTCTAATCTGGAAAATCTCATTGTGTGACCGATATCCAGCCTTTGTCCTCTTCCCTCCCCAAACCCTCGGTCCCAGACTCTTCTAGCTTCCTCCTCTGGATCCAGGAGGCTCGGCCTACCTCTTGTTCCCACCCACCCTCCCTCTCTCGCTCCTCCTTGCACTGGTGGATGGTATGTCCCGCTGTCCCTTGCTTCTCCTATACAGGGCATTGGAGGTGTGTCCATCCTTCCAGTGGCAGAAGGACTGACCACCTCCCACCTTCATCTTGCTATTCCCTCAGCTCCTGGTTGTGCAGCCCCAGGAGTGCTCAGCACAGAGGGTAAGCCAAGCTGCACTCAGAGAGATCCCTCCACCCCCACCAGACTGGGGCACCTGAGAGGACAAGGGTTCATCTTTGAAACCCCAGTTCTGTACAACTGTTTCATGGATATGATGTGGATACCTCACCTTGGTCTGATACCAGGACTCGGCCTCAGCCCGGCTGCGGTTGGCGATGTCCTCATACTGGGCTTTGACCTCGGCGATGATGCTGTCCAGGTCCAGCTTGCGGTTGTTGTCCATGGACAGCACCACAGAGGTCTCAGAGATCTGGGCCTGCAGCTGAGCCAGCTCCTGTGAAGGGGTCCAAATGGGTGAGCTGAAGCAGGATGTCATGTGTGTGCATGTGTGTTGGGACACTGTGACCAGGTCCTCAGAGCAGATCTTGACATTGAGGGTCTCACTTGCACTGTTGGGGTGTAGCATGCTGCTTAGGTCTAACAGGGCTGGGGCGTTAGAGAGGTCACTGGGTTCACTCCCATTCTTTATCATCAACTCATCTGCACAGAGGGAGTGGCAGCTCAGAAACCCCAGCTGCTTTGTCACTCCCGTTGTGAAGGGAATGCACCTTGTTGCAACCTGTCTGTGCCATGATGTCTCATATTCTGAGTAAAACGCAACCTTTCACACCAAATAAAGAAATCATCTTGTGAAAGAAAACTGAGTCAGATGGAGCCAGAAAGCTTTGCTGCATCTCAGTCTTGTTTCCCAACTTTGCTCCTCCCAGCTCCTCAGGGGCAGGAAATGGAAATTTGCTGGAAAGAGCAGAAAGGGCACCAGATCGAAAAATTCAGGTCTTGGATCTGCTGAGCAGGTTAGATAGCATCTCTGAGTCTCAGACAGGAGCATTAAATAAATTCATGTCCATGTAAGATGATTTTTGAGACAACAAACCCACAATAATTTGTTAATGACCACTGCTCAGATTCATCTAGGGCAGTGGTTCCAAGCAACAACATGAACGACCAGCAACGTGAACATCACCTGGGAACTTGTTTGAAAGGCAGCACTTTGGGCCCCACCACAGACTCCCTGACTCAGACTTGGTGTTTTACTAGGACCTCTAGAAGATTCTGATGCCCTGTAAAACTTGAGAGTAACTGGTCCAAATCACAAGTCTAAGTAAAAATATTCCTTTGTTTCTTAACTAACAATTGGTTCATGTGTTTCCTGCTTCAGAAAATTGTTAGTTTGTTGTTGTGCCCTGCGATTTGTTCTTCATAGTTTTTTTCCTGGTAGCTGATGTAGCTTAAGAGTCTCAACCCGTGGGCTTACTGGGCTATGGGCGAGTTCAGAATTAGGAGCCAACAACACACTGGTTGTCAGCATTAAAGTGAATAAGTAGAGAAAATGATGCCTTTTTGCTCCATGTGGGCTGTTGGTCACTGAACCCATCCAAAAACACAGAGCTGATGTTCCTGCTTCTGGAACAACATGACCAACTTCAGTTGGGCACCAAACATGTAACCCCCTGGGCATATCACCTGTCCCTACCAGGCCTCCCTGGAGGCACACAATGCCCCCTACATTCTCTCCTCAACATTGCTGATCCCATCCCTACCACTCTCCCCTCACTCACTCTACTCCAGCCAGGTAGCATTCCTGCTTGCCACTGCTGCTTACTGTCATTTTTTTCATTGTCCATATCATGCCTGACCTAGTATTGAGTCTGTGCTGCCAGTCTCCCCCACTGTAATGAAAACTCCAAGAACTCAGGGGCTCGATTGTGTTTGTTCAACACTGCCCACAGCTCCCAAGAACAAAGTCTGACTCCTAACAAAATGTGTCTTCAGAAGAACCAGGCAATCGTATTGCGTGCTTCTAAAAGCACCTGAAGGCTCACTGTCACTTGATTTGCATAATACTGTCATCCTACAGCCAAGAATAACAAGTAAATTTAAGCTGAAATGGGTGAACCGGGTTGCTCAGATAGTTCTATGGAAACCATGTGTAATTCAATGGCAGGCAGTTCTTTTGTCTGATCAGCAGAACATGTGTGATCCAGGTAGTTGAGGTTAAATTTCTCACCTCACCTGACCCATCAGCTTCCACAGAACTTCATTTTTCTCCTTAGGTAGGGAAAGCAGCATCTGCTCCATGAGTTCCAACCCCGGGATGGGGTGGGGAGCAGAGAAGAGATCAGAGCAGGAGCTGTTGTTAGCCTTGGTGCCCAGCTGAGGGCACCCAGATTCCCTTGGCTCTGAGAGGAGTGGTGGACACTGCTTACCGCGTCGTAGAAAGCTCTCAGGAAGTTGATCTCATCCATTAAGGCATCCACCTTGGCCTCCAGCTCCACCTTGTTCATGTAGGAGGCATCTACATCCTGGGCACAGAACATACTGTCACTCTGAGTCCTACCCAGGCTGGGGTAACCTTCCCCTCTGTCAGGCAGGGGAACTTCATCTCCCAGGGATGAGAGCAGTTCTTTATTCTAGGCTATGGAGTTGCAGGGGAGGAACAGGGTGGCAGGGTGGAAGGGGTCCAAACTGTGTGAGGGCATTCCCAGGGCTCAGGGAATGCCTACAGCTCATCAGCTGGTGCTACACGGAAAGATTTCCTGTGTCACTTCCACATTGTGAGGACAACCCCATCCTGGGCCCTTGGGCTCTCCCAGCTTCTCCCCGAGGTTCTCAGTGGCTTCCCCTCCTCCTCAAACTTTCTGCCCCTTCCTCTTCTTCATACACGACTGTTCCTTTCTCCCTTCTGCAGCTTAGCTCAGGCCTGGTTCTCCCCTCTCTCTGTCTGTCCCCTGCTGAGCAGAAAGGCCCACAACTCTGTGGGGCTGATGCTTGTCCCACACCCATCCCCCAAGCCTGCCTTGGTGTCATGGAGACTTAGCCCAGCATAAGGCCTATTTTGCTTCACCTCTCTCTGCACTGGACTCCACATGTGGAGGGGGCTCATGTCATGATTTACGGTTTGGACTTTGGAGCCCTGGATCCTGACTCACTTCTATTACCTGGCTAACCTGGGGCAACTTGCTTAACCTCCATGAGTCTGAGTTTTCTCATTTCTTAAGCAAAACCTGCTTCCAAGATTGTTTGCACAAATTATTTAAAGCCTTGTATGCAATGCCAAGGGCTTAAGAGGCATCTGTCACTCCTGGAAGGGGCTGCCTGGGCATCAAAAGGGAGCATCCCTGTCTCCTCACCTTCTTGAGCATCACAAACTCATTCTCTGCCACTGTGCGCTTGTTGATTTCTTCTTCATACCTGTGAGAAGCATCAGATATGGATTTGTGTTAGGATGTGGGGCTGTAGGTGGGCAGGCCACCGTGGGTCTGTAGAGCATACCTAGAAAATGCATTGTTGTAGCAGAGCTCTCCTGTGACATGCATGACTCCAAATTCCATAGCAACCATCACCCACCTACCCCTATCCAAACAAAGCCCAAACCCCAAACAATGAAAAAACAGAACCAGCCCTCATTCTTTCTGAGCTTGCTTTTCACACATCTCTGTCTCTTAAAGTGCTTAGGTCCCATAAAGGGGCATACATGTTTCTTTTTATACCTATGGTCTTGCTCCATAGGGGAGGAACAGAGAAAAGTAGGAGGTGGGCAGTCCTAGGCTTCAGCAGCTTCTCGTGCCAAAGGTACCTTCATGTCTCTCTGTTCTGTCCTTGGCCATATTAACCCTGGCCTAGGAAGCAGAGTATTCAGGCTAATAGGAGTGACCCACCCTGTCTTCAGCTTCTTCATTCTTTAATCTTTCCTTAGGCAGCACCCTTCACCCCCACCTGCACTCTGCCACTTTGCTCACTGATCTCTGGAAGAAAGTTGCACTTCTGTTCTAGTGACCCATTTCCTACCCAACCTTTCAAAGTATCAGGCAATACCACCCTCTCAATCCCAGCTCTGGACAGCTGTGGTTGGAGTTTTGTTTCCTCCACCATCCAGCTGAGTAACCCCAGGCAGATCACTTAACCTTTCATAGGTGCCCTTCCCCTCGATGAAATGGGATGTTGTTATTCTTTTGAATCCACAAGGCCCTGTCCCACATGATGTATGTACAACATACATCATGTACAGATCTCCCCTGCTTTCATATTGCTTCTGTTGTCCAGCAGGATCTGAGACAAGTTCTTTACTACCAGTTAATTTGGTTTTCCTTATTGTTTCCTTGCATTGCCTTTTCACTAAATATGAATGTCTATTCTTCAACTAATTCCATGCAGCTCTCCATGTCTTCTGTGATTCCCAGCCCACAGGCCCTCTGCCAGAGGGTGAGCACCAAGTGGTCCTACACAGGCCTCTTCGACACCTGCCATGGGAACGTTGCGGTCTGTTAGCTAGGGGCATATTCTTCAACATCTCCCCCCTGTCCCGTATCCTTCCTCTGTGCCTCCTTCCTTCTCAACATCAAGCTTTCATCTCTTCCTTCTTGGATGGAAACACTGTTACTACATATTTCCATCCATCTGCACTTGATTTTCTTGTCACTACACACACATACCTAAATAGCAATACAATAAAATACCTAACCTGTATTAACAACTTAATATGTGCCAGGCCCTGAGCACCCTACCAAGTAGTTTATATGCAAGTTTTGATTTAATATTCTCAACTCCCATATAAGGTGGGTAGTATTAATATCCCCTTTAACAGACAATGGAACTGGGGCTTACAGAAGTGAGTTTTTTACTTTGAACCTCCCGCTAACCATCATTTCACCACCCTGCCTCACTCATGACTTGGCAGGGTTCCGTTCACCTGCCCGGTTCTCTGGGGTGACTATACCAAAACTTGCATTTAAGAAAATAGGCACCAGGTTGCCAGTCAAGATGGAGGCATAGGGAGACATGCTTTGCCTCCTCACACAACCACAGGGAAAATTGCAACTAAACCTCAAAACAAATAACACCCAGAACTCACAGAAAATCGAACTGTATGGAAGTCCAACAACCAAGGATTTAAAGAAGTCACATTCATCCAGATGGGTAGGAGGGGTGGAGATGTGAAGACAGAGAGGTGAGAAGACACAGTGAGGTGGCAGTGGGAACAGGCAGTCCCACATTCATGTGTGATGGATAAAAATCGGGAGGGATGCCTTGGGAACAAGCAATCCCAGCCCCAGGCCAGACTGCACAGCCCAGAGTTCCAGCACTGGGAAGATATATTCTCACAACCTCTGGCTGTAAAAACCATTGGGAGTTGGGGCAGCAGGAGAAATTGCCAGATTTTCAGGAGACTTCACTTAAAAGGGCCTGCATAGTCTTAAAAGTGTGTGTAAATCCACCCACTTTGAAATTCACCACCAGGGCAACAGCTGGAAGGGCATCTGTTGCATAAAGGGAGTGGGTGAAGTGACTGGAAATGGGGGTGAGTGCCGGACAAACCTCCAGAAGCCAAACAGCATCACTGTCCCTCTCTGAGCCCTCCCCCAACACAGAGCCACAAAGTAGTGTAGCAGATTGCCCTGGGCTGGTGATTACCTAAGGTTCCACCCCACACAATTTGCAGGTGCCTTTTCTATAATAAGCCATGCTACTAAGACAGGGAGTCAAAGCAGCTCTATCTAATACACAGAAACAAAAACAGGGAGGCTACCAAATTAAGGAGACAAAGAAATATAGCCCAAATGGAAGAACAGAACAAAACCCCAGAAAAAGAACTAAATGCAATGGAGATAACCAACCTATCAGATGAAGAGTTCAAAACACTGGTTATCAAGATGCTCAAAGAACTCATTGAATGTGGCAACAACATAAAGGAATAAATAAAGGGTACACTACGTAAAATAAAGAAAAATCTACAGGAAATCAACAGTGAATGAAAGGAAGCTGGGGTTCAAATCAATGATTTGGAACATAAGGAAGAAATAAGCATTCAACCAGAGCAGGAAAAAAAAAACCAAAAACAAGAATTCAAACAAACAAACACCAAGGAGAGTATAAGAAGCCTCTGGGAATCTCCAAATGTACCAACATCTGAATCATACGGGTGGTAGAAGGAGGAGAGAAAGAGCAAGAAATTGAAAACTTATTTGAACAACAGTGAAAGAAAACTTCTCTAATTTGGCAAAGGAAATAGGCATACAAGTCCAGGAAGCACAGAGAGTCCCAAAGAAGTTGGACTCAAAGAGGACCACATCAAGATATATAATAATTAAAATGCCAAAGGTTAAAGATAAGGAGAGAATCTTAGAAGCAGCAAGAGAAAAGAAAAGAGCTACCCACAAGGGGTTCCCATAAGACTATCGCTGATTTCTAAAAAGAAACTATGCAGGCAAGAAGGAACTGGCAAGAAGTATTCAAAGTGATGAAAAGCAAGGACCTACAACTTAGATTGCTCTATCCAGCAAAACTACCATTTAGAATGGAAGGGCAGATAAAGTGCTTCCCAGGCAAGGTAAATCTAAAGAAGTTCATCATCACCAAGACATTATTACATGAAATGTTAAAGGGACTTACTTAAGAAAACGAAGAAGATCAAAACTATGAACATTAAAATGGCAACAAATTCACAACTATCAACAATTAAATCTAAAAACAACAACAACAAACCAAGCAAACAACCAGAACAAGAACAGAATCATAAATATGGAGATCATCTTGAAGGTCATCAGTGGGGAGGGGGAAGGAGGACAAAGGAGGGAGGGAAAAAGAAGTATAATTGGTAGGTAGAAAATAAACAGGGGGAGGTTAAGAATAGTATAGGAAATGGAAAAGCCAAAGAACTTATATGTATGACCTATGGACATGAACTAAGAGGGGAGACTGATGGACAGTAAGGGGCTACCAGGAGAAGGGGGACAAAGGGAGAAAATTGGGACAACTGTAATAGCATAATCAATAAAATATATTTAAAAAAGAAGTGAGTTTTCTTTAGGTCTTTCAGCTAGTAAGTCATTCAGCCAAGATTCTAAAGCCACTGACGAGACTCTGTACTGCTGTCCAGTAGAATTTTCTGTGGTCATGGAAATGCTAAAATGTGCTATATCTGCATCCACTGCTGTGGTGCCCATTAGCCACGTGTGAACTGACCACCAGAAATGTGTCTAGTGGGACTGAGGAGCAGAATTTTACATTTTATTCAATTTTAGTTAATTAAATGTAAACAGGCATGTGTGGCTAGTGGCTACCGTGTTAGCACAACTCTAAAGCCTTCACGCTTACCATATTACACAAGCAGTAACTAAAACTCCTTATCGAGTGGCTCATTTTGTTTGGACCAGGATAATTAGAAATAAATTAGAACAACAAAAATAAGAAGTTACTGGTGTCTATAGGCACATCTTTAGTGATGTGTGCATGGGTGTGTGTTTCCAGGGAGAGGGCAGCATATATGGGTTTCTTTCCTCTGTTCCCCACCCCTTGGCCAGGGTTGGGGTAAATGCATTGTCAAGTGTAAGTTAGCCATGGGACTGAGTTGAACAAATGTGAGGATGAGATTCTATGAGTTTAATTCTTAACTCACGAGTTGCCACTTATATAAACTTGGATAAGTCAGGTACTTTCTCTCAGAGCCTTACTTTCTGCAGAATTTATCAGGTTGTTGTGCGTACCATGCTCTCTGTGCCCATGTTAGTTTCATCCTATGTAACCCCAGCCCCTCCCCAAAGCCCCAACATTCTTGACTGCAAGGTTCCAGTTCATTTTCTGAGACTGCCTTGGTACTCTAAGTGTGTGTCCCACTTCCCCGCTGAACTGAGCTCTTCTGGAGGAGTTGGCTGAGTGTCCACTCACTTGTTCTTGAAGTCCTCCACCACGTCCTGCATGCTCTTCAGCTCCGTCTCCAGCCTCGCCCTCTCTCCACCCAAGCTGTCCAGCTGCCGTCTCAGATTGCTGATATAGGCTTCAAACATGGGCTCGATGTTGGCCCTGGTGGTTTTATGCTCCTGTAGGAGGCTCCATTTGGTCTCTAGGACCTTGTTCTGCTGCTCCAGGAACCGCACCTGCCCCAGCCAGAGGTAAGAGACTGTGAGAGCTTCCCTACCACAGCGTCTCAGGACCCTCCCAAAAGTGCAGGGAAGTGCCCTGTAAGGCCTCCAAGTCCAGGTGGCAGGCTCCTTCTTGTCATCCTCAGCCTGGAAGGAGCCTGGAATGTAGAGAGCCAAGCAAATGTAGGTACACTGGGCCTGGGACACCGGTGGTGGCTTGGTTTGGAGGTGGGAGAATCAAGGAGGACCAGAGGGGCTGGAAACTTTCTGACCACACCAAACCATGCTGATGTGTGGTAAGAAAAGAACACTCCACCATCACATTACTGGGTAAAATTTTGATTCCCATTAAGTGGGTAGGAGGTTCTTGGCAGAAAATTCAACCTGTGTATTTTCTTTCCAATATAATTCCTTGAGATCTGGAAGCCAGACTCAGTTGCCCACACACTCCAGGCATGCTGGAATGGATCACCCTGCAGTGGTGTGGAGGGGATCTGGGCACGGCCCCAGCCATGTCCCTCTAGCTGCATGGCCTTGAAAAGCCCCTTCCTCTCTCTATTCTCTCAGCTCCTCTGCGGTCTTGTGCTACAAATTTGGCTTTCTTGAATTGTACTCATTGGCCCTTCAGCCTGGAACAATATGCAACACTTTCTCCCTAAACAATGTCCTTCCCTTGGGAGCAAATGGAATGACACATGACCTCAGAGAATGAAGAAATAGCCTCCAAGACTTTGTAGATGGCAATGTGCCTGCAGAGGGTCTCTGACAAACATACCTACCCCACCAGCTTTCTCTTCTTTTACCAGAGGAAAGAGAGTGGTCCTGGCTCCAAGTCCCTCCCTAGTTACAACCCTTTATTCCACACCTAGGTCCCTTCAGATGAACCTAGGCAAAGCAGAGCCCACATTCTCTCCCTCAGAGCTAGGCTCCTGGAAATCTCACAGCTGTTGATACGAACACCAGGCCAAGTGGGGTGGCATGGGTGATACAGGTGAAGAACTACTGCCTCAGTGGTTCGCTTTCACACATTTAAAGATCTGGGTCCATATGATGAGGCATTTCATAGACTGTTAGGCCTGCAAAGGTGCCTTAGAGTCCATCTGTCCAACCCAACCAAGGCCTGAGAAGTTAGGGATTCTCTTAGCCATAGAGCCAAAAATGGACCTGGGCTGGTTGCCTCTAGGTTGCCTCTTGAATTGTACTTATCAGCCCCTCAATCTTCCTTCCAGATCCCAGGTGTGGAGTCTGAATGACCCAGATATTTGAGCTGGTTCTTCCCAGGTAAAAACAACCAGCTCAGATGTGAACCAGTGGTGTGACTCAAAACAAAATTATTTCTTTCCCCAAACTGGGGAAATCCCTAGGATTCCAGGCCACACAGCAAAGGGGACCCAGGGATGAAGTCACAACTCTTCTCTTTCCAGAAGAAAAGAGTGAAACACTTTGAGCAGCCCCTGGCTGACCTGCAGCCTCCCAGACCTGCCCAGATCACTAGAGAGGTCGCCACGGGAAGACCTCCTATTAAACTTGGGCAGGAAAGAGTGACCTCAGCCCACTTCTGAGAACTGAACTTGTATCCTTTCTTTCCTTTATACCCTTCCCTCCAAACCAGTCCCCTTTCAGTGTCTAATTTTAAGTGCATGACACAATCACTAGCCATCAGAAGACAATGAATGTCCTTGCAGTGGGTCAGAAAGCTCTGGAGCCTGGAGGTGGGCATTTTTCCACTCCCACCTCAACAAAGTGGAAAACCACCCCCTCCTCCCCAGTAGTTTTCTCACTCCCCAGGATCACAGGTCTTGAGCAAGTCTCAGTTGACCTCAGAAAGGCACAGAGAGCAGAGATCCCCCAGTGTTTCTGGTGGGCACCCCATTTGCCTCTCACCTTGTCGATGAAGGAGGCAAACTTGTTGTTGAGGGTCTTGATCTGCTCCTTCTCCTCCTTCCGCACTCGCTGGAGGGATGGGTCAATCTCCAGGTGGAGGGGGGTCAGGAGGCTCTGGTTGACAGTGACCTCCTGGATGCCTCCGGCTCCAGGCATCATCCCACCTCCAAATCCCCCTACCCTGTACCCTATGCCTCCAAGACCCATCCCATAGCCAGCACCACCGTAGCCCCGGCTGGAGCGGTAGCCCCCACTGACAGAGATTCTCTTGCTGCCTCCAAGGCCGTGGAGGCTCCTGGTACCAAAGCCACCCCCGAAGCCACCCCCGAAGCCCTTCCCACCCTGGGTCACAGAGACAGAGCTGAAGCTGGTCCGGCTGCCTGGGAGGAGGTTCGCTGAGGAAGCACTGAAGTTCCGAGTGCCCCCTGACTTGATGGTGACAGAGGATCGTTGGGTCATGATGGGAGCTGGAGCCAGAGGGTCAGAGGAGTGAAAATGTCAAAAGGATGAGGAGGCTTCAGAGTCTAACTCTCCCCAAATCTCCTTGACTTTTATCCCTTTCAAGAACTGGGCTTGGCCAAAGAAGATCAAAGACCACTGTGTTGAGTTCATCTCGATGGCATGTCTGGCCACGGCCCATCTTCCTGCCCCACTAATCATCATGGGAACACCCTACCTGGGGCAGGACCGGGCCTGGGCATTCGAGCCCAGGGCAGGCCTGGGTCCTGAACCCCCCGCCTGCCCAGGTTCTCTGCCACATGCTGGAGACACTCCCACTCTAGCTCATCTGCTCCTCTCATCTTGCTTTCCAGGTCTTGGACTCTGAACCAAATGCTTGATTATGCCCTTCCCATGGCCATGGTCACTGATAAAGAAACCCCATTTATTGAAGATTCAACCTGTGTGAGATCATGTGGCAGGTCAGTAGCAAGCATTGTGTCATTTGATTCTCATGATAACTTCGTGAGAGTGATGGCAATACGAATTGCTAACATTTACTGAGCAGCTACTATGGGTAGCTAGTTTACACTTGTCTACTCACTTAATATATACACAGCACCCTGTGGTGTTATTTCTGTTCTTGCTTTGCACATGAAGCAACTGAAGCACGGAGCAGTTAAGAAACTTGGCAGACTTCGCATAGCTGGTTGCGGCAGCATCGAGGGAGGGCCCAGTGGTCCAACTGCACCTCATAGCGACGGACAGAGGTGGCTTGTCAAAGACAAGCAGACTCAGAATTTCACTCCAAATTCCTGTCCCCTCTAGTCCTCTTGTCCTGTGTCTTAACTTGCTCCTCCTCTACTCCACCAGGAATATTTAACAGTTGTTCTCAGTATCATTTCTCTCCTGCTTGCCATCTTCTCCCCTTCAAGCCTTCCAAAGTTTCCTTTATGAGAGGGAGTCTGGGAGGCTGTTAACTCAGGAATGTGGGAGCTTCCCCGGATGTCTTATTGCTGCAATTATGGGTCTGAATGTCTCCTCCGCTGGGTGAAAGCACTGCCCCAGGGCGGACTTTTAACTCCACTCCTGCCCTGTTATTTCTCTGCTCAGGTCTGCAAGTTTGAAGCTGTCAGGGAACAATGGCCCCTTTGCTGGCAGAGGGCTGGACAGCCCACCCTACGTCAGTGTCCTGGAGGAACGGTCTGGCTTTGGGAGGGGATGGCTTCACTCTACACGACACAGGCAGTGAGGAGGTTGGATAGAGCCTCTTCCCAAAGGCTTGGGCTTCTCAAAGAAGGCATCCCAATGAGAGGTAGGAGGAAATGGGCAGAAGCTTGGGTGTAGACTCTGCCCTCTTGTTCCTCCCATCTCTCCCTGCCATCCAGCCTTCTTAGTTCTGGGCGGGAGTGTGGAAGATGGTTTGATGTGCTCTGAGCACTCCTTGTATGGATCCTTGTGCTGGGAGGAAACCTGAGAAGGAGGAGCTGGAGGAGGAGGAGGAGGAGAATTGCTATGTACTCAGGTCACCATTCCAAACAGAGGGCTGGACTCCAAACACATTACACATACCTTTAATTGACACATTCCGGGGAGGGGAGAGAGGGAGACCTCACTCCCAGCAGACAGCTTATAAGCACCGTGAGACAACGGGGTTGACAACCTGGCATTAAGATGGCCTGGGAGACACTGACTCCCCATTTCTGTATCTGGAGGGAGAGTGGAAGGCAGGGCTGAAGGGGGAGTCTCTGCAAGACAAGCTGAATGTGAATCTTGAAAGTCTCTGTGCTTTGGCACAGAGAGGGCACCAGGAGCAGTCTGGGGACTGTCAGGAGGGCAGAGGCTGGCTCAGGTTGGAAGATGGGGTTTAGCCACGATGCCAGACTTCCTAGCAGCACAGGAAGCTGGCTGTGAAGGGGAGCAGGAGAATGACCCAGGTCAGTGAGCAGATCTGGACACTGACAGGACAGGAGTAGGGGAGTGGGGCGACTGTACTTAGTGCTTATAGCTTTTTCGGCTGGAGGATGTGGTGGAGACAAACTTGACACTGGAGCCATTGCCCCCGGGGCTCCGGCTGCTACCAGCACTGAAGCTGGAGCTCCCCAGGCCCACACCCAAGCTGTGTCCACCACTGGTGGTGAAGGAGTAGCCGCTGCCCCCACCAAGACTCAGGCTTCCACCTCTGATGCCACCGCCACCGCCATAGCCACTGGAAATTGTGGAGGTGACCACAGCTGCCGGAAGAGAGGAGACATGGTCAGAATCAAGGGCAGGAGAGAACACACTGGGGACCTGGAGTGTCAGGGCCTGTGCCCTGAAGTTCCTGGGGAGGGGAGGGTGTGATCTTGTCAGACAGCTGTTAGCCTTCTTGTAATTGCCACCCCCAGCATCTCCTCCAGTCCCCGGTGTGGTGAAGTCACTGTTCTATGCCCCAGCCTGGCTCTCCCTGCGCTGCAGCTCTGGGTGTTCTCCCAGTCTGAAATGGCTTTCTGCCTCCCCTCTGCTACTCGGTGTCTCTCTTTTCCTTCCAGAACTGAATGGAGACTTCTCTCTTCTTGGAAGCTATTCCAGTCCACCCTGTGATCCCCCCATACTCTCCCCTGCTGCTCTGTCCCTGTCTCCCTTTGTGGGCCTGACTCTTGTGTCTCCCTTCATTTTGGAAGCTCATAGCGGGGCACCTATATGCTTCTCTTGGTGTTCCCTAGCCTCTGTGCTCTGAATCCCAGAGGGGGGCTGGAATATTCTTGGTAGACCAAGTGACAGATGACTCACCGGCCAGCCAGCTTGGCCCCTATTCTGTCCCCATTCTACTCTTTTCCTAACTTTTATAACCATCATCACCTTAAATATCTAGTATCCTACTTAGGCTCTGGAGAAGGAAAATTGAACCAAAAAATAGACTCTGTGTTATGGGATGAATTATATATGCAAAAACACATATATTGAATCCCAGTACCTGTGAATGTGACCTTATTTGGAATAGGATCTTGCAGATATAATCAAGTTAAAAGAGAAATCATTAGGGTGGGCTCTAATCCAATATGACTAACGTCCTTTTAAGAAGAGGGACAATGTCCTTATGTGAAGACAGATCACAAAGAAAGGGCCATATGATCAAAGAGGCAGAGAGTGGAGTGATGAGCCAAGGAATGATAGCAGCCACCAAAAGCTAGAAGAGGCAAGGGGGAATTCCCCCCTCCTGGTTTCACAGGGAGCATAGTCCTGCTGGCACCTCAGTTTGGGATTTCCAGCCTGCTGACTGTGAGAACAATAAATTCTGTTGTTTTAAGCCACAGAGTTTGTGTACTTGGTTGTGGCAGCCCTGGGAAACCAGTATATACTTTTAGGTGCTTTCAAGAGAAAGGAAACTTCAGAGGCTGTGCCGTCCATTCCTGGGGCCGTCCATTCCCAAGGACGCCTGAGTGGTTCAGAGGGCTCTGCCTTTTAGAACCATTGGCCAACATCATCAACTGCATTTGTGAATCCCACATCAAGAATACCAACCCCCTTGTGGAGTGTAAGTTGCAGAAGTCCTTTCTGTTGGTCTCAAGATGCCAGCACTGAGCTCTGAGGAACGCTCAGTTCCTTCTGCTCTTACCGGCACAGGGCTGGGCCAGCTTGCTAACCTCTTCTGTTTCTTAGTAGCTGCACCCACTTACCATGTCTTATGGGCTCTCATTGCCTTGAAAATCCTTGGTAACTCTGCACTTACAATCTGCACAGTTAGCAAAGCAGTGGGGCTTCTTCCAAAACTGTTTGAATGTCAATGCCCTTGTGCTCCACATGAAGGCTCCCTTCACAGACAGAGGGCAGACCAGGAGTTTTCATAAATTCTATCTACATTGAACACTCATCTCTGAGCTAGACTTGCAGTCCCAGCAAAAATGATATGAAATCCTGGGAGGTGGGTGTGTGGCCTGTGGGTCTTCCAAACCCAAATGGAAGGAATGCAGAAAACCTCCCATCGCCCCCTCTGTGGCATCTTTCACTTGCAAAGAGGTAAGTATTGTGACATGGAAGGCTCTCTCCTAACATGACTCTCTTTTTAACAGATTCAAAACCTCAAACTTTCTCAAAATGAGCCCTTTTGGTGGGACCCCTCCAATGCTTCATGCATGACCACCACCTCCCCACCCCCCAACCACACACCCTCCAAATGGCACAGAGGATGTCATACTTACAGATATTAACCGGAGAAACACCCTCTCCACTTAGCCTGATTGAAAGGAGTGGGGAGAAGGAGGTTACTATTGTGTCCAGGGGCTTGTGGGCATTTGAAATGACATTTTTGTAATTGTTTTAAATGCATTAAAAACTCTTCATTACTTTTATTGCAGAAAAATGGGGGTTGAAATTATTTAAATACTAGCATTATTAAAAATAATAATTTAATGAATGAAATAATGTGGAATTTGAGGTTTATAGGAGTAAAGTCTGTCATCCCAGAGACACATTTTTGGTTTAAACTAGGCAGACACCTCATGGAGATTAAAGCTAATCACACACTGCTGTCAGTTGAGAAGGCAGCACTTGTCATAGAACCAGGAGAGTTCTCTCTCAACAATGGACCATTGTCGTGCCCTGGGCAGTGCTGAGGTTGTCATAGGTGTGGAGAGGAGTCTGAGACATAAACATAACATTGGCAATAAACAGTCTATCATCATGGTAGCAACTAGAGTAATTTTGTTTTCAAATCTTGAGGACAGAACTGGCATTCATTTACAAATACATACTTAGAACATTAAGAGAGCTAACAATTACTGGGTACCTGCTACCTATATAATGCCACTTATTCTCTCAACAACCCCATTAAGTAGGCATTGTTATTTCAGTTTTATAGATGGAGAAATTGAAGCTCAGAGAGGTAATTAAGTCACCCATGGTCACAAAGCTGGATTTGAAGCCAGAGTCATTTGGCACCAGAGCCCATGTCTTAGGCCACTAAATTGAATGATAACTGTCATTTTAATGAGCACTTTTTTGTATACCATGCACTGTGTGAAGAGCTTCATGTATAGTCCCTGTTTGACCCTCTTAAAAACATATGAGCTAGAAACTATGGTTATCTTCATTTACAGGTGAGAACGCCAAGGAATGGAAGGATTAAGTAATTTGCTCTGGGTCACACAGCTTGTAACTGGCAGAGCACAAAGCTCCCACTGAGCTAGATCATGTGACCTGGCCTCTATTCTGTCACTGAAGAAATGAGGACCAGAGAAGGGATACTGACTTTCCTAAGGTAACACAGCGTGTTAGTGGCAGGCATGTAAGCCTAAATCCTAGGACAATTTATTCTCAGTCCAGAGCCTTTCATGCCACATATCCAGCCCTGCCATGTAACCAAATTTCTCTTTGGACAGAACTTGATTACTTGGACCTGATCAGGCCCTAGATTTCTATGGGGTGTTAAAAGTAGTTACTCCTTAAATGCGGGAGTCTGATAATGATTTACAAACCTGGAGAAAATGGCACCTGTATTCTTTGTCATAACCCAAATTCTGCCTGCATTTTGTTTTCTTTTCCAGGAAAGGAGAGGGCTGCAGCAACCTGAGCCCCTAGGAATGGCTAGGCAGCTGGGATGGAGTTACCACCTCTACCCTCACCTGTTCTCCTCGCCCTCCAGCAGCTTCCTGTAGGTGGCAATCTCCACGTCCAGGGCCAGCTTGACGTTCATCAGCTCCTGATACTCCCGCAGCAGCCGGGCCATGTCCTGCTTGGCCTTCTGCAGAGCCTCCTCCAGGTCCACCAGCTTGGCTCGTGCATCCTTGAGGGCCAGCTCTCCACGCTGTTCTGCATCGGCAATGGCTGTTTGCAGGCTGGAACACTGTGAGGAAGGGATAAGCCACGAGCCTTACTGGAAGCCCCAGGCCGTGTGGTGCTTCTTGGTGGGAGTCCTGCACACATGGCAAAGTGACCCAGGAGAACGGAGTGTGCAGGGAGCTCTTGGCCCTGCCAAAACTTTACCTGCTTCTTCACATTGTCAATCTCGCTTCTCAGCCTCTGGATCATCCGATTCACCTCAGCAATCTCTTGTTTGGTGTTTCGGAGATCATCGCCATGTCTGCCTGCTGTGACTTGTAGCTCCTCATACTGCAGGAGTCAGAAAAGAGCCAGTCATCTCGTCAAACACCTGGGCTGGACACTGCCTGTGTGCCCAGCCTGGCCCTCAGGGCCACCGCAAGCTCATCCATTCACTAATCACTCACACAAACCCTTGCCCATTTAGTCAGGTGATATTTCTTGAGCACATCTAGTTGACAGGCATGTACTAGGCCCTGGGAATATCACAAAGAACACAGACCGCCCTGCTTACAATTTATTGGGGGAGATGGGCATTAATCAAATCAGCATACTATTGAATATATGGTCCCAAACTGAGATAAGTGCCCCTTAGAAATTAATGGAGTCCTACAGGAGTGTAATAAAGGAATCTGACCGAGATATGGAAGTGGGGGTGGTGATCAGGGAAGCCCCTCCAGAGATGGAGATCCTGGGGCTGTGCTCTGAAGGATGGGAGTGAGCTAAGTGGCTGGCTGGGCAGAGGCCACCCCAGACAGGAGAAGCAGACGATGTGAGGACCCTGGGGCAGGAAGAAGCATGAGGAGCCCTAGTATTGAGAGGGTACTTGAGAAGTTCCTGGTCACAGGACCTACAACCAGACCAATTGTGATCATGAACTTTGGTCACCCTGCAGACTCCAGTGCTGGGGAAACAGGAATAAGATATAAGGAGATGGTGTTGGTTAGAGCTGAGGCCACAAAGGATCCAGTTCTGAAGACTTTGTAAGAGAATAGCTCTCCACCTCATTTAGGTGCACATCCAGGACACACTCATTTTGGAGAATGAATGCACCCTGCCCCCTCTAACAGACTGGAGTGAAAGCCACACCTTTCCCAATGAAAGAGGGCCCCTGCCTGAACAAGTGTTTGGTGGGTTTTGAAAGTACTGACTAGCTCAGCTCCTCTGTTTCTAGATACACACTGTTAAAGGGAACAATAGCGTTGCCAACAAAAGAAATTATCTGCTATAAATTTCAACCACTCCACTTGGAGTGGTTAAGTGTATCCCACCTCCACTCACCATCAAGGGGCTGCCTCTGCACTGTGCACCCCTGTCAGCTGACACCCTCTGCCTCCCCACCAACTTGCAGTGGTAGGGACTAAGGCATGAATGCACAGAGCGGGGCAAGGGACAGGAGCCAGCTTGCAGGTGAGCAGCTGCCCCTGAACAGCATCTGGATTTGGCAGGAGGCTCATCTCATGGGTTGGACTATCCTGCCTACCACGCCCCTCCAAAGCCAGACCTTCTTCTGGCCGTCTGCACTTTTGGACAGTAGATCTCTCTGGTTGTCCCTACCTTCCTCTTCCAGATACAAACTCTCTTGCTCAGCAAAGTGCTAATTTCCACCTTGTAGCCCCACAGAACAGCTTTCTCAGCCTTGAACACCTCCCCTTCCTTGGCATTCTTGTTCCTCCCTGCTTCCCAAGTGGGCTGAAAACCCACTGCTTCTTGGAAGCTTTTTGTTCATGTTGTCTTTTTCCCTTCCAAGAGCATCCATTCACTTTACAGCTTCCCAGACCTGGGGTTCTGCTTGCAGTTTATTTATTTACAACTCTGTAAACTGCTCGGCATATAATAGGAACTCTGTGAGCATGCACTGACTAAATAAGCCCTTTGGAAACAGCTTCATGACTGCTTCTTAGATGTTTCAGAGTCTCACCCAGCCCCTGCCCAGATCATAATTAAGTCATGTGGGGGTGGTAGCTGTCCTGAGTGCCTAACATCAGCTGACCACATAACAGTGTGTATGGTTGGATCTCCATACACTTTTTGAGCTAAGTTTTTACAGGATCAAAGATGCTTCTGCCAAGTTGAAAGAGATGGACATGCTCACATGTCTAGCTGAAAGCTTATGGCTAATAGTTAAATGATGATTTGGGGTTTCAGAGAATACTAGCCCTGGACTCTATCATGGAGCTGCCCACACTCACCTTGGTCTGGTACCAAGACTCAGCCTCAGCCCGGCTGCGGTTGGCAATGTCTTCATACTGGGCCTTGACCTCGGCAATGATGCTGTCCAGGTCCAGGCTGCGGTTGTTGTCCATGGAGAGGACCACGGATGTGTCACTGACCTGTGTCTGCATTTGGGACAGCTCCTGCAGAGCCAGTAAACTCAGTGTCATCCATGCATAAGGGGAAGGGATCTTGACATCATACAGTTGAGCACCCATCTAGGTCAGAAAGCACTTCTTTGGCATTCCTGGCAGGGAGTCTTTCAGCTCCTCCCTGGCTACTCCAAAGAGGTGTCTATGTCATAGGCCAATGTGATGGGATTGCGTCCCTAGTATCATTTCTCCAGAATCTCACTTGGGTGATTTCCCTGGAAACAAAGGGTGGGTAAGTGTTCTCTGATCCAAGTTACATGCAGTTGACTATGACATATGTTGACTTATATGCTGGCATAAAAGATTTCTTTAGAATGAGATGATTTTTAGGACCCTCTGCCCCCTGGACAGCATGTCTTTATTGCTCCCTGCTCCTGTCTCCCTCCCCACAGGCCCAGGTCTCTGCCATCAGAGTGGCAGTGCCCAGAATGAAGCATCTTCAGAGGGCAAGAAGCTGGCCAGTGAGCTGAGGCACAGCTTACCTTCAGAATTTTGCTGGGAGGGGGATTAGAGAGGTGGATGTCACTCCCTACGGACCTGGGATTCAAGAATCAGCACTCCTTCCATGATATGCTATGGGATGGGGGCATAAGCCTCACAGCTGGGGTAGGGTTTAGTGTGGCAAGATTTCAAGTAGTTCTCCTGGGTCCCCTGACCTCCCACACTCTAGCTTGGAGCAGCTGGGGCACCATGCCTCATGGGAGTACTATGGGGATGGCATTCTCTGCCACGTTTTTTCTTTCCAGGGACCAGAACTAGGGGGGGATAAAAACATCTGCAGGCTCTTACTGCCTCATACAGCATCCGTAAGAAGTTGATCTCGTCGGTCAGACTGCTGACCTTGGCCTCCAGCTCCACCTTGTTCATGTAGGCGATGTCCACGTCCTGGAAAACAGCACAGGATACCCTTCTAAGACCGTGGCCACAAGCAGCAAGTCCTAGAGAAGCTGAGCAGACTCCTCTCTGGCCCTTCTAGGTTGGACTTTGGCAAGTCTGCACCTGGGATTGGGAGGTGGGGGTGGGCGATTGCTGAGAACTGGAGGCTTGAGTTCCCTGGGCTAACGGCACCCTAAGCAGGGGCAGCAGGGACATAAAGAGGGAGCATTTTGGCAGGTTTGAGCTCTCCAGTTATTCTCCAGGGTGTGTGACATTTCTTGGGTGGCCGAAGGGCCAGGTCATCCCACACTCCAGGATTCAGTTTTGAATCTTCTCCTTTACAAGACATTTCCACCCACCTTCTTCAGGCCCACAAACTCATTCTCAGAAGCCGTGCGCTTGTTAATTTCATCCTCGTACCTGTGAGCGGGGGAGAGGGGGTGTGCTGTTGAGCAAGGCTTTGGTGGAGCTCTTCCCAGGCTGTGGAGGAGTGTGCTGGGGCAGCAAGAATGAAGAGACCTTGAACCCCCTCCTGCTCTTCTGCTGACCTTTGGGTGATTCACTTAACCTCTATTTCTCCCTCTATGAAAGCAGAATAATTTCTTCTGCCCGAAGTTTTTTTCTTTCTTATTCTCTCTTTAGTAAGACTAGAAAGGGAGCATGAAAATTATGGAACTAGAAACAGGTGTTTAGCCAATTCCATCTTCTTAGAGATGTACAATTACAATCTTTAAAAGTCTTTGCTGTCTCAAGTGCCTGCTGTAAGCTTTGTGCAGGGCATCATTCCTGGTAGAATTTGGTATATTTCACTGAACTTCAGGGTAGCCATTTGAGCAGTGTGCTTTTAGTAAGTAGGTGTAGTTCTACCTCAGAAATCAAGGATAAAGCAGCTAATAGTTTGGGGGGGCCACTGTCTTCCACTACCTCACTGCACTGAATACCTGCATTGATTACTGCAGCCTGGATGATCGCCATCAAATTTTGCTCCTCAGGGAGGACCAGATTGCCTCGCTTATACTCTAATGTGCATCCTGAAAATGGAAGCCGTCTCAGTAACACAGCCCATGCCCAGTGGAGTTAAATCATATGTTAACCTTGAAATAACATTATGCTTTCCAGAGTAACAATATTCTGTTAGGTGATATAGATATCCCTTTATGGTCATGTAGACAGGTAAGAACAGGCTTCTCGTTAATAGTGATGCATCAGCTGAGGGTCCCTCTGTTGCCCCGCCCATGCTGTCTTCATCCAATGGGATAATGACTGCAAGTGGTAAATCTCCCAGCTGATACTGGCATTTGCAACTTTGCGCCTCTAGGGTTCTCATGAAAAGGGACCCTGAGATGACTGTGTGACCAGCAGCCCATCTTCCACTTACCTGACTTTGAAATCTTCTACAATGTCTTGCATATTCCTGAGCTCAGCATCCAGCCTGCCCCTCTCAGTGGTGATGCTGTCCAGCTGCCGGCGGAGGTCATTGAGGTAGGCATCAAAGAAGGGCTCCAGGTTTTGCCTCACGGTCTTGGTGCCCTGCTCCTGCAGGAGGCTCCACTTGGTCTCTAGGACCTTGTTCTGCTGCTCCAGGAACCGCACCTGGAGTGGGAAAGAAGAGAATGCAATCTTGAGAAACAGGGGAGACTTGAGAAATTAATTGGAGCCAGACATTCCAATTAATACGGGAAAGAAGAAAAGGACACTTTTTACCTGACACCCATATTTCAACTCTTTAATTGACAGCTCCAAGTCAAGATGAGAAAGCCCTTGAAGCAACCTCAAAGTTCTCAAGGGCTTCCACAGAACTAATGTAGTGGGGCTCAGAGGCTTCTATGGGGAGCCTCGATTCTTGGGTGGACGGTCTCGATAATGCCTGCTGTGGGTTAGGTCAGTTTGCCTAGTGGAAACCCCTCCTGTAGAGAACAGCTTGACTTGCCCTGATTTTGACTGAACCAGCCCACATGGCTCCCAAGGAGGACAAGGAGAAATTTCCACAAGGTTCCTATTTGTAAATAAATACTTCACCCCCTGGGAGGTACCTGTTAATCAGATGTGCTTTTCTAGGGAGGCCGTTGCATTGCTGCTTCCCCTCTGGGCTGGGCCTCTCCAAGGGGTCCTACCAGCCTAACCCACTGGGGCAGATGCAGCTCCCGGCTCACCTTGTCGATGAAGGAGGCAAACTTGTTGTTGAGGGTCTTGATCTGCTCCCGCTCTTCTTTCCGCACTCGCTGGATGGTGGGGTCGATTTGCAGGTTGAGGGGAGTCAGGAGACTCTGGTTGACGGTGACCTCTTGGATGCCTCCAGGGGGACAGACGGGGAAGCCAGGGCCACCAAAGCTCCCTCCCACCCCACCCCCATAGCCAAATCCACTGCTGACCCCAAACCCACTGCTCGCCCTGCCACCAAAGCCACTTCGGAAGTTGCCACCACTCCCACTGACAGAGACCCGCTTGGTCCCCCCTAGGTTGTAGAGGCTGCGGCTTCCAAAGCTGGCCCCAGGATCACTAATTCTTCTCAGGCCTCCACTGCCCCAAGTGCAGCGGGCCACGGAGGCTGAGCTAAAGCGGGGGCGACTGGAGGCTGAGGCAGTGCTGAAGCCCCTGCGGCTGCCCGTCTGAAAAGTGATGGTGGACTGCCTAGACATGGCGGCTGAGAAAGTGGGGCAAGAACAGCTTCAGAAGTAGGTGTGTGTGAAGGGGGATAGAGGAGGCAGGGTATCTAGGGAGCCCCAGGCCCCTGGGTTTTTATGTGCCTCTGGGAGGGGTGGGGCAATGCTAATGGATGCTTCTGATGGCATCTCCTAGGCATTTGCCAACCCTGAGCTCACACTCAGCTCCCCTCTGGAAATGGTGCACGAGCCACTGGTTGGCTCTGGCAGCCTCGCCTCCCCCACGTGGAAACTCCTTTCCAGTCACAACTTGATTAGCAAATGAATGAGAAACACGTAATTGCTTTCAGTCATGTTCTAATCATGCATCTTATAATGGACTCAGAAAACACTGCCTCATTTCTAAACCGTTTTCTTAGGCCTGGGACCGACTCCCTCTTGTCCAAACATCTTGTGTCAGTGTAAGTGACTGTGTTTACTGTTCCCTGTTCTTTCCTATCCCTTAGCTGTGTTTCCCATGCCTGAGCATTTGCTCAGCTATTATACCCCAGTCCCCCTCCTCCCATGAAGCTGCTCCTCCAGATCTTGAAAATCCTGCTCTACACTCATCTTTCTCAGGAATCCACCCAGTTTTGACTGCCTCTTAATCTTACTCTCAAGCTCCCATCTCTGATGTGCAGGTCGCAGGATAATCTGGAGCATGAACGTGTGCATGCACACATGTCCCGTCTCCTCTAACACAACATGGCTCTGAAGACTGGGCCCTCTGTCTGCCATGGAGAGAAGCTATGATAGTGGAGAGATAGGGTTGAATCTCGGGCCTGCCATATACTTGTTGTGAGACCTTGAGGCAGTCACAGACTTCTCTGAGCCTCAGTTTGGGTGTCTATAAAAATGGGATTGTGATGAGCATTCATGCATGAAAACAACTTTTGCAATGTCTCAGTCATGTTTAAGTGCTGAGTAAATGTTTGTTGAGTCTTCTTTCCTTCTGATACTATCAAGCAAGTATGAATGAAGTGCCAGTGGTATGTCCATCCTGTGGCAAGTTTGAAAGGAGCACAATACACATTCTTTTTCTTTTATAATGGACTTGTGTTTCTGTTGGGAAGACAACATCGACACCCATTAGGTAACTTATGAAAAGGTGGTAGACATGAAAGCACTACTTCTCAGCTCTGTTTGAGGCTGCCTTATTCCAGAAGTCTCCCAGACAGGCCACCCCTCCTACTGAGTGCCTGGGGTTCCCCACCCTTTAATCCTTCATCAAAGCTACAGTGGTTGCACGAAGTAGAGGATTTTTTCTTTTCCCTGCTAGCCTTGTTGTCTGTTTCCTCCCTCTCCCATTTGTCTCTGTCTAAAACTGGAAAGTTTACAAGGCTCTTTGTTCCCCTTTTATCTGCCTCTCAACTCTCTGTCTCTACCGGTGGGGGGGGGGGGTTCAGACAGAGGCATTGCCAGATCTTTTATCTTGCTGAGTTCTTGCTTCTTACAGTGATTTTGAAGGATAGCAGAGTGAGAGAGGAACTGAAATGCATTCAGTTTGCCTTTTGTGGATGAGGACACTGAGTCCCCAAATGGTAAATTAAGCAGGTGGACATTGCCTAGCTAGTGAGAAGCAGTGCCAAATTCCATGGCCTTGCCACACAGGTGCCCTTCCACAGGCACACAGTAACTGAAGGGCTGGCAGTCACTCCCCTGCCTGGACTGGCAGCTTGGCACTTGGAATGGCAGTTCTCTGTTGTCTGAGCTATTTCCTCCTTGGAGCCAAGGCCAGGGGGTGGGCCTCTCCTCCATCCAGAGATTGTTTGAGAGTCTCAGTTTCCACAGGGAATCTATGAATCATTGCTTTTGTTGATACAGGCCAGGAGGAGCACAGGCGTTCTCTCACCTGGTGGCCAATGCTCCCAAGTCCTCGCTGGGGTGGTGCATGCATTTGGGGTGGAAAGAATAATCATCTTTGTTTTCTGTACTCCTTGCATGATAATCTTTCTCCCAGAAAAAAGAACACTTGTTTCCTGAGCCATGCTGACTAAACCCTTCAGAACGTCCCATGAAACACAGGGTCAGGGCCGGGAGAGTGTCTTAGCTGGCATGCCTGTGGGAACGGGAACTGCCACAGCTTTCTCCCATCAAGCTTCCCATGTGGAAGCTGGCTTCATCTGTCTTTCCTCCTGGGTCCTTCCTTTCTTTCCCATATGCTCTCCCAGGAGTCCTTTTCCTCGGCATTGCCATCTCATACTTTCCCATTCTTGTTTCTCTCAGTCACCACCTCTCGTCTGGAGTGACCCCCTTCCTTCCTCCTCTGCCTCCTTCCTCTAATTTTTCCACCTGGATTGGTGTTTACAAAGCTAGACTGTCTTACTCACTGACTTCTGTGAGATAGATGAAAATAGTAAGTCTTTTACTTCTCTTACTCCCTCAATCCCTCCTCTGTGACCTTTGATCTTCATTGTGACCTTTACCCTGGTGGATGATGTCTTCATGAATGCCTAGACCTGACAGCCTGTGTTGCTACTCCATTTAAAACCTGGAAACTTAGAGAATAAAAACACTTTGTTTCATTCATGCCAAGGAAGGTTTTTTGTTTTGATTTTAACCTCCACTATAATTCTGCTTAGATTTCACCCCCAAGAAGCCTTCTCAGATAAACTGCCCAGGCACTAACCCCTTTCCACCTGTTCCCTGAGAACACCTGTTTGGGGCTTGTACGTCATTCACCTGCAGTGGTTTTCTGGCGGTCTGAGTGTTAGTTTGCCTTGTAGGGCTAGGGGTGTTTCACAGGTGGAATTGTGGCAGAAGTTCACTTGACACAGGTTGTCTAATATAAAAAAGGAACTAAGTATTCCTTCCTGCTCTCCAAATCTCCAACTTTGTATTGTTGAACCTTTCTGGGAGGAGTTTTCTTGAGGTTTTGGGGAGTGGTGGATTCAAGAGTGATGGTATGTGCTCTGGGGCCCAAGGCTGGGAGTGTCAAACTCTTTGATTTCCTTGTTCTTTACCCATCCTGCTCAGGGTGGTCTCTCCCACTCTCAGAGGGACCCTGGGGCCTTTGGCTATGGTGGATTTTAAGGAGACTGGGCCAGGTGGCAAGAGGGGCTGTGGAGGTCAGTGGAAGAGGGGAGAGAAAGGGTGCTCAGAAGAGCTTTGGCTTCCGACCAGCTCAGGGCCAGAGGAGGGCAGGCTGAATGGGGATAGAGAGCATTAGGCAAATCCCTAGAGCAGGCCGTCTGCTTCACAGAGCGAAGGTTCCTAGGTACAGTGTCTAAGAACCCAGATCCCAGCCGTCCACCCCCAATCCCTCCCAGAGGGCCTACTATCTCAGAGAGTCCTGCCTACAGTTAGTAAAATGTTTAATAGGAACTACTATGTGCTAGTGTTCACTGTTCTAGGCACAGGCAATAGAGCAGTGAACAAGGCAGACAAAGCCCCTTCCCTTCTGGAGCTCACACTGAAAAGGAAAGGGCAGCAGAGGCCGTTTAGAGGAGCAGTCACAGCTTGGCTCTCCCAGCTCACAAGTCCCAGCAGCTGAGTGTAGAGAAGATAGTTCCATGGTGATACCTGAGCCTCTCAACCAGAAACACTTTTCAACTCTGACTATTTGTGTTAGGGCAGAAGACTTCCTCAATATTTGGTATCTGTAAGGTGCCACTCAGCCTGCCTCTGTGGGGGCCAGACATTCCACCTCATGGGCTCCTTTGTTCCTACATTCAGTGGCAACATTGCTCCCCAAAGGGACTAACTGTGCCAGCTGATCTCAAGAAACTATCAAGGTTCAGGGCTCAGGACATGTACTTCCACATGGCCAGACCTCACCTGGTCTGCTCTCTCTACCACAGACATAACTAGGCATTTCACATGAACCCAGATTTGATGAACAAGTGCAGAACCTCAAGCATGTGGGCAGGCAACCCTCAAATTTGTGTTTAAGAGAAGCAATATGGAGCCGCCCCTTCCTTCCATGGTCAAGCCCTTCAGACACATCCAACAGGTGTGCACATGCAAAGCATGGACACGCATGTCTTAGGAACATTCATAAAACAACAGTCCACACACGAATGTGTTGCCAACTAGAGGCATGGGACAGAGAACTATGGCAAAAGAGGGTGGGTGGTGGGGTGGGTGGGGCAGGGGAAGTGGTGGCGGGAAAATGGAGACAATTGTACTTGAACAGCAATAACAAATGAAATAAAATAAAGCAAAGGACCAGAGTCAGTCTTTCAGAACCTGAAGGAGCCCTTAGAGATGAGGACACCAAGGGCAAGAACATACAGCCATTTGGTGGCTGAGACAGAGCTCCTGATTCCTTCTGATGCCCACGTTTGCCCCAGCCCTCCTCATATCATAGAGATCAGGGAGAAAATCTCCCCACTGCCTGGGAAGTGCAGCTGGGGCCCCTCTGGTAGGGAGAGAGTGGGTGCAATGCCAGCATCCCAAAGACCTCACATTGCTCCCCCACAGAGAGCAACAGAAGGGCTTTAGACAAGGGAAGATTCCAGATGCCTCTTGGTCATTTACCTCTGACCACTTAAGTGGTCTCACTGTTCCCTGGATTGGAGCATTTCACCAAGTCTGTCTGGTTGATGTGCAGGAGCTGCCATACAGGGACACTGCTGGGAGAGGAAAGTGGGGGTGAAGTGGGGTGCCCCTGTAGCTCTTCCTGGCAGTGAGTGGCATAACTGGTCATAAGACGGAAGTTGAGGGCTTCAGATGAGTCTTGATCTCCTTACTGGCTCTGAGGCTTATACTTGGGGCACACACAAGAGGTCGTAGAACCCTGAGCATGGGCGGAGAGGCTGGGGAGCTGGCTTGGTTTGACATTGCTCACGGATAAATCACAGAGTGAAGCCATCCAAGAATGCTTAAGGTGGGATTGTGTTTATCTACTTAGTACACACTTGTCTGTAAAGCTGTGTTTCTATCTGAGACATCTCGGTGATGCATCATTTACCAGTTTCCACAGGCAGAAGCTTAGGCATGTGGGGTTGTGTTTTCTACTATCCTCCAGAGGTCCAACCATCCTGGGCCTAGGAGTCCCTGCCTCATTCTGGGCAGCCTGGTGCCCAGCTGACCTAGAGGCACTGAATGAGCACACACTAATGATGAGGATGGTGAATAATGATGGGAAACCAATAGTCATTAAGCTGGGAGTGACTGACTCCAGGTAACTGGAGAATGGGTACCTCTCAGTTGTTGATTGAATTAAGAGGGGTAAACATTCTAAAGCCCAGACACAGATGTATGAAAAAATTACAGTCTGGGCCTTATTATTACAAAAGAATTTCTCTCTTTGAAGAAGGACTCTCTTTGAACAAGGACTTTCAATTTTGAGTACTCTGTTTCAAAATTCAATTTTGAAAGTACATTGAAGTGCAATTGATGTGCACCTTTGCAGCAGGCTTCTAGGGTGCAAAATCAGATGTATTTCTGGAATATGATAGGACGAAATAGTTTCCACTGAAAAGACTGGCACCGTGTCTGTGATGCAGGTTACATCTAAGTGGCCAGGACACTGCTCTCCCACACCTCTGCCCCTTTCTGGAAAGGAACTAAACTGGCGGATGATCCCACAGGCAGGGATGCCCCTGGATCCTCTGCATGATTCCCTCCTGGTGAATATTCTGGATATGCTCCTATCAGGCCAATGAGAGACATGAATTCCTTTTATAAGAGTGCTTCAAAGCACTTTTCATTTGCCCCGAGCACTAGTATATTAAGCAAGAGTTGGGCAACCTTAAGTGAGCCTGGAGACTAATGAAAATGACAAATGAATTGGGAAATAGGAGCTGTGAGTAAAGGGGAAAGGCATTATGGTAGGAGACCAATCTGTTTCTTTGTTGTTGCTGTTGTTATAGTGACCAGGGAATACTCTTAAACCTTAAGGAAACTTCAATTTCACATCAAAGGGCTTCTATGGTCTGACTGTAAGCAGGGACATTCTCTGTCCAGAGAAGCTGTGAGATTTTTGTAGATTTTTTTTCTGGAATGATTTAGAGGATATGATTCTGCAGTAAATGGAATTTGTTTTTATTTGCCTTATTTTCCTGGAACATTTAATGCCTTTATGAGATAAGCACCTACCTATAATCTCTATTTCAATAAGGCTACTTAAGCATCATGTATTTTATGGATTTAGTTTAAAATATGATTTTCCTACTTCTTTAAAAATATCCCCTCAAAAGAACTGACATCTGCTTAGCCTCTCTGAAGTTAGACCTGCCATTGATTGCAAAGTATGTACTTGGCACACATTGCCCTTGCCTTTTGGTTTATATGGTCTGTGTGCATGTGCACGTGCACATGTGTGTGTGTTTATGGGTGTAATTCTAGCTCTGGCAGGTGAGAGGGATTTTTTTTCAAGGGTAGGCACATGATTCAGTAAACCCACAATGTACTTAGTATGTACAATGCCTACCTTCCTTTACATTCTCTGCTGTGTCCAGAACCCCACTATGCCACAGGTAAACTTACACTGTGTTGCTGAGCAACTTTGCTGGGTTGCTGAGTGACACCGGGCATAGATGAGCAAACAGTGAGGTTTGGAAGACAGTTTTTGAGGCAAGGGTAACACGGGCTAAAGACAGTCACATTCCACTCATCACTCCCTCATTACTGAGGAGTAAATGAAGAGTCAGAGTTGGGAAATAAGGCTTCAGAGACTAGTTAGGGCTCCCAGGAAGAGGAAAAACAAAACAAAGCTTGGGATCTAGTCCAGAGCTGGGGGAGGAGAGAACAGTACGCTGTGCCAGCTTGGGCAAAAACATCATTCCTTTTCTGCCCAGTGTGGGCTGGGATTCTCAAACTCAAGGACAACATGGCTTGGTGTTTGCCCTCAGTGTGAATATGGCACCAGCTGATGTCATCATCCAGCAGATGCCCCATTTAAGTAAGGATCTCATTCCTGTCTGCTCTTTGCATCCCAGGGGAGTGGCATCTCCACCAGAGGGCAAGCAAAGCAAGAAAAGGGCTAGAATAGTAGGGGAGGGCCAGGTTGATCCCTCCTTGTTCACACCTGCACCTGTCCCTGTGGCCAGAGGGGAACTGATGGAGCCAGAATCTGGGCGAGACCACACCTCTCTACCACTGGGGAAGAGCACAGATTCTGAAAGGAGGCAGGTGGGTCCTTGGATCTTGGCTCAGCCTCTTACTAGTCACTTATCATTACAACTGGGATGAAGTTCAGCAAGGTGGGTGGATACAGAAATCAGTAATTCTCATTCACTACTTTCCAGTAATTAGAAAATCTGATAGGAAAGAAAGAGTTGTAATTCATAATGCAAAAAAGATACCTGTCCTTAAGATACCTAAGGACACCTAATAACAATAATAACAACAAAACAAAATGCACAAGACTAATCAGAAAACATTGAAAAAAAACAAACAATGAATAGGAATTGCTATATCAGAAACTAAGATGGAATAGAAAGCTTTAGTAGTTATAGTGGTGTGAACACACAAAGAGCTCAATGGCACAGAAGAGAAAATGTACGAATTCATCCTGTAACGAAAGTCGTATTTCTTTTTTTAAAAAACATTTTGTATGATGCCTGTTTTTTTAAGATTTTTCATTTATAGAGAGGGAAGGGAGGGAGAGAGAGAGAGAGAGAGAGAAACATCAATGTGCAGTTGCTGGGGGTCATGGCCTGCAACCCAGGCATGTACCCTGACTGGGAATTGAACCTGCGACACTTTGGTTCACAGCCCACGCTCAATCCACTGAGCTACACCAGCCAGGTAAAAGTCGTATTTCAATGGGGGAAAAAAGATGTTTATCTTTATGTAGAGAAAAGTACAAAAGAGAAAACAACAGTTACCCAAATTCCCACTCATCAGAATCAATCATTATTAATATTTCAACTTACTTGCTTTCACCCTTGTTTCCATGTTAACAACTTTTTAAATAAATCACATACATAATAAATAAACACAATGTCCTTTTAAAAAATCTATGGCTCAGGTTCCAGCTAAGATGGCTAATCCACTGGTCCTGCTATCTCTCCCCCAGGATCAACCCTGAGAGATTATAGAAACCCATGGAAGACGTGGATAGTAGGAATTGTCAATGACCATGGAAAGAACTGTGAGAAACCCCAGCAGCGCTTAGGACTGCTTGAGCTGATTTGTGTGGGGGGTAGGTGGACAGCTGTAGCGTGGAGCTGAGGCATGGGGTAGAAGAGAAGGGCTAATTAAAGGAAAGGGTCTAAAGTTTGGCCTTGCCTATTTTCTGCCCTTTTACAACAGAGACTGAGAGCAGCAGCCCAACCACCAGTGTGCCCTTGTCTGTAGTTCACTATGAGGGCAGATCTACTTCACTGGCAGAGTTGCCAGATTTAGCAAATAAAAATGCAAGATGTTCAACTCAAATTTCAGATAAACAGCAAACAATTTCTTAGTGTAAGTGAGTTCCATGTAATATTTGGGACATATTTATACAAATTTATTTTAATTGTTCGTGTGAAATTCAAATTTAAGTAGGCATTCCCTATTTTGTCTGGGTGGGCCTATTCACAGGTGACTGAGATAGTAATGTCTGCTCTGAGCATCAAGCCCGCTGGCAGGTAGTTGGCCTCTATAGAACTGGGCACTCGGCGGCCCTTCTCTCAAGGGGGTTGAGGGAGGCCTGTAGGTAACTGCTGTCATGCAGCATCTCCTGTGGAGAGGAAGAACAAGAGTCTGAGCCAGGCTCATTGGGAATTTTCCCTGTTAGCTTCTGGGATTTGATATAGCATGGCGGTTTCTAAGCTCTGCTTCTACCATGCCCCTGGTCTCAAACCCTGAAACTGTATAATAGAAGGGTAGGGAGGTCACTAATCCTCAAAAGTCTCACCCAGCCCCAAACTTCTGCCTAGTAACCAGCTGAGCAGCAAGGCCCTTGCCAACCGTGAAATAAGACTAGACCGCAACCAGACTCAGTCTGAGACTCAACCCAGACTCAACCAGAACCAGGCACAGGGTCTCTGCCACGGCTTCAAATGATCAAAACATTATTATAACTGAGTTGGTTATTATTGTTCTCAAGGAATTTTTCTTGTTTTTTATCTTTTTGCATACAGATAAGACCAGCTATAAAATACCTGATTATCCAAATTCTAGATTAAGCTTGTGTAAACATGGTCTGAAAGATAGAGTCCATTTCTGTCTAAAAGTTAAAATATAACCCTGACACTGATATCTGGGAATATTAGAATGAACCGTCAACATCTATTTTTGCTGGTCAAGATTTGCATATATCTGTACACTGAAAATGGTTTTTGGATATCCTATCACAAAAGGAGATTTTCTCCAGCCAGTACCACCCCATGCTCTTGTGTCATCTGTCCAAATGGCCGTCTTCCCCTCTCATCTTTTTGCCAACAGCACTACAGAACAAAGCTTCTAACTAACACTTTTTGAAAGTTTTATTAATTTATTTTATAGAACTTTTCAACAACTTTATTTTATTTCACAGTTTTGGATATAATTAATGGACAGTCAAATTCATTGTTTTAGGTATATGGTTCTACAAATTTTAACTAGCAATTGTCAAGAGAAGTTCTTCAGTGGAATCCAACCATCTTTGGGTGCAAAGGAAATCCATTCCAACTCAGTTAGCACTACATGGCTTTTTAGATCCATCCACCATGATCCGGGGATGTTTCTTTTCTGTACCAGCTGGATTGATACACCTTAGATGGTGTGTCAGAGCAACAACTTTGAGGGAAAAGTTTTTGTTATCATAGAAAGGACTCAAGCATTTTGCCTTCCTACCAAATGGCCTCTGTTCCACTGGATCAGTGCTGTGTTTCCCTGGTTGTGGGTGGGGAGTGAGAGGTATATCTTCAGATATGAAGAGGCTCAGAGATCAGGCTGTTGACCAAGCCACTAAATGCTGGGGCTGGAGAACTAAAACCCCTCAGTAATGAGATTATGCTGATTTAGGTTCCAGGAAACCTGGCTCCCTTTTCTTTAAAAGACTTTCTTTTGAGAAAGAACCTTGAATGGCAAAGGGCTGAAGAGGTGTTAGTAGTCATCCACCCACAGGACAACTGAGTCTCACGTAATGCTGACCCACAGAGCTGGGTATGAAGCAGGGTAAGTTGTCAGTGGGGCTGAGAGATGGGTTCTCCACAGGTGAGGATTGTTGCCTGGGATGAGAAAGTTTCAGAACCAATACGTGATCAGCAATACAATCTGACACAGAAACTTTGTATTAAAAATTTGCTTTATTGAATACAACCGAAGAAAGCAAAGGAAACAGCGAAAAACATCACAGGACTACAACTCTGTACATGACAATGTTGTGCCAATACCATGTAGGGACACAGATTGAATGGTCACTTAATTGTTCTATGAGCAGCTCGTGGGTAGAGTTACAATGAGCTGGACAGTCAGACATCAAAGGAAAGATTCCCATTCTGTAGAGTGTAGATGATGTATATCGAGCTTCACAGGGACATAGGTCATTTTCTTCCCAGAGTAATGGCAGATTGATGTAACTGCTAATAAGATGGGAACATCACAGAGATGCCTGCATGTCTTCAGGGCACTAATTGTAGATCTTCTGAGGGTGAAAAATGAAAGCTCAGGCCCAGCAGATATAGAGAGATGAAATGAAGACTAGACAACTTCAGTTTAACCCAGAGGTCAAAAGAAGTCTGAGGCAGGAGACAAAAGGCAACCAGAAGAGAGGGCCATGCAGCTGGACAGGGGCCCTGAGACAAGGTGGACTGGCCAGCCAAGAGGAGGACTTCAGTGCTTGTAGCTCTTCCTGCTGGAGGATGAGGTGGTGGTGTATCTGACGGTGGAACTGCTGCCACCAACAGAGCTGAGGCCACCCCCCAAGCCTCTGCCACTGCCGGAACTGAAGCCACCTGAGAGGCCATGGCCGCTGCCATAGGAGTAGCCGCTGCCTCCACCCAGGGCCAAGCCACTGCCGACACCACTGCCGCTGCCATAACCACTGGACACGGTGGACTGCACCACGGCTGTGGAGGGGAGAGCATAAGGACACACAGGCATGGTGAGCTCACTCTGCCAGCCTGAGTGCAGTCAGAAGAACTCAAGGGCAAGGGGGGTAGGCAAGCAAAGATACTTACAGATGTTGACTGGTCCAACGCCTTCCCCACTCAGCCTAGGAGGGAGGAAACACAGGGACCATGAGACCTCAGAGAGCCACTGCTGGACCAGTGTGGGAAGGCTCCAGGTGAGGACAACCCATGGGGAGACTGCCCTTTCATTGGTTCTCAGAGAGAAGCAATTATGGCCATCACCACAGTGCTTGAAACTTGGGCTCCCTGGCTGGGCATCATGGAGAAGCAGCCAGATGGCTGACTGAGGAGGTTGTGAACTACCCACCTGCACTCCTCGCCCTCCAGCAGCTTCCTGTAGGTGGCAATCTCCACGTCTAGGGCCAGCTTGACATTCATGAGCTCCTGGTACTCCTTGAGCAGCCTGGCCATGTCCTGTTTGGCCTTCTGCAGTGCGTCCTCCAGCCCAGCCAGCTTATTCTTGGCGTCCTTGAGGGCCAGCTCCCCACGCTGCTCAGCATCAGCAATGGCGGCCTGCAGGTTGGCGCACTGGGGGGGGGAGATGGACAGAATGCACGTGTAATCTAGTCCTCCAGAAGGGACTGACCCTGGTTCCTCTTTCTCAGTGAGGCAGAGATCCAGAGCCCAGGCTGCATGGAAGAGGAGCTGGCATCATTTTCCTCCAGACTTTGTCCCTTCTGCAAACCTTCTCTAGTTTAAGAGTCACTTGAGAAAGCCTGTGCCCCTTTGTGTTAGCCACCCTGCATGAGGATGTGGGGGCTGAGTGGTGGAAGATATGACAGTAGGCACAGGCCAGGGGGCCATGGGAGAAATGGACCCACTAGCTTGTTTTGAATCTTGACAGCTTTGGATAATGTCACCTGGTAGCTACACTAACTTGTACAAAATACAAACATTCTCATTGAGGTGATGAGTTTCTTTCATCTCACACTTGTAGGTGACACAGGTCTTTGTCCTGTGCCTTTGCCTGACCGGGTTTTCTTTTTTCCACCTCGAATCTGGAGTGGATTTGCACCCATCTTGCTGCTCCCTTGCTGGCCTGCCTTTTCTTTCCCGATTCCCTGAATTACCAAATCAACTGTTCTTCTTATGTAATCTGTCTTCAGTGCCTCTGACTACGTTTTCACAGCTCTGACAGGGGAAACTGGTTTTGTTCAGCTATATGTCTCATGCCCTTGGGTTGGAATCCATCTCTCCTCCCTGTGGGAACCCACTAAGGGTGGAAACTGCATGGTCTCTCCCTGCTCTTCCCTCAGTCCCCAGGTAGTTCAGAAAACCTGGGGCCTGACCAGGTATTGTGATGACCACATGGTGTTCTGGCATGGTTTTCCTTTGCCCCCAGCATACCTGCTTCTTGACGTGGTCGATCTCAGACCGCAGCCTCTGGATCATGCGGTTGATCTCAGCAATCTCCTGCTTGGTGTTGCGCAGGTCGTCCCCGTGTCTGCCAGCCGTGACCTGCAGCTCCTCATACTGCAGTCCACAGAGAGACAAGGTGATGTGCAGGCCTTCCCATGTCACCAGTGAAATCAGGCTTTTCATAAATTAAACCTAACGGTTTCTCCCGAAGAGATGCTAGGCAATGCTGGTGTTTCCAGGTCACTGGACACTGTATACCAATCTCAGACCAACCTTGTTAAGAGACCACTGACTTTCTAGTTCTCCTCTGAACCTGCAACGTCCTGCACTAGGTTTCTGAGACCAGTATTAGTGTGAAGCTGAAGCAAAGATCACTGGGTCCTTATCTACATTAGCTTTGCTCCTGCTTGGTTTCTTTGGCTTACTAGAATTGCACATAAATCCTGTAAACATCTACTCTCTCGGGACAAGGCACACATTCTGAGAGGACAGCAGCTTCCTAGAAGTGCCTCTTCCCAGTGAAGTCTGGTAGCCTTGCTGGTGTTTAGGGAGCAAGCACAGGGATTCCTCAGCAGGTGCCCACTCGCTGCTCACCTTGGTCTGGTACCAGGACTCAGCCTCAGCTCGGCTCCTCTGAGCAATCTCCTCATACTGGGCTTTCACTTCAGCAATGATGCTGTTCAGGTCCAGGTCACGGTTGTTGTCCATGGACAGAACCACAGACGTGTCTGAGATGTGGGTTTGCATCTGAGCCAGCTCCTGCAGAACATGAGATGGTCAGATCATTTTCTCCTGTGACCTTCACAGAGTCCCCAACCCCAAGACCTTCCACCCTTTAGCAGAGCCCCCTTAGAAGGGATAAAGGAGGGTGGAGGTGCTTACTGCCTCGTAGAAGGCTCTTGTGAAGTTGATCTCATCCATGAGAGCATCTACCCTGGCTTGCAGTTCAACCTTGTTCATGTAGGCAGCATCCACATCCTAGGGAATGAGCCCACAAGCCAGAGTCAGCTGAGCCCTCTTCCCCATCTGCCCTTCCTTGAGCCTCCCCACCTCTTCTGCTCTCAGATGTGGGCAGGGCTCCAGAGTCCTCCTGCAAAGAAACCTCAACCCTGGTTTTAATCAGCTCACCTTCTTCAGAGTCACAAATTCATTCTCTGCTGCAGTGCGCTTATTGATTTCATCTTCGTATCTAGAGTGAGAAAGGGATAACAGGTAACCGAGTCAGTGGTGAAGATGATACAGAAAAGGCAGCCTGGGGTTAGACCCTTCTATCATCAATATATCCAAATTGAGCTCCCTGTGAGAAAGCCTAAGAGATGACTTTTGTGTCTGTTAGTTGTTTCCTTCTTTACTCTCCCTATCCACCTCTATGGCCTTTTTGTTTTGAGGGGTTTGTTTCTAGGCAACATGAGTGAATTTAACTTTCATGGACTTGTTTTGCCTTGCAATCACACTCACATCTGGACCTGGCCACCCCTTGGTCTTGAAGTGTGTGCTTCAGAGCACTGAGCCCATTTCTCTCCTAACTCACTTGTTCTTGAAGTCCTCCACCAGGTCCTGCATGTTCCTCAGCTCCGAGTCCAGGCGGCCTCTCTCCCCGACGATGCTGTCCAGCTGTCTCCTCAGGTTGCTGATGTACTGCTCGAACAGGGGCTCCAGGTTCTGCCTCACGGTCTTGGTGCCCTGCTCCTGGAGCAGGGTCCACTTGGTGTCCAGGACCTTGTTCTGCTGTTCCAGGAAGCGCACCTGAAGAAACACAAGTGGTTATTTGCCAGACAAAGGAAGGAAGATTCCGGACAGGAGAGCTGTCAGGTCCCCAAGCAAGTCTGTGTGGCCTCCACAATGCTGGGCTGCTGCAGAGCAGATACAACAATTTATGCTGACATCCTACTCCCCCAAACTGTCTTTCTTCACACCCCAGGTGTCTCCCCAGTGAAGTTCCCCTGTGGTCCTTGAGGTGCTCTCACCCTCTAAGTTATGGAGCCTATCAGTGACTCTCGGCATTTCTTCTCCTTCTCTTGACGTGTGTGACCCAACATCCACATAATATAGTATTTTCCTGATATAGAGCACAAAACTTATTTTTTAAGGCAGTGGTACCTCTGTTAAAGGGACGTTAAATGTTTGGAATCTGATGATTAAATTTCAATCTCAATATGATTGGATTCTAATCTATCTTTCCATTTAGTGCACAAGTCTTTTCTACAACAAACTCCCTCAATGGTCATTACCTGGTTGTAAAACTTTATTATTTCAATGGATATATAAGTGTTTCTGAGTCGTTTTTCTAATTCAGGCAGAAACCTTTCCCCCCATTCTTCTGTCATTATTTTCCTCTTGCCCATTGCCCTAGAAAAGCTTACCACTGAAATTTTATTTCTAATGTTTTAGATTCTTCAGAAGGTACAGCCCACCCCTTTAATTTCCTCATTGCTTTTTCTTTGTTCCATAGTTATCAAAGTTGAGAATTTTACCTGGACATGACTGAGAGATATTTAAGAGATTTGGCAGTTGTAAATTATATCCACCTTATTCTGTCTATGGTCAATGTGGAGCTAATCTGGCATCCCAGGGTGAAGCCACTCTGAGTTCCTTTCTCCCTCGCCCCACTCTCCTCCCGGTAGGACATGCGTCGGTCCTCCAGTCTGGGGACTCTGAATCCCCACTGGAGGTCAGGACTTCTTGGCTCACCTTGTCGATGAAGGAGGCGAACTTGTTGTTGAGGGTCTTGATCTGCTCCCGCTCCTCAGTCCGCACCCGCTGGATGGTGGGGTCGATTTGCAGGTTCAGAGGAGTGAGGAGACTCTGGTTGACCGTGACCTCTTGGATGCCTCCAGGGGGGCACACAGGGAAGCCAGCGCCCCCATAGCCACCAGCGAAACCAGCTCCGCCACCGAGCCCAAAGCCACTACCAGCTGCACCGCCAAAACCAAATCCACTCCCGGCTCCACCTCCAAAGCCAAAGCCTCCTCCAACTCTGCCACCATATCCGCCACCGACGGCACAGCTGCCACCTCCGATGGAGATCCTCTTGGAGCCCCCCAGGCTGTAGAGGCTGCGGCTGCCAAAACCAGCTCCTCCACACGCTCCACCAAAGCCACCGCTGCCCCTGGAGCGGCACACAGAGACACTGCTGAAGCCAGAGCGGCTGGCCCCAGGGACCCTGGCTGAGCTGGCGCTGAAGCCACGCTGGCTGCTGCTTTGGATCCTCATGGTGGATTTGCTAGACATGGTTCCTGAAGGTGAGAAGGCTGAAGAAGGCGCGAGAGGCTGGAGGGTAGGACTGAGAGGAGCAGATGTGTGAGATGAGTTTCCTGGCAGTTTATATACGGTGAAAATGGGCTGGGCTCAATCCTGGAAGGTAGGTGAGCTTGCAGATTGGGAAGGGTTGGGCTTTACAAGCAGTGAGATCACATCTGGATTATTAGAAAAGTTATGAAATGTAAAGATTGCATTTTGGCTTCCTATAGTCAGGGAAAATTTTCCTGCCTTCCAGCTTTGACTTGGTCTGAGTACAATAAGACTATTCTCCATTCACTGAGCTAGGAGTTAATCACTGTCTCAAACAAATGTTCTGCCCTTAATGCCCGCGTATCAGAATGCACTGAGTGTGCTCCTCTCTAAACTGCTCCTTCACTCAGCAGGGACACTGCAGGTCAAAACAGTCTGCTGAATATGCCCAAGAGAAGGATTCCTGTTCCTTTTTGTTGATTATAATGTTAAAAACGAATTTCCTTTAATGTAAAACTTCAGACAGGTAGATAAGCAGAATCACAACATGATAGGCTCTTGCGTGCATATCACCAGCTTTAGAAAAGGTATGACATCATGGCTGGACTCCTTTCTTCCGGACCCCCACGCAGTGCCCTACCAGCCCTGAGTTATTCCAGTGCAGATCCCAGAGATCGCATCACTTCTTTATCATGTAATTCTATATTTATGTCTAAATGACAAACTTCAGAAAATATAACCAAAATACCACTTTTATGTCTTAAATATTTATGTATTCATTAGCATCAACACATGTCTATTTAATTTTCACATAAACCCGTTTTGTGTTATTTATTTTTTATCATTTGCTTGTTCAACTCAGGATCTTAATAAGCTCTACACCTGCTTTTTGGAGATATGTTTTATAAATCATTTATATTGTTAAATCTTACTTAATTTTTTTTCTTTGCTGTTCATTTGTTAAAGAAACCACGTTCTATGTTTTGTGCTGTTTTCTGCTCTTTGGATTTTTGTAATTGTATGTTCAAGCAACTCATTTAATCTGCTACTGTGTCCTTTGTATGTCCTGGAAACTGATAGTTAAAAGTAAAAGCTTAATAAGCTGTGTATTTAAACTTTCCAAATGTAGATACTGTATATTATTATTCACACACTTATTTACATATTTTAAAATTAAATAAATAGTGCATGTTCAAGTAACAAAATACATGCTCAAGGTCATCGTCCAGCTAATTCACTCCTGTACATGGAAGCAAAGAGTATTCCCAGCTCCCCGTGAACCCTTGTGGACTCTTCACTTGGATAAGTCTCTGTGCTTTTCCTGGGGCATGTGTAAGGTGCATGCGTGTTTGTATAAACATGTGTACATATGTTGTGTATGTATAAATACATGCAACACATACATTCTCTTTTCCAATTGTGTTGTATCTACTTTATCTCTCACATCTATGTTTTCTCTTGATTCCCTTTTAATACTTTATGATTGCTTTTCCGTAACTGCTTGCTTTTCTCCACCCTTAGCTGTTTGTCCCTGATTGCGCACTCAGCAATCTCTTTCCCTCTTTGTGCTACTTTCAGTTCGGCCTTCATTTCCGTTGTGACATTTTTTCCCCTCTGCTTCTTTTCTGGGCTCTACTAGCTAATGTTTTCATCTTTTTTTTTGTCTCACTATATTGTGCCTTTGTTCTCTGATGTTATCATGGTATTTATTTTATTGAAACTTAAAGTCAATAAAATAATATTTTATTGTGACTTTTTCCTTCGAGTGTTTTTAATATGCTTTTTGTTTTCTCCACATCTTTAAAGAAATGTGAAGTATCTTCTGTGAGTCCTGGAATAGTTTCTTTCTGACTGGTGCTCATCTTTGAATATGGTGAGCTACTTCTGGACCTGCCAGTTGCAGAAAGTATTCTGGGATGAGTGGCCAAGGCCATACCCAGGCTAATAGGAAGTCTCATTATGACACAGGGCTGGGTGAATAATTCTTTTAATCATTAATTCGGCCAAACCAACAAAGATCGCTACAGGGTGGCTCTCAGTTCACAGTCTTTCTTTGCTTCACCAGCAAAATGCTGCCAATAGGCCTTGACTCTGATTCCTTATTCAACATTGCCTTCACAGTTTCTTGAACTTCATGATACATTTGGTCCTGCCTCCAGCCCACACACCCAGTTCTGACTGTTGCAATAAGAGCTTCTTGGATTTGCACCTGAGGAAGTGCCCTTTGCTTTGGTTTAGCAGGAGTTACATGAGTCAACAGTGCCTGGCAACCTCCAGCGCCTGGAGGAACCTCAGCATTAGCTTTGATTCTTCAATTGGTGTTCCTTTGTGGTCACTGTGTTGCTTTGTTTTAAGTTGTTTGTTTGCCAGAGTGTTCTCTCTCTGTTTTGCAACAATTGCATGTCCATTCTCTATTTCTGTGGGAATATTCTTTATTTTTCTTTTTGGTTGAGGGTGGAGTTAACTTTTATGTTTCTCATTCTTATTGTTTTTAGGTAATTTCTTTTTTAAAAAATTTATTTTAATCATTGTTCAAGTACAGTTTTCTCCCTTTTACTCCCATTCCAGCCTGCCCACCCATCCCTTCCCATGTTTTTAGGTAATTTCTTAAAAGGGGGAAAATGCTTCCCTTTTTTCTGCTAGGTTATATTCAGAAGTTTTCCATTTACATATTTATATTTCAAATATCATGTTAACTACAATGTTAATAACTTAACTTAGAAATATTAATTTTCTTCTCCCATGCTTCGTGGAAATACTTTCACTCGATGCAGACATGATTGGCCTCAGGGCCTCTCTCTTCTCTAGAACCACGTTGGGAATAACCTGAAATTTTTCTACAGGACCTTGATCATATTTACTGTCATCACTAGATATTTAATTCCAAAATATATTTAATTCCAAAAATATATAATTCCTTTCTACAGCTGAATCTTTTATTTCTTTTTTAAATATATTTTATTGATTATGCTATTAGTTGTCCCATTTTTTCTCCCCTTTATTCCCCTCTACCCTGTACCCCTCCTCCCACTAGTATATCCCCACTTTAGTTCATGTCCATGGGTCATACATATAAGTTCTTTCACTTCCCTATTTCCTGTACTATTCTTAACCTATCTATTATGTAGCTACCATTTATGCTTCTTAATTCCTGTACCTTTGCCTCCATTCTCCCCACCTCCTCCCTGCTAGTAACTCTCCAGGTAATCTCCATTTCTGTAATTCTGTTCCTGTTCTAGTTGTTTGCTTAGTTTGTTTTTGTTTTTTATGTTCAGTTGTTGACAGCTGCAAATTTGTTATCATTTTACTGTTTATAGTTTTGATCTTATTTTTCTTAGGTAAGTCCCTTTAACATTTCACATAATAAGGGCTTTGTGATGATGAACTCCTTTAACTTGATCTTACCTGGGAAGCACTTTATCTGCCCTTCCATTCTAAAGGATAGCTTTGCTGGGTAGAGTAATCTTGGATGTAGGTCCTTGCCTTTCATGACTTGGAATACTTCTTTCCAGCCCCTTCTTGCCTATCAAGTTTCTTTTGAGAAATCAGCTGATAGTCTTATGGGAACTCCTTTGTAGGTAACTGCCTCCTTTTCTCTTGATGCTTTTAAGATTCTCTCCTTTATCCTTAATCTTAGGTAATGTAATTATGATGTGTCTTGGTGTGTGCTTCCTTGGGTCCAACTTTCTTGGGACTCTCTGAGCTTCTTGGAGTTCCTGGAAATCTATTTATTTTGCCACATTGGGGAGGTTCTCCTTCATTATTTTTTCAAATAAATTTTCAATTTCTTGGTCTTCCTCTTCTCCTTCTGGCACCCTTATGATTCAGATGTTGGAATATTTAAAGTTGTCCCAGAGGTTCCTAAGCCTCTCTTTATTTTTCTGAAATCTTGTTTCTTCATTCTGTTCTGGTTGAATGTTTATTTCTTCCTTCTGTTCCAACCAAATTGTTGATTTGAATCCCGGTTTCCTTCCCTTCACTGTTGGTTCTCTATATACTTTTCTTTATTTCCCTTTGCACAGCCTTCACTTTTTCTTCTATTTTGCAACCATGCTCAGCTATTTCTGTGAGCGTCTGGATTACCAGTGTTTTGAACTCTGCATCTGATAGGTTGACTATCTCTTCATTACTTAGTTCTATTTTTGGAACTTTGATCTGTTCTTTCATTTGGGCCATTTTTTTAATCTTATTGTACCTGTTATGTAATAAGGGGTGGAGCCTTAGATATTCAGCAGGGCTGGGCAACCCATGTTGCTGCATTGTGGTGTTGCATGTCGGCGGGGGGCAGTCCGAGAGGGAACCATGTCACTTGTTTGGGTCTTCTCTGGCTTTCAGTCACTTCCCTTGCTACCCACAAGCAAATTGGGCCTTTCTGGTGCTGATTCCCAGATGGGTGGGCTTGTGCATATTCTAGGACCCCATGAGCCCCTCCAATGAATTCTCATGTGAAGATGTGAGTTTCTGCTGCCGCTGCAACCTACAGGTTTTTTCAGTCAGAGGTTTTGAGGCTTTATTTTCCTGGGCTGGAACTCCAGGTTGGGTGGTCTGTCTTGCTCCGCAGTTGTTCCTCCCATTTATCTGCATGCAAATGTGGGACCATCAGCTTCCACCTCACCCACCTGGTCCTCCAGCCACTGCCTTGCCATGAATCCTCTCTGCTCTAGCTGCCGGTCTCTGTTCCTCCCACCAGTCTGGGTGAATGTTTCTTCTTTAACTCCTTGGTTGTTGGACTTCCATACAGTTTGATTTTCTGGCAGTTCTGGTTGTTTTTTGTTTTTAAATGTGTTGCCCTTCTTTTGGTTTTACAAGGAGGCAAAGTGTATCTACCTATACTTCCATCTTAGCCAGAAGTTCTGAATCCTTTACTTCTTTTGCTGAAGCATCTTAAAGGAAATCCAGACATTGGGTCATTTCACTTATAAAATGTTTCCATGTATGTCTAGGTAATAGGACTTTTTAATCTAAATTTAAGTGTAAATGGGTATTAGAATTCATTAAGAAAAAACTTTGTCATGGTATAATAACTGTTATGCAGTTAGATTAAAATTGTAGTTAGTGACAAGTATGCTCTAAGTCCAATCAGTCTGTAGTCTGACAAAATCAGGTTTATCAACTCATATAATTAGGGGAATCACAAACAGAGGAAGACACAGAGGCAATGTGCCATTCTCATCACATCATATTCAGGGTACATACTGTCAACATGCCTTGCCACTGATGTTAACCTTAGTCACCTGTCTGAGGAAATGTTTATTTGATTTCTCTACTCTAATGTTGCTCTTTTATCCCTTCCTTCCTTTGCAAGGAAGTATGCACGGCCCACACTTAGGGCAGAAGAGTTATTTTCTACCTCTTCAAGGTGGGAATACCTGTATAAATAATTTGGAGTTCTTCTGCATGAGAGTTTTCTATCATCCCTTATTAATTATTATTCAATAATTTATTCATATCTGTATGGGCCATGAATATTTATTTTATACTTTGGATTATAACCCAATAATATGTCATCTATCTTTAATTAATTAATTAATTAATGGCTCAGATTGTTCCAATTTGGCTATTAGGAGCTCTTTCAGTGGTTTTTTTTTTTGTTACTTCCTTACTACATGGCACTGAAAGGTGTTCCTGTATAATCTTATATATTTCCCACCCTATTCCTGGAATCAATAACTTCTCCTTTATTTTTAATAAATTTCTAATGTTATTAGGGTTCTCCAGAGAAATATAACCAATAGAATATATATAATAAATCTATATAGAGAGATATAACATACATATATATTTATGATAAAAAATTGGCTCATGTGATTTTTGGAGGTCGGTAAGTCTAATATCTGTAGAACTGATGTCCCAGTTCAAGTTCAAAGGCTGACAGGTTGTTGAAGAAGTAGGAAGTGCCAGTGTTCCAGCAGAAGAAGAATTTGGCAAGAAAACTCTCTCATATTTAGTGGAGGGTCAGCCTTTCTTCCATTTAATTAGGCCTTCAACTGACTGGGTGAGGCCCACCTATATTATAGTGGGCAATCTACTTTACTCAGTCTATCAATTTAGATGTTAATTTCATCCAAATACAGGGTCTGGCAGAAGTAAAACTTGCTTGAGTGTGGTTGGTAGGGTACGTAAATGTCTCACACGAGATGGGCAGCAATTTGAACATTTCACCTAAAATGTCATATGGTGTGTTTGAGTGTGATATTGTTATGTTACAGAATTACATGCTTATGATTTTATAATAAAGGATTTTGTGATAAAAGGGCATTATTTATGCTGGACCCTGTACATCCTCACAGAAACATCCAGAATAATTTTTGACCAAATATATGGGCACCTTGTAGCCCAGTTAAGGTACACATAAATTACTCATCACACAATTGTTTTAGAAGCCAAGATCTGGGTGCTAGATGTGCTCATTGCTATTGAGTACCATTGTTTCTAGGCACCATTAGGTGATAAAGAAAAAAATATGTGTATGTTCTAGCCCCTGTATATGCATACATCTATAAATATTACTGTATATAACCATCTGTGTCTATATTAAGCTAAATAAAAACTCATGCTAATGTCACCAATTCTAATTCATTATCATAAGAATGAATCATTGTAGCCTTCTCCTTTGCTAATCTGTAGTGTCAAATACCAACAGTGATAAAGCTTGTTCCAACAATCTGCCATTCATTTACCATATTTTTGGACCATAAGATACACCTAGAGGAGGAAAATACGAAAAACATATTTGAAGCAAAAAATGTGGTAAATATTTAATAACATAATATTTCACCAATGTAAATGTAAACAGAACTCAACAGCAGCATTAACAACCATTATTTCTCCCAAATTTGGGGGGGGGGGGGCAGGAAGTGCATCTTATAGTCCAAAAAATATGGTACTTAATTTTTCAGAATTACTAAGCTGTATCTCTAATGGAAACAACCCTATCAACTAGAGTGCAGTGTTTGTGTACAGTTCCTTTGTGCCTTTAGTCTTGCAGATTTCACTCATTTCCAAAGTTTCTTAGGTCAGCTTTTTTTTCTCCCCACTCCTTTCAGTGAGGTTGTTCCATACATTTGTAAAAAAAAATAAAAAAGAGAGAGAGAGAGAGATTCTTTTTCTCACATTCTGCATTCCATCCTGGGATTTCTTAACCTCATAATTTATTATTTTAAACAATTTTCAACATTGAGGTTCACTATGTGCTACAGAATTCTAAGTTTTTACAAATGCATAGTGTTTTGAATTCACCATTACAGTTTCATGCAGAAGAGAATCATCACCCTAAAAAACATCCCTCTGTGCTTCACCTATTTACCCTTGCAAAGTTCTTTTATCTTTCCAAATACACTTTAGAATCAATTTGAATCTTTAGAATCAACAAAAGAGATTGCTGGGATTTCAACTGATATTGTGTTAATTCTTTATGCTAGGTTGGGAAAAATCGATATTGTAATGATATTGAGTGTTCCAATCCATGAATAGGGAATATCTCTTCATATGTTTACACCTTTGATTTCTATCATCAGTATTTTATAGTTTTCCTCATATAGCTTTTCTGCATATTTTGTTATATTTATGCTTCAGTATTTAATATTTTGGGGTTGTCATAAATGGCATTGTTTTTCATTTTAATTTTCAGTTGTTCATTGCTGATATATAAGAAATTGGTTTTTATGTAGTAATCTTTGTCCTGCTACTTTGCTATATAGTAGTCTCCACTTATCCACGATTTTGTTTTTCACGGTTGCAGTTACCCACAGTCAACCATGGTCCTAAAATATTAATTGAAAAATCCCAGAAATAATTCATAAGTTTTAAATTGTACTCTGTTCTGAGTAGGCTGATGAGATATCATGCTGTTCTGCTCTGTCCCACCTGGTACATGAATCACCCACCCCTTTGTTCAGTGTAGCTACACTAGATATACTACTGGCCCATTATTTGCCGTCTCAATTATTAGACCACTATCACATTATCACAGTGCTTGTGCTCAAGTAACCCTTATTTTACTTAATAGTAGCCTCAAAACCCAAGAGTAGTGATGCTGGCAATTCAGGTATGCCAATGAAGAACCATGAAGTGCCTCCATTAAGTGAAAAGGCATATATGCATAGGAATAAACATGGTGTATATATATATATATATATATATATATATATATATATATATACACACACACACACACACACACACACACAGCTTGGTACTGTCATGGTTTCAGGCACCCACTGGAGGTCTTAGATGTATCCCATCTAAGGGGGGACTACTGTATTAGCTTGTTCTAGGTAGTTTTTGATAAAGTCTTTCAGATTTTCTACATAGGCTATCATGTCATCTGAGAATAAAGACAGTTTTATTTCTTCATTTCTAATTTGTATAACATTTATTTCTTTTTTCCTATTACTAGACTAGTTAGAATATCCAGTACCATGTTGAATAAAAGTGGAGAGAGAGCACATACTTGCCTCATTCTTGATCTCAAAAGGAAAGGGTTCAGCCTCTTACCAGAAAGTTTGATATTAACTATAAGGGGTTTTTTTTGTATGTTCTTTATTAAGATGAGGAAGTTACCCTCTATTCCTTGTTTGCTGATATTTTAAAAAATCATTGATGACGTTGCATTTTGTCACATACCTTTCCTGCATTGATTAATATTATCAGATGATTTTTCTTCTTTAGCATTTTGCTATGGTGGATTGCACTGGATGATTTTGAATGCTGAGCCAGCCTTGCGTATTGAGAATAAACCTCCCTTGGTTATGTTGTATACTCCTTTTTATACACTGTAGTATTCAATTGATAGTACATATTTTATTGGGCATTTTCATGTCTATGTTCATAAGAGGTATTGGACTGTAGTTCTCCTTTCTTGAAATATCTTTATCTGGTTTTGGTATTAAAGTAATGCTGGCCTCATAAAATGAGTTGGAAAGTATTTCTTCTGCTTCTGTTTCCTAGAAGAGATTGTCAAGAATCGGTACCATTTATTTTTTAAGTGTTTGGTAGGATTAGCCAATGAAGATATTTGGGCCTGGTGTATATTTTTTGGAAGGTTTATTCAATTCCATCAATAGATATAGGACTATTCTGATGATCTATTTTTCCTTGTGTAAGTTTTGGTAGTTTTGTGTCTTTCAAAGATTTGGCCCATTTTATATGTTATCAAATTTGTCACATAGAGTTGCTTGTAATTTTCCTTTATTATAGTTTTAATGTCCCTATATCATAAGATTTTAATTTAAATTTATATATACATATACTGTTTTTAAGCCTCTTTTTGTGTATTTCTACAAGCTAGATAATTTTCCTTGACTTTTTTTTTAACTTTTCATCATTCCTCATGGGTACATGATAGAAAGTGTGATGAGCAGGCTCAGACTTTGGAGGCCAGTCATCACACATCTGCTGAGGGGAGATTCTGGGCAGAAAGTGAAGAGGTACCAAAGTGAGAGGCTCCCCATGTTGCTGTTCCAACCGTTAGAGATGAACACAATGAGATTCTGATACAGCGGGATCCAGAAACACCCTTCATAAATTAGTTAATTCAAGAGAATTCCTCTCTTGGTATGAGAACCTGGGGATTGGGGACATGAAAAAAAAAATGGACTGGAAACAGTGACTGGCCCTCGGGAAGCAAGAGCTGACAGACCACTGCTGCACTGCATCTGAGTTTTCCTTCCCCACTCCTAGAAGTCAAAGAGGCCTGGGCATGCCTCTTTGGATGTGGGACCATCTCTTTTGGAGCAACAAGGACTCGACTTCTTTGAGTCTCTGTGACAGGTTTATAGTGTAAGCAGGTGGGGACTTTCATTCTTGTTTTGCCTTCTCACTTCAAGAAATCAACATCTGAGTTGCATGTCTGAGTCACTGGATCCTTAATTTGACTAGCTCTAGTGTTTAAAATTTTTCTGCTGCAAAGATTATTGAGATTCACATCTATGATATATAGCTTTCTGCATTTGAACTGTTTATTCAGGTACATCTCTAAAAGCATAGTACCAGATCAGAAGTGTACATATTTAAATTACTCTTGATATATATGTTGTCAGGCAAATTTATTGGTTATGAAGGCAACTGTAAGTATAAATTAAATATATTATTCTCTTGTTGATGTTCTTTTGCTCTAATTGGACAATAGTATGTTTTTCTGGGCGTGTGGGTGACTCCTGGGGCAGGAGGAGGTGGAGGCTGAGATGCCAGGTCAGAGAAACTGATCCACTGGTACCTGCTACAGATAGTAAAAACAAACTTAACAATGACATGGACCAAATCCTTACCACTCCCTGTGACAAACACTGAGATGGAATCTGATCTGGGAGGAACCCTGAACATGAGGGTGCCGAATTGCTGCTTATTGAAGTTCTCTAGAGAAGGGGAGTGAAGACATGGGGATAGAGAGTCTCCTCATTTGTGAAAAGGAATTTGTCAGATGAAAAAGCTTGAAAACCATTGGTGACAAATCAAGACAATGTGAATCATGCATTATGTTATACATCTGCTTTATTTAGCAATACAAGTGAGCAAGGAGGAGAGGAAACAAAGCAGGGATACAGACTGTACATTATAGAACTAGTCACTTGTGCTTTCGTGACCACTGCAAGGAAGGAGCCCACCTTGGAAAGAGAGGGAATTCCTGGGCTACTAGAAATCAAGGGGAAGTTGCCTTGTTCTAGAGTTGGACCCAAGCAGCTACCTTCTGATGGTGAGCAATGAAGCTCAGATGGAGCAAATGTGGGCAGAGTAGAGTAATAAGAGCACTTGGCAACTTCAGTTCTAACTCAAGGATGAAGAGAAGTAGGTAGTGGGAGAGAAGAAGCAACCAGAAGAGAGGGCCATGCAGCTGGACAGGGGCCCTGAGACAAGGTGGACTGGCCAGCCAAGAGGAGGACTTCAGTGCTTGTAGCTCTTCCTGCTGGAGGATGAGGTGGTGGTGTATCTGACGGTGGAACTGCTGCCACCAACAGAGCTGAGGCCACCCCCCAAGCCTCTGCCACTGCCGGAACTGAAGCCACCTGAGAGGCCATGGCCGCTGCCATAGGAGTAGCCGCTGCCTCCACCCAGGGCCAAGCCACTGCCGACACCACTGCCGCTGCCATAACCACTGGACACGGTGGACTGCACCACGGCTGTGGAGGGGAGGGCACAAGGACACACAGGCATGGTGAGCTCACTCTGCCAGCCTGAGTGCAGTCAGAAGAACTCAAGGGCAAGGGGGGTAGGCAAGCAAAGATACTTACAGATGTTGACTGGTCCAACACCTTCCCCACTCAGCCTAGGAGGGAGGAAACACAGGGACCATGAGACCTCAGAGAGCCACTGCTGGACCAGTGTGGGAAGGCTCCAGGTGAGGACAACCCATGGGGAGACTGCCCTTTCATTGGTTCTCAGAGAGAAGCAATTATGGCCATCACCACAGTGCTTGAAACTTGGGCTCCCTGGCTGGGCATCATGGAGAAGCAGCCAGATGGCTGACTGAGGAGGTTGTGAACTACCCACCTGCACTCCTCGCCCTCCAGCAGCTTCCTGTAGGTGGCAATCTCCACGTCTAGGGCCAGCTTGACATTCATGAGCTCCTGGTACTCCTTGAGCAGCCTGGCCATGTCCTGCTTGGCTTTCTGCAGCGCATCTTCCAGCTCTGCCAGCTTATTCTTGGCGTCCTTGAGGGCCAGCTCCCCACGCTGCTCAGCATCAGCAATGGCGGCCTGCAGGCTGGCGCACTGGAGGGGGAGATGGACAGAATGCACGTGTAATCTAGTCCTCCAGAAGGGACTGACCCTGATTCCTCTTTCTCAGTGAGGCAGAGATCCAGAGCCCAGGCTGCATGGAAGAGGAGCTGGCATCATTTTCCTCCAGACTTTGTCCCTTCTGCAAACCTTCTCTAGTTTAAGAGTCACTTGAGAAAGCCTGTGCCCCTTTGTGTTAGCCACCCTGCATGAGGATGTGGGGGCTGAGTGGTGGAAGATATGACAGTAGGCACAGGCCAGGGGGCCATGGGAGAAATGGACCCACTAGCTTGTTTTGAATCTTGACAGCTTTGGATAATGTCACCTGGTAGCTACCCTAACTTGTACAAAATACAAACATTCTCATTGAGGTGATGAGTTTCTTTCATCTCACACTTGTAGGTGACACAGGTCTTTGTCCTGTGCCTTTGCCTGACTGGGTTTTCTTTTTTCCACCTCGAATCTGGAGTGGATTTGCACCCATCTTGCTGCTCCCTTGCTGGCCTGCCTTTTCTTTCCCGATTCCCTGAATTACCAAATCAACTGTTCTTCTTATGTAATCTGTCTTCAGTGCCTCTGACTACGTTTTCACAGCTCTGACAGGGGAAACTGGTTTTGTTCGGCTGTATGTCTCATGCCCTTGGGTTGGAATCCATCTCTCCTCCCTGTGGGAACTCACTAAGGGTGGAAACTGCATGGTCTCTCCCTGCTCTTCCCTCAGTCCCCAGGTAGTTCAGAAAACCTGGGGCCTGACCAGGTATTGTGATGACCACATGGTGTTCTGGCATGGTTTTCCTTTGCCCCCAGCATACCTGCTTCTTGACGTGGTCGATCTCAGACCGCAGCCTCTGGATCATGCGGTTGATCTCAGCAATCTCCTGCTTGGTGTTGCGCAGGTCGTCCCCGTGTCTGCCAGCCGTGACCTGCAGCTCCTCATACTGCAGTCCACAGAGAGACAAGGTGATGTGCAGGCCTTCCCATGTCACCAGTGAAATCAGGCTTTTCATAAATTAAACCTAACGGTTTCTCCCGAAGAGATGCTAGGCAATGCTGGTGTTTCCAGGTCACTGGACACTGTATACCAATCTCAGACCAACCTTGTTAAGAGACCACTGACTTTCTAGTTCTCCTCTGAACCTGCAACGTCCTGCACTAGGTTTCTGAGACCAGTATTAGTGTGAAGCTGAAGCAAAGATCACTGGGTCCTTATCTACATTAGCTTTGCTCCTGCTTGGTTTCTTTGGCTTACTAGAATTGCACATAAATCCTGTAAACATCTACTCTCTCAGGACAGGGCACACATTCTGAGAGGACAGCAGCTTCCTAGAAGTGCCTCTTCCCAGTGAAGTCTGGTAGCCTTGCTGGTGTTTAGGGAGCAAGCACAGGGATTCCTCAGCAGGTGCCCACTCGCTGCTCACCTTGGTCTGGTACCAGGACTCAGCCTCAGCTCGGCTCCTCTGAGCAATCTCCTCATACTGGGCTTTCACTTCAGCAATGATGCTGTTCAGGTCCAGGTCACGGTTGTTGTCCATGGACAGAACCACAGACGTGTCTGAGATGTGGGTTTGCATCTGAGCCAGCTCCTGCAGAACATGAGATGGTCAGATCATTTTCTCCTGTGACCTTCACAGAGTCCCCAACCCCAAGACCTTCCACCCTTTAGCAGAGCCCCCTTAGAAGGGATAAAGGAGGGTGGAGGTGCTTACTGCCTCGTAGAAGGCTCTTGTGAAGTTGATCTCATCCATGAGAGCATCTACCCTGGCTTGCAGTTCAACCTTGTTCATGTAGGCAGCATCCACATCCTAGGGAATGAGCCCACAAGCCAGAGTCAGCTGAGCCCTCTTCCCCATCTGCCCTTCCTTGAGCCTCCCCACCTCTTCTGCTCTCAGATGTGGGCAGGGCTCCAGAGTCCTCCTGCAAAGAAACCTCAACCCTGGTTTTAATCAGCTCACCTTCTTCAGAGTCACAAATTCATTCTCTGCTGCAGTGCGCTTATTGATTTCATCTTCGTATCTAGAGTGAGAAAGGGATAACAGGTAACCGAGTCAGTGGTGAAGATGATACAGAAAAGGCAGCCTGGGGTTAGACCCTTCTATCATCAATATATCCAAATTGAGCTCCCTGTGAGGAAGCCTAAGAGATGACTTTTGTGTCTGTTAGTTGTTTCCTTCTTTACTCTCCCTATCCACCTCTATGGCCTTTTTGTTTTGAGGGGTTTGTTTCTAGGCAACATGAGTGAATTTAACTTTCATGGACTTGTTTTGCCTTGCAATCACACTCACATCTGGACCTGGCCACCCCTTGGTCTTGAAGTGTGTGCTTCAGAGCACTGAGCCCATTTCTCTCCTAACTCACTTGTTCTTGAAGTCCTCCACCAGGTCCTGCATGTTCCTCAGCTCCGAGTCCAGGCGGCCTCTCTCCCCGACGATGCTGTCCAGCTGTCTCCTCAGGTTGCTGATGTACTGCTCGAACAGGGGCTCCAGGTTCTGCCTCACGGTCTTGGTGCCCTGCTCCTGGAGCAGGGTCCACTTGGTGTCCAGGACCTTGTTCTGCTGTTCCAGGAAGCGCACCTGAAGAAACACAAGTGGTTATTTGCCAGACAAAGGAAGGAAGATTCTGGACATGAGAGCTGTCAGGTCCCCAAGCAGGCCTGTGTGGCCTCCACAATGCTGGGCTGCTGCAGAGCAGATACAACAATTTATGCTGACATCCTACTCCCCCAAACTGTCTTTCTTCACACCCCAGGTGTCTCCCCAGTGAAGTTCCCCTGTGGTCCTTGAGGTGCTCTCACCCTCTAAGTTATGGAGCCTATCAGTGACTCTCGGCATTTCTTCTCCTTCTCTTGACGTGTGTGACCCAACATCCACATAATATAGTATTTTCCTGATATAGAGCACAAAACTTATTTTTTAAGGCAGTGGTACCTCTGTTAAAGGGACGTTAAATGTTTGGAATCTGATGATTAAATTTCAATCTCAATATGATTGGATTCTAATCTATCTTTCCATTTAATGCACAAGTCTTTTCTACAACAAACTCCCTCAATGGTCATTACCTGGTTGTAAAACTTTATTATTTCAATGGATATATAAGTGTTTCTGAGTCGTTTTTCTAATTCAGGCAGAAACCTTTCCCCCCATTCTTCTGTCATTATTTTCCTCTTGCCCATTGCCCTAGAAAAGCTTACCACTGAAATTTTATTTCTAATGTTTTAGATTCTTCAGAAGGTACAGCCCACCCCTTTAATTTCCTCATTGCTTTTTCTTTGTTCCATAGTTATCAAAGTTGAGAATTTTACCTGGACATGACTGAGAGATATTTAAGAGATTTGGCAGTTGTAAATTATATCCACCTTATTCTGTCTATGGTCAATGTGGAGCTAATCTGGCATCCCAGGGTGAAGCCACTCTGAGTTCCTTTCTCCCTCGCCCCACTCTCCTCCCGGTAGGACATGCGTCGGTCCTCCAGTCTGGGGACTCTGAATCCCCACTGGAGGTCAGGACTTCTTGGCTCACCTTGTCGATGAAGGAGGCGAACTTGTTGTTGAGGGTCTTGATCTGCTCCCGCTCCTCAGTCCGCACCCGCTGGATGGTGGGGTCGATTTGCAGGTTCAGAGGAGTGAGGAGACTCTGGTTGACCGTGACCTCTTGGATGCCTCCAGGGGGGCACACAGGGAAGCCAGCGCCCCCATAGCCACCAGCGAAACCAGCTCCGCCACCGAGCCCAAAGCCACTACCAGCTGCACCGCCAAAACCAAATCCACTCCCGGCTCCACCTCCAAAGCCAAAGCCTCCTCCAACTCTGCCACCATATCCGCCACCGACGGCACAGCTGCCACCTCCGATGGAGATCCTCTTGGAGCCCCCCAGGCTGTAGAGGCTGCGGCTGCCAAAACCAGCTCCTCCACACGCTCCACCAAAGCCACCGCTGCCCCTGGAGCGGCACACAGAGACACTGCTGAAGCCAGAGCGGCTGGCCCCAGGGACCCTGGCTGAGCTGGCGCTGAAGCCACGCTGGCTGCTGCTTTGGATCCTCATGGTGGATTTGCTAGACATGGTTCCTGAAGGTGAGAAGGCTGAAGAAGGCGCGAGAGGCTGGAGGGTAGGACTGAGAGGAGCAGATGTGTGAGATGAGTTTCCTGGCAGTTTATATACGGTGAAAATGGGCTGGGCTCAATCCTGGAAGGTAGGTGAGCTTGCAGATTGGGAAGGGTTGGGCTTTACAAATAGTGAAGTCACCCCCAGCACCTAGAAAGGTATGAAATACGGAGATTGCATTTTTGGCTTCCTTCACGCAGGGAGCAATTCTCCTGCCTTCCAGCCTTGACTTGATCCCTACACAATAAGTCTGAATGTGAATTCACTGAAGTCATGAGTTAGTCATGTTCTCAAACAAAGGAGACAAGGCACTGATCTGTGTAAATTGTCTTTTCTTTCTGCTTACTCAGACGTTCCTCTGTGTGTCCCCTTCCCACACAGGTTTTCTCCTCCACTAGCACCACCCTTCCCATCAGGGTGGAACTGTCTCTGAGGACTTATAGGCATTTACTCAATGCCCTGAGCAAGAAGTGGCCTGCAGTGTTTTTTTCCACCACGTTTGAACTTGCCCTTCAGGGGCTCCTAGATATTGTTCCCAGTGGCCTGTCCATGGGTATAGGGGTTACTTTGAGGTAAAAACCTTCCTTTGAAAGGCCTAAAAGACAAAATAGTGAGTTTTTAGGTACAAGAACAACAATTACTCTCTATCCTATCTGGTAAGCTGCCCAGTTGGCAGTTTCTGAGAGGACAGGAGACATCAGCCAAAGCCAGAGACCTGACTTCTGCACAGAGTTGCTCTCCATGCTTGTACCCCCCTCCCCAATGTGCTTTTCCACTGAGCTGATGATCAGGTCAACTGTTCTTTGCAGCTGGAATTCATAGACACCATTCCTTTGCTGCTTTGGAATGTTCACTTAAAGCTTAACTTAAAGAATCCAAAATGAGTAGGACAAAAATCATTAAGAAATTCACTGAATTTTCATTCCCACAGATTTTGATATTTACTAGGACTCAAGAATCACACATCTTAATGCATGTGTAGAGAAAATTGAGAAGCATATAGAAGCAGTGAATCATAAAAATGTGCCCTTACAAGTGTGATGATGTCACAGGTAAATTTCAAGGGTATATTTTCGATCTCAGTGCTTAACATCTAGAATCCTTACATATCTGTTCAGAGGAGAGAAGGCTGTCAAATGAGTGTGGTGTTTGGTTTAGAGGGGAATGCAGTTCATTTTTTTTCATTCTGGACATTAAGTACTGAGTGCAAGGAGCATTGAGTGTAGGCGTGCTGTTCTACGAGATCATCTGGTTAAATGGGCAACCAGGAGAAGGAACACAAACTCCCAAATTGGGATCACCTGAGGAAAGCTCTTGACCATTTCAAAAGCTGTCCTGTCTCTCCAATGTATGGGGGGGACACAGCATCCAGGAGGGCGGGGTACTCCCCGCCCAAAAGAGGTGCTAACTCAGCGTCTGGCTGGAAAGAGACACCTTCTCAAGACAACGGAAGCAGCTCCCCTCCCTCCACCCTGGTTGCACAATGATTGACCAAGAAATGTGCTGTCACCAAGTTCTGGGAAAGCAGTGTTCCTTCCTGTGGCACTGTGTTCTGATCCACACTACTGTTCTTGGGATAGAAGCTTCAAGCTTGGCACAGATGGTGTCAGGAGGGGTTTGCAAGTCAGATGGGAGTAGCATGCATTTGCCCAATGTCTCACATCCACACAGTGTCCATGGCTGCTCTCATCCCATGATGGCAGAGTTGGGTAGTTTTAATGGGGAGTGTATGGTTCACTAAGCCTAAAATATTTACTATTTGGCTCTTTCAAGAAAAAGTTTGCCAACTCCTGTGTGAAAGCTTGGGCTCTGGAGACAGTGTTCAGGCTCCCACTTGTCTGTGTGCAAATTACTCACTTTTACAGATGTCAGCTGGAGGTGAAAATAATACCTACCTCTCAGTGTTGTGAGGATTACAGGACATGATTAATGTGAAGGTCTTAACAGTATCTGAACATAAGTTCTCAATGAGGATGAGCTGATATCATTATGATAAGTATGAGAAAACTTGCTGTATTCAGAAACCCACTAGAAGCATCAAGAACTGGAACACGGGTGCAGTGTGTGTGTATGTGTGTGTGTATGCACGTGTAGTGAGAGGGATGAAGTGAAAGAAAATGAAAGCAACATCAACAAAGACCTAGAAGCCACACATAGGCAGATGTTTAGGCATCGCCTTGCCCAAGTTGCTAGAAGGTAATGGTCGTCAGCAGAGGGAGGGCCAGAGTCCTTGCTGGGAGCCCAGCAGGCTGTTCCTTCCTTCCTCTGGAGTCAGCCTCCCCTGCACCATCCTGTGCTGAGTCCGCATCTGCTCTCTGGGCTGTGCACACGGACAGGCTGTCATCAACCAGCACAGGAGATCAGTTCATTTCCTTTTTCAGTACCGACTTTATTTGTTTCCAGGGTGGGAGTGGACTCATCTCTGAATAAAGTACATAATTTAATTGCAACAGGAACCTCATATTCAACCTTTCAGCCTATCAGAGGGTAGTTTAACTTTAACATATTCCCAAGCTTAGTGTGCATACCAGACAGCGCCAGCAATATAATCATATTCAATTTCCCAACACAAGTATTTCTTCTATTGGTAGATTTATAAGACATTCTGTAAGGTACCTATTAAATATGATATATTATACATAAAGATATATATATATATTTAAATTTCTATCACCACCTGCCAGGGAATGATGCCCTGGGAACCAATCCCAGTGACTCTGACCATGAGTGAACTCTGCTAAGAGGGCTCATGAGAGAGGGTGAGGGCTTCTAAGACAGAGAAGGAAGAATTGGAGAAAAGGGACCCTGTGGCTGATCCACTTCTGATTCCACTCTTTCCTACTCCCATCACCCTTGAAAGGTCGGCTTTGTACTTGATTCATTTGCCCTTCATTTTCTATCATTTTTGGAGGGTGTAGGAGGCACTTCGTGTATCTTAATTCCCTTTTACACTGGCCCCATGAGCTGAGCTGTACTTTTTTCCTCCCCTAGAGTCCAGCCCTCTGTTCTGGCACCCAGGACTGGGTTATGTTCATAGGTGGTGGGGTCACCCTGGATGCTTAGAGAACTGACCTCTCAGATGAAATCTTGCCAGTGACCATGAATCATGTTCTATGGTGGAACCCAGGAGAGTTATATTTCCCAGAGGAACAGGGTGGGGAAGGCTGGACCTTCATAATAAGATTAGAGCAAAGAGTGATAGTTCAGGCAACTATGTGAGAGAAACTGAAGCAAGCAGTGTGAGTAACTCCAATGACAGCTGGCCTCCTCCCCAGCAGGTTGCTGAACCCAGCCTCTACTCTTCCAGGAAAGACTCCTTGCAGTCAGTCCAGTGCTGTCTCTGATGGACAGGGAATGAGGAAGGCATTTGCCCCAGCATGGCAGAAAGCAGGAAGGAATCCCTGATATCTGAGCCCGTGGAAAATCTGCCTCAAGAGGATTTGCCTGGTCTTTCTCCTTCCCTGGGTGGAGCAAGTTGATGAGAATGAGGGATATAAGCTTTTGTCATCACCTGTCAAAAGCTTAAATGCCTAATCTGCAAGCCCCAGCACAGGGTGATACTGTTCAGAGGGAATCCCACAGACTAGACTTGTCCCTGTGGAACACCCATTAAAAGAGAAACATGCAGCCGCACGTGTTTAAGAAACATAGACAGCACCAAAGTTGGAGTGGTAAGGGCAGCCTTCTATGTACACATAGTGGTTAAGAAAGTATTGAAACTTTCAAAATTGCTTTACTTAGTAACTAGGCTGTTTATGACCATGTAGTATGCACTAAATTGTAACATTTCCGTATATTTCGCATATGGCCCACCCATATTTTTTTTTGCATAAAACATCGTGATGAGGTTGCACCTCTGGACATGATTCCTGAGTGGCTTTGTGTACAGCTGCAGGAAGTTTCTGACAACTCCATTCTCAAGCAGGGTGGGGCTCTACTTTAGGCCAATCATAGGGTACAGAGGTCTTTGAAAGAACACCTTCCACAATGCTCAATAAACGATCAGCTCAAAGCATTGTTCTGCTCCTGAAACTAAGGTTCCAAATCTCCAGACGTCGCTCCCTGTGGCTTCCCATGTGGATAAGTCAAGATCCTCATATTTGTGCCACCTCCACCTCATAGCCTGGAAGAGATGAAGGAAGCATTGTGGCTGCCATTTCAACCAACAACAATATGCAACAAAGGGTCTGGGATGAATTGAAGTGCAATTAATTATTAGCATACAGGACTGAAATATGCCATGTGTGTTGAAGGACACAAACTGAGTATTTATACAGTTATAGAAAAAGCTCTGACCTTAAATGACTTTGGTACATAGTTCTATAAAACCTAGTTCTTGTGTAATACATTTTTTAAAGTGTCCATTTCCCTTTGACTGACCCTGTACACACTAATATTGGGTAAGTAGGTACACTTAAATATTTAAGTAAATGATAAGTGCACAATTGGTAAGTACTATGATTGGACTAGGGACTGAAGAGGGGATTCGGATGAAGGCAATACCCTTTGCTTTTCTACCAATGTGGAAAAAATAGTTGGAGGAGGAGGAGCAATGTGTAAATCACGAGAGAGAGATTTAGATGCTCAGAGGCAAGTGCTGTTGGCTGTGGAAAGAAGTGCTTTGAAGGAGATGTGAGGTTGGGAAGAGAATGAGCTGAACAGCAGGGCTAGTGTAGATCATGCCTTGGGTGAACAGAGTAAGAGGGCATGCATGAGGGAACAGGGGACCAGGTTCTTCTTGTATCTGTATCCGAGGTCTTCGATAACAACATGGATTGAGCCCTGGCTGGTGTTGCTCAGTGGATTGAGCCCTGGCCTGCAAACCGAAAGGTCGAGGGTTCAATTCCCAGTCAGGGCACATGCCTGGGTTACAGGCCTATGTTTCTCTCCCTCTTTCTCCTTCCCTTCCCTTCTCTCTAAAAATAAATAAATAGCCTTTTTAAAAAAAAAAAAAAACAGAACATGGGTTGAATATGAAACGATGTTCAGTATCACTAGCCATCAGAGAGATGCAAATTAAAACCGCAATGAGATATTACCTCACACCTGTCAGAATGGCCATCATTGATAAATTAACCAACAAGCATTGGTGAGGATGTGGACAAAAGGGAACACTTTTGCACTGTTGGTGGGAATACCAACTGGTGCAGCCACTGTGGAAAACAGTATGGAAATATCTCAAAAAGTCAAAAATTGAACTATCTTTTGGCCCAGAGATTCACTTCTGAGAATATACCTCAAGAATCCTAAAACACCAATTCAAAAGAATATATACACCCCTCTGTTCATAGCAGTGTTACTTACAAAAGCCAAAATCTGGAAACAGCCTAAGTGTCCATCAGTAGATGAGTAGCTAAGAAAACGAAACAAAACTGTGGTACATTCACATAACGGAATAGTACACAGAAGTAAAAAAAAATAAGGATTCTTACCTTTTAGGACATCATGGGTGGGCCTGGAGACTATAATGCTAAGTGAAATAAGCCAGTAGGTGAAAGACAAATACCACATGATCTCACTTATAAGTGGAACCTAATCAACAAGATAAACTAATTGGCAAAATAGAACCAGAGGCGTAGAAACATGGAACAGACTGGTGGCTGGGCGAGGGGAGGGCGGAGGAAGGGACTGCTTGAAAGAAGGTGAAGGGATTAGCCAAAGAGCATATATGCATGGCCCATGGACATGGACAACGGTGTGGGGATTGACTATGGGAGTGGGGGGATAGACTTGGTGGAGGGGAGCAAAAGGGGAAAATTGGGACAACTGTAATAGCATAAACAATAATTTTTTTTTTAAAAAAGAGCAGGGGTTGAAGAGAACCAAGCCAGGACTCCAAAGGAGCCAATAAAATCCCCACGAAGAATCACCAGTGGACTGGTGTCTTTTTCTCTCCACTGCCTCCCTCAGATCCCCGCCTCCCTTCTTACTCCTGTCCCTACTTTGGCTTTCTGGTTTCTGCCTCCTCACCACTGAGGGTCCACCTCACTCTACTATGTCATTTTTAAAAAGTGTAGTTGGGTGGAAAAATACTCCAACAGTCCTCTAATAAGATACACAAGTGCCTGACTTAAATAATTTAAGTGATTGAATGAGCTGTAGGCTTATGGAATGATGTCTCACTACATTTGTCTTCTGGTCAAACTCCTTTTATTTCAGTAAAGGGGAAATATCTGGTTAATTGTGAATTTCCTGGATAACTCCCCAAATTCAGGGTGATTTAAAGTAATTTCTACACTAACAATTCATCTCAAAATCATTTTATTCTTAGAATGTGGATATCCTAGAGAATAAACATACCTCAAACAGTCTCCTCTGAGATTTCTTGACAATGAGTGGCTATTTCCACCTGTAAATCCTTTATTATCTCACTTTTACCTTAGGGTTGGTGTTAGTAACAGACCACTGATACCCTGGCCCAAGTCTGTGGAACTAATGTTGCAAAGGAGGCCTCAGGGGGATCTGATATGCTTAACTTCCCTCTGATTTTTAATCTGGCCTTCCCTCAACCAATTCTGGGAAATAGCCTGGATTTTTTGCATGAGCACAGAAGAATACTCAATACAGTTAGGGAAGATTGCCCCCTGTGGCAGAAACTGTTGATTAGCTAATCTCCATTCCATTCCCAATTCACTTTTTTTTCTTCTCCATCTCTACTATAGAAACTTGAAAAGTGAAATATTTTTTCCTTTTTAAAAAAATGTATATTGATCTATAATGTATATACAGTGAAATGAACAGATCTTAAGTGCAGAGCTCCATCTATGTTGACAAATTCATGTGCTTTTATAATCCATACAATATCAAGACATAGGACACTTTTATTATTCCAGACAATTATTTTGTGTCCTTTCCCTATGATTCCATTGCTCCAAACAATCGTTGTTTTGGTTTTTTTCCACCTTGGATTAGTTTATTTGAGAACTTCACATAGGTGGAATCATACAGCACATTTTAAATGTGTGTGTGGCTTTTTTCACTCAGCAAAATGTTTTTGAGATTCATAGAGATTGTTGTGAATTTTAGCAGTTTATTCTTTTTTTATTGCTGAGTGGTATGCCATTGTATGAATATACCATAGTTTCCTTGCCGATCCTGATGGGTTTCTAAAATAGTTCCAGTTAGGTATTATGCCCCATAAAACAGCTCTGAACATACTTGTACATCTTTGTGTGGATGTAGGCTTTCATTTTGCTCAAATAAATACCTAGGAATAGAGTTGCTGCATGAGGAGTAGATGTACTGTCAGCCTGGCCAGACACATCTCACAAAACCAAAGCCACAGTAAATTTAATTTTACACACCCACACACATGTGCCCATACACATTTATTAGTGTTCTAAAATGGTTATACCATTTAAAAAATAAATTTTAATTTTTGGAGATGTTTAGGTTCACAGCAAAATTGAGCAGAAAGTACAGAGAACAGAGAGCTCCCACATATCCCCTCCCCCCACACACAATGGCCTCTCCCACCATGCACCTCCCGTAGCAGAGTGTACGTCTGTTACAGCTGATGAATCCATGCTGCCATAAGCATCGTATGTAGGGTTTTGTGTGAACGTAAGTTTTCAGCTCATTTGGGTAAATACTAAGGAGCACGATTGCTGGATTGTATGTATGAGTATGTTAAGTTTTGTAAGAAACTGCCAGTCTTCAGTGTGGCTGTACCAGTTTGCATTTCCCACCAGCTGTTAAGGAGAGTTCTTGCTCTACACCCTCACCAGCATGTGGTGTCAGTTGGGTTTTCACCATTCCAACAGGTATGTAGTAGTATCTCTCTGTTTTAACCTGCACATCCCTAATGACATATGATGTGGAGCATCTTTTCATGTGCTTATTTCCCATCTGCATGTCTTCTTTGGTGAAGTATCTATGAAAGTGTTTAGCCTGTTTTCTAATTGGTTTGTTAGTTTTCTTGTTGTTAAGCTGTAAGAATTCTTTACATTTCAGGTAACAGTCTTTTTATAGGATTTTTCACTTGTGTTTTCTCCCAGTCAATGGCTTGACTTCTCATACTCTTGACAGTGCTTTTTGCAGAACAGAAGTTTTTAGTTTTTATGAAGTCTAACTTATCAATGATTTCTTTCATGAATTATGCTTCTGGTGTGATATCTAACAAGTCATTGCCAAATCCAAGGTCCTTTAGATTTTCCCCTATGTCACCTCTAGGAGTTTTATGGTTTTGTAGTTTACCTTTAGGTCTATGATGCATTTTGAGTTAATTTTTTATGAGGATGTAATGTCTCTGTTTAGATTCATTTTTTGCATGTGGCTGTCCAGTTGTTTCAGGACCATGTATTTAAAAGACTCTCTTTTTTCCATGGCATTGCCTTTGCTCCTTTGTCAAGGACCAGCTGACTATATTTGTGTGGGTCTCCTTCTGGGCTCGCTGTTGTATTCCTTTAACTTATTTGTTCTTTCACCAGAACCACGCTGTCTTGATACTGTGGCTTTATAGTAAGTCTTGAGGATGCATAATGTCAGCCCTACAGCTTTGATTTTCTCCTTCAAAATTGTGTTGACTATTCTGGGGTCTTTTCACTTCTCCGTATAAACTTTAGTCAGCAACAACAGCATAACTTGCTATAATTTGGTTTGGATTTACATCGAATCTATAGATTAAGTCAGGAAGAACTGGCATCTTGACAATATTGAGTCTCCCTGTTCATGAACATGAATATCTCTCCATTTATTTTGTTCATCATAGTTTTGTAGTTTTCTTCGTACAGAAATTGTACATATTTTTGTTACATTTATAGTTAAGTATTTTATTTTGGGGGGTGCTAATGTAACTAGTATTGGGTTTTTAACTTGAAATTCCAATGGTTTGTTGCTGGCATACAGCAAAGGGATTGACTTTTAAGTATTAACTTTTCATGCTGCAACCTTGCTGTAATCTCTTATTAGTTCCAGGAGTATTTTTTTAGTCAATTCTTTTGGATTGTCCACATAAACTATCAAGTCACCTGTAAACAAAGATAGTTTAATTTCTTTATTCTTAATCTATATACCTTTTATTTCCTTTCCTTGTCTTACTGTATTAGCTAGGAATCCCAGTACTATACTAAAAAGAATGTGGCAAGCAACATTCTTGCTTTGCCCCTATTTTTAGCAGGAAAACTTCTAGTTTCTCACATTAAGTATAATGTTAGCTGTAAATTGTTATAGATGCCCTCATCAAGTTGAAAAAGTTCTACTTTAATCCTAGTTTGTGAGAGTTTTTATAGTGAAAGGGTGTTAGATTTTGTCAAATGCTTTTTCTGCACCTGTTAATGTGACCATGTGACTTTTCTTCAATAGCCTATTGATGTGATGAATTATTTTAATTGATTTTTGTATACTGAACCAGCTTTGCATACCTGTGATAAATCCCACTTTGTCATGGTATACGATTCTTTCTATACATTGTTATATTCAATTTACTAATATTACTGTGGAGGATTTTTGCATCTATGTTCTTGAGAGATATTGGTCTATAGTTTTCTTTTCTTATAATGTCTTTGTCTAGTTTTGGGATTAGTGTAATGCTGACCTCATAGAATGAGAAAATATTCTCTCTGCTTCTGTCTTATGAAAGAAATTATAGAGAATTAGTACAATTTCTTCTTTAAATGTTTCATAGAATTCACCAGTAAACCCATCTGGGCCTGTTGTTTTCTGTTTTGGAAGGTTATTAATTATTTATTCAATTTTTAATAGATACAGATTTATTGAGATATTATTTCCTCTTGTGTAAATTCTGGCAGATTATGTTTTTTTTTTTTTTTAAAAAAAGGCCTTTGCTTGTATTCTTATTTTTTTTCCTTAAGATTTTATTTATTTATTTTTTAGAGAGGGAAGGGAGGAAGATAGAGAGAGAGAGAAACATCAATGTGCGGTTGCTGGGGGTTATGGCCTGCAACCCAGGAATGTACCCTGGCTGGGAATCGAACCTGGGACACTTTGGTTCTCAGCCCGCGCTCAATCCACTGAGCTATGCCAGCCAGGGCTCAGATTATGTTATTCAAGGAATTGATTCTCATTGTTTAAGTTATCAAATTTGTGAACAAGTGACAGATGACATTCAGATTAGCATGGAGGTGGCTCTGGTTGGGAACATTTTCCTTTAGTGATGGAATATCTAAAAACCATTTTCAGTGTAAACATTTATGCAAATTTTGGCCAGGAAAATAGATGTTGAAGGTTCATTCAAATAGCATCAGGGTTATATTTTGACTTTTAGACAGAAATGGACTATCTTTAGGCCATGTTTATACAAGCCTATCTAGAATCTGGCTAATCAGACATTCCATACCAATTCTTATTCTGTATGCAAAAGAATAGAAGTAAGGAAAATTTTCACAAGAGCAACAATAACCACTGGGTTATAAAAATATTTTTATAATTTGTGACCCATGGCCCTAGGTTATGAATCAAGTTGCATTGTAGCCTTTTCCTATGGTTGTCCGCAGGTTGGTAAGGGTCTTGTTGCTGAGGAGGTCACTAGGCAGGAGCTTTGGAACTGGGGGAGACTTTTGAGGATTAGTGACCTCCTTACCCTTCTATTATACAGCTACAAGGTTTGAGATCAAGGGCATGGTGGGAGTAGATCTTAGGGACTGCCATGCTAACCAAATCCCAAAAGCTAATAAGGGAAATTCTCAATGAGCTAGTCTCAGATGCTGATTATGCCCCTCCACGTGAAAAGCTCCATGAGAGTAGGTTATAGTCCTCCTTCACCACCCTTGAGAGAAGGCCAGCTGAGTACCCATTTCTATAGAGGCCAATTACCTGCCAGCAGGCTTGATGCTCAGAGCAGACATTACTATCTCAATCACCTAAGAATAGGGCCACCCAGGTGAAATAGAGGATATCCTGTTAAATTTCACATTAAAAATTTAGTATTAAGCATGTCCTAAATATCGCATGGAACATATTTATGCTAAACAATTATTTTTCATTTCTGGAACATATTTATGCTAAACATTTATTTTTCATTTGTCTTAAATTCAAATTGAACTGTGCATCTTGCCTTTTTATTTGCTAAATCTGGCAACTCTACCTATGAAGTAAGTACAGCTGCCCTCATTTTGACTGAGCTACAGACAAGGGCACTGGTGATCAGGCTGCTTCTTCGAATCTCTGTTGTAAAGGGCAATAAGCAAGGACCAAACTTAAGACCCTCTCCTCTAACCATCCCCTCACTAACTAACTCATGGCTTACTTAAAAGTATTTAGTTTAGTTTCCAAGTAAGAAGGATTTTGAGATATTCTGTTGTTTTTTATTTCAAATTTAATATATTATGGTCATAGATTATATGGTCTACTTTTGAAATTTGCTTAGCATATGGTCTCTCTTTGTGAATGTCCCATGTGCACTTAAAAACAATGCTGTTGTGGACACTGTTTTGTAGTTCTTGGGACATTCTGCATGCAGTTTCTTGAGAGATACATGTATTGCAAATCTCTTTTCCTTGGTTGGGTTGCTGTTTTGCTCTCTTCGTGTTGTTTTGTAAGCAGAAGTTCATACTCTCTCATGGTAAGCAATTTTTTATGGTGTTTAAGAAAGTTTGCCTCCCTGTTGTTCATCATGGCATACCCTATTTTCTTCTAAATACATTATTCTTTTACTTTTACAGGTAGGATTATAACACAGCTGAAATGGATTTTCGAGAATGGTATGAATTAGGAGTCATGACTGGTGTTTTTTTCCCATATGGAGAGCCAACTGGCCTGGCACAATTTGCTGTGCAGAGTTATCCCCTCCCTACTTCACAGCAATGGCACTGTTGTTGTGAATCTAACAAGTGTATACGTGGTTTGCTTCTAGATTCTATGTGTTGTTCCACTGGCCCACTTTTCAATCATTATCTCAGTACCACATTTTCTTAATTACTATGTCTTTATAATAAGTCTCAATATCTGAAACTGTAAGAACTTTGTTCTTCTTTTTCAGGATTGTTTTGACCATTTCAGATCTTTTTATTTCCATACAAATTTTAGAAAAGGAGTATCAATTTTTGTAAAATACCAGCTGAAATTTGACTGAAATTGCTTTGAATTGATAGTTCAATTAGGGGAAACTGACATGTTTACAAAATAAGTTTTCTAATTCACAAAGATAACACATGACTATATAACTGGGGTTTTTAGGATTCTTTAGTCATTTTCAATAAAATTTGTAGTTTTCTGTATATAAGTCTTTTATGTCTTTGGCTGCATTTAGTTCTAGGTATTAGATATTTTTCATGCAACTGGAAATGGTATCTTAAATTTTATTTTCTAATTGTTTCTTGCTAGTATACGGAAATACAATTGATTTTATATTGATTTTGTAGTCACCTTACTAAACTCACTTACTAATTCTGATAGTTTGGAAAACTTTTGACTATATATATAATATATATATATGTAATTATGTCATATGTGAGTGACCATAGTTTGCTTTCTTTGTTTCTAATTCTTAAGATATTTATTTCTTTGTCTTGTCTTATTGCACTGGCTGTAATCATCGGTATAATGCTGAATAATTGTGATTATAGCTATTTTTGCTTTCTTCTTGATGTCAGTGAGAAACTTTGGATTATCACTTTTAAGTATATACATGACATCTGGTTTGAGGGAAAGATGATCATTTGATTTCTCTTCTTTTAATTTGTTAAGTTCTGCATTATATGATCAGGGGTTTTTTTTCCATGTTAGACCAAACTTACTGTAATGATATTTGACATTTTAGGACTTGTAAGCTCCACCCCCATTCCTCTTCTACCCACCTGGAGACAACTCATAAGAAAGCCTGAATAATCCCTTCTTTGTGACCGGTGGGAACTTCAAACCCTGTGTGGGAATCCTCAGCCTGGCTCCACCCCAACCACCATAAAAATTCTACTCTAGTCTCCTTTCTCTGTTCTTTCAAGCCATATTTGGACTGGCTTGGGAACTTTGTCTTGCCTTCTTCTGAAAGCTTTATTATGAGAATAATATACATTTTCATATCATCTTGGTGTGGGTGGCATCATCAGTTTCAATGGCTGGCCACTGAACCAAATTTTAAGTGGAGATTCACCTTGTCTCTGTAGAGTAGTCATGATAATTGGTGCCATGAACAGAATGTCTAAATGATGATTGCTACCACTGGGGTCTCTCTTTTCTTGCTTTGGCTTACAGTCTCACTCTGCCATCTGCTTGTGAGCATGCACTTTAAGCTGCTGCTTTCTGGCTGGTGGGTTCTATGAGCTGTGTTGCTGCCTGACATCAACCTTACACCTTGAGCTGTTCTGCTTTATGCTACATTTACTGAATTCTACCAGGGTCTCTGTTACAGATGTCACTGACCTAAATCAGAATTTTCAATAGTCACTTAGAGTCAGGAGTATGGGTTGGAGCCCTCCTCAAAGTGGCATTGGTTCACGCGTCACAACCCCAACTAATCCATGTGTCTTATACTGAATTCTGTTTCTCAGTTTCTCTGTAAGTAATGACTGACACTAAGCTCAAGGGAATAACTCTTACCTTGTGAACACTGGTGTGTGTCTGAAGCAGGTATTGATAACCTGTGCAATATATGATTCTATCAGGTGATCACTCATGTGGACGATGAGCAGTTAGTTACTATGTGGCATGCTGAAGCCACACTCTTAAAGGCAGATGGTTTACTAAGACCCTACAAAATGCCTTTGCTGCTGCCTATGCCTCTGTTGGTGGGGGGAACCTCATTCTTAGGGCTCTAGAGGCCTAAGATAATACATATCCAAAATACATATGGTGCCTTGTGGCATAACTAAGGGGCTTATTAAACTATTTTTGTGGAGGAAGCCCCAAACTCTGATCATACTGATTTAATGTTCTCTGGAAAAAATTATAGATATGAGAGGGTAGAGAGAATGCCTCTCCCCTACAAGTATGTCCAGGAACCATAGAAAATAAAACAGGGAAAAAGGGAAGGAAGACAGGAAAGAAGGAAGGATGAAAAGAAAAAGAAAGTGACAGAAAGGAAAGAAAAAATAAGGGGAGGAAACAAAAAGCTAAAACATAATTTCTTGCGATTGGAAATCCAAAATTTATATATCAAAAAGATTTTTTTAAAAAACAGATGTATATTGGCTTTGCATAAGGCCTCTACCATATAGGTTCTCAATTAATTTTAACATCTGAAGAAATACACAAAATGGCAAATTTTCATGGCCTTAGTCCATAGCTTAGCTTAAATTATACTTATGCCTAGGGATCTCGTAAATTTAAACAAGTTATCCTATAATTTGGAGGAATTTACTGAACACAAAATAGAGAACAAACAACTATTCCTCACTTTAATTGTCAGAACTATTGATTTACCTACATTTCATATGACCACACCATCAGTTGTCCCCTAAAATATCTTTCAGTGGCCACAGACACTGTGACCCAATGAGAAACAAAGGAAAGTTAAGTCTTTGACACTTACACATTGGCTTGACAAAATGGGACTCCATGGACCTTACCCCAGTTAAAATAGTTAGTATGACCAATGTAAATTAAAACACAGCCTTCAAAGAGTAAAGCCTTAATATAGGGGATATATTAGTAGAAGGAGTGATTTGTCCTCTGTGTCTCCATTCAGCAACTCAGTATGGCCTGTTTTTAAATTCAGAAAGGATAAAGATGACTCACAGCAGACTACCACCACCAATGCCATGGGCCCACCCGTTAAGGCCCCCTGCCCAAGATTATTGAAATTGCTGACTCTATCCAATTAGCAACTGGTAAATATTTTAGCTTTAATGAATTTGGTTAATGACACTTTGTTTGGTGGCCATTTCAACAAACTGTCAGTCACAGTTTGCCTTTACCTTTGAAGGGGCATAATAAATCTTTACCCAGACACTCCTGGAGTGCCTGCACAATGTTGCCATTGCAGAGTCTTTGCAGACAGGATCTTAGGTGCACCTGACTTTTCCTGGGAGCACAGTGGTGATGTTACATTGAGGAATCCTCCACCAAAGAGAGTCACTAGACACATTTACTCGGGACAAATATTCACAAAGGAACTCACAAAAAGAGGATGGGCCATTCATTGTCCCACACATAGTACAAGTCACCTCAGTTAAATTCCTGAAATTATCTGGCAATCTGAGGACCAATCCATCCCCGACACCGTTAAGAAACAGCTACTGGTCCTTTCAGTACCCATAATATTAGAAGAGGTCCAACATCTTTTAGGCCTTTTTGGGTTCTGGAGACCGCATATTTCTTATATAAATTTTACTTAAGATGACTTTTGCTGTTACTTGCAAACCGGCCCACCTTGAATGGGACCCCTCCCCTCAACAAAAGGCTCTACAATCTCTCCAAATTGCAATCCAACGGACACTCCCATTCATGCCCTGCAGGAATTCCTTCATTCCAGAGGCTTTAACAACCTTCTTTCATGACTCCTGCAGTCTCCGGACCACTCAGGATGGCCCACTCCCTTCAAGGTTATTCCATCCTCCCTGTGAATCGTCAAAGGAACCAATCACATCTGGACATATTGAGCCTCAGAAGTTCTCTAGGCTGGTTGTAGGCCTTGAATAAACAATTATGTACAGCAGCTTATATTATAAAAGCATTTTATTGAACACACTCTGGAGGTAGTCAGAACCAGAACAAAATTGAGGGCTGGGTGGGAACTCTGTTTTCATAGTTTGGATACTGGAAAACTTTGGATTTTTCTCTCATCAAGGATCATGCTGTAGAGACTTAAATTTAGGCCGATTTGAAGCAGAACTTAGGATCACCGCATAGGAGACTAGATATCGGGCCTTTCCCGGGATGGAAGACTGTGATTCTGCAATCGGCATGGTCTAGACTACACTCCAGTAAAAGAGAAAACTTGGCTTGGCAACCACCTAGAAGAGGCAGTCACCAGGGGCCGGTTGCTGCCCTTGGGAGGCAGACTTGCAGCAGGCGCTTAACTCTTGTAGCTCTTCCGGGAGGAGGAGGAGGTGGTGGAGACAAATTTGACGCTGGAGCTGCTGCCCCCACTTCCGCTGCCAAAGCCCACCCCCATGCCTCGGCCACTGCTTGAACTGAAGCCAGAACCCCCTGCACTGAGCAAACTGCCTGTGCCGGCGCCCCCACTGCTGCTGGAGTAGAAGCTGCCACCGCCGCCGCCGAGGCCGCCGCCGAGACCACCGCCGAGGCCGCCGCCGAGACCACCGCCGAGACCGCCGCCGCCTCCGAGACCACTACCGAAGCCGTAGCCGCCGCCGCCGCCGCCACCACTTCCGTAGCCAGAGGAGACGCTGCTCGTGACCACAGCTGCAGAGAAAGGAGGGAGAACTTGGTGAGACCAAATGTCAGATTGATCCTACTGGTCCAATTTATTTGATCCTGCTAGTTGTTATCACGGTATCTGGCCATTTTTACAGAGCAGCAAATGAGGCTCCGAAAAACTAAGTCATTTAGTTAAGGTCCCTAACAGAAGGCTGGTGAATATAGTAGGCAAAGAATGGTGCTAAGTTGGGGGTGGGGTGCAGGGCGGCCAGGTGCAATATGTGTAAGATACAGAGCCGCCCTTTAAGAGATAAGACAGGAGCCACATTGCTTCCTGTCTCAATCTGTGTCCTGCCCCCTCCTCTGAGTGTATTCAATAACCATATATTGGGATGGGAATGTCTGGAATCTAGAAATAGCAGGATTCTGAGTTGACACCAAATAGCATATATTATCATTGTTAATGTCTCTTTAAAGTTACTTACAGATATTGACTGGTCCAACTCCTTCTCCACTCAGTCTGAAAGAGGAACAATTGAAATGAGAGTTAAAAACTCCCCCAAAGACAATGCCTAGAGTCCTGTTTAAGGCTTGATCTGGGAAGCAAGGAGCTTGCATGCACACACACACAAAAGTAAAAATAAATGAAAAATAAAAAATAACCTGCTTAAATTAGAGAAAGAGATAGTCCTCTGAAGGGACTTTGCAAAGAAGAGGACCTGACCTAGAAACAGGTTATCAGAGGGAGATTATAATTCACATTCTCCTCCACCCATTATGTGGAAAGCATGAGTAAGAGACTGGGAACTGCGAATATGTCTGAAGCAGTTTTTGCCTTGCAGGGGCTTACATTTTATGAAAGGACTTGGCATGGACAGAAATACTTCTAACAGAAAGTAGGCAGTGAGCAGTAGAAGACTGAAGAAAACAGTAGTTTGAGAACCCAAAGGCAGGTGAATTTAACTCAGCTGGAGTAATCATGAAAGGCTTCCTGAAGGAAGAGGAACCTGAAGAATGGAGAAGACACGTGTTGTCTAGTTGTTTGAAGGAGAGGCAGTATCCAAAAATACTAATAGTGGGAATAAGGTTAGAAAAGTGAATTGAGACCATATTGTGTAGGTCAGCTTTATGCCCAGGTATTGGATTGACTCCAGATTAATGATAGATAATCATCATGCACAAGATAGTGGTCACTTGTGTGTGTGTTTGACACCTGGTAGTGGAGAAGAAGCTCCATGGATCAAATGGGAGGCCATCCCACACTTGTGATGTCAGCCCTATGTTGCCCACCTGCACTCCTCGCCCTCCAGCAGCTTCCTGTAGGTGGCAATCTCCACGTCCAGGGCCAGCTTGGTGTTCATCAGTTCCTGGTACTCGCGCAGCAGCCGGGCCATATCCTGCTTGGCCTTCTGCAGGGCATCCTCCAGCTCGGCCAGCTTGTTCCTGGCGTCCTTCAGGGCCAGCTCCCCACGCTGCTCAGCATCAGCAATGGCGTTCTGCAGGTTGGCGCACTACAGAGGGAAAGGAAGAAAAGTCAGGACAGTTTAGTAGTGAGCTGGGCCTGCGGTATCTCTTTCTGAGTTTCCAGAGAGAAGCTAGAACATTTGTTCTGGTCACTACAGATGGGAAAGCATTGAAATGCTGGTACTTGTTTCAGCTTTGTATGTGTGTGTGCCTATTTAGAAGAAGTGAAACAAAGTAGGTCTCCCTTTCAGAGCTCAGCCCTCTCCTACTCACCCCCCATCCCCTGCCTTCTTCTGATTTCTCCTTACCTGCTTCTTGACATTGTCGATCTCTGCTCTCAGCCTCTGGATCATCCGGTTCATCTCAGAGATCTCATGCTTGGTGTTGCGAAGATCATCACCATGCCGGCCAGCTGTCTGCTGCAGCTCCTCGTACTGGGGCCAGCAGGAAAGAGGAAGGGTTCCATTTATATGATGGTGGAAACACTTTCCCAACATTCACAGGCCAGAGCTACCAAAAGGTGGCAAGTGGTGTAGTTATCTGAGGCCTGAGGCTGGTTTAGACTTTATCAGTGTGGATCTGATCTTAGATAATTTCCTGTTTAGTGCCTTTGCTGTCCTGGAGACACTGACATGATATTCAGGGTGAGACTCTTCTTAAGGTTCTTAAATTTATGTGGCAAAGGCACATGTGAATGTTCTCATAACTCAACCAAAGAGGCTTCCACAGGTTTCATTAGCCCCATCATTAGCATTTTGTTATGGCCTGGAATCCTAGACAGGTGCCCAACCCCTTACTCAGGACACCGCAGCACCCACCTTGGTCTGGTACCAGGACTCAGCTTCCGTCCGACTGCGGTTGGCAATGTCCTCATACTGGGCCTTGACCTCGGCGATGATGCTGTCCAGGTCCAGGCTGCGGTTGTTGTCCATGGAGAGGACCACAGAGGTGTCGGAGATGTGCGTGTGCATCTGGGACAGCTCCTGCAAGGAAACCGGAAGTCAGTCATCTGATTCTGTGCTATCCTATATCCTATGCCACTCCAATACTCTGCTCATGGTGGTGTGTCAACTTGAGAAAAATAACAGCCACCTACATCAAATGGTTAATAAATAATCAAAACCATTATTAAATCTATTTTTAAAAACTTTAACAACACTGAACCTCCATGAAATCTCTATTATGTAACCTCTCAGATGTGACTCTTGGGTCATAACTTATTTCAAAAGAATCCAGTGGACTGCTCTGCCATGCTGGGACGAAACAGAGAGGGGGAGGTTTGGGAAAGGTGTACTGTGTCTCAGATAACTCACTCTAAACCTCACTCAGCAAAATGACCATTGAAGTCTTCTGCTTTAAATCTGACTTTGTTTTTTAAGGATTGGCTTTGTAAGTAATGAAGTGTGAGTAGTACTAAAGGGATAGGAAAGACAATGATGTGTCCACAGCTTAGGAGCCAGTGGAAGTCACTTCATCCTGGATACCCTAACCCCTGGTGGTGTCCCAGTGACCGTCTTTCTGGAACCTGAACAGGGGGCATTTCTTACCGCCTCAAAGAACATCTTCAAGAAGTTGATCTCATCCATCAATGCATCGACCTTGGCCTCTAACTCCACTTTGCTCATGTAGGCGGCGTCCACATCCTAGAGAAACAGGGATGGTTGGCTCTGTACCCAATTTCCATCCTGACATAAATGAAGGACACCTTAAGAGAGCATAGCCATAGGCAACAGGCTCTCTTCTACCCACGCACCTTTTTCAGCATCACAAACTCATTCTCAGCGGTGGTACGCTTGTTGATTTCATCTTCATACCTGGGGTAAAAGGCATGGCAAGTGCATATTAGAAAATGAGGGACAGGTGAGGCCTGGGGTATTTATTGTATAAAATCAACTACGAGCCTACTTTCTCGCTGGGAAGGGGCTCCTCTTCTCACCCATGAAGGCAGAGAGAGGGAGGGGGCACTGGTGGTGTGAGCCCCTGGGCAAGGTCCTCACTCACTAGGTTACTGTGTTCTCTTTAACTGCCCACCAGATAATCATTCTGTTATTGCTGTAATTCAGTTGCTTGAAGAATAGTCCTATAAAAAAACCTGTGCTGTTTCTTCCCAACTGCACATCTAGTCTATTTCTTCAATGCTCTTTGTTTTTAGCTTTCACAGCCCTTAAAAAAGGAAAAAAGAAAAAGAAAAACCAACAACCTAGTTGCTGGTTCTTAAGGACTAGCGGAATTATTTGAGCCACCGAGCTGAGTTATGTCATCAGTTCCCACTTCAGAGGGAATCCATCAAAAAGCCTCAGTGCACTGGGCAGTGTACTCAGTGCACTGGGGAGGAAAGTCCCAAAGAGCAGGGATTACACTGCTTAGAGATTTCCCCAGCTGGTACCAGAGGCATCAAGCTTGTTGCTCTGGCTGGTGGCTAAGCACCTTGCACAGGGGCTGAGCTTGGGGATGGAACTTTCTAAACATAAACCTGGATTTTATTTTAGCACTTCAGGTGTCCATGGGAGGCATATGTGTCTAGCCCGTGGGGAAGGCATAAGTAGTAGTCTGGTTATAAAGTACATCTGGTGCCAAGAATATCGCCAGCCTCTGTCTCCACTCCACCCCAACTCACTTGTTCTTGAAGTCCTCCACCAGGTCCTGCATGTTCCTCAGCTCTGAGTCCAGGCGGCCTCTCTCCCCAAGGACGCTGTCCAGCTGTCTCCTAAGGTTGTTGATGTACTGCTCGAACAGGGGCTCCAGGTTCTGCCTCACAGTCTTGGTGCCCTGCTCCTGGAGCAGGGTCCACTTGGTGTCCAGGACCTTGTTCTGCTGTTCTAGGAAGCGCACCTGGAAGGGACAGAGTTTAAAGATAGGGAAACCTAGATATCATGTTTTGGTGATCCTCACCAGTTTTTCTCCCTTCTCATGCTGTCCCCCTAAAACTTTCCCATATGCAGTGCCTGTCCCTGGGTCCTGGAGGGGAGGTACAGAGTGAAACACCTAACCTCTCTCTTCTGGGGAAACAGCACGTATCCAGGGCACAGATGGCACTGGGCTCGGCTGGGTGGAGTGTGGCCCAGTGTAGTGGTGGCTGTGAAGCCACTCAGGCTACTGCCCAATGAACTCATCCACCTTTCTATGCTCTCGGCCCCGACACATGAAGCACAGAATTCATCTCTTTGCCCAACAGTAATCAAGGAGCCCTTATGGGGTAATCTCTGACTAGGAAGAACTAAGATCTTGTCTTCCAAGCTGTCATTCTAATTAGGAAAGCAACCACAAATCTGGGACAGAAACAAATAGAAAAACATTTACTGCAAACTATGATGGTATTTGCACAAAGTCAGGAAATGTTCCTCTTCCTACCTTTTTTGTTATTGGTTCCACACCCACAGTAGTTTTTCACAAAGGATCACGGCTCACCTTGTCGATGAAGGAGGCGAACTTGTTGTTGAGGCTCTTGATCTGCTCCCGCTCCTCAGTCCGCACTCGCTGGATGGCAGGGTCGATTTGCAGGTTGAGGGGAGTCAGGAGACTCTGGTTGACAGTGACCTCTTGGATGCCTCCAGGAGGACAGACGGGGAAGCCAGGGCCCCCAAAGCCACCTCCAAAGCCACCACCTCCACCACCAAGTCCAAATCCAGCACCTCCACCAAGCCCAAATCCACCACCTCCACCAAGCCCAAAGCCACTACCAGCTCCACCACCTAAGCCAAATCCGCTCCCAGCTCCACCTCCAAAGCCATAGGCACCACTGGCACCAAATCGGTTTCTGTAGCTGCCACCACCAGTGCTGATGGAGATCCTCTTGGAGCCCCCCAGGTTGTAGAGGCTCCGGCTGCCATAGCCGCCTCCTCCACCAGCACCCCCAAGGCTGATCCTGCCAAAGCCGCCACCACCACCCCCAGCTCGGGACACAGAGGTGAAACTGGTGCGAGAGACAGATGGGGTGATGGCAGAGGCAGCGCTGAAGCTACGGCCTCCCCCACTCCGGAAGGACACACTCGACTGGCGAGACATGACGGCTTGTTCCTGGTGGAGCAAGGCGATTGGGAGGTGCTGGAAAGAACAGAGCTCAGCAGGATGCAGAAGGTGGCTCTGTTACCCGGGGCCTGCAGTCCCCCCTTTTATCCTCTAGAACAGGGCTGGGCGGGATCGTTGCCGAGCTGTGAAATGATTAAGTGGGCCGGGCACGCCTGGGGGGCAGCTGTGAGCTCACCGTCACACCTGCACAGTAGTGTGGAGTGCAAACACTTTCTTCCTGGCAGGCTCTGATCAGTTAGGAATAACCTTGCCTTGCAGCACTGATGCCTTGGCAGCAATTTGCACTTCCCCATAGGGGCCCAGGGTTGTGAGCAGCCCAAGAAGGATGCCAGGGAGCAAGGGCGCATTTGGCCAATGTCCCGAGGGGTCTTTACAGGACCAGGGATGTTATCAACCATCCCATCACAGTGCACACTGTCCGTGAGTGGAAGACAAAGTGAGTCCCTGTAGGTGGTGATCTGCCCTTCTCACTCTTCTAGACAGGCGGTTGCTGCAAGGATTTTGAGTTCTTGGAAGGTAACTATGGCTTGATATCTCAGTTACGAACCAGAGGGGGAAATAGATCAATCCTTTACTGCAGAACTTCCTTTCTTGGGGGAGGCACAGTTATCCCCGAAACCAGGGGAAGATTCTCCTATGAGGTTCGGGCCGGAAAGGCTCTCTAATTCCCAAGCTCCAGAAACAGAGAAAATGAGCACACACAGCCCCTGATCTATACCACTCTGCTCTCTGCAGGGGCAGACCTATCCCTCCACAGCTCCTCCTCACTTGGCATTTTCTGTGATGTTTGACCTTTTCTCCTTGCTCTTGGGCCTGGGCAGAACACTGCAGAGATGATTGAGTCCAGGGGTCCCCGCAATTCCTCACAAAAGTCCTGAGACTCAACCTGGCAGCCCTGTCCCTCTTCAGGGGGAGTTTCTCTGCCCATCCCCCGGCCCCCAGGTGTGTTCCAGCAAGCCCGTGGTTATTCCACTAGACAAGAAATGAGTCATCGTGTATCTGTTGATACAGGCTGAGGGCTGCCACAAACACATACCTGCAGGAGCTTCTAATCTCATCAGGAACGTGTTGAGAATCCACTGGCCTGTTATAACGGAGAACCGCCCGCTCCAAGCAGCGGGAACTGCTGTGTTTTCTCTGGGCTCTGGCCCAAAGTCTCCTTCAGGGCCAGGGGAATGGAAAGCCGAATTCTAAGTCTATGGATTGTCCTGCCAGCAAGACTAGACAGAGCAGGTTAGGGAGACTGGGGAGCTGGTATAACAATCTGCTCCAGTTGTTTTAGGGAAGCCCCTTGTAAGATCGTCTGCAAAGCTTTCTTGGGTGGACTGTGTTACCAGGTGGTGGAGAGGGGGGTCTGGTCAGGCTTTGGCAAATGTCTGCTCTAAACCACACCCCCTCTTTTTGGCTGCAGACTTGAGTAGAGCCACCTCTACTTCCCCCCAAAAGGAGCAGGACTCTCAGGGAGTACTTGAGCCACCAAGAGCTATGGGGGGCACCCCCGGGCTGGGGATGGAGGTAGGGGTGGGGTAGGAATGGCTTTGAAGCCTCGGGGCTGAAGGGCTACATTTTCAAGAGTAAAGGAGTGAAGACCCAGCCTGAGCTCTGGGATCTCTAGTCAGGGCCTGTCGTTGGCCTCAAGGAAGCCACGGCTGTGGGAAAATGACTTGAAGCTGCTGGGGATTTGATTGCTCACCAGAGGCTGTGCTGAGAAAGCAGTGGACAGGTAAATCCAGACAGACAGATTGATGGCCAGAGCTGGTCTTACAGCTTCTGGGCAATATGGTTTGGGAGGCTTCCCTGCCAGGAAAATTTCTGAGACTCTCGGAGATGAATTTTACTGAGTTCACCAATTTTACACTTTGATGCCTCTCAGGGAACAGATGTGAGTGTCTTGGGGGCCCTGAGACATATTGGGGGGCCCTCAGCCTTTGTTAGAACATATCCAAGCTTGAGGCAGGTGTCTGGGGATTCCTAGCATGAGTTTTCCCTCTCCACTAGAAGATTGCCACCAGGGTATGTCCCCTCGCACGCAGGCCCTGGGTATAGTCCCTGCGGCGTTTGGGGAAGCTCCACCCTTCTTGAGATACTGGGACATTGTCTTCTCTCCAGTCCCACTGTGTTGTGGAAGAGAAGGACTTGGTGGAACAGGAATGCATTCTGGCTGGTCTGAGAATCACTGGAGTGTGCCAAACTCAGATTCAGATGCCAGGGACCAGTGGTGTGTGGGTGGCAAGTAACTGTGGCAAGAAATGTTTGGGTGCCTTCTGAGGGGGAGCACTCTTCTTTCCAGCTTTGTAAGAACCCTCCCCCAGCAGGCAGGGCAACCCCTCCCACAGTGCTAGACCTGGACAGCTGTGAACAATGGAAGTGCTTCCCTGGGGGAGCCAGGCACCAGCACACCGCAGTGTGGGAGAGCCCCACCCCAGCCTGGAATGTCACTGTGGCGGGAAGAAAGGAGATTACACAGAGCTCACTGAGCGTTTCTACCGAGTGCCCACAGAGGGAATTACCAAGACTTGGCAGGACACATTACTTAGCTTCATCAGGCATTGTTTTTCCCATCCACAAAAATGAGTGCAAGGTTAAGTGAGCTGTAGTGGTCGGCCCTGCTGGTCTCCCTGGCAGAGGGGTGGCAGGGAAGACTGTTTTGGCCTCCCTCACAGAGGTGTGCAGGGGAGGAGACTAGCGGCAGTGTTTCTAAACAGGGACGCACCTCCCATACCAGGCAGGGAGCAAGTGAGTCCAGGTGCCCATGGGGCAAGGATTAGGCAAAACCTGCAGCAAAGCCCAGGGCCCCCTCATAGGAGCTCCCATGGTAATCTGCATGCCTTAATAGAAGAGCTATAGAATAGAACATATTCAGTAACACACCTATTTAATAGAAGATGATTTGCACATGTCTTCTAGGTCTCACAGGAAAATACACTTCCCAGTGTGAGGAAACATACCCTACTCACCCTCACATCGCCGCACACGCAGCCCAGCCTTGCCCACTGGAGGTGCTCAGCACTCTTTGAATTAAACTGACAGACATAAGATCATTTCCCTCTACTCCTTCCCTACATCTTTGTGTGAGGCCCTCCCCAGTCCCATGCTGATTTCCAGTCTTGTACCCCTGCTTCTGTCCCTGAATCTATATCTTGAGAGCAAGTCTTCTGTCCCCTTCGGCCTGGGCACCCCCTGATGACAGAGTTCGTGACTCCTTATTTCTTGGACTTCCCTCCATTCCTCTCCCCCAGCCCCCTACCCCCAACCCTGAAACCATGCTGCACCTGAGCCCACGAATAGCCCCCGTGCCCTGTCCCAGCCACCACGTCTCCCTCCAGGAGAGAAAGAAAGCTGCAGTGCCCTCATCTTTGCAGACTTTTCATCCCATTCGTGTTTAGCACAAAAAGTGGGAGCCATAGCTGAGGCATGAGTCACCTGTTCCCTGGGAGATGGTTGGCTGTTCCCCGTTGGAGTGTTGAGCCAGGTTCAGCGGATGGGGAAGGGAAGGTGGAGCAACACGAGCCCCGGCAGCTCTTTGCAAAGCCCTCGCCTCAGGGGGGAGTTGGGGGAAGAATTCTACCTACAACAAACCCAGCAGGAATTCTGCCCGCACCCAGCTCTGGGTCCCAGCTTTGATCTCAGCAGGATTCTTGGGGTGGCAGTGACATAGAGAAGACCAGCCCTTTGTGGACTGGGGATCTAGGTACCCCAGCCCTCCCTCATGCACCATGCCTGGCCACGGTTGCCTTGTGGTGCTGGGAACCCCACCAGCCTCTCTAGGACTTTGAGACCCATGTGTGAAAATAGGCTGGGTGAAAACATAAATGTCCACAGTAAGGCAACCTGTGGGGCCCCAGACACATAGCCCAGCCTCTCACTGCGGTTTCCCACCATGGTGCTGAGAGAGAAGCAGTGTGCACATGCAAAAGGAAAGGGGCCTGGGCTCATTGGAGGAGGACACACAAGCTGGAATTTTTGTTTGGAGCTGGCTGGGGTTGGGCAGGAAGGGTGGGGTAAACATGCAGGGGGCTGTGTGGAGCAGCCTTGGCCCCCACCCCTCAGATTTAGCATGCGATTGGCACTTGTGGGGCGAGACTGCAGAACAGAGCTCTCAGCCTCCCTCCAACAGGTCCCTGCAAGTCTGGGGAATGTTCATTTCTCATCTGAAGGTGTTTTGCCAATGGCATACCAAAGTCTTTGAAAATCCCCCTTGGTTGATTGAAACTATGGGCTGGAAATCAACAAATACTTAGAGGGACTTTAAAAAAGGATACACAGCAAATGTCTCAGATCTTTGCTTCCTCATGGAGGGTAGTATGATTTTTAATTTTCTAATTTAATCTTTATTGTATTTTTTCCCTTTACCATTTAGTCCCCTTATACTCCCCTGCCCCAGCAGTCACCACACTGTGGTTCATGTCCGTGAGTCCTTTTTCTTTTTTGCTCAGTCCCTCCATCCCCTAACCTCCTGCTCTCCATCTGAGTCTGTCTCTCTTTTGCTTATTAGTTCAGTTTGTTCTCTCATTTCCACATATGAGTGAAATCATATGGTATTTGTCTTTTTCTGACTGGCTTATTTCACTTAGCATAATGGTCTCCAGGTCCATCCATAGTGTTGCAAAGGGTAAAATTTTCTTTCTTTTCTTTTTTTTTTTATGGCTGAGTAGAATTCCAATGTGTAAATGTCCCATAGTTGTTTTATCTACTCATCTATTGATGAGCACTTGGGCTGCTTCCATACCTTGGAGATTGTAGGTTTGATTTTTTAAAAAATAAACACTTATATAGGACTTACCACATGCTAGGTTATGTTCTGCAGACTCTGCATCTATAAATCTAAAATGGTGAGCAAGGGTTTTTGCTATTTTCTTGCATTTGCTTTGTTTCTTACACATGAGTGTGAGTGTGCCTGGTGCTGTGGAAATTTTCAGCCTTTCCCTACAATGAAGAGGCAGGGACATGATTCATGTATACCAAACTTCTATGCTTATGGTGCCGGAGGTAGACAAGGGAGCACATTTGCATTCTTAGCCTGCTCCTGTTCCTTTCCTCTCTGCCCCTTTCTACAGCCACAGGAGCCACAACTAGGGATGGGAAGATGGAGACAGAGACTGGAGCTGCCCTCTCGGAGTCTCTGCTTGGCACACCATGTCCTCGTCCTGAGTAGCTAAGACAAAATGCAGGGGATGGAGTCTGGTTTCCATCTGACTTTCTTTTCAGCTTTGGGTGAGCTCCAGTTCCATGGGGTGAGTCAGTGCAGGCAGTGATAAGACGATGAGGAAGGAAAGAGGCAACTGTGCTGAGGCGGGAAATGTTACCACTCCCAGGACCAGCCTCAGAACACCTGGAGGCAAACGAACAGCTTCCAGGGCTCAGCTGCACCTTCCTCTCCACATCTCATAGTCACATAGACCACTGGCCTTGATCACTGTCCACTGGGACCGACAGTCACTGTCAAGGGCTTGTGAAAATAGGTTAGCTGTTTCCAAGAGAGACACAACATCAAAGGCAACTGAAGTAAGAGGGAGGTGTGTTTTCAGCAACTGTGGAGTGCCATGCACTGAGCTGCCACAGTGGGGGTACAGTAGTGACAGGGACAGGCCTGTGGTGGGTAAGGAAGGGTCTGAGGACAGGGCTGGGTTTCCTCCTCCATCTCCTTTCCAGTCCCAGCACAGTAACCCACACCATTTGCCTGGTGACAGGGGTGGACATGCAAAAGTTTGTTCTGACTTGGTTTTAGGAAAAAACTCAGTGCCCAAAGCCATCCAAGGCAAGCCTTGACCTCTTCCCTATGGGAATCTTCTGATTTTGATTCCTCCCCACCCTGTCCCAGATATGTCCAGATGTCCCTCAGTGATTTGTTCATTAGGAGGAGGCTGAGTTCAGAGAGGTAAAGTCTTAACCCCAAATCCCTCAGCAAGGCAGGGTTAGAGCCAAGACTAGATCTGGTCCTGTTCTGCACACCATCCATTACCCTGCAGTGGATGGCTAAAAAAAGCCCTTGCCTGGGCTCTTTAAAGCAAGAGCCATTTACGTCTCACTCTAAGGCTGCATGTCTCTGTCACCTTCGGAGAATCATTTCCTAATGTCTGCGTGTGTCAGATGGCTGACCAGTAGCTGTCATGATGATGTGGTTTCACTGCTCCCCCCCACACACACACTCCCTGCCTGAAGCCCTGAGAATTTCTGGCATTGACCCTGGCCTTTCCAGGGTGGAGACTAGTGTCTGAGCCAAAGTCAGAACCAAGGCCTTTTCCCCCAAGACTCTTGCCTGTGCCAGGCCACCAGGTCCCACCAGCTTGTGGGTGCTGAGACAAGTGGGAAGAGGAATGGGGTGATGGAAACCCTCTTCTGCCTTGCCCCTCTCCCCACTCCCTAATCCCACCAATTGATAAAAGGAGTGATAATTGACACGACTCCATTGGCCTGTTTCCAGAGCCCCACCGTGAAACCCAAATCCTCTGAAACAGTTTTCAAGGGCTCCCATCGTCCCTCCTTCCACTTACCGGTCCCTGGGTTTCCATGGCTGGTCAGCCGCAGCTCTGCACCTGTAGTGGAGGGGTCCATTTGCACTGCCACCCCAGGGTCTACCCACTCCCTGCTATCACGCTGGGCAGGAGGGCAGTTACTCTGAGTGCTGGCTTTGTCACTCTCTGTCTCTGTTTCTCACTCTCCCTCTGTCTGGGCCCTCCTGCTACAAAACGTGAGGCAAAGACCCAGAGTCCTTCTCAGGTACTCTCTTCCAAATGGGTGAGGAGATGTGTCTGACAATGGGTGGACAGGGCACCTCTCTGAAACTCTGAACTTCCCATAATCCCAAAGCAGCTTAAGACATGATACGGGTCAGTGACTAGCACGTGCTTTGTGGCATGACAGCAGACAGTAACAACAGCCATTCTCACGTAGTTCTGACAGTGTGCCAGGCATGGTTCTGGATATTAACTCATTTAATCTTTACAGCTTCATGAGATGGACCTATTATCATCCCTGTTTTACAGATGAGGAAACTGAGGGCAGAAAGGTTAAGTAGCTGGTAAGTGACAGAGCCTAGACATGAACCCAGGCAAGTGTAGCTCCAAAAGCCCTTGTCTTCACCATTGTTGACAGTCTGGTTGTAGACCCATGACCCTGACTTGACCTTGAGGAGAAGGACTTCAGCAGTGGCTCTGGACTCCAGCCAGCCTGGGAGGGCAGCGAACACAGAGGGCTGTGGATGCCATTAAGCAGTCAGTGTGTCTCAGCATCTTCCAGCAACCCTGAGGAACAAAACACTTTACCTTGAGTGAAGATAGCGAGGTGGATCCTTGGGGAGACCTCTCCCCTTTCCAGACAGTCAGAACCCATGGGCTCTGGAGAAAACTCTAGTGGATTGTGGTCATTCTATACTACATTTCTAAGGGGTGAACATTAGAGAACACCTACTGTCACTCCTCTCCCTTCTTCGCTGGCGCCACACACAGGGCAAAGGCCTAGGTGCCTCTTCCAGGTGGCCAAGAAGTGTCTGACAGCTGCTCCCCCAACACTTCACCTGTGGTCCAGAATCTTGGTTAAGGCTTCAGATTTTCTTTCTAGTTCTCATCTCCCCCTCCCCCAAACTCCCTATGGCCAAGACAGCCAGACAGGGTCCCATAGCACCTTGCTCTGGATAAGCAGAGGCCGAGAGCAGAAGATGATATGAGATGGCCCAGCCTGAAGGTTATTTGGAGTTTTTGGTACTTTGGGATGGGCCAAGCTACCCAGTGGCCTCCCAGGGATTAGACCAACTCCTCACATGAGGCTACACCCACTCAGAAAAGAAATTAACCCCATTTCATTCATACAGGCAGCCTCATTTTGGGGGCAATATTGGGTCTGATTTTCTCCATCCCTCTTTGACATAAGTGGCTATGGGAGTACTTACTGTGTGCTCGATATTGTGCTGAGATTTAATAAGCATTGTCTCATTTACTACTCATATCATCCAATGGTAATAATGCATTTTTATTATCCCTATTTTCTGAAGCTCAGAAAGGATGTGTCTTATCTAAAGTCACAGAGCTAATGTGTTGAACCTGATATTTGACCCCAGGTCTGGCTGTTCCTAGAGCCTATGTTCTCAACTAAAACATAAGTGGTAGTTCCCAGGGCACCTTGAGGAGCCCAACACCCTGATAATCTCCACCAACAGCCCAGACACCAAAGTTTCATCAACCAAATAGACCACCTACATGAGAACAGTGTGCTCCTCTGCAAACCAGCTTTGAGATGGTCTGCCACTCCATTGCCTTTTTCTAATTAGATCCCAACCTCTAAACCCCAGGCCCTACCCATGAAGAAATTCTAAAGGTACTGTTAGGGCCATCAATACCATGACGACCCCGCAAGATGGAACTTCATACATCTCTGGATTTCTGAGTCCTGAGTGTTCTCCACTTAGCCATCAACCTTCCCAGGCTGGGCATGTACCAAGGAGTGAACAAGAGCTCCATTCACAGTGGCCTTTTTCCCACACCCCACCCCCACCTAGCCCTGCTTCCTTCCTTAGCAGCCCAGGGCTCCCAAACAATTTCTGAGTGTCCAAAGGCCTTGTCTTATCCATCAGCCTCCTCAACCTCCAGGCCTTCCCCACAAGGGGAAGCCTCACCATCCAGAGCTAGGAAAACCTTCAGTGGCTATCCATGCCTCACAGCCAAAACATCATGACTTACACAGCCTCTTGGGCACTCTCCAGCCGCCAGCTGACCGGGGCAACCCAGAGGGCTGGTACTAGCAATGGCCTCCTGCAGGTTGGCACACTGCCCCCAGCAGAGAACAATAACATGTTATAGTCTGCAAGATCTCAGACATAACATGGCTTCATTGTTCTGAGTCTGGAAAATGATCTCACATTAACCCTGAGAACTGAGGTTATCTCCAGGCCCTCAGTGAAACACAGCCCTCCTTTGCTCAAGAACACATAGTAGCTACCTATTAGTTTTATACTTACCCTCTCATTCCTCTGGGTCCCCATTTCTCACTATCCCTCCTACCATTTATGATAGAAGAATAATGGCCCCAAAGATATCCAAACCTAATCCCTAGAACCTGTGGGTATGTTTTGCTACATGGCAAAAGAAAATTGAGGCTGCAGAAAGAATTAAGGTTGCTAATCAGTTCATCTTAATTAAAATAGGAGAATTATCCTAGATTATCTAAGTGGGTCCAATGTAATCCCAAGGATCATTAAACATGAAGAGAGGCAGAGGAGGAGGTCAGAGCGATGCTGTGTTTGAAGAACTTGACTGTTGTCAATTTTGAAGAAGGGAGAAAGGGACTATGAGCTAAGGAATGGAGGCAGGCAGCCTCTAAGAGCTGGAAAAAAACAAAAAACAGAAAACAAACAAACAAAAAAGAAAACAGCTTCTATAGAGCTTCTAGAAGAAATACAGCCTTGTCAACACCCTGATTTTAGCCCAGTGATATTTGATTCAAATTCTGATCTCAAGATCTCTGAGATAGTAAATTTGTGTTTTGGTCATTTGTTAGCACAACACCAGGCAATATACACATGGTCTCTATCCATAGTCTGCTTTGGCCAAGGGAATCTACTCTGTATCCTCCACACCCAGGTTACCCTCTCTCTACCTCTCTTCCCTGCTTCATCAACCCAGCCCTGCCTTCTGAATTCTGCTCCTCACAGCTACCTTCCAAAAGCTGCCCACTGTAGAAGCTCACCTTCCATCTCATTTATGTGCCCATTTCACATGTTGTACCACCAGTCCCTGGACCAGGTCTATGAAGAGGCTACATTGACCATCTACTGGGGACCCTCTGCTGGATGCATGTTTTCCTGCCCCAGAGTCTATATGCATTCTGGGGTTTTGTCCACTGGTTTCAGTGAGAGAGTGTTCACTTTGGACTGGGTCCCTGAGTCCATCTTCCTCAGTACTGACCTTGTGCTCCTGACCTTTTTGAATTTCCCCACCCCACGGCTCAGCAGGAACAGTGTCCATTATGAACTGACAGGTGCAGGTGTTCCCTTCTTTGGCTGAGGGTGGGAAGAACTCAGGCTGGAATCAGACCCATCCTTTGGTTACTACTTGATGAGAGTGAGCCATCAAACCCATGCCTGCTCCATCCTGGGGCATGGCCTCTTAGGGTGGACCCAGCCTGCTTAATGACTTTGCCAGGCTTCCTTCTGTTTGTTTAAGGGGACTGGCTTCTTGGTGGCTGAATTTTCTGGCCATTTGACTTTACCCATTGCCACTTTTGTCTACTTTGGGTTCTTCCCCTATTGCTTGTTGTCAGCAATAGGTCTTCATGCTGGTGAGGCCACGAAAGGCAAAATGGTGAGGAATGCATCCTGAATGTGACACCATGGTTTGTGTCTCTCCAAGGACCTTGGCCTGGTGAACAAGTGATGACATTTCCCAGCGGTCTAGCTTCTTGTGAGGGAGGCAGTAGAAACCAGCCCCACCCTTTCCCCATACAGTCCCCAGAGGGCTCACCCCAGACAGAATGGGCTCTGTCCATCTTCCCAAAGGCCCATAGCCTTCTTGGCTGGCAAGAACAGAGAGCACTTTTTGTGTTAGAATTTTGACAGGGTCTACTCTTGAACAGATACATGCCTAATGGTTTCATCTCATAATGACCTCAGCTGGGAGAATAAATGAAAGACAACCCTTCACCTGAAAATAGCTCTGGGCTGTTCAGGACTTCTGCCCTCCCCTTCACCCTATACCCTCATGAGGGTCCCCACAGCCTGTGACCTCTCCACATCCCTCCAGGGAAATAAGCATGGGCTACACTCTTCCACTGGTGGTGGACAGCCCCAGCAGGAAGTTGAAGGAGCAGAGTAAGTGATATTTTGGGTTTGCTCCCCAAGAAAACCAATTCAGCATGGATGTTCTAACACCCAAACATCAGGTTCAGATTAGCCAGTGGGGCCCCACTTGTGAGTCAGTTGGGCAGGTACCTCCTAAGGTCTCCAGTTCCATCAATTATTTGCCTCCATCCTGGTACCAGGATTTCAGATGGGCCTCAGGCTGGGTGGAAGATTGGTCACATTCTCCATTCTTACATGCTCAGATCCAAGCTGTGGTTGCTTTCCATGGACAAGATTCCTGCCATGCTGGAGGCAAGGTTAGCATCCACAAATCTCCTGAGGGCTGAGGGAAGGAGCACCTTCTCTCACTGTTCAGTCTCTTTCACACTGCTCTCATTCAACCCACTCCCAGCAATCAGAACAGGCCTTCAGCTGGACTGTTAAGCATCTTGCCTGGGGCACATGGCTGGCTCTGGGAACACTGGCCAGAAGTCCCATGGTCACAGATACTGCCCCCCCCATCAGCCAGTCTCTGAGAACACAATAGTTGTCTCTCTTCTGCCTTCCCTCAGTGGAAGGTCACACTGCACTTGCTGGGAGGAACTAGACAGGGCGCCCTTCCCCAGCCCTACTGGAGGTCAGTGAGGGGAGCTCTCCTCTCCTCAGACCCATCAGACCATTTTCAGACAGTTCTCATAAGGAGAAGGTTCTTCCTCATCGTGAGTCGAAATTGGCCCCCTCCAGCATTCACTTCTGAGTTGTGGTTCTGCTCTATGGAGTTATGTGAAAAAGGATCAATTCCTCTTACCCTTTGGCAAAGTTTTCTATGTTTGGGGACATCTCTTAGTCCTGCCCCTTCTCTGACTCAGAGGACACTGACCCTCAGGGAGAATAATGTGGATATGTTCCAAGCCATCCACTCCACAGCAGCTTGTCCCACTGGCCCTTCTCACAGCCTCCGGAGCTGGCTGCAGCCCTCAAAGCCAGCCCAGCCCCAGGCTGAGACTCTGGCCTTTCCACTCAGTGCCTCTTTGCCCCTGACTAATATGGATACAATTCCTTAACTGTTTCCCAAACTACAATCATTCAAGTACCACTGTCATGATTTTGCCCAAATCTACAAATCACCTGTACTGTATTTTCTTTAACATTTTTTAAATTGGCTCATGTGTTTACCTAATGTATTTATTATTATAAGACAACTTTGTTAACTACTGAATGACATCACTTCGGATGCATATCCATAAAGTGCCGGGACTATGAAACAGGCTGTGATAGGGCTGAAGTGATTTCCTGTGCCAGCAGTGCTGGTTGTGTCTGCTTTGGGAAGCACAGCTTTGACTCATCTGCAGGAGTCAGCTGTGTTCCAGGCTCCCTCTCTGCTCACCTGTCCCTCTCTTCAAGCCTCTGCCCCAGACTGCTTCCTCACATGCCTGGAGAATAGAAATAGAGACTGTTCCCTGTCTCCCAGTGTCCATTCTCTAGCTGCAAGACCAGTCCTCGCTCTCTGCTCTCAGACCTCATTTCCCACCAAACAGAGCCCCCTCTGCCACACTTAGGAGGGGCAGAAGCAGGGGCAAGGGGCAATACCTGGGCTGTTTTTATCCACAGAATATACGGCTACACACCTGACCAACAAGTACACCTGACCCAGAGTCAGGGAGGTGGTGGCAAGTCCATTTCTGTAATTATATCATCAAGTGTCTGGAAACCACAAATAAGCACTTAGAAAGCCAAATTACAGTCCTTAGTGGGTGAGTGTAGCAAGCAGCAGCTTCTGACCAGGCAGTCAAAACAACTGGAGCTGTGGGCAGCTTGGCCGAGGTGTGTGTCAGGGAAGAGGGGGTGGCTGAGTCCCCGACCCCACTCCACCTGTGGTAGGCAGCACCTACTTAGAGATGTCGAAAACCACTCTCCCTACCCTCAGGGAGGACTTTGGAGAAATTCCTGAAAAGTTTCTCACCTTGAGGTATTGCCCCCTACCCAGTGCACTAGGCTGGCTCATGGCCACACTGGCTACTCCCTAAGGATGACCATGGCCACATGGACATTTGGACCTTTGAGTGGCCTTGACCTTGTCTGGAAGTCCTGTACAGTCTACTCTTTGCCCTCCTAGACTTGTATCATTGGTCCCACATAGTCTTCAACTTCTCTGGGACATCTCTGCCAATACTAGTGTCTCCGATCTGGCTCCTGAAGGCAGAGCCCAGCCTGGAGAAGACACAGGGGGTCACAGTGACATTTCCTCTCCCTCTCCAGTGCTCTGTACACCACCAGTGTAGGAGAGAATGTGGGTGGGGGACCATACGCACATCTCATAGTCTCTTTGGCCCTAAGTTTCCTTATTTATATAGAATGGCTACTTATAGAGTTGTTGACAAGAATTTAATAAGAAGCATTAAATTGCCCTGGTCAGGTGGCTCGGTTGGTTGGAGCATCATCCTGTACACCAAAACGTTTTTGGCCATGCCCTAGTCAGGGTACACACCTAGGTTGTAAGTTTGATTCCCAATCAGGGCAGGTATGGGAGGCAACCAATCGATATTTCCTTCTCACATCCATGTTGTTCTTCTCTCTCTCTTTCCCTTCCTCTCTCTCTAAAACCAACAAATATGTACTTGAGTGAGGAATTTTTTTAATTGTGAAGAAATATTCAATTGAAAATTAACTTAGCCCAAGTTCTGGCATATGTGATAACCTCAATGAATGTAAAATATATCACTAATAGTTTTTATTTTGATAAGATGTTGAGATCATAACATTTTGTAAACACGTATATTGGGTTAAGTATGGTACATTATTAGAACTAATTTCAGCTGTTATTTTTTAAAATCCTCACCAGAGGATATGTTTATTGATTCTAGAGAGAAAGGAAAGAGAAGAGAAAGAGAGAGAGAGAGACAATGACATGAGAAAGAAACATCAATTGTTTGCCTCACGTACACACCTTGACCAGGGATTGAACCTGCAACCTAAGTATGTGCCCTAACTAGGAATTGAATCTACAACCTTTTGGTTTACAGGATGATGTTTCAACAACCAAACCACTCAGCCAGGACTCAGATTTTTTTTATATGGCTACTAGAATATTTAAAATTCTATATATGATTGCATTGCATTATACTTCTGTTGGACAGCCCTGGTCTAGATTTAATTAAGTGATGGAGAAAATGGTACACAGATTAAACTTAAAAGTATGTTGTGTCTATAGCCAATATATTGTGAACAGGCTAAAAAAAAAACACTCTTCCAGTATTTGAAAACTATTATCTGATTTAGCAAAGAAGCCACTCACATCACTGAGGAATGAGTGGAGTTCCAACATCCATCTTCACTGTTTCACTTTCAACTTAATTGTTAGGATGAAAATCTGAACCAGCGTTCATGTCGGAGCTGCCGTGTACTTATTTGCCAGTTGTAACCACTATAAAACTTAGCTATGACTATGACTATGACTATGACTAGCTATGACTATAAAACTTAGCAAAAATCAGTTGAAAGCATTTGTGAGACTCAGTTGGTGTTATAGAGCTTACAATAAAGAGTAGTATATATTTTATTATTCTTTGTAAATTGTGAACTATGAATCTTATATTCAGTACAACTTACAACAAACTTATGTACATACATATAAATATTTGCATATACATATTTACATCTATGCATCTGTATGTGTGTGTTTACACTGTATGCACCCATTTTTCAGAGAGCTGATTGCTAAGTTTTCACCAGCACACCACTGCCTCTGACCTTCCTGGTGCCCCAGCACACTCCCCAGGCCCTGGCCTTCGTGGCACCGACAGACTGTCCCTCCCCATCCTTCACTTTCCAAAGCTGCAAACCTCAGAGATGTGGAATAGAGGCCCCTCCACCTCCATTCCTCCCCACCCTTTGTTTCACTCAGAAAGGCTTACTTCAGTCCATTTCTCTTCTCACCCATCCTGGCCCAAATCCCAGTTTCTCCACAGCAGCCCTGAACAGTCAGTGTTGGTGCCACGGAAAGTCTATTCCTGGGCTTGGCACTGAGCCAGAGCCCCGCCTACCTGCTCTTGCCCCAAGACCCTCGCAGCTAGAAGCCAGCTTTGCTGGTGACTACTGGCACACCTTGCCCTCGGGGACTTCAGGTGCCCATTCCCAGCCCCATCAAGGATAGGTCTGAAGTGAGACAGGGATGGCTGAGCCACAGAGAGGGGTGTGGTACAGGCGAGGGGAGTTCAGAGCATTGGGGACATAGCTCTGTAGGTTTCTTGTATCCACCGTCATTGAAAACACCAAGTCGCATTGCATGTGGCAGTTCTGACCTGAACACCACTCACGAAAGTGCCACGCCTCCCAGGCTTTGCCTGCTGGGGACCCCTGGAGGAAACAGCATGTGGACTGAGACTACTCTAAGGGACGGGGACTTGGGGTCAAACTAGCAACCCTGTTTAAAGTAAGCCACAAACTTAGCAACATACAAATGTCAGGAGCAAGACACAGATTCAGGAGGAGATTCCAGGGGTTTGGTTCAGGGAAAAGAGCAGGCACTTTAGTGCTAAAGCTCCACTGTGGTTGGGAGAGACCAAGAAGAAAGTTATGGTGGACTCTGAGGATCGGGGTGAGCTCCCTGGAGAAGGCAATTTTAGAAACCTGAATTCAAATATTTCCATCGGGGGTACAAGGTGGAGAAAGGGGATGACAAGCACTCTTGCTGCTGGGAAATCATATCAGGATCTGAGTCTCCCAGGAACCCCTGAGAATCACTCATGGTTTCCTAGTAGTTCTCATTGTCTCTAATAACAGAAATAATTATAATACAGCAATAATAATAGCTAACATTTATTACGGGCCAGGCATGTCATGTCTCAACCACAACAATGCCAGGAAGTAATTGTTATTATTTTTATTATTCCCACTTTTGCAGAAGAGGAAACAGACACAGAGAGGATAATGAACTTGCTATAAGGCACAGCCCTTCCGGATGGAGCCTGGGACCAGGCCCTCACCCTTCAGCCCCCATGGCATTGCCCCTGCAGGATCACCATCACTCTTTCATTCCGTACCTCATGCTGTTTTTCTTCAGGCTTCCCCTCCACTGTCCCTTTCACTGGTTTCCTAAATGTTGAGTAGTTGACTGAGTGGTTTAATTCCCATTGTTTAGATGAGGACACAGAGATACAAAGAGGGTGCACACTAAATGTTGAGCTAGGAACCACACTAAATCAGTTTTCACTAATCTGGAGCTAATGGAGAAAAATAAGTGTGGCTAACTATATACTTTTAACTATATTTAATCTAGAGGACTGAGCTTATTCTGAATGGCCCTCCTACTGTTAAATTGTCCCCTTCTTTTATGAAATGATGAAGGCAGTAGATGCTAATTGGTGTTTTTTTAATGTCTCATTTTAAGAAAATGAAAGGCTGGCAGCTGTGTGGCATCTGATTTGAAATCCTAGTTGATCATGGATCACCCTATTGGCCTGGAGCAGGGGGGCTTGCTCAGTGCCCACCTCACACCTCTCCCAGCTGAAGCATTTACCCTGGGACATCTGTGCTGCTAAGATAATATGAAGGATGCCTAAAGGGTGGTGCCAACCTGCTTCCAACCAAATTGGGAAGATGCTTTCCATGACCCCTGACCACGGACGAAAGAGTCTCAGAGAGCTCCGGGCCTGGGCTGACTTGCCAGCTGAGGACGTGCAGAGGGAATACCCCACCTTTCTGGCTTCAGAGGGTGGGGTGTCCTCACCAACCTTCTATTTCAAACCTGTCTCAACTTTCATGGGGCCCCTTTCCCTGACACTCTACTTGGAGTGTCACTCTACCTTTGATTTGAGTCAACAGGAATCTTCCCACAACCCACACTTGTCCCATCCATCTTCAGGCTGTCGACACCATGATTCAACCACCTTTTATTTGTTTTGAAGATTTGCCATAGTAACTGTCTTGCTTTGGCTGAATTTCAGGACCTTCAAAAATCTATTCAAGCCAGAAAAAAATCAGGACCCAGTGAGGGGAGCTAGTTCCTAAAACATAAATATTTTCTACTTGTAAATGAATCCTTGGATCATCTAAGCTTCTGAATGATGTGTTCTGTGTCCTCACCCTTATTTTTGGTTGGCTTTTTCTCCCTCTTTCACAAACACTGGCTATGGACAATGATGACATTCCAGACTAGAACAAGAGGAATAAGAAACTGCTAAGGCAGAGAAAGGAAGAGAATTGGATTTAAAAAATGCCTTCTCTCATTGAGCTGGTGCTGTGATAACACCACAGTTGAATGAGGAAACATTAGAGAATTGGGGTCAGGCAACACGACCTGATAGCCTCCATCCCTGAGAAGGCCATGGGTGAGTAAGGCAGGTAAGAAACCATCTTTATTTCTGGGCAAGGTAACACATGTGTGACAGGGAGACAAGGTCCTGTGTAGCTAGAGGCTGACAGTCAGACACGACACAGAATTTTTTCTAAGGCCAGGTTGTGAGACATGAGGACTCTGGAGTCTCCTCAGAAGGTACTCATGAAAAGTGGAGACTGCTCTGTCAGGGGTGATTGCAGAGGTGGCTGGACTGGCCACCACACCAACATCTAGAGAAAGGACAGTACCCAGAGGGCACACTTGCATGCTCGAGGCCATCTCCTTTATGTTTCTCCAAATGCTTCTTGCTGGTCTGGGATTTCATTTTGATGTTTCTGCTCCAAGAGCCCAGCCAGCTTCCCAGGATAAACTGCTATCCTGGTCTGTTTCAGCCCCATTTCCTCCAAAAGTGTCCCTTGCCCCACACTAACTCCACTCCCCAGCCCACCTCCCTGCATCCTCTCTCCTCGATCCCTCCTGCTCCTAGGCTGGGGCCAACACCACCTGCTACATTTATGTGCTGTCCTCATGCCCCCACCATTTAGGGGTTGGCTTCTGTGACTGACAGGTGACAATGGGGCCACAGCCTCTGCAGGTAACCTGCAGTAGGGAAAACGGAGATCAGTCACATGGCAACCAGGGGAAAAGGGAACTCAGCCCAGAGCCTAGGAATCAGAGACATCAAGCTTCAGATGATGGAATATGATGGATGGAAGTTCCAGCAGATACTGGGCAGGGAGCCCGCAAGACGTCAGGGCAGGGTGGAAAGGCACAGTAGCTGAGTGGGCAGGGACAGATGGTTGCCAGACCTGAAGCAGGGTGGCAATGTGGAAAGAGTGTGGGTTTTGGAGAAAAAGATCTCATAGAATCCTGGCTCCATGTACTGGCTCTTTGGTCCTGGGTTTAGCATGTTTCTGTCTTAGGAATAACAACATCCACCTCAGAGTGGTGACATGCCCAGCCCAAGGAGGTTCTGGTCCACAGTAGGCACTCCATAAACATCAGTTTCTGTTCCCTCCCCTCAGACACCCATAGGGTACTCTGGGCCTGGAGTGTAGGACAGGGTCATAGAGATGAAGCTTCACAGATGGGGAAAGGAGTAGAGCCTTGGTCAAGGCCAAGAGGCCTCAGTCTGCTCTAGTGGACACCCAGGTGCCTATGTGGACCTACTGAAGCATAAGGTGCCTGATAATAAGATCCCCAGAAGAGTGATATGCAAATTAAAATTTGATTTTAATTTGATGGTCTAGTCAAACCATCTGTGCAACTCTTGAGTCCCCTGTAACACCTGTCAAGTGTGTTCTTGAACACCTCCAGTAATGGTGGGCATCCTGTCTCCTAAAACAGTCCTGCAGTGTAAGGTCCTCTACTTCACCTTTGTGCTCAGCTTTCTCACTCTTCATCTCTTATTTTCACCCAACCATGGTTATAGGACTTAGTACCTTTGGTCAGCACCCCATCCCCAAATTCCTGAGAAACTCACTCAGAAGGTCATGGGTCAATCCCATTCCTGTGAATTTTCCTCCCAGATATTGTTAATCTTCCTGCCTGGTGTCTTTTAAGCCTGGATTTCAGCACTATAGACTTCCATCCCAGGCTGTCAGAAAGCAGAGGGGGGCTAGCCCAGGAGCACTGCTCCCAGGACCTGGATCTCCCAGTATCTGGGTCTGGGCCTGGGCCTCCCACCTCTGGGCCATGCTCTCCTCCTGGGTGTGCAGCTCACGATGGTGCAGCCAGATCCAGGAGTATTTGTCACCCATGAACAGGAACATGGACGTGTCTTAGGCCCAGGTTTGCCATTTGTCCCTTCCTGCAACACGATGGGAAGCTCAGCCCCAGGCCAACAGGTGGCTTTCCTGACACAGCAGCGTGAGGAGCTCCCTGAGTTTAGGTGGCACTTCATGCTTCGGATGCACAGGAGCAAGGCTTTGCCCTTTCAGTCCTGATGCGAGCTGGGTGTGGGAATCCAGCAGGAATTGTTATGACAAGTAGTAAAATGCAAACAGCAATGGATTTGGAGTCAGAGGCCTGGGCCATGCTCCTTCACTGACCCTTTCTGAGGACTGGTTTCAGCACAGGTGAGTGGGAATTGGGCTTGAGATATCCAGCCTCTGCATGTGTTCCCTAAATCATCCACCAAGTCCTGCCTGGTCTGTAATCCACATCCAGCCCTGTCACTCTGGGACCTGCCAAGGTGACAACTCAGGTCCTCTCTCCTGCAGGAAGTTCTACTCTGTCTCCAGCACCTTGGTCCACTGCTCAAGAAAACAGACTCAGAACTCAGGAAAACCCTGTCCACCTCACAGACCTCTGAGATCCTCGAGCACAAAAGGACATGGGAGAGTTCTCCACTCCCTCCCCAGGTCTGGTGATGAACTAGCAGTCTCCAGAGAAGCAGTCTTCATCCCCACACATGAGAATCTAGCATTGCTTCTAAGCCTTTGCCTGAAAAGTTTGTTCTGCTATCCCACCTTAGTCCTTACTGCTGCAAAGGCTGCAGGGCAACAGAAAGGCAACACGTGTGTGTGGATCCTTTGCTAAAGAAATGGCAATGCCTCTACTAGTTCTGAAAACACACACACACACACACACACACACACACGCCTCCCCTTGTCAACCAGGAAAACAAACTTGTTGCTGAGTCTTGATCTGCCCTCCTTTTCTACCCACACCTGCTAAAGGGTAGTGTTGACTTCCAGGTTGAGGGCAGCCAGGGGGCTCTGGCTGATGGTCACCTTCTGGCTGGTGGGGGTTGAAGCCTGGCTATGAGACGTTGTCTTAAGCCCTGGTCACTTACTCTGAAGTTCTATCCACCAAACCAGCCCATCCATCCTTTCCTCCAGTCTCTCCCCCTCCATCTTTGGAAGACCCCTAGGGCCCCAAGGACTTCCTGGCTGAGGTTTGTAGGCTCATGCTGGTCACCAAGAATCATCCCACCTGTCCTGCTTACCTTCCTCCTCACCACAAGGCAGGACTGGCCACCACTGCAATGATTTCAGAGTGAACTACAGTCACTGGAATTCTCAGTGTGTTCTGACTCCCAACTCACTCCACTCCAGCTGAGCCATAGGTTTCAAAAATGTGTTCCTTGTCTTAGCTTTCCAGCAGAGAGGCTCAGAGTGTGGGGTCCCACTAGCTCTACTCCTCCTGGGCAACCCCCACCCCCCACCCACCCCAGGAGGCCAGGTCTCTGATCAGAGAGGAAAGAGTTGAACCAACACAGATACCTGTCTGCCAAGCCCCCATCTTCCCTCTAGGAAAGGCCCCATTCTCAGAAAGATCCCTGCTGGGAGCAGGACCAGTGCTGACACTGGACACAAACCAGGCTACACTCACACCTTCCAGAGTTTCTCCCTTCTTCTCTCTCAGCCCTTCCCCCTTTCTCCTCCCAAACTCTGCTCCATACTCATCTCCCTGATGCCCCAGTGGTGTTCTAAGCCCCTTTGCCATGTCTTTCTGAGAGCTTCTTCTGTTTCTGCTCTTCAGGGAAAATTAACCTACAAATATGGACCACCCTGGCAATATGCAGTGGTGTGCTCTACATGACCGTGTGTGTCTGTGTAGTGTGTTGTGCCTGCTCTTGTGAGCATCTTAATGGAGTCTGTGTATACACCTTGACCACTCATAGAGACCAAGCCATCAGTCTTTGCTGTTTATTGAGGATGCAAGAAGAAAGGAGAAGTGAATGGGCCTTCTCTTCTCTGCTTCTGGGTGCAGAGAGTGAAAAAAGAGACCCTGAGTCATGCTTGGTTTCACTCAGAATAAGTGGTGAGTCTGAGCCAGGGTGGGGTGCGGACTAGGCCTCTCTTGGTTGTTTGTCTTTCAGTCCTTTTCTTGGACAGAGAGCCAGCTCCTAGCGTAGTCAGGAATCAGGACAAAGGCCTTATGTGAGAGGGGGCCTTGGTCCGAGATCCAGGGGCTAGACAGAGTAGTTAGCAGCTGAGCCAGGGGCTGGAGCCAGGGGCTGAGCTGGTGCCATAGCTGGTGAACCACAGCCAAGGAGGTAAATACTGGGTGTGTGCAGGGAGAAATTTCACCAGGTTTAGTTGTCCACACCTGCCCAGGCTCAGGAAGACACAGGTTGGGAGAAGTGAGGTGGCCAAGGCCAGAGCCTGAAGTACAACATCAGGGCCTGTGGGATGGGGCTGACGGTCGACTGGGGAGAACATATGTGGGAGCCAGAGCCCCTGCTGGGACACAGGGGTGGCAGGAGGGCACCAGGTCACCCTCTCTACCGACTAGCTTTCTTGGAGGGAGCACCCAGGCTGGAGCCCTTCCCCAAGGAATCCCTGTAGTCGCTGGCACTGCCTCGGCTCCGGCCTTCCCCGCCACGGACGCTGCACACTCCAGAGATGCAGCTGCTGCTGTTGGCCACGTAGCCGCCACTGACCGAGCTGGGCCGGAAGCCGTAGCCACTGCTGCCGCTGGTGCTACTGATGATGGCTGCAGAGGAAGGATGGGTCAGCACCCCTCAGCCAGAGCTGGGGAGCTTCTTGGAGCAGTAAGTTGAGTGGGGGCTCTAGTCACAGATGACCCTGCCCCGGGGTGGGGGGAAGTATTCTTGAGACAGTTTTGGGCGTGCCCTGCCCCTGGCTTGTTCAGCTTACACCCAATCTGGCTGATTCTTAACTCTCAAAGGCCCGTCTTTTTGGTTCAAGCACAATGTATCCACCTGTCATTCTTGACACCTACCCCTGCCCTTTCTATTAACTTTTTTTGGTAAAAATTCCCATCCTTCAACCTCTCCCTCCTGCTAATAGCCCCACAGATAACATCTTTCAGAAGTTCTGGTTTAATTCTCTTAGCCCCACTGAGAAACGCAAAGATCCACCACTGTCAGCTCTATGATCAAGGTCCCCTGTTCACTGACTCCAGCCCCCTCTAAGTCCAAAGGCCAGGCCTGATCACAACTTGTAGACAGGGTTCCTCAAGCCTCACATACACCCGTACTCACTTTCTTGGAACATGTCCTTTGTTTCCCCACAGCTTGTCTCCCTGTTCCTAGCTGCCAGCCCTTGGGAACAGGGAGACAGAGTGGTAAGGAGCGAGGAACCCTGGGCTAGGAGTCAGGAGGCCTGCTTTCTGGCCTTGCTATCTGGCTCTGTGGTCTCAGACAGAGTTTTTCCCTCTCTGCTTCTTAGATTGCTCATCAACACACACAGAGTGTGACAAAGACCCTTTCTGGTCTGCAGATTCTACAGCTTTAGGTCTAAACATACAAATACTTACAGATGCTGACAGGGGAAGGATACTCTCCTGACATCCTGTTAGGGAGAGAAATAAAATAAGAGCAAGAAATCATGCAACCCACAATTTGTGAACCTCAGATCTAGTGCCACCTCTGGCCTGGTGTGGGCTTCTAAACCCAACGGGAACTTTTGGAAATTCCAACTCTTCTTTGGCACAGGCAGAGCCTGAGAAGTTGGGGGGCTACCCCTGAAATTGTTGGTAATCAGACAGCAACCTAAGTCAAAAAGCAGTTCGTGTGAGGTGCACATTTGGGGGTGGTATAAACACGTCCCAAGAGTCAGGCCTAGGCATGAGCCTCTCTGTCTCCCAAGAACACTGGGGAAGCCAAAATGGAACATTTTCGACAAGCTCATCTTATACCCAGTCAGGTAAGGAAGATGAAACAAGAAGCCCTGACATGGTAATGGGTTTTTTGTGGGGTGGGGGGAGTGTGCCTAGGTATTCCCAGGGAAGGTGTGAAGACTGGATGAGTTAGTCCACATAGCACAGTGCCCAGCATGAAGTAAGAACTCGTGCCTGTGTAGGAATTGTTCATAGCTATTATTATTCCTGTCATCACCACCTCTTCACTCCCCCAAAACTCATCTTTTCTGGATAAGGATGTGTTAGGCTTTCTCCTGAGGTCCTCCCCAAACCCTTGGGACTTTTCTGCCAGAGCACATCCCCCCTCACCGGCACTCCTCGCTCTCCAGCAGCTTGCGGTAGGTGGCGATCTCCATGTCCAGGGCCAGCTTCAGGCTCATGAGCTCCTGGTACTCTCGCAGCATCCGAGCCAGCTCCTCCTTGGCCTGGTGCAGGGCACCCTCCAGCTCGTCCAGCTTGGCCCGGGCATCCTTCAGGGCATTGTCTCCCCGCTGCTCAGCATCGGCGATGGCCGTCTCCAGGTTGGAAGCCTAAATGGGGAATTGGAGAAGTTGGAAAACTTGAAGGGGTCATTGGAGACATTTATGTCCAAATACCACTCAGTCTGACATTCTGAGAAGAGTAGCCCACCTCTGCCCTTCACACTCCTTGGTCCTCTTCTAGTCTGGGGCCTGTTCTGGCACTGCCAAGTCTTTCCTTAGCTCTATCTCCACTCCCTTGTGTTTAGACATTGGTGGTGAGAACAAATAGTGCATCCTGCCCTCCTGAGGTGATGGCCAATTCACCATCACTTCAGTTACCACAAAGACATTTACTTGGCCTTCCTGTGCCAAGGATACAAAATGAGTAAGTCAGATTGGCTTTCTGCTCTGGAGTTGTTTAAAGTCAGGAAAGAGAGATCACTGGAATATGGTGTTACAGGTACAATGACAGTGGCTAACCAGGTGCATGGACCACAGGACCAACTCTTATTTCCCAGGTGCTTACTGCCCACCTGAGAGACACTTGGCCCTTTACCTGCCTTTTGCCTACCTTAGCTTATCTAGTCCTGACAACATCCTGTATAGTTAGGACAAGTGACTTTCCTAACATCACAGAGCTACTAAGTGTAAAGCTTATGTGAGAGTAGAAAGAGCACTGGGCCAGGAGTCAGGAGACCCTGGATCAGATCGTAGCTCTGCCGCTCACCAGCTGTGCAGCCCACATAACCTCTCTGGGCCTCAGTTTCCCTATCTGTAACAATGGGTGACACTTGCCTCAGAGTCTTTGTGAGGATTTAATATGATACAATGATAGAAACCATGGCTCTTGTATTATATACATGCATCTTATCTTGCCACCTACTGAGGCTGAGGACTGACTCTGTATAAGTCTATAATAGTTTAACACAGAAAGCACTTTAATGGGTGCTCTCTGAGCCCACTTCTCCTCAACCACTTAGTGAAGAAAGTTTGTTAAGCTGCTACCAGGTGCCAGGCATTACACTAGATGCTGGAAAAACAATGGGGAACCAAGCAGCCAGCTCCCTGCCTCCTTCCAGTCCAGTGGAAAAAGGGACAGGCAAACGCAATTATAGAAGTGTGACAAGTACAGGAAAAGCACAGGTGCCCAGAAAACACACTGATTGCAACTGAGGGACAGAGAACTGTGGTCTGAGCCTAGCAGGGGAGGTTGAGAGAAGGCATGCTAGGGGAGGTGCCTCCAACCCAGAATTCTTTGTTCTGAGGAGGCTTCGGGGCACTTCAGGGAGGTCTAATCTAAATGTTTGAGGCCCCTCTGCTCTCATGGGCAGAGATTGGGAGGTTGCCATCCTTGGCCAACTCATCTCCCCTTCAATTGTCCCCACATGCTCCAGGTCACAGGCAACCAGGCCCTTTACCTGCTTCTTCACATTTTCAATCTCTGAGCGGATTCTCTGGATGAGCCGGGTAAGCTCTGAGATTTCATTCTTGGTGTTTTTGAGGTCGTCCCCATGGCGGCCAGCTGCCAGCTGCAGTTCCTGGAACTGGTGATCCCAGAGCACAGAGCCATGGATGAGTATGATGAACATGTCATGGGGATACATGATGTTTTGGGTTGGTGATGTCATGGGGGCAGGGCACATTGGACTCTTCAATGAACATTGTGTCTGTCCTGGGAACAATCAGGCCCAGCCCTCATACTGGCTGGGGTTCCCTCCTCTGGCCCAGCTCACCTTGGTCTGGTACAGGGCCTCAGCCTCAGCCTTGCTCTTCAGGGCAATCTCCTCATACTGGGCCCGGACCTCATCAATGATGCTGTCCAGGTTCAGGTCACGGTTGTTGTCCATGGACAGGATGACAGATGTGTCGCTGATGTGGGACTGAATCTGATTGATTTCCTTCACAGAAACAAGGATAGTCTTAGGATTTGACTATCGAAGGCTAAAAACTTTCCCCAAGGAACGTAAACAGATCTTGGTGATGTCAATTTTGAGGCTTCAAACCAAGAGTGTTGCTCCCTGAGCATGGCAAGTTCCCACTGGGCACAGGACAGATTCCCGCCACCATGGGGCCAGAGCCTGGTGCATTTCCTTCCCACCCAGAAGGTGGAGACTGAGGAGCCTCTTGGGACTGAGGTGGGAGATGAATGACTAATCTGGGGGGCCTCCTTGAGGGCAAGGTCCTCCATGCCCCTCCCAGCCCCCAGAATAGAGTTTTACCCACTGGCTGCCCTCAGAGGGGTGCAGTGGAAAGACAGACTTACGGCTTCAAAGAGACACTTGAAGAACTTGATCTCCTGGTCCATGGAGTCCACCTTGGCCTGAAGCTCCACCTTATTGGCATAAGCTGCATCCACATCCTGAAAGATTCCCCAGCCACACCTTGGTCACTGCCAGCGCAGCCAAGGAGACAATAGCTACCCCAGCCTGGGTGCCCTGCGCAGGTGTGTGGCCACCTTCTTTTGAGGGGCCCATGGAAAAGGAGACAAAGGGGCATCCTGAGACTCTGCTCCATCATCAGGGATGGTGGCCCCTCAAAGGAAGGAAACCCCAGCCCGGCTATTGTCAGTCATCTCTATGATGTCTAAGCAGACCCTGAGGCTGCAGGGGATCCCCTGGTGTGTCATCCTCTGCTGTCCTTCACTGTGGACAAACCCATCCACACTGAACATCAGGAAGGCCATCGTCCTCCCTGCCATTGTATGGTCTTTTCTGAATAGTTTTTCATCATGGTTCCCTGCCTTTACCTCACTAGCTCTGAATCAGCTCACTTTCTCTGAGAGCAGAGCACACTGCAGGCTCAGCATCTCCTGGTTCCCAGCTAGACCCAGAGTCAGAGCCTGCCTTCCCCTCACCTTCTTGAGCAGCACAAACTCATTCTCTGCAGCTGTCCGCCTGTTGATTTCTTCCTCATACCTGTGGGAAGGCCAGTGCTTGGTTGATTAATATGTCTCACTGAGAAGCCTCATGTGCCCAAGGAAGACTCTGAGTGAGGGGTAGTGTGCCCATCAGAGGGCACAGGTGATGAAAGCCTGTGGAGTACTGGGCGGGCAAGGCCAGCCAGGCAAGGAAGGCTTCCTGAGGGAAGGGACATGCTAACCAAGTTTGGAAGGAGATTATTGAAGATCCAGCTTCAAAAATGAGGAGAGAGCAAGTAGAGTGAATGTACTATGGTAAAATTCAGAGGAAGCAAGAAGCAATCTCCTCCCTCAAAAATTGAAATAAGCCTTACAAATGAATGGGGGCATTTCTTGAGTTACTCCTCATAGCAGTTCTGGGAGGCAGATGGATTTAAGCCCCTCTTTACCAATGAGGACACAGAAGCTTGGGAAAACTTGGTGGTTACCCAAGGTTTCCCCCACCCCAAAGCTGGAGTTAATCCTCTGGCCACAGTCCAACTAACTGAACTGGACATTTGTCCTAAGTGCCAGGCCAGAGGCTAGAAGGGCAGAGAGCAAGTTCCAGAAATTTGCTGGGGTAATTCTGCTTCATATCATGAGAAACACTGCCCCCCAAAACTTTAAGCTGGGGTAGCTGCCAGGGCCCCAAGGGAAGGAGGAATCCAGAGGTACAGGGAAGTGGTCGAGCTATAGGAGTCCCCGTCTCACTCACCTCTTCTTGTAGTCCTCTACTACGTCCCGCACATTCCTCAGCTCCGAGTCCAGCCTCACCCTGTCCCCAGACAGCGTCTCCAGCTGCTTCCGCAGGGTGGTGATGTAGCCCTCATACACAGGCTCCAGGTTGTTCTTGCAGTTGTTCAGGTCCAGCTGCTGCAGCAGCTCCCACTTGGTCTCCAGCACCTGGTTCTGCTGCTCCAGGAACCGCACCTGAAACCAGAATCCCAGAAACTGTAGAACCCCCACAGAAATGGTCACACCTGTCACTCAGAGGGCACTGTGCAAAGCTCTCTACCCCTCACAAGAGGTACATTAGGTGGGCAAGTCCTTAACCCTATTTAATGGAGAAGAAACTGAGGTATAGAGTTTAGCTTTTCTCCAAGATATGATGGTTTAGTAAGTGGTGGAGCCCAGGACTGAACCCAGATATGGGTCTGCATCAGTCATGTGTCCAATCATTCAGCACCCACCATGACCAAACCAGCACAGTGCCTGAAGGTGCCAGGACAGAGTCAAGCTGGGTCCATCTTTGGGAAGGTTGACCTTTCCAAAGAATGGGTATGCTGTTCATTTTACAGCACGTCCAGCTCAACGAGGCTCAGTGGGCCAAGAGCTTCGGCTATTCTAAATATCTGTAAAGCCCCAACTCCACTTTGCTGGTGACCTCTTCCTCCTCCCCTCATCCTGCTCCCCAAAACTGTCTTCACTGGGGACAGATGGAGCCCCCCATGTCACTGTGGCCTCACAGGGGCCAGGAAACTGACCCCTGGGGGGAATCTGTATATACCTCTCTTGTTTAGTTTGGGTGGGGCACTACTGTTTAAACATGGTTGATTCCCTAAAGTCGGAAACACAGGATATTGGAAAACTGTCTGGGATAGCTTTGGAAATTATTGGGATGGGTTAGACACCAAATAGCTTACCTCCAGCAGATTAGCCAGCATTTGATTTGGTGTAACCTGTCCTGACTTTTTTCATGTATATCTGCAAGGCTGAGCATTAACCACAGAGTAAATCCTGCACCCAGAACACCACAATACGTATCTGGACTATACCACTAGACACATCTAGATTGCTGATAGCATGTGCTCATCACACAACCTTCTCTGGCTGCCTGGTGTATGGGATTTTATTCTTCTAGAGTCTAAAATTGTTTGGGAACTCTGCACACCTTTGAGCCTGCTTCCCCCTCACCCCAGACAGACCACCCTACTTCATAGAAGTAACTGCCTTGTGTTCATCTTTCTTTCCATGTCTCCAGACTTCATCCTTTAATGGGGTTTGGCCAGCCCAGTCAAAGGGCAGTCCACTCTTATCCCCCAGCCCCAAACCTCAAAACACCTTGATCTTCCAGATGTGAAATGACTTAGAGAAGTAAAAATCCACAGAGATGTTGTTGCCCCTGAGGTGAGCAGGGGTAGGAGGGAATTCTCCTCTGAGCAAGACTTGAGAATTGCAGGGAGTTGGGGTGGGGGGTGCAGCCTCTCTGATGGCTGCTGACTATCTCAAACATCAGCTTTGTCTTGGGTTGACCTGTCCTTGATGCCTCACCATCATGTAGCCAACATAGCCCTCCAGTCCCCAGTACTGGGTTTGGAAGCAGGAGGCTGAACATCCAACTTCACCTTCTCTTCCCCAGATGACCTTGGGCATGGTCTTCACCTCCATGCTTTTGCTGACTCATACAATGGGAGCAATAATTTCTTATCTACTGAGAGTCAATGGCCTGTCTGGACTGGATGGTCCCTTGAGGTCTGTTCCAGACCTTTGATGCTCTTTTTCTCACACTCTTCCCTTAGCTCTCTGGAGATTAACATGATAGTAACAATAACCACCTTTGGAGAGTATTTAGTATATGTCTGGCATTGTGACAAGATCTTCACTGGCATTTTCAAAAGCCTGACAACAATCCCAAGAGGTAGGTTATTATCGCCATTGTGGAGATGAGAAAACAGAGGCACAGAGAGGATAAATAACTCCCTGCAAGAGCACAGATGGTACATGATGGGCCAGGGTAGAAGTCAGGTCTAACTTCCCACTGCACTATTCTGCCTCTCAAGAAAGCCCTTAGCAGACCGAAACCAGTGCCTTTGGCAGGGCCACCCAGGAATGACTATGCACTGATGCCCTGAGCCATCAGTCAAGTGACCAGTGGACAAGATTGGCTGGCCATGGGTGGGAGGACAGCTTCCCTGGTCACCCTGGGGAAGATTCCCTCTCACTGGCTTTTCTGCACACAGTCTGCGTGGGCCCAGGCTTAGCAATGGTACCAATCTGGCCCTTGAAAGTAAGAAGCAGGGCTCTTCCTTAGGTGCTCCTGCCACTCACTAACCCTCCTGATAATCCTCTACCAATAGAGGCTGACCTGCCTCTGTCTTTTCTGGGGAAAGGCTACACAAAGACTCTTACACAAGTTATCCTAATGATAGAAAATACCTGTCTTATCCATAGTACATGCCTCTCCATATCTAATCTCCATCCCTCATGCTATAATAAAGGCTCACATTCCAAGAAATCACGCTCTTCACAGGTTCCACAGGTCCTAACAGACCCACCTTGTCAATGAAGGAGGCGAACTTGTTGTTCAGCGCCTTGATCTGCTCCCGCTCCTGGGCACGCACTTTCTGGATCTCTGGGTCCAGCTCCACATTGAGGGGGGCCAGGAGGCTCTCATTGACGGTGACCTGGTGGATGCCTCCAGGTGGGCACACGGTTGGGCACACAGGTCCCAGGGTCACACTGCCAAACATGCTGCCAGCAAAACCGCTGGCCCGGCCCCGGCCAAATCCATAACCTCCGCTCTTTCCGCTGCCACTGGCCACATTGAAAGAGATGCTCCGGGCACCCCCCAGGCTATAAAGACTCCGACTGCTGAAGCCCCCACTGAGCCCTTTGCCCCCGGCCCGGTAGGAGGACGTGCTGCTCCCAGAGAGCACAGCCGAGCAGCCGCTGAAGCCCCCTTTGGTGGCAGCTCCTGACTTGCAGGTGAATTGGCGGCTCATGCTGCAGTGCAGGTGGAACTCAGTCACGGGAGGAGCAAAGGCAAAATCCCACACAGGTTCCACAGGTTGCTGTGAGAACTGACAGGTGCCCTTCCTTATATTTGCTTGGAACTGGGGCTTGTGGATGGGCAGTCGAGAGCTTAATTCATGGGTTTGGCTTGCCTGGGAGCAAGAAGTCATTTTCTCTATGCTGAGCTAAAGACTGAGCCCTCCCCACCTCTGAAACAACATGAAACCTTCAAAGTGCTGGGCTTGCAAGCCTTGCTCATCTAATTTGGGTCTTATCTAATTAACCTGCTGTTATAGGGTAATTTGCCCCAGGCCCAGCCTCTCCAGGGGGGTGTCATTGGCCCTTCACCATCCCTATCCTGATTCATCTTCTCTGGGCTGTGGACTTCTTCCTGGGGGCTCAGGAGGGTGGGAGGAGGTGGACTGCTCTCGACAGAATGAACCAAAGGGTAGAGTACCTGGGGACTCCAACCATAGCTGTGTCCTCCTTCGTCCCAGGAAGGGGCAGATTATTCAGGCATTCACCCCTACCCCTCTCCTCCTGGAGGCATAATCCAACGATGGCCTTTTCTCCTAACCCACGGAAGACAGTAGCTCTGTCTGCTTGGCTATAAGGGGTGGAGTGACCTTCCCCCTGGCATGGGACATGAGCAACTTTGGCCAGAGTCAACCATGGACACCATGGTTGGGAGTGCCACAGGCTTCTGCAAGTTCCCCAGGGAAAGGGGTCTCCAAACTTCACTTCTCTCCAACTCCCGTAATAAGGCAAGGGACAAGTGATGTCCAGTCCTTCAAGCACTGGACAGAAAGAGGAAGAGAAAAGGAGGATGGAGTTGAGGCAGGTGACTGAGAAATTCAGGGAGTCAACAGGGAGGAGGGATGGGATGACAAAGAGAGGCTTGCTCAGGGCCTAGTGGTTTCAAGGAAAGACTCTGGAGAGGGGATCCCATTTCATCATTTCTTTCTTCTAGTGTATGAGTACATCTGCCAGTAAAACTAGGGGCAACTTGAGGACAGGAGCCATCTGTTTAGAGTTCAAATAGAAGAAGCTGCTGTCAAGGTGAGACCGAATTTCTGTTGCCCCCAGGAGTGCAGGCCTCTCCAAGAAGGTGGCTCAGTGAGCATGGTGCTGTCCTGCTCGAAACGGTCCCGTGGTCCCTGCAATCCCTGCCCAGATTCAGCCTGCTGTCCCCTCCATCCTGTGTCCCTGGCTCTGGGGATGGGTCCTGGTCCTCCCACATGACAGCCATTGCTGCTGTGGCCCCCTTTTCTCCCATGGCTAAAGCTATCCCTGGGGATCGCCCCTGCCCCAAAACCCCCGCTGGGGCCCTATGGTGTGCTGTGACTCTGGGCTGGCTATAGCCACAGGAGGGAGGAGAATTTGGAGCCAAGCTTGGGTAGGGCCTTCTGTCACTTCATTTAGGGGTTGACCCAGAATCCATTCCCTCCCTGTCCCAGCTGCCCTCCTCTCCTTTTTCCCTGCCATTTTGTCTTCATGGTTCTTATTGAAACCACCAGAATTTCTCTTTCCTACCTTCTCTCTCCATCCCTTCTCATTCCTCCTCTCCATCTTCCATCAATCCTTCCCCTTTTCTTTTGCCACCTCTTTACCTATTGCTCCACCACCTGCTCTCTTCCCAGGAGTCTTCCTGGGTCAGCACAGCCCAAGTCTGAGCTCCTCTCATCCCTTAGCATGTTATCAGAATGTGCTGGAAGGGCAGTGATTCTGTGGCCAGCTCCCACGAGGTTCCTCTGAAGGCTGTGTCACATGTCATTTTAGTTTTTCTTTGTAAATAAAGTAAAAGGTTCTCAAGATCAGAGACCACCTGGTATACTCCCCCCTCCCTCTCTTGGTTCTCCCTTTAGTAAACCTCTGTTGAGCATCAACTATGTGCCAGGCATGGTGCCCCATACTGTCGACAAGGAGCATGTGGTATAACACTAAAGGTGTTCCATAGCTCTCGGAACCCAGTCCTCACACAGGATCCCCCTGCTAGCTGTACGTCTCCTTGGCCTGCATGACAGCTCCCCAGCCCAACCTTGAATGTCTGCAGCTGCTGCCCTGCCCTTGCCCCTGCTCCTGCCAAAGATATCTCACCCACAGGCCTCCTCTTCAAATACCTCCAAAATTTTGCCAAACTATTCCTACCCAACCTGGAACACCTTCTCTCCCCATCTCTTCTGATCCAATCCTTCTGCTCTTTGAAAATCTTGTTTAAAACCCTGATTTAGCCCCATCTCCTCTCCTCCATGCCCTGGACTTCTCTGTCCATCGACACCTGTGTGTAGGCTGCATGTTCTGTAGGGCCTGGGCCTGGGTGAGCATTTTGTGTCCCCCAGAAGACTCCTCCCTCTCTGCATCTACTCAGATCCCAGGACCAGTCTCTGGACACCCCCTCCCCAGGTGTGGGATGTCCAACAAACAAACAGCAGAGAGAGTGCATCTTCAAGGAACTGCTGGGCCAGCACCCACCTAGAATGGCACCAGGTAGGAGCACAGGCTCCAGGAACTGCCCCTGGGGTCTGAATTCCACTCCACCACCCAACAGTGTTACTTTGCTTAACCTCTCTAAGCCTCACCTTCCCCAACCATAAATGGGATAATAAAGTCCTCGTAGGGTAGTTGTGATGATTACATGTGTTAATCCATGTAAAGTATTTGGTAAGGGCCTGGTACATATTCAGTGTTCAATAAATATTATCAACGACTAAAAGTGGAGGGGAAAGTAGAATTTAGGAGTCAGCCTGTCTCCTCCTCCTCTCTGCTTTCTCTCCCCAGGGGAGTGTGTCTAGATCAGCCCATTCCCATGAAGTGCCATCTGCTGATAGAGGACAAAGACCAGTGTTCTTCCCAGAGGTCCCAAACTCAAGGAATCTCTCCATTCAGACCATTACTGATCATGAAAAATTCTCTGTTAAGAATAACAATAGTAGAGCCACTGTCTAACAAATGTTTGCCAAGTACAAAACTCAGTAGGAAGCACTTTTCAAGCATTGAGTCTCTTGGTTTGATCCATTCATCAATTATTTCCTGGGCACTTACCAAGTGCTGAGAGGGGGGCAATGCAAAGTGTCCTGCCCTCAGAGTTTCTGGATCCCTCCAAATACAGTGTCCCTGGGAAAAAAAACACCTCATCAAGTTATTAACAAGTCATTAATGCCTTAACATGAATTAGTTCATCAGATACTGGCCATTAGGTATGAAACACCCAATGTTGTTGATGAGGATGATGATAGAGCAGAAAGGAGGAGAGTTCTAGGCCACCCACAGGAAGGGTGGGCCAGGTGGGGCTCCTGGGGTGGTTGTGTTTTTTGCTAGAGGGCAAGAGGGAGGGGCTGAAGGAAACCAGGGCAGGGCCACAGTTCACCAAGGTTGCGAAGACCTTTCCCCGGCCTTAACTGAGATTTGGGGAGACTGAGGGCAGAAAGAGGCAGGGCCGCTTGCTTTGAGAGGGCTCGCATGCTGGTTGGGGAGACGGGATGTGCTCTACCAAATCTCAGCTTCATTTTCCCTTCGTGCCTTTCCATGGATCTCCCAGCTCTCTAGCAGGAATGAGAGTCTAAGCGATGCTTGGCCAGGCATGGAAATCTGAGCCTCAGTTTTACCCATTTGTGAAACAGTAGAAGGAAGTGCGTCAGATCAGAGTGTCAAACCCCCAAGCTCCCAGGAACATCTAGCTTGGACGTTCAAGAAAAAATTTAAATTGTATATTAAATAAATAAACATTTTGGTTTTATAGCCAAAAGTTTTTATTTGGTTCACATGAATTTGTGGATTTCTTTGTTGTTTTTTTGTCCCTATGTTTATGATGATGATCACTTTGACATGTTTGTTTCAACCCCTTGGTCCCATTTGGAACCCCCTTGACCCTGACTCAGTGTTCTGGGGTCTGATAAGCCCCCAGAGAAGGTCTCAGAAAAAAAAGGGTGAGAAAATCTAGTACAATCCAAGATGGTACTTGCTAAGTGGGAAGAATAGGGAATGCCCAGTGGAGAGGTAAGATCTAGGCACACTAGCACCACAGGGCCGCCTAAAGGAGGGGGTCTGAATTCGAGTACGCTACAAGAAGAAGGCTTGGGTGGACTGGCAGTGAGGAAATGTGAGAACAGCCCAGGCTGGCAGGAGGAAGCACATTGAGGAAAGGGTCCTCCAGGCTGAAGCAATCATGAGAGTGAAGGGTAGCCATGGGGGAGGGACCCCAGGTCCCAAGCAGCAGAAGGGATAAGGCAAGTGGCCAGGCTCATGAGCCAGGCAGAGTCTGGGCCATACATTCTCTGGGAAGCAGAACTTAGCTACTGTGGTGGGGAGGAGTAGTGGGGGTCGGGAGAGGCTGGAGGTGCTGAGAGAGGCAGGTGGTTCTCTAAGCAAATAATTGTCTCCAGAATTAGAGAGAATAAGCTGAGCTATTTGGATGACATCAGCTCAGGTCCTGCCAGCCCTCCTCAGCAGACCCAGGAAATGAGCATGTTGTCTGTGAACCCCCACAAGTCCCCCTCCCCCTCACACCCCCGCATCCTCCTGTAGTTTCAGGCAGGCAAGGGTGCTCAGCCCCATGCCAGATGGATGGAGCACAGTCCCTGGGGGACTTGGCCACAATCAGAGCCACTCATCTGGGGGCAGTATGACTGTTCAGCTGGTTTATAGCTGACAAGACCAAAGGTGAGCTCACCCCAGAGGAGCTGGATATAAAGGTCGGAAGAGGGGTATCCTGCCAGGCACTCAGCTCCTCTCCCCTCCTACAGTTGACTGCCAGAGAGGTGCCTTCCAAGGCAGTCCCACCCCCTTGTTCAGCTCTGTGGCTAGAAGCACCTCCTTTGAGTTTTGCTGGCTAACTCCTTCCTCCAGGCTCACCCCAAGCCTCTGCCAAGCCTGTGGCAGAGCCTTGGGGCTCTGATGACCCAGGTCCTGGTCCTGCCATGTGACCATGGGCAGGTCTCCCAGCTTTCTAAACCTCTGTTTCCACATCTCTAAAAAGCAGGATACTAATACCTACTCCCCAAGTTGGATGGCAGACAACTTGTAAATAATGATAATGATGATGACGATGATGGTGATGATGATGATGATGATAACTAACACACAGTATGAGCTCTGCCAGGCACTGCTCTGAGCGCTTCACCTACATTAACTCATTTAATTCTCACAACAGCCCTGTGAGGCAGGTACCATTATTATCCCCATTTTAAAGATGAAGACACTGAGGCACAGGAAGTTAAGTACTTGACTCAACATCATACGGCTAGTGTGTGAGCCAGGATTTGAGCCAGGATTGGCTGTAGTATGTACTCTCAACCTCTACACCATCCTGGCTTTCTCATGCACAAATGCCGAGTGTGAATGCACATGCCCAACTCTAGCCTCCCACAAGCTTGGGGTCCTATTTCCTGCTGTTCCTCCTACAGCTGCACCACTGTGTGAAAAACTGAGCTCACACTTCCTATCCCACATGGGCTCTGCTGTGCAATGAGTGCCCATGGTTCCATCCTCCCAGGTGCTCCTTGCCCTCAGGAAGTCACCTGCCCTCTCTTGCCCCAGCTCTTCTGTATCTATTATGACCATTGCCATGGCCCAGGCTACACCCTATCCTCTCTCCCTCTGGATTTCCCACAGTAGCCTCTTGGGCAGTCCTCCCTTGTCTGCCCATCTGACTCCTTCAACCTATCCTGCAAGTCCACTTCTGATTTCTCCCACACCCTGGCCATCCAGATCTGTCCCCTCACTCCCCTTCTCAAACTTCTTCACTCTTCTGAAGAAAATTCATGTAATTTCAGTACTTGGGTGAAGACGGAGTAGGGGGTGCTTATGAGACAATTACATGTTTCTCATACCCATCATGCTTTTCCCTGATGTCATGCTCTGGGCTACTCTCCTAGCCTCCCACCTACCAAGGCAGGCTTGTCCTATCCTTGAAGACAAACCAAGACACACCTCCAGGAAACCCCCCCAAGCCTTCCTCAACTTTCTTAGATTTCCACACCCTCCTTCACAGGGCCCACTGCACCTTTCTGCACACAACCCTGTTGCTTATGTGTTATGTGCATTTCTCCAGCCTAAAATGATCTAACAGGTCTCTCCATGGCTGGGCAATACTGTTGGCTCCTGCAGCCACAGGCTCCAGTGCTTGTAGTATGAACTGTGAGTGCTTCTTGCCAGCTGACAGGTGTGTTCCAACATGTCAGAGGACTCGTGTGGGTGCACATCTGTATGTGGATGGACATGAACATGGACATGAGCAGAATGTGTGTCCAGCCACTAAGGACTGGCATGGCTGTTCTGGTTGTCTGTAGCTGACATTAACTGTGATGGATCAGTGCCAGATTGTACCAATTGTTAAATATTTTCCATATCTTCCATAGACATGAACCTGTGTGCAAATGAGCACATGTCTACACATGTGTACATGGGTTTTTGATGACCAGTTGCCTGAAAATGGGCCCCATCTTGAATTAGTTAATGCTTGTAGACCTCCTTTCTTCCATTCTTCTCCACTAGTGGCACACAAGCAAGAGTTGATTGTCTAATTTTCACTATATTCTTTTTTAATAATAGCCATGAGGGGATGTGGTGACACACAGCTGATGACTAAGTAAGGGAATCAAATTCACTCATTCATTCATTCAGCATCCTTGAGACCATAAAAGCAGGAGAGGTTCTGACTAGTTGGCCTATAAGAACATCCTTTCAACGGGCTGGAAGATGGGCAAGGTGGTTTCTCAAGGTCACAGAGTATCCATTCCAATGACACTTCCTCTACCAATGAACATGGATAAATCAGTTAAAGTTTCAAGCTACACCAAGTTTGGAACCTAGGGAGAACATTTGTAAAGATCAGGAAATGAGAAGGACAGAGGCAGAGGGAAAGGCACAGGCAGGAGAGGCAAGAAAGAGTGGATGAGGTTCCAGGGGAGAGGGCACACACATCATGACTGCCATCTTCTTTTGCAATCAGTAATTCATTTACCAGTTACTGAGCTACCTCTCTGTGCTCTCCTATGGGGGTGAAGGAACAGAGAGGTCCCCAAATCCTCCAGGTTTGCCCTTGATCAATCAAATGGAGGTTAAGTTATCTCCATCCTCCTACTGGCCTCCACTACTCTCCCTTTTTTAAGGTTGCTATTTATTTATTTAAGGTTGCTATTTCCCATATGGTAGAAAAGGCAAAGAGCAGGGTCCAGGAACACAGTTTCTCTGGCGTCTTCTCTGCTAACTCTCTCCCCCAAAGAGGAATTTTATTTCTTATTTGGGCAAGATTCACATAACATGAAATTAACCATTTTAAAGTGAACTCTTCAGTAGCATACAGTATATTCACAGTGTTGTGCAGCCACCACCTCTACCTAGTTCCAAACTTATTCATCCCAAAAAGAAACCCGGTATCCAGCAGGCACTTCCCATTCTTTCTACCCTGATCCCTGAAACTACCAAATCTCTCTGGAATTACTTATTCCAGACATTTCAGATGAATGGAATCATATAATATGTGACCTTTTGTGGTCGGTTTCTTTCATTTAGCTTAATGTTCTCAAGGTTTATATATACTGTGGCGTGTATCAGTATGTTAGTCCTTTTTATGGCTGAATAATATTCTATAGTATTAATGTGCCACAACTTTTTTATCTATTCATTCACTGATGTACATTTGGGCTATGTCTTAGTCCTTTCAGGGTCCTATAACAAATCCCATAGGCTGGTGGCTTATGAACAATGGAAATTCTGGAGTCTTGGAAGTCCAAAGTCAAGGTGCCAGCATAGTCGAATTCTGGAGAGAGCCCTCTTCCTGGTTCACAACCAGTGGCTTCTTGCTATGTCCTCGCTGGTGGAAAAGGCTAGGGAGCTCTGGGGGTCTCTTTTATTAGAGCACTAATCTCGTTAACAAGGCTTCCACTCTCATAACCCAAGCACCTCCCAAAGGCCCCACCTCCTAATACCATCATCTTTAGGGGTTAGATTTTCAACATATGAATTTAAGGGAGACATAAACATTCAGACCATAGCAGACTGCTTACACCTTTGGCTGTTGTGAACAGTGCTGCTATGAACATGCATGTACATGTATTGGTTTAAGCACTTGTTTTCAGTTCTTTTGGATATGTATGCTTAGGAGTGGAATTGCTCAGTCATATGACAATCCAATGTTTAATTTTATGAGGAAATGCCCAAGTGTTTTCCACAGTGGCTAAACCATTTTATAGTCCCACAAGCAACGTATAAAAGTTCTAATTTCTCCATATCCTCACGAATACTTTATTTTCCATTATTTTTTATTACAGCTATTCTAGTGGGTGTGAAATGGTACCTCATTGTGGTTTGGATTTGCATTACCTTGATGACTAATCATGTTGAACACTTTTTCATGTGCTTGTTGGCCATTTGTATGTTTTCTCTGAACAAAGACCTTTAAAGTCCTTTGCTCATTTTTTAGTTGGGTTGTTTGTCTTTTTGTTGTTGAGTCATAAAAGTTCTTTATGTATTTTAGGTAATAGACCTCTATCAGAGATGTGATTGGCAAATATTTTCTCATTCTATAGGTTGTCTTTAAACTTTCTTAATAATGTCCTTTGAGGTGCAGAAGTTTTTAATTTTGATGATGCCCAATTTATCTATTTTCTCTTTTGTTGCTTGTGCTTTTGGTGTCATATCTAAGAATTCTTTACCAATCCAAGGTCATGAAGACTTATCCTCATGTTTTATTTTAAGTTTATTATGGTTTTAGCTCTTATATTTAGGTTGCCGATCCATTTCTTAGTTAATTTTTATATATGGTCTGAAGTAGGGGTCCAGCTTCATTCTTTTGCATGAGGGCATCTAACTGTCCTGGCATCATTTGTTGAAGAGACTATTCTTTCCTCCATTGAATGGTCTTGGCACCCTTATCAAAATGGTCCTAGATATATTGGTTTTGCCCCACAAAATCTTTTATACACACTGTGCTGGATAGAAAGATCTTAAGAAAATTATTCTCTTGGTGTCTCTGTTGGGGCGAAGCTCCCTTAAGTGTCTACTAATTACTAAGCCCAACAAAGAATAAGGCCAGTCCTTGTCCTTAGAGACCCCAGGAGACCCCAGGTCTGGTGGTGATGGACTCAGCCACAGAGAGAGATCATCTCAATCTCATGTGGAGATATCACAGTGAAAGTGAGCATTGGGCACTGCAACATCCTAGACAGTGGGCTCTCAGCCCAGCCAGGGGTCCAGGAAGACTTCCAGGAGGAGTGGGTGCTTGAGCAGAATCTCAAAGGAGCAGTAAATGTTGTCCTGCATACTGAAGCCTGACCTCCGGAACTGAAGTCAGTCACCACTGGTCCTGACTCCATGCTTTCCCCTTTTGGACTTCAGAGAAATCTCCAAATGGAGTCCTAAAGAAAGGACAGTCACCCCAGTGCACTTCTCAGAAAGCCCACCAGACTCCTGGGATCTTGTCCTTCCTGAGGTTTATTGCATCCTGGCACACACAGAAGAGGACCTCCTTGCTACAGGAAAGGCACAGTGAGGTCAATGGAGGTGGCAGCTTGGGACCAGAGGCCCTGACCTCACTAGGTACCAACCCTGCTGTCCTGAGGTCTACAGCAGGAACATCTTCATGCACACTTGTAACACAAAACCAATCAGAAATATGACTAAAGGACTGAATTCTCCCAGCCAAAGCTGAAGGACATGGAAGTCCACTATTGATTTCAGAAAATCTGAGACCTCCCATCCATCACCAAAACAGGCACACAACACCTGCACCCAAACCTACTGTGATGGTGTGATTTAAGTTCTCTCCCCAGTATTCTATGCCACTCATCTTTGCAGTTATTTGACAAAACTCCCTTCCTCTTCCAGGAAGTCTTCCTTGCCTAGTTTCTCCATTTGGGTCACTTCTCAGCATTGCTGCACCAGGCTGTGCTTCCCTAATTTGCATGAGTGCGTGGCTTTGCAGTTGTGTCCATCTCTCCCATCAGCCTGAGATCACCCCCAGAGCAGGATGCTCTGGTCTGCCTCTAGCCTCCCAAAAGATTTGTGCATGTGTGTGAGGTGGGGCACATTATTGTTAGGGGCAATTTGGAGAGATTGACACACTGGCAGGAGGGAACCTCTGAGATTACTCAAAGGCAGTTTATTGAATATACAGCAGAAATTCAAAGTCCTTGGCTCAAGCAAAGGAGGAAGTGGGTGTTGCCATTCTTAGAAATATTTACATTAAGAGCCATGACTTCTGGGCTGGGAGTTACCACCAGAAACAGATCAACTTCCTCTCACTGAACACAGCTCATGGCAACAGGGATTGAGTCAGAAACCACTGCAAGACACAGCCCCAGAGAGAAAAACTCAAGATACATAACACACATACCCATAGTCCTTGACAAAAAGGCAGAGTAACTATACTGTCTTCATAAAAAGAATCATGAATTTGATATTCTCTTTGTTAGAGAGGCAGTATCACACCATGGAAAGAACACAGACCCTGGGATCAGCTAAACTTGGCTCATCTGCTGACCCTGGCACTCAGTGGGCAACAGGAATAAGTTCTGCAGCCTCTTAGAGGATGGGGCTTCTCATCTGTCACAGGGATGCTGACTGTACCTTGCAGGATGGATGAGAATTAAAGGCCATGCAGGTAGGGAGCTTGGCACATAGTAGGTTCTTCCCACTTGGTAGTAGCTATTGCTGATAAGGAAGGTAGTGGGTGGGTGGCACAGGTGGCAGAAGACTCCCAGTTCTCATTCAGTTGGCCTGTGAACATGGGCACAGATGATGTCTGAGAGTATACACATTTTCTCCTGAATGATGGAGTGGTTCTGTAAAGACCTTTCCCCCTTCCCTGCCCACTCTCCCTCCTTCACTCCCTGGCCCTCCTCTTCTCTCTGCAGGGATAACCATAGCTACCCAGGGTTTAGAAGATAATTATAGCTTGTTCTCCTAAGACCTCTGTCAGTTGAAAGCAACAGGGACAACAAGAAGTCACAAAGTCCACATGGGACCTGCTGAAACAGGGAGATGACAGTTCTAATCAGAATTGACAGTAAGATAAGGCATGGCATGGGTGGCCGGGGGCTTTAGGACTCAGGGTGGGAGATCGGGTGTGGAGGTATCTGTGTGCAGGGAATCAGCCAGGGCTTCTCTTCTCTGCGATGCTGAAGTGAGTGGGGTCATGGGACTTATCGGGTGGCTTTCTTGGCTGGGGCATTGACTGGGATGCTCTTTCCTTGGGAGTCCTTGGGGTCTCCCCCTCGTGCCCCTTTGGTCCTTGTCTCCTCACTCCGAGTGCTGCTGGAGCTTCCCTCTGCACTGCTGGCACCGAGGTTGCTGCTGGTGGAGAAGCTGGGGTGGTAGCTGCTTGCATTGCTAATAACAGCTGAGGAGAAAGAACCAAGAGCCGGGAAGGAGGGCAGTGGGGTCAGTCAGAGAGTGAGCCAACCCCCTAAATCCCACAGCAGCCCTCAGCATCGAGAAACAGCACAAAGATGAACCGAGACCCTATTGTGAGCCTGGCTTTGTGTGAGGTAAGGACCACATAGGACAGGACCAACATGCTCCCTTCTGGAGATTCTAGGATCATTTGGCTCCCAAGGCCATAATCTCAATCCTTTTTCTCAATGATGATGTCCCAGGAAAAAGCTAGAAAGGACTTGGTATGGGCTTCAGTCACTGTTTCCATGGGACAAAAGGGAACTAGGTTTCCTGCAAAACCTGAGAACCTTCACAACAGTACCAGAAACTCCCAGCTCTGGGGAGGCATTGAATGGAGGTAGCATCATCACCTTATTCTGGGGTCCCCAGCTTTCCCATCTTGCCAGAATCCCCACCTAACCTATCTCTCAGGGATACTCACAGATGCTCACAGAGGATGTATTCTCACCAGACATCCTGAAAAACAGAAAGTTAGGGGAGAAAACCTCAGGAATGTGTTCAGATTCAGCTAAGCTTTGATGGGCTCCTGCTTTTATGTGTATATAGTTTTAATTCATCCTTATAAACCCATGAGATGGAGCTTATGAACCTAACTTTGTAGATGAGAAAATAGAGACACAGGGACATTAAATAATTTACCAGAACCAAACAGCTAGTATGTGGCAAAGCCAGTATTAAACCCAGGTTTGTCTGGCCCCACTGGCTCTTTCCACAGCACCACCAATCATCTGTGCTTCATGGCTCACATCGGACCGCCTCTTGCAGGAAGCTCCCAAATAGCTCCTCATCCCAGTGGGGAGCCATCCACAACCCCTTTTCCCTTGACACCATGGCATTCCCCCACCCCCACCCTCTTACCTGCACTCCTCACTTTCCAGCAGCTTGCGGTAGGTGGCGATCTCCATGTCCAGGGCCAGCTTCAGGCTCATGAGCTCCTGGTACTCCCGCAGCATCCGGGCCAGCTCCTCCTTGGCCTGGTGCAGGGCGGCCTCCATCTCGTCCAGCTTGGCCTGGGCATCCTTCAGGGCATTGTCTCCCCGCTGCTCAGCATCAGCAATGGCCGTCTCCAGGTTGATACACTAAAAGGCAAAGCACAGGAAGATCATCAAAACACAAAATAATTTTTAGATCTTAAAGGTTAGGTAGCATAACCCCCACCCTTTACAGATAAGACTCAAGGTGATAGCAGGTAATAGCCACAGGGCCAGCACCAGAACCTGGGTCTCCTCTATTTTCTGTTGCAGATGGATACTTAAAAGCTGCTGTGAAAAGCTGTCTGGGCAGTTGCATTTCAGGAGTGCAAGAAGAAACTTTGATGTTTGAAAGCTATCTGGAAGCCATCAATGGCTGTAGGTTCCAAGTATGTCAGGTCCAAAAGAATCATGCTGAGACCCCAGCCCCTAAAGATCAGATAGCATGCCAAGTGCTACTGTGATGGAATTTCTGCCTGTAGGACATCTCCCAGCAGGAACTCTTCCTACCCAACAGCACCAAGAGTGAGTGCTTCTGGACTATTCCAGCACTCTGTGAGGATGGTCTGTCTAGATGGTCTCCAAGTCTGGCATGAATGGGTCAAGTCTTTCCTTAGAGCAGGGGGTTATGGGCCAGAAATCAGACCCATGGCTTCAGAAACTGGGCTCTGATGAACATCTAGCAGCCCTGTGATGACAGGCACTGACAGAGGATGAGCAGTCTGCATGCAGAGTCAGGAAGCTGTCCCCATGTTCCCAACATTGGCTGTGTGGAAGCTTGTAAGGTGCAGGGAGGAGAGTGGGCTCAGATCTTTCAGTTTGGCAGTGCTGTCACTGGCTGAATTGACCTGTTTCTTTGGGGAGAACAAAGGGAGGATTCTCCACCCCTTAAAATCATCTCCCCACTGACACAGTGTTTAAAGTTTGCTGTGTCCAGGTAAGACAGGACCCCTCACGTAAAATAGAAATGGTACTGCAACACATGGCAGCGTGCCCAGAGGGCTTTGCCTACTGTCATGCTCACTCGATCACCCTGAGGAGCCCTAGATGCACACACACACTGCACATGTACTGAGTGCCCAGTGGGAGGAGGAGGCATGGGGCCTGCCCTTAGAGGGTCACACCTGAAGAGGACATGGGGCCGGTTCATTGCACACACAAAAAAATCCGAGAAAGAAGGAAAAAGGAAAAGGAATCCTGGGCTTTAATCCTGGTTCTGTTAATAACCAGCTAGGGACACTGGGCAAGTCACTTCCCTTCCCCAGCCCACTTTCCTTATCTAGACTGTGGAGTCAGGTGAAATAAGCTCCAGGCCCCTCCCAATTCCAAGCAGGGTGAGGGCACTGAGGCAAGGTGGGGAGAAGGAACTATGGATGGCTGAGGGGCTCCCAAACCCAGGTGGGGGAGATTTGCTTTTTACTAAAGAGTGAGCTCCAATTTCTCCACCACAGAGGGTGAAATTGACCCTGGTGCTGTCTGTGGAGTCGCTGCTCACCTGCTTCTTCACACTGGCAATCTCACACTGGATCCTCTGAATGAGCCGATTCAGCTCTGACATCTCACTCTTGGTCTTCTTAAGGTCATCACCATGCCGGCTGGCTGCCAGCTGCAGCTCCTGGATCTGGTTTCCCAGAGATAGGAAGTCAGTGATGAGATAGGACTGTCCAATCCCTTTCAAGGTAAGGGAAGTGTCCTGAACAAGCACTTCTCCCACCTCTGAAATGCGGAGGTGGCTCTGGAGCAGAAGTTGATGGAGTCAGGACCTGGGCATACTTCCAGCTGTTTGGTGGTCGTTCTGACCAAGAAATCTACCTGCTTGTCTAAGCAGAACTTGTTTGCTGGGCCTATCCTCTTTTCTCACCACTCTGCTTATTCTTTCCTGGGTTGCATAAAGGAAAGAGACAGTTTGCATTTATGAAGCACTTCCAAAATAGAAGAAGAGCTCTGACCCTTTCCATTTATTTAGTACTTCTTTGTAGGGGCTTCCTTTAAAGGCCAGGTTCTGTTCAGTCCTGGGGACACAGCTGTGAACAGGATAGGTGAGGTTCCTGCCCCCGTGAAATGTACATTGTCTTGCAGCCCTTTCGTATGAACAGGCAGAGGGCAGAGGAAGCTGAGGGCGGCGCATATCCTCAGGGTAGTGGAATTCTGGGCTCAGGACTTGTAGCTCAAATCTTCCCCTCTCCCCTTTGCCAGTCCTCCAGAGAAGAGGGGCTCACATGGCTGTACATGGAGACAAGGAACCTGTGTCCTTGCTGTCCTTGGGCTTTAGTGACTATGAAAAGAAGTGCTAGAATTGGCAGGAGTGGAGTCCTGAGAGCCCAGGTAAAGGGTCTTCTCAATGACAGCCCGAAAGACTTTTACTCCAAAGCATAACTCGTCTTACCCAGAAGGCCCCTAGAACTCTCCTTTCTCCTCTTGGAAGTCCTCCCACACTGATTGCAAAAGAGGTCCTGGCCTTTTGGCTCTCTGAGCAGCACCATGGTGATGGGCAAGGACAAGTGCCTTACAAAAGGCGGCAAAAAGGAAGCCAAGAAGAAAGTATTTGATCCATTTTCTAAGAAAGATGGGTGTAATGTGAAAGTAGTAGCCACGTTCGATGTAAGAAATATCGGAAAAACATTAGTCACAAGAACTCAAGGAATGAAAATTACATCTGATGGTCTCAAGGGTCATGGTTTTGAAGTAAAGAAGTCACATTTAGAAAATTCAAGCTAATTATTGAGGACATGCATGGCAAAAACTGCCTGACTAATTTCCATGGCATGGATCTTACCCATGACAAACTGTGCTCCATGGTCAAAAATGGCAGCCCATGATTGAGGCACATGTTGATGTCAAGACTACTGAGGGTTATTTGCTTTATCTATTCTGTATTGGTTTTACTAAAAAGTGCAGCAATCAGATTAGGAAGACCTCTTATGCTCAGCCTCAACAGGTGAGCCAAACCTGGAAGAAGATGATGGAAATCATGATCTGAGAGGTGCAGACAAAAGTCTTGAAAGAAGTGGTCAATAAATTGATTCCAGATAGCATTGGAAAAGACACAGAAAAGCTTGCCAGTCTATTTTTCTGCTCCATGATGTCCTTGTTAGAAGCCCAGGTTTGAATTGGGAAAACTCAAGGAGCTTTGTGGTAAAGGTAGCGGTTATGGAAAAGCTATTGGGGAAGAGAGGAAGAGACAGGGGCTAAAACTGAATGAGCTGATAGGTATGAGCCCCCAGTCCAAGAATCTATTTCAACATACTTTTAATGATGACAAATAAAAATCCTATTTGTGATTTTAAAAAGAAAAGAGTTCTTGGCTTCCTCTTCTTCACCCTTGGTCCGCACCAGCTCACCCACCGCCACTGTCCTTCATGTCTGTTCCTCTCCTTCAGCCCCATGGCAATGGCTCCAACCCCTGGAAATACTTTTGTTTTATAACAAGAACACCTAATGTTTTTTGACCCCACCAGAGGTGTGCCTGTCCTTTTCTGTTGGATATGCCCATTCATACCAGTTTTATGATTTATCTTTGATAACGGCCTCTGCTGAGGATTCTTTTTGGGCAAAATATCATTAAACCATTGATTATAACCACTTTTTCATTCAGCACATCTACAAAAGTATCTCTCCCATTCACTGGTGGAGGTGTCCTCTTCCCAAAAGAGGAAGGACTGGTGGAGGAGGGGGACCCCCCACCCCAGTGCCCACCTTGCTCTGGTACAGGGCCTCAGCTTCAGCCTTGCTCTTCAGGGCAATCTTTTCATACTGGGCGCGGACCTCAGTGATGATGCTGTCCAAATTCAGGTCCCGGTTGTTGTCCATGGATAGGATGACGGAGGTCTCACTGGTGTGAGTCTGGATCTGGGCCATCTCCTGAGATGGGAAGTGAGAACTGAGTCAGGGTCTCCCAGCTTCCCTCCTGTTCCCATCAATCTTCTGGGCCTGCAGCCACAGGCAGAATGAGTGAAAGTGGAGGCAGGAAGTGCTTACTGGAGTTCTGTCTGTTGGAGCCCAGGGAGAAGGCTCACAGCAGCAAGACACACCCCACACAGGCGATAGGCAGTGGAAGGCATTTCCTACAATTTACAGCCTCAAGAATTTGTGCTTTAGTAGGACTTCATGGGGTCTTTTTTTTCCTGCCTATGAGCAAGGTCACTGGCGTGGCTCAGATGAGATTGTCTCCTGTGTCTATGGTCTCTGGAGACCAGGATCCTACACTTCCATGGTCTCCCAGTGCAGGGTTTTGCACCTTGATGTCAAAACAGCCTTTGTACTTTTTATCCCAAGTCTCTCCTATCAGCATCTCCCTGGAAGAGCCAGGTGAAGTTCTCAGCTGGAAAGAGGTGGGATGGGGAGGGGGAGGAGTGTCCTCACCGCATCATACAGACACTTGAGGAACTTGATGTCTTTCTCCAGAGAGTCCACTTTGGCCTGGAGCTCCACCTTGACCTCGTAGGCTGCATCAGCATCCTGCCACAAGACACTCAAAGCCGTTGGTCCATACAACCCTCATTCTGTCAGCTGTCCTGTCATTGCCCCAAAGCCATCTGACTTTTCTGTTTTGCCCACAAAGGGAAGCATATTGATGAACAAAATTATTCAACATTGCATTTCTCTCAGACCCACTGAACCTTTGGGAATAGGGAACAAAGAATGTGGACTGCTCTTTGTCTGTTACACCTAAAGAAAACAAAGCTCAGAGAGGCAGAGTGAGTTTCCTCAAGTCACACAGGAAGGCTGAGCTGAACCAGAGTTTCCCAATTGCCAGACCAGAATTCCCTCCTATCTGTCCTGTCAGTTTCCTGGGTGTATACCCTGCCTCTTCTACTTGCTGGAGGCCAGAACTATGAGTCCATCCCCATTCAGGCAGCAGTCTTTCTTCAGAAGGCCTGAGTAGAAGTCCTGAGCAGAGTTGGTTAGGATGGGGGTACACAAGAGACCAGAGTCCTTAGGCTTTTCTCTCCCTTACCTTCTTGAGCACCACAAACTCATTCTCAGCTGCTGTACGCTGATTAATCTCCATCTCATACCTGTGGACCAGGAAAGAAGACAGCAGAGGCCTCAGTCCCAATAGCCAAGTAACCTTGTCTTCCCTCTGATCAGACAAGTGCTCAGGATACAGAGTCCCCACAAGATCTCCTAGAGGCGAGCACTGCAGATACTTGGGGTAGCATTACTATGTCCCTGAGTTACATCATTTACATTCTACTTGCTGGATCATAGGAAAATATTCAGGTGTCTATTATGCTACCCAAATTGGCCAGTGAAGCAGTCAGTGGATTAATGAGCATAGGAACTTCTTTCTATCAACCAGATAGGAAGTTATCAAACAAAGTAGGTTTCCCCCCCCCCAACCAGAAAAGAAATGTGAGCCCCTGATCCTGGTGTTTGCTCCCACCCCTCCTAAAGTGGCTCATAAATTGGGTGAGCTCAGGAGCCTCTGGGAACATGACCCATGAAGTTTGGTGGTCCCTGCTCACCTTTTCTTGTAGTCTTCCACCAGGTCCCGCATGCCCTTCAGCTCCGAGTCCAGCCTCACCCTGTCCCCAGACAGTGTCTCCAGCTGCTTCCGCAGGGTGCTGATGTAGCCCTCATACACAGGCTCCAGGCTGTTCTTGCAGTTGTTCAGGTCCAGCTGCTGTAGCAGCTCCCACTTGGTCTCCAGCACCTGGTTCTGCTGCTCCAGGAACCGCACCTGGAACCACAATGGATGCTGTCATGTCTACTAGACATGTACCATTGACTCCCCAGGTTATATAGATTTGTCCTAAACTTATTTGACTCAAGTCTTGACTCTCCTCATGGAATTCCATATAAATAAGATCCTTTGCAAGTGCTCATTCCATAGCCTTCTAGGCAAAATCCATCACTGATAAAGAGTCCACAGCTTTCCTCTGACACCTGACTCAGCACCCAGGAGATGTTCTGCCTTGTGTCTGTGCATGTTTCTTCTGTACCATTAGCCTGTCCCTGTAAATAGTGTGAATTCTATTAACCCCTCATCTCATTTAAAGGGCTGAATGTTCATCCAACCATCCTCTAGAAACCCATCACTTCTCTCTCAAAGTTTCTGAATAACTCATCTTTGCCCAATTTCCCACCTTTCCCTGTTACCCAGAGTGAGCAACACATTCATTTATTCCTTATTGCTGCCCAGCTTACAGGTCTGTTCTCTGCATTATGATCAGAGAGACCTTCTTGAGGTCCAACAGCCTTTCCATCCACAATGCCCTGTGCACTCCCAGGCAGCCAACATCACTCACATCTCACTGGACTGCCTTATCCTCCTCCTGTGAGACTCACCTTGTCAATGAAGGAGGCAAATTTGTTGTTCAGCACCTTGATCTGCTCCCTCTCCTGTGTGCGCACTTGCTGGATCCTGGGGTCCAACTCCACATTGAGGGGGGCCAGGAGGTTCTTGTTGACAGTGACCTGATGGATGCCCCCAGGTAGAGACATGGATGGGCACACAGGCCCCCGGGCAATACTGCCAAACATGCTGCCAGCAAAGCCAGGGGCCCAGCTTCTTCCATACCCAGAACCAGGCCAGAAGCCATAACCTCCTGTCCGAACACCACCAGCAGCCACATTGAGGGAAACACACCGATTCCCTCCAAGACTGTAGAGGCTCCGACTGCTGAAGCTAGCCCCAGCTCCTTTGCCAACCCCACGGTGAGAAGCTACACTGCCCATGGCCCTCCTCAGCACCACTGCTGAGCAGCCACTGTAGCCACCTTTGTCACCACCCTTGTCACCACCAGACTTGATGTTCAGTTGCCGACTCATGGTGGGAAAGAGGGAGTTGACAGAGCTGGAGAAAAGCAGTCTCCAACAAAGAGAACACTGATGGGACATCCACCACACTGGCTCCTTTTATCCTGTCAAGCCCTGGACACCGGAAAAGGGTGTCTCTCCACTCTATCTTCTCCTCCTGCTAAAGGGCCAGGGGCCAAAGGCAATTTTCGGAACAGATATCTCCACGCCCTTTGCAGCAACAAAGCACCTCTGATAGCGAGCAGAATATGCTGTCCTTGCAGACTAGAGGGGTCTAATCGGGTGTTTCTCTGTGCTTCTAATTAGGGACCTGGGAAGTTATCCCCTTCAGAGATCTTCTACCTTTGTTTTTCCAGGGCTGACTCCTTCTAGCTTATCTACCACAAAGGAGCAGGGGAAATGCCTGGCTTTATCCAAGAGGGCTCCAAAAACCCCAGGGTCCCCCCAGAGGCCCCATCTCCCTATTGCCTGGTCTTATTGAGGAGCTGGGGTGTTCATGCTGGAGAAGAGGAGACTTGAAAATGACATGATGGATGTCTTTAAAGATCTGGACTCAAGAAAGAAGTTCCAGGAGCCACTCTCTGGGTCACCCTAAGAACCACAGCTGTCCAGCAATGGAACTGACCCCAGGAAGACAGTGGAAGGGTCTGCATGGCCTCCCAGGAGTGGCACTGTCTGGGGCTTTCTGTACCGAGCAGGGCCTGCTGAGTGGTGACCTTGACTTTGCCTTTTCAACAGTGTGAACCTTTTCAGGAGCTGGCAGTTCTTGCAGCTGAATTTTTTCTCCTGGACAAGGTGATCTGATCCATCCTAAGAGGTCATGCCATGGAACAGCCTCAGGAGCTGGGACATTAGCTCCTCTATCCCTGGGGAAACACTCCATGCCCAGTGACCAAGGTACAGAAGACCCTGAGGCTCACCCCCAGGTTCAAGGTGGGCTGTTCTGCATTTCTTGATCACTTCTGGAAGCCACTCATTCTTGGAACAGAAGAGACCAGCCCTTTATAGCTCATGTAGTACTGGGAAGGGGGTGGGGGATTGTTTAAAAAATATTTCAAAAACGGGCACCTGATAGCTGCCCTAATGCAGGACTCTGACCACTCCTGTAACTAAATTGGGGTGCCTTGACCCATTTGGATCATCCAGAGGGTAGTAGACAACTGCCCTGGCTGCTGGAGAAGGAAAAGGGAGAGACAGTGAGCTAAGCAGCAAGTGAGTGTGGGCCGGGCATGCTGTCTCTGAGGGTTCTCCCTTCAGTGTTCTCCTCACAGCCCAGAGGCAGCAGTGGAAGCTCCTTCTGCAGGGACCCTGCCTCCCAACCTTCCTAGCAGAGTTTAGCCCTAGGGCAGGAGAGGGCATAACTGGAGTGAGTTCTTGTGTATGAGTGCTGACATCTGACCATGACTGGGGATGACTAATGTATGGATGTAGCCCCCAGGGAGCCTGAAGACCAAGGAGAGGAATCCACACAAAGACCTTAATCAGGGCCAATGCTCTGGAATAACAGAAGACCACTGTGAACAGGGATCAGAGGTGCACTGGGGAGGAGGGGCTTATTGTGATTTGAGTTTTAGGGGTATCCAGAAGGCCAGATGTAGGCTCCCAATAGCACTCGTCACAGGGGCTGTCTCAGAGTAGGCACTCCCAGGCAGCAGGATTGAAGTATGACTTGCAATAGTAGGAGCAATGGTAGCAGCAATAAAATCAGTTGGAGGCCATAGCGACAGTAGTAACAACAAGAGTTAACACAGACTGTTCACTTTGCATGGGCCAGACATTGCACCAGGCACTGCAAGGGTTTCTTTTTTTTTCACTATATGTTATTGATTAGGTTATTACAGTTGTCCCATTACCCCACCCCCATAGTCCCCTCCACCGTGCACACCCTCTCCCACCCACATCCCCCCCTTTAGTTCATGTCCATGTGTCATAAGTTCTTTAGCTTCTACCTTTCCCATACTATTCTTGCCCTCCCCCTTTTTTCTACCTACCATCTATGCTACTTATTCTCTGTACCTTTTCCCTTTCTCTCCTCCTCCCACTCCCCTGTTCTTAACCCTCCATGTGATCTCCATTTCTGTGGTTCTGTTCCTGTTCTACTTGTTTGCTTAGTTTCTTTTTGTTTTTGTTTTAGGTGTGGTTGTTAATAATTGTGAGTTTGCTGTCATTTTACTATATATGTTTTTTATCTTTTTTTTCTTAGATAAGTCCCTTTAACATTTCATACAATAAGGGCTTGATAATGATGAACTCCTTGAACTTGACCTTATCTGAGAAGCACTTTATCTGCCCTTCTATTCTAAATGAAAGCTTTGCTGAATACAGCAATCTTGGATGTAGGTCCTTGCCTATCATGATTTGGAATACTTCTTTCCAGTCCTTTCTTGTCTGCAAGGTCTCTTTTGAGAAATCAGCTGACAGTCTGATGGGAACTCCTTTGTAGATTACCGTCTCCTTATCTCTTGCTGTTTCTAGGATTCTCTCCTTCATTTTTACCTTGGCTAATGTAATTATGATGTGCCTTGGTGTGTTCCTCTTTGGGTCCAACTTCTTTGGGACTCTCTGAGCTTCCTGAACTTAGAAAAGTCTTTTTTTTTTTTTGCCAGATTGGGGAAGTTCTCCTTTATTATTTGTTCATATAACTTTTCCACTTTTTGCTCTTTCTATTCCCCTTCTGGTACCCCTATAATTTGGATGTTGGAACATTTCAAGATGTCCCGGAGGTTCCTAAACCTCTCCTCATTTTTTTGAATTCTTGTTTCTTCATTCTTTTCTGTTTGGTTGTTTCTTTCTTCCTTCTGGTCCATACCATTGATCTGAGTCCCAGTTTCCTTCCTGTCACTGTTGGTTCCCTGTACATTTTCCTTTATTTCATTTAGCATAGCCTTAAATTTTTCATCTAATTTGCAACCAAATTCAGCCAATTCTGTGAGCATCCTGATCACCAGTGCTTTGAACTGTGCATCTCATAGTTTGGCTATCTCTTGGTCACTTAGTTGTATTTGCTGTGGAGCTTTGAGCTGTTCTTCTGTTTAGGCCTTTTTTTTTATTTGTCTTGTCACACCTGTTACATATGAGGGACAGAGCCTTAGGTGTTCACCAGGGCAGGGCAACCCAGTTGCTGGGTTGTGATGCTGTATGTGGGGGCAGGGTCCGAGAAGGAACAATAGGCACTTGGTTGGCTCTCCCTCTGACTTCAGTCCCTTCTGCCACTTCTCTCAAGCAAACTGGGCCTTTCTGGTGCTAATTCCCATGTGGGTGGGCTTGTACACGTTCTAGGACCCCATGGGTCTCTCCAATGAACTCTCCTGTGAGGCTGGAAGTATCTCCCTGTGCCTCAACCCCCACAGGTATTTTCAATCAGTGCCCCAAGGCTCTATTTCCCAGCGCTGAAATGCTGGGTTGCACACAGTGCCTTGCTTCACAATCGCTGCTTTGCTGGATCTGCCCCTTGCCACCCTGCACCTGGGGTCTGCCAGCCGCCGCCTGGATGCCTGGGGTCTGCCCACTGCAGTCTTGTGCACCTAGGATGCCTTATGCACCCATTCCCACCACTCTTTGTGTGGAAACCCCTCTCCGGCCCAGCTGCCCGACTCCGCCCCTCCTACCGGTCTGGATGAACGTGTCTATTTTAACTCCTTGGTTGTCCAACTTCCATACAGTTCAATTTTCTGTCAGTTCTGGTTGTTATTCTGTTTCTAAATTATTGTTGTTCCTATCTTGGTTGTGCAAGGAGGCACAGTGTGTCTACCTATACCTCCATCTTGGCCGGAAGTTCCCCAGGATTTCTTATCTAACCCTCCTGTTACTGACTTCACTTTGCAGTTGAAGAAACTGAAGCTTAGAGATATTCATGAACTTGCCCCAGGTCACTCAGCTAGGAAGCCAGAGCTGGGACTGGAATTCAAGTGTGCCTGGTTTCAAAGTCCCTGTTCCTAACCATCATCACCACATAATGTCATAGAGATGAGTAAGAGCCAAAGATGCAAAGACTTTCTGACACATGAGACAGGCATGACAGCCATAACCTTCTGAGTTCCTCATGTTGATGGATTTTTGTTTTGTTTTGTTTTGTTTTATGGTGAGATGAGTTGATGACAGGAGGAGAGGTTTCCCCTGAACTGGGGCAACTGGCTTATGTTAGGCAGTTGCTACAGATTAGACATCACTCTAAGGTTCAAAGACGGGGTCAGTGAAAATGGGAATGCGCAGAGGGAGGAAAAGACTCGCTTTCATGTAGGGCTATTTCACTCTAGACCCCTCTCCCAGTAGCCTTCCCTGAGGGGCTCTCAATGGGAAACACACGTGGTTTGGGTGAGCTGAGGCTCCTGAACTTTCTGGGTCCACTTTGCCCCACTACTGTCTGGCCAAGTGTGAGCCCTATCTCCTAGGAAAGCTAGACCTCTTACCAAGAACCTTAACAAAAGAAAACTTAGAACGTAGGAAAGGTGCAAAGCTAGATCTTCAAGGCTGGAGAAGATTTGGGGTGAAGAAAAGGCAGAGTTTCAGGTGCCTGGGAAAATGCTGCAGAATGAAGCAAGCCCATCCACATTCCAAAGTGATTGGTTGGGGAGAGTCAGGACTAGGGCTGGGGTCCCAGCACCTTTTTGTGTACATTCTACACACACTCAACAAGTGCCTCTCTGTGCCAGGCCCTGTGCCAGGGGCTGGTGAGTAAGGGTCTAGTTGTGGTGATGGTGGTGATGATGATGGTGGCAGTGGTAGCTGTGAAGAAGGAAGAGGGGGAGGCAGAGTGGGATTCCCAAACAACAGTGCTATGACTGTGACCACACGCAGGTGCCCATCGGCCCCTCTCCACTGATTCCTAGGGATTGTAATTGTAGGGAATTGTCTTTGACCTACACAGTAAGGCCTCTGACAGTCCCAGTTTTCACCATATTGGCTTTAATTAGCCATACACTCCACTCCCCAGTCTTGTGTTCACTGGACTAATAAGTGTCCCAAGGCCTGAACAGGTTGGTTTATTCAGTAAGTATAAAATCAAGGGCCTCCTGTGTGGACCACTCAGTGCTGGACACTGAGAAAGAGAAATATTCTAAGACCTTCTCCTTCCCCTCTAAGAAATTGACACTGACCTGGAGGAGACAAAAATATAAGCCCATGAACATTGTATTGCTGTCATTAATTGCACGTGCCTGTGTTCAATTATGTGCTTAAATGAGTGGCTCAGGTAAGTTATTATTGAAATTCTGATTCTTTGAAAAAAATAAGAATACAATACATTGGGCTCTGTGAGGTGAGAGTCGAACTGGAAGGTGGCCCAGACTGGACCTGTGCACAGTGCCGTGAGCAGCCCCGGTGAACCGGAGGGGAAGGCCTGACTTGGGAAGCAGAGGTTAATGGGAGAAAGATAGTGGCTAAGACAGTTTCCTTCTCCCTGCAGACAGTGTGGAATCATATGAGGGTCATGAGGCTTTAGGTTAAAGAACAGGCTCCCATGTTACACAAAGAGAATTATGGGAGAGACCAGGACCCCAGAGAGCCCTGAAGGAGCTGAGTCCAGTTCCGCCATAATCCCCTACCACCTAGGTCAAGGATATTCCTGAAGGGTAAAAGTCCCACTCCACCGAGCATGCCACACTGGATGTAAATAGAAAACAGTGCCATGAATAGTCCCAAATGGATGTATATCAAGTCATCTGCTTGTTTGGAGAATGGATCCTGAAGGTCATTTTTCTCTAGTCCATGGGTTTCTTGACTACCCTTGGGCACAGTCGAGAAAACCAGCATTCTGTAGATAACGTCATTAGTGAGAAGAGGAAGGAGCTTGAAGGGTTTTTAACCTAACTTTGGGGGCATGAGATCTGGGGACAAACCACAGCACCTTAGAATTGAAAAGAACTTCAGTTCTCTGATTTTCTGAAAATGAGCCCAGTGTAGAAACCTGATGCTTTTTGCCTGCCTGAACCAGTTTGAAAGGAGCCTGTTTTTCCGTCCTCGTCCAAAGTTGGCTGACTCAAACAATAGATTCATTTGCTTCTCTCCCCTTCCTCCCCTTCCCCTCCCAACACCCTTTACCTTTCTGACACAGAATTCTCTGGGTGCTGGCATACCGAGTCCCACGGCAAATGAGATAGATATGCATGCAGCCCGTGGGGCAGTCTGGACTCCAGACTGAACAACTGTCCCAGTTTCCCATGACTGGTGGTTTGTTTGTCCAGTCCTACAACCTGGTCAGTTCTGGAAAACCTGGATGGTCGGACACCCTACTATCACCCATTTTATTGAAGGATTCCGAACACCAGATCCCCCAGCAGTTTGTAGGGATCACTGAAGTTATATCTCTCCAAGTGTGTAAAACTTAAATATTCAAGCAATTCACTGGTCTCTCTCCATGCCTCTTAGTCCCTCTTCCCTCTGCCCTACCCCTACACACGTGTATTAACACAAATCCTCCTGATCATTAAGAGCACAGGTAGCTGAATCACATCAATCTCAATTCAGTTTCACCTTTATCAAATGCAGGCACTGCACTCAGTGAAAGCCCAGACAGGCAGTTGGTGTGCTCCAGATCCCGACTGGTGCCACATCAGTGTAGAAGACGTGGTGCAGAGAGCCTCCATCTAGTAAAACTTATCAGAGGGTGTTCAGTGATGTGACACCTGGCGGTGGTTCCCTCAGCACAGCCAGCTGTAGGGCTTTGTAGCGGCACTCCTTGGCATCTCTGCCAAACACCCCTCTCTGAGCCTAGGGCCTTCCCCATCCCCTCCTCAGCATTGGCATCTCCTTCCTTCTGTCGGGGGTAGCCCAGCTCAGGAGGGGCATGTCCCTGCCCTTCCAGCCTCAGGAAAGAAATGTCACAGCACTTTAACCAAGTGGCTGCCAGGCCCTTCGGGTGCCTTTGTGCTGTTAGAAGGACGCAGCCCATCACCTAGTGCACAGCTGAATTTCAGGCCCCACTGCCCCTCACCAGGCCCTAGCACCTGGTACAACCCGCAAGGCCCTCAGGGCTGCCCGGAGTGGCTTTCCTGAATCTCAAGGATAAGCTCAAGTTATACAGATGAGCTGAAGCGTTTAGCCGAAATTCTTGTGCCCCCAGGGGATGACGATCATCAGAGTCCTCTGGCTTCTGCCTGCATTCTCCCCTGCTCCTCCAGGCTGGCTGAGCTCTGTCTTCTAGTCCCCTGGGTCTTTTCCTCTCTGAGCCCTCAGGGAACATGGTGGTCCCCCAGTTCCCCTCTCTGTCCTCTCTGGGCTCTGTCCACTGTTAACTGCCTGCCCTGCTTCCCTCTGGCTTAGGGACCTGCAGACTCTTCCGTTTTCCCCAGCCTCAGTGTCCTGTTGCCCACCGCACATCCTGGCCTGGGCCTCACTAACCTCCTCCTTACTCCTTTCTCTCTCTCCTCCCTCCACCCCCGGATCCTCGGGCTTTATGACTGAACAGACCCCTAGTCCTTTAGTGTCCATCAAGCAGTCTTTAGTTCTCTCCTTTCCTCTTTTTTAAAAGACAAGCTTTCTGGACTCTTTCCAATCCCCACCCCCAGCACCTGCCTGGTCATCACAGGGAGCTTTCCACTGAGCTTGAATACACAGAGGCATATAGGGCAAGTGCAGTCTTGTTCTAGGAAGGACATGTTTTCTTCCATCTGCGGGTTTCAAAATACCACCACCAGGTCCCCATTTCTGTATTATTTCATCCAGCTCCTTATTTTAGACCCCTCCACCCCCAATCACTTCTGGAAGAAGTTGGTAACTATTTTCTGACCCCCAAGTCCCTTTGTTGCATGATTCTTTTCTTTCCTTCCTTCCTTCCTTTCTTTTCTTTTCTTTTCTTTTTTTTTTTTTTTTTTTTTTAAAGAGAACAGAGAGGCTGGGGGAAGTGCCTTAATCTTTTGATTGTGCCTGTGAAGTCTGAAGCTTGATCCACCTCTTCCTTTACCCATTTCCAAAGCAAACAAGCGGGCCACGCAGCGGGTGGTAATTAAGCCAGTCATCACTAATGACACGTTCTCTATCTCCCATCGCTGCACCATGCACAGCCGTGTCCAAATAGGAGGGAGGTCATTCCCACCCACACCTGTCCCCTAGGAAGAAGCTGCTGCAGAGGTGGGCTGGGCCTGGGATGGGGTGGGGAGCACCTGCCTCAGGTATGAGGGAACAGCCGTCACTCTTTCCTGTGCCCACATTGTAACTGAGCCTGCTAGACCCTGGGGACAGAGTAGGTAGGGGGACTTACACATCCAGGCAGGGCAGAAGCACTAAAGGGCCTGGATCACCACAGGCAAGGCAAAAACTGTAAATGTAAAAAGGAAATGTAAAAAGGGAGGAAAAATGTAAAGTAGGACATGGAGAAAGATATATTTAAAAAATAAGTATTTTAGGAAAAAGGAACTAGAAAAGACTGGGTCAGTGAGGAGGGATGGGTTTGTCCCCAGGGGAAGGGCTAAAATGCAGAAAGGGTGGAGGATGAGCCCACCCAGGGGCTGGAGGGAGGGGCTCTGGGTGGAGCCCTGACTCTGCCACAGTCCCACCCCAGCCTGTGTGGAGGGAAGGAATGAGCTACCTACTGACTTCAAGGAACCTCCTCACTGTTGTGCCGAGGGGCCCTGAGCACCACCCTCAGGGCGCAAGCCTGCCAAGGATGAATGGGCTTGGGCCGTTGGGGCTTCGGTGATGCTCAGTGCTGGCACCTGAGGCTGGGGTCAGAGTGAAAGCTCCTCCACCCGGAGCTGAGTCCATAGTCCAGCCCCTTTGAAAAGTCCTGTCCACCTTTCCTGCAGAGAAGGAGGCCTGCAGACCAAGTCCCCATCTCCAGTGTCATGGGCTCCCACTGAGGCCAGTGGAACTTTGTGGCCAGGCTACAAGGTGTGACATGCAGCTGTCAGTTCAGAAGACTTGGCTGTGAATCAGAGAGTGGGGGAGAGTGACGCACACTGGGACACAAGCAGTCTGCAGGTGTGAGCTGGTGGACACAGGGGACTGGGCACACTGGTGAACAAGGAAGGAAAAGGGACAGCGGGGCAGCATGGAGCAAGGGCAGGCACTGCATGTGATAACAGAGAGCCAAAGAAGAGGGCTGCGAAGGACCAGCAGACGTGGGGGAGAACTTCCAGAAATGGACATGGGCTGCGAGGGCCAAGGAGAATGCCACGGGGGAAGAGCTGCTTGCCTGGGGTTGGAATCGAGTAGGAGTCGAGCCCGAAGTCAAGCCTCAGGTGTAGACATGAAGTGATCATTTGTTGAGAGCTTGCTTTGTACATTTTAACTCACTGCTTCTCACACCAATTGAGCGAGGAAAATACTCATTTTTCCACTTTACAAGTGAGGAAATGCAGGAACAAGGAGACTGGGTGCCCAAGTCATGGCTATAATGTACAAAAGAAACAAACCAACAATGGGATTCAGACTCTTCACTGGCTGAGTGCAAAGTGTGTTTCCTTAAACAGGGTGACTTCATGTCCCTTTCACCTCCTCCAGGAAGTCTTCCCAGATTGTCAGTGTTCAGTTCTGATCTCTTCCTTTCTCTGTAACCCTTTGGCTGTGCCTTGTCAGCACCTCCAGTCCTGGATTATCTGGAGAGAGAGGGAGAGGGAGAGGGAGAGGGAGAGGGAGAGAGAGAGAGAGAGAGAGAGAGAGAGAGAGAGGGGTGCTAGAGCCCTCCTACCCCATTACAGCCAGGGCAGGGTTTTCCACATGGTGCAGGTGTGGCTGGGGGGTTAGGTATTAATGAAGGATGGAGGCTCTCATTCCCAGGACCTCCAGATCAACACCAAGAGCAACATTCTTGGGTGCGCATTAAGGAAGAGCTTTCTGAAGTCCCTGAGTTCTCTAACTAGAGGCAAGGAGGTTCAGATAGCAGCAACACCAGCACCCCCACCCCTACCCACCTCCTGGGAGAGGGGGGGTTAGAGAGGAGAGGGAGAGGAGACGGGAACCAGGTCCTGGGCAACACGAAGGCTGGGACTAGCCTGGGCATGCTAGGAAGTGAAACAGCTTCTCCTCTACCTGGCAGCTCTGTGGTGGGCACAGAGCCTGTCCAAGATCATCCCACACTTTATTTTGGGCAAGTCTCCCGGGTCACACAGACAGAAGGTGCAGTACCTGGATCTGATGGCAGAGGGCAGTGTATGCACAAAATACACACACCTCGAAGTTATTTTACCTGCTTGTAAATAAGCTGTTGGTGACTAGATGGGAATGTGCCTCAAGGAACAGACCCAGTGCCCTCTGCCCTGCACTTGGCCCATCTCAGCAGGGTCTCTTGGCACAGACCTGCTGTGGATCCACTGATCATGAACCAGCACATGGCCAGCAAGCACAGAAGGCTTCACAAACAAGCATTAATAACAAGTATTATAATAGCAACTAACATCTATTGGCTGCAAACTGTATTCCAGGCACTGTATTCTTTGTATTATCCCTTTTCACATTCTCAACTCTCCTCTAAGGTGAGAACTTTGATAGGTAATGAGGTATAGTGACTGGAAGTGTGCACTGTGGATTTGGACAGCGGTTCAACTTCCAGTTGTGCCATTCACTAGCCACATAACATGGAGTGGGTCACTTAAGCCCTCTGAGCCTCAGTATCCTCATTAGTGACATGTGCATTATTATAATAGCAAAAATCCCTATCAGGTTACTAGGTGAGTTGATTGGGTTGTCAGGCACAAAGAAGAATGAGTGCTGAGAACAGTATGTGGCACACAGGAAGCACTCAGTAAGGACCAGCTTGTATCAGTCGTATTTTACAAGGGCAGAATCCTGCACTAGGCCACATCAAGCCGTTAGAAGAGCCGGGATTCGAAGCCAGGCGAAGACTGCTCAGCCGGCATGCTAGGCCCAGGGCACCCGCCTGAGGTGGTCCTGGCTTTGCCTGTTGTCTGGGATCCAGTGCAGCATGTGTCCAGAACAAAAGCACTCCAGCTTGGCCGATAAATTATATAAACTCCCTACATGCAGGTGCATAGAAAACATAAATTTTTTAACCCAAATGTGTTTTATCTTGCCTGCCAAATCATCAGGACATGCGTGTACCTTGAGCTCTCTCTCCCCAGTGAAGGTGAGCTAGACTAGGCCACGAATTACTGAGTGCTGACTGTGCACCAGGCTTGAGGACCCCAGAACAAGGGGCTAAGACGGGGTAAGAGGGGACAGACATGTGTGCAGCTCACATGACACCGGGAGAATAAAGCATCAATCGTGATGCAGTTGAGAACGGTGCTGTGGGTAGGAAGGGCTGTGAATGTGGGCAGAGCACTTATCCACTCCATTTGCTCCCCATAACGTGAAGGGCCTGGAAGAGCTGCTGGGCCAGCAGCTCTAATGCACCTTCTCGTTTAATGCCTGATGACTTAATAGAGCCCACCTGGAGGGACCAGAAAAATGCATGAACATGGGAGGTGGCACTTCAGCTGGGCCACAAAGGATGAGCAGGTTGTCAATCAATGGGGCATGATTCCTGCAATTGAAAAACCGCATTTGCAAAGTTCTGTGAGTGTAAAAAGTCCTGACCTGCTTGGAGAAAGACTGGAGAATAATGACAGGGGGTGACGAGGGAGGAGAAGGGGTCCTGGGCACCTTGAATGCCACCTTATCCTTAGAAGGTGTCTCACCCTTGGGGGCTCTGCTCCTTAGCACCTTAGTCAAGTAAACTGCGCTGATTCTGAGAAAACAAACACCGTTGCAGAAACATACACACTAAAAGAGCACTCTTCTTATCTCACTTAGCTTTCTTTCCTTCATAGCCGTTACCACTACTGACAGCGTATCATTTATTCCTTTGTTGGCTGCTTATTTTTACATTCCCCGCCAGACTATACATTCCCTGAGGACAGGGTCTGTACCCGTTTGTGTACTGCGGTATCCCGGTGCCTGAGCAATGCCCAGCTCGCCCAGGATTTGTTCAGTGGGCCACTACTGTATGTACATAACAGATACAGATGCGTCCATAGTATATTTACCTGCAGGCCTCAAACTTTAGGGTGGAAAGGAATTGGCAGAAAGAAGAAGAAAGCAGGGCCATTGTGGGGGAGCAGGACCAATTGGCAGGTGGGTTGGCAAGAGAGTGAAGGAGTGAAGAAAAAGACGGACTGACCACTCTAGCCATGAGAGGCAGTTACTGGGGGATACTGGGAGCTTCTGAGAACCGGACTGAGAAGCCAGGCCAAAGCTGGGCCGTCTGATAGTCCTGGCATGACTGGGTCCCTTGCTCCTGGGGGTGTGATCCTCTCTGTTGCAGGGCTGACACCGCCCCTCTCACGGGGCCAGTGTGGGGAATAAGGGCCCGGGACACGGGAGCTCTGAGTCTGCCCAGATGCATGTCAGTAACAAATCCCAGCCATTTACAGGAGCAGCTGTCACCCTGTGTCTATCCGGCCAGAAGCAGGCGGCAAAGATCTGTGTCAGGCCAGGGGCTCACAGGAAAGCAAGAGTGAGACCAGTAGAAGTTAGACGGGGCAGATGTTGACATTTCGGGGAACAGACTGACACTGAGAAACAAATAGTATTGAGTGTTTATTGCGGGGGAAGCAGAGAACTGACCAAGACCCCAACCAGAGGACAAGGAGAGCCCCTTAGCAGCGAAGGCCCAAGAAAGGCATGTGGGGACAGAGGGGCTGGCGCCTGACCGCAGGGAACCACGCTGAGCGTGAGGTTTATCTCTGCATTTGGGGCAGCGGCCCAGTGACAGGTGGTCCAGGAGGAGGTCACCAAGCACGCCCTTGACCGAACATCCTGCACAGGACTGTCACCCGGCTGAGGACAACAGCGAGAGGGGAGGGGACTGGGAGTGTGATTACAGGGGCAGCACCTCCTGACTTGGGAAGGGGCCCTGGGGAGGAGAGGAGATGGGTGTGTCTGCAGCCTTCCGCCCTTCATCTGGAGGCCTTCTTTTTGGTCGCACAGCAGCTGCCCGAGGATTTGGTAAGGGGGTCCTTGAACTCGCTGCCACAGCTGCCTTTGGTTTTGAGGTCTGCCGCGGGTTTGTAGCTGTAACTGCTGGAGGCTCCAAAGCCAACGCTGAAACCAGCCCCTCCTGCCCCAGCTCCGGTGTTGCTGATGACAGCTGGAATGGGTGAGAGAAGACCCCAGCCCCGTCACTCCTGCCACTCCCTTAGTTTTCTCCCCTGCGGTGGCTTCACATCCAGATGGATTCTCTCTGCTGGGCACCAGTCATTTCTGATGGGCTTGGCCCCACATGTTCGACCTTTTCCGATTAGTCTGTGCCAGTCTCTCACTTTATGACTTCAAGCTTCTGCAGGCTCTATCAGTGACTCCCCACGAGTAGGGCCACATGAAGAAAGGCATCTTGGGGCCTTCAGGTGCCACTGCCACTGAAGACAGAGGCTGCCAGAGCGTCCCTGCCTCTCGTAAGACAGCACCTCCCTGCACACTATTTAGCCTTTAGGTCTGGAGAAGGGAATTTCAGCCATCGTGTGTACTGTTTCCCTTTCAGGTTTCCCTCAATAACCTGTTATTGTGATTCAGGGCCTTTATTTGGCTGTGGCCTCAGTAGAAATAAAATGTAGCCATTAAGTGTTATTCAATACAATAGACTGTTTAGATGATACACTATTGAGTATCATTTGATTTTCTACAGATTATACTTTGTATTTCATGATATTATTATTTTTCTCCAGCCACTGCTTCCCCCTGGTGACTAAAGCCAGCTCCCTTTTTGTGCCCTGAAGTCTGCCCTGAACCCACTCTAGTATTCTGACATCTTTCGGTGTCATGGAGTTAAAGGAACTTAGACTCATGGTAGGTGACCAAAGGCAGAGCTGGTCCTGCAGGTACTTACAGATGCTCACGGAATTCGGATATTCACCAGACATCCTGAAGAGGGAGAGGAAAAAGAGGTGAGCCTTCAGTAAACCATCACCCTGTCTATCCAGGGAGTCTCCTGTGAATGGGCCTCTTCTCTCAGAACACCCCACCTTCCACCCCATTCCGGCCTCTGTTCCTCCCGTATGCCCCAGCAGCTCCTCTTGACAAAAGGAGAACCAAGATGAAAACCCTGCTACAAGGAGTCAGCTCTCCATCAAAGGGGCTCTGGGATTATCTGATGTGTGAGCTGATTGTGCCTCCGCTTCCCTCTAGTTATGCCCTTGGTCTTAGAGTATTCAGAGGAATGAGCTCACACCCTCAGCAGGCCTCAGCGTTGCCAGAGCGACCGTGAAAGTGCATGACTCTCAGAGGCCATCCTGCCCCTCCTCCTGAAGAAAGCCTCACAAAGGGCCACATGATGCTCTGTTTCCCAGACATTGCTGGTGGCAATACTTCCTCTCCTGCCACCTCTTTGGGATGTTTTTTATAACTCAGTCCTTTTTGCTGTCTAACTTTGGTCTCTCCCACTGCACCATGTCAAGCCTTTTACTATAAGGTTTTACCTCGGTAAGGCTTGAACTAAACCACACTGTTTGCTTTCAGTCTTCCTACTAACGCAGAGAGATAACTGCTCCAGACAAAAGATGTCTGGCCCTCACCGGCACTCCTCGCCCTCCAGCAGCTTGCGGTAGGTGGCGATCTCCACGTCCAGGGACAGCTTCAGGCTCATGAGCTCCTGGTACTCCCTCAGCATCCGGCCCAGCTCCTCCTTGGCCTGGTGCAGGGCGCCCTCCAGTTCGTCCAGCTTGGCCCGGGCATCCTTCAGGGCACAGTCACCCCGCTGCTCGGCATCAGCGATGGCCGTCTCCAGGTTGGAGCACTGGGGGCCAGACAAATTGAGCATTCTGAGTCAGAGCCCAGTTCTGAGATCCCTTTCAGATGACCTCCCCTCACTTCGTTCTGACTGATAATAAACGCTTCGAGGTCCTCCTGGTTTCTCCACCTTTGGATGTCACTAGAGGAGAACCTGTCCTTCCCCGGAGTTCAGGAATGGTTCACCCTAACCAGTGCTGTGGCATGTGAGGGTGGAGCATTCTCACCAGGAGAGAGGGAGGGGGAAGGGCACAGAGAAGGTGGGCACCTGGGCACATGGCCCTGCCGTCTCCCTCCTGGTCTATATCATGGGCTATAAGATTCTAATGACCACTCCAAAAAGTCTCTGGGTAGCTGATCTTAATTTTGCCTCACAATGTAAAGGTCCTCTTGGGAGATCCTGTAAATCCTGGGGAAAAAAATTGATGACTACTAAAGTTCCTATTAATAAAATGTCTGTCCAATAAATCTGTCACACTGAGAGTATGACCTCCAAAATTTCACAATCTTGCTACACAGCAACAACCTCGAAAGATAACAGACAGGTTTCACAAGCTGACGAACGCCTGCTGTGGAGCAGGAATGTCATGTGCAGGAGGGAACTGCAGGTGGCGTCCATCTGTGTGAATGCTGGGGGCAGGTGGAGGGGGCGGCAGGGGCCGTGTGTGTTCTGGTCACCTGGCTGAGGTTTTGGTGGGAAATGTGGATCTAGCTTCTCTTTCTGGTGTGACCCTTTCCCCTTCCTCTGGAGTCACATTTGCTTCACCCCAAGGAGAGCAACTGATCTTGAGGCCGCATGGAATTCTGGACTGTTGTCCAGCTGGTGTCACTCCGTCAAGCAGGTCCCCAGCCATGCAAACACCCACAGCTTTTTGGGTGAATGGCTCTCAGTCTCAGCAGAGACACCTATGACCCAGCTGCCCAACCAGAAAAAAACAATGTCCCATCCTTGGAACTGGGACCGGCAAACAGAGAGCAGAGCCCTAGACCAAGGCAGGGGTGGGAGGCTCTTCCCTCTTCTCTAAAACCCACTGCCTGACCCTGCTTCCTCCAGCACGGCGTCATCACGTGAAACATCCCAGTACTTCCCTTTTACCTACTGCATTGGGTCAAAACCCACTGCCTGGATTGAAGCACCTATAATCCACCTCTTTCTACCCAGGGCTGTCCTGATCCCTGCCACCACACCCATACGAACCTTCTGCTCAGGGTCCAGGCCTCTCCTCCCTGCACACATGCTGTGCACGTGCCCACTGCTCCTGCTGGCTCCCTCACCGGGCCCCTCTCCCTCTCCTTTCTGCCTCCCATCCCAGTATAATCCCACCTCCAGCAGGCAGCTCCAGCCCCTCAGGACTCCCACAGCAATTAGGGGGCATGCTGCACACTGGGTGGATGATTCACCCTTCCATACCAGCTCAGACAGTTCTCTGCTGATGAATTATAAACACCCAAAGCAGGGACCCTTTTCCATAGTTGGTCCTATGCAGGTTAGTGCTCAATAAACCCTGCTGGCTGACTGATTGCATAGAACCCACCTGCTTCTTCACACTCCCTATCTCTGAGCGGATCCTCTGGATCAGCCGGTTGATCTCTGAAATCTCAGCCTTGGTGAGTTTGAGGTCGTCCCCATGCTGGCCCGCTGTGACCTGCAGCTCCTGGATCTGGGGTTGAGGGGTAAGAGAAGGGGAGCACAGGACAGCTGAGCATTCACGTCTCAGGGGTGTTTGATGTGGAGTGGGGGGCACATGCTGTTCTCATTTTCAAAGTAGCATAGACATTGAAGGAGAGAGGAGGGGAAAGAGGTGGCAGGAGGGAAGGAGAGGGAAAAGGAGGAAAATTACTCTTTCCTTCTGGATAGAAAAGCCCTGACCTAGTTCAGCAGAATCCTTGCATGCTCAAATTCCTTGTCCTTATTTTGACAAAATCAGGAGCAAAAAGAAAAGGTAACACATCTGGATTAACCATAGAAATGGTGTCGGAGCTGTGGCTGGTGTGGCTTCTGCTGTCAGCAAGGGCCGTGGCAGGGGGAGGCCTAAGCTCCATACATGTCCCTGATGCAGGCCAAGACTGTGGTCGGCCTCCCTGGTCCACAGGGAGGCATCTCCACAAGGCCCAACTCCAGAATGAAGGAGGTCTCCGGCCCTCCGTATACACATGCATGCAAATACATGCACACATGCCCACATGACAGGAGAGCAGCAGCTAGGGTCACTGGGCCTCAGCTCACCTGGCACGCAGCTCACCTTGCTCTGGTACAGGGCCTCGGCCTCAGCCTTGCTCTTCAGGGCGATCTCCTCGTACTGGGCACGGACCTCATCGATGATGCTGTCCAGGTCCAGGTTCCGGTTGTTGTCCATGGACAGGATGACAGATGTGTCACTGATGTGGGACTGGATCTGAGCAATCTCCTGGGGGACAGTTCAGGGAGTGGAGACAGTGAGAGGTGCCCCATGAGGGGAGACCATCTCCTGACCCTCCCTGGTAAAACCCTCGCTGTCCCTTTCTACCCTTCCTTAGCAGGGCCCAACAGGGCCAGCGCCTGCTGAGTGTGAGATACACACACTGGGCTTTCGGTCCGTGTGGGACCACTCTCTCCACCATGCACTCAGGACTGTTCCCACCCCTACTCCACACTCTGCAACGACCACCCTTCACCCATACAATCAAGTCTAAACTTATGTGGCACTCAGAGCCCTCTAGGGAGTTGCTAATGACCTTCCCCTTCCCTGGGCCCCTCACACTTTAACACAATTCAGATCTCTGAGACTGAATTCCAGGTGGATAGGAATCATTTTTTCTCCATCGAGGTTTCCTCAAAGCCCACCTCATCACTCAGCACATAGTAGGGCCTCAGATGCACTAAGGTTGAAAGGCTTCTCTGCCAGCCTTTGGTCCATACAACCATCTGGGCCAAGGGTCAGAAGCCACTTGTAAGAGGGGCAGACCATACAAGGAGGTCAGTGAGGTTCTTACTCCTTCATAGAGACACTTGAAGAATTTGATCTCATCTGTCAAGGAGTCCACCTTGGCCTGGAGCTCAACCTTGTTCATGTAGGCAGCATCCACATCCTGGAAAACACAGAGAGTGGCCAGCTGCCCTCCCTTCCTCTGCACCCCACCCCCACCACAAGGAGTCTCAGGTTCCCTATTGTCTCCACTCCCCTTGCCCCATGCTCCACAAGAAGGCCCCATCCCTGAGAGCAAACCAATGAGTGTGCAGTGCAGTGGTGCACTAGAAGTGTGGCAAATGCCTGGGTTTTAAATTGACAGATTCTGGGAGCATCATGCAAGGAACTTGGAGAGACAAGCTGGAAAATTAGAATCCCAGGCACCCCTATCCAAGGGACTGAGGGCCCATTTCCTCAGCCAAGTACTCAGGGAACCTCCAGGGTTCCTCCAGCCCTTCCTGCTTCCCTTACCTTCTTGAGCACCACAAACTCATTCTCAGCAGCTGTGCGTCTGTTAATCTCCACCTCGTACCTGGTGGGGCAAGAGAAAGCAGAGAACACAGCCATTGGGGTCATTCGGTTCTGCAGATGCTCACCAAGCAGTTAGCGATCTCCTCTGTGCCAACAGCAGGGGTCTACAAACTGGGGTTCGTGTACCCCTGGGGCATTCATAGCCTTCCTCAAGGGAATGTGAAAAGAACAGATTTAAAGCGATCCATTTCCAGCTCCTTAGGTCATATGCAGACTGTCCTGAAATGGACCAGCCTGGGAATTCATCTGCGAGGGAGACACCACACCGGTTCCACTCTCCCACCTCCCTTTGACAACGTCCCGGTCCCTGAGACAGCAGAGAGATGCACCCCTCCTCCATCGGTCATCTCAGCACTGTGCATTAGCCCAGCGTGCAAATCCTCGCAGCCACCAGGCAGACCACTATCCCAGCTTTGAGCTGTATATACCTGTTTCCTATACACATGTATGAGCAAGGTCTTGGACACAGGTGTTTGGGTGGGGTGTGATGCTATTAACAAAAACATGTTGTGAACTGGGGAGGTAAGAGTATCGGCCAGTTCACTGACAGATCTCACTATCTCATCCCTACTATTGTCAAAGAATGTATCACCAGACATTTGTGAGGACAAACAAAACAGAACATTGGAAAGAAATAAAAGCCAGAAAATGGTCTTTTCCCCACACACTTTAACGTGAACAAGTCTTTCGGCTTCGACTCCTTCCTAAGGCATGTATGTCACTGACTGCCAAGTGAGCAAAAATCCTTGTTAGATGGCTGAAGTAGCACCTGTTAGTGAATGAGACCAAAACATTTTCTGAAAACTACCAGATTTCTCTAGTTAACACTGGATAAAATACAGAAAACAGATTATATGATTGATCTCAGCTTCCATGTGTGTTATTCAAAAGGTAATTGAAAACTTCTTTTTATCAAATTATATTAAGAAACAGTTGTTTCTACTACATTCAATCTTTATCTCATTATCTTTAAAAACATTCCATCTTATCTTCCTCCTATTAATAGAAATAAAAGCATATGAATTTAGTGGTAGGCCACTTAGTTCTCAGGAGTTTACACCTTCCTAACTCATAAAATGCATAGAAAAATTTTGGTCATCATGACTACCAAAATTAAAGGCATTCATTTTTTATAAATAATTTTTCATTATTTACTTGTAGAAATTGAACACTGGAGTTCAATGCACATATACACACAAAGAAAAACAATGAATTTTGTAGTATTATTGACTTTATAAAATAACTTAGAATTTTAAAAATACATTATAATGCATAATTAAAAGTTCAACGATGAGAAAGTACCTATTGACTTATTTTAGAACATAGATGATTATTTAATAAAATAACAATAAAACATTAATCTACATCATTTTAATTGTGAATGTTCTCAATAATCTACTTACAAGATGTATTTCTTAGCTGTTTGCCAAGTGGATTTTATACTAGTTCCCAAAATGTGCACTTACATTTTTATTTGAATTTGGAAATTAAATCAGATGTTTTCTGACAGAAAACAACTCTCGGGTTTGACAAAGAAATCTGGTTTTCCCATTAAGCTAGATGGTAGATGTTTTCTGTAAACTGAACAAGCTGAATCTGCAGCTCTGAAGTTTGGGGAATGTGTGTATGTATGTGTACACATATATAAAAAGTGGATTAAAACACTATTTTTAATTTAAAAAATTGGCCAAGGTGTATGAACACTAACAATGTTTTTACGTTCCCAGTCCTTTCTAATCTATTGGATTAGAAGTGATGCCCTAAGGGACAGAAAGTGTTGTATTATAAACAGCAGTCATTGGATCTGTCTCAGAGAAACTGTGATATTGAAAAACTTCCCAGAAATTTGGAAGGTAGCTTACTTTACTGACTAGGAAACAAACTGTTTTTGCAAGCCAGGTGTTTTTCAATTTTTGTTCTCAGCAAAGATCAAGAAGGAACTGAATCGCCATCTGACAGCGTGTTAAAGAGGAGCTCTCTAGTAAGGAGTCCTAGTGGGATTCTGACACACAGTCACTGAATGTGGGCAGCTTTTCAGGGACCGAGGACAACTCAGTGAACAAAACCAATACCCTGACTTCATGGGAAAGAGAGAGAGAAACAATAAATATAACAAAGGAGTAAATTACACAGTATGTTAGAAAATGTTAAGTACAACGGAAGAGGGGAAAAGTAGAAAAACTGCAAAGGTACTCGAAGAACTGAGTAACACTGCTCTTGCAAAACTCCTTCCATTAAAATCTACTTGAGTGAACAAAGTTTCCTAGTACTTAGATAAGAATTTAAAAAATATAGGACTAGAATCCTGTCCAATTCAATATTCATATATAAATAGGTAAACCACTTGGGGAAAATATCTCTCCCATTCAATTCATATAAAAATTATGTTTTACATTTTTATGTTTAGTGTTTATTTAAGAAAATTAGTAATACATTGTGTTGTTTGGATAACTCAACCCAGAATGATCTGGAAACAGCCCAAGTGCCCATCACTAGTTAAAAAAGGCTTTCGTATATTTCCCTGGCCCTAGGAGATATATTGGCAAAAATGTCGCCATCTGGGGTGTCTGAAATTTCACTATGTTTTCCATTAGAACTTTTATGGTATCATCACTTGGATATATGTAAGTCCTTTATCCATTTTGAGTTTGTCCAGCTCTTGGGTTCTTTTGAGGACTGTTAATACCATACCATCTGGCTGTTCCTTCTCAACTGCTCTTGTAGGTGGTAAGGCATGTATCTGTATCTGATTTGCATAAGTATTAAAACTGAAGTTCACAGAGGATCAAGGGACCCACCCATGGTCACTCAACTAGAGAGTGGTAATTCTGGAACCCTGGCCTTTCCACTCAGAAAGGCTCACAGAGAGCAGTCCCTTGAGGCCTCTGACCTACCTGGACATCTGGGCTGTGCCAGGCAACACTGTCGTCTTCCCAGAATCCTGCTCAAACCTCCATAGGGCTCCAATATTCCCATCTTACTTTCACTCAATCTCAATTCACACTGAATTCATTTCCACTGACTGGGAGCCACCTGAAGTTGTTCTTTAAGCCTGTCCTCACAATCTATATGCTTTCGGAGGTGAGGGACCATGTCACCTCCTCTGTCAGGATCTCCATGCAGGGCTCAGGCCAGAGTTCTGCCCTGTGCCTTCAGAATAGGGATGAGCAGGCCAATCAAACTGGAACAAGAGACCATCTCCACCTTTGGATTGTGGCAGAGTCATCTATCTCCAGAAATCCTGGCACCTGGGAGCAAACTGCCCAAATATCAGTTCACACTGAGCCCAGATGTGTCACTCTCTCCTCATTGTCTCAACTTGGGCAGGTGGAGGGCGGTAGGAATGATCTCTGGTTCCAAGTACATTCCCAATTATTCTCTTTAATGGTGGGATTCAGCAGCACAGATATGCTTCATCATGAAAAATGTTTTAAAAACTCATTCGTGCTTAGCTTTAAGATTTATTCTAAGATTGGTGGGGTGACTCATGTTCTCCCATGGAAAACCTCACTCAGGAGGAGCTATAAATCCACTTGAGTTATCCATCTGGTTTTGAGACAATTTTCTTCCTCCCATCCCTCCATTTCCAATGTTAAGAATTGAGCATACTGCCCTCGCTGGGTGGCTCAGTTGGTTGGAGTATTGTCTCGTACACCAAAAGGTTCAATCCCTAGTCAGGGCACATACCTAGGTTGTTCAGGAGGCAACTGATCAATGCTTCTCTCACATTGATGTTTCTCTCTCTCTCTCCCCCCCCCATCTCCCCTTCCTCTCTCTCTCAAATCAATCAACATATCCTGGAGTGAAAATTTTAAAAATCTTTTTTAATTGTGCATACCATTTCCTAGGCAATTTGAAGCACCATTCTTGGGTAGCTTTTTTCTTATCCTAAGCCTCATCCTATATGAATCTTTCTCCCTCCACTCTGGGAAAGGAAATTGCAATGGGATCAGCAAAAGATCAAAGACGGCAAAAACGCTGGCTCCAAATCAAAACCTTATCTGTAATCAAGACCTTCCGGGGGCATATTCTCTGTCCCTCCACTCACCTCTTCTTGTAGTCCTCCACCAAATCCTGCATGTTCCTCAGCTCCGAGTCCAGCCTCACCCTGTCCCCGGACAGCGTCTCCAGCTGCTTCCGCAGGGTGCTGATGTAGCCCTCGTACATGGGCTCCAGGTTGTTCTTGCAATTGTTCACATCCAACTGCTGCAGGAGGCTCCACTTGGTCTCCAGCACCTGGTTCTGCTGCTCCAGGAACCGCACCTGGAACCCAAAGGCAGTCATAACCCAGAATTCCCATGCTGTTACCTCTAAAGAGTGGGGAGAGGGCCCCAGAAATCAGATGCAGTCATCCTGAGGTGGGGGGTGGGGCAGGAAAGAGCAAGACTCAATAGAGAGTAGATTCAGCCAAGGGAACATGCCTATTTGGGTCTCCAGGAAAAGAAATAAGATCCAGTCTAAAGGAAATCAGGAAGTGGGCTTAAGCAATGCTATAGCTGTCACCAGGAGTTATCATGTGATTGAGGGAGCTTCTTGTGCTATGAATGCTGGTGTTTTCAGAGTGAAGGGAAATGGGAAGCAGGGGAGAAACAATGATGGGGGAATGGCATTGGAAAGTCACTCTGGTGGTTAACATGTTCTTTCTCACGGTGGTCTAAATCTATATGGCTCTTGGTTGGTTTGTTTCTTTGGTTTTCAAAGTGGGTTGTCACATCTTTATAAGGTTCCTTCCTACTTGACCAAAGGTTTCACAATTTTGAACTAAATAAACCCAGACACTCTGCTACTCACAACATTCCCCTTCTCACTAATCCCTTTAGCTTGAGGACGAGAAGGAAATATGCTAGGGAAGAACAGACTTAAGTAGAGGAAGAGAATGATGCCTGTCCTCTGGGACAGTAGCTCTGTTTCTTCTACTCCTGTCTTCTCCCCTCCAACCCCTCCTTTCTTCTTCCCAAGCATAGCAGTGAGGGACCCAGAGGTAGGCTCTGACCTACTCTTTCAACTGGGGCACATTTCTTAGCCTCTTTCTGTCTTAGTTTCCTCATCTGTATGGCAGAATGATAACAGAATCATGGGTTGCATGTTGATAAATGAGGAGCACTTGGGACAGCTCCAGCCACTGAGGAATGTCAGCTATTGTTATATTATGTTCCCTATCACTCATGAGCTAGACCTTATGCTCCAGGTGGAGAAAAGAGAAGCCCATTTCTTATTTCCTCCCCATTCATTGGAGTCACTTTCTCAAAATCTCCAGAGATATCTTCCTTGCTACCCCAATTTGTAGGTACTCTCCACACATATACACAACAACACATACACACATGTAACTTGACATGTCCTCCTTCTGAATCTTTTCCCTTCAGGCTCACCTTCCAATTTTCTGGGCCTTTTCAAACGCCTTCTCTAGAAACTGTCTTGGCTTACAATTTTATCCTACTTCTTTCCTTCCAAGTTCTTCCCTATTCACCAAGCATCATGTCCTGTGACACCCACTGGCCTAGGTCCCACTGGTGCCCCTGCCCTGGATGTGTGTCCCTACCTCCTAGTCTGACATTGAGAGCCCTCAGAGGGGCCATCACATGCATATCCTGCCCCAGACACCAACCCCTTCCCAGGGCTTCTCTTGCAAAGAAGGAATGAAGCTTTGATTCATGGGGAGTATGTGCCTGGCACTGTTCTAAACACTGTATACACATCCAACTTATCCTCATTACAAGCCTACGGGGTAAGAGCCACTCTTGTGCCCATTTCACAGACAAAGAAAGAGAGGCTCAGAGGGATAACTAACTCCCCCAAATTCCCACACAGCTGTTAGCAGCAGAGCAAGAGTCCCTGTGGACAGTGGTTACCAATGCAGGGACATGCTGCATACCCACCTTGTCAATGAAGGAGGCGAACTTGTTGTTCAGCGCCTTGATCTGCTCCCGCTCCTGGGCACGCACTTTCTGGATCTCGGGGTCCAGTTCCACATTGAGTGGGGCCAGGAGGCTCTTGTTGACGGTGACCTGAGGGATGCCACCTGGTGGGCACACAGATGGACATACAGGCCCCAGCCCAGTGTTGCCAAAGACAGTGCCCACGAAGCCCCCCATACGGCCACCGGTGCCCGTGTAGTGGCCCAGAGCAAAGGCACCTCCTCGCCCGGCTGAGGCGCTCAGAGCCAGGCGTCGGCCACCACCTAAACTCAAGAGGCTTCTGCTCCCAAAGGCAGCCGTACCCTTGATGCCAGCCCTGAACGAGGTGGAACTGCTGCTGACCCGGCCTGAGATGACTGCTGAGCAGCCGCTGAAGCCCAGGCGTTCCCCACCAGGGAAAGGGTGCAGCTGGCGGCTCATGGTGGCAAGGATGCACGCTGTTGCAGGAGACAGAGAGGGAGCAGAGGGCAGCTGGACCTTCTGCTCTTGCTCACCCCTTAAATAGTGTGGGCCTGGTGGGCTGGAGTCAGTCTAATTTGTAGTTCTGAAACTTCATTTAGGCCACATGGGGCCTCTTAGGTTCTTCATTTAGGAAATTACCATCCTCTCTCTGAGATTTTTGTCTCTTCCTCCCGGAACTCCCCATAAGTCTCCTATAAACTGGCCCAGAACCCTGAATTTGTTTTGCTTACCTCCTGCATTATAATAATTTGGTTGCCTTATCTCGGCTTGCTGCCCTCCAATTACTGGGGTTATCACTGCCAAGATCTCACGTGGAAGCTTCCAGTGGGTCTGGTCTCTCTGGGTGTGTGGGGGGAAAGAGAGGTACAGAGAAGCAAATATCCAGGCTGGTTCAGCTTCAGGAGCATGAATATTCCAGAGTCTTCAGTAGCCTGTCCCCTGCTGCTTCCTTAGGCTTCTGGATGAGGATGGCTCTCTCCTGAGTACTGGAAGGAAGATGGGAGAGTCAAGTCTTCTGGCCTATCCATGAGGAACTCTCCATCTGTTGGAGGAAGCAGGACACAGTGACAGACCTAAGGTCACTGAGAGCCCTGGTCCCAGTGCTGGGGGGTAACTTTGGGCCAGGACTGAAATGTTTCTTTAGAAAAGCATTTCTGGAATAAGAGTAGGGGGGTTACTTGCTGGGAAGGCTAAAAGAAGATGGCCTGGGGTGATGGCAAGGGAAAGCTTAGGAAAATGGTCTTTCCTAAGGTGTGTTTTTTTTTGGGGGGGGGGGAGTACTTTCATAACAGAAGAAGAATATTTATCCAATCCAAGGAACCTCTGATCAGGATATTTACTGGAGTCTCTGATTCTGGATCAATGTGTGACCACCTATTAGAAACAAGGCCAAGAAGGACTGAGGAAGACTCTTCTGATCTAAGATTAAAAACCATATTCTAGAACTTCATTCCACATAAGCCCAGGAGTATCTTTCTTTGATCTAATCCAGTCTCTTTTTCTCCAATTTATCAGTAGGTTGCCTTCCATTCTTTTCTTAGAAATGCCCCAGGTGGGGTTCTACTTCATCAATCTACTTTTCCGTCTGAGTCCTACGTGTGTCCCACTTCCCACATCAGATCAACAGGTCCCTCTGGATTCATCCTTCCCTCCCCTGCTCCTCCTGTGCTCAGCCCAGGCGTTGGCACCAGGGACATGCAGGATGAATGTGAAACAGACTGCTGCTTAGGAAAAGGCTCATTGCTCTGCCCTCTGTTGTACCCTAGAGCCTGGGCTTCCTGTGAGGTCCTCTTGGCAGGGGGAGGGGAGGTGGGGAGAGCAGAGGCAGAATGTGCCTGGGGGTAAGTGACTGACACAGCCTCCACTGAACCATCACAAAGCATAATAACAACCAAGGTGTTTACCCCACGGGGGACAAGGCTTTGGGTCATTGGTGAGTGATGGAGATGACACTAGCCACAGATGAGCAGATAAGGGAGTCTAGGTGTCCTGTGTGGGTAAAAGGATGGCCTCTCTCTGCTGCCTAAGAAGAGATGCTATAGTCCATTCCCTCTGAGGGAGCTAGGGACAGTGTCAATAAGCCCAGGTGACCAGTAGGCCTTTCAAGAAGCTCAGGGTTATGCTTTCCATTATTTCATGAGATTTTTTTCCCTTTGACCCATCATTTTGGCCAGGTTTTTATTTTTAGTTTTTTGCTACAAGCACAAGAAAGAGTTCATTAACTCTGGTCATTGATAACAGAAAAGTAAGAAGAGGGTTAAAACTGAAACAGGAGAAACTTACATGTACATAGGACTGGTTGTCTACAGGAGCCTCTGAAGTCCCTTTTTTTCTGAAAACTTTCTAAGAAGCTGAGACACCCACCCGTCTGGGACCACACCACTTCTGCCTAGCATTAGAGAATAGGTAAGATGACCTTTTCTTATCTTCCCATGAGGGGTTGACTAGCTGGATGAATCAGGAATTCCTCACAACCCTCGACCCTGGCTCACCTCTCTTTCAGGTTATGAGGAGACAGAAGTGACACATCCAGGTTTCAGAGGCAACAGATGTGTGGGCAGATCAAAAGGTGGCTACAGCCTTGGAGGAGGCCCTCTCATTTCTCATCGCACCTGCCTCCAACATCAGCTTACTGTGTGACCGCGGGCCCTGGCGACCCCCTCGGCCAGTAGTTCTAGGTGAACCGGCCCTCTCACACCAGGGCTCGGCCACGTAAGACAGAGAAAACCACCCTACTCAAGGATTTGCAAATGTGTTACCGGTTATGTTGGGTCTCTTTTGCCCTGCAACATTGATTTTGGGGAAATTATTATCTATCATGTAGGCAAAAGGCATAAGAGTGGATTTCGTGATGGGTTAAAAAGTTAAACAAGTGAGTTATTGCAAGACTTTTTAGATCCATTACTGTGCTTGGTGCTTTCTAATGCATGAAGGGTGTGGCCAGATTCAGTGTTCTCCACACACAGTGACTAGGAAACAGAATCATGAATAAAGTTTTTTTCTCCTAGTTTTTAATATTTTTGAACTTTCTAGTATAAGCATGTAATATATTTATAAATCAGTTATCTTTTAAAAAACTAGAGAAGAAAAGGAAGAAGGCTATTCTAGTATCAAAAACAAAAGAATTTATTTAAGAAATACTAAGCAGAGGACTTCTGGCAAGATGGAGGAATAGGTGGACGCACCGTACTTCCTCGCACAACCAAGATTAGAACAACAATAATTTACAACAATAATTTATAGACAGAATAACGCCCAGATCCGGCAGAGGATTTATCTGAATGGAAGTCGGGCAGCCAAGAAGTTGAAGTAGACACGTTCATCCGGACTGGTAGGAGAAGACGAGCCGGGCGGGCACGGGGCTGGCGCAGGTCGGCGGCGTGTGGAGGTCGGGGAAAGTTTGGCGCGAAATCGGCACGACAGCCATCCCGAGCGCAAGAACGCAGCGGTGATCCCGGAGTACGCAAGCTGTGGCTGGCAGACCCAGAGGGGTAGCAATTGTGGACCAGGGCAGAACTCGCAGGCCGGCAGCCCAGAGAAGGGTCTGAGCCCAGGAGAATGGAACTACCGCCATTGTTTTCTCCCATCCCCGCTCCCGCTCCCGCCCCCACATATAACGTCACAATCTAGTGACTGGGGTGCCCAGCCCTGGTGAACACCTAAGGCTCCGCCCCCCCACCGTAACAAGAGCAACCAGACCAGAAAAAAAAAAAAAAAGAAGAGACGGGGGAAAATATGTTTTCAACAGAGCAGATCAGTCCCCCAGGGCTCATCCTTTTGAGCGACTAAGAAATAGCCAATCTGTCAGATGCGCAGTTCAAAACACTGGTGATCAGAAAGCTCACGGAATTGATTGACTTTGGGTGCAATTTAGATGAAAGGATGCAGGTTACCATAAAAGAGATGCAGGAAGATACGCGGAGGAGAGCCAATAGTGAAAGGAAGGAATCTCAGTCTCAAAACAATACAGTGGACCAGAAGGAAGATAGAATCAACCAAGCAGGAAAGCATGATGAAATAAGAATTCAAAAAATCGAGGAAAAGCTTAAGAGCATCCAAGACACCTTTAAACGTCCCAATATCCGAATTATAGGGGTACCAGAATCGGAAGGGGAAAAGCAACAAATTGAGCATGTATTTGAACAAATAATAAAGGAGAACTTCCCCATTCTGGCAAAGGGAACAGTCTTCCAAGAAATCCAAGAAGCTCAGAGAGCCCCAAAGAAGTTGGACCCAAGAAGAAACACACCAAGGCACATCATCATTACATTAGCCAAGGTAAAAACGAAGGAGAGAATCCTAGAAGCAGCAAGAGATAAGGGGACAGTAACCTACAAGGGAGTTCCCATAGACTGTCAACTGATTTCTCAAAAGAGACCTTACAGGCAAGAAGGGGCTGGAAAGAAATATTCCAAGTCATGAAAGACAAGGACCTACATCCCAGATTGCTCTATCCAGCAAAGCTCTCATTTAGAATGGAAAGGCAGATAAAGTGCTTCTCAGATAAGGTCAAGTTAAAGGAGTTCATCATCACCAAGCCCTTATTTTATGAAATGCTAAAGGGACTTATCTAAGAAAAGAAGATAAAGAAAAGACATGTATAGTAAAAGGACAGCAAACTCACAAATATTAACAACCATACCTAAAGCAAAACCAAAAGAAACTAAGTAAACAATTAGAACAGGAACAGAACCACAGAAATGGAGGGCACATGGAGTGTTAGCACCAGGGGGGTGGGAGGAGGAGAGAGAGAGGGGGAAAAGGTATAGAGAATAAGTAGCATAGAATGTAGGTTGAAAATAGATAGGGGGAGGGCAAGAATAGTACGGGAAATGTAGAAGCTAAAGAACTCATAAGTATGGCACATGGACATGAACTAAAGGGGGGAAATGTGGGTGGGAGGGGGGCACAGGGTGGAGGGGAGAGAAGGGGGAAATGGGACAACTGTAATAGCATAATCAATAAAATATATTAAAAAAAAAAGAAATACTAAGCAAATTATCTTCATTTCACCACTAAATCAACTTGAATTCCCAAAGTCAAATGTACTTACAACACAATGGAGATCTAAGTATAACAAATATTCTGAGCAGTCTGGTCTGGTTTATGGCAAGATGCCCAGGGCTCCATTGCCAAAACCAAAGGGAGTAAGTGTGCCTGGACTTGAGGGCATGTGCCAGCATCATCCTAGCATGGCTCAAGGGAGAAAGAATTCTCAGGCTGGTGACCAATGTCAGTATCTACCCTGAGGAAGGTGGGGCCGAAAACTGCCAGTGCTCACTAAGTGTCCTTGCTCTCTTCCTCACTTCCCAGCCTACTTTGGGGTTCAGTGGGGAGTTGGGGTCAGTTCAATGTGAGGGGCATTGACATGTGTTACATCTAGGATGAGGTAATTACCAGACCATGTGCCTCTTCTGTCTTTCCCCCTGTTCCACTAGCCTTGCAGGCCATGTGGGCCATGTGGTGGGGCTACAAGACAGAAGAACCCAGGTCTCTGAGACCCCCAGTGAGAGAACCATGTAGGAGAGCTGTTCCAACCTGCCTTGGACTATACATGAGAAAGAAACCTCTTTTTTATAAAGTTAAGTCACTGAGATTTTAGGGTTTGTTTGTTAGGGCAGTCAATGTTAACTATCTGAATCCAAGCACAGAAGTGGGCTGGCAAAAATACCTCTTAGTAGCCAGTGCTCTTTATCCTTATTTCATGTTCACACATAATCTTCCGATCACTCTTAGGCCTTCTCTACTTCCCTTCTCACTTAGCTTCTTGAAAGAATAGTCTATCCTAGTAATATTAAGAGTGATGATAGTAACAATGGTTTAATAACATACTATGTGCCATTGACTGAATTAATAATTCTCATACATTCACTAAATTTAATTCTCATGACAATTTTATGAGGAACTACTATTATCTTTTCTTTCTTAATTGAATGGATTGGGGTGACATTTGTTAATAAAGCCATACAGGCTTCAAGTGTACGGTTCAAAAAAAACATCATCTGCATTGTGTACTTACCCCCCGAAATCAAGTCTTCTTTCCATCTCCACTGATGCATCCTTTGCCCACTTCCACCTCCCCCACCCCTTTCCCCTGACTATCACCATACTGTGTGTCATATGTACATATTTTTTGCTTAAATGCTTCATCTTTTTTCACCCAGCTCCCAACCTGCTCCCCTCTGACAGTTGTCTGTTTGTTCTATGTATCTGTGCTTCTGTTTTGTTTGTTAGATTATTTTGTTGATTAAATCCACATATAAATGAGATCATATAGTGTCTTTCTCTGGCTTATTTTTCTGAGCATAATAGTGTACGGGTACATTCATGCTGTCACGAAAGGTAAGATTTTCTTCTTTTTTTTTAGAGGAGCTCAGTATTCCATTGTGTAAATGTACCACAGCATATTTATCCACTCATCTACTATTGGCACTTGGACTGTTTCCAGACGTGGCTACTGTGAATAACACTGCCATGAACATAGGGATGCATGCATTCTTTTGAGTTAGTGTTTCAGGTTTCTTCAGATATACTCCCAGAAGTAGGATCACTGGGTCAAAAGGCAAGGAACTACTACTCTTAACCCCCTTTTCACAGTTGAGAAAAGTGAGACTTATAAAGCAGAAGAATCTTGCCTAAATTACACAGTAAGTGGCAGAGGAGGACTCAAACCTGGGTCCATCTGACACCCAAGTGTGAGCTTCTCCCGCAAGCTCTACAGAATCCCAGCTCCTCAGCAGACTTGAAAGGGCCTCTCTGATGTGGCTGCTTCCTGCCTCCCCAGCTCCTGGCACTGCTGCACCCTTCCCTCCCCAACCTTCTGACCCTCCTCGCCTTCCACCTCTCACCCCAGCAATCATGACCTGTTGTCACCATGCCAGTGCCTCTGGCTACTAAAAAAGTTAACTTTGTCCTCTGAAAACTCTGCACATGTTGACTCCCCTGTCCACCTTCTAGGACCTCCCTGAAGATAACCACTCTCCTCTGTGCTGCTTCAGGATCTTCTTTTGCTGCCAGTATCTCACCATGTGGCAGCTACATTTCTGGTAGTTATATCTCCATTAAGGACATGGGCCAAGCTTATGTATCACTGTATGCCCAGCACTAAATCATGTCAGGTATGTGATAAATTATGATAGATTTCTGTTTTGTTTTGTTTATTCATTGTTTTATTTTTTAGGTTCCTCATATAAGTGAGATCATAATTGTATTTGTCTTTCTCTGACTTACTCCATTCAATATAATACCCTCTAGGTCCATCCATGTTGTCACAAATGGTGAAATTTTTTTTATTGCTAAATAATATTTCGCTGTGTGTGTATATATGCATATATATACAATATCTTCTTTATCAGTTCTTCTATTGGTGGGCATCTAGGTTGCTTTTATATCTTGGCTATTACTAGCACTGCTGCAATGAACAAAGAGGTGCATATATCTTTCTGAATTAGTGTTTTGTTTTCTTCAGATAAATACCCACAGTGTAACTGCTGGATCATATGGCAACTCTATTTAAATTTTTGAGGAATCACATACTGTTTTCCATAGTGGCTGCATCATTTTATAATCCCACCAATAGTATCTGAGGTTCCCTTTTCTGAAGTCAAGTTTTTGAACCACAAATATGGAGGACAAGATTCTGTTTCCACTAACCTTTATCAAGCATGACCTTTGTACCAGGCATTGCACAAGACATCCTCACACTGCCTCACTTTAGCCTAATGACAACCTGGGATATTATTCTTCCTATTTTATAGATAAAGAAATGAGGTTGCAAAGGGTTGCAAGCTGTGTTCATTACCCACAGTTACTTGCAGAATCTGAATCTGAATTCCAAGCTCTTGACTTAAGTCTGGGACTCTCTCTGGACTCATTGCGATCCTGTTCAGATGCCCCTGTGAGACTCAGCCTAAATATGTGCCAGCCTCTCACTTGCTCTTTGTATCCTGTTGCATCCTGACAGTAGCATCATGGCCTTCAGACCTTTGAGAAATCTCTGAGCACAGAACGTTTTGGAAGCTGAATGGTATGTACAACAGAAGTGGGCCCATGTTTAAAAACAACTCAGACAAACATACATTCACATCCATACTCAAACAAATGAAACTTCACCAAGGACCAAAAGAACATTGGTCATATGTTAAAGAGAATCTACCTTTGGCTTTTTCTTCTTTTGGAAGAAAAGCCATAACTTGAGACCCAGGCTTCTGGAATTGGTTTCTGCTAACTTTTGACCAGTTTAAAATCTTGCCACAAATATTGGCTCCCTATCCTGTCTAGTAATCTGAACATTCTTAAAGATTGCCCATTCACTGGAATGCTGGCCTGAGAAAAATGTGACTTAGAAGGTGCATCTGTGGGTGTTGGGGAATAGCAATGAATTCTGAGTATCTCAACACTCATTGGAGGGGAAGGTGGGATCTGGCAGTCGAGCAAGGATCACTCAGATCTAAAGATACTGTGGGACTCTGTGGAACACACTGGACGTCAGATGCCCCAGGTTCCACATCACTGGCCTCCACATATAGAAGAGCTGTGGCCTGAGATGAGGATTCCCTTAGGAGAGAGAAGTGTCCTGTTCCTGCATGAGTTTTATAAATTTATTGGTGAGATGCGGGAGGTGAGGTCTGAACCAGGACAAGAACCCACATATTGACAGTACGAGTCCCTTTACTGATGGGACAGCCTGCAGGGGTACTCCCAGCTATAAAATCTCTGCAGGGGCCATGCAAGGTACAACCTATAACCAGGTGTCTCCCTTGAGTTTGTGTTGCCCTAACAGGAGACACTTCTTACAGGTCTCTCAGTGGGCCTGTGATCTTATGCACCCATGGAACGCATGGCCAAAGAACTCCCTAAACCAGGGCATGGAAGGGGCAGCAGGAGGATTGGGGTTATTCTTGAAGGGGAAAAAAAACCTTCCTCTGCAAGGACTAGGATTCAGGATGGGGAGGCTGAGTTAGGAGGTCTCTTGGTGCAGAGGCAAAAGGATGGGCTAGAATCCTGATTCTACCTTAAGAAGGACTAAGGCAGTGAAATGGAAGAGAGGAGATGGCAATGGTAGGGAAAACTGAGAAGAAATGTGACAAGAACTGCCTAGAGAAAGGAGTCCAGAAAAGGCCAGGGCAAGGTGTCAGCTGTCTTTATCTTGTGGTGTTCCTGGTGGGTGAGCTCAGAGTTGAGGTCTTGCCGGGGGAGTCCTTGAACTCACTTGCACTCCCCAGCCTGGTTTTGGCCTCCCCACGAGGGCTGCAGTTTCCACTGCCAGTGACACAGCCTCCAGGGAGCATGCCGCCGCCGCCGCCGTAGCCCACAGAGCCGGGCCGGTAGCCATAGGTGCCCACATTGCTGAACCCAAAGCCGGCCCCTGCACCTGCGGTCCCGGCCGTGGAGCTGCTGATGACCGCTAAGGAGGACGGAGGGAGGAATGATTAGTGTGTGTCCGAGGACAGGGGTGACCCAAAGTCCGCTCCGACCTTCCAGTCCCAGCTAACTTAAATGTCTCCTCCGTAAGCAAACACTTCACATCAGCTCTGGAGTTTAGTGACACACTCAATTCCTGAGCAGCTCAGGCACCAGAAACAGCCCAGGTCCCACAGGACCTCCAAATCAGGCAGCTTCTCCTTTGAACAAACGGGAGTAGCAAGGACTTCCCCTGAAGAACAAATAATGCCCAAGCAAGGATTACATTTAACTTTAGAATACAGTCTTACTTTTTCTTTCAAAGAACTTCCTCATTTGTTGATTCAGGGGAGTTTTTTGCTGGCCTCTCTTGGAAGGAGACCAAGCAGAACCCTGTAGGACCAGCATTAAAACTGGTTGTACACAGCATGTCTCTGCCTGGTCTCCACTCTCAATGAGAGTTCTTCCTGCCCATGGCTCCTGGCCTCCCATCATGTGTGAAAGCTGAGTTTCATCCCAGCATGGGGGAGACTTCCAGGGGAAGGGGCCAGTGTGAAAGGTCGGAAAGGGATGGCATGCTGACTCCACAAGGAGAAGCACCAGGCAAAGGAGGTGGTTATGGCAATGGAGCTGTTTCATGCGGGTCCTGGTGGCAGGTACCCATTTACTTTGTGTTTGTTAATGGACTAAAAATATTCCTCAGAGGCATGAAATACTCACAAATGCTCACAGAGTTGGTGTATTCTCCAGACATCCTGCACAGAGAGAAAAGCACAGGTGAATCTCCATCACGTGGACCCCCAGCTACCCTCACCACAGCCTGAAATCCTCGGCCAGACGAGCTCATGTCCAGGCATAAACTGCCCTTGCAAGTTTCTAAGCACCTCCCTCTCCATCCTCAGTCTACTGTGCCCCTCAGAGACACATGAACTTGCAAGCTTGGAGCCCCCAGCAGCAACACCACCTCCAGGGTCCCTTCTGCCAAGTTTCCCTTTAGCCCACTTTTTCATCCTCGAGAGGCTACGGCATGAATAAGTACATGTGGAAATATGAGCATCGGGAATTGCCACCAGTGGACTCTCTGTATGATTTCAGGGCCAGTAGCTTGTGTTCTCTGGCTCTTAGGTGTAAAACAGTGCTAAGTTAGAGCAGAATTTTAGAATGTCAGGGTTTCATGTACCATTCTCCCATGTGCTGCTATGACCATCTACAACTCATACTAGTAGTTTTCATTGACTCTGCCTTTTATAACAAAAAACGCATTTCCCTTAAGAGGAAATTTTATATCACCAGGGTAAATAGACAACCAGAACCCATTACCTGACCAAAAAAGAACAAAACAGTAGAAGTAAAAATAAATATAATAACAATTAAACAATTAAAATTTTTCTTTATCAAGGTGGTGTTGTCTGCCTAGAGACTGAACCTGGGTCTATTGTTTTTCATTCATGGGGTGTTTGCAGGTGCCAGGGCAGTGTTAAAGACATAATAGCATCACACTGAGAATTTCTCCAGTCTGAAAACTAGAACTATAAAGGAAATCTATCTCACCTAACCGATGCTCTTTAAGGTTATGTTTGTGGGTGACATGAAAATCATCTCCAGGCCCTCCAGCAGCCTGCCCCCCAACACTCTCAGAAATTGAGTCAGGGAATTCCAAAAGGTCTTCCAGCTCTAACATTCTAAGCCCCCTCCTTATCACCTACCTGCACTCCTCGCCTTCCAGCAGCTTGCGATAGGTAGCGATTTCGATGTCCAAGGCCAGCTTTGTGCTCATGAGCTCCTGGTACTCCCTTAGCATCCTGGCCAGCTCCTCCTTGGCCTGATGCAGGGCAGCCTCCAGCTCGTCCAGCTTGGCCCGGGCATCCTTCAGGGCACAGTCACCCCGCTGCTCGGCATCAGCGATGGCCATCTCCAGGTTGGAGCACTGAAGGTCAGGAGGTAACATCCCCCTGAGTTCTAAGGCACCCTGAGCTTCACTTTACCCCCCCACCCCCATGTACTCACAGTGGTTGGGCAGAGCAAAGTTACAGCCATTGTGATGCAGTCCTGTCAACCTGGGACTGGGAGGGGTGCTATCCTCAGCCCCTTGGCTTTCTGAAAAGACCCTCCCAATTGTTCCCAGACTTCAGATGAGGGCTAAATGAGGAAGGTGAAATGAGAGACTCCATTTGAGGAAATGGGTTCTGAGATGGAGAACCAAGAGAAGAAAGAATATAGGTGAGTGTGTGTGGTGGGCAGTTTACCCCTCCCTTGGAAGCGAGCCAGGAACCCCTAAATCTCATTCACCTGCTTCTTCACACTCTCAATCTCTGAGCGCAGCCTTTGGATGAGCCGGGTCAGCTCTGAGATCTCATTTTTGGTGTACTTAAGGTCATCTCCATGCCGACCAGCCGCCAACTGGAGCTCCTGGAACTAGAGGGAGATGAGCCAAAGCAGGGACCTTGACTCAGGGCCTGGCAGACTGTGTCTTTGCCAGGGAAGTGTGGTAGAGGTGGGTAGGAGTCCCAAACTTCACCAGGTCTAACAGAAGTCTCCCACTCAATCATTGTATTGATTGATTGGTTGGTTGGTTGGTTGATTTTCCTTAAGCACAGTTGATCTCACTGATGATTAGATTTGACCATAAGACTGTTGAAAGTCCCATACCCTGCAACTTTGTAACACACAACTCCAGTTACGGTAGTCCTCTGCCTATAGCCCTTCAAAGTCTAGGTCAAATTCAAACTCCTGGTATGGTATCAAGGTGCTTTGAAATCTGGTACCCACCAGCCTTTCCAGACTCATTCCTCATAGCCCCTGCCCATCAGCTCCAAGTTCTCTCAATGTCCCACATGCTCTCAAGTCTCTGAGTCTTTGTCCTCTATCTGGCTCCAACTCAGTCAGTACAAAGTCACTTCCTACAGGATGTTTTCCCTGATCCCCTGGTTGGGTGCCTTCTCCCTAGAACCCCTGCCACACCAGTCCATAGGTCTTACCACACTGTACTGTGATCACAAGTTTCTATGTCTTTTCATCAGACTCAGAATGACTAGAGGACAGAGACCTTTTTTTCTTTTTTAATTTCTGAATTCCTAGTACGTAGCTCAGTGTCTGGCTGGTACTCGAAAGAGGTGTGATTGATGAATGAATGAACCAAAGAGGGAGCTGATGAGCTGCCCATCTGCATTTTCTGTGACTTCTTTCCCTTCATAGTTCAGCCGGGACCCAGGTTACCGGCAGTCCTGCTGGGTGTGGAACGACATTTTGTGCATATGTAGTGGGGTTGGATTTGTCTATACCCCAACACCACTAGTTATGAATTTTGGGTCATCTACTACTTAGGGATTATTCCTGCCTTATTCCTGCCTAACCATCCACTGGATAGTTAACAGACAGTATTCCATTTCTACTCCAGAATTTGATTTCAGGGGAACACAAAAACATATGGCATTCAGACCTCGGGTGGCTGTGCTCTACCCGTCTCTGTCCTTGGGTGCTTGGCCTTACCAATTGTCTCATATCTGACTCCAGGATGGCACTAGATTCAGGGTTCCTCTTAAAGGTAGGGGTCTTCTCTCTATTCTCCCGTGTTTTATCTTTGGGGATAATCCAGGGACAAAAAACACTAGGGCAGAACAGGTGGCCTTCTCTTGCTTCTCCAAAAGGCTGTGTGAGCACAATGGCCCTCCCCACACTCTGACCAGGACAGAGGCACTAACTCCCCCAGTTGTGATACCAAGCACTCTCCCAAGTGTTGAGTCACACAGCCATCCCTGACTCTGGTTTGCAGAAGTAATGTAGAGGGATTTGAGGACTGGGGACTTGAGTTGGAACCTTTATCAAGAATCCCAAGTCTGCGGTGTCTCCCAGGCTTTGAAAGCTTCTCTTCTTCCCACCTCTGCAGGATAAATTTTCTGTCCCTTGGGTAGCAAGGAAGCTGGGAGATGGACAAGATAAGATCTCAAGAGTGTGAATTTCCCTTGAGAAGAGGTCTGATAAACAACAAGGAACAATAAGGAAGTTGCCACTTAGATCTGAGAAACCATATTATCTAAAAAATTATCTCCCCACCCACAACTCATTAGAGAAGGTAAGATCTAAATGACTCAAACACCCTCTTTACTCTTGGAGCTGGACTTGAATGAAAAGGCAAGTTACCTAATCTCAGAGCACAGTGAAGAGATCCCCTAATTTATTATAATTAAGAAGAGAGCTGAGATGCCAACTGCCCATGTTTTCCTCCTTCCCAGACCCAGTTCACAACTCTGCCTCCAGAAGTTGCTCCTGATCTGCCCCATCTGATCCTCGTTTCCTAACCTTTGTCTCCCCTGCACTCAAGACTCTGTTTGTGCCATGTTCATTTGCACTCAGCTGTGCATGTCTGCCGTGGCTGTCATGATCTAAGTGGATCCTAAGGACAGAGCTTTGTCTTCTCCTCCCTTTGGGCTTCCTTCAGTGCCAGGGAGACTGTCATGACCCAGCCAGTGTGTGGGCCATGGTGGGTCATGGGCCTGGGCCAGTGGTCTTGGAACACATGACTCAGGGTAGGTGTGCTGCCTCACCTTGCTCTGGTACAGGGCCTCAGCTTCAGCCTTGCTCTTCAGGGCAATCTCCTCATATTGGGCACGGACCTCATCGATGATGCTGTCCAGGTCCAGGTTCCGGTTGTTGTCCATGGACAGGATGACAGATGTGTCACTGATGTGAGACTGGATCTGAGCAATCTCCTGCATGGGAAACGAGGAAGCGTGAAATGTCTTTTGTGAGCAGAAGAAAGTGACAAAGTAATGGCCCTATCCCAGCAGGGGAGCCCCCAAACCCTCCCAAACAGAGGCAGCTGCATTCTCCAAAGCTTATAAAAATGGAGGTCACCAGCCCAGAGGTTTCAACACTACACCTAAAAGCTGCTGAGTGTGTTTGAAGCGGCCCAAGAGAAAACAGCCTATGTGTCTGTCCCCTGAGGCTGGTCAGAAGCAGAGAAGGTAGAGAGGAAACAGCATGGATACCACACAAGAGACACTAAGGACACAGGAGCCTCACAGATACTTGGCTAACAGGCTAAGGGTTAAAATAGTGGAAAGGGTTTAAGGACTCCCCATCTCCATCCCTGGGGATTTCTGACCAAGACCCGAGAAAGTTTCCCAAGTGGCAGAGAGAAGATAGATAAAAATGAGAATGTGCTCCACTGAAGGTCAGTGGGAACCCCTTAAGGGCCCATGGCCTCCTGAAGGATGTGAGAGCAGAACACTGGAGGTCAGGCTGGGACTGATGACATGCCTTATCTGGAGGTATGGGGAGAGATGTCATCCTCATCTTTGATCTACAAACACTCTCCCAGCATCCAAATATTGGAGATATCCTGTGCTCTTCAAGTTGCTGATGAGTAAGTAACTGCCCATTCACATCTGTCCTTCCAGAAGACAGAACTGGGGTGGGTGTGAGGGAGCCTTACCCCCTCGTACAGACATTTGAAGAACTTGATCTCTCCATCCAGGGCGTCCACCTTGGCCTGCAGCTCCACCTTGCTCATGTAAGCTGCATCCACATCCTAAGGGAATTCAGAGACGCCCAAATTTGCGTTTCTTCAAGCCCGGACAGCATTTCCCTGGGAATAGGCACCCCAGCACCAACTCTGTGACTAGCTGCCGCAGGGACTGGAGTCACGACCCAGGGGGCAGGAACCTGACTTTCACCCAGGAATCACTGTAACACCTTGAAGAAGTCCCTGGTGCCTCTGGAACTCCTTCTGGGGTTGGATCCCATCCAACAATGGGATCATTTTACTGCCTTTATTTCTCAAAGAGAAGTTATAGAAGAGAGCCCTATCCCCCTGCCACACCCTCCACAAGCCATCATTCATTAGTCAGAGCCGAAGGCAACCACAGAGATTCACCAGAGACAGGGAGAGATCTGTCACCTGAGACTGGCAAAGTAGAGAAGGTGGAGGGGAAACAGGAAGGTAAAGCTGGAGCCTTTCTCAAAGCATGTCCTATTCCTAAAGCAAAAGCAAGCATGACCTGGAGATTGACTATCCATGTTTGGGCTCCTACCCATTTACACAAAACATAGGGACTGATGAAGTGATGTGTTCTCAATAAACATCAAGGTGTCCCAACATGTCCCAAGCAGTGAATCCCTCCATCTGCACTGGCACTTCAGCTCCAGACCCTTGCAGGGAGCACAGACTTCAGTCTCCTCTCTGATGCCACCCCCCAGCCTCTACACTCCACTCCCTGGGTGACCAAGGGATAGACATCCCCTCCTCACCTTCTTAAGTACCACAAACTCATTCTCAGCAGTTGTGCGTTTGTTTATTTCCTCTTCATACCTGCAAGAAAAGCCACCCAGTTAGCAGGATGTGTGTATGTACCTTTTAATAGGTGTTATTCTACATCTTTGCAAATCTGTCCAACTCTCTAAGACTCTTTGTTCGGTATTGTGGGCAGAGTTTGAAGCAAATCTCCCAGGCCAGGTGACCGGATGGTTTGGGGTTTGGATTTCCTTCACTGTCTGGAGAATGAGTAGTTTCTTCTTCCTCGCACTCAGTTTCCAAATCACAGGAACATATTGCTGCCCCTTTCAGCCATGATGCTTGTGTCACCCAGCTGTCTGACGCCCCTACCCATAACTTCACCTCATCCCAAAGCATGAGTCCCAAGGAAGCCAGAACTGTCCCCCGAAAGAGGAAGAAGCATGGCCCAAATGTCCAAAACCAGAGGGAAATAAGAAAGGAAGCCCAACAGAAATTCCAGATCCCTGCCATGCTAGGGAATTTTCCTTGGAACTTAGAGGGAAACAGTGAGCTGGGGAGCCAAGAGCCTGTGGCATATGCACACTTGGGCCCTCGAGAGTGGGGAGAGAAGAGAACATGCCCAAGAGGTGGTCACCTGTCAGGACAGCCCTGCCACCTTCTAAGAGGCTGGCTGTCCCCTGTCCAGCTTGCCCGGCTGTCCAGAGAAGGCCTTCATCTTCCCCAGGCAGAGGAGCTCAGGATGGGTCACTCCCACATGAGCTCAGTGCTCCTGAGGCCAGAAGCAAATGTCCCCGTGCCAGCTGGGAAAGCCCAAACCAAGAGGTGATCAACATGGGTGCAGAACCCCTGCTCACCTCTTCTTGTAGTCCTCTACTACGTCCCGCATGTTCCTCAGCTCCGCGTCCAGCCTCACCCTGTCCCCAGACAGTGTCTCCAGCTGCTTCCGCAGGGTGCTGATGTAGCCCTCGTACACAGGCTCCAGGTTGTTCTTGCAGTTGTTCAGGTCCAGCTGCTGCAGCAGCTCCCACTTGGTCTCCAGCACCTGGTTCTGCTGTTCCAGGAACCGCACCTGGAACCCAGATCAACAGGAACTCTGTCATGGAGAGAGGCTGTGGGGTTTCCTTTCCTAGATGGTAGCTGTGTTCTCTTACACTGCATAAGCTTAAGGGGTAAGCCTCAGCCCTTAGAAAAGTCACTCATGCCCCTCCCCACCCAGGCCCTTTGTCTGACTGAGGGTTCTCTTTCTGGGAGCAGCCAGTAAAATCATTACCCTTTAGTCAAGATCTGTCTCCTCTGCACCTGTCGAAACCTGCCTGGACCAATGTTGGTTGTCACCCTGAGCCTGCTCTCCAAGGTAAGTTCTTAGACATGTAAACAGGCCTATAGTAGCCTTCATGCTCTTGAGTGGCTCTGTTTGGACCCAGTGGGCTGACCTGCGCTCTGCCTACTCTCTGTCTCCTCAGTCATGGCCTTTCCCAGCCCAACCAGAGGTTGGTGCTCAGCTGACCTTGGGTCTCAGCCCCTCTTATGTTCATGTCCAACTCTCTATGATCTCAGAGCATTTCCCAGAATTCTCAAGTGGCAGCCTATAAATATTGTACCATTCCCTTGCAGAAAACCCTCTGGTGGTTCCACATCACCTACAGAGCCAAGTTGAAATTCCTCTTAGGCTCTTCACAAGATGCCCAGCCCCTCTTCCACCATTCACCTAGCACCCATACAAACCCAAGGTGTCCCCGCTCTCCGGGCAAGTCCTTCATGCTGCATGTGATGGCCCCCTCTCCCTAAGTTGCCTTTTCCCACCTCTGTCTGGCAAACTCCTACTCAGACTTGACCACCCCACGTCATTGTCACCTTTGGTAAACTTCCTCTACCCCCTGAAAATCAGGAAGCCTATTTCCCAAGATGTTCCTACTCCTTTGTTCCTCGATGGTTCTCAAACTAGAATGTGTCTCAGCATCACCTTTGGGGTGTGTTAGAATGCACATTCTCAGGCCCCACTCCCAGAGTTTGTGGTTCAGTAGGCATGAGGTGGGGCCTGAGAATGTGCATTTTCAATGAGTGCCCAGGTTATGCTGATGCTGCCAGTTCAAGGACCACTTTGGGGAACCCCTACTCCAGTGCATCACTGACCCCCATGTGTCTTGCCCTATAGTTTGGATGTACGACAGACCATGAGTCTGTCTTCTGGCCAGAATCTGAGCTGCTTGAGTCCCATGAGAGAAGGAGGTGGGCCTTATGGCATTCTACACATCTGAGGCTGCCACAGGCCTCTCCATAGTCTGGCTTCTAAGTTTCACATGCCGTCACTCTCCTACTTCTCAACTCATGCCACTTTCCCTGCCTCCAGGAGACCTGCCCAGACTAAGTTGTCTAGTTCCTCCCACCCTGGCCACCCTGATCTCTCAGCACTGATGTCCAGGGTTTGTCCAGTTCCTCCCTGCCCTGTCCTCAGCTGTGTCTGCATCCTGGGGAGATGTTCTGCCTTCCTCTGCCTCAGACAAGGGGCTCCCAAAGGCAGTGAAGGTAGAAAAAGGAAGGAGCTCTACACAGCTTTCTCCAGAAGTCTCACCTTGTCGATGAAGGAGGCGAACTTGTCATTGAGGGTCTTGATCTGCTCCCGCTCTTGAGCACGCACTTTCTGGATCTTGGGGTCCAGCTCCACATTAAGGGGAGCCAGGAGGCTCTTGTTGATGGTGACCTGAGGGATGCCTCCTGGAGGACACATAGATGGACACATGGGCCCCAGGGCCACACTGCCAAACATGCTGCCAGCAAAACCGCTGGCCCGGCTTCGGCCAAACCCATAGCTCCCCATCCACCCACTGCCACTGGTCACGTTGAAGGAGATGCTCCGGGTGCCCCCCAGGCTGTAAAGGCTCCTACTGCTGAAGCCCCCACTGAGCCCTTTGCCCCCTGCCCGATAGGAGGATGAGCTGCTCCCCAAGAGCACAGCTGAGCAGCCGCTGAAGCCCCCCTTGGCAGTTCCTGACTTGTAAGTGAATTGGCGGCTCATGCTGGAAAGGCCAGAGATCTGGAATAAAAAGCTAATCCTCAGGTGAGATGCAACTCACCAGCCTGTGATCTTGGTCTCTCCCTTTATAGGGTTTGAGAGGCAGCCACTGCACTAATTTGTGGGCTTAGTTTGCCTAGGAGCAAGAAATCATTTTCTCACAGCAAACTCAGAGATACCAGCTAAATCATGTGAAACCCCCCAAAGTGATAGGCTTGCAAGCCTTGCTCATGTAATTTGAGTCTTATCTAATTAATGTGGGGCAGTTAGCCTGGCCAAATTATCCTTAGAAAGATCTTGGCCAGGAGGTTTGTCACAGCCTCAATTGCCTTTTTCCAGGGAGTGGTAAGGGGAGTGGGTGGATTGCGGGGGTACAGAGGGAAGACCTTTAATTGACAGTGTCATCTGTGAGAGATCTCACAACTGTACCAGCATCAGATGGGCTGCTTCAGGGACCACTTTTATGTGGTTAGGAAGAGACTCCACAGCCTAGCTTCCCAGGGTTCCTGGAGACAGTTCTTATGGTGGCCAGAACCATGGGCAGTGAACTGGAGCTAGGAATCCAACCCAGCCCTCTGGCTGCCAGCCCATGTCCCAGGAGGGTCTCCTGCTCCTCTGTGCTGGCCAGCTGCTCTGCACACACTGACTTGGCTCCAGCCTCTTTCTACCACCTTCACCCTTGACCTTGCAATAATAATATTGTTATTATTTATGATGGCTCACACTGGTGAAATGTGAAACAGCATTAAAAAAGCTCCTGGCACACAAAAGCTCATTTAATCCACTTGACCTGGGGAGGAGTTGTGATAATCCACATTTAACAAATGGGAAAACCAAGGCTCAGATAATTGAGGCCAGCAAACATTTCATGAGCCCTTTCTTTGTATGAATCCCAAAGGATGCTAATGCCCAACAAAACCTAGGCCCCAGCCCAGAGGACTCCCTTAGATGGTTTCTGTCCCCACATTCAGAGGGGCCTTACCTGTGCAGGCCTTATTCATCTGTCAGACCAGCCAGACAGACAGCCATTCACTTGCTCATTAATTCAGCCATCCATCCACTCATTTAACAAGCCTCTGTGGAGAGCTGACTTTGTCTTGGGTACTGTGCTAGGCTCCAGGGTCATAAATTAGTAAGACAGAAACCTAGTTTTCAATTCTAGGGGAAGAGCAGACACTTGAATTGCATTAGACCCTTGACATTACCAAAGTATTCACAATTCTCAAATCCCAAATATATTCACAGTACATTATCTCCTCCAAAAAAATGCAATTATTTCACTAGCCGAAGTGCTTGAATGGCAAGTTTGCCAATCCCTCTTTGCTATTTCTGCACTGATATTATGTCACTATTCTGTGTTATATAACAATAACATTATATTTCTAATGCTGTTGTACTAAACAATTGCCAAATTTAACCTTCCCATCTTTTTTTATACAACAGAGCTATTTTCTAGTTAAGAACAATCATTTTCTTAGGTGGTCTCAATTTCTCTACCAGAAATGGCACTTGGTGATCTTTACAGCCTTTTCCCATTAGACCCACAGGATTCATCTCTTTACAACTTTTCTGTAAGGCACGAGTGCAAACCACAAAGCTGTGCCCTGGTGATGACATCAAGTGTTCCAGTGAGAATCACCCCTTAACTGACTCTCCCAGCACACAAGAGTCACGGTAGATGGTAGACGCGACTCAACACTGCTCTCTGCAGAATTACAAACTGCTGTCACAGGTCTTAAGATCGTTCCCTAAGGGCTGAAAGCAAGCATTCACAGTGTGAACACCAGCTCTGCAGTATGGTGTGTGAGTGTCGACGTGCAGCTACCCCCTCATCCTGAGTGGTCTTCACTCCCCATCTCCTACCCTAGCCTTCTCTCCCTGTGAACCTGCCACAAGTTACCCTGGGAAAACTTCTCTGGTCATAGCTCAATCCAGCCCCTTCTCTGCTCTAGTTCAGAGTCTCTGCCTGTGTTCCAGGTGTGTGCCAGTCTTCCCCAACGGCCAGAAAGTGTCTCGAGGACAAGTCCCATCCTCCCTCTAGTCCTCTTTACCCACTGCCCAGAACCACGGGAGCAAGGGATTCTCAGGAAGTCTTGGAGGTTGTAAAAAGACTCTATGGGTCCCCTAAAATCATTTGTCCTAAGGGCAGTGTCCTCAGCACTTGTCTTTAAAATCTTCTTAAGTTGCTTTTTAAATAGTGGACACTTACATTTCACATCCTGCCACTGCTCTCCATAGGGGAAACTCGACATCAGCTGACCCCTTGTTAGCCTTCACCCAATTCCTAAGTCAGCCCCACTCCCCACAGAGGGGCAGTGCCGCCATGGGCCTTCATCCAGGCCTTTAGGGCAGGTGGCTTTGATGGGTTTGGCACAAAGGAAACAGGAAATTTACTCCCATCATCCCAGGTGCAATAAAATCTTGCCGTGAGCAAATATTTAGTATATCTCGTCCTGATAGGAGGAACAGTAGTACTTTATCTTACACTGCCCTAGTGAGGGAAATGGTATGAACACCATTCTTCCACCCACTGCGACTAAAAACGTGGATGTTAATCTGAGACATGTAAGAAGACTCTGGAAGACAAAGGGAAGAAGCATACCAGCTAGGGGCCTCAGGGGTCAGGGAACGACATGGTGGTGAGCTCCCTGGTTTTCTCCTTGTTTTGTGTATTCCAGACTTGGAGTGAAAGAAGACAGCACCTGGGGAGGGCGCTGGTGTTTAAAAGCCCCGACAAAAGCCTTATCTGTCAGCCAAACCTGTGGAAATGGGGCAGCCCAGCAAGACAGAAACTTGATGGACAGAAACCACTCTGCTCCAGCTAGCACCACAGAAAACACTGCAGCCCCACCCCATCCACTAAAGCAGAGTGGGAGTCCTAGACTACAAGCTCGGCAGTGTTTGAAAGCATTCTTAGATGAAGAAAAACTAAGACAGTCTGTTGCCAACAGGACTGCCTTATGAAAGTGGCTAAAGGGAATTCTCTGAACAGAAAGAAAATGATAATAGAAGAAACCTTGGAACACTAAGAAGAAGGAAAGCATGTGGTAATAAAAAAATAAGGGTTGCATGACTGGTGTGGCTCAGTGGATCGAGTGCTGGCCTGAGAACCAAAGGGTCACTAGTTCAATTCCCAGTCAGGGCACACACCTGGGTTGCAGGCCAGATCCCCAGTAGGGGGTATGTGAGAGGCAACCACACATTGATATTTCTGTCCCTCTCTTTCTCCTTCCCTTCCCCTCTCTCTAAAAATGAATAAATAAAATCCTTTAAAAAAAAGGGTAAATGCAATAGACTTTCCTTCTCTTCTTGAATTTTCTAAATGTTTGAACCTTGAGGCAAAAATTATGATACTGTCTGATGTGATTCTAAAGATATTTAGAAGAACTATTTAAGAAATTACATTATAAATGTAATTTGTAAATGGATAAGGGATGTAAGATATACGATTTCTTCACTTCACTTGAACTGGGAAAAGGATGGCCATCCAGTGTGAATGAACCAAAATTATATCTATTTTTTGTTAGCTCAGCAAAAAATACATTTTTGGTGTGCCACAGAATTTTAGTGAATCATTTCTGTGTGCCACGATATGAAAAAGGCTGAAAATCACTGGGCCAGAGAGCTTTCTGACTTCATGTCAAAAGCATGATCCATAAAAAGAAAATTCCATAAACTGGACTCCTCAAAATTAAAAACTTTCCTCTACAAAAAAGCCCTGTTAACAGGATAAAAAGACAAAGCTACAGAATGAGAGAAATTATTTGCAAACCACATATGCACCAAATAACTTGTATCTAGAGTACATAATGAACTCAACAATAAATAAACAAGCAATTTAGAAAGTGTGCAAAACACCTGAAGAGACATTTCACTGAACAGGAGGTACAGATGGTAACTAAGCACAGGAAAAAAATTCATTATCATGAGCCATTAAGGAAATGCAAGTGTAAACTGCAATGAGAATCACTGGGCATCTATCGGAACGGCTAAAATAAAACTTAGAGACAACACTAAACGCTGGCAAGGACTCTGAGAAACTGGGTCACTCTATGCTGCCACTAGGAATGCAAAATGAGACAGCCACTGTAGAAAACCACTTGGCAATTTCTAAAAACACTAAATATACAACTGCCATATTTCCTAGCAATGACACACCTGGGCATTTATCCAAGAGAAGTGAAATCTCATGTTCACGCAAAAACCTGGTCACAGATGTTTATAGCAGCTTTATGTGTAATAGCCAAAAAATGTCAACACCCCTTACGCCCTTCAGTGGGTGGCAAACTGCAGTACACCCACACCAGGGAGTACCCTCAGCAGCGAAAAGGAACAAATGAGTGATGCCTGCAACGACCTGGGTGAATCTCCACAGAATCATGCTGAGTGAGAAAAGCCAATCACTGAAGGTTCCACACTGTATGGCTCTATTTATATAACATTCCTGAAATATGACAATGAGACCACTTGATGAGACAATGGAAAACAGATCAGTGGTTACCAGAGGTAAGGAAGGAGTGTCTCGGGAGGAAAGTGAGTGCATCAAAGACAACAGGAGGGATCTTTGTCGTGATGGAACTGTTCTGTATCTTAACTGTACCTGCATCAACATCCTGGCTGTGATGTTGTACTATAGTCTTGTAAAGTGCTATCATCTTGAAACATTTATTGAGCACTTACTATGTGCCATGTACAGTTCTGAGCACATTAATCCTGAAGATAACCCTATCCAGGAGACACAATTAATGTACATTTTTATGGGTAAGGGAACTGAGGCACAGAGAGGTTCAGTTACTTGAACAAGGTCACACAGTTGGGCACCAGAAATGGAAACCAGGTAGTCCACTGTAGGGCACATGCACTTAAGCATTATGACCTGACGTCTTTTTAAAGTAACCCATTTCCCCAACTCTGAGATTGTTATTCAAAAGGTATAAGGTAGAGCCTGAGCTTGTAGTTTTTTATCTTTCCTTACAGTTCTTTCTTTGGAGCGTCTACACATTCTTAGGGGCTCTGCCTTTTAAGGTTACAGTCAGGAGCATTCAATAACGTCAGCTCACATTCCATGGTTTAGAACTTAGTTTCATGGCCAGAATTATTTGCAAGAGAGGCTTGGAAATGTAGTCTTTGGGTGGGTAGCCAAGTCTCGCCTACAATTTCTATTTCTGTAGCAAAGAGGAGGAAGAACCCTGGGGAGCCAACGGCAGGCTCGGGCACATGATCTGCTAAATCGGCATCCTGGTTCCTATATGACTCCACTGTTTAAAATGGCGAGATGAGGCCCAAACCTCTTCAGGCAATGTAGCTGCAAGATGACCAACCATTCCAGTTCGCCTGGGACTTTCAGTTTTAAAACCAAGAGTGTTCCAGGAAAATAGAACAAGTTAGCCAATATACCTAGAAAGGCTCTCATCTCATGATCTGGCCCACCCCACCTCTCCTACCACTTATCTCTCCAAGTTCTGCCAGACCTCACCTCCTTGAAAGAACCCAAAATCCATGCTCTTGTCAACCTCGTTTTCATTTATTCAACCTATGTGTGTTGACCACCTACTGTGGGCTTGGCTTCCTCACAGGAGCTAGAGCATCTCTTCCTAAAACACTCCCCACACAGGGCTGACTCCTCCTCCTCTGTCCAGTCTCAGGTGTGGGCTGTGGGCTCCTCATCACAGAAGTCTCCCCATGGCCGTGGCCTGGCCCCTGGCTCCTGATCCACACTTCCCCACCACAGCTCTCTATCACTGCACTCTGACGCACATCCCCTGGCCTGTCTTCCCAATAGACAAAGACCTCAGTCCCCTTTTCTGTACCCATGTTGAGAACAGATTATGGCACATAGTAGGAGCTCAATTAATGGTTGTTGAATAAATGCTGCCACTCCAAGAGCCTAGGACTTGCTCAGACAAGGAGCTATGCCCATCCTCCCCCTGGCTACCTTCCCTCCTGTAAGTGCTTGTGACAGGGAACTGGTGAGACCCCCTCCCAGTCCAACACCACAGGACTCCATCGCATGCTGGGCTGGGAATGGCTTTCTGAGAGAAGCAGAAGACAAGACAACAGAGCTGCCCTCCCAACCTGCGCCCCCAGGCTGCTGCTCCCCACTAAACACCCTCTGGTCACTTACCCAATAATAACCCTTATAACAATGATTACCCCTTAATTAGGCAATAATAATACCAGCTTGACTGCCAAGCAGGGCTCAAGGACCTAAGGTTAATGATTTTAAAAATGGAGCTTTCCCAATAAAGAAGGAACATAAGGAGCGTTTTTACTCACCTTGTAAAACTAATAGAAATGACATGCCCTCTGTCAACAGGGATAACTGAGCAGGGAGAATAGCAAGTGAGCATGTGGGCGTGTGTGTGTGTGTGTGTGTGTGTGTGTGTTGCAGAAGGGAGAATGGAGGTGAACAATATTCAGGGTCCATTTGGTCAGTGCATAAAAGTTACCAAATGGATTAACTTCCCATGAAGTTTATTGGAAAGTGTGGTGGGGAAGGGAGAGGGCTGAGGTGGGGTTAGTGGCAGAAGCAGGCAACTCTTTGAAAAGAAGCACAACTGTAATTGAACAACAATAAAACAATTTTTTAAAAATTAAAGTCTTTAAAAAGAAAAGAAAAGAAACACAAGACACAAGATCTTCTCCGCAGAGAGAAGGGGCCCAGGGCTGACCTGATGCCCTTCATAGCCCAGCAGGTCACGGTGGACATTGATTTCAAACTGGAGTCAGTCTGACAAGTGGCCCTGACACATCTTTGTTTCTCTTGCATTCTATCCTCATCCCTGAACTCAGCCCCCTTTCACGTTGTCTTCCACACTGGCTTTCTCAGGCACAGGGATGGGGCCGGGCTGACACACCTGAACCCACCAGGTCCCTGTAGGTCTTTCTCTCCCCTCATCTTTTTGGTGGGAACCTGAGGCCCAGCCTCAGTCTGTGGGCATTGGCTGAGTGTTCTTGAACAAGTTGCTTCTTGCCTCATGGCCCCATGGAGCAGATTTGAGTAGAAAGTTCCAAGGTTTCCTTTGCATTTAAGATCCTATAGTCACCTCCAGGTTGTCAGGACCCCCAGAGAGATGCCTTCACCCAGGTCTGTGAATCACTGGGAGGTGGAGTCCTGGTGCCCCAGACCGGATCACACGGATCTTTAGAGAATCAAATTGAAACAAGTTCTTGATAAACCATGGAGGCAGATTATCAGAATGATGACTGACACCGTGAAGGTGGATCACTGAGAATGGACAGTGATCATCGAAAAGATGTGCATGCCTGTCCCCCAGGACCAAGAGAGAGGAGAGCTTTTCATTCTGCACCATAGAAGGGGACGGCATGGAACAAGAGCTACAGGGGTGCAGGACACTCAAGGGAAAGGTGGCTGACAGACCTCTCAGCCCACAGAGACTGTACATGAAGGGTTCCCATGGACCCTCAACCTTTGGATGTATGAAAAAAAAAAAAAGAACTTGTTTTGATCCTGGAGCTTGTCTCCAAATTGCCAAAGAAAATAAAAGGTGAGGTTAGGGCCAGAGGGGGTAGGTTCTCTGTGAAACACTCGAGTTGATAGATGTCACAAGATCCGAGCCAAAGACTCAACTTTGCCCCTGGGGGAAATCCACAGGTTTCTGTGCCATGGTTTCTTGTTGAACTTGACTCTTTATTTCCCTCACCAGAACGGGTGTCTCCAGAATTCCCAACCTGAGGTCTGGATCCTCGGGAGCCCCTGCTGGCCCTTAAAGACCTCATGGCCCTGGAAGCAGGCCACAGGACAAGAAATGGCTGTCTGAGACCACACAGCCAGTGTCTGCAGAGGGAGGCCAGGGCCCCAGGCTCCCAGCCTCCTATAAGAGGGCTCCTCTTTCCTTATCTCAGGCAAGGAGAAGGGTGACTCCTGACAGGCCAGCAAAGGAGAGTTCCCCATTACTCACCGTAGTTCACATTGTTGGTGACTTCTCCAGACAGCCCGTTGGCATGAAACAATCATAAAAATCAAAAAATCCTCTGACCAAGACTCAGAGGAGGATAATTTCCAAAAGAAGGATATTCTAGGTCTTGATCCATAATTTGTAAGTCACTTTCACTCTGGAAAATACCTGGGTCCCAGAATTGCATCAGTTCCTGCCTAGGGTAACAAGGACCCGAGCTCCCAGCACAGTGAACTCGACACCCTTGTCTCCAATATCCCACTCTGCTCCTCACTCCCTGGTGCCCTTGGCCCTCGAGTGCCTCTGCACCCTTTCCACAGCCAGGGCTCAGTGCAGTCATGCTGGATTGGACAAAGCTAAGGAAAGCTATACCTTTTTCCTCTGCCTTTCCCAATGGAAGAGAAATTGCTCCACTTTTCCCTTCGGTCCAGAAGTCTAGAAAAATATTTGGAGAAGTTAAGGACTCCAGCATACAGAGCTAGGATCTATGCTAATTATGTATACTCTGGACAAAGGCCCTGACTGGACAGACTCAGCCACCACTGACAAAACTCAGGTGCCATTTCAAGAATAATGAGGCATTAATTAATTGTTCCATCACACAGGTGGGAATGCTGGCTGATGTAGCCTTCCCAGGTGGGCTGCAGGCTGTTGGCATGGATGCTGACATCCAGCAGCCCCCACTTGGTCTCCAACAGCTGGTTCTGCTGCTCTAGGAACTGCACCTAAAACCAGAATTACAAGGGTTCAACCCCAGGGGACAGCGTAGTGGGCTTGAGAAGTCCTTGCTCACCTGGCAAGAGGGACAAGTGATTCTAGTCTGGCACTGATTTCCCACATGCTGTGATAGTGGCTGGTTTAGCCCCACCACTCAGAAATTTCAGTTATGTGTATATGACCAGTTGCTTAGAAGAGTGGTGCTCAAACTCTAGAGGGCATTCGAATCGATCACTTGGAAGATCAGAAAGGGCTGATCCAGGTTTCTCAGTGCAGGACACGGTCTAGGCCTCGGTATGTTTGCCAGCTTCCCTACTTGATTCTGATTCCTATCCAAGCTTGAGAACCACTGGCCCAGATCATTTGGGAAAAAGAGATGTCAGGAAGAAACTCATCAGTGAGTCAGCAAAATAACTCACTCTCAGGAACATTTTTTTACAAATAGTCAAAACTAGTTGGTGTGGACAAAATATTCCCTGTCCTCACTCTCCTCACTGTCTTCATGGTGTTGCAAGAGACAGCAGCAATAGGAGCAAATTAACTGAGAATGTGCACCTTGAATTTGTTGAGCACATTCCTGATAAAGATCAGGAGCCATTTCTTCCTACAGCCAATCTCCCCCATATGCCTCCCCACCACACCCACCCCTTCTCACAGCACAGCAGACTCTGACACCTGAGAAGGAAACACACAGTTTAATTTTTTTCCTAAGCCAGAGCTTTAATCAAGCAGGAATCCTATACAATTTCCACCTTTTTTCAGTTTTATTGAGGTATAATGGATAGATAAAGTTATAATATATTTAAAGAGTACAATACTATGAAAGAGTCCTCACCATCAAGTTCATTAACACATCCATCATCTCATATATTTACCCTTTTTGTGTGCATGAGAGGACATTTAATTATACTCTCTTAGCACATTGTAATTATATGATACAGTGTTATCAACTGTAGCCACCATGAAAGAACATAGTTCCTCAGTACACATCTACACTGGTAAGTCTGCCCAAACCCAGAGCTCTGGGCACATTCATTAATTCTACTTTACTTCTTACTGGCTTCTCCTAATTTTTTCTGAGCTCCAGGTCCTTGCAATAGTGCTAATTCATAGCCGCTCTTCCCTAAGGAAGAGTGCCCTGAAGAAGGTGGGGCTAGGCAGAGCTAGAGCATTCCTTCCAGACAACCCTGACCATCCCATTGATGCAAACTCAAGATGCAGCCTTCGTGGCCCCTCTTTTTCCCAGGGCTATTCAGGGTAAACCTCCATCTAAGGCTAGTCCAAAAACAGATTCTTTGGTATAGGTAGTACAAGAAGTCTGGTCTCCTTTTGGTGGTAGGACTAGATCAGACCTGAAAGTCAGAATTTCCCAAGGCTATGGGCACAGCTCACTCCTCACAGCCTGACCTACAGAATTTGAAAATCACCTGGCCAAATCATTTGCGTTGATTCCATGCTCCTTTTCCAGAGCCCATTACCTGGGCTCTATTTCTGATTCTGGTGGTCTCCATTTGCTGGTTTGGGGAGCAGAAATGCCAGTTTGCTCAGAGGGAAACTCTTAGACTCAAATCACATGAGGAATAAACCTTTGCCAATGTCTTAATGTGTCCCCTTACAAGACACCCATTGACCATTCTAACTTTTTGAAAACTGGACCTCTCATCCTGTTCCAGTTTACTGTTCATGCAGGAGGGATCACCTTTATTTCAGGGCAAGACTGGAAGGACCCAAGTTTGACATGCAGTGACAAGTCACTGAGGTTCAGCTCCAGTTTCCTAGGGAGGATGGAGAGCGTGAAAACAAAGTGGGTGCCTTCCAGCAGGACCAGCTTTAAGGGGCAGGAACTGAACTAGTTAGCCTGTACTGGCCAACCCGGTATCTACTCACCACATTTCTATCATGGCAGAAAGGCCTTGTCTGCAGATCCCTGGGGTTATCCAGGCCTGGCTCTCTTGTCTCCAGGCATCAGCACTCACCTTGTCAATGGAGGAGGCAAAAATGTTGTTCAGTTTCTTAATCTACCCCTGCTCCTGCTGCTTCACCTTCTGGACTTCAGAGTCGACCTTTGCATCCAAAGGCTCCAACAAGCTTGAGTTGACTACAACGTCCTGGATGCCCACAAGCCAGACTGCTGGGCCTACTGACCCCAGCCCCTCACAACCACCGCCAAGGCCAAAGCCCACCCCACTGAGACTGCCCCCCCAAAGCTTCCATGCCCATGGTTCCCCAGACTGCTGCAATGAGCCAGACCATCTACACTGGTGGTGATGCTCCTGCTCTCGCCAAGACTAATGAGATTCCAGCTACTGTAACCTCCCCACCCAGCATAACCTTGGCAGGGGCTGCTGCTCTTCCGGACCAACAGAGGCCTTCCTGCCCATCCACCAACCTCCTGGCAGGAAGGCTGAGCCATTGCTGGAGATTCCACTCTAGACCTTCAGGGCATAGACCTGCCTGCTCATGGTGACTCAAGGGGAGTGAGTGACTCTGAGAAGGTGGGAAAAGGTGTCTCAGTGTTCCCTGCTGGAGTGTGGAAGGCTCCCCTTAATATTTCTGGGAGACGGCAGCAGGCCAAGGATAGGTTCATGGGTTTCGCTCCACAAAGCTGAAAGTGACAAGAAAATATATAACACCATCTACTTGGGAACAGTGTGTCAAACAATTGTTGCTTTGTTAGCAGGGTTTGGTTATTATTTTTTATCCATCAGCTATCAGCTGACCTTGGCAATGTGAGGTGTAGATGTTTATACCCATAAAGCTCTCAGGGTATTTTTTGAGATTGTTCATTTTTCAACACTTTTAGTTTCTACCAGATTGGTACTGAAACGAGATACATCCCCTAGAAGCTTTAGCACACTGATGCTGATGAATTAGAAACTGATATCTAGGAAGAATGGTGATTCAGAGAGACCCACTCAATGGGGTTTTCTCTAGTTGGTGGGAATTGTTTCTGCCTCTCTACCAAAAAGCTCTTTCCCCAGAATAAATTTCAAAAAAAGAATAAGGAATTGTCAAATAAACTATGTCCATCAGTGACCTATTATATAGATAATAAAAATTATGGTTACAGGATTGTTTGTGCAAACACAAAAAATTCAGTTTTAGCCCTGGCTGGTGTAGCTCAGTGGGCTGAGTGTGGGCTACGAACCAAAGAGTCCCCAGTTCTATTCCCACTCAGGGCACATGCCTGGGTTGCAGGCTAGGTCCCCAGTAAGAGGCATGCATGAGGCAACCACACATTGATGTTTCTCTCCCTCTTTTTCTCCTTCCCTTCCCTTCTCTCTAAAACAAATAAAAAAATAAAATCCTTTTTAAAAATTCAGTTTTAGTATTAAGTGAGAAAAGGAGAAACCAAAATTGAATAATGGGTACCACTAAATCTAAGGCACAGAATAGAAGGCTTGCAGTAAGACTGGAGATATAGTGTGAGCATAACTACATTACTTTTAAAAACTGGCTAAAGCTAAATATTTTAGGAAAATACGTTCAAAATACATATCAAAATGTTAACAGTAGTTGTTTCATGTAATAGTTGATTTTTTAATTTTTTATCTTTCTATTTTTCCAAGTCTAAAATAATCAGCAGAGATTACTTTCATAATAGAAGTCATGCCCTGTCAGGCTACAATCTCCTCTGCATGGAAGTGAGAGCAGCCCTTCCCTTAAAAAACTCAGAGAGGCCAAGGACCCTCATCCCTTCTTTTGCTCACTCCATAACTATGGGGACAGCTTCCTGAGGGAATATTCTGGACTCAAGCTCCCCTTACTACCTTTCACCTAGGCCAGGAAAATGCAGGTTATCCCACTGACTAGCAGTCCCATCGGGGGCCCTTAATTTACCTCTTCCCCCTGACTCAGCAGGCCTGGCCCAAGTCACTTGACACAGCCGTGCATACACACGTGCACTGGCCGGGCTCGGCGACTCTCTCAGTTGGTCCCCTTCTCTAAACCCAGAATAGAAGCCGGGATGTCCACTCCACCTGTAATCCTGTACATGCTCTGCTCAGCCAGGCCTTGGTAGCAGCCCCCACCTATTGTATAAACACCTCAAACCCTTCGCTGGGGGAAATCCAGGAAGAGGAAGAAAGTAGAGTGGGATAGAGCGGAGATAGTTTGGAGCATAGCCTTGATTTTTCATTCCAGCTTCAGTACTTCCTAGTGTGTCCATGGACTTTTCAGCCTCAGTTTGTCATCTTTCAAAACAGGGTGATAACGACACCTGTCCTGGCTGCGTAGCCAGGGCGTTGTAGAATCCATTCAAGAGAACGAAGGTAAATGTTGGTTTTTAGCGTTGGTAAAAATGTTTCAGCCCTCGTCTTCATCTGGCAGTAATTTCATTTAATCCTCACAACAGTTCTATGATTATTTTCATATTTTAGAAGTGAAAACTAAGATTCAAAAGATCGACTGCTTTTCCCAAAAGACGCAATTTGTTTAGTAGTAGAGGTGGGATTTAAATCAATGCTGACAGATTCTAGAATTCAATACATAAATGTTGAACTGAATCAGATATTGAATTCATAAATATTGAGTAGACATAGATTGAGAGCTTTGAGGTTCAGGAGGAAGTGGTGAGCATGGACAGAGGGTGCTCTTTACAGAGACATTGGGAGAGCCCCACTAGATGTGAGGGCTGCAAAAGAGGGGGTCTAAGATGGGTCACAGAAAACTGTAAGGGTGAAAGTGAGACAAAGGTGGGAAGACAAGCCAAGTCACAGTTGAAGAGATTAACAATGGCAAAATCGAAGGGGGTACGGGAGGGGGGACTGTAGGTTCCCTGGCAAAGGCAGAATATAATTGTACAACACTCTCTACTTTTTTTTCCTTTTCCTTCATAGGTTTTTATTTTAGGAGAAACTTTTTTGATCACTAGGCGGGTAAAGTATCTTAACTAGGACACCAAAAGCCCAAACCATTTTAAGTATTGATAAACTGCAATTCATCAACATTAAAACATTTCACTCTTTATAAGATGCCATTAAGAAAAATAAAAAAGACAAGTCACACACCAGGAGAAAATATTCACAATACATGTATTCGACAAAGGACTGTTATCTAGAATGTGCAAAGAACTCCTACAATTCAATAAGTCAAGCCACTCAATTAAAATCCATGCAAGGTTTGAGCAGACTTTCCCCAAACGATGCACAAATGGCCAGTAAGAACAAGAAACAGTGTTGAACATCACTAGACATCAGAAGAAACGTTTCTAAACCACAATGAAATAACATACGCATCCATTAGATGACAACGACTGACAATGCCCGTTGTTGCAGAGGAGGTGGAGCAACCAGAGCTCTCCTACGTTGCCGCTGGACATGGAAAGTTATGTATTCACCCCACCCGGGCGTGAGTGTTCTGGATAGCCTGGTAGGTGTATATTGAACTTCATAACAAAACACCAAATTGCTTTCCAAAGTATCTGTACAATTTTGCATTTCCAACAGCCATGTGTGACAGTTCCATTTGTTCCACGTCCTCTCCAGCCCTTGATGTGGTTTGTTTGTCTTAGACATTCTAACAGGTTGTAGTGGTATCTCACTGTGGCTTCAATTTGCATTTCCCTAATGACTAATGCTGTTGCGCATCTTTTCATGTGTTTACTTGCCATCTCTGTCGCTCCTCTGAAAAAATGTCTGTTCAAATCTTTTGCACCTTTTTGATTAACGTGTCTGTTTCCTTAGTAGCGAGTTTTGAGAATTTTTATATATTCTAGATATAAGTCCTTTATCAAATATGTGTTTTGCAAACATTTTCTCCCAGGCTATGACTTGTTTTTTCATTCACTTCACAGTGTCTTTCACAGAGAAGTTTTCAATCTTGATAATGATTCGTTTTCTAATCTTTTTCTCTTATTGCTCAAATTTTGGGTGTTGTATCTAAGCAAACTTCGTCTAACCCAACACCACAAAGAATTTCTGCTATTGTTTCTTCCAGAATATTTATAGTCTATTTCTGACTTTCTACTCCATTTCACTGACCTATGTATCTATCCTTTAACCAATACCATGCTATCTTGATTACTATAATAAGTCTCAAAATCAAGTAGTGTGAGCCCTGTAACTTTTTTAAATATTATTTTGGTTAATCCAGGCACTTTGCATTTCCATGTACATTTGAAAAATTTTTTATTGATTAATTGGTTTGAGAGAGAGAGAGGAAGGGAGAGAGAAAAAATAAATATTGATCTATTATTCTACTTATTTATGCATTCATTGGCTGCTTCCTGTATGTGCCCTGACCAGAGGCTGAACCTGCAGCTTGGGTGTGTTGAGTCGACACTTTCACCAACTGAACTGCCCAGCCATCCATGTACATTTTGAATAATCTTACCAATTTCTACAAAAAATCGTGCTGTAATTTTGATTGAAGTTTCATCGAACATATAGATTAATTCAGGAAGAATTGACATCTTAACAATATGAGTCTTCCAATCCATGAACATGGTATATCTCTCCGTCCACTTAGGGATTTTAAATTTCTTTCATCATTGTTTTTTTTTCAGTTTTGTGTACATAGATGATACACAAATTTTCACCTGTATATTTAAATATGCTGTGCTTTCTTGGTGCTATTGTAAATGATACTGCTTTTTAATTTTAATTTACAACTTTTGTTGCTAGTTTGTAACCTGTAACCTTGCTAAGCTCATGTTAGTTTTAGTAGCTTTTGTGTAGAATCTTTGGGATCTCTTACATAGACAATCATACCCTATATGAATAAAATCAGTTTTATTTCCTCCTTCCAATCTATACGTTTTTATGCCTTTTTCTTGCACTATTGCACTCTTCAGGAATTCTAGCATGATGAATATAGAGATAGTAACAGGAGGTGTCCTAGCCTATTCCCACTCTACGGGAAAAACGCTAAGACTATTGGAAAGAAGAATGTGAATTTTGAATGAGGTCCCCAGGTGATTTAATGCACCACTTCTACTCCCAGAGTAGCTCTTATATTAATAGCTATTAATAAATTTCTCATTCATCCCCTAACTGGAGTATAAGCTCCCTGTGGGTTGCAGTGTCTTGTGAGCAGCCTGGTGCAGTGCCTTGCCCACAGTCATTATCCAACAATCACTGAACCAAAATGAAATGGAAGGAGGGGTTCCTCTCTGCTTGCCAGGTGGGGTGCTGCCCTACTCATGAATCATTTAATAAAGCCAGTAAGATCTTCAAATTTAAAAATTGAAAGGAAATGAAATAAGTAGGATGAAAACAACACAGACCTTCAGGTGTTCACACCTACCCACACCCTGTGTCTCTAAGCCTCTTTCCTGATGCTGTGTCCCAAATCCCGCATTTGACTGGGAGGCTTAACAAACAAGCCTACCCAACAGCACAGATAGGGCTTTTTTTTTTTTTTTCATCAGAGCTGGGGGCATACATAGAGATATCTCATTACATCTCCTTTAACTGATGCAGAAATCAGGCTTGGGAGAAGAAATGACTAGTATAAAGTTGCACGATGATTCCCCCCAAGATGAAGATCAACATTCAAGTCTCCCAACTCCCACAGCAAGGCTTCTCCACTTCACAGCAAGTAGAGGAAGCGTGAGTGCTCCATTCAACCAGGCTTCCTGGAGGAGGTCAGCTGTCTCAGGACTCTCATTTAAATTGATAGGGAAGATTTTGGTGAAGGGGAGCAAAGAGGCTCATTTGAATTCATCCTTAGACTCCCAGGCAGAGGAAGGGAGGGAACTATGAAAGGGAGCATGTTCCGAATATTCTGCAATATTATCAGAACATAAATATTTAGTCCAGTTCCCTGTGGAAATAGAGCTCGTAAAGCCCTTCTGCTTGTGTCCATCTATTCTTTTTGAAGCCCAGGACCTGACAAGTCAATTAACAGATTCGGTGGAAGGGGCATGGCCCAGATAGTGGACTAGTCTCCTGGGACTCCTAGGAGGGAAAGGAGAATCTCTTCCTCAAGCTGGCCCCTCACTCCACTATCTGCCTACAGCCAGATTTCTTTCAGGCCTCAGGCCTATATTCCTGAATTAACTTAAAAAGCTAATTTTGCTTAGAGTCCAACATGAAAGTAACATGTGGCCCCAGCTGCTGTGGCTCAGTGGACTGAGTACAGCCTGTGATTCCCACTTGGGGCACATGCCTGGGTTGTGGGCCAGGTCCCCATTGGGGGCCATGTGAGAGACAATCACACATTGATGTTTCTCTCCCTCTCTTTCTCCCTCCCTTCCCCTCTGTATAAAAATACATAAATAAAATCCTTTTAAAAAACAGTAACATGTGTCTGAGTAGATCTGAAAAGAAGGGTTGTGTTCCAGGTGGGGTATGAGTGAGAAGCTATGAGCCTTAGAAGACTCACACCACTGACAGTCTCAGGAATTAAGGTAGTTGGGAGTAAAAACTTCCACCTTACCTGCCTTACCTTCTTTCCCTTCCAAAAGTTACCAAATGGCTCACCATTCCTGAAGCCTTTAAATAGTGCATGAATAAGGGATGGAGGCCTGGTTCTGTGCCTTACCTGATTTCTAACCTAAATCAGAAGTTCAAATTCACTGACAGTGAAATCCCCCTTCCAGCCCTAAGTTTCTGGGACACTAGTCTCTATTTAAGGCCATGTTCATGCTTGCATGGTGTATGCACCCTAAAACAGCCAGGACCTTTGCACTTCTCCTTCCCAGTCTACACCCTCACTACTGCCCAGACTTCTCCCACCTAATCAAGGGCCCTTTTCTGAGCAACAGATCACCTTAGAACAGTCAGTTTCATGTACTGTCACCTTGCAGCCTGCAGCTTTCAGAGCTCTTCCTGTTTGTCACCCTCAGACCTGGGGCTGGCTGGTCTGGGGACAGGTGAAACAACCTATTGTCTATTAATGCTTCCCCCTGCATTTCTCAAAACCATTGCTACAACCTTTAAGGACAGGAAGAGGCTCCCAGACTCAACAGAGACCTCATCAAGGTTTGAAGCTAGAGTATAATGAAAGAGAAAAGAACCCCTCAGTATTTTTTAAGATTTTACTTATTTATTTTTTAGAGAGAGGGGAAGGGAAGGAGAAAGAGAGGGAGAGAAACATCAATGTGTGGTTACCTCTCATGAACCCCCCACCAGGGACCTGGCTCACAACCCAGGCATGTGCCCTGACTGGGAATCAAACCTACAACCTTTCAGTTTACAAGCCTACACTTAATTCACTGAGCTACACCAGCCAGGAGGAACCCCTCAGTATTTTTTTCTGAGTTGGTTTAGACCATACCTGCTGTATCTGAACACCACATACATGAAGCTTCACCTAACCCAACCTAAGCTACCAACTGCAATTTGTTCAACTCTGGCCAGTCTGATATCAGCCCTAAGAGCTCATCCTGCCCGCCCAGCCATTCCTGAGTTCCCAGGAGGTCCAGGTCAGGTGACAAGGCCTTTCGGTGGAAAGGGACTGAAATCATCTTCACACTTACAAGAGAAGGCCACCTGCCTTCTCTTGTCCAGGGATGTCCAGGGGTGGGAGTTTACAGAGGGTTGCTGGAGGAGGGGAGAAAAGAATGGTCCATTATCTGCTGAATGTGTTCTCTGATGGAAGGGGAAATGTTCTGTGAAAATAGCATTCTCTTATTCTGGAGGTCATTTTATAGTCCCAGAGGCTTCCCCAGATATTCTCCTTCAGCTTTCTTGAGAGCTCCACATGGGGACTTAGGTCAGACTGAGGGAACTCTGCCCTGGAAGCTCAGAACTGCAGGCAGTCTGGATGGGAGCTCAGGGGGCTCAGCTTGTTTGCTCTGAGGAGAAGGTGCCTCAGATCAGAGCTTTTCTCAGCTAGGGCAGGAGTGGGGTGGAGCCTGTGGGAAATGCTTGTTAAGAAGAGTGGCTTTTTTCTGGAAAAGAGAATTTTCCACTAATCCCCCTGTCAACTTCATGGAAATATTACATTCCCCATGTCTGGCAAGTACTTTTTGAGAACATCACACTGGAGAACAGGCCCAATAAAGTGACATTTGTCCAGTCAAGATAGCATAAAGTATATAAAACAAAATGGAGTCAGTCATGTCAACCAAGGTGGCTACCAGTCAGCCATGACACTTTGGTTCAAGAGGGAATCTACCTAAGTCATGTTAGACACATCTGGCAAGGAGACACACCTAAGATATCCGTACACATGACCAGAACAGCCATGTCTGCAAAGCAAGACACCCATAAATAGGCTCCTGGGGAAATTTCCCACTTGCCATCAGGGGTACCAAGACACTTATCAAGAGACCCAATGGGGTGGAATATGCCACTCTAAGGGTATAATTGAGGCAGGTTCCAATCCACTGCTGAGACAGCTGAGCTCCACACACCGGAGTGCTGCTCCACGCCATGCTGATCTTCCTTGGCATCAGCTGCCAGAGGCTCTGTCCTGCTGGACTGAGGACTTCATTTGCACTGCTGCCCACCTGGCTCTGGAGAGTCTTCCTTGCAAGACACTCATGGCTCCCTTGCTCACTGTGCTGTCTCCCAGACCCACAAACTAAGACTCTGGGACTCAGGTTCCTTGTCCCCCAATTCTTTTGTGTAATGTTATTACTAATAGTTTCTGAGTGATTAGTGTTGTTATTAGGTTAGTATAAATTTGAATTAAGTATGCATCAACGAAGGTTAAATAAACCTGCATTAATAAAATCCTGGTGAATAGCATGGTCACCTGTGTTGGCTCCCTGTTTTTCTCAGTGCCAGTGTCACCTGTAGAATTGGTGGTCATGCAGACTACTTGGTGTTTTTGGTTCTTCGAGCCCAGATCAGACGATCTGAGCAGGGACTGAAGGCTGGCTTGTAGGAAAGGCTATAATTCAAACACATGCTCATGACACACGTGAATCCCCTGACTCAGGGCCAGCCCTGCTTCATTACTGCTCTTAAAGAATTTCAGAGGGAGGGGGGGACATTGGCTCCTCCCAGTTACACTGCCCCCAGGGCAACATGTTTCTCCTTCAGGAATCTTCTCTTACCCTTTCCAAATCTCTCCATTTTCTGGTGTCTTAAGTTAGAAGGCAATGAGTAATAGCCCCTGGGTACCCACTTCTGCCAAGGCTTGACATGAAACACACATCACATGCTATGAATTGCAAATGAAGTTTATTGTGCAGACACCAAGACCACAGCACTTTAGATTCAGAGCCAGCAAAACAGGCTATATACACAGAAACTTGTTTCCCTGGGGACACTGTCAGGGGAAAGGCACGGGCTTTGAAACTGGGTCCTCAACAGAATACCTGTCGGGGGGAGGACCACCAAATGGGCAATGCAAGGAGTGACCAGGAATGGGGGCATGGCTAGAAGCACAAACCTAGGCAATGCAGATTCTTCCCCAGGGGACAGAAGGTGTCAGTGGCTTCAACTAATTTGTTTGGAGAGGAGATATTTGAAAAATTTAATGTAGGCATCCCTTTCCTCCAAAATGCTATCAGAGGTGGATGACAAGGTTTGATTTGCTGTCTGTCAATTAGATGTACAAAGACAGGCCTCTACATTCTGGAGTGGGAGAATCAGGAGCAGAACTCCATCTTTATCTAAAAGAGAAGCTTACGTTGGAACTGTAACTTTCACTGGAGCCACCCTTCTCAGAGCTAAAACCTCCCCCTCCTGATTTAGTACCACCTCCAGAGCCATACCCCCCTCCAGAGCTTCCTCTAGAGCCTCCTCTAGAGCTTCCTCTAGAGCCTCCTCCAGAGCCATATCCTCCTCCAGAACCATAGCCTCCTCCGGAGCCGGAGCCTCCTCTGGAACTGCCGCCTCCACTGCCTCCTCCACCGCCACTTCTGGAGCTTGACCCTCTGCCTCCAGAGCCGAAACTGCTGCTTCCAGAGCCATATCCTCCTCCTCCTCCTCCTCCTCCTCCAGAACCAGATCCTCTACCTCCAGAACCGAAGCCTCCAGAGCCAGACTTGGATGTCCCACTTGTAGAAATAGTGCTGCTTGTCACAGCTGCAGAGAGAGATGGTGATACCATAGAAAGTTCTGACTGTCTCAGCCTGCCTCCACCCAACACACCATGCAGAGGACAGGACCATACCCCCACTTACACACAGTCACGCTGCTGCTGAGGTCTCCAGACATCCTGTAAAGGAGAGGGAGAAAAGACAGAGCACTTAAGTTCTACACACATGTTGTTTTACAAGTGCCACCTACAAGTGTACAGGTTAGCCTCTAACATCAGCCACCAGAGCCCTAGAGAGCCCACTCTCCTCTGTGCTGCCAGATCACAGAGATGGGACCAGCCCCCTGTTTCCACACTGCCTGGTATCCCCATTCATCTACATTTTTTGCTCTCATAAAAATAATCAGAAGTCAAATTCACTTTTGACTTGGCACCCCATCTTTGTATTTAAATCCATCTTGAGGAATCTAATATTCAGAATCCAAGCCACACCAGAAATTTTGAAATGAGGCTGTATTGCATGAACATTTGGTTCAGAAAGAACTGCAGCTCTGTGCAGCCTCCCTGCCCCACTCTCCTGCCCCACCGTCCTCAGCTCCATCTGAACTCTTTCCCAATGCCTCTTGCAAGCTGGGGGACATGAAGCTTGGCCTCGCAGACAGGCACAGAGCAGCAGCCTGAGCCAGCAGCTCCCTGTCTGTCATACTGGCTTGCTGGTGGTCCAGGGCAGCTTTCCTCCTCCAGTTGCTTATAGCCAGATTAAATCACTGGGGGTGTTAATGACACTAGCAAAGCTTTCTGACCCCTTTGGACAGAAAGGTTCTCTTTGGGGGCATTAGCAAATGGTTCTGTTTATGCCTCCAGAAACCTGCAAAAAATTAGGTCTGGCTTCTGCTCTGGGTGAGCACACCCCAGCCAGTCAGCACACCCCAACCCATCTCCCTATTCCAGGTCACAACGTGGAGGCAGGAGAGACCATGCACCCCACAGACCCAGAAAGCAAGGTTTCAAAGTGTCTAGGACTAACCTGCTTTCATAGCATTTCTGGGGTTTTTTTGGGGGGTGGGGAAGTTGTTTGTTTGGTTGTTTGTTTGTTTCAGAAAAGACCACAATTAATTTACTGCTTAATTTAACTGACTCTGCCTTGTTAGTCATTCCATATGAATAAATCTACCACTTTACAATAATGCTTTGTGTCCTGACTTTCTGCTCAGGGGACATAGAGACGTCAACTCTCAGCCATCACAAGGCCCCAGCTCCACCACTGCTTTCCCTGACTTTGCCTCCAGCCGTGGTTCTAAGAGATAAGGGAGGGTGAACCCGGGTCCCTTCTGCCCTCCCAGTACCCCTCACCTGTACTCCTCGCCCTCCAGCAGCTTCCTGTAGGTGGCGATCTCCACATCCAGGGCCAGCTTGGTGTTCATGAGGTCCTGGTAGTCCTTCAGGAGCCGGGCCAGATCCTCCCGGGCCTGCTGTAGGGCCTCCTCCAGCTCATTGAGCTTGTTCTTGGCATCTTTGATGGCATGCTCTCCCCTTTGCTCAGCATCTGCAATGGAGTCTTGCACATTCTTACACTACAAGGGAAGGAGAAAAGCTTTCTGTTTATACAGAGACTGGAGTCTGCCTGGCAGAGAGGGAACAGAGGTGTTTAGGGTGTGGCAAGCCAGAATCACTGGCCCTGGAAGTATTGGGTTCCCCTGGAGTTAACACAAGCTGCAAACAACCGTGCTAAAACTTGTTGCTGTCTCTGTGGCATCATCTTCCCAGGTCGCCTTTGACTGGAATAAGTTCCCCACACAGACCCTCACAACACAGGTCCAGATCATTATCCCATTTTGTAGCTGCAAATGGAAACATCCGAGGTGGACTGCCTCACAAATTCTGTTGTTTATGGAGCAGATTCTGTGCCCACATCCTCTCTTTCAAAACTAATGCCCAGTCCTATGCCAACTCCCTGAAGCACTCACTGCTGCTCCATCATGCAGCTGGCGGTGCTCAGGGCTGTGCCACGGTGGGACACTATAGCTGCAGTCCATGACAAGTCCAATGACCCCTGCTTTATTTGTTATTCTTCTCTTTCACCAGTGTGAGCAATCAAACAGCGGACACAATTCTTTCCCCATACTACTCCTTGCTTTAGAATGTCTCTTAGGCCACTCTAAAAATTGTTATAAGCCTTAAATTATATTAAGCCCAAAGCATTCGGGATCAATATACACTAGATTAGAACATCTCAGTTTCTCTGGCTCCCTGTCTTGCACACACACACACACACACACACACACACATTTGCACACACCTATACACAGCCTCCCACCCCACCCCAAGCCCTGCACAACCAGTGGAGCTGCACCAGTTCTCAGGGCCATGCCCCACCTGCTTCTTCACGTGGTCAATCTCCCCTTTCAGCCTCTGGATCATGCGGTTCAGCTCATGGATCTCCATCTTGATCTCTTTCATGCTGTCTCCATGTTTCCCAGCAGTGATCTGGAGCTCCTCATACTGTATGGGAAGAGAAAAACAGTTGCAGCTGGGGAGAAGCTTGGCTTGAAGCAGGGAAAGTCTGGTACTGGTCCAGGGAGCATCAGCCAAGCAGGATATCATGGCTGCACTCATGGGGGGTGGGAACCATCTGATACCCCCGGAAAGACTCAGTGCCAGACTCGATTGAGGACACTTAGGGTACTATGGACACTCTTTCTGGGGAACGATGCCTAACTTCCACTAAATAAAAACAATAACAACCTTATTGTACAGTTTCTGGCTGGCTATAAGCAGCTGTGGTTCTCCCTGGGCTCCTAGTACTTACCTTGCTCTGGTAGAGGGCCTCGGCCTCAGCCTTGCTTCTAAAAGCAATCTCCTCATACTGGGCCTGGACCTCGGCGATGATGCTGTCCAGGTCCACGTTGCGGTTGTTGTCCATGGACAGGATAACATTGGTGTCAGTGATAGTCTGGTGCGCCTGGGACAGCTCCTGCAACACATGGGAGTTCCGGCCATGGCTTCCCTGTCCAGTGAGAAGGTAGCCCCTCCCTGGTGTTCGGGAGCCACACAGAGCCTCAGACTCAGCGTGCACTGCATGGAGTTTAAAGTTCCATCACCATCATTCCTAGGCCCCTGCCGAGGTTGCCCTGAGAATTGTGGGAGAGGGGTCTGTATTTCTGAGCCTCCTAGTTAACAGCCTTCATCATTCATGCAGTTTTGATTAGTGCCCCCAGAAAGAAGCTAGTTAATGGCAAGTGCCTTAAAATATACTTCCTGTTGCAGAAGTCATGTATGTGCATTTAGGCAGGGAGCAGATAGGTATATTACATTTGACCTCCAAATTATATTGGACATAGGGATGGGAACAGGACAGATCTCTTCTTAAAGGGAGTGGGACATTTGGCAACTGGAGTAAGGGGAAGTTGTCCTAGTGTTTCCTGAGCCTTGCTTCCTGTGATGCCAGAGGAGAAAGTTGCTCTCCTCCAAGACCTGCTCCATAGAAGCCCCCTAGCGGCCTGGAATGATGGCAATTTGAAGTCAGCCTGTCCATACACCCCACCTATACCACTTTTTCACCAATTGGGAAGGGCTTTCCTTTGGTGGGAAGGGTGGAAAGAAAGGTTCTCTCTGGGATCAGCCTCCTTACCGCCTCAAAGAGGGCTTTCATGAACTCAAGCTCCTGGCTCAGCACGTCTACTTTGGATTGCAGCTCCACCTTGGCCATGTAGGTATTGTCCACATCCTGTAAGAAAGGTAAGCAGCCTCTGGTAAAACTCATGACCTCCACTTATTCACCCCCTTTCTGGGTATGCATCCCATCCTCTCTCTACACTCCATTCCACCCAGTCCCTGCTAGCTGCTGTCCAATATCCCAGGCACCTCCAGATGAACCATGTCCTCATGGGACCTCATCAGGCATGGAGTCCACTCTGTGCTTTCCCTTGGGGTTCCATGCCCACATTCACTGCTCATGCACCTCAACACCAACAGAGCTCTGAATAGATCAAGCTCTGTCAACCATTTTCTCCCTCTTGCTTGATACATTATGGGACATAGTGGCCTCTGTGGTTTTTAACAGTCCTCCACTGTCCCATCCTGTCTGTCCATCCCAATCTCTCCTGAGTTTCTTTGGATTTTATATCAAAGTCTCTGTAGGAACCAGCTGAACACCCTCACTTTTGCCTTCTAGCTCAAACCTTCATCAGCACAACCAACAGGCAACAGCAGGCATTCTTAGAGAAGTCCCATTCCTTTCTTAACTTCTTAGAAGAATTAAGTGCTCTCTTTATTTTTATCTTTCATAATCCAATATAGGTTTTAATAGGTTATTGATGGGAAAGGCTCTACCAAATTGCACAACATCTTTGAAAATTGTCTCCAGAAACTTGAACTACAAAAACACTTTTGTTCCCAAGAGAATCAGTGATAGACACGCCTCACCCCTTTCCCTTGCCACTGGTCTTTTCGCTCAGAGTTGTTCTCCAGCCTGTCTGTTTGGATACCACAGGCTTCTGAAGCACTCTCATCCCCAGCACAGCCATGACATTCTCTTGCTCACCTTTTTAAGTGTCACAAAATCATTCTCAGCAGCTGTGCGCTTGTTGATTTCATCCTCATACCTGTTGGGACCCAAAAGACATAGTGTTAGATTAGTTCTACTTGGTTCACTTTTTTCTTTTCCTTTTCCTGGTAGATTCACCAAAATTACCCTATTCTCATGGAATATTAAGCACTCTTTAATGGTCTAAAATGAAACCATGATATCCTAAATGAGGGTGATTTTCAACAAATTAACTCTCAAACAAGTAAAACAGGTGATTTCTAAAGCCCTGAATGTCTTCCTCGCAAATTATCAGCAAAGATCCCAATGCCTCTTTCCTTTATCGCCACAAATGCAAGTGAGAGATGAGTGACTTGCTGGGAAGTCTCCCATCTCATGCTGGGGGAATAATCAAGTGGCTCAGATCAATGTCTCCACTCAATGTTTTCTCTGCCACCTACTTCTTCTTATATTCCTCAACGAGATCCTGCATGTTGCTCAGCTCTGAATCTTGTGTTGTCCTTTCTGCAGACAGCGAATCCACATATTTCTTCAGTTGGCCAATATATGCTTGAAAGATGGGTTCCAGGTTGGTGGAACGGCTGCTGACATTGATTTGCTGCAGCAGCTCCCATTTGGTCTGCAATACCTGGTTCTGCTGCTCCAGGAACCGCACCTGCCATGACCAGAAGAATAGGACATGAGCTCTGGACTGCCCTGCTTTGGGACCTAGAGGAGTCTACATGGCTTCATCCTCCTGAGCTGGATGACAGATCATGCCAGATTGTGCTGGACAGAGCTTGAGCTCCCTGCCTCCACACTGGGAAGGTTCTATAGATTCCTCATATTACACCCAGCATTCTCCGTGCACAGCACGCTTTTCCTACTTTCCCATCCACTAGTTTGTTTGCAGCTGCTCCCAAGACTCCAGGCCATTTCCCTCCCTATCCCAGGTGAATTCTCGGCAAAGGTCCCATAAATGCTGGGGAAAACCAAAGGCAGGCCTCCACTGGCGCTGCTCCCAAGGGTGATGAATGTGAGAGCACTGAAAAGCAGGGCTCCTCAGTCTGGTTTTTAGGAGCCTTGTAAATTCCCTAGACAGGTTCAACGGCCTTGAAATGGAAGAAAACCCTGTAACACACCAAAGTGACACACCAAAGTGACACCAATAAAGACTTTATGGGTCACAAAACTGAGAATGTTTCTCTTCAAGGCAGGAACTTCATTCATCCCCCAGTAGATATTTCAAATTTGGCTTCCCAGAATTTAATAAAGTAAAAACTTCTAGGGAAGGAAAGAGGATTTCAGAAGAAAATGTCTCAGCAATTCCTTCCAAAACCTGCTGTCACAGGGCCTGACCCAGTCAGTCCATCATTTATCTATATCACTTTTTCTATGATTTTTCAGAGTTTTCCATAAATACTATTTATTTAGCAAAAACAGTAAAGCCAAGGGCACAAATAACTCCTAACTGCGACTGCTGTGGAAGATGTAGCCCACAAAGCCAGCACCTTTCCCATTTGGATATTGCTAGTAATCCAGGCTCATGCGACTGCACTCATGGCTGGACAACAGACAAATCTGAGATTTGCTTTTCAGTTAGCACTGGAAGTAGGGCATCCTAAAGCATCAGATGGAACCAGCTTCTCATGACTCACCTTGTCGATGAAGGAAGCAAATTTGTTGTTGAGAGTTTTGATCTGCTCCCGCTCCTGGGCTTTCACGTTCTGGATCTCGGGGTCAACTTTCACATTGAGAGGCTGCAGGAGGCTCTGGTTGATGGAGACTTCATGGATGCCTCCACCAGGGAATCCTCCAGGCCCAAAGCCACCAGGACCCCCAGGACCTCCAAAGCCGCCACCACCTCCCATGCGGCCTCCACCAAAGCCGCCTCCTCCAAAACCACCGCCTCCGAAGCCACCGCCTCCGAAGCCACTGCCACCTCCGAAGCCACCACCTCCGAAGCCACTGCCACCTCCGAAGCCACTGCCACCTCCGAAGCCACCTCCAAAGCCACCTCCTCTGCCACCAAATCCACCACCGGAGCCAAAGCTTCCACCTCCTCCGGCCACACTAATAGAGATGCTCTTGGTTCCTCCAAGGCCAACAAGACTCCGACTGCCAAAGCCGCCTCCGCCACCGCCACCGCCACCGCCATGGCGGCTCAAACAGGAGAAGCTGGTGCCTGATCTCCGGCTCCCGCCAGAGACCACAGCCGAGCCACTGCTGAAGCTCCGGAATCCTCCTCCACCTCCTCCTGCTCTTCGAGGTTTGCACGTAATCTGACAACTCATGATGGCTTTGCCCAGCAAGGAAAGTTGAAGGTTCCTGAGAAGAGTTGAAGGCTGGAGATTCAACTCTGCTCTTGGGAGACTGTCAGGGTCCCTTTTTTATACTCCACCTAGGTGTTGGTGTGCATGGGTGTGGGCCCACTTATGCATGGGTTTGGTCTGCCTGGAAGCTATTCCTGGTGTATGATTATCAAGCTAATAGCCATTAAAAATCTATAACCTGCCCTATCCCAGAACTTGCTTTGATTGCAAACTTCTCCTGCTTATCTAGACATCTGTCATGCAATTTGATTTTTGTAAAATCATCAAAAGAGGAGATCAGAATGTGTGTTTCTCAATCTGAAAAGGACCTCCTGCAAAATGCTGTTCCCTGTCCTGGACTAACCCAAAGGAGGCCAGTGGAGGCTCGCCACCACAGCTCAGCTGATACCAGATGACGGGGTAGAGACTGCGGAGTCCCTCAATACCAGCCTTAGAGTTCCCCTTGCTTTTCCTTCTGCCCCAGGGAGAGTTTTAACAAGTGCCTTTGCATGTGCTGTGAGGAAACAGGCATCCTCTTACAGAAAGAAGTTGACTTAGGGTACTGCAAAAGAGTTGTCATTCTTCAGAATATCTTGACTCTTTCCCTCCTGTGATATAGAAGGAATGCACAATAGCCAGGCATTGATAAGAGAATTTTCTTTCCTGTAACCAGAAGTTTTTATAACCATCAACTCTGTCATTTTCCACATGAAAACCAGAAATGAGGGGCTGAAGGAAAGTTCCTCCTCTGGGTCTATCTCACTCTGTGCACCCAATAAAAGTTTGCAATCAAAGGCTTTCTGCAACTCCCAGATCCAAGTGTACTTTGGTTTAGTCAGTCAGCAGTCACAGTTTGGCAGTGATTCTGGTGAGCAATTAGGAAGCTGCGCTCTTCGATGATACCCAGGGTTGGATGAAGATCAGAAGACCCACCAACTCACCAAAGGCACAGAACTCCCACATCTAAATCCAAGCACAGTCCTTCCTTTGTCCATGTGGCCAAATACATAGGAGAGGCACTATGGACTATTTGAATTAAATTTAAAGTCAGAAATTCTGGGTTTGAGTCCCAATTTTGCATTTTACTCTCTGTGGTGTTGAATTAAACTCAATCCTGTATTGTTAGCTATGAAATGGGAAAATTATCTGAAATGTTTTGAAAACAATGATACACAATATCAATGTTAGGTATTGTTATTTGGGGTGAAGCAAAGATATCTCCTTTTCTTTTCATGTGTTATGGTCATGAACTCCACATAATCACCTAAGTTACCAAACCAGGATTTCTCAGATCCTAGTTCAGAGTTACCATACATTCAAGTAAAAAACATAAACTTCAAGTTTAAGTCCCAGTTTCATTGTATTTTAGTTAAATGACCTTAGATAATTCACAATGCTTTCTGGGCTTCAGTTCCCTCATCTATGGAAAGTGACTAACAAGAAGAATATAGCTATTGTAAAAACAGAACAAGATGATAAACACATGTGCTAAGCTCAGTTCCTGGTTAATCACAGAAATTCAGTAAGTACTATTTACCTTTGCACCACCTCCCCGTAGTCTCCAGCCCTATGTCTTAACTAAGCGGCAATGAAGATAAAGAACAGGGCGCTAGTTATTCAAGAGGTTTGATTTGCAATAAGAGAATGCTGAAAGAAGCAAATCTGTGTGTCTCCTTTATTTATTTTCCCTAGTTGGGCTTATATAATTGTAAGTATGCAAATACATCGTAAAGCTAAAGGCTTCGGAGAGAGCCTCAATCCAAAGTTAAACGTGTCATTATCTATGGCTATCTGAACTACGCCCTAATTGTCCATTACTCCATCATGACTGTGCTGAGGCCATGCCAGCTTTGGTAGGGGTGGGGGAGGGGGGTCTTAGTCTGTCTGTGACAGAAAGGAACAGACATTTATTAAGCATCTGCTGTATACCAGGCTTGTGCCAGGCATACAGTCTGCATGCTTTATTATTCTGCTCTCACACTGGGTCTCCCTTTCCAGTCTCTTTGCCGGGCACCTTCCCTTTCTAGATCCATTTACCAGTTCTTGAAAGTCAAGTTGAAGAGGTAGAGTCCTCTTCTCTTAAAATGTGGATGGTGGAAGAATGCAATGTGAATATTATATAACATTTTACTCCTTTTTTAGACTTTACCTCTCACATAATGTCAATGTGCTTATGTAGATAACAAGTTTTTTAAGAAAGTGAGATGGGTATTTAGATGCTTGATTCCAACTGTGTTTTGTAGCTGACCTCCACTATGGTCTTTGCTTTCTTCATCTGTGAAATGGGGACATTTATCCTAAATCCACACTGTCCCGCAAGGACATTGACCTGTTGGTGGAATGAGTTTTCACTTTGCTATCTCTGAGAGCAGAACAGTGATCCTGTAGGACAAAATCCTTCTCTTTTTTTTTAAGTTTTTATTTATTTATTTTGAGAGAGGGGGAAAAGAAGGAGAAAGTGAGGGAGAGAAACATCAATGTGTGGTTGCCTCTCACATGTCCCCCACTGGAGACCTGGCCATAACCCAGCCAGTAACCCAGCCAGCAACCCAGGCATGTGCCCTGGCCTGGAATCAAACCAGTGACCCTTCGGTTCACAGGCCAACACTCAATCCACTGAGCCACACCAGCCAAAATCCTTCTTTTAACAAGCTGCTGGCAAGCCCAGGCTCCTGAATGCTTCCCCTCACAGGTTTGCAAAAGCACATCCCTTGGCCAGAGGAGCAGAAAAGCAAGCTCCCAGTGTGAAGCAGAGAGGGGGTGAAGTATTTAGCCAGTGGGAAATAAATGTGGATGCCAACACCAGATTCTTCGGGTAGGAATTACTTTCCCCCTCCCATCTACTCCTTTAGCAGCATTCGTACCTCGCTTACAACCTCCTCACAACCTTCCTTGTGGTACAATGAGTCACATCTCTAGGCTTCTGCTGGGCAGAGTTAGTGTCATATTTCTCTTTACCCTAAACCTCTCTGTTCGTGCAGCACAGAGCAGTCACTCAGGGAATAAGCCTACGATGCAAAAATCATTTCTAAGATTTTGGGTTCAGAATTGCAGCTTTTTCGTGACATGGAAATGTGATGTTACCAAATCTTCACAGTCTGCCATGCACCTCTTCCCTACAGATCTTACCAGGACATAGTCTCAGGGTTCTGTCCCACCTCCCCCAGCCCCCATCGGGGCTTCTCTCCACAGGCTAGTGAAGTGAACCTCTCCTTTACAAAGAACTCAGGCTCAGCAGAACAGAGGTGCTGTGCCCTCAAGGTACCTGTTCACACAGCCCCAGAATGGAAACCGAGTGTTTAGATTTCAAATACAAAACAAAACAAACCACAAACCCTTCTCCTCCAGCTCCTGCTGCTGAGTTCAGGCTGCTCAAGGGACCAACACCCATAGCATCCAATGACACCAAGAAAGAAGTTCAGAAAGTAGAGAGATGACAAGCAGTGGGCTGGAAATCAGCTGTCTGCAGGCTGACCTGCAGCAGAAAATTCTCAAGATAGCTGTACCTTATCCCCATGCTGCCTGCTAAGCCCAGTGCTTTCCAACAGAACTGCTCCCGCAGCTCTAAAGGAAGGTGGGACAGGAGACTTCCAGGCTCCCAGCAGGAGTCACTTGCTCAATATCTCCTCCAGGGCATTTCTTTGTAAGTAATATGTTAAAACTGCTCACTCATCTATAGTCCCAGCCCCTGACCCAGTTCTCCATTGCAGCCCTGGGCCTCCCTTCCTTCTTACCTAACATGTTCTTTTTAGTTTGTTTTTTCACACTACCTCTTTATTTACCATCAACCCCATGGCTACCGACTTTATGGTGCCCTGGGCAAACTGATTTTAACTGAGAAGCCAGGCTTATGGGCAGCCAGGCCCACCTACCCCACTGTGCAGAAGCCCATTTTGGAATGCAGACTCCCAGGCTCATCAGGAAAGCAGAATGTGCCCACTGCTCAAAGCAAGGCAGACCCCAGATTCAGAGGAGGAATGAGGGCAGGGACTCTGCCCAGGACACAGCAGGGGATCATTACATCTTTGTTGAACTAATGAAGCCATCAAGCAACCAACAAAGGAAGCCTTCAGCATTGTGCCTGGCACACAGTAGGTGCTCAACAGGTCTCTTTCCCACTGCAGTGACCAAAACCTCATATGCAACTCTAATTTTCTAATGGGGTTCCAACAGCTCTGACCCAGGCGATGGGAAGTTACACATCCTAGCTGAGTTCTCCAAGGGACCAATCCACAGCTGAATGAATTCAGTTCCTGTCATGGCTACAGACTTGCATTGGGGCACGTGCCTTGTTTGGTACAGTGTTATCCTGCTACTGAAACTCTAACATATGTGCATGTGTGTTCTTACTTGCATGTCTATGTTCACAAAGAGAGCCAAAAAGGGGTCTCCTGTGAAGTTCTTGCCATTCCCAGCCCCAACTGTTATTCCAAGCACTGATACTCTTACTCTTGCCTATTACCATATAGCCACCCTAACATGGAAAAACAAAACAGCCATCAAATATTCCATCCTGTCCTGGTGCTTTCAGAAAAACGGGGTGTTCATATTTATACCACTTATGCCTTCCTCTCAATTCAGAGATTCCTCCAAGTCTCCCCAGACTAATGCTGCCCCCGTCTTACCCAACCTCGCACACTTTGGGGAGCCTTCCTGCTAAATCTATATTGCACTGCTGCATTCACAGCAATTATTCACAGTCAGTGCCTCCATCTGGACACCTGATGTTTCTTCAGCAGCGTCCTCAGGCCAGCTGTCCACTGGGTGTTCCATCAGATGATGTCAGTCCACACTTTTCTTCCCACCCTCAGCTCCCACCTCACCTTGCCCCGTCACTTAAAGCTGCCCCCCTCAGTAGGACCTCTTTGTTTGTTTTCAAGGTTTCCTGTGTTGGGTTGGCTGGGTTGGAATGGTAGAAAGAAGCAGGTGGAGAAATACTACCCCCACAAAAAAAATAATGAGAGAGAGAAAAGGATGAAAACAAATGGAATTTTTAAAGACCAAATAGTTTCTTATTTCAAGAGACTCATCCTTTAGTCTAGCAACAAAGTTCTTTGAGATGTCTTCAGGCCCGTGGGTACCAAAATGCCTTGCTTTGGAAGGAAGAAGAAGGAGGGGAAGATGGGGAAGAAAAAGAAGGAGGAGAAGGGGAAGAGGAAGAAGGAAGAGGAGGAGGAGGAAATTGTTCAAAACTCTCTGGGCAGCTTTTTTTTGAACATCAAAAAACATGGGTCTTCCAAACTCTTCTTTTAAAGTCTTTTAAATTCTAAAAAAAAAAGTGAAATCACTGCTAATTAAGCAATGAATGTTTAATAGTGCTAATACAGTCATTCATTTGGGATGTGTCAAGTTTATGACACTCAGTTAAATTTTTATGAGCCATAGACACACTTCATAGCCCATCAGGTATTCAAAACAGTGCATTTGTCTCTATTTAGCTGTACAGTCTTATACAAGGGGAGTCATATGACAGACTGGGAAAAACATATTTAATGTGAAGGTTGAATTCCTCTGCCAGAAACTAAGCATGTGACCATGACAGGTTACCCCTCTTGCCAGGCCTACCTTTTCTTGCCTGTAGACTGAGGGGTTCGGGAACCAACAGGAATAGGAAGACATTAAATGAGGGGTCAGAGAACCTACATTCCGTTAGCAGCCCTGTGACCAACTGACCAGAACCTAGGGGTAGCCCACAGCCTTCCTAAGCTTTGGTTTTTCTCACCTGCAAAGTGGAGACATTGACCTACAGTTCAGACCCAGACCCTGTTTTCATTTATTTTCTCATTGAAGGACAAAGGAAGCAATGGCAGCCGTAAGACAGGGAGAAAGCCCAGGTCTATTACTTCTCCTTTTACTCTTTCTCTCTCCTTGGCATCAGAGTTCACCAGCACACCTGGGAGCAGACAGGGAACCCCCCTTCTTCTTCTCAGGCTCCACATTAGCCACTGAGAAAAATTCTAACAAAAGTTTGCCTGCCTGGGATTTAGGGTCTCTAGGATGTAAAGTCTCCAGGCTCCCTCTCTTCCCTTGCACAGAAGTGCCTTTGCTGTTTCTGGCATTTATCTGAGCAGCCTGACTTGTTTGGTGTTGCACGCTTCAGAGCTGTCTCTCCCACACAGAGCAAGATCCAAAGATGGGAAGGTCGGGGAGACTCTCAACAAAGATCTTAGGAGGCAGAGGTGGAGGTACAGAGTCTGTGTGGACTCCACCTTCCCTGCCAGCCCCCCAGATCAGCATTTCAGCTTGCACCTAAACACTAGAGCACATATGCTTGGGGCTTCCCTGGCCTCCATTCTTCAGCTCAGGCCCCGCAGTGCCTCACCATCTGATCAGGGCCCGTCCTCTGGAGGCCCATTACCACATCATGGAGTTGACTCACATCTATACTTTGGAAGTCCCCAGAGGGCGAGGTTGGTGCCTGCATTTCTCTCTGTAGGTTTAACTCCACAATATCCACTACCAAGCAGGAGTAATGCTTCTCCGATAAGAGAGGCAATAATGAGAGAATTTGTAATGGGGATGTGTGGTAGGGTTGTGAAGGCAGAGCCGTGACAGGTGGCTGATGTTTTCATTGCCCTGCTCTGTGTAGACACTAACCAAGCACAAATCCCTACCTCCACAGACAGCAGAAAGGAGTGTCAGGTTTGACCAAGCAGGTCACCCTGGGAACCTCTCCCACTTGTGCAGTGGACACAGCACCTGGAGTTACTGACCCTGGGAAGGGACAGTTCAAACTTGTTGGGCCTTCTTGGCAGGACCTCAGACATTTCCCATTTGCCCAGCACTTCACCCTTCACTAGGTATTTGCTTTTACATTCTCGCTCTCATTTATAATTTGCTGACAATCCCACGAGGTAAGAATTATTACAGATTGGGAAACAGAGACATTGAAGGGTTTGCTATGACAACACTGGGCTTGTGCCCAGGACACTTGTAGTTTTGTTGGTCACAGGGATTCCCAGCGTCTCTCCAGACACCAGAGGCCAGTGGTTTGGAACTGCCACCCTCTCCAGCTCCTCTCCACATATCCTCCCTCTTTTCTATCTCCCCAAGCCTCTCCTGCTCAGAACCCCCTTTTCTAGAAAGCTTTTGCTCATCAATCACATGGGGTGCCCATTACCCCTTGACTCTGTGCTTCTTCGCTCTATCACACCCATGCCTCTGTTTCCCCTTATTTAGCTGATATAATGGTCCACTTTCTCAAGTGGCCAACCCACCTTTGTGGGCATCGGCTTACACATTCCCAAGGTGGCTTGGAGTCCATGGAGAGTCACTGGCTGGGTTCTGGGCAGCCCTTGCAAAGTAGAATGCTTACTTGGGAGTGTATGGTTTTGCTGAGGAAAAGGGGTAAAGCTCTTCACGCAGCACTGTCCTGAATTGATCTCACTTCCTGGTGTTTCTTGCCGCTTGTCCCAAGCCCTGACTACCAGAATGGTTTGCCACATTGCCACAAATTTGTTGACTGACCCTGTCTCTCTGGACACTGCTTTTTGGTCACACACAGCAGCCACAGGAAGAGGACTTTATGGTGTCAGGATGCTCTGGGTTTCTACTCACACCCAAGAGGGTGGAGATGGTGGGCAGGGAGACTGCTGTGGGTGTGGGCCCAGGAGGGCTGGGAGGAGAAAGTATGATAAATTATCAGATTGAGTGTGAGAAAGAGGGGTGGTCACCTCCCTCCTCCCGTGTCCTAGGATATCTGTATGTCACAAACTAGAAAGGATGGAATGAATCTTGGCATTCTTCCCTGCAGCCTTGCTTGCAGCCTTGGTATGTCATGCGGGAGACAGCAGGGAGTTTCCATGGGCCTCTGTAAGAACCAGTTTCAGAGGCCCTCCTCCTGGTCCCTTTGGGCACGGAGGCACTGGCACTGCAGTGCTCGGGCCTGAGCCCAAGTGTGCCGTCACAAGACGAGTGTCAAGACAGGCAGCTACCCTGTCCCATACTGGGAGGCCTGCTCCAGGGTCAGTGGGAAGTAAGGAGTAAATCCAGGATGCTAGTTAGGAAGTAGCCACCCACATTGAACAGGAGTCACCAACCTCCCTGGGGAGGGTGTCTCAGCAGTTGAGAGAAGGCTGGGAGCTCGACAATGCCCTGGAGGCTAAAGGACCACCCACAGGCAGACACTGGACTGGCTGAGTGCCCCTGGCAGGACAGGGCAGGGTGGAGAAGAAGCAGGAAGAATAAGGAGCTTGTGCTGCTGCTAATCTCAGTGCTGGAAAAAGAAGTGCCAGGTGGTGTGCACACTATTTTCACTGATCCACACCCTTGAGGTCTGATCTCTTACTCACCAGCCACCCTCCTCCTGCTACTTTCCACCTCTACTTCCCTTCTTCCCAGATTAGCAGCTGGCAGATTGAGCTCAGCTGGATCCTCAGAATTACAGTCCCTCTTCCTAGTCCATGTTTCTGCAAAAGGTGCTACACTCCCAGCCCCAGTTCGGGCCCTGGTGAGAGTCTGGTGTCCTGGCCCTTCTAGGGACAACTGCTTCCCAGGCAGAAAGTTGGGAAAATCAGACCTGAGCAGGATGGCTGCTTAGATGATCTCGGAAAAGCACGCTTTGCCTTTTCCCTAAAACTTGGACAACCATCTGCCAAGGGGTGAGCAGTCTCTACCTGCTTCCCCTGGAAGCCAGGAGGGAACGATGCGTCCATCCAGTGGAGGGGAGGATTTAGGTAGCCTTTATGATGAGGCTGGGAGATGCCAGGTCAGGTTTCCTCACTGGCGTCTTAGCAACCATACTCGGCTCTCTGCCTGGCTTTGGATGCAGTGGCCTCCCTTGAGCCAAGTCAGACAGGGGTCCTTCTAAGGACTGAAAGGGCATGGGTCCTCATTCCCCCTGAGAGGATCCTGGCAGGGAAGGGGATGAGAAAAGCTTCTGAGGTTGGGATCCAGGGCTGAGTTGTCCGGCTCTGCCTGGGTGACAGAAACATTTGGGACTTCGGGACTTCTTCCTGTCCCTTAGGTCTTTTCCTTGCCCTCTGTCCCAGTGTAAAAAGTGACCCAAAAGAAAGATTCTGAGGGATTCTCTGTTTAGAGGGAGAAAAACTATAATGATAAAATTTCCTTGTGGGGTGACTTGTCTTAAACAAAGGCCATATTGTGTGCTGGTTAAAAGAAGGACAAGGATTCATATCACATACCTGGATTGAATCCTGGCCTCACCATTTATTAGTTTCTTGACCTTGAAAGTGTTACTTACCTTTTTGTGGCCTCTATTTTCTTATCTATAAAGTGGGCAATATAGCAGTATTCACTTCAGAGAGTTAGTAGAAAAATAAATGAAATCAAACATGTAGCACTTAGCACAACGTCCAGTGGAAAGCAAAGATTTCTACTTTCCAATAATCCCAGTTACAGAAAATGTCTAGAAATCCCAATGGTGTGGCAATAAAATAAAAACAACATCAGCTCCTAAGATGCATCTTGCCACCTGACCATGTACACCAGCTCTTGTCCCTTCCCCATGCCAGGTCCCAGCAGGCAGGCAGCTCAGCCCTGCTCAGCTATTAACCAGCCACTCATTACACAGTTCATGGCAGTGGTTCTAGGATATGAGCTTTCCCTCCATGACTGAGTATTTCTTTTAAAAGGAGGACTCCTGAATGCTTCAAGACCCATGAGAATGAAGCCATAAGGAAAAATGAGGGACAGGGTTTCACCTTGGTCCCCAAGAAAGCAGCCTCTCCTGAGTGCCCTAGCTATGTCTGTTCATTGACCACCCCCCACACTCCAGCACATTTTCAAGGAAGAACAACAGTGGGAACAATAACTGCCTTCCTGTAATGCTTCAGATCATGCTCACAGATATGATCTCATTTTGACAATCTTCTGAAATAAGTTGGACAAATATTACTTTGCCCATTTCACACATGAGCAAAGAGGATGAAAAGACCTGCAATGAAGAGACCTGCTTGAGATCAACAGGTGAGTACATGGCAGACCTAAGACCAACATCTTCAGGATCCACATTCCTCTGTGAGCTCCACTGCTAACCTCTCCACCCTTGTCTGCCCCAGCCTTGCTCTCAACATGGAGATTTGATCAGAGTGATCTGCCCCTCTGAAAGGCTCTCCACCCTAGTCTAGTATCTGTACTAACAGCTCAGAAACATGTTAGAGACTACTCTGACTGATACTTTCATTCTTAAGATAAAGAGACTGAGTTCAGTGACTGGTCAAGGTCTTGCAACTAAAGGGTAACAAGCAGGAACCCAGCCCAGAAGCTCTGCCACCAAACCACATCACCCTGACAGTGTGGAATTTCAGAGGAGAAAAGGCTTCAGGTAAACTAACAGCAGGCCCTTAATAAATATCAGAGTCAACACCCAGTTACCCATGATTGATAGACAAGAAGAAGTGAACAGGAGCTGTGCCTTTTCCAGGCTTCTAAATCTTTCATTGCAACACTGCCCCTAGGATATTATGGTATCAAACCACCTGCTCTTTCCTATTCACATGCTTATGAGTAGACAGGAAAGGGGCTAATAAGTTGGGTCCAGAAACAAGATAAGCCAACCCTTGTTCCATCATGCCCTTAATAGCCAGATGTTGATGATTTTCTCACCACGGGAGGGACTGCGTTTCTTCCCCCTAGTCTTGGAAGATGCACATCTCTTCATGGTGGCACGTGGCAGGTCACAAGTGCCAATCAGGTGGCATGAGGCTCCTGCCACATAACCTTGCCTTTCAGCCTGATGTGCTCACTATAGAAACCTTGTTTATATATTATCAAAACAAGAGAGAAAATTACTGAAGAGAAGGCCGCCAAAAATGAGGCACTCCCTATGATCTCAAATGTTACCCTGTGAGTGTTGATAAGGTATGGTTTAAATGGAAGTACCATCTAACGCTTCCTTCAAGGACACAGAGATACTGCATTATGTTCTCCACTTGCCCAGAATGTTCTTCCAGCTGTAGGACAAAAAGAAATAAACTGTGCTAACAACAAGAGAAACTGAAACCTGATAATGAAAGGGACAAATCAATTGACCCATTGTTTACAGAGTAAAAGTGTATGGATTGTTGGATCCAGAAAGCTGAGCCAAGGACTTGCCTCTCTCCATACCCCTTCTCATCATCCTTGTCATTGAAGGTTAATTAAGGACCTAAAACTGAAGGAGGGGCAAGATGGCCTCACCTCAGTCTTGGTCTCATGCACAACTTGCCATGAACAACCCAAGCTCAAGAACTGAATTCTGGCATTTTCTTAACTGAACAAATGAAAATATTCTCCAAATCACCTATCAGATCAGTTCAAACCAAGACCAAACTTTTACGCCTTTTAAAAATAAGTGGTCAAAATATTCTGGAAGATGAATCTGAGACTTGAGAGAAGAAAAGAGAAGATTATGGAGTATTTGGGAAGGCTATGGAGAAGGAGGCAGCCGGGTTGGAAGTGGCCCCATCCAGGGTTTTACTCTCTTCTGAAGCCCCTTCCCGCAAAAGAGAAGTCTACCTGTGTGCCTCCAGTGGAGACTCACCCGTCGTCTCACAGGGCAGCCTTTACCCCTGTCAGACACTGGATTTGACTGGCAGCTCTTCTTTAGCATGACTTCTCTCACATCCAAGCAAAAGCGGTCCTGACCCTCTTCCATACTACAATTCTGTAGTCCGTCTTCAGTGAACAGGACTGTCACACCCACCCTCAATCATCTTTGATTCCTTCCAAGTCCCTTCTCTGCCCTGGCTTTTGCCCTGAGCTCACTCTAGCTTTTCAGTGGGTCATTAGGCTCCTTTCCAATGCTCAGGACCAAATTCAACATCCAGGGGGAGAGCTTTCTCTGTACCAAGAGGGATGCAGCTGCTTCCTTATGTCTCTGTGAACAGAACAAAGGAAAACATCTTTTTTGAAAAAATTATTCCCAAGAAGTTTTCTGAAATATCCATATTATATCATCTTCACTCTCACCACCTCTGGGAGCTGCTGCCTTGCCATGACCAATACAGGCCCCACTGTTGTGTGTAAAGAAGCCTTTGTACCAGCAGAGGACACTCCATCCTGTCTAGACAGAACCAACAGGGCCTACTGACAGATCAGAAACTGGGTGTGGGCACGAGGGAGGGGTGGGAATAACCGTATGTGAACCTGGGAAGGTCACAAGTTGACTAAGATGGTGCCATTTTTCTGATAATGGATTGACAAGAAGTGCCACATTCCTTCCAGCAGATATGGGAGGAGCAAGCACAGTGACACAGAGCATCCTAAGGCATCTTGGGTATCCATACTTCCAATAAACAACCCAGAATTGCTGGCCCCACCCAAATGTCTCATGGGCATTTTTACCCTCACTTTTTGGCACAAGACTCCATCCAACTGTAGCTCCAGGAAGCAACTTTATAGACCACATCTCCAGCCTCAGACTATAGTTAGACCATTTGCCACTCCCTGTTGACAAGGACAGAAGCCTGTAGGGCCCACTTCATCCCTTCCACCTGACCAAATCCTGCCCATATTTCTAGGCTCCTCAATGTGTAGCTCCTCCAAGAAACTTCCACTCAGATTTGACCTCTTTTCCTGGCTGCTTTTGAAATGTGCTTCCCTCTTGGTTGCCATGACACCAGGTTCTCTCAGTGGCCCCGGGCCACTCTGTTCTTGATTCTTCAGTTTTTTATTCTTGATTCTGTTCTTGATTTCTCCCTCTCTCTCTCTCTCTCTCTCTCTCTCTCTCTCTCTCTCTCTCTCCCTCTTCTTTAATGGCAAATGAAGCAGAAAACAATTCTACCTTTCAGTGCAAACATCTGATGCTTCATTATGTCTTCTAATACAGTCGTGCATAAGAACTTTCAAACTAAAATGTATATGATATTATTACCGGTATTTTCCCTATTGTATCTCCTTGATATTTCAGTAAAGGCATTGTGCTGATATTCTTAAATCATATGTGATTGTAAGGTATACTATCTATGTTTTTTTTTTCTTGGCAGTAAAAGGGTGTTCCTTTAATTTTTGTTAAAAAACAGGCCAATGAGACTGATATGTTTAGACTTCCTAACCTAAAGAAAGAGTATTCTTTTTCAAAAGAAGCATTCATCGAAGTCCTAGTTAAAATTTCCACACATGATTTTGATGGAACTGGGCAGTCACATGAGACTTCATCATAGTTCCTCCAAGGGACCAATAGAAGGTTCCTACTCCAGTGAAATCTGTCCTGGGAATTTGGTTCCTAAGATTCCATGTGAAACTGTAAGCTCTGGTTCAAGATCATCTTCTGGAATTCTCTCTCCAATGAGCTAGTGAACAGCCCCTGAGCCTAGTGAAGACCTCCCCCCAAGAGAAGAAGTAGAATGATGGATTTGAGCTAAACTCAACTAGGATCTGGAAAGCCAAGGTTACAGGAGGAGTTATTGCATTCTGCTCTTTTCCCACGAGCACTAGGTTGTTGTCTTGGACCTGGAATTTTGTGAGAGGAGACACTGTGTGAGGAGGGAAGAAGGTGGGAAGTTTGTTCTTCTCCAGAGTTAGGTGGATCCTAGAGCTCTATTAGAGAGGCTTTGTAAGAGCCACATTGCTAGAGAAAGAAACTTTGGTAGGTTATGAAAGACTGGCCACCAAACTGATGGCTACAACATTGTGGCCATTCAAGGAAGAAGAATGGCCCAAAGAGAGCCCCACATCTCTGTTGGCCAGTGGGCAGAGTAAAAGATTCTGTTCTTCCAGCTGAGACTCTAGGAGGGAGACACGTGTGTCTAGAGTGGGATGTCCAAACTTTTGGCATCTCTGGGCCACATTGGAAGAAGAGTTGTCTTGGGCCACACACTAAATACACAAACACTAGTAAGAACTGATGAGCAAAAAAAAAATTTTTGAATAAATTTATGATTTTGTGTTGGGGCACATTCATAGCCATCCTAGGCCAAGTGCAGCCCACAGGCCATGGGTTGGACACCCTTGGAAGAGAATAGGTGTGTTCAGATATCTTAAAGTTAGGGCAAAATGCTGAGATTGGGTCACAGGCTGTGCCATATAACAGAAGCCACAGCCAGATTCCAAAGGCTTACACGCTGAAGAATGCACAATTCAAATGCCAGTGGAGTGGAGATAGTCATGTCTGTCAGGGTAGGAGAACGTCTACCATAAGGAGAATAAATACACATGTACATTTTTCTTGCGTGTGTATTGATACATTTGGAAAGATATCCAAGAAACTGTGGTTGCCACAGAGAAAGGGAACACGGTGGAGGGGGGTAGAATTTTTATTGGCACTTGTGCTTGTGGATTTCCCTCCTTCTGAATATTATTACTTCGATAGCACCAACTTCAAGCAGTGGGAAGCCAAGGATGAAATATTGAAGTCTAAGATTTTGTGAGGTCATCACCAGATCTGGAGGACTTCCGTGTCTTGGCTGAATGGTCCCATCGCCTTTAAATTTTCTCCACTTGATCAGGTTTCTCCCACGCATTTCTGGCTTTCTTACTGGGAGTTCTCTACAATTCCCCCCTATCCTTTCTTCTTGAGCTATCTAATGGTATACTCTAAATTTAAGATTTTGATGACTCTTTAGTTTACATGTCTAGCCCCAGTAATTACATAGATAGAACAGAGGCACCTCAAATGAACTGACTCATTTCTCCCCATTTGCCCTCTTGCTATATTCTCTCTTATTACCCACCCAGACACATGGAGCCACCCTCAATTCTTCCCTTGCTTCACCCTACCCACCTAGCATTCAATCCATCACCAAGTCCTAATGATTTGACTCCTAACTATCTCTAGAATGCATATCTTCATCCTCACTCCTGGCCACTCTACCGCCTCTAAGGACTTGAACCAAAGTGCAAATTTTGATTGTCTTTTGCCTGCACTTTTGCAATAATCTCCTAACAAGTCTTCCAATATGGGCCCCTCCAATCTGACCTGAGAGATCCCTCTACAACACCAATGTGACCAACTCACTCTCCCATTAAATTCCTTTACTGGTTCTTCCTCGCCTATCTCAGCTGTTTCAGCCATAACATGCCTGAAAAATGACACTTCCCTGGGCAGATGTCCCATAAGCAGATCAAATTTCTTAAGGGACCCTCAAGTACAAGCCAAACTGTGATTTATGCTTGATTCTTATCCCACTATTGGTGAAGCAACCCCTTCCTTCTCATTGGCCCAGTAGTAGGTTGTAATAAACCAGTAAGTCCCAAAACCCCATCAGAGAAATTCTGACCCACAACTATACTCCAGACTCCACTGAATGCCTTACAAGTTCTTCTTGATTGATATAACTAACTCTTCACCCTCATTTCTTGTCACTCACTTCATGTTCCCGCAGATAAATTTCAGAAATTGTGCAATGTTTTCCTTTTGTATCTTCACCCATATTTTTCCTTCTGCCTGAAATGTCTTTCTCCAACTTAAATGTCCTGTCTGCCTGACAAACTCCTATTTATCCTCTAAAACCTGCCAGGCATCACTTTTAATCACCCTCACATCCATATGTACCATTTCTATGCCTTGTATGTTTCTATCATAGCATGGGTCATGTGTATTGTAATAACATGTTACATACTCTCTATCACCCAAGTTGCTAAGCTCTTGGAGAACAAGACCATGCCACACTCATAATACCCCAATGTTTGGCCTCATCCCTGACACCTAGTGTGTGTGCAGGAACTATGCGTTGAACTGAACAGAATCCAGATTTTTCCTTTACTGTCTTTCTAATACTAAGGTATTTGGGCATTTGACATTACTCAGTTGAGTCCTACATGATATACTGATTTACACAGGGTTTTCATTGTGTCCTTGTGATCTTACCAGTTTTGAAAAGTTTCACTGTAAATTGCACTTTTCTCTCTTTCATACCTGACCTTACCAAGAAAACCCAAGTCCAAATAAGATGAACAGGGGGAATTTCCAATACTAAAATGTGACTAAAGAAAGTTGTAACCTTAGAAAACCTCTAGAAAATGAGTATGTAAGAGCACTAGAATACATCCCTATTCATTCAGCAGTGTCCCAGGTGCTGTATCTGGTGGCCCCAGAAGTCCACTCTCCCATGGAGAAGGTAAACCATCTCCCTCCCTCAAGGCCACCCAACTTCCACTGTTCTAAATTTGCCTTTTGTGACTAATTCAGTTTCCCAGGTACCTTGATAACAGGAAGCGGAGGCACTGGTATTTTAGTCACTGAAAAGGTAGGTTCCCCACAAATTAATACATGGACATTTGGGTTCACACACCCCTCTCTTATGTGTTTGGTTCACAAAAAACTGTCCTCTAGAGCAGATTCAACTTAAGCCCATTAAGAAAATCAATTTTATGTCCCTATAGAGCTGTCACTGGGCCACAGTAACCAGATCAAGTTACTTTCCTTCTTGGTGACCTTGACAGCCAGCTACTGCCCTCTACTTCTTTGCCATTCCTTTTAAATTTCACTTAACTACTTCTATATAACACACTCACAGTTCACAAAGCCTTTTCGCATTGTGTATTTTTACCATCTTGATGTCTAGAGGCAAATATTCTCATCCTCATTTCAACTACAAGAAACTGAGGCTCAAAATGGTCACACAGCTTGTCCAATGATCCACACATCCTGTAAGCTGTGGATTGTTTCCTTTGCCTGCCCCTTAAATATCGCAGTAGATGAACTTCTGAATCAAAGTTCCTTGTTATTTCCAACTGCCATCATGCTGTCCAGACTGCCACATCAGCCCCTACAGGAAGCAGCTCCGGTGGAGGGCTGACTGGAGAGGAGGGATAGAGCTCAACAAATTGTACTTACGAAACACTCCTGTTGATCTGTACCCACTATTCCCCCTGGGTGGACACTGGAGGTAAGATTTTTTTTTCTAATTGGAAGCTAAGAAAACTGATCCTCAGAGAACGGGACTGACATTTTCATGGTCATAAAACCTCTGGGAAGCTGACATTCATTTGTTCCTTAGAGCAAGCATCTACTGAGTGGCCTGGAGACCAAGCTACAATGTTACAACAGCCAGGTCATCGGCATCCTCATCACCATTACTGTTAAAATTGACACTCACTGAGTGTTTGCTATGTAGGCTAATCAGCTTATTCAATTCGCACAATAATTCCCACAAGAGAGGCTTATTATCCCCGCTTTAGAGATAATAAGACTGAGGTGCAGAGAAGTCTGTAATTTGTACATTATCACTGAGCTAGTAAATGATGGTGGTAAGACCTAAACCCAAGCACACCTGAATCCAAACATCCATGCTTCTGGCCGCTATGATAACCCATTGTATTGCTTCACCAGTATGGGCTTTGTGTCCATGAACTTCGATTAAGCAGAGCTTTGGGTAGTGGCCTGAAAGAGAGGAGAAATGGCTGTCCAGCTCTCCATTACCGATCCTGGTTCCTAAACTCCACATGCCAAAGTATTGTGGCTGTAGCAGCTACTGAGCCCTCATTACCCACACCCTTCTCATCACTGGCGGTTCCATATGAACAATTACTTTTCCATGCAATACTTTCTCCTCTTCGCAATGACAAACTCCTCCTTCCCAACCTGCTTGCTCACTGCCCTTTTCAAGAAAACCTTCTCAGATGAGTGAGAGCCACTACACCAGTTCCTTCATTCCTCCATGACATATCTACCCTATGGATAAGAGCTTGTTAGTTAAATGTTAAATGTTTAAAGTTAAATGTTGTCTGACTAGCCTCCCAACATTGTTCATGTTCATGTGCCCCAACCTCCCCATATGCCAGGCAGCTCTAGGGTCTTCTTTCCCTCCCACAAAGTACCGATCCAAGGTAGACAGTGTCATGAACAAAGGAGCTTGAGACTCATAGAGAATTTCAAATGCAGTTTATTGCAGCAACACAGGGAAGCAGGAGTTTAAGACCTCTCCACAAAGTCAATCAAACTTGTTTACACCGTATTTACAAAACCAAAGCAGCACAGAGTTTGCTGCAACAGGCAGGATAGTGATGAACTGTCCAGAGCACGCGGCTCCGTGCATGACAAAGAAACCGTGGGTCTACCCAGCCCGCGTCTGGCTGACTTAAGAAGTGCTCTGAAATGTGATGCGGGTAGTTGTGATGGTTAAACTGTTTCTGAGGCAAAGCACAAAGCAGGGTCATAGCCAGGGACTGAGCTAGACACTGATTTAAAAACTTCTTTGGGAAGCAGAACAGAAAGGAAAGAGCTGGGGAAATAAGATGAGCTATGTAACTAACCAGCAGCCTTTTTCTTCAATAAGGATGGGGCATGCCCTGACTTATCGAATGCCCAGTGAATGCAACTGACTTTGGTCTTCCCAAGCGTATTTGGTACTGATGGAGAGGGAGAGCTAGCTAACAGGGTAGAGAACGCCTCTTTATCTGGTTCCTCGGGAATAGCTGGAAGAAACAAACTTCACGCTGGAACTGCCACTGGAGGTCTTTGTGCCCCCAGAGCTGGATCCCCGGCCTCCCGAGGAGCCGAAGCTGCCGCCAGTGGCGGAGCCCCTGCCTCCTGAACTGCCGCCGCCCCCTCCAGAACTGCCTCTGTGTCCCCCACTGCTGCCGCCGGCGCCACCGAAGCTGCCTCCACCGCCGCCTCCGGAGCCGTAGCTGCCACCTCCGCCAGAGCCGCCTCCATAGCTGCCACCTCCAGAGGAGCCGTAGCCGAAGCTACCACCGCCTCCTCGGCCACCACTTCCGCTGATGCTGGTGTGGCTTGTGCTCACAGCTGCAATGGGACATCAGTTACCTTCGACCTCAGTTCCTTTCCAATCCCCCCAACACCACCACCAAACCTGCACACGCCCCTGTGCTGTACTTACACACACTCACGTTGGGGGCACACTCTCCAGACATCCTGGAGGAGAAAGAAAAGCAAACCGCTCATCACCCTCCAGCTTCACAAAGCACATCCCAGGCCCCTCAGCCGTCCCAAAGCTCCCTAGATGATGCTCCTCTTTGATCTGAAACCTAATCCAGTCTTCTCTGGCCTCCCAAGACTGTCATTTTTCTCACAAACAGGAAATATCACCATGTAAATTAGACAAGAGTCTTGCTGTTAATGCAGGTTACCTTTAAAGGCACTGACTTTAGGCCAATAACATCTGAGCCAGCCCAGATAAAGAATAAATTGCTCCATCTCAAAGCACTTCATAGAGATGCTCTAGCACTCAAAAAAGAAGTGTGGGTGCCCTGGCCGGTATCTCATTTGGTTACAGCATCATCCTGATAGGCCAAGGTGGTGGGTTCCATCCCCAGTGAGGGCACAAACAAGAAGGAATCAATGAATGCCTAAAGAAGTGGAACCACAAATTGATGTTTCTCTCTCTCTCCTTCCTCCTTTCTCTAGAATCAATCAATCAATAAAAATGTACATAAGTAACAAGAACAAAAAGGAAAAGAAAAGTATGGGGCTGTGGCTCCCAGAGTGAAACCAAGTCTTGCCTCCTGCATGGTGCATCTTTCCCTTCCCCACACCCTGGATGAGCTGCAGTCACACAGCTGTGTCTTCAACAGCAGTCAACTTGCAAGGGAGGAAGCACATAAGAAGCCAAACTGCCCAGGCTCCGGTTCTCACCTGCTTTCCTCTCCTTCCAAGAGGGTCCTATAGGTGGCAATCTCCAGATCTAGGGCCAGCTTGGTGCTCATGAGCTCCTGGTAGTCCCGCAGCAGGCGGGCCAGGTCTTCCTTGGCTTTCTGCAGGGCATCCTCCAGCTCATTCAGCTTGTTCTGGGCATCTTTGAGGGCATTCTCACCACGCTGCTCAGCATCGCTGATGGACTGCTGCAGCGCAGAGATCTGAGAAGGGAGAATCCAGCACATTACACACTCTCCTAATACCTAATCCCACCTTGGCTTTCTTATCTCAAATTGATCTCTCCACCCCAGCAAGGCCAGTACTCTGGGCCCAACAGAACCACAAGAGCTTAAGTCACCTCATGCATTCACATGCCTCTGGATAGCACACCACCATGTTGCTTCCCTTAAAGCCCTTAAAGGTGTTGCAGCCGCCTCTCTTGGGCCTGAGTCAAAACTGCTCTACCCCTTGGCATTCCTCTAAATGCTACCCTGAAACCTCTTGGCTGCCTTTTCTCTCACTCACCACCTCTGAAGTAGAAGAAAGAAACAAGTACCTGCTTCTTTACACTGTCAATTTCAGATCTAAGTCTCTGGATCATCCGATTCAGCTCAGAAATCTCCATCTTTGAATTTTTCAAATTGTCTCCATGTTGGCCAGCAGTGATCTGGAGCTCTTCATACTAAATGTGGTAAATCAAGTCAATTAGATGTGACAGAGCATATACCCTGGCTCATGCACACAAATGTAAGAGAAAACATAGGGTAGCAAAACAAGACGTTTCAGGAAAACTGGACAGACAGTCAGCCCATTCACCTTGGTCTGGTACAGGGCCTCGGCCTCAGCCTTGCTCCTCTGGGCGATCTCCTCATACTGGGCCTTGACCTCAGCAATGATGCTGTCCAGGTCCAGGCTGCGGTTGTTGTCCATGGAGAGGATGACATTAGTGTCACTGATGTGAGTCTGCATCTGAGACAGCTCCTGTAAGACATAGACAGTTCAGTGACTCTTACTATCTTAAATCAGAAAACAACTTAGACAATGGAGAGATCAGGAGATGAAAGATATATGACTATTCTTCTGGACAGTGGTGGGGGGTTCAAGCTTAAAAGTTCTCCACTCAGTAAACGTGGTTGAAATCAAAGGACTTACCATTTGGTAGAGTGCTGTGAAGAACTCAATTTCCTGACGCAAGTTGTCAACTTTGGCTTGAAGTTCCACTTTGTTCATGTAAGCAGCATCCACATCCTAGAGGAGCAATAGACAACATGAAGTCACAGTCTTTCCAGGGCAAATCCCTCTCTCCAGCTTTGAGAGGATTTTTCCAAGTAGAAAAAGCGTTTGGGGTCTCTTCCACACCTTCATGTCACAGATGGATCAGAATCTCTAATTTGCCCCACTCTTGGATCACAATCACAAAGGAGCTTGCCTGATTTGCTGAGAACTTGCCTCCCCACTTACTACATGCAGTGCTGAGGGCTTTGGAGAAGCAGAGAGCCTGGTAAATCCAGATCCATGATAATGTACAAGGAAAACTGTTTCAGCTATTCATCAGGCCCACTGCTTGGCTCTCCACATCATGACTACTTTCTGCTTAGTAATTAGAGACCCTGTTCTATTGTTTGTTTTAGCTGTGAGGTCCATCCCACAGAGTGTGCTCACCTTTTTGACAGTCACAAATTCATTCTCTGCATTTGTCCGTTTGTTGATCTCTTCCTCATACCTGCAAGGATATCGGAAGTGAATAAGAGATTCAGAGAAGGTGAGGCGTGAAGTTTAGGTTTCTAGATGAAACGAAACTGGGCACTGCTTCTCATTGCTTTTCTATTACTAGCCCAGGACATTTTGGCCACCCCTTTCCTCTGAGCAATAAAACCATTAAACAATTTCCATATTCTAAAAAGATGAAGATTTCTGAAAATGCCAAATGGATTTGCCTGTAATCTGAGAAAAGATAATGTTCCATTTGTCCATAGTCTTAGCTTGCTACTCTCTGGAAATATTTTAGAATGAATGTCAAGAATTGTCCATCTAGGTTTCCTTACTTGTTCCGGTAATCTTCCACCAGGTCTTGCATGTTCTTCAGTTCTGAATCCATTCGCGATTGATCGCCCTTCAGTTGGTCCACTCTCTTTCTGAGATTGTTGATATATGACTCAAAGTAAGGTTCTAAGTTTTGGGTCCTGGTGGAGGTGTCTACCTGCTGCAGCAACTCCCATTTTGTTTGCAGCACCTGGTTCTGCTGCTCCAGGAACCTCACCTAAAAACACAAAACCCCATTACCCACTGGTAGAGACGTGGCAGCCTATGGCCACTGAGTGCCAGGGCTACCATGCAGCAAGGTCCATACCTCACGAGGAAAGAACTTCAATTCCTGTCTTTCTACTCATGACAAACAGAAAAATAGAAAGGAGATGATTGAGTTAGCATCATCTTCAAAACGAAACCCAGTTCACTATTAATTCAGTGAAGATTTAACTTCCCCAAGAATGGTAATTATAATACTATTTCAGTTGGAACTTTAGAAGAGAGTAGCTACACACACACACACACACACACACACACACACACCAAAAAAAAAAAGAAAAAGAAAAACACATACAAATTCCTGCAACTGCACTTTTAAATAGATATGTAACATTTCAGAGATTTGCCTTCCAATTTTTTAGGTCAATAAAAATTGGTTTGCATACACACAGTTCAAAAGTATATTGTGAAAATCCAAAACTGAATACTAAATCTATTGTGGATAACTTGAGTTGACATTATTATTGATGATTAAGAAAAAAGATTTAAAAAATGGTTTATGTGTTTTTTCCAAAGCAGATGCTTGGAAATACAAGTACAAAGAAATCTCCACCATGATATGGTACCAATGTAAAATTCTCCGACCTCCCTCTTCTGACAGCAAAAGATGTCTGGCACTGACTACATACTTTCTGCTACAATATCTAATTCACTCTGTTTACACTCAACTCCCTTTTTATGGTTTGGAGGACTTTTCCAGGGTTCTCATTTGCACCCTAGAAGGTTGAGTTTGCCCCATTTCTGTTATCTTCATTCAGTATATGTCAGTCCCAATTCAGCCTAAGAGCTGAATGAAAAACACTTCAAGGTAATGTCAAATTGACCTGCATTTATGTAGACCTCAGACCCCTGTGTCCAAGAGAGAGTTTAGTCATTAGCATTGTTCACAAGCATTCTTCTAATATGTCTCCTAGAAGACATTCCTAAAAATACCCCTTCAATTTTCTAAACACAGAAAATTGAGGCTCTAACCTAAACACATGTTGGCTATACCAACCTCAAATGGACCAGGAACAGCTCACCCAGGACACTAAGCAAGTCAACTCACCTTGTCAATGAAGGAGGCAAATTGGTTGTTGAGTGACTTGATTTGCTCCCTTTCTTGAGACTTTATTTTTTGGACCTCAGGGTCAATCTCCACATTGAGAGGCTGCAGGAGGCTCTGGTTGATGGTGACTTCCTGTATGCCACCAGGGGGGCAAACAGGCCCAAAACCACCCCCAAAACCACCTCCACCAAAACCACCTCCACCAAAACCACCTCCACTACCAAAGCCACCACCCAAACCACCACTGCCAAAACTACCCCCAAATCCACCACCACCGAAACTACCACCCCCAAAGCCAAAACCACCACCAAAACCACTACGTCCACCTCCTCCAGCCACACTGATGGAGATACTTTTACTGCCACCAAGGTTCACAAGACTTCGACTTCCAAAGCCACCACCAGCTCCCCCACCACCACATCTGCCACCTGAAAATCTCCCGCCACCTCCCCCACTACGGCGCACAGAGCAGCTAGTAGTTCTGCGTTGTAAGCTGACTATCCCGGCAGAGCCAGAACTGAAGCCTCCTCCGCTCCGGTACCCAGACCTGGAACTAAAGTGTCGACTCATGTTGACTTAGAGAGAGTAGGAGCACAGTGGAGAAAGGGAAGGAACTAACACTCCTCTACCACAAGCACAGAGACTTCTCCTTATATTCAGGGAGGGATTGGGCTTGGTCCTCGAGTCAGCGGGACATACTACTACTCAAGGGTTTGGCTTGCCTGCAGCCATACAAGATTTTTACGGGCCTCAACAATACAATAAACACTACACAGCTCACTCCCAGAATGTTTCTCAAAACTGCTGTGCATGCAAGATTGCTCATGTGGTAATCATTTTATCAGACAAAATCTCTCTTCAAGTGCTTGTGACTTTGAGAAAAGAGGACCCTATATCTGCCACCTGGTGCTTCTTCATAGGATTTCATAACCTCCTGTCGCAAATATGTACAAGTTCCCATTCATGCCTTGCCCTTGTCAACTACTAAGATATTCCGTCCTCAGGCCTGGCAGGTGCATTTCCCCATACTTGATCTCAAAAGGAGCTCTCTGGCCCATTTCTGAGACCTGCCCTCTAAACCCCAGAGCTCTTCAAGTTTTATCTCCTGACACAAAGTCATAGCTCTAATAAGTAAGCAGTCAAAGGGAGTTATTTTCATTAAAGGTAAGATTTATAAATGCACTTTATTAAGATGAGAGGAAGAGAAGTTGTCATCAAACAGGATGGATAGGTAGTGATCTAGAAGGATAAGAAGGGAAAGACATGTTCTTTCCAAGTTTTCCAATTCATTTTCCTCAAAGGTAGACCAGGGCAGGAGACAGAGACATCAGCAACAGAAAAAAATGGAAACAGATGGCACATGCCAGTTGAAAACCACGGAAAGCAGTGAGGTAAGCAGGTAGAGGCTATTCTATACATTTTGTAAAGCAAAGGGCTGGAGGTAGGACTTGACAGGTGGTTCAAGTTTCACACTAGACTACATGGAGATGAAGGTAGATTTGAAAGGTTATCTAGAAAGCCTGATCTAGAAGCTAAAATTGTTTCTGGACAATAGTAATGGCAATAGTACTACTAATAATAGTTAACATGTATCAAAAACTGATCACATACCAGGCACTGTTCTACATATATTACATGTGTCAACTTAATTTTCACAGCTTTGAGATAGATGCTGTTATGTCATCCATTTTAAAATAAGAAAAATGGGGCACTGGAGTTGAATAGCCTGCCCAAGTTTAACTGGAGGGTAAATGGCATTGGCTGGGGTTTGAACTGAGAATGCTTAGCACACTGTAGTGTGTAAGATTCTAACCAGCATGTTGTTATGACAAAGCAGCAATTGAACTTGGTCTGTGCTCCTTGTTTTGTGTAAAGCCAGACAGCATGGGAAGCACTCTCACTGCAGAGAACTGCAACAGCAGGAGGCACATTTTATTCCTTTGAATCCTTGGCTCCAGACACATGCACATGCTTGGAAAATGTTCTTCAATTCACTCTGAGAAAAGGAGATTAACTGGAGGTGCAGAGTTCAGGGGGAGATTTTGCTTCTGTCTAGGTGCAAGGGTGCCCAGCATGCATTGCAATGGGTCAGGTAACCCTATCATCCTTTCTGGAGAGCATCACTTGATCAATCATAATAGGTAGTACTGGCACTGAAGTCTGGAAAGATCTGAACTCCACACAGACTTTCTTTTTTTTTTTTTTAAGATTTTATTTATTTATTTTTAGAGAGGGAAGGGAGGGAGAGAGAGAGAGAGAGAGAGAAACATCAATGTGCGGTTGCTGGGGGTTATGGCCTGCAACCCAGGAATGTACCCTGGCTGGGAATCGAACCTGGGACACTTTGGTTCCCAGCCCGCGCTCAATCCACTGAGCTACGCCTACACACAGACTTTCAATTTGAGACTTTTTACAAGCTTGGCATGCTCCCCACACTTGCATGTAAACACAGAATTTTCCAGCTCAGTGAGGAGAAGCCAACACTATCTTCAGCTGGCTCTAAGCAACTCTAAGTTGTAAATCATAGCTCTGTACAGGTGCTCTCCACTGTGGAATACAAGATATGCAGGAAAAGGGGAGTCTGTGAAAACCATCTGGTCCTGTTGCCCAGATGTTCTGAACCAGGACAGCTGAGTGTCAGCCCTCTCCAGCCACTAGGCCTTGTCTTTCCTCTTCTCCCACAGTTTTTGTCCTATATGCTCCTCCAGAAACTGCCATTTGTCTCTTCACTACTCCCCCTCCTTCCCCACCATCTCCATGGTGCTGTTGTCAGAGCTGTCTTAATACTAACATCCTTGGGATGCTAAATCAACCATCTCTATAGGGTATGAGTAATCCAGATCTTGTTCCTGACTAGGAACAATGGGACCTGGGATGGTCTTGGCATGGTAATGACTGTTGCCTAATCATCTTCTGACAGGCAATCAAAACTTTTTTAGTTCAGCATACTCCCTCATGAGACATATCACTCTGCACAACTGATTCCTTCTAGCATTTTGAGGGAGGGGTGCGCACATGTGTTTGCATCAGATGTATATGTGTGTGTATGCATTCATTCTTTCACCTCTGCCAGCCAACGACACATCTTTGCAGCAGATTTGTGCTTTCATCCTCCAACTAAGAAACTGACATAGAGAAAAATCAAAGAGGTGGATGGTCAGGTAATTGCTAGACAATTTAGAGAATGGAAAAATTTGCTCTATCTGCTACAATGATGAGAGAGAGACACACACAGGGATTAGAAGAAACAAGAAGGCATATAAATCGCCATCAGCTTATATTTCACCTCAACAAAAACATACACAAACACTATCATGTCGAGAGCCCTGAGAACTAGGCAGTCAAGCTCTTTTTACAAAACAGAAAACTGAGGATGAGAGAGATTAAATGACTTGCTTTGACACTCCAGCTAGGAGAAGACACATCTGGGACTAGCACCTGAGTTTTTTTATTTCAATTCAAGGTTTTTTTCCTGCTAAACTGGAGAAGGGGCTCAAGGACAGGCCATTGGAACTGGTTCCCATAAGTAAGGGCACAGAGAATCACAGAATACTACCATCTGCAGGAACTCAGAGACCCCCCCGCCCCGCACCATCTAACCTGTCTATCAGGATATGAGAAGGCAGACCCAAAGAAGTCAAAAATGTTTCCAAGTCATATAATCAATGCCTGGGAATCCTCAAATTTCTGAATTGAACTCCTACTCTCTTTCCACTCTTTACTTTTGAGGCAACCCAACAGAGCTGGAAACTGCCCTGCTGCTAGCTAACCAACCTCATCTTCCTGTGATGTCCCCAGGACTGCAGAGGGTATGTGGTAATATCAAAATGGGATATTAAAGTTAACCACACGCCCTCATTCCTGGCTGATTTGTGTACTCCAAATTTATAAAATAAAGGTAAAATGAAAATAAAAACAAGATAAAAGAGTACAGAGGCATTAATATCTACAGGCACCAACAAAGTGTGAGTGGCTACATCTCATTTAAACATCACACAAAGTTCACAAGGTGATAGTCATTAGCCACATTTTAAAGAAAAGAACACTTAGGTTCTTAAGTACATGCCCAAGTTCCCCAGGTGGTACCTGACAAGCCAAGCTTGTCAAACTCCGAGTGCATGCCCGCCTTCAGCCCACGGGCTTCCTCTTGTCATTGGCCTCCTGCTGCATCACCTGCATCACACACAGTTTCCTGATCACCCTCTCACCTTGGGTTTTCCATTCCCATGTTTTGTTCAGACTATTCAGTCCTCTTCTTCCTTTTTTCTCTATTCCTCTTTGTCTCCCAAGCCACGTCTACTCTTCCCTGAATGGCCTTCCAGTTGCCTTGGAAATTCTCTTCATACTTCTACCCATACTCTAGCTCTGGAGCACCTAAGGTCTAAATTCATGAGCAGTTGGGACTGAATCTGTGTTTTATCCGTCAGGCCTCGAGGGCCAATGCCTACATCTCCTCGGCTCCACCAGGCAGTGGACAGGCTGGCTCCTCCATGGAGTTTTCTGTGACTAACACTACTCAAATGATCCGCTGATTTCTTTTTCTAAACTCAGTTGCTGCCAGATTCAAGTACATATTAATACATAGATTGGCTCACTTTCACATGTGTGTACATGTATGCATGTGTGTTTGCAGATAGTGCATTTCTTGGTCCCTCAATTGTTCTATAAGCTCTATAAAAGCAGGACTCAGTCCTCTGTGTCTTTGGGTGCCCTCCCAGCACCCCCTTTTCCCCCAGACTCCCACACGGTCCCCTGCACCTGAGGGATACCACCATCAGTGCTAGATAACAGAACACCAGAGCGCCTCCAACCCCAAGGATACACATGCACACCCCAGAACTGATCATGGAGATGAGGTTGCCACAGACAGGCCATGGTTGGAACAGGTGTGGTGATGTTTTGGTTGCTTTTTGAAGGATGGGGCTGAGAAAAGCATTGAAAAGAAACATGCAATGACAAGCCACCCAGCCCTTTGGGACTCCACCAGAAATGTGGGAGAAAGAAATTTCAGGGGAGTGGGGAAAGCTGAAACCTGGGAGGTGTAAAGGAGAATAACAAACAATGGGGAGGCGGGGTGAGATGTTGAAAGCTGGTAACTGGCAAAGGAGGGGCTGAGGCTTTTTATACAGGAGGAAGAGGTGCACAACTAGGGGCAGCCTGTTCAGGACAGGCAGCAAAGAAGGAGGCCTCCAGGAGTTACCCACTAGCCATGCTGGAGCAGAGTAGAGGCCTGAAAGGAGGAAGCTACAAGTGAGCAGGTAGAAGAGGAAGGTGCAGGTTGTCTTATTTTGAGGCTTGGAGTCAGCCAGAACAGGTGCCACTCCTGACTACAAATGTAGCTGTGCAACCCTAGGTAGGTCATTTACTCTCTCTGAGCCTCCTAAGTTTCCTTGTCTGTAAAACAAGGACTGTATCTACCTTACAGGGAAACTGGAGTGTGGTAGATGATAGATAGAGGGAAGAGGAGGGATTCTCTCTCACTCTTGCATTACAAAGGACCCAGAAGATTACATATCAATTGGGAAAAGCTTTAAACAAACCCCTGTTTCACAAGAAACAGCAGAAAGACTTAGACAGGAAGTTTAGGTTCTTGAAAGGGAGCCATCTTGTGAGAGAAATCTTCAGGGGGTCTATAAATCTGTGCCAGGGAAGCTGGAGGGCCACCGCATAAAGGAAGGAATGCTGAGCACACCTGGAGTGGAAGGAAGTGAGGCTAGACTGGGAGTTACTCCCAAGGTTGAATGCCTGCTCTACAGAGTGAGAACAATCCCCAGAGTTAAGCACATTGGGACAAGTGTGGAAGCTGGGCCACACAATCAGAGCTCCCCACAAGACCTTCTGGCCTGGCACTAAGACATCCAGAACCAATCCTCCATGCTCAACTACCTCGCAACATCCCAAGTTCCCAGCTCAGCCTTATAATAAGGTATTGATACACCTGAAGACATACAGTTCCCTGGACTGATCAGAAAGCTGACAAAACCAGGGCAGTAGGTCCATCAAAATCATAGGGGTTACACTGTGCCTGAAAAGGGACTGTTGAAGCATGTGGCTCATAATTAGAAGACAGGACCTGGGCCAACTGGACAGTAATTGAGGGTGAGGTGACATTCTTGAGAGATTTCCTTAGACCAAAGACTTTCCCAGCCCAGAAGTGCACGCCTAGTCCCAGGTCAGACAGAGTGGGAATTTTCTTAAGCCAATGGTTGCTCCTCCTGTTCACCATGTCCCCAGATTAAAATCTATGTAGATGAGAAGTTGGTGGAATTAAATTTAGATTGCCAGAGCACCCCGCCCTGCATGGCCTCTCAGAGGGAGGAGCAGCTGGCAAACCTTCCCTGGGAGTCTTGCTGCCCTGAGTGCTGTGTTCCCTCCTGCTGTCCCTCTGTCGATAAATGGATGGAACTGCTGGTTCTCCCTCTGACTATCAGCCTTGTGGGAATAGAATTGTCCAGAAACAGGGATGGAGTGCTCCATGGTTTCTAGAAGGACCACAAAACCCCTACACATGGTCTCCCCAGCTCCTCTCCCAGAGCCAGAGAGAATCATGAGAGCTCACACATGTGGGAGCATCTTATATGTCATAAAGAGCTAGGGAATTACCCATTGTTCCCAATGGGATTACTCCTTGTCTGTAATAGGAATATTGTTGATCCCAGAAAACCTCTTCTGGTGTATTTTAGTGCTAGAGCCCCCAGTGCTCAGGCCCACAATATCACTTTGAGAGTTCTCATGTAGACTCCAAGATTCTCCTTGATTAACTGCTCTTTCCTTGGCCTTCATTTCCTATGCCCCTGCTCTGTGTAATCCCTGTTCCTTTATTCCTAGAATTCAGGCACATGGTTCCCTCCTTGACCATGACTGAGATGGTCAAGCCTTCTGGAGAGAAAAGACAAGCCCATGTTCTCTGGGACTATCCCAATTCCTATACAGAAGGATAAGGATGGGAAAGATTGCCCTGGGTTGGCCTTGCCCTTGTTTTTTCCCCAGAGCTAATGTGAGTTCTCTAACAATATCATACACACAGGTATGATCCAGGGATAATCAAGTCTACACCCTGTAATCGTTCTGGTGGTGCCAGAAAACCTGGGTTCGTTTTACAATCCTGGCTAGAACCCCTGACCTCTCCATGATCAGGTCCTCTCCTGGCATCTGATCTTAATTTTCTGAAATATAAAATAGGAAGAATTTCTTTTTTCCTTTTTCTTGAGCTTCATCACATGAATTCTTAGGGCAGCAAAGATGTGAAATCCTGCCCTAAGATACACATACCCCCACCCATCCTTCACTTCCTCCCTCAGCCTCCTGCCAAATGGTTAGCCAACCTCTGCTTGAATGTGCTAACTCCCCATGTGGCCTCTCCCTCTCTCATCTCAGGACCAATACAGTGGTGCTTTTTATATTGAGCCAAATCTACTGCAGTTCCCACCTGCCCACCTGGGTCACCAACTGGGGTCACCCTCCCTTTGTTAGGGAAACCCTTCAGATCTTTGCAGTTAGCCATCACATTAACCACGCCCCCCCACCCACCCACCACCAAAGAATTCTCTTCTCCAGGACCTTCCATCATCCACATGTGGCCAGGGTTTTGATTCCTCATCATCTCTCTCTTGGCCTCTGTCTTCTGAATGGGCTCCTATTTAGCAATGTTCCCAGAGTGTCTGACTACAGAAGAGACAAAGCAGGCTCTGCACCACACTCTCTTCTCAGTCCCCAGCCTGTCCCTAGCAATCACCACACCCTATTGGCTGATGTGCTGCCACTGTCAACCGAACATTCTAAATCACGTTACACCCACTAGTGTTTATCCCTGTCTTCCTGTCTTTATCCTCACGCCCTTGGTATTTCACTTCAAGTATAGGGATTGGATCTGTCTGCTTTCTCCCCTTCCCTTCAGGCAGCCCCCTGCCCATCTTTCCCTTCCCCAGTCCCTCCTCCCATAGGCCTGCCACCAAGACAGGTGAGATAGGGAAAAACTTTTCAGAGAGAATGTAGGGTGTGCCTGAGAACACAATATCTTATCAATATGAGTTGCAGTCATATTTGAGTGAATCTCATATCCAACTTCCATCTGTACTCCTTCGGGGAATGAGAAAGTAGGTCACATCTTTTATGTGGCTTCTTTACACAGACTCAGAAATATCACGTAGAATGAGGTGATAGTTTAACTTGCTCCATTTTTTAATTTCTGGGCCTGTGCTTCCCTCCGGGGCATCAGTCAAAGATGACGCCCATGCCCATGACCCCCACAGTGCTGATGGGCTCAGCCTCTTCTCTCCCCAGCTCAGTTTCTTCTGTGAGACTGTCCCTCTGGCTCAAAACATTCACCTTCTCTTATCTCTGAGTCTCTGAGTAAATTGTCTGAAGGCCCCTTTCCTGACTTCCTGCCCACACCTGTGCTGACTCTTCCTTGGCCCTGTTCCACTTTCCAGCGCTCCAGGAACATGTTGGGACTTCCCTTCCCCAGCACTGGCACCTGTTTCAGGCCCACTGCTCCTGTGGGGATGGGCACATGTTCTGATTTTTCTGGCCTCTGAATCTTCTCCTCCTCCACATCATTTTGTAAGTGTCCTTCAGATTTAGAAATATGTTCATTATTCAGCACTGCATTCTCAGTGCCTAGGCCACTGCCTGCCACACATTAAGAGCTAAATAAATGCCTGTTGAACAAATGTATAATTGACTTCTGAACAATCAGTCACATTACCAATTAATAAGATTGTGTCTGCAAGCTTTTCAAGGTTGTGTACTACTTGTGCACTAAAAAATAATAAACTTTACTTCCCTAATATGAATAATGTCAGAGGCCTGCAGAAATTAAAGAAGAAATAACTCATCTCCTGACCAAGGAGCAGTTTAAGATCACAGAAAAGTTTATTGTAGAAACACTGCCAACCAGGAAATGATGATATCACAGCAGCCCCCAAGGGACCCCCACCGGGCACGTCAGGTGCTCCAGGAGAATCACAAGCTTGGACATTGTGTTATGACTCAGGAAGCAAGTGAAGGTGACTCCAGACATTAGAAGCAAAGCCACCTTCCCTCTCTCAAGGCCCAAGTATTGATCAATATTTTCCCTTTATTGTCCCCTTCAGTACATCTCAAGCATCTTATGTAAGGCCTAAAATGAAGAGTCAAATTCTCACACAGTGCTCCATCACAGAGAACGGAAGGCAGAAGGGACTCTGGGGTCTGGGGAAGAGCATTAAGCTACCTTGCAAGCTAAGGGCATCTTGCATCAGGGTTCAGACTGAACTTCCCAAGACTCAAGTCTGATCCTAAAGTGCCCAGGGCCCGGGCACCTGGACAGAGCAGAGCTGGGCTGCATGTGTGCAGACTGTTGGACAATTCTGAAGATGGACATTATGGAGCAGGTTTCAGAAAGGGCCAGGCTTCCAAAGAATGGAGCTGGCAGGAAGGGCAGGACAAAACAGAATTTTATTGCTTGTCCATCAACTCCTCCATTCGCTGCTCACTACAGTCCTCCCTGTGGACAAAAACTTGGGCTCTCTGAAATACTCCCATCCAGGACTGTTAATCCTGTGGTTAATGCTTCTTGAGACAGAAATTCAGAATCAGGCCCAGATATGACTTGTAGATGTCCGATGTGGGCAGCCAATCCACGCTCTCCATCCACATGGCAGTGTGAGGCTACAGACCAAGAAGCAGGAATTGGTCCCTGGCACAGAGGGACAAGCTAGCTTGCCTCCTCAACCCCCACCCACCCAAAAGCCTCATTTTGTGGGTCCCTGAGGGATGGATTCTTGTTCCTAGGGCAGCCCACGGACAGGAAAGGGAGCATGGGACTGAGAAACCAGTGCGTTTCACGTGGACTCTCCACTATCCACCTATAGCTGCTCTTTCCTCCAGGCTAACCTGGGCTCTGGGCGGGCCCTGCTCAGTGTGTGGAATGTGAGTTGGGAAGGTGGCGGACGCGCTGTTCTGACTGCCAGCCAGGGTCCTCCATAGACAGATCTGTTGCCTGCCGTGACCCACCTGCTTCCCCATCTAGAGTGGACTTTATTGGCCAAACTGCTGAGAGCCATCGAGAAAAGGTAAATGAGAGGGTATGAGAAGGATGTAGGGGAGGGGACAGGAGCAGGGTTATAGCAAGTTTCGCCTCTACTCCACGATATGTGTATGGGAAGTATTGGTAGACGTTTGGATGATCTGCAGTTTGGAGGAACGACTGTTTCTGCCCCCCGACTTGCTTCTACCTTTGCTGCTCTCTCCGTAGTTTCCGCCACTGCCGCTCCCATAACCACCTCCACTGCTCCCTCCGGAACCCCCTGCGGAACCGCCTCCGTAGCCCCCGCCACCCTCATAGGAGCTGCCACCACCATAGCCCTGGCTGCCACCGCCGCCGCCGCCGCTGCCGCGGTAACCTCCAGAGCCTCGACCACCGCCTCCTCCTGTGCCACCGCCAACAGACACTTGACTTCTCTGCACAGCTGTGGGGGAGAGGGCAGCGGGGGACGGGCTTAGCGAGACTGGGCTGGGTTGCGGGGTAAGGGGTCTCCCCACCACCTGCCTGCAGAACAGGCCGCCCACATGCTTCATCACTGGCAGCATCTGACTCACAAAGGGACGTGAGGGCACGTTTTCATTATTGACATACCCTAAGGAGTTCTAAGCAGTGCTGATTGTTAGGGATCAACAGCTAAAATCATAATTTATTTCAACAAATTTCTCCAGGCTTTGCAGTTGTGTTTGCTCATTTGTTCTCACTGTGTGGGACTGGAAACTATAATTCCCAAAGCCAGTCCCCACTGGGCAACCCTGCTGAGCCCTCCCTCCCCCAGCACCAACCAGCCCAGGTCCTGGCTCTGCTACTTACAGATGCTCACGAGACTCTGTAGCTCTCCGGACATCCTGTAAAACCAAAGTACGCACATGAGCCAGCCCTGCAGAGCCCAAAGGAAGGCATGCAGCAGCCTGGAGACATCAGGAGCAGAGATGTCCCAGGGGAAGTGAGAGCTGTCCCCAAGCTTTGTTGTGCAGGGAAAGGTGTGTGGATGGGCAAAGCGGTTAGGGAACCTATGGGGCCAAAAGTGATTTTAAGCATTTTTTTAAAGCCTTTTAGCGCTGGGTATCCGCACCTGGCTGCAGTGGCTTGGGTTGGGACGTAGAAACATTCTGCTTAGAAGCAGGAGATGATGACAGTGACTCTGCCAAATCACACAGCCTCTGCTTCTGACTTGAATGTTTCTGTTCACCCTGGGCTACAAAACTTCCCAGAAGAGCTGGAATGGTCTTCTCTCCAAACAGTTGGTGCCTCCAGCAGTGCAACCTGCACTTTGGCCCCAAAACATGGCCTACCTGCTCTCCTCGCCCTCCAGCAGCCTGCGGTAGGTGGCAATCTCCACGTCCAGGGCTAGCTTGGCGCTCAGCAGTGTCTGGTAGTCACGTAGCAGCCGGGCCAGGCGCTCCTTGGACTGCTGCAGGGCCTCCTCCATGTCCTGCAGCTTCTGCCCTGCATCCTGAAGGGCCCGATCTCCTTTTTCTTCTGCATCCGAAATGACCATGTGCATCTGGTCAACCTGTGAGGAGGCGGTCACAGATGTGCAAGGGTTCAGTATCAGGAGCCCCATCCAGCAGGGCATCATGGGAGGTGAAGTGTCTGGTCAGCCCACCCTGAGCACCCATCTCACCTGCTTCTTGACGTTGCTGATCTCAGCTTGCAGCCTCTGGATGGTGCGGTTGAGCTCTGCAATCTCCATCTTGCTGTTCCTCAGATCATCTCCATGTCTTCCTGCTGTCATCTGGAGTTCCTGGTACTGAGGAACAAAGGCAGCACCATGATCAATCTGCTGCTCACAATGAGCCCCTCTAGGAGGGAGTGGGTCTGCCTTCGCAGGCCCTACCCAAGAACACTCTGCCCGGGAAAATTCCCAGGTCCCTGCCCCCCACTCGCACCTATACTAAACCCCCCTCATCTGAGCTGTGACCACACACACACACACACACACACACCCAAGCCTCCTCATTCCCACCTGTGTCTGGGCCAGCCCTACATTTCAGACAGGTAAAGCTGCTTCTTGATGCCCTTTTTACCTCCTTTTTCCCACATCTAAGCCTTCACACCGGTCTTTACACACTGGGACCCTTCTCACTTTTTCTACTCTAACATATTTCTCCCTATCCTTTTCCAGAATGATTTCCCTGGCAGTCAGGCCCTTATTTCCTCAGGGGCCCTAAGCATGCTCCATGTTTATTTGCATTTTTCTTTCTCTCTCCTTTTCCATGTCTACAGGGTCCCAGCAATAGGAATTCCACCCAGAGGCTATTGCTCTGAAGGAAACAATGGGAGAATTGGCTCAAGGGAATCTCTGCTTCTGATGGTTTCACTATTGGCCATTTATCGTCTCAGTCTGATACTGAAATCCATGTCATTCATAACATTTGCCAGCAGCACACTGGGACAGAGGCCAGTGAGATTGGAGTTGGCCACAGGTAACCCATCCATAGAGCAGATCCCAAGCCAAGCACCAGTTGCTCAGAATTTGTTTTGTCAAAGATTTTATTTATTTATTTATTTATTTACTTATTTATTTTAGAGAGAGGGGAAGGAGAAGAGAAAAAGAGGGAAAGAAGCATCAATATGTGGTTTCTTCTCACATGCCCCCAACTGGGGACCTAGCCTGCAACCCAGGCATGTGCCCTGACTGGGAATCGAACCAGTGACCCTTCTGTTCACAGGCTGGCACTCAATCCACTGAGCCACACCAACCAGAGCCAGTTGCTCAGAATTTAGTAACTGACCTTTGACCCTTAACTACAGAGTCTTCAACCTTCAAAAAAGTCCAAGTCAATTTATGTTAAAGAAGTAACCAAATGTGCCCAAAGGCTTAACTACAAAGATGTTTATCTGAAAGCGAGGGTCTATTCTTAACCTGTATGCCACACTGCCATTTAAGTATGATGTACAAAATATTCAATATCACAGAAAGACATTCAAAGTGATAATAAGTAAGAGATAAAAGTGCAAAACTATATTTTTAAAATCTCATTATGAAAAAATAAGAATAAAAACATTATAATGGTTGAAAGATGGCACATCTGAGTTTAATTAAGTTCTACCCCTGCCACTGACCAGCCACAAGACCTTAAAGAAATTAGGTAATCTCATACTCTATTATATGTAACATAGGGACCATGGCACCCTTACTTTATAGGGTTGCTGCAAGGAGTAAATGAAATATAAAGCACTTAGTGCAACATCTCACACATATGAGTTTTCAATAAATATTAGCTACAAAGACCTGGTAGAAAATAAGCTGACATATTAATAGTGGAAGAGGGGGGAGAGTCATCTTTATTTGCAAGTTCTAAGTTTTCTATCACAAACATGTTTTTCTTTAGAAATAAGAGAGAGACAATGCAAGTGCTGAGAGGTGAATTAAGTTTGGGGTGTCAAGCCCAGGCTTTGGGGCAGTGGGCCTCACCTTGCTCTGGTACAGCGCCTCTGCCTCCTCCTTGCTCCTCTGAGCGATGTCCTCATACTGGGCCTGCACGGCTCTGATGATGCTGTCCAGGTCCAGGGAGCGGTTGTTGTCCATAGACACAATGACATTGGTGTCACTGATATGGGTCTGCATATTGGATAGCTCCTGCAAGGTATGGACCACAGGCTGACTCCTTCTACTGTCCATCTGGAGCCTCAGTTTTCCTCTTCTGCCCCCTCAAGGCTCTCTGGGAAGGCCAGAAGCCTGGGCCAGATGGGACTCCCGGGGGAAAGTTCTTTGAATTGTTGCCATGCACTGAGAGATACTTACCTAAAGGTAAAGGCACCCAGACTTAGTCTCCAGGGAGAAGAAAGAGCCTGAACCCAGAGCCCTGGTGGATGTCACCTGCCCGTCATGCTGCTCTTGTACCCTATATCTCTGCCTTACTCTGGATTGGTTGCCACCTTGAGCTGGGCCCTCTGACAGGCAGACTTGCTCCTTGAAAGCACAGGGATTCTCAGAAGCAGTAGAAAGGACTCCACTTGTGAAGCCACTCACACTAACTTTTGAGTCTGATTTCTACTTTGACTAGCTGGGTGACTGAGAAAGTGATTTAATCTCTCAGTGCCTCTGCTTTCTCATCTGTATAATGGAAATACCCAGGACACAGAAAATATCCCAGCACAGCATCTGGGATGTTAGACATGAGTGACTGTAGGACCAAGGGTGGTAAGAGCTGTTGTTCCCCATCACTGCTGTCTTCATCTTCACTGCCTTTGAGATCCGCACTGCCCTCTCCCTTGGGGTTCCCTACCAGCCCCATTGACTTCCCAGCACTGACGAATATTTCTGGCTGGTTTTGCCTCTGAATGTCCCGGGTATCAACCTCACTTCCCAGACAGAGGTGGGACCAGCATCACCTTCTCCTAACTCAGGGCTCTTCTGCCTCTCCATCTCTAGCACACTCACCTAGGAGTTCTGAGCACTGGGGGTTAACGGGATGATCGAAGTGACTGAGGAGAGGATTCCCTAGTGGACATCATTTTGTTTTAGGCCACCCTGTCTTACAGCCCACGCGCTTTATGAGGTGTGAGAAAGGACAAGATTTCCTCGTGAACTCACCATCTCAAATAAATATTTCAGGAAATTCACCTCCCCCGACAGAACGTCCACCTTGGACTGTAGGTCCACTTTCTGTAGGTAAGCAGCATCCACATCCTGAACAGCAAGCAAAGACAGTCTGACTTTTTGTCCGGGTGTTACCTGCCACCAGCTGATTGGGTGGACCAGGCAAGTGGCAAAGCTTCTCCGGGTTTATCTCCTTGCCTGCAAAGTTTCCTCACTTCACTCAAATAAGGGACCTGCAAACTCCAGCTTTCCTGGCCAGAAGGAAGTGTGACACCAAACCCTTCACCTTGGCCAGTCACACACAGCACCCCAGGTCCCCTGCTAGGTCCCTCCCCAGGTCCCAAGGCCATGCATAAGTGACAGTCAAAAGCTGTCAGTTACTTTAATGTCAGTTTCAGAGCCCTGGAGAGATTAAAAACTCAAGGAACCCTAAAGATCCATATTAGTATCACTTTCAGACTTTCCCCTTTGGTGTAAGGGCCCCAGCATTTGGGCAACACAATCAACAGTCTGGCCCCCAAGGTCACCCTGTCCATCTCTCAGTCACACCACATCCCACAGGAATTCCTCATTCTGCTCAGCCTTCTGGGCCCACAGTGCCCCTTGGGACACCCCCAGGCCTCACCTTCTTCAGGATGACAAACTCATTCTCATTGTTGGTCCTCTGGTTGATTTCTTGCTCATATCTGTGGGGGAAGATAAGAAACATAGACAGGCTTCAGGGGCTGACCTTGGCCCCTTGGGAATTCTTCCTGCACAGGGAGGCTCAGAATTCCTTAAATGTTTACTGTCCTGGACTCTGACTGTCCCTGCCAGGGCCTGCCCCTCTCACAGGCAAGCAGCTCAAGCTAGCTCTTGGTGCTCCAGGTCAACAAAGGGGACAATGACCCAAGGCGGAAAACCTAGGGCCACATAGAACACCCCAAAGTGTCCGTTTTTTATTTGTAAATTCGTTGAGCCCAATCATTTCTTTAACTTCTTTACTTAGAACTTAAGTAACCACTTTTACTAAATTTTTTTAAAGAGGAAACAATTCCACCTATGATTGTGCTCCTGCCCCAACACCTTCTATGCCAATTTCATTTCTCCCTTCCCATTCATGCACACTTGACTCCCTACTGGCCCAAAGCAGTAAGCTTGTCAAGGTGATATTAAGAGCAGCTCCCTGTACCTCCAGCATGGGGAGGGAGAGGCCACTCAGTTGTCTGCAGGGTGTAGAGCAGCTGATATAGAATTAAACAAGTCCTGTCACCCCTTCCATTATTAATAACTACTGCTTACTGAGTGCTTAGTGAGTGCAGACACAGCCTAAGAACTTACTAAGAATAACTTCATCTAAACCAAAGTTATGGGAGTGGAGGATCTCAAAGTGTGGTCTCCCATCTCCCAGCATCACCATCACTTAGATGTATTAGAAACACAAGCACCTCAGCCCCATCCCAGACCTACCTGGGCAATATGATTTTAACAAGCCAATATACATTGAAGTTTGACAGCCATGACCTACCCCTCACAGCAATCCAACAAGAAGGGTACTTACTATCCCCACTTCACTACTGTGAAAACTAAAGGCTTAGACAGATGAACTTGCAGGCAGCCAGAAAGTGGCAAAGTCCACATTAGAACTGAGGCTTATCTGGCTCCAAAATCCATAGAGCTGGTGTGCCCAGCCCCCACAATCGAGAGCTGAGTGGCAATAGCAGGGCTACCAGCGTGCAAAACGGCACCCCTGCAGTTGTGCAGTGCAGCGCCTGCATGGCCGTGCCTGTGGCCCTGCTCTACCCCTTCCACAGTAACACTGAAGCAGAATGTCTTCCCCATGAATCAATTCCTTGCCATGCTTCTCCCCAAGTGCTTTGCCCCGCCTGGCGCCTCACTTGTTCTTGTAGTCCTCCACCACATCCTGCATGCTCATGATCTCTGTGTTCTGGCGCATCTGCTCTGAATTGAGGAAATCCACCTGCTTCTGCAGGTCGCTGATGTAGTTCTCCAAGATGGGCTCCAGGTTTCTGGTCCGAGTTGACGTGTTTATCTGCTGCAGGAGCTCCCATTTTGTTTGTAGCACCTGATTCTGCTGCTCCAGGAATCGCACCTAAGATCAAGAGACCTCCAAGTTCACCAGGTCATGGGTCTGAGAAGCACCCCCATGGGGAGGAGGATGGGCAGCCTTATAGCATGTCCAGAACTCAGAGAGTCAGGGTGGGCCCTTAAGGGATCAGAGAGCATCCCTTTTGGGGGGACCAGGACACATGAGCACAGTGTTGGTTGCTGATGGTTGACCAATGGCTATAAAGTCAACTGGCCTAAAATTAACACTAAGCTAACTCTAGTGTTAAAGGTAAATTCCTCTGACCAAGCCCCTTGTTTCCCTTAGCTATCCCCATTTACACCACAGAGCTGTCGCTCTCCCCCTCAGTGAATCCGTGCCAACATGAGGGAATGGTGATCAGGCACCTGAAACACTGGCATGCCCCAGGCACATTCCTCTTTGTGGTTGAAATGCTTCATGTGATTGAGGAGCAAGGAAAATAAGAGAAGGGAAAGAACAATTTGGCTTAGAATATCAACTGATTCCTGAGCCAACTTGCCTGGGTGTCGCCATGGTTTTCAGAAAGGCCACCTCTTTAAATGCTTTTACAGCCCAAACAGGATTTTAAAAGTAAATGTTCTCATTTTTTCATGTTGTGTAATGCATTCCAGGGCCCCAAAGTCAGGACTTGGGGGTTGTCTAGTGTACAGGAACCACCCAGGTTGCTATTTCCTTCATTCATACAGAGAATCAAAATGGATATCATCCTATTTTCTCAGCACACCTTTTCCAAAACTGTGAACACAAACGTCAGGTACAGGGTCCAGAGAGCTGGCTGGCTGTGCACACCAAGTGCATGGACTGTCCTTTGCATGATAATAGTTGACCCTCAGCTTTCCTTGGCCGGCTACCCACAGATGGATCCTTCCCTCCTGTGCCAGGTGAAGACCATGGATGCTGCTATGCTTTGCTCAGGTGAACACACACACTCTCTCCAGAATCTCTCTAGGAGCTGGAGGCAGGGAGCAAATCCATTGCTTGTGCTGTCAGAAGAGAACCCTAAGAACACCCCCTGCCATACGGCACTAAAGAGGATGCCCAGAATCCCTAGCTCTTGAGACTGCCCATCTGAGGGTCCAGCCCTTGTTAACACCCTTTGGATTCTGACTGTAGGCTGGAAACATGCGCAGAGAGAACACTGTTTCTTGTGGCTTATTTTTGTTTGATTTATCGGAACCAGAGATAAGCAAACCAGCTCTCACAAGTTTGTCAGCACAGCCTGTAACACCCCTGGGAGAAATTTCTGCCACCTGGCATATTTTAACTTGGGAGGCACTCCCAGGGAGTGGAGAAATCTATTGAACAGACAGACTTGTCCTCCATGTTGTGGAGACCAAAAGAAATAATTTTATGGTTCCACAGGGAATCTCCATGCCAAACAATGAGAGTGCAGTCTCACAAGTCTGGGTGTTTTGGGGCTTAGCCTGAGTCCCCCCAAGTCAAAAGAAAAAAAAAACAAGGTTCTCATTAGGCCACCCAATCTGCAAAGGCAGAAGTTGGCTTCATGGGGTGCCAGGCAATTTTAATGGGATTTAACTAGAAAAATCCTTGAAAGCCCTTGTGAGTTTTCCCCAGGCTCCCCAAAACACTCCTAGGCTGTGTCTCCCATCAGCAATACTCAAGGGAAGCTCAGCTGACTGAGATAAAATTTAGCATCATGCCGAGCTAAACTTCTTACTGGAAAAAGCTCTCTCTAATCGACTTTTTGTGCCCTGTCCCTCCTGTTCATGACACTGAGGCCATAGAGACCTCCTAGTGCCTCCAGCAGCCCAGGTCTCCCCAACTCTTTGCCTGGCTAACTCCTATTCACCCTTTAGGTCTCAACCAAAGTGGCAGCCCCCAATATGTCCCCTTCATCAGCCCTCGTTTTCCCCCATGATACCTACCATGATTTGCAGTCGTTTGGTGTCATTTTAGCATGTCCCTCCCTGCTAGGTGTGAGCCCCATGAAGGCAGGCTCATGTTTGCTTTGTTCTCTGGTGGACACAGATGCTAAGACCCATGGACATGCAGTGTCCAGTTCAGAGAAGACAGTTTGTAAGTATTGAGCTAATGAAATACTAAGGGCTTTGGAGTTGCCTGGCACAGAGGATTCAAGGTCAGTTGAACAAAGTGAGGTCAGTGCTCCCATGGGAAGAACTGGACCCCCTTTTTCTTCCTGGGGTCCCCTTCCCTTGTCATTTGCTCTAGAGAAGCCTTTGCCTCCATTCCTGTGCCCTGAGAGGCAAGCCTGACACATGAAGGGCTGACTCAGTGTTTCATTCAACACAGATCTGCTGAGCAATTATCAAGTGCCAGGCACTGTTTTGGATGCTGGAAGTTCAATAATGAACAAAACAGACAAAATTTCTGCTTTCCAGGAATTTACATTCTATTTGGAGAGAAACTGTAAAGAAACTCTAAATAGCCCTGACCGGGTGGCTCAATTTGTTGGAGTATCATTCTGTACACCAAGCTCATGAGTTCAATCCCTGGTCAGGGTAAACGCGGGAGGCAACTGATTGATGTTTCTCTCTCTCCCTCTCCCTGCCCCCTCTTCCTCTCTCTCTCAAAAATCAATAAATATATATGTCCTTGAGTGCAACTTTAAAAAATAATAATAATAAAATAAAAATAACAAAATTCAAAATATACAGGGTATCAAGTGACTGTAGGGTCTATGGAGAAAAGTAACATGGAAATGGTGGGTAGGGATGCTGAGATGGGAGTGCTACTTTAAGTCGGGAGATCAGAGAAGGCCTCTCTGAGACAGCGGCATCTGAGCTAAGACCTGAGCGGGGAGGCCGGCCCACTCTTTAGAGGGAGGAGTTCCAAGTGGAGGGAATAGCAAGTACAAAGGCCCTGAGGCAGGACTGTGCTTGGGGTGCTGGAGGAGGCAAGAATGCAATAGCATCCTGGTAAGCAAGAGGAAAGCAGGAGCGGAGACAGAGAGGGAGTGCAAGGCCACTCCAGACAGTAAATTTGTATCCTGAGGAGCTAAATTCCAACGCTTACCCTGTTACTAAAACTTGCAGCTTGAGAGTTGTTCCATCAAGTGGTGGTAACATTACCTGACTCTCACAAATGCAAACCAGGGGTTAGCAGCAGCTGTGGGCTGGTGGGCCAGATTATATAGGATCTTGGTTTTTATTCTAAATGATACAAGAAATCAACAGAAGATTTAAATGGAGGGGCAATGTGATATTTTTAGAGAATGGTTCTCATGCCATGCTAAGAATAGGCTGGATGGAGTTAAGGGTGGAAGCAGAAGGACCAGACCTCCCTTCCAGCCAGGTCAAAGCCCTCCTGGATAAGAACTCTCTCCTCATGGTCACCACAGACCATGCCCTTGAAAAAAGACACGAAGCCACAGTTTTCTATACAGTCCCATGCCAGAAAACAGATATCCTATTAATGGCAGGAAGCACAATCAAATGAGAGTCCCAGGAGATCAACTGCCAGTAGCCTGTTGTCATTTCACTGACACGACGTGACCTCCCGGTGGTGTCTCCTTCACCTGTCACCTCCTGGCTCCAGTCAAGCACTCCCAGGCCCTGTCTGTGCCTGATGTGTGATGATATGCAACCAAATGTCCCATCCAAGGTGATCAGAAATAGCCAGAAGCACTTTACTCTGTTAAACTCCTTTTTGGCTGTCTATGGGCCTCAACACTCTTACTGCTCCTCCCCCAGCTCACACACTCTGTCCCACCCCCAGTATTTACCCAGATATCAGAGGCAGGCTATACAACCCAAAGCTGGTCCTTGGCCATGGCTACTCTGCTGTCAGACCACCAGTCAAGCTCTGGCCTCAACACAGCACTCCTGCGGGGACTGAGGAAAAGTCACTGAGAATCCAGGGTGCTTCCCCCTACATCTCCAAGGGCAAAAACCTTGTGGGGATCCTACAGTAGCCACCATGGCTCCATCTCTGGACAAAAGGAAATGCCAGAGGAAAGTGTTTACTGTAAGTCCTCCGCCAGCCTCTGCTTGGTGATTTAGGCCTGGACCAGACCTAATCTAAGGCTTAATTAGGGAACTAGGGAGAGGGGCTTCAACGGCTTCATCTGGCCTATTCTTGGCCCTTGATGAGCTAAAGTGAGGAACTCGGACAGAATTCTCTTAGTATGCTGTTGACATTAGCCCCAGCGATACCCACCAGGGCATTCACCTCGGCTCTACCTTGGCTCTTTGAGGATAAGGAGTCACCTCATGGCACGTTGTCTGGCATATAATAGATCCTTAGTAAATGTTTGTGGGATGGATGGAAGGAAGGAAGGAAGGAAGGAAGGAAGGATGGATGGATGGATGGATGAATGGGAAGTGAATAATGATGAATGAGAATGCAGTTACTACACCACGTATTTTATCTGTTGGGAATTTTCACACCTCTTATCTGTTTCCCTGCCAAAAGGAATATAGAATTCCCTCATTAAGTCAAATTGAGGCCTAAATGAGGTAAGTGCTTCCTTAAGGTCCCAGGACATACACATCTAGAAGTGCTTGTTACCACCAAACTGAGACAGAACAATGTGGAGAGAAATAGCAGGGCCCAGGGCCCCCTCTGTCATTTGGTCAGGGCCCAGAGACTCTGCCTGCCCTTGCGGCACTCACCTTGTCAATGAAGGAGGCAAACTTGTTGTTGAGATCCATGATCTGCTCCCGCTCCCGGGTCTTGATCCTTTGAATTTCAGGATCCACCTCCAGGTCAAGTGGTTGTAGGAGGCTCTCATTAATAGTCACCTCTTGGATGCCCCCCGGGGACAAGAAAAACCAAAGGCCCCAAGCCCAAAATTGCTACCCCCAAAACACACCTCCTCCATAGCCACCACCTCCAAAGCCACACCCCCAAAGGCACCCACCTCCAAAGGCACCACTTCTAGATCCACCACCCCCAAAAGCACCAAAGCACCACCTCAGAGCCACCACCACCTCCAGAGCCACCACCTAAAGTGTCTGGCTCCTCCAAGTGCCCCTCCCGCTCCCCCCCCACCCTGGCGGAAACCACTGGTGCTTCTCTCCACTAGGTTCACTGAGATGCTTTTACTGCCACCCAAATTGTACAGGCTCTGGGAGCCAAACCCCTCACATGGCCCCCATACCCTCCACCACCACACCACCCTCCAGCCTGACCCGCAAACCCCACAGCCGACCTCCCACCACCAGCCTGCAGAAGAGCAGAGGCTATAAAACCGCTTGCTCCTTGAGCTAAACGCTGACTGAGAGCTAAACTGGCGGCTCATGGTTGCTGGCGCATCCGGGCAAGCAGACAAGAGAGAGGGCCTAGCTGGAAGGAGGCAGAGGCCAGGGCAGGAAGAAGGAGGCTCCTTTGCGAGAGAGCTGGCTCAGCCTCTATATATACACACAAGCATTAAAACTGGGCGGGACACTTTCCAAATCCTGGGAGGAGAGTATTTATGTTTACTTTGCCTGCCAGCACCGTATGTTTAAAACCTCATACTTACTAGTTGCAGAAATCTCGGTGCAGACGGACTTCCCCAACTTGATCATTTATCATTCATCTCTTTCCATTTAGAGATCAGAATGCAGTAATCTCTCAGGATCAAGTTGCTGGAAACTCCTCTACAATTTCACCCCACGTTATTAGCTGATATCTTCTGAAGAAACTTCACCATTGAGTTGTGTTTTTAGTGGGGGTTGTCCAGGAGATCTGGGGCAAAGCTGGGGGATGTCTAGTCACCTTGGGATCACAGCCGGGACAAGGGTGGAGACATCTGTTACCACAGAATTATGGCAGGGTAAAAGTTTTGTCCCCACCCCCTGCTTCTGCCCCCCATTATTGTCATTGTCATGCACATCCCACATTTTAATCACATGGAACATTGTATTGTGGTCACGGAGGGCAAGTGAAAGCAGGGGACTCTGTCCAAGACAGCCCATATTTTGCTGAACGCATTTCTGCTTCTCTCTACACACTGCAGGCTCCTCACATACAAAACAGGTGAGTTCCTGTAGCATTAAAGGTCTGTGACGGTGGATTCACTGAGCAGCTACCTGGACCTAACACCTTCTAGACCAAGAGACAAACTCCCGAAACCTCTTTTGCTTTTCATTTCCAGTCTATTATAGGCCAATGCTTTTGTAAAACAAAATAAAAATGAATTACCTTTAAAAAGAGATTTTTTAAGATATGTAAAATATAAGCCTCAGTTGTTTATTTTAGATTCAACAGACATAAATTATTCTTTTGCAAAAAGGGGAAAAAAATTAAGTTCCTAAAGTATTTATTCTCAAATTCTGTATTTATCTCCTCTCAGACCAGTAACAAAGTTCCCTGCACCAGCGCTGGTGTGCGGGCCCACATTCTGGGAAGCACTGACCCAGAGAGCAAGCAGAAGGTAAAGTTTATTACGAGCATCAGTGTCAGCCAAGAAAACTGTGTGTTTGCCCTCTGGTCTCAAATAGATAGTATCTGCCATCCAAAATTTGATGATGAGGATGGGGAACAGCAAATAACTTAGGGGGAAACAACCCTAAATGTCCAAACTCAGAAAAATGAAGGCTTCCCACTTAGATAAAATTATTTAAAATTATCATCACGGAAATGCTGTTGCAGCTCTAGAAATGCTTGTGATACAATGTTAACTAAAGCTAAATAAATACACAATGAACTCATAAAAATTAAGAATGCAGAGAAGCCAAGTTTAAAAAGTATCATAGATTTATTAAGGATTAGAGCTGGTTTTTTTCTAGTATTTTAAATGTCCTTTGCCTTTGTATTTGAGCAATAAGCAAACACTTTTGCAAAAGTTGGGGCTGAAATCACAGCTGCCCACGGCCATAGAGATGGGGAAGGCGGGTGGTGAGAAAGAACAAGAGAGGTGTTGGGGAGCAGCGGTGAGGAGAAGGTGTGCTAGCGCTGGGAAGGGCTCTGTGGGCAGCCTCAAGCCTCTGTGCCGTCGGGTCTGCTCGGTAACTTTTTGTGGACCATCTCCAGGGGACACGGTGGGATAAAAGAGAGTGAACCTGAAATTTACTGTCACACGCACTGGTTTCAGGTCCCAGCCTACTTCTACCCACATGTGACCTTAGGCAAGTCGCCTGCTCTAGAGCCTCAACTACTGAAAGGAATCAGAGTGTCTAGTTCTCAAAAAGTCAATGCTCTAAGGCATGTGAACAAGCACAGAACACTATAATACACTAAACGAGCATAAATAGCTACTCCCACCTCCTTTCCTGAAGACCCTAGATAGACCACCTGAGCCCACTTCCCTCTCACCTGCGCAGCAACGTTTCGCATCACTCACTTTCAATCCCTGTCATGAAGACTATAAATAATCACCCCCTTCACATGTCTCCATTGCCCAGTAAATAAATAGGAAGCTCACCCAGCTTATACTTACCTTCATGCCGAATGTGGGGAATTAAAATTGTGAGCAAATAAAAGAGGAAGCCCCAGGCAGCAGAATTTAGAAAACCTCTGGTCTCTGGCTGTGATCAGTTGCCACCATCCAGTGCCAACATTCCAGTCTATCTCCCACCATCTGGGTAGCCCCTGGGGTCACACCCTTAGAAGCTGGGGGGGAGGGTGCCCAGCAAATACTAACTCAGCCTTTGGTATAGGGTAATTACTATTCTCTAATCCCTAACAAGCGGAAATTGGCTTACAGTGAAGCATGAGAGAATTTACTTGTCCCCAAAAGAGATACTTAACCCCAGGTATATATTAGATGATGTATGGGGTTTCTAGGACAAACTTCTATCCCTAAAGGAAACCCCTCAACTGGTTGGACAGCTGAGAGCAGTGCTTTCTACACTTGCTACACATTGGAATCACCTGGACAGACTCAAAGCCAATGGTGTGAGGCCTCACCCTCAAAACTGGATTCATTGGTCTGGGGTGTAGTCTGAGCTTTGGGATATTTGGGATCTCAGGTGCTTTTAATGGGCAGACAAGTCTAGACGGCACTGGCTGGAGGAAGCAGAAGAACAAATGAAATGGCCTCTGGAGATTCCATTCAGTCCAAGGACAAAAGAATAATGATGATCATAATAATAATAATAGCCAGCCTCTTATCAAGTGCTTTCAGTGGGCTATATACTGCACTAGGTGTTCATGCATTGTCAGAAAACCAATATTATAAAGAAGATATTCTTATCATTATTGCCATCTTACAGACCGTGGAAAAGAGACTTGGAGAAATAAAGTAACTTGTTCAAGAACACACAGATGAATATGGTGGGATGGATATTTGAACCCAGGCACTCCTACTCCAGAACCCACACGTATAGCAGAAGAGGAGGGGGGGTCTTTGGAGAGGTGCCCCTTTCCCCCTCTCCACATCTCTCCCCACTGGCTCTCCTTAAAAAGAAAAGAAAGCAGTTGAGGACTCCAGCTTGCCCTGCTTGTCTCACAGGGACTGAAACCAAGGCTGCAAGAGGGTGAGGCCAGGGCAATTATCAGCCACCAGATCACAGTCTCTGGCAGGGGCAGGGGCAGCAGTAGGAGGCAGGGCTGGAGCAGAGCTGCTCGTGTGACTGCAGAGTCAGCCCCTGTGGATCTGCTCCCCATCTCAGCCTGCATCACCAGGTCTGGGGGGGATATCACCAGGCAGATTTCACACAGAAGTGTGGCAGGGGCGTGGGACCGAGAGACAGGGCCCCTTGGGCAGAGAAAGAGAGGGAAGGAGAATTTCACTCACCAGCCACTGCTGGGAAGGAAGCCACTGCAGCCCTGGGTAGGTATGGGGAACTTTTTATCTCCTTGAAATGGGAAGCGCGTGGACGACTGGGCATCAGACGAAGACTGTGATGTGGCAGGGGCCCAGGAGAACAGCCCCTTAGAAACTGAATAAAGGCTCCTAGCCCTGGCTTCCCACACATCAAAACCACTGTTCTCCGCGAAGAGGAGTGTCAGACCTAGACAGGTGACCAAAACCATCAGCCAAGCACCTTAGTTTATGAAAAGGAGATAAATACAAAGACAGGAAAGGCCCTTAGTCAAATTACAGAGAAAAAACTTGGTGGTGCAGCTAGAACTAGTCAGGTATCCTCTCTCCCATCCAAAAAGAGCGCGGGGGGGAGCCTATGAGGAATTCCCAGCAGCCTCTGTGCTCCTGCAGGCCTGCAGGGAGCACCCCCTCCAACCTCTAACAGATGCTGCCTGCAGGGTGGAAGGTGGTGCTAGGCATACAGGAATACCCCCTGGTACCTCCTTCTGATTTCTGGGTAGGGTGGGCATTTGAGGCAACAAGTAAGCCTTTAAGGCTGCTCCTCAGGCCGCAAAACAACCAGGCTCCCACCTCGGATAGCCTTTGGATTAGAATCCCAGAGCCAGCTGGAAACTAAGGATCAGACAGAGTCTCTCTTCGCATTAAACCTTGGGTCACAGGCCTCACAAGGTGTCAGAGCAGCCTTGCACATCCTCATGGCCAAGGTCCAGGATAACATTGTCCTGAGCATACTGAGCTCTTCCATCCAACATGCTAGAAGTCGTGATAACTGATACAACTACTTGCTAAGTTAACGACTCCCTCTCGTCCCTGAGGCAAAGCGGGGGCAGCTGTGCATGTGGAGGCCCGAAAGAAGTAAGACTGCAGGTTTAGACTTGGATTGAACTCCAAGAGAAACTGCAAGGCCCCAGCCAGAGACAGGGCTCCTCTGGGCAGAGGCTGCTTCTCTACATTGGATCGAAAAGGGAGAGGGAACAGACTCAAGGTTACAAGGCTAGTTAGTGGCAGGGTAGAGACTAGAGTCCCAAATTCATGGTGGTGGGGGCAGGGGGAAAGGATGAAACCTGTGGGAAATTTTCAGATTCACGCAGGTCTCACCTTGTCCACGGTGGGAGACAGTCAATGCTACACAAACATAAGGCATTGACAACTTACTATTATACCCTCTGTCTAAAGAATAGGGGGTTCCTAAAATGTTGGCCATAATTGTAATGGTGCTTTATTGAATTCTTACAATGTCCCAGAAGTTAAATAGATGACATCATTCAATCCACACACCCTCATTTTACTGATGAGATTGGTGGAGGGTTAGGGTGGGTGGGAGCTGTCAAGCAGTTTGCTGACAGTTGTACAGCTTGTAAGTGGTAAGCCCAGATCACACTGGGGGAAGCCTGGTTCCAAGGCATGAGAACTTCCCACTGCACTGTATTACTTTCTGCTTTCTGAGGCAGCTGATAGAGGCTTTGGAGTTAGGCCTTGCTGGAGTTCGAATCCTGGCTCCACTATTTAGTAGTCGTATGACCCTGAAGTTAATGGATCTCTCTGTGCCTCATTTGTAACGTGGAGGTAAATAATGCTACCTACCTGTGTTAAGATAAAAGAGTTAATGCATCAAAAGCTGCTAGCAGAGTGCCAAGCAGGTCACAAGAGAGCATCAGCTTTAGTGATTATTCTATTGCTGCACAATATATGCCAGTTTCTGTTAACAAAACTGTGTTTTCCATCCAGTTTCCCTCAACAAATCAGAAGGTCGTTGTGAGCAGGAAAACATGGCCCTGTGATATACTGTAAGTCATACAAAGATGTGAAAAGCTTTTCTATGATCATCTACTGAAAGGAACGTGGCAATGTCTTGATAAGTTTGAAACAAATCAAAAGCATCTCTCTTCTGTCACTAAGCTAAAGGCACACTCCCCCAGGCGCATTCACTAGGGGTGATGTGTGGACAACAGTAGCTTTGCTTTGGAGAAGCGAAGCCATGGCCCCTTGCAGCGCAGGCTGCAGTGGACAGTCCCTAGGCTCCCCATCTCTGAATTAGACTATTCCAGGCAAGGTTTTCACCCTAGAGCTAGAACATTCTCTGTCGAAGCTGCCATTATATGTTGTGTTTTCTAGGCGTTGGGCATTCAGCTCTCTCGCAGCTATGTGATTACTTAGCTAAGTTTCTGTGATCACCAGGTGGGTCCTTGCTTCCGTTATCAGATGGCCTTTGCCAGTCTTTTGTGCTAATGAGGGCCATGCTGTACAAAGAAGCACTCAGACGTACTCATATGTTTGTCCGTCTTTTATCTGGCTTCCCCAACCTGCATGTTTGAGAGCAGCCCCCCTGGCCCTGCACTGACCCTGTGTTCTACCCACGTATTCCTGGCTTCTGCGGATTCTGGTGCTGTGTCGGCAGTGGGGGCAGGGCGACCTGTCATGGGACCACCCTAAGTTCTTAGTTCCATAACTTTTCATACTGAAGGCACATCCTACATCATACCAAACATGTGCAAGTACACCCTCGCATATACTGGAGGTTTTTTGCAATAAAATACTTGAATTTTATCATTGTCTTTGAAAATATTTGTCTATCAGCAACTCATTTGGTTATAATTAATGGACAATTTCAGACATATTTAGAGTTACTGAAAAGCAAAAAAATCTAACCTACAACTTTTTCACTATCATAAAATTTTTTAAGTTGAAAATCTTAAGTGATGAGCTATGTCACCCACAGTGTCCAGCGAATGAAAAGGCCCTGCCCTCGCTCGGGAATCTCAGAACTTCCTGCCTGCAGTGCCGCTCAGGCCAGGGCTCTGGGTGGGAAGGCAACGCAGGGATCCCCTGGCCAGGCCAGATCCCAAAGACCTTGGGATCCAGAATGAGAATTCTACCACGTGTCTGAAGCACAATACAATTTGTTGAAGATACAGAACAGAGAATTCTTTTTGGAGCAAGAACAAACAAGTACTGCTGGGGAAATCAAGCACCAGCACGAAGGTAAGAGCAGGCAGGCCCTGGCTACAAGGGTGCCAGCAGGCCTGGCTGGGTTTTTCCCATAAGGCAGTGGGCATGTGGCTAGGGTAGTGATACCCACTTGCAGTACCCAAGCTCCTGCGCACTGCCCAGCGTTCTGACCTTGTGGGGTTAGGTGGCTCTTCATCCCTAGGGCCGCGATGGGCTTCTGGGAAGGTGGGGCTCCGGGCCACAGGTCAGAAGAGCTAGGAAAGGGTCTGAGAGCAGCAAGCAGAGCTGGGGTGTGAGGGAGACAAAGCGGGCTGGGGACCCCGGGGACACTTTGAGCGCCTCGTTCGAGTTTGTGGAGGGGTCGCAGGCTCTAGGAGGAGGTTGTGAGATCCGGACCAAACTGCTGCTGCTGCTGCTGCTGCTGCCTCCCCCGCTGGCAGCTGACCAACCCCCGACTGGAGAAGCCCCAGAGCACCACCGTGGAGCTCCCGTGGGAGCCCGCACACAGAGCCGCAGCCCCTGAGGCTGGCCCCCGCCCTGCACTGGTCTCCACTGCCAGGCCCCCGCTGCCCAGGCCTCACACAGCCCCCAGCTCCTCCTCCCAGGGCTCCTCCTTCCAGAGCGCCGCTGCCCCTACGGCTGCTGCTGGTGTGTTGTGGACCATCTCTGAAAAGGGCATTTTGGTGTCTGAGAACCTGTGGGGCGGGGGGGGGGGGGGGGGGGGGGGGGGGGGCGGTCTGCCCAGCAGGGCCCACCTCCCAGAGCAGCCCCCTCAGCCTCCCTGATGTCCCTGGGTTACCTCCCACTGAGATGCTGCCAAGGGTGGGGGGGGCAGGCCCCCAGATAGGGCGGGAGGTTGGTCCCCTCTGTGACTCAGAGCCCCCTCCTCCCCTTACTCCGGACACTGCAACAAGTGAACTACCTTGGCACCCAACTCCTTCCTAACTGACCCTGACCACCGGAAATCTCTGATCACAAAAGAAAAAAAGCAAACAAATATACCCAGAGACACTGAAATTAAGAAAACTAACAATAACCAGGGGGAGTGGGGAGGGGACAATGCAGGGAAGGGTTTTCAGGGACTACTGTAAAGACGCAAGGACTAAACCAAGGAGGCGGGTGGAAGCAAGGGAGGGAGGTGGGTGGATGGGCTTGTGGGGTCCTCGGGGGAGTGGTAGGGGGGAATGCAGACACTGTAATTGAACACAATAAATAATTTAAAAAAAAAATACTCTGGATATGTGCTCAGAAAATCATGACACACATCGCTCCTTCGGCTGGGTGAGCATGGACTGAAATGATTGCTCTTTTCCCCTAACACGCTCCCACAGAGTAACAGATTGGAGCGGTGTTCCTGGGTCAGCCCAACCTCTCCCCACTCTTCAGCACCCTCTGCATTCGCTATTTACAACCCACATGGGCCAGAGGCCTATCCAAGTACCAGCCCGCAAGAACCCACTCCAGAAGCCCTACAATGAGGGCAATAGTAAAGAAACGGTATTTGTCTTCACTGCCCTGGCTTGTTCGCTTAGCATAATGCTTTCCAGCTCCATCCACGCTGTTGCAAAGGGTATGAGCTCCTTCTTTCTTTCTGCTGCATAGAATTCCATTGTGTAAATGTACCATAGTTTTTGATCCATTCATTTACTGATGGGCATCTAGGTTGCTTCCAGCACCTAGCTATTGTAAATTGTGCTGCTATGAACATTGGGATGCATAGGTTCTTTGAATTGGTGTTTTAGTATTCTTAGGATAGAGTCCCAGTAGTGGAATTGCCGGGTCAAAAAGGCAGACCATTTTTAAGCAAAATATAACCAAAGACAGTGAAATAGGGGATAGTCTGACAGTGATCAGAGGGAGAGAAGAGGGAATTCAGGGGGGAATGGGTAGGGTTTACAGGAACAAATTTGGAGGGACACAGGACAAAAACTAGGGGAGGGGTAATGGGGGGAAAGGGGGGAGGGATTGGGCGGGTGGGCTGGAATGGGAGTAGGGGGAGAAAACTGTACTTGAACAATTATTAAAATAAAAAAAAAAAGAACGGCCTAGGAAGTAATTTTGTGCCTGGAACTCCTCCTCTTTGCAGATGTGATTTACAGTTAAAATGTGAGACACAAAGGGTAGGGAAGTCTATCCAAGATAAGGTTCTGATGGGGTCACTATTACACAGAAAACACAGCTTTCCTGGATGTATGACAGCATCTTGAAGGCCTCAAAAGGAGGAGGCTGGGCCTGCCAAGGGCCACCAGCACCTCCAGCAGCGTTCACATGCACACACAGTACCTGGCGCAGGCTCAGGAAGGGAAACCATCAGACCTCTGGGCTCCTGGGAACCCAAGACTCCCACTATGCTGCACTCCTCTCCCTCTATGAGGGTCGAGTAGGTGGCGATCTCAATATACAGGGCAAGCTTGACATCCATCAGCTCCTGGTACTCGCACAGTACCCAGGCCAGGTCCTCCTTGGCCTGCTGCAGGGCGTTCTTGAGATCCTGGAGCTTGGCATTGGCATCCTTGTGGGCCACTTCCTCATGCTGCTCCGCTTCCGCAATGGCCATCTGCAGGTTCACGTTCTGGTTTTGGGGGGCACGAGTCCAATTTATAATCAAGCAGCATTCACTGAGCCCTACCTTGCGCCTGGTGCTTGTGCATGAGTCACCCCACTTTGGGCAAATGAGGAAATTATAACCCAGCCTCCCTCTTATACATACTACGTCGATGAGTAGGATTAGCAACATCGGGCCTCGAGGACTCAGCCCAGCCTCAGGAGGACTCAGACTCTTCCCTAATTCTCTATCTTCTGAAAACCTCCCTCCTCCAAGAACTCCTTCCTGAATTATCAGGGAAACTTTCTTTCTACCCTAGCCCATCTAGATGTGGGCTTCCTTGACTGTTCTCCAATTTGGTCTTCATACAATGAATCTCTTTTTCCTGATCTTCCTAATCATGTCCGACTCAGCATTTCTGGGCTTTCACCCTTCATGGAGGTAGGCAGGCCTGGGTCCACATGACAGCCTTTGTTTATCACCCAGCCAGAACTGCACCGGTCAATCTTAGCACACAATGCAGAGTCTGGGGCATGTTGTCACTGTGATAAGTGCCAAGCCCTGAGGTGCATGGTGCCAGCATAAGTTCCTCAGTCTAGGACACATGCTCTTCCTCTTCCTTCCCACCGCTTTGGATGCTCTCCATCTGGGCCTGCCGGACTCTGGATTACCCTGTCGAGCTCCATGATCTCACTCCTGGTGCTCTTCAGGCCACCCCGTGTCTGTCAGCATTGGTCTGCAGCTCTCCCAACTGTGCCCAGGAAGGAGTCACATTTTCAGAAAGCCAGCAGGGCCTTACAGGCCCCCTAATCCACACCCCTCCTGTCACAAACAGGAAAACTGAAACACAGCTGTGTGATTTGTGCAAGTCATCCAGCTGGAAGGACAAGGTGCTCTCTCCCCCTGCACCAGAGACCTGTCATCTAGTGCAATCACTGCTGTTTGTTGAGCAGTCACTTTGCACCAGGCCCTGTGCATTTTCTCATTAAACCTCACAACTACCTGATAAGAAAAGCATTCTTATCTCCATTTTATGAATGGGAAACGAAGGCACAGATTGCTTGGCACCATGACTAACTCAACCACCTAGGAAGTGACAGTGCTGAGGTTTAATGAAAACATTTCAGGTGTTGGAGTCACCTTCTTAACCAGAAGGCTAGACTCCTGGGCAGAAGAGTCCAGAAGTATTTTGGCCGGCTATGCCCCACTTGAATTGGGGGCTGGGAGGAAAGTGTACTGAATTCCTGGTGGCTGCAGTCTGATTTTGCTCCCTCTCCCTCCCCCACTGCTCGCTTCCCAATATTGCCTTCAGTGTAACCACGTCAGAAGAAGCACCCAATGACAAGGGCCAGATTGGTGGAGTAGAAAATGGAAATGTTCCCAAGCAGGAAAGGGAATGCAGCCAGAGGGACCTATTTAAGAATTTCTCAACCTTAGCACTACTGACATTTTGGGCAGCATAATTTTGGGTGTGGGAGGGGACTTCATGCATTTATAGGACGTTTAGCAGCATCCCTAGCTTCTACCACTAGATTCAATAGCACCCCTATGCCCCCCTTAGGTGTGACAACCAAAATGGTATGCACATGATGCCAAATACCTCCCAAGTGTGTGCGGGGGTGGGGAAGGAATCATACCTTCCCTTTCCATGGGAAGCAACTTGTTAGAGCAGGGTAAGTACTCTCTGATTGGAAAGGGAGATGTCAGTAAGACCAGATCAGTGAGAAGTAAGGGAACTTCCCTAATGGAGCTGAAAAGAAGAATGATTCGCATGTAGGGTCCGCTTTCTGAGTGGCCTGTCCCAGTTGGTTGATGGATGACAGAAGATTCTCTAAAACTGCACAAGGGTGTCACCCACCTTGGTCTGGTACAAGGCCTCAGCCTTGCTCCTCTGGGCGATCTCCTCATATTGGAGCGGACCTCAAGGATGATGTTGTCCAGGTCCAGGTTTGTGGTTGTTTTCCACGGGCCACCACCATGGATGTGTCACTGACGTGAGCTCTGCATCTGGACAGTTCCTACAGAGCCAGGCAGACATGTCTGCTCCTGAGAAGACCCCCACCTGGGAGCCCCAGATGACAGGGAGCCACCAGCTGAGAGGGCTCAGGGACTGATTAAGGGACAGGTGGGAAGGTTCCACTTTTGTCAGAAGGACCAACATGACTCAGACTCCTACTAGTAAACCTCTGAATGCCTTGTTCTCCAGAGAGAGACATGAGGCAGGTGGGACATGAGGCTTAGAGATGAGGCTCAGACTTATGGCATCACAGAGAGCCTTCAGGAAGTTGATGTCTGTCATACTCTCCACCTTGGCATCCAGTTCCACTTTGATCATGTCGGCAGCACATTCCTGGGAGAAAATCCCATCTTTTCTAACCTGTGGGCTCAGCCCCATCCTGGGAACTGAGGGGAGGAGCAGGAGGAAGGGACCACAGGGGCCTACTCCCAGTAGCTCCCACTGAAGGGAAATGAGACACCATCCAGACACAGGCAGGTATGTCCTAACATCACTAAACTGGCTATTTTTTAGGCTGGGCTGGGAGAATACCTATCAGAGAAGAGCAAAAGAGGCTATGAGCTTGAGAGGAAGGACAAGGATTGGGGCCATTATACTGAATCCAGGTAAGAGTTTTTGAGGAGGGTTTGAGGAACAATCTAAATTTGCAACTCTCAAATGCTCTCTTTAAATAGCTCCTAGGAATGCACCCTTGAGGGGGAAAAAATCTTATTTTCTTCTCTTTGTCCACTTGTAAATCACAGCTCAAGGCCTAATCAGATTCATGAACCCCACATAGCTACCAGGAAGGAACATGACAAAAGTCTAGTGGCAAAAGCCCTGGAGCGGAAGTAGAGAAACCGAAGAGAAATGCCTCTCAGGCAGCCCTTATCCTGGGAACAAGGGTCCAGATGCGTGTACAATTGGCCCCCTCTGTCAAGCCTGGTTAAATGTAGAATTCTACTGCATTTAAACTGAGCCACTGGCTAAAAATGCCTCAAACTTTCATTTGCTACCAAACATTTCTGTACACAAGTCCAAGGCCAACTATATAAGCAGGTGGAGGGAATTTCAATCAGTTGGCCATTCAGGAAACATTTTCAGAGCATCAGCATGTGCCAGGCCTTATGCTGGATACTGAGAAGCCCAACACCTGGGATTCCCCTTTAAAGATGGTGAGAGCTGCTGCTGAGAATGCCTACAGCAGTAACATCCACTTCTATGGAGAAGCAATTTTCTACACCTCTGGGAATAATTTATCTAACGCCTAGGTGTCTGCTGGAAACAGACAGCAGGTCACTTGACTTTCAAGGGATTTACCTCTACACAGGTCTGATGTTTCAACATTAAGACCAACTTCTCTCCCTTCGCCCAGAACACTTATGTATGGTGGTGGGACCCCAAAGAGTCCCTACAAACCCTTTATTTAAGGCTTGATATTATCCCATGGTCACGAAGAGATCTGCACACACTGTGCTCAAGAGCACTGCAGAAACCCTCAATTAGCAACCATTGAAACCTAAATACCCTTGAGTCTCCGCGATTGTCATAGTGTCCCTTACATGGAAGATCCAGAGCACAGAATCCCTATAAACCATCTCTTCAGCTTAGTTTGCACACATACACCTGTGTATGAATGCCAAATGGCCTCCACATCTCCCAGCCTCCTCCCAGCCTGTAAATGAGGCCCTAGTGTGAGGCTACTCTCCCTCCCCCTTACACTCCACCAGCCCCCACTTCCTGAGCACCTCTCTGCTGGGCATTGCGCTTATCCTTCTGGCTTTCTCCCACTGCCCTAGGGATCAAGAAGAATCCTCAGATTTAAGACCCTTCTTCCCCTTCCTCTTACACCCCAAACTGACCCATCATTTAGGAACCAGCAAGCAGCCTGGCCCTACTATGATGCCTTATACGACCAGCCTGTCCATTGAGCTCTCCTGTCCTACAGCTTCTGGGACACCCATTGCCCCTACCATGCCTGTAAGTCAAACAAGAATGCCTTTATTCCCTTCAACCACTGTGGAAGCCCTTGGACAGCAGACCTCAGACCTGGGATGACCCTCCATGTCCCAGCACCCAGTCTTGTACAACTTGGGAAGTTCTTGGATCCCCCGAAAAGGCAAGCCACAGCCTCACAAGCATACATGCCAACATTTAATCATATCTGACATTTGTGGGATGTCCTCAACTTCTTAAAACTCTTTCACTTATCTGAGCCAACAGACAAACGGGTAAACACACTACACATAGACCATACCCCCTTTGTGACTCATAGACAAAACACTTTCACACGACCTGTGACCTCAAATTAAAATGGCAAAAGAATTAAGCATGAACTGAGTTTGAAAACTGATGTAGTCCCAACCTACCCAATGGCTCTGCTTTTTGCCAAGAGGCATGAAAACTAAAACAGAAAGATAGGGTCAAGCACAACTTTTAGAGAACTCAAGCAGGAGTGTTTTCCCTAGGACTTCATTCCCTCCAAGGGATACAACATGGGCCATTCAGTCGTCTTCCCAAACATTCATTCACTCTCTCAGCAATCATTTGTCAAGTACCAACACGTGTCAGGCACCAGGCTACCCAATAGAAACATGATGATACAGAAGACAGGGTCCATGTCTGGAGAAGTTCAGAGTTGTTTGAAGGAGGAGTCAGTCACGTAAACAACTTCTCACATCACACTGGAGTCAGTGTTTTTGATAGCAGATCAAACAATGTACTATAGACATAAGAGGGAGAACAGCTATGGAAGGCATCATAAAAGAGGTAATTTTGAATGAGGTAGTAGAGATGAGAAGGAGTGGGTCCAGAAGGTAGAGAAAGACACCCATGGTAGAGAGAGAAACATTTCAAATATGGGTGGGGGGGTGTTATGAAAGATCCCACATGCTTGCAGAATAGGGGGCAAGGAAGAAGAGGACAGGTATTTTTGAAAAGCTACAGTTTGCTTTAATTCTGATGGACTAATTCCTATAGTTAAGTGGCTTTATTAAAAGAGGAAAATTTCACCCTAACCAGCGTGGCTCAGTTGGTTGGGCATTGTTCCACAAAGCGAAAGATCGTCAGTTCAATTCCCAGTCAGGGCACAAGCCTGGGTTGCCGGTGCCCATCCCCAAATGGGGCCAGTATAAGAGGCAACCAATCAATGTTTCTCTCCCTCTCTCCCTCCCTTTCCCCCTCTCTAAAAATAAATAATTTTTTTTAAAAAAGAGGAAAACAAGCACCTTTTTATGAAAGCCTGAGGGAACAATAAGGGAGAGTTATCTGACCTGTCTTCCAACCAGAGATAGAGTTTTGTCTAGTCCAAGAGTCCGAAGGAGCATTCAGCCCTCCCAGGCAGGTACAAACACTGAGGCTGTGAAGCACCACCAGAGTGATTCAATGGGGGCAGGAGCTTTGAAATACATCACTGGCAACAGGAAAAGGCAAACCACTGCCTGGGGCTAAATATTTGCAGTGCATATACCTGGTAGATCTCAGGAACTTAGTGATGAGCAAAAGAAGCTACACACAAAAATATATTCTGCATGATTCCATTTATATGCAATTCTAGAAGAGGCAAAATTACCTGGAAGCAAGCCCCAGGCTGGGCCTCAGGGCTGGTGGGTGATTTAACTGCAAAGGGGTGTGGGAGAGCATTTTGGAAGATGTCCCATGTTTTGATTGTGATACTTTGTCAGAACTCATTGAAATGTACTCTGAAAATGGGTGCATTGTTATTTATGCAAATTATACCTCAATGAAGCTGATTTTTAAAAGGTGACAGGAAGAAGAGACAGCAAGGACAGAATATTCACATTAAAGATAATAGGGAGCGCAGAGCTGTCCTTTGGAATAAGTGTTCCAAGGAACTTTACTACATTTATTTGTCCCTATATATACCACACCTGAATGTCTTAAGGGGACAGCCATGTTATATTATCTCTGTAGGCAGCAAACAGTACGTGAACTGATGCTGATATTAATGAAATTTAAATACATGGATAAATAGAATGGAGGTAGGCAAACTCACCCGGAAGAACATGTATCATGAAAAAAATAAGTAAAAAGAGTAACCAGTCTTCCTGGAGGCAAAGGAAGGCAGCAGACAATGACCCAGAGGAACAAGGCAGGCAGGAAGCTGCCCAGCCGGCAATGAGAGGGTTGCCCTTACTCTCCTCTCTGTCCCTCCATAAGATTTCCCTTGGGAGTCTGTTGCATGGGTTTCTAAAAGTGTGGACTATAGATTCTGAAGCCCAAAGCCGTGGGAAGGAGAAGTGGGAGAAGACAGGCAATATGGTAGAGAAGGTATGGAATGGGGAGAAAATGAAGAAGGAATAAGGATAAAGTTCGCAAAGACTTTGCAAATGTTTGCTGCTCAATATATTTCTCAAAGAAGCTATTCCCCAGAATCAAATAAGATTTGACACCTTGCATTGTGATTCCACCCTAGAAGAAAAGACTTATCCTTACAGCTTCATAGAGGTCTCTCAGGGAAGTTGACCTCACCATTTAGACTTCTAAGTTCACTTTGTTCATATAGGAATTATCCACATCCTAAAAGTAAGCAACAGAGAACCAGAGTACTTAGCTTCAATATTACTCTCATTCGTTACCATCACATTTAGTAATATTGATATCATGTTCACATGGTTAGGGAGCAAAAATCACTTAAACCAGATGTTACACTTGTGATAAAGAGATTGAAATTGAGCTTAATATTAGGGAAGGTCGATATTATCAATTTTTATAACTTGTATGATTATAATGGTAGTCATCAATAGTTGGTAATAAAGTGGTGTAATACAGGGCTCAGTCCAGTGGTTTAGTGGTGACTTCATTGTGCAAATCATCTTCTGTGCCAGCCTCCCAGAACAGTCTGCCACACTAGCTCCCACCTCCGGGCTATGGGAAACTTCTGGATGGAATGAACTCAATAGCTTGGGAGAGGCCACTGCCCTTAATGACTGGAATACATCTTTGAAAGGCTGCAGCTCTTCATTAATGGTAGGTACTGTGGGACAAGAAGATAAAGATCTGGCCCTCCCAGGACTTCCGCTTTTCCTGAATCACCTCTTGTATTCAGTAACCCCTAGTACTCCTGCCAAAGTAGACACCTCTCTCAGGTGCTTTTGAGAGTCAGACTGCCTTGGGGCAAGACCATTTGTAGCATTCCATCTGGAAGGCCCTTCCCCTGGCACACAGGTCCCTGTGTCAACAAGGTGGAAGAACCCGAGCCCTGCCTGTTCCAAATACCACAGGCAGGCTTTGCCTCAATCTGCCATGCACTCACAGCTCCTGGGTAAGTTTCAGTGCTTCAGACCCAGCTGAAGCCCTGTGAGAAGTTTTTGACTGTTTTGGAAGTGGTATATCTAGGATGTGAAAACAGCTGCCCCTTCTTCAGATTTCTGACACTCTTACTTTTTGCTTACCATTATGGGAAAATTAGAGCTAGTCTGGACTGGGGGGAGGGGTGTAAAAGAAGATATCTTTTACCCAAAATCTATGCATGAAAATCAAATCCTAGCCTTGAGTTTGCAGTTCTTTTTATCTTTGTCTTCTGGCCCTGATGTAGTCCCACTGTTCTAAGAGAAGCTGATGGGGGGCTCAACTGTTGGAAAAATTTTAGTTTCAGGTAATAGCTAATAAGCTTAGAAATCAATGCATGTCAAAAGCTGTTTTTTCAGGAACTGGAGGTATGACCTCCCTTAACTCCAGGAGATGATAAGTGGTTCCACCTTTGTGCCTCAGGAGGACTGCAAGCAACTCAAGAAGGCATCTGAGCCATTGTACTCTAAGTGAGATGACCACCGCCCAGGACTCAGCTGAAGACCATCAACCAGGACACAGATGAAAGAATGCTGCAGATTTTTATCCGATTAACTTTTTCCCTGAATTCCAACCCCCTTACCTACACTTTTCTTCTCCTTATAAAAAAGGGTCAGCTTAAAATGGAATTTAAGATGGTCTGTTAGGGTACAAACCTGCCATCTTCTCAGATCGCCAGCTATCCAAATAAAGTACCCGTAAAGATTTGATCCCTGTCTCTGCTCATTGGGTCTGGTAGGTGACAGGCAGCACAAACACCAGCTTTTCTGCTTTCAAAGCCTCTTTACTGAAGTATCATTTAGGGGAAAAAATTTATAGCTGACTACTCAGGCTAATCTAGTAGATCTAATCTTAAGACTTTTATGATTACCCACTTAAAGATCTAAGTGTTCAGTAGCTATACTTTTTAGTTGTTGAAGGCAAAAATACTTCTTTCATTGGAGTTACTATTTTGCTGGGCACAAATGACTATATGACAGAAATAGACTAAAAGATATACTTTTTATAGCATATCAGGTGTATTTGTGCCGGTCTATTTAAAATCTTTTCTGTATAAATTAGTTGTTTAAGTTTTGGTTGCGGTGGGGTGAGTTTGGTACAAATATCATTCTATGAGCTCTGCACTTCCAACTCTCTTCATCTTCCTGTCAAAGTGGTGTTCCACTTGTCCAACATGGCCTGAGTACAAGGGGCAGCCAAGGGCTTTAATGCTCCTTTGTCTGGCTTTAGTTTAATAAAATGTTTGGTAGAACATTTCTGACCAGAAAACATGTATATCGTGCCTCTAGAAAGAAGGGGGAAGATAGTAGTTTAATTCCCAATGTGTATCTTTGTGGTTTTTTTAGTAGTAATAGGAACCTGCACTGAAAAAGAAAATGATGATCTTTATCTATATTTTTTGTTACAGAAAGATATTATTTGGTAAATTTCTTCCCAGCTTGACTGTGAATTCCATGAGAGCAGAGACTAGAGGTGTGTTCTGTTCTATTTCTGAGCCTGGCAGTGGTCTAGAAAACAGTAGGCACTCAGTCTAGTCGTTGAATGAATAAATGGATAAATCCCACAATAGAAGTGAAAAATCCAGTTATAAAGCAGTATGTATTTAAGACCTTACTCTGTAAAACATGACATATTTACATGTACCTGTCTGTATTATGTATATGCACATGCATACACAGAAAATGTGTATAATGTTACACAGGGTGGTGAAATTATAAATGATCTTTTTCTAACTTTGCTAAATTTTATGCAGTTTTGCTATAAGTTTGTGTTGCTTGTGATCTAGGGAAAGATCTTTAAAAAGAAAGGGAGAAGAGTGAAGGATAAAAAAATAAAAGATAAAGGATGGAGAATAAAGAAGCTGTCACTACTGGAAGTTGGACTATTTAATCCTAAAAACATAGCTGGTATGATACGAAGCACCAGCTTGGGGAGGTTCCCGTCACCCCTCTGACTATTCCACTTAGGTACATACCTACTCTACATACCCCAGCTGCCTTCAAAAGCAAAGAGCTTCTCCAACTCTGTCTTCAAATAGAAGGTGAATTTGAGGGATTCCTTAAGGTTCAGAAAGCTCAGAATTGCCAGCCACACATAGACTTAGAATGATTCCTCCCCAGGCCCTAGCCTGGCCTCAGAAGTGATTCCCTCCCCCTGGAAGATTCCCTGATACACTAGCACACAGTGTGGTCCCAGCCTGTGTCAAAAACATGGACCATGCCCTGGCTGAGTGGCTCTGTTGTTGGAGTGTCATCTAGTACATCAAAAGGTTGCAGCTTCAATCCCTGGTCAGGACATATACCTAGGTTGAAGGTTCAGTCCTGGTCAGGGTACAGAAGATAGACACTCTCCCTCTCTCTCTCTCTCTCTCTCTCTCTCTCTCTCTCTCTCTCTCTCTCTCTCTCTCTCTCTCTCTCTCTCTCTCTCTCTCGCCCCCTTCCTCTCCCTTCCCCCGCCCCCCACTTCCCATGAATAAAACATATCCTTGGGTGAGGATTTTTTTTAAGACAACATGGACCATGCTGCTAATCCTGGAATTCTCCTGGGATCTGGTCTGGACTTCTGCCCTGTAGCCTGGCCCTTCCTGCATGTTGCCCAGGCTCTCTCTTCTTCCTAGTCCTGCTCCAGGTCTCCTTTCCAACACGCCTTGAATGACCCCTCTCCCAATCCCAAGTACCCTTCAGTCTTTCACTGCCTCCCTCAGTAGCCCTATCTATCATCTCTCCTCATAAGAGTTCACAAGAGGGTCTTAAGCTCTCACTGTCAACTTTCAGCTCCATCCTGCCTTGGTGTGCAGCCATTCCATCTTCCTTTCTGTCTGGTGGATGGCTGGTCCTGCTCCCCTAATTTATTTCTATTCATTCTTTCAATTGACCACCAGACTTTGCTGACCCTGTGCTGCCTCTGCTTTTGGGGAAACCTGGCCTAATCCTGAGGTCTCATAACAGGAAACCCATTCCACCAAAGCATAAGCCATGCTCTCCAATATCTGCTTTGTTAATAAAGGCAGTATTTGCTCTCCATTTGTTCATTCCTTTGTCTTTTTTAATTGGCTTTTTTAAAAGGACCAGAATGTGGTCCTTTCAGATCCCAGGAGCTCCATTTGCAGAAAGATTTGCTCTGTTTGGCTGGCATGGGAGTGGCGCAAAGGAGCCAAAGTCCCAGTGGTGAATTGATGAAATGCAAAACTCTCTTCTTTGAAGGCTGGATCACAGAAGCCTGCCCAGAGGCAGGGGCAGGGGGAGGGGGAAGATGGATGAGAAGAACACTTTGTGGGGAAACCCCTTTTAAGCAACATTGAGTACTCTTGTGCAGACCTATCCCAAGAAACCCAGCCACGTGGATAAAGGAGAAGCCAAGACAATTCAGTGTCCTTATACTCACTACCAAACTTCTGGAAGACCACCACCCACACCTGATTTTCCTCCACTCTTGTGCCTCGATTTATTCTGTGACTCCTTGAATGAAAGTCAAATACCAGAATGTGAAATACAGTGCAATTTATTGAGAAAAGAAAATACAATATAATCATCACCAGGGGATCCACAGCTAAGGAAATTAAGGGGACATAGGTAAGGCAAAATGTGGGAAGGCACCCTGGGAACCAGGAGTCCAATCGGGGCTGAAACATGCCAGCTTCAGACCATCAACCCCTGGTTAGAGAGAGAGATGAGCCAGAAGGGAACAGGCCAGGCTGGGAAGGTCCACATTGGTTTGGGCTCAAGTGTTGCTGTCCAAAATCAAGGGCCATCACAAGGTCAGATCTAGGGACATCATCCCAGAACAGCAGCTGGCCCTCCCTGGCCTAGGAGACATCTTGGGCATGAAGGAGTCAGGAAGAAGTTCAGCCCATTCTCCAGGGAGCTTGAGGAAAAGCAAGGTTGGGGTTGGCATCTGTTTATGCTAAGAAGAGTGTGGGAAGTACTGTTGCGAGCTCAAGGAGAAGCAGGTGGGCATGGAGATTTGGCCCTGAAGGATTACCTAGAGCTGTGCTGGCCCGAGCTGGTGGCTTAGGAGTGGTACACACCGGAGCTGCCTCCACCGCTAGACATGCCACCAAATCCACTCTGGCTCACAGAGCTGCTGCTTCCAGAGTTGAGCCTGCTCCCACTGCTACCACTCTGGTAGCCCCCAGTGCTACCACTCTGGTAACCCCCACTGCTGCCACTCTGGTAGCCCCCACTGCTGCCGCTCTGGTAACCCCCACTTCTACCTCCCTGGTAGCCCCCAGTGCTGCTGCTCTGGTAGCCCCCACTGCTACCGCTCTGGTAGCCCCCAGAGCTGCCGCTGCTAACGCCACCACAGCCACTGCTGCTGCCACCACTTCCTCCTCTGTAGCCACTGCTGCTTCCTCTGCTGATGCTGCTGCCGCTGCTGCCTCTGTAGCCACTGCTGCTGCTGCCACTGACCCCTCCAAAGGGTCCACGGCTTCCACCAGAGCTGCTGCTCGTGCTGGTAACGTTGTTGACCACTGCTACAGGAGAACAAGCACTCAATTCAAGCTAATGACCTAAGTCTATATCTCAGCTCCACCCTACTTGGCTGTGTGACTTAGAGAAAGATACCCAACTTCTCTGAGACCTCAGATGGTTAAAAAAAAAAAAGGTAAGCCTGACCTTCTGGTGCCCTTTTCCAAAAACAGGAGCCAGCAGTATTACCAGAACTTTCTGGGTCTCCAACCTAGGGAACTCCCCAAGACCATAAGGGTTTGCCAGTTCACACTAGGGATAGAGTGTGGCCATGACCTGAGACCCTAGATACCATTTGGTGGCCTGGCCTACTTGCATAGGTCAGGTTCTCCTGCCTGAAGGTCAGGGAGGATGATTCTAATTCCTTTTCACAACCCAGGAGAAGGTTTTTGAAGGGCTACTTACAAATGCTTACAGCACTCTGACACTCTCCAGACATCCTAAAAAAAGAAGAGAAGGATAAATGGATTATTTCTATAATGAGTCATTAGCCAAACTGCTGGGGGCTCATAACTTTGGGAGCCACATTCTCCCATGTGCCCAACTAGGGGTCAAGCTCCCAGGGGGAAGAAAGGCTATCTATCCCAAGTCTGTTTCCATGATCAGACCTCCCCAGGAAATAGGCTGCTTCAGGGGCTTGAGATGTCCAGAAAATCAACCAGCTATCCTCCATCTCTCTTCTTCTTTCCCTTGGATCCCAAGATTATCTATTTCAGGCAAAGCCCACCTGATCAGCCCAGTCTCACCTCTCCTCCCCTGCTGAGACCATCTTTCCTCCTTCCTTTCTTTCCTCACCCAGCCCTGGCTTTTTTATTTGGCTGCCCTCTCCCAATAAGCCTTCCTGGTGTGATGAAGGTGGTGATGATAATAGTTGTTCAAGGTGGGTAAAATGTGAGAGGAGCTGACACTCAACATACGATGAGCTTAAAAATGCCCTTCCCACACTGCCCATGTCCCCGTGCCTCATCGTTATTCATGGAGCAGGCGTGGCCCCTATCTGAGCAGACATGGGATGCGTCTGCACACCATGCCCGTGCAGCCCCGCCGGGGTCCCAGTACAGGCAGCACCATCTCCACTCTCACTCCTCTTCATGGAGACTCATAAGAAATCCTTAAGTTTTCTTCTCACACTTGAGTTTTGCTTTCTTCATCAGATTGGGAGCTGCCTAGGGACAGAGGCTATTAACACAGGCTGCATGGAGAGCTGGTCAGCAGAAGGATCTCTCAATGCTTGATGTGCCTTTGGCATTTGATATCCACTCACTAAGCCCTCACCTGCTGCTGGATAGTGGGCTGTTTTTCTAGAGTATGTATGTATCAGCCACCTCCTCATATGGACTCAGGCTCAGGGGTGGGTGGTTGCAGAGCTGTCCGTGTGGTAATGACCAGCCACATAAGGCTATTTAAATATATTAAAGTTAGATCAAATGTAAAACTCGGTTCCTCAATTGCACTAGCCACATTTCAAGTGTTCAAATAGCTAATGGCTATTGTATTGGACAGCACAGACACAGAACATTTCTGTCGTCTCAGCAAGTTCCAGTGGACAGCACTATAATTTTTTCATAACCCCAAAGCACTTTTCTTACACATCACACACAGTAAGGCTCAACAGAAATATGTGATACAGTATTAATGTCCATGGTAAGGTGGCAAGTTAAATGATCTTGTTTAACACAAAATAATGGAACTTGAATGCTAAACACTGTCATTTGGGAGATTTCTTACCCCCTGTCTAAGTTGTCCTCTCCTTCTCATCTTGCCTTCTTTCTTCATTATCAAATGTCACTTTAAAGTTGTATCTGGAGAATGCTGACCCCACCACCCCTCACCTGCACTCTTCGCCCTCCAGCAGCTTGCGGTAGGTGGCGATCTCCACATCCAGGGCCAGCTTGACATTCATGAGCTCCTGGTAGTCACGAAGCAGCCGGGCCAGGTCATCCTTGGCCTTCTGTAGGGCAGCCTGCAGCTCTTGGAGCTTGGCATTGGCATCCTTGAGGGCCATCTCCCCACGCTGCTCAGCATCAGCAATGGCAGCCTGAAGATTGGCATTCTGAGGCAGAGGGAAATTGGAGGTCAATTAGCATAGTGACCCAGAAGCATGCAGCTGATCCTTCCTCAGAGGTGATCTCTTCCCTACTCAGCATCCCTTCACTCCCTTCCCTAGAAAGTCAATGGAGCATGTTCAGAAAACAGAAGTCAGTTTTGCAAGTGGTTCATTCATCTTTGGCCCATTGAAATTGACTCACGTCTCATCAATAAAAGAAACACTGATTTGCTGGTAAAAGTAGTAGTGGTCTGGTGAGTAGTTCTTTTTTGTAAGGCTGTTTAAAAACTCCCTTGCCTAATCACTTTATTCCAGTGATACAAAGTAGCTAAGAAGGTTATGTGAAGTACATGACTAATAGCTCCCTGAGGGCAGATTTTACTGAGGACTGAGTGTTTAAGACACCCCTACAGCTGCAAGATTTGCTGGGCCCAACAGAATGGGCAACCATCTCTCCTTAGGGAGCCTTCAAGAAACCCAGCCTCCAGGAGGACCATCTGGAGAAACAGAATGTCCCAGAGACTGTGCTATCCCACACGTGACACCATGAAAGGACAGAGAAAGCATGTGGCAGAGGCCCGTCCATTGCTTCTCCTCCCCAGGGCCCAGAAGATGTCCAGGGTCTCTCCATTTATCCCAGATGCACCTGCTTCTTGACGCTCTCGATCTCGGCCCGCAGCCTCTGGATCATCCTGTTGAGCTCCATGATCTCGCTCTTGGTGCTCTTCAGGTCGTCCCCGTGTCTGCCGGCCGTGGTCTGCAGCTCCCCAAGCTAACAGAGGAGAAACCAACCAACATGGTTTTGCAAAGTGTGAGAGCATTTTTTATGAAGGTCAGCAGGACCTAAAACTAGAGTGTAGAGAAAGGAAAGGGCTCCCACCTTGGTCTGGTACAGGGCCTCGGCCTCAGCCTTGCTCCTCTGGGCAATCTCCTCGTACTGGGCCTTGACCTCAGCGATGATGCTGTCCAGGTCCAGGCTGCGGTTGTTGTCCATGGAGAGGACCACAGATGTGTCACTAACATGACTCTGCATCTGGGACAGCTCCTGTGAGAAACATGGATGGTCATCTTCTCTATTCCCTGGCTTCAGGGGAGGTTGGGAATGAAAAAGTTCAAGAATCTTTGATCAGCAGAGATATCGCAGCGATGGGGCCAGGATTGGGACCATTAGAATAATAACTTTGCACTTCAGGCCTGGCAACCAACTAAAGGATGCCAGACAACAAAGCTAAAGGAAAAGGAAATGCACAGATATAATCAGGTGTCAGCCTGCAAGCATCAGCCAGTGGCATAGTGCACAAGTTTCCCTGGGACTGCAGTAGGGAGGAGTACTCCAAAGGAGCTAGCTGTGATACTCATGTAGGAGCCAGAGGGAAGGCGTAGAGCAAAATGGGAGAGTAAAGAGGACGGAGAGGGACCATGCAGGCTGGCAGAGCTGAGTTCTGAGCCCCGTCACTGCTTTTGTGTGTGTTCTGCCACTTGACTGTTCTCTAAAGTTACACTTGGAAAACATGTTTGGGGAGATGCAGACAGGGAGGCTCTGGAGCTTGGCAAGCCAAGGAATCACCATCTCATAGAGGGTCCTCAGGAAGTTGATCTCATCTGTCAAGGAGTCCACCTTGGCCTGCAGCTCCACCTTGTTCATGTAGGCCGCATCCACGTCCTGGGGGCGGGAGGGAAGGCTGGTCAGCAAGGCAGAAGAATGACCCTCTGCTCCGCTACTACTCATGGCTCAGCTCTCTCCTGTCTCCACCTCTCCCCTTCGTCCCTCGCCCACCCCTCCTCTTCACTGTGACTTCTCACTTTGCCTTTTAAAAGAAAGAAAAGGTGGTTTTCTTTTCACTGCTTTGACCAATCAAACCCCAATGTTGTAACAAAATGTAAACCATATCAGCCAGGCATGGCATAAGGGTAGAAAAAGCACATTTATCTAACATATGACTTTGGTTATAAAGTACCAAAAACCCACCCTCCTGAACAGAAATAGAGGTATTTTTCTCATTATTTCATCTGTATGATAACTGATTTAAACAAGCAATAAGTACTTATAGACTATTGCTGTTAATAACATCCAAGTACATTTGTAGGCTGAAAACCTTGATTAATGCTATACAAAAAAATGTTCATTATTAGTTGACAGTACTAATCAGCTCGTCATTCATATCATAAGATGTCTTCCCCACCAGCATGTACTCAGAGCAGCTTCCTTTTCCCCCTCATTTCCAAAAATGCAAGAAAAACCGTAAGCCCCGCACAGGGCATAGGGCCTCAGTGCCTGAGAGCTGACTCTGCCCCTGCCCGTGGTGGCAGTGGCAGTGCCCAGACACGGAGCCGTGGCCTGCCCGTCCCGGCTCACTTACCTTCTTGAGTCCCACAAACTCATTCTCTGCTGCAGTGCGTTTGTTGATCTCATCTTCATACCTGGGACAGAAGGGGGCATACACTCTTTCAGAAGCTTTTTTTAAAAGGTGAGGATCTCAAGCACTCACGAAGAATGTCCTCACTCAGAGACAGGACCAGCTACACAGGGCCCTGGGCTCAGGAGGTCCTCACACTCGGTTTAATGCTCTGCTGGAAGGGTCTTGAAATTCTTCATTTTTTGAACAACGGCCCTGCATTGTCATTTTGCACTGAGTCCCAAAATGTACACAGCCACTTCTGCCTAGAAGCCTTTCAGAGCTCTGGTCACTGCCTCGCCCTCCTCCGAGTCCCAGTGCCAGGCTGAGGTCAGGCAGGGTGGGGAAGACTTCGAGGAGCCCAGTGACTTGCCCACTCTGACAGACACCACAAAGCACGATGTGCACATATGAGGCTGGGAGAGGTGTTTGCTCCGAGCAGGTGTTTCTGTTTTCTTTTCATTAATTAGAGTTGCTTCTTTGGGGATTTGGGATAAAAATGAACTCGTGTCTTTTGAATGCATCAAAGTTATGAGCTCATGCCTGTCAATAATTAAAATATCCTACCGAGAGTTTGGATTTCATGAAGATTAAAGACTGGGATGATTCCAGGAAAAAGGAGGTTTCTGGGCAATGAGAACTATGAGTGACTACTGGATTCCCAGAACCCAGCGTGGAGCCTGCCGCAGATGGGTGCCCACCAGGTTCATGCAATTGAATTGGAATGAGGCTTCCCCTGAGCAGGGGTGCCTACCTCAGTGGGTCCTGACCTCTCAGGATGTCTGGAGCTCCTTCCCCACCTTGAAAGGCCCTGTTTACCTCTCACAGACTCAGAGGGTGTCACTACAGCACCAAACACACATGAGGAAGCTAAAGCTGCAGAAAGGATATTGCACTGGCCACACTGAATGAGTGCTTTACAAAGTGGGGCCTGGACTGTCTGCCCGGAATCCCTGGGGAGCTGTGGAGCACTCAGACTTCTGGAACTCACCCACACCCACTGACTCAGGGTGTCTAGGACTGGAGACAGGAATGTGCATTTTTTACAGACTTCTGAGGGGACTCCTAAGTACGGTAAAGCATGTAGGGCTCCCCAACCTAAAGCGCTCCAAACTCTGGGAGGCTCTCCTGTCCATCTGGGCTGGCCTAGGAGGAGGCCAGCCTGATGTCTGAAAAACGTCTCATAATCAGCCTCCTAGAAGTCTCTATCCCCACCATTTCACCTTCTTCTGCTTGGCCACACTCCCCTCAATAAATCTGCCTAAGAGTATTGACTGAACGTGCAGTCAGGAAAAGTTAAAATCCCAAAATGGGGCCACGCCTCCTTGCTAACCCCCAGAAGAGGAAGTAGCCCAGCTGGGGCCCTTACTTCTTTTTGAAGTCTTCCACCAGGTCCTGCATGTTCTTCAGCTCTCCTTCCAGGCTCCCCCTCTCCCCCAGAACCAAATCCAGCTGCTTGCGCAGGAAGCTGATGTAGGATTCAAAGAAAGGCTCCAGGTTGTTGGGGCCTGAGCCAGAGCCCGGGCGCTGCTGCTGAAGCAGATTCCATTTGGTCTCCAGGACCTTGTTCTGCTGTTCCAGGAACCGCACCTGCATCCCAAAGGGTAGAAATGTGGGACATGAATCCAGTTTTTTAAATTGCAATAGCCTCTGGGGTTTTTTTTGTCGTTGTTGTGTTGTTTGGTTGAGGGTGTTTGTTTATTTGTTTGGCATTTGAAAAGGATCAGGATTTTTAAAAAGGAGAGTTAGAATATGTTAAGTGCCTGCTGTATACCTATTTTCACATTTCATTTTCTATCTCATTTAATTCTCACAACCACCTATATGGAAGGTGTTATCATCCTCATTTTGTAGATAAGGAAACTAAGGCTCATGGAGCTTAATTAGATTCCCAAAGTAATGTGGCTACTAAGTAACAAAGCAGAGTCAAACCAAGCACTTCCCAAGTCTATTGGGAAGCAGAATACAATTAATGGAGAGCAGCCTAAATAAAGTTATTTATCATTGAAAACTTGTTCCCCTCTATACAGGTAGTAAAAACAGAGAATGAAGTCTAACTTTTCTGAGGTTGTTTCAGATTTTCTCTAGTTGTTTCCCCTGTCAGTTACCTGCCTTACAGGCAATCCAGGGTTAACTCCCTAACCCAGGTTCATCACCCAGATCATGCACACCATTCCCTGTCCCAGCACAGACCCCTTAATTTAATAGTGGCTGATGTCTAGCACCACTCAGAAGGTAAGTCAGTTGCCAATACTCATCATTGAGAGGCAGTCTCAAGATTTCTATTAGTGCAAGCTTAATTTCCAGCTAGTTTAGATTATCGTGCAATTGCTTTTCAAGAGTAATTGAAAATTAGCTGAAATCCTGTCATGGCTAACACCCTATTTTTAACAAGAGCTAAGAGTATGTTTGGATCCTCACCTCATTTTTCCTGGTCTGATCACTAGAAGGAAACCAGAAGCCAGAATCCTTCCCCCATTTCATAGCTGGGAAAACAAGGCCCAAAGAGCAAGAAAGATAGGCTTACTGACTTGTAGGAGCCAAGGCAGAGCCAGGACAAGATGCCACACCCCTGCCTGTAAACCTGGTAGGTCCCAATGGCATCTCTCTATACCAGCCCCCTGGACAGCACAAGCTGTCTACAACACCTCTGGACTTTTTCCTCACCTTGTCGATAAAGGAGGCGAATTTGTTATTGAGGGTCTTTATCTGCTCCCGCTCCTGGGCCTTGACTTGACCAATCTTGGGGTCGATCTCCACGTTGAGGGGCTGTAGGAGGCTCTGGTTGACAGTTACTTCCTGTATTCCCCCAGGGAAGCCACCAGAGCCAAAGCCACCAGATCCACCAAAGCCACCAGACCCACCAAATCTACCAGCTCCACCAAAACCACAAGCCCCTCCAAAGCCACCAGCACCTCCAAAACCACCTCCCATTCCTTTGCCAAAGCCAGCACCAAAGCCACCTCCATAGCCACCCCCAAAGACACGGCCGCAGCTGCTACGTCCTCCCCCAGAGCCACCAGCCAGGGAGCCACCAGCCACGCTGATGGAGATGCTCTTGTTGCCACCCAGGTTATAGAGGCTGCGACTGCCAAAGCCACCTGCCCCACTCCGGAACCCACAGGCTCCTCCACCAGCTCCCCCAGAGCGGGCCACACTGCTCATCCCGCTGCTGCCAGAGACCACGGCAGAATGGCCAGAGAAGCCCTGGCTCCCGCCACTGGAGGATTTCTTGGAGACTTGTCCCTTCATGGTGACAGAGCTTGGAGGTGAGCTAACAATCCCTTCACAAGAGCTGAGAGGGAGGAAGACAGAGCATGGGGACAACAGAGGAGACTGGCCTTTATATATGTAGCAGTTTGGCTTGGCAGAAGAAGAGGCCAGCAATTAGCTGAGAGTCATCTTGGGTTTGGCTTGCCTACTAGGCAATAAGTTATTTCTAAGTTCTCAACACACCTCAAAGATAATCCTCTGGACCAAAATGATTTTTCTTTCTTAGCTTAATCACCCAAACTTCCCTTAGTTGACAAAAGACTAGAACTCTCCACCCTCCCTTCAAGTGATTTCCTCAGGGGTCCCAGGGAACTCAAACAGCACCTGATCCAGCAGGCAGAGTTGGTTTTAACATCAGGAGATTAGGAGCCACTGAGCTCCATTTCACAGTGGTGAGGATGTGACAACTTCTTTCAGGTGGGCTGAGTCCCTTTCTGCAATGCCAGATTGCCACAGCCCAGTGACATATCATCTGTGCCCACCTCTTCAGAGAACTATCCAGAGGAGGACTTGGGGTACGGAGAGGGGGATGGAAAGTACACTGACCCCACAGGGTGCACTCTGGCATCACCTGAGCCAAAGGAATCTGTTTAAGCTAACCTGCCATTTGGACTGAGCAACGCTGCTCAGGGAAACAAATGTGGAGATAAAATGTCTGACCCAAGGGAAAAGTGAGGGCCATAAAAGAAGCAAACAAGTGTGAGGCTTGGGAAGAAGAAGGACACATTGGTAAGGAAGAGTTTCAGACCAAACCCTTTCACTACCATCCTAGATGAACAGCAAGTGATTTCCAGATCCAGAAGCAAGAGAGGACAGAATGTGGACATCCTCCAGCTGGCTGGTGGCATCAGCTCAAAACCCCACTCATCATAAGATGAGAGCATGTGCTGTGTCAGATCTGGGGGCCTTAGGATCTGCTATCCCCTTCACCACCTGGTCTGAGTTAGATACCCCTCCCTGTTTTCCCACCATACCCTGTACTTTTCTCACCATGGCCCTGAGTTCATGTATACTTATCCATTTATTTGTCAGTATTCCTCCAGGCCCTGAGCTCGTTGAAGGAAGGATTTGAATCCTACTCATTCTGAATCTCCAGCTTCTTGCATAGGGTAAGCACAACACAAACATGTGTTAACTCACTGATGACCAGTATCTAAGACTAGAAATATCTAGAACCAGGTCCCACCCCAGTTTTATGGAATGAAAATCTTCAGAGAAAGGGCTCGAGTGTCTCTATTTTTAATGAGCCCTCCAGGTAATCCTTATGACCAGGAGAGTTGGGGAAGCCCTGGTCTAGACTATTAGTGTTGCACGTGGGCCAGGAGGGGTGGAGTGAAGGGCCCTTGGTGGTAGAGTGGGTACACCAACACGTTACTGCTCTCACCTCCAACAGCTCAGCTGTCCCGCATCCCAGTGCAGCCCACCTCCACACCCAACTACACCACACTTGGCAAGGGCAAATCTTCAGGTTGTTATCTACGTATGGGACTTCACAAGGTGTGACAGGAGTGGAGGGGAGTGATTATAGACTCCCCCAGAAATGGGTGGTTGGTATATCTCCAGAATTTCACATGAATCAGCAGCAAGCTTTCCATCTTTCAGCGATGGACTCCAGATACAGCAGTCTGGGGCAGAGGATTAGTCTAAAAGACCCTGAAGAACCCCAAGTTAAGTGATTTTAACTGCTCTGCAGCTAAGTCCCAAGTCTCTGCTGGGCAGTTTGTCTACAGCCAGTCTGCCTGGTTAGAATCCCAGCTCCACCACTCACTAGCTCTTTGACCTTTGACAAGTTACTAACTTTTATGTGTCTGGGTTTCCTCAACTATAAAATGCAATGACAATAGCAGGTACATTGTGGGGTTATTATGAGCATTAAACACACTAAATCAATATAAAATGTTCAGTCCGGTGCCTGACACATAGTAAGAACTACATGTTTAGCTGTTACTAGTACTCTATTTGAAGACATGGGAGAAAGGAATAACTTATGTCTGACCTCAGCTGTTCTCAAGACAACTTTCCACCCCTGAGAAATTTATGAAGGGATGGTAGGGAAAGGAAGCTGAGTGTAAGTGGAGAGTGAGAAAACCAAGCTGGGGCCCTGACTGGTGTCACTCATTTGATTGGACATCATCCCACAAAGTGAAAAGTTTCTGGTTCAATTCTCAGTCAGGGCATATGCCTGGGTTGCAGGTTCAGTCCCCGGTCATGGCACATATGAGAGGCCACCAGTCAATGTTTCTCTCCCTCTATTTCTCCTTTCTTCCCCTCTCTCTAAAAATAAATAAAACCTAGGAAGGAAGGAAGGAAGGAAGGAAGGAAGGAAGGAAGGAAGGAAGGAAGGAAGGAAGGAGGGAAGGAAGGAAGGAAGGAAGGAGGGAAGGAAGGAAGAAAGAAAGGAAGAAATAAAACCAAGCTGGGAGAGCAAAGAGCAAAACCTCTGCTAGGATGGATTTGGGTTGGGTGACCTTGGTCTGTGATTTAACACATAAGTCTGTTCTGATCTGTCAAATCCTTTCTTACCTCATTGGTTGGTGGCAAGCCTCACAGGATAAATGTAAGTGAAAGTCCTTTGAAAATTACAAAATGTCATGTAAGAATAAGGTAACGGTGGTCTAACAGAAAGCCTGTCATGATGGACTTCAGAAGACTGGATTCACATCCTTTGTCTCTCACTATGTAGTGACCTTGGACAAGGCTCTTGACTTCTTTGAGCCGCTCTGCCCTTATTTGAAAAATGAGGATTCTACCCCACTTGCAGGATTGTTTTGATACTTAAATAGTGTCCAGCAACAAATGTTTGGACATTTTAAAAAAATATTACCCATCCAGAAAATTCACAAAGGGAGTTCTGTGTTGGGTTCTTCTTTGAGACATTTACTCCACCCATTAATTGAGTGCCAATATCTGTTACTGAGGTCTTTATTCATATTCTTTGAAATTCCTTTAAAAGTAGATCAAACGCCCCCTCTGGGAAAAATTCTGAGCCAGGCTCCCCTGAAGCCTCATGTGAGAGCCCAAAGCAAACAAGGACAGACATCAGCGTCTCCCATTCCCTTCCCCTCCCTTGACTCAGCAGTGGCAGCCTCCTAAGTGTGGCTCATTTCTGCCACCCTGGCGATGCTGGAGAAGGGGGATGGAAAGAGGCGATGGGCTGATCACAAAAACATGGTTTGGGTTGGGTTCCCGTAATCCACATCTCCTGAGTCTGCCAAAGCATCACCTTCTTTAGCTGGTTGGAGTTGTTTTCTTAGCAGTTGACTGAAGCCTCTGGAAATACCCAGAGTTAGCATCGTTGGCAATATTTCTCTTACTCACTGCAGGACCTTTTAGAGCAGTGGCGTCTGAATGGGCTGCCTGCTGTCAACAGTCTGAGTTCTAGTCACCTGCCCGCCAGAACCTTCTGTGTAAAGGTTGCCAAGTGACTAAGCACACTGGATCTTTATTTCCTGCTCTATAAAATAGGGAGAATTGTCACCAAGCAGTTATTTCCCCCAACCAAATTGTCCTCTGGTCTTCACTGCAGTGAGAATGCTTAAAAGCAGCCTGAGATGTAACTGCGAGCGGAGGTGTCATGAGACAGTAGTCATTACCTGTGGGTCAAAGCAAGCAGACATCCCTCTCCATCTGGAGCTAAGAATGAAGGGCTGAGAGTTGCACACCCATTTATAAGTGTGAATTTTCCAATTTTCAAGATCATTCTAGATACGCTTCCCCTGGACTAAGAATTACCATTGTTTTTTCCTTTGTATCATGTTAAAATAAAAACTTATCACTACTGAAATAACTTTATTTAACAAGTGAACAGTAAAACTATATTACCATGTACAGCAACTCCCTTTATAACTAAAGCTTGTTTAAAAGTAAACTAAATCCTTTAGTTACTAATTCTTAACCATTAGCAATCTCAATTTATTCTAATTCTGGCCTTTTCTCCAGATGTGGTTAAAATAATCTCTAACTCATACCTAAATCCTTATCTGGTATAGATTCTCTCCTAGGGCTTGTCTAGGGCAGAATTCTATCCCCCAAGATTCCCTTGATTAAAAGGTTCTGTGTTCAAATAAATTTGGGAAATGAAAATTTTATAGCTTTCTCTTGGGGTTTTAACAAAGTTTATTCACATATTAAAAACCCTGAGAAGTCCTTTGGAAAACAATCATTTACTTTTATTTAATTCTTTACTTAAGAATCATTTACTTTTACTTTTACTTAATTACTTTTGAGTTTCCCAAACAAGCTTAACAAAAAAAAACCTTTCTTTTTTCTTTATTGTTATTCAATTACAGTTGTCCCCATTTTCTCCCCATTACACTCCCCTGCCCTACCCACCCCCCACCTGCCACATTCAATCCTCCCCTCTGTTGTCTTTGTCTATGGGTCCTTTATACATGTTCCTTAACTTGACCCTTCCCCTTCTTTCTCCCCTTCTCCCCCTACCCCCATCCTCTGGTCACTCTCAGTTTGTTCTTTATTTCCATGTCTCTGGTTCTATCTTGCTCTCTTGTTTGTTTTGTTGATTAGGTTCCACTTATAGGTGAGATCATATGGTATTTGTCTTTCACTGCCTGGCTTATTTCACTTGGCATAATGCTCTCCAGTTCCATCCATGCTGTCAAAAAGGGTAGGAGTTCCTTCTTTCTTTCTACTGTGTAGTGTTGTATAAATGTAGCACAGTTTTTTTATCTACTCACTTACTGATGGGCACTTAGGCTGTTTCCAGCACTTGGCTATTATAGATAAAGCTGCTATGAACATTGGGGTGCATAGGTTCTTTTGGATTGGTGTTTCGGGATTCTTAAGGTATAATCCCAGCAGTGGAATTTCTGGGTCAAATGGCAGTTCCATTTTTAGTTTCTTGAGGAAATTCCATACTGTTTTCCACAGTGACTGCACCAGTCTGCATTCGCACCAACAAGGTACTAGGGTTCCCTTTTCTGAACCACCTCACCAGAACTTATTGTTTGTTGATTTGTTTATCATGGTCATTCTGACTGTTGTGAAGTAGTATCTCATTGTGGTTTTAATTTGCATCTCTCTGATGGCTAGTGATGCTGAGCATCCTTTCATATGTCTATCGGTCATCTGTATATCCTCCTTAAAGAGGTGTCTGTTCAGGTCCTTTGTCCATTTTTTAATTGGATTGTTTACAACAAACCTTTCTATCTTGAACCCTATTAACATACAGTTGAATATACTTGGAGAAACACTAGTCCAACTATGCATCCAGAATGAAAAAGAATGTGCAGATAGGGCAGTCGTGGTTAAGGCGTGAGGTCAAGAAGAATTGCCTCATCCCTAAAGAGAAAGCACTTGCTGCAAGTGAGAAAGACAGAGGAAGCTGAGAGTGGACTAAGGCCTTCAGGTGTAGAGGCTGGGAGAAGGGATCTGGGATGCTACAAAATAGAGAATGACCCTGAGGACCAATTCTCCTGTCAGTGTGTACTCACCAGCCATGGATCTTGCTGAGTCTTTTGAAAAGCTATTGATCTTTCTCCAGAAAGCACCACAGGAAAGAGAACTCATCCCTTTTCACTGGCACGCTGTTGTTTCTGGAACTCAAAAGACAGCACTTCCTCCCTCTGTTTCCTTGCAGCCTGAAGGAGTAGAAACATGTAGTCCTTGGTGTTAGTCCTGTATTAAAGGCTCAGGCTCTCCACCTTCCAGTTACATTGCCTCCAGGGAGTTATTTTACCTTCAGGCCTCAGTTATCTGGTCTGTAAATCTGAGTTAGCATAGCTTCCTCATCGGGCTGCAGTGAGGACTACGAGGCCCTATTAGAAAGTCCTCACACAAGGCAGGTGCTCAGCATGTGGCAGCCCTTGTGATGACAATGTCTATGTACAAAGCCCTTCTAGAAATTGTGGGTTTGGAGGCTAAAGAGGAGGAAAGAGTTCTAAGGGGTTCTAAGGGGTAGCCCAGTTTAAGGTCAAAGCAACATTGAAGTCTGGTTTCTGCATAAAATTGTAAGGAATCACAGCTTCAGAATTGCTAGTTACCTAAAACCTGTTCTCTCCTGCCTGGCCACAACAGTTTCCCACTCCAGGGTTCATCAGTAATGCAATCCATCAATCAAAAAATATTTATTGAGCTACAGCATACTTCCCAGAATTGTGGAGACTATGATTTAGTAAAAGTAATTTCTTATTTCAAATATTTGCTTCTTTCACCTGTCTGTGAAAAAATATAAAACTGACTAACATTGATTGAGTGCTTCCCATATATGAGGCATTGAATTGGGCTGTTTACAATATCCTTTATTTGTTTGTTTACTTTTTTGTTTGTTTTTATTGTTGTTCAAGTACAATTGTGTTCAGTTTCTCCCCACTACTTCCTCCCACCCCACCCATCCCCATCTTTCACCCTCAATCCCACCCCCCTTTGGCTTTGTCCATGTGTCCTTTATACATGTTCCTTGATCATTTCTAATTGTCATAAAAATTGTGCAAAGTCAGAATTTTCATTTCTGCTTTACAAATAAGAACAAGCTGAGTGAGGGTAATTAACTTGCTCCAAATCAATTAGCTGACTGAGCTGGGATTTTAGTCAAACTATCCAACTCCAAAGCCTGTCATAAGTTCATGAATCATGTTTATCTGTTTGGGCTTTGGTGTGTCAAAGTACACCATCCCAGAGTGAAGAGTCCACTTTGACATTTAAAGAGTCCACCCATAGAATGTGATGGACAGATGTGCCCTAAACTATCAATTGTGTAATGAAATAGGTTTAAACACACCAATTCTCCTTTGGCATCAAAGAAAAACACCCATTATTATCAAGGTATTTTCCTTCTCCCAGTCAGCCTCTAACCTCTCTGCTGGAGATCTGAATTCTCCAGAGTTGATGGTGGGCCCGCCCATCCTCACAGGGCCTCAGCTGGAAAATCTCTCCTGCTAATATAAGAACTTCAAGTTTGGTTTTTGGCTCCTTGAGACTCCAGGGTTGTTAGCACCATGTGCCAGAGTTGGTAGAAGAAAGGGCATCTAGGAAGCCGAGACGTAGTCAGCTGGCCCCATTCAGCGGCGTTGCACAGTGGTTACGAGTGTAGGCTTTGGATTTCAGGCCCAGATCTGCCTCTTCCTTTCTGATGCCAGGCATGTTAATGTTACCCTGCCTCTAAGCCCCCATTTCCTCATCTGGAAAATGAGGATAATTACTACCTGCTCCTATGGTGGCTGTGGGGATTAAATGATATGACGACATGTGCAAAATGTCCAGCATATGACTTGCAGCAGTAAGAATCCAAAAAAAGTTACTTGTTTAATCATGTTGTTAATATGTCAAGACAGAGATTGCATTTAAGTCTCCCCTGTGCTTTTCAAGTACCCCATTAGCTCATTGACATTCAGAGTGTCTATTATGCACAAAATACTGTTCAAGACATTGAGAGGCAGAGATGAAGAAGGCACATCCGTCCCTTCAAGTGACTTCCATTCCAGCATGAAGAACATACAGTGAAACTAGTCATTTTAATATAATACAGCAAGTGACACAAAGGGGCTAACAGAGAGCCATGGGCACACAAACAGACATTCAGTGTCATGTGGGAGGTCCAGGTAAGCTTTCAGGAGGCAGTGCCTGAGTGATCTTCAATGAGAAGTCCGGACTAGTCAAAACTGAATGTAGAATGAGAATTCCTGGCCAGGGAGACAGATTACCAAAGGCACAGAGTCATCAGATAGCTAGATTTATACCAGAATCGCAAATACCTCATTGGTCACCTGGCTTGCTTCCTATGTCTTTGCCAAGAATAAAAGGGCATTTCCATTTTAAAATAAGCAAACATTTAAATATGTATCCGTCCCTCAAATTCAGAATGGTCTCTGTTGAGCTCAGTTGTAATCAATATCACAGCCACGGGTCCTTTCCTAAGGGGAGAGGTGAATGAAATGACCTCTTGCTTGTGTGTGGTTTCTCAACACAAGCTCTACTGACTTTTAAGACTGGAGAATTCTTTGTAGTTGGGCCTTTTCTGTGCACTGTAGGATGTTTAGTTGCAAACCAGGCCTCTACCTTCTAGATGCTAGTAGCACTCCTCCAGTTGTAACAGCCAAAAATACCATCAGGCATTGCCATATGTTTCCTGGGGGTCGTGGGGTTGCTGAGAATCACTGCTTCATTGCCATCTAGAATCACCCTTTCCTGCCCCATCTTCTCGAGGAGTTGATAAAGCTGTCACCATTTGGTGATGTGGCCATGAATTCCAAGGGTATCAGATTGCTCCCACTATATCTCTATCAGTTGTTGGGAGAACCACCCAGCCTTTACCTTCAACCTAGGTAAAAGTGTTGGTGGTGATTATCTTGATTTTAGACACAAAAAAAGATGTGCATTAAGCAGTTTGCCTGCCAGAGGGGCGTGTGTAGAAGATAGGTAAAATACGTGAAGTGTTTTCAGAACTCTGAGTTTTTCTCAGTCATCCCAAGATTGTTGCAAAGTGTCCACATTTCTAGTCTTGGCTGCAGAAAGAGAATGTACCTAGGCTAAAGTGCTAAAAAGACAAAGAGAAGGGGTAGCCCAAATCCCAAAAGATAAGATTTCTGATGATTGGCTAACAAAAACCCCACCCTGCCTTAGATAAAACAGAGAAACGCCATATAGCAATTTATTTACCTACAAATTACCCAAAACTTTATAAACAAACCTTGATTATCAACAGTCACGTCTGGATTATCCACAGGCAGATTCTTATGAGAAATAATCCCCTGATTTTCTTAACTGAGCCTTTTGTGACTGTGCCACCATCACTGTTGATACTGCTCTGGCCTGTAGTGTTGCCTACGTCTGAGAAGGAAATAACCTGACATCTTAAAACACGTCTAAGTTTCCTCTGCATCAAAGGATGGCTGAACCAGTGAGTCAACAAGCTCATTGAACAGGACGGCGCCATTTTTAGTGTTCTCCCCATTTGGGGGGGGGGCTTAAGAAGGGAGTAAGCAGAGAGGAATGAATGGGGTGGGGCTGGGGTGGGAGAATAGAAGTTGCTAGTCTGTGTCATCACAGGAGGATGTACCCCTCCACACCCAAGGCAGAGAGATATGGAACAAAGCAGAGAGAGCAAAAGAAATACTTGACCATTGACCAATGGCGTCAATCCCAGTTCAGGGCCCAGGCATACAAGTCAGCACTATTCAACAACCTCTGTGAGTTTCCCCTGCAGGAGGGAAAAAAAAATTATACCTTAGAGAATAGGACAAGAATGGACAACACAGCACCAACTTGCTCCCTACTCAAAGAATGAAAAGTCAAGTACAAGAAAGCAAACCCAAGCCCAGCTACTCAAGATCACTTGAAAAGTCAACATACAAAGAAACACTGAGGCGACAGGAAGAGAAGGAGCACTCAGAGGGTAAAGAGAAGGAGCACTAGAGAAGGTAAAGTTCCCCGGAGATGTTTCAGCCTGAATGAGAAGTGGTCAGGGCTGGACTGAGAACATCCAGTCAAGCATGAAATTAACACCTTCGGTCTCAAGTTCTGGCTCCAAGCTCACCTGCCTGGCCATTCCTCCAGCATGCTAACACATCCTAGAAATAACCCTCTCCACAGTGCCATTCTTCCTGAGCCAGACTACCTCTGGCTACACTCCCATTTGAGAAGCTGCTTGGATTACCCCTGCCACTAGAAGGCTACTTAGTGGGGGGAGGGGTAGACAGGGGCAGATGGGCCTTGGTTAGAGAGTAAAGGGAAGAGCAGCAAGGCAAGAGGCCTGAGTATGTGCCTTGAGACCAATGGACAGTGTTCCAGGGAAGACTAGGCCTGTTCTGAGTTTCCCTGGGAACCCATGTAGAAACCCTTGACCTCTTAGGTGCGGCATTCTGGAAAACCTGGACCAGGCTCTGCTACCTGGCTAACTGTCCTCTTCTCCCTTATTTTAAATGGTGGGCTTCCTTGGAGCTCAGCCTGGGTACTCTTCTCTGCCCTTTCTGGGAGAACTCATCAGTTCTGTGGCTTTAGGAACCACCCTCATGATCCAAACACTGATGATGCCATGATGTCATAGCATCTCCAGCCATGACCAGCCTCCCTTATGAATGCACACTCACATCTCCAAATATAGTCTGGGTATCTCCACTCAGCTGTCTCTTGAGCAGCTCGAACTTGCCGAAAGCAAGGTCCTAAGTTCCTCCTCAGACCCATCCCACCTCCTCTCACCTCAGTAGATGGCATTGCCAGCCACCCACTTGCTCATTCTGGGAAACTGGGCAGCCTGGTTAAACTTTCTCTCCCCTATACCTCCACCCCCAACATCTTATCCATTAACAAGTCTGACCTTTCTACAATTTGGCCCTTGGTTTCTTTTCTTCATACATTTAATCACAACTTGAAGCTCTTTGTTTGTTTTTGTTGTTGTCATTGTTGTTGTTGTTGTTGGGTTTTCTCACTGAAATGAAAGCAACAGGCAGCATCTTATTTTTGCTCGCCAGTGCATCTCCAACATTTAGCCCAGTGCCAGAGAGTGAACGCTGAATGAACATTGGTTGAAGGAAGGAACTCATTAATAATGACTTCATCTAGGGCAACACAGCTGTAACTGGCCTGGAACATTCCCACAGGACAAATCCTCTGAGCTGGGGCAGGCGTTGAGTCTCTCCACTTACCTCTCCTTGTCCACAGAGGGATACCAGCCAGAGAAGGCATCTTTCTGCCCCAATATAAGGCAACAACTACTAAATCCCACCTCCTTCAAAGAGCCTTCCTGGAGTTCAGGGTACAGCTGGCACTGAATTGCTCTGCCAAGCGTGGACAGTGGGATTTCCACACAAATTTCATCTAGCCCCAGTTGCTGGTTTTCTTTGTTTATTTTACTGTCGTTCCCCTTCTCTGAAGTAAATTCAGCCTTGGCCTAAGATAGAAGTATTGCTTCCTTGGCCTGGCCTGGCCTGGCTAAGCATTTCTACTCCATCGCCTGTGTGTTCTGTAGGTCCCCAGGCATCCAGCCATGCCAGGAGGGTAGCAGCACAGCCCCAGACACAGTGTGGGAAAGTGGAAGGAGCTCTGGACTTGGATACTTGGGTGAACCGAGGGTTCACACCCTCAGATGCTCTAAGACCCTAAGTAAGCCACTCCATCTTTCGGAGCTGCAGTCTGCTTGTTTGCAAATGAAATTCTTGGCTTCATTGTGCCTGAGTCCCTCCCAGCCACAACCTCACAGACAGCATTCCCATATCTAACTACCACTGTCTCATGGCTTCCTGATACAGGCCAGACACCGAGAGCTTCCGTGGCTGGCGCACACACCCAGGACCCAGAGTGCATGCAGACAGTGCTCAGGTGCAGGTTTTCTGGGGTGGTTAATAGTTGTTTACCAGGAAGTGGGGGAGGGGCCCTCTTTGGCATACACTGGGTTAAAAGTAGCTAACAGGCATTCTTTGCTACAAGACTTCTCAGAACCTCCAATATGGGCTCCAAAGAGGGGAGATTGAATGGACAGGAAACCCTTTCTTGCAACGCTCCCCAATAGTCTGGGGTTCCGTGGGTCAGACTCTGAGGCAGCTGATTCTCGGGAGATCCCTGTAGCACTGGGGTTCTAGCAGCTCACACTTTCCCAAGTGCACTTTGAATGTGCTTTCAGGATGTCAGCTGGAGTGGGAACAGCACTAAGGAAAGAAACCCTCTGTCACCAATTCCCTCAGTAACTCAAGGTCCTCTTAGGTTCCCCACAATGAGAGAAAGCAAGAGATGGGTGTCTGCATGGTTCAGCCTCCCCCCCTAGAACTATGAGGCCCCACAGCCTCCTGGAGTGAGCTCCTGCCCTTCCCCCAGTGTTCATAGAATAAATGAACAACCAGATCTTGCCCATTTAGATCCCATGCACTGGGCAGTAGGGACTAACCTCCTTGGTTTGGAGGAATCATACTCCAGCTGTTTTGAGTGCACACAGCCCACCCTGGGAGAGGATGAGAGAAGACAGTCCAGGAGGGAGAAAGGTGTCCAGGGAGGACTCAGAGGCCTGATGTGAAACACAATGCACTTTATTGGTGACAGAACGAATGGGTAGAGGGGCCTGTGCATTACACACATCAGAACTGTGGTGACCATTCCACCCAGGAGGAGACCACAAAGGTAACAGAAGGTGGTGGCTGCAGCCACCCCTGGACAATCACAAGCACAGGCTGGAGCCAGAGAGAGCCTGAAATTCTCATGACTGTGCTTGACCAGGAGGAGCAAGAGGCCTTGGTCTCCTAGCCCCAAAAAGCAACCCAGCGTGGGGTGGGGTGGGGGGGGGTGGGGTGAGGAGTGACACTGAGGGTGTTGCTGATGTCTGTCAGAGGGGAGGAGGAGATGGGGACTGGAAGCACTGGGGTGGTGACGGTGCCCTTGCACCTTATTTATTTGGAGCAGCTTTGGAAGGACTGGGAGAACTTGACACTGTCACCCCAGTTGCTGCCTGAGCTGAAGCCTCCACCACTGGCCCCACAGCCAGCCCTGGAGCCAGAGCCCAAGCTGCTGGCACCTCCAAAGTCACTGCCTCTGCTGAATACACTGCCTGCTCCCCCTGACACACTGAAGCCACAGCCAAAATCGCCTAAGACAACAGGTGGGAGACTTGAGCAAAGAGTCAGACAAGCAGGACTTGCGCATGTCTGGGTCCAGACAGAAGACCGCTGCCTTTCCTACTCACACGCTCATATAGATATGCTTATTGGTCCTGAGCATCTTCACAGACCCTAGAATGTTGCCTCAGCCTGACCACACTCAGCCTGACCCATCCCGAATTCATCCTAAACACTGTGTCTAAATGTCAAACTCAGAGTCCCCAGCCTAGAAATAAGGACCCAGTCAGAGCTTCATCACCTTGTCCATAAAGGAGACAAATTTGTTGTTAAGGGTCTTTATCTGCTTCCACTCCTGGGCCTTGACTTGCCCAATCTGGGGGTCAATCTCCACATTGAGGAGATACAGCAGGCTCCAGTTGACAGTCAATTCCTGGATTCCCCCAGAGAAGCCACCAGGGCCAAAGCCACCAGCCCCTCCAAAACCACTAGCCCTTCCAAAATCACCTCTCACTCCTCTGCCACCACCAAAGCCACTACCACAGCTGCTAGACCCTCCCCTCAAACCACCAGGCACACTGATAGAGATGCTCTTATTGCCACCCAGGTTGTAGAGGCTGCAACTGCCAAAGCCACCTGCCCCACTACGGAACCCACAGGCTTCTGCACCAGTGGACTACACAGCTCATCCTGCTGCTGCCGGAGACCACGGCAGAGTAACCAGAGAAGCCCTGGCTCCTGCCACTGAAGGATTTCTCACAGACTTGTCTCTTCATGGGGAAGAATGCAAGAATGAAGTAGGGAAACCTAGAGTCAGAGGAAGAATGAAGGAAAGCAAAGACCTCTACAGAATAAATCCCTTTATAAACAGCTGGGAGGTTGCTGGGCTCAAATGAAGGAGGGAAAATTAATCCCACATAGTCATGGGCTGGGTTTGCCTCCAAGGCAGTAAGTTTGTTCCAGGCTGCTAAACCCTCCTTGGAAATAACCCGAAATGGTAAAAGTGCTAAGATGGCAGGCATACCCAGCAGGGGGCGGTGCCTGGCATTGCCTCTGCTTGTGCATGGCTACCTTCTAACTTTGTCTGACAGGACCCATAAGGCACGCTCATCCATATCAGGCACCTTTGGTCCTACCAGAGCTGAGCTCAGCTCTGGAAAAGACAGCATGGCAGGTGGGTTGGAGAAGTTCTGCTTGTCTGGGTGGTAGACATTGAAGCCCAGCCAAGGACTCACGGAAAATATCTCAATAGAATAGGTAATACATTTCTCTCTACCATCAGCACATGGTCATTAAGAGCCCACTGTGTGCCCAGCTCTGTGCTGGATTTGGGGATGAAGTGGCAACCTCTCCTCCTCTCTTCCTAGAAACAAAGCCAGAGCCATCACAAACCTGCTTTCTGGTTCCCCCTCTATTCCAAGCTATAGTTTGGGAGGCAGCGGCATTTGAGTTAGCGATTGCCTTTTAAGAAAAAAGGCAGGTAATAGCTATGTGCTTTGATGAGACATTAGCAAAATTCAATAGCAAAATGTGTACTTGTTTGTTCATTGTTTTGAAAACTTCCCAGAAAAACTGTACACTATTCCACACCTTGGGATCTCTAAGGTTCCCGTTCTTGCTCTCCCCATTTTTGGCACTTCTCTGGTTTCAGTCCAAGTCCTAGGGAACTGGAAATCCAAACATCAATTCTACCACCACTTCAACAAATTTTTCAGGTGCACTAACTCATACCAGGGACTGGAGATTCAGGCATGAAGACAACACTCGGGGCCCCCATGGGACCAACCATTCTCTGGTGGAGGGCCCATGCTCCTGGGAGGTCTGCAGCTCAATCTCCAGACCCACCACCAGCTTCAGGAAACCAAACCTGGCAAAGCCTGCAGCACTGCACAGGTGTCTAACTCTGAAAGCCTGAGAATCTGCCAGCCTGTTGTTTTCAAGGGCTTAGAGGCTGGGCTGGGCTTGTATAACAAGAAAGCCTTCCTATGCAGCTCTGGCACCTGCCAAAGGTATCCTCTCATCTCTCCAAGACAGGCCATTTTTCATTCTGTCTGCTGCACTTTAGGCCCTGCCAAGGGTGTGGCCTGTGTGGCCTTAGCAGGAGCATCCTCAGAAAGGGCAGAAAAAAAGAAAGAACAGGGGATTCTGTGATGCTCACCGGGAAAAGCTGGAGATAGCCCAAGTGTGGAGGAAGTGAAGTGTTCTTTAATGGCCTGGTTCACCCACCTTGTCCTTCTCTCCCCCATCTGTTAACCTGAGGCTATGCAACATGCTAGGCCTTCCCAGAATAAAGCCATAAACTTTCCCAGAGCTTATGGTCATGTCAATATACTGGATCCCTTCATTCTTAGCACCTTTGCCAATAATAGATGCTTTGCCAATAATAGGTGCCCCTAAAGGTTGGTTGAATGAATCAATCAATCAATCAATGAAGTAATGAATGAATTGTACCTTTATACTAGATAACAACCGAATAAAACTGGTCAAAAGCTTGTTTGAATCCCATTATATCTGGTAGGCCAAGCTAACGGATATTATCTTAACATGAGGAACCCAGACCTCTCAAATTTGGTGTTCAGACTTAAGAAAATGTACATGGAAAATGAGCATCACCTCCTCCCCAGTGGGAAAAATGTGGTAGAATTACGGTATCAAGAAGCATTCAATCACAGAATCAACTTGAAGTTGACTGGACATCCAAGGTCACATATTCTGCCCCGTGCCCAGTGCTGGGGTTCCCTCTCTGGCATGTCTGACTTACAGCTTTCATCTTCCACAGCTGCTGCCCAGGCCTTAATGGCATGTGAAATTAGCCCAAGGCCCAGAAGGTGGCCATACACAGACAACCTCTGCATCTTTGCTCCCTCAGAGGAACCAGAATTAAAGAATGAACAAAACCCAGAGCTGGGCCAGCCCCTCCCCATGACTAACCAAAGCTGTTTAAATTTTCTGTGCATCAGCATCATTAACCATTGAAGATAATCCATCATCTCTGCCCCTCTGGATCTCCCAGGAATATAGCTGGATGAAGGAAATCTCAGTCAAGTATTTGAATAAACATGTCACAAAATATAGCAATATTTTCCTTTTAATATTTAGGATCATGCACTTTAGAGCCAAATAGACCTGTTTTTTAATTAATTTCTTTTTAATTAAGGTATAGTTGACATACACAATATTACTTTCAGTTATACATAGACCCAGTTTTTAAATCTCAACTTTGTCACTACAGGGCCTCAGTTTCCTCATCTATAAAAATTAAGTCATTTACAGTACCTCTCTCACTGAGTCATTGTCATGCCTAGATAGGATCTAGCACACTGTAAGTGTTCCATCAGTGTCCACTATTATTTTTAACTATTTTTGTTTGCAAGTTACACAGAGAATTTCAACTTTCATACCTGTCAAAAGAATCCATCCAATAAAATGATGCTTCAACTTTACCCAGTGAGGCCCACAGGGAAGTCTGCATGAAGAAGAGACTTGAGCTCAGACTTTCAAGGAGGGCAGGTTTGGATAGACAGGAGGAAAGGCATTTCAGTGCAGGTGGTCATGAGCCAAGGCTCTGCACTGAAAACAAGCATGGGTGGATTTGGGAAGTGAAGACTGTAAGAGACTTTTGTCACTAGTAGCTACACAACATCTTTTTAAAATATTTTTATTGATTATGCTAGTACAGGTGTTCCAGTTTTCCCCGTTTGCCCCCATCTACCTGGTTCCCTGCCCCGCTTAGTTCATGTCCATGGGTCACCCATATAAGTTATTTGACCACTCTGTTTCCATACTGTTTTTAACATTGCCCTGTCTATTCTATAAGTACTAATTTGTACTTCTTAATTCCTGTACCTTCCTCCCACTATTCTTCCCCTTCCCCCTCCCACTTAATAACCCTCCAAATGATCTCCAAATTTATGATTTTGTTCCTGTTCTGGTTGTTTGCTTAGTTTGTTTTTTTAAATTCAGTTATTGATAGTTGTGAATGTGTTTGCCATTTTAATGTTCATTGTTTTGATCTTCTTTTTCTTAAATAAGTCCCTTTAACATTTCATGTAATAATGGCTTAGCAATAATGAACTCCTGTAGCTTACCTTGTCTGGGACACACTTTATCTGCCCTTCCATTCTAAATGACAGCTTTGCTGAATAGAGTAATCTAGGTTGTAGGTCCTTGCTTTTCATCACTTTGAATACTTCTTGCCAGTCCCTTCTAGGCTGCAGTTTCTTTTGAGAAATCACCTGATAGTCTTATGGGAACTCCTTTGTAGGTAACTCTCTGCTTTTAAGATTCTCTCTTTATGTTTAACCTTTGGCATTTTAATTATGAAGTATCTTGGTGTGGTCCTCTTTGTGTCCATCTTGTTTTGGGCTCTCTGTGCTTTCTGTACTTGCACATTTATTTCCTTCACCAAATTAGGGAAGTTTTCCTTTATTATTTTTTTCAAATAAGTCTTCAATTTCTTACTCTTTCTCTTCTCCTTCTGGCACCCCTATGATTTGAATGTTGGTACATTTAAAGTTGTCCCAGAGACTCCTTAGCCTATCCTTGATATTTTGGATTCTTTTTTCTTCTGGCTATTCTCACAAAATGTTCTTTTCTTTCCTGATGTTCCAAATCATTCCCTTGATTCTTGGCTTCATCCACTCTACTATTGATATCCTGTAAATTTTTCCTTATTTCACTTAATGTAAACTTAATTTCTACCTGGGTCTTTTTATGCTGTTGAAGTACCCAATAAGTTCCTTGAGCATCCTAACAACCTGTATTTGGAACTCTACCTGTTAGATTGCTTATCTCCATTTTGTTTAGTTCTTTTTCTGGAGTTTTATTCTGTTCTTTTATTCAGGTCATATTTCTTTGTCTCCTCATTTGAGCAGCCTCTCTGTGTTTGTTTCTGTGTATTAGGTAGAGCTACTTTGACTCCCTGTCTTAGTAGCATAACCTATTGTAGAAAAAGTACACCTGTAAGTTGGATGGGGTGGAGCCTTAGGTAATTGCCAGGACGGGGCAATTTATGTGAACCAGGTTGATGGAGTTTCAGATGGTGTTGCTGCTCTGTGGCTCTGTGTGGGACAGGGCTCAGAAAGTGGACAGTGCTGCTGCCTAGCCTTTGGAGTTTTGTCTGGAAGGAAGCTGTCCGCCAGCACTTGACCTGACGCCAGATACCTTAGTTTCTCCCCATATGCCACTAGTGTCTTTCCAGCTGCTGTCCCAGCGCTGGAGCCCAGAGGGAGCACAAGCCCTGTAAGAGGAAACTCCTGAGAATCCCAGTTTCTTCCACCACCCCAACCCCTACTGGTTTTTACAGCCAGAAGTTATGGGGACTTACCTTCCTGGCACTAGAACCCTGGGCTGGATGGTCTGGTGTGGGGCTGGGATCTCTCGCTCCCAAGGTATTCCTCCCGATTTTAATTCACCACATGTGGGCGTGGGACCAGTTCGTTCCATGTTTCCATATCTCTGCCCCTCCTACCCATCTGGATGAATGGGATTTCTTTAACACCTTGATTGTCAGACTTCCATAACAGCTCAATTTTCTGATGATTCTGGGTGATAATTGTTTTGTAGTTTAGTTGTAATTTTTGCTGTGGTTGTGCATGGAGGCAAGCTGTATTTACCTAAGCTTCCATCTTAACCAGAATTCTCTACACAGCATCTTTGAATACCCTTCCTACAGTTTGTTCATTTCCCACATTGTGATCCCCACCTTCTTAGGGTAAAATCTAGAAAACATATTCCAGAAGATGTTCTCCAGATATAAAAAAAAGTTGCTTATCTTAGTCTCCAGTACACATGGTTTCCAGGACTCTTCACTCTATTTTCTTAATGTACCTCTTAAAAATCATGGTGCCTAATTAAGATATAATATTTGGAGGTGGTATAATGTACACCAAAACTAGTAGGGGGACCCTTACTCTCTGTGATGTGGATTCTGCTCTTTCAGTGCAGGCTAAGACTCTATCCCCTTCTATAACTTGGCTCATATTGATCCTACCTGCAGGGCAAGACATGGGCTTTACCCATGTAAGTCAGGCAGTCCTGAGTTTGAATCCTGCCTCTGCCTCTAACTTATGGGATCTTGGGCAACTTTCCTCATCTGTGAAATAAAAATAATAGCAGATTAATCTTCCATAGCTATTGTGAGAATTGAATTAAATAATGTATAGCAAACACTGAGAATGGTACCCAGATATAGTTAGTACTCAGGAAATATTTGTCGTTCTGTGCCACTTTGGGATTTACTGCTGTCTTAAGATGAGAATAGGGCCTCTTCTGTTGCTCTGGAAACATCACAGTTTAATTCAATGAATTAATTCTCCTGTGACTACCTGTCTGATGGTGGAGAAAAGGTGTAATGGAGTCTATGATTAGAAGATATCTTCAGACCAGAAAACAAAGCAGACAACTCCACAGACTATCACAGAGTTTATTATAGGGCAATTTACCTACGGGAAGATTGGGTCAGAGTAAGAAAGACGAGCAGGCATTCTGTGCAGGCTATTCTCCACTAACAGACCCCTGTTGGAGTCCTTTTCTATGGTGTAGCTTGGGCACTAATGACTGACAAGGCAAAGGGACAAAAAGTGCTGTAGCACCTGGGCTATACTTCCTGGTGGTCCTTGGATAGATGATCACTTATAATCAATACTATCATCAGTTTCATATTAACTCAGTTGTCATGACATTCTGACCATTACTAACAAAAATACTTACAGTACATCTTGAGGAACACAGATAATCATCAGCTAGAAGGCTTTCATATGCTTGCTCAGGATGGTGAAGTCGGCCAAAGGTCATGACATGAAACTAAAAAATGAAATGAAATTGGACACAGAGATGGAGTTGGTGTTGTTCCATCTGCATCTATACATGACCCAAGCACCCATTTTCTTCACAATATTCTTGACTTAATGTCCTGCTTCTTCCACAGATTCAACACATCAGCCTTGATCAGCCTACTCTGGCTCTCTCTATTCATGCAATGAACACTTATTGAGCACTTGCTGTTTACCAAGCACTGTTCTAGGCATGAGGAAGGCAGTAAAGTACACCACATATGAAGTCTCTGTTCTCCAAGAGCTAACATACCAGTGGGAAAAAGACAATAAAGAAATAAGTACATGTTACCTCGGCGCTATGAAACAGATGTAGCGGGAAAAGGGGGTAGACATGATGAGGGGTGCTATTTCATAGAGGGTGGCCTATGTGGACCTGAGTAGATATCTGAATGCAGTGGAGGAGCAAGGCATGCAGACATCTGAGGAAAGGGTGTCCTGGCTGAGGAAACCACAAGTGCAAAGGCACCGAGGCAGGAGTGTGAGGAATGTTTGAGGGCCAGGACGGCTGGAACAGGTGAGGAAGGAGAACAGGCATTAGAGAGATGAGGGCTGAGGCAGCTGGGAGGCAAACCATGCAAGGCTCTGAGACGCTGAATAAGGCTGGTTTTTACTCCAAGAGACAAATCCCTTGAAGGGTTTCAGCAAAGGTGAGACATGAGCTGACGTTTCAAAGGATGAGTCTGGAGACAAAGTTTGTACCCAGCTTCATACAAGACACGGGATGCAGACATGTCCACTCAAGTTTTGTTTCCCCAAAAAGAAAGAATGAGGTTCAGTGTCCTAAGGCTGTATGGCAGAGTCCAACCCACCAAAAAGGGAAAATGGGGCCTGGTTTTTCCTCATGTAGTAAGTCTCAATCAGAGTCCTGGATCCTAAACAATGTTCTGAGCCCAGGAGTAAAGCCTCTGCGTGCTCAACCACAACACAAGTACTCTCCCTGAAGTGTCGGCCGGAGCGCTGTCCACAGGAACACTGCACTCCAGAAAGCCCCAGTGTTCTTGCCTGTCTGTTTTGCAGGCTTTTGCTAAAAAGACATCTAGTGAAGCTATCTCCCAGCTAGTCTCTTTCTCTCCTTCTGCACCATGGGACTCACTGAACCTTTATGTAGAAAGGCCTGATAACCAACTAATTGTCCTGGTTGGGGTGGGGTGGGGTGGGGTGGGGTGGAGTGGGGTGGGAAACAGGGAAATGGATACTCAGTAAGTTACTGAAATGCTGAACCCCCATTCAGACACTCTGTGGGACCCCTTCTTTCCCACAACTGAGCTCTGGCACCTCACTCTCCTGCCTGGCACACAGCTCCCGGGAGCCCAGGCCAGTGTCCACCAACCTGTGGCCCACAGACAGGGTCAGGGATGCTTTGTGTCTGCTGACCAGTCTGTGTGAACTTTCCTGGCCAGTACTGGAAAGTAGAATGTTATTTATTTTTATGTTTTGTATATTTTGCCGTGGTCTGCTGATTCTGTTTCACTGAGAGCAACACTTACTTCAATAGTCAGTTTAATACTGTACACTGAATAATTTTTTAAAAGAATGTTTTAAAAAGTTTCTCGATCCTCAGATGTCTATAGATTTATTTTCATATGAACTGGGTTTTTTTTGTATAAAGTACATTCTTAAAATTTAAAAAAAATAAAAGGCTGAGCCTGGCTGCTATGTGGAGAGCAGATCCTAGGAGTCGAAGGGGAGTGTGTGGAGACCACTCCACCTTCCTCACCTTCCAGGATGGAAACTTGCTTCCTGTTTGAAACGACTCACTCCTACTTCCTGCTGTAACAATAAGGAAGTGCAGCCACAAGGCAATACAGAGAAGATAAACTAGACAATAAAACTGAAGGTGAGGCTCACCCCGAGGAAGCCTTTATGTACAGAAGATCCTCTGTGGATAGCAGCTCGCCCCACAGATGTGCTGAGTCATGTTTGTCTGCTGTGCCTCTCACACCAGAGGCTGTAGCAGCACAAAGCATCTTATCCTCCCTGGGAGATTTAATTACAGGAAGTCATTAAATAAGTTACTTGAAACAAAAGATAAGAGAGGAGAAGGAACCAATTAAGTGATCATTTACCCTGGAGAAGAACAAGTTAAGAGGAAATTTAAATTTAGGTTGCCGTGCAATGATCTGAAAAGCACAGATCTCACTCCCTCCACTGGAGAATCTGAGGGACTCCACTTGGACCTAAAGCTGAGGCTGCAATCGTGACCATGACATGTAAGGTGACCACGAGATCCCGTGTAAGCAACCTGGGGAGATTTAGAAATAGCGATGCTCAGCCCCTGGCCTATGGAAGGTACGCAACAAATATTGAAGAAATGAATATCATTGTGAAGGAGATGATGCCGCCAGGAGGCAAAGGAACAAGGACACTCCTCTTAGTCCCTGAGAGCATTTCTCAGGGTGAACAGGAGTGGGAAAGCAGGTGGAGCAGTTGCAAGGCTCAGCATCACAGCTCCGTGGAAGGGGAGAGAGGTGCAGGGTCAAGTTCCCAGGCAGGAGCCCAAAGCCCATCATGACCCTAAAGGCCACACCCTAAAAGCAGGTGGCCCAGAGTCCCCCCTTCATCTCTTTCAGAGCGTGTTCTCTCACACATGCCTCATTGTGAGCTCATTCAGCCTTGGAACACAAAGCCCAAGCCCCAAATGAACTGGACCAAATGATCCAAGCAATAGTCCACTAAGCCAGGCCTCGACCTACCTCTCCAGCCTCCCCTCCCACCACTCCCTGCCCTCAGTCTTGAGGGTTGCTAAGTCGCTTTGGGTTCAGAGACACACTGCATTGAGCTATACTTCCCCACCTTTACTCTGGCATGCTTGCTACCTAGAGCACCCTTCTCCGCTGCACCCCTGCACCCCTGCACCCCTCACTTCAACTCCAAGTCCTCACCCCTTTCACCTGGCTGACTCTCCAGGCTTCAAGATTTATCTGAGGTGTCACCTCCTCCACAGAGCCTTCTTTGAATCTCTAGGCAAAAGTAAGTTCTTCTCCACTGGTCTTCCAGAACTTCAGTGTTTATATCTACTATCACTCTAACACTCACCTAAAAATATGGAAAATCTGCATTTAATGTCTGCCTCCCCGAAACTCCCCATTTTCATGCATGCATATTCACATTGAGTGATATTCTTCTCAAGGATGAGGATTCTTGTGTGATACTTGTCCAGCTGAAGCTCTTAGTGAATTTGCAGACAGAGGAGCTCCTAGTCTGATAAAAGAAATACTGTAGCCCCTAAGAACACTGCACAGGGAAGGGAATGTGATCAGAACGAGGTCTGAGAAGGGCCAAGGGTGACAGAGCAGCAGGGCGACCCAATAGGGTAGAGTCTCTCCAGGAGGCTTTCTGAAAAAAAGGACTTTCTCTTGGAGGAGATTAGAATCCTGCTCCCAATAATATTGAATGCAAACTGCAATTGAAAAATAAAAATAAAATAGAAACTTGCTCTCTGTCAAATCATTTGCCCTGTAATCTGTAACACCTAGGCCTACCTACCCTTCAAGGCCCCCACTTATATGCCACCTCCTGCATGAAGCCTTCTGTGATTGCCAACCTGCTCCCTCACCCAAGATGAGAAGTAATTTCATCCTCTTCTGGACTCCCATAGCCATTGTTTGTAACCCCCCAGGAGCATTTATTGGGTTTCCAAATTATTATGTGCATGTTCTTATCCAGACATTATCATCTATACTGAACACTGCTTGAAAGCAGAGTCTAATTCTTATTAGAACATTGCCTAGAACAGATTGGGCACCCAATAAACAGTTGGTCATTTTTTCAACCAACACTTGGGGGTTTGTTTGTTTGTTAAATTATTTGTTTCCATTACCATTTATCCCCTTTATATCCCTCTCTGCTGCACCCCCACAATCACCACACTATTGTCCATTTTCAACCAACGTTTGTTCATTGCCGATGCATCAAGCACAATGGCCCTGAAACATCAAAGTGAATAAAGCATGGTCCCTGCCCTTAAAGAATCCAAAGGCTAATGAATGGGTGGGTAGGTGGAGAGATGGTTGATAGGTGTCTGGCCAAAGGCAATGAAACTTTCCTCCACAAAACCTCTTCCTCACTCATCTAGTCTCTCCTTAACCTTCTCCTTTGAATTCTTGAGGATCAAATCCACACTTTAATTAATAAAACTACAGATACAGAACAATTTTACCTTAAGTCAACCAAGAAACCATGAGGAACAATGAGCTTGAGTCCTTGGGCTTCCACCACCAAAAAGGCCCTCCGTGGCCATGGCCCTGCACTCACAGTCTTCTCCCCCTGGGATAAGACATGACTGTTCAGTCCCTGCCTTCAACACAGCAAAGAGATGGAGCACCGGCTCAGATGGCCCCTCCCCTTTGTCCTGGGCTGGCCCACTGGTACCATGCCTTGAGGGGTCACACAGGGGCACAGCTCCCTTGGTTATTTCCCCAGGCAGCTGTCACACTCAACCTTGACCACCCAACATGTAATAGCAGACATGCCTTATTCAAAGGTTTTAGAATCCAAAGCCTGGATCCCAACAGTAAGCTAACCCAAAATCCTATAGTAGGACACTACTAATAAACTCTTCTGGTTTTACTAGGAAGAAGGGAGGGAGACCTCAGAAGTGCTTGTAAAAATTTGCTGAAACTGAGATTTGACCCAGAGCAGAGAGGGTTTTGGTAAAGGCAGAGGGACCCATGTTTGGGAGCGAGGAGCCTGAGCCAAACCAAGGGTAATGTTGCAGCCAAGACTAGAAGCCAAGAGCTTGCAGAGCAGGGATCAGGGATGATGAACCAAGTAAACTGAGTTAAAGATTTCCCAGCCCACAGTTGGGCCATTATGATGTGAGAAATGATTTCAGTGTACCTCGAGGTAAAGCACTGGGTGGGAGGGGCTGCCTCCCCAGGAGTAGGAATGCAGCCTGTGTCTCTGTTGTTCCCCTGAACACGAAATGCTGGCCAGGATTCTAGGTAAGGGATCTGAGGGAACGATGTCACCAACTGTCTCAGAAGTGGATTTTCTCCCCAAATAATTCCCTTTGATTAACCAGCCAGTTTCAAACTTATGGCTCATGGCCAGGATCCACTGCCTTGGACTGTTCTGGAAATAGAGGATGATATGGATGTTTTCTCTCTTTTTTGTAAAACAGGAGTCTTCTTATATAAATAAAATACCAAACACTCACATAGGCAGCTGCCTTACAAATACAAAACCTGGAGACCCAGTAGTGCCACTCAGATGGTTGTTCTCAAACTGCTCAGAGGACATGAGTAATATGTTAGCCTGCCCTAAAACCCCCACCTACCACCACCGCCCCTGACTTCTCAGTGTGGCCCACGGCAACCAGCAGCTTCCTGGTGAGTGAATTGGAGAAGTTCCTCCCTTTCTTCCAAGCCTTGACTGCTCTCAGGCACACCAGAAACTCAGGAAAGAGCCATCCCATGATTTTCTCAGGGGAGGGGCTCAGGGATAGGAAGAAGTCACACACTTCCTGTTCTGACAATTGGGGTGAGCCCCTGAGACAATGGGGAGGTTAGGGTGGGGCTTGTGAAGGACCAAAGAGTTCTGCCTAGGGAGTGGCTGCTCCAGGCACAAGGCCTCAACCCAAGGAAACCAAGGCCTCCAGATTAACCCTTCGCTCCCTTCACTGCTCCACCCCTGCTGTCCCAGCTGACCTCCAGGTCTGCGTGAAGGCCCCATGAGTAAGGACTGGCCTTGGGCAAACCGTGTGCCTTCTGTGTGCACACAGTCACAGCTCCATGGGCACTGCACTGGAGGGATTGGAGTCTGAGTGAACACCCTTGGGTGGCCAAGGAAATGAGTGTTTCCTGTATCTGCAGTGAGAGAGATTTAGGTCAGATGGCACGTGGGGAGCTGTGCAGTCTTTCTCTGGAGAAGGGAAGGTTATGCTGCTGCAGGTATCCTGGAATTGGTCCAGTATAGAAACAGTGTCTCTGCCTGTCCTCACCCTCATTCCACCTCCCACCAACCAGACTCTCCAGGGCCAGCCCCAGTCAGGCAGCTTCACCCTCTACTCCTCTGGAAGACCTTCCTTGCCTCCCCGACTCGTGCACGGCCCAGGCACTCCTGCCACTCCCCGAGACACAGCCACCTGAGAGCTGGGGAAGTGGGCACAGCACGAAAGCTCTGTGAAGGGTGCACACTTTCACTCCTCCATCCAACAGTCATGACCTTGTTGATTCTTAGACAAGTTCCTGAAAGCTTTGCTGCTCCAGTGCGATCGAGCTGCATGCCTGGAGTTTCCTAACTAGGGGGCCTTGCTAGACTCTGCGTACAAACACTAACCACTTATTCCATATTCAGTGGAGACCCCTGACTGCCACTCTTCATGCCCATCCTACACCCACACTTCGGGACTTGGACCATTCCCCTCCAGGTTCAGCACTGAGATGGCCTGGCCCTGGCTGCCTACAATGGTTGATGTTTGTGTAACAGCAGGTTGTTTTTGGTCTGGGCCTCTGTTTGGAGGCAGCCTTCAGGCTCCACACCTCTCCTTCACTACTCCAGGGACCTCAGAAAGAGAGACCTGGGAAATCTGCTGATGGCCTTGATCTATCCAGACAGAGGCCACAGACACCAGCCTCCTTCACTTGCACCCTAATTCTGGAGGCTTGTTCCCAGAGAACAAGAACAATTGCTCAGAGTGAATGACAAAAGTGTTTTATTGAAAATTCACCCAAAGATGGATAGAGGGAAGGAGAAGAGTTGGGTGGGACACTGAGTGGTTCTTGTTCTGACCTTGCAAGGCCAGTAGCTGCCAAGGGATGGAGGAGGATGTAGAGAGATGTCCAGGATCTGGTAGGAGAGGGCACTGGGCTGAGAGGGAACATGTGTGACCCTGATGACTCTGGAGATGAAGCTTCTGGTTGTGTTTTCCTCTGTCCTTGGTGGGTGAAGAGTCAGCTGACAACCCTCCCATTCCAGGTGAGTCACCAAGCCCAAACTGAGAAGAAGCTACCAAGCTCCAAAAGGGCAGAGAGTCCACACCCCAGCACTGAGGTGACACTGGTAAGATGAGCCCCAGAAAGATAGGTTGGAGGCAGAGGTGAAAAAAGCACAGAGACACCAAGACTGGACCCGGCTGAGCTCAGGGGGCCACAAAGAGCTCATCTCCTCTATCGGTGAGATCTCTTGGTCAGGGTGGTGGTAGAGACGATCTTGCTGCCAGACACACCAAAGCCATAGACACCTCCAGAGCCAGAGCCGCAGCCACCTCCCAGGCCAAATCCGGAACCACTTCCTAATCCTCCCACGATGCCTCCTGCGCTGGCGGCACCACCAACCACAGCTGTGGGAGAGAGGCAAAGGACATGGTTACTCCAACAGTGCCAGCACCCAGGAGTCACAGCTCAAACCAGGGTGAAGAAACAAATGACCACAGCAGGGACAGAAGGTACTTACAGATGCTCACGGCATTCTGGCATTCTCCAGACATTCTGTGGGGGAGACAAAGAGCAGTGAGCCAAAGCGGAGCCCAGAACCATGCTTCATTCAGTGAGCAGGTGTCAAGCATCTTTCCCATCTTTAAGCAGACAAATTTAAGGCCTAAATACAAACCTGTTATCTAAAACTGTGCTTGTTTGTAATGCACCATAATTGCATTGAAGCAACTGGCCCCAAAAAAGGGCCCTGGACCTACCATGACCCCCAGCCTCTCCATTCCTCATGTTTCTGCCCTGCTTTCTCCCCCTCACCGGCACTCCTCGCCCTCCAGCAGCTTGCGGTAAGTGGCAATCTCGATGTCTAGGGCCAGCTTCACGCTCATGAGCTCCTGATACTCCCGCAGCATACGGGTTAGCTCCTCCTTGGCCTTCTTCAGAGCAGCCTCCAGCTCTGTGCGCTTGTTGTAGGCATCTTTCATGGCCAGTTCCCCACGCTGCTCCGCATCAGCCACGGAGGCCTGCAGAGTCTGGCACTGTAGACAAGGAAAGGGGACAGACAACCATCAGTGTCCAGCTGCCAAGACCTCTACATCTGTCCCCTCTCCTGTTTGCTTGGGATAAGATGTCAGAGCTCTGTCTGTCCTTCTCCCTACCTTCCCTGATTCTTACGCATTTCATTCAGTTTGGCCAGAGCCCACCAATGCCCCTACCAGGCTGATTATATGAAGAGCCAAAACCAATGACAGAGAACCAAAAAACCTCATTTACTGGGGTGGCATGTCATGTGAACTAGGATATTACTGAAAAGATCTGGGTAGGGCTATGATAAAAGCTACAACTCCCCTGCAGAAAAGCTCAGGATCCCTGTCCTGGTGCCTTATCTGCACATCTACTCTGGAGACATTCTGCCTTAGAGCCCTGGCCCTGTCCTGCAGCTGGAAGGAGGTGACACTTACCTGCTTCTTGACATTCTCGATCTCGGCCCTCAGCCTCTGGATCATCCTGTTGAGCTCCGAAATCTCACTCTTGGTGCTCTTCAGGTTGTCACCATATTGGTCAGCTGAGGTCTGGAGCTGCTGGAACTAAGGCCCAAGAGACACAGGAAACCAGGGGTCAGAGGTCTCTGAGTAGGCTCTATTCTCAAGTCAACTCAGCAAGAGTAGCTACAGGCGGCAGGGATAATACAAAACGTCACATAACTTCAAATGAGACCTCAAGGAATCCATCCATGTCTGACTTCTCTTGGGCTTCAGCTGATAATCACCTGCTCACAGACATCAAAGCAAAGCCCCAAAAGCCACTCCCAACTCCTGAGAAGTCCCCAGAACCCACCTTGGTCTGGTACAGGGCCTCGGCCTCAGCCTTGCTCTTCAGGGCGATCTCCTCATACTGGGCACGGACCTCAGCGATGATGCTGTCCAGGTCCAGGCTGCGGTTGTTGTCCATGGACAGGACCACGGATGTGTCGCTGACGTGGGTCTGCATCTGGGACAGTTCCTACAGGGGAAATGTCTCCCATCAGGCCTCCTGGAGAGTCTTCTCTTATCTCTGACACCAGAAATCTGCCATCGTCGTAGGCCATGCCCCAGGCTCAGATAGAAGCAGAGTTAGCATTCCCAATGTAAATTTCTATGTAGAAAGCAAGCAGTGGATGACATCTCCAGACAGAAAAGCAATATCTGTAGTCTTTTCTGTGCCTTGGGAACTATCAGCCACTCCATGTCAGTGGGCATCAGTTCATTGGATGGAAAGAAATGGAGAAGATCCATTCACTAGAGAAATGCTAAGTGGGAATCAATTCTATCCCATGCAATCTTTAGATCTAATCACCTCTTCTAAGACAACATCTGGTCTGAGAACCTCTCACATCAAGCCTGTCTATCCATGACCTTGCTGAGAGCCCCCTGCCCCGAAGTAAAGGAGCCAGAGTCCTTTCAAAGAATCGTGAACTCCCACCAGTGGCCTCAGAGATGGAGGATTCCCTTCCCTGAGTGGAAGGGGCAATGGAGTCCTCACCGCAGCATAGAGGACCCTCAGGAAGTTGATCTCGTCGTTAAGGGCATCCACCTTGGCCTCCAGCTCCACCTTGTTCATGTAGGCGGCATCCACATCCTGCAGAGGAAGAGTGGAGATAAGAGACAAGCTACAGTACTTACAACAGAGGGCAGTGGGTAGTAAGTGGCACACAGAGGTGTTCTCAGCAACATTTAGAAAAGGCTTCTCAGCATCAGGCGAGGTGGTGAGGGATTAATCATTTGACATATTCTGCCCTTAAAGCCACCTACAGACATGCATGTTAATTACTTAAACGTCTTTTTTACCCAGCCTTAATCCTTAGAACCTGGGTCACTTAGTTCTGGATGGTACCAAATGGGGTGGCGATGAGGCAGAGATGGACCAACCCCATGATTCCAGCCAAAGACCACACCCAGGGGAAGGGTGTCCTCACTGCACCTCCCCAGTCTCCTTTATCTCTTACCTTCTTGAGCACCACAAAGTCATTCTCAGCAGCTGTGCGTTTGTTGATCTCATCTTCATACCTGGGGGCGGAGACAGAAAAGGAAACTCTACAGTGAGCTAATGTTTCTCAGCTACTCCTTTCCAAACATCTAACTATTTGGAAATATCCAGCTAATTGGCTACATCCCCATCTTCACACAATTATTCATTCAACCTGCATTTATTAAATAATAACCATGTATGAGGTACCAGTCTAGCCCCAGTTTATTCAGAGAAGTGCAAACCAAACTTTAAAAAGACCATTTTCAAGAGATAAGATATGAGGCAAGAAGCCTGCAATGATCTGGTTGATTTTATTTCCATTGAAGGGCTCTTCTTTCGTCCATTTGGTAAATTAAATTCTCTTTGTTCCATGTGAGAGTAAATGGAGAGAGAGAGGGTTGGTAACTTCTCAGCTCCACCCCATAATGAATGAGTATCATAATAAGAGCTACTATGGAGTGAATGCTCATTGTATGTTCAGCATTATGCTACCTACTTTCTTTACCTCATTTAATTTCACTTAGTTGTCAACCTATAAGGTAGGAATAGTATTCCCATTTTAAATATGAGGAAAACCGAGGTTCAAAGAGGTGAAGCAGCTTACCCAAGATCACACAGCAAGTAAGTGGAAGAATCAGTATTCAAACCAAGTCTACCTGTCTCTACAACCTGTATTCTTCTGAACATGGTATAGTACTTTTCCTCTGTTTAATTTCTAATCTTGTTTGTATATGGCAAGTCCAGCTCTCTGAATGTATCACTTATTTTATGTTTGGAATAATTTAGGATTGCTAGACCTCACCCCACTAAACTGACCATGGAGATACAGGGAAACAGACTAGAGGACCTTCCTGACACTCTCAGGATATCGTCAGAGCCTGGGGTTCTCAATGATCAGAGAGGAGCCAGGGGGCATGGCCAGGCAGATTTGTGAGATGGCATCCCCTCTTTCTTCCCCACATACTTGGTCTTGAAGTCCTCCACACTGTCTTGCGTGGTCTTCAGCTCAGACTGCAGGCGTCCTTTGTCATTGACCAAGGTATCCAGCTGCTTCCTCAGGGCACTGAGGTAGGCCTCAAAGAAGGGTTCCAGGTTTTTGCTGGACGTGGTGGTTGTCTGTTGCTGGAGGAGGTTCCACTTTGTCTCTAAAACCTTGTTCTGTTGCTCTAAGAATCGCACCTGTGTTTAAAATAGGTATAGACCAACTGATGAGGGTCTGAAGCTTTGACAGGAGGGTTGGCCATGGCCAACACCAACCCATCAATACAAGGCAAACAGGGAGCCCAAGAGGGATCCACATAAGGCCATCACGTTGCAACTCCAGGAACCATCCAGCAGGGTCATCATAGTGGCCTCATATTCTGTGAGCCCTTAGCAGCAAATGGGTCACATGGGTCTCGGAAGAGAGAGCACAGCCAGGGCAGCAAGAACAACTTCCCCTACAGAGATCCAGAGACCCTGGGATGGGTTGCTAAGAACACTGAACTTCTATGAAGTAATAAAATAAAACAAAATTAGGGGACACAACTACTATCTGAGGGCTTGCATTTGAAGTGATTTGGGCCCATGGCAAAGGAATGATAAATTCACTGCAGATTTTTTAAATAGGGTTACTCATAAGTAGACCTGGTATGTCCCTGTGAACCTGTGCACCACTGAGTACAGTTCATTAAGATCACAGCCCAAGACATATTCTGAGTCTCAGCAAGACTCAGTTCAGCAAGGGGACCTCCCAGTACTTTCCCTTTTTCTGTGAAAAGATTTAACTAGATAAATCAGGGTAGCGGCTTAGCACGACATTTCCACTTTATGTGCTTCAGACTTGAAATGAAAGCAGGTAAGGGCCGCTGATCACAGTTTGAACCCAAAAGATGAGATGACACAAGAAAGCACCAAAACTTTGGTCTTTCTTTTATATCTGTATGTCTTAGAGTCACAATAAGCCTCTTTAAGCTACTATTGGTCTCTTCAAACTAGCAAGAAGAGCAAAGAGCCCCATTCAAATCTATTCCAAGGTTGTTCACTCTGGCCTCATACATCTAAGTGGACTAAGGCCTCAGTGCACAGACACCTCGGGCATCCTTCACCAAGTGTGCCACACCTGCCCATCCAGTCATTAATCACTGCATGCCTCAGCTCTCTGAGGCTGATCTGCTTCCTATCACCCATCATACTTGGCTGTAATTGAGCTCTAACCTTGCATGAAGAAAGTTGGACTACAAAAAGAAAAGGAGAGACCCATTCTCTCATCTCTTCAAAGAGACCCCGATAAGCAATTTTGCCCAGAGTCAGAAGGATGAAAGCAATGACCTTCCAAGGGCCTGCCGGGACTCTGATTCCACCATTGGAGTCAGTCCACTTTTTATTGGAGAGACCAGCCTGATTTTCTTCTGTTCCAACAGAAGTGCCAATAGTTATATTATTATGGGAACTACAATTAAGTCTTTGCTAATTATTAAATTATTAACTGTTACTTTAAAACCAAAATCTGAGAAAAACACAGGGAAATAATGAACCTACTTTATAGCGGGGGTAATTGGACTCAGAAAAGTTGAGTGATTTTCTAAGTATCACACAGCACATCTAGAAAACTCCAAATACTGAACTGCTTTGACAGCCTACCAACCATGGAACAAAAGAGGCTCAAAAGGCTGACTCCCTTTAACAGCTGGAAAGTGGAGACCCAGAGTAGCTCAGTGGTCTTCTTGTGACAGGCTCAGGCCTGAGGTTCCAGGACCCAGCAACCCAGGCTCTGCCGCCTTGTCTGGCCAAGAGGACGGCTCACCTTGTCGATGAAGGAGGCAAACTTGTTGTTGAGGATCTTGATCTGCTCTCGCTCCTCAGTCCGGACCTTCTGGATCTCGGGGTCAATCTCCACATGGAGTGGGGTCAGCAGGCTCTGGTTGATGGTGACCTCCTGAATCCCTCCAACAGGGCAGGCGGCAATGCCAGGACCACCCCGTCCACCGAAGGAGCCCCCGAATCCACCACCAAAGCTGCCAGCGCCAAAACCAGCACCAAAGCTGCCAGCCCCGAAACCTCCAGCAGCCCCAAAGCTAGCACCCTGACGGCACCCAGCCATGCTGCTGGAGATGTTCTTGTTCCCCCTGAGGTTGTAGAGGCTCCTGCTGCCAAAGCCCCCAGAGGAGCAGCGGCCTGCACCCCCAGACATGGAGGCTGAGCTGAAAGCAACCTTCTTGACTCCACCTAAGACAGCGGAGCCAGTGCTAAAGCCCTGGGACAGGCCTCGGACACCCTGCTGTCTGGAGATCATGGCTGGAGAGCAGAGAGTGAGCTTAGAGTAGTCAGAGAGAAGCCAGAGGGCCCAGGCCAGTGAATGCTGCAGCCCTAGCCTGCTTCTCTTATATGAGCTGGAGCAGCAGGGCTTGGTTGCAGGGGCATAAAAGGAAAAATCTGAAATATCTCTGGGCTTGGCCTTTGGCACCAGCCCATTCTTCTCACACTTGCTGAGCATGTCACTAAACACACCTACAGAAGTCATTTGGAGGGCACAGGTAACTGGAATCCAACACAATCCCTCCCCTTTGGGAGAACCTGAACCAGAGCTCCAGGGCCTCCTGCATCCGAGGCCCTGCCTGGCCCCACCTGCCAGGTGCCCCACCTTCCAGGTCCCCCACCCACCACCCTTCCACCTCATCAGCCTGCTGGTGGCCTCCCTGCTCCAGACAAGACAATCCATTGCTTTTCTCCCACTCAGAATTTGGAACCTGAGGGTCTGGGTTCAAGTACACAACCTGCCCTTACCAGCTCTGCAAACCTGGAGCAAATCGCTCTCTGAAGCTCAGTTGCTTCTCCTGGAAATTGGAAGTGTTACTTTGTAAATTATCAGGAGCTGCACCTGTATGTGTTATTATTGTCATTATTATTCCTCCATGGGCAGTTGGCCCCATGCGTATTTACCGAATCACCCCTGCTCCATTTGCTGCCCAGCCACGTGCTCGCCTCCTCCAGGACTGAGCCTGTTCTGCCTTCTCATAACTGGTCCCAGCATTCAAAAACGTGTGTAACTTTTTTGGTACTAGCAACCTCTTTGGCAGAATGGTGAAACCTATGAGACCCTTCTCAGGGCAATGTTTTCAAATAGAAAATCCTAGTTTTCAGCCCCAACACAAAGTCTTTCCCACTGAGTGCAACAGATCTGTGTTCAAATCCTACCTGTTGCCACTGAGTAGCAGTGCAGTCTCGGGCAGGTCAGCTAACCCCTCAGAACTCATCCCATTCATCCGTTCATCCATAAACTGGGATACCCACCTCACAGGTAATGAGACAACTTACCTGCAGTGCCTGGCACTTAGTAGGTCAGTAAGCATTCATTCTCTTCCTGCCCGGGCTTTGCCATTGCCACTCCTGAGGAGAAATTAGGAAAATCTGTACCCCTCTCCGCTTCTCGCTTCCTAATGAGACTGCTAGTTCAAAGCTGGGGAGCAACAGAGACCAGGGCCTGGACCATTCTCGCAGGCCTGAGCTGACCCTGACTGAAGGAAAGCTGGCCACGGTGAAAACGAACAGCTCCCTCCATGCAAAGAGAAAGAGCAGGGCCAATGGGTGAGAAGAGGATGGTCAGTGGATCCAGGCCTTGGGGACAGGGAAAGATGGACCGGCTGGGAGTTCTCTCCTCCTCTCTTCTCCTCTCCCTGTCCTCCTCTAACCGCTACCTCTCATCTGCCCCCTCTCTCTCCCACCTACCTCTGCCTTTGCTGGGCTCCCCATGCTGTGCCCAGGTGGCCTCTAAGTAAATGGAGAGTAGGTGGAAGAACTGTGACAGTGACAACAGGATGACCCAGGCTCAATCCGAGGTCTGTGGGAGAAACCCCAAGGGATGGCCTATCCCCCTGCAGTAAACGAGCACTCCAGAACCAGGACCATCTCCTATAAGGGATGGGGTTGAACATTCACTCACCCTTTCTATACATATTTAGTGTCAACTTTGTGCCAGGCTCTGTGTGGGATACTTTATATACATGTGATTATTTAATCTTCCCCCAGCTCTGTGCAGTCAGTATCATCAGCCCTGTCTGCCAATGAGGACCTAGCCCAGGGTCACACAAATGCACGTGGCAGAGCCAAGACTTGAACCCATATTAGACTGCTCCCAAAGGCTCTGCATTCCCTGGCCTCTCACCCATACCATCCTGCCTGTTAGGAAGTCTGTTAGTCTAATTTGTGCAGCAGCCAATCCAGAACTGGGTGCCTGAACAAACTCGATCGAACCAACTGATCAGGTCAAGGGGCCTCTGAGAGCCCCAGCACCCAAAGGTCTGCCGATTTCCACCCTGACTCCAAGCGTGGGCCTGGCTGATAAGGAAGGTAGAGCTACCTCAGGTCTCTGGGGCAGCTGCTGCAGGAGCTGAGGTCAGATTGTCTGGTTTCCTGCCCCAGGAAGAGGTAGGAATGTTGCCAGGATCATAACCTGAGTGAGAGCCCAGGAGCTCAGACCCCTGGCTACCTCACCTGCATCTCTGCCCCTCACACTCATGGCTCCATTCTCCTGGCTGTCCCTGGGGGACCGATGAGGACATTCACAGGCTAGGAGGACAGATTGCATCCACAGAGAGGAAGCCCCAGGATGAGTCCCTTGGGTCCTGTAGTCTGTGGCTGAGACACCCTGCTACTAGGAGAAAATGACGTGGTGTGTTGTACCTGGAGATGTGTCCACTTGTGTCCAGTCCCCAAAACAACAAGCAAGTGATCTGGAAGGGATTTTCAGGGAAATAGTATATAAAATACAATCAATCTGATTCTGTGCTTGTCGGGCACCCAAACCATGGAGCCACGATTGAGGTACTTCCCAGGAAGGTAACTCTACATTGAGGTATAAACCATCCCTGAGACAAAAATGAAGATGAGAGAAAAGCCACAATGGTTTACAGGTAAAAGGGACTCTCATTTAGAGCTGCCATTGTGGACTGAACACTGGGTGTTTTTCTTATAACACCTCCAATCCTCTCAACCCTGCAAAAGACACATTGCTATGCTCACTTGAGAGCCGCAGGCAATGAGGCTCAGAGAGATTGTATGTCTTCCCTGAGATTGCACAGCTAGGGAGTGGGGGAGGCAGGAGGCCAGCCCTGCCTGACTTCAAGCTTGTGACCTTAACTTCTACAACACAATGCTTTCTATCGGTCACTCTGTCTTACACAGAAGCTGCAGGGGGAAAAGTATATGGCAATTTATACAGACCAGTAGTTCACAGTCCACCAGAGCAGCAACAGGTCTTGGGCAGCTCACTGCGTTTTCCACAGAAGTGTCTCTGCTCCTTCCATCCTTGCTGTCATCACATGATTGATTGCTTGGTTTATGTGCCCCTGGACTTACAAGTATCCAATAAGGTATAACATTGTCTCAAGGGGCCAGTTCTGTGTCCTCCAATTAATAAATCCAAATTAACTTAATTACAAATCCTATAATAAACCCAAACCAAACAGGAAGGAAGTTCTAGTCTAGAGCCATATTCTGTGGCTTTATTATTGTCAGAATTGCCAGAAGTTCCCCAAATCCTAAAACTATATAGCATGAGAAGCCTAAGGCAGAGAGACAAAGAAAAGCTTCTTATGCAAGAGAGCTTTTACGCTATAGTGAGAGAGGTAAAGAGGAGACTTTCTTTCCCTGAAAATGAGAAAGATACCTCCAGCCTAGATGAGCCAGAGGCAAGGGACTGGGCAGGACCACTCCAGCTGGTAGCAACAGCTAGAAGCTGATCCCTGCCCCACCCCCACAGCTCCTGTCATTGTCCTCCTTGCCCCTTCCTCATCTGGCAATTGTTCCAGGCCTTGTCAAGAGGGATGAGCAGCTGACAGGGGTGTGGAGCAGGGGCAGGCGGGTATGTTTGCTCAGGACTTTCTGAGTGAGAAAGGCAAGCCTCACATTCAGCCCTGGGATTACCGGAATCCCGAGGTCTTTCACTCTCAGCCCCAAACCTGGCCCCGTCTGGGCCCTCACCAGTTTGGTCACTGGCCTCAGCAATGCCACTGAGCCTGAGTCACTCTGTGGGAAGGCAGAGCCAATTTGCATACCAGAGACTGCAGAGAAGGCCTACTCATCATTTTGGGAAGGAACCAGTAAGGTCAACGTGAGGTCACCTCCTTAGAATCAGGGGTAAGGGGGTCTGTGCACAGGGACCCCCTTCCCCAGGGGTAGAGAGCAGCCCTTCCTGGTCATCCCAAGCAGGGGTTACCCAACGTGTTTTTCAGCAAAACCATTCTTATCCTCAAAACCACATACCCAGCCCCACTTGTAAAACAGATAAATGGGCAGATGCACTGACTGGGGCCCAGCGGGGGCCCAGGAGCCTTCTCACTTGCTGGCCTCCCCAGGAGCCCCTGAGAGCACCCTCTGGGGTTCTTTATTGTGTTGAAGTGTAGTTCCTTCTATACTTAATTTGTTAACAGTTTTTATCATGAATGAATGTTGAATTTTATCAAATGTTTTTCTGCCTCTATTGAGATGATCATATATGCTTTATCTTTCATTTCATTAATGTAATGTATCACATTTATTGATTCATGTTTGTTGAATCAACTTTGCATTCCGGGGATAAATCCCACTTCATCATGGTATATGATCCTTTTAACATGTTGCTGAATGTGGTTTGCTAGTATTTTGTCGAGAATTCTTGCATCTATATTCGTCAGGGATACTGACCCATAGTTTTTTCTTATACTGTCTTTACCTGGGTTTATTATCAGGATAACATTAGCTTCATAAAATGAGCTTGGGAGTTTTCCCTTCTTTTTGATTTTTCTGGAAATATGAGTAGAATTAGTGTTAATTCTTTAAATGTTTAGTAAAATTCACTAGTGAGGCCATCTGGTCCTGGGCTTTTCTTTGGTGGGAGATTTTTTTATTACTGATCTGATCTCCTTGTTAGTAATAGATCTGTTCAGATTTTCTCTTTCTTCCTGATTCAGTCTTCGTAGGTTGTGTGTTTCTAGGAATTTATCCATTTCTTCTAGGTTGCCCAGTTTGTTGGCACACACTTGTTCATCATAGCTTCCTGTGATCCTATGTATTTTCGTGGTATCAGAGGTAAGATTTCCTCTTTCCCTTATAATATTATTGATTTGGGTCCTCTTTTTTTCTTGGTTCCTCTAGCTAAAGACTGTCAATTTTGTTTATCTTTTCAAAGAACCAACTGTTAGTTTTGTTAATCTTTTCTATTGTTTTTCTATTCTTTACTTAATTTATTTCTGTTCTAATCTTTAGTATTTCTTTCCTTCTGCTAAATTTGGGCTTTATTCCTCTTTGTGTAGTTCTTTGAGGTGTAAACTTAGGTTCTGTCTTTGAGACCTTTCTATTTTCTTGATGTATGCATGTGTAACTATGCACATCCCTCCTAGAATTGCTTTTGCCAAATCTCATAAGTTTTGGTGTGTGTATTTTCATTTGTCTCAAGAAACTCTTACTTTCCTTTTAATTTTTTTCTGATACACTTGTTGTTCAACAGAGCATTATTTAATTTCCATGCATTCGTTAATTTTCTGGTTTCCCTCCTATTATTGATTTCTAATTTTGTACAATCATGGTCAGCAAAGATACGTGGTAGGATGTCAATCTTCTTAAATTTGCTAAGACTTGTTTTGTGGCATAATATATGATCTATCCTAGAAAATGTTCCATGTTCCCTTGAGAAGATTGTGTATTCTGCTGTTGACAGAAAAGTGTGAATTTTTATGGATGACTGGGTGAGAAGGCTGAGAGAGAAATCAGACTCCAGGAGGATGAGCTAGGAAACCAGAACACCAGGAGAAGGAAAGCAAAAGGAAGCAAAGCTTATCGAGACCCTCATAAGCCAGATGCTTCACACATGTTCTCATCACACCCTGCTTTTGCAAAGGAGGAAACTGGCACTTAGATAGGTTAAGCATCTAGCCCAAGGTCACACTGCTAGTAAGTGGCAAAGCTGGGATTTAAACCCAAGTCTGCCTAGTTCTGAAGCCCAAGACCTCTCCTGAACAATCATGCTGCCTGCCCCACAGAGTTATTGGAGGGCTCAATACCATTAGGGGATGGGCTAGGTGATAGGCAGCTATTCAGTACCTAGTACCTGGATTTTGCTTTGAGCAACTTACATATTCCTTGCACCCACCCACCCCCAGCCTTCTATGAGCTCTGCAAGAAAGAGTATGAGCCAAGTCCAAGAGTAGTGATAATATTGAGCTAATGTGTTTTCAGCATTATGATTAGAGTATAGTGAGTTTGTAGTTGTTGCTGCCTCAACCATCAGGGAGTTAATCAGTTGACAATTTCCATTCCCCAGGCAGGGCAGATGGAGCCACAAACAGTTAGCTGCAGTCACCATTTATTGAGACACATCACAGGCACTAACAGTGGAGGGGGCTGTGGGTAGATTCAGGGAGTAGGTGGGTCTGATGAGAGACTGCTGAGGTTGAAGAGCATTTGGGGACCACTCCTGGCTTCCCTTCCTCCTCCCCTAGCCTGCCCTGAGGTCAAACCAGAGGTGTGGGAAGCCAAGATGGCCTGGGAAATCCAACCTCTTCTCAGTGGTCAAATGGTCGCCCCAAATCCCCCAAACACATCACTCAAGCTGGTAGCCTTAACTTCCCCTCCTATCCCCATCACAGAACCAAGGAGAAGGCTGGGTGGAGTTGAGCCCTTCCCAAACTGCAGATTGCATGCAGAGTCTGGCATGCAAATACACCAGATCTGTGGTCCTGGGGCTATTCTTGCTCCCTGGGTGGGGAAGGCAGCAGAGGTGGGTAAGTGGGGTGGGGAGAGGACTACAAGGGCCCCAGCTTGCAAGACTCAGCAGCTAGTACCTCCGGCTGGATGTCTTGACTGTGGTGGTCTTCCGCAGGATGGAGGTGCCCCCAGAAATGGGCCCACCCTTGACAGTGCCATAGCCCACACTGGTGCTAAAGCCACCCTTACTGGCACCCCCACTCCCACCCAGGGATATGCCACCCCCAAAGCCAGCTGCGCCGCCTCCGCTCACAGTGGTAGAGTTGCCAGTCACCGCTGCAAAGCAAAGAATGTGGATATGACCAGGAAGCCATGCTGAGAGAGGGCGGGGGAGTCTCAGAATCAGTGAGGGGCAGGAACAAAATCGGGCAGTGGAGCCATAGGGAATGGATGGAGAGGTTGGGACAGAAAGCTCATTCTCTGGGGACCCTCTGAACCTCTTTCCAGGGGCTCAAATGGAGGGAATGTGTGCTTTTGGCCAAGGGCAAATTAAGTGGACTGAGCAGAGGACAGGGTCCCAGCCCGGGGCAGGGCAGCAAAATACTCACAAATGCTGATAGCACTGGGGCATTCTCCAGACATCCTGGGGAAAACAGAAAGGCCAGGAAAGGGGTCAGTGGTTCCAGGAGTCTGAGCAAAAACTCTCCCCCTCTCTCTGCCTTTACAGTGGATCAATTCGCTTGGCCAGCTCTTGAGAACCAAGACCAGGAGACACGAGAAGAATGCACTTGTGGCCACACCGGGCCTGGGGGCCCTTCCAGACAGAGCAGAGCCTCAGCAGGCCAGACCACCCCACCCTCCCTTCTATCCTCACACAGGCTGTGGGCAGCACCCCTACTGAGGGAGGGAAACAAAGCTCATGCCAAAACAAAGTTGCCCGGTTTCTAGCTAAAGCGACTTTCTCTACATCTCATGCTTTCCCCAAGGGCAGAAGATGATGAATCTGGTGTTGGAAGAAGCACCCTCACTCCTCTTGGCCTACCAACCACCATGAGGATTACCGAGCATGTGCCAATCAAGGAGATGCACAGCAGAAGCAGTAAACACAGGTGGAGAGTCTCCCTCAGGCCAGAAGTTAGGAGCCCAGCTCCCTCCCTGGTTCCTTCCTTACTCCCCTACCCCCCACACCAGAGCCAACTACACAGACTCTCCCCCAGGGCAGAGCTGGGAAGCCCTCGAAATCAGGCAGGAGGGCCCCCACCTGCTCTCCTCGCTCTCCAGCAGCTTCCTGTAGGTAGCAATCTCCACATCCAAGGCCAACTTGACATTCATCAGGGCCTGGTAGTCACGCAGCAGCCGGGCCAAGTCCTCCTTGGCCTGGAGCAGGGCTGCATCCAGGTCCCCAAGCTTCTTCTGAGCATCCTTTAATGCCAAATTCCCACGTTGCTCTGCATCTTCGATGGCAGCCTGTAGCTGCTGGCACTGCCCGGGGGATAAGAGGTGTTGAGAACACCCTCCAAGGTGCACCTATCTCTCTGCCCTTAAGCCAGGCATCACCATCCCCTACCTGCCCCTACCACAACCAACTGGGAGAGAAGGAAATCAGAAATATTCGTCTGAAAGAGGAGATGCTATTACACAAGAAGGATCATGTAGCACCAATGGGGAAGTCCTTACTGAAGTCTAATCTTAGTCCCTGTTGCTGCAGCCCAGCCTAGTCCCTTGAAAGAAATAAAACAAGTAACACAACCTCACCAATAACCAGCCCTTCACTCTGATCTGGGGATGAGTCCACACTTTTCAGCCATACCCTAGATGGAGTCAGCAGCTATGACTTAGACCCTTGGACCCTTATCCTCTGCTCTGGTCTCCTAGAAATGGGATCAATCTCCTTAAAGGAGGTCATCCCCCATGCTCTATCACTAATATGTTATGTGACCTTGGACAATCCCTTCCTTTCTCTGGGCTCAGTTTCTTCTCCTGTAAAAGGAACATGATGATCTTGATGGTCCAGCGCTTGAGTGCGTCCTATCCACCAGGAGAAGAGCAGATATCACCCCTTAGAATGACAGTGAGAGGCCTCCCCATCCATCTCCACCAACACCTGGGCCTCTAACCAGAGGTTCACCTGCTTCTTGGCTGCATCCACCTCACCCTGCAGCCTCTGAACAGTGCGGGTAAGTTCAGCAATCTCATTCTTGGTGTCACGCAGATTGTCCCCATGCTTCCCAGCTGTCACCTGCAGCTCCTCATACTAGAAGCCAAAAAAGTGGCAGTGAGTTTTCATATAGTTCCAGACCCACAAGGGTAACCACTGGCCCCCAAGCTCACCCTCACAGCTGGAGGTCCCTATGTAAGCTCAGTGTGTACGGCCCTGGGCCTGCAAGGAGCCCAGTGGCCCAGGCTTCTCACAGTTGGAAAAGGTCCTGTTCCAGCTCACATACCCAAGCCAGTCATTCTTCTCACCTTGGTCTGGTACCAGGCCTCAGCTTCAGCCCTACTCCTCTGGGCAATCAGCTCATACTGGGCCTTGACTTCAGCAATAATGCTGTCCAGATCGAGACTGCGGTTATTGTCCATGGAAAGGATGACATTGGTGTCAGACACATGAGTCTGCACTTGGCTCAGCTCCTGCAGAAACAGAAATAGCTGCCACCAGGCCCTCAGAAGCAGCCAAAGGATGAAAGACAGAGGTTCAGGTGACATTAGGAGGCCTATGCTATTTTCCAGGCTATACCCTGGAAGGAACTGCAACTGCAAGAAAGACCTCAGTCTCTTCAGCTGCGAAATGGGTTCCCACTTTAATAAATAGCATTTCTTTGTGGATTTGCAGACCTCCAAAAGATTAAAGGAGGGGAAAGGGAATGTGTACTTACTGTACTCAATTTGGTGCCAGACCCCAAGCCAGAACATTCACTAGTTCCTTTCATCACAGAACACCTTCTGAGGCAGGCAGGGCCACAAGTGGCCCACAGGGTGCATTTGTGCAAATTGGGAAAATGTTCTCCTCTGGGCAGGTTCTTCCATACTAGCACCTGGGAAGCTGAGCATGAGCCTGATTCAAAGCCCACTATCCACTCAGCCAGTTTACAACCTGCGCCACCATTTGTAGTGGTCCTTACTATAAGGAAAGAGACTTGGAGAAGAGAAGTGACACATCCAGCTTCACCAGATCCAAGGTCATCCAGTCTGAGTGGGGTCCAGACTACAACCAGTCACTTCAGTGACAAAGCCCAAGTGGTTTCCTCTAGAATACACAGTCATTTATAGACCAGAGTGATGTTCTTGGACCCTCCCTGTATTTTGAGGACTAACAGCTGTCACACATAAACAGGCATTCAAAGACAACATGAAGGGCAGGTTTGGCTCCTGTGTTGTGGCTTTGAGACCAGCTTTATCACTAGGCCATTACTGCATTGACTCCCGGGTGGGCTGCCTGTCTCTCCCTTGCTCCTCCCTGCTCCAAACTCCAGCTCTGATCAAATCACTCATCCACTCAGTGCTCCTGAGTGACTCCCAATGGGGAGAGCATCTTCCCTCCAAAACTCAACACCTTCCAACGTACTCTGGTATTGTCTCCATCTTTTCTCACACATTGGCCCTTCCTTGCAGCCAATGAGATTATAATAGACAAAGACAGAATAATAATAGCTCTCATTTAGTAAACAATTCCTCTTGTTGGGCCTGAGTTAGGTATTTGACAGACACTGATTCATTTCTGATAGCACAAAGAGCAAATTGCCCCAAATCACAAACTAATAAGAGGAGCTCAGTCTCAAACCTAGGGAGTCTGCCACCAGAGCTGAGATGACATGCGCTAAAGTAGAGATAGACAGAAATAAAGAGAGAACTACCCAAGCTAAAACTGATATCCATACTGACATAGATTTAGAATGTTAAAATTACCTTTTAAAAGATGGAATGGATTGGGAGGATGGGGACAGAAAGCCATTCACTAAAATGTTTATGGTTTTAGTGAAAAGACACGAGCTCTGGAGAGAGATAAAATCAAGTCAAGTCCCCAGCCTAACATTCACTAGCTATGTGACCAGGACTGTAGATAAGCCTCGCAAAGCCTCAGTCCACTCCTCTGTAAAATGGACATGATACAATGCCTTCCTCGTGCAACTGCTGCAAGGATTCAGACCCATAATGGCCTATGGTGACTGCTCAGTAAAGTGCAGTATTTGTCCAGGGTTCTTTGAAGCAGTCACTCAAGATGCCCACAAGGCACATTTACCACAGATGACATCACCTTGTCACAGTTGTCTTCCTCCCCATGATGACAACACTGCTGGCATCATTTGCAGGATCACCCCTCACCCTCCCCACCTCAGGGACCCTCTACAGTCCCATGCCAGAGTGTGGTCCTGAGGAAAATCAACTTAGAATTTTTAAGACAAGGAGGCAAAAACTATCCACCCAGTACTACCAAGAGTGGATGAAGATGGTCTTGTTAGAACCAGGGGACAGAGAGGTCAGGTTTTCCAAAGAAACAGAGCCAATGCAAGTGAAGACAAAAGAGCTTAAAGGCCCGTGCATCTTTAGACACAAGGGATGCTGAAGGGAAGAGCAGGTGGGGAGTATCTGAACAAGATAAAGCTGTAGTGATGGCACTGGAACAGGAACTGGATCCTGCAGGGTTCCCCCAGGCCAGAGAAAGACCAAGAGGCTCCTTTCCTGCCCTGTAAAACATGCCAGGAATTGCTGGTTGGACCTCCAGATTTCCTTAAGATCTGGCTTAACCAAAACAAGACTGTGAAATCCATCCCCAAGTGCTATAGTGACAAATGCAGTTGATTCACCCACAAGGCAGAAAGGGAACGATAGCTCTGGCTTCCTTTCTTATCCCCTAAGGAGGTAAAGATAAGCAATAAGGAACTTTGATAGGAAGTGACCCTGGCTTGGTCCCTAGCTCACCTTCCCTATTCACCTCTTCACCTTAATCTCCAACACACTCAGTGTCTGGCCCATCTGCTGTTCCTCAAACACACTGTGCCCTTTGGTTGGGGCCCTGGCTGGCAGCTCCCCTGCTCCTCCTTTAGAAATCCCACCTTTCCTTCAAAATCTAACTCAAATGCCATCTCCTCTGAAACTCCCCAAGTCTTCCCACCCATGAAGGGTCAGCTACAGCTTGCTCCATGCACCGTGTCCCTGTCACTGTGATGACTCTCATCACATGGTAACCCAGGCCTGTCAAAGACAGGGATTTTGTCTTTCTGTTGTCCTATGGGATATATTCAATAAATATGCGTCAAATGGACAAGGAACAGCAAAGGAAAGAATGCTAGATATGCCAGATGTGTGCCTTAGTGAGCAGGAAAGCCAATGGCTACACATTCAGAGAAGAGGGGGTTAGGAACCATTGACCTGAAAGACATAAGAACCTGAGAGAGGAAATGAGGAAGTCCCAAACAGTGAATGACCATCAGTGATCCAGTAAGGAAGAAACTGGGAGGCACCTATGAAATCAGCATGAGGCCACAGAATACCCCCAACAAGCTCCATCCAGACCGGTCACATAGAGACGTTGAACAGAGAACAACATGGCTGAAGATGAGCCAGGGAAATGCTACAGCCAGTGGACAGGTGCTGTTAGCTCTAGGTGAGAACGACAAGAGAGGCAGAAGGTCCAAAGCCAACAACTCTACAGCTATGTTACTTGTTCTTTTCTGTTAAAAGGAACAGCCATCAAACAGGAAAAGGCAGGATGGTATAGAAGAAATGGAAACCCAAGACAGATACAGAGAGTACGAGGGGCCTTGCCCTTGTTGGGTATTGCAAGGGTCCAGGCCAGAGGAGGGTATCCTAGGAGGCCGGGGAGATTGCTAACAGGGTGAGTATACCAGTGATCCTTGAGAACTATGGAGAGTAGGACAGATTCCAGAAACCAGAACCCCAGACACAGCAAATGTCCTCATATTCAAAGGTGAGAAATTTTGACTTCTCCAAGTTAAACTTGATGTCCATCTCTTATGAACCTCTGGTATGAATTATAAAATGTCTGTGAGAGGCTGGGCACCAGCAATACTTCCCTAAGGAAAAGTCACATCAAATGGATTTTTCCCCCCATGGTTGTATCACCAAGTAACTAAAGGACTGCCATGGACATTGTTTCACCCAGGCTTTTTTTTTTTTTTTTTTTGCAGGGGTGGGGGCAGGGCAGGGGTAAAGGGAGGCATATTTTTTCTCTCTCTTTGGAAATGCTTTTTTTTCTGGTATTCTTAAAAATAAGACAGAAAAATATGGGCTGAATGATGATGTGGTTAACTGGATTTTAAAGTAGCTGGGCCATTTAAACCACAAATTACTGATTAGTGGAGTGAGGTCAGCCTGGTGGGAAAGCACCCTGAAGACCTAGTCCTTGGACTAGGACTCCATTCTCACCTGTCTCACCTGTCACCTAATGTGTTTAGCAATGATTTACACTGAAACATTACTAGATAACTAAACTGAAAATTTATCAAGTCTGCAGATAACCCAAAGCTGATGCATCACTAATATATCCAATTATGCAATTGGGCAGCTCCAATATATGGAGAGAAGAATCCAATTTCAGCGTGCCCACAGTGACCTATACAATGGGATGAAACCTCAGTAATGTTTCACTAGAAGAGAGGGAATCATTAGCTCTTCAATTCGGTTTCAAAAATTCAACTTCCTAAGTACAGGAAGTTGGAGGACAGTGGACGCCTGTCTCACTTGAAAGCATTCATGTGAAAAAATCCAGGGGGATTTTAAGGAACAAACATGGTAAAATGGTCTCTAAAAACAACACGTAAACTAGTGCAATATTAAGCTGCATGAAGAGAAGTCTGTACCTGTGACTTCCCTCCCCACCCCGCTGTTTTCTGAGTTCTGGACTCACAACCCAGTTTCATAAACTGCTTCACATAACACAGATTTCAGTCCCCTAACCATCCTGACCTCTAAAGTGTTGTCCTATGAAAGATGTATGTCACATGGAAGGTCACTGGATACATGCAGCCCAGAGGGCAGAATCAAGGTCAATCGAGAGCAGAAGCCATGGGAAGAAGAGTCAAGCCAAACTTTCTAATAAATCTGTTCAACAAGGGAAATACCTGCCTCCCCCCAAAGAATAGAAGTATTCAAGTAGGCTCTACATGACTTTCCCATCATGGAGATTAGAGAAAGGGTTTGGAACTGAGTGGAAGCTGATCCTGAGGTGCCTACCTATTTATAGAGTCTAAGACTCTAGGACCAATTCATGTGAGGTTCAACCTTCTTACTCAGGTCTTCGGAGCCCCTTTGTTTCCTGAGATCCCTCACAGATTCTTTGATCTACCCACTACTCACACCTCACCTCCTGCTCCAGCCTGGAATCTCAGTCCCCACCTCTGCTCTGCCCACCTGTGCCCCTCCATCCCTTGCTCCATTACAAACTGGGCAAAAGGGGGAACACAATGGAACACAGCTGCAAGTGTCAGAGTTTGAAGTTCAAGAATGAGATTTTAACTCCAGCACTGCCTTTAACTACCTATGTGACCATGAGCAAACTGCTCTCAGCCTCAGTGTCCCTGACTACACAATGGAGACAATAGTACTTACATTATGGAGTTGCCAAGAGCTTAGCCCAGTGCCTGGCCTATTTAAATACTTAACTTAATTTGTACTTAATGGAAGCTAGTACTAATTAAAGGTCCAGGTTTATCTTCTATCAAATCATTGCACTGGTGAATACAGATTAGAGCTCTGTGGGAATGCCACAAGTCAGGACCCTCGCCAGTGGCCATCTCACCATTTCATAGAGATGATTCAGGAATTCGAGTTCCTCTGCCAAGGTGCCCACTTTGCCGTGCAGATCCGTTCGGCCCATGTACGCAGCATCCACATCCTGGGAATGAGGGAAAAAGTAGGGCAGATGGCTCAGCCTCCAGGGCTCTCGCCCCTCTCAGAGCCAGCCCAGCACTCCAGCAGCCATAGGACCACCTGCCCCCACTTCCTGTCACCCTGCTCACCTTCTTGAGCACCACAAACTCGTTCTCGGCGGCAGTGCGCTTGTTGATTTCATCTTCATACCTGTCACACAGGGAAGATTGAGGCCAGGCTCAGTCAAGTTCTGGCTCTTAAAGCACTGGACCCTCTTGGCTTTAAGGGAGCCCTTATGGGTCCTATATTGGCCAAGAACATCTTTGGGAAGCAGTGCTGTAATGCAGCCAACCAGTGAAGAAACTCAGGGTGCAGTCTTTAAATATTCCTCCCTGCCTTTTTTGAGGAAACGGGCACAGAGTTGTGCAATACTATAGCAGTCAAGAGCAGCCGTCTCTTTGGATCAGAGCCCTTAGAGGCTTCACAGGAACAGGTGGAGATGTGTCAACAGTGGTTAACCTTTGCCTCCACTTTCAACAACAGGATGGCATTTCAAACAACTAACTCCTCTCCAGTGGCTTCTGCTGAGACTTGAAGGTTTAGAAATTGCTCACATCAAGTTGCTGGAATAGTTATGAAAAATTATGCCTTCAAATTAAAACACATTTATCAACCAATGATAATATATGAACTGTATTTGGATCTTGATTCAACAAATTGGATTTCTTCAGTTTATTACACTAATCGGACCATTGGAAACTCCAAACTGACTATTTGATGATACTGAGGAATTACAGCTTTAAAATTTTTAAGTGTGATTATGGTAGCGTATTTATGTTTGCTAAGTCAAGTTATGCAGATGAACTATATGGACATATCCAGTAAAATTCCTGTTAATTAAATTATGTGACGGCTGGGGTTTGCTTCAAGACAGTGAGAGAGGAGGGAAAATGAGTGGGGATACGGACGAAACAAGTTGGCTATGTGATCATTATCAGAACTGGGTAATGGGAACATGTAAGTTCCCTACACCGTTCTCTCCACCTCACAAGAAAGAGTTTTCAAAATTATTGACAAGTGTGATGGGTCCAGTGCCTAAGTACCTGAGGGAAGCAGCTCTGTGCATGCCCCAGGTGGGTCCCAGGATCCTGCAAATGAGATGGCCCTCTCTGGGGAGATTTCCACAATGCCTCCTCCGCCCTGTCCCCAATAGCCCCAGCCTGTCCAGCCCTCCTCACTTGTTCTTGAAGTCTTCGACAAGGTCCTGCATGTTCCTCAGCTCCGAGTCCAGCCTCCCTCGTTCGCCCTGGAGGTTGTCCAGCTGCCTGCGCAGGCTGCCCGTGTAGGTCTCAAACAGGGGCTCCAGGTTGTTCCTGGTAGTGCCCGAGTTCTGGCCCTGCTCCTGCAGCAGCGCCCACTTGGTCTCCAACACCTTGTTCTGCTGCTCCAGGAAACGCACCTGAGCCAGAGCAAGAAGGGTGGTGGGCTGGCACCACCCCCTCCCCCAGGAGGCACCGAGAATGGGGCCCATCACCACCATCCATCCATGACCAGCACGTCACAGGGGCAGTGCAGGCCTGCGCCTTGCTGAAGGGAGGAGTTCCTGAGGGAACAGTCTTTGCTGGAAAAGACAGTCTCATCTGATGACAAGGACTCTAAAGAGTTAATAAACATAAAAGCTTCAGTTTAGTCATTTACTAGTTAATGACGGTCAAGTCTCTCTGGGTTTCCCTTTCTCATTTGTCCCAAGTAAACTGGACTAGATCAGTGTTTCTGAACCCTAATTCGACATCAAAATCAACAGTTAAAAATGTAGATACATATGTGTGTGTGTAATATATATACAACTACATATGTATATATTTGTGATTATATGCATACACACACACAAAGAGAAGACAAATGTGACAAAATGCTTAAAACTGATGAATCTCGATGAGAGTACATGGACGTATACTGTACTGTTCTTGCAACTTTTCTGAAAATATGACTTTTTGAAGCTTTTTTTAAAGGCTGATGCCCAGCCCTATCTCTGAAGACTCACAAGGGGGCTCATGGCAAGGGCTGAGCAGGCCACTGGGGTTCTCTGCCCAGCCAGGGTTCCCAGACGCCGGTCCCAGGCAGCCTTTCAGACCCCCAGCTCCCGGCCATGATTCTGAGAGCCTGAGAGAGGTTTTTGCTTGTTTAACCTCTGGGACAGTCCCACAGAAGAACCAGAAGTCACTAGGAGAGAAGGTGAGGAGGGTGGGCGGGATGGCTTGCTTCACCCTTTGCTAGCCAGGCTCTCCAGTTCCCACGCCCACAGCACCCCAGGCCCACAGCCACGTGGCCCAGGGGCACCACGCAGCAGCTGCACCTGCCATGAGCCATAACGAACCCTCTTAGTGCCAACCACCATGAGGTCCGTGACCCAGGGTCCAGGCCCGCCCCTGCCTCTAAGTATCTGTATGATCCTGGGCAAATCACATGATTTCTCTAAACCCAGTTTTCTCTTCTTAAAAAATAGGCACAATGTTACCTATTGTCACTCCTCATGGGACACTGTGAGTATCACGTGAGAAAGAGGACATGAATGTCCTTTGGGAACCCACAAGTCACTGAACCAAGGTCCAGTCATCCACCAGGATTTCCCCCATCATGGTCCTGGAGGCTCAGGGTGGAGATAGATGAAGCCACCAAAGCAGCCCTGGAACTTCCAGGGAACAGTACACGAGCCTCCCCAGTCCTCCTCGATGCCAGAGAGGGAGTCGAGACACTCCCAACCTGGGACGGATCAAACTCCAGCCCCCAGGTCATGGTGACCCGGTGACCATCCTCCTCATTGTCCACCCCAGACTGAGCTTCTTGGCTGGAACAGCAAGAAGGAATAGGAGAATCAAAAAAGAGACTTCCTCTAGGACAACCCCTTCCCCATTATGTCTGATCACAGCTTTGTCCTGAGGCTGCCACCAAGACTAAGAGAACAGGGAACAAGCAGGGTTCCTTGGGTAATTTGGCACTTGAGCCCACTTCCCAGCTGTCAAATGATAAAAGGTAGCAAGGGTTGCCCTGCTAAGAGCAGCAATGAGGACAATCTGCTATGTAATTGTGAGCTAAGGCTGCTGGGTAATGATGTTAATGATGACCACAGGCAAGGCTGCAGCATGGTCTGGGCAGGCTTGGCCAATAGGCCCCATGAATAGGCCCAGGATTCACCTGAGCAGTTACAGCAAAGGCCTGAAGATTGTCTCCAGCCATCCACACCTGGGCATCCCAGGCTCAGGCCAGAAGAGCTCCAAAGTCATCCCATCAACCCCCACCCAAAAGGTCACATGGGCTACAACAACCTCTACCCGGCCCACCCCCTCTTATAGGCCCTGCTTCCATTCCAGGGCCCCTCCCTGCCTGCTTCTGCCTAGGCCCACCTTGTCGATGAAGGAGGCAAACTTGTTGTTGAGGGTCTTGATCTGCTCCCGCTCCTGGGTGCGCACCCGCTGGATCTCTGGGTCGATCTCCACATTGAGAGGGGTCAGCAGGCTCTGGTTGACAGTGACCTCCTGGATGCCTCCAGGGGGACAGACAGGCCCGAATGTCTGCCTTCCAGCCCCCAGGCCCATGTAGGCCCCGCTGCCATGGCCGAAGCTTCCTAGGGCCCGCCCTGAGCAGGCCCCTCCAGCCACACTGACAGAGATGCTCTTGCTGCCCCCCAAGTTATAGAGGCTCCGGCTGCCAAAGCTGCCCATGCCGGGGCCACAGCGTGCCCCACCACTACTGCCACTGCTCCGGGACATCGTCACAGAGCTGAAGCTGGTGTGGGCCCTGGACCCACCGCCTCCACTGGCGGAGTTGGAGCTGAAGCCCCCTTTGGTGGAGTACATCCGCCGAGACACAGAGGACCTCATGGCTGTCAGAGGGGCTGGCACACAGGCTAAGAGCTGGGAGGGAGCACAGTAAGCTGCTGGGCCCCTAATGGGCTTTTTATCTTTTCCCAACTGGGCTGGCTCCCCACCTCCACAGACACTCCTGCCCCATTGCCTGGAGGAAAGGGAGGGAGGGGCCCTGTGGGCTAGGGGGCGTGGAGAGTCCCTTCTTCCCCAGCAGGAGGGAGAGGCTGCTCCCAGTTATCACCTGTGCTCCAGAGCTGAGGCTGAGCTGAGACTGTCTGGGGCAGGAGTCTCCTCCCTGGGGCTCTCCAGCCTTGGAACGGGATGATACGGGCTCCCACAGCCACCTCCACCAACAGTGGCTGGATTAGTCTCCTCCCACCCAGCCCTGGTAGCCTCCATCAATGGGGGCTCTGTTCTGCCTGTTTGTCCCAGGCCCCTGTTGTAAGCCAAGGCCCCAGGGCCCGGGCTGTGCAGGTGGTGAGGGAGGGAGCATTGGGCAATGTGTTGTGGGGAGAGTGCCCAGGCCTGCCACAGTCGTATCTCCCAGCCCACAGCCTCATTGCCCCCTGACAGGTCTGGGTGGGGGGCACAGATGACAGGGTGGGGGTGGGGGCAATCTTTTTGTCACACACTGGCAGGTTGTCTAATGGGTGGAGATTCTTGCTGGGCAAAGTGGGTGCAAGGACAGAAAGGTGCCTGAGCACTGGATGAGGAAATAGAAAGGCCTGGGCTCCTCAGACAGTGCCCGGGAGCCAGGAAGGTGGTGGGGGAGGGCTTGGTAAAACACACTGTTCTGGGAGCTAAAGAGAAACAGGGAGCTTCAACCATCACCTGAGGCCCCCGACCCTCTGCCTCCTAGCAGAGCCTCCCCAGAAGGGCCCAGCCACTTTGGAGGGGGCTGGAGGTGGGTGGAGGACATGTCCCATGCTGGCTGGACATAGATACAGGTCCAAGAAGCATGTATTCAACAAAAGCGCCACGCAGCCCATGGAGCATCCCAACGTTCCCTCTTCCAAGTCCATAGGGGGACCCCTGCTTGATTCAGTGGGAGCCAGGGGTGGTCCTCAAATCACTTAGCACAACCACCTTCTCTCCCCAACCACCTCAGGCTACTGGGACTAAACAAGGGAAGACGGAAATGTTATTAAATGTTAGGACCAAGGGAGTGCTGAGGAGGTGACTTTAGAGGTTGTTCCTCCTCACCCACTTCAGCTTTCAGGAGAAAAAAAGGGACCTGGGAGGAGAGAGACCTGCCTGAGGGAAGGCATGGAGATAGCACTGGCTGTGCTCCTCACAGAGCAGCCAGAGCTAGAGCTGGGCCTGTCACCAGCTAGTGTTTCCAAGACCCCAAAGGAGAGGACATGGGGCCACCTGCACAGCCCAAGGGAGGCCACCAGAGAATGGGCCCCCTTCAGACCCAGAGGAGGCTGTGGGATTCCTTCCTAAGGCCACTTGGGAGGCTGTAAGTGGCTCCTAGTTTCAAGAAATTGAACATACTCCCATGAGGCATAGAGTGAGGGACACTCACAGAATTGCCCCTAATGCCCAAGAGGGGATTTTCCTCCCTGCTTAGAGCCAGATACCAGGCATTTGGAGAGAGGATTTGGGGGATGAATCCTCACTGAGCTGTGTGTTTTCTGGAGACTCTCAACCTCTCTGGGCCTCCCTGCTTCCGCCTGCAAGCAGGGCCTGCCATGGAAGTCCTGTCCAAAATCACCTGCCTGCCTGTGCAGGACTGAGCTGTCAATGCCCTAACCTTGGTCTCCTGCCCCCGGGCTGTTATCACTTTCTCAGCCTCCCTTATCTCTCCCCAGTGGAGGGTGTGGGAGGGAAAGACAGTTGTGAGCGGGGCCCCCTCCCTGGGGAAAGGGGTGATGTCAACTGTCTGAGTCAAGAGCAGCCAAGGTGATGGGAGTGGAGTGGGCTGCAGATACACACTCCACCCCTCCCGCAGACTGACAGACACACATATTTACCTGGCGCTCTGTGCCAGGCTTTGTGGCTGGGAGCTGACGACAGACACGCAGACAACCTGGGCCACTCTCACAGTGACTTCCTACAGACAGCCTCCCTCCCACCCTGGCAGGACATCTCCCCAGTCCCAGCCCGGACAGAGTGTGGGAGCCAAGGTGCTCCTCCTGCCCTGGCTCTCCACTCGACTTTCTCACCAGACACCCAAGTTCAGGCCTTCTTTCTGCAGCCCAAGAAGGAACAGCTTCCTCCCCCCTGCTGCTTCTCAGTCCAAGGGCCTCCATCTCTGGAGATTGTCACCTGCCCTAAGCTCTTCCTGCAACAGGACAAGAGGCAATGGAATGATGGATGAAGTGAGACAAATGAGAACCCAACACGGGCCAGCCCAGGTGCTGAGCAATAGAATGGATGCAGGGGTGAAGAAAACAGTCACTGCCCTGGAGGAGCCCCATGCGGGGCAAGGACTTTCTGACCTAACAGCCGTGATTATCATAGCCAGCGCTTACTAAGGGCAGACTGGGGCCCATACACTTTCCAGGCAATAACACCTTTAGTCTCCACTCTGGCATGATCCCTTCGCCTCCTTCCCATTCCAGATCGGTTCACCAACCTTCCTGTCCCTGGTAGACTGCTCCCTTGTTCTCTGGCTTCCAGCTGGGGTGGCAAAGGGAGACCCCAGAAGGAATCTGGCAGGAAGAAGGTTGGCATTCCTTTCCACTCCCTCTCCGCTTCAGCGCTGGCTGCCTCCTCCTTCCCAGTGATCCCCTCCACAGTCCCCCAACTCTATCACCTGGTCACTCCATTTCTTCCTCCTGTGTCTCCAGCTCTACACAGGGTGTCTGCCTGGTCCTGATTTCCCCAGGAGTCCCGGTTTGGCACTGAAAGTCCCCCATCTCAGAAAACCCCTTGGCCTGGACAAACGAGTCGGCAGCCTCCCCGTCTCTGGGGGGCCATGGTTTCCCGGTGCTGCCAGCCTCTGGCCTCTGCACCCCATGTTTGTTCTTTTAGCCATGCCCACACCTCTCCAAATAACCCTTTCACTAAAGTTCATTTTACTGAACTATCTTGAGTGAATTTGTTTCCTTCTGGGATCTGGAATGGTACCATTCCGTGTAGCCCTGCTAGTATTATTATCAATGTATTTTCACATGTGTGGAAACCAAAGCACAAAGAGAGATTAAGTAACTTGGTCAAAGTCACACCATGAGTAAATCTCGGGGCTGAGATTCTAGTCCAGGAATTCTAGCTCCAGAGCCTTGTGCTCACCTACTCATGTTTCTCACAGAGGGCTGACAAGCCTCCTTCTTGTATACTTTTTGGATACTTTTGATGGAGAGACCCATGGGTCTGAGGAAAAGGCTGACCTCCCCCTAAAGCAGGGGAATGATGTGACTTCCTGCAGCCAGGCCATGGAGTCTGGAGGTGACCCAAGTGGAGACGGAGAAGAGCAGAGGAGCAGTGCAAGAACCAGAGTAACTGCAGGGTCAGCACCTGGCCCTGATGCCCACTCTCCTGGCTTCCTGCAAAAGAGGGAAGGAAGAGAAGTGTCCAGTCTCACATTCAGACAGGCCCATGGCTGGGACAGAGCCAAGGGATAAGGGGGGTAGGGCATACCACAGTCCCAAGTACCCATCAGAGTCACCGTCACAAGCTGAGCTACTGATCCCTGTCTTGGGAGCAGAAGAACCTGCCCAAAGGCCCCAGACTAAGAGAGAAACTGGGTCCTAGACCAGAACAGACAGAAACAGAGCCCAGGACAGCAATGGGTGCAGACAGGCTGTGCTGGGGACAGACACAGGAAATTGGGAAGGTTTCCAGGGAGAACAAAATCTGGTTCAGACTTGGGAAGAAGCAGGAGCAAGGATGACAGGGGCTGTCCTGAGTCAGAAATAGAGCCTATTCTGGGTGATTAACCAGGGAACATGCTAGAAGAGATGCTAACACATCCGTGGAAATGGAGGAGATAGAGGGCACGCCAGGAAGTATACTGGGAGTTTGGAAGAAAGCCCTTGATAAGCTGATTATGGAGAGAAGTGAGATGCCCATTAGATATAACCCAAACAGCCCTAACTGTTCCACAGATTGTCTTCTATGGAGACTGGGCTGGGCAGTGGCACACCTTCTGTTTTACTGGGTGAGGTGTGCAAGCCTGAGGGCTGAGCTAAACTGCTGGAAGGAGTGGCAGAGACGCTGCTTGTGGTCACAGGGAACCTTTGTCCTTGCCCTGCAGCATCTCCTCAAAATGCCCTTGGAACACGTATTTAAGGTGATTGCTCAGCATCAGTGCTGAATTATCAACCTGACTAGAACATCCTTGTCTGAGAGAACAACCAAATTAAAACTCAGAGATGAAAGGTGGGGGTGAGGTGACAAGACCCAGACCCAGCCTTGACACCCTGGACAGAGCTGGAGCTGGGGAATCAGGAGGAGGGGACTATAAGACAGGACAAGACACAAAGGGGCCTCACCTCTCAACCCAGGGTGTCTGAATTAGCCATAGGAGGCTGGCCTCTGGCCCTAGAGGCCAAGGGCTTTGAGAAAGAAGATCTGGTCCTCATGAGAGGGAGGCATTATGCTGGAGAAACCAGAAGCAGAGACATTAAACCCATTAGGATGACAGGAAGGGTTTGGTCTTGCTTGCCAGAGTAGCCCCCTCCTGAAACAGTGCCTCAAGTGTGGTTTTCACTCAATACAATTTGTGGGAGGGAGGAAATGGGGAGAGAAAGAGAGGAAGACTCATGCCCACGGAGAATTGGGCGCTACTTCATTTCACAAGAGAGCTATAGAAATGGAGGCCCAGAGGCAGGTGAATAGGATGAGGGTGAGACCCCTTGGTGCTAGCCTCCAGGCTCTGGCCAGTGGGCCTCAGACCTCTCCCCTCCCCACAAAGGACAATACTTGGGATGGGATGAAGTCTCATGGGGCTCAACCCAGAGTCTTCCCAGCTCAGCTAGCAGGTAGGCCATGGGAGAGAAGAGGATGAGGCTGGCTAGCTGGAGGATGGGGCACTGTGCACCTTGGCTTGGGGCAAGCAGTAACCTCCCAAATTAGACAAATCAGTACGCAGGGCAAGGCCAGACTGGGGGAGCACTCAGAAGAGCAGGTAGGCATGACTTTATTGACTTTTACAGCATCCCGTGTGGGTAGTGGACACAGAAATGGCCATGCAGGGATGGGGGTAAGGGGTGGGGCCAGGGCTGAGCGAGTTCAGGAAGGCAGTGGAGCAGGCGGTCGCCATGGCATTCAGTATGTGACAGATGTCTTAAGACTTGACTCAATTGTTTTCTTCAGGATGGTGTGGCAGCTAGAGCCCGAGCCAGAGCCAGACACAGAGCAAGAGCCCATAACAGGGCCCTGCCCTGAGCCCAGGACCACACTGGAGCCTCCAGTCACGACGCTGGAGCAGCTGGACCCAAAAGTGCCTTTTCTGCCCCCAAGTCCACAAGTGCTATCACAAGCTCCTCCAGGCAGGATGGCACTGCCTCCCCCCATGGCTGCCAAGAAATACACCAGGGTCACAACAGGGTCCTTGGCTCCCCATGGGGACCCTTCTCCCAAAATCCCCTGATACTCACAGATAGTGACCTGGCTGGTGCATTCCCCAGACATCCTAGAGGAGAAAAGACAAGAGGAGGGACTGCTGAGAAAGACTGCAGGAATGCATCCTGGTGCCTCTTGGAGCAGCTCACCTACCATCTTAACAGATAAAATCCATGCTCTGCAGTTTAAAACTCCTCCTAGCAGAATGGGTTGCCCTCAATGCCTTAGAATGTCAGGAAATCTCTCAGAATTCCCCTTAACAAGGAAAGCTCTGTGTTGGCATTCTACCCTCTACCACCCTACCCCCTGGGCACGTATTCCGAGGTCCTCTGACTGGCCCCACCTGCACTCCTCGCCCTCCAGCAGCCTGCGGTAGGTGGCGATCTCCACGTCCAGGGCCAGCTTTGTGCTCATCAGCTCCTGATAGTCATGCAACAGCCGGGCCATATGCTGCTTGGTGGTTCTCAGAGCGGCCTCCAGTTCAGCCAGCTTGGTCTGAGCATCTTTAAGAGCCAGCTCCCCACGTTGTTCAGCATCTGCCACATTGGCCTCCAGGTTGGCATTCTGGGATGGGTGCAGAAATGAGCAAGAAAGTGGCTGCGAGCACAACACAGCCTCCCAAAGTACCTACTGTGGATAAAACCTGAAGGCTGGGGTGCACCATAATCACATGAGGTCAAAGTTTTCCCTGGCCATTCCCAGTGGCTCTCATTCTCAGGGAAAGTATTGCCTCTTCTGCTTCCTTAACTCCCGTAATGAATTGAGTAATGCCCCCCAAAATGTCATGTACTCCTAGAACTTCAGAATATGCTCTTATCTGGAAACAGGGGGTGAGGGGTGTTGCAGATGTAATTAATTAAGGATCTCAAGATGCTATCACATTGTATTTAAGGTGAGTCCTAAATCCAATGACTGGTGTCCCTAGAAAAAGATGAGAGAACACAGACAGACACAAAGAGAAGGCACCACATTCAGCCAGATTGGAACGATGCAGAAACAAAACAAAAAATGCCAAGGAATTGCCGGAGCCACCAGAAGCCAGGAAGAGGCGAGGAAGGGTTCCCAGCTCCCTCCTTCAGAGGAAGTGTGGCCCTGCTGACACCTGATTCAGACATCTACCCTCCAGTCTGAGGGAATAAATTTCTGTTGTTTCAAGCCACCAAGTCCATGGTACATTGCTACAGCAGCCACAAGGAACTAATCCACCCCTCTGCCACCTCAAGTAATCTCCTAGGTCTCCCTACTCCAGCCCTCAACGCTGCATTGGAATCCCTCCCAGGTGACTTAATGCTCTTCCTGTCCTCTTCAGTTCATCATCTACAAGTCTCATCTTGAGAGCCACCACAGTCCTTGGATTTTTTAGAACAGTCTCATTTCAAATATTTTGCCTTGTTTTCAGAGTTTATCAAACCATGTGCCTCCATCTTTGCTTTGAAAAATCTACTCTGCCCTTACCTCTCCAGTCCCACAGAAAGCTCAGAGATGAAGAGCGAGATCCCTGTCTGATTGGCCATCCAGCTGACTGGCCCTCGTGTTTGATTTGGAAAAGAAGGCATTCCCTAAAGGTTCTCATTATTCTATTCCCACACAAGCACGCTGTGGATGGGGAACATCATCTCCATTCTACAGATGAGGAAACTGAGTCTCAGAAAGGCAAAGCTGGGACCCGGTCTAACCCAAAACAGCTGATGTCCAGTCCACCACCCTCACTGTGATCCGCAGGGCTCTGCCCGGGGCCTGGAGCAGGGGAGCCCAGTTCAACAGGCTTGTGCATGAAGAGGAGGATTAATGGGGGTGGTAACCCCAAGAGGGGTTCTCACAGGAGGCCTTTATGGGAGGAGCTGTGGTTCCCAGACCTGGGGATGCAGTACCACTCCTAAATTCTGGTACCTTGGCTTTGAGACTCCAGGCATTCACGTCACCTGAGCAAACTGAGTTTAGGAAGCAGGTTTCTGGGCTTTCTAAAGACCTTGGAGACCCTGATTCCCTCGCTCTGGCAGGAGGCACAGGAATCTATCTTAAGAGACAGCCCAGAGAATTCCAAAGCAAGGAGTCCACACTTTTGGGCAAAACACTGGCAGCAAATTAAGTAATGGGTCCCGCTTCACACTCCATAGGAGAGCAAATAAGGATGGCTGGAGTCTGCTTCTGGGCCTTGAGTGACCTGTGTCCTAAGAGCTCTCCCAGAAGGGCCCTGCTGGGAGTGGGTGGGTCATGTGAGATGGGGGGGTCAAGTTGAAGTGCTGGAGGAAAATGCTTGACTCTGGGGTCTCAGTTCTCAATGCTCTCCGTTGATCCCAAAACCAATTCTTCAAATTTGGGGAAAGTGGATACAAAGATACTTTAAAACTTAGGCATTTGAAATCCTTCACATCTAGAAATGAAGTCTCCAGGAGGAGCAGGAAACTGTCTCCTGGCCTTTGCCACCCTCTCCCTCCATCCCCAACTCCACCCCGCTCCTTCCCACACCAGGCACCGACAGCACCTCCTCCCAAGGAGGGCTCAGCCCCCAACTCTACTGTCCATGTCACCTGCTCCCTGGGGTCCTGGCCCTCACCCTCCCCGGCAGGGCACTGGGAAACTCTGTGCATGGCTTTAGAGCCCCTGCTGGGCTCGAGGAGTCCAAGTCAAAAGAAGAGGTAAGAAAAGAGATAAATTACCCCTCTCCCCCAGGAGCCAAAAGCAAGGTGTGCACCTGGACATGGAATGCAGCATGAGCAGAGCCCATGCAGTGAGAATGCACAGGAGGAAGCTCCCCTTAAATGGGGCTTCAGGTTCTCTCTCCCCCAAATTATCCAAAGTACAGCCAGTTATCAAGGTGCACATGGACCCGAGGCGGCCCTGGCACAAAGGCACTGAGAGGAAGGGCTCGGAGAGCTCTGGGCCCCTCACCTGCTTCTTGAGGTTCTCAATCTGACTCTGCAGTCTCTGAATGGCCTGCTGCAGCTGAGAGATCTGGATTTTGGTGTCCTTCATGCTGTCCCCATGCAGCTGGGCAGACGCCTGAAGTTCCTGGTACTGAGTGGGGGCAGAGGTGACACCATTAGCTGGGAAGCTCCTCACCCAAGGGGGGACCCATGTCCCACATTCTTTGCCTCCTCACATCCTCATTTAGAATGTGGGTTAAATGCTGAGACCAGGACATAGTGGAATGAGCTTGCAGATGTCCAAGCTCATCGCCCATGGTTTTCCTGCATGGTCTCCCTCCTGGGGAAGGGGAATAGTCGTGCCCACCCAGCCCTGGAGCTTCAGGGAGGTTATCAGAACTGCCCAATGGGACCGAGATGGATAACCACCCTGAGGTATAAGCATGAAGACCCAGTCTTTCCAGCATGGTGCTGCCCCCGGGCCCTGGTACCTTGGTCTGGTACAACGTCTCGGCCTCAGCTTTGCTGGCCTGAGCGATCTCCTCGTACCGGGCACGGACCTCGGCGATGATTTCACTGAAGTCCAGGCAGCGGTTGTTGTCCATGGACAGCACCACAGACAAGTCGCTGGCCTGGGTCTGGAGCTGACCCAGCTCCTGCGGGGAAGACTGACTCAGCGCCCACCACCCTGCAGCTCCCATTCCCCTTGGAGCCCCAGGGCAGGGGCGGTAGGCCTGGCTCACTGTCTGCACCCCATCAGGGGGTGCAGCCCTCTTTCATGCTGGGTGACACTGAATGCTCCCTGCTTCTGTGGAGCTATGTCCTCATCGGAAATGAAGGCTGCAGGAGGTGGTCTCCAACAACTCTTGCAGCTTGGAATGTAAAGGAAAAGGTCCTGCAAGTCCCAGAATTACCTGGTCCTCATCACTTCTCTGACCTCTTGTCACCCTGCACTCTCTCAGGCTCCTGCAGCCCCACAGCCTCCTTGCATTTCCTCAGATACCAGTACGCGGGGCAATGGACCTCTCCCTCACCCTGGAACCCCTGATTCCCGCCTGCGTGGCTAATTCCCTCACCTCTTTCAAAACTTTGCTCAAATTTCCTCTTCTAAATAAGGCCACACTAACCATCCTATCTGAAATTGCCATCCACCCTACTAACCACATTCCTAATCCTCCTTCTTCCATTTTAATTTTCCTTTTTCATAGCATTTATCACCTTCTAACACATTCTATAATTTACTTATTTACTAAGTCTATTATTTATTGTTTATCACCCAGTAGAAAGCAAGATTTGTGACTTTCATCTGGTTATTCACTGGGGTATCCCCAGAACCTAACCATCCACATAGTAAATTCTCAGTAATGTTTGTCAAATGACTGAATGACCGGAATCTAAGTCACCCTAACCAAGCTTCGCCTCCTGGCCACTCCCACAGTGGCCACAGGGAGCCTGCCCACCCTATTCCTTCCCCTCACTACCCCCTGCCCTTGGAGACACCACTTCTGCCCTTGGCACATCCTCACTTCTTCATACAGACGCCTCAAGAAGCAAATGTACTCCCTCAGAGTGTCCAGCTTGCCATCCAACTCCATCTTGCTCAGGAACACTTCGTCCACATCCTGGGGACAGAAAGACAGAAACCATGTATCTCCTTCTCCCTCTCTGCAGGCCCACTCTGGCTCGGGGGTTCTGTTCACACACTGCCCAGCACCCACCCAAAGCCTTCTCCAGAGACCCGCTTCTTCCTCCTCCAGCCCCACCCAGCCCTGCTCTCCCTTTTGCCTAACATTGACCCACACTGCCTTCAGGAAGTCTTCCCTGATTAATCCCAACCTGTTCTGCTTCTTCTGCACATTCCCTACCCTCTCCTGCAATGACACCCAAAGCTTATCACATGCTCCCTCAGTTGGATCTTGTCCTGGGGTCCCTGCGTCTAGGTAGATGTCCCATTTCCCTGGGGACCCCTGCAGGCAGCATGAAAGCAGATCCTTCATGACCACCTTCGCCCCTCTGCCCTCACAGCCCAGAACCGGGCTCTGTGCACTGCAGCTGCTCAGGCCCCAAGTGCAGCAGCTGACCCCCACCCTCACCTTTTTGAGAACCACAAAGTCATTCTCGACGGTGGCCCGCTTGTGAGCCTCCTGTTCATACCTGCCAAGTAAAAACAGAGAGACACTGTCTAACGGGTGGGGATCAGAGCCAGTGTCCCTCCTCCGAGCACAACCTTCCTGAAAAGGCCGCACGTGCTTTAGATGCTCCAAAGCAGGACACACCGCCAGCCCGTGTCTCCACCTTTCCTATCAGGAAACTTTTGTCACATCCCGGCCATGGCCCTCTCTACTCTTTCAGCCCATGTCCCCTTGATGACATAGGGCCACACTACTTCACATTTACAAGTCACATTCAAATACCTTTTCTGACCTAGCACTCAAAGTCACTGAACCCAAGCCTCCTGTTAGTCCAAGGCTCTCTCCACACCACCAGGTGACTTAGGAGGGGGACCCAGAACCACAGTCTAGCTGTGAATCATGCCACAGGCCTGGGGATGGCCCCATGAAATACATTGTCTTCCACCCCGAGACCAGAGAACCTCTGAGTCACTTCAGCTCACAGCCTGTTCAACAGGAATTTCTCAAGGAAAACCCGCTGAAGCATTGTTTAAATAAACCCCTCCCAGCACTGACCAGAAACATAGACCTGGGAGCCGGGGCCTGTTGGCTCTCCAGATCTGGGCCTTAGGGGCCGTGGGTCTCCTTAACTGCAGCAGGTGAGCCATTGTGAGAGTCAGGGGGAGTGCAGTGCAGAGGGACCAAAGGGAAGCCCAGTCAGGGGGGATGGGGGATCTCAGCTGACAGCCCAGCCCTCCTAGACCCCACTCAGGCCCCATGGGGAGGTTTGGTCTCCCTACTTGGCCTTGTACTCCTCCTCCTGGTCCTGGCAGAACTTCAGCTCGGCGTCCAGAGCCCCTCGTTGTCTCTGGAGCTCCTCCAGCTGCTTTCTGAGCTGGGCCAGGAAGTCCTCGAAGAAAGACTCCAGGCCCCGAGGGCTGTCACTCACCCCCAGCTGCTGCAGCAGCTCCCACTTGGTCTCCAGGACCTTGTTCTGCTGCTCTAGGAACCGCACCTGCAGCATAAGCAGAGGGTCTCTGAGGCCCCTGTGGATGTCCCTGGGCCTCTAGAAACTGAAGCCTCGTGGACCCTGTAGTCAGCCCACCTTTCCCCTGCCTCCCAACCCAGCCTGAGCACAGCCTCATGCCCTTCCACCAGCCTCTGAGCACCTCAAAACAGTCAGAAAGAATAACAGAGAAGGGTCTCCCCACTGCTGGCTGACAGCTTTCTGCTGCTGAGCCCCCAACCACGGGACCACAGAGCCTCAGCATAGCCCGAGAGACTTCAGTTAGGCCGAAGGGGACCCCTTTGCTGCAGAAGCAAATTAGAAGTGATAGACCCACTCCCAAGTCCATCAAGAACAGCTCCTCCGAGGGATGGATGCACTGAGATAGGGGCTTAGCTGAGTTGACCCTCACCTTATCAATGAAGGAAGCAAACTGGTTGTTGAGGGTTCTGATCTCTTGGGTCTCCTGAGTCCTCACCACCTGGAACTGGGGATCAATCTCAATCTTCAATGGCGACAGCAGAGCCTGGTTGATGGTCACTTCCCGGATGCCCCCCGGAGGGCACAGGGAAAGCCCAGGCCCACCACTCCCCTGCCCAAACCGCACCCCCAGCCTTCCCCCTGACCCCCAGGCCATTCCACGAGAGCTTCCTCGGCATCTCCCAAAGGAACTGAGGCTCCTGCTGCTGAAGCTACTCCTGCCTCTGCCCCTGGAGAGGGCAGAACAGGCTGAGCTCGCACTGAAGCCCCTCTGGGCCCGGCAGGGAGAAAGAGACATGGCAGGGACCCAAAGTCACAAGCTGCAGACAGACAGAGGAGAGTCAAGGTGTGTGAGTTCCTGCCCTGAGGCCCCGGCACAAGACTTTTATCCCCTCCCTTGCCTGGGCTGGGCCTTGGAGAGCAAGATGCTCTTAGCCTGACTGTGTCTGCCACTGGCTCCAGCTGACCTATTCTGACACGCCTGGAGAATAAGCGCCCAGGACATGCCGAGCCCAAGGAAGAAGGGGACACAAGCCCTGCCCTCGGAGCTCCCAGGCTGCGGAAGAGCTGGGCACGTGTCTGAGACAAGGAAGTGGTCAGAGGCCTGGACCTCAGTGCTGAGGATGGAGAGTGATGGCCCTGAGTGACATCACTGAGGGTCACTCAAGGAAGGCTTCCTGGAGAAGATGGGGGAGAAGGGAGGGACATTCAAGGGGAAAAGAGGATGGAGGGGGTTCAGACAGAGCACCTGAGTGCCTGGGACATGCTAGACAGAGGAGAGTGAAGCTTCTCACGGAAAAATCTACCAACAAGAGTTGGTGAAGGAAGGCACTTTGTAGCACTGAGAAGCCAGGAGGATAATAGAGGTGTTACTGTCAGTGTTGGCTAAAAGATAGTCCGGGATTTGGTAACAAAACAGAAAAACAAGGTGTCCAAGTCCCTCCTCTTGCCCAACCCAGCAATCACCCATGGGGCACCACCCCACTCAACCCCGGCTCCTCCATCCAGGATCCTGGCCAGTGGAGCACTTCTGGGCCCAGCCTCGTCCCTTCCACAAACACCCACTGCCAGGCCCACCCACCCGAGTCAAGCACTGCGCTGTCGGTCAGGTTACAAACCAGAGGCACCTGGGCTATGGAATAAAATGTGCCTTTAGAAACATACTCCCTTGGGGGCCAGAGCTGAACCAGGAGCTTTGGGATTCCCCACAACATAGACACTGTCCCTGCCCCGAGGGTCTGCTGAGTGGAGGAGCCCGGGTGCATCCAGCCCTGGCTCTCCCGGTGAGCCTCCCCCGGTGCAGAACTCCGGGAGGAGACGCCAGCCACCCTGCTGAGGCTCCTCCTTGACTGGCAAGCAGCATAAAGAAGCTCTGATTTTTAGAAACTTTCAAAATTTCTTCTTTACATGGCTGGAGAGTTCTTTCTTTCTGCCCCTGCCCCCTTTCCTAGAGCTGGGACACCCTGAAACTGCAACACTGGGACCTTTGATGAGGCAACTCAAAATAAGGACAGAGACTCAGCACAATAAACACTCCAAACACGAGGAAGTCAGTCCTAGCAGGGCAGACCATCCCGGAGGTGCTCTGCACCTCCCTGCTGAGGGCCCTCCTCCAAACCCAAGCCCTGGGAGGCAGAGAGGGCCAGGCGCTCTTCTTCGGGCCCCACAAATATGCTTGAGAAAGGTCTGCATGGACTGGACTCTACCACCCCTCCCCCCTCACATGTGGATGGGGCCAAATTCACCTCCTTGGAACTTCCCCATATTTGTAATATTACCAAATATTAGAGCCTAAGCGAGCTTCAAGGTCCAATGCCCTCAATTTACACTTAAAGACACTAAGGTCCCGGAGGGTGTAGGGCGGGGTGCAGAAACTGTGCAGCCTTGAGTAACCCGAGACATTGCACCAGTTGACCTCTAAGCCTGCTTTAACCCATTGCTCTGTGGTCTGAGTGGCTGATTCAGGCCACCCACAAGGCTGATCAGGCTAGAGCCAGGACCCCCAACGAGCCCAGACCACTGCTCCAGAGAGCAGCCCACTAAACCTTTGACCAGTGCTCTGCCATGTCTGTCTTGTCCACCACTCTATCCAGCTCAAGGTCCGGCACACACTGGGCGCCAGCAAGCACTTGTTTTAAGGAATTCTCATTCATGGCAAGGTCTTTCTTGAATCCTCAGGTTCTCAAATGCCGCTGTGACATACATAAGTTTTCCTCTAGTAGAAAAAAATCATGCAATGATGGAGAGAATGACAAAATCGTTTGGAGATTTGAATGCTCAGCCCCTGTCAGACTAACTGATGTGTTCCCGCACACCGAAGTCCACTGAGGGATCCCAATTCATGCAGCAGCAAGGGTGCTCACGGCTCGAACCCTGGGCTTGACACTGCACCTGGCAATGCGAAGGCTCTATGGGTTCTATCTATTCGGTTATGTTTCCACTCCGGGTCAGCCATTCTCACTCACACCTCATGCTCTGCAGCCCCTGGCCACCTGGTCTCGCCTTCGAGAAAGCCCCTAACCAGGCCAGCTCCTTGTAGCTCCCCGGAGCCCCCTTCTCTCACTGCACGCCCCTAAGTTCCCCCTGACCACAGCTACAACTGCCCAACCTCTTTCTCTCTGATTGCTCTTGAGCCTGTTCTGCTTGTGCAGTGAATTTTCTGACCCCAAAGCCATGTATGCACATTTATTTATTTATTTATTTATTTATTTGGTCAACAAAATATGGTTGAACATCTGCTATGTGCCTGGGCTTGTGCTGAGAGTTAGGAATTTAGCAGAGAGCAAGGCCCACCCCCAGCACCAAGAAAGCTTAGAGTCTAGTAGAGAAACAGACAGTGAAAAAGTAATTAGACAAGTATTTAATTGCAATTACGATAAGGAAAAAATATATAGGGCATGAAAGAGGCCTAAACTAGTTTGTCCCCTAACTTATTCTCAAACATGCCAGGAACACTCCTTCCTCAGGGCCTTTGCACTGGTTGCCCACTCTTCCAGGAATGCTCCTCCCTGGTTACCCTCACGGCTAAAAGTCACCACCCCCAGCTGCCCCACACCAAAACTGCGGCACTGAGGCCATCCCTCTTCGCACACTTCTTATCCCCTTCCCTGCTTGCTTGCTTGCTTTCCACTGAGCACCTCTCACTCCCTGACACACCACGTGTTTTAGTTACTCCTTTCACTTGTCAGTCTCCCTGCACTAGAATGTGAGCTCCATGAGGGGGAATTTCTGTCTCTCTCCTCATTTCTGTAGCCCCTGAATTTAGATTTTCTGTCAGTTCTGGTTGTTTTTTGTTTTTAAATTGTTATTGTCCATCATTTGGTTGTTCGAGGAGGCACAGTGTGTCTGCCTACGCCTCCATCTTAGCCAGAAGTCGTAGCCCCTGAATTTAGAGAGGTGCCTGGCAATTAGGTGCTCAATAAATATTTCTTAAATGAATGGATTCCCATTCAATTTTATCTTATTTTTCTCCTATCTTTCCATGTTTGGAGATCCTTGTGACTCTTAATTCTGTTCTCTAAAGCATTAATCACTCCCAACCCTGCACCCACCCACCCAAGGCTGGGAGATGCATACACTTAAGGAAAATGGTCGTGTCTGTGTGTGTGTGTGAGTCTGCGCTGCCTGCCTTTAGCCAGCCTCCCCTCTCCGGCCACAGCCGGCCCAACGACTTCCCCTGACCTGGGCACCGTGGAACCTGCCCTCAGTTTGGCCTTTGCAGCTAAGAAACACATGCCAGATTCTAACCCAGAATATTTCCAATATCCCAAACATCAGTCACCCTCATTCGGCCTTCACCACCATGCCATATATCATGCCATAAGAACTATTAGGTGCTGAATATTTTTATTTAAATCAAAACTTATTCTGGGCCTCAGCAATAATATTCTTGAAATTGTGACATTCGTGTGCTAATTCTAATTAATATTCAAATAAAACATAGCTATTAAAATGTAAAATGTTCACCCACGTGACAAAGGCTTCCACAGCACACTCCAGGAAACACAGGTCAATCCAACCCTGTCTTGGCTGCACAAAAGCGGGAAGGCTCGCAGCTGCCCCCAAACCAGTGAGGGCAATAAGAGAGCAGCCCACTTCCAACCGCACCCCATGTCTGTCCTCCTCATAACTATACCTCTCTTGGCCTGTAGGGGCAGCAGGGAGGAGACAAAAGAGCCCCTCATCTGTCCAGGCCAGGAGAGCAGGCTCACTGCAGCATCCTCTGCCCTGGCTCCCTCCTGCCTGCTGGGCTGGGGACAGGCAACCCTGCCCTCCTCGCTGCACTGACAATGGGCTGTGGTGACACAGCCCAGATAATGGGCTCATTGTACCAGGAAAGGGCTGCCCACAAGTGAGCCGAGCGGCTGCCTCCACAGCCCCTCCAAACCCCTGCAATGAGGCCCCAAAACTCAAAGGAAGCACATACCCAAGACAGAGGCCTTGGAGAAGAGGAGTTTTCAAAGTTCCACCTGGGAGTTCAGAATTTCAATGAATGTTCTCACATTCCAAGTTGAGAGCAGGAGAGAGGGACAACTCCAAACTTTGCGATATCGTCATGCCCTCCGTAACGACAGGGATTCATTCTGAGAAATGCGTCAGTAGGCGGTTTTGTCCTGTGAACATCAGAGAGTGCGCTCGTGCAAACCGTAGGGCGCAGCCTCCTGCCCACCTCGGCTGTATGGTGCAGCCTGTGACTCCTGGGCTGCAGTCCTGCACGGCATGTCGCCTTACTGAACACTCTGGACAATTGTAACACAATGTAAGTATTCGCATGTCTACATATATCTAAACAGATAAAAGGTACCTGAAAATACGGTATAAAAAACACAAATGGCCCTGACTGGTGTGGCTCAGGTGGCTGGGCGTCGTACCTAGAGGTGGCCAGTTCAATTCCCAGTCAGGGCACACAACTGGGTTGCAGGTTGAGTCCCCCGTCAGGGCACGTACAAGAGGCAGCCAATCAATGTTTCACCCCCTCTCTTTCTCCCTCCCTTTCCCTCTCTCTAAAAATAAGTAAATAGGGGGAAGATGCAGGCAAGGGAGGGAGGTGGGTTTGGATGGGTTGGGGAGAATGGTGGGGAGAAAATGCAGACAACTGTAACTGAACAATAATAAAGTAATGTATTTTAAAAATAATAATGAATAAATAAATAAATAAAATCTTTATTAAAAAAAAAGATGCAGATGGCCCTGGCCAGTGAGGCTCAGTTTGTTGGAGCATTGTCTGAAAGGTTTCGGGTTCAATTCCTGGTCAGGGCACATGCCTGGGTTTCAGGTTCAGCTCCAGGTCTGGGAGCGTACAGTCCTCGGGAGGGGCACGTACGGGAGGCACCCCATCGGTGTTTCTCTCCCTCCCTTCCTCTCTCTCTCTCAAATCAATGAAAAAATGTCCTCAGGTGAGGATTTTTTTAAAAATTCAGATGGTATACCCATGCAGGACACTCACCATGGATGGAGCCTGCCGGGCTGGGTGAGTCCGTGAGTGGTGAGTGAATGCGAGGGCCTGGGGCATCAGTGTGCACTAGTGAGACTTCATAAGTGGACTTTACAAATACTGTACACTTAGGCTACGTTCAATTTATTTCTTAAATGGCATAGCATAGTGCACATTAAGAGTTAAATGTGCACTAGAACATTATGAAAGCTACATCACTAGACGGCAGGAGTGTCTCAGCTCCCCTGTACCATGGCACCAGTCTGCAGGTGCAGTCCACTTCTGACAGCAATGTCATGACATGACCCATGGCTGTGATGACCCATTTACATGTGTAAAATGGTCATGCTTTACAACACACTAAAAAATTCAGAACATTGAGGACCCTCTGAATGTCATCGCTGATCCGGGCTTTGGCAGATATTTCATTTTCTTTCACCCTCACCACCAGCCGAGAAGTGGATATTACTGTTTTCACTCTGTGGGCACAGAAATGAAAGCAATTGTCCAAGATCTCAAAGACAGAAAGGGGCCAAGCCAGGGTGAGAACCTAGACCTTCTGACTTAAGACTATAGTCTGGTGGGAGCACCGCAGCACCCCTGAGACTCTTGTGTGTGATGTGAGCATGTCCGTGTTCCCTTGTTCAACGGGCAACTGGAGGCTTCCCCCAGGCTGGTGCAGGGAGGGGACTCATGGGGCTTCCGGGCTGGGCAGGGTGTGCTATTGTGTGACAGCTGGCTCTCTGCAGGGTTGGGAACCCTCTGTTTTGTAGGGTTTTCCATTTTGGGGGGTGTAAACACTCCTGCCATGGCTATCAGTGAGATGTCACTAACTACAGTGACTGTCGTTGAGCACAGTGGTGTCACTGACTGCGGAGCTGGGAAGAGACGAAGGCAGTCAGCAATCCCGGGTTTGGAGGGGCAGGGAGGGGGCAGGGGGCAGGCCTTCCGTGGAGGGGAGTCAGGAGCACACATCTGGGGGCAAACTGGTGGTGTCTGGGGGAGGGAGGACGGCTGGACGGAGAGAGCAGAGGGGGTGTTCAGACCGAAAAGCCTGAGTTGAGAGTCCAGACTTGCCCATCCAGGGCTCAGCACGCAGCCACCACCACTCTGACCCGATCAGGTTCAGCCAGTTGGGTTCCCTGCTGCTAGCAACTGCTCTTGGTTTGACAAACATTTGTGATGCATGTTACTAGGGACAGCCTCCCAGCACCCCAGAGGGTGCAGGCTCATGGGGCAAGTTCTAGGGCAAAGTTCCGAGGATTCCTGCAACCCCGGGAGAGTGAGGTCAAGGCCCCAGCAGGGACTCCTGGACTGGGTGATCGGGTAAGAGACCCCCGGGACCAGTCTTGCTCCTCAGCCGCTCTCACCAGTGTCCTTGCCATGGCCTTCTGCAGAGCTGTGCCCTGGGCATGGGGGCTGGGAGTGGGTTGGAAATTAACCCTCTGCCCCTGTTCCCAACACACTTCATTCTGAGAGAACAATATTTTCAAAACTGCAAGTTACACACCAGTAGTAGGTTGTGATGGGTCTCAACCAGTGTATCAGAGTGCACCACAGGTAGTAAAGGTAATTTTCACCAATAAATTTTGTTTCACACGTGTGTGCGTATCTGCTAAGAGTGTACAGATCTATGATATAAAGTGAATTTCTTACTAGATATCATTGTCAGAGAAAGTTTGAAAAACTCTCTGGTCAAGGAGGTGGTCCCACACCTGAACATACACAAATGCAAGACAAAAAGACCAGAATCAAGAGCAGGTGGAGATGGGAAGCTTTTCCAGAAGAGAAAAGATAGGAAAGCAAGGTTGTGAAGGGGGAAAGCAGAGAGTGAGGACCTCTTCCAATCCATCTCAAGAGTTAGGAAATTCTCCTAATATCTCATCTAATCCCTAAACCCGGGGTTGTGTGCTCTGCCCTGCAGCCCACCCACTCCCTAAAAGGAAAAACCATGATCCCTCCTCCACGTAACCACTGAGCCAGAGTCACAACAGTGACAAGGACAGGAAGTGCTGGCTGAGTCCAGGCAGGGTTAAGGTCAGAGCCCGGCCAGGGCAAGCAGCAGCGGCAGGCTGAGTTCCAGCAAGGCGTGAGGTGCTGACTGTGAGCCAGCCTGTGTACACCAGGGCGACACGGCCCAGGTCAGACCACGTGTCTGCCCTTGGGGAATGTAGACCCTAGTTAAGAAGACCACAAAAACATTCAACGACAGAGCCACTTGACAGCAAAAGCACCCCACATGTGCAGAGCCTGCCAGCTATTGTAGAATGTCAGAGCAGAGAGACCTAAGAGGTCATCTTGCTTGGCACCCTTGTTTCACAGTGCAAGAAACTGAGGCCCAGAGAGGGAAAGCAGCTGGCTCAGGGCACACAGCAAGGATGGGACAAGAATCTACCAAGCCAGAACTCATTTCATCCTACACCTCCAAGAGCCAGAGAGCCCGGAGACTGGGACAGAGACCCACCTACCTACCCTCACAATCCCAACGGGTGCACGAATGCTGTCATCCACCCATAACCTTTATTAGACTCTTCTCAGTGCCAATACTGTGCTGTGTGCTTTAGGAACAACGAGCAATCCCCTCCAGGTCAGAATGGAGTGCACCTGCACCTGCTGCCCCCCAGGAAAGGAGATTGGCTCTGTGACCTCTCCGACCTGCTCCAGACACTCATTACTGTCAGGAAGTCCTCAGGTCCAACCTCACTCCTTCCTGCTGCCACATCAGCCTGGTTCCTCTTGGCCCCAGAGGTGCCTGCTTACCAGCCTGGCCTGGCAGGGAGGGGAGGTGCCCAGGCTTCCCAGGCCCTCTCCTGGCTCCGGAGTCAGCCTGTCCATTGTTCCGACCACTGCCTGCTCAGGTGGCATGGAAGTCCAGGGAGCTGTGCCAGTGAAGCATGTAGGTGTGGCAGGGACAGAAGGAGAAGAGGACCCGCAGGGAGATGTTAGGTGGGGAGCAAAGGGGGAAGGAAACCACCCACTGCCCAGTTTCTTTTTTTTAAGATTTTATTTATTTATTTTTAAACAGAGAGGAAGGGAGGGAGAAAGAGAGGGAGAGAAATATCTATGTTTGAGAAAAACACTGGTCAGTTGCCTCTCACACATCCCCAACTGGGGACCTGACCCATAGCCCAGGCATGTGCCCTGACTGGGCATCGAACTGGCGACCTTTCAATTTACAGGACTATGCCCAACGACTGACCCCACCAGTCAGGGCTGCCCAGCTTCTTAACGTCTCTGCAGTTGATCTAAAGATGTGAAGGAAGAGCATCCTAAAGTTCGTGACATTTCCTTTTTTATACAAATAATACAAATTCATTGTTGAGTTTTTAAAACAACAGGTAAGAAAACAAAATTAGAAAAAATAGAACTTTTCCAAAATACTACCACCTAGAAGTGGTCACTATTTACATTTTGGTGTATAATCTTCCAGACTTTTTCACATGTAAATACGGGGTCCTGCAGAAGTCACACCTGCTTGAGTGTGGTTGGTAGGGTAATAATATGGGTATAATGATTTATAGTTTTAATTTAAATATTTCACCTAAAATATCATTTGGTGTGCTTGAGTGTGATATTGTTATGTTACAGAATTACATGCATATGATTTTATAATAAAAGGGGGCGTTATTTGTGCCAGACCCTGTATCTTTCATTCCTCATCCAATCCAAATTCATGGGATACTTTCAATGTGCCAGGTATTGTCCTAACTCTAGAGATAAAGCACTAAACAAAACAGATAAAATTCATGCCTTTATGAAGTTTGCATTTCATGACTAAGTGTATGTCTATATGTACATGCAGTCAAATCCTCCACATTCACGGTTCCACATCCAAAGATTAAACCAACCTCGAATTGAAAATATTCAGGGGGCCCTGGCTGGTGTAGCTCAGTGGATTGAGCACTGGCCTGCGAACTAGAAGGTCACCAGTTCGATTCCCAGTCAGGGCACATGCCTGGGTTTTGGGTCAGGTACCCAGTAGGAGGTGTGTGAGAGGCAACCACACACTGATATTTTTCTCCCTCACTTTCTCCATTCCTTTCTCTAAAAACAAATTAAGTAAAACATTCTTTAAAAAAAAGAAGATATTCGGGGGGAAAGTGTTAAACTGTCGCTGGAATGTACGATGTGTGCAGCTAGGCCTACGATGGTCGCATCTGTACTGAACGTGCAGACTTCTTTCTTGTCATTGTCCCCTAAACAACACAGCACGACAACTATTCCCATGGCATCTGCACTGTGTCAGGTATTATGAGTAATCTAGAGATGACTTAAAGTGTGTGGAAGGATGTGTACAGGTCGTATGCAAATACTGGGCCATTTTACATAAGGGCCTTGAGCACCCAGAGCTTTGGGGTCTGGGGTGGGGTGGTCCTGGAACCAGTCCCCCACAGACACTGAGGGACAGCTGTATGCTCACATGTCTGGTGTCGTCTGCAGTGGTGTAAGCACCGTTTATTCGTACAAATGCGTGTTTCCCAGAGTGGGATCATATTACACACACAGATTCATAGCCAGTTTTCTGTCTGTGTCAATAAACATACCCTTAGATTATTGTGAATGATTCAGAATATCCTTTTGTGTGGTTTCTCAGGGCTTTTTGCCAAGGCCAGTGTCTGATTTCTTTCCCACAGGAGACATGAAAGTTGCTCCAGAAGCCCCCTCTGAACACAGGTGTACACACACATGTATACACAGGAAAGCATGCACGCCCACACCGCAGCCTGTGGGAGCCAGCCGCTGGCTAGTGCAGTCTAACCCATTCCTGGCCCCACACATTCTTCCAGGATTTTCCAGGCCACGGGCCCATTCCCTGCACTCCCTTCAAGGCAGGAGGAGCAGGAGCCTGGCTTTTCCCACTCTTGACTCCCCCTGCAGGCGGCTGAGGCTCTCGCAGCTGGAATGGGGCCTGGGAGCTGCATGGCAGGAACCAGCCCTATAGCAATACAGGGACCGGGAAGCAGGGGATGATCTTAGTCTCCCTGAAGTCCCTTCTCTGCCAGACTCCCTGGTGCCTGGGGGAGGTAAAAGACCCCCAAATGGGGACCTAAAGCACCGGTGATTCCTGAGTGTTTTTCTGGACAGTACATGAGGTCCCTGCAAGCTGGCCCCTGGGACCCTGGAGGCACCTTGGTCAGAGCACAAGAGTGAGGCTGAATCTGGCCGGTGATTAAGAACATGGGTCAGACTGGCTGGGGCTGGAATGCTGTCTCCGCTACTGACTAGCTGTGTGGCCCCAGCAACTGACTTAACCACTCTGTGCCTCTACATTCCTGACGACGATAAGCAAATAATAATTCCTATTTCATGGCATTCCTGTGAATGTCAAACAAGACGAAGCCAGTAGAATGCTTGGAACAGCACTCGGCACAGGGTAGTGCCCACCAGCTAACAGCTCTTATTATTAGTATCTTCTGGGCCCGAGTTCGTCAGCCAGGCCTGGCCTACTACAGGGTGGCTTTTCTGGGACTCTTCCTCCTGTCACTGTGTTCAGAGGGCAACTGTCCCTTCAGGCATCCTGGGGCAAAGAGAGAGAGGAGGGACATGCTGTGTGTGAGTGTGTGTGTGAGTGCTTGTGGGGAGTGTCTTGAATGGAGCTTTGTAAACAAATGTGAGGAATGAGTGTGAACGTGCAATGCAGTGACTGGGCACTCACGTAGAACCTTATGTGTGCACGCACCAGTAAAAGTGCGGTGGCTGTGAAGTACAGTTTGCATGTGAGTGTAAGCTAGTTGTGTGCACTGATTGTGTGCTGTAAGAGTGGGAGTGTGAAGGTGTAGTTTCTGTGAATGTGTGTGAGGGCGGGTATAAGGGTGTGCGTGTGTAGTGGGCTTGTGTGTTGTGAGTGTGTGAGGGCACACGTGTGTGAGAAGGCTGTACGCAGACGTCCCCGTTCCCCAGCCCCACCCCAGGCACACATCTCTCAGAGAAGGGGGTTCATCAGAGACAAAAATCCCCCATCCCGAAGGAGACAGTGCCCCCGACTCGCTGGGGAGGAGCCTTGGTGTTTTTCTCTCTTCAAAGCTTTTGAGTTTCCTGGAGAAAAGCCTCCGCAGAGCCCAGCCTTTCACCCGCCCCACTGATCGAAACTCAGGAAGGAAACAAGGGCCAGACATCCCCGCCCTGCACCCCACCCCACCCCCGCCTGGGAATGCACCGACATCGCTCCCCCACCTCCCATTCACGGCTCTGCTGCAGCCCACACCCTCCCCTGCTGTCCACCCCCAGCCCCTCTGAGGGCTCGAGGGCTCGGGGTAGCTTCCGGACCCCCAACAAAAAGCTTAAGCCCCTCTCCAGGCTTTGAGAGCACTTTGCCTACCTGCTCGGGCAGGCCCTGCCCGGGGCGGTGGCAACTCTCTGTTGAGAGGAACTGGGGCCGGGAGTGGGGGGAACTCCAGAGCCCACAACTAACCCCCTCCCAGGAGGCAGGCACTCCACCCCACCCTACAACTCCTAAGAAGGCAAAATCCTGATAGAAGACAGGGTGGGGGATGATGTCTCAGAGAGAAGGACCACTGGAGGCAGGAATTGGACATGAAAAGGGGTCCTTCCTTTCATTTAGGCATTCTAGAGAAAACCTCTCTTTCAGGAAGTTGCCTCAACTGTTAATATTATTACATGTGGTAAGAACAATTATCACTGAATGTATAACTGCTACAAGCCAGGTGCTTTACATATTGTACCTCTAACTAACCCATTCATAGATGGGGAACCTGAGGCTCAATAAGGTTAAATAACACGTCTTAGATCACACAATCTGTGGCGGCACAGCCAGGATTTGAACCCCGGGCTGCCTGCCTGTAAAGCCTGGAAGCTTTCCCAGGCCTGCACCTGCACCTGCCTGTCTGTTCTCAGCTGGAAGGGGCTCCTCTACTCTTTCCCCTCCACCGGGTGGGGGGGGGGGGGGGGAATCCGCAGACAGACAGAGACATGCTCAGAACAACCGAGGGGATTGTGGGCTGGGGCAGTTGCCTGTCCAGGGCAGAGGAGCATGGAGAGGCCTCAGGCAGCAAGGGGGAAGAGGTTGCTGAGTGGAAGGGATGAAAACTGATGAGGAAGGGGACCCATGCCCCTGTGACACCTGGCCAGGAAGGGCAGGTGCATCAGTGCATTCAGTGTGGCAGAGAGTGAGGAGTGTGGATGGTAGAAATTGAGGCCTGGTGGCTGAGTCCCCAAAATACCTATGCACTGTGCCTTCACTGCCTAAGAAGGCCTGAGCTAGCTGCCTCATGGCCCCGGCAGGGACAGAGGTCTCAGGCCCCAAGGAGCCCAGGTGCTGGGCAGCTGAGCACCTCCAAACTCTGGAATGTGCCGGGGCCTCATTCCTCTGGCCACCTGACCTGCAACACCAGGGAGGAGAACTCAAACCCGGGGTTTATGGGGAAGAGAAACTCAGTGGGACACCAGGCCAGCCAAGGAGCCTCAAGGGACAGGCACAGAGAAGGCTCCCAGCTGAAGATTCAGGAGAGAAGAAATGGGCAGGAGCCAGGGAGGGAGCGGAAGGTGGGAAAGACAGTAGGGCAGGGTGAACGAAGACCAGCAGAGAGAGGAATTGGGACTGAGGGTGCCTTGGGGAGCAGGGGTTGGTCTTTGCTGAGGCTGGGGCAGAGCACTTGGAGAAGGGAGATGTGCAAATCTCACCTGGTGCCACCCCAGCCCCCTCCCAGCTTCCCCAGGAGCAGCCACGTGCCAGGGAGAACCTGCGTCAAAAACCCAAGGGAAACTGAGCGTCACTTCTATGCGGCCCTCTCTCTCTGGGACTCGACTCCAGGAAAGTGACAAGTGTCAACTACTGACCCCAGGCCCCTTAAAGACCCTCTGCAAGAGGAAGGTGCAGAAACTGCATCAAAACCCTGTTTAAAAGTTCCCTGGAGCCCTTGGCTGGTGTAGCTCAATGGATTGAGTGCGGACTGGGAACCAAGGGGTCAGGTTCGATTCCCAGTCAGGGCACATGCCTGGGTTGAAAGCCAGGTTCCCGGTGGGGGGGCACACAGGAGGCAACCAAACATTGATGTTTCTCTCCCTCTTTCTCCTTCCCTTCCCCTCTCTCTAAAAATAAATAAAATATTTTTTTAAGTTCCCCGGAGAGCAGGCCCACCACCAGGGTAATGGGTGGTGCTGCGCACTGGGGACTGGAGTCAGAACCCTGACACAGCTGAGGAAAAGACAACGTAAATGAGCAGTGGGACTAGGTGCAAGAGACCCAGGTCAGGCAGGGGAGGCCGCCCACGGAGGTGGAAATGCTCACGATGATTCCTTCAGAGTCCTGGACCCCCAGGAGCACCAAAGGTCAGCCAGAGCCCCCAACTCCGGGTCCTCTCAAGAAAACTCTGTCCTCTAGAGAACAGGGTAGGAGGTCCTGTCACATTCTGCTGAGACCCACTGGACACCTGTTTTGTGAGGAAAAGGGGAAGAGACTTGGAAACATTAATGCAACCCTGTGGGAGCCGTATGTAAATGAGGATGATGGCCCCTGCCAGTGGGCTACTGGGACAATTAGGTGTGCTATCTACACAGAGGTGTCCAACCTGGGGCCTGCGGGCCACATGCAGCTCAGGATGGCTATGAATGCTGCCCTACACAAAATCATAGATTTATTTTTACATTACGAGAATGTTTTTGTAATTATGTGTGGCAGTGTATTTAACGTGTGGCCCAAGACAACTCTTCTTCTTCTAGTGTATCACACACCTGGCAGTTAGTTCTGGGAGAGAGGGAGGGAGCAGCAAAGATTGGGTGCTACACCCACAGATGGGAAGGAAACAGGCCAGGGCCACCATAGGGGGCCAGGGCCCAAACACCCTCTGGCTCTGGCCAGGGAGGGGTAGCTGGGCTCTTTTGCATGTCATTTGCATGTGCTCTGTCTTGCCACTGACACTTGTCAGTCTTGGCACTTCAAAGCCTCTGGGCCCCTCATTGTCTCTGTCCCTTCCCCAAGGCCCTTCCTGGACTCCTGAAGGCTGGAGGGCCCAGACGAAGAGGAGAGCCTGGGCTGGAGCAGAGGGTCTAAGATGCGACCCAGAGTCTGCAGAAGGTCGACTCAAGCAGCAAGCCTGGCTTTGGGCGACCCCTACAGGGCGCTCCTGGAATAGACAGGAAGGGACAGGCAAGCACTGGCTCCTCCCCCTTCACGTGGGCCCGGCTGCCCAGCCCCTTTTCCTCCAATGCCCCCTGCTGCTTCAGCACGGAGGAGTCTGGGGGCACAGATTCTGACAGAATGCAGAAACCCACATCCCTCCGCCAATTAGCGAAGGGGTCAGCGTGGGTTGTAGCAAACACCAAAGCTGCAGTGACTGGGAGTGCTGGGCTGGTCAGCAGCACCCTCCAGATCCCATCAGATCTGCACCGGTGCCCCTGTCTGGCACCACACTCCCATCCTGCAGCCCCGCAGCAGAAGGGTTCAAAATTTCACCTTCAGAAGAATTTGGGGGAACAGAGGGAATTGTAAAGAAGTGGGGAGAACCTCACGCAGCCTATGCTGAAAGTGGACCACTGGTGGTCTCTCCAGCCGGGGCCTTTCCCCACGAGGCTACAGCTGGCTGGATTGAGGTCAGGCCAGGGGAGGATTTCCCCACTGTAGAGGGGCTATTGGAGGTCCCTGCGAAGACCCCTAACTCCCCACTCATTGGTTCTGCCCGTCCAGTTTAGGTAGGAAGAACACAACAGGGAAAACACAGTGATGGCAACATTTGACTGGGAGGAAAAATGTCAAAAATGCTCTGATCCTGCAGTTTGCTTGTTGACATCCAGAGACACTCGCAACCCGATCTTTCCCCCTGGGCCCCTCCGCCTGCCACCCTGGCCTTGGCTGGGCGTGTGAATGGGGGCAGAGGAGAGGGCAGAGGAGAGGGCAGGGCAGAAGGGTGTGTGTGTGAACAAGTGAAGTCATCCTCTCTGGGTGGCTCCTTTTAATTAACACCCTAAAAAACTCCCAGCCAGCAAAAGTGGGTCTTGCCAACTGGGAGCCCCACCTTTCTGGCTCACACAGGCCCCGTGGGCTGAGGGGGGCGGGAAAACTGAGAGCAGGGAAGGAAGGGGTGTGTTGAGGGCCTGGGTGTTCGAGAAGCTTTCCCAGGCCTGAGAGGACATGCTGACAGGGTCAGCTGGCCTCGGGGGAGCCTGAATTTGCTTCTTCCGGAGCAACAGACTGAAGGTGGACAAGGCACTGGTGGCCCCAGGTTCCCCAGGGAGACCAGCCGCCTGAGTGTCCAGTGTCCCAGCCCTGGAGGATGCCCTATTGGGCATCACACCCAGATCTGGGCCCGGGTGGGACATTTCAGCCTCTCTCTTAGCCATTCCAGTTGGACCCAACATTCAAAGCAAAGAGTCACTTTATGGAATTTAGTCCCTGGGGAGGGAAGCGAAAAGCTTACTCCATGAAGGGGACACAGCAGGCTTCATCCATCCTCCCCTCAGACCTCTCAGGCCCCCTGTCCAGAGGCCACTTCTTGGTCCTGCCCATGTCCTTCCTCCCCCTCAAAACTCTTCTCCAGGCCACTGCCTGGTAGCCCTCCCAGAGTCTGTGAGACCCTTCCGGTTGGGTATGTTCAAGCCCCATCTGGCATGTGTCTCTGTTGCCTGGATCCGACCCCGCCTCCCCCATCAGGCTGGAATTCCGGAGGACAGGGACTGCATCCCCTGCTTGCTCTGGTCTTCAGTGCCAGCTCCTAGGCCCAGAGAGCCGTGGGAGGGGTGCAGACCTGCTCACTGTGAAGATGGACATGGGGGGAGGGGGAGGGGAGCCCTGAGACTCAGAACTTTTCTGGGCGAAGAGGCAGCAGCCCCAGGCTCCATCCCACTGCTGCTCCTACAGAATAATCCCTTTGTGGCCGCCGACACAGGGCCTCCATCTCTCGTCTTGACTCAGTGATCTTGGGAGTCCCTTCCATCTCTGACAGCCTCTTCTACTAAAATTACCCAGTATCCAAGGCAATGGGAGAGTGTTAAGTGGAAGACCAGGTTGGTGTGGCCCTGGCTTCACAAGAAAAGACTGTCACTCCCAGCACTGGGGGCAGGGATTCCTCCCAGCTTTCCCTGAGACAAGAGAGCCATTTTCAGATGTCCCAGGTCTGGGGAGGGGCGGGGGTCAGCCAAGAACTGGAGCTGGGGAGCACCAGGCAAAGTAGAGGGTGGCTCAGTTATGCCAGCTAAATTCTAGAGATCCGCTTCACAACACTCTCCCTAGTTAAAAATACTACAGTGTGCACATAATGTGCTAGGAGTGTAGATCTCATACTAGGTGTTCTTACCACAGTGAAAACAGAATGAAAAGCAAAGAGACACTTTCTGAAACCCATCCAGAGCCCAGTGGGAGCAGAGCCAAGGGGCTTATCTCCAGCTTCGGGTGGCCCCCCTGTGTCTGCTTCCAGGGCCCAGCAGCCAAGTCCCCACAACCACTACCCTCCAGACCCCAACAGCCCAGAGGAGTGGTGGGGCCAAGGCCACTCCTGCTGACCCCCAAACCCTACCGAAATAGCCAGGCCATCATGCCCCCCCACCAACCATGTGGGACCCAAATTTTCTGGGGTTCAGTTCTTTCAGAGAGGGTGGGGCCTGATTTCGGGTGGCAGTGGAGAAAGGATGGGGTGACTGCTCTCGGGGAACAGAGGGGCGTGTTGAAAGAATGAAAGCGTCCTCTCCCTGGGGCTGAGTGGGAGCCGGAGCAGGGCGGGCACCGCCCGACGCGGAGGCCTCCACCCCCCACCCAGCTGGACCAGCTGTTCCCATCACACCCTGGGCAGTAAAACTTGCTTTTATGATAGTTGCGGGGGTTGCTGTTTTCCTTGGGGGGTGCTGTTTGTGTCTGTGTATCTATGTGCAAGCACACCTGGCCCTTGCACATGCATGATGTCTGAGGGCTGGTGTGTGTCTGTGTGGGTTGGGTGTGTGCCCAGGAGCCTGCTTGTGAGGGCTTATCTGTCCATGCGGGCCTGGGACACAGACCCTCAGAGCCACTGTTCATCAACTTATTACAGTGTGACAGGCACTTCCCAGCTGTTACTTCCCTTCGTCTCCAACCCCATCAGGAAGGTGTTCTAGCTATCCCCTCTCTAGATAGAGAAACAGAGAGATCCAATAATCCAGCCAAAGTGAGAGGACAAGTAAGGGACAGAGCTGGGACTCTGGCTGAAAATGCCCGTGTGTGTCTTCCCATAGACCTGAGACTCTGGGCATGACTTCTGCACACCGGTCTGTGTGCGTCTGTGCGTCTGTGTGTCCGCACGGTCTCCACCTGCTCGAGTGAGTCTGTGCACGTCTGCTTGTGTGTCTGCATCAAGGTCCAGGCCCTGCCAGCCCCGTAGCTGGGGTCCCCAGATTCTTAGAAACAATGTCCCTCCGGAAAAGAGTGATTCCATGCTCTAAAGCTTTCAAAAAACGGTGTGTGTAGTGTGGCTAACTGTGGACAGAGAAAGCGGACAGAGGCTAAAGAGGAGAGACCATCTGGGAAGAGCTCAGAGGGCAGCTAGAAGGAGGCAATCCCCCCCTGTCACTGTCACCAGCAGGGCCACCCCTGCCCCTAACGAGCAGGTGGGAGGGCAGGGAGGGGCACCCTGGGAGGGGAATTGGTTGACTCCTTGGCTGGGCGCTGTCTTGCCTGCGAGCCCTGTGCTCCATCTCCTACGGCCTCCCTCGGGAGGCACCAGCCATGGCGTCTGGCTGGGGGCTGCGGGCTGGGGGCTGGGTCAGGGGTCGCCCCAGCTGCGAGGGGCCCTGGGAACTGGGAGACCCGCGGCCGGCGGCAGAGGCGGGGCCTGAATGGTAGGCTGGGTGGCAGCCGCTGATTGGCTGGACCCCGCGCTCCCACGGCCTCCGGGCGGGCGGCTCCCTCCCGGCCGGGTGACTCACCCTCCTCCCCACCCTGGAGCTGGACTGGCGCCCAACTGCTTCCACCCAAGACCCGCCCGCTAATCCGGAACAACCTGACTCAGCAAGGGGAGCGGGACCTGCCTGCCGCCTTGTTTGCGTCCTCCCCGGGGGCAGGTGGGGGAAGGGAGTAGGTGGGGGAGAGCATTGGGCCCTTTGTAGGGATTGAGGGGGACAATCTCAAGTCCGTCTTTGGTGGGGTGGGGGAGCCTTTTGTCCCTCTGAAATGGGAAAAGCTGTGTGCCTGACCCTCAGGGTGTGTCTCTGTGTCTCCCTGTCTTGGATCTTGGCAGGTCCTGCCGCTAAACTCTGGGCTTCGGGAGTCTGTGTGTTGGTCCACTTGGGGTGACCACCACTTGAAGATCATTTCAGTGCCCCCACCCCTGGCAAACACACCCTGGAGGCCTCCTCTGTTTCTCCGGCCCTGGCTCTGCACCCCTCCACACTGCAGGGCCCCTAGAGGTCAGGAGCCAGATGCCACCCTACAGCCTAGCTCAGGGTACCCCTCCAACCCCGGTGGTCCTTTCCTGCAAAATCTCACAGCGACCTCAAAGTGATCCCTTACAAAGAAAAGGACCCACATTTGTCCAGAGATCCCTGCACACAAGCCCCATGCCAGGGGCGTTATATTCGTCTCCTCTATTGCTTCTCAGAGTGACTATGAAAATAAATGGAGGAGAAACTGAGGCATGAAGAGGTGACATCTGCATGGTATGTGACAGGCTGGATTTGAACTAGGTCTGTCTGGTTCTGAAAAATATGCCCTTCCCTCTGGCTTTGGCTGCTCCCTGAATCCCCCTGCCTGGTGGTGGCCCCCACCTGGCCCCATTGTCCTGAAGCCAGCTTGGGGAAACCACCAACTCCACAGGGAGCCCCAGTTCTCAGCTTTGCCCAGGGTTTCCCGTGCCAGGGAGGGTCGCTGACGGCTATGCGAAGGAGTGGGGTGGGGACCAGGGAGGGAGCAGAGAAAAGCTGAGTGTCAGCACATGTGGGCTTCAGAGGAAACAATAGGACACATGTGCCAGGTCCCCGGCAGGGAGAGGGCTGGGAGAGACACAGTCAGCTCAGCACACACACATTTCATAAGACAAACACACACAGCGGTCAGGGAACCCCACCCCCAGCACAACACCCAATCCTTTGTGGGGGCTGTTGCACACACACACAGGAGTGTGTGTCACACTTGCACATGTGTGTTCCACATGCTGCACACATGGAACTTAGGATTGCTACAAGCGAGTGTTTGAGGCATCGGTGGATAGTTACACACAGATTCCCAGTGGTTCGGAGTCATTTCACACACACACTGTCAGAGCCACCAAAGAGGGGGCCACGGGGACTGGGGAGAACGTGGGAATTTGTTTCAGGAACAGATTGGTCCCAGGGCCCAGCTGCCCCAACCAAGGAAGCCCAGACCCTTCTCCTCCTGGCACTCACTCACCCTGGGCAGGCCACTGCCCACGGCCACCCCACTGCTCTCCAGGCCCAAGACCTGAACTGCCCGTGTACACAGAGACATGCACGCTCACACAGGCCTTAGAGAAAGTGTGCATCAGGAGGTGTCTTCCACAGATGTGACACACAGCAGCCACACGGCCATTCTGATGAGGACACACGCAGCAGGCTTGTGGGCCCACGGCCTTCCCACAAACACATCCGTGCAAGACCCTCACGCTAACATGCCCAGGTGACAGCCTCCCACACACAGAACTACCATGGCCCCACACAGGCCCATGGACATAATGCACATGACAAGGGAGCCACATGAATGCACATGCAAACCAAACACACATACAATAACAGGAGTGAGTGTGCACAAACGCACCTCCCCCACCCCAGAGAAACCCCCCAGCACAGGCCACTGCCCCTCAACCTTCCATCTTGGCAAACACGGCCCAGGCTTGCCCCATCAGTTCTATCCCCTCCCTGGCCCGAGACAGGCCCTGCCCTGCCTGCCCCAGCCTGCTTGGGTGGGGCCCTGCCTGCTCCCAGCGCCAGCTGCCAGCTCAGCACAGGGCACAGTGCCCTGTGCTGCTGGCTGCCGTTCCTGCACGTTGCCAACTCCACCCCCTCCTCCTAGGCCTGCCACCTCAGCATCTAGGACCCAGTCTGGGCTCCACCCAGCCCATTTCTGCAGGCAGTGGGCAAGGTGCCTGATCCTCAAAGTTGGGGGTCTAGGAAAAGGGGCCTGCTGGAAAGATCCTAGGCAGAAAAGACAGCCCAGCAGGGCCTCCCACCAACCCCTGGTCCCTTCTACACTGGGTCTCCACAGTACCAGGTAACTTCCTGACTGCAGTGAGCAGACACACCCAGAGCTACAACCCCATCCATACTGTCCAATAACCCACAGACATCTGTCCATGCACACGGGCTTTCAAGTGCGTGCACACACACACACCCCCAATACAACCAGCACTCCTCACACTCCCACAACATGCAGCCCTGAACACACAACCACTCGGGCATTCACTCCCAGCCCAGCCCACCCAGTGTCCCCAAACCACCAGTCACACAAACCCCCACCACATACACACAGCTTCCTGCGGTCCCCACAAAACAGACAGTCGGAAACAGTGCCACGCATGTCCAGTCACACGGACTCACACCGCATCACTAGGGGTTTATAACTGTCCCGAACAGTCACGATGGAGCGGGTTCTTGGGCACAGGTCTCTTCGTGTCCCCCACTTGTGTTTGCAGCTCAGGACACTGGGGTGAGCTTCATTTCATCCCTGCCGTCCCTCCTCCAGAGCTATAATAGTCCTGGCTGGGGCAGAGGGCTGGGAAATGGCACCCCAGCAGCAGTCCCCTCTCACAAACCAGCTCCCCCAACCCAGGCATGGGGAAGAAAAGCAAAACTGCCCAATGGCTGATGTGAATACAGGGCCATCGGGCCTCTATGACACCTGAGGTGGACGGAGAAGAGGAGTGGACCCTGGGCCTGCTGCCCAAGGAGGGGCCTCGCAAGGGTCTGGCAGGGCCGGTGCTGGAGGAGGAGGGGCAATGACAGATGGTGGCAGAGGCATCAGGGACAGGGCCAGGGTCAAAAAGCTGTGGAGCTCCTAGAGCCAAGCTGGGGAGGCCCAGAACCTGTGAGGAGACAGACAGAGGTCTGAACGCTCTGGGCTCTCTCCTCCCCTCCCCGCTCCCTCCCTCTCCTGCTGGAGAGTCAAGCAGATGGCATTTACAAGTACCCACTGTGGGCTCAGGGTTTTGCCCTGCTCCTTCCAGATCTGAACGCTGGTAGCATGATGTGTTCAGTTTGTGAGAACTCATCAGACAACACACTGACAACATGAGTGCTTCTCTGTATGGATATTCCACTTCAAGAACAGTGTATTTTTATAAAGTGAATCCCCACTGCACAAGGAGTACTGTGTCTTTGCATGTTGACGGGAACGGTCCACCTGGGCCTGCCTGGGCCTGTCTGGGCTGTGCACACACAACCTCCCACGCGAGCTGTTCCCCGTCTCTGATGCCTGAGGTCCTCCGTGTGTGCACTTACCACACATACATGTGCGCACACACAAACATGCACACCAGTGGCTCCCTGTCTGTCTTCCCTTCCATGATGGTGAGGCTGCAGCTGGGGAGTGGGGGGCAGGGAGATTTAGTCAGGCCTCCCTTTCATTCGGACAACAGAAATTTATGCTCACCAGCTCTGTGCCAGGCACAGGGACACAAGACGCATGCCAGGCAGACTTGGCCTCAACGAGCTTACCGTCTGCTAGGGAAACAGCAACACAGTGACAAAGGGCCGTGTGGGGAGAGTCGGGGACTGGGGGTGGGGGGAGCCCAGCCTCTATGTGTTGGGGAGGACTTCCAGGTGGGCCACACAAGAGACCCGCCTTGCAGGCAGGGGGAGAACATACACAAAGAATCAGGGGGGGTGCGAGGGAGGGGGTGCAGCTTCCCCAAGGAACATGCCAGGAGCTCAGCGGCTAGAGTAGAGGTGAGGAGGCACAGGGGGTGGTGGGGGCTGTGGCTGCAGAGGCCATCTTCAGCCCATCAGCCAGGGCCTTGTGTGCCAAGCTCAGGGTGTCTGTCTGGCCCACATCTGGGCCAGGTGTGATGTGGCCTGAATCAACCTGAAAGGGTGCTGTGGAAGCAGGAGCACTGACTGCGAGTCCTCACCCTGGCTCACTTCCCTCACTGACTTCCAGAACAGGGTACGGGGCCTTTGTGCCATTGACCCACAGTGCCAACTGTGTCCCCTCCGCCAGAGCCAGGAGGAGCCCCTCCTATGCCTGCTGTGCACATCCTCCTGGGTCTTTGCCACCACTGCTCCCTTCCCCAGCTTCACCTGCCAGATCTTTGGCAGCACTGCCCTCCCACCCCAGCCTCAGCCGTGAGGCAAGAGCCAGCAAATGACACATGGCAGTCTGGCGTCCTCTAGTGGAGCAGCGGCTGCCTCTCACCTGGAGCTCAAACCTCCAGTGCAGTGTAGCAGAAGACACACACCTGCAGGAACAGGGCTGTCCGCTCTGCTCTTCAGTGCCCTCAGCCCACAGCTCCCCGCCCCCCGCCCCCCGCCCCATAACAGTGGCCCCTGGATTACCAGGGGTGTAGGACATTGGTGGCTGGAGACTAAAATCCACCCAAAGCTCTGTTCACCAAGCCACACCCTGGCCCGGGTCTGTATCCCCCAGGGGGATGGAAGCTTCCTCTGATTTACACAAAAGCACTGGTGGGCTTGTGGTAGTCTGCCACCTAGGGGCCTCCCAGGTCTTACTTCCGGAAAAGGACGAAGCAGGCGGTTACCTCTGCTTCAAGGAACTGATAGAGCTGCTTCTTTCCTGCTCCTCTGCTGCCCCCTAGTGGGCACCTGGTGTACATTCTGTTCCCCCAAATTCATCCTTCTTCCTTGGGGCTGTAGCCCCATCTTTAGAACACATTCTTCAGACATCCAGACTGGCTGAGCAGCAGGCTACAGGGAAGATGAAAATCCAGGGCTGTGTCCCTCGGGTCCCCACCACTGCACTGCCCCTAATATCTAGACTCCCAAAGTCTGACAAATGGAGACAGGAGCTGGTCTTGGGGATTCTACAGCCCCTTTTATCGCCTTCTCGTTCAGCCCCTCCTAGGCTGGCACGGGCTCCTGTGCCGAGCGAACCGAGTCAGGCCTGTCTATCTGACCTCAGTCTTCCTACTTTGCACCAGAGCCCAGAGGTATGTTCCCTGTGGTCTTGGCGGGACAGTGTTTTTCCACACATTTTAATTAGCTGACAACAGTTAAACATCAGGAGGTTTGCAAAAATCCTCTTATGTAAAAATCCAGATGTCCATCTTTTGCTGCTGCAAAGTTTAAAGTTCCAAACACTCTGGGACCACTTCCCTGCATCTACAGCAGGCAGGGGCTGAGTGGGAGAGGCTGCCGGGGCCTGGTCCCAGTGTTTGGGGAGCCAGGGAAGGGTACAAAAGAAGACCCACAGGCCCCTCCTCTTCTGACCCAGCTCCCCTCAGCACCTCGCCCATGGACACCCCAACTACTCCCCCCAGGTGTCTATGCCTCCCAGAGAAGTGTAATGTGAGCTGCAAATTCAAGCCACATATGGAATTTTCAATGTTCTAGTAGCCACATGTATACAGTAAAAAGAAATAAGTAGAATTGATTATAATAGTATATAGATTTCACCTGACATGTCCAAAATACTGTTTCAGCATGTAATCAATATTTCCTTTTTTTTTAATCATTGTTCAAGTACAGTTTTCTCCCTTTTACTCCCATTCCAGCCCACCTACCCAACCCTCCCCCCTTCCCCCCCATTACCACTCTCCCCCTAGTTTTCATCCATGTGTCCTTTAAATTTGTTCCTGTAAACCCTTCCCATTCTCCCCTGAAATTCCCTCTTCTCTCCCCTCTGGTCACTGTCAGTCTATCCTCTATTTCAGTGTCTTTGGTTATATTTTGCTTGTTTCTTTCTTTTGTTGTTTAGGTTCCTGTTAAAGGTGAGTTCATATGGTATTTGTCTTTCACTGCCTGGCTTGTTTCGCTTAGCATAATGCTTTCCAGCTCCATCCATGCTGTTGCAAAGGGTAGGAGCTCCTTCTTTCTTTCTGCTGCATAGAATTCCATTGTGTAAATGTACCATAGTTTTTTGATCCATTCATTTACTGATGGGCATCTAGGTTGCTTCCAGCACCTAGCTATTGTAAATTGTGCTGCTATAAACATCGGGGTGCAAAGGTTCTTTTGTATTGGTGTTTTAGTGTTCTTAGGATATAGTCCTAGCAATATTTCAAATTAATATTTTATATTCTTCTTTTATACTGTCTGAAGAAATCTGGTGTGTGTTCTATATTCACAGCACAGCCCAGTTCAGACGAGCCACACGGCAGCCCCAGGTGGCTAGCAGCTGCCGACCAGGACAGGGCAGCTCTAGACACACCCCACCCCCAAGTCAGCCATCCCGTGGCCGCTGTCAGGACTGCTGTTCACAGGAGCCAGGGCCATGGGAAGAAGCCCAAGCAGCTGGTGACAGTGAGCCCTGGGCCATCTGCACCAGGACAAGGAGACACAGGCTCTTCCTGGGTGGAGACTCTCCTTCAGCCCCTCAGACTCTGCATGGGGATGGAGGGGCATAGTCAGGGGGTCACAGCGCAGGGCCTGCTGAAACAAGAACCCCATGGTAGGGGCACCTATGGCCCAGGGATTGTAAGTCATTCTAGTTTGCCATAGTCCCCACCATTCCCTTTTAATGTCCCAACAATGAAGCTGAGTGACAGATGTCATTTCTATACTTGGGCCATCTTGTGATAGATAGAGCTAACAAGAAAATCAAACCTGTGTCCATCTTTCAGTTTTCAGTGGGGGAAGAAAAGGCCAACAAGTTTCAAAACAGACAGTGAAGAGCATAATTCTTTGTGGACAGAAAAAATATTCCCATGTTTTTCACGTGTCAACCACACATGTCTATCCACAGTTTCTCACCCCAGAGCCACTTCCTCTTTCCCACGGGCATTTGAATTTTGACCTTGTAAACCAAAACAAAACAAAAAAAACCTTCAAGTTACCTACATTCTCACTGTTCCAATAAGCTTCAAAGGTAGGGCAGCAGCTGGGAGGAAAGCTGGTGTCCAGGGAACCATCCAGAAGCCAGGAGCAAGCTGCAGCAGGGAAGGCATTTGTCTGGGCACTACCCACAATGGCCTACAGGGGACTCCAGGAGCCTGGGTAAAGTGACCCATGGACCTCAAGGTGAAAAACCTGTACCGCCCTCTTCTACCCCCACCTGTGCTGTGCCCATCAGCCTGGTCCAACCACTCCTTTGTCCTTTCCTCCAATCTCACACATTTCCCCTAGGCTAAAGTGATTGAGCAGATAAAATAATCTGGGGAAAGCTTCAGGTTTCGAGCCCCTTGTTCTGATGCAAGCTGTACCACCAAATAGCCAGGCAACTCTGAGCAAGTGACTTCTTTTCCGCAGACCTCAGGCCTCGTCCCTCACCTGTACAATGAGAACTGAACCTTCCTCACAGAGAGCGTGTAGCAGTGAAGTGTAAGCACTTGGGAAACTACGAAAGCCAATACAAAAGTGAGGAATTAAAAATTGAACCGAGTGCCCTGACTGGTGTTGCTCAGTGGGTTGGGCGTCGTCTTGCAAACCAAAAAGACACAGGTTCGATTCCCAATCAGGGCACACGCCTGAGTTGCAGGCCAGGTCCCTGGTTGAGAGGCAGCCAATGTGCACATTGGTGTTTCTCTCCCTTTCTCCTTCCCTTCTCCTTTCTCCAAAAATAAATAAGTGAAATATTTTAAATAAATTTTTTAAAAACTGAACAGAGTGGGGGGGAGGGCAGGAAGCCAGCAGCTGCTTTTGGTTCCCTCTGCCTCCTTTCCAGCCCCAGGCTTCTTGAGGCTCATACAGGTTGTAGGGGAGGAGAGTGTGGTGCACTGGGGTGGGCCAGAGACACACAAGGGGAGACAGAGCGAACTCACCCTGAAAGGGCTCCTGTGGGCAAGAGCAAGCATCTGCACTCACAGCTCACAGAACACGTTAGTATGCATTACTGTGCTCCCTCCTCACAACCACCCTGGGGTGTGGAGGACTGTCCTCATGTCACTGGCAGCAACCTGAAGGTCAGAGCGGGGAGGCAGCAAGCCCAAGGTCACAGATGCCTTGAGTGGTGGAGCCAGTGTCCACCCACACCTTCTGAGCCTCCCCCAGCACCCTCCCACTTCAGCCGTGTGTCTCCGTCAAGAGACGGCAGGTTCACCTTCTTAAAGCACTGCCTCCATCAATTCATTTTTTGATCCCTACCAAAAAAAAATCTCCAGTGACACCAGTGATTCTGATATCAAGCACAAATTTCTCAGCTCAACATTTGCAGGGCTCCCTAACTCACCAAAATGTCCAGGGTTAAAAATGACAGGGCTAGAAGATATCTTAGCCACCATGGAGTCCAACAAAGAAGGGACTGAGGGCCAGGGAGTGGGGTTCCCAGACTTCCCGGAGCAAGTGGGGGCTGGATGCGGGGCGGGATTGGGTGCGGGGCGGGGCTGCCAGCCAGAGTTCCCTCTGCTCCTGCTCCAGGCTCCTCTGACAGACACACTCTGAGACAGGTTGATACACTGTTCACTATATTAGGATTAGCTTCAGTTGATAGTAACAAAAACAAAATCCAAATTAACAGTGACTCAGTCCACACAGAAGCTTATTTCTCTCTCAGCTTCCAGACATGGAAACACAGTTGACCCTTGAAGGTGGGGGTTAGGGGCACTGACCCCAACACAGTAAAAAATCCACTTATAACTTTTGACTCTCCAAAAATTACAATTGTCCCTCAGTATCCCAGGGTGATTTGTTCCAGGACCCTTGCAGATACCGAAATCCACAAATGCTCAAGATCCTCACGTAAAATGGCATAGAACAGTGCATGCGGGCAGCCCTCCAGGTCTACGGGTTCTCACCCCTGGGGTAAGTGGGCTGGTGCAGTTCAAACCCATGCTGTCTGAAAGTCAGCTGTAATCTGTCCAAGGCTAGCATGGCATCCAATGGTGGCATGGACTTAGGTCCCATCTCTCCTTTGTTCTGCCAAGGGTAGCTTTCATTCCCCCCGGGTTACCTCATGGTCCAAGATAGCTGCTGAGCTGTAGTCATTATGAATGCATTCCTGGTAGCAGAAAGGAAGGGTAAAAGAAACAGCTCACACTCTCTCCCTTGAAAGACACCTCTTGAAAGTTGTACCCTCCACTTCTGTTTCTATTCTTTTGTCACATGGCCATAGCTAACTGCAAAGAAGGCAGAAAAGTGTAGTCTTTATTCCAGTAGCCCTGTGCCCAACTAAAAAGTGGGGCTCTAGTTACTGAGGAAAAGCGGGGAGCACCAGCAGTCAGTGACATACCGAATCACCACTGAGTCCACCATGCTCAGCAAGTCCTCACCCTGCCAGGAGCCCAACGTCCAGTCCTTCTTCCACCCTGCACCTGACACAATGTCCGACTCACGCCCGATGACCAACGGATGCTTACTGAATGACTGGACAGACAAGGTAGACTTTTCTGACGCATGTATTGTTTTCCCAGGTGAGCTGGAAGTAGCTTGTAGTCAGAGACCCTGTCTGAGGAGTCTGTGGAGTCACTGGAACATTCTCCTCCCCACCCTCCAGGCACCAGGCGCACATTGCTAAGCACATTTAAGCCAAGCTCAGCCTAACTCTGCTCTGCCCGCCCCTCCCCAGGCACTCACAGAAGGCTGCCAGCTGCGGGCGTGGGGCCAAGGCCATTCTGCAGGGGGCCCTTTAAAAGATGAATGCATCAGTTGTGTCTTGACTAGGCCTGGGCAAATTCATTTGTCTGCACCTAAAGGAAGGAGTTCAAAAAGGATAAATATGGCAAAAATTTTAAAAAGATAACATTCAATATGGAAATGGTTCATGCATTTTTATTTATTAATTTTTTACTGAGCATCTACTATGTGCCTAACAGTGCCTAACAGTGTTAGGCACATAAGAACCAGTGGAAAGCCAGGCAAACACAGTGTGGTTCCTGCCCCCTTGGAGCTTATGCTCTATCAGGCAATAAAATGAGGCTGACAATAAAACAGCCCTGCTGATGAGCGAGTACTATAACCGCCAAGGAGAAAATACAGGCTATTTCGAGGACTTATTATAGAAACGCCCCCTCCACCCGACCCCAGCCTGTAGTGTCTGGAAGACTCTGCTGGGGAAGCTGCCTTTGAGCTACGCTCTGAAAGAATGAGTGACAAACTCCTAAGTGCGCCTAGAAAAGGCATCATGTCCAAGCTCCAAGAAGAGCATGTGCAGTGGCCTGAGCAGAAGAAAATGAGATGTGAGCCAAGTGCTGAAATCCAGCACCACTGAGTGGGAGAGAGAGAGCACCGGAGAGAGTGGCCAAGAGGAGGCCTGAGAGGTGGGCAGAGGCCGGGGTCTTGGGCAAAATCAGAACTTGGGGCTTTATCTTGGGGGTTAAGTAGGGGAGTAACCAAATCTGATTTTTTTTCAATTACAGTTGACATTCAATACTATTTTAGTTTCGTGTACAGCACAGTGGTTAAATATCCACATATCTCCCCCGTCTTGATAAGTATAAATACGCAAGGAGCCCAAGCAACCCTTCTGTGATGCAAGAAATGTCCTGTATTACAGGCGTAAACGTAAGTAAGAATATGTCCAGCACACTCTACATTTCGTTGTACCAATGTCACGCCACAGCAAGGAAGGAACAGAGGGGCCTGTGACTGGCGGAGCCCGGCTCCCCCGGGGGCCCAGAGGAGAGACGCTGTGCCTGGCAGACCCACCAGAACCATAGGGTTAGAGGCGGGCAGAACCGCTCCTGAAAAGAAGGGGAATGTGGGGGGAGTGGGGGCAGGGGGCGGGCAGCGATCTGTGAGCCAATGGGGAAGGGATGCTACTAGACAAAGTAACCCATACTCGCCAGGACTCGCAGGGAGGGGCACAGGGGCTGCCCGGGGACCTCCTGCACAGGGTGCCCACTCCCTCGCACTCCAGTTTGTCTGACTCGCATCCGCAGCCCCCTTTAGAACACCCCGCTGAGGGGGTTGTGGGTCCCCTTTGCCCAGCTCACCCTTTGCAGGGCAAAACCTTGGAATGGCAATGTATGAAGAGCGGCCGCAAACGCTGAAAAGACTCAGCGTTTCGTTCCTGGAGGGGAGAGAGGTGGGGAATAAATAAATAATGCCTGGCTCATCTGGAACGGCCCAGTGTGGGGCGTCTACACACGGACCTTCTAGAAAACTAAAATTCGGTCCCATAGGAAAACAAGAGCTTTTTAAAAATGTCTGTCAAAAATTTAAATGCGGGTACACTTTGACTCAGCAATTCCAGGAACTACTCAGATACCCTCACCGTGTGGAATACGACGCGTATCCAAGGTTATTAGCTGCAGCATTGTTGTTGTAGTAGAAGGTTGGAAAGACCCACATATTGAGGACTAATTAAATAAATTGTGACACGTCCTTAAGTGGAAGATTATGCAGCTTTGAAGAAGAGTGAGGCAGCAACTGACATGCTGACATGGAAGGAACCGTGTGAAGTGCATGTCGAAGCAGGACACACAGCCCTGGCCAGGGGGCGCAGCTGATTGCAGCGGCGTCCACACACCGAAAGTCTGAGGGTCCAGTTCCCAGCCACGGCACACACCTGCGTTGCAGGCTGCAGGTTCAGTCCCCAGTCAAGGTGTATACAAGAGATGACCAATGGATGTTTCTCTCTCTCTCTCTCTCTCTCTCTTTCTCCCTCCCTCCCTAAAACCAATAAAAACATATCCTCTGGTGAGGATTAAAAATAAAAATTAAAAAAGCATAACATATAACCCCACATACAGTACAGTACAACACCCTCTGTGAAAGATAAGTATACATGCATACCTATTTAAGGAATTATATACACATACTCTGCCTCAAAGAGTTTTAAAAATGTGTAATATTAGTTTCTCTCTTGGAGAAAAACCAGGTGAATGGTAAGGAAGAAGTCCCTTTTGTACTTTAGAATTGTATACAAGGACTATTTATTACCTGTGCAAAAACAAAAACAAGGTTTACATTTTTGAGCTACATATGACCTCTGTACGTACAATGAAAACCTAGTGTTGTCGACATGTTCCGGCCCAAGTGTCGGGACACCACACAGGCACTTACGGTGCACAGCATGGAGTTCAACTGTCTGCCCCCAGGGTCACTGCAGCGTGGGGATGTGGCTCAGCACCAGACCCTCCATCAGGCAGGTAGTCGGGAGGTGGGAGCTCCCATCCTTCCTCAGCATCCTCATCGGAAGCAGAACTGGGCGTCCACCTCTTACATCTGTTGAAATACTGAAAGGTGAATGTGGGACGGTGTCTCCCGAATGATGAGTGCCCTTGATCGCAGAGTACATGCACAATAAAGTGGAATGAAAGGAAACTCTCCCTGGGGCTCTCCTGCCTGCCCCGGAGCAAAGCCGGGGTGTGGAAACTCTGCAAGACTCTCAGTGAGGCCCTTGGCTGTCCCAGGGAGCCCACCGCCTGGGCGCAAAGGCCCTTAAGACAGCTGGTCCGCTCCAGGGAGGACTGGGTGGGGCCCATTTAAAAATATTGACTTGGGGCCTCAGAGAGCAAAAGGTCCCTCTCAGTGGGTGCTGCACCTGCCCTGTGCTCTAACGCCACCCTCCTGGCTCCGGGGACATGGTAAGGGGGCCAGGCACACATGAGCAGCGGGCAGAAGGCGGACATTGTTTTATGAAATTTATGTTTCAGTTATAGACATGTTTGCAGAGTGTAATAACAATGAATTTCTTATTGCAAGCTGCCAAAATAGTTAGAGAGCCATAGCTCTTAGTAATGGTGTTAGTATTTTCATCAAAACATGAAGTCCTTTATTGTGACAGTCCCGAGCCCTGGCCCTGGCCCTGGCCCCAGGTGGGGGGGTCAGCGGGGGCAGAACACCAGGGCTGTCTGGAAGCAGCTCCACTGAGGTGGGCAGTGAGGGAGGCGGCTGAGATGAGCCCTTAGGTGGGGCCCCGTCCTAGGAAGTGAAGTACCCGGGACGAGAGCCCCAGAGACCCCGCAGCAGGGCCAGAGCCTGAGCGTCCTGCGCCCTGCCGTCCCTACGACGGCACCCTCTGCGTGTGCTTGTTTATTCTCCCTTGGCGTTTCGTGGAGTTTGAAAATGCACTCCCCTCAGCCATGCTCAGGGTTTGCCCGCTTTGTCCCATGCTGGGGGGCCAGCACGTCTGCCTAGAACTGTGGTGGAGGCAGGGGAGCCCAGTGCCACACCCAGCCAGACCCTAAACCTGTGCCTTCCCTAAGCCTTGGGGACTGTGTTTCAGCAAGGCAGGCAAACTCATTCACTTACATACACACAGCACACCCTCCCCATGCAAACAGAATGCATACACCTTTTACATACTCAGCTGTATATATGATTAAAACGGCAAACAAAAAAGCCCTCCCTGTGAAAGGGTGGAGAGGTGGCAGCAAGGAGCAATGCAGGATGGGTGTGAACGTAAGAGGAGCAGGAAAAGCCCGCCTGCTGGTGCCAAGTCCTACACCATCGTGGCTTCTAGAAATTGTGCTCGTGACACACCCAGTCGCTCAGAGTGGACTCTGAGCCTCAGAAGGGCTGGGAAAACCAGGACTCCTTGGCATCCGGCTGCAAAGGAATGCAAATGGTAAAAAGACATCCCTGGTCACCAAGGAAAGGCCATGTGCCTGACCAAGGAGCAGTACAGCCTTCAGAACCGGACAGCCCTGGGTGCAAATCCCCCGTCACTTTCTAGGTAGGCCAGTTACTCGGTCTTTCCAGGCCTGGCTTTTCCTTATCTGCAAGCAGTTCTGACGTCAACCTCCCACGTCTATGGGGACACTAAACTCCAGACACCATCATATACCTGCTTGGCCTGCCTCCCAGGCCAAGCAGGTATATGACCAAGATTAATGACCAAGGCCTCGGCCACCTTTCAGCGAAGAAGTCTCTCTGGGAACAGTTTCCCAGAAGGTTTCCTTCCTCCCTGTGCCCAGTCCCCCTCCTGTGCCCCCAACCAAAGCTTTTGATTCCAGGCACAGGACTCCTGACCATGTCGCTCCCACCCCATGGACAAGAAGAGCTACACACACAGAGGGTTGGCAGGGCCAGCTGAGGCTTTATTTTGGAAGAAAAAGAGAAAAAAAACACTTGATTTGGCTTCTAGTCAGGGGCAGGGGTAAGAGGCAGCGCCCCAGGCAGTAAGCACCCCCACCCCAGGGGTGAGCTGAGGTCTGGGGCTACATCTCAGGTGGGTCTCCTGTGTCCTCCGCTCCCCTACAGAGCTCCTTTCCCACCGGCTCGGAGGACAGGAGGGACCGCAGAAGTCATTCACTTGGACAGGACATCAGATGACTCAGACACCAGCTTCCCATCGCGGGTCTCAATCTTCTTCACAACCACGGTCTTGGAGGAGCTGGTGTGGGTGAAGGAGCCAGAGCTCCCGCCTGAGCTCCCGCCAGAGCCCAGGCTGGCCTGGAAGCCCAGGCCGTAGTTGAAGTTCCCGTAAGCCGGGCTCAGCGCACCTGGTCAGGGAGAGGCAGCCGCGTGAGCATGGGAGCCCTGCACACGTCAGGTACCAGCGCCCCCTCTGCCTGCAGAGTCCGCTGGGCTGGGGAGCTGCCCTGGCTCACTGCTGCAGGACTGGCCAGGAATACCAAGGACAGGGGTGAGACAGAGATTTGATATTAGCTATGTGACCTTGGACGAGACAGTGAATTGGGCCCCAGCTTCCTCAGCTGTCAAAGAGAGAAATGTATAGGGGCTTTTGTAAAGTCCCTGCCCTCCTGCCCTGCCCCCCAAGACGGGGACACTCACCTGAGTAGCCGCTGCTGGTCTTGGTATGGATACTCATGTTCTGCATCCCAGACTCCAGTCTGTACCCAAAGGACACATGGATGTCAGGACCGCCCCCGGCCCTGGCCCTGGCCCAGGACACAACAGGACCCACCCTTCCCCACCCCAGGTCCCAGGGCTTGAGCCACTCAAATACCCTCACACCCACCGGCTCTCCTCGCCCTCCAGCAGCTTGCGGTAGGTGGCGATCTCCACGTCCAGGGCCAGCTTGACGTTCATGAGCTCCTGGTACTCGCGCAGCTGCTGGGCCATGTCCTGCTTGGCGGTTCTCAGAGCGGCTTCCAGTTCACTCACCTTGGCCCGAGCATCCTTGAGGGCCATCTCGCCTCGCTGCTCGGCGTCCTTGATGGCAGCCTCCAGGGAAACCCTCTGTGGGCGGAGGGGAGCACGTAGGCAAATAGAGCCCAGCGTGGTTACCTCTTGCTCCTGCACCCACCCTCCCTTTCCAGTCTTCTGGAGACCCCTCCCTGACCTAGACTAACCAACTCCACGCAGCCCTCAGGAAACCATTCTAGTGAGTCCAGGAAGTGGAGGGGAAATATGAGCAGCTTCCAGGCACTTCCCTGCACAAACTTCTCACCCGGGACACGGTAAGGTATTATCCCCACCCTAACTGGACTACATCTCTGCCTTCTAGACTTCCTTAAAGTACCAACTCTACCCTGATATATAAGACAAAGAATAAAGCAGGCTTAGGGGAGGAGCCACCCCAGACCCCACCTATCTGCCAAGACCCCTTTGACCCCTAAACATGGCCCCAGGGACCTCTCAGCACCCCTCAGCCTCCCAGGAGCAGTCTGAGACGCTGGACTGTAGCTGCCCCTCCAACTCGGGAACTCTGGCCTAGGATTCCCACCCTGACCCTGGACTCCTTCCTGTGTTGTCTCCTCTCCCCAGGATGTACCTGAGGATCCCCTCCATACCTGGCCTTTGAGCCCATCGATCTCAGCCTGGATTCTGCTGATGTTCCGGTTAATCTCAGAAATCTCTGTCTTCGTGCGACGCAAGTCATCCCCATGCTTCCCAGCCAGTGTCTGCAGCTCCTCATACTGTGCAGGTGAGATGGGGAATGAGGCTTGAGAGAAGCCTCTGGAACCCAAGGTGCCCTCCGTCCGAGGGAGAGTGCCCTCTCAGCCACATCACTGGAGCCCAGGTCATCACCCTCTACCCCCACCCCATGCACACCCTGAAGACCTTCTCCCAGACCTCTGGGCATAGGACTCCCCTACTGCCCAGCACCCACGCAGCAGGCACAGCGCGCAGCAAACACAGTAGCATTTGAGATCCTGCTCCCTGCTCATGGACTGGAGCACAGAACTAGCCAGAAGGGGAGGGCCAGCCTAGGGACCCTGGTCTTCACCTTGATCTGGTACAGGGCCTCAGCCTCGGCCCGGCTGCGGTTGGCGATGTCCTCGTACTGGGCCTTGACCTCGGCGATGATGCCGTCCAGGTCCAGGGAGCGGCTGTTGTCCATGGAGAGGACCACGGACGTGTCGGAGATCTGGGACTGCAGCTCGCGAATCTCCTGCAGTGGGGAGGGGAGGTGGTGAGGCCCTGCCCCTGCACACAAGGAGCCTCCTTCTGAGGAAGAGCCTTCCTTAGGGGACAGGCTAGGGGAGCAAGAGAGGAGAGGGCAGGAGGGCATGAGGACCTGGGAGAGGGCAAAGATCCTGAAGAGGCAAAAAGGTCAAAGACCTGGAGCTTGGAGGGATGTAAGCATGAAATGAGTCCAGGAAAAAAGGAAATCTGGCTTTGAGTGAGTAACCACAGGGGCAGGGCCGTTCTACGATATCAGCTACCAATCCGAAGCCCACAGCAGGCTCCCACAGAACCCAAAGACTCAGAACAAAGGCTCTGAGACAGAGTGGGCCCGGCCTGAGTTGCCCCTGGGTCGCCATTCTGTGTATGATGACCTTGGACAGGTTCCTTCAGTCTCTGAACACATCTTCTGATCTGCAGACTGAGGTAACCAACCCTTCCTCACGTGGGGGCGCATAACTGGAGAACATCAATGCTGAGTTAACATCAGCCGCTGTAATTACCCAGTGGGGGGCCCTCGCCTGCTGGTGCACTAGGGCCCAGGAGGATGGGGCTGCGGGAACAAGAACATACCTCGTCATAGAGCTGCCTGTAGAAGTTGATCTCATCAGTCAGGCCTTCCAGGCGGGACTCCAGCTCCACCTTGTTCATGTAAGCTTCATCCACATCCTGGGGGTGTCAGGGAGGGACCCCTGAGCTCAGTGCCCATAACAGACCCTAACCCAGGGGCACCCAATAGCCTGGACTTATAGAACCTTCTAACTGTTGCCCTCTACACCTCACTCTGTGGCCTCATCCTCCAGGCCACCAGCCTCTGCCCCATCATACCTGCATCCCCCACCCAAACACCTTTAGTCAATTTCCTACAGCACTCTTCCTCCTCCTCAGGAAGCCTTCCACGTCCAGACCTCCAGATTTCTTAACCATGTCCCCATAGTGATGCCCAGAGCTCTGTCTAAAGGCACCTCCTTACCTCTGTCTTGTTGCCTAGCAGAAAGGTAGGCTGGGTAGCGTAGCCTACCTTTCTACGCTAGATATCTAGGAAGTACCCCAATGTTGGCCCATTGCTTAGAAACACTGAGGGTCCGAACCCAGAAAGTGTAGTCCGACTGTCTAAGCCCGAGCCCCCAGTGCCTGGCGGAGGCGGAGGACTCCCTCACCTTCTTGATGAGGACAAATTCGTTCTCCATCTCCGTGCGCTTGTTGATCTCATCCTCGTACCTGGTAAGGAAATGACTCAGAATCAGAGGACGAAGGCAAAGGGGAGGTTGCCCTGAGTCTTTTGAGGTGGGAGAGGATATCTAAAAAACTCAGTTCATGGAAATGCAAGATAGGGGAGGGCTGGCCAGGTCCTTCTGCTCAGCAGCCAGTGGAGAGGCCTGAGGCAGGAAACCTCTCTCCAAATCCATGGATTCTCACTGGACTGGGCACCACAGGCAAATCAGAAGAGTCAGCAACAGGGACCGATGTGAGACCTGGACAGAACTTTCTGGGTTGTGCTGAAAACTGGGGATAAAGAATAAAAAGGGGCCAAAGCTGTACATATATAACAGCCGCCTGCTGGCTGCCTGTCTCTGCCGTCCACTCCTTAAATGTTAACATGTAATTCATTGTCCAAGCCTGGACAATCTCAGACTTGAAGGGGGTGGGGACTACTAACAATTATGCCAGGACCACAGGTGTAAACTAGACGGCCCTGAGAAAACCCGGTCACGTGGTCACCCTAATTATACAAGACTGCATTCACTGTCCAGTAAGTGGAGGGCCATGGGGTCTTAGGCCTCTGGTCCCCTGGGGTGGGACAGGCCAGATGGCTTCAGTGGGGCAGATGGCAGTGGGAAGGAGGGCAGCTCACTTATTCTTCAGGTCCTCCACCAGCCCCTGCATGTTGCCGAACTCCGCCTCCAGCCTCAGTTTGTCCTGAGCCAGCGTTTCCAGCTGCCGCCGCAGGTTGTTGATGTAAGCCTCAAACATGTTGTCCATGTTGCTGCGAGTCGTCTTCTGCTGCTGCAGCAGGCTCCACTTGGTCTCCAGAACCTTGTTCTGCTGCTCCAGGCTCCGCACCTGCATGAGGAAGGAGGGAAGAAAAAGGTCCACATCCAGCCAGGGCTCTGAGCCTGGGGGGGAGCGAGCAGTGTTTTCCACCCCCCCAAACAGAGCTGGGTAGGGAACCATGTCCTTCTTCCTCCTGGGGTGGGAACGTGAGGGCAAGGGCACTTGGTTGAAAGGAGACAGCTAGGAGAGTCATGTTGAACCCGTTTTTGCAGAATAGGTCTTCTTGACTTAGATTGTATATTACGGTAAAAATAGCCGAGTGTTAACATTTTATATAAGACTGAAAAAGAAAATGTAGATTGTTCTATTATCTACTGCTATCATCATCATCATTATTTGGAGTGACTTTGAGGAACGCATATAGCTTACAGGGAAACGTTAGCCCAAGGGCCTGGGGAGCAGTGGGCAGAAGACCCAGGTTTTAGCCAAACACTGCTACTAACCTGGGCTGCATAACCTTGGGTTGCTTCCCCTCTCAGAGTCGGGGCTCTGCAACCCTGCAATTGCCTGGAGGAGCGCAGGCAGGTCCTTTCAGGAGCCGGGTCCGTGCAGAACTCACTCGCGCCAGGGAAAAGACAAGGGACCAGGCCGGTATATCTGCAAGCGTGCGGGTCCCTGCGACCCTGTTCCACCTACCACACCCGGGAAACCACAACCCTCGCCTCTGCCCCAAACACGAAGGTCCTGCATTCCTTAGGCTCAAGGAAACCCAGATTTTAGGATGAAAGTAAGGCATATTAGAAGGAAAATATTTAAAAACTAATAATACACTGTATCCAAGAAGAGGAGTTTATTTTCCTTAATCAACCCAAAGTTGTAACTTTTTATTAAATGGGGGAGGGCCTCTTAGAAAAGAAGGTTGGCTGAGCGTCTGGCCTAAATCCAACACACCCCTTTGGAAATCCCTTTCTTCCCCAGGACATTCTGCCCCAAAATTCTGGAAAATAAGTGATTGTGACATTAGGACAAGGACGGCAAAGCTCTTTACCTACATTACGTGATTGCTGAGGCAAAACCTCTGATTTAGGGATTATCGTGCCCATTTCAAAGATGAGGCAATCAGATTCAGCTGCGGGAGCGGGGGGCGGCGAGGAAGGGGTTGGCCCTCAAAGAAAAAGGCAGAGCACTGGGAACACGGAATTCGGACTCGAGCCCATGCTAGAGTACTCAGCAGGGAGGACTCCAGAGCTAGCAACGCAGTCAAGATGCAACGTCAAAGGTGCTTAGAGGCAGGCAACCAGGAAGCCCTGCCCAAGGCCTGGGGAGTTCGGGTTTCCTGGGGGATTCCAATCCCTAAATGTGTGAATCTGCTCCAGGATTTCCCGCCGTCCGTTCCCAGAATGCCCCCCAGGAGCCAGTCAGCCGAGAGGGGCCCAGTGTTCAGCATGCCCAGGTCCCGGGGGCTCCCTAGGGGAGCATACCCCCAAGGCTGCAAAACTCGGCCTGGCCTCCTCCCTGGGAAAGTGGAGCCTGGCTGTTGGGGCGGAGCCTGGGAGGGAAGAGAGAAGGGACAAGGGCCGAGCTGGGACGCTTATCTGAAGCCATAAACTCTGAAGTTTAAAAAGGACGTGAAACCTGGGCGGGGCGTCTAACGCCCGAAGACTTTGAATCTTCGAAGGGATTCATTCAAGGCAACCTTGGGCGTGGTCTCCACGCCCACCCAATCCACCCCAAGCATAGCCTGCCCAAACCCCAGACTCAAAGAGCTCCCTGGAGCAGTGCACCGCCCAGACGGCCGCCTCAGCCCTCCACCCCGCGGCGGGGGTGGGTCCTGCCCCGCCCGGCCCCGCCCACTGCAGACTCCAGGGCAGGGGCCAAGTATGACTCATCTTGGTGACCCCCACACTCAGCCTAGGGACGCCAAAGGCTTCGATCAATATTTGCCTGTTTAGATCAAGGCACCAGTTCCTTTTCCTAGAATCTTATCAAACTCCCATTTAAATTAAAATTAATAATAATAATAAAGCCCCAGGCACCTTTGAGAAGTTGTTAGGGCAGTGCTAGTAAGGGAGAGGCTCTGCTCCCACCCTGCAGGTGAACAGCTGCGACTCTTCCAGGCTGAAAGTTTATCCACCGTCAGAACTTGGGTCGGGGTGAGATGAGGGAGGGAGGGAGGAAGCCCCAAGATTCAGAATCAGAAGCTGCCCAGACGCCCACCCCATCCCTGCACTAGCCCTCACCAAAGTGCATGGGAGCAGTGAGTCACAGGTTGGAAGAAAGGGTTGCCAGGGTGGGTAGGGCCCCACAGGATGCCAGTGGGGCCTGGAGATGTGCCCACCGATAGGGTGACCAAGAGAAAGGGTGTGGACCTTCATCAGGCCCCAGGCACAGCTAGCCAAGCAGGGGGAGCTCTCACCTTATCGATGAAGGAAGCAAACTTGTTGTTGAGGCTCTTGATCTGCTCCTTCTCCTGGCTGCGCACGGCCTGGATGTTGGGGTCTACCTCTCGCTTCACGGGGTTCAGCAGGCTCTGGTTCACTTGGACGGCTTTGATGGTCCCCATGCTCCCAGGTCCACCGAAACCTCCGGCCAGACTCATGCTGCTGCCGGGGACAAGCCGGGAGCTGCTGCTCACCCGGGAAAAGGTCGAGGAGCTGATGCTGGGCCCACTCGAGAACGAGCGGCTGCTGAAGGCCCCGGGGCCAGAGGTGGACACCTTGAAGGATCTCTGGGTCATCCTTACGGACATGGCGGAGGCTGGGGTGGAGGCGAGGAGGCCAAACCAGACAAGGATTCAAGAAGGAGGCAAAAAGCTGCTTCTAAGTGAGGGACAGCATGGCCCTTTATAAAAGAGAGCCCAGCCCAAAGGGAGGGGGATGGGCCTCGTACCTGAGTGGCTAGGCCCACAGGAGGCCGGGCCTAACCCGACACCTGCCACCTACAGGCTGAGGGCAGCAGAGAGCTGTTCCCACCCTGGAGCCCATTCCAGCACCACCCCAGAAGCCCAGGGAAGCAATCGATGAATGTGAAACTGCCAGGAATCCGGTAGCCTTGCACAAGTTCCCTGTAACAAAGAGACTGGCCAGGGATCACCCAGCCACTGCAACCCTAACTCCTCGGCCTTGTCTCCTTCCTTCCTGTGGGAAATCAAAGCAAAGACCGAGAAGACAGTGGGACAGGGATCCCTGACATTCGGGTCTCCCGTGAGCAGCTGACACCCATGTTCTCTCCACTTTGAGTGATAGTGCAAGTCTGCCCAAGGCTGGAGGACAGGAAACCTGGGTTCTGGATCCTTAAACCTGAGCTCAACCATTTGCCTAGTCTCCCCTCAGTTACTGCTGTGTCCTCAGCACCTCGTGCAGTGCCAAGAGGGGCTGAGTAAAGGTTTATGGAAGTGAGTGAATGAATGAATGAACACACACACAGGCTGTCTTCCCTCTGGGTCTGTAGGTACAAAATAAAGTGCGATCCAACACAACACTTTTCCTGGACACAATCAGGTACTCTCTCTTTTCCCAAGATCTCAGGATTCCCAGAGTCAGGCCGAACACTGTAGGCCTTGCTGAAGGGCACAGAGGATGAAGAACAAGAGCTAAAGAGGTAGAGCGAGGGGAGCTTAGAAGAAAGGAAGCTGTGTTAGGGTCTTCATGGTTCTCACTCTTCCTTGGGGGAGCCATTCCCATGGTTCCCATAGCTCTCAGTGGGTGAATAAGGAAGGGAGGCAGGGTAGGGTGGGGAGGGGTGGGGTGGGGTGGTGGGGGACAAGAGATTGAGGGTGAGTCAATCTGCAGCCACCTTGGCCCTCCTTCTCTTCCCAGGTGCCCAACTGGCCCAAGGAAATGAAGGCGGAGTTCTTGCACCTGTCTCCCTGAACCCATTATCAAAGTGAGTCAGGAGGGCAGGTTGGGGCACAGCAGGCACCTGCAAGGTTGGAGAAAGAGGAGCTGAACAAGACACCCCAGGCCTGGGTGGGGTGGGTGGGGCAGGCTGTGGGTGGAAAGCAGGAGGTTTGTTTGGGTCCCGAAGGCAGAGATTCTAGCCGTAATTACCCAATAATGGGGCCAGGTTCTCTGAAAGACCCTGCAGGGCATGAAGTGGGGACTAGATGGCTCTACCTAGAGAGGCCAACAGAGCCGTTCACCCAGATCCCCTGGGGGAAGGGGAGAGCGGGCCCACAGCCCCAAAGCCAGGTCAGAGGGGTGACTACGACCACCCACCTACTAGGAGGGCAGAGTCACACAGGTTCTCCTCATCCTGTTCCAACAGACACAACTGAGCTCCCAGGAGGAAAAGCACATAGGTCCCTACAGAGGGACAGGGAGACCCAGAAGCCCCTTCTTTGGGAGACAGATATAAATCCAAAAAGGCATACACACAGACAAGGTCCCCTGAGACTACTCACACACACTCACATGCACGTGCACACCCAAGATGACACATTTTGAAGTCCCTTCCAAAAAGACAAATTCAGAGACTCCCGGAGGGAATACAATGACCACATCCCTCTCTCCCTTCCCTCTTTCTCCTCCTCCTCCCCAGACCCTGGTCTCCCGATGTGCTAGCTCAGACAAGTTAGTACCTGTTTGCACCAGGCCCTCTCCCAGCCCCTTTAAACAATGCTTAATTTTCCAAAGAATGATTTGAATGCATGCCACCCCCTCCCCAGTGAACACCCACACCTAGCAGGGCAGAGACTTCTCCTTCCAGAGACCAAAGGGAGAGGTATGGGCCAAGTGCCAAACCCAGGACAGAGAAAGTGGAAGGAGGGAGGGAGGGAGGGGCCGGTCAGACTGGTATAGCAGCTGTGGGGAGAGAGGACAGGCGGCTTCCCACTTCTTCCCCTCCCCCACACTGTTGTTGGGTGAACCTGGGCAGACTCTGAGGTGAGAGACCAGAGGGACCTTACCTGCAGCCCTGAGGACAGAACAGCACCCCAGAGCCCCCTGAAATCTCAGCCCCTCTGCCACCACCCACCTGGTTCCCTGGTTCCCAGAGTGCCTCGTGTTTCAGGGGAGGACAGAGGGAGTTGCAGGGGACCCAGTGGCTGTCAGGTTGTAGCACTGGCCCACATCTCACCCGGGGCAGCCCCTCTTCGCTAAGACAACCCAGAACAATCCAGGACCGGAAGTGTCTGCATCTCATTTATCTGCTCCCTATTGCCTAGAGACCCCAGCCAACCTCGCCCTCAGGACCAAGCTCAGCCTCAGTGCAAGGGCAGAGGCCAGCGCTGCCCTCCCTGATAGCCCTGCTTGAGGTTTCAGGGTGAAGGCAGAAGGGGAAGGCCCCAGGACTGGAGCCAAGTGGTGAGGGAAGAAAAAACCAGACTGGGGCAGCCTGCGGGCACAACTCCTGGTGCGGCTCTGATCACTCTGGCCTGCCCAACAAAAGAGAAAGTGTTCGCAATGACTGTACCTGCGACTCTGCCCCAAGACGCCTTTCCTGGAGAACAGAAAGGGGAAGGAGGAGACACTTAACTGTCTGCCACCCCCTCAGGAGGCCTTGAGCCGGGCGGGCAGCTGTGTCAAGGCCGGGGGCAGGGGTGGGTGGGCAATGTATCATTACACCTCTGGCAATCGTCAGAAAAGAGGGTCTGAACCAGTTCTTCTCAGTGCTCGGGTCTAATGAACAAAGACACCACATCCACAGCAGCATGAGCCGTAACAGCCAACACAGAAACAGCCCACATGTCCACCAGTTGATGAATGGATAAACAAAGTGTGGCATATCCATACAATGGGGTATTGTTGGCGATGAAAAGAGATGAAGTACTGATACTTGCTATGGTGTGGATGAACCTTAAAAACATGAAGCAAAATGAAGCAAGCCAGTCACAAAAGGTGACAGATTGCATAAGTCCATTTATATGAAATGTCCAGAATCCAAAAGCAAATCCATAGAAAAAGAAAACAGATTTTTTTGTTGCCCAGGCTGAAAGGAATGGAAGGGACTGCTAAAGAATATATAAATTACTAAAGAATAAAAAATGTTTCTTTTTAGGGTAATGACGATTGTAGTGACGATCATACACATCTGTGAGAACACTGAACATTGTACACTAAATGGTTGGATTGTACGGTATGTGAATTACCAACCCAGCTCAATAAAACTTTCACCAAAGGGGAAAAAGAGGGAGAGATGCCACAAAAGTATGAATGAGCCGCACATATAAAGCAAGGACTTTGTGGACCAGCATAGGCATCAGGGCATAGAAGGGAAAATTTTGTTTAGATGCTGAAGGTAAAGAAATCCCCTCTCTCTAGGTTAAGAATCAGGGTGATGTCCCCAAAGCACTGAAATCACTTTAAAAGACGGACCATTTAAAATCTTACTGTTGCCCCGGTTGGTGTGGCTCAGTTGGTTGGCACATCCCTGGTTGGGGCATGTACTTGAAGGCACCCAAGTTGATGTTTCAATTCTCATCGATGTTTCTCTTTCTCTGTCTCTCTCTGTCGCTCTCCCTTTCCTCCTCCCTCCCTCCCCACTCCCATTGAAAAAACTGTCCTCAGGCGAGAATAAAAAAATACAAGAAAATTTTATTGTTGGCATAGTACTAGCTGCATTCAGCACTGCAAGAACAATTAGTTTAAGTAGCCACAGATGGCAGCAACGCCCACTGTAGCCACATCATGAATAATAAAGTTGATTTGATTGTTGACTTCTGTGCTGTGTATGCCTCAAGGCCAAAATTGTTCATCGTCAATGCTGAATAAACAGTGACTTTTTCTTCACGATTCACGCTGGCTCTGGCGATTAAAGACAGCTGAACAGGAAGAGACTGCCCACACGGGCAGACACGGTGCCTCGCCATCTGTCCCCTGGGTTCACTCCAGCAAAATTCCTAGGTCAGGTAGCCTTTGATCCGTGTCCTACACCACAGAGATTTACACATGGATTAGACACTCATGAATGTACTCAGAACAGAAATTCAGACTTTGATGGAGGCGCTTAGAAGTTATTGGAACAAGTGTGGGAAGAAGGGGACGAGGCAAGGCTCTCTGCAGAGGAAAGGAGACGCGAGCCTGTGGGGGAAGGGACGTTCCTCCCCTTTCCCTCTTGGTTCTTCTCAGTGGTGGAATAATTAAAGTAGCATACGGCAGGTTAACAGGAAAAACTAAGTTTTAATACATACACCCGGAAAATTCACCTAAGCACAAAAACTCCAAAAACGGTAAGATGAAACTGAGGTATATTTGTCATTCCGGACTAAGGAGAGGGAGGCAGGGGTCTGGGACTCCAAAGGGAAAACAGGCCATTGTGACAGGGAAAGGAGAAAAAGCAAAGGCTCGGGAAACAAATGTTTGGCCAGACCACCCAGAAAGAGTGGAACAGAGATAAGATTCTAACAAACAGACTTTGCTAGATTCCTCTCTGTCTGCCACGTCTAGTTCATACTATGCTAAGGTGAGAGCTCCCTTCCTGGAACAGGTTTTTTTATCTGAATTCCTTTGGGGGAGGTAAAAAGCTCTCCTTGAGCTTGTTGGGCTTTCGTGGTCGTCTGCTTGAAATAACCCGCGTTCAGGGGTGGAACGGTGGAATCCCTGCAAGCCCAACGGCCTGAGGAGGATGAGGGCTCCCTCCCTCTTTCACCCCCTCACAACCTCACCTCCACTGGGGCCAAACCAGAAAAGGCCACCCGTTGGTGGCAGGCACGCCAGGAGGGAGGATTCCAGCTGCGGCTCCGCTGTTGGAATTCTTCCCCTTAACTCGGGTTCTTTGTCTGGAGCAGGCACATCAGAACCTCCCAGGTCACGCTCCATCTGCTTTAAAGTTTCCTCTGTGCTGCCCTGCCTAGTGTGACTCAGTGGGTTGAGCGTCAGCCTATGAACCAAAAAGTCACCGGTTTAATTCCCAGTCAGGGCACGTGCCTGGGTTGCAGGTCAGGTTCCCAGTCGATGTTTCTCTCCCTCTCTTTATCTCTTTCTCCCACCCTTCCCCTCTCTCTAAAAGTAAAATCTTTTTTAAAAGAAAGAAAGCTTTCTGCATGCAGCCAGGGTTGAGCACCAGGCTTTGGCTCTGGGCCTGCCACCAAGACCTCCAGCAACACACACTTCCTCTCCCCAAACCCAGAGCACCACAGAGTCCCTGCCTGGAAAGGACGATATACTGCCCCTCAGGGAGGAGAGCAGACAGTGGCCAGTCCCCAGAGCCTGACCCTGCACCGCACTGGCCAGGTACACAGAGAGTGAGTGGACCCGCCCAGGTCCCGCTCATGGGAGCACAGTGCGGACGACCTGAACGACGGGAAGTGGGAGGCAGGATATCAGAGAAGATTTCCCAGGGGCTGGGTCCCTGGAGGAGCCCTTAGGAAGGAATCACACAGCGCCGCCCCGCCCCCAAACCCCAACTTCACTGAAGGAAAAACGCTTTCCTAAAGGTGTGTTCACGTAACCAGACAAGAATGCAGAAGGAAGGAATGGGAAGGAATTGGGGCTCAGGTAAGGCCGCTGTCCCCCTCACCCCCACCCTCCAGCTCCAAACCTGGGCTGCTGGGCAATGGAGCTAATGCCGAGACAGCTTTTGTTCTGGTTTTCCCTCCAGGCAACCTGAGGACCCAGGCGGGAGTGGGGGCAGGACCCAAGGCCTTTATTCCCTCCTGTCTTTATTCACACATTCATTTATTCATCCACTCATTTATCAGGTAAGTACTAGCTTAAAAAGTTTGAAGAGACAATTTTGGGTTCCTTTCCCACCAGTGAGGTAGATATAGGTGGGAGCCTCCTTGGCCAAGACAAGGTGTATCTTGAAGGACCATGTTGAAAAGGGACCTTAGGAGTCCTTAGTCATTAATTGAGCATATTGGTGGCTGGCTATATACTAGGCACATGCTGGCAAGGTTCCTAGGGAGCCTTAATGGGGGTCCTTAATGGCCTTCACTGTATGTTGGGGGAGACAGACAGACAGACACATAATGCCACTTATTCTAATATTATAATAATTATACTTATACGCAAGAATGCCTTACAAATATTAATTCATTTAATCTTCCTAAGAATCCTGTCAAGTAGGTGCCATAATCACTGTCTTTGCCAGGTGAGGTTAAGTACGTACCCAAGATCATAGCGGTTGGCTCCTTCTCCGTGTTCCAACCTCTGTCTCGCACCTCCGGAATAATGATGGCGAGCAAGGAAAGGGGTATGGTGGTGTCACAGCTAGTTCAGGGGCTGTCCTCAGATCCGCCAACTGGCCTCAGCAGGGCCAGGGTCTGAGAGGACTGACTGCACACTCTGATGGGCAGAGGAGCAGAGTGTCAGCACTGGGCCTCAGGGTCCCCGAGGAGCCAGGAAATCGGGGGGAATGGTGAAGGATGCTGAGATGAGCACCCTCACTCTGCATTGCCTGAAGTCGGTCTTGTCTGGGATGAAAACTTCTGAGTCTGTATTTTGGAAGTCCCTACCCCCAGCCACAGTTCCTCAGAGAAATCTAGGATTCTGTTTATAAAGTGGAGCTCTTTGTGGTCTGAAAAACATTCCTCAGGCACCCCCTTAAAAAACCCACAACTTAGGGTTGGACAAGAACCTTTGAATGCCCTGGTGTCCTGCACTTGCCAGGGAGCCCCAGGTTAGGGCCACTCTCGCACACTAGTCCAGACTCCCACCCTACCCTCTGGCTGAAGAGGAGGGCCTCTTCCTTATTTTCTTGATACATAGGAGAGGTGACCCTTCCACACCTGGTACAGAAGAGAAAGCCACACCTCATTGAAAGAGGTGTTATGAAAAGTCACAGTCCTCTGAGGTATGTACTTCTGGCCTCCATACCTCATCCCACTTCATCCCACTGCTTAGGGCATTCTCCACTTTTTCCACGGCCATGGGTCATGGTCTGCATGAAATGATCATCTGTGTATGGCAGGCTAGGGTAAATGAAAGAGTCTGCTTAGGACCCGAGGTGGTCAGGCCAGAGGCTCTGGATGCCCCAGGCCTCACTCCGATGCTCCGAGGGCTGGTGGGCCCAGTACATCACATAGTTAAAGCCCACATTTGGCACAGCCAGCACGACTAGGTACCCTGGCTGGGAAGCTGTGGCTTTGGGAGGCCAAACTGTTTTGCTGACGTGAAGAGCTGAGGGAAGGATAAGAAGGAATGGGATGCAAATAGATAAAGCCCAGCCTGCTTTGGAGAGAAGGTTCAGGGATCAAAGGAACCCATCAGAGCTGAAAGCCATAAACCCCCAGGTTTTAAACCCAGCCCTAAATATGCAGCCTAAGTTCAATCACCCACCATAAAAGGAACCACAGCCCAGGGAGAGGCAGGACTAAACAGAAGGCAGTTCTCCTTAAAAGTGAGATGCCCCAAGGCCAGCCCTTACCACCCCTGTCTCTACCTGCTGGAGTAGAAGGAAGCAATGACCTAATCTGGCTGAAATTTGTCTGTACCCTTACTAGTCACACCTGTCTGATCATATAACAGTGTTTGCTCTAAATAGTCTCTGATATTTCTGATGCCCCCTCACACCTATCAGATACAAAAATGCTTAATGATTATATCATTCAAGAATTCTAAGGAATTTGACTCCAGTGTAAAAACAATGAGGATTTTATCTAAAGGGTAGAAGCTAACAGCCACAAGCAAGTGTTCTGTGATCATATAAATACACTGTAAAGCTCAGCCTCTGCCCTCAGGACAAACAGGAGCCAAGGGCTCTGCCTCAGCAGCAACCTCAGCCTCAGCCACACATCCCCTCAGAGCTAGTCAGTCACTTCCTCTCTCTCTCTCTCTCAGTCCATACACACACACACACACACTCACACACACACGACACCCTCACAGGAATGTGTCACCCTTCACCTCGCCCACCCACTCATCACAGCCACATACACACCGCTCTTCAATGCACACTGCCCACGTACTGTGCGTACACAACTATACCATCCAAACCCAAATACACATTCACATCGTTGCTCAAACTCTTTTTTAAAATATTTATTTATTTTTAGAGAGGGAAGGGAGGGAGAGAGAGAGAGAGAGAGAGAGAGAGACATCAATGTGCAGTTGCTGGGGGCCGTGGCCTGCAACCCAGGCATGTACCCTGGCTGGGAATCAAACCTGCGATACTTTGGTTCGCAGCCCGCGCACAATCCACTGAGCTATGCCAGCCACAGCCTGTTGCTCGAACTCTTGATTGCAAGGGACTGAGACTCATTTCAAATGGGCTTAACATAAAGGATCACTTACTCGCTCACACAGGAAGTTCAGGGGTGCATTTGGCTTTTGGCACAGCTGGGTGAGGGACTCGAAGATGGCACCAGGACCATCTTTCTCTACTTCTCTTGACTCTCTTTCCCTGTGTTAGCTGCCTTCCCCAGCAGACCATCTCCACACTGCAGGCAGCCAGTGCCCCTCCCTTTCCCAACCCTTCCCACTAAAGTTCCAAGGCTTACTCTCACTGGGCTGACTTAGGTCACATGCTCATCCCAGCACCAACCACTCTGGCCAGGGGCCTAGAATACTGTAATTTTGACTGGACTGGATCATGTGCCCAGCTACTGGAGACGAGTGGTCAGCTCCACCCAAACTATAGAGAAGGGGACAAAAAGAGGTGATCTACCAAAAGAGGAGGAGGAGATATTGGACAGAGAAAAACAACAGATGTTCAATACCCACACTGACCCAAATGCACACACAGGGAGACGTGGAAGTCCCCAAGGCACCGGCGGTATAAAGATATCAGTGTACACACTGAGCCCTTGTAAAAATAAAAATACTGCCTGACCAAAGTCTACCTCCTGCACCTTATCAACAAAATATGGATTTCAGATAAATGAATAATTCAGATATACATTATATGACTTCTAAGGAACAGGAAGAGCTGTTTACAATGGGTTCAGGCTTGATTAAGTTGAGTTTAAAAAAAATAAGATATGCATGAAAAAATCTGGAAATGCAACGGAGTCATTGAATAGGAACAAGATTTCTAAGGCCAGACAGAGTTTATCCTGGAGGTCACAGGGCCAATGAAAGTGTGGGGCAGGAGAGTGACATGGTGAAGGCAATGCTTTAGGAAGAGTAAGCACTGAGATATGTAGGTTAGATGGTGAGAGCGAACACTGAAGGCAAGAGACTAGAAAGGGGGCTGTTGCAGAAGGAAATCGAGGAGGAGTGTGGTGTAGTGGATCAGTGGGATGGGAACACAGGGACGAAATCAGGCCATGGTAAGAAAGAAGAACCAACAGCTGTGGCAGCTGATTGCATGGTTAAGTCCAAGGCGAAGAGAATCGAGGAGGTGACTCGGATGCACTTCTGATCACTCCCTGCTCAATCCTAGCACCTTCTACTCCAACCAGACTAGTGCATGCACTTGCCATGAGCCACCAGTCTCAGACCACAGCCCCCAGCAGACAGAGCAGTGTCCGGGTCTGATTCCTAATTCTGTGCCAGCCTCTGCCTGGCAAGGGCTCTGGCCCAGAGTAGGTGCCACAAAGTGAATAGGTAGATCCTCCCCTGAACACACAACTTACACGTGCATCCTTACTTTAGTTTATCTCACATGTGTACACGCATGCGCGCGAGCCCTCACTCAGCGAACAGCATGATGAGGCCACCAAAACCCTCCATGATCCTTGGCAAGAGAAGCAAGTGTGAGCAAGCACATTTTTCTCCCCTCTGATTATGCCATGCCTGGAGAACAGTGTTTGGCTCTTGGCTGACTTGCAGGAGACACTTGGACAAATGGGAGCCAATGCAAGATGTCAGGGATAGGTAGGAAAATGGGAACCACGTCCCGCAGAGATACACACAGCTGCAGAAGTGTGATCCCCAGAGAAAAAGAGGCATGGACTGCAGGAGAAAGATGGGACATTCACCTGTGTGGCCCAAGGGATACAACTGTTAGCAGCAGGAAGAAGCCACTACCAAGACTTCTGCTCACTGCAAGCAAAGACTTCCCAAAACATCGAGCTTTGTATGGGTTGGATCTGCTTCACCACCTGGGAAGTTGTGGCTTTCCCTGCATGAGGAAGAAGCTCAAGGGGACTCGAGTATCCAAGGGGTTGTTGGGGCCTCAGAAACATGTTCTGAGGGCCTACATGCACTGCACAGTTCACCTCATTTAGACCCATGTGGACCCTGCCAGGCCCGGGATGGGAAAGCGCCTGAGGTTACAGAGCTGTGAAGGGAAGACCAGGAATTATAACCCAATTCCTGGTTCCTCACTAGTGGACTGAAGTCTATTTAGAAATGTTCTACTGCTCCCCACCCCCCACCAAGTGTGCCCGAAAGTCAAGGGAGAGTGAATACACTCATAGGAATTGGACTCCTAACTCTGTGAATTGGGCAAATTACTTAACCTCCCTGAGGTTCCTTCTCCTTGACCGAAAACGCAGGTAATAACCATCTAAGGGAACTGATGTGAACGTCAGACAAGGGAAAAGTACCTGACTTGCAGGTTTTCAGTCAGTGTTAGCTCGACCCTTACCACCCCTCCCTGCCTGTCCACCTGCCTTTCCTACAGACTGCCCCAGTGCAGCTCCGCCCACCCCTTCACCATCTTCAGGACCACCCCTGACACAACCTGTGCTGGCACAGGCTTTACTATGAGAGCTGCCTATGAGAATGTAAGGCCTGCTCCCCTTGCAGGATGGGACAGTGTCTTGTGCATTTCTGTGTCCTCTGCAGTGTCTGCCCAGTGTGGTGAGGATAACTAGAGAGGGGTGGCAGTGGGGCTATAAGGAAGAGTCTGTAGGCAGCAATAAAGGATAACATGCAAAAGTCTGCCACCATGCAAAACAGGACTTGCAAATTGACGTTTTAGGGAGCTAGCCATGCAAACTTAGCCCTGCCTACTGACAACCCCCTCCCTTCCCCCAGGCTCAGCCCAGGCCTTTCCCCACTGCTGACCCTGGTGGTGGTGGTGGTGGTGGTAACGATGGTGATCACGATGGTGATCATAATGGTAGCTCTTATTTATTAGATGCCAACTGTGTTGAGAAATGTCAGAGCTCTTACACATATTATTTGTAACTCTAAGACGATCCATGAGGAAAGTAACATTACCCTCCATTTTGCAGATAAGAAGACTAAAAGTCCTTCAACCCTTGACCTCAAGTCTGAGGTAAGTCCAGAGCTTGAGCTGCTCTTTCCCATGATGCTCTCTCACCGCTGGTGTCCATTTCTCTCTGTCAAGGGAAGCAGTACAGTGGATAACCCAGAAGAAAGGATCCAAAACATTTTTCTTATTTTATTTTACAATCACACACATACATTACATTCAATTAGTATTTGTCGAACATCTAAATTACCTCTTCAACCATTGGAAGTCAGACAGACGTAGGGGGCCTCTCCCCACCAAGAGGAAACCCCCATGAAAGCGGGGATGTGGTAGCCTTGTTAATGATGGTATCTACAGAGTGCCTAGGAGGCACGGCACCCCACCAATGTATGAGAAACAGATTGGCAAACTATTGACTCAGTCCCTACTGTTGTGTGTGTGGGGGGTGTCTGTAACAGATAAAGTAAGAGGGGAAGGGAGAAAGCAACTCAGGTCAAGGAAAGCCCTAATACCTACTACCCATTTGCCTACCTTCCTCTAGGATTCCCTGGTCTCTGAGGGCAGGTAACCCCAAAGTGGGACACAGTGACTCATAGATCATTCTTATGTCAGGTCTGCTTACCTGGAGGGTGAAAATAGCTGGGCCTGGGCCAGCCCGGGCCAGTTTAGCCTCGGGGAAATGTCAAGCAAGCTCCCATGGCAACACAATTCAGTATGTGTTTATTTGTTCCCAACAGGATTCCAGGCTGGGGCCATCTATTCCCCAAGGTCGAGCAGCTCCCTCTCCTTCCTCACCTCCCCCAGGTTTCCCAGGTGATCATCTCAGGGAGTTAAGAGAAGACTGAGCAGCAGAAGAAACCTCCAGAACATGGGAGCCAGAGGAGAGAAAGCTCCACCAGGGAGAGGACCGTCTCCCTCCCAGACTAGAACTTCCAGCTCAGAAGTGTCCACCTCCCAGACCCAGGGGCTTATGGCTCCCATAGCTCCCAGGTCCAGTCACACCAACCCTCCACCTCCAGCCACCCCTCCCTACTCATGGCCTGCCACTGTTCCACTTGGCAGCCAGGTCCTACACAAACTCTCTGTCTACCTATGCAATTTACCAAACCAGGCACGCTCTTCCTCCCTCTCCCAGTCCCTCCAACCTGGTTCTACCCACCTCCTTCAGGAAGCCCTCCGAGACTGCAGGCTTTTCCCTCCCACCCTCCAACATGGATTCTAATTTCGCATCCCCAGCTCTGATCTGATCTCCCAGAGCTGGCACTCCCAATGGTGCAGGAGTTCCCATAAGGTGGTAATGACAACTTTTAATCTGTTCAGAAACTATGAAAAAAGCATTATCTGGAATTTAGAGCTGAGGAAACAGCTTCAAGGTTAAGAATAGCTTGTGCTCACCCTGACTGGTGTGGCTCAGTGGGCTGAGCATCATGTCGCAAATTAAAAGTTTCCTGGTTCAGTTCCCGGTCCTGGCGCATGCCTGGTTTTCAGGCCTGGTTTTCAGTTGGGGGCGTGTGAGCTGCAACCAACCGATATTTCTCTCACACATCGATGTTTCTCTCCTTTACTTTCTCCCATCTTTCCCCCTCTCTAAATATAAATAAATAAGGTTTAAAAAAAAAAGAATAGCTTGTGCTCCAGCAGTTAGCAAATGGGAGAGGCAAAAATGGACTCTGCCTGCCTTCAAAGCCAGTCTTGCCTCCCTGCCTCACGCCACCCCCTCTCCCCCTATTCCTTCAAGATAGTGCCATATGCCAAGCGCATCCTACACCATAGACTTTCTATAACCCCATTTAATCCTTACAACTAAGCTTGTGAGGAAAGTACAAATAGCCTTAGTTACAAATTGGGATACAGAAGCTCAGAAACATTTCATACATTTCCTAAGGTCAGCAGCACCTCTAATAAAGAAGATGCCTTTCAGGAGGCCTGCAGGAGTTGTCCTGCTGACCTGCGGGGCCCCAGGAACCCCAGGACGGCCGAGTGCTGCTGGCTCCGCTCACCTCTCAGCTCTCCATCCTCCCACCTGGCCTGTGGGCTGACACAGGTCCCTTCACTTCTGCAAATGCCTACCACTCCCTCCAAAATGCTCTAAGATTTGTGATGAAAATGAAATAAAATTAAAATTAATTTTCAGTTTGAGAATTCTTTCATAGAATTTTTAGAACAATGTGACATAGCAGGAAAATATACAGTTGAGAACCGAATACCCTGTGTTCTAGTTTTAACTCAGTCTCTAACTTGCTATGCAACATTTGACAAGTCCCTTCCCTCTCTGAGCTGCATAGTCTCATCTGTGTAACAAAGCAGCAGTACCATTTATTTCTAAGAGCCCTTGCAATTATGTTTAATTATTATTTACATTTAAATTATTTTGGTTTTTAAAACTTGGAATTTTCCAAAGCGATAACCCTGTAGTGGGGAACACACTAAACCTGAAACCATACTGGATTTGGCTCTCAACTTTTGTTCTATCGTTTGTAAAATAAATTGTACAGTCACATTTGTGGGGTTTTCACTGCCTCCTGTGAAGTGCCAGTTCAGCATTCCTGCTGTGATGGGAGAAGACTACAAACTTTTCTCCAGGAACTCTCCCTTCCTGCTGTCTTCCCTCTCCCCACCTCGGCGCAAGGGCTCCCGTGAAGAAGCGCACCTCCAGCAGCGCTCCGGGGGCTGCCTTAGTCTCCCCCACCGCAGTCACAGCCCCTGAACACAGCATAACACAGTACACATTGAAGGGGAGCAAAAGGGTAGACGAAGGAAGGACTGACTGATCTGAGGAGCAGTAGGAACAGAAATGAGTGACTAGGGGAGGGGGGATGCTCCTTGGAAAAGGGGGCTGCGCTGGGTCTCTTCTCACTCAGACCTAGCCTCGGCTGGGCCTGTCCAGAAGCCGAGAAACACAGGAGAGCCCCAGGGGGGCAGGTGTGGAGGCACAGCAAGGCCAGGATGGTGAGGAGACAGCCTTCAGGGGAGGAGGTGCTCTCCAACAGTCTGCAATTCCTGGAAGAGGCTGAGTAAGGTTGGGTCAGACCTGGGAGGAATGCAGTTGAAAGGTATGCTTGCAAAACAGACACCTCACAGCCAATGAGCCTATCCAGGACCATAAACCTTATCTCCCCACCTTGAGCTAGCTAGGATAGCTATCTCCAGAACTCAGGCTGAGTCAGGGCTGGGGGGGCGGGGGGGGGGGGAGTTGTGGGCCTCTGCAGCACATCTGAGTCACCCCAGGGTGTGTGGTCCATCAGGAAATGAGAAGGAGTAAAGGGACAGAAGAGATGGATCTGGGGCCAGCAAAGTTCAAGTCTCAGATTCCTACCAGCCAGTCCCAGACCGGAAACTTCCCTCCCAGGAAGGTTAGATCCTAGGGATGGACAATACTGTCAATCTTAATTAGTCTTCTGTTACTGGGCTCCAGGGTTCATGCACAGCTCTTCCTGGGACCTAATGGGTTCTCACTCTCTCTGTCACTAGTAACTACCTCTCCAGCTTTGAAAACCACAGCGACTCACACAGTCCCTTAGAGGATAGTAGCCGGACCCAGAAAACCAAGGGACTCAGGTCCTAGCTCCAGTGCTGCCCCCCTCTTCCCCTCCCACTTGGTTACTCTGAGCTGGGCCCTGGGTCCCCAGGAGGGAGGAGGAGAAAGGAAGTAGTGCTGTGCCCTTTCCCTCCGGGTCCCTGAGAAATTCTCCACCCTCTTGTAATGTTCCCTCCTGTTTTTTGCATGGAGGTGAGACAGGGGCCCTGAAGACGTGCTGGGGAAAGCATCCTCTGCAGAGTGGAGGGGGAGATGACATCATCGCCTGGTGTGAGGCTCCTAGACACGTACACACTGTCCCTCTGCCCCTCTGTCCCTGTCCCCCTCCTCGTCCCCAGCTCGCTTTGCTCCAAGATGTCTTCTCCCGGTGCCCAGCCAAACTGATCTTCTATAAACACCAGTTTGATCCTGTAACTCCCTGGCTCAGATCTTCCTGTTGCCTTCAGAATAAAGGTCAAACTCATCTAGAGGCTGAGCTGAGCCCTCCCCATCTGGCACTAGCTGCTTCCCTGCCCCGGCCCAGGGCTGCTCCCTTCCCTCCCACAGTACCTCCCTGTCACCTGCACCTGCTGAAACCTTAGCCTTCCAGCAGGCCCTGGCTCCAGCACACCCTATTCATTCTGCAAACATTTACTGAATGAAAATCACAAACCAGCCACCTCCCCAGGCAGGCTGCTGGAGTCACCATTGCCGGAAGTGGCCACACCCACAGAGACCCCTCAAAAATGGGCCTTTGTTACACCCCTGGGCTGGGTTACACCTGCCTGCGTGCCCCTCCCTGATTGTAAACCTGATTCTCAGGCATATAACATGCACTGAACATCAGCTAATGGAGCAGTCTTTCAAAGTTGTCTGTTTGATCCTCACAATGACTTTGAGAGTTCAGTATCATTATCTTTACTTACAGAAGAGGAACCCAAGTCTCAGAGAAGTAACTTTTCCAGCAAGCGGTAGTCAGCCTCAAACCAGAGTCTCTGGACTCTGAGTCCAGGGCCCTCACACCAGCACCAAGTCACTTTCCTCAAAAGCAGGGTCATGTCTTACACATATTTCTGTTTCCCTCAGCACCCAGCACAGGAACTTGCCTGATCCATGGAACAAAGGAAGGAAGGAAGGAAGGAAGGAAGGAAGGAAGGAAGGAAGGAAGGAAGGAAGGAAGGAAGGAAGGAAGGAAGGGATTCTATGATTCTACCTTATCCAGATGGGTCCTCTTCTCCCCTTTGATCCTTCTTTTCTCTCCCTCACATTTCTCTTTTCCTATCTTCTCCTCTCCTTCAGCTTGGGGCCCAAGGATCCAGAAGACAAGGTAGGAAAAAAGCTGAGATTGATCTCACTGATAGCCAGGGTTGAATAGGCCTCAGAAAGGCTTCCACTGATCAGAAACAGCCCAAAGGAGGTAGCCCAGGACAGAAAGGCTCTTCCCTACACCCCACCACCCGATTTGATAGACCATGTGAATCCTAACCCTTTTTCTCATCCCTCCCCAATTCCAGCAGGACAGAGGCGGGGCAGGAGGTTGCAGCAAAGTCAGCCAGAGCACAGTGAGGGGGTGGAAGGGGAGCTAAATTCAGTGACTCGCCATCCCCATGCCTCCAACCCACACCTGGGGAGACACTTGGATGTCAGTAAACTGGAAATGAGGAAAAGGAGGAAGAGTTCTATTTATACCAAACTGAGAGGCGGCCATGGCAACAGAGGCCAGGGCTATCAGGGCAGGGAGCAAAGGTCCTGGGCCAGAGCAAGGCCCTGCTATCAGCCTGCCAGCTGGGCCTGTTGCCCAGACCATGCCAGCCAGGCTGTCTCTGGCCGAGCACCACCTTGTGGGCAGAACCCATCCTGAGAGCTGGGGAGGGGCAATCCAGAGGGAGAAGCCACCCATTTTACAAATACACACGCATTTCCATTCCCTCCCTGTTCCTATCTATGAACTTTCTCTTTAGAGACCAGAGAAAGACAAACAGACCCTGAACCAGGGGGAGTTCTTGGTCTCTGTGCTGGAGCAAAGAAGGAATGGGGAGCTGAGCCAGCAGCTGGAAAGGGTCAGTACGGAGGTGTCAGTCAGGGAAGCCTTCCTGGAGGAAGATAAAAACATAGGAGGAAGGTGTCCCAGGCTAACAAAAAGACAGTGAAGTCTTCAGAGCAGAAGAGGGTGTCTCCTCAGCTGGTATGAGAGACCAGAGATGCACTATCACTCCTTCCCCTCTGCTAGTCACCAGAACCATAAATCCTTGGTGCCTGAACAGGCCCCATGGTTTCCACTACCACCTTTAACAATGCTTCCTTCACCTGTTATCTATCTCCACTCCCACCCTTACCTTCCTGGAGGTGGAGGTGGCACTCCCTGTGCACTGGGATGGGCCTGCCACCTGTATTGTGAACTCCATCCCCTCAGGACCTTGCTCCATCAGGTAGCTTCTCTCTCTGGACCTGGTACTCCCACTCTTCTCACAGGATGGATTCCCTCTACCTGCACCCATGAGCAAGTCCCTTTACCCTTAAAAAAAATAAGAATGGAGGGAAGGAGGGAGAGAAACCATCCCTGACCCCTGACTCCTCCTTCTCCTTGCCTCTGCAACCAAGCTTCCCAAAAGAAGAGGCCATATTTATTGTCATTTCTCACCTCATCCTACCTGCTACCACCCCAACCATCATCCACAGGAATAGTCAAATTCTTCAATGGTCAACTAATAGCCACATTTGGTGGGCTCTTTTCAAGTTATCTCTTATCTGACCTCCCTGGTATATTGCAATGCATACCACTGACTATTCCCTCTTTCCAGAAAAGACTAAAAATATATGTATGAAGACAAGACAAGACAAGACAAGACATCTTGGCCTTACAGCTCCTGAATTTCTTGCTATCTCTCTGGCCACTCCTTTCCAACCTTCATTCCTGAATCCCCTTATCTATCCACCACTTATATCTGCAGTCCTTTATTTTGTGGTGGGCCATGCATCCCTTTGAGACTCTAAGGCACAATCACAGATTGCCAGCATCTCCCATATAACTCAAGGGACTCACATGTTCAGGAAACACGTCCACAGAGGCCAGAGTAAGAGTCTCTTTTCAACTTCTTTTCTTCTGGCCAATTCCATTCACTCCCAAGAGAATGGCTCCTGGAGTGCCATCTCCACACTCTGAAGAGAGCTGCAGATACGTATTTCTAATCCCCACTTGGATGTCTCACCAATGTCTCAAAGTCAGTAGGTTCCAAGCAGAAGTCATTATCTAAAGCCACCCACCTGGCCTCACTTCCTCTCATCGTTCTTGTCTAGTGAACTATATCACTCCCTCCAAAGCAAGAAACCTAGAGTTACCTGAAGTCCCAGGGATGTATTATAACCTGCCTCAGATAGTTGTTATGGAGCCAAATAAAATGGGTGTGTGTGTGCCCTGGCTGGTGTGGCTCAGTGGATTGAGTGTGGGCCTGCAAACCAAAAGGTTGCTGGTTCAGTTCCCAGTCAGGGCACATGCCTGGGTTGAGGGCCAGTTCCCCAGTTGGGGGACATGTGAGAGGCAACAGATTGATGTACCTCTTGCACATTGATATTTCTCTCTCTTTCTCCCTCCCTTCCCCTCTCTCTAGGAATAAATAAAATCTCTTTTTAAAAAATGGGATGTATGTAAAGCTTGTAGAATCATGCCTGGCACATCACAGGTACTCAACAGTTGTTAGTTATTAATGTTGCTATTCTTATGTATTTCCCTGTGCATCCAATTGGACACCAGGACCTGCCAACTCTAACTTCTAAATTTCCATTGAACTTGTTCTCTTCCCTATATTTCCACTGATTCTCCTTCAGTTCAGGCATTCATTATTACTTGCCTGGGTGACTGAAGTAATCTACAGTAGACTGCTTCAGTAGTCTTGTTCTTTTGTACCTTTCCAGGATATACAGCTAGAATGGTCTTGCCAAAACACAATTCTGATCGAGACACTTCCCTGCTTCAAGTTTCCATGTCTCCCCAGGTCATGAAACATTAGCCCTCAAGCTTCACTGTTTCTCTAGGAAACTCATTATAAATAGAGGCCTAGACCCTAAACCCAAAGACTATTATTCTGCAGGTGGAGGTGGTATCTGGGCACCTGCATTCATGACATGTTCCCAGTGCATCTGGTGCAAAATAAAGTTGAGAACCGGAAAGTGCAAACTCTCCTACTAGGCGTCCTTGACCTGATCCTCACACAATCTTTCCTACTTCATCCTCTGCCTCTTCCTTTTCTCTGCCACCCATTGGCTCCCCACATATTCAACAAATATTTATTAAGCACGTAGTAAGTTCGAGCACTAAGAACACAATGATGACGGAAATAGACATGGCCCCTGGAGCTTACAGTCTAGTTGGAGAAAAAAATAGTAACCTAATAATTATGTTAATAAAGATATAAATATAAGTCACTATAATTTATTTTAATGATACTGACGTAATCCTATGAGAGTATATTACAAAAGAAGCTGGCCTAAATTTGAAGGAGTTAGGGAAACTTCCCTGAGGAAGCAATTCTTATTTGAACTGAGATTTGAGAGATAAGTTAATAGAAAAAGCTGCAGTAAGGGGAAGAGAATGATCTAGATACAGGGAATTGCATGTGCAAAGGCCCTGGGTAAGCAGGAGTATGACATGCTCCAGAAACAGAAAGAAGGGCAGTGTAGCCATACTAAAAGGGAGAAAAAGTATAGGAGAAAACTGGAGGAGGGAGGGAGGGCCAGACCACACAGGGCCTTGTCAGCTACCTTAAGGTTTGGGGTCTTTACCCTAAGAATAATAGGACCTAATTAGATCTAACTAGATTTAGAGGGGCAATTTCATTTCTGTTTGTTTGTTTGTTTGTTAATAAATCCTGCCTGCTTGTAATGTGGAAAATAGATTAGGCCAGAGCAGATTCAAAGAGATCAGTTAGTAAACTTAATAGAGTAGGCCAACCAAAAGATAAAGCAATGACACTTAGGCTAGGGTGATGGCTGTGAGCTGGAGAGTAGAAAGTTTCCAGAGTCATTTAGGAAGTAAAATGAACAGGTTTTGACTCTGGGTTGATATGGTTGTGAAGGGTGGGATGTGTCAAGGGTGACAACTCAGTTTCTGCCCTTGATACCTCTTGGATGGTGATGTCATGCCCTGAGAAGGGCATATCAGAAGAAAGTCACATAAATAGCAGACAAATGGACTCCAAAATAAGGAATATATCTAGGATAAAGAAGGACATTACATAATACAAAAGGGGCTGATGCATCTGGAAGATATACAATCCTAAATGTGTATGCTCCCAACAACAGAGTGTAAGCTCTCAAGTTAAGAGCATTCATGTTTTTATGTTTTAAAAACATAAATTAATAGAACTAAAAGAAAAAAATAGACAAATTCAAAATTATTTTTGGAGACTTCAATACTCCTTTCTCAGCAGCTAACAGACAGATAGACAGAAAGTCAGTACAGATGTATAAGATCTGCTCAACACCATCACCCGGTGCGATCTAAGGAAGGTATATATAAAATTTCACCCAACAACAGCAGAATACACATTCTTTTCAGCTGTGCATGGAACGTTCATTAAGATTGAGCATATTCTGGGGCAAAAAAGGAAAAACAATTCTCAGCAAATTTAAAAGAAATGAAATCATATAATCTATGTTCTCTGACCATCAGGAGCTTAAACTAAAAATCAATAATGGAATGATATCTGGAAAAATATCAAAATATTTGTAGATTAAACCACATTCTTCTAAATGACTTATGCATAAAAGAAGAAATCACAAGTGAATGTGTAAAATATTTTTAAGTAATTAAACATTTTGAAAAACAGATAAAGCAGTGCATAGAGGGAAATTTATAGCATTAAATATTATGTTTTAAAAAAATAAGAAAAGCCCTGGCTGGTGTAGCTCAGCAGATTGAGTGTCAGCCTATGAACCAAAAGGTTGCCAGTTCGATTCTCCATTTAGGGCACATGCCTGGGTTGCAGACCAGGTCCTCAGCTGGGGGTGTGCTGCAAGAGGCAGCCGATTGATGCTTCTCTCCTTCTCTTCCCCTCTCTCTAAAATTAGTTAATTTATTAGTTAGTTAATTAAAAAAAAAACAAGAAAGCTTTGAAATAAAAAGCTAAGCTCTCAAGTTAAGAAACTGAAAAAAGAAAGGCAAATTAAAACCAAAGCAAGAAGCAAGCAGAAGTCAGGAAATAATAAACATAAGAACAGGAATCAATAACCTTAAAAACAGAAAAATAGTAAAGAAACCTAATGAAACCAAAAGCTGATTCTTTGAAAAGATTCAAAATATTTTTTATTTTTTTAAGGTTTTTAAAAAAGATTCTATTTATTTTTAGAGAAAGGGGAAGGGAGAAGGAAAGAGACATCAATATATGATTGCCTCTTGTACGCCCCTGAGGACCTCTCCCACAACCCAGGCATGTGGCCTAACTGAAAATCAAACCAACGACCCTTTTGCTCACAGGCCAGTGCTCAATCCACTTAGCCACACCAGCCAGGGCTGAAAAGATTAAAAATATTGAATAACCTCAATCCAGAGGAAAAAAAGACAAGAGAAGACAAACCACCAATATCATCAATGTAAGATGAGATATTATTACAGATTCTATAAACATCAAAAGGATAAGGGAATATTGTGAAAAACTTGTTGCCCATAAATTAAACAACTTAGCCCTGGCCAGGTGGCCCAGTTGGCTGAGTGTAGTCCTGTGCAACCAAATGTAGTGGGTTTGATCCCTGGTCAGGGCACATACCTAGGTTTCAGGTTCAATCCTCAGGTGCAAATGGGAGGCAACCAACTGATGTTCCTCTCTCACATCAATGTTTCTTTCTCCCTCTCTCTTTCTTTCTCTCTCTTTCTCTCTCTCTCTTTCTTTCCCTCCATCCCTTCCTCTCTCTCTCTCTCTCTCTCTCTCTAGAATAAATAAACACATTCTCAGGTGAGATTAAAAATTTTTTTTAAATTTTAAAATTAGACAATTTACATGACATGGACAAATTCTTTTAAAAAACAAACTATCAGAACTCATGCAAAATTAATTCAATAACCTAAATCATTCCATATCTATTAAAGAAATTGAATTCTTAGTTAAAAAACTTTCAACAAGAAAATTCTAGACTCTGATTGTTTCATTGGTGAATTCTACTAAATACACTTAAGAAAGAAATAATATCAATTATACACACATTCTTCCAGAAACTAGAAGAGAAGGAAACAGTTCCTAACTCATTTTGTAAGGTGGGCATTACCCTGATACAAATGGGAGACAAAACAATACAAGAAAAAAAAAACTATAGACCAAGAGCTTCCATGAATATCAATGCAAAAATCCTTATCAAAACATTAACAAATTAGGCCCTGGCTGGTGTGGCCCCATGACTTGATCACTGGCCTGCGAACAAAAAGGTCGCTGGTTCAATTCCCAGTCAGGGTACATCCCTAGGTTGCAAGTCAGGTCTCCAGTTGGGGGCGTGTGAGAGGTAACCAATCAATTTATCTCTTGCACATCAATGTTTCTCTCCCTGTCTTTCTCCCTCCCTTCTCCTTTCTCTAAAAATAAATAAATAAATAAAATCTTTCTTAAAAAAATCAACAAATTAAATCTAGCAATAAAAAAGAAAATACATCATAATCAAATGGAGTTCTCCCAAGAATACAACATCAGTTCAATTAATGTAATTCATTTTATCAATAGACAAAAAAATCATGATCATCTCAATGCAGAAAAACCACTTGACAAATTTAACATCCATTCATGATTAAGAACTCTTAGCAAACTAAATAGAAGGGAATTCCCTTGACTTAATGAAGAGCATCTACAAAAAAAGCCTATAGCTAATTTCATTTTTAATTAGACTTTATTGATTGTGCTATCACAGTTGTCCCAGTTTTTCCCCCTTTGCCACCCTCCAACTGGCAACCCCCACTCCCTCAGGCAATCCCCACACCTTTGTTCATGTCCATGGGTCATGCATATGACTTCTTTGGCTCCTCCATTTCCTATATTGTACTGTACATCCCCATGACTATTCTGTAACTACCAATTTGTGCTTCTTAACCCCTTCACTTTTTCGCCATTCCCCCCAAACCCCCTCTCATCTCATCTGGCTGTTATCAAACCATTCTCCATATCTATGATTCTGTTTCTGTTTTGCTTGTTTGCTTAGTTTGTTTCTTAGCTTCAATTTTTTTAAAGGTTTTATTTATTTATTTTTAGAGAGGGAAGGGAGGAAGATAGACAGAGAGAGAGAAACATCAATGTGCGGTTGCTGGGGGTTATGGCCTGCAACCCAGGCATGTACGCTGGCTGGGAATCGAACCTGGGACACTTTGGTTCCCAGCCCGAGCTCAATCCACTGAGCTACGCCAGCCAGGGCCTCAATTTTTTATAAATATGTATGTATTGCCATTTTATCATTCATACTTTTGATCTGTTTTTTCTTAAATAAGTCCCTTTAACATTTCATATAATAATGGTTTGGTGTTGATGAACTCCTTCAGTTTTTTTCTTATCTGGGAAGCTCTTTATCTATCCTTTGATTCTAACTGATAGCTTTTCTGGATAGAGTAATCTTGGTTGTAGGTCCTTGTTTTTCATCACTTTGAATATTCCTTGCCAATCCTTTCTAGCCTGCAAAGTTTCTTTTGAGAAATCAGCTGATAGTCTTATGGATATTTCCTCTTAGGTAACTACCTGCCTTCCTCTTGCTGCTTTTAAGATTCTCTCTTAATCTTTAACCTTTGGCATTTTACTTATGATGTGTCTTGGTGTGGGCCTCTTTGTATAATCTTGTTTGGGATTCTCTGTGCTTCTCGGACTTATGTGTTTGTTTCTTTCACCAAATTAGGGAAGTTTTATTTCATTATTTTTTCAAGTAGATTTCCAATTTCTTGCTCTTTCTCTTCTCCTTCTGGCACCCCTATGATGCAAATGCTGGTACACTTGAGGTTGTGCCAGAGGCTTCTTTCTCTTTTTTTTTGGGGGGGGGGGGGGGGTTTTTTTTCCCTCTTGTTGTTCTGGTGGGGGGTTGCTTTTGGGGTTTTTTGCTTCCTTATGTTCCAAATCATTGATTTCATTCTCAGCTTCATCCATTCTACTGTTGATTCCCTGTATATTGTTGTTTATTTCACTTAGTGTATTCTGATTGGACCTTTTTTATGTTATTGAAGTACTCACTGAGTTCTTTGAGCATCCTTATAAACAGTGTTTTGAACTCTGCAGCTGATAGCTTGCTTATCTCCATTTCATTTAGCTCTTTTTCTGGAGTTTTGATCTGTTCTTTCATTTGGGCCCTGTTTCTGTCTCTCCTCATTTTGGCAGCCTCCCTGTGTTTGTTTCTATGTATTAGGTGGAGCTTCTGTGACCTTCTTGGTAGTGTGGCATAATGTAATAGGTATCCTGTGAGGTTCAGTGACACAGCCTCCCCGTCACCCAAACTGGGTACTTAATGTGCGCCATTTTTGTGGGCTGAGTTCACCCTCCTCTTGCATTTGAGCCTCGGTTGCTGTTGGCAGATCAATAGGAGGGATTTACTCAGGTTAGTCAGGTGCAAGGTATAGCTGTGACCACTGACCTCCAAGCTTTGCCCTCCATGGAGGATCAGTTGTTCAGGGACCCACTAATTTCATTTTTAATAGTGAAAGATTGAATACTCTCCCCTCAAGATTAAGAACAAAACAAACATATTTGGTCTTACCACTTCTATTCAACATCATACTGGTGGTGTTAGCTAGTGCAATAAGTCAAGAAAAAGATATAGGCATACAGATTGGAAAAGAAGAAATAAAGCTCTCTTTATTTACAAATGAAATTATATTCTATGTAGCAAATCCTAAAGAATTTACAATAAAACTAATATAACTAATAAGAGAATTTAGCATGGTAGCAGGATGTAATGATCAACATACAAAAATCAATTATATTTCTATACTAGCAATGAAAAATCAGAAATTGAAATTGAATACACAATATTATTTACAATCATATTTAAAACATAAAATACCTTCCAATCAAACAAAATATATGCAAGATTTGTGTGCTGGATACCACAAAACATTAATGAGAGAAATTAAAGGAGATCTATATAAATATAAAGACATATCAAGTTCATGTACTGAAAACTCAATATTGTTAAGATGATAATTCTCTCTCTGAATTAATCTATAAATTAAATATAGCTGCTGTCAAAATCCCAGTGAGCTTTTACTTAGAAATTGAGGAACTGATGTAAATATTTATATGAAAAAGAATAACCAAAACAATTTTGAAAAATAGGAAATTTGGACTCACACTACCTGGTTTCATAAAGCTACAGTAATCAAGACAGTGAGGTATTAGCATAAGGATAGATATATACACACATTAATGGAACATAATAGAATCCAGAAATAGACTCACACAAGAGTACCAACTTAATCATTGCATAAAGAACAGTCTTTTCAACAAATAATGCTCCAACATTTGGAATCCTCAAGAAAAAAGAAATAATTTCAATCCATACTTCATATCATAGATAAGAATCAAGTCAAAATGTAAAACCTAAGCTATACAACTTCTAGAAGAAAACAAAGAAAAAAATCTTAGTGATCTCAGGTTAGGTAAAGATTTCTTAGATTGAACACAGACAAAAACACAAAACAAAAGAAATAATTGATATGGAAACTTTTTTAAAATTTAAAACTTCATGTCTTCTTGTAACATTTTTAAGAAAATACAAAGGTAAGCCACAGCTGGGTAGAAAATGTTTGCCAAACACATTAACTCAGATGAATCATAAGCCAAATATAAAGCCTAAAACCATACAACTGCTAGAAGAAAACACACAAAAAAATCTTTGCAACTCTTAGATAAGCAAAGATTTCTTAAATACAGCACCAAAGCATGATCTATAAAATAAAAACTTGATAAACTGGACTTCTTCAGAATTGATAACCTTCTTTCAAAAGATACTGTTAAGAAAATGGAAAGACAACCACAGACTGGGAGAAAATAGTTATGTCACATATGTGACGAAGAACTTAAAGCAAGATGCATAAAAAACTCTCAATATGTAATAATTTTTAAAAATGTTTTTAAATGGGCAAAAGACTTGAACAGACACTTCATCATAGAAGAGGTATAGATGATAACAAAAAGCACATGAAAAGATGTTCAATATCATTAGCCATTAGAAAAATACAAATCAAAACCACAATGAAGTACTACTACTCACCCTCCAGAAAAGCTGTAATTAAAAAAAAAAAAAAGACAATTCAAAGTGCTCATGAGGTTGCAGAACAGCTGGAACTCTCTCATGGACTGCTGGTGGGCACGCTAAATGATACAGCTACTTAAGAAAACACGTGGGCAGTTTCTTTTAAATTTTTTTTTAATTATTGTTATTCTAAGCTTCTTATAAAGTTAAATACACACTTATATAACCCAGAATCACATTTCTGGCTGTTTTATCCAAGAGAAATAAAAACATTTTTCGCACAAAGGCTTGTACACACAAGTCTATAACAGCCTTTTTTAAAAGGATTTTTATTTATATGTATTTTTAGAAAGAGGGAAAAGGAAGGAAAAAGGGGAGAGAAACATCAATATACAAGAGATATATCTAGAGATATATCTATAGTTTGCCTTTCACATGCCAACTGGGAACCTGGCTTGCCACTCAGATATGTGCCCTGACTGGGAAGTGAACCAGAGACCTTTCAGTTCACAGGCTGGCACTCAATCCGAGGAGACATACCAGCCAGGCTTGTTTATAACAGCTTTATATATAATTACTAAAAAGTGGAAACAACTCAAATATCCATGTGCTAGTGAATGATGAACAAATTGTGGTAACTCCATACAATGGAGTACAGCAATAAAAAGAAACAAACTACTCATTCATACAGTAACATGGAAGCATCACAAAAGCATTATGCTGAGTGAAAGCAGCCAAAGACAAAAGGCTACACACTCTGTGATTATTTCTATGACATTCTGAAAAAAAAAAATGTAGGGATAGATCAGGGATGGCCAGAGCTGGGGGTGGGAGAGGGAGACAGACTACAAAGGAACACAGTGAGACTTTGCAGATCATTAAAATGTTTTATATCTTGATTTATGGTAGCAATTCTACAACTGCATTCATTTGTCAAAGCCTATCAAACTGTATACCTGAAAAGGGTGAATGTGACTGTATGTGAATTATACCAAAAATCTGAATTTTTAAAAAGAAGAAAAAAATAAATGCAGGAAGATCATATGTTCAACTTTAGATCTAATAAATTTATTATTTCTGTGCATCTTCCAAATAGGGATAAAATCCAGTGACCAGCAGGAGATCCAGGTCTGAAAGTCAGAGGAGGGGGCTCTGTTGGATGCTATAACAGGGTCAATGCTGGTCCTTTGGTCTGGAAAGCCCTCTCCTTTACCCCCTTACCCCCCTAGCAAGTTCTTAGTCATTTTTTCAAGCTCTGCCCAAGCATTCCCTCTTCCATGAGGTTCTCCATCACCGCAATCTTTCAACACCTAAAATATGAGCTCCCTAAGAGCAAGCTACCTTATCTGGTTTTTCTTTGCTGTGTCTCCAGAGCCTAGAACATGTCTGGTATATGAGGGGTGCCTTACAAATAGTGAGTGAATGGATGAATTATTCCTTCCTTTGATAGTACTTTAGAACTTTTCATAACACCTGTATACTGTGTTTTGTTTGCCTAATTATCTATCTCTTCTAATAATCATCTATTTAATTATTATTTTTTAAGCATATCTTTGTATTTCCCAGCTCACTGTGGTACTGAACCAAAATGAGAGAGTCAAACCTCCATGCTGATGATTTTTCCAGAAGGAGGCAGGTGAACGCCCTTGAACAGCCCCTGCTCTGCTCCAGGCCCTACCATGCACGTTGAATTCCTGCAACAACAGATAAGGATACTGAAGCTTACTAACTTGGGCTCCTCACCTGACTACAGTCACTCCACAGGCAAACAACAGAGCTAGGATACAAACTCAAAAACAATCAATTCTCTTTTCCCATCCTCTCTTCCTTGAATTTTATTTTATTTTATTTTAATCATTGTTCAAGTACAGTTTTCTGTCCTTTACTCCCATTCCAGCCCACCCAACCATTCCTCCTCACTTCCTTCTCATTACCCGCCCCCCCGAGTTTTTGTCCATGTGTTCTTTATATTTGTTCCTGTAAACCCTTCCCATTCTCCCCTGAAATTCCCTCCCCTCTGGTCACTGTCAGTCTGTCCTCTACTTAAGTGTCTTTGACTATATTTTGCTTGTTTGTTTTGTTGTTTAAGTTCCTGTTAAAGGCGAGATCATATGGTATTTGTCTTTCACTGCCTGGCTTATTTCGCTTAGCATAATGCTTTCCAGCTCCATCTGTGCTGTTGCAAAGGGTAGGAGCTCCTTCTTTCTCTCTGCTGCATAGAATTCCATTGTGTAAATGTACCATAGTTTTTTGATCCATTCATTTACTGATGGACACCTAAGTTGCTTCCAGCACTTAGCTATTATAAATTGTGCTGCTATGAACATTGGGGTGCAAAGGTTCTTTTGGATTGGTGATTCAGGGTTCTTAGGACATAGCCCCCAGCAGTGGAATTGCTGGGTCAAAAAGCAGATCCATTTTTAGTTTTCTGAGTAAGTTCCATACTGCTTTCCATAGTGGTTATATCAGTCTGCAGTCCCACCAGCAGTGCACTAGGGTCCCCTTTTCTCCACAATCTCTCCAACACTTGTTGTTTGTTGCTTTGTTTATGATAGCTATTCTGACCAGTGTGAAATGGTATCTCATTGTGGTTTTAATTTGCATCTCTCTGATAGCTAGCGATATTGAACATCTTTTCATGTGTCTCTGGATCCTCTGTATGTCCTCCTTGGAAAAGTATCTGTTCAAGTCCTTTGCCCATTTTTTAATTGGGTTCCTTGTCTTCTCAGAGTGGAGTCATGTAAGTTCTTTATATATTTTGGATATTAAACCCTTGTCTGAGGTATCATTGGCAAATATGTTTTCCCATACAGTTGGTTCTCTTCTCATTTTAATACTGTTTTCTTTAGCCGTGCAGAAGCTTTTTATTTTGATGAGATCCCATTTGTTTATTCTTTCCTTTATGTCCCTTGCTCTAGAGGACATGTCAGTAAAAATGTGTCTACGTGAAATATCCGAGATTTTCCTGCCTATTAATATTTGACAAAGGGGGCAGCAACATAAAATGGAGTAAAAATAGTCTCTTCAACAAATGGTGTTGGGAGAACTGGACAGCTACGTGCAAAAAAATGAAACTTGAGCACCAACTTACACCTTACACAAAAATAAATTGAAGGTGGATAAAAGACTTAAATATAAACCATGACACCATTAAAGTCCTAGAGGAGAACATAGGTAGGAAAATCTCTTCCTTGAATCTTTAACTCCATGATTTTCAGCACCTTCAGCCACCCTCAAATGGCATCATCTGCTCTGATCCCAAAATCTGATAATCCCCTCTCTGACAGCCACATCCTTTGTGCCTTGTACAGCTGCTGTCATACTGCTCATCAACTCTCAGTCCCTGGGCTCTTCCTTTTTCACTGATGTCTTCCGGTGTTTCCTTTGTTCCCCACTCAACCCACCCCAAGAGTCTGTCATTTCATTCATGCTTTAGGCTTAGATTCCTTTGCTCCTGAGTTTCCACTACTCCCACCCTCTTACCTTTCAGTGAGAGATGCCCCAGGATATAGAATGTTTCTCACGGGGCTGGCCTCATAACAGAGCTATGCTGGGTAACCTCCCCCAAAACCTCAAAATCATTCACGTATCTTTTCATGTTTCCTGCATAATAGACCATGTATCTCAGCACGTATGCTGCAGTCTCCTCCTGCCTCTCATCCACTTTTGCCATTGGTAGAGAAGGCTGTGCCTGAGGAAAGACCACGAAGACAAGAGTCAGAAGGGGAAGAGGTCATAGGATTAGGAGAGGCTGCCCCTGCTGGGCTAGAGTTGGCTTTGCCAGAGAAGGCTGCAAGGGGGCCCAGTTAGGAGAGGGGGCTCCCAGGAGAGCCAGATTCCCAGGAGTCCGCTCCAGGCTTTAGCGCTGAAAATCCTGGGCAGCCCATGTGCTCCTCAGTAGTCAACTGTCTTTTCTTCCTTTGTCCCTGGGGAATATCCCCTTCCGTGCAAACCCAAATAAAGCAAGTATTGGGCTAGCCAAAATGTTTGTTTAGTTTTTTCTGTAAACTAAAAGATACATTTTTCACTTTTACCAATAACTTTATTGATTTGGATATTTTGAGTATGTTGGCTATCTCCCACGTGGTATAACGGTGGTTGTTCTCAATGTCTCGATTGAATTGCTGTCGAATTCAACTGGTCTACCCGACCATGAAGCATTGTCCAGTGAGAAATCTCCAGCATGAAACTTTGCAAACCACTTTTGACCTGTTCAATCAGTCACAGCACCTTTTCCATACACTGCACAAATCTTTTTATGTGTTTCAGTTGCATTTTTTTTTATTTTTAGAGAGGTAAGGGAGGGGGAGAGAGAGAGAGAGAGAGAAACATCAATGTGCGGTTGCTGGGGGTCATAGCCTGCAACCCAGGCATGTACCCTGACTGGGAATTGAACCTGCGACACTTTGGTTCGCAGCCGGCGCTCAATCCACTGAGCTACGCCAGCCAGGTCAGTTGCATTTTTACCTTTCTTGAAATAATATGCCAAAATGTTGCATATTTTCTTCCATCTTCAATATTAAAATGGCTACACAAAAAAATTCACCAATATTTATAAGTTGTTTTTTTTTAATTCACACTGTTCTGAATGAAGTTAAAGACGATTAAGTGCTACTAGAGCCATCTTATGGAAGAAACAAACTTTTTGACCAGCCCAATATATAAAAGTGCCAAAGCCTTTTTGACACTCCCAGCCGGGCCTGAGCCCTCAGAACCCCTCCCCCACTCAACACTGGACAGGCCTCCCCAGGGCCTCCAAATAGGGTAGGAACACCTCTGGAGAAATCCTCAAAGTCTTGACAGGATCAGCACAGGTCCTGCCCCCAACCCACATCATCCCACCTGCCTCCACAGCTCAGCTAACCCTACTCCTGGTCCCCCAGCCTCACCCTGTACCCTCTTTTCATTACTTGTTTGAATCAAAATCATTCCCAGTAGCTCTTAGGGCCCTCCTGGGAGGCCCACTGGCCTGTGCTGGGCCCTCCACTGTGGGGTGGCTGCGGGGGAGTCTCTCTGGCCATCTTGTCATCTTGCCTCCAGCCCTCCCCAATATAGGGACCTCTCACTCTCTCCCACACACCATTGGAGAAGAGGGTGGGAATCAGCCCCTTCCTGTTTGGGCTCTAAACCACTCTTTATCCCATACCTCAGTTGCTATTCTAAACTATTCTCCTCAGGGCTGAGCAAGAAATTTCCAGTCTAAATGTTAAAGCAAAGCCTGAAGGACTCCAGGCCTCAGGGTCCTGCCTAATCCCCTAATCTCCCATCTGGTTTCTACAGGAATGCTGGCTCCTTCCCTCTAGGGGAGAATGTGGGGTCGGGGGAATGAGCTGACCCACCCTTATCAGGATTATCTCTGAGTTTACTCAGTAGTTAAACCTGCCTCTCAGGTTACCTATTGTCCCTCCCTAAGACACTGGAATTCAGGGCAGGATGGGAGGGAGGTGAACCATTTCCCCCTCTCCAGGTCCCCCCTCCGCTGGGTCTCTTTACTCCAAGTGCCTTTTGACTTTGTTCCGGGAACCTCTGGCCAAGGCCCCTCCTCCTCCACCTTCTCCCAGGACCAGCCTCCCAATCACCCTTCCCTCTTTCAGCTTGCCTCACACCCCTCACTCAGAGAGCCCCAGTGATGGGGATCCCGGGAAGGACACTCCTCCCTAATGCCCCCGTCCCCAGCTCTCCCAGAGGCTCTCAGAGTAAAAGGCCCTGAACCACAGAGGAATCTGGAAATGATAGAAAAGGGCAGGTTGGTGCCGGAGCCTGAGGTTGGTATTTGCCCCATGCTGCAAGAGGTCAGGAATGTGGCCCCTGACATCAGCTGCAGGAGATAAGACCCGCTTGGCAGCATTCCTCCTCCTGCCCCTGGACTGAGCCTCCACAGACCCCCAAGGTGCTGAGCAGTTGGGGTGGGGGAAGGACCAGGGGAGGATCTGGAAAAGACCTTGGATAAGAATCCTGGAATTTGGGCCTGATCCCCAGTGGAATTCAAAGTCGTCCCCCCCCCCCCCCCCGGGGTCTTAAGTGAGGTAGAGAGAGCCCTTACTTACATCAGTGAGCCATCTTTACAATTAAATTAATCCTTCCCTCCCCCTACCTCTGCCCTCCTGGATGTGTTGGAAACCTACCCTGCAATGACTGATTAGTATTTGTTTAATAAATGAGTGAGTGATAATTAACATTTACATCCACTGCCCCCCAGGGAGATAGACTGAACAGGCTTTATTATTTCCCCTTTTACAAGTGAAGAAACTGAGTTCAGAGTTAAGTGATTTCCCCAAGGTCACACAGATGGCAAAGTACCAAAATTGGCTGATTTCAAGCTTAGCAAAAACAATGAAGGCAATCCATCGCAGGTGTAGTCTACACACTTTATGGTGCACGTCCGCACAGCCTGGCAGTGCTGGAGCCCAGGGGGACTGTGAGGGTGACCGCAGGAGAAACCCCTCTGACTGGCTAGCACCTCTAATCTCCCAGAAAACTTCCACGGAAAACGACTGAACATTCATTTGTATGCTATTTTGCATCCCATTTGCCTTTTGGCCTTCAGCAGGCCCTGACCCCCCCACCACCACCAGTCAGCCCCCACCCTCACCTGTCCCCGGCCACCTGCTGTGGAGTACTGTGGTGCTTTCCCCACTCAAAGGTGGCTGTCCTGGGACAACCCAGGGCCAAACTCCCACATCTGAGATGCCCTTCCTCCCTGGCTGGTCCACTGGCCTGGCTACTCCCCAGCCCCTTTCCCTCCCCAGGCCTACTGTCCCACCTGTTGCCACCTCTTCCGTTCAGCTGGCAGCTCAGTGAGAATCAATAGGTGTCCTCCAGAGCAAAAAGCACAGACAAGTGTGCAATGCCAGGCCCTGCCAGACAAACCAGCTGCTGGTGGGACAGACTCAAAGACCCAGTCCCTGGGGATTCCCCCAGTTCATTCAGTGGGAGGTGACCATCCAGCTCCAGGCGTACAGGGAGCAGTGAGAACTTCCCAATCTCCATCCTTTTCACCCATATCCTGACCTACGCTCCCTAAGGAGTCAGCCCCCTGGGGACAGGCTTGAGATCCCGAAAGCCTTCTGAGGAGAGGAAGGAGGGGCCCTGCAGAAAAGTCCTAGTAAGGGGGCCTGGCCACCAGGTCTGAGTCTCAGTCTGAATCTCTAGACTGTTTCCGCTGGGTGTGCGTGTTTGCCCTGGGGCCCCGTTCCTTGTGAGACACGTCACAATCTGCATGAGGGGGGTTTGTTCTCTGTTACCACTGCTGTTCTCCCAGCAACTAGAACAGGGCGTGATGCCCTGTTCTAGAGTAGGGGCTCAAAAACTATTTGTGAAACTCTAAGTGCTTGGATACTATTTGTTTACCCAGCAGTGCAGTCAAGGTTGGTTCACAGGTGGACAGAAGTGCAGACGTGTCCTATCCCCGGCTCCAATCACAAAGTGTTCAGTGGAAGTCAGGCCTCCCATGGGAGGGAGCTGGGGGTGGGAGGCAGAGTGAGGAGTGGGTTCAGGGAGTGAGTGTGTCTTCAGGAGTCTCCACACACCTGGTGCGTGACATGTACATGTGTGATACAGGCAGGAGTGTGTACTGGTGAACATGTGCGCGTGGGTATGTTTGGGACCCAAGTGTGCTGGGAGTCAAATGTGTAAACCAGCAGAGTTGGGGCTCAAGACTGAGTCTCTCTTCCTCTTCTCCAGCCCCCACCTTTTCTTCCCCAGGAACCCTGGTGCTCCAGGATACCCGCCAGATCCCCTCAACGTCAAAACTGAGGCTGCACACTGAGAACAGCTATAGAGGCTCACACCCCACTCCACTCTCCCATTCCCCAAAACTCCCAAATTCTCAACCGGCCAGCACCTCCTCTACCTGGGGAGGGGTATAATAACGTCATTTCCTGCCCTTGAAATCACAGCAGCCAGGGCCAACACCACTTTCTGCCCTTGTCCTTCTAGGTTAGTCACCCCCTTTCTAGGGAGTCGAGGGTGGCCTTGGCAGGGCTGTGCTGAGAGGGAGGGGGCAGGGTCTGAAACCTACGCCGCCCGTGCGGCCCGCGGGAGTCCACCTGTCGCCAAAGCACTGCGACACCGGGGAGGGGGCGGGGCCTGCCCGACGGGTCCCCAGCTCCTCCCTCCGCCCTATAAACTTAAGTCGCGGACCTGGCACTCACTGCAGCTTCAACCTGAGTCTCGGCGACTTCTCACCTTCCTCCCTGAACAACATGAGCTTCAGCACACGCTCCAGCTTCTCCACGAACTACCGGTCCCTGGGCTCCGTGCAGTCGCCCAGCTACCGAGTCCGGCCGACCAGCAGCGCGGCCAGCGTCTATGCAGGCGCCGGGGGCTCGGGCTCCCGGATCTCCGTGTCCCGCTCCACCAGCTTGCGGGGCACCTGGGGATCCGGGGGCCTGGCTGCAGGGGTGGCCGGGGGTCTGGTGGGCATAGGGGGCATCCAGAGCGAGAAGGAGGCTATGCAATGCCTGAATGACCGTCTGGCCTCCTACCTGGAGAGGGTGAGAAGCCTGGAGGCTGATAATCGGAGACTGGAGATCAAAATCCGGGAACACTTAGAGAAGAAGGGACCCCAGGTCAGAGACTGGGGGCATTATTTCAAGATCATCGAGGACCTGAGGGCTCAGGTAAGGGGCCGTGGAGGGAACAGCCCAACTCCCAGCCCCGTTTGCCCTCCACGCAGTACCTCGTCCTTCCCCTCTCCCAAGGATAGGAATTTTAATAGGGTGGGGCACATGGACTCCCTCCCCCACTTTCTGTCTCCACCCCACCGTCTGTCTATTGTTCAGGGAGGGTGTTAGGAGTGCCCTGGGTTTCCGCATTTACCCCTAGCCAGTGGGACCCCCAGGGGTGGTGACAGTATGAGCTGGTCCTTTCCCTGGAGAAAGTGGGAAGGGAAGGCCAGAGCTTGGGAAGTGAACAGCATCAAGGGAGGTGAGACAAGGCCCAAAAAGAGGACTCAGACACAGGTTTCTGACAAATGGGGACAGGTGGAGGGTTAAGCGGATGTGGTTAAGGCTGAGTCATACTAAGAGTACACTGGAGGCCTACCTGGGGGGTGGAGAGTGGGGAGGTGAGCAAGTGCCCTAGGAAAAAATGCCGGGAGAAGGCCAGGGAGAGGACTTGTATAGTAGTAGCTGCTCACCTCCAGTAGGCCAGCCAGCAGAGGCTCCAAAGGAGACGCAGCAGGAGACTGGTGGGAGCCCAGGTACTTGGGACTTCAGGAAAGGAGGGAACGGGGTGAAGGGCACAGGTGGAAGCTGATAGCCTCTGGCTATTCCTGGGACAGGGATGTTTTCACTGAGACATATATACCTTTCACACACTGAGCCCATCCCATCACTGACTTCTTATTCATGGAGCAATCTTTCTCACCAATCCTCAGATCTTTGCAAACTCTGTGGACAACGCCCGCATCGTTCTACAGATTGACAATGCCCGTCTTGCTGCTGAGGACTTCAGAGTCAAGTAAGGCTTGGGGGACTAGGCAGCTAGGGTTGGAGCTAGGAATGTTCTGCTTCCTGAGCTAGGTCAGCTAGAGGCTCAGAGTGGGATCTTGTTCAGCTGTGGGTGGAGCTGGGTGGATGAGATGCTCCATCAATCATTCATTCACATAACCCAGTTTAAGAATACTTAGGGCCAGGAATGGCGCTCAGAGGATTACCATCTGATTCCTGGATCAGTTTCTGTTGGCAGTGGCCACAGTGCTGCTCTTAGGGGGCATGATTGAAGAAGGTTCTAGATCTAATCACCTCTACTTCCACAGGTATGAGACGGAGCTGGCCATGCGCCAGTCTGTGGAGAATGACATCAGTGGGCTCCGAAAGGTCATTGATGACACCAATATCACTCGGCTGCAGCTGGAGACAGAGATAGAGACTCTCAAGGAGGAACTGATCTTCATGAAGAAGAACCACGAGGAGGCAAGCAGTGGCCACCGGCCAGGCCAGGAACTAGGGGCCAAGACAAGTCTGGGGGAATAATGAAACTACCAGCCTGGGCTCTTAATCAGACTGTGGCCATCCTCAGTGGGTAACCTAATGTACAACATGATGAAGTCAAGAGGCCATGGGTGAGAGAATAGATGAGGACGAAGGCAGAAGCAGCCAGCACAGGAGTGAGGGGTGATTGAGGAGTGAGCGCAGGTGGAGCCATCAGGGCTTCCTGGAAGAAGGCATAAAGAGGAGGTTTGTGGAAGGAGGGTAGGTGGAGAGATGGGGTGAAGTGAGGAGAGAAAAATTGCATGTGACAGGTGCGGGCAGTAAGTGGGTTGCATTTTACCCATCCAGAGAAGAAAGCCAAAAGGGCAAAGCTAAGAGTTTCCTGTTCTCTTCTCCAGCCGATCCTGTAGGCCAGGAAGAGCCAGTCACAGATGAAGAACCTTCCTAGAGCTCAACCTTGAGCCCCTTCTCACTTCCTCCCCTCTCTCCTTTAGGAAGTGAATGGTCTACAAAACCAGATTGCCAATTCTGGGTTGACCGTGGAGTTGGATGCCCCCAAATCTCAGGACCTCGGCAAAATCATAGCAGAAATCCGGGCCCAGTATGACGAGCTGGCTCGGAAGAACCGACAGGAGCTGGACAAGTACTGGTCCCATCAGGTACAAGACGGAAAGAGATGGACACTTGCTGGGCACAGAGGCCCAAGGGGGAGGGAGCAAGGGAGGCCAACAGAGAAGGAGGGACTTGAGCATCACATCTCCTGCAGATTGAAGAGAGCACCACAGTGGTCACCTCACAGACCGCTGAGAAAGACGCTGCTGAGCAGACACTCACAGAGCTGAGACGTGTGGTCCAATCATTGGAGATCGACCTGGACTCAATGAGGAATCTGGTAAGAGCGCTCACTCCAGCTGCCCCAACTCTTCCAGGTCCCTTGACCTCTGTCTGCCTCAGACCCATCCTGTCTTGACCCAAATCCTACCCCTTCCTTCATGAATTCCTTTCGCCCAGAAAGAGTTGTTACTCTGCGTTTCCTGCTGCTTCTACCTCCCTACCCTAGAAGCTGGCACAGAGCAGTTGCTCAAAGAAGTTGCAAAGAGTGAAGTCCTGAGTTCTGAACTGCTCTGTGAAAAGTTGCTAACTCTCCACTGCACCTCAAGGTTCACCCAACACTTTTCCCTATGCCCCCTGCAGAAGGTCAGTTTGGAGAACAACCTGAGGGAGGTGGAGATGCGCTATGCCATGCAGATGGAACAACTCAATGGGATCCTGTTGCACCTGGAGTCAGAGCTGGCCCAGACCCGGGCAGAGGGACAGCGCCAGGCTCAGGAGTATGAGGCCCTGCTGAACATCAAGGTCAAGCTGGAGGCTGAAATTGCCACCTACCGCAGCCTACTGGAAGAAGGGGAGGACTTCAAGTAAGTGGGGCTGTCCTTCCACCCACACCAGCTAGGGTCAAGATATCACTTCTCAAATCCTGAGCTTTTGAAAGCCCTGCTGAGCACCTTGCTCCTGAGTGCCCCTTTGTCTCCAAGCTAGTAACTGTTACAGAGGTTCCTTCCTGGTGAAGAGGATGGACTAAGTATTGCTCCTAGCTGTATTTAGAGTACACATGGAATTTGGCCTTGGGTTTCCCTTTTATGGAGGGAGTGGCCAAGGGGAACTTGGAGATAAAGGGGCACAGGGATAAGAGGCTTTTTTCCTCCACTTTCCTCATCTCCCTTCTCTGTGGGACTGTTTATAACTGAGATTTGGTCTCCTGTTACAGCCTTGTCGACGCCCTGGACAAGAGCCTCTCACAAACCATCCAAAAGACCACGACCCGCAGGATTGTGGACGGCAAAGTGGTGTCTGAGGTCAACGATACCAAAGTTCTGAGGCATTGAAGGCAGCAGAAGTGGGGCATCCCTTGGCAGGGCAGGAGGCCAATAAAAAGTTCATTGAAAGATTACTTTGCATCTCCTTGGCTATTTTCATACTATGCAAATCCCCTTTTCCAATGGTCTTATCTCTGGTGAGGCAGAATCACCTCTGACTGACCCCAAGGGTTTTATATAGGTAGGGGAGTGGGCAAAGAGGAAGGGTCTGGGTTCTTGGAAACAGCTTCTTAGAGAAAGAGGGAGGAGTGGGTTAAGGGTTGGGGGGGAACTACAATAGAATTGTGTAATCTTAGCTTTGAAGAGACTTGGTGATCATAAATCCTCTGCCTGTTAGGTGCTCTTTAGCAGGAATCAGCCTGAGAAGGAAGTAGAGCCAAGAACAAAGCAAAAGGAAGAGAAAAGCCCCACCAGAGTATACAACTGGCTCTCTCCACCCTTGCCGCTCTGCATGCTTGACACCCTGCCCAGTGCTTCCTACCCACAGCTTCTCCCCCTACCCACTTTTTCTTTTTTAATCCCCACCAAGGGCACGCTTATTGATTTTAGAGAGAAAAGAAGGAAAGGAGAGAAAGAGAGAGAAACATTGACATGCAAGAGAAAGATCGGTGGGAGAGGGAAACATCCATCCCATATGGGCAAAATTTGCAGCCAAGACATTGACCCGGACCAGGAATCAAGCCTGAGACTTTCCAGTTTATGGGACGGGACTGTGATCCAACCAACTTGAGCCACACTGACCAGGGCCCCCCTGGCCCTCTTACATTCAGCCCCCAAACCTATGGTCCTATATGCTCTGCTTCTTCACTCAGTTGGGGTAAGACTTAGTGCACTAGAGGTCTGGCTAGAACTGGAGTAAATGCGATCATTGCGGGTAAAAGAATATTCCAGTGGTCCCCTTCTAGGCAGGTGGTGCCCCTAAGTAAGCACCCACTTAGGTAATAAAAAGCACCTTAAAGCTAACTGAAACATCACAACTCTGCATTCCATTGGAAGTGTCATCTAGTAGTGACAAATGGTTATATCTAAACCTAATCATGTGCTTTGATTGGGATGATAATTTATCTTTTTATTTTTCTTTTGATAATTTATCTTTTTAAATTAAAATATATAAAAGTGACCTGGCTGGTGTGGTTCAGTGGATTGAGTGCTGACCCATGAACCAAAAGGTCACTGGTTCAATTCCCAGTCAGGGCACATGCCTGGGTTGTAGAGCAGGGCCCCAGTTGGGGCCATATTTATTGATGTATCTCTCACATCGATGTTTCTCTCCCTCTCTCTCTCCCTCCCTTCCCCTCTCTCTAAAAATAAATAAAATATTAATATATGTATAAAAGTAATGTACAAAATCTAAAAGGAGAGAAGGAAACAAGATTAAATACTTTCCAATACTTTCCATCCCACTCCCCAGAGGTAACATTGTAAAATAGTTTCTTAAACCAAACATATACACATTTTTCTTTATGTTTGTACGATCATACTATTCCGCATCTTGATTTCTTAAACTCTGGTTTCTTTGTTTTACAATATATCTTGGACACCTTCCCAAACAGTACATGTAAACCTACCCTTTTTTTTCAAACCCAATGAATAAATTTGGAGTCTCTTCTACCTTCATTTGGAATTTATATATGTCTATTCCATTTACCAAAAAGAAAAAAAATTTTAAAGATTTTATTTATTTTATTTTTTTAATTTTAATTGTTATTCAAGTGCAGTTTTCTGCCTTTTATCCCCATCCCAGCCCCCCCCCCCCATTTATTTATTTTTAGACAGAGGGGCAGGGAGGGAGAAAGAGGAAAAGAAACATCAATGTGTGGTTGCCTCTCACATGCCCCCAGCTGGGGACCTGGTCCACAACCCAGGCGTGTGCCCTGACTGGGAATCAAACCGGTGACCCTTTGGTTCACAGGCTGGCACTCAATCCACTGAGCCACACCAGCCAGGGCCAAAAGGAATTATTAGTCCAATATTGGGGGGAAAGCACAGAATTGTGATTATGCATTCTGTCACCTCTCCTGTTTTGGTGACATTTTTTAGACTTTTTTCCTACCCATTGTCCAGTTGAATGTTTATATCACACAAATCTGCTCTCAATCTGTAATAAAGAATAATTACTATGTTCCAAATTCCTTCCAAAAATCAAAACCTTGCTCCATTAATGTCCAATTATGGTCACCAGACCAATTTTTCAGTGATATCTAGGTCTTTTTTGACCCTTGCCTTAGTAATTTGTCATCCATCTAGTCTGAGAGACAGCATACAAAATATGACATCATTTTACATAAAACTTTTTTAAGAACTTTTTAAAAAAAAGATTTTGTTTATTTTTATTTTGGAGAAAGAGACAGAGAGAAACATCAATGTGTGGTTGCCTCTCACATGCCCCCAACTAGGGACCTGGCCCACAACCCAGGTATGTGCCTTGACTGGGAATCGACCAACAACCCTTGGTTCACAGGCTGGCACTCAATCCACTGAGCCACACCAGCCAGTGCTATGTAAAACTTCTTATTGCATCTATATAGGAGTGGTGTTGGGGTAATTATTTTAGAAGGACCCTTAATAATTTTCTTTCAGGTCTCAGCAACCAAAATTTGGTGAGGAAGAGGTTATTATACTTAATTTCCTATACATTGTATACCTCATTTTTCTTTTTAATTGCTGCCTTGCACCAGTGTGTGGAGTACAAATGTCCTCAACCCAGGTCTTGTAGTGATGGATGTCTTGGTCTTCAGTAGTTTTAGTTTTGTAAAAATGCTACAATTAAGGTTAATTAATATGCAAATAATGTTTGTGATTAATAATTATGCTATGTCAGCATACCTATAGGATAAATTCCTAGAAATGGTATGCTGGCCTACCACATTAACAAATATTTTTTGTTTGGTTTGGTTTGTTTTTTTTTTAATTGAAACTTTTTTTTAGACTGATTTTTTTAAAGATTTTATTTATTTTTAGAGAGGGAAGGGAGGGAGGGGGAGAGAGAAAGAAAGACAGAGAGAGAGAGAGAGAAACATCAATGTGCGGTTGCTGGGGGTCATGGCCTGCAACCCAGGCATGTACCCTGGCTGGGAATCGAACCTGGGACATTTTGGTTCCCAGCCCGCGCTCAATCCACTGAGCTATGCCAGCCAGGGAAACTTTTTAAAAGATTTTTATTTATTTATTTTTAGAGGGGAAGGGAAGGAGAAAGAAAGGGAGAGAAACATCAATATGCGGTTGCCTCTCATGTGGCCCTCACTGGGGACCTGGCCTGCAACTGATGCATGTGCCCTGACTGGGAATCGAACCAGCAACTCTTTGGTTTGCAGGCCCACGCTCAATCTACTGAACTACACCATCCAGGGCCATATTAATAAATATTTATGAAGTACCTATTTTGTGCCAAGCCCTGTGCTAGTCAAGTGTGCATGTGGTCACCAAAATGGGTATTGTCCCTACCTCATAGAGCTCACAGTCTAGTGCAAAAGCATGTGCATTTTAATTGTCCTCCAACAAATACTTACTGAGGACCTACTATGTACCAGCCACTCTTACAGGCACTAGAGATACATCAGTGAACAAAGCAGACAAAATCCCTCTCTACATGAAGCTTATATTCTGGTGACAAGAGACAAAAAATAAACAATAAGAATAATGTAGCATGCTAGCTGGTGATGAGTGTTATAGCCCTGGACAGAGCAGGCAAAGAGGGTTGTAGTAGGGGGAGGCAGGAAAGGAAAAATGGATGCATGATGATTTACGGTAATGAATCTTTGACTGAAATGGAAAACTCAGTTTTTACTAAGAAATGCAGCGTGGCCCTGGCCAGTGTGGCTCAGTTGGTTGGACACTGGCCCATAGACCAAGAAGTGGCTGGAGGATTTGATTCCCAGCAGGGCACATGCCTGGGCTATGGGTTCAGTCCCTGGTCTGGGTGACAAGAGGCAACCGATCGGTGTTTCTCTCTCACACTGATGTTTGTCTCCCTCTTTCTCTTTCCCTTCCCTTCCCTTTAGAATCAATGGCCATGTCCTTGAGTGAGGATTAAAAAAATATATATGTATATGTTTTAAAAAATGTAATGTGTTTACTTTACAATCTCAAACAATATGAGGATCCTTGGGGGAGAAAATCTAAAGACGGACTGAGGCCCTGAGAACAACGCCAGGACAGGCAGAACCTGTGGGTGGTGGAGCAGCCCCCCCGAGGAACCGGGTGGGAATCTTCATCATTGTAGAGCCCTGAGAGGAGATGGGCCAGGAAGGCCTGCAAAGTGAACAGAGCAAGAGCTGCCCTTCGTGAGTGAGGTCTGAGCTCGAGTTACATAAGAGGTTATTTGGGAGCTTCTGTGGGTAGGCACCCCTGTGGCCTCTGAGTACCTGGATTGTACTACCTGGAAGAAAACATTCCACTTGAAAGCAAGGTGCCCTGGTGACATGTCGCTCACCTCTCTGAAAAACATAACATTCACCTGCCTCACTTGCTTCTGTTCTCTCTCCAGCCCCTGCTTTCTCCACCCCAGCCCCCAATCTTTATAAGAATCTAGAGGACATGAGTCTTTGGAAAGATGATTGAGCTTTAATTTCTGAAATTTGTTTTAGAAACACATTCAGCGTAGTTTTCCTGCCTTGTCCACCCCTCTGTTTTCCAAATGTGTTAAGTATAATATGGAATGTGTTTGCTCTGACGCGCAGGTGCCCCAGAGGTCTGGTGAGCACCCCCAAAGGGTTGCACCACATAGGCCGGAGAATAGACTGACCTCAGCAAAAGTGACGGCATGGGGACCTGCCTAAGGGTGAAGCAGAAAGTCCCTGGCAGAGCCTGAGCGGGCCTTGCAGCTGAGTCAGGCTAATTGGAGTAACCCGAGACAACCTGCAAGCACCTGATATGACTATCCCTCCATCAGACAAGGTCCCACAGTTCCCAGGGCGCTTATGTATTTGATCCTCATTACAATCCTGCGAGGTATGCAGGGTGGTGGGTATTACTGGTTCTGGCTCAGAGGTAGGCACTGAGATTCAAAGAAATCATGTGACTCGTCTGAAGCCACTGAGCTAGAAGCTTAAAGCAGGAAAACACATCCCCACATTCCCAGTCCCAAGCTCTGTCCTCCATGTATTATAACTTAACCCAGGGGTTCTCAGCCCTGGCTGCAATTGAAGTCATCAGAGGAGTTTTACAAATAATACGAAGGCCCATGTCCCATCTCCAAAGATTCTGATTCAATTGTTTTGGAGGGGGAGCTTAGGCGCCCAGGAAATCTTAAAAGGGCTGCTACTTAGTATCAACAGGCAGGCAAGGTTGAGAGTCAGACCCAAGCTGTACCTCCTGATGTGGCCATGGCCATGCCTGTTTGAAACAGCGCACTGCTGGAAAAGCCTGGCGCCTTCGGGGCAATCCCCCTCTCCCTGCAGGAAGATGACTGCACAAACGGTGGCCCATTTAGTTTTCCAAGGGCTAAAGGGAAAAATTAATGATTCCAAGGTTATACTATGGAATTATCTGTCCCATTTCACCCACCCCCTGTCTAGGTGCAATCCAGAGCGGATATTAAATTAATAAATGGTACTGGAAGGGGCAGAATGGCAGGTATCATACACTGACATTTTTTAAAAGAAGACAAAAACAACAACAAAATATATGTGTTATATACATACACATATATCTAGGTATATATTCATACATATATGTCCTTATATATGTGCAAAGATCTCTGGCAAGATACACAAGAAATTGGAAATGATGATTGCCTCTAAAGAGGAAACTGGTGCAGGGGAAATTAAGGTGGGAGGGAGGCTGACTTTCCCTTGCACATCCTTTGTACCTTTTGAATCATACACTACTAATTCAAATACAAAATATTTTATTGTATTTTTTCCATTACCATTTATCCCCCCCCCCCGCCCGCCATTTTGTTGTTCTCAACTTTTAGAATGGTACAGGAACCTGCAGCCGCAGGGAAGGAAATATTGCACCCTTCTGTGTTTCTGTCCCACACCATTCATTCAATGAGTCATTCAACAAATATTGGTTGAGCACCTACTGTGTGCCAAGAACTGTTCTAGCAACTGGGAATACAGGGTAAACAAAACAGATATTCCTGCTCCTGTGGAGCTTACATTCTCGCAGAGGGAGAGACAGTAAATGATCAATGTAATGAGTAAATTATATAACATGTCAGAAGAGGTATGATAGTAAAAATAGAGCAAGATATGAGAAATCAGGAGTTGGGGAATGTTCTAGTTTCCTGTTATCGCTGTAACAAATAACCATTAGCTCAGTGGCTTACAACACCCATTTGCTATCTTACGGTTCAGGAGGTCAGAAGTCCTAAAATCAGTGCACAGGCAGGAAGGGCTGTGTGCCTTCCAAAAGCTCTAAGGGAGAATCAATTTCTCCTGCTTTTTCCAATTTCAAGGGGCCCTCTGCATTCTCTGACTCTTGCCAAACCTGTTATCTTCACAGTCAACTGCATAATCTTTTCAAATTTCTCTCTCTGACTTCTGCTTGCCGGCAGTCACGTTTCCTTCTCTGACTCAGGCCCCCGTTTTCCCCCTACAAGAAGGTCCTTGGGTGACATCAGTTCCGCACAGATGACTCATCATGACCTCCCCATCTCAAGACCTTTACCTCAATCATGACTGCAAAGCCCCTTTGCCATGTAAGGTAGCATTCAAGGTTCTGGGGATTAGGCTGTGGACTTTTTCAACAGAGGAGTAATTATTTTGCCTACCATAAGAGGGGAGAGGCAGGTTACAATTTTAAGTTGGGCAGTCTGGAGAGAGGATGGCATTTGAGTCAAAACTGAAGGAGATGATGACATTACTATATTTTCCCATGTATAATGCACACTTTTTTACCCAACTTTTTTAGGGAACAATAAGGATGCTCATTATATATGGGTAGTACTAATGCCATATCTATACAAATGTTTTTAATTATTTTATTTATGCTTGTGCATTAAAATTGTAAGTCTAGAAAGCAATAACAATATCTGTATGCAAAATAATACCATGAAATATGATCATCAGTTTTATATATAAATTAAAAATTGAATTAAAAATTAAAACAAATTATTTTTTTTCCTGATAGTTTGGGCCAAAAATGTGGGTGTGTATTGAACACAGCAAAATACAGTAAATAAATGGCAAAGCAAGAATCCAAACCCAGGCAGTCTGGCTGCAAAGTCTAAACGTAGGGAATGGGATGAATTGTCACTCAGTTCCATTCCAAATTTGTGCCTTTTGCTTCATGGGTGGTAAAGCTAAAAAGCACTCTTCTGAGACACCCTTGCAGCTAGGATGTGAATTATGTGCCACTAATTAGATGCAATTCAATCATATTTGGAAGGTGGAGGTAAGACAAAAACCCCCTCCAGCTGCTGTGGTTGCTCCTGCTGGCAAGCGTGGTCATGGGGCTGTCGGGTTTTTCTGGAGCAATGTCCAGTGTCCAGTCATTGGTTTTGTGAGTACTGAGAGGCAGCTGTACCAGGGGAAGTAGTGGCTTCCTGATCCATAGGTCACAACTGCCTGAGTATGTCCATGGGTTCTGTAGCTGCCCCATGCTAGAGTGGGTTGTGTTTCCTGCAACTAGAGTCAAGTATGAGACCTTCAAGGAGGAGATCCGGGAGCAGTTATGTCACTTGGCTGGGTGTGAAGGCAGTGAAATCCTAGTTACCACATGTAATGGCAAAACTGGTAATTTAATTTACTACCTGGGGCTACCCGAAAGGCAAGGCTTTGGCAGACTACATAGTTGTTGCAATAGACCATGATGGTGAGGAAAAGGAAATTGAAGGTTCTGGTGTGATCTGGCTGCCTTGGCTGCACTGGTTAGCTCAAAGAAAAGAAATGGAAAGCTCAGAGTTTTAAATTCTTGGCTCAAGAGGACCAGACTGCCTCTAAGACTTCCCAAATGAATCTCTCAAATCCTGTAGTCACACGGCTGATGTAGTGGAGACCTGAAGCTGCAGGTTATTAACTACATCACAAGCAGGTCTTACATGAAAGCCAAGGCACTGAGGAGGATCCTAAGAATGGACAAAGGGGCTTTGGGATGTACTCGTATTTCAGGATGCTAACTACACAGACTCACTAAACCTCACTGGCTGGCAAAGGCACCCTCTGCTTCTCTGTCTAACGAGGCTGGTCCTGTCTCACGTGAAGACTATAAGGGCCTCACCTAAGGTAGTTAGCGTGCAGTGGATGCCTCGGCTGTATTTAGGGGACAAATACAAAATCTGGTTCTACAGGAGAAGACACACAAACCAAAAGATTTTGCTAGTTGATATGGACACAAACTGGAGGAATGTGTATGAGGTTGGATCCTAAGGGTGCTAACCAGAGAGGAAGAAATACAGTTTTAGACTGAATTTATTGATTTGGGTTTATTTACATGGGTTCAGAGATTCCAAACTCAGTCTGCTGACTCCAGCAACTTGGACTGGCTTTATCTCTTTCTCCCATTGACTGGCTAAAACCTGGACTCAGTAGTGATACACAACAAATGAAGCCGAGTTACCAGAAATCTGACTGCATGATTCAGAAAGAATCCGAAGAATTAGGGAGAGGAAAATGTTAGAGCAGATTTATCACATACAGTCCACTCACCTGCCCCTAAATAACTTGTCCCAGAGGCCCTGGGGGATGTTCCCTTCACTGAGACACTGATAAATACACTGGTAAGAGAGGTATTTTTGGTTTTGGTTTTGTTTGCATGCTGTAAAAGATCATTTTAGTAGAACCTATTCATTTCTCCTCACTCAAAATTGCAAAGAGAAAGCAACATAAAATATGAGGCTAGGGAAGCTGATCTTCAAGAATTTCTGTCTTCACACAAATTTTTTTTTCTGGTATAGCAACACTTCCAAGCCTAGAGCTACTCAAAGATGAATCATGCAAATAAGAAACAATTTTATTTCAAACAGATTAGGTGGTATGTGTGCTGCAGCAAAAGCTGATTGTAGCAAAAAGTTTCATTTCAAACCTGCATTGACGTATAAAATAGACATTATTTGTGAATGATTGATTTCTGGTAGATTCAATCCAACATTACACCAATTTTTACACTTACTATAGATCTGATTTAGATCCTATTATAGATCCTAACTAGAGGTTAAATGTTCATCACCAGAAAATGAGAATAACAGCTACTACTAAGATAATGAGATGTGAAATCCATTCCCCAGCACTGCTTTGAAAATATTCCTCTAGGCTATTAAGAGAAAATCTGACTTTACCTAAATGTATTATTTAACTGAAATTCTTCATTCATTATCTATTGTTGACTTATCACTTCTTTTCTTATACTTTACCCCAAACAGTTAAACATCAGTGCTGCTCAACTCTTCAACTAAGGGCATTTTTTCTCCCAATTCTGTGCACATGTGATTAACCAAAATGATTTTGCCCAAATTGGCTTTGACTGCACTGACTCTTCCTCCAGTCAACATGGGTCCTATGTCCACCCTGAGCACTTCATTCTCAGACAAGTTTTGTACCCTTTCCGCTTTCTTGTCTTCTTCGGTACGTATACCTAGAAGCCATCTAAGTAGGAAGGAGGAACTTTCCAATTCTGTGAAGATCTCAGGTAAAGCTCCAGCTGCACCAAGAACCTATCCCTCCATTCCATCAGCCCAGCACACAGTGGGCTCAGTCTCTGTTCCTACTCCAATACGGCCTCCTGGCGCAGCACACTGAAGGTCATCATGTTCCACAAAGAGTGATACCATTTTGGAAAAGATCAGTTTACATATGCGTTTTCCTTCACTATCTTTGGAAACAATACCAGGTCTAACTGCCATCTCCTGGCCTACCTTTAACACACCTTTCAGAGTACTACCACCAGCCACACTCACAGCCAGGTTTGCTGACTTGAAAGGATTTAATAACAATAAGTCAGGGTTCTGAAGTAAAGTCTCTTGTGGGTACTAGACTTTTCTTTACTGTGTGCTCACAGACAACTGCAATATTGTATTTCAGCTGAGCAGAAATTGGAATAATAGGAGCTCCTTCTGCTACTGTACCTTGTACAAATGCAAGAGTCTGCTCATACTGTCCTTTATTTGAGCTTTCTTTTTTCTTTTCTTTCTTTAAAATTTTTTATTTATGTATTTTTAGAAAGAAGGGAAAGGAGAGGAAAAGAAACATTGATGTGTGAGAGAAACACTGATCAGTTGCCTTTTGAAGGACCTCAAGCCCCCAACCGGACACCTGGCCTGCAACCAGGAATCGAACCAACGATCTTTCACTTTGTGGACAGTGCCCAACCAACTGAGCCACACCAGTAGGGCCAGCTTGGCTTTCTTATACTAAACCCATTTTATTTTGTGGAATCAAAATATGCTTCAGTTTCATGATCTCTATAGCAGCCAGGTGTTCAGAAGTCTGAGGCTGAGGACAAGACTCATTGTCAGCTGTCAACAGAAGAGCTGCATCCATCAGTGCTGCACCATTCAGCATAGTAGCCATCAAAATACCATGGCCAGGACAATCAACAAAGGAAACCTGTCTGAATAATTTGAAGTTCCCTTTGGTCCCTGGAATGTCCATAGGAAACTCATCGGGAATACTACTTCCACAGGATCATTCTGGCTGAGGATAGCCTTGGTCATCAAGTTTATAAAAAAAAATTTTGAAGATTTTATTTATTTACTTTTAGAGAGAGGGGAAGGGAGGGAGAAAGACAGGGAGAGAAACACCGATGCATGAGGATGTATGAAATATATATTGATCAGCTCACCCCCGGGTGAGGACCTGGTCCACAATCCAGGCATGTGCCCTGACCAGGAATTGAACCAGCAATCTTTTGGTTCAGGGGCCAGCACTCAATCCACTGAGCCACACCAGCCAGGGCAACGACTTTATTCTTAGTAGCTAAAAACTAGAAACAATTCAGGTGTCCTTCAACAGGTGAACACTTACATTGGGGTACACCCATGCAGTAGAATATTACTCAGCAATAAAATGGAATGAATTGTTGATACATGTAACAGCCTGGATGAATCTCCAGAAGATTATGCTAAGTGAGAAAAGACAATCCCAAAAGACTACATACTGTATTATTTCATTTATTTATATAACATCCTATTTTATTTCTTTTTTAAATTGTATTTTATTGATTATGCTATTACAGTTGTCCCAATTTTCCCACTTCCCCCCCTTCACCAGCACCCCTCACCCCCTCAGACAATTCCCCCACAATTGTTCACATCCATGGGTCATGTGTATAAATTCTTTGGCTACTCCATTTCCTATACTGTCTTTACATCCCCATGGCTATTCTGCAACTACCTATTTGTACCTCTTAATTGCCTCGCCTCTTCACCCATTCTCCCCCTCCCCTCTCCCATCTGGAAAACTTCTGGTAACTACTTTTCTCTTGCTTCTAAGAGTCTCTCTTTATCTTTCACATTTGACCTTTTAATATTAATGTGTCTTGAAGTGGGCCTCTTTGCATTCATCATAATTGGGATTCTCTGTACTTCCTGGACTTGCATGTCTATTTCCTTCACCAAATTAGAGAAGTTTTACTTCATTATTTTTTCAAATAGATTTCCAATTGCTTGCTCTTTCTCTTCTCCTTCTGGCAATCCTGTGAGGCAAATGTTGGGCCTCTTAAACTAGTTCCAGAGAGTGTTTATATTATCCTCATTTCTTTGGATTCTTTTTTCTTCTTTACTAAAATACCAATGAAACATTAATCTTGTTTTCCACCGGTAGGAATTATAACTTCTTCTGAATTCAATAAAAAGTGTTAATTATGAATATGGCTTACTTAAAGCTAGAAATATAAATGGTTCTGATCTAAAAAAAATTTAAAAATAAAGTAAATAACAGTTCATCTGTGTAGTTGTTATTTGCTTCCTTATGTTCCAAATCATTGATTTCATTCTCAGCTTCATCCATCCCACTGGTGTTTCCTGTAATTTGTTCTCTATTCCAATTAGTGTATCCTTCATTTCTGACTGGGTCTTTTTTATGCTGCTGAGGTCCTCACTAACTTCTTTGAGCATCCTTATAAACAGTGTTTTGAACTCTGCAGCTGATAGCTTGCTTATCTCCATTTCATTTAGCTCTTTTTCTGGAGTTTTGATCTGTTCTTTCATTTGGGCCCTGTTTCTGTCTCTCCTCATTTTGGCAGCCCCCCTGTGTTTGTTTCTATGTATTAGGTGGAGCTGCTTTGACTCCGTGTCTTGGTAGTGTGGCCTAATGTAGCAGGTGTCTTGTGGGGTCCAGTGGCACAGCCTCCCCTGTTACCCAAGCTAGGTGCTCCAGGTGCCCATTTTGTGTGGGCTGAGTATACCCTCCTCTTGTTGTTGAGCATTGGTTGCTGTTGGCAGATCAAGGGGAGGGATTTATGCAGGCCAGTCAGCTACAAAGACTGGCTGTGATCACTGACCATCAACCTCCACCCTCCATAGAAGATCAGCTGGGCAGGGGCAGGGTGGTCTGTAGCTGCCCACTGGGTGCACTGGTCTTGGGGTTCCCTGAGTGGTACAGGCCAAGGTCAGCCCCAACCTGTGTTTTCCCTGGGGCATCCTGCCTAAGCTGTTAAGCAATCTGAGATAACTGCTTCTTGTGCTGGGCTTGGAGGTGGCCAGGTGAAGCCAAGCTGTGACTGTAATCTGGCTGCTGCTAGGCTCACTGAAGCCAGCTGTTGCTTGTTTAATAAGATTTAGGAGCCAAGACCAGCCATTCTTAAGTAAAAGCAGCTTGAGTGGGCCCATAAGTTGGGTAGGGTAAAGCCTCTGTGGGTCTCCCAGGTGGGTCACACAGTATTTGTCAGGTTGATGGAGTCTCAGACATGGCACCAGACTACCAGCCCTGTGGAGGAAAGGGTCAGCAAAGAGACAGTGTCCTCTGCTCACCCCAATGCCAGCCACTTCAGCCTCTCCCTGTATACCACTAGTGCCCTTCAAGCTGCTACCCCAGTGCTGGAGGTCAGAGGGAGGGGGTATGAGTAGGTGAGTCCATGTGTGGGTTCCCCAAGAGGTCCTGCTTAGGGTTCCAGCAGCCTCCTCCACCAACCCAATCTCTGCTGGTTTTTGCAGCCAGAAGTTGTGGGGACTTAGCTTCCTGGCATTGAAATCCTGGGCTGGGGGACCTGGTATGGGTCTGGGACTCCTCACTCCCAAGATATCCCTCCTGAATTTTTATCCAGATGGGTTTGGGGCCAGCCTGTTCTGCATCTGTGCCCCTCCTACCAGTCTGGATGGATGTGGTTTCTTCAATTTTGTAGTTGTCAGACTTCCATTCAATTCAATTTCTGATGTTCCTGAGTGATAGTTGTCCTATTTTTTTAAGATTTTATTTATTTATTTTACAGAGGGGGAGGGAGGGAGAAAGAGAGGGAGAGAAACATCAATGTGCAGTTGCCTCTCATGTGCAGCTCGTTGGGGACCTGGCCTGCAACCCAAGCATGTGCCCTGACTGGACTATCCTATATTTTAGTTGTAATTTTGATGTTGTGCAAAGAAGTGAACTGTGTCTGCCTACATTGCCACCTTGACTGGAAGCCTTATATAACATTCTTGAAGTAAAGTTATTGAAATGAAGAACAGTTTAGTGATTGCCTAGGGGTTAAAGAGGAGATAGGACCAGAGGGAAGTAGATGTGGCCATACAAGGACAATGCCAGGAATCCTTGTGGTGATGGAAATGTTTTCTATTTCTATACTATTGATACCTTGTCTGTGATATAGTGCTATAGTTTTATAAGATGTTGCCATTGGAGAAAACTAAGTCAAGTTAAATAAAGGATATATGAAAGTCTCTCTGTGTTATTTCTTTTCTTTTTTAATATTTTATTTATTTATTTTTTAAAAGGGTAAGGGAGGGAGAGGGGGAGAGAAACACCAATGTGTGGTTGCCTCTTGCACATCGCTCACTGGAGACCTGGCCCACAACCCAGGCACATGCCCTAGACTGGAAGTCAAACCAAAGACCCTTTGGTTTGCAGGCTGGCTCTCTGTGTTATTTCTTACAAATGAAAGTCTACAGTGAGGTACATTGACTTCCAACCAAGATGGAGATGTAAGTAGATACACTTTGCCTCCTTGCAAAACTAAAAGAAGGACAACAAATTTAAAAACAAAAAAAATAATTAGAATTGCCAATAAGTTGAACTGTATGGAATTCCAAGAACCAAGGAGTTAAAGAAGAAACATGCATTCAGACTGGTAGGAGGGGTGGAGACAGGCAGCTGGGGTGGAGAGTACGCACAGCAAGGTGGTGGCTGGTGGACCAGGCAGTCCCACATTTACATGCAGATAAACTGGGAGGAACAACTGGGGAGCAAGACAGACCCTGTAACCCAGGATCCCAGCACCAGAAAAGAAAGCCTCAAAACCTCTGGCTGTAAAAATATGTGGGGGTTGCAGCAATGGGAGATACTCCTAGCCTCACAGGAGAGTTAGTTGGAGAGACTCACAGGGTCCCAGAATGTACATAAACCCACCCACCCAGGAATCAGCACCAGAAGAGCCCACTTTGCTTATGAGTAGTGGGGGAAGTGACTGAAAGCCTGCCAAGAGCTGAGCAAGAGGCACTGTTCCCTCTCTGACTCCTCCCCCACAGCTCAGCAACATGGGTTGCCCTGCACTGGTGAATACCTAAGGCTCTGCCCCTTACAATGTAATAGGAACACCAAGACAAATATGGCCCAAATGAAAGAACAGATCAAAACTCCAAAAATAGAACTAAGCGATGAAGAGATAGCCAACCTAGCAGATGTACAGTTCAAAACACTGGTAATCAAGATGCTCACAGAAATTGTTGAGAATGGTTGCAAAATAGAAGAAAAAGTGAAGGCTATACAAAATGAAATAAAGAAAAATATACAGGGAACCAACAGTGAAGGGAAGGAAACTGGGAGTCAAATCCACGATTTGGAGCAGAAGCAAGAAATAAACATTTAACCAGAACAGAATAAAGAAACAAGAATTTTAAAAAAGGAGGAGAGGCTTAGGAACCACTGGGAGAACTTTAAACATTCCAGTATCTGAATCATAGGGGTACCAGAAGGAGAAGAGGAAGAGCAAGAAATTGAAAAGTTATTTGAACAAATAATGAAGAAGAACTTCCCCAATATGGCAAAGGAAATAGACTTCCAGGAAGTCCAAGAAGCTCAGTCAGCCCAAAAAAGTTGCACCCAAGGAAATACACACCACGGCACATCATAATTACATTACCCCCTGGCTGGTGTAGCTCAGTGGATTGAGCACGGGCTGAGAACCAAAGCATCGCAGGTTCGATTCCCAGTCAGGGCACATGCCTGGGTTGCAGGCCATGGCCCCCAGTAACCACACATTGATGTTTAAAAAAAATTACATTACCCAAGATTAAAGATATGGAGAGACTCTTAGAAGCAGCAAGAGAAAAGGAGACAGTTACCTACAAAGGAGTTCCCATATGACTATCAGCTGATTTCTCAAAAGAAACCTTAGAGGCAAGAAGGGGCTGGAAAGAAGTATTCAAAGTCATGAAAGGCAAGGACCTACATCCAAGATTACTCTACCCAGCAAAGCTATCATTTAGAATGGATGGGCAGATAAAGTGTTTCCCAGATAAGGTAAAGCTAGAGGAGTTCATCATCACCAAGCCCTTATAATATGAAATGTTAAAGGGACTTATCTAAGAAAAATAAGATAAAAAAATATGAACACTAAAATGACAACAAACTCACAACTATCAACAACTGAACCTAAAAAAAAAAAAAAAAAAAAAAAAAAACCTAAGCAAACAACTACAACAGGGATAGAATAGCAGAAATGGAGATCACATGGAAGCTTATCAGCAGAGAGGTAGAGGGGGAAGATTGGGGGGAAAGATACAGGGATTAAGAAGCATAAATGGTAGGTAGGAAATAGATAGGGAGAGGTTAAGAATAGTATAGGAAATGGAGAAGCCAAAGAACTTATATGTATGACCCATGGACATGAACTAAGGGCAGGGGGTGGGGGGGATGCTGGTGGAAGGTGCAGAGCAGAGGCGATTAAAGGGGAGGGAAAAATGGGACAACTGTAACAGCATAATCAATAAAATGTACCTTTAAAAAAGAGAAAGTCTACAATGACCTCTTTAAAAGTTTCTTTAAAAAAAAAGTTGGTATGTAAAATGTTTTGCATTTATTTTCTCCAAAAAAAATTAAGGTTTTTTTTTAATATTTGACTCTTACCCTAAACATATATACATACACACACACTCGAAATTTTTCCTCCTGAGCGTTATGATAGGAAAGAGCTCCCCTTCTTATTTTAGGAGACTGAAAGGATGTTGCAGGTGCCCAGGGGAATCACCCAGTTCCCCCAGGAGACTCTTGCAGCTAGTGGGGTGCCAGCGTAAGGGGGCGGTGGCCCTGCCCTGAGTACTGGCCCCAGCCTCCCCAGGGCCACTGGGCCAGTGTAGGCCCTGAGCCGTCAGGGCTGGGGACACCCAAGCGCCATTCGCCCACTGACTCCACGGGGTGGGGGGCCTGCTCGGGGTCGGATGGCTGCCGCACCTTTTAGTGCGTTGTTAGAGCCGAGGATGTGAAGCTGCCGCGGAGAGAAAGTGAAGAGTGGGCAGGAATTACTGTAGGCTTCCCCAAGCGTTTGGCTTGAGAAATGAGCCGAGACGGCGGACAGTGTGGAGCCAGGAGCAGCTTTCTCAGCTCCAGGGGGTTCTGTAAGAATTTGGGGGATCCAGGCTTTCGCTTCCTGCGGGCTGGGCTCTGGCTGAGTGGACAGAGCGCTGCACCCAGAGCTCCAGCATTTGGCACCTTCTCTTGGTTCCTCCCCCACCCCTTCTGGTTCCCACTTTGGCTGTGGTTTTCTGGGGAGTCCCACCCAGACACGAAGCTTCTTTGTTCTTGCAGCTCCTTTTCGCCCCTTAGCCCCGCTAGGAGAAATGCGACCTTGGAGGCCTCCAACGACATGATCACATTGGAGGAGTGTACAGCAGGTGCCAGGGCAGTGGGTTGGCCAGGCCCCTGCTGCAGGAGATGGGGAGTGTCGACAGGCTCTAGACTCAGAAGTGGCCAAGGCCAGCGCCTCCGAGACGCAGACGTGGGGCTGGACTGCCCCTGCTCAAATCCCTGGCGAGACACTCACTAGCCGATTGACTGTGGGCAGGTTCTTTATTAGTGCCTTAGTTTCCTTGTTCCTAAAGTAGAGCTGAAAAGAATGCATGCTTCTTAGGGTTGCTGGAAGGATTAAATTAATTAACATATGCAAAGCTTTTAGGACACTCTCTAGTCAACAGTAAGTGATATATAAGGGTCAATATTGATAAAGGACTCGAGAGTTGGAAAATTTTAGTTTAAGGTAAATGGTTAATAGGCCTAGTAGGTAATGTGTATGTTAAGGCTATTGTTTCAGGAACTGCAGGTGTGGCCCACCACTCCTGGGAGAGACAGTCAACCTCCTGGGGCACAGCTAACGACCACCACCTGGGCACAGCTGGAGACATCCGGTCCATTGTGTTCCAGAGAAAGACAGATACCTGCCCGTCCAGAGGACAGCTAACTGCCCAGGGCGAGAATACTGCAGTTTTTTACATCTAATTTTCAATATTTCAAACCCCTCACCACACTTTGCTCTCTGTTATAAAAAGGCTGGCTTGGCCTGGCTGGTGTAGCTCAGTGAATTGAGTGTGGGCTGCGAACCAAAGTATCGCAGGTTCGATTCCCAGTCAGGGTACATGCCTGGGTTGCAGGCCATGACCCCCAGCAACCGCACATTGATGTCTCTCTCTCTCTCTCTCTCTCTTTCTCCCTCTCTTCCCTCTAAAAGTGAAAATAAATAAAATCTTTTTTTAAAAAAAAAGGCTGGCTTAGAAGGAAATATAAGGTGGTTATTGGGGTATGAACCCACCATCTTCTCAGATCGCTGGCCATCTGAATATCTGAATAAAGCACCCATAAAGATTGAATCCCTGTCTCTCTGCTTATTGCGTTTGGTAGGTGACAGGCAGCACAAATGCCGATCTTTTCCAGTTTCAATGTTATTATAAGTGTGTAAGCACCAGAATTCAGGTGGCCTCCTCCCAGGTTCCATAACTGCCCCTTTCCCCCTCCCTCTCTGGAAGCCCTGTCACAATCTGGTTACGCTCACTGGTCCACAGGAATGAGAAGGCAGTCCCCTCAGCCCAGCCCAGGTGCCTCTCCCCTGGGTGCAGGGAGGTAAGGAAAGAGATGTTCTGGCCTCACCTGGTCTAAGTCACACGCCAGAGTGAGACAAGCTGGGAAGCTCTAAAATCTGAATCCTTGTCCCAGCCCTGTCACTACCTCTGTGACCCCGAGTCAGCCACCCTCTGGGCCTCATTTTTGCCATGGGTGAAATAAACATATTCCTTTCTTGAGCACACATTTATAGATGGAAGACAGTGACCTGGCATTCTCTAACTATCTTAAGGGTTGTGACAAGAGCCTGAAAAAATGCAGGTGGAAGTGAGTCACAAAGTTCCATGCAGTTCCAGGCATTCTATAATCCCAGAATTATAGGAAGCCTTCCAACTCACTCAGCCCCTGTCCTCTTCCCACCCACCACCCATGTCAGCTCCAGCAGATTAGGGACTTCCGTGTTTTGTATTCAGGTGTCACCCCAGCACCTAGTACAGTATATTTAATAGGTGGCCAATGAATGTGTGTGGAATGAATGAATGAATGGTTCAAATTTGGCCTCTTGGGATAGGAAACTTCTTTTTAGCTTTCCTGACATCTGGCCTCTGTGTGAAGACTTTTAGTGACTTTAACCTAATGCCAGTTGGACACTGTAGTTATTAGAACATTATTTCTCCTACTGAGCTCAAATCTGCCTTCTTCTAACCTTCTAGCCCCCTAGAGTTACACAGAACTCCCTCCTCATAAGGTTTCATATGGGAGTGATAATTATTCTCCTAGTTTGTGTAGAGGGAGCCCCAAGCATGGTGTAGGATTTTGCTCCTCTGCTGGCCTTGGACCTACCCGCCAGGGGATCAGCTGGGGAAGAGTCTTCTACACAGGAGCATCTCAAGGAATTAGAACTACAGTGACCCTGGGGTCTTGGCAGTCTGCGTCTCCCAAAGGTCCTGGTCAGAAATGATGAAGTGGATCCTCTACTCTTTCTCCATTCACAGGCAAGATGGAGAGAATTTCTAGAACCTGCACAATGGAGCCACAGGAGACAAGGGTGTATCTGAATGGCCATATGGAGCACAGCCCTCCTACTCAACCTATCAGAAAATGGAAACATAAAGTTGTGTCAAAGGCTTAAAGTGGAAATGAGGACAGATGCTCTCTTAAACAACAAATACTGAAGATGTATGCCATTTTATGGCCAAGTTTTCTTCTTATGATTTTTTACTTTTTACTTTTATTATATATATATAGAGAGAGAGAGAGAGAGAAGAAGAAGAAGAAGAAAGGAAGAAAGAGAGAGAGAAACATCAATGTGTGGTTGCCTTTAGCATGCTCCCTACTGGGGACCTGGCCTGCAACCCAGGCATGTGCCCTGACTGGGAATCCAACTGGCGACCCTTTGGTTCTTAGGCCTGCGCTCAATCCATTAAGCTACACCAGCCAGGGCTTCTTATGTTTTTTTTTTTTTTAATAATAATGTAACAGTATTATACAGCAGTAGAAAAGAATAAAATATTTCCACACACATCAAATTGGATGCATCTCAGAAAATAGTATTGAGTGAAAAAATAAAATTGCTGAAGAATTCAGTGATTCCATTTATATCAACACAAAACATTTAAAATTAAACTACAGATTGAAAATATCAATTTACATGACAAACTACAAGGAAAAGCAAGGGAATCATAGCCTCAAAAGTGATAAAAATGCAGTGTTTCTTATCCTGGGTGTTGGCTGCATGGTTGTCAATTTTACTGTAATTCATCACACCTTACACACATACTATAATTATTGTTTTGTATTCATTCAGCTTCTGATAAAAACAATTAAAATAAGTCCAGAACACACATGTGTAGATATACAGTAATTTTTTCTCCTGTTAAAAATAATGGTGAGCCCTGGCTGGTGTGGCTCAGTGGATTGAGTACCGGCCTGTGAACCAGAGGATCACATGCCTGGGTTGCAGGTCAGGTCCCCGGTTGAGGGTGTGCAAGAGTCAACCACACGCTGATGTCTCTCTCCCTCTCTTTCTCCCTCCCTTCCCCTGTCTCTAAAAATAAATAAATAAAATACTTTAAAAACTAAAAAATATATATTTAATGGTGAAATGACTGGTTCTGAAGCAGGAGGAATTTAAGGTAAAATTCTGGGGATCCTAAGGCATTCCAATGCCCTGGGCCTACAGCACACAGAGTTCTTCCCAGACCTCACTCCAGGGGGCAGGGTCTAGTTGGCTGACCTTTCTCCATCACCCACCTGCTCAGCAATCTGAAGACATTCATTTACGTGGTTGAGCTTCCTCAAGGCCCTCCCCACACTTTCCTGTAATTGAGTTCTTCTTTGAGTCCACTGCTAGAGCTAATGATTTACACTCAAGGCCAGATAAAAGGGCTGGGAAGCCAAAGGTAGGAGGGATGGGGGAGGCAGAGGCTTTGAAGCCACCTAGGGGTGGGGCATGAATCTCAGCCCCTGTGGCCCATGACCTCCCCCCAGTTCATTCCCTCTGCCAGACGTACACTGTTCCTTTCCCTCTTTTCCTTCCAAAAGCCACTGCAGTCTGTTCCAGGAAGCCTTCCTCACCACATCACTCTTCTCTTCTCTACCCTCAGCAGCCTGCCCCACCCCACTAATGTCTAAAGCAGGATTTTCAGCAGAAAGTGTTGACTAACCAGCATATAAATATATTGTTAATAAAGTAAGTAGAATATGGTAAAATAAACTAGACCAGATAGCCTCCCATATGGTCAGGGTGAGTATTACTGTTACACTGTTTCATTAGACTCTTGATAGAAATAGATAGATGTGTATGTGTGAGTAAAAGTGGATTGTAATCAATACATCATATATATATATATATGGTCCTGGCTGGTGTGGCTCAGTGGATTGAGTGCTGGCCTGCAAACCAAGGGGTTGCCAGTTTGATTCCCAGTCAGGGCACATGCCAGAGTTGTGGGCCAGGTCCCCCGTGGGGGGCGTGAGGGGCAACCACACATTGCTGTTTCTCTCCGTCTCTTTCTCCTTCCCTTCTACTCTCTCTAAAAATAAATAAAATCTCTTTAATATATATATATATTTATATATGTACCTAGGTTTTAATCAAAAAAATTTTTTATTTTTTAATATATTTTATTGATTATGCTATTACAGTTGTCCCATTTTCCCCCTTCACTCCCCTCCACCCTGTACACCCTCTCCCACCCATATCCCCCCTTTAGTCATGTCCATGTGTCATACTTATAAGTTCTTTAGCTTCTACATTTCCCATACTGTTCTTATTCTCCCCCTATCTATTTTCAACCTACATTCTATGCTACTTATTCTCTGTACCTTTCCTCCCCCCTCCTCCTCCCACTCCCCTGTTGCTTACCCTCCATGTGATTTCCATTTCTGTGGTTCTGTTCCTGTTCTAGTTGTTTGCTTAGTTTCTTTTGGTTTTGCTTTAGGTGTGGTTGTTAATAATTGTGAGTTTGCTGTCCTTTTACTATACATGTTTTTTTTAATCTTCTTTTCTTAGATCAGTCCCTTTAACATTTCATAAAATAAGGGCTTGGTGATGATGAACTCCTTTAACTTGACCTTATCTGAGAAGCACTTTATCTGCCCTTTCATTCTAAATGAGAGCTTTGCTGGATAGAGCAATCTGGGATGTAGGTCCTTGTCTTTCATGACTTGGAATATTTCTTTCCAGCCCCTTCTTGCCTGTAAGGTCTCTTTTGAGAAATCAGCTGACAGTCTGATGAGAACTCCTTTGTAGGTTACTGTCCCCTTGTCTCTTGCTGCTTCTAGGATTCTCTCCTTCATTTTTACCTTGGCTAATGTAATTATCATGTGCCTTGGTGTGTTTCTGCTTGGGTCCAACTTCTTTGGGACTCTCTGAGCTTCCTGGATTTCCTGGAAGTCTATTGCCAGAACGGGGAAGTTCTCCTTTATTATTTGTTCAAATATGTGCTCAATCTGTTGCTTTTCCTCTTCCCTTTCTGGTACCCCTATAATTTGGATGTTGGAACGTTTAAAGATGTCCTGGAGGTTCCTAAGTTTCTCCTCGTTTTTTTTAATTCTTATTTCTCCATTCTTTCCTGCTTGGATGTTTTTTTCTTCCTTCTGGTCCACTCTATTGTTTTGAGTCCCAGTTTCCTTCCCTTCACTATTGGTTCTCCATGCATCTTCCTTCATCTCTTTTATGGTAACCTGAATTTTTTCATCTAATTTTCACCCAAAATCAACCAATTCTGTGAGCTTCCTGATCACCAGTGTTTTGAACTGTGCATCTGATAGATTGGCTATCTCTTAGTCGCTCAAAAGGATGAGTCCTGGGGGATTGAGCTGGTCTTCTGTTGGAGACATATCTCTCTCTCCTTTTTTTTTTTTTTTGTTTTTTTCTGGTCTAGTCGCTCCAGTTACGGTGAGGGGTGGAGCCTTAGGTGTTCAATGGGGCCGGGCACCCGGGTTGCTAGATTGTGAAGTTGTATGTAGGGGCGGGGGCGGGGGCGGGGGCGGGAGGGAACAATGGCGGTAGTTCCACTCTCCTGGGGCGTCAGTAACCCCCCTGGGATCCTGGGTTGCACACTCTGCCCTGGTCCACAATGCCGCCTCACTGGTTCCACCAGCCGCCGCTTGCGTACTCAGGGTCCACCGCTACACTGCAATCTTGTCTGCCGGGGAGGCTTACGAGCTTGGTTGCCTTACGCGCCCAGTTCTCCCCATCTCTGCGCACCCGACCCACTCCGGCTCCTCCTCTCTGCCCCTCCTACCGGTCTGGATGAACGGGTCTACTTCAACTTCTTGGCTGTCCAACTTCCACTCAGATAAATTCTCTGTTAGTTCTGGGTGTTATTCTGCCTCTAAATTGTTGTTGTTCTAATCTTGGTTATGTGTGGAAGTACGGTACGTCCACCTGTGCCTCCATCTTGCCGAAGTCTAATCAAAAAACTTTAAAAGGTACAGTCTAGAGCACCTGGTTCTATCATTTTGAAGGTCTGGTCTGAGTCTGCATACATGGCCCATTCACCTTGTCCATTCTTCTTTCTCCTCCTGCCTTGACAGAGTATCCAGTGGAACAATAGAACTTTCTGTAGTAATGGAATATATACTACATCTGTGCTGTCCAATGTGGTAGCCACTAACCACAAGTAGCTGTTGAACACTTAAAATGTGGCTAGCGTGACTGAGGAAATGAATTTTTTACTATATTTAATTTTAATTAATTTTAAATTTAAATAGCTACCGTAGTGGCAAGGGGCTAATGGCTCCCATGTTGGACAGTGCTGTGCTAGGCTATAGGGTCCTGATGGGCAGAGACCAGGCAATCTTGTTCACTGTTGCATCTCTGGGACCTAGACAGTTCCAGCACATGTTAAATCATCACTAAACAGTGTGTGGGGAAGGGGGTATTTCTAAGACAAAATCAAGTCCCCTGGTCTGTAGCATTTGCCAATTTCCACAATGTAAATATTCCCACTGTGGTCAATTTCAAGTTACTAGTGGTTTAGTTCTGGCAAGCAAAATTCCTGAATTTAACAGCTCTCACAAGCTGTAGAACAAATGAATGAATGAATGAATAAACAAATACATGAACCCTTGCTGGTGTAGCTCAGTGGACTGAGTGTGAGCTGCGACTCAAAGGGTCGCCAGTTTGATTCCTGGTCAGGGCACATGCCTGGGTTTTGGGCCAGATCCCCCGGGGGGGCCACGTGAGAGGCAACCACACATTAATGTTCCTCTCCCTCTCTTCCCCTCTCTCTAAAAATAAATAAATAAAATAAAATAAAAATACACGAGCAAATAACCTACCAAGATGGGCTCTGTATCCAGAAGGGAAAGAGGAAGGAGAGTACAGGGATCTTTTAAGCCGTTAGCAGGCATCTTTCTTCCTTTGTAGCTCCTTTTTGTACCAAGAAATAGAACCTAGAGGGAGAATGGCTGAACTTCCTCAGTCTGTGACCCCACTTCACAACTGTCAGAACTTTAAGAAATCCCAGGAGATTTCCAGCAGGTTCCTCAGTCATTCTAGCAAGAAGAAAGACCTGAATGTTACAAAAGTTATTGAATGAACATTCAAGTATGCGGAATGAATACTAAACTCACATAAGCAGTCACTACTATTTTGTTTAATGTTCTAGGTACAGAAATCACTGCAGCCTCCCTGAGTCACTTAAACAGCCTTTGTAATGGGAACGTATTAAACTGTAAATCTCGCTGTCATTTAGGAATGACCAGTGCAAATACTTAAATACCCCAGGCACCATTTCCACCTCACCTTTGAAGGGCACCTCTGAAGGGGTCGCCCCTGCATTCCACACATGTTCAAGGAAGGAGGGGCAGTTAGCCCTAACTGATTCTGCAACCAGAAAAGACACCAGAGTTCAGGCTGCCTGTCACTACCAAACTCAATAAGCAGAGACAGGGACTGAATCTTTATGGGCATTTTATTCAGATGTCTGGCCAGTGATCTAAGAAGATGGCAGGTTCATACCCTAACACACAATCTTGTCTTTTCTTTCCAGGCCAAGGTTTTTATAGCAGGGAATAAACAAGGTGTGGTGAGAGATCTTGAAATCCAGGGAAATGTTAATTGGACTAAAAAGAAAATGACTTCAGCATTCTTGTCTTGGGCAGTGGTCTTAAGCTGCACCCCGGGTGGTGGTCTTTAGCTGTGTCCTGGGCGGTGGTCATCGCACCCTGGAGTACAATGGCTCAGACATCATCTCGAGTTGCTCGCCGTCCTTCTCAGAACAAAGGTGGAACCACTTATGGTCTCCCAGAGTCAGGATGGGTCAAACCTTCAGTTCCTGGAACAAAAGCTTTTATTTGCATTGATTACCAAGCTTATTAACTATTACTTAAGCTAAAATTTTCCAACTCTTAAGTCCCCTATTAATTCCAAACACAGAAAGGAGGGTTGAATAAAAATTCAAGCAACAAAACATACGACGAGGATACAGGAAAGGTCACAGAGCAAGTTTAGAGCCAAAGAATGTCAGGGCAGTAAATGCTACCAGCATTCGGAGGAAGGATGGTGATCAAGAGTCACGGCAGAAGTGGCACCTGGGGGTGCCAGGGCTTGTGAAGTGGGAGACGTGTGCATTCCACACGAGGGAATAATGACGACAAAGTCCCCAAGGCCCAACAGCGGGCCTAGCACATAGCAGGTACTCAATAAACACATGTTCATGGGGTAAAAAGGGCCCCAGAGAATCTGAGCCTGCTCTTGGCTGTGACAGAGACAGGAGAGCATGGGAGGGCAAATGCCAAGCCTCAGGTAGTACATACCCAAGGAGATAACCTTGAGCTGGAAGGAGCAGCAGTGGCATAGGTGGGGCTGAGCTGGGCCAAAAGCTCAGTCATTCAACTGAAAGTCTGTCCCTGCTGCTATTATCTGGGATGCCAACTCTCCAGCTGCTCCAAGGCCCAGGCCTGAAAAGGAAGTGACATTCTGCCTACGGAACATGGCTCTGCCCAGCCAGGGTCTCAAAGGCCTGCTGCCTGCTGCCTATCTTAGCGCTGCCTTGAGCCCCGCCTGGCACCAGGCCCAGCTATACCCCCTTCCTCGAAGCCATCAGGGCCCCGTGCTGGCAGCACTGAGGATGGCTGGATGGTCACAGTTCTGTTCAAATCAAAGCCTTCCTGGGGGCTCTGGAGCTATCTCTGTATGTGCCATCCACTTCCAGGCCTCGATCGCCCCACCCCAGCCCTTCCCGGCAAGTTCTCTGGCTTGTTCAACCTCCCATCCTTAAAAGGCAGTATCATATTTTTCAGTCTTTTATCCAACAATTCTAAACTCCAGAAACCTCTAAAGACCAAAAGTTCTTTGTAATTCACATGCATGAGACTATTTATAGTTTTCACAGATTCCATTTAGTGTGACTGTTTATACATTTCACTGCAGAAATATGAACGTCTGATTCCGTGATTCCAGGTGCCACCTCAAATCCCACTGTGGGTTTCCCTTATATGTTACATATACTACGTGTCCTTTCTGAAATGTAAAAGATGCTGAATCCCAAGTCATCTGGACCCGAGGGTTAGGTGAAGGGAATGAGGTCTTAGAACATAAGCCCAGGCTTAAGTTTACAGCAAAAGGATTTCAAACTTGAATGCCTGCTCCTTAGAGCTGACGGCAGGAAGGGCTCCTAGGAGGACAAGATGCAGTGAGGGGACTTGGACAGCTCAGGCAGTGACTATTTACCAGCCGGGACACGAGGGTGGGTTTCGATGCTTTCACAAGAGCAGTGCAGGGGTATGCTAGCTGCCCAGGAGCCGTGGCTTCACCTCTTCTGGGGCCAGACTATACCCTCACCTCGTCAGCTGTTTTCCTTCAACGTTTAAACGAAGCACTGGGTGGGGATGAAACGAAGCGTGTAGTACACCTGAGGAACTCAGTGGGTGTCAGCCACTCTGATTGTTCCTTCATCCAGTAAATGTTTCTTGACCACTCCTTAGCACGCTAGGCCCCTGCGGGCAAGACAAGGCTTAAATGGCAGGGTGAGCTCAAGGAAAAAGACAGAATGTACACAGACAAGTAGAAGCCAACTGGACTGGGAAGGTAACAGTAAGATTTCAGAGGCGGGGAGAGTTTGTCCTGGAGAACAGAAGCGCTGGGCTTCATCAGGAGACCCAGGTCCAGTCAGGCTGACGCACTGTGCCACCACAGCACGTGTCCATTCTGGGCCCCATTTTTCTTCATCAGCAAAACATAGGTTTAGCCTCCAATCTCCTCTCAGTTCCCTTCCGCTCTCTGTGAGGCCAAATATCTGAAGGACTGTCATTTAGGAGAAGGGAAATTAAACCTAGTCTCTGCAATTCCCAGAGGTGCAGCCAGACCAAAGAGTGGAAGCATCAAGAAGCATATATCTGCTCAGATGAAGGACCTTCTACAATGTTGTCCTATAGTCAGGAGGGCTACCTGCTGCATCCTCATCCCAGAGAGCAGTCTGAGGTTTGGGCACCTGGCAGGGAGTCGGCGCAGACAGCCATGTGTTCCCTGCCCATCCAAAGGGCCGGGATTCCATAAGCTGAATCTCAAGAGAGGCCTGGTGTCCACAGAGCGTTTGGCAGCTTACCAAGGGGCAATTCCATCTAATTCCACCCTTGGCACGGGTCTAGAAGACAGCAAGACAGGAACTCTCATTCTTCAATGAGGTGTTGGGGCCTAGGACGCTGGTGAACAGAAATATCCTGCTGGGTGCCTGGATGGCAAGGCAGGGGAACTTATAGTCATCTGTGCACATAAAACATGAAATGCAGCCCTGGCTGGTGTAGCTCAGTGGACTGGGCACAGGCTGCAAACCAGGGGGTCTCCAGTTCGATTCCAGGGTTGAAGGCCGCATCCCCCATGTGGGAAGGGTGTGTATGAGAGAGGTAGCCACACGTTGATGTTTCTCTCCCTCTCTTTCTCCTTCTCTTTCCCTCTCTCTAAAAATGAATAAAATCTTTTAAAAAATGAAATGCAAAATATACACCAAAGAGCAGAATATAATCAGTGTGGGCGAAGGTTAGTGGTGACGAGGGCTAGCAGGGTTAATGAAGCAGCTCGTGTCCCCACTCCCATCTCCAGTCGGGGAGTCAGCTGCTGCCCTGGAAGAGTGTGAAGTGTGGCTGGGCAAACACTAGGCTGGCCCATCCACAAGAAACCATGAGGGACCAAAGCCCCTCAGAGCCTGAAGGGAGAGGTACACTGAGGGTTGCAGAGAAGAGGACAGGCAGGGGAAGAAGCTTCCTGGAGGTGGTGGGCACCACGTTGACAAGCAAGGATGAGTGAAAAGTAAATGGACAGAGGATGGGGGCAGGGAGCAGTGGTGGGAAGCACTGAGTAAGGGCTTGAAGTGTCACCTGACTTAGTCCCTGAATGGAAAGTCTACTTCCCTTTCCAGAAGTAGAGCATGGGCCGTTCTTGGAGGGGACCTAGGGATCTCGGAAGTGGGGACACCGATCACTGATTTAATCATAGCAATACCTCCTCCTTCCCCACATTTGGAAGCGTGCATATATACACAGGGTCTGGCAGACGTAAGACCTGCTAGTGTGGTTGGTAGGGTAATAATATGGGTGTGATCATTTATAGTTTTAATTTGAACATTTCACCTAAAATGTCATTGGTGTGCTTGAGCAATATATTACAGAATTACATGCTTACGATTTTGTAATAAAAACGGGGGTGTTACTTGTGCCGGATACCACCTGTACACATAGCACCTCTGAACCCTGAGCCTCTGGTAGGTGCCAGGGGACACCTCCACAGCAAGACTGAATGAAGGGCCTGCAGACAGCACTCCTGCACCAAGCTCAGAGATGAGGCCGGCGTCTGCCGCATTTCCAGCCCTGTCTGAAGGAGAAGTGGGATGGGTGTGGGGAGCAGGACCTCAAAGGCAAGCGGCCTGCCCTCAGACACAAGGTGTTGGGGATGAATCAAGACTCAAAGGTCTGGATTCCTAGAACTCCTGTTAAATGTTTTTTCCCTTTCTGTATTAGCAGCTCCAAATGGCCCAGTCTCAGATTCCTAGAGAGATGTTACTGGACAGAATTCAAAAAGCCCAGCCTATACCCATGAGCACAGTCCTAGAAAGGTCATTGCCTCCATCCCCCTCCCTCTGAGACATTCTCCCAGACCCCAGGAATCACTGTGGGTCTGTAGTCCAGTGAGCTCTTCCTCACCCTGACCCTGGCTTCTGGGGCAAGAGAGGAAGAAAGGGGAGGGATGGAGGTCACTGAGGCCTGGGTGTGGGGGTCACAAAGAGAGAAAGGAGATACTCTGGGGAGCCTCTGTGAGTGAGCCAAGCCTCTGGGATGTATCCACAGACCTAATGATTTCATTCCAAACCATCCCCTTTGCTTTTTAACTTCTGCCCTCTGCTCCTCCATTCCCCACTCCCACCTCCCTTGGCTGGGCTGAGGTGAAAGCATGAAGGATGCAGGTAGCACTCGCAAACTGAGGTCTTCCCTGAACACAGAACAGTTCATCCTGTCCTCTGCTATCTGGGAGGTAGGGAAGGCTTTGAGGTCGAAGTTCCACTGTGGTCAAAACCTCTGGCCAGGTGCAGACGCAAGGTCCAAGAATCCCAGACTCGGAGATGAGGGACAGTGTCTCTCTTGCTCCCTTAGTCCCACCACCCTGGTCCTGCACTCAAGGTACTTCCGGGCCTGCTGGGAGAGCGGCCATAGCTGATGGTAGAGAGTGGGGGGCGACGAGGGAGCTTGAGACCCTCACTTCTCTACCATGAACACCAACCCACACTTCACTTTCAGAATTACCTTTAAATCCACATCTGTCCCCTCATCACCGCTCCCCTGCCTTCACTGTAAACACCTCTGATGGCTTCCCATTGTGGAAAGCATAAAATCTGCTTTCCTCACCCCTGGATTCCATCTCTCCTTCCACCCCCATATCCACCTCCCTACTTAATGCTCCAGCCTCCTTCTTCTATAAAACCTCTGCTCCACCTGGACTGATGTCTAACAATGTTCTCCAAACTGCCTCCTGCCCATTCCTCTATTTACCCCTGCTCCTCTATCTCCTCCATCCCACACTTTCCTCCAGACTTGGCACAATGACACCTCCTCCCTGAAGCCCTCCCTATAACTCTAGCTAGCACCCACTGCTGATGTCCTCTCCTTCTCTGGACACCTCAAATTAGCACCACACATTGAATTTATTCTTTTAGTATGTAGAGTGCCTGGCCCCATCTGTGGGTGGCTTTGATTATTGAATTGGCATTGTATTGGTCCAATCATGGCACCTGCTGTACCGTCCTAGAAGGGACAGAGCAGAGAAGAACATAGCAGGGGTCAATACCCCCAGCCAGAACCCGAGATGTCCATGTAATGGTTAAAATGAAAGGCCTCCCTCCATGTTCAAAAGCCCAGGCCCTGTACAAGACGAAGGAACCATAAGGCATGCAGAGACTCATAGCTGGGGATGAGGGCTGAGGTAGGGGACAGAGAAAGAATATCCCCCCAGGGGGAGGATAAACTGCAGGAACTACAGAGGACAGAAACTAGCTCCTGGGAAAGAATGTGATATTCACCCAGAAGAACAAAAATGGAAGCTCCGGAAAGGAGGGGTCGAGATCTTATCTGATGCGCACATTCCAGAGGGCCCCAGCGGCTCTTCTCACCTTAATTAGAAAATACCTGAAGATCCCTGCTACGTGCTGGGAGGAAGGAATCCAAATGCCTCTCCTGACCTCCACCCAGTCCTGCTCCCCTCACCACTGACCTCTGTCTGCATTTTTGTTCCTTTGTCTACAGTGGGTTGATCCTTTCGTTTACTTGGCAGATAATGTAAGAGGGCCTGGGAACTGTCAGGACTCCACTCCTGCAAGGGAAAAAAATCAGAAATAGCCCCTTCAGCCTACCAGCCCCCACCCAATCGGCCTGTTACTCTACCACCATGATATCAGCTGTGCTGACATTTCTATCCACTTCATCCACTCACCCATCCGGCTGTCCATTCAAAACCACTTATTAGGGTCGACTGTTGAAACCAGAAAAGCTGATGTTCATGCTGCCTGTCACCTACCAGACCCAATAAGCAGAGACAAGGATTGAATCTTTTATGGGCACTTTATTCAGACAGCCGTGATCTGAGAAGACAGTGGCTTTGTATCCCAAAAGATCATCTTACATTTCCTTCCAAGCCAGCCTTTTTATGACAGAGAATACAGTGCAGTGAGGGGGTTTGAAATTCTGGGAAAATTAGATTAAAAACTGCAGTATTCTCGCCCTGGGCAGTTAGCTGTCCCCCTTGGGCAGGCGGTGTCCATCTCTCCCTGGAACACCCTGTCTCTGATGTCTCCAGTTGTGCCCCAGGCGGTCAGCTATCTGTCTCTGGAGTCAGGGTAGGCGGCACCGCCCTGAGTTCCTGAAACAATAGCTTTAACATACACATTACCCACTAGGCTTATTAACCATTACCTTAAACTAAAATTTTCCAACTCTGAGTCCCTTACCACTATTGGGTTGACCAAAATCTTGGGTTTTTTTTCCATAAGGTGGCTCTAGTAGTGCTTTGTTGACTTTAACATCATTAGAGAACAATTTTGTTAGACTGTATTGTGACAGATGTTCTAACAGCATTCATTAAAAAAAAACTTTTATCAAAATGGGTGAATTTTTGTGTAGCCATTTTAATATTGAAGCTGGAAAAAATAACCCCTTTTTAGCATATTATGCATTATTATTTCACAAAAAGTAAACATGCAACTGAAACGCAAAAAAAAGATTTGTGTGGTGTGCAGAGAAGGTGCTGTGACTGAGCGAATGTGTCGAAAGTGGTTGGCGAAGTTTCGTGCTAGAGCTTTCTCCCTGGATGATGCTCCACAGTTGGGTAGGGCAGTTGAAATCAATAGTGATCAAACTGAGGCATTAATTGAGAACAACCAACATAACACCACTCGGGAGAGTGGGAGATAGTCAACATATTCAAAATATCCAAATCAATAAAGTTATTGGTGAAAATGAAAGAATGTGTTTTTCATTTTATGGAAAAAAACCATATGGACTTTTTGGCCAACCCAATGTACATGTCAGACACAACACTGGAGTACAGACCCTTCTGTAGGATTCTCCGTTCCCAATAATATACAAAAGAAGCTAGAATCCAGCTGTAAACATGCTGTGAGAGGGCACAAAGTTTTGTCTTGTAGACGTCCCAGAGGCAGTAACATCTGAGCTGGTCTTTAAAGGATTCATACAAGGTGAGCATTGTGGGCAGAGGGAAAAGCAGGAGTGAAGAACTGGACACTACCCGTTGACCGTCCTCTTTCTCCTACATCAGATTTCTCTCACTCTGCTAGGTCCTTCCTGTCAGCATTCAAACCTGTATTGCCCATCTTCAAACAAACTCTCCTGACCACCTTCCCCAGCAGCAAATTCCCTAGCAATCCGTCCCCTTTCACAGTCTATCCCCTTCTTTACCCCAGTCAACTCCTCAGCCCCCTCCAGGCTGGCCTGGGCTCCCACTGCCCCAGGGAAACTGCACTAGGAAATCCCAGAGACTCCTACATTCCTTAGCTTTCAGCAGCTGAATGCTCCCTCCTTGAAACACTCTCTCTCCCTGGCACCTCACTTTCGGTTTTCCTCAAAGCACACCTTCTCCGTCTCTTCCCCAGTTCGCTTCTTTCATCTACTCTATGAACATCCATGTTCCTATCTGATCTAGATGTTCCTATATGGTCGATAAACATCCTATATGATGCTCCTTGGGCTGGGTCCTAGACCTTCTCATTACTGTGTACTATTTCCTCAAGTAATTTTGTCCATTGCCGTGGCTTTCATTGCATCTTCTATACACTAAAGACTCCCAAACTTAGGCGTCCCACTCAGATCTTCCTTCTGAGCTCCTCAACAGTCCATGGAGCTTTCTATTTGATGTTTCCTTTCAAATGTCTCTTAGGCATCTCAAATTCAACCTGTTCAAAAGTGAATTATTGACATTAGTCTCCCCACCATCTCCTTCTTAATTATTGCTCATCTTAGTAAATGTATGGTCCACCCAACTGCTCATGCCCTAAAGCTGGGAACCATATTTGACCCCTCTGTCTCTCTTGCCCGACCCCCCTACATCTAATGAATTATGAAACAGAAGTCTACTTCCAAAACACATCCAAACCTGTTCCCTTCTACTCATCTGCACACCTTGTCCAGGCTGCAGCCATCTATCCTCTGTATCCAACACCTCCCTAACAGATCTCCTGGTCACCAGCGACCCCTTAAGAGTCTTCCACACACCACCCAGCATGGCCTTCTTTAAAAATTAACCACACCAGGCCCTAGCTGGTGTGGCTCAGTGGACTGAGTGCCAGCCTATGAACCAGAGGGTCGCAGGTTCAATTCCCAGTCAGGGCACATGCCTGGGTTGTGGGACAGGTCCCCAGTTGGGGGCGTATGAGAGGCAACCACACATTGATGTTTCTCTCCCTCTCTTTCTCCCTCCCTTCCCCCTCTCTCTAAAAATAAATAAAATCTTTTTTAAAAATTGTACCCCTGCAAACTATATGTATTTTTAAAAATTTACCTCATCATGTCCCACACCTACTTAGAATACTTCCATGGCTTCAGAAATGCCCAAGCTTCATGGTCAGGCTCCTGACTCTCTCCGGCCCCAGCTTTTCCAGTCTCCTCCTTGTTGACCAGTCTGCAGCCCCCATGGGCTTCGCCTGGTCCTCCTAACCAGCCACATTTTTCCATCCCCAGGACTTGGGAGTGTGGTCCTCTTTGCCGATCAGACTTGATACTTCCACTCCACACACACACATTGCCCCTCACTTTGCTCCCTCCCCTCTCAACCACAGGGATCTTTCCGTTACCTTCCCAGGCTCTGGCTAAATGCTTTGATACCCAGAAGATGTTCAGTGAATGTGGGAGAAGGAGGGGAGGACAGAGGGAGGGAAGGAAAAGACCTTGGTAAGAGTGTGGGGCTTAGAGCAAGCAAGAAAGGGCTGAGGGATGAGCCTGGAGCCGTATTTTGAGCTGTCCCTTTAAGCATTTAGTTTCACGATCTGCACCTGTTTGAGTTATTGTTTTGTTTCTGGCACTTCATTGTTATAATATTCCGTTTACTGAACGGCAGCTGATGGCTGTTGTTGACTGTTACTCCAGCTGGCCCTAGGGAAGCAGCACGACTCTTAATCTTCCTCTGCCCCCTGGTGGCCTTCTGGATGCTGACGGCTGTTCCTGCCTAATGCAGCCCTGCTACGCTACACTTTATTTTCTGCCTAATAAACACTACTGTCTGACCAAAGCTGCTAATAGTTGGCTTCTCCACCTGTATTCACGTCCAATTTCCTTCCAACATTCCCAGTGGACAGAGTTTGTAGACTCATGACCTCTTGGAATACATGCCACAACAGTGGGCTAAAGACCCATCCAGAGCTTTATCCCATATTTGAAGTTCATTCTGGGGAGCCATGCTAGAGGTGTGGATAGAGGCAAATGACCATGGTCTAGCAGTCAAGGAGATGGCAATATGAGTGCCAGGAGTGGGACCTCCAACCTGCGACATCTCCTTTGCACCCAAACTATCCCAACTTTCCTTGTCCTTCCCCTTTTGGTCCTCCCCATACACATCACACCTCTCAGGATCCTTCACCCGGCATGGGAAGTCAGGGGTCTCCTACTAGGTGCTTTCCCAGATTAGCTCAGTCCTAATGACGCAATCTTTGATCTTTGCCCACCTGTCTCTCACCATCCTTTTAAAAGTAAATGTTATTGTTTTCCCTACTATAACAGCAAGACATGTTAATTGTGGAAAGTAGACAACACAGATGAGCAGAAATAATACAGTGTCTAAAACCTGCAGAATATTACCACGTAAAGATAACCATTGTTACCACCTGGATGTATGTCCTTCAAGATCTTTTAACATACACCTGTTTCTGTTTCACCAAAGTGAGACTGACTTGTATCCATCATTTGGTAATCTCTTTACACACAACACATACAGTGAGGATTTCTTGCCTTGTCTACATAGGTTCTAATAATATTTTTTTTAAGATTTTTTATAATTTACTTTTAGAGAGGCAAAGGGAGGGAGAAAGAGGGAAGCATCAATGTGTGGTTGCCTCTTGCTTTCCCTCTACTGGGGACCTGGCCCACAACCCAGGCTTGTGCCCTGACTAGGAATTGACTTCATGACCCTTTGATTCCTAGGGAAGCACTCAATCCACTGAGCCACACCAGCCAGGGCTAATACTATTATTTTTAAGAATTCAACAGTATTCCTTTAATTCATGGAGACAGCATAACTTTCTTAACCATAACCAAATGAGGACATAACTTATTTGTCCTTCTTTTGGACATTCACATGGCTTTCATTTTTCTGCTATCAGAAAGTGAACTGCAACAAACCTCCCTGTGGCCATTTTTAAAGTAATTTGAACTCTAAGTGTTCCTGTGCGTGGCATGTTACCTTGTTAAACCGTGAGGACCCCAGAGAGAGATTCACTCGCTCGCCCTTCTTGCCCTGAGGCAGAGACACACTTCCAGCCATGACAGTCCTCGCCCGCCCTCGCCCCTGCCCTCTGTGAGCACTGGGACAGTGGGCTCCTCACCTAACTCCCGCCCACCTCAGCTCTCGGCTTCCCCAGGGCACCCACGTGTCTTACTCTGTTCTCACCTCTGACATAAATCAGTAACCATCTATGAATTAGTTTCAAAGTAAGGTGACATTTTTACCCTGGTGGTTAGGTCCTTTATAATAATACCTAATACTTGTATGATGTCTTGCAGTTAACAGCTGTTTTATATGGAGCTACCAGTCACTCTTTGAGTGCTTACTGTGTGCCAGGTACTGTGCTTAGAATCTGAACTAAATTGTTCCTAAGCTTCCCAAGAGAAGTAGGTATCAGTGGCCCCACGTTAGGGAAGAGGAAACTGGGGTTTACATCAAGGCCAACAGCATGGTGGAAAGACCTGTGAATTCAGCCCAGACCTGTTTGAACTGTTTATTGGTCCGTTGCACAAGCTTCAGCCCACCACATGGATGTGTCTGAAATAGGAACATTGAACGTGAAGGCCTTTAAAGCAGGGCACAGGCTCCTGGGTCTTCACAGTCTGCACAGCTCTGTGACTGTGACTTCCACCACTTCACATGCTTGCCTCTCTGACTCCTGACAACACTGAATTTGAGATCCCTGAAAACATTATCCCATTTGATCTTTAACAAGGACCTTGGAAGGAAGGCAGGACTGTGGGGGAAGTACAACCTGGATTGGCAACAAGCCAGTGCATTGTCTGTAGAAAACTTTTAAACTATCAATAAAACTGATTAAAAGTCTGTTGTTATTATCTTCATGTGTGGGCAATTCTAAACAAGGTCAGTGATAAAATACTCCATGAGAGCATCTTCTGTTGGTATAAGTTATACACCATCGCTGTAATTACTGTTGAGTTTTAACAACAAATGGGTAAGCTTCAAATTAACATACTTTATTTATCCAAGAATATTATGGAATAAACATAATATTCCATATGGACTGAATACCCAATGTTTTCTACTATACCCACTCATTTTGAGAAAAGTTTGTTACAGTTCAAAATTGCCCAAGCACTCACCCAGCCAGTTCCTGTGATAGTCCATATTCCTGGCTTTAAACACTAGATGAGCCCTGGCTGGTGAGGCTCAGTGGATTGAGTGCCAGCCTGCGAACCAAAGGGTCACTGGTCTGACTCGCAGTCAGGGCACGTGCCTGGGCTGCGGGCCAGGTCCCCAGCTGGGGGGCGTGCACATTGATGTGGCTGCCTCCCTCTCTTTCTACCTCCTTTCTCCTCTCTCTAAAAATAAAAAATAAAATCTTTTTAAAAATTCTAAACACTAGATGAGAAATATACAATTATACACACAGTGATTGTAAAAAACAAAAAAACAAAACAGTTGTTACTCCAATTCTGCCATTCTATGTGGATAGTTAGAATTTTCATTTGTGTTCGAAATGTAAAATAATGTCAGTGCAAACTGAAAGGTGTAATAATTTTGCTGAGCAATGCAAAGTTTAATTCCTACATGAAATATTTTACAGGATTCAAATATCTTTTAAGTTAATTAATATCTTTAAATTCTTAATTGTTCTACAGCTGAAAAATGAATCAAGAAAATAATTATTCTTTCTAAAAATAATTCTGTCCTTTAGAGGTAGAAGTGTCAAATACTCTAGGTATACCACTGGGGAAAGACAAAATTTTATTTTTTTAGATATTTATTAGAATTATTATGGATTAATAATTTATTTCTTGGTTAATTAGTATTGTTATTGAGTGGATAACATTTGCCCTATGATTACTGTGTCAGGGTTCTCCAGAGAAACAGAACCTACATATATATGAGATTTATTAAGGGAGTGGGCTCACACAATTATGGAGGCCAAAAAGGCCCCTGATCTGCCGTCTGTAAGCTGGTGAACCAGGAAAGCCATATGTGTAATTCACTCCATGTCCAAGGCCTGAAAATCAGGACCTAATGCTACAAGTCCTGGTCTGAATCCAAAGGCCCAAGAGTCAGGAGCACCAGTGTCTTGGGGCAGGAGTAGCTGGGTGTCTCAGCTCGAGCAGAGAGTGAATTTGCCCTTCTTTTGCCTCTGTTATATGCAGGCCTTCAACAGAATGGATGATGCCCACCTGCAGTGGGGAAGATGATTCTTACTCAGTCTGATTCAAATGCTCATTTCTTCTATCAACACCCTCACAGACACACCCAGAAATAATGTTTCCCCAGCTACTTGGGCATCTCTTAACCCAGTTAACATGCAAAATTAATCACCACAATTATAAAGTTAAATAGTACAAAAAATACACAATGAAAAATAAGTCTTCCTCCTAGCCCAGATGCCCAGGCCCCATACCTCACTCCAGATGCAATCATCGTTTACACTTTTTTTAAAGATTTTATTGATTTTCACAGAGAGAGGAGGGAAAGAGAAAGAAAGGGAAACACTGATTGCCTCTTGCACACCCCCAAATAGGGACCTGGCCTGCAACCCAGGCATGTGCCCTGCCTGGAATCAAACCAGCAACTGGTCAGTTTGCAGGCCAGCACTCAATCCACTGAGCTACACCAGCCAGGGAATACACGTTTTTTAATTTATAGGTAGATGAAATTTTAATCTCACTGAGGACACTGAGGTTTACAGAGGTTGAGTGACTACTTGAGATCACACAGCTGATGGAGCTAACAGACTGAACTAGACCTTTTCCTTGACACCACACTGCCACCCTGACATCATCCTGAGTTCACATGTATGTCCTGGGTTTGCATCCTGGACTGAGGATTCTTGGGGAAAGAAGGGCTGCACATGGCACCTGACTGAGAGAGTACCCAGCACTGGGCCACTGGGCACTATAACAGGGGGCCTGAGATCTGCCCCACGATTAAGCCTCTGCGTGGTGCTGGGCAAATCTCTTGGTTTCCCCACCTGTCCTTCTTATTCACTGGGCTAGGCTGGGACTCAGACAAGCTAAGCAGAAAGATGTCCAAAAAGTAAAAGTGTTGTACAAATTCAAGGAAGGAAGGGGAAAACATTATGATAGGGTTAACTTTGTACTTTGTTCAGATATAAACTTCCTCAGAGTGTTACTTGTTCACTGCCTCCCTTTTAAAGAGGGCTGGCTTCTACTTCTCTACGAGTGCCCAGCTCAGTGCAGATAATGAGCCTGTCAAAAGGGCAGCATGGGCACCTTTTGAGGCCAAACCACATAGCCAGGTAGTGACACTTCCTTCAAGGAGCACCACAGGCATCCCAACCAGCTAGGGTGCAGGACAGCTGGGCCAGGAAATTCAATCATGAGGAGCAGCCTATAACCCCAAAGAAACACTTGTGCCCCTCCCCTGAATGGCACTCTCACTGCACAGACAGTACTGTATCACTTTAGCCCTCACTGTGTAACAGAACACCCCAAGACTTAGAAGCTTAAAACAATAACCATTTACTCATAAATCTGCAGTTTTTAGCCAGGCAATTCTGCTGCTGGTCTCATCTGAAGTTGTTTGTGTGGCTGGAGTCACCTGGACCATCCTGGTCCAAGATGGCCTCATTCACAACCAGGGTGGTTGGCTGGGGCTGTCGGCCAGGATGCTTCGGTTCTCCTCCATGTAGCTCTCCAGCAGAAGAGCCTAAGTTATGTACTTGGTGATGGCAGGGCCCAAGAGAGTGAAAGCAGGGCCTCTAGAAGTCTAGGATACAGAAGTCACACGTTGTCACTTTTGACATATGTATTAGCCAAAGCAAGTCACGAGACATTTCCAGATTCAAGGAGTAAGAAAATAGACTCTCCCTGGCTGGCATAGGTCAGTGGATTGAGTGCAGGCTGAGAACCATAGCATCGCAGGTTCAATTCCCAGTCAGGGCACATGCCTGGGTTGCAGGCCATGAACCCCCAGCAACTGCACATTGGTGTTTCTCTCTCTCTATCTCCCTCCCTTCCCTCTCTAAAAATAAATAAATAAAATCTTAAAAAAAAAGAAAAAAAGAACTAGGTTTCTGAAACTTGAGAGTTCATTACTTTAAAAAAAAAAAAAAAAAAAAAAGAACAGCCCTGGCTGGCGTAGCTCAGTGGATTGAGCGCGGGCTGTGAACCAAAGTGTTGCAGTTTCGATTCCCAGTCAGGGTAGTTGCCTGGGTTGCAGGCCATGAACCCCCAGCAACTGCACATTGGTGTTTCTCTCTCTCTCTATCTCCCTCCCTTCCCTCTCTAAAAATAAATAAATAAAATCTTTAAAAAAAAAGAAAAAGAAAATAGACTCTACTTCTTGATGAAAAAGATGCAAAATACATTGGTCATGGTTTTCAATACACCACACCAGTATAATCCGCCATTCAGTAGTTCTCATCAATCAACCAGCCCACAATGATTAAACACCTAATATGCAGTAGGTATTGCACTAGATGCTGAAGTATAAAAGAACTCTAAGACCCAGTTTGTGCAAGAAAATTGGTGAAAGAATTCGAAATGAGCAAAAGTTTCCTGAGTGCTTTTTCAATGGAATTGAATTCTGGGCTTTGTCCAGGGACCCTTCAGTGTCATTTGAATCTGTAAGGGTCTGTGCCTTTGACATTTTTTAAGTTTATAAAAAATAACTTATTTTAAAGACTCTCACTAGGACTTCAACATCTTATTTTCAGACACACCAAGAAGATAAGCAGTGTGTTCAGTATAACTTCTGATTGTGTTTACCTAGACTCACAGTTTTCTAAGTTGGAAAAACTGACATTAATGCAAATGACTTTTGTCCATAGGAATGCAAATGAACTTTGTCCAGTGAGATAAAATTGGTTTGTGCCCAGTAGACAAGATGATTCCAAATATTACATTTTCATACCTAGAGGATATTAACCAGTTTTGTACCTATTAGCAAATTCATTTCAGCATTCCTGATAGCCTACAAATGTCTGCTCTTCAGATTCTCCTTGCAATTGGTTTTTAACAAATTACAGGTTTCCTCCTTAATTAGTGAGCTAAATAAAATCTGTGATGTGTTCACTGCATATTTGTATGAGTCGTTATTTTACCTTTTAGAAAATTATTCTATAACATAATAGCCTCAGGTGTAAATGGTAATAATAACAGTATCTCCCCATTGGGCTGTTGGGTGGATGAAATTAGACAAAATATATAGATATGTTATCATAGTACCAAGCTCATAACAATCCTTAATAAACATTATCTGCTTTATTGTTATTAATATTATCCAAAGGACTTAGAATTTAGTTGGGAAATCACACAAAGCAACAAAGAGTTTACCTCATGCACTTCATGAAAAGACTAGTAACAGTGAGAAAGCCCAGCATCTGCTCTGGGCAAGGCAGAAGTTAGGGGCAACAGATAAGGTTGGAGAAGCAAGGTGAAGGCAGATTATGAAGTGCTTTTGATGCTAGGGAGTAGGGCCTTGGAAAGAGATGGAGTGTGTATCAGTCAGTGTTCTCCAAAAAAGAGAACCAATAGGACATATAGAGATATATAAGACAAGATTTATTGTAGGAATTGGCTCATGCAATTATGGAGACTGATAAACCCCACAATCTGCTGTCTGCAAGCTGGAGAACCAGGAAAGCCAGTAATAGAATTCAGTCCAAGTCAAAGGCCCCAGAACCAGAAGCACCGTTGCCCAAAGTCAAGAGAAGATGGACGTCTCAGCACAAGCAGAGAGTGAGTTCACCTGTCCTCTGCCTTCTTCCATTCAAGCCCTCAGCGAACTGAACCATGCCCACCAGCATCGGTAAAGGTGATAGTTTCTTCAGCCTGCCAATTCAAATGCTAATCTCTCCCACAGGCGCCCTCACAGAAACACCCAAAAACCATGTTTTACCAGCTATCTGGGCATCCCTTCACAGTCGAGTTGATGCATAAAGGTACCCATCACAGAGCCCCGTTTTAGGAAATTTGATCAGGTGCTTGCTGTGTGCCGAGTAGATCTTGTGGAGAACCAGTGAAGTAGAACAATTCCTGCAGCGGTCTGGAGGGGATTTTAGTTAAGCTCATGGTGTTGTGCAATCATCGCAATCAATTTTAAAGCATTTTCATCACCCCCAAAAGAGACGCCATATCATTTAACAGTCATCCCTCATTCCTTCCATCCTCCAGCCTTAGGCAGCCACTGATACACTGTCTTTATAGATTTGGCTATTCTGATCATTTCATATAAATGGGATTATGAAATATGTGTTTTTTTGTGACTGGTTTCTCTCACTTAGCAAAATGTGTTCAAGTTTCATCCATGTCACAGCATGTATCAATACTTCATTCTTTTTTATTGCCAAATGATATTTTCTCTGGATACAAAGTTCCAGGGTGCCTACACCTTAGGGAATTTTCTTTTTCTGGCACTTAAAAAATCTTGTTCCTCTGTCTTCCAGGCTCCATAGTTTATAGTAAACCCATGGCCATTCAAATTATTGGTCTCATGTATGTGACATCACTTTTTTCTGAATGCTTTCGAGATCTTCTTGTTGTCATTGGTTTTTAGTATTCTGTGACAAGAGTATTTTCTTCACATTTATGCTTTTTAGGGTTTGCTGAGCTGCTTGAGTTTTAACCAAATGTGGGCAGCATAGAGGTATTATTTTTTCAAATATCATTCCACCCTCTCTCTCTCTTTTTCCTCTCCTTTTGAGACTTCAATAAGATGTCTTTTCATGTTGTCCACAGGTCCCTAAGGCTCTATTCACTCCCCCCCACTTCTTCAGTTTTGATCATTTCTATTGATTGACCTTCAAGTATTGACTCTTTTTTAATTCTGTTCTTAATCCTATCTCATGAAATTTATTTCAGATATTTTAATTCTAAAATTTCCGTTTGGCTTTTTATATTGTCTATTTCTCTGCTGAGATTTTCTACCTTTTCATTCATTACAACAACATGTTACTTTATCTCAATGAGCACAGTTACAATAGCTGCATCAAGTCCTTGTCTGATTGTTTCAACATCTGGGTCATCTCAGGGTCAGCCTCTGTTGATTTTCCTGTTCCTGGGAAAAGGGTCACATTTTCCATGTTCTTCATATGTTGAATATTTTTATTGTATCCTGTACATTGTGAATGTTATATCGTGGAGACTGTAGATATACTTTCTGTGGTAGGCAGAATAACAGCCTGCTCAAAGATGTCCACATCTGAATCCCTGGAGTCTGTATGTTATGTTACATGGCAAAGGGGAAGAAAAGCTACAATGGAATTAAGGCTACTAACCAGATGACTTTAAAATTGGAAGACGATACTGGATTATCAGGTGGACCCAGTGTATTACAGGGGTCCTTAAGAGTGAAAGAAAGTAGGGAGAGAGGAGTATAAGGGGGCTAAATGCAAATGGAAAAAAAATACAATAAAAAACGCCAAAAAAAAGTGAGAGAGCATTGGATGTAAGAAGGATCCAACCTGAACTCTCTGGCTTTGTTAATGGAGGAAGGGCACCATGAGCAAAGGAATGTGCACAGTACATAGAAGCTGGAAACGACAAGAAAACGGATTCGCCCCCAGGGCTTCCAGTCCTGTCCTTAGTTCGGTGAAACCCATTTCAGACCTCTGACCTCCAGAGCTGTAAAGAGAATAAAACTAAGTTTGTAGTAATTTGTTATAGCAGGAGAGGAAACTAACATATCCTCCAAAGACATTCGCCTTTTTATTTTAGCAAGCCATTAAATTAGACCCAAACTGCAAACTCTCATTTGAGGTAGACAACAGCAGCTCAGATCTCAGTTTGATCCTCTTTCTTTCCTCAACTGAACTGTTTGCAACAGAACTCTGGTTCCCTTCTTCCCTGCCCCCCCCAACTGCCACCCCCCTACACACACACACACACACACACACACACACACTTTCTGAGAGCAGAGACTTCCCCAGGCAATGCCTTCCTAAAGGCAGAAATATAGTAGCTTTTCCAGGAAAGCTTCAGCCATACTGGGCTGTGCCACCCCACATCAGCACCTTCTTCCCAGTTTTGTCTCTCCTCCAAAATCTGCTTGCCTTTCTCTACAGCTTTTGCAGAGTTGTAGGTTTGGTTGTTAGGTTTTGTTGTTGTTGTTGTTGTTGTTGTTTTTGGTCGAGTTTACTGTTATCTATGACAGGGTAGATCTACTGAAAACTTATTCACCATACCCAAAACAGAACCCCTATATAATTTATATATTTTTAATATATATTTAAAATTAACCTTACACATTTAAAACTCAGTGATTAGAAAAACATTTTAGAGAAATACACACTGTTAAGGTAGTGATATACTTCGCTTGGATTGTGTGAACATAAAGCAGAAAACAATGATAATCTATTATTTCAGCTACACAAGCCGAATGAAAGAAGTAACTGGCATATGAACCACATTCTCTGATTAATAGATTAGCTTAGCTCTGGTTATCTGAAGAATGTCTTTTCCAGCTTTACCAGAAGGAAGATCATAATATCCACAATTAGCATCACAGATTCATAAAATGACAAAAAAGATCTTTGAAATTATCTAGTTAAATGCCCTCCTTTTACAGATAAGAATTCTAAGGCTTAGACAAAAACAAGGGAATGATTTAACAAAAATTTATTATTATTAATGTTGAAATTTTTTAAACAGCCAGGTATAATTATATATACATATGTGTAATTTTATATACACACACACATACATACACCCAGGGTGGTCTTCAGAAGGAAATTTGGACAATTTCAACCAAATTATTGTAAGAACCTTAAATATTAAGCTAATTAGCTTGGTAAATTCAGACTCTGGAAAACAAATATATACTTATGTGCATTTCTTTGTTTCCTTTAACTTAGTTTCCAAACATTTTTCAGTTTGAAAAATCCTAAAAGAGTACATTTTTGCTTTCTTCCTGTGAAGGAAACCACTGTTTTTAAGGGCTACATTTTCCAGTTCAATGAAATAAATCCAAGCATACAAATCAATATGTGTTACGATAAGTTCTTAAAAACCTCCTCAATGAATGTCTATAATTCCTTGAAAGTCTGACTTTAGCACCAACAAATATATACTGACCACCAGCAATGTTCCAGGTGCTAAAGCGCAGAAAACAGTGATAATCAACATGGATTCTGCCCTTGAGGAGTTGATGGACAAGTGAAGGCAATTCAAGGAGAATGGTGACAAATGCCAAAAGATACAGGCACAGTCCTGGGGGGGGGGGGGGGGGAAGTTCGGAGAAAGAAGCTCAGCAAAAGCTTCGTAGAAAAGGTGACGTTTGAAAAGCCCTTATATTGTTGACCCATTTGGTAGTGAAGGAGGAAAGCATATTCCAAGCAGAAGGAAGAGCAAAGGGGGAAAAAAAAAGACGAGGTCAGGAAAGCACAGGTGTAGCTGGCTGGAACGTAACAGCAAATAGGGAGGATAGCAGGAAAGAAGTGATTTGGGATTGGTAGTCTTGAATGTCTACCTAAGCCATGTAGAATTATGGGAGGTTTGTTAGCAGGGGATCTATACCTGTCCGGACCTATACTTTGGGAAATAAATCTGGTAGCTACACATGACATGGAATGAAGCAAGGAAAGACTGTAGGCAGAAGACTCATTAGGAGACCAACGAAGTGTCGAGGGTGAAAAATGACAAGGGAAAGAACAGGAAAATGGAGAAGAGGATATGAATGTAAGAGACACTGCAAATGTCAGGACTTGGAAAGTGATTTTCAATAACCAATTTCTGACCCACAGAAACTGAGAGAATAAATGTTTATTGTTTTAGGATAATTTGTTATACAGCAATTGATAACTACCAGTTTGTTTCTTCTAGGTTTCTTCAGAACAAATGCTACAAAGTGGTTGTCATAGACTTCTCATGAGATTTTAACAGTTTTATTTTTTTTTAAGATTTTATTTATTTTCAGAGAGTGGAAGGGAGAAAGACTAGGGATGAAACATCAACATGTGAGACAAACCTGGGGACCTGACCTGCAACCCAGGCATGTGCCCTGACTGGGAATCAAACTGGTGACCTTTGATTTGCAGGTCAGCACTCAATCCTCTGAGCCACAGCAGCCAGGGCATTTTCTTTATTTTTTTAAAGAACTCTCTAGGAAACTGGAAAGGACAGAAACCTGAGAAAGATGGTTCTGGGTCCACCACTCTACCACTTGCTGCCTGTGTGCTCTCACATAAGGTACTTACTGTTTCGGAGCCTGAGTCATTATTTTAAAACACTATTAATAACATTAACCTTAGAGTAGGGGTCCCCAAGCTCCTGGCCAGGGACTGGTACCAGTCCGGTCCTGTTAGGAACCGAGCCTCACAGCAGGGGGTGAGCTTGAATGTAAAACACTTGAATCATCCGGAAACCATCCCCCCCACCCCAGTCTGTGGAAAAACTGTCTTCCACAAAACCAGTCCCTGGTGCCAAAAAGGTTGGGGACCGCTGCCTTAGAGGGCCATTGCGAGGACTACACAAACTAGTTTTTAAGTGCCTGTATTACCCTTAAATACACAGGGGCTTAGTAATTGCAAGTTTCTCCCTACACTGTATATCCTTATCTTATCTGGCTTTTTTCAGAACTTTCTGAAATCTACTGTCTCCAATGGTAACTGGGACAATGCTTTTTTTCCTTAATTTTCAGGTATTATTCCATTTTAATGATCCAAACCAGGAGAAATACAAAATCTCAGGCTCACCCCAGTCCTACTGATTTGGAACACAGCTTTTAACAAATTTCCCAGATTTGTAAGCACATTAAAATACGGGAAGCACGGAACTGGTAGCTACCTCAAACTTAATAGGGCCAAAACAGAGCCCACCCACCCTCTCCAAACCTGCTCCACCCCAGGCTTTGCCATCTAAGTAAACTGTATCAGCCACATGTTCATGCCAAAAATTTGGGAGTCATCTTTGATAGCTCCCTCTCCTGTGTCCTATGTCTAAGCAAGCACCAAGTCTACTTCCAAAATATTCCTGCATATATCCCTTTCCATCCTACACTATGTCTAGACTACCACCTTTGCTCATCAGGATTTACAGCAGCTAGGGCTGGCTTAATCCAGCTGACACAGCAGGCACAGTGCCCAGACCCCGCCACACTTTAAGGAGACCTCAAAAACATTTTAGTTTATTTTTAAAATTATAAGGAAAAAAACCATTCAGGTTAAAGAAAATGTCTTAATGTATAGTATCAACATATCTGTCTTTATAACAATCATAAAATATAATTTTTAATATTTTTTTTATGGAGAAAGGGACCTATGAGCGCAGAAATGCCTAGAGTTCATGAAAAGTCGCAGTGGGGGCAGCAACCTTTTAAATGGTTTTTCTCTTCCATTATCGCATCTGTATAATCCACTCTCCATTCAATAGCCTGAATATTCTTATTGTGGCAGGTTTTTTTCACGTTAAAGTACAACTTCTATAAGTAAACTGCACAAATCTTAAGTGTACTGTGTGATGAACTTTTTACATAAATATACAGTCGTATAACCACTACCCACATTGATACTAATCTTTCTTAAAATTTTATTTCAAGTCATGACATTCCCTCATATAAAATCCTCCCATGCTTTCCCAACTCACTTAAAATCCGAACTCCTAAACCTGGTTTACAAAGTCACATATGATCCAACCCCTACTTACTTTTCAAACTTCATCTTATACTCCCTTACCATACCCCAGCTATCAGCCTTCAAATTCTTCAACTTGCCAAGATGTTCCTGCCTTGGAACTTTTGATCTAGCTCTGCATTCTCTGCCTTCTCCTAAAGCTCCTCCTAAAGTTGTTCTCAGAGCTAGCTGTTGTAATTCTCAGATCTTAGTTTAAATGTCACTTCCTCAGAGGCCTTCCCTGAGCAGGCAATCTAAAATCGCACCCAATCGGGCCTAACCCGGTGGCTCAGTTGGTTGGAGGCTCCACTGGTACACCAAAAGGTTGCAGGTTTGATCCCTTGTCAGGGCCCCATACAGGAGGCAGCTGATTGATGTTTCTCCCTCACATCATGATGTTTCTCTCTTCCTCTCTCTCTGAAAGCAATAAAACAAATCCTTGGGTGAGGCATAAATAAATAAAAATAAAGTTGCAGCCAGTCATCTTTTATCAAAATCACCTTAATTACCTAGAGTGCTTATCTTTCCTCATTGGACTATAACCTCCTTTGGGGAGGTTTTGTTATCTCTTGTACTCAAAAAAAGCCATTAACAGTGCCTGACTCATGGTAGATAACCAATGAAATTTTTCATTGAGTAAAGTGCTAATATGATAAAATGCAGCATTAGCCGAAGGACGGATAGCACTCGTCTCTGAAATCATGGGCCTGAGTTTGAACTATCCAGTAACATAAAGGATTAAATGACGTGAAAACCTTTGGCAATTAAGTGTTCTATATTTTTTACTTTATTCCTTCTAAATAAGCAAAATTAAACCCATCGTTACGCAGGATTGTGAGCTTGTTTTGCTTCAACAAAAATGACCTTAAAAAGAAACTCAAAATACTGGCTTTCAGAAAACCAATGTAGTACACCCGTTCCGAGCTGCAATCCGCTACCTTTCCGCCCCCATACGCGACCCAAGCGAGAGCGGACCGGCCACTTCCGCTTACCCCACCGACAGGAAGTCGCGAATCCACAGACCCTGTCAGGGACTCAGGCCTTGCCCCCCGTCCGTGCGTAGGTCTACGTAAAGCGTTAAGGGTTTCGCGACAGCCCAGGCCCCACCCCTTCGGCCACATGTCGCGCAGGTCTTCCCATCGGACGCTGCGCCACCTCCTCGCGCTGCTGTACGAACCTAGATCAGCGACGCCCCGCCTCCTGTCTCACTCCTCACCTCCCTGCCCCCTCCAGTTTCGCGTCTCCTTGCTGGCGCTCCCGCTATAATCACGTGATTGCTTCATCCGGGTCCTTTGCGTTCTCTCTCCCTCTCCCAACATGGCGGCCTCAGGTGAGTGAGCGGCCGAGTGCGTCCAAGGAGCGGGCTTCCAAGCCACTCTCCGAGCCTGATCCACTGATTCCCTGGAGTCGGGGAATGGGCGGCACTGCTTTCCTTCGGATTTGAGGGCTGCGGCAGGCTGGCGGCTTGGCCACGTTAGGTTATCGCCTTGGGATGTTTGGGGGAAGGGGAAGGACACCCTCCCCCTCACACCCTTTTCACCCCATTTGCGCGAGGTTGGAGCGGGGAGTAATGATGGACTCTCTCTGGAGTTGGAATGAAGAGGAGACGCAGAAAGATCTGCGAGAGGCGTGAGGCCTTCTCGGAGGCTTGAAGTACTGTGCCGCCGTGAAAGCGTGGAGGAAAGGAGACGGTTGCCGCGCGGACGGGTGCACACTAGCCTAGGTCTCCTAGGCGCGAGGCCGTTGCGGACGGGAGTGGGGGCAGGGGAATGAAGGGGGGGGCAGTTAGAACGCGAGCGTGAGTCGGTGAAGGGGCGGGGGATGGCAGCGGTGCGCGTGCGCGGTAGAAGAGCCGAGGGTAGTGGAGACGGGCGCGCCTTAAAAGCACGCGCGAGCGCAGATGGCAAGATTTTACGCGCCTGTGTTGCTTTCTTTTCTGTCCTCACACATCTGCTCTTCCCGTTTTAGAGTGTGGCCCGGCCCATGTGTTCCAAGGGTATGTGTTAGTTGGGAGGTTGAAGTACTCGAGTTAGGTGGGAGTGGGAAACCCACTATGGTGTGCCCACGTGCTGGAGGAGAGGAAGCAAGGGTGAAGACCTGGATTATTTCTGGGCTTTTTCTCTTAATTCAGTCAACACTTTTACTGAATGCAAACTATAGTAGGCATGTTTCGTGGTGTTGAAGATGCAGTGATGAACGAGATCAGATCTCTTGACAGCTCTCACTTTGGTTAAATGTTTATAACTTAAGCAGTGGGATTTAGCTTTTTTTTTTTTTAAGATAATTGCGCAACTACTAAGGTCTTTATTCCCAAACAGTACAGTGTAACAACTATTTGCATAGCATTCACATACTAGGTATTATGAGTAATCTAGGAATTATATAAAGTATGTGGGAGGATGTGTGTAGGTTATATGTAAATACTATGCCATTCTACATAGAGAACTTGAGCATATGAGGAGTTTGGTATCCAGGGAGGTCCTGGAACCAACCCCCTACAGTATCAAGGATCAATCAACTGTAGTTCTTTTTCCCTGGCACGATCTTGCATTATACAAAACATTTACTGAACAGCTTCTATCTCTGGACACTCATTTGTCCCCAAGAATTTACATCCCTATTATTACATAGGAGGCTAAGGATTGTGTATGTCTTCGGGAAATGTTGAGGGAATTGAAGTGCTTTTGAACCTTTTCATTGGTCTAGCACTAGACAGTTGACCAAGCACTTTTATGTTTCTTGTCTCATTTGATGCTCTGTGAGATAAATGTAGGCAGATGGTGGTATCTCCTAGCTGAAGAAGAAGTTATTCGTTGTTCAAGGTCACACTATGCAGGTGGCAGAGCAAGGTCGAAGTCTTTGAGCCTCCTGACTCTTCTCCATTGTCAGCTTGGAAATAACAACGTTGACTTCATGTCGTAACTTTGGGGTGTTGTCCAAAAGCTTCATCTGAAGCAAAGTGCTTATTCAGCCTGGATTTGCCATCTTGACGGCTTAGGGTCATGATTAGTGAAAAACCTATACTCCCTTTCTCTGTAACTTTTGTGGAATTTTTTAGAAGTGGAAGCCACATTAGCAATTTTGTCATTCATTTTACAGAGTTGAGTGAAATCCAGATTGGTTAACAGAATTTGCTTAGTGATGTTCCATATTTGCCTCCTTGGAAACCTTCATCTCCTTTAATCTCATAAATCTTTCTAGATTGTGTAGTATCGTAAAGGGCACTGTGCTAGTGTATGAGCACAGGTTACATCTGACGGTCTACCCTTGAATTTGGGATTTGTCAAATTTTTTTCTCACACTTAGAATCTTTTCAGATCAATTGCATTGACTCCATTGAATGATCAGTATTCCCACATATTGGTCACTCAACCAACATGGCTGTATTAATAAGGTTATAAAACTCCCAAAGTGTATTTTCAGTATACTTCTTGATGTTAAATGTTTTTGATAGAGGTTAATGTTTGAGGCCAGAATGCTTTAAAATTGGGTATGGTATACGTATGTTCATGAAAACCTTTCATTTGCATGACACATTTCAAATTGATGTTATATGAAGGATCTTGTTTATTTTTATAGAAAGAGGGTGGTGTCTGTTGGTAGTTTTTGTACAATGCCAAACCTTAAGTTAAAAATAGTAGTCATTGGTTGCCATTTATGCTGTTTACATATTACCTATTTTCAAATCCTGCCCTTGATCATGTGTTATTCTGTGAGTAATATACCCAGAATCAGAAGGCCAAGACTAAAACTTAAGAAAATTCAAGTACAAATACAGAGAGTGATGTCAAAGTAAAACAGTGCTTCTAAGTAATGTCATTTAAATATATATAAACAGGATGTTGTCGCCCCCCCCCCCCCCCCCGTGATTGTTTGATTGATTGATTGATTTTTAGAAGGGAAGGGAAGGAGAGAAACATCTTTGTGTGGTTGCCTCCTGCACATTCCCCCACTGGGGACCTGACCTATAACCCAGGCATACGCCCTGACTGGGAATTGAACCAGCGACCCTCTGGTTCACAGGACGGCACTCAATCCACTGAGCCACACCAGCCAGGGCTATATAAACAGTTTTGGGGTATAGATCACATACCATATGTATATGGCTTGAGATAGAAGACCCTACTACTGCTTAAAACATCCTAGAATTCTCTGTCATGATGGTGAGGGAAAGAATGAACTTAAGGGTTTGATTTGGTTGTTTGTGTATTTGTTTTACCCGAGTGCTTATTTGTAATTAACTACATGTGTATACATACGCAATTGCACACACCAAAGTCAGTTTCTTAGGTGGTCCTAATGATAGGAAAATGCCCACAGCAAGACTACACCAAAAATTCTTGAATTTTTATAGTTCCTCTCTTAACAGAGAAACTCCAAGAATTTTGTGTAATGGCTAGCATGATGTATATTACATGCCTTTTTTTAATATTTAATGTAAATGATCAAATCGAGTATCTAAAGAGGTGAGGAAAGGGAAATAGGCATTTTCCTCAGATTGTGTCAACATGAAGAAATTGGGCAGAGAAGAGGGGTTCATATATAAGTGAACACAGGTTGAGATGGTGGAGCTTATTGGTCTTGACTTAACCTTTATGCTCTACTATGCCAAACTACAATGCAGTAAAGGTGAAGCCTCCCAACATGATGATACTGCATTGTATGAAACCTCTTTTCATGTCAAGACTCTAGCAGTATAATTACTATAGTTCTAATTCTGGAGGATTTGGCAGGATTTACTTTCTAAAGGAAATACCTTAGCCATTAGCAGTCATTTATTCTCACTCCTGCCCTCAACATTAATCTACAATTTGTATTTTTTTTAAAGATTTTATTTATTTTTAGGGAGAGGGGAGAAACCTCAATGTGAGAGAGGCTCATCGATTGGTTGCTTCTCACATGCCCTCAATGGAGGACCTAGCCTGCAACCTCGGGATGCGCCCTGACTAGGAATCGAACTGGTGACCTTTTGGTTTGCAGGCAGCAGGCTGATGCTCAGTCCAGTGAGCCATACCAGCCAAGGCTGTAATTTCTTTGCTTTTACCTGATCTGAACCTTTTATATGAATGGAATAATATAATATGTGGGCTTTTATTGTTAGCTTCTTTCGCTTAGCATGTTTTCAGGGTTCATCTGTATTATAAGAGGTATGGGAACTCAGTCTTTAATTGCCAAATTTATCTATTCATCAGGATATTTGACAGACATTTGGATTGTTTCCATGTTTTTGCCTATTATGAACACTGCTTATTATATTATATCATCAGTTGCTATGATATTATACAGGTTTCTATGATACTTTCTGACTTTCTTAACCTGTAGTTACTAAAACAGAAGAGTTGATAACACTATAAAATAAGTAGGACTTAGCCTGACAAGATCTGAAATTAAGTAACTTAATTTTTTGACAAAGCCTCACCTGAATGTTAAGAGCTATATGAATTCCCCTTCCTAAAGAAGAGATAACAGTATTACCAATTTGATGAAGTAATAACAGGAAAACATTCTGAGAAAAGTAAAACTTTTTTTTTTCCATGCTGCAACCTGATAATCCAATGTCTGGAGGCGTTTTTGGTTGTCACAGTGGGGTAGGGACTTTCCTGCTGGCCTCTAATGAGTAAGAGGCTAGAGATGCTGGTAACCATCCTACAGTGCACAGGACAGCCCCCTAACGGAATTACCCAGCCTACAACGTCAGTGGTGTAGACATTGAGAAACTGACAGAGTTAAGTTTTATATCTATCATTACAAACCCTGTTTATTAAGAAGGGTTAGCTACAAATGTTTTGTCTCGTTTAAGGACTTGCAGTCTTAGTTTTGAAGAATGCTGCCCTTTTTTAAGATGTTTTAATTAACCTATATGTTATAAAGAACTTCATAAGCACAGTTTTGGTCCTGTATATCCATGGGTTTCACATTGGTAAATGTTACCAGTCGCTGACTGAAAAAATATTAGGGGGAAAAGGTTATGTTTGCTGGTGTGTACTATGTAGTTAGGTTTGCGATGGTTGCACCTGTACTGACAATGTACAGACTTTTAAGAAAGAGAGAGAGAGAAATATCAGTGTGTGGTTGCCTCTCACATGGCCCCCACAACCCAGGCATGTGCCCTGACTAGGAATCGAACAAGCAATTCTTTGGTTCACAGCTCACACTCAATCTGCTGAGCTATACCAGCCAGGGCCAGACTTTTTATTTTTAGAGAGAGAAGGGAGGAAGAGAAACATCAGTGTAAGAAAGAAACATACAGGGTCCAGCACAAATAACGCCACTTTTTTATTACAGAATCATAAGTATGTCATTCTGTAACATAATATCACACTCAAGCACACCATATGACATTTTAGGTGAAATGTTCAAATTAAAACTATAAATTATTACACCCACATTATTACCCTACCGACCACACTCAAGTAGGTGTTAGTGCTGCCAGACCCTGTAGATCAGTTACCTACCTCATGCCCCCAACTGGAACCTGAGACACAACCCAGGCATATGCCCTGATTGGGAATTGAACCATTGACCCTTTAGTTTGCAGGGCAAAGCCCAGCCCACTGAGCCACACTAGTAGGGCTATACAGACTTTTTTCTCCTAGTCATTATTCCCTAATACAGTTTAACTATTTACATTGTTTGGGGTAGTATAAGTAACCTACAGATGATTTAAAATAGTATGACATTTAATCTATGGGATTTGAGCATCTGAGGATTTTGGTTGGGGGTGGGGCTGGAACCAGTCACTCGTGGATATGTAGAGACCACTGTACCCAGGGCTTGTTCAATATATTACAATTGTAATTGAGGCAGCAGGTAGATAGAGGAGTTAATAAAATTTCTGAGATCCATGTTTTCCCCACTTAGTCCACGTGGGTTTGGTTTTAAATTGGGGCATATTTTGTTTGCTTCGTGAGGTGTTTTGTTTGACTTCTTAACTAGTTAAACTAAAGAAAACTAAGAGTTGCCCTGGCTGGTGTGGCTCAGTGGATTGAGTGCTGGCCTGTGAACCAAAGGGTAGCCAGTTGGATTCCCAGTCAGAGCATATGGCTGGTGTGCAAGCCAGGTCCCCAGTAGGGGGCGCATGAGAAGCAGCACACATTGAAGTTTCCCTCTCTCCTTCCCTTCCCCTCTCTCTAAAATTAAATTAAAATCTTTTAAAAATTTAAAACAAAAAACTTGAAGAGTTGGACCAGTTCAATAATTGTGGCAAGGGATTGATAAACCTGGAGTATTAAACAGTGTTTTACTTACAGAGGAGAACACTGTTGAAATCCTAAACATACTGTGGGGCTAGATATTGGAGGAACAAAGGGCAGAGAGAATTTAGATAACATCATTTTTCAGTTTTGGGGATAAAATAGTGAAGCAAACATTGGTACCCATTTTAGATTTATTGATTTTACTTTTGAAAGGCTAGATCCTTTAAATCTGCTACTTATACGATGTATTGTGACTAGATTTAAAGAAACCTAAGTTAGAGATCTTGTGAAAGAATTTTAGCCTGTCTTTAAATGAAACCTGTCATCTGACATGATTTTTAGTCATGGTATTTAGTTTATTATTTTTGAAATTTCAAATAACATTAAAGGAGAGCATGAGACTTGTCTGTCAAGAGTAAACAGGTAAAAGTTGAGAAACCTTGATTGAGAACATTGGTTTAAGCCAATATCAGACCAAAGGGCAAGTTAATTTCATATTCTATTGTTTTAGTATTAGATATGTATATAGAACAAAGGGGAAAGGGATACTTTAATCAAATTCTTATTAATCTTATGTTGAAGTTGACCTCATTGTATGGACTAACCACTAGTTGTATTTTGATTGCTCCAATAACCAAACAGGTTAATAATTAGGTATAGCTGATACTAGGTTAAGTCCTGTGAGGGTAAGGATCTCTAGCTAGCCTTTTACTAGTCCCAGACACTATTTATGATCTGTATGATATAAAGACTAAAATAAACATATATATTATAAGTATTCTTCCTCAGAGGTATTCTTTATGTCTTACTCAGATTGGATTTTTTAAAATTTCCCCCGGGCCTTTGCATATGAGCCAGTAGCAGTTTCACTGCCATAGGACCCAACCTCTGCGTTATTGGTTTCTTTGAAAGCATAGAATAGATCCAAAATACAACCTGGTTAATCATAAATTACACTTTTGGGATGTGAATAGTATTTTTTAAGGTTTTATTTATTTATTTTTAGAGAGAGAGGAAGGGAGGGAGAACGAGAGGGAGAGAAACATCAATGTGTGGTTGCCTCTCACGTGGCCCCCACTGGGCACCTTGCCTGCAACCCAGGCATGTGCCCTGACTGGGAATTGAACTGGCGACCCTTTGGTTCGCAGCCTGCACTCAATCCACTGAGCTATACCAGCCAGGGCTGTAGTATGAATAGTATGGATTCACTTAAGAGAAACGTGGAAACTTCACATTCAAGGCCATCTTTTCCCCTGTATTACTGCAGCCAAGTTCATCTGGTTTGCACATTGAAACCATATTACTTTGTCCAGAAGATCGTTTATAACATTCATACTAAAGAAGTCTTTTTTTTATGGTTTTAATTTTTTTATTTTTTGAGAGGAGGAGGGAAGGAGAGAAACATCAACACGTGGTTACTTCATGTGCTCCCCACTGGGGACCTAGTCTGCAACTCAGGCATGCTCCCTGACTGGGAATCGAACTGGTGACCCTTTGGTTTTACATGCGGGCATTCACTCTGTTGAGGGACATCAGCCAGGACTGAAGAGGTCTTTATTTCCTGTAAATGGGGCTTTAAAAGAAAGGCAGGTACCAAGTGAGAGAGCACCCTTTTTAGTTAAACAAATGGTGTATCAAGTTACAGATTCTTGGTCCTCTTGGATTGCAAATTAGATGAGAACGGTGGAGAGGAACTCATGACTAAAGGCCATGAAACTGATTTTTGTTACAACAAAGCTTTTTACTTTTTTCTTACCATGTAGTGGCTGCTCTCAGGGGCCAGTTCTAAAACTTCAGTTAGTCCTTTCAGCTCTTCTGCATTAGCTGTTGATTGGTGCCATCTCAGAAGTTCTGAGGACTAGATAAAGAGCCAAGGTCAGTCCACAAAATGGAGTCAGGTGGAGATTTTGAAGATTTCATAACCTTGGAAAACATTTAAATGTGTTGGTTTTTAGGGATTTCTTATTCATTCCCTTTAGCACTGTTTTTCATCTTCATATATGATGTTAAGGTGGGGAAGGAGATAATTTTTTTCTACAGGGCAGAGAGCTCCAGCTGTGTATATGAATCTTACCATTTGAACACTTTCAAATGAGTGAGTACATTTTACCATGATTGTTATAACCTGTCATAAAACTAATAAGCTTCTTAAAGGCTGGAGCTCCTATGGGAAGAGCCCTAGACTTGGGATCCAAAACCCCGGGTTTAATTCTAGCTCTGCCATCTAATAGTTCTGTAACTTTAGAATAGTTATTTAATCTCTCTGAGTCTTAGTTTTCTTTTCTGTAAGTTTTGATAGCAATGATTCCTATCTCACGTGGTTATTTTACAAGTATCAAACAATCTTCAGAAGTGTCATATAGAATACATTCTTAGGGGTAGGGATTTTGTTTCATTTCTTTGAATACCAGGAGCAACTAATGTAACCTGTCTTAAATGCAATTAGTTGCTAAATTAAAAATCTCAAGTGATGTATGAGTGAATATTGTAGGAGATAAAAGGTTGCCCCACCCCTGCCTTTCACCACAAAAGGCACACTTGAAAATTCTTCTAGACCTTTTTTCATGTATAAGGATAAATGTGCATTTAAACAAAAGGGATTTCCATAATATGTATTCTGAAACTTCATTTTTTTTTATTTCTTGATGGACTTCCTGTGCCAGTATATTTTACTTTCTCCTTATTTTTATGTGCATAGTATTCCTTTGTAAATGTGCCCTAGTCCAAGCCTTTGATAGACCTTTATGTTGCTTTCTTTATAAATATATTTAGCAATAGTATAATGTATAACCCTGTGAATACTCAAGTATTGATGAATAATCTTTCTTGCCTTTTTAAACAGCAAAAAAGAAGAATAAGAAGGGAAAGACTATCTCCCTAACAGACTTTCTGGCCGAGGATGGAGGGACTGGCGGAGGAAGCACCTATGTCCCCAAACCAGTCAGCTGGGCTGATGAAACAGATGACTTGGAAGGAGATGGTAATTTTTATTTTTACATCATGCTAGGAATTTTCATTATCTTCTGGACAAAGTCTACTCCATAATAGTGGCTCACTCATTTTGTTGAAGCTGAAATCTTATGTTCATGTGTGTTAAGGAATTTTAGGTTTAGGCTTTAATTAAGAGTTTGTGATAAGGACTAAAGTGATTTAAGAGAGCTAGTTCTGGCTCTTAATAGATTTCTCTGAAGGTATTGTCCTTTTTAAGTTTCATTCTTCATTTGAAAAGTAAGGACTAGATTATTTCCTTTTGTGTCTAAATTTTATTATGTCCTCACAACGTGATGTCACAATGTAATCTATGATGTTTATATTCAAAGTCAAGGAATAATTCATTCCAGGAGCTGTCCCTGAGTAAATAAAAGCAATTTGAGGAGAGGGAATAGGACAAGTAATTACGGTGGAAAAATACAGAAGAGTCATCAGGGTTATCATTTGGCCAAGTTCTATACTTTCGAGGAGTGACCAAGAACATGCAGGAACTGTATATAATCATTGGATATGACATAAATGGGATTGCCCATCATTTTTCTCTGAAAGCTTTCATTGTGAACTGAAGAATGTTTTTTCTTCCATAACCTATTTTCATAATGACATTCACATGGATTGTACTTTCCATAAGTGTTGATACCTGATGTGTAAATTCATGGACAGAACAATAGGGACGAAATTTATCTCTTTTTTGAAAAAATAAAGGGCTGAAGAAAACAATTCCTACAGCTGAAAGGTAAGAATGAGAGCTATTCGTAGTGGTTAAATACATTTGGAGTGAGGGGGGCCCAAGTTGGAACCCTAGCTACCAGGATTACTGTGTACTGCTCCTGATGTCTGTGACCTTGGGTGAATTACCGGACCTTCCTAAAATCTGAGTATCCTCTGTAGAATGGGGAACAGCCTCACAGGGTCGTCAAAAAGATATGATGGGGTATAATGAACATGAAGTACCTTGCATACATAGTAATATTCCATAAGTAGTAGTTGATATATTCATTTTCTTTCCCTCTCTCTCTTTTCTTTCTTTTCTTCCTTTCTTTCCTCTCTTTCTTTGTAAAGAATGAGTCACCATGATTTTGTTAAGAAAAGCCTGGGCCCTTAAAGGCCGTCAAACACTGAGAGACAAAGAGACTAAGACTTTTTGCATGCTGTTCTGATTCTGACATTGCCTGTTTCTTTCCTGACGTAGCCTATTTAATACTTGGCACCCAGTATGGGTCCTCCTGTTCTACAACAGCATTGGGGGAAGTTTCCTCTAATTTGTGTCTACGTTTCTGTCCTAGTTTCAACCACTTGGCACAGTAATGATGATGATGTGTATAGGGCACCTCCAATTGACCGTTCCATCCTACCCACTGCTCCACGGGCTGCTCGGGAACCCAATATTGACAGGAGCCGTCTTCCCAAATCACCACCCTACACAGCTTTTCTAGGGAACCTGCCCTATGATGTGACAGAAGACTCCATTAAGGAATTCTTTAGAGGATTAAATGTAAGTCTGAAGGTTTTAAGCAATTAATTAGTTATGGAGAATAGCATATTAGTAGTGACTGTCTCTGATTTTCTATACTGAGAAAGATTCTAGGTTTGCGTCTAGGCTTGGAAGAAACAGATACATAATAAAATGGTGTTTTAGGTTCTTTGGCTGAGAAAGTTATCGTCCAGCACCAATTGGACAGTCTTAGCAAAATTAACAGTACCTTATTGATAGGGTCTCTCAAACCTGTACCCCTTCTTGTTAAGAAACTTAAGTTTTCTACCCAGTTGAATGTTAAAAGGTGGAAAGAAAATTCCTCTAAACTTAGGCATTCTGTTAATGACATTCAGGTTTTTGTCAAAATTACTGCCCTGGCTGGTGTGACTTAGTGGATTGAGCACCAGTCTGCAAACCAAAAGAAGGACGGTTCTATTCCCAGTCAGGACACATGCCTGGGTTGCAGGCCAGGTCCCCAGTAGGGGGTGCACAAGAGGCAACCACACATTGATGTTTCTCTCCCTCTCTTCTTCCTCCCTTCCCTTCTGTCTAAAAATAAATAGGATCTTTTAAAAACTAAATTTAAAAAAATGTTACTTACTGATTTTTTATTTCTTATTTATTTATTTATAGGAGGGAGGGGGGAGAGAGAGAAACAACCATGTGCGGTTGCTGGGGGCCGTGGCCTGCAACCCAGGCATGTGCCCTGACTGGGAATCGAACCTGCGATGCCTTGGTTTGCAGCCTGCGCTCAATCTGCTGAGCTACGCCAGCCAGGGTGCTACTTAACTGATTTTTTAGAAGAATACATTTAATTGGGTAGATGTATAGTTTTTATTAAATTTCTTGGGGTGGCATTGGTTAATAAGATTCTGTAGGTTTGAAGAGTACATTTCTGTGATACATGATTTACATACTACAAAGTCAGATCATCTTCTGTCACCATATATTTAGCTGCCTTTACTACCCCCCCCCCCCCAACCTTCCCTCTGGTAACCACCCTACTTTGTCTGTGTCTGTGAGTTTCAGTTTTATATCCCACATATGAGTGAAATCATATGGTTCTTAGCTTTTTCTTACTTTCGCTTAGCATAATATTCCCAAGGTCCATCCATGTTGCCGCAAATGGCAGCATTTCATCTCTTGTGGCTGAGTATATTCCAAAGGTATGTTTCAAAATGCTGGTCTAGAAAGTTATAGAGTATAGAGGAGCTCAGTTCTTTTTTTCAAACTTTGATTAAAAAATACTTAGCACATAACCCTGCCTAGTGTGGCTCAGTAAATTGAGTGCTTTCCTAGGAACCGAAGGGTTGTGAGGTCAATTCCCAGTCAGGGCACATGCCTGGGTTGTGGGCCCAGTCCCTAGTAGGGGGCAGTTGAGAGGCGACCACACTTTGATGTTTTTCTTCCTCTCACTCCATTCCCCTCTCTAAAAGTAAATAAATATTTGAAAAAATCACTTAGCACTTAAAAAAATGAAACAGTGAATAACAGTTTTCTGTTAGGTTTTTCTCCAGTGTTTGCCAATGAGAAAACATTAAAAGTGTGTTTCTTCTAAGAATCTGCCCCCTCCACTGTTTTTTTGACTCCCCTCGTAGGTACTGTTCTCTACAGTGAGCCATTAACTTCTGTAGTTGGTTATTCTGACAAGGTTGTTTTTGACTGCCACCTACAAATTTTCCTCCCCGTTTAATTATGTAGATCAACTAGAAGGCTGGCCTGTTTTTTATTTCCCTCTTGTGGCTGCTTTCTGTAGAATGTTATAAAAGTCTGTTCTGTTCAGGTTTTTCACCTTTATGTTCTAGAACACAGTGATCTTCAGCTACTTCCCCCTTTCATATTTTGTTCTTTTTTCTGCTGTCTCATAAATTGAATTAAACTAGAATTTAAAAGAGACTATAACAAAATCTCTTATCTAAGGAGCCAGAATAAAATGTCAAGTCAGTGATTCAGAAGATAAACTTGAATATAGTAAGTCAAAAGGGTAAGGAAAACAGATGTGGATGATGGAAAGAAGATGGCAGGAAAATAGTCAAAAGTATTTGAAAATGATCCTAAAATTGTACATAAACCTGTTGTAAATAATTAATTAATAAAAGTTAGTGCTGGGGAATGTTTCATGAAACTTCACAGGGAAGAATCCTGCATTTACAATTAGAAAACACAAGTTAAATAATGTCAAATTAAAACCAGGTTGGTATGACTTTTTTCCAGTGCTTCAAAAAGTAAAAATTCAGTGGTTTATCATCTCAGAATTCCACAGAGGGGGGTGTAGGGGCGTGAGGGTTTACAGTCCAGTGTTTGATTCCACCAAACTGTTTTTAAGGGGTAAATTCATATTCAAATTAAAAGGGTTTGATAGAACATTCAGTGAAGTCTGTCTTCTATCCCTTTGCACCAATTTTATGGCTGGAGACAACCAGGTTCTTGTGTATTCAAAGAAATTTATTGTATATACAATGATCAAAGAAAGAAGAAGAAAGAACATTGAATTGGGAACTATTTTTTTGTTTATTTACTCCTTCAGATCAGTGCAGTGCGTTTACCACGTGAACCCAGCAATCCAGAAAGGTTAAAAGGTTTTGGTTACGCTGAGTTCGAGGACCTGGATTCCTTGTTCAATGCCCTGAGCCTCAATGAAGAGGTAAAGAAAATAAGGTGGGGAGTTTGAAGGGTGGGAGCTAACAAATCTTGGTGTTTACCCAACTTATGTATTTTAAGTTAAATCAGTAGCTGTTTGAAAGGTTACCAGAATATCTACAAAGAAAAGCCTGTGTTATTTAATAATAGTATAAGACTTAAAAATCACACCTCACTTCAGCGAGCTCAACAGACCACAATAATCCAGGGAGGTACTTAGGAGGAAAATTGTGGAAGAAATCCACCTACACTAAGTCTTTTAATAGAATTTCACATTGTTCACTCACAGCTTTGCCTCAGCTCTCGTGGGTTTGCTTTTTCAAAATAATCTGACCAGATCAAGCCAAATAGAAAAATCGTGTTAATCAGGTTAGTATTAAGAGGCATTTTCTCATTTCAGAGAAGTAATGGTATGTTTGGCTTTAAAAGGGTTTGGAAACATTTCTCACCCAGATGTCATTTGCAATCAATACATCCCCCTAGAAATCTTTTATAGAAGAATGACAGTAAACATTCAGTCCTTCTGCTTTTTAACATTGCCTGTAGATGTTTTTCTGTCCAGACACGTTTAGAGGTCCTGTAGGAAGAAGAGATTCAGCTGTTAATATGTGAGGGAAAGTAGAGACTAAATCTAATTGTAATAGTTATTACATGATTGGTGCTGTGTAATGATGTTTAGGCTGGCCCAAGCAGGATGGTAAAGCATTTATTTACCTTTGAGTGGTGCGAGTTTCTAATCTAGGAACTGCTTTTTTACCTCTAGTAACTTTAGAAATCAAACTAATTATATCTGGGAAGGAAGAAAGCATGTTTATTTTTTCTCTTTTAATTCCAGAAGCCACTATTTGTTGAGAAGGCAATTTCCAATGCCATTTCTGCCATAATTCTGTGGTCCAGATCAGCCACTTGAAATGATGAAAATCAAATACTTTTAAAAATATATTTCTTGTCTTATAATTGAGTACCACTTGATAACCTGAAGTAAATATTAGTTAGAAATAAAAAATCACATTTAGCTAAATCTATGAGAAGCTGAAATTGTTCCAAAGTATTTCTTCTTCAGTAATCTTTAGATTTTATTAACATTACTCATTTTTAAATTCTCAGTCTAGATTTAAGAAAAGAATAGCATATAGCCCTGATCGGGTAGTTCAGTTGCTTAGAGCATCGTCCTGATATGTCAAGGTTGCAGGTTCAGTCCCAGGTCAGGGAACATGCAAAAGTCAACCCATGAATGCATGAACAAGTGAATCAATGTTTCTCATTCCCTCTCCCTTCCTCTATCTAAAATCAATAATTTTTTTAAGAATAGCGTACAGTTATTATCTGAAGTTTGCTGGAGTAACTGTTAAAATGTTCTTATGGTCCAGATTTAGGAGTTGCTGTGTATTTAAAGATTTTATTATAATGCTATTTAATACAATTCTGAGTGTTTTCAACTAAAATTCACTGTTATCCTTCTTCAACTGTAGATTCTACTATGAAATGAGGAAAAATCAGCAGTAGAATTAATTGGGTTCAAAAAATATATACTTAATTATGGGAGAAAGGGAATCAGGGTATCCTGCAGGAACTGATTTACCCAAAGGTAATACTGAATGAAAGAACTTGACATTATACAGAGACCATGCTTTAAGCATCTTTGTGGTACATAATAAGGGTTTTATAAATGCTTGAATGAGTAGTTAGTTACTCTGGATCCAAATATGTCTTTTATTTAGCTAGTTGTCTGGGAATTTTTTTTAATTTATCACACTTGATATTATTAAGTTGCTTTTGATAAAAAGTTAACTCTATTCTGTGAAAGTCAGCTTTATTAAAATAGTAAGTTAATTGACCTGACGTCATTTAAGCCCAATTTAACTTTGTTAATTCTAAGGGATTATTTCCGTTTTCAAGTCTTTATAAAGGATTCTTTAGCCAACAAATTGGAGTGTTGGCTAGATTACAGTGTTTCTCCTTTATCTTCCTTTCCCCCAGTGCTTCTGCTATGCCCAGACGTTCAAGGTCACTCATGAGATTTGTGCATAATGGGGCGAAAGGTTGGTTAATATGGTCCTATGCTCTCAGTCTCTAGGTAACAGGAGAATTCGAGTGGACGTTGCTGATCAAGCCCAGGATAAAGGTAAGAAAGCTGATGGTTCTCCTGTTTTGTTACTGTCGTAGGATGATAACAAAGCCAGAGGGACCCTTTCCCAGCAAATGTTAATAGAGGTAGATAGTGGTAGCTCTACCTTAATCTAGAGCAGTTTTTCTTAACTGAGGATGACTTTGTCCCTAGGGAACATTAGTTAATGTTTGGAGACATTTTGGGTTGTCATAACTGTGGGGAGTGCTACTGATATATAGTAGAAACCAGGGACTGATCCTGTAATGCATAGGACAGCCCCCTAACAACAAAGAGTTATCTAGCCAGAATGTTACTAGTGTTGAGATTGAAAAACCCTAATTGACATAGGTGAGTGTTAAATGTATAATAAATAGATCAGGTACTCAATAGCAATTAGACCCAAAAGGGGCCTGCTTTAGGTGTATATCAGGGCTCCTCCTGTACAGAAGTTGAGGCAGATAAGCATTAAGCCAGTAGGAGTAAATTTGAGGAAATGCATCACTCAGTTGAGTTGGAGAGTCTGGGGTAACTTCTTAACTGTGCTGTGGTATGAGTAAGAATACAATGAATTGAGGGGAGTTTTTATGCATGCAAAAAATTCTGAGCAAATGGTTTTGTGAGCTCACTTGTGGGTTTTTTGTTTTGTGTGTCTGTAGACAGGGATGATCGTTCTTTTGGCCGAGACAGAAATCGGGATTCTGACAAAACAGATACAGACTGGAGGGCGCGCCCTGCCACAGACAGCTTTGATGACTACCCACCTAGAAGAGGCGATGACAGCTTTGGAGACAGTAAGTTCATTTTCATTAAGTCACCAATGAAAGTCACCACTTTCATTAAGTCTTTTTCTTTGTTTTTTCCTCTCGATTTGGACACAGTTATTTAGAAAGAAACCCAACAGATTCTACAAAGTAAAGTACTTGCATTAACAACAGATCAGCAAGATTGATGGGTTAAGAGTGGGTGTAGTAAGTCTTCATTTAATGTTGTCGATAGGTTCTGCAACTTTAATTAAACCATATAATTAAACCAGTTTTACCATAGGCTAATTAATAGAAACAAGAGTTAAGTTCCTGTGTTGTTGGAGAACCTGCTGTACAAAAATTGGTTGCATTACTTGCAGCAAACAGTCAAAATGTAAAGTTTTAATGAGACCTTTTAATAACAAAATTAATTCACTTCAAAAATACTAAATGTCTGCCATGTGCCTGATACTGTTCTAAGTTCAGGATATACCACTGAACAAAACAGACAAAAATCCTGTCCTCACTAGACATTATTTATAATAAGGAAGATAAACGGTCTGCAAATAAAAGATAATGTAGAGAAGGGGAATAAAGCATGTCTTGGGATGGGAGCTGGGGTAAATTGCAACTTCTACATATACCACCTAAATCCAACAAAAGCTTTGTAAAACATTTGTGCAGAAATTTATGCAACCTTATTAAACTACACGAAGAGATACTGTGTGTTTGGGGGGGGTTTTTTGTTTGTTTTAATATTTTATTTATTTATTTTTGGAGAGGGGAAGGGAGGGAGAAAGAGGGAAACATCGGTGTGTGGTTGCTTCTTGCGCACACACCTACCGGGGACCTGGCCCACAACCCAGGCATGTGCCCTGACTGGGAATCGAACCAGCAACCCTTGAGTTCACAGGCTGACACTCAGTCCACTGAGCCACACCAGCCAGGGTAATACTTTGTATTTTCAAAATGTAAAGAACCTGTTTAGTAAAGAAATGGCTAAGTAGTGGTTTGTTTATATAATGGACTACTCTATAACATACATGCCATGATGGGGATAAAATTAAAAACCTGTTGAGGGAGCAAGAATGTACAAACTTTGAAACAGTATCATATAGTACTAATACATAAGTTGAAAAAATGAATGCATGGTAATGTAAGTACCCTTATGATTGTGGATGGAGGGTGGAGGGAGCCCTTTAGCTACATCTATAATCCTCTGCTTTTTAAGTTAATTTTCTGTCTGACTTTACCATCAAGTCTTTTGGATCCAACAAAGCTGTGGAGAGAACTACCTCAGGTGCTTATTTAGCATTTATGCATAAGGTTCTATTATTAACAGGAAGAAACTGCTCTTGAAAGAAAAGAAAAGGTAGACGTGCCAGACAAGGGTCCTGTTTTGAATCAAGGCCCATGGCTGTTTTCTTACCTCAAACTTGAATTTGGAGCAAGCAGAATGGATACCAAGAAAATTGAGTGTGCTATTATCCAAACCTGCCGTGTTTGTAAAACTGAGTTATGACCCCAAAGTCAGCTCTGTCAGTATATTAGAGGCCCCAGATTATACCAAGAGGTTACAGACTGCTATCCCAAGCATTTGGCCCATAAGATACTTTAAGGGCCAGGGTAGGGGGATATTATAATAAATAATACTGTAAAATCTCAGCAAAAACTCATACAGTTAACTGTTTCTCCAGAAATTAAAAACATTTCAAAATAAAACACATGGCATATTTTCTTGTATGTTTGTTTTTTGAATTCCATTTCTGATTCTCTTCTCTTTTTTTTTTTTTTTTTTTTTTTTTTTAAGATTTTATTTATTTATTCTTAGGGAAGGGAAGGAGATAGAGAGAGAGAGAAACATCAATGTGTGGTTGCTGGGGGTTATGGCCTGCAACCCAGGCGTGTACCCTGGCTGGGAATCGAACCTGTGACACTTCAGTTCACAGCCCACACTCAATCCACTGAGCTACACCAGCCAGGGTGATTCTCTTCTGTGTGTAACTGTTTCACTAACGTTAGCGTATCCTTTAATTTACAAAATTTAAACTACCACGAAATGTCTGTTTACATAGACAAAATGATATTCCTCACAAAATGAAATCATTGTTTAAAAGGAAGCAGCCATAACATTAGGTCCTTCTTTGGCCTGCATGCATCAGTTATTAAACTCAAAATGTTTTCAGCTTCACCCTGGCCAGTGTGGTTCAGTTGGATCATCGTCCCATAAACCAGAAGGTCATGGACTCAATTCCTGGTCAGGGTACATGCATCTGGGTTCCCAGCTCCTCTCAGAAAATTGTAAGATCTAACAAGTCATCTGAAGCCAAAGAGCCATAACCCCCTTTTAAAAGTGACTTACACTGTCTAGTTGCCACTGGAGCTACTACTTTATGCAAATTTCTGGCATTTAGATGCTTCTTACATTGGTATTCACGTTAGGTATGTAATCGTATGTAGTGAACACATTCAGTTATTACATTTCTCATTGTTTTTAATAATTGCTTTGTACGGGTTCCCCCTGATTTAATCTCAAAGAAACATTGCAGTGAACCTCCTGGTACATGTGTCCAGTTACTTGCTCAGGAAAAATTCCTAGAAATTGTTGGCCCAGAGGGTATACATAATTTAATACATAGTTCTGAGGCAACTTTCAGAGTGTTTGTACTATTTTAAACACATCAACAGTGTAGGAATTTACTTTCTCCTCTAAGCCTTGCCAGTGTGGGATGGGTCATTTATTTTAATCTTTGCTATTTTGGTAGTGGAATATGATGTCCTATTAATTTTAGTTTCTGTTACTTAAGTAATAGACAACCCATTGTCATGTTACATATATTTTTCTTAATTTTCTTTGCCTCTCAGATTGGTGATGTGTGTATTGGTTTTCCATGCTAAACGTTTTTAAGTGATCTCTGGTTCCAACTATATTTTCTTCTAACGTTTTGTACTTACATGTTTTAATATCTCAACCTTTACTCCTGGAAATTATTATGGGATATATATTTTTCTTTCTCCTAATTTCCTTCTAAATTGTTAGCCCAGCAGTGTATATTGAATTACTAGATAAAAAAATTTAAATCAAATAAATACCAAGAATACTTTAGTGCAGTAGAAATTCTTCCACTTTGGATACAATGTGGCTTATTTTTACAAAAATGGACACAGCGGTGAATATGAACTCATGAAATCAAATTGGTCTAACAGGCTGTTATGTTTCTTTAGTGTCAAAGGGAAAAAGAAATGACATTACCTGTCTCTCTTCCCTCTAGAGTATCGAGATCGTTACGATTCAGACCGATACCGTGATGGTTTTCGGGACAGTTACCGTGATGGCCCACGCCGGGACATGGATCGGTACAGTGGCCGGGACCGTTACGATGACAGAAGCAGCAGAGACTATGATAGAGGTCATTTTAAAACACCATTGAGTTAAATTGCTTTCTTTTAAGAGTTTCTTTCTTGCCTTTTCTTCCCTCCAGTGTGATGATCACAATTTGGGGTATATTTATTTACAGGCTATGATTCCAGGATAGGCAGTGGCAGAAGAGCATTTGGTAGTGGGTACCGTAGGGATGATGACTACAGAGGAGGCGGGGACCGCTATGAGGACAGATATGACAGACGTGATGACCGGTCCTGGAGTTCCAGAGATGACTACTCTCGGGATGATTATAGGCGTGATGATAGAGGTAATTATTTTCTTTTGCTTGCTTGATGGGGCAGACGACTAAACAAACCGACTGGGTTTTTCAGGTATGTTCAGACCCCTTAAGTGGGCACAGACAGAACTTACACATGTATAGGAGGTAGCAGAGCATAGTGGAAAGAGCACTAGATACAGATGATGTGATGGGAGTAAAGCAAAGTCTGGTTGTAACTTCCCATAGCATACACACTTTTCAGTTAAAATGTATTGAGGAAACAAAAGTAGTAAAGGATAAAAAACATTGTCAGACATTTTATGGTGTGATCTCATTTAATAAACTACAGTTAAATTAGGTGATGGTGATGGTCCAATATTCCTTCCTTCCTTCCCTCCCTCCCTCCCCCCCAGGATATTTTTACTGGTTTTATTTTATTTGTTTATTTTATTTTTAGACAGAGGAGAAAGAGAGGGAGAGAAACATCCATGTGTTGTTGCCCCTCACGTGCACCCTGCTGGGGACCTGGCGGGCAACCTTTGCCCAGCAGCCCAGAGCTCAATCTACTGAGCCACACCAGCCAGGGCCCAGTCTTTCTAATGAAGGCAGTGATGTAGTCTCATAGCCAGTAATTGGCAATGTGGGGTTAAAAATCAAGTGTTGCTGGTTTAAAGCCATTATTACTATAGTAATTGACATTTATTTATTTATTAATGCTGAGGCATTAATGTACCTGTTCTAAAATTATGTTCCTAATGTTACAACATTTATTAAACTGATAAGAACAGATACTACACTTGATCTCAGCCAAAAGGCCAAAAAGCAATAATGTTACATTTATATAAAACTTTGTATTATAAATCTGACCTCTCAAAAAGTATTACTAAGTGGCCACCATTTGTGTTCTCTTTAGTGATATCATTGAAAAAGTAAGGTATCTGGCCGAGAATTTTTCTCTTTATTTTTAGAAGCAGTCCTAGCCTTTGTTAACACCCCTTTGTCAGCCCTGACTTGGTGGCAAGTGCCATATTCTCCTCATTGCCTGCAAACCCTCAAGTAAGAAAGGTAGGCATGGACAACTAAAAAACACAGTGAGGTGACAAAAGTCATGAGAGCCATATTGAAATTCCACTTGAGTAAAGTTTTTCCTCCTCCCTCAAACAAAAACAAAATGAAAATAACATTTTTAGTCTTTTCTATAAAACTTTTAATTGATTCTTAAAAGCATTGCTGTTAAAGGCATCTACTTCCATGCAAGAAACGTAGAAACAATAGCTGGCATTTGTTGAGCATTTACTCTGCACCAACAATGAGCTGAGTTCTCATACAAGTATTATATAATTCTAAGAATTCTGTCTGGTATAGGTAGGTAAAATTACCGCTTCTGCATTACTGGTGAGAAGAGTGAAGGTTCAGATATGGGCCTCAGGTTGTCTTCGACTCCTGACCTGTTCTCGTGCCATTTGTTCCCTCCTCCAGTAGCTGTATGCCTCTCCTCCCCACCCCGGTGATCTTACCCCCTACTCCCTCTCTGACCTGCCCCCTTGTCTCCCAAGTCATTGCCGCTGCCTTTGTTCAGGTTTCATTGTTGTACCCACACTACTAATAAATTTTCTTGCCTTGCTTCATTCTTCACAGTGTCCCAAATTGTCTTTGTAAACAAGATCTAATTGTGATTCTCCCTTTTTTAAAAACTTTCCTAGTCCTAGCCCTGGCCACTGTTGCTCGGTTGGTTGGAGCATCATCCCATAACCGGAAGGTTGCAGGTTCCATTCCCCATCGGGGCACATACCTAGGTTGTGGGTTTTATTCCCAGTTCAGGCATATAAGATCCCTGGTCTGGGTACATATGGGAAGCAGCTGATTGTTTCTGTCTCACATCAATGTTTTTCCTCTCTCCCTTCCCCTCTTTCTAAAAGCAATGAAAAAGATGTCCTCAAGTAAGGATAAAATTTTACAATAAAACCTTCTTAGTCTCGCTGTGGTCTGAAATGTATCTTTTCGTCCTTACCTCTGACATATAAGGACTTCCACTGTTCTGCCTACAGTTGACTTCTTCAGGGTTGTCTTCATCTTTTCCATATCCAGCCTGATGTGTACATGCCGAGCTCTCAAGGTTCTCAGGTGTTAGCACTTTGAAAACTTTACAGGCTTCCCCAGACTGCATCCCAGTTTTATGATTTTTTAAGATTTTGTTTGTTTGTTTGTTTGTTTTTAGAGGGAGGGGAAGGGAAGGAAAAAGGGAGGGAAACATCAGTGTGTGAGAGATACATCTATCAGTTGCCTCTCACGCACTTCCTACTGGGGGACCTGGCCTGCAACCCAGGCATGTGCCCTGACTGGGAACCAAACTGGCGACCCTTTGGTTCACAGGCCAGCGCTCAGTCCACTGAGTTGCACCAGCCAGGGCCCATATGAATGAGTCTGTTTTATAGAACTTAGCATGCTGTATTCTTTAACTTTGATCCTCCCAATAAATGGGGCCTCTTGCAGACAGAAACTAGAAACTTAACCAACCATCGAATTCCTGGCCTTGGTATGGTTCCTGAAATACAGGTACACAAGCTGTTTGTTGAGTAGGCAAATAAATGGAAGCTATCAAAGGAAGAAGAAAGGGAGACGAGCAGTAAGAGTTGCTTCATTAACACAGATTTTAACCATTGGTAAGGATAAAGACAAGAATGGGAACGATAAGCACCAAGTTCAGCACAGTGGTTATGAGAAGACAGCACAGCTAGGTGTGTCGTCAGAGGAAGGATACTCAGGCTTCTGTGGTTTTCATGGTTTTATTACTTCAGCCAGGTGGTTGGTACACGTAGGCTTTCTTTACCTTCTGTATCTTTTGTATGTCTGAAACATTAAACACTGAATTTGAGAAACACCGTTTCCTTGAAACACTCAAGTATATCTTGAAATGTGCTGACAACTTGAATCCAGGGAGAAATCAAGCCCCCCTAAAGTTTATATTCAGATGTTCAGTGTTGCGTGCTTTGTCCTGTGAAGCACTGTCACATTTGTGTTACACACAGAGACACAGAGTGTAGGACTAGGGTCCACCCTGTCACAGTGTCACAAGCTCTTAACGTAGTGAAGTCATCCATCTTCCAGAGACATTTTTGGACAAGATTACTTTTATCCAGTAATTTATTATAGTTGAAAATTTCCTCCTGATAATAGTGATCGTGATAAATAATTGGTTTATTGTGTAAATTGTTACTGTTTTTTGTCTTTCTCATAGTCTGGTACTGCATCATGGATGTGGCTGTGGAAGGACTGATTAGACTTGGTTATTTAAACCATGCATTTTCTAATCTCCCTTACCTTCTCTGCTGTACTGGCTGGGCCCCTAATCTGAATCCCGTCTAAGGGCTATCTGGGAATCTGGCCTTCGGCCATCAGTTTCTGATTTTAAAAAACCTGTTACTTAGAGTTTTATTTAACTTAGGTCCCCCCCAAAGACCCAAACTGAATCTAAAGCCTCGGAGCACTCCTAAGGAAGATGATTCCTCTGCTAGCACCTCCCAGTCCAGTCGAGCGGCCTCTATCTTTGGAGGGGCTAAGCCTGTTGACACGGCTGCTAGAGAACGAGAAGTAGAGGAGCGGCTACAGAAGGAACAAGAGAAATTGCAGCGGCAGCTGGATGAGCCAAAATTAGAACGGCGGCCTCGGGAGAGGTGAGGTCGTCATCAACGAATTTCCCGTCTTTGAATCCACTGGGTCTTAATTGGGGCATTGCATTCCCAGGGACACACGGGACGTTTGTGAGAATGATACTGGTTGTCGTTTATCAGCATTTGGTGTGCGTAGGCTCCAGTCACTAGGTGCTCTGTAGCACATGGACAGTTTAACCCAGTTAAGAGTCGTTGCTTATCACACAATTTTCAAAAGGTCTATTTGGTTTGACCTACAACTAATATAAATTGGTGGTACTTGAATACAAAGGTCAGCAAATTGTAGCCTGGGCCTGTTTTTATTAGTACAGTTTTATCACGGCCTTTAAGAATACTTTGCAAACCCTGCTTTAGTATATAAAATAAAACTCCACCATGGTGAGGTAAGTGGATTTAGCTCGTTGCAATTTACACAAGGGGTAAAGTAGAAAATGTTTTCACTTATGTAAGTGTGGATTGTGAACTATTTTTCATTTATTTTTACTTGTATGTATGTTGGTTATACTGTCCAGTGTTTCTTCAGGATGCCAAGAGTCATTACAAAATATTTATTATTGACATTCGCTAACATTCTGGAAAACTAGGCCTAGTTTTGAAAGGCTTGCGGAATTGTGCTACCAGTAAGGTTGTAGATTACTAGGAGAATGCTCTTAACTCCAGCTGATGCTTGCTGAAGCGATGAGAGCCAGAGTGTCTTAATGTGTACAGCTTTCAGCTGGTTCGAGGGAGCGACAGATGCACATACCTGCCTATATACAGAGCAGGTGTGATAAAATATTAATAAGTGATGGCTCTTAAGGGGTCAGCATGGGTCCGAGATGGCCTTCACCTGAGCTGGACTGAAGCATTTTTAATATCTCTTACATAGACACCCAAGCTGGCGAAGCGAAGAAACTCAGGAACGGGAACGGTCAAGGACAGGAAGTGAATCGTCACAGACTGGGACCTCAGCCACTTCTGGCAGAAGTAAGTCAGATCAGGGTGGGTATCATATTATTGCCCTCTTCTGTAACCTACCCATGACCAAATTATGCAGAGACTTCGGGGTGTTAAATTCAGTCGTGGGCTCTATTTGGGTTGTCCTGGGTTGATCTGAGCTTTACATCTCCTGCTCTGAAAAATCTGAGAAATGGGCACCAGAGGGAGACTTGAATGATCTGTTAATTCTTCACAGGAGAGTATACTTGATTGTTACATTTGTCCCTTCATTTTATGTGTTGACATCTCAGAGTTTTGTTTATTCAGAGCAGTCATGGTCCTGTCGCTCTCTAAGCTGCTCCCAAGGCCAGCCTTTTATTATGTCATACGTGACCAGAGTGGTGTCTCGAGTGATGATGATGTGCTCTTGGCTCTTCCTGACTGAATCTGACTGACTGGGCTCAAGCACACTCGTTGTTTTGGAAATTGAACGGTGCAGTTGTGACACCTCCCTCCCTCTATTATGAGCCTGTTTTTAAGGCTTCTGCTCCCACCTCCAGATTGATTTGTACTTGAGCTTTTCAGACATGGCTCAAGGCTTGGGTGGTTTGGAAATAGTCATCCATGTGGTGTAGAAGTTTTCTGGAAATTGTTCATACTGGAGTAGACTCTTAGTAAGAGGATGTGATGCCTCTTTGTAACCCAGTAGGGGTATGTTGGTTGGGTTGATTTGTATCCCTGCTTCTGAATAAAATGTAAAAATCTGACAGAATAAGTTCCTGGTTTTAAGGAGACATTTGGTGCTTTAAAAAAAAAATACATGAGTATGTTCTGGTTTTCATAAATGTAAAAATTTGTTTGTATCATGTTTTGTTATATAGTTCGTGTGTGTGTTGAGGCTCTAAGTTGGTCAGTGGTTCTGGAGTTTGAGCTTGTGCATGTGTGTGATTCTCCAAGCATGACCATTTTAACATTGAGGTTAGACGAGCTATAATCCTAAAATAAAGAATACTCACTTATTCCTAGGAAAGATCAGGTGGTACCCTTAGAGAGTCACTTTTTCTATTTCTCTTGCATCAGTAAAACATTTTTTCTCAAAATGACATTTGGGAACCACTGGCTTAGGGATAATGTCATAATTTTGGGAGCCAAATTAGAGTCTGTATTTAAGAAAAATGATAGAAAGCAGTAAATGTGGATGTGGACCATTTCCCACTGTGTTGTAATCCTAATACAAATAAGCCTTTTTTTTTTTTCTTTTTTTTTCCGTTTTTCCTCTCTCTCTCTCTGGTAATTTGACCTTCTGACTCTGATTTCACAGATGTGCGAAGAAGAGAGAGTGAGAAGTCTCTAGAAAATGAAACACTCAGTAAGGAGGAAGACTGTCACTCTCCAACTTCCAAGCCTTCCAAACCCGAACAGCCTCTAAAGGTAATGCCAGCCCCTCCACCAAAGGAGAATGCTTGGGTGAAGCGAAGTTCTAACCCTCCTGCTCGATCTCAGAGCTCAGACACAGAGCAGCAATCCCCTACAAGGTGAGTCAGCTGGGAAACATAGCAATTGGTTAGCTCTAGAATCCTAAATATTGTGATGTCACAGTATGGCCAGGTAGCTCATCTGGTTAGAGCTTTGTCCTGATCGATACATCAGGGTTGAGGGTTCAGTCCCCACTTAGCACACATTTAAGAATGAACCAATGAATGCATAACCAAATAGACCAACAAATCGATGTTTTTCTTTCTCTCCCTCTTTCCCTCCCTCCTTCCCTCCCTCATTTCCCACCCCTCACCCCCTCTCTTTCTCTCTCTCATCAATAAATAAACAATTTAGGCCCTGGTAGATTGAGTGCAGGCTGTGAACCAGAGGGTCGCCAGTTCAATTCCCAGTCAGGGCACGTGCCTGGGTTGCAGGCCAGGTCCCTAGTGGGGGCCATGTGAGAGGCAACCACACATTGATGTTTCCCTTCCTTCCCTTCTCTCTCAGCCCTCCCTTCCCCTTTCTCTAAAAATAAAAAAAAATCTTGGAAAATAAATAAATTTTTAAAAAATATTGTGATGTCATGGGGGGAAGTGTCCTGTAGGGAGTTGGCCTGAGATAGCATCTTACATTGCCTTTGCTCTTGTAGTTCAGATTCAGTGATATACTGGAGCTGCCTCATAAGCACCAACTGTTCATTTTCTAGAGTTTTGATAGCTGGTTGACATCACTTTGGTTACTCAAAATCTGCAAATACTGTAAATGAGAACACACAGCAGTCACGTGTTGGCAGTATATCCTTTGTGGTGATTTTACCTCCCTGAGTCGTAGGGTCCTCATTTGTAAAATAGAGAATAACATGAACCTTGCATGATTGTGATGATTCTAAAGGACATGGCACTTAGTGTTTGTTTAAGTAATTGCCTTTGTTGTTGTCTTTCCCATAGTCTAAAGTTGCACAGTGTTAAGTATGTATTTTTGGCTCTCTGTAAAGCTTACTGCACTTAGGAGAATGATTATAATTTCTTATCTTTTCCATCCTTAAGACAGCTGATGATGTGATTACATGTTTTCCTTCTAGTGTTGGGGGCAAAGTACTTCCAGCTCAGCCATCTGAGGAAGGACCAGCAAGGAAAGGTAAGACCAAAAGGGAATGGGTTTTTCCACTTAGAGGCATAAATTAAAAGGCCTGTAAAGGAGCCATGAAGCACTGAACTTCGGTGTATGTTGTACCCAGTTTTGTGGTAAAGGTTCATAGGTTGTCTGCCTTTTCTTGCCAGTAGAGGGCAGGAGTGGTCTCTTTGGAGAAAGCATGGAGCCCTGCTCTTTCCTGGTAGAACATTTTGGGGGAGAGACTCGGAAGGAAATTAACATGCTCAGTACAGATTAGAAATGTCACCATCTGCAAGGCCAGGGCCATTACACAGCATCATAGCTTTTATTGCCAGTTTGCTTTTCATGATGGCATAACCCTGCAGTGGAACTTTTTAGTGGATCTTGTTGGGTGGGTAGGTGTGATATATATAGAGAGAGAGTATGTGGGAAGAAGGGCTTAGAAAGGAAGTCTGGGTTGGGGTGAGGTCAAATTTCCATCAGTACATATGAGCACATTTTTTTCCAGCCCTTAGGAAACCTAGGAGAGGGGGACTAATTGTTTTACTTGCCTTCAGTTTATTTTTGCATCTTTACTCAAGCAGATGAAAATAAAGTGGATGGGGTGAGTATCCCGAAAGGCCAAAGTGGGAACTCCGGCCGGGGTCCAGGAGACGGAGGGAACAAAGACCACTGGAAGGAGTCAGACAGGTATGCATGTTCTCTAAGCATTGCCAGTTCTCCTACTGTGAACAAGCCAAAGTCAGCCAATACAGACAGTTAAATTCTGAGAATCTAGATAAACAAAATGTCCAGATAGCAAGGACTGTTAACTGGAGGTACCTGTTTTGTTTTGTTTTAAGATTTTATTTATTTATTTTTAGAGAGGGGGAGGGAAGGGGGAAGAGAAGGAGAGAAACAGCAGTGTGTGGCTGCCCGTCACACACCCTGCACTGGGGACCTGACCCACAACCCAGGCATATGTCCTGACTGGGAATCCAACCTGTGACCCTTTGGTTCACAGGCTGGTGCTCAATCCACTGAGCCACACCAGCCAGGGCTTGGAGGTGCCTGTTGAATGCCTCAAAATTGTTCATGGATGATGGGAGAGTGGTCTCCCATAAAGGTGCAGTCTTATACTCACATCTCTGCAGGAAAGATGGCAAAAAGGATCAAGACTCCCGATCTGCACCTGAGCCAAAGAAACCTGAAGAAAATCCAGCCTCTGTAAGTGTCAAAGGCTTGCCCTCAACTTCCCTTAGCTTTCCCTTTTGAAAACCTCCCTTACATTTAGGGCTACAGAGTGACTGGAAATAAGGCACTGCTGCTCGTTCAAAATAGTGAACAGTTAGATTAGTGTTTTTCTCTGTTCATACCTTTCTTTCACTACTCTCATCCCCTTGTCAAGATAAAGCATGTTTGTATGACTTGCAAAAGAACACATGCGCCTCTGACAGCTCTCCCTGGCTGTGGAAAATGCTAACAAGCAAGCAAGTGGTTGTGGTCTGGACTAAAGTAACAGTATCCTGTTTCCTGGATTTTGCTGTGAGAATTCAAGGCCTTGGTCATTTTATCACTCTTGTCTGTTACAGAAGTTCAGTTCTGCAAGCAAGTATGCTGCTCTCTCAGTTGATGGTGAAGATGAAAACGAGGAAGAAGATTACACCGAATAGACCTCTACATCCTGTGCTTTCTCCGAGTCTCTCTCTACCCTGGAACATCGAGAGCAAATCAAACCTCTATCCAGACAAGACAAAATAAAACTCACCATCTCCTGGAGACCTTTCTTAACTTTTTTTTTAAAACAATGAAATGAAATGAAATTCTTTTGCATGCTGCTGCAGCCTTTAAAGTATTGAACTAACTGGAGAATCGCCAATATAACCAGAGAGAAAGACATATTTTAACGGAAAAGTTGTGCGGTTTTATACACATGCAGTTGCCTGTGTGATTAGTGCCTAGAGGACTCCATTTAGGAAAACGGCAGTGACAGTGATACAATGTCTGGAATCTGGTTGGGCAGTGGGGCAGGTATGAAGAAGAGTGTGAGATTCTTTAATTCTTATCCTAATGTGGCATATATTAATTCTCAAACATCTAAATAAATTCTCCATTCTTGGAAAGGTAGGTTTAGTCTCTGAAATTTTAGTCTCCAGGAGGCTGCCAGCCCCTCCTCTTATTTAATTCTGAGTTAGTGGGGCCAGCCTAGGGGGAATTCCTTCATTTTTACCCCCCAGGGGGGTAGCTGGAAGTGAGTCTACAGGCCACTGAAGAATAGGACTGCTTGGTGACCAAAATAAGTGGGGAAATCGTGGTTTTAAAAGAAGCTTTGAGGAGGTGATGAATTATTTTGCACCAGTAATAGGGAAAAATGGTATGACCTCCAATGAATACATGAGTGGTTACTTCCTGCAGCAGGAAGCACTTGGGGGGGTGGGAATTCCCAGGTCTCTTACGTGTCCTGGTTTTGCCCTTTCTTAAACATTATCCTTTTTCAAACTTCAGCTCAATCCACATTTTGCTGAAATCTTGAAGCTTTACAAATTTAGACTCATCTCATGTTCCTCATCTCCTCTTTCCTCTTACCTCCCAAAAAACAGCTTCTCTTTAAGCCACATACCCAGTCTCCTAGGCATTCTGTATCAGCCCCTGGGAGCTGTCAAATGAGGAATCACTGCTTTTCTCAAGTAAATCTTGGCTTCTTTGTCTTTTGACTCTCCTATCCATTCCTGCTCCTGCTTCTTTGACCCCTTTTACACCTCAGAACATTCTGGGATTGATGGTCTTACTTGGTGAGTGAGGGCAGATAAACAGGGACAGTTAAAGCTGGGAGCCTTTCTTGTGACCTTGATTAGGGTTTTTGTTTCGGGCTTTTTATTTTGTGGGTTGTTGTTGGGGTTGGGTTTTCTTTTCCCCCCTTTTTTTTTCTTTTTTTTTTTTTTTAACATGTTTCCTTCTTCACTGAAATCCCACACCAATGTTCAGATTTATAATGTGGCCTAGACCAATGTGTGGTTTGGTTTGGTTTGGTTTTTTAGCCTCCCTTGAGAATAAATGATAATGGAGAGAACTATTTAACAAGGTCCTGGTTTCTCTTGCAACACAGTAGCTTGACTTGCCTGCTTTCATGTGCACCTTTGTACTGTCAGTGCGGTAGGTAGTATCTTCATGGGCAGTGTGGGTACCTACAGAGAAATTGCACCTTGGTCTCCTGTTTGCAAGCCCTTCTCCCATCAGTCTTAGATTAGGCCCTGTCCAGCCACACAGGGGTGTTGGTTTACGAGTGCTGCAGCAGTGGGCATAACAAATCATTTACCCAGTGGATATAGAAGACATACCAAGTGAAATAACTTTAATAATTGGCTTGGATGGCTAGTAGCTAGGAAGTGGCTTTTAAGGAGATACCCAAGGTTGGAAGGGGTTTTTCTTTAGAAACCACTTGCTGTAGATGATGACGAGATAGGGTTTGCCTTCTTCAAGTCTCCTTCCAAATAGTTGTATCCAAAAAGGCTTTTTTTTTTCCCCACTCCCCTACCTTGGCCCCTGTTAAAACAGAAACAGGGATTTATGTCCCACTCCTCAATACATGTAAAATTTGTACAAAAATATCTTCTATGAAAATGATTTGTAATCTGTAGACTTACTACCTGGGAGATGTCTTGAGATGTGAATCCCATCCTTTGGGTTGTGGGGTTTTTTGTTTTCTCCAAATAAATCTAATCTTTAAAGTTCATTTTCATGCTGAAATTCTTTGACAGTACACTCCATGCTCCCAGCCCCCCACCCCCACCCCGTTTTTTTTGTTTTGTTTTGTTTTGGATTTTTTGACTCACCACTGAGTCTGCTACCCTGCCTTCCTACTTCTGATTGGGTGCCGTTTTGTGTGAGTACAGAGGGTGGTGGGGTTGCAAGGGGAATGGCTTCATTGAGGCCCAAGAACTGGGAACTCACATCAACTCCCCTCCAGAATTTTTTCTGGGTACTAACTTTCAATACCATTTTAGTGCATCTGCAGTCCATTTACTAAGACAAATGGAAGTTCCAAGGATAAAATCCTCATGTCCTTGAGGCAATGCCTCCATAAACCTCTGCTCTTCATCAGTCAGATGCTGCCTCTGCTTTCCTGGGTTACAGTGTACAGGCAGAATGGAGTCTGAGTTACTACTTGCCATCATCACTCTGGCTTAGTGGGAATTTTCCAGGCAGCAAGGACAGACAGACTGTTCATTGTTGCAAGGCAGGAAAGAGGTTAGGACAGTGGCAGAGAATCCTTAAGGTCACAAGGGGGTGGAGCACAGAAAACCCAGGAAACCTCAGACAATTTGGGGGACTCGAAGCCAAAGGGAAGGGGGTACGTGGAAGTGAAGGGAGTTGGAGGCACAGTTACACGAGTGGCTTTCCTCTGAGCCAACTGCAGCAGCTGTTCTCACAGTTTCTTGCCAGTGCATTGATCTCTTCAAAGCTGAGGGATGAGGCTCAGTGTGGGGCCTGTCTGGGTGGGTTTAGGTGAAGGGAAAAGGCCCTGCCCTTACAAAAGGCAGCGCTCGCTACTGTGGCTTCACAGCAGGAATCAGTCTCAGTCATACTGTCCAAGTCTTTGTAGCCAGTCCCCTCGCTGTGCAAGCTGAGGTCTGGGTGAATGACAGAAAGTGGGAAAGGCTAACTTGAAGAAGGTTCACATTGGTTGAGCACAGAAAGGGTACAGAGGAAGGAACTCCCTTTGCTGTGTCCCAAGAGAGAAAGCTAGGCCCCAGTATGTCCCCCAGAAGCCCTGTGGCAGAAAGGGACCCCAGAACTGGTCAGCCTTGACTGACAACCTACTGTAAATGTCGGGCCACCAGAAGGATGCAGGTATGGCACCCTACTTTACAAGGATCTGTTTCAGGCTGGCTGGGTCCCATGTGTGTAACAGGCCACAAAGCCTGGTTTCTCCTAAACAAGCCTCTGGGTCCCAAGGCAGTGAGGATCCCAGTTAGTGCAGAGGGCCTCGCCTCAAATGCTAAGTGAGCTCACAGCATCTGGCTTCTCAGGAAGTGGGAAAGCTACACATCTGCTCCTGGGAAGCTGGGAAGCATTATTTCTCGAAACTTGTTGCTCAGCAACCATCCTAGCCCCTAGGGCCACAAGTGAAGGGGGGACTCGCTTTCCCTCACCCTCCCACCTCACTAAAAAGAAGGGGTTTGGAAAAGGCAAGCTGTGCTGCTCCCCGCCCAGCTTCAGCAACCTCCCGGTTGGACAATACAAGCTCTGTCCTCAGCCAGAGAGCTGCCTCGAGTCAGCTCTGCTCTTCCCCCCCCCCCCGCTCTTCCCCCCACTCTTCCCGGTTTCTAGCGCCCTGCCCTCTGGTGAAGTTCCCCTGACCCAGTGTTCTTCCAACCCTCAATGCCCTCCTCCCTCGTCCCCCACCCCAGGGATCTCAGCACACTGGGTCACAGGCATGGGATCACCGCAGACCATGGAAGAGGGAGTTCAGCCGTCAGTGCCAAGGTGGGCTGCCCTCTGCATAATCAAGGTAAGAAAACCTGCATGGAGGGAGGTGAGAAGCTGTTCCCAAAATTGTTTCACCTTTACTTTACTAACATCATCCTGACTCTAGCCTCCCTTTCTGCAGTTCTTGGTCCACGTGGCTAGCCCCATGTGCCACCCATTTTTATTTCACTCCCACCCAGCCACCTCCTGTCTGAAGTTTCCATTCTCAGCCTCTCGTGTCAGCTTTCTTTCTGCAGCCTCCTTCCCCCTGGTCCCTACGTTGGTGGCAGCCATCAAGTCTGAGCTGGAGTTCAGCTTCCCATCTTGTGACCCTCTCCCAATTCCTGACAACCTCAGAAGGGGTTCCTCTGCAGGGGCAGCAGGGGCAGCAGCACCAGCGTGAGTGTGAGGCCTTAGCCCTGAGATTCAGTCAAATGCCTCTGCTCAGTCCCAGCCCATCCTTCGGAGAGAACCCACCCCAGTAGCAAGTACCCCAAGGCCCAACCAAAGACTCTAATGATGTTAAAAAGAACTAATGTATGCTCCCCCCTCCAAAAAAAAGCAAAACACAAATTTTCATAGCACATATATCTCGATTACATAATTAAATCTTGCCAAAATACATAGAATGACCTTCAACCCCCCCCCCACCCCAGTAGCCTCTGATTCCAGTTGCTCTCCTAACTCCTACCTCTCTTCCCAGCCTCTTCCCTCCCCAGCTCTATTCCGATCCCCAAGCCCTTCCTCCAGACCCCAGTGACTGCTCTACCCTCTGAGACTGCCTATTGGACACCAACTCAGCCAAGAGCAGTAAGATCGAGGCTCCCTAGTCCAGCAACATCCACCCCTCCCAAATGCCAGTTTCTGGGGGACCCACATTGTCACCATATGCTGGTTCACAGCCTCTTCCTTGCCACCAGATTGGAATCAGGTGCTCCACCACCCCTAAGCAAAACCTGACTGACTTCCCAGCCTTTAACAAAGGCAAGGCGAGCACAGAAGGGTCACAGGGATGGAGGGCCTCAGAGCTGGTGGTATTGGCTGCTTTGAGGAGACACTGGCATTGAGCCCTGGGCTCTGACTCCTCAGAATCTGCCTCCCCCACCCCCACCCCCGCCCTGTTTCATCATGGAAAATCCAGTAGGGAGGAGGAGGAGGGGAGAAAGTTTCAGGAAGTGCTCATTGCTAAAGAGCATTGGGGAATCTGAGAATGGAAATAGATTCAGAGCTTCTAGAAAGACATCCTTTCCCTTTCCCTTCCCTTTCAAGGTGGCACAACTCAAACCAACCTGATGGCCCATTACATCAATTCCAGGAAGTTCCTATCCAGTACCAGATCCAGACACTGGGGAAAAAAAAAAAAAAGGCGAGCGGATAGTGGGTGGGGAATGATGTTAAACCACAGAATGAACTTCCACACCCATTGGAAGCCTGGGACTTGAGTTAAATGTGAGGAAGACTTTAGTAGAAGTCTTCTAGGGAGTGGGAGTGACTGTCCAGCTCCGAAGCAGGGCGATAGATGGGCTGACTGGAACTGTTTAGTGACGGTGTTGTGGGGGCGGGGGATGGACGACGTGATGTGAAGGCCCTCAGCTAAGTCCTTTGAAAGGGGAGAACAGGTGACACCTGAGAAGTCTCCCATGAGGCAGAGGACCAGAGAAGGGTGTCCAGAGACTTGTGACATAGGTGACACTAGGTATCTTCATCCGAATCTAGTGCTCCCAAGGTTAGGTGGTGCAGCTCCACCAGGGCAGGCCGCGGGTGGGTCCACACCCTGGGGTCAGGCCCAAACCCAAATACACTCCTATGGAGAGGCCAATCTGAGAAAGGCCGAGGTAGTTCTCTATCTTGTTTGTCGAACCTTGGGACCTGTGTCCAGCTTTTCTTCTGCTTCTCTCTGGTTCGTGTGGGTTTTGGGCCTCTGTCCTCTCTGTCCACCTTCCTCAAAATCTCTCCCCATCTCTCAGTCTTTCTGTCTCCGAGTGTTTCTAGGCATCTCTGCGCTCTTTCCCCTCAGCTCTTTTGTGAGCCGGGTTCGCAGAAGGTGGGGAAAGTAGGGAAAGAGGAGGAGGGCGAGGGGCGGGAGCCGGCGGAAGGTGGGGATTGGAGACGGGCAGGAGGGAGGAGAACAGCGCGGGAGGGAGGAGAGGGCGGCGCGGGCGCGGCGGGGCGGGAGGGAGCCCTGGAGCGCGGCACCCGCTCCCGCCTCCTGCGCCTCCCGCGCGGCCGCTTCGCGCGGGCCGGGCCGGGATGGGCTGGCCCGGGGGCTCCCCTTGCTGCTGCCCCGCCCCGCCGCGCCCCCGCCCCGCCGGGCGCCCCCCGCAGGTGAGTGGCCGCGCGGTGCTGGGCGGGAGGGCGGTGGCCTGTGCGTCACGGCTTAGGGACAGTGCCGGGGGCGGTCACCAGGGGGCGCAGGGCCGCCGGGGCTCTAAGGGGCGCGGGGAGCGAAGCTGGCGCCCCGGGCTGGGAGCCCGAGATCGGCGGGTCGAGGCGAACCCAAACAGCTGGCAGCTGGGAAGGTGACCAGGGGGCGGGGCGCCGGCCGCGGTCACACTCCAGTGGGGGCCGTCATGCCTTCAGGAGTACTTGTGTGCACACGCACCTCCCCCCACCGGCACGGCATTGCTCAGTCCCGCCACGCACGTCCCGCCCGCACTAGGCACGGCTCCTCTAGAGCCTTGGGGCACGTTACCCAGCACACAGGCCCGGGACTTGGCGGGAACTGGCAGCTGAGTTGAGGCCTTGGCCTGGGAATGCTTGTGAGAGTTTTCTTTTCTACTTCACACCCGGGAAACTGAGGCAGAAAGCAGGCACAGAAGAGGCTTATTTCCACTTTCCAGGCCCACTCCTCGGGCCCCCTTGTGCTGCTCCTCTCTTCTCCAGATCCCCCTGGGTACAACCATAGACCCCGCCTTCCGCCCCTCTCTCCTTCCCTGGGCCTCACCCCTCCTCTGTGGCGGCCAGGCTCCTAGCCTCTCATCCAACCACAGCTATTTCCAGGAAGGGGGAGTGTGGGTGGAGGGGTTTCTCCAAACAAACCCAAGGCTTCAGTGTGAGATGGGGACCAGGCTGGGGGAGAGGCTGACAGACTGGAATGTTCCAGGCAAGAGAAGGGCGAGGGTCCTCCAGGGTCGGGCAAAGCCTTCCCAGCCCTGTCCCAGTGAGCTACTTTTCCTCTCAGCACAGGCTGAGGAGTCAGTGCTCTCTGTCTCCATCTTCCCTCAAAGGTGCCCCACAAGGTGGGGAAGGACACAAACCTGTGCTTCCCTTGCCACCCAATACAGGGGATTAGTGACCCCCCAGGACACAAGAGTGAGGGTCAGAAGATGTTTGCAGACTTGTTGCAGATGAGGGCAACTGCTAGGTGAGGGAACTTTCAGCCCCCCTGGAGGGAGCAGTAGAGAGGAGCATGCTGGAGGGGTACTGGGCAATAGGGGCAAAGAAAGGCCACCCACCCTACCACAATGCCCTCCTTCCCCCTGGGGACTGGATGAGGCCAGGCCCAGTTGCCCACACTGGCCAGGGGCCTGGAATGTCCTGGGACCCGGCCAGAGCTGGTGGGGTGGGAGTGGGTTGCAGAACCAGTGCCCCTCTCCAGTTACAGGCTAGGGGCCCAGGCTTTGCCACACAGATGCCTCCCTCTGGGCAAGGTACCCTGGGGACAGACTTCCTGACCTGGAAGAATTAGAGCTTCCGAGAGAAGCCTCAGGCTGGGCCCAGCCCAGGCAGGTCCACGGAAGTGTCCTGAGTGGGATCCCATAAGGACACTCATCCAGAGAAGTCAGGATGAGACCAGCCCCAGGAGCAAGAGGGAGGCAGAGGGAAGTCAAAGGACCCGGTGGGAGATGCCAGAGCTGGGGGAGTTGCCTGAGCTCTGGGACATTCAGTAAATACCATGCAAATGAGGGGGCAGTGGAAGGGTGGCAATACTTGCACATTCTTTCAAGTGACAGCTCTTGCAAGTTCAAGGGGCTACTCTCCAAGGCTTGGGGTTGAGGACCCCGCAGGCCATGAACCCCTTATATTTGGGGAAGACTACTTTATGTTTGGGGAAGATTACTTTCCCTGTTTCCAAGGCCGAAATCCACCTCCTTCCCTAGACTCCCGGGGACAGGAAGTTGGCCATGTTCCCAGGAGGGAGGCAGGAGGCCCATTGAGGGGTGTGGAGTCTGTGGTGGGAGGGGGGCCTCCTGTCCAGTCCTCAGGTCCTGGGACAGCTGCTCAGGAAGGACAGCAGAGCAAGGAGAGCCATGAAGGTAGTACTCAGGCTTTGGGGGAGGGGCAGCCCTAGGACCTGGGCTGGAGGGCCTAAGTGGCGGGGCTCCAAAAAGGGGCCAGGGGTCTGAGAAGCTGGGTGAAAACCAGCCCAGAAAATGAGTGAGTGGAAGACTGTGTCAGGAGCAGAGCTGCTGGGGGCTGTCAGGAGAAGGACCTCAAATGCCTTGGGCTGGGATAGGAGAATGGATCACTCCTGTGGGCAAAGCAGCCTTCTGGCTGGAATTGACCTTCCAGTGTGAACTGGGGAAGGGGGGAGCATGCATGTTTCCCTTTTCACAACCAGTGAAACTGAGGCAGGAAACTGGCCTTCGGTACCATTTTTCCTGACCCTCGGGATGCACTCCTGATCCTGGGATCCTGGGCTAGCCAGGATCGTGATTCCTAGGTCCCCTCCCACCTCCCACAGGAAGTCCCCAGAGAGCCTGAGAGTTCAGGCTGGGAGGCTGGTCTGGACAGGACTTGGTGTTCCCTGCCGCTGGCCCTTAAGCCCTGCCATGAGACCTAAATTCCCACCCTGCCCCACAACACAGGGTGGGGCGGGTGGGGGGAGGGGACTGGATCTCAGGTTTCTTGCAGATCCCTTGATAGGGCAGATCCCTGGGCATGGGGAAGCTCCAGAGCAAGGGGATGGGGGGGGGGGGGGCAGGAAGATCTTGGGCTGACACTCCCAGCAGGGTAGATCCTGGGAATCTGATCTCCTGGCCTCCCCCACATCCTCCCCCCCCCCACTTCCTGGAGTAGCGACCTGCCCCCTTCCCGCCTGTACTCCCCTCCGCTTCCAGGGCTGGGCTTCTCCTCACACCAGCCAGACAGCCTACCCTCCACCCAGGGGAAGCGGCTGCCTCCGCCAGGCCGCTTCCAGGAAGCCCTGGGCCAGGCCCCAGCATTGTTTGGGGCCCGTGGCCGGCACCCCAGCCAGAGGGACACCATGAAGTCCAGCGGCCCCGTGGAAAGGCTGCTCAGAGCCCTAGGGAGGAGGGACAGCAGCCGGGCCACCAGCAGGGTAGGAGTGCCCACCAGCTGGGCAGAGGAGGGGCAAGGGTGGAGGTGTGGGCAGTGGGGGAGGGGGCCAGGAGATCAGATTCCCAGGCCAGACCCTCTTCCTCAGCCTTCTCCCCCTGCCCTGCATCTCCGCTTTTCTCTGCCCCTTTGGTTGTGGCCAGGGCTGTGGCACGAGCTGCAGAAGTTTGGGTTAGAGCAGAACCAGTATCAGCTTTGGCTCCTCTATCACCTCCCTACCCTAGTCCAGGTCACCCCTGGGGGGTCCTGGCCCTCTACACCTGCATCTAGGTATACTTCATTGTAGGACTTCTCCAGTACTACCCTGGAGTTCCAGAATAAGGCTAGACCCAAGCTGAGAAGTTTGGGGGAAATGGGGTGGGCAGCGGTGAGGAAGGGAGGGAGGCAGCCAGGTCTCAGTCTCAGGAGTGCCTTAGACACAGGGGGTTTGCTTTCCGCTGATACTGTGCATGTGCGTGCGTGCGTGTGTGTGTGTGTGTGTGTGTGTGTGCCACTCGTGCCAAATGCACTCAGGTTTCCTAGTGGGTCCAGCAAGTCCAGTCCCGTTTAGGGGAGTTCAGCTGCTGCTTTAATCCAGCTCCTTCAGGGACAGACAGTCAAGAGACCAGAGGTGATGCCTGGGTCCCCAGGCGGGGAGGGCCTGGAGACCCCATCACTCCCTTTCCCCACATTTGTTCAGCCTTATCACAAAAGCAGCATGAGATAATACTATAGAAGAGAAGGGAACAGGAACTTGAGCTCCAGGAGAAAAATGGGTAGGAGAGTAGAGGCAAGGAGGCGATGGTCCCCAGGCGGAGGATGGGAGGAGCGAACCACAGTGGGAGGGATGGGACTCAGGTGCGCCTGGGCCGAAGGGAGCATCCCAGCCTCCTGCCCCACCGCACCTCTGGGTAGGGAGGGGCCCACACCCACACGACATCTGGCCCAGTCCTCCCCCCTTCGGTGCTGGAATCCCACTTGAGCTTTCTCAAATGACATGATGGGGTGCTCACTACATCCAGAAGTAGCAAGGCAGCTACATATTTTCCCCGGTGTCATGCTTCTGTCTGCCTCTCCCTCCAGCAGCACCACCCACCACCCGCTTCTTACACAACTGCTGCCTGCAGCCTCAGCGCACAATGAGTAAACATGTTGTTCTTGCGGGGGGGGGGGGGGGGCAGGGGCGGGGGAGAGCACGTCAGCTGCCTAGAGCCTGGGGACAGGAGCCAGGGAAGCAGGACTGGCTGAGGCCATGCCTGCCAGGTCAGTCTGGGTGCTGCTTCGTGACCATCATCCTACACTCATGCCTGGACTCCCTGCCGCTCACCCTGCATATGGGCCTTCATCTGGGGAGGGCAAGTTGGGAGGAGAAACAGGGGGCCTCACAGAGGACGGTAAGAGCACCCCCCACCAGGAGGACAACGCTCAGGTTTGGGGAGGGCAGTGACCACAAGGATATCACACACCAGGGCCACGTGAGGGACCTAAGTGATCCCCTGGGGAGGAGCTGACCCAGCAAGGCTGACGCAAGGGCCAGATTCCATGCACTGTCAAGGACAGGCCCTACAACTGGCCGGAAACAGCTGTGGCCAAGTGTGTCCTATGAGTTTAGGGACTTCGGTTGGGCTGGGGGAAGGAAGGAACCAGTAGTGCTCAGGCCCAGGCCCAGGCCTGGCCCCGGAGATGGGCCCGCTGGGAACGGACACTTCTATCTGTGCCTGTCCCTCTGCCCATAGCCTAGAAAAGCTGAGCCACATAGCTTCCGGGAGAAGGTTTTTCGGAAGAAACCACCAGTCTGTGCAGTGTGTAAGGTGACCATCGATGGGACAGGCATCTCGTGCAGAGGTGAGGCACCCTGCTCTGTGACTCGGAGAGCCTCCACCCAGCACCACGGTGTCACATCGCTCCAGCCAGCAGACGCACGGGACGTGAACAGTGTGCGTGCTGCCCCTCCGCTGGGCAACACAGGAGCCGAGGGGATGCTGCCTCCCCTCCCAACAGCCATTGTTGCCCATGACAAACACTCCCAGAAATGCAGGAGACCCCCGTACAAGGACTTCCCGCCCTGACCTGTGACTGGGGGCTTCCTTTTCTCCCTTCCTCCTTGCCCCCACCCACCCTAGAACATTGCCCTGGCTCCCTCCCATCCCGACCTGGGCAGTAGTACTTTACTGCCATTCTCTGCCCCTGCTCCCCAACTCCACCACAAGGCAGTTGGAGTTCTGGAAGTCCCAGGGTCTGGTCCCAGGGCCTGGGGAGATGGGAAAGGGCCACTCCTTCCACTGCCCCAGAAGACCTCTGCTAACCCCTACTCTCCCTATCCCTCTCCAGTCTGCAAGGTGGCCACGCACAGAAAATGTGAAGTAAAGGTGGGTACCTGGTGGGGGGAATGGGACTAGGGTCCCTTCCTCCTCTGAAACAGGTTCATGCAGCCACACTAGCATAAACCCTCCACCCGTCTCATCACTGGGGAACCCCTGCTGAGGTGGGAGAGGGTGCTGTACTGGGCCCTTTAAGAACCACCCTACTCCACCCCCTGAAGGGCTGGCCCAGGCGAGTGGACAGCTAGACAGCGTTTGTCTTGGTGCTATGCCCAGGCTGCAGCTGGCAAGAGGGTGGGGGGTGGGGAATGAATGAGGAGGAGGAAGGGTGGGGTGGGTGGGTGAGTGAGCAGGATTTCAGAGACTGGGCAGCCGGATGGGCTGTGCCTTCCCTCTGGGGAAGGGACCTCAGGATGGCTGGGTGGGTCTCATCCTGGGCCCTGGAGAAGCTAGGTAGAAGGTGCAAACTGTTGATAGCACCCACTGTCCACTGGGGACCTGAGACAGCCCATCTCCAAGGAGATCCCCTGGTCCCCCTCCTGCAATGCAGGGGTGCCCAGGTCCATGGAGCCGGCTTGGGGAAGCTGTGTGCCCAGGGGCGGGGTCTCCTGGTGAAAGGGGCCAGTGTCCGTCCCTGGCCATGGCCTGCCTGCATGGCTCTATATATAACTTCTGCCCTGCAGCTGGATGAATGGGGGTCTGTGTGGGCACAGGGCTGGGAGCCAAGAGCAACAAGTGGGGGGCCCAGGCTGAGGGACCTAGAGGCCAGAGGGGAGGCTCCCTTAAATAGAGGAACTTCAGCTGGAGCCTGCACCCATCTCCTGACAGCCCCTCCACCTTGCTGAAGCTCAGGGTTGGCCCCATCCTTAAGGCCAGGAGAGCCCGTTTCACCAGGAGCTTAGCCCCCCACTCGGGTCTCCTTCCAGGTGACTTCATCCTGTCAGGCCTTGCCTCCTGCAGAGCTGGTGAGTGTGCTCTGGGATAGGGTGTGGGAGGCAAGGAACCTAACCTGGCTGTGGAGTCCAAAGGGCTGGTGGCCACAGAGGGCCACCCCCCAGAGGGTTACGTTGAATGAACTGCTGTGGATATTGGTCATCCTGAGAGGGAGGAAACGTCTGAGCCCTCTGCTCTTGTCTTCTGGGCCTGCTGGGGGCTAGGACTCCTCTCCCCTTGTCCAATATAGCCCTCACAGGGACACTGGCGGCCGCCTCCACCTTCCCCAGGCCTCTACTGGTCCTTGCTCCCGCCCTAACCACTCCCCTTTCCCCCCATCTCCCTCCAGCGGAGAAACACCGCCCCGGTGAGGCGCATAGAGCACCTGGTAAGGTGATGCTGGAGGGGGTGGGGTGGGGGACGGAAGCAGGCAGCTCTTCGAGCAAGGACCTGGGTTTCTTCCGAGGACAAAAGTAATTGAAGCTCTGGAGTGGGGATCCTAGATTTGAGGGGACACCCAAAGAGATGCTTGCTCATCATCTCATCTCATCCACCAGGGATCCACCAAGTCTCTGAATCACTCAAAGCAGCGCAGTACTCTGCCCCGGTAGGTGATGGCGCTGGAGGTGGTCCCACTTGAGCCCTTTTCGCAGTCTCCACTCCTCACGCAGCCCAGGGCAGTGGCCCCCAGCAAAGTTCTTTGGGACAGCCTCAGGCCCCAAAGCGGTCCCACCCACCCTCAGGGCCCGGGAAGCCTCACCTGCAGCTGGCCAGACACCCTTCCACCACACCAGCCCCCTCGGGAAGCTCGCCCCTCCGTTTCTTACGCAGCTTCACTCATTCTAGGAGCTTCAGCCTGGACCCGCTCATGGAGCGCCGTTGGGACCTGGACCTCACCTACGTGACTGAGCGGATCCTGGCCGCCGCCTTCCCTGCACGGCCCGATGAGGAGAGACACCAGAGCCACCTGAGAGAGCTGGCTCATGTGCTGCAATCCAAGCACCGAGACAAGTACCTGGTGAGGGGCGGGGCCTACCGCTGTCAGCCAATGAGAGGTCTGGGAGGTCCAAATGGGCTTGGCTGCACCCTGACATCAGACCCTTGGAGGAAGGGCGGGACGGGCTCTAATGGGTAGGGGCCCGAGGCGCAGTTGGAACCGACCTGGAACCCGGACCCGGGCTATCTATCACACCTGGGCAGGATCTTTGCAACCTCCTCATTTTGGAGAGACTCTTAGGGTCACGGCAGATGATACCACCTCCGTGCATCACTGCGCCTCGCTGCATCAGGTCTAAAGCCTCCCCACTTTTCTTGCAGCTCTTCAACCTTTCAGAAAAAAGACATGACCTGACCCGCCTAAACCCCAAGGTAGGAGGGGATTAAAGCCATTAAACCGAGTCATCCCCACCCCAGACGGCCCCAACCTCCTGGTTATTAACAGGAGCAACTGGCATCTATTTTCCTCTTAAGCACTTTCCCATATGACATATGCTTGAGACACCACAAAGCGTGGTGCAACGGGCGTCAACCCACTCTGCACGTGCGGAGAGTGTCGAAGCTGTTGTGGACAGCCAAGGGTCTGACCTTGCCCCAGACCCCTACTCCCTGTCCCTTTTCCACCTATCTGTCTTTGCTCATGGCCCGCACTCCCAGTTTCACCCCTGTGCCCCCCACCCAGGTGCAGGACTTTGGCTGGCCTGAGATGCACGCACCCCCCCTGGACAAGCTGTGCTCCATTTGCAAAGCCATGGAGACCTGGCTCAGTGCTGACCCACAGCACGTGGTCGTACTGTACTGCAAGGTGGGCTGCGACCTCAGGTCTGCAGGGCTGAGGGGCCCCCAGCCTGGAGCCCCAGCAGGCCCTCTATCCCTGTGTCTGTCCTCAGGGGAGCAAGAGCAAGCTCGGGGTCATCGTCTCTGCCTACATGCACTACAGCAAGATCTCTGCAGGGTGAGGCTCCCCGCCCTTGAGTGGCCCCTTCCCCAATGGCCCTTCCTCCAGCTGATCCTTGACCAACCCATGTCCCCTGAAGCCCCACCTGTGTTCAGAGAGCCATTTACGATAAATTTGACATTGCCACCTCCTTTTTCTCACTTGTACTTCACCACAGCTCTCCGGGGCTACAGTAACAAAGTGCCGCAAACTAAGTGGCTTGAGACAACAGAGATGTATTGTCTTGGTTCTGGAGGCTGGAAGTCTGAACTCGAGGTGTCAGCAGGGCCTCACTCCTCTGGGACTCTGGGACTCTGGGACTCTGGGCAGAACCCTTCCTTGCCTCCTTCTAGCTGCTGGCGGTGGCCAGCAGTCCTCGGTGTTCCTTGGCTTGCAGCTTCATCACTCCCATCTCTGCCTCCGTCACCACTTGACCTTCTCCCTGTGTCTCTGTCTCTTCTCTTCTTCTAAGGACACCAATCATATTGGATTAAGGGCTCACCCTACTCCAGTATGACATCTTAACTAATTACATCTGCAACGACCCTATTTCCAAATAAGGTCACATTCTGAGGTACATATCTTTTGCTGGGGGACACAATTCAACCCATAACATGGTCTCATTGCCCCATTTTACAGATGAGGAAACTAAAGCTCAGGGAACAGTTGTTTGAGGTCCAACAACTAGTAAAGTGACTGTATGTGGGGTTTCTGGTTCTCTTTACCAGCATTCTAGGCTTCCTCTAGACTTGGGGGTCACCCCCCTCCTCCTCCCCTGGGGCTTAGGGATAGGAGACCAGGATGGAGACCAGCCCCACACGCCTGCACTTGTTTGCTCTCCCCAGGGCGGACCAGGCACTGGCTACTCTTACCATGCGCAAGTTCTGCGAGGACAAAGTGGCGGCCGAGCTGCAGCCCTCCCAGCGCCGGTGAGCAGCCTGGGTGGGGATGGGCCGGAGGACCCATGGCCACCAAGGCCAAGTGCGTGTCATTCACATCACACACTTTAATGTTACACCTCTGATGTGCCAGGCACTGCCAAGTGCTGAGAATTCAGAACAAACAAGGTCCTTGCTCTTACAGAGGACAGTAGAAGCCGATAAACCTGTGATAGGTAGGAAAGGTCATTTTGGGGGATGACAAGTGCTATGAAGAAAATAAAGTGGAGTCTTATGATAAAGAGAGACTTGCAGGGCCTGCCTCTATAAGGTCTGCGGGAAGAGCATTCCAGGCAAAGGGGACAGACAGCAAGTGCAAAACCTTGGAGCCAGCAAGAAGGATTCAGGTTCAATGCAGGGAAGAGCTTTCTGGTGGCTGGAACGGAAGGGAAGTACTGAGGAGAAGGGCAGGCCTTCCGAGGGTGGGTGGGGGTGAAATGCTGCAAGGGGACCGCCACAGGAAGGGCCTTATGTTCTTGATCTCCTCCCCCCCGCCTCCCAGATACATCAACTACTTCAGTGGCTTGCTCTCTGGCTCCATCAGAATGAACAGCAGCCCTCTCTTCCTGCACTACGTGCTGGTGCCCGTGCTGCCAGCTTTTGAACCTGGCACAGGCGAGTCTGCCTGGGATGTCCCCTATGGGGGGGCTGTTCCCCCACCTCTCCAACTCAGCACCTCTCATGTGCCCTCTTGCCCCTCCAGGCTTTCAGCCCTTCCTCAAGATCTACCAGTCCATGCAGCTCGTCTACACATCCGGGATCTAGTGAGTGCTATGTTCCCAGGCCGCTGCGCCCCTGGGCCCCAGCCCCCCGTTTCTCCAGCCTCTCCAAACACTGGGGCCTCCAGCTCTAGCCACTGTACCTGAAAACCAATACCACCATGGAGTCCACTTTACAGATGGGGAAGCTGAGGCTCAGCTAAAGGTCTCTCACTCAGGGCTCAGGCGCCCATCTCCCAACTCCCTCCTGCCTCTTCACAGTCAGCCCTGAGCCCAAGGACTGCTGATCCAGCTGTGCCTCCTCCTCTCTTCCACAGTCACATTGCAGGCCCCAGTCCCCAGCAGCTCTGCATCAGCCTAGAGCCAGCCCTCCTTCTCAAAGGCGACGTCATGGTGAGGGGCCTTGGCCACGAGGAGTCCTGGCAATGGGGTGAGGGGTGGTGTCGTCTCCTGCCAGCAGCACAATCTCTGACGAATGGTGAATTCAACCCAGATGGGGGGGCAAAAAGGGAGTCCCCTAGATGGGTCGCCTTGAGGCTGAGGCAGGGCAGAGCTGTGGCCGAGCAGTCTCCAGGGTGGAAGCACAGAGGAAGTGTAAGTGGACACGAGTGCCTGATTCCGGCATCCCTCACCCAGGTGACATGCTATCACAAGGGTGGCCGGGGAACAGACCGGACTCTTGTGTTCCGAGTCCAGTTCCACACATGCACCATCCACGGGCCACGGCTCACCTTTCCCAAAGACCAGCTGGATGAGGCCTGGACTGGTGAGCGGGGCACAGGTGGTCTGAGGGCTAGAGCCGGGGAGGGCAAGCAGGCAGGCAGGTGGGGACCCGGCTTCTCACTGTCCACCGTTCACAGACGAGAAGTTCCCCTTCCAAGCCTCGGTAGAGTTCGTCTTCTCCTCCAGCCCTGAGAAGATCAAAGGTAAGAGCAGGTCCTGGGGTCAAGGCCGAAGGCTGTTCCCTCTCTGCTCCTCACCACTGGGGCCTTCCACAGGCAGCACCCCACGGAACGACCCCTCAGTCACTGTTGACTACAACACAGCAGAGCCCGCCGTGCGCTGGGACTCCTACGAGAACTTCAACCAGCACCACGAGGACAGTGTGGATGGTGCGTGCTGTGGCGCAGGGGTGGTGGGAGGTGGAGGTTTGGGGGTGCACTCCGTCTTCCCCAGACAGACCTGCCTCCCAAGGGACACCTCTTGAGCTGCAGTCTCCAGGGCTGTCCCCTCTCATTAAGGCTCTCTCTCCCTCTCTCTCCCTCTCTCTACCCTGACTGCCCACCCTACCTGCTCCTCTGCCCACCTAGGCTCCCTGACCCACACCCGTGGCCCTCTAGATGGCAGTCCTTATGCCCAGGTGCAGCGGGCCCCCCGCCAGACCCCGCCGGCACCCTCTCCAGAGCCGCCCGCACCTCCGCTGCTGTCCGTCAGCAGCGACTCCGGCCATTCATCCACACTCACCACGGAGCCAGCCACAGAGTCCCCTGGCCGGCCACCCCCAACGGCTGCTGAGCGGCAGGAGCTAGAGCGCCTCCTGGGAGGCTGTGGAATGGCCAGTGGGGGTCGGGGGGCTGGGCGGGAGACAGCTATCTTGGATGATGAAGAACAGCCCCCTGCAGGCGGAGGTGCCCACCTTGGAACATATTCAGGTCACAGACCTGCCCTCAGCCGCCACTGCTCCTGCCGCCAGGGCTACCGGGAACCCTGCGGGGTCCCCAATGGAGGATACTACCAGCCAGAGGGAACCCTGGAGAGGCGGCGGCTGGCCTACGGGGGGTACGAGGGGCCCACCCAGAGCTATGCCGATGCCTCCGTAGAGAAGAGGCGCCTCTGCAGATCGCTGTCTGAGGGGCCGTACCCCTACCCCCCTGAGCTGGGGAAACCAACCGGTGGGGACTTCAGCTACCGCTCCCCAGGCTACCGGGAAGTGGTGATCCTGGAGGACCCTGGTCTGCCTGCCCTGTGCTCCTGCCCTGCTTGTGAAGAGAAGCTGGCACTGCCCACAACAGCTCTGTACGGGCTCCGGCTGGAGAGGGAGGCTGGAGAGCGGTGGGCAAGCGAGGCCGGCAAACCTCTCCTGCACCCAGTGCGGGCCGGGCACCCACTGCCCCTGCTGGTGTCAGCTTGCGGGCATCACCATGCCCCAATACCTGACTATAGCTGCCTGAAGCCACCCAAGGCAGGCGAGGAAGGGCACGAGGGCTGTTCCTACACCATGTGCCCTGAAGGCAGGTATGGGCATCCAGGCTACCCTGCCCTGGTGACGTACGGCTATGGAGGAGCAGTTCCCAGTTACTGCCCAGCATATGGCCGGGTGCCTCACAGCTGTGGTTCTGCAGGCGAGGGCAGAAGGTATCCCAGCCCTGGTGCCCACTCCCCACGGGCTGGCTCTATTTCCCCGGGCAGCCCGCCCTACCCACCATCCAGGAAGCTGAGCTACGAGATCCCTGCAGAGGAGGGAGGGGACAGGTATCCACTGCCTGGGCACCTGGCCCCAGCAGGACCCCTGACGTCTGCAGGTGAGGGGCACGGGGGTGAGGAATGCCTAGGGCAGAGAAGGGTTCTGGACTATGGTCGGGAAAGCACAGAGTAAGAAAGAGCTAAGCCAGACGGAAGGCCTGTTCCTAGCTCACAGCCTCCGCTCTCCCCTGCAGAGTCGCCTGAGCCAGCGCCCTGGGGGGAGGGCCCCAGCAGGCACAGCACCCTGCCTCGGTCCTCTCAGGATGCCCAGTGCAGTGCCTCTTCCGAGATGTCTGGTCCGTCCACACCCCTGCACACCAGCAGCCCAGTCCAGGGCAAGGAAAGGTAGGCGAGCACCTCCGTTTCCAAGTAGACACTGAAGGCTGGAGTGGGGGTGGAGGCAGTTCACAACAGGGTCTTGGAGGCCCTGCTGACCACCTGCCCTCCCTCCCTGCAGCACCCGACGGCAAGACGCCAGGTCCCCCACCTTGGCACCCATTCAGAGACTGAGTCCTGGCGAGGCCTTGTTGCCTGTATCCCAGGGAGGTGTCGAGAAGCCTCCTGAGCTGCCAGCAAGAAGTGGGCTTGAGCCTCCAGCCCCCAGCCCCTTCTCCCCGACCTCCCCCCCTAGCTCACCCAACGACTGGCCTCAGGAGAGGAGTCCGGGGGGCCGCTCAGGCGGCAGCAGTCCGAGGGCCCCTGTGCCCACTACGCTACCCGGCCTCCGTCACGCCCCCTGGCAGGGCCTTCGAGAGCCCCCAGACAGCCCAGATGGGTCCCCTCTCACCCCAGTACCCACCCAGATGCCCTGGCTTGTGGCCAGCCCAGAGCCACCTCAGAGCTCACCCACGCCTGCCTTCCCCCTGGCGGCATCCTACGACATCAGTGGCCCCACCCAGCCCCCCCTTCCTGAGAAACGCCACCTGCAGGGGCCTGGGCAGCAGTCCGGCCCCTGGGGCCCAGAGCAGGCATCACCACCAGCCAGAGGCACCAGTCACCATGTCACCTTTGCACCTCAGCTCCCAGATAATACCCCTCAACTTCCAGGTACGAAGGCCTTGAGGGAGAGGATGAGGGGAAACTACCTCGGGAGAACCCTTTTCCCAGGGAGGGGCATGGTGTGGGAACTTGGGAGACCTGGGGCCAAGCTCAGTCCCTCCCTGTCCTAGAGCCCCCCATGCAAGAGAGCCAGAGCAACGTCAAGTTTGTCCAGGACACATCCAAGTTCTGGTACAAGCCACACCTGTCCCGTGACCAAGGTGAGGAGCCAGCCTGCCCACCACTCCCACCTTCCAGGGCTCTGTCTGAGCTTTGGACCCAGTCCAGCCTTCTAGTCGACACCCTATTGCCTCCTCCCATCTCAGTGTTTACTCTGAGCTGAGCTTCACACTAGCAGGTAATTCTGGGATCTGTGCCCAAGGAGGGCTGGACTTAATGTGGTCACTGCCCTGTGAATGCTGCAGTTCTGTACCCAGATGCCCAGCACCGCCACACTGGTGGGGCGAGGGCCCGGGAGCCGGGGGCTGGCAGAGCGGAAGGGCAGCTGTTTGGGGCTAGGTCAGCCCTGAGCAAACTTCTCATCCCGCCTCCCCCAGCCATTGCCCTGCTGAAGGACAAGGACCCCGGAGCCTTCCTCATCAGGGACAGTCATTCATTCCAAGGAGCCTATGGGCTGGCCCTCAAGGTGGCTACACCCCCACCCAGTGCACAGCCCTGGAAAGGTACACAGTGCCCAAACCCAGGCAAGGAGTGGGGCAGGTACAGAGGCAAGACAAGGAGTGGTGGGCCATGCCAGTTCTCGGTGGGGAGGGACGGGAAGTGACTCTCACGCTCTGGAAAGAATCCCAACAGAATAGAAGGCAGGAACCTGGAATCTGATAAAGGCTTCCTCTCCTCTCCCGGCCTCTCAGGGGACCCATTGGAACAGCTGGTCCGCCATTTTCTCATTGAGACTGGGCCCAAAGGCGTGAAGATCAAGGGCTGTCCCAGTGAGCCCTACTTTGGTGAGAAGCGGGGGCTGGGGAGGCTGCACCAGGCTGGTTTAGGGCGGCCGAGGGATCACAGGAGGGTGCGGGGGGAGTTAGGGCTCCGGGGGCACCTCAGTTTTCTCATCGGTCACTGCAGGCAGCCTGTCGGCCCTGGTCTCCCAGCACTCCATCTCCCCGCTGTCCCTGCCCTGCTGCCTGCGCATCCCCAGCAAAGGTGGGTGTTTGCTGTCTGCTCGCCCACCTCTCCCCACCCACGGCCGCCAAGGGCAGGATCCTGGGGCCTGGCTCCCGGCCTGCCTTCCCTTGGGGCGGCGAAGGGAGTTGTGCAGCTCCCAGGGAATACCACCACCTCCCCGCTGACCTGCCTTGTTGGCTGCTTCCCTCAGATCCCCTGGAGGAGACCCCAGAGGCCCCCGTGCCCGCCAACATGAGCACAGCGGCAGATCTCCTGCGTCAGGGTGCCGGTAGGGTTCTCTGCCTCCGCCTGCCCCTCTCCCTAGGTGCCAAGGGGGCACTGCAGGTAGAGGCATAAGACACTGAAAGGCCTTGAGATAGATGGGCCCTGCAGGTGCTTGTAAACCCCAAAAGGCAGGGGTGGGTAAGGGGGCCCTCAGGCTAGGTTCTCAAACTTTTGTGAGCATGAGAATCTTGCGGAGGGCTTATTAGAATGCAGATTCTCAGGCCTCTTTCCAGCGTTTCTGACTATAGATCTCAAGTAATCATAGAATCTGCGTTTTTAACAGGTTATTTATGTGATGCTAATGCATTTTGAGCAGTGCTAGCCAGGGAAAGTACAAAGGTGGTGGGGTGGGGGGACTAAGGGGAGAGATCTGAGGACGACAGACCGTGCCCCCTAACCCACTTCTTGCCCACATAGCCTGCAGTGTGCTCTACCTGACCTCAGTGGAGACCGAGTCACTGACGGGCCCCCAGGCAGTAGCCCGCGCAAGCTCTGCGGCCCTGAGCTGCAGCTCCCGTCCGACACCAGCCGTTGTCCACTTCAAGGTCTCAGCCCAGGGCATTACACTAACAGACAACCAAAGGAAGTATGTGTGCCGAGCCTCTGGGAACCCCCCAATCTTAGACCCTTGGGACCCCAATTTCTGGGTGATTCCCCCCTCCCTCCTCTTCACAGGCTCTTCTTTCGCCGCCATTACCCGGTGAACAGCATCACCTTCTCCAGCACTGACCCTCAGGACCTGAGGTGACCCTCCCTCCCAACCCTGTCTTCACACAGCCCCACAGACCAGCCCCTGCCCCAGCTCCTCCTTTGGTAGCCATTCCCAGGGGTGTGTGCCTTCACAGCTCTCTTCCTTCTGCAGATGGACCAACCCCGACGGGACCACCTCCAAGTAAGCCTCCCCATTACTGCAACTTCTTCCCCACATGGGACTGAGGTGCCTCCTTCCTCCCCAACCCCAGCTCTGCAGTCCTTTGTGGAGGGGGTGCGGAGCCCTCTCCCAACCCTGCCTGTGTACCCCTAGGATCTTCGGTTTCGTGGCCAAGAAGCCAGGAAGCCCCTGGGAGAATGTGTGTCACCTCTTCGCAGAGCTTGACCCTGATCAGCCTGCAGGCGCCATTGTCACTTTCATCACCAAAGTTTTACTGGGCCAGAGAAAATGAAGGAAGGCCACAGCTCAGAGCCCACGGCAACACTGCGCCCCTCCCAGCACCCCACAGCCCTCACCTCCCCTGGCCTGGGACGCTGCTCTCCTTCCCCGCCCCCAGCCTGCTAAGCCAAGTGGACGGCCCGTGAGATGACCTTGCACGTGAGCAGACGGCAGAGATGGGCATGTGAAGGGTGAGGAGGCACCAGCAGTTGTGCCCTGGAGGGGATCAGGGCAGCCCCACCTACACAACAGCAGCCAGCCCTGGAAAGGAGCCAGCTCCACCCAGCTGCAGGTCCCAGCCTGGCAGGGAGAGGGGGAGGGATGGGGAGCAGCGTGCTCCCTCCTCTGCCTTCCCCCCTGAGCAGAGAGATCAGAGTGGGAACACATGAAAGGGGGGGAAAGAGTCTATTTTTGTCTAATAATAAAGAATTTCTATAACGTTTAGTTGGGGTTGGAGTCGTGCCTGTTCACAGGAAGGGCCGAGCCTCGTGCCTCCTGGGGCGCACCGGTGCGGGGGCATCCCCTTCCCAGGCCAGGTCCATGGAACATGCGCGGTCCCCATCCTTGGCCTCACAGTGGTCCACATGTCCTGGTGAGCAAGCTGCCCTCAGCTGCCCTCAGCTGCAGCCCTGTCCCTAGCCACATGTGCTGGAAAGAACTCCCATGTCCTGGCCATGCTGATAAATATGGAAACTCCGTCTTTATTGGCTGTATAAACATCTCTGTCTGTACATACAATTCATACATCATAGTGCAGGGCCTGGGGGGGCGGCCCACAGGGAGGCCCCAGCAGCTACCCCTCCTTCCCCCAAAGCCCTGCCCACTCTGTGCAAACCGAGGCCAACAGCTCCTGTCCCCATTTTCTCCCAGGAGAAGTCACTATATGGGAGGGGGTCAGAGGTCAAGGGGATAGGAGACAAGAGGGCTTGCAGGGGGAAGACACATATGAGCGCTAGAATCAAACACTGCAGCGAAGCGGACAACTGGCACAGGCAGCAAGCAGGGTCAGAAAGGGGAGTGAGGGGCCCAGCTGCCCTCCGGGGTACTCAGTGAGGGCTCTGGGGTCTTGCCCTCCCTTCCACAGGAGAAACATGCTCTGGAGTCTCAGCCTGCGTCCCGGGGAACTAGACACAAGGGCACCACTGGTAGACCAAGGATGGCAAGGGGGACATAGGAACAAAGGCCTGAGTCTCCGGCCTCCCGTGACAGCCCCTCTCTATGCCATTAAATAAGTAGTGGGCACCCGTTTATGTGTGTCCAGCTCGGGGAGCTGAAGACTCCGTCTCTGGAACTCTGGTGCCTGACCAGGTGGTGAGGGAGCAAGCCGGCGCTCAGGAGAAAGAACAGAAGCCCTAGAGCAGTCTTCTTGGGACAGCAGTCAGTGGGAGGAGAGAGGGCCCAAGAGAGCCCCCCTAGCCCAGCCAGGGGGGATGACAGCAGCAACTGGTTCACATGATGAGGACCGGGAACAAAAAAGAGAAGATGCAAGGAGAAATACTGCGGTAAATAGGGGAGGCAGGGGGCTGTCTCGTCTCTACCCTCTGCAAAACCCTTGGGCAGGGGGCCCAAACAGCAGCCTAGACAGAGCGCTCATTTCCCTCCACTCACACAGGCCAGTGGGGGAAGGGGGGTGTGGAGCCCACTAGCCAAAGCAAGCGGGACCCACTGATGCAACAACACTGTTCTTTGGGTCTGCTCCTGTCCCACAAGGAACTAAGACCCAGAGACTGACGGTAAGAGTGGCACCGGGTCAGAAACCTGGGCACAGAAAGGCTGGGCGGGGGCCTGACCTGGTAGGGGCACAGTGACTGTATACCCTTGGGACCTGCCAGGCAAACAAATCCTCAGAGGAGTCAGGAACTGGGTACCTGGTCCTGTAAAGAGGGAGAGGAAGCTGGTGTGCAGGAGAAGCCCCTAGCCACTCAAGGGGTGCAGGTCCACTTTGACTTTCTCCCCACAGCTCAGCATTCCGATGGTGGGAAAGAAGCCCCCAGAGGGTACAACAGCATCCTTCTTCCCGATGATCTTGCCATTCCGAGTAAAGAAAACCTGGGGTGGAGGTGGAGAGAAGAGTGGAGCAGGCAGTTCTGGCGGGTTGGAAGATGCTGGAGCTACACAGGCCTAAACCCTGTACACTCCCTACTCCCAGCAACGCATGCAGAGACTTGGGGTGATGCAGGAAGTGACCACAAGAGGGCATCCTAAGGCTGGAAACCAGCCTCCCACCTGGAGTCTCCCACTCAGCCCTCCAAGTACCTCAATACAGAACACACCCATAACAGTACCAGGCCTTCCCTGCTTTCCTACCCGGGCTCTACTTTCTGCTCCCACTACTACCAGCCCTGCCCCGACCCAAGAGCCCCAGTCCACAACCCTCCACACTCACCACCACCTTCTTGCCCTCATGCTCCTGCTCTATCTCTTCTCCATCCTCTTCCTCTTCCTCTTCCTCCTCTTCTTCTTCCCCTTCCTGGTGCAGGTACATAACATTCCGGACATTCCGGACAGCTCGGGCAGTCGGGGAAAGGATCACTGTGTCACAACTGTCATCACTGTCACCTAGGAGGCCAGGAAACCTGAGCTCCTGTGGTACTGCCCCCACCCTCTGCCCAGCCAGCCTAGTTGGCCACCCCACCCCCACTCACCCTCGCTGTCCAGAATGTAGTCCCGGGGAAACATGATTCCACAGCCCATAATGTCGCCTTTGTAACAGCGTGGCCCAAAGGGGTCCCCCACACCACTGCCATGGAAGATCTTCCCATCATCTGTTGGAGGGAGGGGAGAGAACACACGGTGAGGGAGGGGCTGGCACTACACTCCCAAGAGCAGCCCCGGCTTAAAGGTGACGTTCCCCTGCCTGCCTCTCTGGCCCAGAGGAAGGGAGGAGATAGGTGAAAGAAAGATGTAGAGACAGAAATGGGAAGAGGGCACCAGATTAAAAGAGGATAAAGAGAGAGAGCCCTGCTGGTGTGGCTCAGTGGATTGAGCACTGGCCTATGAACCAAAGGGTCGCCAGTTTGATTCCCAGTCAGGGCACATGCCTGGGTTGTGGGCCAGGTCCCCAGTAGGGGGCATGTGAGAGGCAACCACACATTGATGTTTCTCTCCCTCTGTTTTTCCTTGCCTTCCTCTCTCTATAAAAATAAATAAACAAAATCTGTGAAAACAAAAAAGGACAGAGAGACAATGTGGGCATTCCAGGGGCTAAGGGGGAGACTTCTCAGGGAGCTGGTCAGAGAAGGGAGAGGGGCCAGGGGTTGGAGGGAAGAGGTGGGACCAGGAACTCAGGGTTTGTCCTTTCTAAAGAAAGCACCAAAGGAAATCAAGCTGACCAAAAAAAGAAAATGCAGAATCTGCAGGAAGGGCACAAAGGGAGCCAACTCAGAGGCCAGGAATGTCCAGTTTGGGCCCAGATCCCCCACCCTTTCTCCGCTCCCTGGCTTTTGGGCTTGGAGGAAAAACACGGATGAGGAGAAAGCAGCTTTGGAAGAAAAGGAGATGTCAGCAGGGGAAAGTCTCTCCAGCCAAATGCTGGAGGAGATGCCACTTGGGAGAGTCAGGAAGCTCGATGTCCGTGTTTCCACATCCCCACAACCCTAGCTACGCCAGGACAGCCTCTGCTCACCTGCATGATAAGCCACAGACCCTCTGCTCCAGCCAGGGTGCCTGTTCTTGGGGTAATCCTGCACAAGGGAGAAAAACAGAGATCTATGGTACAACGCACAAAAGAGGAGAGGAGAGAGTGGCATTGAACCTTCAGTCTTCTGGAATAAACTACAACCCAGACAGCTGCTCACCACCTCCGCAGCCTCACCCGCTTCAGGCACTTGAGGTTGCAGGGGCAGCAGGGAAGGCGAGGGGGTTCCTGGCTTTCCTGGCCAGGGCGGCAGGCTGCCCGGGCCCCACATCCTGGGCACACTACATGTGGTGCAGTCAGGACACTCTCTCAGGTCACTTGGGATCGGCACCCTCACACAGCAGACCCACACAACCACGTCCTGTCTCGGGCTAAGACCCTCCCTCTGCAGACCGGCCCCCAGACCCACCCAACAGCCCCCAAGTGAGCAGCTCCACAGGCAAAAACAGTTGTGCTCACCTTCCGGGCCAGCCCCAAGGCGATGTAGCATTTCTCTCCGGGGTCTACGATCTCCACTTCGAAGTAGTGGCTACGCGTGCTCAGGGGGTGCCGGGCCTGGGCCAGCCCTACGTCAACAATGCTCTTGCCTTTGCCCAAGTATTCCAGCAGCTGTGGAGGGAGAGAGGAGGAGGGAGAAAGAGGCAGGCTGAAACCCACCCTGGAAACCTGGTCCCAAGGCAGTCTGGGGACCAGTTTCCTGTTCCTGACAAAAAACCCTGGCTGCAAGGTAAAGGATCCTAGAGGTACAATGTGGGCCCCCCTGTCCCAGACAGACCTGGGAGAACAGGAGTGGGTCGGGAGCAAAGGGGCAGCATGAACAAGAGGGCTGGGCCCCTTGCTGAATACTGCACCCACCTGCCTACTGAGCCAATGCCAGTAGGCAAAGCCGGTTTGCGGGGGAGACAGAGAGAGCAGCACAGCAATCCCAAGGGCTGAGTGCTGGGAACCACACTAGGGGTCTCCAGGCTACATTGGCACTTCCCCGAGGAACCCTGCTGGGAAAGGTACACCCAGGGCGCCTGAGCAAGAGAAAAAGGGAAGTGAAGGCTAGGCTCAGAGGGAGGGAACATGGCAGCTTCCATCGGGGCCGAATGGGGACAGGTTAGGTGCCAACTCCAGATGTTTCGGGGAGGAGAGACAAGCTCAGAAGCCAATTCAGCCTGGGATGGACCTGAAACAATTTCTCAAGGTCTTTGTTATACTTGGCTTCGGACAGAACTGTTCACAGCCGGGGTCAGGGGGCTGCTGAGAGGAGCCAAGGAACTCAGAAGAGCCAACTCTACTCCTTCATGTAACATGAGGGAGGGAAGCATGCAGGACAAAGCTAGAAGGCAGGTTTTGCCACTCCCGGCCCCTGTGGCTCTTTCAAGCTAGAGTAGAAGTGTGGAGGGGAACGAGGGGAGATGACCGACGGGCTCTTGAGGCTCTTCAGTCCCACAATGGTCCTGCCAGGGCATGATGGGGCAGCACCCCCCAATCTGGGAGGATTTATTTATCAGTTGTCATGGTAATAATGGGCCTATGACTCAACTCCATCCCCTCTTCACCCCACCTTTCAGCATCACCTGGGATTCCTTAATCCCCTTTTAATTAGCCCAACTACCCCTTGAAACTTTCTTTAACCCTCCTACCCTTCCAGCCCTGAAGAATACACATTCCCTAGGACCTCCTGCACTTCTTCCTGGCAAGCCTTGAGATGCTGGCCTCTCATGCCCCAAAGAGCTCCTGCCAGAACAGGAGAGGAATTATGTTCACTGGCACCAGTGTGGAAACCTCTGTCTTCAGCAGAGGCAAGTCCCCCATCCTTACCACCCCCTTCAGAGAGTAAATGAAGGGACTTAGTCCCCATCTCAGTTCCGGATTCCCAAAGCCCCGCCATCCCAAGTCCATCTTCCTCTCCTCTCCAAAGAGAAATGGAGGCAGAGTCTGGTGGGGTGGGGGCTGGTCAGGGTAAAGCCAGAGATGTACAGGAGACCACCTAACTTCACACCCAGGCTGACTCATTCCTCCAGCCAGAGTCTTACCCGTCTTGGGTTAACACCAGCTTTTCTATTTACACTCCTAGCCCCATCTTCTCCATATATCACACTGCTTTGACTCATCAGAGAGCAGTCCCCTGCATCCCCTTCTGAATTTCTGGATACTAATTAAGGCCCACGCTGTTTGAATTCTGTTTATGGTCCTCTGAATGTTCTCTGCCCGGCCTGGGTTCCTCCTCTGAATCTCTCCCCACAGGCCGGAAGGGATGCGGCTTGATGCACACTAACGAGCTTCTACCCCACCCGGTCCAAGCAGCCCCTAGCTCACCCTCCCCACTGGGTGGGGGGCCCCACAGCTGCCCTTGACCACTCCATCCAATTGGCTTCAGCACAGGAAACGCAATGTTCTCCACCTTCAGAGCCAAGAGAGCGGATCCAGACCCTGATCCTTGGGAAAAACCCTCCCAACCATCCCTCTGCCGCAGCGCCGAGAACGGGAGCGCTGCAGTGGCGCCTGTGGACCCGGTGGGGGTGCTTCTTCAGGTTAAAGGCCCAGAAAATTAAGCACACCAACTCGGGACTCCAAAACCCACTCCCCACTCCTTGGAGCGGTTCAGACAGGCTGCTGGCCGCCTGCAAGCCCAGATCCCAGAACAATTTGCCCTTGTCAAGAGAGGAACCACCAGCCCCTCAGGATAGAAGCCACTTCAATTCATCTGTTCCTCCTGCTCTGGGGCAAAGTCCCCCCAGGCCTTCCAGAGCCTTCTCAGAGCATTTAGAGGGACAGAGTCGGGGGAAGTTTGGCCTCCCTGACAGAACCCTTGCTTGAGTCCACTCCTTCCCTCCTTGGACCAGGGCTAGTAGGCACCCAGGGGAGATGGTAGGTTAAGTCCCTAGAGTCTTGGTTGCTAGGAGCCTGATGCCAGTCCCTTAATCTGCGCCTCAGATGCCTCTTAGTTTGAAAGAGAAATCAAACAGACTGGGTTCCTTACTTGCTAGCCACTGACCTTGAGCAAGTGACTTTTACTTCTTTAAGCCTCAGTTTTTTCATCAGTAAAATCAGGATACTACCATCTGCATCTCCAAAAACAGGGGAGAAGACTAAACAAAGTGTCAAGTGCTTAGCGGAGAGCCTGACACCCACCTACTACACGATCAACACAGGCTTCCACCTTTCCCTGAATCAGAAATGGGGGTTGTAACGGACCACGCCAACATATTAGTGCCCCCTAAACTTTAACAGTCACCCCAAAGCTACAACAGACTGGAAACGCCGATCACAATTCACGAAATGATCTTTCATTTCGGCCTTTACGTCCCACTGGAATGGGCCCTCAGAGTCCCAGAACTCAGTACTGTTTCCACAGTGGTACAGATGGCCTCGGGACAGATGGCCGCTTCCCAGATGACTCCACCCCAACCGATCAACTGTCCTCCTCCGCCCAGTGTGTCTCTTCAAATAATGCCCAGTCCGCAGGAATGTGCCTCCACATCTCTCGTGGCAGGGTGGGGGCCTCCTCCTCAGGACTCTCGAGCCCCGCTGCCTCTCATGGGTCCCTCCGAACACAACCAAAGCCTTGAGAGGCCGAACGGGTGGACTCGACGCCGCAGAGAGGAGGCTGCAGCGTGCGCGCCACCCTCGCCTTGTACCAGTGGCACCTCCTCAGCTCCTGCTTTCCTGCTGGCATCCACCCTCCTCCTCTCATCAGCAGAAACTCTAATCCCTCTTGACAGGAGCAAGGCAAGGCTCGGTGCCCCAAGGGCCCAGAAGCAGCAGAGACAGGAACCAAGAACATGCTCCCCACCAGCCAGCTCACGTCCCAACACAGGTCTCCTCCTGGGTGGGGTCCATGAAGGACCCCTGGGAGGGTGAGGCCTCATTCACCCCACTTTGTGTACCGAAGCTGTTGCCCCGTCTCTAAGGAGTTGTCAGAGGAGCAATGAACAGGAAACAAAGACAGAATGAGTCTAATCCCCCAGCCTTACTGATGCCCCCCACCCTGCACCCATTACCTCACCGTGCAAAGCCTGAGGGCAGGGATGAGGTGAGGGGCGACACTCCCGTCTCTGAGCAACGCAGCAGCAATACTTCGACACCCCCAGAGGTCGGGGGAGGGGAACTCTTTAGGGGGAGAAACCCAGGCCCCAGGAAGCGGGCGGGGGGGGGGGGGGGGGGGGGAATTCCACTCAAGAAAGAGCCAGGTCTGACTATATACAGATACCCAGATTATGCAAACATGACTACCAATTAACAACTGTTGAATCTAAGTAGAGGGTACATGAGTGTTCCCTCTACCATTATTTCAACTTTTCTGTTATGTTTGAATTTTCTAAAAGATTTTATTTATTTATTTTTAGAGAGAGGAGAAGGGAGGGGTAAAGAGAGGGAGAGAAACATTTATTGGTTGCCTCTTACACACCGCAGCCAGGGACTGGGCCCGCAACTCAGGCACGTGCCCCAACTGGGAATCAAACCAGCGACCCTTTGGTTTGCAGGACAATGCCCAACCCACTGAGCTACACCAGTCCAAGCTGTTTGAAATTATTTTAAATGAATTTGGAGAGAAAAAGGGGTGAGGACTTGAATCCGTGCTCTTCTTTATGGGAAGAACTGGTAAGAGGGAGAAAAAAAGGTGACTGAGAATTCCAACTGAGAAAACGGGCTGGGAGCGAGAGAATTCCAAGGCAGCCAAATAAAACCACCCAGGGAGGGCCTTGGCTGTAGAATGCAGACAGGAGAATCCCGGGGAAGTGGGAACTGAAGCCCAGAAATTACAGACTCATCTGAGAGGAAAGGGGCAGGAGGAGGGGAGAGGCTGGCTAGAGGACAGCGGGCCTGGGGAGAGGTAACAGCACACATTAGACAGTGGAAAGGCAGGGAGTGGGGAGTCAAAGAATATCTGGGCCTCATTTCACCACTAAATCACCTTTTGACATTTGAACAAGTCTCTTAACTTCTCTGAGACTGTTTTTCTTATCAATGGCCCAATATGATATTCGGGAATGTGTGGCTGCCACAACAACTAGGGGAGGGGTACCGGAGGGGTACCGGCGTCCTACATCTAGGAGCAGGATGCTAAGCATCCTGCCCATCAAGGGACTTTCTCACCTAAAATGCCCACAGCCTTCACACTGAGAAACCCTGGACCGGACAGCACCAAAAGCATCTCCCAAACGCTTAGGGTGCTCTCCTGGGAAGGTCACCCAGGGCAGGAGAAAGGCTTGAACGCAGCAAAGGTCTGAGGTCCCAGGTGAGGTTCCCCACAGAGAGGAACGGAAGAAAAAAAACAGGAGGGGCAAAGAGAAGAAACAGCTGTGCTGGACACAGAACCTGGAGGCGCAGGCACAGTCCCAACGGCTGGATCGAAATTCCATGCACGATCACAGAGGGGAGGAGAGCAAGAGGCAAGTGGGGGAGGGGGCCACGGGGATGGAAGAATGTGGGTCGGTCACCCTCATCTGAAAGACGGGATAGTTAGCAGGACTAGGGCAGAGAGAGGCACGTGTTCCCCAGGCGAGCTCAGGGAGCAGCGTGCCCCCCTGCCAGCTGTCACAGGCTAGAGTGAGGGTCTGAGAGAAAAGCCAAACTCAACAGCTTATGTTTAAGAAAGAAAAAAAAAACCTTCATTACATGGCCTGAGGGCATTGCAGGGAGGGCAGAGAGGAATGAAGGCTATTTATAAATGTCTACAGGACTCTGCATCAGTTAGAAAAGATTGCCTGGGAGGAGCGGGGAGCAAAGTGGAGACAGGTCCAGGCAGGGAAAGGGTGCCAAGAAAACACTCTTGAGGAGAGGTCAGGGACGAGAGCTGGAACATCGCCCTGGCTCAGCCCCAAGTTCAACTCTGTTGTCAAAATAATGGTGCCAAAATGATGGTAAAGGGGAAAAAAGGAAGGGAAGAGTTAGGAGTTAAAGAGTGGGCATCTGAGCCCTCCCGGTGCACAGGCACTGCGGCCCTTGGACCCGTGTCAGGAGGGGTACCGAGTGTCAGGAGCAGCGGGACAGCACACTTTCTGCCAGTTTCCTTGAGTCTGACTCACCTTAAACTCCAGAAGGAGGGACAGGGTGGGGGCCTTGCTCATAATCCACTCCCACCTCCCACTGCTTCTGTTTTGCTATCAAAGACTGAATTGAAAACAGCTTAGTTTGGGGCAAGAAGGCCAGTGGTGGAGAAAAGGTTGAGTCAGGTGCAAGAGGGCAGCAAAGGGACAATTCAAAGTGGGAGGCCGAGCAGTCCACTAGAGGTCAGGCCCAGACACCTGGCTCAGCCTCCACTCACTCCCACCCCGGCATGAGGTACAGAGGGTAGATATGAGAAATTTCCCTCTCTCAAGGTCCACACACTACCTAAGAAAGTTTAAAATCCAGGGAAAGAGCCCTGGCTGGGATGGCTCAGTGGATTGCATGCCAGCCTGCAAACCAAAGGGTCTCAGGTTCAATTCCCAGTCAGGGCAATGCCTGGGTTGTGGGCCAGGTCCCCAGTAGGAAGAGCACAAGAAGCAACTACACATTGATGTTTCTCTCCCTCTCTCCCTCCCTTCCCCTCTCTCTGAAAATAAATAAATAAAATCTTTGAAATCCAGGGAAAGACTAATAAAGAAGGTATGACAAGAAGATGTATAAAAAACAAGCTTTGGAGGGTTAAGGATTCTCACTGATCTCCCTGCACCTCTATTCTCACCCTCCATAAAATGTAGGGGGAAGACAGAAGAGATTGACATTGACCCTTATTCAAAAAACCCTCCAAGGACCTCCCCACACTGGTGGAACTTGTGAACACACCTGCCCCACAGCACAGTGATTGGAAAGTCTGGGCCAGCTAAGCTGAGATCAAACCCAAAGGGGGATCCGGGCATCCTGCTTCCCAATCAGCCCCAGGGCAGCAGAGGACACCCGATGCTGAAGGGACCAAAGAAGGCGAAGGAGAACTACGTGTGTTCCAAGAGTAAAGGTCTCAGATGAAGGGGATGGGGAGAAAGCAAATCAACGCTAAGGAGAAAATAGACCAAAGAATCATGTCAAGCCCAGGCTGATGTTGCTGAGTGGATTAAGCAGTGGCTGTGAACCAGAAGACTGCCAGTTTGTGTCCCGGTCAGGGCACATGCCAGGGTTGTGGGCCAGGTCCCCAACTGGGTGTGTGCAAGAGTCAACCAACTGACGTATCTCTCACACATCAATGTTCCTCTCCCTCTCTATCTCCTCCTCCTCCTCTCTCCATAAATGAAAGAAAGAAAGGAAGGAAGGAAGGAAGGAAGGAAGGAAGGAAGGAAGGAAGGAGGGAAGGAAGGAAGGAAGGAAGGAAGGAAGGAAGGAAGGAAGGAAGGAAGAAAGAAAGAAAAAAGAAAAGAAAAGAAAAGAAAAGAAAAGAAAAGAAAAGAAAAGAAAAGAGAATCATGTCAAGACCCCAGGCTACCCTACCAAAATTCCCATTTCCTAAAACCCTACAAAAGACACTGTCCTCACTCCCAATTCTAAGCAATTCAGACATGTTTATGTGGCCCACATGTGTCCTGCGCAGCTCTCCCTGCCCCCACACCACTGCCCCTTACTTACAGTTCCACAGACTCGGACGTCATGCAGCCGGCCCCATTCGTCCTCATAACTGTCCACCATCATGACACTGTCGTCCTCGCGGCCCAGCTCAGCGTTGAGGTGCAGTCGTACCTCCTCACCCAGGGAGTGCATGCCCACTGCCGGGAACAGCCCGTCTGGGGACATGGGCATGATGGTGGAGCCCACCTGCAGCGGGCGGTAGGGGGCTACCCTCAGCTCACTTTTCCATAGCTCACCTAACTCTCACAGGGTACTCTTGAGATGATGCAAAAAATGACTATCACACATGCTGACAGACAGAAAAACAGGTACAGAAAAAATGTTAAGCCTGCAAAGTACTCCTGGATGAGTAAGGTATCCACAGAGCTACAAGGCAAGCACAGGTCTCTCAACTTGCTGCCAAATACTTCTGGTATGAGCGAGTGTGCCCGAAAGCAGGCAAGTGCTGAGGCCTGGGTGCTGCGCAAGTCCAACCTCTCGGCCAAGGCCCGATAAAGTGGTTTTCCGAGGGTGGGAGATGGCACTGGATGGCTCTCCCTGCTGCGTGCTCTCATCCCATCTCTTCACTACTACTAGTCTCTCTCTGAACCTCCACAGTTTCTGCTCATCCTCCACTGCACTAACTGCCCCACTGCATCTGTCGTTTGGGTAATGTCCTGGCTTCCCCTGGGCAGGGAAAGCGTCTTCTCCTACAGGTAGGAAACTTCAGGAGAACCTGAGGCTGGACTGAAGGAGACAGGAACTGAGCCTGTGGGTCCCCGGGTAAGCCCCAGCCAGCGGACTCTTTCTAATTCCTCCCACAAATTATTCAATACCTTCAAACTGCTTAAAACCAACTTGGGATTTCCCACTCACCCGCTTTCCATTTTTGGTGAAGAAGATCTGAGCGGTCTGCACGTCAAAGGACACGGGCTCAATGCCGCAGCCAATCCGGTCCCCAGAGTTGCACTTCGATCCAAACTGGCGACCCTTGGCTCGGCCATTGTACAGCCTGTGGACAGAGTAGCACAGACACAGGACCTGAGCTGAGCCTCCCAACTTCTCCCCAGTGCCAGGAGCTGAGGCCTCATCCCACTGCTCCCAGGCACTCTGCGGCGGCATCCACCTATGTCCTGGCATGAGTCCCACCGTTTCCTCTAAGTCTGCGAACCAGACTTAGGGATGGCCGAAAAGCTACCTTCCTGTCTGACCAGAAAAGTCTATGAAAATACCCCAAGATAGGTGAAGGAATGGCAAAAGCCACTCTGAGGTACCCCTTCATATCGAAGCCCCCCAAATCCACAGGAAGGGGGTCAGGTTCCAGAGAGCGCACTCACTTGCCATCATCAGCATGGTAGGCTACAGAGTCAGGCAGCCAGCCAGGCTGGTGATCCAGACTGTAGTACTGAGGGACCAGCCCCACGGCAATGGTGCCTCGGACACCACTGTCCACAATGGACACCTGGAAAGAGGAGAGCAGGGCACAATTAGCATAGAAGGGAGATGGGAACTGCTGGGGTGCAGGGAAGGGGAGTTAGACACCAAAGGGGGCTGAGGCTCAAAGAGACAACAGACTTGCGCATCAGAGAAAAAAAGAGGGCACTCAGAGGGAGGACTGGGAGAGTGGGCCTACTTTACCGTGATTACTTAGAAAATAATTTCCAATTAATGGATAGGAGATGCAGTAAATGTTGAGCTTGGGTTAGGGAGTGGAAAAGGACATGGATCAAAGTCTGGGATATGGGTCAAGGTCTACTTAGATGACGGGCAGGAGAGCATGACAGGACTCCAGGGTATCTATCGCTCAGATTAGGCACCATGCTATTCTGTGCCCTTTCCCCAGCCAACAGGACAGCCCCATGGGAAATAAAAGGCCCAGACAGTGAATCTAGTAAAAAGGGTCCTTGGAGCTTAATGCCCTCACCCCCTGCTCTACCCACCTCAAAATAATTGCTGTCCTTGGTCAGGGGTCGAGAAGCAACGTAGCAGCCAACTTCTCCGGAGTTTCCATGGTAACTGAAGAAATGAGTGGGAAATTCCATTAGCAGCCTAGCCCAGAAGTTAGGGGAAGGGCCTCATCTCCAACCCCCACCCTATGAAGGTCAGCACAGAGGAGAATCCACTAGGCCACACACTTCAGGACAGCTTCACAGACAACATAAGATACTTGAAGTCACCCACTCCTCCCGCTGCCTCCAATAAGGATCCAACCCAGACCAGACCAACGCAAGCCTGGTTTCTTCATTTCCAGGGGCAAAAGAAATCAGAGCCTCCCTTAGTTGCCTATTAGGGGGTCTCACAACCCTGTCTAACCTCAATCCCTCATGCTGCAGCTTCGGCCCTTTTCCTCTGGCTCTGTCCTCAGTGGAGCTGGAGAACGGCTGGTCTCTATCCTCTGTACCAAAGCCCTTCATAGATTGGAAGACAGTTATTCAGTCCCCACTCCTCAGCTTTCTTGTTTCCAGGCTAAATGGCACGACTTCCTTCCCCCCTTCAATGACAACTTTGTGAGTTAGGCTCAGAAGGAATCAGGGGAGAGGCTCAAGCCAGGAAAAAGAGAGAAAATAAACACAAACACACAATCCAAAGGGTTGTAAGGTGATGAGTGGAATGCACTAGGTAACTGTCCTTCCCCAAACAGGAAATCCACTGCCTTTGAAATGGCCACTCTTCACCTAAGGCAACCCCTGAGACACAGGCAGAAGGAGACCCTAATACCCCATAGCCCACTGGAGTCCTCTCAACAGCACTTGGCACCTCCTGAGACCCCTGGGAGCCTCCTATCTCTCACATGATTGTTTCCAATGCAGACCAGGATAGTGACCCAGAGACGCAGGCCAAAGGGAGTGCTGGCGGAAGCAGCACACTGCTCCACTCAGAAAGGCCTCCACGGTCACCAGCATTTCCCTCCCAGTGCAGGGTAGACAGTCCTCTGGCTCTAAAAAAGCCCCTTTTTGCCCTGGCCAAGTGGCTCAGTTGGCCAGAGCATTGCCCCATACACCAAAAAGGTTGCAAGTTCAATTCCCAGTCAGAACACATACAAGACACAACAAATCAATGTTTCTCTCTCATACTGATGTTTCTCTCTCTCTTCTTTTCTTTCCTCTCTCCCTATAATCAATAAAAATACTGTTGGGTAAGGATTAAAAAAATTAAAATGCCCTTTTTCATCTCTAAGATCTGGCACAAAAAGGAAAATGTAGAAAAACTCTCCTCAACTCACCTCAAAGTGTCTCCATCTACAAGAATGTGCTTGAACCTCTCCTGATACCGGAAAGCCCGAACCTCCCGAATCTCTCGGATCCGCCGGCGCCAGTTCAGAAACCGGTAGTGCAGATTGAGGTCATCCATCTTGTTCATGAGAACAAACCTGCAGGTGGGGAGAAAGGGACTGAGGAGGAAGCAGGGCCAGCCCTTAGCAAAGCATCCCAGCCTGTTTTACCAGGAACGTGGTACGAGCACTGCACTTGAAGCCAGGTGCCCGGATTGACCTCAGCAAGGTCAGGAGGATTGATCTCCATCCTCATCCTTTCATTCAACAAAGATTTACTGTTCTAGGCGCTAGGGACATGCCGTGAACAAGATGGACAGGATGCCTGTTCTGATAGAGCTTCTGTTCTAGTGTAAGGAGGCATGACAGACAACAAACAGAATCATGTTTGACAGTTGAAAAAACAGAGTGAGGTGATAAAGAAATGGGGTGAACTCTATCTAAAGAAGGCGTCTCTGAAGAGGTGCCATTTCAGTTGAGATGAGGAGCCAAACATGTGACAAGTCACAGAAAGAGCACTCCAGGTACAGGGGACAGCCAGGACACTGGTCCCGGGGGGTAGAAGGTACCTGGCCTGGTAGAGAAATGAAAGGGCCAGGGTGGCTGGTGTGTAGGGAATAGGAGAGATAACACAAGAGGATGAGAAGAAGGCAGGGGCCAGATTAAGGCCTAGAGACCACAGTGAGGAGTCTGTATTTTATTTCAAGTGTGATGGGAAACCTGTGGAGGGTTTTAAGCAAGGAAATGATATGAACTTAAGGTTTGTCAGGTCTTAAAGATCATTCAGGCTGTTGGTTGGAGAACTGACCATAAGAGAAGAGAGAGTGGTGAACAACTACGAGGTCGTCGCACCAGTTCAGATGAGAAATGGCATCCACTAGGATGGCAGAAGTGAAGATGGAGAGTAAAATGACCTGGGTTTTTGAACCACCAGTGGTGCTAACATATGAATGAATGAATTTTTCCTGGGAGCTGAAAGTGAGAAAAAAGGTGAGGTACTTCTCTCTTCCTATCCCCAAAACCCTGAGACAGGGGTTCCATCAAGACCTGACAGTGCTTTGCACGTAGTTTGTGCTTTAATAAGCCTTGGCAGGGCTGAATTCAATCCCAAACCAGCCACCACGTGGCCCGGGGCTCAATCCGAAGTAGACACTGGCGCCCCAGACCCAGGGGTATGTGCTTGCCCAGAAACCAATAGCCACGGCATCGGGCAAGTGGAGGCCGCACCAGCACCCTCCTGCACTCCGGGCATGGCCTGGTCACTCAGACGACACGCAGGGGCAACACAGCCGGCCTGTCAGTGTAACAACGCACGGTCTCGTCCATCCCGGCACCGGGCCGAGGGTCCCAACGGGGTGAGCCTCCAGACCACAGTGCAAGACACCGCCCATAACCTCGAAGCCCTCGCCCAAGACCCCTGCCTCCGGCCTCAGGCTCCGGGGAGACCCGAGATCTCTAGGACCCCGCCCCCGATCCCCGCCTACCGGGGCCGCCGCGTCCTCCTCATCCATAGGCCTCTCAGCTCGCACTCTAGCTCTTCGGCCGCCGCCACCACACACATCCGGGTCCCCGCCCTTCCTACGCTCCCCAAGGCCCGCCTCTCACCATCACCCCCGGCTAATCTGAAACAGTCTAGGACGACAGGCACTTGTAAGAGCCAATAGGAGGGCGCAGACAGGATCGGGCGCGGTTCGGTGAAACGGGTACCTAGCTCTGGGTCGGGTTTGGTAAACCCCGGTGTGGGAAGGGTGGGAGGTGGCGACGTGGCGGCGCGCACGCGGCTGGGCGGTCTGGGCGCTGACGGGGCGTTAAAGGGGTGGCTACTGCGCTGGGAGGGGCAGGCGGAAAAGGTTGTAGCACCCCAACAAAGACTACGCGATTCCTGAGCGCTAGTCTGCGGCAGACGTGATGGTAAAAGCTTTGTGGGGCTGTCCTTTTTAATACACTCAACAGCGTTAGGAAATGAATCTTACTTTTTTGCAAATGAAGAGCCTGAGGCTGGCCTCCATAGTCCATGGGCTTAATGTAACCACATGCTTTATATTTTCCTGAGCTACACTATTAATGTGCCTTACAGTCCCCGAGGTCCATTTCATGTAACCTTTGGCTTTGGGACATTCCATTCCAGGAGGAGAGAGTTTCGAATGCAAAAAGCACAGTGGCATGAAACGGTTCAGGAAGAAAGGGGTTTGGTGTGACTTAAGAAAGTTAGGTTGAGCCCTGGCCAGAGTGTCTCAGTTGGTTGGAGTGTCCTCTCATGCACTGAAAGGTCACTGGTTACCTTCCCACCAGGTACACGTTTCTGGGTTATGCATTCGATCTCTGGTGGGGCACGTGCAGGAGGCAACCGATCTATTCTCTCACATAGATGTCTGTCTGTCTGTCTGTCTGTCTCTCCTTAAAAAACAAAACAAAAGTTAGATTGAATAGGTTGAATACCTACTGAAGGGTGTTTATTGTCATTCTGGGGACAACTTCTGCGATTTTCTCCCGTCACTGAATCCCTTTTCCAAATAGAAAGGTTTTCTCCTCCGTCTGTATTCTCATACTAAGTTGTTTGCACTTCATTTATAGCACTTTTTACAATCATACTTTTATGGTTAAAATTACCTCTATGTAGCAGATCTATCTCTTGCTAACCTGTAAGCTACTTCACACTCTGGGATTTATCTTATTCTTACCATAAATAGGTGCTCTACAAATGTTGAATGAAATGAAAGCCATCATCTCTTACATCACAAACAGTGATCACTTGGCATACCGGAAGTAGGTGATGGAGATAGGTGTAAATGGGAAATTGAGAAACATAAGTTAGAGCCCCAATTCTGTGACTGAAAGTTCAAGATCTTGTTCTTATCAAAAAAGGATTATTGAGGCATGTGTTCTCTTAGCTCCCTTCCAGTCCTAAGATTACATAGTTCTGGATAGTTCCTCTCCCCAACTCACCTCCAGCTCCTTCTGTCTCCTTCATTTCTTCTCTTCCACCTCCTCCTCCTGAGCTATGAAAAGACTCCAAGTGTCAACTCAGCTCTTCCCAAAGGCAGCTAGAGAGTGACCAGCCAGGGCAGCTCCCAGAGTTGTGTCCATGCCACACTGGGTCTCCTGGCTTCCTCCAGAAACTAGCCAGCTGGCTAGGGTCTGATACAGAGATGGCAGAAGAAGGTATTTCTGAAGTGTAGATGGTTGGTGATTCTACTCAGGATTTCCTCATCTTTAGGTTCCAAGTGTGGGGCTGGCCTTTTTGGTGAATCCACAGTCTGTTGGCATTCTCAGAACCTACTGATAATTTGTGCTTGATACAGAAATATATTTGATTAAACAGCTTTATTGAGGTACAATTGACATAAAATAGGCCATACATATTTAAGGCATACAATTTGATAGGTTTTGTATACATCCATGAAAATGTCACCACAAGCAAGATAGGGAACATATCATTACTCCCAAAAGTGTACTGGTGCTCCTTTATAATCCCTCCTTCCTGTTCCCAGGACACTCCCATCCCCAGGAAACCACTGGGAATCTAAGCAAATTATACATCATGCTCACACATACACACATATGCTACCTTGTTCCCCTGGCCCTTTACCTTCGTATCTGTTACACAAAGATGTGCTTTCCTACCTGAGACACCATCCACCTGCCCCTCTGTTTAACCATATTTGTCTCTTCTCCCAAACTCTATTATAAAAGCCTGTCCTCCAGAAAGCCCTCTTTGACTTATCCTGGGGCCTGGTTTCCCTCTCCTATTGAACCCTGAACATGCTCTGGACCTCTGGACTCTGAGAGCAAGAGGAGGAAAAAGAAAAGAGAGAGGAGAGGCTGAAAGAGTAAAATGGCCAAAAGCCCCCCTAGGGTGGTCTGAGCTCCTCCGAAATACAGAACACTGATGAAGCCTTGAAGAGTTTAAATGTTCTCCTTTCAACTTTCTATGCCCTTCCTCAAGAATGCTTTTGCTCCCACCAAAACCAATAACCTTTACTTATATCAATTCCAAGCATGGGGACTGGAAACTGAGGGCCCAGACATGAAGAAGGTGTGGGGTCCCCGATCTCAAAGCACTCACATTCTAACTGGAAAAATAAGACACACAAAAGCGTAAATAAAACGAAGAGAGCAACAAATTAATGTGGATGAATTCAGCGGAAGGCAGAGAGCTGGCCGAGCAGGTCAGGGAAGAGATGGTAGAATTCGATAGTGTAGGGAGGATTTAATTAATTCTTATTAGTTGAAAGCTTGGAGTCCAGGGGCAGAAATTACCTCTGAGCACCAATTATGCTCCACCTTCACTTCCCTTTCAGTTCAGACCCAGAGAAGGGAACTGCCAGGGGTTCTGGGGAGGGTGATCCAACCAGCTGTTTGAAGCTGGTGTGTTCACAGGGTCATTGTCCACAGGGCCATGAGTGCCAGGTGAAAGCTCAGGCTCTGTGGGACGGGTGGGGAGCTGGGGGGGCATGGAGTCCCACCGAAGGACTTTAAGGAAGAAAGAGTCACACAAGCAGGACTGTGCCTCAGCAGGACCAGCTGGGAGGCTATACGTGGGCTAGATGGCAGAAATGGAGGCTGGAGACTGGCTGAGGTTATCACAGCAGTTCTCAGGGGCCCACACCAAACTTAGTCTACATCATGATGTGGTCACCCGTACTCCTCTCTGGGTGTTTGTTTGTTTGTTTGTTTGTTTTTGTCTATGGATTATGCCACCACTTGTCTTTCTTCAGACTCAAGATCAAAAGGGTCCAGGCAGTCAGGCCCCTTCTTTACATCCTTGTTCTCAAAAGGATATCAGCACCCGGAGCCACTATGGATCTGGAGGGAGGGGCTGGATGTGAGAGATGCAGAGCATAAGGAATGAAGAGAACAGAATATAACATTCAAAAGGAGGAGGAAGTCCAGGCAGAGTTTATTTATGGGAAAGCCTGAGTAGCAGTGTAATCCGGCTGCCTGCCACTACAAAAACTATAATCTAGAGGCAGGGATTCCCTCCTTTTGTAAGGAGGGAAAGGGAAACAGAACAAAGAGACCAAGAAGGGGGTTGAGAAGTTCCCTACGTGCAAGGCGGGCACAGTCCATTCCGATAAGGCAGGTGATGGTCTGGTGTGCGTCATCCTGGTTTAGTCATGCTGGCTTCACGTATCCTGCATCCCTGGTTGAAGGTCAGCGAATTTCCTGGAGCTGGGATGCCTGAAGGTCCGAATCTGTATCTTTTGAAGTTATTTCCTAGGATTCTTATACAAACATTCTGTTTATAAGCTACATATTAGTGAGAGTCAGCACTTTCAGAAACAATGTGAAAAGAATGGTGGGGTGGGTTACAATTTCCCACCATTATAATTTTTCACTGTTACGGCAATCCAAGCTGCCTGGCCTTTTCGCAGCCCCAGCAGAAGCTTTCATCAAACTCCTCTCCGGCAAAGGCCAGACAGACTCCAAGGGGTTTGCACCTTGGCCCACACTCCATCTTGGGTACCACCATGTGCTCCAGATCCCTGCTCTGAATGCTGAGGTGGAGGGCATCTCAAAGGGAAGAGAAACAAAATTCATGAGTCTCAGTCTGCAAGAAAAAGCCTGATTAGACGTTAGCACTGGCAGCATACAGCTCTGGACTTCCCTGCTAGAGGGATGGAGAGAGGGGAAGTGCAGTGCTGGAGGGCAGGGTGCTACTGGATTGTGCAACCCAGTTTAGACCACTGTGGGCAGATGGGAGCATTAAATGGGAAATCTGTAGGGGTGGTGGTGGTGGCAGTGGTGTGGGAAGGGGAAGGGAGAGGTTGAGAAGGGAGTAATGAAAAGAGAGTGATGGATATGAAGGGTTAGCAGAGTATTGAGTTTTTCTGCAATATAACCCACAAAGGAGGAGCACAAAAATATTTAAAAAGCTACACTGGGATCCTGCAGGGAGCACAGCCATCTCGTCCCCATCCCAACTTCCGACATGCCTTTCTGTCTTCTTATTCAGGAGCAAGGAGCTGAAGCCTGAGAGAAAAGCCCTTGCCAGATGGCGTGCAGGGCAAAATAAAGTGATAGGGTTTAGGGACAAGACAGAGCTCTGCACCCTGGGGCCAGAGTTTGAGGCAGGAGGTCACAGAGGCTCCGCAGAGTGGAGGAGAGCTCCCTCCTCCTACCCCCCAACCTCTGCCCTCCCTACCTGTCCAACCTGCACCCGTGTCTCAGGGCCATTGGAAGACCCTACTTCCCACATGTGGTGCTAGAGTCCCAGGGCAGGTAGGCCTGGTGGGCAGTGCTGGGAATGAGGTTCTTTTATTTTGTATTTACCTAAAAGTTCAGGGAGGCCTGACATTCTTGCTTGGAGGCCCAGAATTTAAATTTAGTCACTGCCCAGAGCCCTTGTTTTAGGAAAGAATGAGATGGCTGTTGCGTAACCCAGAGCCAGAAGGGTGTGGGTTGCTGATGAAAACTGTCCTTCTTCCTCCCTCTAGGAAGGAAGGCTGGGCTAGGAAGGCTGGGGGTGGGCAGGGCCTGGGTAAGGGCTGTGGTGGGCGAACAGACAGACCTATGTAGTGAAGGCCCTGGAGCAGGCAGACAGCATCACTCAGACCAGACATGGCTGGACACCCCTGGGCATAGCACAGCCTGATGAATCCCAATAACCCACTGGTAGATACTGTCCTGGTGGGACTGGAGTGAGGGGCAGGCTGTGGGAAAGGTGAAGAATGTGGGTAGGCTGGCCTGCATGAGGCTGGGGATGGTGGTGGTGGGGTGTCCTGCTCTCTGGCCACTGTTCCCAAGAGCACCCAGAGTATGGGTTCCTATAACTTTTGTTCCCCTGCCCCACATAATTTCAAATGGTCAGTCCCCTTCCACCCACCTCCCAGGTGTCCAGACAGTCCTCACCTTCGCACACTTGCCCGTCTGCGATACTTGCAGACCTCTGTGGCCCACCACAGTCCTAGGGTCTCTGGCAGGTCATTCAAGCTGTGCCCCCACCTTGTCCTCGCCCCCCACCCTTCTATCACCGTAGCCCACTGTGGACCCCTGACACCCGCTTCTCCCACAGTCACATTCCAGGGAGTGTTTCTCTTTCTCTGCTTGCCCTCGGTCTATTGTCTCCCATCAGCCGATGCTCCCAACACCCCACTGTCCATCATCCCGGCTCTTTTTTCTCTTCATTCACTCCCAAACCTCTCCTGACCCCGACACACCACCCCTTCCCCGCCCACCTTTAGACTGCTATCTTCTCACTCCCCCAGGGGGGAGCCCTGTATCCCCTGTATCCTCCTGCACCTGCACACTAGCTGGATTTCAGGTTTTTCCTTCATCCCAACTGCCTTCCTCTCCTCCCTTCACCCCTCCCCGTCCTCCAGTCTCTGGAGCCAACTGTCCTCCCAAATTCCGGGCGAGTTTCCCGGGAACAATGCAAGAAAAATCAGAGTAATTTGGGAAGTAAACAGAAACTGGGAAGGGAGGGGGGAAGAAGAGTGGGGAGGACCCAGGTGGGGGGGGCCTCTCCAGTCCCACCCAGTTTAGGGAATGCCTCTGCCTCCTACCCCTCCTTCACCTGGCTCTTAAAGGGCCGGGCCCCTGACCCGCGGCTATTTAAGGCAGAGGGGCGGCGGCAGGCAGCAGCAGTGCCACGACTGCTCTGAGAGGAGTGGACCAGCTAAAAATCCTGACCATGACCCCCCACAGGCTGCTGCCGCCACTACTGCTGCTAACTCTGCTTGCTGCCCGCCCAGGAGGTGCCTTGGCACGGTGCCCAGGCTGCGGGCAGGGGGTGCAGGCAGGTTGTTCTGGGGGCTGCGTTGAAGCGGAGGATGCGGGGCTGCCGGCAGAGGGTTGTGCGGAAGCAGGGGGCTGCGTCAGGAGGGAGGGGCAGCAGTGCGGGGTCTACACCCCTAACTGCGCCCCAGGACTGCAGTGCCAGCCGCCGGAGGAAGACGAGGCTCCTCTGCGGGCGCTGCTGCTGGGCCGGGGCCGCTGCCGCCCAGCGCGCGCGGCCACGGGTGAGTCTGCGCCCCGCCCCCGCCCCGCCCACGTGAGGCCCGCTCCTCTGCAAGCAGGGTCCTGGAGAGGTGGGCGCGGGCAGCTCTACAAGCCTCTGGGGCCTGCCATTGACGGTTCTTCCCCCAACCCTGGGGAGCACATTAGAGGGGTAAGGGGGCAAGTGCGGGGAAGCAGCTAGGAGGCTGGGGTGCAGCTAAAGCTGGGCGGTGTCGGAGCTCTCATCCTTTTTGCCCCCTCTATTACTTTCTCTTGAGGGGAAAAAAGTGGGGAGATGGAAGGGGTTATGGGCATGCCATATGTCACAGCAACCCAACTCCTTCAGTGCTTCCCCCACGTTGGAGAAGGGCCCCAGATATTCTCAGCTTCCACTTGGAGAGAGAACGAAAGCCCAGGCTTTAGTTCACACATGCTGCACACACATTGAGAAATACCTCCTTCTCCCCTTTTAATATTGGAGTGTCCAAAGCACCTGAACATGGGTAGGGCCTAGAACAGAAGATGCCCCGATCCAGAGCTGTTTCAGACTACATCAGGGTCAGAGGGCAGTGCTGCGGGTCCCAGTGGTGGGGACTAGAGGTAGGAAAAGAAGGAATCTGCCAAATCAGGGATATGATTTAAAGCTGCTCAGAATCCTCCATCCACCCCACTCCATCTGACCCCAGAGTAGAGAATAAAAGTCTGAGTTCATGGGTGGGCAGGACAGAAGTGGGTAAGAACCTGAAAGATAGTGGGCAGCAGAAAGATGGGGAGGGCAAGAAATGCAAACACTCGCCATCCCAGGGCACCTGAGCTCCTGGTTCCTTCCATGGGAAGGGGATAGGAAATCTACTTGAAGTTCCTTTCAGTCCCAAATGCATGCAATGCATCCAGTCTGCTAAGGGTCCTCCTAAAAGTGGTGGTCCAAATGGTCAGAGGAGGCAGTAGGAGCACAGTCACGGGAGGGTGTTAAATGGAGGAAATGAGCCCTGGCTGGTGTGGCTCAGGGGACTGAGCACCAGTCAGGGCATATGCCTGGGTTGCAGGCCAGGTCCCCATTTGGGGGTGTGCAGGAGGCAACCAGTTGATGTATCTCTCACATATGGATGTTTCTCTCCCACTCTTTCTCCCTTCTCCTCTCTCTAAAATCAAATAAATAAAATCTTTTTTAAAATAAAAATAAATGGAGGAAAGGAGGGGCAAGGGCTGAAGAGTGTGGAGGAAGGATTATCAGACTCGGGACTGAAGATGAAGTGGCTCCAGTTGTGAGTAGTAGGCAGATGAGGGCACTGTCTAGGTTTGAGGGTTGGGAATCTAAGCAGAGCTTGCTTTGGGCCCAGAGAAGGAGAGACAATCCCTTCAGGGGTCATAGTATCTAATGTTACAGCTGTTCGAATTCCAAGCCGTTCATGCTTCCCTTCCTGCCTTTCCCTTGCCCTAATGCCCTGACTTATTTCCTCATTTCATTCCATCCTGAGCTCACCCTGGGCTCCCTAGACACCATATGGGAAACTTCCCCAGAGCCAGGAGAGGAATGCAGATTGGAAGCCACACATTCCTGCACCTTTGCAACCTCCCCTCTGCCCTTCTTGGTCAAGGGCAGAATCACACATGCTCCTGAGACCAGTGGGGTTGAGGTGGGCCATGCCACAGATGACCAGAAGGCAGAGGCCCCTACTGCCCCCAAAGTGACCACATATCAGGCCTGGGAGAGGTGGGTTGAGTCATAGCAGGGTCACAGTAGGGACACACATTCCACTGGCTAGCTGCTGACCCCTCCCACATCCACTGCTCTTCTTCCCCATCTCCCTGGCTTTGTGCACCCCCTCCTGGCCACTGGTGGAACATTCAGGTCTTTTACTCCAAGCCCAAGGCCTCTCCATGTACAGTAGTCCCAGCGTATCCACTGGAGAATAGGTTCGGAGACCCCCAGAGGGTGACTGAAACTGAGGACAGCACCAAACCCTAATCAACTTCAACTCTTCCGGAAATGTAGCAACAGCTTCTACATCAGCAGATGCAGTCTCTCCAATAATTTTTATATTTTTCAGTCCAAACCTTTTCCTGAATCTGTGTAACTATGCCTTACTTGGAGTGAATGTCTTGGTGTCACTCATTTCAGGGACCCCTTGCTGAAGTCTTTGTATAGGCTCAGTGTTTTTTTATTGCCATCAGTCAGAACTTTATTTATTTTTAGAGAGAGGGGAAGGGAGGGAGAAAGAGAGGGAGAGACACATCAATGTGAGAGAGAAAAATCAGTTAGTTGCCTCTCCTACACGCCCTGACCAGGGACCGAATCTGAAACCTAGCTATGTGCCCTAGCCGGGAATCAAACAGGTGACCTTTGGTTTTGCAGGACGACACCCACCAGGGCTTGTCTTCTCCATCTTAACTAAGCACTTACTGTGGCCATCATTTTAAACTTTGAGGTGTGACAGCAAAACTCGCGTGAATTTCTTTTTCATTCTTCACAATGTCACGTAAAGAAGATTCATTTTACTGTAGATTTTAGCAGCCTCGGCATGTGATATTTATTCTTCTCTTATTAAGTTAAGAACTTTCACCTTTCCACTTAAAAGCAGCATTTTTTGGCTTCTTTGGCATCTCTGAATTGCCAGCACCACTACTCTTTCGCTTTGGGGCCATTAATAAGTAAAATAGGCCCTGGATGGTATGGTTCAGTGGATTGAGTGCTGGCCTGCAAACCAAAAGGTCGCTGGTTGGATTCCCAGTCAGGACACATGCCTGGGTTGCAGGCCAGGTCCCCGGTAGGGACAACCACGCATTGATGTTTCTCTCCCTCTTTTTCTCCCTCCCTTCCCCTCTCTCTAAAAAGAAAGAAAGAAAGAAACAAATAAATCTTTAAAACAAAGTAAGTAAAATAGGATTTCTTGAACACAAGCACTATGAAACCAGGACTGTCAATCTGAGAACAGATGGCTAATAAGTGACTACCAGATGGGGGGCACATACAGTGTGGAGACGCCGGACAAAGGAATGATTCACATCCCAGGCAGGAAGGAGCAAGAGGGCAAGAGATTTCATCACACTACTCACAATTTAAAACTTATGAATTGTTTATTTCTGGAATTTTCTATTTAATATTTTCAGACTATGGTTGACTGCAGGTAACTGAACCTGCAGAAAGGAAAACCACAGATAAAGAGCTATTATTGTATTTGCAATTGTTCATGATTTTTGCTTTCCAAAGTGTTTCTTCTTTACATACGTTGCAACTAGTCTGGGGATATTGGCAGGAAAGGTAATAATACCATTTGCCAGAGAAGGAAGCTGAGGCCAGGAAAAGCTAAGGATGGAGCCAGATTTTAACCCCCTCACTTCTATTGTTCCAAAAGCCTCCCTGTCTCTCACTTCAGTGGGTAGAGGTGGAAAGTTCCTTTCCACCTGGCTCTAGTCTTTGACATCTGTCTGATTTCCATCCTCTTCTTTCCCCATTCTCTTGTGGCTGTAGGGGAGAATCCTAAGGAGAGTAAACCCCAAGTGGGGACCACTCGCCAACAGGACGTGAACCGCAGAGACCAACAAAGGAACCCAGGGACCTCTACCACTCCTGCCAGGCCCAGTCCTGGGGGTGTCCAAGACACTGAGATGGTGCGTTTGGGGCTGGCAGGGAGAAAGAGGGGTGGGGAACCCTGGGCTCAGAGATGTCTCCCATGTTAGCCCTGGGCGCCTGCCTGGCTGGTGGGGCCAGGGGACTGTGCGGTGGAGCTCTGCTGGAGTGGTTCTAAGCTGCTTGCTCTCCCTTCCCCCAGGGCCCGTGCCGCAGACATCTGGACTCGGTGCTACAGCAACTCCAGAATGAGGTCTTCCGAGGGTCTCACAACCTCTACGTGCCTAACTGTGACCATCGGGGCTTCTACCGGAAGCGGCAGGTGAGGCCACTCCTCTCCTCCCCTTGGTCCATCAGTACAAGGCTGCTACCAGAGATGGGGCAGGGCTTATACAGGGCCCACACAAACAGAATAACCAACCACACACAGTAGTAGAGGAGTCAGACTGTCTAAGGAATGCCTAACTCAGAGGTACACATATGTGAGGTGCATCAGAGTCACCTAAAGAGCTGTAAACTCACAGGTGGTTGAGCTCCACCTGCAGAGCCTGAAAAATTTGCATTTCTAACACCATGCCTTGTGATGCCGATGCTGTTGGTTTGGGAACCACCCTTTGAGAATTACTGTTCTGGCGTAGAAGAACCAGCACAATTCTGTGGGTGGAGAAGAGAAGCAAGGGAGGGAAACCCAGCAGGCCTCGTGGTCTTGAGAACTCTTAGACGTGTCTGCATGTTCAAACTCAGGAGTCCACAGCCCATCCCCAACCCACAGGACCCTCCCATCTCTCCTGTTGGAGCCTTGGCCTCACCTCTGATCTGCATGCCTCTCTCCCCAGTGCCGCTCCTCCCAGGGGCAGCGCCGAGGTCCCTGCTGGTGTGTGGATCGGATGGGCCAGCTCCTGCCAGCATCCTCAGACAACGATGGAGGCTCCCCCTGCTCCACTGGGAGCAGTGGCTAAGGCTGGGTGGGGGCCTGCAGGGCCACTGGCAGGAGCACGAGGCTGTCATCTTGGGTCATTTGTTGAGTAATGAGTTACTCAGGGGCCCTGAGTCACACACTCTACCTTCGGGCTCTGCCCCATTGTCCCCTTTAACCCTGGGATCTCACACATGGGAAAACTGTTGGTATTGACTTGGGGTATTAATAAAGCTGTGTTGGGGGTCTCTGGTCTCTGTCTCTGTGTCTGCCTCTCCCATTTCTGGAGCCTCTGGCCCTTCTCTCTATCCTCTTTAAAGCCCACCCACATTCCATAGTAGTTCCCTTTTCCTATTGGCTGCTTTCGGTCCTTCCCACTGCCCTTGGAACAAAGGAGACAGCCACTGGCAGCAGCTTCAAGGCCTGAAGCCTCACCCAACTACCGACCAGGGAGTTGGGGGGTAGAGGGGTGGGGAATGGAGGTAGAGATGGGGAGAAACTGAGCCCATGACCTTGGTCTGAGGTTGTGATCTTGTTTCTAACACTGAACTTTGGACAGAGGGAAGAGAAAGAATTAATAGTTAATCCCCAGCAGGAACTTAACAAAGAGGAACTCTCAGAGTCCTTACCCTTTTGTTACCTGTTCCGTCCTACTTAAAAGGGAAGGGCAGTATTATTTACTGAGTTCCCCTCATGGGTGAGTCCTGGACCACGTGCTTTTACTTGAACTACCTCATTTCGTGCTTACAGTACCCTTGTGAGGGAGGGACTTTTGCCCTTGTTTTTCAGAGGAGGAAACTGTGGCTTAAAATATTTGTGTCACTTGCTTGAAATTACACAGCCAGGAAATGATAGAGGGAGGATTTAAATCTACTTCTTCCGTATATGACAACATCTGGTGTTCCTCAGGTGCTGAGTGTGTGTTTGTTTTGCCTACATGCTAACCCAGGCAGGGTTACATTCAGGGACCCTGACAGCCAGCTCTTCCTGGGGAAACCACAGCATGACAATTGTCACAGGTGCCAACTCCATCCAAATATTTATCACATGCATATAGTGCTTTCAGGTTGACACACACGTTATCTCATGGCTTAAGGGAGCTTAAGTTATTGATGTGTGAAGAGCTTTCTGACTCCACCCAGACCTTCAGCCTGCTGGGAAGGTGAGCCAAGCGAGGTGATAAGCCTCAGAGAGGCAAAGTCCCCCTTCCAACCACATGTGTGGTCACTGTTCCCAGGAGAGGGAGGGCACACTTGCTCAGAGCTGGGCATCTGGGTGGCAGTTGGGCCCTTCGGAGGCTGTGTCCAGTCCATCCCTGCAACAGCCCACAGAGACTGTAGCTGGGAAGCACTGCCCTCCAGACCAGATAACCTGCCGTGTTCCTGGAGGCCCCTTCCTCCTGAAAGAACTTTAGCAGTTGGAGCTGTCAGTTGAGCTGGGCCATGGGAGCTCAGAGGGTTGGCAGGTGGTGAAGGAAAGGTGGGAGCACTGCAGAGACCACCTGCTGCCCAGTCAAGACTCACAGCATGGAGCCAAGAGCAGCCCAAGTGCAGAAGAGAGCGGTGTCTCGAAGAAGGCAGGAGCACCCACCCTCCAGAGAAGGTGAGCCACCCTGTGGGAGTGCAGAAAGCTCAGATGAGTGTAACCTAGTGAGAGGGGTCTCCTGCTGTCTGCCTGAAACCCTTCCTGCTGTCCCGAGAGGCTAGAGAAGGCAGACCCTGGCCTCCGCCCCTAACCACCCAGCTGGGAGACGAGGAGAAAAGGGGCATTCAAAGCTGTGGCCTTGCCTTGTCTTTCTGACCCTCTAACCTCGGAGGGTGAGTGGAGAAGCTTCCTGTTCCCTGAGCAGCCTGCTTCCAGCGATGTCACCAGGGTCCCTGCTTAGCAGTGGCCTCCTCACCCCCTGATAAAACAACTTCCCCTTCTGACTGCCCCACCCATGATACTAGAGGTCTTCTGACTAGGGGGGCTGGGAGGCTGCTGAAAACACAGAAAGCATTTCCTGGCAGAGGAAGTCTCTGGGCTTGCACAGGGCAGCAGAACCCTAACTCCTCCCCCTTGGGTGTGTCCTTTGACCCCTCCTCCTAGGAAACTCAGAAGTGAATGGAGGCCCTGACTTGGTGCAATGGACCCAACATATGGAGGTGAGGGACCTCAGGTGTGAGAGGTCAAGATGGACAGGTCCCGGAGTGGAGGGAGGTAGGGGTGAGGACAGGTTTGGTGATAAAGACAATTTGTTCTTGGGTTCAAGGTCCTCAGTTCAGGTTAGAGCTAAGGGTTAAGATGAAGAGATTTGAAATACAGGTCATCATGAGGGCACAGGCCAAAAGGCAGCCAGCGAACAGTCTCCTGTGAGTGGGGCTAGAGGTCAGGAGAGAGAAGGCTGGGGTCAGGGAGAAGACGGTCAGGTCAGTCATGACAAGATGGGTGGGACTGGAAATGTGGCTCCTGCTATTACTCCTTGATCATCACTGCTGCCCTGGGAAGCCAGAGGGAGATAAATGATTGGGGAACCTTTGGGCAGAAACCATGTTTTCTATCCCTAGCACTTAGTGCGCATGGAGAGAAGCTCAGTAAATGTTGGGTGAATGAGAGGGTGGTGGACTGGATGGAGGGAGAGTGGGCCCTGCTTGTCCTGCAGGCTGTGAAGATGCAGCTGCTGGAGCAAGCACAGAGACAGCTGCTGGATCTGCTGGATCAGGCCGTGTCAGAGGCCGTGCAATCCTACCCACCGCAAGGCAGACGTCTGCCTACCATTCCTCCAGATTCCTTGAGCAAGTAAGAGTCTGAGGAGCCAGAGGCTGAGGAATGCCTGGAGCAGACTCCTCCACTGTACGATTATGAGCCATAAGCACCATCACATGTGCCTTTTATTGCCTCTGCCTTCCTGGCACTGACCTCCACCTCCAGCCCCGCTCTGCCCTGGCCCTGACCTTCTGCTACTATTGCCCTTGGCTCCGAAGTATTTATCTTCTGAAAGGCTCTGCCTTCTGCCCACTGCCTTCTTCCTTTGGGTTCTGATCCAGAACAACTGTCTCAATTCAGGACCCAGGAGCCATCCCTGAGAAAACGGAAAGTTTTTGTCATCCGAGAGTCCCTGCTTGAGTAAGTCAGAGGGTGGGAGGGAAAGAAGGGGCTTTGGTTGGAGGTCCAGGATACCTCAGTGCCATCCCCAGGCTCTAGGTGGTTTGGGAGAGGTCTTAGAAAGGGTTTTTAAGGTTCAGTTTCCCCATTTGCCCTGGGTGTGACTGTGGAAGAAAGGCCATCAGAATAAGCAGTGTCTGGGCTGGAAAGGGTTTGTCCCAGTCACATCCCAGCCCTTAAAAGTTCCAGCCCCCACATGTGTACCATGCCAGCGCTAGTCCACATGACCTTGAGGACCCTTCTGCACTGACAGTCAGGACCCTCTCCCTCCAGTGAGCTGATGAAGGTGCAGCATTTCCGGACCATCTACCACATGTTCATCGCCGGCCTGTGTGTCTTCATTATCAGCACCCTGGCCATCGACTTCATTGACGAGGGCAGGTAGGCCTCTCTTCTGCCCAGTATAGGCACACAGATCAGATCAGACCCCCGGGGCCCCCAGAACTCCACCTACCATTGATTATTGTGCACACATCAGTGTGGCTTCCAACAACATTCCCACCTAAAACATACTCTTAGCGTCTTCCTTCCACAGCCTGGAATGGCCCTGGGTCTGTCCCCCCAGGGCCAGCCCCTCTGGGGACAGCCACTCAAATAGTTCTCAATAGGAACCTTGTCTTCAGGCAGATTTACACATGTGTGCGCACACACACTTCCCACCCTGCTCTTTTTCAAGTCAGCGCTGTTCGATTCGAGTAACCTCCTTTGAGCATCTTCCAAGGACCAGCCCTGGGCACCAGATAGGGAGGAAGGGCAGGCCTCATCCCTATCTGTGAGGCATTCCCAGTCTGGTGAGGAAGACGGACACGCAAGCAGAAGTGCCCTGCTGGGTCCTTTCCCCCAGAGAGCACCACCCCCTCTGCGGGAGGAGCTTCAGAAGGCTTTACATCAAATACGAGTAGTGGGAAGGATCAAATCTCAGCAAAAAGTCCAAATACATGTAAAGTGACAGTCCTTCTTGACCACCCCCCTCATTCCCAGACCACTCTCCAAAAGTAACATTTTCAGTCATTTTGAGAGTTTCCCTCCAAAGCAGTTTCCATGCATTCCATCCATATCTGTGTAAGAACCAAAGGGATGTATTTTGTGGTGGTTTACATAAAGAAGACTCGTACTGCACTATTGTCCTGCTTTCGCTCCCTAACGACCCAGTGCAGAGATCTTCCCACGTCAGTCAGCCCATTGCTTTTAATGACGGAGGCCTCAGGCGCTGCTGATTTTGTTCATTAGTCCTTTCCTAATGGACATGTGGGTTGTTCCCAATTTTTCACCATTAAAACTGTATACCCTTTTAAAAAAAATCTTCACCACCCTGGCCGGTGTGCTCAGTGGATTGAGTGCTGGCCTGCAAACCAAAAGGTCACTGGTTCAATTCCCAGCTGGGACACATGCCTGGGTTGTGGGCTGGGTTCCAGGTTGCGGGCATGGGAGGGGTGACCAATCAATGTGTCTCTCACACATTGATGTTTCTCTCCTCTTTCTCCCTCCCTTCCCCTCTCTCTAAAAATAAATATATAAAATCTTTTTAAAATATTTATTTAAAAAATCCTCACCTGAGGATATATTTATTGATTTTAGAGAGAGAGGGAGAAACTTCCATCCATTTCCTCCTGTACCTGCCCCGACTGGGGATTGAACCCACAACTTTTTTTTTTAGTGTACAGGATTTTGCTCCAACCAATTCAACCACCCTGCTGGAGCAAAACTGTATACTCTTAATCTAAACAAACAAAACACTCAACAACCTGCTGGCACTGAAAAAGAACAGAACTAACAAAAATCAGACGAGACTGGGTGCATTCGGGGTTGTATGGCTGTGGACAGAACTAACAAAAATCCAAGTTAAACACCACATACCTTCTATCCTAATACCTGTGGCACGCAAAGTACAGAGCCCTTCTGCATGCAGCACCATACTATTCACAGAGGGCTCTAACAGCAGTTTGGAAGCAAACCCATTTCCCAGTAGAGTCTCTTCAGGCAACACCCTGCACTAGAAGTCTAGGCAACAGAGGTGCCTTCTTGAACACTTTCAGAGATGAGGAGCTCACAGCCTTCACAGGATTCCTCAGTTTATTATCTTCTAAGAACTGTGGCTGCAGACGAAGGGGGAAGGTTGGGCTACACATTTGTCTACTTTGTCTCTCCTTTCCCACTCCCAGGCTCCTGTTGGAGTTTGACCTATTGATCTTCAGCTTCGGACAGCTGCCCTTGGCTCTGATGACATGGGTCCCCATGTTCCTGTCCACTCTGCTGGCACCCTACCAGTCCCTCCGTCTGTGGGCAAGGCCCCAGGCCTCAGGGGCCTGGACGCTGGGGGCGGGCCTGGGCTGCGTGCTGCTGGCCGCTCACACTGCAGTGCTTGGCATACTCCCGGTCCACGTGGCTGCCAAGCATCAGCTCCCTCCCGCCTCCAGCAGCATCCTCGTCTTTGAGCAGGTGATGAGTGGGGCCAACAGCGCACAGGCTGCAGGCTGGGGAGCACCCGAGGGCTATGGAGGCCTATACGCAATTGGCAGGGTGGAGCTAGTTACTAGAGGTGGAGTTCATTGCCAGGAATTTGAACAACTAGGAGGCTCCAGAGAAATGTAAACCAAATGGACCGGGATAGGCAAATGCAATCTGGCTCTGCAAAATCACAGGGAACTGGCCGAGTGAAGCATCCATTCTGGCCTTTTCAGTAACCCCTTACCCTCCATTCATCCCAGCAATAAGGAAATCCAACAAAAAGATAAAGTATGTGCTCTAACCTCACATATTTTATGAACTGCCTGCCTCATTCTCTCTCCCTCTCTCTCTCTCCCTCTCTCTCTCCTCCCCTTCCTTTTTTCTCCCCTCCCCACTGTGAACGGAGGGGACCCAGACATTGTGCATTGTGATATGCTTAAAGCCACACAGCAACTTAACCTCCCTTCCACTCCGTCTCAGGTCAGACTCCTGATGAAAAGCTACTCCTTCCTGAGAGAGACTGTGCCCTGTATCCTTCGTGCCCGAGAAGGTAAGGCCTTCCACTGGGACGTTGTAAACTCAAGCCTCTGGGCTGGTTGCATAAAGCCAACAGTGGCAGGATCCTCATAAAAGCTCTGGCTTCCTAAGCCCACCCTGCCCACTGGGCACAGGTCTGGCCCCCATCCGGCCTCTGTGGGCCTTAGCATTAGGCCTGGGGTCCCCCTCCGAGAGATGGCACCTTTGTTGCCCAGTACCATCGGTGCTTTCCCACCTCCAGGCCTGGCCTGAAGAGAAAAGGAGAATGGGTAGTGGGACTTCTGGGTGCCAAATAGAGCTTCAGTCATAACAGGTTCTGCACCAGGAAATGGGGTGCCCGGAATGGAAATAAGAGAAAGGTACTAGAGAGCAGGGTCAGCTCCTGGCCAGTTTCACCTCCCCCACCCCCTCCAGACCCAATATCCAACCCCTCACCCATCCCTTCACTATCCAGCCCTCCACACCCTAGTCCCAGGCCCCCTCACCTCTGCCCTCTCTCCCTCCCTGATCACTGCTGGCCCTTCTCATTTCTCCCCAGGCAAGGGGGTCTGTGCCCCCAGTTTCTCCAGCTACCTCTATTTCCTCTTCTGCCCCACACTCATCTACAGGGAGACTTACCCCAGGTAAGACCCTGCACCCTTGCCCCGGATGCCTAGGCCCATGGGGGGCCTTGCCCTCTTCCTCTCCGCTCCTTGAGGCCCCTAGCCTCACCCCAGACTCCTTCTCAGGAAGCATCCTGTCACTGAAATGAGAAAGAAGTGGCAAGTTGGCTATACCTTCTTGCCCCATCCATGGTGACACAACAATGATCAATTGTCCTGGTTTGCTCAGGAGTGTCCCTGTTTTAGCACTGCAAATCCTAGGTCCTGCCCTGGCTAGCATGGCTCAGTTGGTTGGCCATTGTTCCACAAAACAAAAGGTCGCCGGTTCAATTCCCGGCTGGTCAGGGCCCAGTCCTAAGATGTGGGTTCAGTCCCAGTCAGGGTTCGTGTCAGAGGCAGCTGGTCAATGTTTCTTTGTCGCACCCCTCTCTCTTTCTCCCTCCCTTCCCCTCTCTCTCTAAAAGTAAATAAATAAAATCTTTTTTAAAAGAAAGAAAAAAATTTCTAGGTTTTGGGAAATCCCTCAATCCAGAGCAAACTCCAGATGGTTGGTCACCTTAGTTGACACCCACGCTAAAATCCCATTTGCCATCTCTACTATGGAAGGTGCAAAATATTCTAGACTCCCATCTCCCCAGAAAACCCTCCCAGGCCTGAGCAGTTGAGGGGCAGTGGAGAGAGGGCTCCAGAACCTGGGTCCGTCATGACCTGAGCAAGGAACACGAAACATATAACCCCTGTTGCTGCTGCAGGACACCCAACATCAGGTGGAATTACGTGGCCAAGAACTTTGCTCAGGTCAGAAAATGGGGTAGAAGGGTGGACTTCCTGTGACTCACGGTGGCTGAGGGGAGATTTCTGGGAGTAGGGTGGAGGAAGCCTGGGGAAAAGGGCAGAGGGCAGAGAAGGGAGATGCTGGGCCAGAGTCCAGTTCTAGGGTGAGGGGGCAGCTGCCAGTACCCCTTCTCAAAGTTAGGCGTCTGCCACTCCGTCTCCAGGCACTGGGCTGCGTCCTCTACGCCTGTTTCATCCTGGGCCGCCTCTGTGTTCCTGTCTTTGCCAACATGAGCCGGGAGCCCTTCAGCATCCGTGCCCTGGTGCTCTCTGTCATGCACGCCACATTGCCAGGTATGCCCACTAAAGCAGGACTGGAGGCCGTGCTATGGGAAGGTTAGTTGGGAATTTCTCACTCCCCTTGCTCTTTACCTTCAGTCAATCTCGACACCTGCTTCCTCTGAATCTCTCTTCGCTTCTGTCCCCTCCTATCACTGCTCATCGTTAGGGTATCAGTTCAATTTGCCATCCGCTCCCCCTTTCTACATTAGCTTCCCAACCTGTGTCCCTCCCACCTGAATCTTTCCTCTCCCATCTGCCCCTGAAAACATTACTGTCCAGATGGACTTCCCTTCTACAGATTAGTCATTCCTGACCCTGTTTCAAAAGCTCCAGTGACTCCCCATTGCTGGGATCTCCAGATAAGATTGAACGGTGGCCTGGCATTCCAGGCCTTTCCCATGCATCACATTCTACCATAAGTCCTGCCATTCACTGAACGGCGTGCACTTTCATGCCTCCAGGCATTTGCTTACACCAGTCTCTCAGCTTGGAATGCGCTTTCACTAGTGTACAGTTGTAAAATGCAGTCCTTTCTTGGAGGCCCATGTGAGAGGTCCTCCTTTAGGACACCTTCCCTGTCTCAGCCATCAATTACCGTGCTCTGCCCTGTGCTCTGCATTCCCAAGCACATCTGTGGCCACCATGCTTAATTCCCAATACATTTGACCTTCATGTGTGGTTACACATGTCTCTCTCTCTCTCTCTCTCTCTCTCTCTCTCTCTCCCTCCAACCACTCTGTGAACTCTCAAAGGCCAGGGGCTTTGAGAATCATCTCATAGCCCCAATATCTGGCATGGTGTTCATGAGCAAGTGGGTGAATTGATAAATGCATGAATTAGTAAATCGCTGATAAATGATGGGTAGGACTGAGGCCCTAGATGCTGGGCGAGGGTTCCTCAGATCTTCCTGGGGGTTCCAGGTGGGCGAGTCTGACCTGCAGCCCCTTGTCCTCACTCACCAGGCATCTTCATGCTGCTGCTCATCTTCTTCGCCTTCCTTCATTGCTGGCTCAACGCCTTCGCGGAGATGCTACGATTTGGTGACAGGATGTTCTACCGGGTGAGGCCTGGACCTGGGCCACTTGAGAGCTAGAGGCAGGGGGGATAGAGAGGGATCTGGGGAGGATGTTGGGTGTTGCCTCAGCTGTGCTGTTGATCTCCTATGATGAGAAATGTGCCTTTCTGGGTGTGGTTAAAATGCCACCCCTCCACCTCCTGACTAGTCAGGGACAGCTGCTCTTGTGCAGATGGAGAGGGAGTTTCAGAAAGAGGGGGAATAGCAGGAAAGGCAGGGACCCCAGGTCCAGAAGAGAGAACTGAGAGAGCTGAGACAGTACTTGCTGTCTCTGTTTTGCCTGGAGGCAGCCCTTGTGGGAGAACTTTGGGATGGGGGCAGGAAGCAGGTGTGGGAAGCTGAGAAGCTGGGCCTGGGAAGAGACAGGGCCCTGATGCCCACCTCCTCCCCCTACTCTGACCCCTCCCCTTCCCCAGGACTGGTGGAACTCCACATCCTTCTCCAACTACTACCGCACTTGGAACGTGGTGGTCCATGACTGGCTGTACAGCTACATATATCAAGATGGGCTGTGGGTATGGGCTCTGCGGACCTTCCTCAGCTCCCACAGTTAATGGAGCCTCTCTGGGACATCCCCTCCTTCCCTCCCTCTGCACCATTCAACCTCAGGGCCCCTCGGCTTCCATCTGCCCCATTCTACCCAATCCAATGGGTAGAAAATTCTTCTTACGATCTAACTCCCTATCTTCCTTGTCCCTAACTCCACCCCCTCCACAGGGCTTTCTGCCCTCCTAAGGAACATGCCTGTATCAATTTTCAGTTATCAAGAATTGTTACATATGTTTAATCTGCACAATAACCCTGTGAAGTAAGTATTATTATATCCTCTTTTTAAAATTGCATATAAGGCCCAATGGGCTAATGAAATACTCTAAAGTAAGACATGTCAGCCCTTCTGACCCCAAATCCCATATTCTTTTCATTGCACCACATACATACCTTCCTGGCTTCCTTAAGGAGGGGGCTTTTCATAGAGGGGACCTAAGGAGAGTCACTCCACATTCCTCCCCTGCCCCTGACAGCTTCTTGGTGGTCAGGCCCGCGGGGCAGCCATGCTGGGTGTGTTCGTGGTCTCTGCAGTTGTCCATGAATACATCTTCTGCTTTGTCCTGGGCTTCTTCTACCCCGTCATGCTGATACTCTTCCTTGCCTTTGGAGGTGAGCTTGGCTTCTGTGTGCCACTGGAGGGGGGTTCATCCAGAGGGAGGAGGCCTGTGCTCCTGCTCCTAGAGAATCCAAACTATGGGGGAAGCCATACACCCAAGACAGAAGGGACTTGGGAGCAAGGAGGGAGGCAGCATCGAGTGGCAGCAAGGGAGGTGTCCTGGGGGATGTGGGAGAAGATTTCTGATTCCAGAGGAGCATCTGAGCAGGACACACATGGAGGGAGATAAAGGGGAGAAAACTGGTGGAGGTTGGGAGGTTCAGTATGAGATCCGGGTTATTGAAGGGTAAACTGAGGAATCCTGGTTTTCCCTGAGTCACTTCACACCTCCATGGGTTCTTGGAGCTGGGTTCCAGATCTTTTCCAATGGGACCTTCCTGGTCCATCTCTTTCCTGTGCCCTGGGATGGACAGCAGCCAGGGATGTGAGGCACAGGTATCTGGAGTTGGGGTGACAATCTTTTCTCCTGCCTCAGGACCAATGAACTTCATGATGCATGACCGGCACACCGGGCCAGCGTGGAACGTGCTGATGTGGACCATGCTGTTTCTGGGCCAGGGCATCCAGGTCAGCCTGTACTGCCAGGAGTGGTATGCACGGCAGCACTGTCCCCTGCCCCAGGTAAGGAACCATGACATCCACATCAGCTCCTAGTTCAGGGGTGTATGCCTCCCTTTCCCGACGGCTAGCCCCCTATTTTTGCCCAGTTCAATAGTTGAGATCAGGGGCTGGGCCTAGTTTGGGGGTGATAGGGCTCCCATATCTTGAGTGTACAGAGTGGGCACTGGGAGGGACCTCATTCACACCCACCTTTCTCTGCACAGACAACCTTCTGGGGGCTGGTGACACCTCGATCTTGGTCCTGCCATACTTAGAGGCCAGGGCACTCTCACTGCCCTGATGATACCACCAAGTCCTTCTCTGCCTGCAAAGCCTGGGACCAGGGCTCATCTCTCTGCACGTCGAGACCTACCTCTGAGGCAAGGGGACTCAGCATGCATGACCCCACCAGAGAACTCCAGAGACTGAGATCTGTGGGCCTGTAGGCAGCTGAGCAAGGACCCAAAGTGGTGCTAGCCCTTGAGCCTCCACCCCCATAAACTGGGCACAGGGCCCCCTCCCACTCCATGTCTGTCCAGACTTGAGGACACTTGAAAGACCTCACATATTTGGTGAATGTGGGGAGGCTTAGAGAGACCTGGGACCACCAAGGTCTGAGAAGGGTTTGGTTTGGGGGTGGGTATTTTTGTACTTCAAACACAATAATAAACTCTGTGTTTCTTTTTATTCATTCATTTCTGTATTCATTCATTCACCATTTGCCAAAGGCTCACTTTTGACAGGCATTATTGAAGAGCTGTGCCTGCGGAGGCAAGACTTAGTAGCAGAAGGAGCTGAGGGTCTTTGGTGACATCCTGCCTTTACCTTCTCTATGACACTCCTCTCTCCCCAAAACCTGGCCCCGCCCCCTCTTCCACCTCGACTCCTCTTCAGCTCACATTTCCTCACCCCTTTAATCCTTCTGCTCACAGCAACAGCCACTACATTGAGAGAGTGCACACAGCAGGCCCCTTTCCTTTCACAGACCCAGGGAATGAACCTCCTATACAGACCTTGGGCAAATTTTTCAACTCGGTGAGCCTCATTTTCCACAGCTATAAAATCGACATTAAAATTAGACGTGTCTTAACTGTATGAGGACAACAGGCCAAAATGTTCATACTCAGGGCCATTCCAGAAGTCAGACTGTGTGGTCGCTCCAAGGAGAGGGTCACCTCTGTCTTCCCTGCACAGATCTCTTGCCCAACCTGGTGGTGGGGAGGCATCTGCGTCAGGGAAGGGGCAACAGTAGCTCCAGGGGGACTGGGAACCAAACCAACCAAAATTCCTGAGGAGGAGTACTTCTAAACACATTTTCACAGTGTCTACAGAATATGTTTTCATGTCAATATTATAGATATATTTTATCATTTTTAAGTACTGCATGGCATTACATTGCATGTGTATAGTATACTTTAACTAATTACATACCTTTTGATTGTTTCTGATGTTTCCCTCTTTAGAACAATTCCAAGATGAACTGTCTTGCGTATATATACATCTTTGTGCATTTTCCTAGGGAAATGTGCTAAAAGCAGAATTACTGGAACTTTAGGTGGGCTTATTCAAATTCTGTGCATGGTGCCCAGCTTCCCTCTAGAAAGCTCCCGTGCATTTACAGTGCATGATATTGCCGCCCACCTCCCGCCCCCTTGCCAGTGTGGGGTTTTGTCGGCTTATTTATTTTTACCAATCTGATAAGCAGAAAATCATGTCTGTTGTTTTTATTTTTGCACTGTGCTTACTGTTTGAAAAAAACTGAATATATTTTCCTGTGTGTACATTTTTATTTAATATTTTATTTATTTTTGATAGACTTTATTTTTTAGAGAATTTAAGTTCATAGCAAAATTGAGCAAAGATAGAGATTTCCCATACATTCCCTGCTCCCCACCCCGCATACCTGCCCTCCCCCATTCTCGTCACCCCCCCCCCCCCCAGAGCGGTACACCCCTCCCAACAGATGAACCTGCTGCGACCAGTCGCCATCACCTGGCATCCATGGCTAACATGAGGGTTCACTCTTTTTGGTTGCACAATCGATTTGAAAAAATTAATTTATTTCTATTTTTCATTTTTTCCAGCCTTACTGAGACTTTATTGAGGTATAACATAAACTTAAGGTATAAAAATGTGGTGATTTGCTATATGCACATGTTGTGAAATGATTACCACAACAAGGTTAGTTCACACCTCCATCGCCTCACATAACTACCATTTTCTTGCATTTATGACGATAACATTTATGATCTTTTGACTTAACAACTTTCAGGTATGTGATACAGTATTGTTAATTACAGTCAGTGTGCTGTACATCAGGTCCCCCAAACTTTTTCATCTTGTAACTGGGAGTTTGTACCCTTTGACCTTTCCCTCGTTTCCTCCCCCCTCCACCCCAGGCAGCCACACTCTACTCTTTATTTCTGTGAGTTTGGCCTTTTTAGATTGCAGATATGAGCAAGATCATAAGGTATTTGTCTTTCTGTGTCTGATTTATTTCACTTAACATAATGCTGTCAAGGGGATTTGGACAAATTTATGGAATGTATCCACCATTATAACATACACAGTAGTTTCACCGCTCTAAAAAATCCTCTGTGCTCTTCTGGATATCTTATTTTTTTATTTTGTTTATTTGCATTTTTATGTTGACTGGCTATCCAAACTTTAAGCATTTTTTATTTTAATTTTATTTTAAATAAGGTTTTTATTTTGAGATATAATAGATTCACATGCAGTTGTAAGAAATAATACAGAGAAATTCTGTGGACCCTTTATCTACTTCCCTCCATGGTAACATCTTGCAAAACTCTGCACAATTGTATGCAATATCACAACAATTTAGTCAATATACAGAACATTTCCATCACAATATACAGAACATTTCCATCACAACAGGATCCCTCATGTTGCTCTTTTAAGCCACACCCACTACTCTCCCACCTCACCTCTTCCTTAGATCTTGTGAATCCCTAATCTGTTCTCCATTTCTATAACTTTGCCATTTCCCGAGCTTTATTTTTTAAATGTAACCATATCTTTAAAATGTAACAAGTTCTTTATCTCATCAAAGAAGCCATCAGTGTTCAAATTTCCAATTTTCTCATTTTTTTTTTAGTTTGCTTGCTTGAATCAGAATCTAAATAAGCGCTATACATTGCAATTAGGTAAGTTTCTTTTCATCTGTAGGTCCCTACTCCATCTCTTAGTTTCACTTTTTTTTTTACACACAGTAAAATGCACAGATCTTAACTTTCATTTCATGAATTTTGTATATTCCCATATAATCATCGAAACTTCCCATGCCCCCAGATAGTTCTCTTCCATTTGTGTCTAGTCAACTCAACAAGAGGCAATCACTTTCTGATTTCTACTCTCACATATTAGTTTTGTTTGCTTTACAACTTCATATAAATAGAACCCTACGGTATGTACTCCTTTATGAATGGCTTGTTTCATGGAACATGTTTTTAAGATTAACCCATGTTTGGCATACATTGGTTGTTTGTACCTTCTATTGCTCAGTAGTGTTCCACTTGTGAAAACTCCACAGCTGTTTATTCATTCACCTGGTGATGGACATTTGGATTACTTCCTGTTTGGGGTTATCACCAATAAGGCTGCTATTAAGATTCATACACAAATTGTTTTGTGCATAAGTTTTTTTCATTTCTTGGGTAAATACCAAGAAGCCTGGTCATAGAAGTGATGTATGCTTCAATTTATAAGAAGCTGCAGAACTTTTTTCCAGTATGGTTTTACGGTTTTACACCCCACCAGCAATGTACGAGAATTCTAATTGGACCCACAGGACTCCTCATCAAGGTTTGATTTTGCTAGCTTATTTTTACTGTAGTCATTTGAGTGAAGTGTGATTTTAATTTGCATTTCCTGGATGACTAATGGCATTGAACACTTTTTCATTGACCATTAATATGTCCTCTTTTATAAAGAATCTATTTCAGTCTTTTACTCACTTAAAAAAAATTGAGCTGTCTTTCTGTTGTTGATTTGTAGGAATTAAAAATTTATATATTCAGACCCTGGCTGGCATAGCTTAGTGGATTGAGCACGGGCTGCAAACCAAAGTGTTTCAGGTTCGATTCCCAGCCAGGGTACATGCCTGGGTTGCAGGCCATAACCCCCAGCAACCACACATTGATGTCTCTCTCTCTCTCTCTGTCTCCCTCACTTCCCTCTCTAAAAATAAATAAATAAAATCTTTTAAAAAATTCTCTCTTTAAAAAAAATTATATATTCAGGTTATAAATCCTTTACAAATATATATATATAATGTAAAATTTTTTCCTAGCTTGTATCTTCATTTTTTATTTTCTTAATGGTGTCTTTTGAAATATATGCTTATTTGTATATTCTTCAAACGACAGACAGGAGCCTTGTCCCATTGTTTACCTCCACAGATGGACTCAGGGCTGCTGGAGAACAAGAGAGCTTAACAGGGAAAGTTTTCACCCTTTTGTATTTTGTAATATGCAAAATGGTATTTTGAGTATTACCTACTCAAAAAAGAAAATAATAAAAATTAAAAAAGTTTAGGAGTTAGTGAGACTTGGGTCCCCTGTCTGCCCAGGGATTTTAAGCTTTGTAAACTTGGAGAAGTTCTTTACCTAAAAATAATGCTCACATATATTGGCATCCACTAAAGGATTCTATATTATACCCACTGATCTATTTTCAGTTCAGTGCCACAGTGTTTAGTTGCAGGAGTTTTAGAGAATGTTCTGATGTCTGGTACGCCGAATCCCCTTTTACTATTTTTTTTTAAGATTTTATTTATTTATTTTTAGGGAGGGAAGGGAGGGAGAGGGGGAGAGAGAGGCAGAGAGAGAGACAGAGAGAGAGACAGAGACATCAATGTGCAGTTGCTGGGGGTTATGGCCTGCAACCCAGGAATGTACCCTGGCTGGGAATTGAACCTGGGACACTTTGGTTCCCAGCCCGCGCTCAATCCACTGAGCTACGCCAGCCAGGGCTTTTTTTTTTTTTTTTTACTTTTTTGTTGATATTCTTGGGAACATGTTCTTCATATTAAGTTTAAGATCATTTGATCATTTTTTCCTTTAAACACTGTTGGCCTTTTCCTTATAGCTTTGAGGAAATGCAGAAACACATGATGCTTGGTGTTTGTATTAACAACAAACTTAAAGAATTTGGATAATTTAGACTTCAGGACTGATGTTTGTCATGTAACCAGGGTGTATATTGAGTATTTGCAAGATCATAGAAATAATTGTGATTGTCCCTTTAAAAAATGGATTTGACAATGTATGTTTATATATAATATAGCTATTGAGTAATATATTTTAACCATTTTATGAAGGCATAACTAATATGTGTACACTGAATAATTTGAAGTGTACATTTTGAGCCCCGGCCAGGTAGTTCAGTTGGTTAAAGCATCATCCTCATAGGTTCATGCTTTTCATCTCAAGGTTGCAGGTTCAATCCCAGCCAGGGTACATAGAAGAACCAACCAATGAATGCATAAATAAGTAGAACAACAAACTGATGTTCTCTCTCTCAAATCAATTTAAAAAATAAAGTGTACATTTTGATAAGTTTTAAATAGGTATACATCTGTGAAATCATCACTGTAATCAAAATAATGAACATATCAATCACCCCAGAAAGTTTTCTCCTATCCATTTTATGATCTCTTCTGTATATCTCCATCCCAGGCAATTACTGACCTGCTTTTTGTCACATTTGATGAGCTTGCGTTCTCTAGAGTTTTATATAGATGGAATCATACAGTATGTACTCTTTTTATCTGGCTTTTTTTTTAACCTGCTCTTTTTTTTTAAGATTTTATTTGTTTATTTTTAGAGAGATGGGGAAGAGAGAAAGAGAGGGAGTGAAACATCAATATATGGTTGCCTCTAGCACACCCCATAATGGGGATATGGCCTGCAACCCAGGCATGTGCCCTGACTGAGAATCAAACCTGCGATGCTTTGGCTTACAGGCCTGCACTCAATCCACTGAGCTACACCAGCCAAGGTTAAATTTTGTTTCTTAACAGAGCTTTCCCAGAAGCTCTCTTACACCAGAGATCTTGGCAAGATTAAGGACTTAGTTCAATTGTTTTATTTTCAATCTATATGTCTTTACTTAAAATGAATTTCTTTTTTTTTTCTTTTTTAAAAGTTATATTTTATTGATTATGCTGTTACAGTTGTCCTAACTTTTCCCCTTAGCCACCCTCAATCCAGTACCCCCTATTCCCTCAGGCAGTCCCCCCACCATTATTCATGTCCATGGGTTGTGTGTAAGTTACTTGGCTACTCTATTTTCTATACTACACTTTACATCCCCAAGGCTATGTTTTAACTACCTATTTGTACTTCTTACTCCCCTCACCTCTAAACCCATTCTCATCCTCCCCACTCCCATCTGTCAACCATCTGGTTACTAACTCCTTTTCTCTTGCTGCTTTCAAGAGTTTCTCTCTTTTTTTTTAATATATTTTATTGATTATGCTATTACAGTTGTCCCATTTCCCCCCTTCTCTCCCCTCCACCCTGTACCCCCCTCCCACCCACATTTCCCCCTTTAGTTCATGTCTATGTGTCATACTTATGAGTTCTTTAGTTTCTACATTTCCCGTACTATTCTTGCCCTTCCCCTATCTATTTTCAACCTACATTCTATGCTACTTATTCTCTATACCTTTTCCCCCTCTCTCCTCCTCCCACCCCCCTGCTGCTAACCCTCCATGTGTCCTCCATTTCTGTGGTTCTGCTCCTGTTCTAATTGTTTACTTAGTTTCTTTTGGTTTTGCTTTAGGTGTGGTTGTTAATATTTGTGAGTTTGCTGTCCTTTTACTATACATGTCTTTTCTTTATCTTCTTTTCTTAGATAAGTCCCTTTAGCATTTCATAAAATAAGGGCTTGGTGATGATGAACTCCTTTAACTTGACCTTATCTGAGAAGCACTTTATCTGCCCTTCCATTCTAAATGAGAGCTTTGCTGGATAGAGCAATCTAGGATGTAGGTCCTTGTCTTTCATGACTTGGAATATTTCTTTCCAGCCCCTTCTTGCCTGTAAGGTCTCTTTGGAGAAATCAGCTGACAGTCTGATGGGAGCTCCTTTGTAGGTGACTGTCCCCTTACCTCTTGCTGCTTCTAGGATTCTCTCCTTCGTTTTTACCTTGGCTAATGTAATTATGATGTGCCTTGGTGTGTTTCTTCTTGGGTCCAGCTTCTTTGGGGCTCTCTGAGCTTCTTGGATTTCTTGGAAGACGGTTCCCTTTGCCAGATTGGGGAAGTTCTCCTTTATTATTTGTTCAAATAACTTTTCCACTTGTTGCTCCTCCCCTTCTGGTACCCCTATAATTCGGATGTTGGAACGTTTAAAGGTGTCCTGGATGTTCTTAAGCTTTTCTTCGATTTTTTGAATTCTTATTTCATCATGCTTTCCTGCTTGGTTGATTCTATCTTCCTTCTGGTCCACTGTATTGTTTTGAGACTCATATTCCTTCCTTTCACTATTGGCTCTCCTCCGCGTGTCTTCCTGCATCTGCTTTATGGTAATCTGCATTCTTTCATCTAAATTTCATCCAAAATCCACCAGTTCCGTGAGCTTTCTGATCACCAGTGTTTTGAACTGCGCATCTGATAGATTGGCTAATTCTTGGTCGCTCAAAAGGATGAGTCCTGGGGGACTGATCTGCTCTGTTGAAAACATATTTTTTTTTTCCTCTGTCTCTCCTTTTTTTTTTTCTGGTCTGGTTGCTCTTGTTATGGTGGGGGGCAGAGCCTTAGGTGCTCACCGGGGCTGGGCACCCCAGTCGCTAGATTGTGACGTTATATGTGGGGGCGGGGCGGGAGAAAACAATGGCGGTAGTTCTGTTCCCCTGGACTCAGACCCTTGTCTGGGCTTCTGGGCCACGAGTTCTGCCCTGGTCCACAATCGCTACCCCTCTGGGTCTGCCAGCCGCAGCTTGCGTACTCAGGGATCACTGCTGCCTTCTTGCACGCCGGATGGCTTTTGCGCTGATTTCGTGCCAAACCTTCCCCCTACCTCCGCGTGCCGCCGACCGGAGCCAGCCCCACGCCCGCCCGGCTCGTCTTCTCCTACCAGTCCGGATGAACGTGTCTACTTCAACTTCTTGGCTGCCCGACTTCCATTCAGATAAATCCTCTGCCGGATCTGAATGTTATTCTGATAGTAAATTATTGTTGTAAATTATTGGTTTTCTAATCTTGGTTGTACGAGGAGGTACGGTGCGTCCACCTATTCCTCCATCTTGCCGGAAGTCAGAATTAAAATGAATTTCTTATAAACAGAAAATAGTTAAGCCTTGCTTTTTTATCCCATGTGATAATACATGCCTTTTAATTGGGATGTTTTGACCATTTCTATTTAATATTATTATTGGTATGATTCAAATTTACCATCTTTTCATTGTTTTCTACTTATCCTACTGTTCTTTGTTCCTTCTTTTTAATTAATTATGATCCTACAATATGTTCATCTCTTCCATTTTTTGTATGTTCTTTAATCATTTCATTTTTTGCTGTCATTTTGGAAGTTTTGCTCTATTTTTCCAGTCCCTTGATAGTTACCTTCCTTCTCAGCACTCACTAATAATAAAATACATCGTTTTTTACCATTATTAGAAAATACAGCCCTGGCTGGTGTGGCTCAGTGGATTGAGCATTGGACTGCAAAGCAAAGAGTCACCAGTCCAATTCCCAGTCAGGGCACATGCCTGGGTTGCAAGCCAGGTCCCCAGCTGGGGGCATGTGAGAGGTAACCACACATTGATGTTTCTCTCCCTCTGTTTCTCCCTCTCTTTCCCTCTGTCTATAAATAAATAGAACCTTTAAAAAAAGAAAAAGAAAATACAAGTATATCACTTATTTCTTCCACTAAGATGTTTTATTTCTTGCCACTTTCCCCCCAATTCCTAGGTTTTGATGAAATAATATAGTGCTTATGGCTGTATATATAATTAGACAACTATCCATCTCCATGAACATTTAACAGTATAATATTTTTGCCAGATTTGTTGCTCACTGCTTTGTCTTTCTCCTCTTCCTCTTTTTCTTTAAATTTTATTTATTTATTTATTTATTTTAGAGAGAGGGTAAGGGAGGGAGAGAAACATCAATGTGTTGTTGCCTGCTACGCACCCTCCACTAGGGACCTGGCCCACAGCCCAGGCAGAGGGAAGATTGGGAATCGAACCAGCGACCCTTTGGTTCTCAGGCTGGTGCTCATTCCACTGAGCCACACCAGCCAGGGTTTTTTTCTTTTTTAAACAGAAGGAATATCTGAGTGAGATCTTTTTTAAAAAAATTGATTTGAAAGAAGGAGAAAGAAGGGAAAAAAAAAACTTCATTTGGCCTGGGGCCATCTTTATCTTCACTTCTCTGTACTCTAGCCAATTTCTTCATGAGTATTTTCTTCAGATGCACCATAGGAATTCTTTTCTTTTCTTTTCTTTTCTTTTCTTTTTTTCTTTTCTTTTCTTTTCTTTTTCCTTCTTCTTCCTCCTCCTCCCCTTCCCCCTCCCCTCCCCCTCCTCCTCTTCTTCTTCCTCTTCTTCTTTTTCTTCAACATGGGAATTCTTTATATCTTCAAATATCTTTCATTCTCGCTGACAGGTGAATGCTTTCCCAGCTGGGTATGAGATTCCTGAGTAGCCATCCTTTTCTCTCAAGGCTCCTGCTTTTAGCTTCCAATGTTACAGATGAAAAGTCCTAGCCTTTTTCCCTTATCAGATTCTTTTCCCTTTTAGATAACTTTCTCTTTCTGTCTATAAACTTAAAATAGTTTTTCTTTAACCTGGAATTCTGGAGTTTCGTGCTTATGTGTATGTTTTTTTTTTTTCGTATCTTCTTGTACCCTTTCAGTCTGCAAGCTCAAAAGTTTCTTCAGGTTGGCAAAATACTCTTCTATTTTTAAATTACTGCCTTTCCTTCATCCATGCCTTTTCTTTCTTTTGGAACTAATGTATTTGACTGTTAGGACTACTGGATTTATTCTCCAAGTCTCATATTTTCCTCATTATTTCCATCTCTTCATATTATTTCCTTTCTGCTTTGAAATATTTTTTCCATGTGTTGTTCCAAGCCACTAATTTGAGTCTTGGCTGGCAGTTACCAGACTTCTCTCTTTCAATACCTATAAGGATTTTTTTGTTGTTGAAAATAATGGCTTTTAGTTCCAGAAAATATTTTTCTGGTATACTACTTGAATTTCTTTAAGTGTTCCTAATATTTTCTTAAGTTTCCATATACTTCTTCAGTGGTTCCACTCTTGTGCTGTCTGGTAGGCAGGAAAAGCTATAATGACCTCATCCCTGTCGGGCCAAGGCCCTCTGAGTCACACTCTTCCAGTAGCCTCCTGGTCCTGGCATCTGCTCAGGGGCCCTCCAAAGCCGGTCTCCAAGCTTCTGTGTGGCAAGAACGAGGAAGCTCCCTACCAGGTCTCCACACCAGGCCTTCCCCTTACCAATCTCCAGTTCATGCCTTCACTTGTGCCCCATGACTGCTGACCCCAGCAGCAATATAGCTATGGAGAGGCAGGTATTTGAAGATGGAGTGGAAATTACCTTAGAACTTGGTTCTCGAACTTGAGCATTCATTTGAAGCACCTCAAGAGCATGTTAATATAGATAGCTGAACCTCACCTCAGGAGTTTCTGATTCACTAGGCCCAGGCTGGGGCCTGAAAATTTGCATTGCTAACAGTTCCCAAGGGGTGCTGATGCTGTGATGTAGGAACCACACATTAGAATACACTAAACCAAGCCCTCTCCTTCTTCTCCAAAGTTATACCTTTCCTGTGTTAAGGAAATGCATCTCATGTCAGGAAGGTATTGCCTCCTTACTCTATGTTGGGTCCTTCAACGTGTTCATTGTACTGAGGCTTCAATATGGCTGGGCTCCATCCAGGTCCCTCCTCCACCAGAACTCTCATGGGTACTTTGCTGCCCTGATTCCTGGTCTGAGAAGGGGGCTGGCAGAGGTCAAAGGCACCCAGAACAGGATGCTCCTAGGTAGAGCCAGAGTAGTGATGAGCCAGACTAGAAAGCCCCACCTATGTATAGGTTCAAGACTCCTTTCTCCTTGTGGTACCCTTGTTTTACTCTTGTATCCACAGGACAGCAGGGGGACTGTCCCAGCCCTCCCTCCAGGACCCACCAGGGTCAGTGGGGACATGGGGCAGAAAGCGCCTGGAATCGGGGTGTGCGTGCAAGGCAGGGACAGCACTGGGACGTACCTTTTGCACTGCTGGATTCTCCTCCTTGGCCAGGAACCACCTTGTCTTCCTTTCAAGTCTCTTTACCACTGCCCCTTCTGTGTGCCCCAAACTCTGCACCCACCCTCCTGCTTCAAATACCTTCCCTTCAACCCTTTGATGCTTTTGTCCAGTTTTCTCTCCAAAAGTCTTGCCTATCCTGGGACTCCGCCCCCCCCCCCCCCCATTATAACACCCACTCCACTCACCTGTGGCCCCTTTCTAATCTGCATGGCTTGGTGGTCTATGGCATCCATAACACTTCCTACACCACTATTCAGAGCTCTGCCCTCCCACATTATTCCTTCCTTTCTCTACCCTTTGGAGGCCCCCTCCCATGTCACACACTCCACTGTTCTAGAGCACAGACCTCAAACGGGCACTTCAGCAATGTCCAATGATCCTACTGTTTATCAGTAGGATCCCATCCCACTGCCCCCAAAAAGTACTTCATTCCTTCTCTCCTCCCACCATCCATCTCCAAGTCTACAGACCTCCCCCCAACACACACACACCTCAGCTCTCCTCTACTGCAATTCCCTCCTGTGTGCTGGAGGAATTAGCCCTCTTCACATCAAAGGCCACTCTCCCTCTCTCACCACCTTAAACACGCAGCCTCTTTGATGGTTCCAGGCACCACCCCCTCCAATCTCCTCTCTTCCAAACTGCTCCCATCAGCATCTGGTGTACCTCTCCACTGTGCCCCCCTTAATCTCCCCTCTGTTCTCCCCACATCTTCATCAAGCTGTCCCACCTATCAGCTTTCTGTCATAAACAAATTTCTGGAAAAAGGTGTCTGTGCTCACTGTTGCTGGTTTCTCACCTCCACTCACTTTTGTGTTAATCATGGGTCTACAAAGGTGCCTCTCCATATTTTCGTATGGGCTATTTACTCAAGGACTCATCCCTTCCTGTCACTTCCTTTCATATTATAGCCATCCACTCTAACATGTGACAAATGTATATGTATTCTTGAAAAACATAGTGTTGTCCTGTACCTTTTGAATTTGTATAAAGTAATGTACGCTATAATTCTCACTATTTTTAAAGATATATCAGTGGTGGTACAGGTAAAGTTAGGTTAGTCCATTTCTGCTGATAACTGTGTAGTATTCCATCAGGTATCTGCACACACTACATTCTATATATGCCTTAACCTAGTCGTGGACATTTAGAATGGGCCTGAGGGGACAGTGATTCTCTGTGAGATGTCCTGTGAACTAGTTTTTAAGGCATATTTAATTCCACTAAGAGCGAGCAGATGTTCTCCAGAATGGCCAGAACTGGAGTCATTTACATTTTCACCATAAGTGCCTGAGGTTTCCTGTTTCCTCGGTTTCAGAGCATGTGGTGTCTAACTCAACTTTGCATATAAACAGCCAGTTGTCCCACCATTCTTTGTTGAAAAGATTCTCCTGTCTCTACTGAACTGCCTTTGCACCTTTGTTAAAAATCAATCAATCATATATGGGTGGATCTATTTCTGGACTTGCACATCTGTTTATTGATCTATTTGTCATTATTATGCTAACACCACACTGTCTTGATTATATTAAGTCTTAAAGTCAGGTAGTGGAAGTCTTCCAACATTTTCTTCTTAAATGTTGGTTTAGCTATTCTAGATCACTTGCATGTCCATATGAATTTCAGAATCAACTGTCAGTTTCTACAAAAACCATGCTGGGATTTCAATTGAGATTACATTGAATCTATAGATCAGTTTGGTGAGAATTGACATCTCAGCAATATTGCATCTTTCAATCCATAAATATGGTGTATTTCTCCATTTGTCTTATTTAATTTCTCTAAGCAGTGTTTTTAGTTTTTAGTGAAAGATTTGAACATCTTTCATCAGACTTGTCCCTGTTTTATGTCTTTGTAATATAAGTGATTTTTTTATTTCAACTTTTAATAGTTTTTTGCTAATGTATAGAACTACAATTGATTTTTGGTATACTGATGTATATTACAACCTTGCTAAGCTAGTCCTAGAAGCATTTTGGTAGGTTCATTAGAATTTTCTCTTCTTATTTTTAAAGATTTTATTTGTTTTTAGAGACAGGTGAAGGGAGGGAGAAATAGGGAGAGAAACATCAATATGGGGTTGTTTTTCACATGCCCCCTACTGGGGACCTGGCCTGCAGCCCAGGCATGTGCCCTGACTGGGAATTGAACCCACGACACTTTGGTTCACAGGCCAGTGCTCAATCCACTGAGCCACACCAGTCAGGGCTCTCATTAGAATTTTCTAAATAGATGACCATATCACCTGCAAATAAAGACAATTTTACTTTTTTCCTTCCCAATCTTTATGTCTTTTATTTCCTTGCCTTATCATCCAGCTGAAACCTCTAGTACAATATTAGTTACATTCACATAACTTTTATTACAGTGTATTGTTATAAGTGTTCTATTTTATCATTAGTTATCATTGGTAATCTCTTACTGTGTCTAATATTAAAATTAAACTTTATCATAGGTATGTATGTATAGAAAAAAACCATAGTATATAGGGTTTGGTACTAACCCTGGTTTCAGGAAACCACGGATCCTGGAATGTATGTTGCGAATTGTCGGTGGTAGGGGACTACTGTATATGGATCTGAAGAACACACTTCTAAATAACCCACGAATCAAAAAATAAATTAAAAGAGAAAAAATTAAAAGAGAAACTAGAAAGTATTTTGAACCAAATGAAAATTAAAACACAACATATCAACATTTGTGAGATGAAACTGAAGTGGTACTTGGTAATTTATATTACTGAGCACCTGCATTAGAAAAAAAGAGAAAAATTTAAAATCAATGTCCTCAGCTTCCACCTCAAGAAACTAGACAAAGAAGCTCTGACTGCTGTAGCTCAATGGGTTGGGTGTCATCCCACAAACTGAAAGGTCGCAGGTTTGATTCCCAGTCAGGGCACTTGCCTGGGTTGAGGGCAAGGTCCCTGGTTGGGGTCATGTGAGAGGCAACTGACTGATGTTTCTCCCTTCCCCTCTCTGTAAAAATAAATAAATAGATCTTTAAAAAGAAACAAACAAAGTGGAGAAAGAAGAGTAAATTATACCCAAAGGAAGCAGAAAAAAGGAATAGTAACAATTACTAGTAAAGCAGAAATCAATTAAATAGAAAACAAGTAAGAAATTCAGAGAAACAAAACAGGTTCTTTGAGAAGATCAATAGCAATAATCCTCTAACTAAAGTGAATAAGAAAAATATATAGAGAGAAGACACAAATCACCAATACCAGAAATGAGAAAGCTGACAATACTACTGAGTCTACAGATACTAAAAGGATAATAAGGAATCAAGTTTATTTTTTAATAATTTTATTTATTTTTTTTTAGAGAGAAGGTAAGGAAGGGAGAAACAGAGGGAGAGAAACATCAATGTGTGGTTGCCTCTCACATACCCCCAACTAGGGACCTGACCCGTAACCCAGGCATGCGCCCTGACTAGGAATCGAACCAGTGACCCTTTGGTTCACAGGTGGGCACTCAATCCACTAAGCCACATGAGCCAGGTCAGGAATCAAGTTTATATCAATAAACCCCACAACTTAAATGAAATATATAATTTCTTGAAAGACAAAAAGTACCTAAGCTTATTCAAGAAGAAATAGCCCTGAAGAGCCTATCAAAGGGGTTGAATATATAGTTTAAAATCTTTCCCCAAAAATATCCCAGCGTCAATACCTGGTATACATAACCCTCAAATCTGTTTTCACTAGCACAAGGGAACAGCAGCAACATAACTCCAGGTGACATTAAAAACACTCAGCCCTGGCTGGCGTAGCTCAGTGGATTGAGCGCGGGCTGGGAACCAAAGTGTCCCAGGTTCGATTCCCAGCCAGGGTACATTCCTGGGTTGCAGGCCATAACCCCCAGCAACCGCACATTGATGTTTCTCTCTCTCTCTCCCCCCCATTCTCTCCCCCTTCCTTCCCTCCCTACAAATAAATAAATAAAATCTTTAAAAAAAAGCACTCAAACCTCTGAGCCAACTTTAAAATGTATATGGTTATAAGAATAAGCTAAAAATAACATGCTACAAACTAAGGGAATGTGAAAGCTAATTGTTGGCCCCAGAGAATTTGCTAAAAATGAACTTCATGAACATTTTCAAAACTAGGCCATCAGGCCACAGGACTCCTCTAACATGTGGGAACTGGATCTCAAACAACTAACACCATATCAGTTTAGAAAAGACAGCACAGAACTATTTTATTTTGGGGGAATAAAACTAAAGGGATGATGCCTGTCCAAACAAATGATATCCCTCTTTTGAATAAAATACATCTTCTGCTTCAGAGACAAACTCTCTTGCAATCTTGTCAAGAACCTTAGCTTTGCCCTGCCTCCTTATTTATAAAACACAGATTAAAATAAAAGCTGCCTAGCCCTGACTGGTGTGGCTCAGTGGGCTGGGTGTCGGTCTGCAAACCTAAAGGGCTCGGGTTTGATTCTCAGGCAGGGCACATGTCTGGGTTTCAGGCTGGGTCCCCAGTTGGGAGCATGTGGGAGGCAGCCAATCCATGTTTCCCTTGTATATCGATGTTACTCTCCCTCCCTTCCCCTCTCTCTAAAAACAGATAAATAAAATCTTCAAAAGAATAAAAGAAAAGCTTCCTAAAGTCCAAGGTTGTATCAGATGAGTATTTGTGCTGGCCTTTTAGCTCTAAGACCTATAATTCTATGAAATTTGTAATGCTAACACTAAACCAGGGGTTGTAAGAACATTGCCAGCTTTATACAGGGTGAGGCAAAAGTAAGTTTACAGTTGTTCATATGAAAAATATTGCAATAATTAATAAATAATAATATAAGGATAAACTGTATTTTGCATTCCCAAATTATAAACCTACTTTTGCCCCACCATGTATGAAATCCAACTGGAAAAGTGTTCCAATGCACATTAAGAAAAAAGCTAAAAAATGGAGGTATCAACCAAACACCTACATGGGAGAGGGGCTGGGGAAATGGGCAAAAAAGGTGCCGGGATTAAGAAGTACAAATTGGTAGTTACAGAATAGTCATGGGGATGTAAAGTACAGCATGGGGAACGGAGTGTCCAAAGAACATATATGCATGACCCATGGACATGGACAATGGTGTGGGGATTGCCTGAAGGAGTTGGGGAAGGGCTGAGTGGAGGTGGACAAAGGGGAAAAATGGGAACAACTGTAATAGCATAAACATTAAAAAAAGAATAGAGGGTGAAAATGTCTTTTTAAATAGAATATTCAAAGCTCCAGTAAGGAAGCGATATCTGAACAAAAATCTCAGGGCAACGAGGGAACAAACCATGAAGATGAATGAACACAGAGGAAAAGGGGACAGTTGGCGCATGCACAGGCCCTTGTGCAGGGATGTGCCCAGGCTTACGTCTCAAACTCTTTGAGGGCAGAGGGAGGAATTAATTACACAAAGCAGGAGGAGCTCAGTAAATGTCAATAGGAGACAGGAAGCAAAAGAGGGACTGTAATATTGTACCCAGAGATTTTGAGGCTGAATTTTGGGAACAGGGTAAAAGAAGCATCAGTTTTATAAAGCTGGAGAACAGCCCTGGCTGATGTGGCTCAGTGGATTGAGCATGGGACTGTGAAGCAAAGGGTCACTGGTCTGATTCCTAGTCAGGGTACATGCCTGAGTTGTGGGCCAGGTCCCCAGTAGGGGGTGTGCAATATGTAACCACACATTAGTATTTCTTTCCCTCTCTCCCTTCTTTGCCCTCTCTCTAAAAATAAGTAAATACAATTTTAAAGCTAGAGAACAGGTGATTAACTGATTTTATGTCCCGTCTTTCCGGCTTTCTCTTAAAAATATTTCCCAAATGCAGATGATTCAAGGAATTTGAAGATTTTGTGTTTAATATTGCTTTTTGGCTTTGCTTTGAGTTGAAAATAAGGGTTTTTTTAGTTTTCTTTTTTTTTTTAACCAAGTTTTTTTTTGTTTTTTTTTTTAAGATTTTATTTATTTATTTTTAGAGAGGGAAGGGAGGGAGAAAGAGAGAGAGAGACAGAGACATGAATGTACGGTTGCTGGGGGCCATGGCCTGCAACCTAGGCATGTGCCCTGACTGGGAATTGAACCTGTGATGCCTGGTTCACAGCCCACGCTCAATCCACTGAGCTATGCCAGCCAGGGGTAGTTTTCTTTTTTTACTATATTTATGATATTTTGTAGATATTTAGACCTCTTTAAAGATGAAAGCTTGGAGTTCACATTATTAATACTTTCAAAATGATCTTATTATTTGGAAAAAAATTAAAATACCATTTATAACAAGAATAACAACTTATAGGAGAATTATTAATAAATGTGAATAGAAATGCTTCTCCCCCACACCCAAATGGTCGAGAGAATTGGGTCTGGGATTTGGATGGTCTTTTGCGGTGGTTTGGGTAGTTCGCATTTGGCTCTGCAAACAACTCTGGATGACTTGTACATGGCCATGTCACTGTTTTCCTAAATGGTATTTTTAGGAACTGGAAATAACAGAAAGTTCTGGTAGACTTGCCACTTGTCCTCAGTAACTTGTGTAACTAACTGCCTCTTTCCCAGAAAGTGACTGAGCAACACCAGCCCAGATTATAAGTGTAAAAGAGATGTTCTTATGTAAGACAGTAGCAATAACAGAAGACGCAATACTGGTTTGGTTGCTGGTTTGTTTTTTACTTTTAACTTGGTTTCTGTTTAAATTACAGAAGGAAAATTCTTTCTTTCTGGGTTTGTTGTTGTTGTGGTTTTTGTGAGAGTTTTTCAAGATTAAGTGGGGCCCTGGCTGGTGTGGCTCAGTGGACTGAGTGCTGGCCTGCAAACTGAAAGGTCACCAGTTTGATTCTCGGTCAGGGCACATGCCTGGGTTGTGGGCCAGGTCCCCGGTGGGGGCTGGCAAGAGGCAACCGATGGGTGTTTCTCTCCTTCTCTATCTCTCTCCCTTTCCTTCTCTCTAAAAATAAATAAATAAAATCTTAAAAAAATAATAAGTGGAGAAGTCTCTGGTCTCAAGATACAGTCAGCGTCTATTTTGTTTCAACGTCACTAAAATACAATAAATTTTGGGACTCCACTTTTGGTCTTTCCCCTTCCACTAAAGATCTTTAAGGATAAAATTTTTCTATCTTCCACCTGCCTTTTTAAAAAAATTAATTTGCATTCTCCACTTTTTGGTTAAAAGGTAACAAACTTGAAAACATAACACAATAATATAGTTGGAAATTTAACTTTATTATTTTTCTGTTATAAAAGTAGTGTATATTCATTATATAATAAAAGGAGAGAGCACAAAAGGCATAAAGACGTTAATTTTTAAATTGCCTATAATCCCATTACAGGAAAAAAACAATTTTGGCATATTTCATCACTCTTTTCCTATGTATTTTTTTAATATAGCTCAGATATTACTATAATAAAGTACTATATGCTGATTTTACAACATAACAAAATTATTTTTTTCATACCAATTAAAAGTCTCTTAAACATAATTCTAAAGTCAGACTAAAAGTCCATCATAAGGATACACTATAGTTTATTAAACATCTCCTAATATCAACTACTTAATAGGAAAGTTAGTGGGCCAAGGGATATAAACACTGTTACAGCCATTCTGTTGTCTAAAAAGATTGGTCTTGAGGACACAGGGAGGGAATACGCCAAGCCAGTGAGGGCGAGGGGCTGTCAAGGCCGACAGTGGAAGGAGAGGACTCAGAGGTCCTGGCCTAGCCGCTCCAGCTCATCGAGGAGGAAGCGCATATCAGCCTGAGTCAGTGCAGGGTTGGCCACAATCATGCGGAAAAAGTTGCCCCGGGTCCCATGGGGCTGGTAGCCAATCATCATGGAGCCCTCTTTCACCATGCGCTCCTTGAGTACCGGGGCCACCTGCGGAAAGGGTGCAGAATGTCTAGCTGCAGCCTGGGGTCAGGTGAGGGTGGGGGGCTTCCTGGCCAGCGAGTTACTCAAGATGCATTTCCCTCCCACCCAGGGACCCCCCCCTGGAGGTAGCACCCCCTGCTCTGATCCTGACTGTGGCCCCAGTTTACCTTTTCTGCCACAGCCAACCTGCCTGGCCTTCTCTCCCGACTGCTTTATTCCCCATCTCGCCTATATTCTGGGCCATTTCCTGTCAAATCCTGAGTTCCCTGATTTATAACACTGCTTTAGTTTAACTTCAAGCCCCAGTCATCCTTAACACTCCCCCTCCCGCTCTCTGAATTCCTGTAATATTTTTGATCTGTACCCTGTAATCTAACATGTGTATTTACAAGAGTTCCTTGAACACATCGGTTTCAAATTGGTAAGTCTTGTTTTCTAAGTATTGCTTCTCTAGGACAAGAACACTCTTGTCCTTTCAGATCATCTGCAGCACCTACTACCAACCTATACTTAGGGACCCATGACATAGTTCCTCACCTCTAGGAGGCATGTCTGGGCTGGACCTACTGGGTTGCTTGTCCCCAGTATCAGGGAGTAAGTAAGGCTCTTCCGTGACCTGCCTGCCTCACATCTCTGCCCTGGACCTGAGCCCCCTGCAGAAGTCCCAGCACACGGGTCTATGTACGCTGGTGACTTACCCTGTGACGTCCCTCTCTGTCTTCATCTTGCTTCCCAGAAAAACACCTTATTCTCCATCCCCATCCCCACAGCAATGAGGACAAGTTGGTGTTTTCCAGTTCATGTCCCCCCACCTCAGGAGCAATAGATCAGCAAAGGGACAGGCCATGCCACCCAAAACCAGCAGGTGGCGTAAATACACAAGCTGCGTTAGTTCCCTCACTGGGTTAACCAGAGCCTGGGGGGAGAGAAAGCCTACCTTAGCCAGCCTTTCACTGTAATCCAGACTCTTCTGCTCGCCCCGCAGACTGGGGGGCAGGAACCAGAAACACACATTGACAAACTCAGGCTGGGAGGAATACGGAAGAGAAAGGTGTAAGCTCAGGAGAGGGGGTGTCCCCTCTCACTGCTCCTCTTCCTCCATCCGGGCTTTGCCTGTAAGACAGGCTAGGGGTGTAGCAACAAAGAGCACAAGGTAGGTCGTACCTCCATGACCAACTCAAATCCTTCCCGCTTCTTCATTTCCTCCACCAGGTAACTTCGAACAGAGAGTGAGAAATCACAGGTGGGGGAGGAAAGAAAATAAAACAGACCCAGAGAATGAGCTGGAGAGGTGGTGAGAGCAGTAAGGGGTCTCAGGGAAGGGGCCCAGGGAGGAGAACTGGAACCACGCCCACTCCTACCGGGCAAGGGCAAAGGCCTGGTCCACACGCCGCTCCAGCCCTTGCCCGCCCTGTGCCTTCCACATGAGCCACAACTTCAGACAGTCCACACGACGGCCACACTGCACCACCTTGTCTCCTGTGTCCAGGGCCACATCGTAGAATTTGTCCTGCTGGAAGAGGTAGCTGGCCTGGGACCCGTGGCAGTGCTTGAGCAGATTCTGTGAGTGGGTAGGAAGCTGTCAGACCCACCCTCCCCACCCAGCTTTCCTCCAGCACTTTACTGGAGGATCTCTCAGCTCCGTCCGCCCGCTCCTCTCCCTGGAACCAAGTGGCTGCTGTTCTTTCCCTAGTGGGACGGCTGCCATCCGGCGCAGATCCTTTCCTCTGGGTCTCCTCCCAATACCCAGTGTTCTTCCCAAACTCAACCCAGGTCCCTTCAATTCCAACTTCAAGCTGGAAACTTTTTCCTTTTCATGAAGACAGGCAATGGGGTACCAAGAGAGCCCGTTACAGGGAATTAGGGTGGTCGAAGATATGCAGCTTCAGGTGGGATGGTAAGGAGAACACAGTAAGGCCAGGACCCCCTCTAAGATGAGAGAGAAAAGAAGACAGAGGTCTAAGTTGAGAGCTGGGGCAAGGCCAGGGGCATGGGCAGACCCACCGTGGTATCCCGGAGAAGAAGAGCTGAGCACTGCAGGCCTGCTGCAAGGAGCTTGTGGGGGTTCCAGGCCACGGAGTCAGCCCTGGGGTGGATACAGCACAGCTGGGTCACCTGGCTCCTCCTTAAGCTGTCCAACTAAGCTCCTCTCCCTTCCCAGACCTCAGCAAAAGGGCCTTAGTCTCACCCCAGCCCAGCAGTCGAGAAGAACTGCCATGTCTGCCACCCGAACTCCCAGTCCCAATCAACCATCCTTTCCAATCCCCCTCCCACCCATGTCTTTCCCCACTGCCCCTAGACGGTGACTCTTCTACGGATCAAAGATGTGAATGGTGGGACTCAGGGAGCGGGAGCTGCAGGCACCTGTGGATCCCATCCAGGAGATGTCTATGTGTCTGTGACAGCAGGGCACTTCCACCCCAGGCGGCCTGTGGGGCAGAAGGAGCAGCATGGGTGTGACCTCGGCTCAGCCCAGCCCACCCTCAGGCCCACATCCCACTCACGTCCACGTGCAGCCACAGCCCATGACGCTGGCACACATCAGCAACTGCTTCCAGGGGGTCGAAGGCCCCCAGTACAGTAGTGCCAGAAGTGGCACTGACCAGGAACGGCACAGCACCCTAATGCAAACATGCAGAGGGAGAAAGAGGCTGCAATGTCATTAAAAAGCAACCCAGAGAACTGGTGCCAGAGCCCATTGCTAAACTCTCTGCGTGCCTGACCCGGGCGGGCCCTTTCAGCCTTACAAAGTACCTCTATCTCCTTCCATCTGCAGGTGAAACGCTAAGATTCAGAGGTGTGAGGAAACCTGCCTCCAAGCTGACGCTCCAGAGATGGAATCCAAACCCACATGTCTGACAGTCCACCTCCAAAGCTCATACTCTTTCAAATTTCAGTGCCTTACTGGAAGATCAAATGTCATTTAAAAATTTCTAGTAGTACAAAAGTTTGTAAAGAAATTGAATTAGTATATTTTTTAAAAGTCATAAAGAAAAAGCCCAGGCCCAGATGGTTTCACTGATGAATTCTACTAAACATTTAAAAAAGAATTGATAGCTCTGGCCAGGTCGCTCAGTTGGTTAGAGCATTGTCCTGTTATGCCAAGGTTGTGGGTTTGATCCCTGATCAGGGCACGTACAAGAATCAACCAATGAGTGCATAAATAAGTGGAACAACAAATCAGTGTTTTGCCCTGGCTAGTGTGGCTCAGTGGATTGAGTGCTGGCTTGCAAACCAAAGGGTCTCTGGTTCGATTTCCGGTCAGGGCACATGCCTGGGTTGCAGCTTCAGTCCCTGATTCTGGCTCATACTGCTAGCAACCAATCAATGTTTCTCTCTGTCTCTCTTTCTCCCTTCTTTCCCCTCTGTCTAAAAATGAATAAATTTTTAAAATCTTTATTTAAAAAAAGCCCAGTTGGCTTCTTTGCAGACAGAAATTGACAAGCTGAACCTAAATATCTGGAAAAAAGAACAAAGTTGGAGGGCTCGCACTTACTGATTTCAAAACTCACTACAAGGCTACGTTAATGAAAACAATGTGGTCTACAGTATAGAATGCAGATCAATGAAATGGAATTGAAAATCCAGAAATAAACTCTCATATTCACAGTCAATTCATTTTCAACAAAGATGCCAAGACAATTCACTGGGGTAAAGAAAAGTCTTTTCACAAATGGTGCTGGGACAACTGGATATCCACATACTGGGGGCGGGGGGAGAAGTCAATGACAGCTGTCAGAGGGGAGAGGGGTTTTCAGGGCTGGGTAAGAAGGGTGAAGGGATTAAACAAAAAACAAAAACCCTCACAGACACAGACAACAGTATGGTGATTACCAGAAAGAAAGGGGGTGGAGGAGGTAGAAGAGGGTGGGGGGATAAATGGTGATGGAAGGAGACTTGGCTTGAGGTAATGAACACACAATAAAGTATACAGATGGTGTTATAGAACTGTACACCCAAAACCTATATAATTTTATTAACTGATATCACCCCAATAAACTCAATTTTTACAAGCCATTTAAAAATGAAGTTGAAGCCCTTTCTCACGTCATACACAAAAATTAATTCATAACAGATCATAGAACTAAATGTAAGAACTAAAACTACAGAACTCTTATATGAAGATATAGGAGCTTGAGTTGGGCAAAGACTGCCTAGATATGACATCAAAAACACAGGCAATCAAAGAAAAACTAAATTGGAACTCATCAAAATGTAAAACTTTTGTACTTCAAAGGACACCATCCAGAATGTGAAAAGACAAACTAGAGAAAGAAGGAGATATTACAAATCATACATCTGATAAAGGACTCACTTATGTCTTGAACAGAATTGAATAAGCACATGACAGGATGCTCACTCAACATCATCAGTCATCACAGAAATGCAAATCAAAACCACAGCAAGACACCACTTCACATCCACTAAGATGGCTATAATCAGAAGGAGAAATAACAGGTGTCAGTGAGGATGGGGAGAAACTGGAACCCTCATATACTGCTGGTGGAATTATAAACTGGCGCAGTCACTTTTTAAAAAAAATCCTCACCTGAGGACATTTTTTTCACTGATTTATTTAGAAAGAGGAATGGAGAGGGGAAGGGAGAGAAAGAAACCTTGGTGTGACAAAAAAAACATCAACTGGTTGCCTCCCGTTCACACTCGGACTAGAGACGGAACCCGCAATCCGGGCATGTGCGCTGACCAGGGATCAAACATCGAACCCACAACCTTTTGGTTACAGTGCGATGCTCCAACCAAATGAGCCACACTGGCCAGGGTGGGTGCAGTTGCTTTGAAAAATAGTCTAATGGTTCCTCAAATGTTAAACATGGAACTACCATATGATTAAGCAATTTCACCACCAGGTATATAACCAAGAGAAATGAAAAACATATGTTCACATAAAAATGTATACACAAATGTTCAGAGCAGCATTATTCATAACAGCCCCAAACTGGAAACCTAAGTCCATCAACTGAGAAATTAACAAATAAAATGTGGCATATCCACACAATGGAATATTATTCAGCAATAAGAAAGAATGAAGAACTGGTACGTGCTACAACAGGAACGACCCTTGGCAACATTATGCTGAGTAAGAGAAGTTCATCACCAGAGGCCATGGGTACTATGACTGCACACCTATGAAAAGTCCAGAACAGCAAGTCCACAGAGACACCAACAGGTTAGTGGTAGCCCACTGGGAAGTGTGGGAGTACGGGTGACTGATGGCTAGAAGGCATGGGGTTTCTTTTGGAGCTGATGAAAATGTTCTAATGGTTATTGTAATGATGGTTGCACAATTCTGTAAATACATTAAAAACTACCGAATTGTACACTATGAATGAGTAAATTGTAAGGCATATAAATGGAATTACATTTCAATAAAGCTATTACCAAAAAAAGTTTATACAATAAACAGTAATACTCCACTGATCTCCACTGCTCATAGTGCTTCTCAGAGGCAACATCCCTATTCAATAAATTCATATTGTTCTAAATAATAATAAGCTCAAACTGTCCTTCCTCTACTGCAACTTGCTATATATTCTTTTTATAGAGAGACTTAAATATATAGTGGAGGTATTTTCTTTCTTATAAAAAAAGATTTATTTATTTTTAAAGAGAGGGGGATGAAGGGAGAAAGAGGAGGAAAGAAACACCGATGTGACAGAGAAACACCAATCAGTTGTGCCCCCCGTGCCCCTGACCAAGGACGGAACCGCAGCCCAGCCACGTGCCCTGTGGATTGAACCAGTGACCCCTTGCTTTGTGGAACGACACCCAGCCAACTGAGGCACACCAGTCAGGGCTATAGTGGAGATATTTTCATGTTAGTATTTATGTTCCCACCATATTCTTTTAAATGTCTATGTAGTACTCCAGTAATAACAATAACGCATAGTAGCTAATATTTATACAGTGCTTCATGGGCTCTAACTACTTCACATATATTAATTCATTTAATCCTTATACCAGTCCTATGTGTAACTTCTACATTATGTTCATTTGACAAAGGAACAAACCAAGACACATAGATATGGCGTCGTAATTTATCTACTGATAGACATTAATTTTTTTTAATTTTACACTTTGCTCCAGTGCACAAAATTCAAACTACTATGATGATTTATAGAATAACCTTAGCAGTGGGACTCTGTATCAGTGGCCAGATACTTTTAAAATTTATATAATATACAGTACCAAAGTGCCCTCCACGGTGGCTGCAGCAGTTCACATAGCCCCCCAGTGTGGAGGGGGTGCCGGGCCTCCACATTTCCCACAGCTCAGAGTCGCACTCCTCACCACTGGCCTGCACACCTTCCCAAAGTTCTCTCTGTACAGATCCTCCCTGCACAGAGAAACCCTCCACAGTACACTTCCGGCCCCCAGCACCCTCTCTGTGGTGCCGCCGTGGGATTCCACTCAGTAATTCAGTCCCATTCCTTCCTCTTGGAGTCAGATCCTGCCTGTGGGTCTCGGCAGAGTCCCTGAGAGGACCACAGAGTCTCCTGGCCCCTCAGGCTCCCCATGGATCATTCCAGCCCACAGAAGAGGCGGGCACAGAGATCAAAAAGAGGGATGAGGGAAGCCTCGAGTAGGGAGAGCCCACAGAACCCACCAAGAAAGGGACACGACCCAGCTCCACACCTTGCTGCATACCCCAGTGCCCCTCACTCACTCACCTCAGCCTTGGCCAGACAGATCTGCCTCTCCAGATCCTCAGGGATCATTTTCCCTCTGGAAAAGAAAGTTGAGTGGGTAAAGATGTAATTGGTTCTCTAGGTTAGGAAGTGTTAAGATCAGGGCAATATGGGTTTAGCAATACAAAGGCCACAGTGTTGATTTTTCCCTAAGAAGGGTGAACATCTCAGGGGACAGGGCAGGAGACTCTAGCACTGAGAGACAGAAGTAACAATTCTGCAGGAACAGAGAGGGGGACAGCAGAGGGGGGGACCTGCAGCCAGAGCTTCCAACAGCAGGAAAGTATGCAGCACCAAGCCCAGTCAGGGCCACAAGGACAGGACTGTCACCTCTCATCTGCCTTGACCACTCGGACACTGTCGGTGCCAAGTCCCAGGAAAGCGGCTCCCTTTTTGATGGAGTAGTGACACTGTGGAGGAAAGCAGAGAGCACGTTAGGCTACGAGTGGGAGGGCAGGGAGGGTGGAGAGGGAAGAGACTAGTAAAAGTCAAGTGTGAGCTGCAATAGAGGAGCCCCTGTAGACCTGGGCTTTTTAAGCATTCATGAGCCTTCAAAGTGCTGGGGTATCTGATTAAAATGCAGAGTCAGATACGATAAGTCTGGGGTAGGGGCTGAGATTCTGCATTCCTAATAAATGCTCCAGCGATACTGATGCTGCAGGTCCATGGACTACACTCTGTGTGGAAAGCGTGTGGACTGTGCCTGCCTCACTCGCTGACCCTTCCTCTCCCCACTCCCCAGACTGAAGGCAAGGTGAATGGGAGCCCCCTTGATTGGAAGGAAGCACAGATGCTTGAGGGCAGGCTGGGCTTGGAGGAGATGAGACTGGACAGGCAGAAAACCTGACAGATCCCAGATCCCACTGGCTAGAATCAGGAGCTTAGCGAAGGCCTGTGCCTCTTCCCCACCTCCTCTGTTGTGAAGAGGGCCAGGGGTGGCAGTGCCTGGAGGCCCCTCTGCTTGCAATCAGGATAGCGCTGATAGCGGGCCAGGTTCATAGCATACATGTTGGCGATGGAGCCACCTGTCACAGAGGGGGATGATGGCAAGACAGAGAGACAGTGGGTCAAAACTGGAGCTTGCTTCTCTTGACCTCTCCACCCAGAAGAACTGATAAAAAAACAACACAACTGATTGGCCCCCTGGTCATGAATTCACAGGGCTCCACAAATGGACTGATAGCCAAGAACAGCCCAGGGATCTAGATCCCTGACTGTCCCCTAACATATCCTGGGCTGCACCCAAAACAACCCACCCAGGGGGAACAGGCACAGGAGCACTGATCTCAGGGACTTTTTGGCAAACACAGGGATACAGAGTATCTGGGCAGCCTCTTTCTGGTTTGGCCAGAGCCCAGCTGGAGAGGAAACAAAGAGGAATGCCCCCTCCCTGCCAGCTTAGAGCAAGAGCATTGTAGGGAAGGAGGAGCCCTTAAAAAGGCCAAAAAACACTCCCCTCCTCACATACCAGGGCAGAAGACCCCATCCCCCGAGCTCCAGCCCACAAGCGCCCGAAGTTTCTTCAGCACTTCCTCTTCCATGAGTACAAACACAGGGGCGATTTCATAAGTGTACCTGCCAGGAGAAGGAACAACGAGAAAAGGGAAGGGACAGGGAGGGATGCCAGGTGAGATTCTCAGAGGAGTCAAAGAGAGCACGTGGTGAGAATGAGCAAGGGAAGGGCCCACAGAAAGGAAGAAGTTGGTGACAAAAAACAAAACAAAACAAAACAAAAAAAACAAGGAAGCAAGAATGAGAACAAACTAGGATCAAGAGACAGGAGAGAGCTTGGAGAAAGGGAGCCTGAATAGCACAAAAGGGAAAGACTCTGCAGCAGAGATTCTCAGAAAACAGAGATGGAGGCAAAAACCGTTTTCTTCCCCTCCCCCTAGGGCAGTCTCGTGCAAATCCATAGCCTTCATGGAGCGGTAGGTGGGGCCCCTGGCATGGCTCACTGGCTGGTATTGAGGCTCTCAGTGACAATGCGCCCGGCCAGAGCGTGAGGATCCAACCCTGAGAAGAGCTGGTTGAAGAAGCGAGGGTGACCTGGAGAAGGGGGCAGGGAGCTCAGAGTGGAGCTGGGTACAAACTCCAAACAGTCCTCCCACCAGCAGCCAGGACCCACAGGTCTTCACGCTGTAGCGGATCACAGCCCGGCACCGCTCCAGGATTTGTTCCTGTGACTCCCCCTGGCTCTGCAGCTCCAAATCCAGCAGCTGCTTCAGCTCCTCTGGCTCCTTCCACTCACAGACCTCGGAGGAGAAGCGGGAGATTCTGGGGGCCCTTAGACATTCTATCAACTGGCTGTCCAAATGACATCTCAGTATACACAAGACACCACCAATGTGCACTTAAAGCAACACATGAATAATGGTAAATAAGCACAGTAAGACCCAGTACCCAATCCCTGAGGCACACAGTGAGACGGTAATAAAGTCTGGGGAGAAGTCTTGTGGAAGGAGCAAAGTTCTGAGCCAAGTTGATGGACAGAAAGAGAAGGGAGAAAGGACCCACCTTCTCAGTAGCACTGGTCCCTTTCCAAATGACTTCATCCACAACAATCCCAAACACTTCCCGGAGCAAGGCTTCTGCAGCCACAGGGTCCCAGTCCAGGGAGAGGAGTGGTTGGGAGACGGCCATCAGGATAAAATCTATGAGCAGAGCAGGAGTTATTCCCTACTCAGACTGTGTACCCAACCTGGACCTAACCAGCAAGAATCCCAACGTCTTAATGCGCCTAAGGCTCCAGTCCTGCAGCTCGATTCCAGCCTTCACTGTGCAGACAAGGGCGACTGAGAGCATCCAGGGAGAAAGCCAGTTGAAACAAGTGAGAGGGAACAAGCCAGTTAGCACTGAGCATGTGAAATCTAGTGGCCACTGCCCACCTAAGGCAACAACAGCAGCTTACCTTTCTTTTCAGGTCTCTGTTCAGGCAAGCTGGAGGCAGGGCACATGATTCGATTTTCAGAATGTTAAGACCAGGGCAGCAGAGGGAGTGAGGTATAACCAGCAGTCACATGACTGTGACATCACTCTCATGGCCCTGCCCTTAAGAAAAATGTACACAGATTTGGAATAGGGGCAATAGGTTAAGTACCCTGAATAATCATTAGCTGATAGGGAGGAGGCGGGAAAATGAGATAAAAGGCAAAAACACAGGCCACCTTAACAAGAGAGTTAAGAGAAGCAGAGAGCCAGCAGGAAGAAGGGCTTCCCACCCTGAAGCAAAGAGTCCAGAGTGGGGTTCCTGGGAGATGTTTAGCAGGCAGAGAAGGGCAAAGGGAGGGGAGGCTGAGGGGTTAGGGGAGCCCGAGAAAGACCAGTGGAGGTGAAATGGTTTAGGCAAGCTTCAGAGGCCTATCTCTGCATCCCAACCCCCAGTCTTTTCAGAATGGTCCTGATCTCTAAAGCCCTCTCCCAAAGCAGGAAGAAAAGGTTACACTGAGGAAGAATCTTGCTAAGTAAGTGCAACCCTGTGCCTTGCAGGCTGAGAGTGCTCCATAAACAGGGAGTGGCAGTTTGAAGTGAACACCAGCTGTGTTCATGACAGGGTGCTGGGACTGAGAAAGCCTCCCTGTCCCACCGGGAGGACACAGATGCACATGCAACAGTTATCACCCAGGGCTTGGCTGGATGCTGACTCCAAGGGGCTATTCAGGAAAAGAGGAGAGGGGTGAAGACTGAAGACTAGTGAAGATAGGAGGGGACTGGAGCCAAATCCTCAAAGTAGGCAGGAGAAATGAAATTGCTGAAAGGGAGGAAGAGAGGCGTGCACGGGTAGGGGAGGATCACCATAAGCTTACATGGGGAATGAGTGTGGCTTGTTCCTAAGGTCAGTGAAAGTCCAGCTGGCTGGAGGGAGGGTCTACAAGAGTGATACAGGTGCACAGCTGCATGAACTTATGGGGAGCCTGGAGTGCCAGCCAGGCCAAGGAATCTAAATTTTGTCCCGCAGAAAATGGGAAGTCACTGAAAGATTGTGTGTCAAGGAAAAATGTGATGAAGCTGCTACTCTCAGAAGACTGGTGTATAGCAGCAGGATGCAGAGGTAACAGGCTATTGCCAGAAACCAGACATGAGGTGATCCACACTTGACTAGGATTGTGTCATTAGGAGAGGACAGACAGAGGAATATGCAGGCTTGGCACTCACTAGGTTTCATTGAATTGAACACTTATGGAATCTATGTTAGAGAAGGAACAGTCAAAGGTGACCCTGGGGTTTCAAGCATGGGTGACTGGAAGAATAATCGTGCCCCTGAGAGAAACTGAATGCAGAAAAGGGAAGCCAGAGAGAAAAGTAAAATTGTCATTTCTTGGAAACACTCATCCAAATGGAGGTGTCATGGGACTACAGATACTCATATGGGAGGCAGGCAGGCCCAGGGCTCTGATAAGAGGCTAGAACGGAAAGCAGATTTAAGAGTCGGGGTTCAGCTGAAGCCCTGTGACCAACTCCACCACCCCAGGAGAGGAGAGTCAGAGAGATGGCCTGGGAAAGAGGGGCAAACACCAAGGCCTGGGAAATCCCCCAGATGAGGGGGCAAGAGGATCCAAAAAATGTGGAAAGGGAGGAACCTTCCTCAAGGTGGACTGCTCTAATGCCATTCCGGCAACAGCCACTGGACTCCACACTAGTTGAAAACAAAGGTCCAAGGGACACTGGTGGTCTTAGCCTCAAACTTTTCCTCAGTAGGTTGGGTTTGGGGCCAATAAACAAGCTAGCCTAGGCCTTGGGAATGAGAGCCTGTCCTTCCTTGGCACTCACTCTAGGTCTCCTGTTGGGTGGCAGCAGTGAGGTGTTTACGTTGGGAGGCTTAAGGGACAGAAGCTAATGAAAATAGGTGCCATTGAAGTAGGTACTCACCGTATGCCACACTACATACTTCATATGTATTCTAATCTTCACAACTGTTTGGGGTACAATTTCTACCAACAATTGAAGATGAAGAAACTGAGATTTCAGAGACACTATGTGTTTAACTTGTCCAGATCATACAGCCAGTATGTGGCCGAGCTGGATCTGAACCTGGCGAGTCAGGCTGTGAAGCCCCTACCCCTGACCATTATGCTTGATTGTCTCATGTGCAGCTCTCTCAGGCCCTGAGTTTGCTGTGATGTCAAGGCCATTGGGCCAGGAGTGAGGATACCTCAGGATCTCAGTATCTGTAACATAAGGGGTTTAAAGAGAGATTTACCAAGGCATCTGCTGGTGTTCATAGGAACTTAGGCCCTTGATATGGCAAGCAGGCCAAGGAAGACATCCCTGTCTCTTCCTGGGTAGAAAACAGGTTGCAAGGGGTTTGCCAGGAGGAAATGGCTAGTGAAGAGAGAGAAACCCCTGGCTGGAGGGAGACCTTTCCCATAGCTCTAAAGGGAAGGTGTGCAGAGAAGACCTTGGCTCCGTCCACCTGGCACCTTCTTTGTTCATTCCACGTTGGTTGCCTCTGAGAAATGAAATCTGGAGGCCCTGGACACCCCCAGTCTCCTCCAGGGGTAAACAGGAGGGTGAGGCATCACTACCCTTGTTCCCCGTACAGAATCCTGTCCCGGGTACCTGAAAGAGGGAAGAACCCCTCCAGCAGAGAGTTTTTCTTTTGAAAAGCAAGAAGGACATTAACCTGCAATACAGAATGATAGAGCAAAAAGACTTGAACAGGGCTAGGAACAGCGTTTTAGCCCCTGGCTGAGATGTTGCTTTTTTCACAAGTCACAGGTTTTGTTCTGACTTCATGGGATCTCTAGTCCGTAATCTCCTGTAACCATCAACTCCTTCGTATCTGTCTTTCCTTCACTAATGCAACCTAGATTGTATGGTCAATCATTTCAACCACTCTTTGTCCAAAATCCTCAACTCCCAGCCCTACTGTCCTTCCATCAAACCCACCTGGCAACCCTAATCCAAGTGACCAGTACTTCTCTTACCAAATGCACCAGGACTGCTGGATTCCGCTAGTGAAAACCACCTAACCATTCAAATTGGCATTGGTATAAATTCATGGCCTCTGTGCTCATTCCAATTAAACACAGCAGATTAAACACACATGTTTACCACTCCTCCTTCCTGAAACCCCACTAAAGTTACATCAGTGGAATTTTAATTCCAGAAGGGTAAGGCAAATGAAAGGAGAGGAGAGGCAAGAGATGTCAATAATGGTAGAAGATGAAAAGCAGATAAAAAGTAACTGGATAAGCAAATGACAGAAAGTGAAAACCAGTATTTATGCAGAGGGCTATGCCAATGGGAAACTGTCTGGTTCTGGTGGGGGCGGGTGGCCCAAAGAGGCTCAGGAATTAAAAACACTAGCTATTTTGGAAGGCAGGAAGAACAGCAAAAAAATAGGGAAAATTTGCAAAAGGAACATTTAAATCCTCACTCTTCTCCCCTTGCCCATTCAGCCAGGTGACTCCCCTCCCAGTACTTCCAAAGAAGCATGAAGTTTGTTTTCTAGAGAAACTGAAACAGGGAGGCCTGGATTTAGGGACACCAGACATAGCAGGAGGTAAGGAGGAGGCATTGCACTAAAATTGGAAGAATTAGGAAAAAGTTACAAATTGAATCAACTCCTTTCTCCCAATCAGCATTCAGAACCAGCAGCCAAAGGTAAACCCCCCAGAGCCAGATTGAAGGATTCCTCTCTAGAGAAACTAACCTCAACAGCCCCAGAGAATAAACCTACTGAAGCTCTTATTTCAGTCCTTGGTCAGTCACCTAGTCAGTGTTGACCACACTCCAATACTGCCAATCCATGCACATGGGCCCTTCAATATGCCTAGTGCCTTGCTCTTAAATATAAGCAGACAGACAGCCAAAGGTTATCACGCATTTAAGGAGAACACCTAACATGAACTACGGAGGTAAAAACAGACAAACTGAAAAAAGGCATTTGGTGGAAGAAGAGAGATGCAGGGAGCAAAAGAAAGCCTTAAAACTTCAAGAAGACATTGCATCCATGGGGAAAAAAAAAAAAAGATTGCTCTCCAAAAGGAATACTCAGAGAACAAGAAGAAGCTCTAGTATTTTAAACACATGACAATTGAAATGAAAAAAATTAGAAATAACATGGGACCCTGGGCGGATAGCCCAGTTGGTTGGAGCGTCATCCTAGTACACCAAGGTTGCAGATTCAAACCCCGGTCAGGGCACATACAAGCATCAACCAATGAATGTATAAATAAGTGGAACAACAAATAAATGTTTCTCTTTATCTCTCTCTCTTTAAAAAATCCAGATAAAATTTTAAAAAAGAAAATGAACCCAAGAAAATCATATAGAAAGATAAAAATATAGAAATGGATAATAATAATTTTAGAAGAGCAATCCAAAAGGCTCAATAGTCAACAAATAAAAGTTTCAGAAAGAGAAAGGGAAAAATATCAAAGAAAGCTTTAGAGAGGGATAGATTAAAAGTATTTGCTGAACCTACTCTAAATCTTTGTCATTAAGTATTGCTTGAGTTATTAAAAAAAAACAAATAAATAAAAAATAAATAAAAGCATCCACTGAATGAACAACACAAAGACAAAAAAGTAGGCTCATAGTTGTTGCTATGGAAAATAATACAATAAATAAATAACACAAGAATAAATTCAGTGTTTCAAGTACTTACAACTGTAAACCTACTTTTACCTCACAATGTATTGTTTCAAAACAATAGAGAATCCAAAGACTTCTGGAGATTAAACAAAACAAACAAACTCAAACCAGACCATAGACAAAGGAGAGAGAATCAGGCCACACCAAACTTCTGTCACAGGAGAGAGGTAGCCATCTTCAGAGGAAAAAAGCAGCAGTGATTATGCTCAATTTAACACTGCCTGACAACATTACTGTTTTTCTACTGTCAGCTCTCTCTCCAATTCTCTGTAGTAATTATTTTAAAAATCTCCCACACCCGCCAGTGACTCAGTTGTTTGGAGTGCCATCCACTACATGAAAAGGTTTTCGGTTCAATCCTAGGGGTCAGGGCACATACCTAGGGTTGCAGGTTTGATCCTGGGTAGGGGCACGTCAGGGAGGCAACTGATCAATCGATGTTTCTCTTTTTCTCTCTCCCTTCCTCTCTCTAAAATCAATTAAAAAAATTTCCCCAGATGAGGACTGAAAAATAAGATAATAAAATAAAATGAAAATATAAAATAAAATAATAAAAATTTTATACACTTCTCGAATTATTGACCTATCAACTTTCTGTTTCCCCCTCATTTCAAATTTCTTAGAGAAAATAAAAGCCATCAAGACTCTCTCAAGTTTTTGTTTCCTGAGTTCTGGACCCCTTCAGTATCTATTCAGTGTCTAGTATTTTCCAAGCACTTTGGTGGCTACTGGAGGCACAAATGAGAGAAAAGACCACAGCCCTGCCCTCATGAAGTTCACAGCCTAAAGTACAGGTCGCAGACTGGAAGATGGTGAGCCAACTCCCACCCTCAAACAAGGTTTTGCATGGCTCACACAGTATATATTTTTTTTATTTTATTTATTCATTTTTTAGAGAGAGGAGAAGAGGAGAGAGGGAGAGAAATATCAATGTGTGGTTGCCTCTCATACGCCCCCTACTGGGGACCTGGCCCGCAACCCAGGCATGTGCCCTGACTGGGAATGGATCTGGTGACCCTTTGGTTCGCAGCCGGCACTCAGTCCACTGAGCTACACCAGCCAGGGCTCACACAGTATATTTTAAGATATTTAAAAAATAGTTGTCACTTTTAGAGATAGTTCCAGCTTCTGGTATAAAAAGTCAGAAGACCTAGCAACACTGGACCTAAATTAATAAATAGCAATGATCACTTGTTTTTTTTTAAGATTTCATTTATTTTTAGAGAGAAGGGAAGGGAGGTAGAAAGAGAGGGAGAGATCAGTGTAGGAGAGAAATGTCCATCAGTTGCCTCTGTATGTGCCCTGACCAGGGACTGAACTGCAACCCAGGAATGTGCTCTGACCAGGAATTGAACCCGTGACCTTTTGGTTTGCAGGATGACATCTAAGCAATTGAGCCACACTGGTCAGGGCAGCAATGATCACTTGTAATTGGCATTGCCCCTTTATTGTTATTACAGTTTTGCATTCATTATATTTTCAATTTTTTAAAGTTTTTAGTATATTTAATTGATTATGCTATTACAGTTGTCCCATTTTTCTCTCCCCTTTATCTCCCTCCATCATTTTCCCCCTTAGTTCACGTCCGTGAGATGTACATATAACTTCTTCGGCTTCTCCATTTCCTATACTATTCTTACCCTCCCCCTGTCTATTTTGTACCTACCAATTATGCTTCTTATTCCCTGTATCTTTTCCCCCATTCTTTCCCCTCCCCCACCCCTCCCTGTTGCTAACCCTCCAGGTGATCGCCATTTCTCTGATTCTCTTCCTGTTCTATTTTTTAAATTTTATTTATTTTTAGAGAGAGAAGGGAGGGAGAAAAACACCGATGTGTGGTTGCCTGTTGCACACCCCCAATCAGGTACCTGGCCTACAACTCAAGCATGTGCCCTGACAGGCATCAAACCAGCAACCTTTTGGTTCACAGGCCAGCACCCAGTTCACTGAGCCATACTAGCCAGGGTTAACATTACTTATATAACTAAAGTTTTGTTTTTTTTTTAATTCACACCCAAGAACATATTTGTTGTTTTAGAGAGAAGGTGGATGAGGTGAGAGACAGACAGACACAGAGACAGAGGAACATCGACGTGAGAAACATCAATTGGCTGCCTCCTGTATGAACCTGGACCAGAGATCAACCAGCAACCTAGATATGTACCCTAACTGGGACTTGAACCCTCAACCTTTTGATGTGTGGGATGACACTCCAACCAACTGAGCTACTTGGCCAAGGTTCAAGGTTATTTTTAAGCAACCAAAAAAGATTAGGGAGGAATTAAGGGGCAACAAGAATTCCAAAACACACAAAATGCAAGGGTCAAGGAATGACCCTAGTACATCATGTGTTTTCCCAATTCCCCAATCAACTATCATCAAAAGGGTCTGAGTAACAAAGGTAGCAATATACTGCTCATTTCTATCACACAGCCTAGCTGGCTCTCAGAAAAAGGACTGGGTTCAGTTAGTGCAGCAAACATTGACTGAGTATCTGCTTCTGTTTCCTGTCAGTACCCGGGCTGCTGTGTCGCCACGGTGCACTACTTCAGCTAACAGACCAGAAGGGAGGCTAGCAGGTAAAATAAAGACGTGTTCACCACAATAGAGTAGAAGCTTATGAAGGAAAGGCAAGGCTGGTGAACTCAGCTCAAATGACCCAGGGTAGCCTTCAAAGAGAAAACATTCAGCCTCTCCTTAAAGCTATAGAGAGTGGGTGCAGGAAAACACAAATTGGTATGCATTACAATACTATTTGAATAAATGATGGGGTGGGCCAGAGGGAAGAGTGTACCAAGGAAGTCAGGGAAGATCTCACAGGAGGGGGCCTGCCTTGGGCAAAGGGACTAGGGAAGTAGCTTCTTAAAAGTACTTTCAAACCAGGCTTATTGTTAGAAAGTGGAAACACGGATTCTGTGCTATCTACTGACTCAACATCCATCTTAACAGAGGTACCTCTTCTCCTTGCGGCCACTGGTTCCTCCCCTTCTAGATTGTAAATCCCTGGGGAGGTAGAACTAGTTTTTTTATCATTCTTATAAGCACTCAAAAAAATGTTAGTTTTCATCTTTGCCACTCTCCACTCCCTTCCCACAAGGTCTTGCACAAAAGCACTCAATAAACATTTGGTGAATCAACCAACTTTTTATTTTAAACTCATTTAGCCTGTTGTGATGGATCGAGTAAGGATTTTTTTTTTTTTTAGTTTAGTTTAGTTTTAGAGAGAGGAAGGGAGGGAGAAAGAGAAGGAGAGAAACATCGATGTGAGAAACTCCGGATGGGTTGCCTCTCGTGTGCCCCGACCCCAGCTGGGACCAAACTTGCAACCCAGTCAAGCGCCCTGACCAGGAATCAGACCTACCACCTTTCGCTTTAAGAGACAACGCCCAACCAACTGAGCCACACCAGTCAGGGCTCAACCAACTTTTTTTTCTTTTAATTTTATTTTAATTGTTGTTCAAGTAGTTTTCTGCCTTTTACCCTCATCCCAACCCATCCCCCTCAACCAACCATTTTCAAGTACAGAAAAATAATACTGCATTCCCCTTATATTTGATTTGCCTAAACCAAAAATCTGTATTACTGATAACTTAAAGGATTTGCAAAGGGTTTTTCTTTCTTCTCAAAGCCTTCTCATCTATGATGTCATTATTTTCTCACAGTAGTGCTAGAAATTAGCTTGAAAGGCATTTACTTATTCACCCTTATTTTCTTAAAAGATTTTATTCATTTTTAGGGAGAGGGGAAGGGAGGAAGACAGGGACAGAAACATCAATGTGTGGTTGCCTCTCCCACACCCCCAGCTGGGGACCTGGCCTGCAACTCAGGTATGTGCCCTGAATGGAAACCAAAAGGGCAACCTTTTGGTTTGTAGGCGGGCACTCAATCCCCTTAGCCACACCAGCCAGGGCTATTTGTCCTTATTTTCAAGATGAGGGCTCCTTGGGCCAGAAAGAGAGAATGAATTTGTCCAAAGTTACAACGGTAATATGGGAGCAAGCCTATATCGCTGCTTTCTGACCTCTAGGATAGTACCTCTGCCACTACATTATTGGTCCCTTTCAAGTATGGCATTTCTCACTACCTTTTACCATAAACAAAAAATGAACTGCAGCTGAGACAAAGATGTAAACTAAAAATATACAACTAGAAGAATACCAGAAGGAAGTACAGGGATATTTTTATAATCTTGAGGTAGCATGTCACTAAAACCCAAAAGCCACAGTCAGATTTGACTAGGTAAAACTTTTTAAATTCTGTGTAAATAAAGACACCATTAGATTGGTTAAAAATAACGGACGGCTTTATTTTCCCACACTTGTTATTCTACCCACTCAATATATTTCAATTGGTTTTTCCTCTCCTTGTAATTATTTCTTTCCATGTAAACTTAAAAATAAGTTTAAGTTCCATGAAAAGTTCTGTTTTAAGTAGAATTTAACTTAACATACAGCAAAAACAGGTCTCTATGATATCAAGTCTTCCTCCTAATGGATATGGTTAAAACTCTTCATTTAACCAGGCCCTTTTGACTTTCTCTAAAATAGTCTAATTTTTAAAAACACTATATAACTTGCAGTTTCCTGTTAAATTTATTTCTAGAAACGTAATATGGTTTACTCTGCATGATATTATTTTATGACATTCTTATGCTGGTTGTTACCATTATATTTTATTATATAATTTCTGTTTCTTAAATCTTGCATCTGGTCATACTACTGAACTTACTGGTTTTACTATTTTGTCAATCAATTCTCTTTGTAGATGAATATATCATATGAGTATAATGAGATTTTTTGGGGGGTGGCCAGAAGCTCTAGTAGAACATTAGTTTAGACGGTAAACATTCTTGTCCTGTTCCTAAATAGGAACGTTTCAAATATTTTCTCATAAAGCATAACTTTTGCTCTGAAAAAAAAGATGAAAGATAAATAAAAATCCAAGAGAAAGTATTTTAAAAGCATATGACAAAAAGTTAATATAACATAGAGAAGACTCCTACTGGTCAATAAGAAATAGACAAATGACCTACTTTTTTCCTTTAAGGAGCAGAAGATGAATAGGCAGTTTACAAAAACAACAAAAATGGTCAAAAAACAAGAGATGTTTAATTTCGCTATTAATGACATGCAAATTAGAATAAAATTACTATTTTTCACCTATCCAATTAACAACTGTATAAAGAATTCATAGCATCCAGTATTGAGAAGTTTGTAGGAAGTGGGAACATTCATACATAGTTCTGAGTGAATGCATAGTTACAAACTCTTAAAATTTAACTGCACGGAATCTATTAAAATTTACAATGCACATATCCTATCTACAAGTCTATCTAATGCAAAAGAATAACTATCTAAGGATGTTTATTATGGCATGGTTTATAAAAAAACTGGAACCTAAATCTTCATTAGAATGAGTCTAGACAAATTAAAGTACAAACATAAGCTAGAATACTATGCCAACAACTTCTAAAATGTGAACTTAGATGTCTAAAATACACAGTGTGGCAGACTGTAGGGACTCAAAAAATATGTCCTAAACGAAAACAATTTTTTTGGTGTGAACATAGAAAAAGCCTGGAGGTATATAAAGCAAATTGATAAAATTACTGCCTTCATGAACATTGGATAGTAGAGGGGGAAACAACCATTTTTGCCTTTTATTCTTCTGTTGTGTGAATTTGTTAAAATAAATCAGCTAATTTAAAAAATTAAAGGCTTATTTCTGATTGTTTCTATTCATTCTCAATTTTATGAGGATCCTAAGAGCTCAAGGAGTCGCTGTCAGTGGTTCAAATAATAGAATGCTCAGGGAAATGAAGCCTCTGTGCAAAAAATGGCTAGGAATTATCTTCTTTCATAAATAAAGATCTTTTTTCTTTTGCTATCTCCATTAATTTTCCTAAACTCACCACCTGACAGCACCTAACCACAGAAGCTGGGACTCAAATGGAATGGACATTTCCTTCCATCAAATGCACTTTGCATAGTCCACCTTAAGCACTCCCTAACAGCTAAAATTGAAGAAAGGCTCGTGTCCTTTTTTCCTAATGCAGCCAGGACCTCGGCCCTCCAGCATCGCGGTCTCCAAAGAGACTAGTCTCCTGCTGTGAGGAGTCCTAAGGGTTTTTTCCAAGCGAAGCCGTCAGACGCTGGAGGGTCTGGAATAAAATCGGAATTGGTATAAGGTAACCAGACTGGCCTCGGGGTGCGCGGATCACCGCCGGGACGCCCATTCTCAAATAGAAGTTGAGTGTACACGACAGAAGCGTGCAAAGAAAGTTAACTCCTCTCCCAGTTGACAGGGCGGCCCCAGAATCTGCACATCTGGGCCTGATTGTCAAGTTCAAGTAACAAACGGCCGAGGTACGTGAAAAGGCCGGGTACAAACTATTCTGGCTGTATTTGGGGGTCCAAGTTCAGAAACGACAGAGAGAAAGTTCTCGAGGAAGGTAGATAGAGTGATAGCGCCTTTTCGAGAAGTCTTTACCAAATCTCTCAAGGAGCACCTTGCTCAGGACCTTCGTAGGGGCTTCCTTCCTGCCCTCAGTTAAAATGGCCACCAGAGCTCGGCCACATCACGGCGCACGCGCCACACCGTCGGCCCTCCCTCTTTCCGCCTTTCCTCGTGATAGCACCGTCCACTCAGTGGCTGCAACTCACTCCCTGCGTCCTCGGCCTCGCCCCCTTTCTGGCTGCCCCGGCTAGTTGAGCCCGGAAGTGGATATAACAGATCGACGGAGAGGACAAGGGGGAGGGGGAAGTGCTTCCGGGGAAGCAGGCCCAGGGTTGGTGTTTGTAAACTTGTCTCGGTCCCGGCGGGGGCAGCGGTGGCTACGGTGTTGGCACAGTGTGCTGGGATCTGAAGGAGGCATCGCGCGGCGGGTGAGACAGCTGGAGGCCGCGCCTGGCAGGTAGGAACGCGCCCCAGGGAGCGCAGAATCGTCCAGGCAGACGGCAGCGCTTCAACAGCTCGCAGGCCGTGGGGCGCCGCGCGGGGAGGGGGAGGGGAAGGAAGGAGGGGCGCGTAGCGAAGGGAGGGGGCTCCCTGGGGAGGGGAAGGGTCGGCGCGCGCACCGCCCCCCCCCCCCGCCTGCTCGCGGGCAGCGTTACAGACCCGGGGGCGGGGGGGAGCTTGCTTGGAGGGGACGCGGGCGCGAGCACGCACCTTACACGGCCCTCGGCGCTCTCCGTGTCTCTTCTCTCCTCTAGCGGCTCAGCGACTGGCTGGTTGGAGGGAGGGAGCGAGGGAGGGAGCCAGGGAGGGAACGCACTGCGCCGGGCTTCGCGTGCCTGCCTTCCACCTCCGCAGTGAGTTTCTGCACCTTCGGGCAGACTCGGAAAAGGCACACGTGTGGCCCGGCCCGATGCACACTGCTAGTCTGGTTTCTTCCTCCTGTCCAAGCGCCCAACGATAGCCCCTGAGTTTTTCTCCATCCCAGCTCTGGCCGCCTTAATAGAATACGAGCTTTGCGTTAGGCTTGCTCGGAGCTTTTGTACGAGTAGGCCAAACTCGAAGCTCGTCTTCTCCTAAGGGCCTCAGGTCCCTCCTTCCATTCCTAAAATGGCAAATCCAAGCATTTGTCTTGTTGCAGTTCCTCCAGAAGAGACCCCAGTTACTTTTGCTGTTGTTGACTTTTCCCTCCCCCTTGCCCAAGAAACCAGTTTCTTCTTCTCGACCTAGAAAGATAATTCTGCTTGACTAATGTCCTCTTTCTGAGTTTCACATAGAAGGCCTGGCCAAAAAAAAAAAAAATTCAGCTCACTACAGATTGTATGTATGGTTTGAGGATATTGTAGCTAACAGCCCCATCTCCCTTTCTGGTTTCAGGTTTCTGAAACAAGATTGTGAACTTCGTGGAGAGAATTCAGTTGGAAAACCAAGGCTGGCACACTCTTCAGACAATAGGCAGGAGCCAGGCAGAGTCCAGGAATTCTTGGATCATCTATCTTCCATTTGGAGGACACTAAGTTTTATTTGAAGACAAAGGCAGTTCAATATGGCAGCAGGACTGAAGGGACATGAAGGAGTTGTTACAGTGATTTGGTGACAGTTCTTCAAACAAAAGTGACTTAAGGAAAAGTGGATCAAGAAACCCCTGAACTTTTGGGTTGCATTAAGTGAGAAATCAGCATGGCTCAGGTAAAAAGCTCTAGAGTCCTCCTTCAAGATCACTGGGAAGTGTGTTCACAGGTTCAGTCTTGAATGCTGCCTTAGTCACCACCGTATTGACCAACCCAGTGAGCCAAGCTCTGTATTAAGCACCAGGGGGAGATCTAGAGGAAGGAAAGGAGACAGGCCACACCACAGCCCCTGCCTTCAGGGAGCTTCCAGTCAAATGAAGGAGGTAGGCTATACTGCATCACAGGCACTGATGGGACATTTGCAAAGCAGCAGTTACTCAATTTACACTTGGTACATTAAGTGCTAAGGGACATGACAGAGTGAACAGTCTTGTGAATGCTTCATTTGTTTGTTTTTTCTTCAACAGGAATTTATTGAGCTCTTGTTATGTGCAAAGCATTGTATTGGGGATCCAAAAATGAATAAGATTATACCACCCCAGCACGGTTCTAGGCTAGGTGTGTTTGGGTTGGGGGAAGATGGAGAGACAGTGTTATTTATCTTTATATGCGTACCACCTTGCATAGTGGCTGACTAGTAGTAGAGACTCAGTGAATCTATTGATTGAAGGAATGTGCAGTAATTGAGATGTGTATACTACAGAAGAGAGAATGATACCTCTGAATGGAAAAAGATGAATCTTGAAAGATGCGAAGGATTTTACTAGATAAATAATCAGAACAGGGTGTTCAGACAAGGAGAATTTCAGCAGAAGTTTAGAGGTATAGAAGAATGTGATAAGGTTGGGAGTATTTTAGGTAGTTTGCTAGTTAAGGAGGAAAGGATTTGAATGGGGGTTAGTTAGGAGAATCGGGTGGATAGTGATGGGAAAATTGGGGTGAGGGGGTTGTTTACTGGGGAATTAAGGAGTGCAAGCCAAGGGCCTTCTATGCATTAATAAAGAGTTAGACTTTATTCCATCGGGAGTGGGAATTCTGAAGAATGTTATCTAGCAGAATGGCATCGGATCTGTTTATTTAGGAGGTAATGGCCATTGTGGGGATACAGGGTGGATTGCATAGACAGGATGACCTGATAGGTTATTGTCACATTTTCATTGTCTGGGTAGAAAAACTATGTGCAGGGATCTCAGCTTTCTTCCAGGGACCCTTCCCTATCAGTCTCACCAGGATGGTAGCCTGATTACAGTGTAATTGGCTTTCTTCCAACTGCATGCATAGCTTCCTCCTTTCCCTAATCACTAGCTTTGTACTGGGCATTGCTAAGCATTTTACATCCTAGTTTAATTCTTAACCCTGTGGAGATAGATACTGTGGTAACATTTGGCATTTAAGGAAATTTAGGCTTAAAGAGGTAGAGGAATTTGCCCAAGATTATATAATGAAAACAGTAAAGCAAGTTTTTTTTTTTTTTGTTTTTTATTTTCTTTTTGCCTCCAGGCCATTTAGTCCAAAGTCCTTGAAGGTGAAAGAAGGGGTTCCGGGATGTACTGATCATCTAAAATGAATTTCTTTATAAATCACTTGTGGAAGTTTGCTAACAACTATTTCTTAAAAGTTTCTTTTGTTAAAAAAAGGTATATTCTCTAGTGCTGGCTAAATAGTCAATTTGAAGACTGTAACAATGGAAAGAGGAAATATTCTTAAACATTTCTTGCTCGTGTAATTTTTACCTGTATGTAGAGCAGGGAATGTGAAAAAACATGGGTGTGCAGACATGTAAATGGCCTGATGGTTTGTCAAGAGAAATCGTATCTTCAACTTCAAAATCCTTACATGTGGTTTAATTTTTATATGTTATAATTGACAACACTTAGGGAATTTAAAGTCTAAAGAGAGAAATGAGCTAGTTTTACTGATAAATATATTTGTGGGACCTGACAATATATATTTGGCACCAGAGGCATCTGTGAAGCTTGGTGCCATTGAGAGAGGAAGGAGGAAGTTCCTCTAGAAATCTCCCATTTCAGTGGGTCGGCAGGACAGACCCTCATGCCTACTCATAAGGCCTAGAGCTGCTTCAAAATAATACTTAGACACACTGTACCTAGCGCAGTGCTAATGATAGAAGTGTCAGTAATACTTGATTATTATGTCTGAATGATGGATGACAAAATAACTAGTTCCTGGTGAGATGAGTTAGGGAGGACTCTTGAAGGAAGCAGGGTTTTGCAGTGAGAGACATTCCCTAGAGAGGAGCAGTTTGTAGTTAGAAATAAAGGAAAAATGCCCCTCAGGTCCCTGTTTTTGCCCTGCCAGGTGACCTGACACCTCATCTCCTTTCAACTTAGGCAAGTCTCCTGGCTTGTGAAGGCCTAGCAGGTGTGAGTTTGGTTCCCACTGCAGCCAGCAAGAAGATGATGCTGAGCCAGATTGCCAGCAAGCAGGCCGAGAATGGAGAGCGGGCAGGTAGCCCTGATGTGCTGAGGTGCTCAAGTCAGGTACAGCGCTTGAGTCCATTGTGGCCCCTGGGGGTCGGGTGGCCCGAGCTCTCTGCCAGGAGATGCCACGCTTTGATTCTTCAGTGCTTCTCTTTAGGGAAGTGGGGTAAGGGAATCCAGCTGGGGAGTGAATGAATATGGGTATTTTACAGAGCTAAGGAAGGTCTCTTCTGTACCTCCAACTCCAGAGTACTTGGAGAAGAAATGGATGAGTACTTTCTCTAAACCTTTGGGCACATGATTTACTCTCATTAACAAGTTGCTTAAAAGCAGCATTTGGTCTTCTCTCTCGTTTTCTGAGATGGACTACAAGTTTAGATTTGATTTGTATTTGAAGGGCCACCGAAAAGACAGCGATAAATCCCGGAACCGCAAAGATGAAGATAGCTTGGCTGAAGCCTCTCATTCAAAAAAGACTGTTAAAAAGGCAGGTAATGGGGTTATCTGCAAACACGTAGTTGGTCATGGGGTAATCCTCCTCTTTCTTCCTCCTGTGGCTCAACCTGGAGCCCTCCCTAGATGTTTTGGTCCCTCACAGCCAGTGAGTGTGTCACCCCGATTTCATCCAGAGACCACTTTGGTAACTGACCTCCATCCTCTGCAGAACATCCTTGGTAAGGGAAGGAAGGTTAGGGGAGCATGAGATCCTGTGGCAGAGGGACAGGCAGACCACCCCTCAGGTCCCTTTGAAAGTGTTGAGTCTGACAAGGCAGACAGCTTACCCACCCCCCTTTCTTTCTCAGAGGGTTTCTGAACTCTAAGAGGTGTGGGAGATGATAGCCTCAGAGGGGTTATCTTGTCCAGCAGATGGAAATAGACCCTGAGTAGAATTGGGGGCTAGGGAAGGGCAAGAAGAGGGCAGAGGGGCAGCCTCATGACATGCCTGATTGTTGCCCCCAGGTGGTGGTAGTGGAACAAAATGGTTCTTTTCAAGTAAAGATTCCCAAAAATTTTGTTTGTGAGCACTGCTTTGGAGCCTTTAGGAGCAGTTACCACCTCAAGAGGCACATCCTTATTCATACTGGTAAGTCTCTTGCTTATACTCAAGGAGGGGAGAATAGTCTGTAGTTTGGGGAGAATGTAGTTCTTTTTGGGCTTACTTTAAATGGCATTAGAAATAAAGGAAGAAGGTAAATGAGTGAGATAGATTGTGTGGCGCTGTATCTAGTGTCATTGAGACCAACAGCTTTGTGGACCCTTCCCCATTAGGTGTCTGCACATTGCCAGTCTGAAACTGCCTGGGGAAATACCTAAAATGAGGTTTTGCCATGTATACCTCCCGTTACTAACTTTACTCTCCACCTGGTCCAGGTGAGAAGCCATTTGAGTGTGATGTATGTGATATGCGCTTCATCCAGAAGTACCACCTGGAGCGTCACAAGCGTGTGCACAGTGGGGAAAAGCCCTACCAGTGTGAACGGTGTCATCAGGTAAGCTCACATGTCATCCACCCACCCCCCAACAGAAACTTTTTGCTTCCCAAAGAACCAGGGCCAGCCCCCACCCTCAGCCTGATGGAGTGTCACCTAGTGTTCCTGGCCATGATCAAGTTAGTACCTCAGGGTGAGGTGTATTTCCCTGGCTTTACGCAGCTGATCATGGCGAGGGGCCATTGGAATAATTGGAATAATTAATCACAATAATAACAACAGCATTTCTTTTTTTTTAAGATGTTATTTATTTATTTTTGAAGAGAAGGGGAGAGAGGTAGAGAGAGAGGAAGAGAAACATTGGCCTGCAACCCAGACATGCACCCTGACCAGGAATTGAACCTGCGACCTTTGGGTTTGCAGGCTGGCACTCAATCCACTGAGCCATAGCAGCCAGGGCAATAATAGCATTTCTTAAGGTCTTACTCTATACCAGGCCCTGTGAGAACCTACTTCACATAGCTTATTCTTACACTGACTCAATAAAGTAGTTGTGTTGTCCTCATTTCACATGTGGAAGAATTGAAATTAAAAGAGGTTAAGCTTCCCAAGGATACAGCAGATTAAGGGCAAAGCCTATATTCAGTCAAATTTCAGGGCCAGTGCACTTTGGATGAAGAAATGTATTCTGTGCACTGGGGGATCAGTATCTGATCTGATGAGAATGTAAGAGCCAGGACCAAAGCAAAGAATAAGATTCAAGAAATGATAACAATACCTCCTGGATACTTTACTAGTTTCAAGCTTTGCTCCATGCTCTTCTATTGAATCTTCAAAGCAATAGAATGAAAGTTCCATGAGGCAAAGGTTTCACCCCTCTGGTTCTCCACTCTGTCTGCAGCCCGGAGAACTGTATCTACCTTAAGATAGATACTCAAAAATTTGATGAACAAAGGAGCCACACTCTGAGTAGGTACTTTTAGCCCCACTTTACAGATGAATTTACAGATTCAAAACTGTTGGGTAACTAGCCCAAAGTCACACAACTACGTGGTGATAGAACCAGGATGCAGACTTCAGATCTTGTTCTTAACCACTGCGCGTTCATGCCATCTCTGTAGGTTCTGAGGCAATGTAGGATTGGTCATGGGCCTTCTGTATGAGGAAGACAGATCTAGCCAACAGGTAGCTGAGTTTCTCCTCTCAGGCACTTAACCCTCTCTTTTTTCTCAGTGTTTTTCTCGGACAGATCGATTACTCAGACACAAACGGATGTGCCAAGGGTGCCAGTCCAAGACTTCCGACGGGCAATTTTCTCTATAGGCGCAAGGGGTCCTGGGTGGTGGGAGTGATCAGAAGAACCTACCGAAGAACACAACCCCCCTCTGGTCTGATGGTCCCACCACCACCCCGTGTGTACCTGTCCCCTTCTGGAGAAGTGGACCCAGGAGACCAGAAGAGTGCACCAGGGGACGGCAGCCCCAGAGCCTCAGCTCTGTAAATAATCTGAGACTATGAGTATCTCGGGGAAGTTCCTACAGCATTCCTGGGTAGGAAAGCTAGTCCCTAGACCCTTGGCTGAGGTCATAGGTGGGGGATTCAAGGTACAGGACCAAGACTGAAGTGTGGCTCCCACAACCTTGGACTCCAGCTGGCAGCTAAAATGGAAAAGATTGGGAGAGAGGGATTTGTTTATTTGTTTGTCCTGTTGTTTTTATTTATCCAAAAGCAATCTCAGCAGGTGCACTGTGGATACAGGTCATCTGGAGCATAGAGCCACGGTCACAGGGACTATGGGTGGTCCAGCCCTCCACCAGAATTGAGTTTTTAGTTTCATTTGATCCTCAGTGTCCCACAGCCCTGCTCCTCACCTCCTGTTTGAAGGAGAACAGGATCAGGGTGGCAGCTGAGCTTACTTTGGCCTCCTTATACACTGTAGGGACAAAAGGAAGACCAGTAGGAGGAGCAGACGAGGGCTGGATCCAAGAAGAGTGGACAGGTACCTGTTATTTCCTCTGGGGAAGAGTAAGAGTTGTGCCCGTGGGTGTTGTAATGGCCCATGCCACACAGGTACCTAATGGGGTCAGCCTAAGTGCCTTTTGGAGGAAACTTGGGTGAGGGTGGCTGATGAAACCCTTTCCTTCTCTCTTTGGGCAGTTAACCTTGGAAATAGTTTGTGGCTACCTCGCTGCCATTGATTCCTAAGCCAGACAGAGGGGAGTCATGGATATCAAAGTAGGTTCTTCCTCCTTGTACCCTCTTAGGAACCACCCAAGACTACTCCTAAGTTGAGTAACGACTGTTCAGGAAACAGGAGTTTGGTGTCCCCTGACCTGACTGTCGAGCAGTGGGAGCTGTTCACTCTGTCCAAGTCCTATCACTGTATTTAGGTAGAGGAGATAAGGATCTGGCCTTTGGTCCCAAAGAACAAGATCTTGGCTTCCTTTTCGATGGCCTTTCTTACCCGTTGAAGAATTAGGGGGAGAGGTGCTACAGAGAAAGGTCTGAGGAAAAAACCTAATGTGGGTTTTATTCTTAACCATGTTTTTTGCTCCTCTCTGCTCTAACTAACACCACTAGCCTGCTCGCCCTCAAAAAAGTGATCAGGTATGTGTGTGTGTGTGGTATGTGAGTTTCATGTTTGTATGCTTGGAGATGGCATATTATTGAGCCAAACCCTTCTGTGGCCCTCTGCGCAGGGTAGGACGAGCATAAAGCAGCCTTCCCTGCCCCCAACCCAAAGGGTGCTTGTGGTTCCAGCAGGAGCCGAGGAACTCAGTTTAGGGAACCTAGAGGGCTTTGTTTTGAAGGGTCGTTTGTTTTGTTTTTTAAGGTTGATTTCAACAGACTGGTGGTTAGGGTGTTTCTAACCCAAGCCAGGGGTTTGTGAACATGAATTTTCTAAAGTGAAATAAAAAACCCTTTTCCTGATAAGGAGAGGATCCTTATGGAAGAAGGTTCTAGGGTTTGTGGCCTGTGTTCTGTGGCCTGCCCTGAGCTGTGGGGTGGGGAGTAATCATGGAGACTTGATGAACCTGACCAAGCTGTCAGTGGGGATCTGAGATGGCAACCTCTAGGAAATGTGATTTGTTTTCCCAGAAAATGTAGGGAACAGTAGCAACAAACTCCTTGCTGTTACCTGTTCTGGAAGAAACAGCAGGGAGGGATGGGGCCCAGTCCTCCATACCTCTGAGGTGTGAGGATTTCAGGGAAAGAAAAGAGGCATGGAACCCTTGAGGTTTTCCTTAACAGCATCTGAAGCCCTTTGGGGGAGACTGGAGAACGTGTTTGCCGCCCTCTGCTCTTCTAGCTTTAGGCTGGCACTTCCATTGGTTGTGTCCAGGACCTAGACCTCAGTCCTTGGATCTGCCCTGTGGTCCTTGTAAGCAGGGCGCCTTTCTGCATGTGAGCCAGCCCCCTTCCTGTGAGAATGCTCTTCAGGCTGGAATTTGTCTGTCATTCACCTCTAGGAATATATTCTGGGGAGAAGGATACATTTAGAAAACTGTCCTCCCAAGAGTGCTTTTGAAAATGGGAGGCCTTGCTCCCTGCCACTTGCAGCTAATTCGTGGGTTGGGGTGGGTGGGTGTGGAGAGAATCATGTTGAGTGAATGTGTATTTAGGTCAAAATGTGCTTTGGCCCCCAGCAGGCCTCAGCTTCCTGCCTGAGAGGGTGGGAGAGAGGACACCACCCCTGCCGAGGATTGGGTGTGGGGAAGACTCAGGAGCAGGTGGTTCAGTTGTCCAGGTGCTGATGTTCTGGGGCCATGGATGTGTAGGAGAGGGGAGCAAAGAGGTGAAAGGAGTGATTTAGCATCCAGAGGGTCCAGGAGCCCCACTTATACCCCAGGGAAGCCACAGACAAAGACCGCTGTGAAGGCTCCTGGGCCCGATACCCCACCCTTCACTTTTTGGGACGGGGTCTAGCACTGGAAAGATGCCTCAGGTGTGTTTAGAGTGAAGGGAAAGGGAGATAGGGCAGGTTCTCAGAGACCAGGACATGGAATTTGGGGACCTGGGAAAGAGTAGCACCAGTTCCTGGGTGAGCTGCTGTACCAGGCCCTACCAGCCCTGCCCTTCCCAGCACCCCAAGTCTTTTCCGTCTACCCCCAACAGCCTCTTTTCATCATTAGCTACTGATTGTGCCCCATGGCTTGACATTGGAGGGTTAAAGGAGGCGCAGAGTCTCGCCACAACTTTTAACTCTCTCCCTAGATGCTCTTTGCCTCTGCTGTAGCTCTGGGGCTTTTATCTTAACAATCCCTCCTACCCTTTCTCTCCACCCTCTTTTTTTTTTTTAATACACTTATTTTGCTATGGGGGGGGATATCAAATGAACAAGATCACTTTTAAATGGTAGTTTTTATAAGATGTTATAAACTTGTATCTTTTTACCATTAAAGTGCAGTGTATGTTCCTTCGTGATATATTTAGAATATTTAAATAAAAAGAAAATGGGGCTTTTCTACGTACTATCTTATCTTTGAGAAGAATATTCTTTGGCGAAGCTTTCTGTTTGGGGCCAATGAAGCCTTCCTTTTTTCCCCCCAAATAAAACCGTTCGTCCTACAAGTTACAGTGCTCTACAGATTGCTACTTCAGAAATTCTCCATAGGTGATCAGCAAGTAGAATTAAAAACAGGTATAAATTCTGATTACAAGGGAAAAACCCTGCAAAACAAGACATGAGGTTAGGTAACAGCAACCAAAACGGTGTATTTTTTTTTTTAAGATTTTATTTATTTTTTTGAGAAAGGGAGAGAGAAACATCAATGTGTGGATGCCTCTCACTCTCAACCAGGGACCCAACCTGGAATGTGCCCCCACCTGGAATCAAACTGGCGACCCCCAGGGCTCACAGGTCAGTGCTCAATCCACTGAGCTATACCAGCCAGGGCTAGACAATGCTGCTTAGAGTGTGCTCTGTGCTCCTCCAGCGTTAGCTGGGAATTCACTCTCCCAGCCCACCAGCTGCTTCCCAGGTAGCCACATAGTGGCTCTCCCACACACTCAAGATTAAGCTCCTCTCCCTGCCCTTAGGTGGCAAAAGGCAAGGGCTGCTTTGGCTTTGGGGTAAAGCAAATGACATCTGCAGTCTGAAATAGGACTTTATCTCATATGTGAGTGGGGTGACCCCCAGTCCTTGTGAGGGAGGGAAGCAAGGTTGCAGTAGAAGGCAGCAGGGTGTCACTCTGAAAATGAAGTAGATGGTGGTTAGTCCTCTGCCGGGTTGCTGCCTGACAGACCCCATACCCCCAACTCCCACCACCCTCCCAGTAGGAACAACCCTGGGTGAGTATCCATACCTCCTTTCAGGCAAGGGGACTACTATCCATTGCCTGAAAGCGGGGGTTGATAGTGGTCGTGATGGCACTTTTATAGAGAGGATTGCTGTCCTGGGGGGAAAAGGTTGGAAATAATGAGGAAAAGTCTCAGGACTCTATTTTCTAGTCATAAGAGCCAACCTAGAACCTGAGCCAGATCCCAGGAACCTATGGATATTAGCAGAGGGGTGGGACAGGCCCCATACACCTAGGTGAGGGGTGGTGGGGCCTCAGTGGGAGGATCTGCCGAGGGTGAGGGGGGCTGAGGGTCCAGTGGGAAAGCAGAGCAAAGGACCTAACCAAGGGAAGCAAGTAAAACCCAGCCCAGTGGGCTGTGAGGTCTCACCTGCTTCCACTTGAGCTGCTGCCACTCCTTCTCAAAGCGTTTGTATTCTCGGCGGTCATAGATTTCCACTGAGAGCCGGTAAGCCAGGACCAGCCCCAGCCCCACTGCCACGATGCCCCCCACACAGCCTAGCGCAATGTCCCGGGTGCGGTCTGCTCCCTCTGTGGGGGTAAAACAACACAGACTTTTGGGGCATAGAGTTGATCAGCAGTTGTCCACAGTCTGCGTGCAGCCCCATCCAGCCTCCCCAGCCCTACCTTTCAAAACAAAGGGAACCCAAGAGGGTTATCTTCAGTGCCCAGTTCCTTACCCTTGTCCAGTAGGCCTTTTACCTCCACTTTTGCCTGGATTCACACCTCTACTTCAACCCCTAGCCTGGTTCCCAGCTTAAGCTCTGAGTCCCTACTCTTCAGACTTCCAGGGCTCCATTTGGCATATCCATGGCATCCCTGCCCACTTACTTTCTTGGTGTCTCACTTTCAGCATGACCTTGCCTCCAACTTCATCCTCCACCAGGAAGAAGAACAGCTCGTTGTCCAGGGTCCTCTCTTTGCACCAGCCATCATCCCGTATAGAGTCCAGAACCAGAGTCACGTTGGCATGGGCACAAGCCATGCTGCAGTTGGTGGCCAGGGGGCCAGTTCCAAAGGCCCCACATTCTGCACAGTCCCTGTGCAGTGTATGCCAATAATTTACCAACTGGGCAATTACCACCCACTCCATGTGCAGGAAAGCAAGCAGGTGACAGTGGCTAAGTGAGCCCCGCTGTGCCCCTGCCCCCAAAATGCAAGATCTGAGGCCTCACCTGTGCCTCTCGCATGGTGTCTTGCAGCCTGGGCACTGATCACATAGGGCACCGTAGTAGCCGTCCAAGCACTGGCAGCGGTTGCATCTGCAGTGGCCATGCCCACTGCATAGCCCTCCTTCAGGACTGACACAGCCATCCATGTCCCCACTACATTCACATGCTGTGCCTGTGCGGTTGGCATGACAGTGACACTTGCCACATCGACAGTGGCCAAAACCTGGGGCAGAATCATGCACAGGGTGACAACCATATTCCTCGCAGACAATGGACATCACAGGCTTACAGCTGATCTGTCCTGTGCATCCAGTTCCCTCAAGTATGCTGGTGCATGCTCCAACTTTTAATACCAGAATCTCTAATACCTGCCCTTAGTTCCTGGAAGGTGCTAGAGCATAAATACTCGTGGAAGAGCCACTCTGGCCCAACCCTTCTCCCAAAAGTTCCCAAGTACCTCCGCAGAGGATGCCTTCATGTCGCTCACAGCTGGCATCATCACACTCGCACAGGCGCCCAGAGCTCTGTCCACTGCAGCTGCAGCGTCCACACTGGCACCGCCCCTTCCCACTGCACAGGGGCCCTGTTCCGTTGAGTTCCCGGCACCCAGATTCCAGATCTGGGGAGGACAACTCAGACTCGGAGCACTCACAGAGTCGACCCAGGCGGCCTGGAACACAGCTGGGAGGGGAAGGCAGAGGTGTGAAAGGTGGGTCAGACAGTTCGACCATCCCCTGACCTGTCTTTCCCAGGATCTCACAAGAGTTGAAGATAGATGAGTGGCTGAAGGCATGTGGAATATAGTGAAGCACCAAGGAGTAAAAGCAAAGGGAGTCCTGGTGGAGGGGAAGGTCTCAGCATATCTGAGATGAAAATCAGGATTCAGTCTAGGGATGTCTAGGTAAAACTTGCCTAGAGATGCCAGTGGAAGAGGGAAGGAAGAGGAATACAGGGGCTGTATTTGTGGGAAGCCACATAGGTGAAGGGAAACAAGAGGCACTCACCTGCACACCCCACATTGTAGGTGCCCCTGACCGTCACTGCAGTGGGGAGCTGCGAGCTGGTTGTCACTGCAGTTACAATCACACAGAGTGTGCAACTCCACAGTCAGCTCCTCTGAGAAGCCAAGAACTCGGAACCTTAGAAGATGGGGCTCTGGGAGGCAGTTGGCAGCTTGGAGAGTAACTGAAAAATTCACCTGAGGACAGGAAGAGCTGAAATCAGACTAAGATCACACGCGCCTGTGTGCACACACGCATACATACCAAACCCATTGACCATCCAGAACCCACTCCTTAGGAAATTAAGGGACAGGGTCATGCTAACACACATCTCCTAGCAACATGCTTGAGGAAGCCTCTCGTTAAGTCCTTCAGAGCGGATGGATGGAGGACTGTCCTGTGCTTTTGCATTGTTCTCTGTGCCTGTCTGCCATCTTTGTCATGCCTGCCTCAGTTTCCCACGCATGCCCACTTCGTTCCACCTGTCTTGACTGGCCTTACCATCTGGTTGATTCGGACATGGTTGCACTGGCCACGGTCCCCAGCCTCACCATCTCTCTTCTCGTGACCCCCACACTGAGATTCATAAGATACGTGGACCCCAGGAGGGAGTGAAGAGTGTTCGAGGGTCACAGTAGATGACAGGCTCTGTGGGGAGAGAATGAGTAACCACATGAAGGTGGGACTCCGACCCCACCTCATGCCCGCTCAGCCATTCCAGATTCTTCCAGAACCCACCCTCAGCCTACTTTGGGGTTCCTTCCATTCTGCCTACTCTGGAGGTGTTTATGGAGGAAGAACCTATGAGAAACTTGAGGGGTGGACAGGGGCATCCAAGGGCTCCAATAGTATTTCAGTGCAGCTGTGGCAAGGGCCTGCTGGGGGTCAGGGCTGGCCAGGCGCTGTGCATGTGCAGTGGCTGTGTTTTCAAATCCCAAATCAGGACACTCAGCCTGTGTCCATACAAGGTCTAAGGGGCACTTGTAGACTTTGTACTGGGAAATGATACTGTCTCACATTTTCTGACCATGGTCTTAGGACATGGCTCCTGTCATCAAGAAGCCTGTGGTCTAGTTACAAAGATTAGGCCTAAACCCACGAAACACTTAGGAATTTTTATGGTTCCTTCCCTCTATAAAATTCTGTGGTTCCTGTGAAGAATATCTGAATTGTTTATGTTTAATGAAAGCAGGCTCCGGATGTTACATTCTTTATGTACAGACTGACTAGGGGGCAAATCCCAGCCCTTCTATCTTTTATCTGAGTGACCTTGGGCAAGTCACTTAGCCTCCTTGTATCTGCGTCCTCATCTCTAAAATAAGGGTGGTGTAGTTACCAAGCAGGGGTTTTAGTGGGGTCAGATGAGATAGCAACAGAATGTGCACTTAGGAGAGTGCTTGGCATGTAATAAAAGCTCAATCGATATTACTCCTTCCTTGCCCAGAGCTGGGTTCTGTTCTCTACACAAATCAGACACTTAAGATTTCTGAATGTAAGTAAGATTGAGTGAGTGAGTGAACTATTTTAATGACAGCCATATGCAAACTGCAGGTTGGAGCTATGGAGTGTTGCCCAAAAAGTGATTATTCCCTCTTAATTCTGCCACCCCTCCTGAGGGCCCCTTTCCACCTTTCCCAATGCCTGCCCACACCATTCCCCCCCACCCTGGCCCCTCACATTGTAAGCATCCATGATGAGCTGTACCACGTTGCTGGAATTCTCACTCAGCTCCCCCACTGCGGACTTAGGAATCAGCTTACTCAGCTCCTGAATTATGAGAAGTTAAGGGAAATGGTGGGTCACAACTCCAGAGAAATGGGCTTCTGGGGGCCTGGAAGGAGGGCATGTAGGGGAGAGGAGAATGGGCCTTTGAGGAAGGCTCAGGGTGGGAGGGCCTGACATCCAGACAGCTCTCACCTGGTAGACAGGCAGTGTGGTTCTGGTGACAGCAAAGATGGGCTGGATGTTTGCTGCAGAGAGAGTCTGGGCTACTTGGCCCACAGAGGGGTAGTCCTGGAACAGGGAGCGGGAACAAGTGAGCACCGCAGGTCCTCCACGACTTGGCAAGGTGCTCTCAGCCCAGGAAATCCAGGAGCTGGGGTTCCACCAGCTACAGGAGCCCTGGAGGCTTGGCATGGGAGGGAGGGGTTTGGGAGTCTAACCAGTGTGGGGTGGAACTGCTGGGGAAGATGGCAGGGCAATTACCAGTCAGGAGAATGAGGCTGGGCGTGGGGATCCCCGGGAGGAAAGGAGGTGTGGCTCAGATGGGGAGGGCCTGAGGGAGTGTGGAGACTCACAAATTCTGGGCTGCGACTGTAGAGGCCATTGCTGTCCAAGTGGCAATGCCCATCGCTGGGCATGAAAATGCCCCCCAACTTCCCATCCCCAGCTGTGTGGAATGTGTCATCTGAAGTGAACACCAGCAGCCGAGACACATTTCTCCAGCCAATCTGCTCCTAGGGTGGGGTGGGGGGTAGGCTGTGTACTTGGGCGTGGCCCTGAGCCACCCTAGCCAGCAAAGTGAGCCAAGGATTTGGGCACCCTCGTTCTGAGTCAGTTTGCCTATACCCCTGCCTCCAGCTCCCCTGCTTTTCCCTGTAGTGGAGGCCTCCTTGTGAATTAGAAAAACATGCCTCTTCCTCCAGATATGTCACTCCAGTTCACTAGGAGGTTGCCCAGACAGATATGCAAACTACAGTGACTGTGATACAAACGGCACATCCTAGAACTGTGTACTGCACAACCGTAGGTGGCAGTCTTGGCCCAAAACAGTCCTGCAGATTCAGGTTCCTGCCCCACCTCCTCACCTGGCACAGTGCAGCCTGCAGAATGGCATCAAAGCCACCTTCAGGTGAGTCCAGGTTGCCAGACACGCTCTGGAGCCCCACCTCTCGCTCGAAGGCCGCAGCATCCCCGGTCAGAGACAGCACATGGCGGAAGCTGAAGGGCTGCTGGCAGCGCTCCAGCCGGGTGGGGCAGGGGTGACGAAGCTTGGAGGGCACTGTGCTCACGAACGGCAGCACCGTTTTGTCCACGAAGGAGCCAAAGCCTGGAAGCGGGGAGGTGTGAAAACTGTGCCAGAAGTCCCTGAACAGCAGCAGTGGGATGGAAGGGCCACTGCTGAGGACTAGGAAGGGAGGAAACCATGGGGAGTAGGGGATGATCCTGGAGGAGTGATGGGAGCCATGAGGTGCTAGGGGGCAGGGGCCCAGCACCTGGCAGGAGCAAAGGGCTGAGTCCACCAGCTCAGGGAAGTGGGGAATGGAAGAAATTAAGAGGAGGGCACAGTGAGGGTCAGGCAGGGGGTTCCCAAAAGCTGAGGAAGAAGGTGGGGTGTAGGATCTAGTAGCAGCATGAAGGAAAGGAAGGGATTGTGAACAGAAAAGAGGTGAGCACAGAATGTGCAGCAAAGGGACAGTGACATTTAGACCTTGTTCAAAAGATACAGGGCTGAGACTGGCATCAGGGCAACAATCAAGTTGGTAGGTCCAGGGCACTGCCTGGACCCTGGGAGCTGTCTGAACACAGTCTTTCCAGAGTCTCCGCCACAAATGCCTTCCCTGTAAAATGAGTGGTCCTACTGGACAGTCTCTCAAATCCCCTCCAGCTCTGACCTAGAAGATGATGTCTTTGGGAAGAGATGCCAGCAACCTGTGGCCCGTTAAAAACTAAGAGGGCAGGTAGGGCCCTTATGTGGCCAGGACTTTGGCAAAGGCCAAGGCGGCGGTTGAAGTTAAAGGCAGAGAGCTGGCAGGTGGAGGGGCAGCGCAGCACTCACCGATGCGCACAGACTGGGTGACCTCCTTCAGTCGCACCAGCAGGGCGTGCCCAAGCTGGCGCACGAACTCCAGGTCGTCTTTCATGGAGTAGCTCAGGTCCATGAGGTAGTACAAGTCCACAGGGTATCCTTCTGCACGAAGGAAGCGGACCTGGAGCTGCTGGGGCTCCCCTAGGGGCGGGTGGGGGAGCAGGGGATCAGCAGGGCTAGTTCGAGCTGTGATCTGTGCCCAGACCTCTGCACTGACGCCACTGACCCTTACTCACCCGGACGCAAGGTGACCCGCACTCTCTGTGGTGCCAGCTGGGTGGCCCCCTCACCCTGGGCACCCTGGCTGAGCGGCTTGTCCTGTAGCACCTCCTGCTGGCCGTGGGGCTCCTCCAACTCCCCAGGGGGGCAACCCCGAGCCAGTAGCTCCTCACGCCTGGCGCAGCGTCGTTCCTCTGCCTCCCCAGAGGCGGTGAAGTTCTGCACCACAAGGGTAGGGATTAGGAGTCTGACCATAGTCCCCTGCCCCTGCCCCACCACGGGCACAACCCCAGCCCTGCTCCAAGCCTGCAATCCTAGCCATTTCTAACCCTTCCTCTCCTTGATCTTGTCTGATTCCCTCCCCTTCCTCCTTTCTACAGCTATGCTTGAACTCCTGACCATTTCTTTCTTGTCAGAACCCACTTCCTATAGCACCCTCCCTTCTCCTCCCTTATCTCCACTGCCCTCTTCCCCCAGCCACCTACCCTTTCCCTCCCAATGGGACCACAGACTGACTTCCTCTTCAAAATCTCAGAGACCTCACTGAAAAGAGAGAGAGAGAAAGAGAGAGAGAGAGAGAGAGAGAGAGAGAGGAAGAGAGAGAGAGACAAACACAGAGGGACAGAGGGGGGAAAAGAAAAGAAAAGAAAAGAAAAGAAAAAAAAGGAAGAGCCCTGTCTCCTAGTCCAACATCCTCTGCTTGATCAGGCCAAAGTGGGAAGGGGAGCAGGCTAAGACCCACAGTTTCTGAGAAGAGGAAAGGATAGGGACAGTAGAGGAAACCCTATTCCTCTTAATATGTCTGGTACCCCTGGGACTGGTGGGGAAGCCACAGGGGAAGGAAATGGTTAGAGTGGCTTCTCAGCTGGCCCAGGTGCCAGCTTCTGGTCTGGGGATTGGGGGAGGCAGACATATACCACACTGTCCCAAGAGCACCCACCTGGCACCTCTGCCCTGTGCCTACTGCAGACTGAGTCTTCCGGTCCTCTCAGATTCACTGCGCCTTTCTCCTGGGCCTACTCAACCTCTGTAGCTCTGCCTCCTAGTGAGTTTGCTCTCAACTCTTATCTAACTTTCCGTTTTTCTGTTAGTGTTCTACCCCATCCCTATCTCAGGCACCCTTCATGTTCTGTCACTCGATGAGCCCTGTCTCTTTAAGACATAAACAGAACATCCCTGTTTGACCAGCCAGAGAGACACTCACTCCCCAGGATCCTTCTTGGCCACTGAGGTAGCTCATGCCTTTCACCCAAACCCACAGGTTTCCAGTTCCTTCCTTTCTTCCCTCCCAGTCACAGGCTGACACACACCTAAGAACACACCCACCACCCCCAACACCAGAGCCAGAGACCCAGTCGTGCACTTTCTGTTATGAATTAACCCCCAATGTGGTGGTATTTGGAAGTAGGGCCTCGGGGAAGAACTTAGGGTTAGATGAGGTCATGAGGGTAGAACCCTCATGTTGGGGTTAGTGCCTTATCAGAAGTCACAAGAGAGCTTATCTGTAGCCCATCTGCCAGGAACCAAATCTGCTGACACCTGTGCCTTGGACTTTCCATCCTCAAGAACTGTGAGAAACAAATTCCTGTTGTTTAAGCCATCCAGTCAATGGTATTTTGTTACAGCGGCCCAAGCTGACACTTTTTCACATGTATACATGTACAGTAGGTCCCTCTACCTATACACAAGAATGAGTTCCAACAAGAACATACTTCCTCTAAGCTCATAGTCACAAGTCTTGTCCATGTATATGCAAATACACAGTATGCACATACTTGTACACACACAAACACACAAGGGTCCCATGTGCACAAAATCAGTCAGCCTCACACAGGGCTGCAGAGTGCACCCAGGAAAAGTCGCACACATGCCCATACCCTCATACATGTATGTCTCCGGGCCGCACATACCCCTACACGTGGCTCAAAGACCACAGGCCCATGTTTACCAGTTGCTTGCACCACGCACAGCTGGGATGTGAGAGGATGCACTTCTGACAGGAGGGGGCTGGCTGGCAGGATCCTGGCAGGGACTGATCGGGATCCCTCCATTCTGTGGCCTCCCCTGGGGGTGATATCTTGGCGTCAAGTTCACACTCACTTCTGCTCAGAACCAGCAGGAAGACAAGGACCATTGACAAAGTGACCATGGTCTGCAATAGGATATAAAGGGGGACACAAAGGTCATTATGGAGGACCTCTAAAGGTAGCCTATTGTTGTCACTGTCAAAACTCTACCCCAACTTTTCATCTCCCCTCAGAGTCTCACTTCCCCATGTGGAGTCAGCAGTTCCTTCAAAATGGCAGGAAGGAGCAAGTACCAAGCCGTGGTAGGGACCTTGGAGAAGACCTGTCCCTCCTGTGTGCAGACTTCAAGAAGCCAAGGTGGGAAAATGGCCTAACCAAGAGTCTGGGGACTGGGCCTGCAGGCACTAAGGTCTACACACAGGTCTGCTCTCCAAGACTCCAAGCCAGAGTGAGAATACGGCCACATAGGAAACAGACCAGACTCTGGTCCTGCTCCAGTCACTTGCTGCCTGTATGGCAAGTCAAAGTCTCTCTGGGCCTTAGTTTCCACATCTGTAAAGTGACAGCATTAAATAATCAATTGACAGCTCTTGTAGCTTTTATAATCTTGGATTCTATGTAAGGGAAGAGGGTCAGAGGCTCTAAGTAAGGGAGGAAGTCAGGGAGTGGGAGTGGGAAGAAAGAAAGCTGGAGCAGATGAGGGAGCAGGGAAAGAGGCAGGGAAGGTTAGCTGTGTGACTGACGTGGTAGCAAGTAGAATAAAGAGCAGATCACAGGAACTTTCCAAGGTCTGGGCTAACAGAGGAAGGAAGGGTAGGGGGTGGTAAAATGTTCTCTTTACGCAAAGGGCATCTAGAGTGGGAAAAAGCGGGCCTGAAGATGTGACCTCTACAGAAGGTCGTTTTCTGATTTTAAAATATTTATTTATTAATTCAAAGTTTAAATAGGCAATCCATCACCATGCTTCAAAAATCAAAAAGTTAAATGCCGGTGGCCTTTTTTTTTTTTTTACAGAAGTGGAAAATCTGATTCTAAAACACATATGGAATTGCATGATAACAAAACAATCTTGAAAAAAAACAGACTAGGAGAACTGACACCTCCCAATGCCACAAGGCAGTGTGGTGCTGGTGTGAGGACAGGCGTGTAGATTCACGGAATAGAATTGAGAGTCCAGAAATAAACCCATTCGTTTATGGCCAGTTAATTTTCAGCAAAGGTGCCAAATTATTCGACAAGGAAAAAACAGTCCTCAACCAATGGTGCTGGAACAACTGGATATCCACATGTAAAATAATGAAGTGGGACTCCTACCTCACAACACATACAAAAGTTAACTGCAAATGAATCAAAGGCCTAAAGGAAGTGCTTAAACTGTAAACTCTTAGGAGAAAATACAGAGGTAAATCTTCATGATTTTGGACTTGACAGTGGATTCTTGCTATGACATCGAAAGCACAAACAACAAAAGAAAAAAATAGATAAATTGGGTTTCATCAAAATTTAAAACTTTTGTTCATCAAAGGACACTATAGAGAGAATGAAATGACAGCCACAGAGCAGGAGACAATATTTGCATATGAGGTCCCGGCCAGGTAGTTCAATTGGTTACACTGTTGTCCTAATACGCCAAGGTCGTGGGTTCGGTCCCTGGTCAGGGCACATACAAGAAGCAACCGGAGATTGCATAGATAAGTGGGACAACGAGTCAATGTTTCTCTTTTTCCCTTCCTCTTTCTCTCTCTCTAAAATCAATCAATAAAAAAAATGGAAAGAAAATATTTGCAAATCATATATCTAATAAATATCCAGAACATATAAAGAACTCTTACAACTCAAAACAAAAGGGTAATCCTATTTTTTAAGTGAGCACAAGATTTAAATAGACATTTCTTTAAAGAAGATAGACAAATGGCCAGCAAGCACATAAAAAGATGCTCATTGCCATTAGCAGTCAGAGAAATGCAAATCAAAGCCACAATGAGGTGACACTTTAAACTCTCTAGGATGGCTATAATCAGAAAAATAGAAAATAAGTGTTGATGAGAATGTAGAGAAAATGGGACTTTTGTTGTTGCTGGCGGGAATGTAAAATGGTACAACCACTGTGGAAAACAGTTTGGTGATTCTTTAATAAATTAAGGCATAGAATTAACCTATGACCTGACAATTTCACTCCTAGGTATATTCCTAAAATAACTGAAAACAGCCCTGGCTGGTGTGGCTCAGTGGATTGAGCTCTGGCCTGTGAACCAAAAAGTCTCTGGTTTGATTCCCTGTCAGGGCACATGCTTGGATTGCAGACCAGGTCCCCAGTTGGGGATGTGTGAGAGGCAACCACACATTGATGTTTCTTTCTCTTTCTCTTTCTCTTTCCCTTCCCCTCTCTCTAAAGATCTTTAAAAAAATAGTTGAAAACAGGTTTTCAAACAATGGATGTTGATAGCTAAAAGGTAGAAACAACCCAATATCCATCAATTGATGAATGGATAAACAAAATGTGGTATATTCATATAATGAAACATTATTTGGCCATAAAAAGGAATGAAATATTGACACATACTACAATATCGATGAACCTTGAAAATATTATACTGAGTGAACGAAACCAGTCACAAATGACCACATACTGTATGGGTCCAATTACATGAAATAACTTGTCTAGACAAATTCATAGAGACAGAAAATAGTTTAGTGGTTTGCAGGTGTGGGGCTGGGTGGGGGAAGGATGGGGAGAAACTGCTTAATGGGCATTTCATTTTGGAATGAAGACAAAGTTCTGAAACTAGGTAGTGTATGGTTGCACGGCCTTGTGAGCTTCATGCCACTGACCTGTACACTTAAGATGGTTAAAATGACAAATTTTATGTGTATTTTACCATAATAAAAAAATCAAAGGTAGATAAGACAGAAGTCTCCCAGTCCTAGCCCTTACCCACCTGTTTCCAAACAAAGAACCATATTTTATTTGTATTTTGTTGCTTCTAGTCTTTCTAGAGATTGTTTTATATATACAAACTAATATGAACATATATATACATATGTGTGTATATATAGTATATGTACTCTTTAAATGGAAGAATCAAATGATAGAATTCTACAAATGGTAGAACACTTTACACAGTTTTACATCTTACCTTTTTTTAAAACTACTTTTCCTAGAGATCCTGCTACCCAAGAAAATAAAAAACTTCCTTATTCATTTTTACAGCCATATAGTTTTCCATTCCATGAATATATTGTATTGCAGTCCTTTATGATTGGGATATAAATTATGTCTAATTGTTCACTAGTGTAAATAATGCCGCAGCAAAAATTCTTGTATTTATTATTTCACATGTGCACAAGTGAATCTGTAGGATAAATTCCCAGGAGAGGATTTGTAAAGTCAATAACTAGGTATCATTTGTAACATTGCTGAGTATTGCCAACATACTCAGGGGCTATGCCAGTTCACATCCCCATCAGTGGTGTATGAAAAAGGCGAGCTAACTCTTTGCCACTTGAGGCATCTGCCTCCTCCTTGCCTGGACCTAGACTTAAATTCTGATACTCTGCATGGAGTGTGGAGAAGGGGTGCGTTACCAATTCGTTGGCCACCCTGTCCTGCTCCCTACCACCTGTGACCTCAAGTGTAGAATGTATATATAACAGAGGCTCCACCCTCCCGTGAGAGGCCAGCCAAGGACTCAGCCTCAGTGTAACCTCAGCCTTGCTTGCTCTGCACGTCTGTGGTCAGAGAGGTTGGAGATACTGAAGCACAAAGCCCATTTTTGACTCATCTCTCATAGGTGGAGCCCCCATGGTACACTGGTTCCCCAGATAGGACAAACCCAGAAACCTCAGGCCCCCCTCATCTCCTGTAAAGGGAGCCCTGGGGCTTCTTGGACAGTCCTCCCCAACCCACTTCTCCTAATCGCCCCCCTCGTGTTCTCCCCTCCTTGTGGATACATAACCTGCCACTTCTCTTAATCTGCTGCTTTTCTCTTCTGCACTTTCTTTCACAGTTCTCTTTTGCTTCTTTTTTTTTTTAAGATTTTATTTATTTATTTTTAGAGAGGGAAGGGAAGGAGAAGGGGAGAGAGAGAAACATCAATGTGTGGTTGCTGGGGGCCGTGGCCTGCAACCCAGGCATGTGCCCTGACTGGGAATCGAACCTGTCTTTTGCTTCTTTTTCTCTCCAATCCTAACTACAACATGGCAGAATCTTCTACTTCAACTCCCTCTTTCTGTGAATAGAAACTTGAATTCCAGAGTGGTGAGTGGCTTGCTCAGAGTCACACCATGCACTAGAGGCAGAGCAGGGATGGAGACAGGTCAGGCCCCATGTTTGGTGGGCTGCTGTCCTTCCCTCCAACCTATGCACCATCGTCTTCGAGAGTAGTGCCCTCTCCCCAAGGAGCCCCTACCTAATCCCTTTCTCTTTCCTTGGAGGGAGGTCTTCTTTAGCCTCCCTCCTCCCCATCATGGTTGTCCCATTCCTGGACTCGGTTCTGACTGCAATACACACCCTACTATTCCCTCAGCAGCTGAGAAACAGAGCTACTTCCCAATCCATCCAGATCTTCCCAAGTCAAAGAGTCCGCTGCTGCCCACTTGGAGTCATCAGGAAGAAAGACAGGTGAGCCACTGGGCTACAGTCCCACGGGAGTGTGGGATCTGTGGCTAAGTTGCCACAGAGGAGGCCTGAGCTGAGTAGCACCCCTGACCCCCACTGTGAGCTCCTGAAGCAGCAGGGGTGGCTGGGGGGTAACACTGGGGAATACCTTGACACAATCCTCCGCAGGAGGCAGGCGCTCAGATGATAGCACTCATACATACCCTCGCCTCCTTTTCCTCCCTCCAGCCCCGTTCTTGGGAAACTGATGCAACAGAAGTAGGTGGAGAGGAGAGCTTGTGAAACTGGAGGAAGGAACAAGACAGGGGAACTAGGAATGCAGAAAGGGGTTCAGAGCATTTTTCCAGCTTCAGCTGAATTCTGAGTGTCTTGGGGTCAGAGCCCTCTCCCCAGGAGGCTGGAACCAGCTGAGGCCTGGACTAGTAAGGAGAGGCGGGAGGGCTGGTGCCCTGGTACTCACAGGTGGGAGCAAAGCAGCCTTTCCTCTTGCGGCAGCGGCAGCCTTTGTGTACTGCTCTGGGAGGCTGCGGAGGAGGAAGTGACACGCCCGCTAGGGTGGGGGGGACTTGGGGATGGTGGGGGTGACTGATCTAGAAAGTAGAGCAGATAGGGGTAGAACTGGGCCAAGGGAGTTGATAATGCAAGGATCTGGAAGGTCATCTGTTGAGCACCTAATCGGTGCTTGGTGTATCACGATATTATAATGAATCTTCAAAGGAACCTCAAGACACAGGTGTTACTATTTCCCCAGTCCCCCTAGTTTTACAGATGTAGAGGCTTAGAGGTCACATTGCTAGTAACTGGCTGGTCTGGGATTCAAATCCAGGTCTGCCTGCCTCCCTGCCCTCCGTGATGATCTCTCCACTTTGTTATAGAGGAAGATGATAGGAAGGAAGAAATATGGAGGCAGTAAGTACTGCAGAGAGGGGGAAATTAGTAACTGTTGTTCATTCTGAAAACCCAGCGCCTACTGTACCATAGTGGGTGCTTAACAACACTGGCTCCAGGGCCAAATGGCCTCAGTTCAAATCCTGGCTCTGTAACACTTGCCTTAGATAAGTTGTTTGTCCTTCCCGTGGCTATTTTCTCATCTCTCAAGTGGAACTCATAGGATTGCTGAGAATGAATGAGATAATTCATATCAATTGCTTACAAGAGAACCTGGCACATACTAGGGGCTTGATGAGAGAATCATTGAATGAGAACAGGGTGAAAAGTGGAGAGGCTTTGAGAAATTCGAGGTCCAGACAGCTGGGAAGTTGAGAGAGAGGCACGAGGCCAGGCTGAGAGGAGGAGACTGGGCCAAGGAGGCACGACAGCATGGGAGCCTGGGAAAGGGGTGGAGGAAGCCACCCAGGAGAAGCAGGGAGTACAGGATGGCAGTTGGGGCTGGAGCGGAAGCAAGGAGGAGGCCCGTAAGAAGACAGGGCTGTGGAAAAATTCTTTCCTGCCCACACTTGACCAGAGGGCGCTTTGAGAAGGAACTGGACAAGAGGTCTGTGTTCACAGGTGTCTCCTTTATCAGGAGGAGCACTCCTTTCAGGCAGGACTAACTGAAGCCACAGCACCTAGCAAAGCGCCCACCTCTCAGCGGAGGCTTGGTAAACGGCAGGTGGAATGTAGGAGTGCAGCTGCTGGTGGGGGCAACTGGGGAGAACTGGCCTCAGGCTATGGGACATGGTACCCTTCCCCCACAAGCAGAGATTATCATGGCGATGACTGCCCCCCACCCCATAGGCCCTGTGGTTTCCTCTAGAGCTTCTTTCACTTTCTTCTTCTGCTTTCCCCCACTCTTCTCTCCTCCCCTTCTTCCACATCCTCACCCTCTGTCTGATACACACAGGTCATCAGTGAAGAAAGCCAGGAAGAAGGTAGGCAAGGCCCTGTCCCGGGGAAGAAGTGGACCGCAGTGGGGCGGGGCAGGAGAGTGATGGTGAGGGAGTGCAGCGGTGCCGGTGGTGGAGGCCAAGGGCAGTGGGGAATACAGGGGCAGGGGGAGATTAGGACAGAAGATAACCCTGGTGTCATGAAAGCTGAGTGGAGGTCATGGGGTGAAGGGTGGGGTCAGATGGGACAGAGGGAGTGACCCTTAAGATAAGAGTGGAGTCATAAGGGGTGGGAGAGCGCGTGGAGTGAGGGGTTGGTATAAAACAAACACTAACTTAGATGCAGGCTGTGGGTCTTCTCTTCTGGGACCAGAGACCCTCATGAGAACTAAATGAAACTCCAGTGAACCCCCTCCCCCGAGGGCAGAGATACACATAGACGTAATTGTGGGTGGGGACAGTTTAAAGACCTTTGAGGCTCATTTCTGCCTCCTCACAGGTCCGTGAGGTCAGAGCCAAGAGCCCACACTGGTGGCCACAGGTGGTCCAGACACCCAGGGTGGGCCTGTGGGCCATCTGCCTCCCCCACTACCCTCCCACCCAGGCACATTACACCGTTTCCCCTGTTCCCCTGAGAAAGCTAAAAATCCAGTCGATTGGGAGTTTACCCTCCTCACCCAGTCCCTCTTCAGGCCCGCTGGTCCTTTCCCCCACCGCCACCTCCTCAAGGGAGCCACATCTCATGAGTTTCCATCACTTTATTTTGCAAAAATAGAAAACTCAGCAATATGCGATACAGCGGGGTGGAGGGGAGATGTAAACAGAGGGGAGGGGACAGCACCCTGACCCCCCAGAGAAAAAGGGGAGCCAGTGGGAATCTTATTTGGCAGCTAAATACAAACTGGGAATTGGAGGAAGAAGGGAGGGGGTCACAGGGGCCCTGGGCTTCCCCTCCCAAGACCCCTAGAGGAAGGGGTCAATTCCAGGGTGTAAACAAAAGCTAATAAATAAATAGAGGCTTCCTCTGGGTCAGGGCAGGATCAGCTAAGCAGCACCCACCCCCCCTCTCCCTGGGCCAAGCTGCTCTGGTGGGTCAGGGGGAAAGGCACTAGGGGGAAAGGGGTCCCCTGGTCCCTCTGTAGTGTAGGAGGGTCCCTGCCCCATGGCTGAGATGAGGGGCAGGGGGAGCCCAAGGCACATGACAGGGTTGGGGAGGGGCTTATAATGGAGGGCACAAGGTAAACTCTGGGCCCAAGCAAAGAGGTGCAGAATGGGCCTGCATCTGTGGCCTTCACCCTCTGGTCCCCCCCCCCAGAAATGCAGGGCCCAGCCTGCCCCACCCTGACCTGGCACAGGATGGGGCACAAGGGTAGCATGCACCTGGCAGGTGCATTACGCAGCATTAGGCACCAAGGGCAGGGGCTAGAGGGTGGGCTCAGCCCTCCCCCTACACCCTCCTTTTGGTCTCTAGTGTTCCTGTTTGCTCCCAGAAGCCTAAGCACCTGGCAGAGGAAGGGGCTGTAGAATGGCAGGGTCTTCCTCCTGCCCTGGGGAGCCTGGGACCCTGGAGTCTGAGGGGCAGTACTGAGATTTTAGAGTCCAAACCTAGGCTTGCCCCTCTGTCCTCTCTCCTGGAGGGAGCAGGGCAGACCCCCAAGACTGGAAAGGGAGCCAGTTAGAGCAGGAAGGGGACGAACACAGAGGCACCCCCGGAAACTTTGGCAAAAACAAGGAGCTCATTGGAAGGGTTGGGCAGAGGGCAGAGCAGGTCCTCCCCCAGTCATGGGCAGTGTCTGGGAGATGGTCAGTCTGCTGCCTGGAGCCCCAACCCCCGTGGTGGGGAAGTCAGGGGCCCTGGCCAGGCTGGGGGTTACGGCCCCCTTTGCCCTGGCCCCCTGGAACATCATCCTTGCTAGAGGCCTTAGGGTGGGGACCAGTCTGTGGTGAGTCATCTTCAAACATTTCAGGATTTTCCAGCATCTCTCGAATCAGGGGAGGCATCGGGCCTGGAATCTCCATTTTCAGGGTGATGGCCCTTTCTGCTCCTACAATGAAAGGGCAAAGAGTCTTGGGGGGCAAAGGTGCATGCCCCATGAGGCCACCACCACAACCTTTCTTAACTGCCCTACTACTCCCCTCTGGGGGCTCCCAGCACAGGCCTGCCACCCCTCTGTTCCAGCTTACCCTCTCCCTAATTTAGGGCTCCCGCGGGCCACTTCTCTGCCTGGAGCCTCTGTGTATCTTCTCTGCCAGGCTGCTGTCCATTCACCCCATTCTTTCAGGCTGTCCTCTCAAAGTTCACACTATGCCCAACACCCAGCCCCACTCCCCGGGGATCCCACCCTCTAATACATATCTGCTGTTAATAACACAACAATACCTGTTATTTGCCAAACACTAACTATCTTCCAGGCATCTTTCTAAACCAGCACTGTCCGATAGAACTTTCAGCAGTGACAGAAATATCTACTCCGTCCAGAATAGCAGGTGTAGCCCCGCATGGCTACTGAACACCTGAAATGCGGCTACTGCCACTGAGGAACTGAGTTTTTCATTCAGTGCAGTTTGAGGCCCATTATGTTAACTCGTTCAGCAACTTGGGAGGCAGGGATAAGGATAGCTCAGTTTACAAACAGCAGAACAAGGCACACCTAGATTCTACTGAAGGCTCCCTGGTTCTCACCCATTCTGTTCTTATCTCTACCTGTCCACCTGAGTGACCTGGAAGACCAGCACCTCTAGAAAGAGAGAAGGGAGGTTCCGTTGTGACTAACCCTTGGTGCTGATGCCCCGGAGGTCGGTGATCTTCATGAGCATCCTCGGGAACATGTAGGGCTGACTGGGCCGCCGCCGGCGGGCATATAGCCTCAGGGCTTCCAGCAGTGGCTCCTGTAGTTTGTCCACTTTTTCAGGTTCCTCCAGATCCATGCGGTCTGTGAGGACAAGAACAGTGGAGAAAGGAAGAGGTGGGGAGGACAGTGACATGCGGCTGATTCCCAAATGGCCTGCCTTATGGGTCTCCAGCTGACAAAACTCTGTCCCATCAGTCCTTCAACTATTATCCTTGAACCCCGCCTAGGCCATCTCCCCTGCCCAGGCCCTGTACTTTCTCCCCTTCAGTAAGAGGCTGGCTCTGGTAAGTCACTCCTGCCCAACCCCTATCCCAGTGCCAGTATCTGGGGTCTCTCCAGCTCCCCCTGGCTCTGCCCCCTTTTGTCCCACATTCCAGGCTTCAGGGAGCTTACACAGGATCTAAGGAGTCTGTGGATGGGGCCAAGTACAACAATCCCAAGGGCAGGGGCAAAGGTCTCCAGCCTGGTGAGAGATCAGTTAGGAGGCATGGCAGGAAAGAACACGAGAAAACACCAGGGGGCGCACCCTTACCTCCGCAGATGAGGCAGATGGCACTGAGCAGCCCTGTCTCAGTGTCATCCATCTCCAGTGGCAGGAGCTGCCCAGCAAAGGCAAAGACGAGGTCTGTGAGGGGTCCAAAGCCAGCGTTGTGCATCTGAGTCCGGTTCAGGGTCAGCCCATCAGAGAAGGTCATGGTGTCCTGCTCTGGGGTGTACCTTGTGCAGATCCGAAGCATCTAGTGGTGGGGGAGGGGAGGGTTAACGCTGTCTCTGGAGAGGGGCACATCTGGGGCTGAGGCAGAGAAGGAATGAGGTGCATGTGCAGAGAGTGAGAAAGTTAGGTCCAAAAGGAGGGCAATCTGAAGCAGCCTGGGGAGGAAGGCAGGGAGGGGTGTACGGTCAGGAGCTCAGAGAGGAAAGAGAAGTCAGGAGGGAGGGCTTCCAGAAGTCTAGGATCAGGTCTTAGGGTCAAGGGGTAAGACAAAAAAAGGCTGGAATTTAAAGGAGATCTGGGGAGTCCCAGATTGGAGGCGGGGAGGAGAAATAAAATCTTTGTGAGGACCGACTCCTTGGTTTCATACAAGGGTCAGGCTGTGGCGGAAGACAGGCCATGGGGTTACTAACTTACCAGGATGTCCAGGCAGGCAGCCTTGAGCAGAGTGATTTGGTCAGCAATGCTGAGCCCTGTAAAGCCGGGTAGCCGCTTGGCAAATTCCACAATCTTGATGATGCACTTGGTGGCCAGTTCACTGAACTTGTCCCACAGCCCCAGATCCAACTGCACCCGGTGGTCCGCACTGGAGTTCTGCAGGGAGGACGGATGAGAATGCAAGCTAAGACCCGCTCCGCAAGCTGTCTTCTTTCTGCCAAGCTCTCCCCTCTGCATTCTGATGCCCTTCTCGCCCTCAGCATCAGACCATGGCCTCCAGCGCAGCCCCTCCCCATTCCCCAAGGTGAACAATCCCCCGCCTTCACTGAGGCCCTGCCTACTCCTCACCGTGGTGTACTTGCCCAGCTGGCAGAGCGAGGGGAAGGTCTCCTGATGGGCTTTGCTGACCTTGGTGATGAGTTCTTCTAACTGGGGACTCAGCTCATAGCTGTCAAGCGACCCTTCTTCCTTCACCTCTTTCTTTTTCTTGTTCCGGTCATTCCGCACAGCTTGGGGGTGGAGGTGGAAGGAGAGGGTCAGGACCCTCAGAACCTCCCTCTGGATATACCCTCTCACCCTGATTTAATATGCTTCATCCTTATCATAAACATCTACTTACCCTGGAACCCTAATCAGTGCCTCAGCTTCTCCATCTCCTACATTAGCTCCCATTTCCAAGCTGGTTCTCCCCAGCCCCACCCAGGGCCTACAGCCTCTGCTCCCTCCCCAGGCCATTCAGCTCCATCCTGCCCTTCCTGTCACCCTGCAGGAGCTGAGGGGGGGGGGGGGCAGGATATGCAAGCGGCAGGATATCCACTTATAGCCTTGGCAGCACAATGGTGCAGGGGAGGGGGGCACCCCAGATCCACCTCAGGCTCAGTCCTGGGAGCAGGGGAGGGGACTGGCAAGCCCCCCTCACTTCTCCATTGAACAGGGGAATGTGAGATGATAACCCCCATTTACTTAAGGGTTAATTAATCTCTGAGACAGGAAAATGGGCAGAGCTTCCCTGGTGAATGCAGCTAATCAAATAGGACTGTCTAGGAAGGAGGCAACACCCCAGCACAAGCTAGATCTCAGAGGTCAGAGAAGGAGAAAGAGGGTGGCAAACACAGGCTAGGTCAGGAGTGCTCCTGCCCAGGCCAGGGCTCAGAGCCTGCCTACCTTCCTTGGACATGCCCACTTCAAAGCACTTCTGTAGCCGACAGTACTGGCAGCGATTCCGGGTCACCTTATTGATGATACAGTTCTTGTCTCGGTGACATGTGTACACCATGTTCTTCTGAATGCTGCGTCGGAAGAAGCCCTGCGGTAGGGGGTGGGGAGAGTGTCAGTGAAGCAGGATACTGGGAGCACTAGCTTCTCATAGGCCTTGTAGGTGGCCCCAGGCCTGACCCAACCTATTAACCCCTCCCACCTCAGAGAGGGATGCCTACCCATACACGGCGTCTGCCTCACCCCTCTGCTCTGGGCCCTGGTCTCTGATCTCATCAAGTGACTCCAGATGCCCAAATGCATCCCCCCCAACAATCCCCACCACGTACACACCTTGCAGCCTTCACAAGAGCTGACCCCATAGTGGTAGCCAGAGGACTTGTCATTGCACACGAAGCATGGCTTGTAGACCCGAGGAGGTGGAGGGGGTGAGGGTGAGCTGGGCACCATCTCCTCAGAGCTAGTGCTCTGTGTCTCCACCGCTGGGGGGGAAGCAGTGTGAGATGAGGGTTGGGGGAGAAGAACCCCTCAGTTCTCCCGGTGTCCTCATCATACACACACACCCATTCCCACTTCCTCCTGCTCGGCAGTGGCAACATCATCACCACACAGTGATTTTAAGTCCCTGTGTACAGCCCCACAGTAAACACTATCAGAAACCCCCAACACCCACTGCATCTCCCGCAGTCTGGCCACCTCCCCCCACAATAATGCCAACCAGAGGCTCACGGGACACTGTTCAAGTCTCCAAATTCCAGGTCAAGGCCACACTGGAAGTTAACTTCTCTGGGCCTTGGTTTCCTCAGCTATAAAGTGAGTAGGTGGAGGGGTTATGGCCCATGGCTTTGAACTCTCTAGTCACTCCCTGTCACATCAGTTGATCCTTGTCAGGCCCTCTCACCATCCTCCTCCTTATGAGGCAATAGATCTGGAGGTGACAGGCAATTACAAGCCACCTGTAGCTGGCACCTGGCTAAATAACCTGCTAGGATACTCAGGAGGTAGAATAGGACTTCATTTCCTTTCAAGTAGTAGAGAGTAGATAATCCTCAAGCTCTCCCCTCTCATACTGCCTGCCAAATAACCACCACCATCCTTTCCCCAAGAAACCACCAAGACAGTGGAGCAGATGGGACACAGGTATCAGGAAAGTAGGTTAAAGGCTATGCAACAACCTGATTTTACACCTGAGGCCAGCAGAGGGACGTGACCAGCCCCGTGCCCCACTGCCACTTGACAGTGGAGCCCAGGCTCTCTCTCAGGTCTTCTGACTGGCTCTGAGTGTACTGGCCGAGAGTCACAAAAGCTGGAAAGGAGAGACTGAGATATTTGCTCAGATTCTCAGGTCTAGAAGCTGTTGAGGGTGTAGCAAACCAAAGAAGTCAGGTGACACTAAGTAAACAGGGCTGATGGGGGAGGGGAGCTATCTTTGGATCCTCTCTGAGCCTCTGTCTTCACTCCTAAACTTTGCCACAAATAACCAATTGCAACTCAGAAGGGGTCTAGGCCTACCCCACATAGCATGTGTGGGGAGAAGGCCCTCTGTTCAGCAGGCTGCTAAGTAAACCTTTTTAGGGTGTGTAGTTCATGTTCAGAGGATGGAAAAGTCTATAAATTATTCAACTTGTAGGATCTGTTGCCCAAAGCTGGAGGGCTCAGGCAACACAAGAAAACCCTAATACCCTCCCTAAGAAGTATCCCAGGCACCCACCTCATGAACACCTTCCTCCTTCTAACCTTCAGCAGCCCACCTGGTCAGAAGTCCACCCCATGGCCCAGAAGGGCAAAAGGAATGCCCAGGACGCTGGTCTGGGCCCTCTCTACTCACCCCACAGGAGGAAAGCCCATCCGCCCCCAAACACAAGGGCACTCAATTAACATAAGAATCCTGTTGGAGGGAGAGTCCCCAAAGAAAAGGAGAGAGAGGAGGGGGGAAAGAAGGGTGCTTGGAGTCTATTCAGATGGGTGGGGGGTGAAGTGGGGGGTGGGGTGGGGGTGGAGGACAGGAGACTCCAGGAGGGCCTGGGGCTGAGAGATGTGGGATGGGCTGGAATGCCTTTCAGGGCCCCTCTTGGTGTCCTCTGAGGGCAGCAGTGCTGCCACAGGCCACTGTGTGGGGTGGTGCTGACTGCTCCCAGCCCACAGAGCGCTGCCTCATTTCCTCTCTTGTGAAAGGGCCTGGGTGTGGTCAGACTGGCATGGAGCAGTGCCAGCCAATTCTAAGACTGGGGGCCGAAGGGACACAGGCCCGGGGCAGCTTTTCCCATCTATGTGGCACTGTCACTTCTTCTCCGTATCCTTCTGGCACACCTCCATCCTCTGAACCCTAAAGTACAGCCCGGTGGGTGAAGGGCAAGGGAGAGGGAAGTAGGCCAACTGGGTACAGATCCCCTTCGTGGCCGAGTGGAGCCCCCACCATCGAGATGCTGCTCCTGGGCTAGGCTGGGGCCCCTGCTGGGGAGGAGGGGATGGGCTCTGGGTTTTTTTCCTTTTAAAGCCCAAATTGCTGAAATTGAGGAAATTCCTGGCCAGGCTGAGCGGAGCTTCAAACAAACTCTTTATAACCGGCTGTAAACGCTCCCAGCTGCGAGGCCCAGGGCTGAGAAGCCCGAACTCACAATCTGCCACATACCTCTTTGGAGACACACACACTCACACATCAACAACGCACAGGGCACGGAAGCAGGCATAGCATCAGTGGGCTCCTTTACCACAGCTGGGTCCTGGCACAGGCGGCATAAGGGTGCACTGACTTCAGCCACCCTGTGGGAGTGGACGCACGAGTCACAAAGCGGACACACAACACCCAGCACTCCACTTCATATCTGCAAGCCAGCAGCTCAGCTACCAGACAAACACCCGGGCCTGCCAACGCAGCACCAGGACACTGAAGCCGCCAAAATGCACAAACATACCAAGCGGCCCTCCCCTCAAAGCACCTCTTTCCTTCTCTGGTTTAGACACCCAGGTCTAAACGACTTTCCTGAAATGTGTGGAGCAGGCATGACGCCCACCAAGATCCTAGAGGCCAAAATTATTGATCCAAACTGAAATGCAAAAACATACTGCCAGCCAAGTGCAAAGGGCCTCCCTGAGCCTGAAAAAAACTGGGGTCCCAGCGCAGCCCCCACAAAATCCTTCCTGGGAGATATTCTCCACCTCAACACCCCCCCTCCCAGCATACCCCAAATCAGCATCCTATTGGGCAATGAGAGGAAGATTAAGAATTCACAAGGATTTGGTGCAAAGCAGTAGTTCCATGCTTTCTCCACCCTTCAAATGCCACACTGTTAGCTCTCATCCCTCCCCACCCCAAAGTATGGTCTCCTGTTTGCCACCTCCCTCTTCCAGTCTCCCGGTTGTTAAATCTGAGCAGTTCTGCCCTGGAACCAAAAGAAAAAAAAAAAAAAGCCGAACTCGTAAACAGCGCTGCAGAGTGCCAAGGAGCGAGGCGCGTTGGCGGGGGCTCCGTGACCCCGCGGGCGCACTCCCCCAGCGCCCAGCGCCCGCCCGTTCCTAGCATGCCCCAAACTGCTCGTACCCCGCCCCCCAACCCCCCCACCCCCGCGCGCCAGCGTCCGCACCCGGGTACGAGCGCGGTCCCAGTCCCCGGTAAATTTCGGGGAAGGGGGGTTCCAGGCTCCCCTCCCGGCTCCTCCCCACACCCCACCCCCGCCAGGCACTTGGGCCCAGGCTTCAAAGCCGCCTCTCATCTGGACTTCATTTTTACTGCCTCTCAGTCCCCAGCTTTTTATTACCGCTCTGGAAAGGGGTTCCAGGGCCCCAGGCCTGGCATCTCCCATTTCACAGCGAAGGAAGATGGGTATTTGGGGACCTAGTAGTCGTACTACACCCACCCCCTGCCGCCCCGCACCCTGGCCTTTGCCACCTCCAGGTCACCCCCACCCTATACACAGAATTTGCTCTAAACTTTTAACTTCCTACTGAAGTTGTGTGTGTTGGAGCCAAAGGGAAAAGTCGTCTCTGTATACAACCCTATACACATTTCCAAACATTTCTTTATAAAAAGGAGCGGGGAGCGCCAGAACGAAGCCTTGGCTGGGTTGTGTGCACCACCCCTTCCACCCTGCACAGAGAACACACAGGATGCACGCTCGAACACAGCACTTTCCAAAGCCGCCCCCGCAGCCACGCAAGGGCACACGCCCTCCGGGCCTCACGCCACAAACATCCCTACGCAGGGTCATGCGGGCCTGCCAACGCTGTCGGTGGGCGACATTGCGCAGAGAAACTCACTCGCACCCACACCACCTAACCAAAGCGCTGCACTCTCTTGGAATTCACACGCTCTGCGAATAATATTTTTACACTCCCAACTTCCCACATGAACTTTACAAACATCACCCACGGTCCTGGGTGCCATATCCCTCCAGAGCCACGGACCGGCGGGCACAAACTACCAACACACTTCGGTCTCTCTCTATCCCCAGGAACTTTGGAGTGGCATCAGCCAAATGTCCTAGCTAAACACCCACCATAAAAACCGCACACACTGAAAACACTACTGCACTCACCCAAAGGAATCGCTGAGGCCCCCACGTTTAAAGGGCCAGTGTCTCCCTTTCCTACACACTCGCCCCTCGCTCAGAGTCAGAATCTCCACTTGCACCCCAATTCCACCTTTTACACATGGAAAGAGTGAGCCGCTGCCTTTCCTGCACCCCACACCCCACCCTGGGGCTCGGGTACCTACATTGCAGACTGGCGGGTTGAGGCCAGGCAAAAGACTCAAGTCCGGTGAAACAGGAGCTGCCGGTGGCTCTGCGCAGCAAGCCGGCCCCGGGCCCGACAGCCCCGTACAGCCGTCGCGGACCCGGGGCAAACGTTTCCATGCAGTCGTACATCGAGACCCGGCTTGGAGGGAAGCTGGGTGCTAGGAACACCAAGAACCCGCAGCCGATTCCCCCTCCTCCCCCAGCGGCGCCCCGCTCCTAGAGGGGGGGAGGGGGAGGGCTAGCATAGGGCGCCGGGCTGCATGGGGGGTATGGGGTGGGCGGGGAAGAAGGGGATCCCCAGCAGGGGAAAGGGACTGGGCGGGGCGCAAAGCCGGGGCCGCCGCTCCAGCAGCGGTCCGGCTCGCTCTGGGCGTCCCAGCAGCTAGCACTGGGGAGACCTTTTGTAAAAGCGAAGCCTGAGGGGTGGGGGGTGGGGCTTGGAGAGCGAAGGGGGCCGGGCACCAAGATGAGCAGAGCTGGGAGTGGAGTGCACACATACACATATACACACTTGCACAGCGGCGCGCTTGCTTGCTTAGACACACATCAATGCATGCATTTATCCTGGCAGGCACCATGATTTGCAAATTTGCAATAGTGCACATTCATATCTGTACGCACAGAAAAATCATAGATGCGCACACGTTTTTGCAAGCACACCTGGTTTGCAAGAATACTTGCAAGCATTCTCCGCACCGGGAAGCTTTGCAGGCATTTGCACTTAGGCGCGTGCCCGGGTCGGGGGTGGGGGAAGGAGTGGAGGAACCAAGCAAACGCATTTCCTTCCGAGTTTCCCCCTTCCCCCAACACTCCCTTTTTGACACAAGTAAATACAGGCATGGGTGTCAAGGATGACTGGGAAGCGGCGAACATGGAGGTTCCCAGCGCCTGGTGTTTCACCACAGCCTGGGGACCTGCACTACCTCCACCGCCTAGTTCCCAGGCCTGACTCCTCCCACTACTGCGCGCGCACACGCACGCGCGCGCGCTTCAGGGCTCAACAGAACATTCCTGCGGCTCGGCTCGCTCTGCCTCCTTCCTTCCCGTGCACCCCGCCCCCCCGTCGTAGGGCCGGAGCGCGCTCCCGCCTTGAACTCTCCGGGAACCCCCCTCGGGGCGGGTGGCCGGGCGCGCTCACCTCCTCCTGACCCGGCCCCGCCCCACCCCGCCCAGGCAGTCTCCAGCGCCTCTGCGGAGTTCCCCCCTCCTCACACACCCTCCAGCCGAGCCGGGAGTCTGCCCCTCCTAGCCAGGGCTGTTCTCCCTCCGCGGTGTCCCGGGCCGCCTCCCTCCAAGTCTCCAAAGCCCCATCCTGCGGCAGACACTCCTCAAGCGCCTCCACTACCTCTCTCAATGTCCCTTTCTTGACCCTAACTTCACTTTTATTTTTGTTAAGATTTTATTTATTTATTTTTAGAGAGAGGGGAAGGGAAGGAGAAAGAGCGAGAGAAAAAGAAACATAAATGTATGAAACAGAAACACTGATCGGTTGCCTCTCGCACACACCCCAACGCGGGACGCGCCCGCAACCCAGGCATGTGCCCTGACTGGGAATCGAACCCGCGACCTTTCGCTTTTTGCAGGCCGATGCTCAATCAACTAAGCCACGCCGGTCAGAGCCTAACTTCACTTTTAGAGCACAAAACTACCACCCTACACTGTTTCTACAGAGCCAGCTGCGCCTCAGACGAAGCTGCCCTCCTGAGTACCAATTCCCCTCTCCTCGAGTTTCTAGTGTGCCAACTGGCCAAAGTGCCAAGTGTCACTCTTGGAAATAACTGAACCTGATCGTTAACTATTCTCATAGCCATTAAATATCCACTGGCAATACCACCCCCGCCCCCGCCCGCAGTGCCACACTTAGTGCTCTTCAGATCTCCAAAGTCTGCCTCCTCTCTGTTTCTTTGGTTGCCCCTGCCAGGCACTGAGCGCCCTCGCCCGGCGAAGAAGGTGAGGAGGCGGGGACTTGGCCACGTCAAGAGTTTGCCCTCGCCGGGCCGGGCCGAATGGGAACCCTGGCCCGGGGACAGCGCCAGCCGCGGCGACTCCCGGAAACCGCCCCCTCCTTCGCGCCCCGCCCGCGGCCTGCCTGGCCGGCCGGCGGGCCGGCCCAGCCGGCTCTGTCAGCGCTGCTCAAACGGGGAGCGCTGGGGAAGCGGGAGCGGCGCCCGGCCGACCCCTTCCCCTCCTGGCGGCTGTGGCTGGGCCTGGGTGGGGCGCACTTTTCTAAGAATCTCTTGTGGGGGTGGCGTACTGGGGTGCTGCAGGACTGGGGCGCCAGTTTGTAAGAATAAAAAGCAGGAAGGGGTGCCAGAGTAGGCGAGGGAAGAGAAGACAGGCCCGGAGAAGAGGCCCGGGTGGCTGCCAGGGACTGAGAGGTGGGGGGCCGGGAAGCAGGGCCTGGCTTGCGGATGGGGGTGTCGCGAGGTGGCAGGGCTGACCAAGGAGAAGATTGAAGCAGGGATGAAGAGGCATGCAGGGCTCTTTCCAACCCAGTGTGAGCCCCCTGTTCTTGCCCCCAACCCCAAACACCACATTTCTAATCCAGCCATCCCCTCACCGAAATTTCTGAATTAGAATCTGGACAGTGGCAAAAAATGGAATGAAATGAAATAAAAAAATATTAAGTGCAAAATGAGGAGTACCTCAAAAACAAGGGGAAAAGAGCCCTGATTAGTCAACTCCAAGTTGTCAGTCTCCACCCACCCACCCACCCTTCCCCCTCCAAAATCTGAAAGGTCCCAATTAAGTCAGGCCTGCCTGGTTAGTAATTAGAACCAGAAGTGGCCAGGCCACAGGGAGGGTGGGGGGAGTCGGGCACAGGAGGAGTTGGGGGAGGGCTCCAGGAAGTCATGAGTCCTGAATAGCCCCCCTTTCTCTTCACCAGATGCACCCCACTTCTCATTGCCCCATCTGTGTATTTCCCAGGCACTGAAGGGAGAGAGGGGCCTTATAAGGGACCAGGCATTACGGTGTCAGACCCACCATTCCCATGAACTCTAACCCCTCATTCTAGACAGTCTTAGTATGACCTTGAGGAGAAGGTAAGAGAATGGGGGGCTCTAGTGCCCCCTCTTTTCCCCAAAGTCTCCCCAGCCCTTACTGCAGCAATTAGACCCATTAGCCTTCTAGCATTTCATGGGAAACAGATGTTCTCCGCCAGCCTGGTGGGAGTATGGGGGGCGCTGCTGCCTGACTCACCCCCTTCCCTCTGATCCCCACCACCACAGGGGGCATGCCCCTCCCAGCTAGAGCCCCACAAAGGCATGGCCCCAGAGGCAAAGAGAAGGGCACCCCTCCCCCACTGACCAGGCCATTAGCCCTCAAAGTCTTGCATGGTCACCCCTCAGGGCCTCTACCACCCTGACAAGCATGAGTTTAGCCAACGAGGAACGGTGGAGGGAGGGACAGCTAACTTCTTATGCACCCCTCCTTTCCCCGCCTCCTGCCATCTTCTGGATGGGGCTTGAGGATAACTGCTTCTAAATTCCTCATGCTAAATTCGCCTTTTCTTCAAAACCTTTCCTCAAAAAAACTGAAGATGAGGCATCTCAAAGCAAAGAAGTTCCAGCCCCAAGGGTAAGTCCTAACATGGGAATCCCACCTGAAGGGCAATGGGAGGGGCCTCTGGAGGAGGGGGCTGAAGAAGAGTGGAGGGAATAGAGGTGTGAACGAGGGACAAGGCCCAAAGCGGGGATGTAAGGAGTGCTGGCAGGATGGGGGCTGGGACCGGGTAGGGGGCCAGGAGAGGGGGGTGCAGCCTGGGCCCCAGTGGCGGCGGCTTGCCCAGCTCCCCCCCCACACACACACCCCACACACACACCAGAGAGGTTTCCTGTTGCAATCAAAGCCCCGTTTGTGTCGGCCTGGAGCTGGAGCCTGAGCCCAAGCAGGAGAGACTGGGAGGGGAAGGGAAAGAGGCCTTCGGCTGGGTTTTTTCCTGGAGAAGGACTAGCTGCCTCCTGCTTGCCACCCTTACCTGCCTGCTTGTCCCCCCTTGCCTCTCCCGGCATCTGGGTTCTCTCTGTGGCTATGCCTTTTGACCTGTGTAGTTCTCTCTCATGTTGCTTAGGTCTCGGAGTCTCTCTTTGTCAGTTTATTTTAAGTAGAATTCTATTACTTCCTGTGCCAAACTGCCCTCAGTTTCTCCATGTGACTTAGTGTGGTACAGTCTGGGCTCCTTGCCCCAGGGACACTATCACCAAATTCGGAGAACAAAGAGGGCTAGGTCTTCAGAACCGCAGATACCACCTGTGTGGTTCTGAAGAGGAGGAGGGCAAAGCTTCCTTTCCCTCCTATCATACTCTGTTCCCTGCTGTCTCAATAAAGCAAACATATAACACAACACAACAGTGGGGACACAGACACCAGGGTTTCATGCACATTTGTGAGCAAGCACACCCACCTCTGCTTTCCCATGCACACAGGCCTGTGCTTGTCTCGGCAGCACATGCTCCCTTCCCTCTCCCCTCCTGCACCACAGGGTTCTGAGACGCCTGCCTCACCCTCTCAAGCCTCTGGAGAACCCCAAGAGGTGGAACAAGACTTCCCATACCAACAAGGTGTCTCCAAGGTGTTAGGGACCCAGCATCTGGTCCAGGAGTTAGCCCCAGGGAGAAGTTCCAGACTCTTTCATGGACGTCTCCCCCCACCCACCCCACCATAGACTAAGAGACAAGAGAGTGAAGAGAAAGACACAGACTCAAGGTGAGCATAGCTCTGGCATCAGACTTTGTCCTCCAAGCCCTCTCCATTAACTGGCCCCAGCCAAAAAGGGACAACGGGTCAGAGAAATGACAGACCACACTCTTTCACCCCTTGGCTGATCTCCCACTGTGGGAGATCTCCCAGACTCCAGGATGCCTTCCCTGCCCCTCTGCCACCCTCTCATTTACCCTAGGTGCTCCATGCCCCACTCCCATGCAAGCTGCCTGAACCCAAGCCTTCACCTCCTCCCCACCCCACCACGCCTCTCTGCCCAGGCCTGTCCCCAGCTGCCAGCCACACCCGCAGTAGCTACCTGCCCTGGTCCTGGCTCCTCCCTTGGATTTTTCCTTTCAGTCCCCCTCCTCAGGGCAGCCCTTGGGGTTAGAGACCAGTCTGACCCCTTCCACTACCTTGACCTCACTTTGAACCTTGACCTTGACCTCAATGTGCCCAGGGCACAGGGCCACAAGGAGAACTTCACTGGAGACTGGCTATGACTCTCAGCATTCTCCCCACTACCAATCTGTTTCTCCTCTCCCTCCTTACTCCTGCTTCTTTAGTTGCCCCTCCCAAAACCTGGGAAAATCAAGTCCCAAAGGATTGAGCTGTATGGTTCTCTGTAAGAAGTACATTCATGTGGGAATGGTGGTTCCTTCGCACCTCCCCAGGCCCTGGGACAGATTCATGGGCTGTAAGTGAGGTAGGGGAAGCCCAGCTGAAGTTTCCAAAAAGGGGAGCTTTGTGTTCTCTTGTTCACCTGCAAACCACCCAAATAACCCCCGTTGGACTACAGACTTGCCACCGGCAGGCCTCACCAAATACCAGACACACCGTCAGCAGCCCTATTAAATCCAGCCTCCCTCTGCACACTGACTCTTTGTTGCACACACTGGAATTCTGTATCTGAGTGTAGTCTGAGGGATATGCTGTACACACACAACTGCATATGGTCTACACACACACACACACACACACACACACATATGCACAGGCTCACGTGCATGCACCATCTCCAGATGAGAACACTCTTTCCAGTAGAGCCGCCAGCCAGCCCTGGCTATTCACCCCTTTACACATCCACACAGCCCTCCAAGTGCCCCCTCCTGAAGGCATGGCCTCTTCTCTTCCACCTGTTTCTCTCTTCCCAAGCTTGTGGGGCTATAAAGGATGTATCTTTGTCTTTTTGTCTCTTCCTTTTGTCTCTGTTCCTGTCTCTCTGGAATTGCTCCTCTCTCTATCTGTCCTTCCATCACCTCCCCTTCTTTCTAGGTAAGGGCTTCTCTATACCAGCTCACATGCTGAGCCTTTAGCCCACAAAGTTCAGCATCTCAGCCCTGCAGCTCATGGGCACCCACTCCTATAGTGACCTGGTCAGAAAGAACAACTGCCAAGCGGGGAGAGAGAGGATCCACAGAGAAAAGGAGAGGCCTAAGGCTGGCCAGCTGTCAGCACGCAAAGGCTTAACCCAAAGAGGACAAGCTTGAGGGACAAGTAGGGATCTGCACAGTACATGGGCACTGAGCCAGACCTCCAGGGAGGGGAGGAGTCAGAACCCACATGGCTAGAAGAGAGGATACTTCTGGAACACCCCCTTCACCTCCCTGTATTACTTCTGGTGAAGGCGCACCTTCTTTGTGACTGTTTCCACCCTTTCCAGACCAACAAGGAGAGTCTCCAGACCCCACACATCTTTGGGCACCCGGCACTAGGTTCCAGTCTTCTTTTTGCAGCTTCCCCTAATTCGGAACAATTTCACCTCCTGATCACAGTGTCAGCTGACTGGCCTCCCAGGCTCCTCTACTTCCCAGCCTGGTTCCCCACACCCTCCACTACATGTTAGCAGCGCCCTCAAACTTCAGCCAAAACCCCCTTGGCTGTGTGTACAAAGGTGTTCCCCCCTGCTGGTTGACTCACTCAGGAGGCACTGTTAGACGTCCCCCAAATTTAGGCATGCTACTTTCCCATCCTATTTGGGCAGGAGGACTCTCATTTGTAAACACTCCTTCCTAGCCACCCCGTCAGCTAACCCCCATCCCTGCCAGTTTTTTATGTCACCCACCTTCCAAATGTCCTCCTGTTTCCACTGTCCCCCACCCCCAATATCCATGAGACTCACACAGAGAGGCCATCTCCTTGGGAAGGTCAGGCTGGCCCAGGCCCCGGAAACTAGGGCTCAGCATCTCGAATGGTGGAGACCCTCTGAGTGCCCCTGGGAAGGCGAAGGGGAAGCCAGCCCCTGGGTAGCCAGATCCAGGCCCCAGGGCACCAGTGGCAAAGAGTCGCTCCTTATTGGTGGCCATGGCAGCTGCAGTGTGGGAGGCTGAATCCCTTGGGGTCTGCAGTGGGCGGGGGAGGTCTTCAGCCACAGCCCCCGCCCATGCCCACTGCCTAAAAGGCCTGGGAGCCTCCGTGCCCGCCCTTCGTGGCCTGCCCACTGGGTCTCCGAGAGTCCTAGGGAGAAAGAAGAAAAGAAGGGATGAGAGAACGATCACTCTGACATTCCAAGCCCATGGACCTGTCTCTGTTGAAGTCTGTGCTGCTAGGGTTTGTACTGCCCTGACTCAGGGCCCACAGGGGAGGAGGCGGGGCAGATGCTTAGGCAAGCTCAGAGAAGCTCTCTGGGGAAGGGTAAGCTGAGTTTCCAAGGTAGGAGAGTCTTAGGACTCCTGACAGAGATGACTCCTGAGCTGAGAAGTGACCATTAAATACAACTGGACTACGCACTTAATTTAACCTTTACATCAATCCTGTGAAGTGGGAATTATGATTCCCATTTCATAAATGAGAAAACTGATGTTAAGTGACTGGCTTAAGGTCACAAGGCTGTAAGTGGTACAGCCAAGTCTCAAACTCTCTACCATCCTGGAGAGAGCAAACATCTCAGTTGTAACTTTAGGGCCCTTTCCCCTCTCTGGTTGGGAACACAGACCCTGGAGTCAGACAACCTGAAACAGATCCCCGTCACTTGCTGGCTGAGCTGGGGGACCTTGGACGTGTTGCTTCTATCTCTCTGTGCCTCATATTCCTCATTTGTCAATTGGGGATAACAATGGGACCCACTTCCTAAGGTTGTTTTAAGGGTTAAAAATGTAACATGTAAAGTGTTTAGAATACTATAGGGCACATACTAAATGCTTCCTAAGTGTCTCCTCATTTCTCTTTGTATCTTCTCTTCATATTTCTCTTCTTTTTTTCAAATTTTTATTTATTGATTTTGAGAAAGAGAGGAAGGGAGATTGATAGAGAGAGACATCAATTTGTTGCTCCACTCATTAGTGCATTCTTTGGTTGATTCTTGTAGATGCCTGACCAGGGATCAAATTTGAAACCTTGGCATATCATAACAGTGCTCCAACCAACTGAGCTATCTGGCCAGGGCCATATCTCTCTTTTAATTAGCATTTCCTTCTCTCTCCATCTTCCTCAAAACTCACTCTTCCAGTTTCCCCTCCCAATTCTCTCTCTGTTTCCAATTATCCTTCACTTCCTAACCTTTCTTGCACCCTCTTCTTCAAATTCACAGATGTTGATGGAAGCCCCACTGTGGATCAGGTAAGACACCAGAGAGCTCCTCTCCTTGTTCTCAGCTCACTTTGCTTCTCCATCTCCTTTTCTCTCTCTTCTCTGAGCCCTCTGCTTCAAGGAAGCCCTCCCTGCATCCTCCCCTTCTCAAATGTAGCTGCCCCCACTCCGGGGAGATTTTTAACCTGTGACAGTGGGGGCAGGGTGGGGCGGGGAGAGAGAAAGAAGGAGAAAGGAAATGGGAATCCTAAGGCTAGGCAGATAGTTCCTTGCCTGATGCTCTGACAAGGGAAAGGTTGGCTTTCCCTGGAGCCCCCCAAACACCCACCTCTCTGGGGAGTTAGGGGCAGAGGAAGGGAAGCCTCCCCAGCCTGGGTACCTCCTCTGCCAGCCAGAACCATCATGGACTGAGGTGAAAATGGGTGGAGAAAGACCAAGAGAAAGTGAACACACATGAAAACCACAGGGCGGGCGGGCCCAGAGGTAGGTGATGGGAATTTCTACATCTCTTTCCTTCAGGGTCAATATCTCTCAACCTGTGTACCTTTATTCTCCCTTTCTCTCTCTCTCTCTCTCTCTCTTCCCTTTTTTTTTCCCTATCTCTCATCTCCCTTGGCCTTCGAGCTCCTAAGGGTAGACTGCCATGGGGGTTACAGGAACTCAGACCCCAACACCACCACATGTCACTCAGTCCCCATGCAGGAAGCAGCTCTGCCCCTCACCAGACACCACCTCTGTCCCCAACAGCCTCAGATTCTTCAGCCCAGTGTCTCCTCAGGCTCTAAAAGTCTGAGCTCCAAGCCCCCAGGGTCCCTGTCCTCCTTCCCCTATTCCCAGAAATCCTCATCTGTGGTTAAGCCTGGGTAGAACCAGGAGTCCGGGGCCCCTGAGGCCCCTGGGCCATAGCTCAACAGGCTGGGCCACATTCCAGGTGGATTAACCTCTCTAATGCCAAGGGTGAGAAACTACTAGAGCCCCCCCGCCCCCATCTTCTTCACTCAGACAGACTTAGATCGGGACATGCTCTGTGCTCCAGGCCTCCTTGTCTGCTTCTCACCTACTGATGCTAAACAGAGACCTGAGGGTGGGGCAGGAGGACATGGGGCATTGAGGGGGGGGGGGGAGTCCCAGAGAGGACGCCTCTGACTCCTGATCCTTAATGAGGAATGAAGCTGTAAGGAGTAGAGAGGTGCCCAGCTCTACCTGGCCTACCTTCTATTTTGCTTCAGAGAAAGGACTTGAGGGTTGAGTGAAAACAGAAAGGGGACGGAGATTCATCCCATTTCTGAGCCTTGGTTTCTCCGCCTTGGCTGGGAAGAGAACGGAAAGGTCTCAAGTCCAGGGTGGAGCAAGGGACCAAGGAACGGAAGACAGTGGTAGTGAGAATAAAATCCTAAACCAGGGACCCGGGTGCCTTGGTTCTTTGGGGAACCTGTGGAAGGGAGAAAGCACTTCTCTCCTCCCAAGATGCCACCTCAGAAGGAGGTGGGGCTGACTAGGGGAAAGGGGCCCATACAAAGCTGCTTCTCTTAGAGCTGAGGTGGAGTTGAGGGGAGGGCATGGATGAAGGGGGCTGCCGGATGGAGGGGGGGAGCGTCTCCCTGCTGCCCTACCGGCTCCAGAGCCTGGAACAAAGCTGCTCTTGTCGGCTGCTCTCCACCCGCTGCCCCCCTCCCCTCTGTATAAACACGACCACCTTTTTCCATGACCCCATCTCCAGCCTGGGCGGAGAACCCAGGCATCCTCTGCTCTAGCCCGGGCCCCCAGCCTGCTCCCCAGGAGGCAGCGGTGGGCTGGTTTTCCCTGGCTTTGTGCCACCCTTGGGGGGAGTCCAGACCCTTGAGTCTCCACCTCTCATCCCCAGGTGCCCTCCCTCCACCCCACTGGCCCCAGGGAGGGGCAGTGCCCAGGAGGCAGGCAGGCAGGCAATGCCAGTGGAATGTGTGTGGGCAACGGAGGGCACGGACAGGGTGGGGCAGAGGGGGGAACTGGAGGTGCCAGTTAGGTGGCTTTCTGAGCCAGGGGTGGGGGTGTGCCGGGTGGGGGGTGTGCCCTGTGCTGCCTACAAGTCTGTAAGCCACAGAGTGTGGGCACGTATGTGTGAGTGTGTGCGTGTGTCTAACCGGGACACCCATGCTGCAGGCACACCACCGCCTGCCCCCTCCCCTGCCTTGTCTCTTCTTGCCTAAGGATATGGGGCACTGCATGTGGTCCTCGACCTTAACTCTGCATCTGAGGAGTGACAGTAAAGGCAGGAGCCTCAGACTTGTGGACTGGGACTGCAAATGCCTGGACATGGGCCCAGAAGAGGCACAGTCATCTCGGCTTCTTGCCCTCCAGACCTCTCCTCAGGTCCCCCTGTCCCCTTAACCCCCACAACCATGCACATTCTTACCCTCTGGCCACCTGCAGAGGTTCCCTCCTACATACTGGGTCAAGTTGAGGGGACCAGGCTGTAATTGCTAAAAACAGAGAGGCAGTGTCAATGGGGCTGTGGACTAGGACTCCTGGGTCCCTGCCCAAGTCTCCCTGCTCTTCCTTTGTTCACTCAGCCTCCCCCAAGAAGACGCTCAAGAAGCCCCTCACCTGAGCTGGAGGAAGCCAAGACTCACAGCCCTGGCTGGGGATATGCAAGAGGGAGCCCTGAACTGTGGTTCAGGGAAACTTCACAGGCCCCTGTCCCATCCACTTGTCTCTCCAGACTCCAGGACCCAGAAGGCAAGGATCACTCTGGTAGAGGCCCTTTTCTTGCTGTCCCATGTCCAAGCTGTGCCACTCCACAGGGGAAGAAGCAAGTTGGACTAGCTTGGTCCAAAAATCCACCCCTCAGACCCTCCAGGGGAAGGCTTAGGGAGGGCAGGCAGTGGTCTTTCCCCACAGGAGGGAACACTGTCTTCCCTCACGCTCGAAGCACAAAAGTAGGCTGGAAGCCCCCTGGCCAAATATTTCCCCAAATGCCCTCCCCGCTATTCATCGATATGAGGGGGCGATAAAGACTAGCTCAGCGCCAGCTTGTCTCAACTCTTCCCCATTCTCTTTCCAGATCAGGGCTGACCCCCAAGTCGGGGCAGGAAGTCCCCCTCAAACCTTTCGAGACAGCCTGACCAGCCCTGGAAGGGACGGAGCCGGCAGCGCTTCTCGGCGCCCCCGCCCCCAGCCCACCTCACTGGAGGAACCGGGCGTCCCGGGCGGGAGAGCCTGTTCCCGCGACTGACTCACCTGGAGGGGAAGGGAGGAGGAAGGGAGGCCGCGGAGCCCCGAGGTCCCGGCGTCCGGCGGTCGCGGGATTGGAGCGTCGCAGTGTCAGAGGCTCGCAGTAATGGGGGGCTTTTGGGGGGGACACCGGCTCTAGGCTGGGACTGTCCCGGGGCCTCTCGGAGCCCGCCCGCCCACGTGACCGCCCCAAAATATCCGACACATTTTCTCCCAAACCGCACACTGACTCTGCAGGCGGGGACACGGAAAATATTTTCTTTCTTTTTCTCCCTCCCCACCCCCCCACCTCCCTCCCAGTCAGGCTCCCTCCTCCCCCTCCCGCCCTCGCTCCTCCCTCCCCTGCCGCCTGCCCCTGCCCAGCTCCCTCCTTGGTGCCCTGGGGCTGGGGGGCGGAGGGTGGGTGGGAGGGGGGGCAGGGCGAGGCGGCCTGGAGCGCCTGGGTCTCTGCCCCTCCCATTTGCTGGGCTTCCGTGGCTCCATCCCCGGGAGGCCGGGCAAGGCTGGCAGAAGAGGTCAGTGTCTTGGGCCCATGATGCCACCCTTTCTCTCTGGCACTTTCCCCCTTCCAGCCGTCTAGGGGGGCTGGTCGAGTTTTCTGGCCAGGCTGTGACTCAGTTAAGGCCAGTCTCTGGTGCCTCCCCAGAGCAGGCAATGGGAGCTGTACCCTGTGCTCCCAGGGGCGGAGTGATGGAGCCAGAGTGTGCTGGGGCAGATGTCACAGTCTTTGCCCTTTGCTTAGCCTTCTCCTGCAGGTCAACATAGTCTCTGCTTCCCCTTGGCTACCCCAGATGGTCCTTTGGACCCAGGAGCAAACTGGTTTAACTATTGGGTATGAAGGTGGGAGGTGGGAGGGTGGGAGGACAGCTCTGAGTTCTGGGCTCAAAGACCCCCTCCCTCTCCTCCTTCCTTTAGTAAGCCTGGGGAGCTGGGGCAACTGGCTGCCAATCCCCACCTTTAGGCTCGGACCAGGAGTGGGAGAGGCTGGGGAGGAGGGCAGGAGGAACTGTGCTGGGAGTAGGAGGAGTCTTAGGCTGAGTGTGAGGGAGAAAGCCAAAGCAGAGGGTGTGTGTCCTCCTTAACCAGCGCCTGCCTGCCCGGTAGACATGCCACGAAAGTGGTTGACTCTGGGTGTGCACACACTTGCACGTCGGTGCCTGAAGGGGACATTCGCTGACTTCGTCATGACCACCACAGACTCAGTCCTAGAGTGGGCGGGAACCCAGGGTATTGGCCTCCATTCTACTGAGAACAGAGCAAGAGAAAAGGGGTCTGAAGTCCAAGCTCTGTGCACCGACCCCAGGCACTCCCACAGGCATTAAGGGTGGAAGTGAAAAGTGTAGAAGGGGAGCAGTTGCAGGGGCTGAGCTGGGCTGGGCTGCAGGGACACACCCAAAGGACCTTCCCCAGCAACAATCCCGGGGTGGCCAGCACTGGGCACACAGACTCTTGCTCACGTCACATTTTCCGTACTGGAATTACTTTGCTCTGCCCTCGCTGCCACCCTGGGGGCCAGGTGTCCTCTCTCCCTGGGGAAGACCACTTTTGGTAGCCAGAGTCAGATGAAGGAGAGAGGAAAAGAAGGGGCGTGCTGAGGTTATCTCTGGAGAGCAGGAGACGTCAATGGGGGTACAGACAAGGCCCTCCCTTTCACTCCAGGGGTGGGAAGAGCTGGGAATAGGTACTCCAGGGTGCCGTCCCCAGGTGGCCTAGCTGCTGTTGACTTTGCTTGGTTACCCTGGGAGCTGCTCTGAGCGTGTGGGGGGGGGTGGGTGTCAGGGAGTTGGACCCAGGCGTCCTGGCTGGGGTGGGATGGCGCCCTGCCTGTGTGGCAGGGATCTTGCCAGGAGGCCTCAAAGTTAACCCCTCCTGCCCTGGGGGTGGCGGCTCCGGGAAAGAGGGCGGACCCAGCTGTGGTTTGTGACTGTGGCCCTGATTCCCCACCCACCGCCCTCTCCCGGCACATCTGTACTTGGTTTACAGTGAATGAGTCTCCTGTCCTCATGAACCGGGCGAGGGCACCACTCCCTCCCAGGCCCCTGGCTGGGCATCCCGACACAGAACCAGGCGCCATCCCCGTGACGCTCTCTTTGCTGGGTCTCCCCTCTCTCAACTCTTCCCTTTCTCCATCTTAGAGGGCTTCAAGGCCTGGTCCCCAGACCAAGAGCTCTAAGGCTGTGCAGTTAGGGTAGCAGATGGGGACCGGGAAGATAAAACGGGGGACAAAGTACTTGGAGTAGCCTGGAAAGAGAGAGCAGGTCTAGAATTCCCATCTGGCTTTACTCTTCTCTTTGTCCTGGTTTGTCTGTCAATCTGCCCCTGTCCTTGTCTCTGGTGGGTGTTTGTCCATCCATCGGTCTTGGTAAATGTGACTCCGCCCTTCCGACAGCTTCAGTCCCCAGCCTAGGACCGCAGCCAGGGGGCGATGCCCAAGAAGCCCCGCCCCGTGCTGGTCCCGCCCCTCGGGATTGCCGAGCCTCTGCCCCCGCCCCTCCCCAGGACCCAGTGACTGGGATCTATCTGTCTGGCGGCTACAACGGTTTGGAAGGCAAAACAAAAACCCTATACAGGACTAAGGAGCAAGGAAGAGGGGCATTGTGAGGGGTTCAGATTATTCTATCTTGCAATAGAGACAGTCTTCTATCCAGGAGTTCCAGGAGGAGGCTTGGGAAGAGGGCCTCCCACTCAGGAAACTGATGGAGAGAGCTCCCCTTATTTCTCTTGGGTCACCCCTATCTCTAGGTTTTGTTGTTTGTGGTGGTTCTATTAGGTCACCCTGACAAATTAGAGAAATGGTATCTTGGGGGTCTTAGAACGGTGCCTCCTTTACACCACTCACCCGGAAGAGCAGAAGGAGAGGTGGTGAGAGGAAAGGTATCCAGATCCTACCGGCCCTGACTCTGCTGTGTTGACCCAGCCCACATTTTCACCCTCCCTGCCTCCTTGTCAGCATCAGGACACTGAACAAATAATTTTCCCATGCCAAGTCTGGTGCTGGTGGCGGGGGGGGGGGGGGGGGGGGGCGCTGTCCTATGCCATGTTCAGAGGGGGCTAGCAGATGAGGTCGGGGGAGCTCTGTTACAACCCCCAAGGACATCATTAAGGCGTGAAAGTGCCACCGGGGCCTGGAGACCAGGGCACTCAGGGAGAGTGTGATGAAAACATGTTTTGTACATCACGTCTTCTCCTTTCCCTTCCTCTCCCCTCCTCCCCCCTCCTCCCCTAGGCCTGTCTTGTGCCATGGCTGGTGCCTGCTCTACCCCCTGTACTTGCTCAATTCCACCCCTTGTGCCAGGCCTAATCTGCTGCTTGCCAGTTTGTTGGCTCTCCTGATGAATGAGTTTGTGTGTGGATGGCCCTTAACAGCCTCAGTGCTGCCCAGATCCCACATAGAAGAAGGCCTTGATTGTGAAACACAGGATTTTAAGAACTAGTCTACACAACTCTAGAAATGTCTTCCCTTATTCCTCTAAACATGTACCTTTCAAGAATTCAACAAATCTTTATTAAGCATCCACTGTATGTCAAACACCATATAAGCCCAGGGAATACCCAATTATGGTTCCTGCCCTTGCAGACCTCTACACTGGGGGTGCAGTCAGATGTCAACCAAATAACCCATGACATTACAAGTGATAACCAGCGTGAAGAGGCATAAGGTACTATGAGAATGGATGGTAGCAGGATTTTTCCCCCAGCCAAGAAGATCAGGAAAGGCCTCTGGGAAGAAGTCCGGGGGAGAGTGGAGAGAAGGGAGGGCAGCAGAAGAGCATGTGCAAAGGCCCTGGAATCGGGGTCCTGGCTCGCAGCCACTGGTGCCTCAGAAAGAAGAGGGACCCTCCATTCCTGCTGTCCACCTAGCTTTGGATGTGCTACAAACGAGGGATGGCCAAAGCAAGACCCTGGAACACCTGGTGACCTTGCCCTGGAATGACTCCACGCATTCTTTTATCTTCTCCAGAAAGGGAAACAGAGGCACAGATAAGGATGAGGAATCCATAGGTTTAGGCTTCAGGTTATACATGGAAAACAAGGCCCCACATTGTTGGCAAAGCCCTCAGGGTGAATTTGCCTAGCTGGAGTCTCACCAGAGGCTCTGTTGAACGGTTCTACCATGTGCCCCAACCCCGTCTCTGATCCAGCCCTAACCTGTCGTACCCCTGGAACAAGGAGCATGTCTGCCTCCATAGGTGCCCAGAGTGTGAGGTGAGTGCTCCAAGTGTGTGCCAGTCACCATGTGGGTGGGTGTAACAGTCTGTTTGTACAGAATCTCCATCCACAGGTTAGGGAATTATCTCTGCTCTGTCTCCTGGGCAGGGTGGGGGAGGCGGTGGTCCAGTTCCTTCTGCCTGGACCCCAGGGATCCAAGGTTCTTCATTTCTGAAGAAAAGCAGTTGAGGGCTCTTTGGAGGAGGGAGCAGGCTTCTTCGAGGCTGTGCCTCCTCCATAACTGGCAAGGAGGTCATGGGACCAATGGAGTTAAGTTCCAGCCCTGCTGTGACCCACTTTCCTCCCTGTGCCCACAGCTCCGAGGCCACGGTGTTGGGTGGGGCCAGTCTGACTCCCCTGCACCCATACCTGGGACTTCCCCTAGATGGAAATTCCCAGACCCTAGTGTCTTCCCAACCTTGCCAGCTCCCACCAACTGCCTGCGATCTGTTCAGCTTCCATCAGATCACCCTATCTGCCAGCTCTGAACCAGACTACATCTACGCCTTAGCCCCTGGGCCCTGAGGGTGTTGGCCCACACTCTGGGATAATTTTTGATATCTGTTTGCTCTTTCTAGTGGACTCCTTTGAAGAAAAAAAAAGTGATATTGGTGTGGGGAGTTGGGAAGGAGCCAACCTTTGTTGAGCACCTAAATGTTCCAGGCATTGTGCTGGGCGTGTACATTATTCACTTAGTCCCTGTGAATAAGAGAGGTAGCAGTTATCATCCCCATTTCGCATAAGAGGGAACTGAGAACCAGAGAGGTTAAATGACTTGCCCAATATCACACAGCTGGGAAGTGGCAGAGCTAATATGTGAACCCAGGTCTTGGAAGGAATCCTGTGCTTCCTTCACCACAGCAGACATCATCCTCTTCTGCAGACGCCCACCTCTCCATGGGATGAGAGACTTGGGGGAATTCAACTCAATCCAATTCAGCAGTTATTGAGCATCTGCTATACACCAGGCAGTGATAGGGGCCCGAAATACAGGAAAGGTCTCCATCCTCAAGGGCAGGCGGGAAAGTTAGGTGTGTGGACTAGGAATATCTATCTAACTTAGACATAATGATTTGAATGAGGTGGCGTGGAACAGAAGTGGTGCTTTTATTTTCTCTTTCTAAAAGAGTACATAAATATATTATGAACAGTGCACAGAATGAATTGGAATAAAATAAATACCTATTCAACTGCTACCAAGAAAGGGTACTTCCTACACCTCAGAAGCTCCCATGTGTCCGTTCTATAATTCCTTCCCTCCCCTAAGAAGTAACCATCATCCTAACTTTTGTGATCATTATTTCCTATCTTTATGTATCATTTTAGCACTTGTGTATGTCTCTCTAAATAATATTGCTTAACTTCACCTGTTTTTGAGGTTTATATAAATGGAATGATGTTGTATTACTTTTTTGTGTCTTGATTATTTTGTGAGGTATACCCAAATTGTTGCATATAACTGTCTTTTTCATTATTGCATAACATCCAGTCTCATGAATATACTACAATCTATTTATTTCTTTATTTAAAAAAATTTATTACAGTTGACATTCAATATTATATTATGTTTGGGTGTAGAACAGTGACTAGATATTTATATGACTTACAAAGTGATCCCCGTGATAAATCTAGTGCCCACCTGGCCCCATACATAGTTCTTACAATACTATTGACTATATTCCCTATGCTGCACTTATGTCCCTGTGACTGTTTTGTGACTGCCAAACTGTACTTCTTAATCCCTTCACCTTTTTCACCCAGTCCCCCAACCCTGCTTCCATCCAGCAACCTTTGATTTATTCTCTATATCTGTGAGTTTGCTTCTGTTTATTTATTTTGATTTTAAGATTCCACATATAAGCAAAATCATATGGCATTTGTCCTTCTTTGTCAGACTTATTTCACTTAGCATGGTACCCTCTAGGTCCATCCTTGTTGTCCCAAATGGTAAGATTTCATTATTTTTTATGGCCAAGTAATATTCTATTGTATATATGTACCACAGCTTTTTTATCCATTCTTTTATCAATGGAGACATGGGTTATTTCCATATCCTGGCTACAGTAGTGAACATAGGAATGCATATGTCTTTTAAAATTAGTATTTTGGATTTTTTAAAATAAATACTCAGAAGTGGGATTGCTGAGTCACATGGTAGTTCTATTTTTATTTTTTGAGGAACCTCCATACTGTTTGCTGTAGCAGCCAATATTGTTTTTTACCCAACTGTTGGTGGATGTTGGGATTGTCTCCAGTTTGGACTATCGTAATGCTGCTAAGAACATTTTTGTGCCTGTTTCCCAGCACACACATGCAAGAGATTTTCGAGACGATAAAACTAAGAGTCAAAGTATATGTCCAGGCAGTCTTGGTTTTATCAGATAAGGCCAAACGTTTTCCCAAAATGATTGAACCAGTTTCTCAGGAAGCAAAACATTTTAATCAGGGGCAGGCATAGGATCAAGAAGACCCATACACTTTCTTGCCTGAAACCCTTAGTGGTTTTGCCTCTTTCTTAAAATAAGACCCAAGTCCCGCTGTGACTCCCAAGGCCCCCGCCTCACTCTATACCTCTGCCTTGACTCCTCTTTGCTCTTGCTGTCTCCCCTCCCTGTGATTTTCTTCCACTAGATGTCTCCATGACTCACTCCTCACTTTCTTCAGATCTTTGCTAAAATGTCATTTCTCAATGGCACTTTTCCTGACCACCACATTTTTAGATTGCAATCTCCAGCACTCCTTATCTCCTTCTCAGCTTTGTATTTCTCCATGGGCCAGATACCTGGGTTCCATTCTGCCTCAGGCAGCTCCCCCAGGGTCAGCCAGGGCTGGACAGACTTTATCTCCCCCAAAACCCTTAAGGGCTGTCATACCTATTTAGGAACTGTCTAGTCATTCTGTCGGATGAATCCACCTCTCTGAGTCACTTTTTATCACAACATCCTGGGTTGTTGTTTTTTTTTTTTCTTTTTTTCATTGTCATTTGCATGCTCTGAAATAAGCTAATGCATTTGTTTATTTACCTGTTTGGTTTTAGTCTCCATCCCATGTCACTCCTCACTTTTATGAGAGCTCCGTAAGAGAGGAGACTTAGCTGTGGCTATCTTATCCAGGCTGGTTGTCAGCTTCCCAGAGACAGCTGGGCATCCCCACCCCTATACCTGGGACTTGCCCCTTTTGGAATCATCCACAACCCAGGCATCCTCCCTCCACTTCCACTTCCCACCAACATCCCCAGCTCAGTCTCAGAGTGCTGCTTCTGCTGCTGCTCCTACTGCTGCTGCCACTGCTGCTGCTGCTGCTGCTGCTTCCCTAAGTCCCCTTGGGGGACTGTTTGGGAGACTGAAGCTGCTGGTTAGGCCACCAGGGCTGGAGAGTAATGGACTGGGGTCCTTACCCAGGCAGGTGTCAGGTGCCTGGAGCTTAAGAAATACTTTTTGAATAAAGGGAAAGACTTCAGAGATTATAGGACCTAGCCAGGTGGAGAAAAGAGAAAAGGCACTCCAAGCCGAAGGAACAGTGTGAACAAAGGACTGAAGGCATGAAAGTGCATGTTGTATTTCAAGAACGTGTTACTGGCTGGTGTAGTTGGAAGGTTTTCAGTGCAGAGGAGGGCCACAGGAGAGCACTGCTGGGCAGGCCTGGAAAGGGAGGGCTGGTTGGGGAGGTCTGAGCTCCCTGAAGGCTCAGCAAGCTCAGCAGTGTCTTAGGCTTAATCCTGCCCCCACCTCTGCCCGCCTGTCTGCCCCTTCTACTCTTCCCATGCCCTCCCCTTTCCCCAACCCCCAGCCTGGCCGCTCCTGCAACTGAATGGACTTCTCTCTGGGCCTACGTCTGGGGTCTCGAAACAAGAAGGCCACCCAGCAACAACCTCCTGCACCCTCTGTGCATAGCCCTCCAGCTGCCTCTCTTTGTCTCTCCTGTCCTTCCTCTGCCTGTGCCTGCCCCTGCCCTGGCTGCCCTCCTCCCACCTGTTCCTCCTGCACTGCCTATCCCTCTTACACAACCACCTGTCCCTCCTGTCCCAGACTCCCTGGCCCACCCTGCACCTGCACCTGCCCTCCCTGCCCTGCCTGTCTTCCCTCAACACATCCCCATAGGCCCTGTGTCCCATGCTCTGGCCCTCACTTGCCTTGTTGCCATCCCTCACCTTGCCCCATTTACCCTTGTACCAAGGGCCTATCTGCCTGTCCCAGCTCCTGCTTGGGCTATAGTGACAACTGTAGCTGTGGCCAAGGGCCTACCTGGGGGCCTCCAGGCTCCACTGGCCACCACAGTTGCTGCTTCACAGGACAACGCACCTCTCAGAGGCACTGTCTGATAGTCTAGGTGGGCAGTTGCCCCCTACAGAGACTGTCAGGCTGCTGGGGCACTTCTGTAGCTGCTTTTTCAGGCAAGAGGCAGAAGCTCTGGGTGGAGCGAGGGGGCTCACCTAGACTCCTCGCCCAGAAGGTAAAGGCAGAAGTTGCTCAGAGCCTCTAGCTTCCCCCTCAGTCCTGAGGGTGAGAACAGGCATCTGCTTTGAAATTAGTTTCTGGGCATGTTCCTGCTGGTTCCAGAAACTCCTCTTTTGCTCTTCTGCAGCTTTTGGAATGGAAACTCTTCTCAGATCCTCTTCCAAGGCCCCTGAAGGTGAGCAAATTGGCCATTTCCCCCCTCTTGACAGCCTCCCCTGGAGACCCTTCCTGGTTTCTCTGCAGTTCACATAGGTAAGATAGATTCTTCATCTAGAGGTGGTAGGGGATCCTTTGGGGCCATTTTTGCCCTTTGATCCTTCACCCATATTCCTGGCTGATTCAGGAGTCTCTGGACCCCTTACCTCTCATCTTCAGTCAGGCACAGATGATCAGTTGTTCTTGGACCAGAAGAGGAGGCTGAGCAGAGGGTTTGTGGCTCCTCCCTTCCCTTGGATATCATGGCATCACACATGGTCCTTTACTTTGAGGAATCTGGCGCTCCCTGCCTGAATGTCTTATCTTGCAAATCTCTGAGTGCTCACCCACCCTCATGACCTCAATCTTCCAGGATTAGTCCCATCTGCAACATCTATGCTCACCTGGTGTGGGGGTAAGGGAAGCTGGGAACACTTGACACAGGTTCCCAATGATCCCATTCACACACAGCTAGTCATAAGTCCCCTGACCCTGGGGGTGTGACTAGGGGTTTGAAGAAGACTCCAAGAGGAAGCTGGAAGTGAGAGTCCAGTATCTTCCCAGGACTGGGTCCTAAACTGAGAGCCGCTGAGCCCCCCTCCACATTCCTCAAGTTCTCTGACTCTAGTCTTTTTTGGTCTTCTTTTTCTCAGCCTCTGTCTCTGGAACCCTGTGTTTTTTTTTCTTTCTATCTCTGTTTATCTTTCAGTTTATCCTTCCTTCTCTTTCCAGGTCATTCCATTTGTGTTCTTCTATCACTGGGGCATTCTGCCTTCATCTAGCTTGTGTCTTGACATGTGTTTCCCCCACTCTCTATTTCTCTAATTCTCCCTCCCTCTATTACGCCTTCTAATTTAAAATACATTTAACATATGCATCTCTTTCTTTTCCCCTTTCCTGTCTCAATTTGTGTCTTCATGTCTAATTTCTTCCTTTGTCTTTCAAGGCACCTCACATCACTCTGCTTTTCTGTCCTATTCTGCTTCTTGGTATACTTCATTCGTGATAACATTTCTGTTTCCCTTTCTGTCTTTCTCTCTCTTCCAGTCTTCTGTGCCTAGCTGTTTTTTCACTTCCTACCTTTCTCTCTGCTTTCCCCTATCTGGCTTTCTTTCTCTTTCTCTCCCCGTCCCTTGTAGCACCCTGCACACCAGGCCTGTCTCATGCTGTCCAAGGAGCAAGACACGAAGCACTTTAGTATCTGTCTGTGCCCCCCACACCCCATATACCCTAGAGCGAGTGAAAGCTGGATACAGGTGCCAGAATAGTTCCTCCTTTCCCCACCTACTATCCAGGCCATCCATCTCTGTTCAGCTCTAAGTCCAAAACTTTTAAAAAATAATGCTTCTCCCAACTTCTTATTCTGCAAGTTGGCAATTAAAAAGAAAAAGAATTAAGCATTTATACTGCCTCTCCTGTATAAACTATATTTCAGGATAGCCAAATAACAGTAAGTGGTGCAGAAAACTTATTTACAGAAGCATTTCAACTAATATGGAAGGATATGGAATCAGAAGAATCACCATTTTGCAACCCCTAATGAAATAACTGATCAAACAAGAATTTTCAATGGATGAAACAAGGATCGTGATGGATGGAGAACTTTACAATGGAGGGATCAAGTTGTCACCACCGCCCCCCCCCCCCCCCCCCCCCCCCCCCCCGTGAATCTTAGCATTGCTAAAGGGGCACAGCCACACACTGTATGCCTCCTGATGGGATGCAGTCTGAAGCATTCCGCTCCACCTATGAAGGGCTCTTGCCAAATGAAAACACTGAGCATTATTCTAATCAAATCTCCAGAGCTAATCTCCATTTAACAGGAAATACTGTGGATGGAAGAACAAGTTAAATGACACAATGAGGAAGTAAGAAGACACATCCAGCATGTGGGATATTCTAAAGGAAATCTGACCCAATTTCTTCAAGTTGTCAATGGCTGGGTGGGGCGGGGGTGGGTAGGTAAGAGGTGACCAACACAAGGAACATAAGGGCCTTGTTTGGTTTCTGATTTGGACAACCCAACTGTAAAAGGACATTTCAGACAGTTGGGGACAGTTAATTATGGACTGGATATTTGTGAGGCCAAGGAATCAGTATTGATTTTGTTAGATATAAAAATGACTTTGGGGCCCTGTAAAAAAAAAAAAAGGATATTTTCTAGAGATACATACTTAAGTATGGAGTGAAGTGACATATTTAATTTTAAATGTTTTGGCAAATAAAAAAAGGACAGAAAAAGTGGCAGAATCAATAACATTGAATTAAGTGTACAAAGGTTCACAGAATTATGTTCTCTACCTCTGTGTATGCTTGAACATTTTTGTAGTAAATGTTTTAAATGATGCTCCTCTGGTAAACATGGTTCCTAGTAACTCCTAGAACATCCTCCCCACCTGCCCTGAAAGACTTCCCATGTGTGACTCCTCACACACAGACCCCAGCTCTCCCTGCCCTCTTCTGGAAGAACGTACTAGGGATGGATTGTGCTCACAGGCTTCCCTTTATCCCCTGCAGTTCTCTGCTGGCACATTCCTCATGTTTGGGACTTTCCCAGCTGTGCCTCACAGCTCTGAAGGACCAGGGAAACCTTAAAGAATAAACCTATTTTGAATAGTTCTTAAAATAAACAGAAATAATCCAAAATGATGTAATCTTGCTTTATGTCTCTCTCTGCCAGGTGCTTTGAAATAAAATGCAACTCAGTAATGGAAGATAACTGGCCTCAGTCCTGGGAAACAGAAGGCAAGGGATGTTAGACCATCCTGTCCCACTTCCTGCCTTTATTTAGGATGACCTCCACCCTCAAAGAAAAGACCACCTAGAAGTGAGGGACTGGGCATCATGAGTTCAAGGAGTTTCAGCCCAGGACTGGGATGGAGGGCACTTGGGCCATTCATGCTGACACTCCCTGAATGACCTTGGAGAAGTCATGATTTTTGAGTCTGAGTGTTTCTATATGAATGCATGGGAACCACGAACACTTTCTACTCACTAGAAGTTTGCCAGTTAGGGATGAAGGCACTTTGGAGCTTGGCTATAAATCTCAGCTGTTTCCTTTATCACAGGAATTTCTTGAGATGTAATCCTGGTTCCTCCCATCCTCTACCTTCTAAACTTTAGTATAAAGAAAACCAACATGTACTAATCACCTGTAATCTTCTCAGAAACCATACAAACTTGGAATTGGAAAGATCTGGGTCACAGTTCTGACTCTACTTCTTACCATGTGACTCTGGACATACATAACTTTCCCAACTCTGGGGGATAACAATAGTACTGACCTTACAGGTTGTTGTGGCAGTTAAATGACATAATGCACCTATAGCCATTGGCCCAGGTCTTCTTAAAATAGAGCTTAGGTACCTAATAACCCATTTGATAAGTGTTAACGGCTAATACAGGGCAGCACTTTTAAAGTAATTCACATGGATAATGTATTCATTTATTCATCAAATATTCATAGAATTTTTTTATGTACCAGTAACTGTTTTAGGTATTGGAAATACAAGTGAACGAAGCAGATAAAAATCTGTAGGGAGAAGAGGGAGTGAATAAATAAACAAACACATAGTGTGGCAGATGGTGTTAAGTGCTATGGAAAAAATGCAGCGAAGGAGACCTCATAGAGAGTTAGAAGGAAAGCAGATAGATTACTATGGTGGATGGAGGTGTTGTTGCTATTTCAAACAGGAAGGCCAAGGAACACCTCTCTGACAATGTGACATGTGAACAGAGAACTGGGGCACTGAGGGCAGGAACCATGTGGGTATCTAGGAGAACCAGAACCTTACAGGGCACAATGTGCAAAGGCCCTGGTATTGGCCAGAATAGACAGAGTAGGAGTAAGAAGGAGAATGGTAAATGAGGTCATAGAAGCAGTAGAGAGCAGAACAGAGGGGTTTGTGGGCCACTATAAAGACTTTGGCTTTTATGCTTAGTGAGATGAGAAGTGATTGGGGAGGGTCTCAAGATCATACTAAAAATTTCCAAGGTGACACAGTTGGTAAGTAGCAGGAGGTGAGCGGTTCGCTCCAAGGCTGAAGTTCTTGCTGAACTTTAGCCTTTTTATTTGGGCACTGCTCTCTTTTGATTTCAGATAAAGAAACTGGGATGCTGAGAAGTTACGTGGCTTGCCCGAGGCCAGACAGCTGGTTAAATTACATAGGTGGGATTCGAGCATTTATCTGCAGCCGGAGTCCAAGTCCTTCACACCACACTGCCTCCCTCAGGTGTCTGGGCCATACGAACTTCTGGCCTTGAGATCACTACGATGAAAGAGGGGAGAACAGAAGAGCCCAGGGCAGCGGTGTTCCCCGGGAAGCTCCAGCCCCGGATTCTCTGGGACTTCGGGCATTTTCCCATCGCCTAGCTGTGCTCTTTAACCTACGGCACGTTGAAAGAGAGATTAAATGGGCCCTTACTTCAAGGTGGCCCAACAGGTATATGGGAGTCAGAGGACCGGGTATCACGGAAAGGCGGCGGACGAGGCCGTACCGAAAACAGCAGCAGCCTTTCCCCACCCTAGCCGTGCAGCGGTGCAGCCGCGGGCATCCGGACCATGGCAGCGCGCTGGTAAGGATGGGGCAGAGGCGGGGCTTGAGCGCCGCGCCCCCGTCACGTGACGGGACCATCATGGCGGCGACCGGAGGCCTACCCGGCTCCCGGAAGCAGGCTGTGAGGGGCGGGCACGCTGCTAGAACCCAGGCCAGAGCCGGAGCCGGAGGTAGAGCGGGCAGGGCAGCGGGCGGCCTGGAGCCGGACGTGCCCGGAGCGTCCCCGCAGACCGGGGCAGCAGGTGAGACGGGGTCTGGGTAAGGCGCGAGCGGGTGTGGCGGCCCTGGGGCGCTGGGCCGAGGCTAGGGGGCGCAAGGGGGTGCCCGTGACCTGGAAGATGGGGAATCTGAGATGCACGCGCGTGACCATGAAACTACTCTAGAGGCCCGCGCCAATGGGAGGGATGCCCGGAACAGAAGACGGGACATTTAGGGCTAGAACGGGTTCCCCAGAAAGGATAGGAGGTATTTGAAGGAAGTATGCCGAAGCTGTTGTGGAACAGGGCAGCTGCCTCTTAATTTAATGGGACGGGATTATTGAGGGGACTTCCTTGCTATGCCAGGCAAGGTTAGCGCGAATGCTCAGTTTTCTCCCCGATCCTCTTACCTCTTTCCTGCCCCACAGTGTCCTAGGAGACCGCTCTGGCGGGCCACTCCTCCCACCCACCCAACTGGTCCCTCAGGTCTGAGTTCTGGGGGAGTGGAGTTGAGGGGTGGGGAAGTGCAGTTGGCAGGGGGGTAGGGTGGAGCTGCCTTCTGCTTGAACACCCAACCCTTGACAGTGCTGCCTGGGCAATGGATGTGACTCTAAAAGCCCCTTCTTTCCCAGGTCGTCCGGGGGCCCGCCATGCTGGTGACTGCCTACCTTGTCTTTGTGGTCCTCCTGGTCTCCTGCCTGGGGTTGGAATTGTCAAGATGCCAGGCTAAGCCCCCAGGAAGGGCCTGCAGCAACCCCTCCTTCCTTCGGTTTCAACTGGACTTTTATCAGGTCTACTTCCTGGCCCTGGCAGCTGACTGGCTTCAGGCCCCCTACCTCTATAAACTCTATCAGCATTACCACTTTTTGGAAGGTCAAATTGCCATCCTCTATGTCTGTGGTCTTGCCTCCACAGTTCTCTTTGGACTGGTAGCCTCCTCCCTTGTGGATTGGCTAGGTCGAAAAAAGTCTTGTGTCCTCTTCTCCCTCACTTACTCTCTGTGCTGCTTAACCAAACTCTCTCGGGACTACTTTGTGTTGCTGGTAGGGCGAGCACTTGGTGGGCTGTCCACTGCCCTGCTCTTCTCTGCCTTCGAGGCCTGGTACATCCATGAACACGTGGAGCGGCATGACTTCCCTGCTGAGTGGATCCCAGCTACCTTTGCTCGAGCCGCCTTCTGGAACTATGTGCTGGCTGTAGTGGCAGGTGTGGCAGCTGAAGCTGTGGCCTGCTGGATGGGACTGGGGCCTGTAGCACCCTTTGTGGCTGCCATCCCTCTCTTAGCTCTGGCTGGAGCCTTGGTCCTTCACAACTGGGGAGAGAACTATGATCGGCAGCGTGCCTTCTCAAGGACCTGTGCTGGGGGCCTGCGCTGCCTCCTGTCAGACCGCCGTGTGCTACTGCTGGGTACCATACAGGCCCTGTTTGAAAGTGTCATCTTCATCTTTGTTTTCCTCTGGACACCTGTGCTGGACCCACATGGGGCCCCACTAGGCATCATCTTCTCCAGTTTCATGGCAGCCAGCCTGCTCGGCTCTTCCTTGTATCGCATCGCTACCTCCAAGAAGTACCACCTTCAGCCTATGCACCTACTCTCCCTTGCTGTCCTCATCGTCGTCTTCTCCCTCTTCATGCTGACTTTCTCCACCAGTCCAGGCCAGGAGAGTCCCGTGGAGTCCTTCATAGCCTTCCTACTTATCGAATTGGCCTGTGGACTGTACTTTCCCAGCATGAGCTTCCTTCGAAGAAAGGTGATCCCTGAGACAGAGCAAGCTGGTGTACTCAACTGGTTCCGGGTGCCCCTGCACTTACTGGCCTGCCTGGGGCTCCTAGTCCTCCATGACAGTGATCGCAAAACAGGCACTCGGAACATGTTCAGCATATGCTCCGCTGTCATGGTTATGGCTCTGCTGGCAGTGGTGGGGCTCTTCACCGTTGTAAGGCACGATGCCGAACTGCGGGTGCCCTCACCTACTGGGGAGCCCTACTCCCCTGAGCTCTAACCCTGTTCCAGGACAAGGGGGCTGGGACAGACTCTTGAATCCCACCTTTCCAGGGTTGTACAGATTTCTCTGTGACTGCAATTATCTGGCCCCTCAGCCTGTTGTTGGGGCCCCTCCTGCCAGTTCTTTGGGTTCGGGAGTACATGGGGGTGATGGCTTAGAAAGGAGATGCCAAACGTTGCCTCTGTGTTACTCCCTTTTCCCTTTTCATTTAAAAATAAACACTTTTAACAGATCATTGATTTGATTTGATCATCTTGACCTGTACCTGCCTTAGTAGTTTCTGGTAGGAGGGCAGCTGGAGGTTTTGAGGATAGAGGTAGAATTACCAGCAGAAGGTTTACATTTCTAGCCTAAGACTGTATCCAGCTTAAACTGAGAGCTGTAGAATTTTCTCTCAGCAGGAATGGGTGGGAAATGCCTGAGGTTCCTAGGTCCTCCATACGTCTGTCCTCTGGGGACTGACATCCTCCCCACTAGCCAAGTAAAACCCTTGCTCCACATCCAGGGTGAGATAATCTCTGGAGCATGTGGGGTGAGTGCTCAAGCCACTGAGCAAAGATTCCAGGGGCTTTGGCTGCTTTTATGACCATCCCTTGGTGCAAATTCAGGGCCATCCAACAGGAAGAAGCCTGCAGCTCAGCACATGCATGCTGCCTGCATGCTGCCTCTGTGCCTGCGAATGCACTATTTGTCCTGCATCACCTGGGCTCACCAGGTCCTGTGTCCCTGCATGAAACCTAAATAAAGGGCTGCCAAGGGGAGAGAACAGTGACGACTGAGGGACTGGGACATCTTGTCTGTACCTGACTCTTCCCCACCCAGACTGAGTGAGGGTGAGGGAGCCATCAGGACAGGAAACAGTACCAGTGGGAACACCAGTTCTGTGGGTCCCTCCCTGCCTCACCTCTGATGGTATCTGCCTTTACTCCTCCCACCAGCACCTGGGCTTCTCAGGGGAAGCAAAGCCAACTTTAAGAAGGGTGGAGATGGAGGGAGGGTAGGCTTAAGGGTGTGTCCTGGAATGTGCTTGAGATGGGCATGGGAGACCCACCTGTTCTGGAAAGGAATTGACAACTTTTCCTTGGGTCCCAGACTACTTCCCAGACAGGAAGGTGGGAGATGTTCCAAGACCTGCAAGTTCTAACTTGTGTGGAAAGATAACATCAGCTGGTGCTGGAGGAATGCAGCAGGGATGGGCTTTTGTAGAGTGAGGCTGGGGAAATGAATGGATGGTGGTCTCATGCCCCTACTTAGAACAGAAGAAAAAAAAACAACCCCCCACCCCACCCAGGCTGCAGAGAATAGAAGTTGAGGTTAAATATGGAAAAACAGATACCTGTGCTTTCCCCCATCTTGAGGCTAAGACAGAGTCTGTTGCAATAACTCCACATCCTATTTCTGCCCTGGTGAGCTGTACCTAGATATATTTTATAGGTAGTTGCAGACTTTGTTTCTCTTTACAATACTATGATCTCCAAACTCTGTGAAGATAAGAGGAAATTATGTCTCCTTTGCCTTTGTCTCCCTGTGTATGCACACAAGTGGGGGCCTTGCCCATGCTTGTGCTCAGTGAATGTCTGGAGAGGAGATGGGCTAGCTCACACCTGGCTTTTCAAGAGCTGCTCTTTTGGCAGCAATTAGACTAGAATCTAGAGCCAAGTTAATGATTTGTTGTTTTGGATGACAGTGATTATTTACTGATACAGTTATGAGGGGGTCCCATTATTCTAAGTGATAAGGAAGTTGGAAGGTAGGGAAGGCAGATTAATGAGGTCCATTTAACTTTGTCCCTGCTGAGCTTTCTTCAAAGGCGCTGGTGATAGGGAGTGGGGAGGGTTTTTTCCTCTCAGACTCATAGGGTGTTAAGAACTCAAAGGTATATTAGAGATTGTCCATTTGGCCTTAAGTATATTTTTATTGAGCACCTACTGTATGCCATACATTATATTACTAAGTGCTGGTACCTTTTTTTATGAGGAAAACTCCCTTAAAGAAAGGATATGTAGTAAATAAGTGGTAAATCCAAAACTAAACCTTGCCTTTTGCTGCCTGCCCAGTGCCCCTTCTATGACATATATATACTACTTCTGATTCCTGGGCCTTCACCTACTAGCCTTTCCCCCTCTGGCCCTGCTCCCTTATCCCAAGCCCTGTCCCTGGAGAAGGGCAAGAGAGCTGTAGTGTGTAGCCTTGGCCATCTGGTCCACTTTTAGGTGTCTTGGGTCAGAAGAGGGATTGGTTCAGCAGTTACATACTGCCTACAAAATGCTGCCCATGATACTTTGCTAAGAGGCAGCATGGGGAACTAGTTAATAGCATGGAGCCAAAGCCTGACTACCTGGGTTCAAATGTGAGCCTCAGTACCCTCATCTGTAAAATGGGGATGATAATGTAATTTCTACCTACCCTATAGCACTTTTGTGAAATTAAATGCATTACTATATGTAAGTGCTTAGAATTGTACTTAACCCTCAGTGTAAGCACTACATAAATGTTTGCTTTTATATTTTATTTTTTAACTTTTTCAATCCAGTTAAGCCCATCCAGATCTGGGTGTGAGAATGAGTGGATGGAGCTATAAAATGGTGTGTACAACTGTTCAATGCATCCCAGTGGTTGGGTGATTCTCAGCAGTGTTTATCCTTGATCTTGGCCCAGATAGAAGTATCCAGCTATCTGAAAGGCCTTTTACTTTGGGGTATGTGAGCAGCTGAGTAGAATGTTAGTATGTTCCACTTGAACTCATTTCCTCTTTAAGTGGGAAGGTTATTTTGGTGTCAGACTTGATACACACCACCATCTTTCACTAAGAGACTCCTGATTTTCTAACTTTCTATCCAGCTGGACACATGATTATTTGATTTGGAGCTTTTAAGTGATCCTGAGGAGAACAGAAACATCACAAAGAACCAGGATCCAATGGACAAGAGGCAGGAAAATTGGGGCATGAGGACTGTACCAGATTCTGAAGCTTGGAGGATGACCTCTTTCTGGAAATTTAGTCTCTGCTCGGTATGGGGATGGGCTTCCCAGCTAATGTCCATGGCCCTTTGGCTGGGTCTACGTTCCATTCGCCATCTCTCTTCACCTAATCCCAATCCCGTAGTTCTCCCTGTGCCTTTTATTATTTTTTTGCCACCACTTCCCCACAGAACCACAGAAGAGAATTATAAAATAAGTTTGTCATGCTTGGGATCAAATCTAATGTTACAAAAATACTTCACACCCCCTCTAAGGTGTTGTGTTTTTTTTTTACAATAAATTCAAATGGGCCCTGGCTGGTGTGGCTCAGTGGATTGCGTGTGGTCTGTGAACCAAAGGGTTGCTGGTTTGATTTCCAGTCAGGGTACATGCCTGGGTTGTGGGTTGGGTCCGTAGTTGGGGGCGTGCAGGAGGCAACTGATCCATGTATCTCTTGCACATTGATGTTTCTCTCCCTCTTTCTCCCTCTTCCTCTTTCTCTAAAAATCAATAAATAACCCTGGCTGGTGTGGTTCAGTGGATTGAGTGCTGGCCTGTGAACCAAAGGGTCACCAGTTCAATTCCCAGTCAGGGCACATGCCTGGGTTGTGGGCCAGGTCCCCAGCGGGGGGCATGTGAGAGGCAACTACACATTGATGTTTCTCCCCCTCTCTTTCTACCTCCTGTCCCCTCTCTAAAAATAAATAAATAAAAATCTTAAAATAAATGAATAAATAAAATCTTAAAAATAATAAATTTACATGGGATCATTGTAAAATAGTCAAATGGAAATACAGAAATACATAATATGAATGTAAATGTAAATCTGTTTATATAATGTTATATTAAAATACATATATTTATATTGACATAAATATATTATAAATATACATACAGAAATATAAAATGTAAAATGACAGGTTTCCTTAATTCCACTCTTCATACTATTATTAAATGGTCTGGATTAATATTTTTTAAACAAAAATTGAATTATTTATGCTGTTCCATAACTTTTTTTTTTAAGGTGTTCTTTTTTTTTTTTAAAGATTTTATTTATTTATTTTTAGGGAGGGAGGGGAGGGGGGAGAGAGAGAGAGAGAGAAAGAGAGAGAGAGAGAGAGAGAGAGAGAGAAACATCAATGTGCGGTTGCTGGGGGTTATGGCCTGCAACCCAGGAATGTACCCTGGCTGGGAATCGAACCTGGGACACTTTGGTTCCCAGCCCGCGCTCAATCCACTGAGCTACGCCAGCCAGGCCATAACTTTTTTAACATAACAGTATATCTTGTTTTTACCTTTAAAACAATTAAAATCCACAGGAAAACGATAACAATCATTTATGTATCTCTGACATCTTTATATGTCAGTACATATAACATATGCTTTTGTAAGGGCTGCAAAGCACTGTTAGGGCCTTTGCAAAGCATTTCAAGGCTGTTCTATTTGAGACTGGCAGAACTCCTGGGAGGTAGGCTTGTTGTTAGTATCCCCATTTCATAGATTATTAACAAATTGAGCTGGGACTAGAAAGCATCTCCTTTGTCCAGACTCAAGTTTAAAGCCCTGATACTTACAGAATTTTCTACTTCTTGTAAATAGAAGATAAATAAAATGGGATAAGTTCTGTGCCCTTGAGGTGTTTACAATCAAATATAATTCATAGGACAAAAGTCCTAGAACACTTGCTATATGACATGTAAATAGCACTGATTGCTAAAGAGTAAGCAAGAGGAACTGAGTACTGAGAGAACTGATACATTTATTGATCATTTATGAACTCTGTGCTGGGTCCCTTTACTGTATAAGAGATATGTGTATAGTGTCTATAACACACAGTTAGCACCTGCATTAATATTACCATTCCAATGCTGAGACTCTTTGGAGAAGTCATAGGTGTTTGTTTGTTTAAATAGTCTTCCCTACTATATTCTAAGCTCCTAAAAGAAGCTAATGGTGATGAAGAAAGACGATGATAGAGAAAGATGAATTATTTAATAGAATTCATCAGGAACAAGCTAACTGCCAAGGCTAGAGTTTTGAATTGAATTCTTTGGTAGAGGAAGGAAAAAGAAGCCAAGTTAACTGAATCTGTATGTTTGGAGAAGTAGTTAGTATTTACCAAATATGTCATTAAAAACTATGAGCTATCGCCCTGGCTTGTGTGGCTCAGTGAAGTGAGTGCCGGCCTGAGAATCAAAGGGTGGCCAGTTCCATTCCCAGTCAGAGCACATGCCTGGGTTGCGGGCCAGGCCCCACTAGGGGGTGCAAATGAGAGGCAACCACACACTGATGTTTCTCTCTCTCTCTTTCTCACTTCCTTCCCCTCTCTCTAAAAATAAGTAAATAAAATCTTAAAAAAAAAAACAACAGACTATGAGATATCCTGGTGAATGAGTTTTCCTAGTTCTTCCCACCATTTACAACCCCATTCCACCCCATTACCCTCCATTCCTCCATCAAGGGGCGCTAGACCCTCTGTCTTTCTCACATAATCCAATTGATGCAAAGAACAGGCAGGAAGGCATGGAGAGACAGAGAGCTAGATGGAAGTTGCCAAGGTACTCATGTCAGTGGCCCCAGAAACTCTGTTTTTAAAGAATTCCATGAAAAGCTATGCCCTTTTTCCCTAGTAACCCAAACCAGGTGAGTTTCCAAGTAAGCTCTTTTTGTTGTTAAGCCTATTTCTCTTCTCTGGAAATTTAAATTCTTTCTGAGCTCTGAAGATAAAGGTGCAAAAGAGGCGGAGGCCTGGACTCCCCAATAGCTACTAAGCGACGGGTAGCGGAGGCACTCTTCCCTAACTAGAAAAAGTGGAGAAACCCGCCCCCCAAGAGGCCTCAACGCCCAGAGCGGCACGACCGCCCCGGCAGCCCCGTCCCCCGCCCCCGCCCGCGCTGAGGAGTATCACAGTCAGTGCGGCAGATGAACTACAACTCCCAGTGCGCCTCGCGGCCCGCCGGAGTTACGCAACTTTTGCTGATTGGCCGCTGGGAATATTTGAAAGGAGGGGCTGGCGCGGAGACGAAGGTTACATTTTGGATCCTGGCAGAGTATTTAGTCTGGCGGGTAAGTCTTAGACCTGGAAAGTTGGGGACTTCTGGAGCAGTAAGGCCCGGAGGAACTCATGAGCCTGTTTACGCACTGAGGTGAATGGGACTCCCAAAACTGACTTGAGGGAAAGGCGGGGGCAACTCTGCCAGGGATGGTCGGGAGATCTCGGCACGCCCTGGTAGGTGTTGAAGAGCTCTGTGGAGGCCTCCTGTGTGGGGCTTGGGGTGATGGGAGGATAGTGAGGCCAGGGGTCGGTCTGGAAGAAGAAAAAGCGTAAGTGTCGGTTTATAATGGGAGCCTGGCGTCCTGGCCTGGGCTTTTTTCCGTTAGGATTTCTGAAGGGATTCATTAACCCCTTCTCCTGTCCTTCATTTAACTCCACTACGAATCTTCTCTGCACTCTCTAGTCTATCTCCTTCCCCCTAGCCACCACCCCCTCCCCGGTGCCATGAGGAACTTCAAAGGAGTCAACTTTGGGGCTCTGCTAAGCAGCCGGAAGGAGGCTGAAGAGTTGCTGTCTGACCTGAAGGTAGGGGTGCTGTCTGGCTGTGGATACACCTGGCTTTCCAAGCTGAGCCGGTTTTTTTGTTTGTTTGTTTTTTGACTGATTGGTAGCAACTCCATTTCTAGTTCCTTCCCCATCCCTTTCTCTTTGTATCATTCCCATCTTCCTCTCCTCCTAGGAGTTCCTGTCCAAACTTCCAGCCGGTTCTTCCAACTGCAGATTTGATGCGGAGAGGAGACAAACTTGTGATGCCATCCTAAGGGCTTGCAACCAGCAGCTGACTGCCAAGCTGCCTTGTCATAGGCACCTGGATAGCCTGCTGGAGCTGGCAGAACTGGCTTGCAATGGCTACTTGGTGTCCAACCCCCAGGGTCCACCCCTCTACCTGGAACGGATTCTCTTCATCTTTCTGCGGAATGTTGCTGCACAGGGAATCCCAGAGGCCACACTTCGACTAGCTCAGCTCCTCCATGCCTGCTTGGAGCAGTGTTCTCGCCAAGCTGCTCCCCAGGACTATGAGGCTGTGGCTCTGGGCAGCTTTTCTCTGCTTTGGAAAGGGGCAGAAGCCCTGGCAGAGCGGCGAGCTGCCTACTCAGCTCGGATGAAGGCCTTAAGCTTTCTAGTACTGTTAGAGGATGAGAGTACCCCTTGTGAGGTCCCTCACTTTGCTTCTCCAACAGCCTGTCGAGTGGTAGCTGCCCATCAGCAATTTGATGCCAGTGGGCATGGTTTGAGTGAAGCAGATGCTGATTTCCTAGATGATCTGCTCTCCAGGCATGTGATTAAAGCCTTAGTGGATGAGAAAAGGAACCCTCCTAGTTCTCTTTCTCCCCAGAGGGCCCTCTGTCTCTTGGAGCTCACCCTGGAACACTGCCGTCGCCTCTGCTGGAGCCACCTCCATGCCAAAGCTGTCAGGGTGGTAGAGAAGACCCAAGATTACCTAAGGAACACCAGCCTGGCTCCCAGCCTCCAGCTGTGCCAGCTGGGGGTAAAACTGCTACAGGTCAGGGAGGGAGGACCCCAGGCAGTGGCCAAGCTTCTGATCAAGGCATCAGCTATCCTGAACAACAGTATGGAGGCACCGTCACCCCCACTGCGGGCATTGTATGACAGCTGCCAGTTCTTCCTCTCAGGCCTGGAGCGAGGCACCAAGAGGCGCTTCGGACCTGATGCTATTCTGGGCTTCTTTGCTTTTCTTGGCGGGTACTGCTCCCTTATTCGGCAGCTGCAGGATGGCGTGAGTTGACCTAGAGAAAGGGTGGGAATATGGTTCTGTGGACTCACTATCAGGTTGGGATCTTTGGTAAGATCTAGAAGCTCTGGCTTCCCCCTTGGTAAGCTGCTCTCTGGACCATGCAGCCTAGTCTATCCTGAGAGGGCAGTGGTCTCTCCTGCTGTCCTTCCTACTCTCCGGGCTGTGTCTACTCTCCAGGACTCTGTGCCAGTCTTTAGTGTGGAGCTCACGCCTTATCTCTGTCCCTGAAACCAACCTTCCCCTTCTTCTTCAGGTCTGTGGGGACTCCTCCAAGCAGCAGCAGTCCTTGGTTCAGATGCAATTTCAGGGACTTCACCTCTATACTGTGGTGGTTTATGACTTTGCTCAAGGCTGTCAGGTACCTACTGGGAACGAAAAATCCTGGACACATCCTAGGGTCTGGGGTTGCTCAGCTGCCCTCAGTAGAGCTTTGGGGTGGCTTTGGGTTTGGGATGGGGTGGGTGTTACCTTGTACCTATTATGTTTCCTCTCACCCTCAAACCCTTCTTTCTTGCCCTTCAGGTAACTGATTTGGCTGATCTGTCCCAGCTAGTGGAAAGTTGCAGATCTACTGTGTTCTGGATGTTGGATGCCTTACAGGGCCTGTCAGGCCTAGAGTTGACTGACTACCTGGGGATGACTGGTCAGTGCCCAGGGGCCCAGATACAGGCTTCTTGGGAGGGTCATCACTCATGAGGCAGGCAAATAGCACTTGCTGGATGGTTCTGACCCCTGTGGGGACTCCTTATGGTTTAAGGAGGGAGTGAAAAAGATGTTTATAAATATTGGTTACTCTATATTTAACAACAGAAGAGAAGTGAGGAGACTAACTTAAAATAGTAGACACTAATTTTTTTCTCATTGGCTTTGAAATCTGATTTGGTATTTGTTTCATGAAAATGCTTTTTTTAAAAAAAGATTTTATTTATTTATTTTTAGAGAGAGAAGGGAGGGAGATAGAGAGAGAGAGAAACATCAATGTGCGGTTGCTGGGGGCCGTGGCTTGCAACCCAGGCATGTGCCCTGACTGGGAATCGAACCTGCGACACTTTGGTTCTCAGCCGGTGCTCAATCCACTGAGCTACGCCAGCCAGGTGTTTCATGAAAATGTTTGTACCTGAAATGCAACTTTATGATCTTTCTACATATTTAAATTTTAAAGAATATTTAGAACTTATTTTTTTTTAAACCAGGTGAAACAGGGTTCAAAATTCAAATTGCATAAAAGGGCATACAGTGAAAAGCTTCTCTCCCACATCCTGGTTGGGGGGAAAGATCATAAACAGGAGAATAATTGAATTGTCAACATGTTAGAAAGTGATCAGAAATATGGGGTAAAGGAAAAGTGGAGCAGGGGCAGCATAAGGGAATTAGGAGTTCAAGGTGAGTGAGTGGGGCAAGTTACCATTTAAAACAGGATGGTCAAAGTGAGCCTCATTGAGAGGGTGACATAAGCAAAACTTGGAGGATGTGAGGGAGTTGGCTATGTAGACACCTGGGAAAGGACATCCCTGGCAGAGGAAATAGCCAGTGCCAAGGCCTTAAATGTCAGAGTGGGTCTGGTGTCTTCAAAAAATAGCAAGGAAGCAATATAGCTTCAGTAGAATGAGGGAAGAAGGGAGAAGTAAGGAACAGGCCAGAGTATTTCCCTAAAATGCTGACCTTTGGAGCAAAATGAAGACAGATTGGCATGTGAGGAGAGATGAGCGCCGTTTGGGAATGAGGACTCTGCTTTTATAAAACAAGTGCAGAGGGCACGGCTGGTGTGGGAGGCATGGGCAGACTTGGAGCAGGAAGAGGAGTGCTGCCTCTTTCTCATTCCCTAGCAATAGGGGTTCCTGTCTGATCTGGAAGCTGCTAAGCTGACCAAGGATTAAGTTTCTCTCTACTGCCCCTCCAAAAGGAGAGGGCATTGGGAACCGATCCTGTGGTCAACTGTCCTTTCTGTCTCCTGCAGCCTCTTACACCAGTAACTTGGCCTACAGCTTCTATAGTCACAAGCTCTATGCCGAGGCCTGTGCCATCTCCGAGCCCTTCTGTCAGCACCTTGGCTTGGCGAAGCCAGGCACCTGTCCTGAGGTGCCTCCTGAGAAGGTACGAGGACAGGAAGGGAGGTCATGTTGGGGGAAGAAAGGGGCTTGAGTAGCGTAAAAGGCCCTACCCAAGACCCTGCCTTGGAGCAGGGAGTTAGTAGCTACATGTTGGCACCAGTACTTGGGACAGTATTTCCCAGACCTCACCTATACTGCCATTTACTTCGTTTTTAAAAACTGACTCACTTTTTATACTTAGCTTCATCCCAAGCCAGTGATTTTCAACCTTGTTGCACATTAGAATCACCTGAGTGAACTTTAAAACAAAAAACTCTCTAATGCCTTCCCTAAGCTAATCATATCCAATTGCATCAGAATCTCTGGTGCTGGAACCCAGGCACCTAGACATTTAAAGTGTCCTCCTAAGTGTCTTTTGGACAGCCAGAATGCGAACCATTGTCTTAAAGCAAGACAAAACAAGGGGTCAGCTGCACTGGCAAGCAAGGTGGGTCATAGAAGAAGGATTCATCATGAGAGCAGTGGTGAGCTTCTAATGGATTTAAGTGGAGGGCCATGACAGCAGACTGGCAATCTTGGACTTTTCTGGCATCACTGTGATGAATAAATGGAGGTGCAAGGATAACACTGGGCACCCAGGCTGCCTTAGCAGACCAGCAGGAAAGGGTGGGCATCTGAACGGAGAGCAGCTTCCCAAGGGATAGATAGAAATAACTGATGAGTGAAAGAAGTTGAAGGTTAACGTGCAAATGGCTGTGGGGGAGGGAGAAGGAAGAGTCCGAGGATAGTCTTGCATTCTGACTCAGGTGATTTGCTGAGATCATCACAGGAGGAGGAGGAGGTTTTCAGGGGGTGCGGACAGTGAATATGTAGGTGGATGGATGAAAGCTTTCCGGTCGTGAGCACCATGTGGTAGTTAGTTTCTTAGGTGTCTGCTGCCTTGGGGCAGGGGTGTTGGTTGGAAACCTCCTCCATCCACCCCCGACCAGGTGGTATATGTATTGTACTTGTGGATGCATGTCCTCTCCCACTGTACAGGCTCATTGGGTCCCCTCTCTATTTTGGTCTGTCCTTTCTTTGGTCAGTTGCATAGGTGCTTCCGGCTGCATGTAGAGAGTTTGAAGAACTGGGTAAACAGGCTGATGGATGCAAGATGGTGACTTTGTGGCTGACAGCCCTGCAGCCCTGTGGCCCCAAAACACATGGCTGAGCCAATCTCCTTCTGGGTCCGGGTTAAGATGGATGCAGCCAGAGCCGGAGACAAGGAGCTACAGCTGAGGTGAGTTGGAGGGAGGTGAGACAACCATGTTTGCCCCACGGCTATGGCAAGCTTTTTGTGCTCATGGTCACATTCATCCTCATGTCTGAAAAAGGCACTGATTCCTCCATCATTGTTCACTGAGTGCCTGCAATGTTCCAGCCGCTGTGTTCGGTACTGGGGGAACTGTGGTGTCAGGCAGTGTTCTTGATTTCACGACTGGAACTTACGGAGCTCTGAGCAAACCAAAGCAGAGACTTCTTAGCATGGGGGCAGAGGCTCTGTGTGTTCAAGGGCTTGCGAGGTGCTGAGCCCACTCTCTTTCAGGACTCTGCGAGACAGCCTGAGCACCTGGGACCCGGAGACTCTGTCTATCCTGCTCAGGGAGGAGCTGCAGGCCTACAAGTCAGTGCGGGCCACACAGGCAAGAACGGTTCAATGTCATCTGTGACCTTCTGGAACTGAGTCCCGAGGAGACACCAGCTGGGGCCTGGGCTCGAGCTACCCACCTGGTGGAACTGGCCTCAGGTGCTCTGCTACCATGACTTTGCCCAGCAGACCGACTGGTAAGGAGCAAAGGTGGGAGGCCCACTCTTGCCTTCTGTCTCTGACCCTTTGTGGAGCCTGTTTTCCCTCTCCATGTCCCTGAGCAACCCCTTCCATTTGTGGCCATGGGAGCCCATTCAAGGGTGAAGCCAGCTTTTCTGCAGAAGACTCTGATTAAGTTCAATCCTCTCCCTATAGCTCGCCCTGGATGCTATCCGGAAGCCCTGCAGCTTCTGGAGTCTGTGAGGCCTGAGGCCCAGGCTGAAGATCAGCTCCTGGATGATAAAGCACAGGCCCTGCTGTGGCTGTACATCTGTACCCTGGAGGCCAAACTACAGGAAGTGCGTGTGGCTGCTGTGGGGCTGAGCAACACTGGGTACAGGAATTGTTCCCCCCATGCCCTAAGTAAGCTGGCACTGGCCCTGTTTTTTACTCTGATCTCCCATCCAGGGTATCGAGCGGGATCGGAGAGCCCAGGCTCCTAGTAACCTGGAAGAATTTGAAGTCAATGACCTGAACTATGAAGATAAATTGCAGGAAGATCGTTTCCTATACAGTAACATTGCCTTCAACCTGGCAGCAGATGCTGGTGAGTGCCACGGACATAGTGTAGTGGGATAGTCTCACCAAGGCTTCCTAAGAGCCAGACGGGTACCACTGGTGTGGGAGAGGCTGGCCCTGTAGGCTGGGAGATGGTGGGCACAATGGGCAGAGGGTGTTATGGAGAAAGCGGCATTCTGCCCAGATGGCTCATGCTGAGAGAATGGCTGGTCTCTTTCGTCTGACTTACAGCTCAGTCCAAATGCCTGGACCAAGCCCTGGCCCTGTGGAAAGAGGTGCTTACAAAGGGTCAAGCCCCCACCGTGCGGAGTCTCCAACAGACAGCAACCTCACTGCAGATCCTTGCAGCCCTCTATCAGCTGGTGGCAAAGGTAATGGGCAGGCATTGACAAAGACCATAAACGCAAGCACCTTCTACCTTTTTGGCCTATGTTCCTGCTGAGAAGCCAAGTACACCAGTGTGGACGCTATCACTAGCCTCTCTGAGTTTAAATCCAGTTTCATCATTTTTTAGTGCATGGCCTTAGGCAAATTACTTAAACTTCTAAGGCCAAGTTTCCTTATCCTTAAGATGAAGGTAATAGCCCTGGACAGGTAGTTCAATTGCTTAGAGTGTTGTCCGATACGCCAAGGTTGCCAGTTCAATTCCAGGTCAGGGCACATATAAGAATCAACCATAGAATGGCCTAATTAAGTGGAACAACAAATCTCTCTCCTGCCCCTCCCTCTTACAATCAATAAATTAAAATTTTAAAAATTAACTAAAATGAAGGTGATAATAATTACTTCATAGCGTTGTTAGCATTTGATGAGATAATACATGGAAGATGTTGCACATAAAGAGAACACTCACATGTAAGCCATAACTATTAATTATTAGATAATTTGATAGCTATGTAACTCAAAAAAACACATAAATGCCTATAGACATAATTCTACATTTTTACATGTCAGAAGGTTTCACAGACTTCCCAAAGCTCTTCCCTGGGCTCCACATTAGGAACCTCTGAAAAAGAACATTGTACTTAAAGGACCTTTGTTACTGTGAGTCATTAGGCTGTATTTCTAGCACAAGGAGCCTGGGACACTGTCCCAGCCCTAGATTTGAGTCTGCCTCTACACATACCTATTATTGTGAATTTAGACAAGCAACTTAACCTATGTGATTCTCAGTTTCCTCATCTATTAAATTGGGATTAGGGTTGCTATTAAGATAAAATGAGTTCATGAATGTAAACCTCTTGGCACAGTGCCTGGCACATAGTAAGCACACTCAGTAAGTCCCGCTATTGATGACGACTGGCATCTGGCTTTCCAACAGAAGGGGTAGGATGGTTTGCAGACCCCCTCACTGTTTTCCTCTCAGGTTCCCTGATGGTTACTCCCTGGGTAGTCACATTCCAGCCAGGCTCTGAGATCAGGCCAACACCCAGAGGGGCTGGGGAGCAAAGGCTAGAAATGGAGGCTTGAGCAGGAGCTGGGTAACCTTATTGCTCCTGGCCAACCAGCCCTACAGGCTCTTGAGGTCCTCCTGCTTTTACGGATGGTGGCCCAGAGATTGGAGGATCACGCAAAGGCAGCTGGCTCCTCCTGCCACATCACCCAGCTCCTCCTGACACTCAGCTGTCCCAGCTATGCCCAGGTGAGTACCCAGCCTGTCTAGCCAGTGGGGCTGCAGGGGAGACATGGCTGTAGTAACCCATCTTTTCCCTGAAGAGATAGGACTCCTAAAAGGGCAGCTTCTGTGCCTTCTGCTGCCGCATTTGGCTAGAAGCTTGTAAAGTGCATGCTGGTTGGGAGGCAGGTGTCTTCCTTCTCACTGCGAAACCAGTTCATTGAGCTTTACAGATTCTGCATCAGGAATGTGATGCCAGTCTTGTATTCCCCACTTATTTCTGTTGCCCTGGTTGATCTTTTCTGGCTCACTTAGGACTATTATAATGTCTCCTAGTTGGTTTCCTTGCCTCCAGTTTTTCCCTTTTCCACTTTTGACTACTACCTGTGGGGTCTTTTTAGGCACAGATCTGATTTAACCTATTTCCTGTTTACAGGATTTAATTGACTTCTTCATTAAGTGAAGGATACTGTCCAAATCCTTCACTTTGTTTTTTTTTTTATTATATTTTATTGATTATGGTATTACAGTTGTCCTGATTTTTCCCCCTTTGTCCCCTCCAACCAGCACCCCCCACTCCCTCAGGCAATTCCCCCACCATTGTTTACATCCATGGGTCATGCCTGTAAGTTCTTTGGCTACTTCATTTCCTATACTGTACTTTATATCCCCATGGCTATGCTGTAGCTACCTATTTGTACTTCTTAATCCCCTCACCTCTTCACCTACTCCCCCACATACCCATCCCATCTGGCAACCATCAAAATACTGCCTGTATCCATGACTCTGTCTCTGTTCTTATTCTTTACTTAAATTGTTTTTTAGATTCAACTGTTGATAGATATGTATTTTTGTTATTTTATTGTTGATAGTTTGATCTTTTTCTTAAATAAATCTCTTTAATATTTCATATAATAATGGTTTGGTGATGGTGAACTCCTTTAGTTTTTTTCTTATCTGGGAAGCTCTTTATCTGCCTTTCGATTCTAAATGATAGCTTTACTATATAGAGTATTCTTGGCTGTATGTCCCTGCTTTTCATGACTTTGAATATTTCTTTTTTTTAAATATATTTTATTGATTATGCTATCACAGTTGTCCCATTTCCCCCCTTCACTCCCCTCCACACCCTCTCCCACCCACATTCCCCCCCCTTTAATTCATGTCCATGTGTCATACTTATAATTTCTTTAGCTTCTACATTTCTCATACTATTCTTACCCTCCCCTGTCTATTTTCAACCTACAATCTATGCTACTTATTCTCTGTACCTTTTCCCCCTCTCTCTTCCTCCCACTCCCCTGTTGCTAACCCTCCATATGATCTCCACTTCTGTGGTTCTGTTCCTGTTCTAGTTGTTTGCTTAGTTTCTTTGGTTTTGCTTTAGGTGTGGTTGTTAATAATTGTGAGTTTGTGTCCTTTTACTATACATGTTTTTTTTTATCTTCTTTTCTTAGATCAGTCCCTTTAACATTTCATAAAATAAGGGCTTGGTAATGATGAACTCCTTTAACTTGACCTTATCTGAGAAGCACTTTATCTGCCCTTCCATTCTAAATGAAAGCTTTGCTGGATAGAGTAATCTGGGATCTAGGTCCTTGTCTTTCATGACTTGGAATACTTCTTTCCAGCCCCTTCTTGCCTGTAAGGTCTCTTGTGAGAAATCAGCTGACAGTCTGATGGGAACTCCTTTGTAGGTTACTGTCCCCTTATCTCTTGCTGCTTCTAGGATTCTCTCCTTCGTTTTTACCTTGGCTAATGTAATTATGATGTGCCTTGGTGTGTTTCTTCTTGGGTCCAACTTCTTTGGGACTCTCTGAGCTTCCTGGACTTCCTGGAAGTCTATTTCCTTTGCCGGAATGGGGAAGTTGTCCTTTGTTATTTGTTCATATACATTTTCAATCTGTTACTCTTCCTTTTCCCCTTCTGGTACCCCTATAATTTGGATGTTGGAACGTTTAAAGATGTCCTGGAGGTTCCTAAGCTTCTCCTCATTTTTTTAAAATTCTTATTTCTCCATTCTTTTCTGTTTGGTTGTTTCTTCCTTCTGGTCCACTCTATTGTTTTGAGTCCCAGTTTCCTTATCATCACTATTGGTTCCCTGTACATTTTCCTTCATTTCTTTTATGGTAACCTGCATTTGTTTATCTAATTTGCGACCAAATCAACCAATTCTGTGAGCTTCCTGATCACCAGTGTTTTGAACTGTGTATCTGATAGGTTAGCTATCTCTTGGTCGCTCAAAAGGATGAGTTCTGGGGCACTGATTTGTTCTTCTGTTTGAGCCATCTCTCTCTCTCTCTCTCTCTCTCTTTTTTTTTTTTTTAGTTTGGTCGCTCCTGTTACAGTGAGAGGCAGAGCCTTAGGTGTTCACCAGGGCTGGGCACCCCAGTTGCTAGATTGTGACATTGTATGTGAGGGCGGGGTTGAGAGGGAACAATGACAGTAGCTCCGTTCTCCGTGGGACTTCAGTCCCTTCCCTGGGATCCTGGGTTGTGTGCTCTGCCCTGCTCCACAATTGCCGCCTCACTGGGTCTGCCAGCTGCTGCTTGCGTACTCAGGGTCCACTCGCTGCGTTCTTGTATGCCCCAGATGCCTTACGCGCTCCCGGTTGCCTCATGCGTTCAATTCTTCCTGTTCTCTGCACTGTGCCCTGTGCCCAGCTGCTCGTCTCTGCCCCTCCTACCAGTCTGGATGAATGGGTCTATTTCAACTTCTTGGCTGTCCAATTTCCATTCAGATAAATTTTCTGTCAGTTCTGGGTGTTATTCTGCCTCTAAATTGTTGTTGTTCCAATCTTGGTTGTGCGTGGAGGTACGGTGCGTCCACCTATGCCTCCATCTTGGCCGGAAGTCTGTATTCTTCATTTCTGACTGGATCTTCTTTATGCTGTTGAGGTCCTCACTAAGTTCCTTGAGCATCCTGGTAACCAGTGTTTTGAACTCTGCATCTGATAGATTATTTATCTCCATTTTTTTGTTTAGTTTTTTTCTGGAATTTTGATGTGTTCTTTCATTTGGGCCATGTTTGTCTCCTCGTTTTGTCAGGCCCCCTGTGTTTGTTTCTATGTATAAGGTAGAGCTGCTTTGGCTCCGTGTTTTGGTAGTGTGGCCTAATGTGGGAGGTGTCCTGTAGGGTCCAGTGGCACAGCCTCCAAAATCACCCAAGCTGGGTCTTCAAGGTATGCCCCTGATGTGAGCTGAGTACACCCTCCCCTTGTACTTGAGTCTTGGTTGCTGTTGGCAGATCAATGGGATGAACTTACCCAGGCCAGTCAGCTACAAGGACTGGCAGGGACCACTGACCACCAAGCTCTGCCCTCTGTGGAGGATCAGCTGTGTAGGGACAGGGTGGTGGTGCTCCAGCCTGGTCTGTAGCTGTTCACTGGGTGCATTGGCCCTGGGGTATGCTGGATGGTGCAGACCAAGGTCAGCCCCCACCCATGTTTTGTCTGGGGTGTCCCCCCTGCCTGACATATAAAGCAATCTGAGATGGCTGCTACTTATGCTGGGTTTGGAGATTCCCAGGCAAAACCAAGCTGTGAATCTAGGCTGGCTGCTGCTAGTGCCGGGCCTGTGGCTCCCTGAGGCCAGTTGTTGCTTGTTTGAGAGGATTTAGGAAGTTGTGAAGCATGAGCCAAGACCAGCCATTGGTTCGGAAAAGCAGCTTGGGGGGTCCGTAAGTTGGGTAGGGTGGAGTCTCTGGGGATATCCAAGGTGGGTCAAATAGTGTTAGCCAGGTTGATGGAGTTTCAGATACGGCACTAGCTTGCTGGCTCTGTTGGGGGAGGGTTTAGAAAAGGGACAATGGCCTTTGCTCGTGTTGACGTTTTTCCCTGTGTGTCACTGGTGCCTTTCAAGCTGCTACCCAGGTGCTGAAGGAGCTCAGAGGGAGTGAGTGTGAGTAGGTGAGTCTGTGTGTGGGTTCTTTAAGAGGAACTGCTTGGGACTTCAGCAGTTTCTTCCACTGACTTAATCCCCACTGATTTTTGCAGCTAGAAGTTGTGGAGACTTATCTTCCTGGTACTGGAACCTCGGCTGGGGGGCTGGAAATCTTGCTCCCAAGATTTCCTTCCCAAATTTCACAAGGGTGATGAACCAGCTGGTTTCTTGTCTGTGCCCTTCCTACCAGTCTGGATGGATGTGGTTTCTTTAATTCTGTAATTATCAGACTTCCATTCAACTTGGTTTCTAATGGTTTTGGGTGATGGTTATTCTATGTTTCAGTTGTAATTTTGATGTGATTGTGAGAGGAGGTGAGCTGTGTCTGCCAACACTGCCATCTTAATCGGCAGTCCCGACCCTTCACTTTGTGTCGACACCTTCTGTATCCTGGTTCACACTTTTCCTGGCCACTGCCTACCATGAACCTTACACTGATCTGTGCCATTACTTTATATTCCTCGTGCATGCCTCTTTGTCTTTGGTTGTATTAGATTCTCCACTCTAAAGGCACCCTCTCCTCTCGCCTTTTTTTCATTCAGTAAACCTGTACTTTCTTTTCAAGGCCGAGCTCAATTCTTCCCTCCTCCATAAAGCATTTTACATGTCCTCTTCTTCCAGGGCAGAATCAGCCACTTTCCCTGAGCCCCCACAGCACCAATGGCATTGTTTCATGATTACATCGTAGTGCCTGTGCACCTACTGCATTGCGAGCCGTTAGTTGGAAGGTTCTGCTTATTCCTCATTTGCTTTGTCTTTCTTTCAGAATGGTTAACCTAAAGGTGCTCAATGAATATTTTAGTGAGTAACTCCTATGTAGATTAGAATATTTGAAATAATATTTAATTGCACGTCTGGCGTTTTTCTTGCGAATGCTTTAATCCACTTTAATTTGAAGGCTCTGGCTGCCTTCAAACGGCATGTCCTCACCAGCATGCTCACTCCCTCATTGCTCCCTTAGTTACACCTGGAAGAGGCAGAATCAAGCCTGAAGCTTCTGGATCATAACACTGACACGTACCTGCTCCTTTCCTTGACCTGTGACCTACTGAGAAGTCAGCTTTACTATGCATGCCACAAGGTATTTCTCACTTTGTTATACCCAAAGGTCCTGGGTATTGAAAGGGTTTTAGGATTTTCTAGATATTTGTCTGGCTTCTGAAGTTTCCCTGGAGCTATGAAGAATATTCCTGACTCTGAGAAGCAGTACTGTTTCCCAGCTTTGTTCTCCAGTGAACTGGTCACCAGTGCTCCTCACAGAGATACTTTCCATTTCACTTTTTCCAGTTTCCTCAGGGACAAGGAGGAAGGTCTCCCTGAATAAAAACTGGGATGACACTGGAGCCCTAGACTGAAATCCAGTGGGATCCTAAAGGCCTGAGTTTTCTCATACAATAGCTGTGTGACTTTTCTGAGTCTTATGCCCTCTCTTGTCCCAGTTTTCTTTATAGCTTTTATCATTCTTAAAAGCCCGGGATTGGGCCAAGGGATCTCTAGGGGCATCTCAAGCTCTGAATTGCCCATCTGACCTCACTGCTCTGCTCTGGTCTCCCCTCCCTCTTCCAGGTGACAGAGGGCGCCTCTCTGTTGCTGTCCGTGCTTCAGGACCCTGCCCTCCAGAGGTCATCCAAGGCCTGGTACTTGCTGCGTGTCCAGACCCTGCATGTGGTGGCAGTCTACCTTAGCCTCTCCTCAGACAGCCTCTCAGCCTCCCTGTGGGAGCAGCTCTGTGCCCAAGGTGAAGGAATAGAATGAATGGCCATCCTTGGTTGATGTGTGTGGTTTGTGCACTGTCATCTCTTCTCAGACCTTGTCCCCTCTGCTGTCTAGCTTTGTGGGTGAGCCTACTTGGAAGCTTCATAGAGTAGGCCTGGGATAGCAGATGAGTTTCAATTCTACTGACTCTAATCAATTGCCTAGTGACTGCCTGAAATGCTATACTGACAAGGTTTCTGGGACCCTAATGTGGTCTCAGGTTGTTCTGTGATTGATTAGCTCTGTCTGCCTTAGGTGCACAAACAGAAGAGTTACAGCATACTTTGCATTTGCTATCTTAATAGTTAAAGGTGGTGGAAGTTCGGGTCAATCATCTCCCTTCTTGTCCCCTCCTCCTTTACCTGCACAGGCTGGCAGACACCTGAGATAGCACTCATTGACTCCCATAAGCTTCTCCGAAGCATCATCCTCCTGCTCATGGGCAGCGATGTGCTCTCGGCTCAAAAAGCAGCCTCGGAGACACCATTTCTGGACTATGGTGAGTCTGAGGAGGAGGGCAAGGCCATGTGGGAATGAAGAAACTAGATGGTGGGCCTGGCAGTTTTGTCTCCAGAGGATCCAGGCTGTGACTAAGTGATCAGGGTCTTGCCTGTCTCCTTTGCTGCAGGTGAAAATTTGGTACAGAAATGGCAGGTGCTTACAGAGGTGCTGAGATGCTCTGAGAACCTGGTCTCCCGCCTGGGCCACCTGGGTAGTGTGAGTGAAGCCAAGGCCTTTTGCTTGGAGGCTCTGAAACTCACAACGAAGTTACAGATACCACGCCAGTGAGTACAGAGACCAAGAGGATGCCAGTTCTGGAACCTCAGTACCTGTGCCCATGATTGTGGGTTCCTAGAGTATTCCATAGATAATAACGTCAGCCTGTGTGGGGGCTGGTGGAAGAATGTATTCTGTGGCCTAATAAGTGGAAAATGCTGAGTGAATCAGTGTTTGATTTCTTCATTTCCTATAGGACTTCACATGTCCTCCAGAATGCTAATACACATTATAAATCTCCAAGTGGGAGATCTAGTGTACAGTGTTTCCCTAAATCTTTTTGCCCATAGGATCCTTTATTACTATTTATTTTTATTTTTTGAGGAATGCAGTTTGGGAAATCCTGTCCTCACACACAAGAATGAGTTGATTTGAGAGAGCAGTATAGGGGCCTCTCCCCAGGGAGCCTGAGGCTGGAAGAGAATGAGATGGCTGTGCCTGGGAAGGGAGGAAAGGGGCTCTCCAGGAAGGCAAGAGTTCCAATAAGTGGTTGTTACCTCCTCTCCCAATAAGGGTGCCCTGTTCCTGGTGCTGAAGGGGGAGCTAGAACTGGCACGCAATGACATCGACCTCTGTCAGTCGACCTGCGGCAGGTTCTGTTCTTGCTGGAGTCTTGCACAGGTGAGCAGCCATGCCCCTGTGTCCATGGGCAATGGTAAGAGTGGCACACACACTATGTAACACATCTTTATGTGGCAGGGTTTGGCCTCCTTCTAAACAGAGACTTCTGGTCCCAGGGCAAAGCTCTCTTTAGTCAGACCATTGGTGTCCCTCCTTCAGATAGCCTGTCCAGGACTAACTCTGTCTGGTTCTAGTTTCAGTGCTAATACACTCTGGCTATTTAAGTAAATTTAAGTAAAATTTAAAATTCAGTTCTCAGTCATTTACCACACTTCACAATGCTAGTGGCTGTTGTTATGGACAGCACAATGGAGCGTCCTCAGAAGGCTTAAGCTAATAATAAAATATTGTATTTATGATGCTTTTTTTTTATCAACCACTTCTACCTCTAGTATTTCATTTGACCTACACAATACCCTGGGTAAGTCAAGTAGGAACAGATTTTTTTTTTTATTTGTAAAATGAGAAAGTTGAGAAATTCAATGTTTTGGGCCAGAATCATGGGGCTAGTTGGACAGAAGCCAGGATTAAGAACTGGGCCTCCTGCCCAGCCAGTTGGTTGGTTGGAGCACTGTCCTGTACACCGAAAGGTCATGGGTTGGATTCTGGTCAGAGCACATGCCTAGGCTGTGGGTTCGGTCCCCGGTCAGTGTGTGTATGGAAGGCAGCCAATTGATGTTTCTCCCTCACACTGATCTCTCTCTCTTTCTCCCAACCAATAAATGTATCCTTGGGCGAGGATTTTTAAAACAAGAAAAGAAAAATAGGGGGCCTTCTGGTGCTGGCCTGCTTTCCAGATTCACACAGTTTTCTAAGCTGCAAATAATGGGTTTTTGTGCTATGATGGTCCATTATTGGAAGAAAGAAAGTATTAGGGATTTTGTCAAAACAGTAGTCTGTACTAATATTTAGTATGTTAGTACAATAATATACATAAGTAATTAGTAAGTAATTAACTCATATGTTAGGGAGTTGGGTCCTGGGGTAGATCAGTAATAACTTGGCATTTCTCCTAGTTTTATAATGCTTGTTCTGCTCTCTCCTCAGAGTTTTGTGGACTAGCCCAGCACCCAGATTCTGTGAAGAAAATCCCAATTGCAGAAGGGGAAGAAGCAGGCCCGGGTCCCCTGTCCTCTAGAGCCTCGCGGAGGAGGAGCTCTTCCTAAGAGGCCCTGTTCTGGAGCTGGTGGCCACTGTGGCCAAGGAAACCTGGCCCCATAGCACCTTCCACAAACTCCTCCCCAGTCCTGAAACAAAAGCCCCAGCCCAGCCCTGGCTTCCTGGCCCATTTGCCCACCTGTGAACTGCTCATCTGTGTCAGCCCTGTCCTTCAGCAGTCTGTCTGCGCTGGGGGTACTGGTCACCGCCGGGGTGAGCCTGGCCATGGGCCATCAGGCCCAGGGTCTGAATTCTCCTTCAGGTTGTACTGAAGGGTTGCCCTGCAGCCGCTGAGCGCCTAGGCCCAAGCTCTACAAGCTTCTCTGAATCGAAAAGTAGCCCCTACCCTGTCCCGAGCCTCTTTGATGAGATCTTGGTCCGGGAACACACACAGGCTGGCACCAGGAATGGTTGATTTTTGGGGGGGGTGGGGCTTGGGGGTTGAGCCGGCCATCAAACAGCCTGGAGAAGGCTCTGGAGTCAGGGCTGAAGTTTGTGGCAGCAAGGGATACCCCACCTGGATCCCTGGCGAGCCAGCCTGCTTCTTGGATTCAGGCCCTTGCGAAGCTGATGGCTCAACTGCTGCACTACCCAAACTTTTTGCTGGCTCCTGGGGCTGGCAGCCACCATCTATAAAGATTCCCCCAGGCTCAGAGCCCTCTAAGCTTAAAGCCAAAACAGTCCAGACCGGCGAGGGCGCCAGCAGGAGGTCTCTGCTCCCCTGCCCCTCCATAATCCCTCTCTGAAAGGGTCTGGAAGGTGGGGGACCACCTGTACACCTAAGCCCCCTGGCCGGCTTCGGCAGGCTGGCGCTCGTGTCCCTTTCACTGTGTTTGAAAGAAGTTCTCTACAAAGAGCAAACCTGAGGTTCCCCAGGCCCCAAGGTACAACAGAGGGTCCAGACCGCCTGAAAGGTGGGAGGTGGGACAGTGCTAGCTGGTGTTGTTGTTGGGTGGGGTTGGTCCTGGGGAAGAGTCCTGCAGAGCAGGTGTCTGTGGGATCGTTTCCCAGGACCTGGGGACCTTTAGCTCTCCTTATTATCTGCAGGATCCCTAACGTGTTCCACGGGAAGGAACTACTTCCAAGTCTACCTTGACTTAGACAGAAGGCACTTTCCTAACTCTAGGGTTCCTTTCCCTTTTCATCCTTCCTCCTCATCTTTTAGACTCCTCCCCTCTCCTCTCCCTCCTTCCACCCCAGGAGTTGGCTGCCCCTAACTGAGTGTGGCAGTATATGTGGGAGAGTTCATTTTTCTCTTCCCCAATGGCCTCTGTGGTGGTTTCTCCACAGCGCCACCTGCTGTCAGAGAATGTCTTGTCACTCAAGGCCCCCTTGGCCTCTCCCTTTCATACCCATCCCAGGTGAACTTCAGTGATGACAGTGACTTGGAAGACCCAGTTGAGGCGCAGCTTGCTGAGGGGCCCAAGAGGCGGGGCACTGCTTCTCGGGGCCAAGACTCGGGTCAGGCTAGGAAGGGCCGGAGCTTGAAGACTGGTTGTGCTGGCTGCCTCAGGTGGTGGCCCCTGAGCGCTCTGGTCCCAGTGGCAGGAGCCGGAGGGCCAAGAAAAGTGGCATCGGATATTGTGAGGAACTGGGCCCTGAGATTATGAGGACCATTCCTGAGGAGGAGCTGACTGACAAACCAGATGAAATGAGCTTTGAGATCCTCAGGGGCTCTGATGGCGAAGACTCAGCCTCGGGTACAATGGCAGGGTGGGGAGGTGGAGGTGGCATATGTTTGGGGGAGGCTGCCCTGGGCCAAAGCGCAAGAAATAACTGGCGCCAAAGACAGCTCTTCTTTTGTTGGTGCTGGACTGGGATCCTGGGGGGAAAGCAAAGACAAGGGGATGGCAGGAGTAAGGAGCTCCACAGAGAAATTCTGCTCTCTCCCCAGATGGGAAAACACCAGCCTCGGGGCCTGACACAGCCATAGGAGAATGTGAGTTGTTGAGACGGGATTCCAGCAAAGAGGAGCTGTGCATCCCGTGCCCAGACAAGAAGAGAGACAAGGATCTCGGTCCTTGGCTCCGACGCCCCTCAGCTCCTGTAGCCATTGGTGAGGTCTGGTCACTTGGGGAGGGCTGAGCCTCTGGTTCTTTTGATGCCAATGCTTTTTCAGTCTGTCCTTGGCTCTGGCTTTGGATCCGGTAGCTTTTGAACCTGGGTTTGAATTCCAGCCCTCTTTCTACTACCTGTGTGCAAGTTACTTAACCTCCCTGAGCTTCTTTTGACTTAACTGTAAAGTGGGTTTGAGGAGGACAGGGCAAGCTGATGCATGTGAGTTATGTAGCATCCTACTTGGCAGGTTGCCCTTTGTAAATGGCAGCTGCTACTTTACAAGTGGGAGATGAGATAGGGATTTATTCTTGGCAAGTTCCTATCAGCTGGGAGGTAGATTTGTGTGTAGCAAGTGTCTTGACCTTCCTCTAGGTATCTCTACCCTGGATTCCATCTGTGACTCACTGAGCATTGCTTTCCGTGGAGTCAGCCACTGCCCTCCTAGTGGGCTCTACGCTCATCTCTGTCGCTTCCTGGCCTTGTGCCTGGGCCAGCAGGATCCCTATGCCACTGCCTTCCTTGTCACCGAGTCTGTTTCCATCACCTGTCGCCACCAGCTGCTCACCCATCTCCACAGGCAGCTCAGGTGAGTGTCTGCCGTCTCTAAGGCTTATGCTGGGGCAGACTGGAGGGAGGGACCAGACAATGAAGGAGGGAGAACTCACCCCTCCTTGTGTTGCTTGCAGTAAGGCCCAGAAGCACCAAAGATCACTCGAAGTAACAGACCAGCTACAGGGGTTGAGCCTCCAGGAGAAGCCTGGAGATGTCCCCCTGGCCCGCATCCAGCACCTCTTCTCCTTCAGGACATTGGGATCTAGCCATTTCCCCCAGCCTGAGAAGGAGAGCTTCCAGCAGTGCCTGGCTCTGATCCCCAGTGGTATGGTGGCAGGCTTCGGCTGGCTCTCCCGTCCTTTCATTCACCTTCTTACTCAAGAGTTGGGTGACAGTGTTGAAGGCATTGGTTAGCTCACATAGATTCACGATCCTTATGGAAGGGCCTGTTGTACCTTTTCATTGATTAGTCATTTTCTTACTCTCACCAAACAGACATCCCCTACATCTGGAAGCTTTCTTTTTTAACTTTAACTTTGAGTTCCAAGCCAATTAAATGTCTTTTATTCAGCGTACATTCAGATGTCCACGGGCTCCCCATGCTGACATGAAACACATTAACAGACTGTTTGAGCATGTCCTTCTGTGCAGGGCCCTTTGTTCTCTGTGAGGGACACAAAGAAGTACAAGACATGGCCTCTGTCCTCGGGAGCTGTCAGGGCAAGTGAGAACACCTTGAACTCTAGTGACCAAGGCAGACTTCTTAGAGCTGTCTTGAGTGATAGACAGGGACTGAGGGTGGAAGATGAAAGGAATTCCTTGAACAGCTGAAATGACTCTGGGTGTGTCCTGTGTGTTAGGGGTGACTGTGTGTGTATTGGCCCTGGCCACGCTCCAGCCTGGAACGGTGGGCAACACCCTCCTGCTGACCCGGCTGGAAAAAGACAATCCCCCGGTCACTGTACAGATCCCCACCGCCCAGAACAAGGTACGTTTCCTGGGCCAGGGAGCAAAGTTGGACTGGGGTAACTTCTGGTCGAACCGCTCACATTCTGTGACTGGTGATCACATGAACAAGCAGAAATCTCACAGCCTCATCTCCCAAAGCTTCCTCTTAGCTCGGCCCTGAAAGAGTTTGATGCCATCCAGAAGGAACAGAAAGAAAACAGCAGCTGTACTGACAAGCGAGAATGGTGGACAGGGCGGCTAGAACTGGACCATAGGATGGAGGTGTGTGCCCTCAGGGTGGGGTGGGGTCAGGCCTAGAAATCACCTGGGGGTGCCAGTGTCTTCCCACTCAGGGGTGCCAGGTCAGTGCTAAGCTGCTTCAAATCTTTCTGGAATTGTAGGCCTAAATAAAAAATTATGCCACTTGGGAAGGACTTTAAACAAGAGCCCACACATTGAAGGGGTTAAGGCACTGGAACATTCAAAGGTACATACAAGAAAAAGGACTTAAGCCCAAGTGTCAGCTTCCCAGCTTTAGCTTTCATGGCCTACCTGTTCACAGATATGTAACAGATGATCTCACCTATACTCCCCTCAAGTCTCAGCAAATGAGAAATGTCTCTAGCTCCTTGTCTCTTATGACTGGCAGAAAGATATGTAAGATAAATCCACACATTGGAAAACCCATTTCCTCATCTCCAAAATGTTGGTGCTCATGGGGGAAGAAACTTAGCTTCATCTCGGACTGAAGATCCTATTCTTCCGCATCAGGTTCTCATCACTTCCCTAGAGAAGGAGGTGCTGGGCTGCTGGAGGGGGCTATTGCTGCCATTCACTGAGGACCCTGGCCCTGCCCAGGAGGCCTCCCGCCTGCAAGAGTTGCTGCAGGAATGTGGCTGGAAATACCCTGACCCTACTCTGCTGAAAGTGAGTTGAGAAATCAGGGAAGGGGAAGAAGCTAGACTTAACTCCTTCCCACCTGCCACCTCGAGTGGAGATGGAAGCTATGGCACTCACTGACCAGTGTTCCCCTACATACAGGTCATGCTCAGTGGTGCCAGTACTCTCACCCCCCAGGACATTCAGGCCCTGGCCTATGGGCTGTGCCCTGCCCAGCCAGAACGAGCTCAAGAACTCCTGAGTGAGGCAATAGGACATCTACAGGGGCAAACAATACCAAGCAGTAGGCACCTTGTCTTAGTGCTGGACAAGGTAAGGAGCTAAGGACTGGAGAGGCAGTATCTACTGGGCAGTGGGCACCAACTCACCCCCACCCCATCTGACTCCTGCGTATGCCTGTGTAGAGACCATAACCTCTGAGTGCTTTTTACCCAGGACCTGCAGAAGCTGCCATGGGAGAGCATGCCCAGCCTCCGAGCACTGTCTGTCACTCGGCTGCCCTCCTTCCGCTTCCTGCTCAGCTATGCTATCATCAGAGAGGTAAGGTTCAGGGATTGTGGACTGCAGATAATTGGTGGTGATTGGGAAGGTAGGAGAGGGTCTTGGAAACAGATCAATCATGGAATGGGGCTTGGAGTTTTTTGGCCCTCCGGCCAGACCAGGATCCTGATCACTAGTGTCTCCTCCTCAGTCTGGGGCCTCACCAGTGCTGACCCAAGGGGTGGATCCACGCAGTACCTTCTATGTTCTGAACCCTCACAATAACCTGTCAAGTACAGAGGAGCAGTTTCGGGCCACTTTTAGCAGGTCAGGAGGATAAGAGTGAAAAACGGGATGGGGAAGGGTAGCAACAACATACAGGCAATGTTGCAGCCCACCTTTTCCCTAGTATTCCCTGTGCCCAACTTGCAGCATGACCCCTACTCTTAACTCCGGCAGTGAATCTGGCTGGAAAGGAGTGGTTGGGGAGGTGCCGAGCCTGGAACTGGTGCAGGAGGCCCTGATGGAGCGTGACCTATATATGTGAGTGCTTAGGGCAGGGAGGTGGGGAGAGAAACAGCCCCAGAGGAGGGTATTGCTTTGATTTGCTTTGGGGCTTTAAAGCCCCTGGCTGACAAGACACAGAGCAGAGGCCTAGTATGGCTAGGTCAAACTCACCTCACCTTCTGGTTTAGCTACGCAGGGCACGGGGCCGGTGCCCGCTTCCTGGATGGGCAGGCTGTTTTGCGGCTGAGCTGCCGGGCAGTGGCACTGCTGTTTGGCTGCAGCAGTGCAGCCCTGACTGTGCATGGAAACCTGGAGGGGACTGGCATCGTGCTGAAGTATATCATGGCTGGCTGGTGAGTCTCAAGGGGCAAGGCCCATGCTAGGTCCCTACCCCCAGGTTCTTTCCTAGGTCTGAAGTCTAAATCCTTTCTCTTTTGTGCCCCACCTTCCTCCCATCCTAGTTCCCTAGGGCCATTAACCGGTTGCTGTCTTCTCTCCTCCTAGAGCTATGGGCCAAGGGACTTCCTCATTGGCTGTATTGGCTCTGCTCACCCACCACCACCATCAGTTGTGTTTTCCTATATATGCTGTTTTAGAGACCTTTGTATTTCTTCCTTCTTTTTTTCCCAGTCCTCTATTTCTGGGTAACCTCTGGGATGTGACTGACCGTGACATTGACCGCTACACGGAGGCGCTGCTGCAGGGCTGGCTTGGAGCAGGCCCAGGAGCCCCCATTCTCTACTATGTCAATCAGGCCCGCCAGGCTCCGCGACTCAAGTATCTTATTGGGGCTGCACCTGTAGCCTACGGCTTGCCTGTCTCCCTGCGGTGACTCCTTAGAGCTGTCCTATCACTGGCAGAAGCCATGACACTGTGTTATACCTCCCATGCTTAGATTTAACCCTCAGGATAAATATTTTTAAGTGATTTTCCCCAATATTTTATGTAAAACATTTCTTTGTAACTTAATATAATAAAGATTTCTAACTTAAATCATTTGTGTAGTTCATCAGAAACATTTGAAGACAAGACTTTGCCACCGCCCACAGTGTGGTACAATAAACAGAACAACTTGCAGGAGTTCCAGTTTGAGGGCGTTGGGAAGAAAGGCGAAAGCATAGGACGAAGTTGGGCCTGGCTGGGCCTCAAAGCTGAAAGAAAGGCATCAGGATGCTCTAAGCCGGGACAGAGTTGTCAAGAAGGGTAGAGATAGACCCACTGAATGTGCCTTGACCCGGCACCATCAGGTCTGTCTTATCTTCTTGCCCTCAGGTGTCCTGGAGTGACACCAGCGTTAGTACCTCAGTTCCCCTGCCCCTGACCCAGGTGAATGTTAAAGACCTCTGTTTTCTCCCCCCATACAGCTGTTAACACTTAGCAGTGCACTTTGGCGGCAAGTTATGTGGGGTTCTGCTGCTGATGTATGGTTTTTCTCTCTCCAGTTACATTTATTTCCTCAGAGCACGTATCTTACACGTTCATGTAGCCCTCACATCTAGCACATATTATAACATATGTATTGGCTAACAAACCTTGTGCTGTGCTTGTGGGTTGATAACTGTCCTCTCCGCCTCCAGCTTCTCTTCTGCTTCACCTGCTCAAAGCACCAGTTTCCTGGTGCTACTCCCCTGACCAGAGAACTTCACAAGCCTCTTTGCCTGTCTGTCACTAGGTTTACACCACCCACGTGGAGCAGCCTGTGTTGCTTTGCAATGTTGTGGTTATAGCCTAAGTACTTTTACGGTTTTTAAATTCCAAAAAAATGGTCACCACTCTCCTTACTACCTCTCTGCCTTTCCTGCGGTGGTCTGGAAAGAACCTCATTATTTTCAAAATATGCCTGTTACACCTTCTAAAATTAAGTTTTAAAAAAGGAATGTGTCACTTCGACAACAAAAATAAAGGGCACAGTTAAAGCAGTTCTCTTCAGGCTACAAGGTGGCTTTCCCTCCTGATAGTCTTGAATTGTGTTTCATTTTCACTCTCTGGGCTAGCAACTTTCTATCCTCAAAGCGGGAGGTTGAAGAGGTACCACAAACCTGGAGCTCGTTGACCCCAGGCTTGGGGCTCACTAATGCCCAAACTTGTCCAGTGTTCAGACTACTTTATGGTTGCCACTCTGCCATCATGTTCAAAGCACGCTTGGTCCAGGGCTCCATCCTGAAAAAGGTGCTAGAGGCACTTAAATATCTCATCAATGAGGCCTGCCAGGGCATCAGCTAGAGTGGCGTCAATCTGCAGAGCATGGACTTGTCCCACGTGTCTTTGGTGCAGCTCACCCTGTGCTCTGAGGGCTTCAACATACTGCTGTGACCACAACCTGGCCATGGGTGTGAACCTCACCAGCATGTCCAAAATACTAAAACGTGCTGACAATGAAGACATTATTACCATAAGGGTTAAAGATGATGTGGACACATTGACACTACTATTTGAAGCCCCAAATCAAGAAAAGACTTCAGACTATGAAATGAAGTTAATGGATTTAGATGTTGAAGGACTTGGAATTCCAGAACAAGAGTATAGCTGTGTAGGAAAGATGCCTTCTGGTGAATCTGCATATATATGCAGAGATCTCAGTCATATTGGAGGTGCTGTTGTGATTTCCTGCACAAAAGATGGAGTGAAATTTTCTGCAAGTGGGGAACTTGGAAATATTAAGTTGTCACAAACAAGTAATGTCGATAAAGAAGAGGAAGCTGTTAGCATAGAGATGAATGAGCCAGTTCACCTAACTTTTGCACAGGGGTATCTGAACTTCTTTACAAAAGCTACTCCACTCTCTCCTTTGGTAACACTCAGTATGTCTGCAGATGTACCCCTTGTTATAGAGTATAAAATTGCTGATATGGGACATTTAAAGTACTACCTGGCTCCCAAGATCGAGGATGAAGAAGGATCTTAGGCATTTCCAAAGTCCAAGAAAATAAAACTAAACTTTTCAAGAATTGCTTCTAAGATTCCAACGTGCCCTTAAAAGTCTTTTCTGATGCCAGATTTGTAGCTGAATACATATGTAGATAATATTCTCTGTAAATAACCTCTTTTTTTTCTTCATTCTCTACAATTTAAAGGATAGCCTCAAGTCATATCTGGTCTTATGAACCTAGAACTCCTGCTGTATCTAGAAATACTCTTTAGGGTTTTTATAACAAGAGATTTTAACTAGTAGTACAGTTTTAAGAATTGCATTTTCAATTAAATAAAAGTTATTTGAATTTCAAACATCAGAAGTCAGTGCCTTCATTTGAACCAAGTTGCAAGTATCCTAGCAAATTCACAGTTAATGCTATCTTGTTGTGTAAATGTGTTTGGGTTTTTTTGTTTTGTTTTGTTTTTCAGTCTACAGCAGCCAGGTATAAATACATTAGAGCCATAAAAAGTACTTCAAATGCAGTGGGTGATAAGATATTTTGGAGGATTCATTTGCCAAACTTATTTTTGTATTCTTGAGGTCAAGAAATGAACAGGAGAATACAACAAATTCTATATATCTCATTATTTTGTCTTTCTATTAGTAAAAACCCCCTCAAAGATTTTATAAGACTAGCATTGTTACAGGGCAGTGTTTCTTTGCCCAAAGGATCCTTTCACAAAAACCTTTGAAGTTTTACTAGATCTGTGATAGAGCCCAAGGAGTATGTTTGTGCAAAAAATTAAAATTAAAAAATTCTTCGGTATAAATAGCCTTATTTGGGACTTAATCCCCTAAAAGGTGAAGATAGCTTAAATCTCATGGACGGTGGATTCAACCAGGAAAGTGAAAAGGCCCAGCAGTTGTGAAATAAAGGCTGTTTATTGTTCCCCGTAATTGTGCTACAAGGTCACAAATTGACATTTTATGTACTGAGAATTGCTTTATTACAGTTCATTTTCCCATTGTATTTTGTGTTTGGTGGATTAAACGACTAGTTTCTTTGTTGTACATGGACTGAGTTCTAGTTACTGTACTTTAGAAGTCACTGTGTCCAGTGGGTAATTTAACCTTCTGTGGTTAAACCTGCCTGCGAGGAAGGGGATTTGCAGCAAAGGGGCCTGATGGAATTTTGGGGATAATGAAAATGTTTTATATAGACTGGTGATGGTTCCAAGACTGCATTTGTTAAACCTCATCCAATTGTACTTTATTGTAAGTTATACCTTAATAAATCTTACATTTAAAAGCAAAAAAAAATAGTAATTCCCTGAAGACAGGAGTCCTGTTTGCCACAACTTGACTACGCTAGACTTGGGATGTTTTTTGAAAAAGCAAGGGCTATTCTCTTTAACTGAAGACGACCCTCTGAAAGACTTCCTTTTCAAGACGCAGGATCATAGAGATGTCTGGTGCAACGAGGCCTTCCGACGCAGCCATCGAGATGCGCGCCGAGGATGGCTAGAGCGTTGCTCGTAGGGCCGGCTTCCGCCTTGTTAGTCCTCCTCCCCAACATGGCGCAGTCAGTTAACATCACCGAGCTGAATCTACCACAGCTGGAAATGCTCAAGAACCAGCTGGACCAGGTGGGGACGGGCCCCAGAGACACTCCCTTCCGGCCTCACATCGCTCCTGCCCATGCATACGCTCTCGGCCCCCATTCCTCCCCACTTTGGGAGGCTTCCCTTTCCCTGCGAATCCCTCTCCCCTCTCCGGCAATGCTCCCTTCTCCCTCCAGCCCCACGCTGACTCTCTTTCCTGAACTCTATAGGAAGTGGAGTTCTTGTCCACGTCCATTGCCCAGCTCAAGGTGGTACAAACGAAGTATGTGGAAGCCAAGGACTGCCTGAACGTGTTGAACAAGAGCAATGAAGGTATGGAGTAGGCGCGCGAAGGCAGCCTAGGGGATGTGGCGAGCCGGCTTCTCATCCTGCCTCCTAAACTAAACCAGTCTTCCTTACCTGAGACGAGAAACAATCCGTTACATATTCTGTGCCACTTTGTGAGCATTTTGAATGTTGCCTACCTAGAATTGAAATGTACAGGACATAGCTCCTCTTGTCCCTGTTTCCCTTCTTTTCATACTATCTGCACTGCGCCGTGTTGGCATTCTCATTAATGTCTTAATGTTGGAGCTGCCAACCTTCCCCAGATGTTTGTCTAAATTGCTTTCACAGGGAAAGAATTGCTTGTCCCATTGACAAGTTCTGTATCCTTTCCACAGAAACTACCCTTTTCTCCCTCCCCCCTCCCCCTCAATAAAAAGGGTGGGGTGGGGTAGTTTTGATGACTCCAAAGTGCCCCCACGACTCTAAGAGCTCTTACTGTACACACTGCCTAACTCTCCTGTCTATATCCTGAGGCCAGCATCTAACTATTGCCTTGTGAGCACCAGAGAGTATGTATAATTGAGGTGTGATTATTTCCCTTTTTTAAACTGGTGGTTTATACTTTTACTAATAACTTAAAAGATATAAGCAATAGAATAGGGCACAGAAACAAGTGGGTTGGTTCTGTGTGTTCTCAGTTTCAGCTTAATTGTGCCTCTTAGTCCTAAACTGTCCATTACTGAGAAACTTGGATTGTGCCTACCTGTTGAGTGTTTTACTTGAATGACTGAGTTATGACAATAGGGTACCTGTAAACTGTAGTCTGAGAGCTGACAGGCTAAAAGAGAAACACAGAAATAGTGTAGCAGGGATTGGCTACATAACAAACCTTAAATCCAACAGGAGTTAGCTAATTCAAGGTTAAGGGTGTTGAGGGGAAGTGAGGCTGGCTTTTCATTTTTCCTACTCTACAGCAGTAGGAAAATATTGTGTCTAGTCACCTGGGAGGGACTGCCTGCTTGGAGTGGGATCAGGACAAGAGAGTGTTTGTGTATGTCATTTTCTCCATAAGGAACCAACTTCTCCATCTTTCCACATTTGGAGTTTACAGGTATAATTCTGAGGCTTCCAGATTATTCAGTCCCTGTGACTAGCTTTTTTAGAAAAGAAAGTCTTAGGAAGCCAGGCAGGCTGGCTGACAAGGAATCATGACTCATGCTGGGCTAGTTTTCCCTTAACCCTTGCTTCACAGATGTATGTCCCTGGGAAGCTACATGATGTGGAACACGTGCTCATCGATGTGGGAACTGGCTACTATGTAGAGAAGGTGAGTGGAAGGAGCCATGTAGATGCCCCTCTGAGCAATGGAAGGAAGTTTAGGGGAAGATTTAGAGATAGCATGGCGTCTCCACTTAGCCCCTCATCACCTCTGACCTTTTAGACAGCTGAGGATGCCAAGGACTTCTTCAAAAGGAAAATAGACTTCCTCACCAAGCAAATGGAGAAAATCCAGCCAGCCCTGCAGGAGAAACATGCCATGAAACAGGGTAAGCTTGACCCGGGACACCTCTTCACCCTTTCTACCTCGATGATAAAGAACATGAATTGCAGTGTGAACCATGAGGGTGTCTCCTTTTTGGATTAAAACTGTATCTTTATCATTAGTGTCTTGATGTGTTATTCTATAGATTGATTCTGTGTATTAGATACCCACTATGTGTAGATTCTTGAGTTGGGTGCTTGAGAAATTTAGAGGAAGGAATTCACGTCTCTGTTCTTAATTGGGGGGAGTGGGGGAAAATACATGTAAATGAACACCAAAGAAGTATACCCCTAAGTACTAGCTAGCAATTGCAACCTTGGCTATACATTAGACTCACTAAGGGAATTTGAAAAGAAAGCCTTGGCCCACTCCAAACTAACTAAATGAAGCTGGGTAGTGGTGGGGCTGGGGGTAGGCAAGGATTCCAGGATTCAGTGTTGTTGTTTTTAAACTTCCCAGGTGATTCTGTTATACCAGGGGTGTCAAACTCGTTTTCACTGGGGACCACATCAGCCTTGCAGTTGCCCTCAAAGGGCCGAAATAATTTTAGGATTGTATAAATGTAACTACTCCTTAACCATTAAGGAGTTGAAATTACATTCGGCCCTTTGAAGGCAACCACAAGGCTGATGTGGGTCCCAATGAAAATGACTTTGACACCCCTGTGTTACACAGTCAAGATCAAGAACCACTGTTCTAAAAGCAACAGTCTCTTCCACGTTACAATTTTTGGTTATGTCTGGCTCATTTAATACTGTATTTTGTTTGTCTTTATATCTCAGTTGTTGTCATATTTAGTGACACATTGTAGATTCTAAATTTGTGTTAGTATATGTCCCCAACAGTGGATCACTGTGTTAAAAGTTTTATTAATTGTAGTTGGTTGTCTGCCGGTCCTTAAACATCTCTGTTCCTTTTCCTCAACTCTGGGTTCTTCCCTTTAGCTCCTGACTAGGGTCTGACTCTTTCCCCTTCACAGCTGTCATGGAGATGATGAGCCAGAAGATTCAGCAGCTCACAGCCCTGGGAGCAACCCAGACTGCCAAGGCCTAAGACCTTGTTTCACAAATCGTGCGGAAGGGCCCTACCTCAGGGCCTGGGACTTTGTGGTGGGGAAGAGAAGGGTTTTGTGTGTAATGCCAATAAATGTTCCAGGTGGGCAGAATGTTGGTCTTTTCTTGTATTAGGTAAGGGTTTGGTGAAGAGACGGGAGGGTGGTGTTCGAGAGAGTGTGCCCCGCCCCTGAGCCTGATGCAGTGCTTATCTTGGAGTCTCCATCTGGACTTCTGGAGCAGGAAGGATTGTCTTTGCCGCAAAGCGTGCCCCGCCCCTCCTGCGGCAGGAGCCGCGGGAAAGCTGACAGACGGAAGTGGGGCTGCGCGAGCACTTCCTTTTCCGGGTTGGTGCCCGCCCCCAAGCTGCATGGGCCGATCTTTCCTGCGAGGTCTCCTACCTCTGCTATTGCCACTGCCACCCGTCTGTGTCTGGCACCGCCTGGTCAGCCTGGAGTCTGCTCAGCCCCCGAAAAGAGCCCGCGGCAGCCTCATGGCACCGCCCCGAATCGGGACACACAACGGCACCTTCCATTGCGACGAGGCCCTGGCATGCTCATTGCTCCGCCTCCTGCCTGAGTACCGGGTACGATCTACCCAGCCCAGGGCTGCGCGCGTGCCCTCACCCAGCCCCTGTGGTAGCTCGGGCAGCCACAGTACCTCTCCTACCCTCCCGGCTCCCCTGGGAACCCAACATTAATCCCCGTGCCCATACAACTCCTGGCAGCTCCCTCACCTCCAGTGACCCCCCTGCAGGATGCAGAGATTGTGCGGACCCGCGACCCTGAAAAGCTGGCTGCTTGCGACATCGTGGTGGACGTGGGTGGCGAGTACGACCCTCAGAGACACCGATATGACCATCACCAGAGGTGGGTTCCCAGATACCTTTTCTTCAGCTTTCCTCAGTGCTCTAACTCAGCCATCCACTGCGGTGGTCTCTGTCAGCAAAGGGACTGCCTCATGCTGGACCACAAACTCCTGAGTCCTGGGGGCTACATAGAGCCTTCACCCTTCTAGCTCTCCGCACCTGCTCTACACCCACATACCTGGGCTAGGACCTCCCTGAGCCCTCTAATCTGCGCAGGCCTCCCTTGGCCAGTCAGTCCTCAGGCCCCTCCCAGCTCACCTTCTCTGGCTCAGACTCTTCTCCCATTAGCACTATTAATCACCCCAGTTAAAGGGTTAATCCGTTCATGTGTTCTTGTTGCTCCACTTTGTTCTTTGGGCCCACATGATTGTGGTGGTGGTAACAGTTAAGATGCATGTGGTCTTCATTTACTCTCTTCCCTTGGGAAATCTGTCTTTGCCAAGGGTAGCCAGTTGTCTACAGTACCACTGCAATCCTTTCCCCTCCCCACAGGCCCTACCTCACTGAGCGACCCTACCTCTTACTTTTCAAAGGAAATTTAGCTTTCCCTACAAAAGCACGTCCTCTTTCCCACTCTTAAACATCCTTTGCTCCCTCTTCCCAGTGCCGCAAACAGCTTCCTTCTTTTTCTCCCCTTTCCAATCTATTACTTTCTCCTCTTGGACTTCCCACCAGTGTTTCTACTTCTTGCCAACTGCTTAAAACTCTGCTTAGGCATCTCTCATCTTGAAAACAAATAAATATATAGGAAATCCTCCCTCATGTACACCACACTGCTTAAAGCGATTATCTCTGAGGGATTATGAAGTGTTTTATGTTGTATTAAGTCTTCAAGTATTTTTCTCCCTCTTTTGTTTAAGTGTACCTATTTATAAATGCTGTTGGGAGGGTATTTACAACCATCACTTCTCAGCCACTCTTCAAAAGAAGAGCTGACTCTGGCTCCACATTCCTTTGTATTCATTTCTTTCTTTTTGTCCTTCATTCACTCAGCTGGTTCTCACCCATTCTCTCCACCAGAAATGCTCATGAATAGGGCACTAGTGACTTTAATGCCAAGCTCAGGTTCCTGGCTGTGTATCTCGCCTGTTTATGGCACTTGGACATTGTTGACTACTTCCTTTTTCCTCATGATTTGACATACATTTTTTAAAATTATGCAGTATTTGACACATAAAAGAATGTATTTAATATTTCTAGAATATAAAACATAAGGTGAACACCCATGAACTAATTTCCCAATCTAAGAACTTGAACATCACCATCACCTTTGAATCTGTGCCCACGTGCTTCGTCCCTATCCCGCCCCCCAGCCTCCTCTGGAAATAAAACAGTTTTGTGTTCATCATACCCTAGTGTAGAGTTTAGCATATATTTGTTTCCATTCAGTTTACTTAGTTTTGCTTCTTTTTGAAACTTATCTGGGGGTTATCGTTATTAGTCTTTATATCTTATGTATATTAAATGGTTTTTTTTTTTTTTTAAGTTTTTTGGTTTTTTTTTTAAGATTTATTCATTTTTTTAGAGAGGGATGGGAGGGAGATAGAGATGAGAGAGAGAGAGAGAGAGAGAGATACATCAGTGTGCGGTTGCTGGGGGTTATGGCCTGCAACCCAGGAACGTACCCTGGCTGGGAATCGAACCTGGGACACTTTGGTTCCCAGCCCGCGCTCAATCCACTGAGCTACGCCAGCCAGGGCTTAAATGTTTTTGTATTTACTCAATGTTTAATAATAAACACACAGTATAGTACACAATTGATGTTGTAGAATTGTATCCCTGAAACCTACATAATTTTATTAACTAGTGTCACCCCAATAAATCGAATTAAAAACATTTAATAATAAAAACCAAAACAAAAAATGAGCTCCCTGGGTGATTCTGATTGGTATTTATACATTACAACTGTGGTTTCCACTTCCCTGACGGCTGTCACACCTTCTTTCTGTTCTCCCTCTCACTGCTATTCAAATCCCTGCCTCACTTACCCAGACCAGTGCAGATAATCCCCTTGCATCTGTTCTCCCTGCCGACATGATAATACTCTTTCTAGCATGCACCTGTCTACTTAAAATCTTCCAGTGGCCCGCATTACATACATATCAACGTCCAAACTCCGAAGTATGGCACACAAGGTCTGCCATGATCTGGCCCCTGCTTACCCTTTTTTTTTTTTTGCCACTCACACCTAAGCTGCCTTTCTTGCAGTTCCATTGTACATGTTGTTCCTCTATCTGGAATGCCATTTCTCCTTCTCTTTTTGTCTGACAAACACCCAGTAATTCATCTTTCAGGTATGATTTGAAGGCTCTCTTCCTGACTCCTTCCCCCATCTCACCCATTTCCTTGTTTATAACTTAGAGTATTTGCTTGGTCGTTTCTGTGTTTGTGTGCCTTTAGCAGATGAACTTGAAGACAGGGACATGGTCTTGGGTTTTTTTTTTTTTATCCCCAATGTCTATTTACAAAGTCTGGCATGTGGTAAGCATTGAGTTAACCATCATCAAATGCATGCATAAAGGCTCCAAACTGCGATCTCTGTGACCCCTGAGGAAAAGCCAAAGCCTCTCCAGTTGGGCTATCTCCTTCCAATTCCTGCAGTATTTCCCTGCCTTCCTACCTCCACTTGTGCCTACACATGCGCACACACACTATGGCAGGGGTGTCACTCATTTTCATTGGGACCCACATCAGCCTTGAGGTTGCCTTCAAAGGACCGAATGTAATTTCAGCTTTTTAACAGTTAAGGAGTAGTTACATTTATACAGTCCTATAATTATTTCAGCCAACTGCTCTGCAGTTGCAGAGCAACTGCAAGGCTGATGTGGTCCCCAGTGAAAATGAGTTTGACACCCCTGCACTGTGGGTTAACTGGGGCGACTCTGCCTCAGCCCCACCTCCCTGTGCTCCTCAGGTCTTTCACAGAGACCATGAGCTCCCTGTCCCCTGGGAAGCCATGGCAGACCAAGCTGAGCAGTGCGGGACTCATCTATCTGCACTTCGGGCACAAGCTGCTGGCCCAGTTGCTGGGCACTAGTGAAGAGGACAGCATGGTGGGCACCCTCTATGACAAGGTGGGGACCTGAGAGCAGAGATGCCTTACATATGCATCTCCACCAGGCCAAGTGGGAGTGGCAGTCATGTAGTTCTTAGGACTAGGCCTCAGATCAGAGTTCCTGGCCCATTGCTAGCCCACCACCCTCTCCCTTAGTCAGGCTCATCTCACAAGGGGATGGTTACTCTACCTCCATCCTGGGGTGGTGAGAAGTTGTTTCCCAGTCTGTCTTGACCTGACTCAAATGAAGAATGACTGTTCAACAACTTGATAGGGGAGGCTGTTTATGTTTGGTAACTTATGGCTCAGAGGTTCTGGCTGCCTGGAAAGAGGAGAGGAGCATATTCTACGTACCACTATAATTCACCAGAGGCACATGAGTTGGGAAGCTCAGTTGGGAAGGGTCTTCAGATTCCACCAGCCTCCCCTGACAGCAGGTCAGCAGATTCCTGCTGCTGGGGAAGGAACAGAGCTAGTGACCCTGGCGTGCATGTCAGATCAGTGATTCCGAGGACACCTACTAGATTCTACTCCTGTGAAGTGCACAAGTCAAACTTCAGATTCAGTCAGCTGTTTTTTTGCAGACAGACTTCACTTTTCTCTCTCTCAGCTTGTCTTCTGCCCCTATGACACAGCATTCATACAACTCTTAAAAAAGGTAAAGAAATATGAATGGTTAAATTGGAGATTTTGGAATATTAAGATTGTAGACTGCCTGGGTTAGTTTTCCCTTCTACTGCTGAGGGGTTGTTAAGCAACTGAACTAAATTACACCTGAGTTTTAACTGATCATCAGGTCGCGAGTTTCTTTTTTGGCTCTAACAGGAGCACTTTTTCTACCTACTACAGGTGTGTCGATACTTAGGCCCATTTTGTAGGGCAGTATTGCATTAAACACTGCTCCCATGTTGTTTCTGCCCCCAAACTCTTGAGGCATCGTCCTACCATTTCTTTAGGCTCAGGAGATGCGGAACTGACGCCACGTGGCACATCATGGGTTTCTCTGGGACCACACCCGGGTACTTGATGTCTAGTCCCACACTCATTCTTTCTCACCTGACTTGTGCGCTTGGCCAGATCCTCCTGGACCTCATTAAATAGGCCACTGAGTAGCCTACTCAGCCCTGGTGGAGATTTACCCTCCCTCGGCCACAGGGCCCCGCATGGAACTGGAGACCTTTGTTCAGAAGTTGGCAGCTCCCTCCCCACACATGCTGGCCCCAGCTAGGACTTTGTATGGTAGTTGAATGAGTGCTGGATGAGAAAACAAATGATACAATCTCCAACCCTGGCACTGTTAGCTCTCTGACCTTAAGCAAGCTGCTGGACACCCCAGTTACTCCTTTCCTCACCCAGCTGAGAGATCCTCACTGGGTCACTGCATTGAGAAAACTGAAAAGTGTATGCACATAACTTTGAAGCCGTAAAACTACTATGCAAGTTATAGGTACACTCGAGCATTTCTCCTGCTGCTGCCTTAGATGTATGAGAACTTTGTGGAGGAGGTGGATGCAGTAGACAATGGGATCTCCCAGTGGGAGGAGGGAGAGCCTCGATATGCAGTGACCACTACACTGAGTGCACGGGTTGCCCGGCTTAATCCCACCTGGAACCAGCCCAACCAAGACACAGAGGTAAGGAGGGCCCCAGGGGGAGATAATGAGGCATGTAAGACCTCAGGGGAGGAAATGAGAGTGGTTGACCCGTCAAACCCTAGCAAAGTCAAACGTTCAGACCAGCACTATGGTTCCCATGATTCCCATGATTCCCAGGCTGGGTTCAAGCGTGCAATGGATCTGGTTCAAGAGGAGTTTCTGCAGAGACTACACTTCTACCAGTACAGCTGGCTGCCAGCCCGGGCCTTGGTAGAAGAGGCCCTGGCCCAGCGATTCCAGGTATAGGCCTGGGAGGAGGCATTGTGGCTCAGGGCTTAGTGAATACTGGCAGGTGGCTGCTTCTATCTGGAACCTTCCAGCTATGCCCCACTTCCCTTTCAGGTGGACCCAAGTGGGGAGATAATAGAACTGGCAAAAGGTGGATGCCCCTGGAAAGAGCACCTCTATCACCTGGAATCTGGGCTGTCACCCCCAGTGACCATCACCTTTGTTATCTACACTGACCAGGCTGGGCAGTGGCGGGTACAGTGTGTGCCCAAGGAGCTCCATTCATTCCAGAGCAGGTAAGGCCCTTGGGGAACCACCCTGCAGACCTACAAGCCTGTTGCCTCCTTATCAGAGGAGGCCTCTAACTTTGGCCTCTGGTATACTCCTCCTCACTCTGTTCCTAAAGGCCTTCATTTGCTCCCACCAACTTTCTCTTTCTGCTCACTTGTAGGCTGCCCCTCCCAGAATCATGGCGAGGTCTTCGGGATGAGGCTCTGGACCAGGTCAGTGGAATACCTGGCTGCATCTTTGTCCATGCCAGTGGCTTCATTGGTGGGCACCACACCCGAGAGGGTGCCTTGAGTATGGCCCGTGCCACACTGGCCCAGCGCCCAGCATGTAAACCTCCTACAAGTCCCCTCATCCAATAAAACTTCTTCCGGCTCCTACTGACCAAGCCCTTGCCACATTACTACCCTGCACCATTTTGGGAACTTGCTGAAACGGGAAAAGTGAAACATCTATAACATCTATTATGTGCCAGAGCCAATGCTAGACCTTCAGGCCTGTTGATACTTTCTCAGCTTTGCTTTCCTAATCATTTGAAAACCACCTAGTTCCTAAAGTTAAACAACTTGACCACATTCAACCAGTAGTGGCTAAAAAGTGATAGCACCAAGATCTAACCCAAAGTCCATGCCTTTTATTCCTTCACTACATCTCAATGCAATTCTCTTGAAAAGAGTCTCATAACTGAATGGAAAACACAGAACGAAATCTTTATTAGAAGTGGGAGTGAGGGGAGTGGGACCAAGCAGGTGGTTGCCCTGAGGGAGGGTCCCAAGGAGCAGAAGTTGGGGATGTCTCAGTAAAGAGGGGCAGATCATGAATAGAACCCCCGCCCCCACATGGGGTCTCTTGGGTTCGGCCAAGCATTGGGCTAAAATGTGGGAACTGGGCATTGACGAAGTACATAGGGATGTGGGCAATTCGGCCTGTGGACCAGCACTGCAGAGAGAGGGGAGGGAAAAGCCTTATCAGAGACTGGGCTCAAAGACAGCCGTACGGCAGAGCCACACAGCAACCAAGGGCCTCAGCTCCTTCACCCCACTCTCAAAAACCTTGTCCAAACCCCCAGAGCCTGGCCTACTCACCACACTGAGCAGAGCCCCTTTGTTGAAGGAAGGGTGGAAAGTGATGAGCTGGGCCTGGGCTCCTGGCTCCCCCTGGATAATGCCACTAGGGGAAGAAGGAAAAAGAAAAGGTAAGCAGGCAACTAGGAACATAGGCAAGATGTGGGTTTAGTGAGGGAAGGCTAGTGAGGAGCCCAGACCTAATGGCCCACCTAGCACTTACCAAGGAAGTAGCTCAAACACGGGACTGTTTCGAGTGCGAAAAAGGAGAATGACTGGCTTACCGTCCTGGACCCGTGGATTTCCTGTAAGAAATGGATGCAGGCACGGGAAGAACTGGAGGCAGAATCCCAGGGCAGAGGCAGAGCACTGCAGCCAGGGCATAGGCACACTCAATGGAAATATGGCCAGGGCCTAGGCATAGTCCTTCCTCCCCACCTCTTACCTTTCATGAGCACAGCCAGACGCTCCCCACTGGGGTCCCAGACCATGGAGTGAGCCTCTCCCCCGAGTCTAGGGGTCAGAACAGTGGGTTGGGTGATCTCGGCATAGTCCCTCCCACCTTTCCCTGCCTCTCCCTCACCCACTCGGCTCACCTTTCCTCTCCATCTGGTGTCTGTACTGTTGTTTCAGACAGATCTGCCACAATTGTTGCTGATTTTGCACCTCCAACTCGCCCCTTTCCCTCACCTGTAGATAAAGGACAAAGGCTCTTAGGTATAGGAAATGGGCCTCTGACTTGTCCCTTGCCTCTCCATCATACCTCAGGTTTCCCAAGCTGCTTTACTTCCCTTTATCCCTCAGAGTAACATTCCAGAGCATTCCTGCCTCCCTCTGACTACCCCAGAGGTCTGTATCCTAAATTCTTTCCCTCAACTCACCACAGCGTTCTGGGAATGACAAGGAGTAAATCAGTGGTTCCCCCAATACAGTGAACAGCAGCCGGTTTCCATCTGGGCTCCAACAGCCAGTCTGGGATCAGGAAGCAAAAGGCAGGGGAAGAGTGGTCTATCGGGGAATGTAGGAAGAAAAGTAGTACAGGAGGTGGGGAGACAAGCTTGGGGGACCAGGGGCCCATCTCTTTCCCAGCTTCTGAGAACGTTACCTGACATCGCCCTGACAAAGTAGGCCACCTCTCACAAGTCCACATCTGGGCCTCCCAGACTCTGTGCCAGAGAGAAGCAGATCACAGCTTAGGACCTCTTGTTCCAGAACTTAAACTTCCCTCCCTTTGTCAGTCCCAGGGTCACATTAAAGAATAGGAATGGGGACAGAAGGTCCTTCCTGCTGCAAGTTCCAGGGGCCAAGTGCCTTTCTACAGGTCATTCTTGTCCTCCTCCCACTCACCGAAAGACAGCTGAAGGAGTAGAAGCTAGGACTTTGCTACCATCTGGAGACCAGAGCAGGTTGGTAACCCCACCTCCTCGAAACCAGGGGAGGGGAACACAGGTCTCTGTCGAGACATCCCATACCTAGGAAAGTGGGGGCAAGAGAGAGAGAGGAAACTCAAGCACCCCTATCATCTCACAGGGAGCTCCCCTTCTTTAAGGTACAAAGAACTGGAAAAGGGCTGTTAAAACGAGGAAATAGCCTTGGCTGGTATGGCTCAGTGGACTGAGTGAACCAAAGGGTCACTGGTTGGATTCCCAGTCAGGGCACATGCCTGTGTTTAATCCTAGGGACCTCCCCAGTAGGGGGTGCTCAAGAGGCAACCACACATTGATGTTTCTCTCCCTCCCTTCCCCTCTCTAAAAATAAATAAACAAAAATTTTTAATAGCAGGAAATAGGTTTTATGTTTACAATTATAGCAGGCAGAATTTGAAATCTGAATCTTGAGGATACAGCTCCTTCCACGGGTAAATTTGAGACTGAATGGACAGCCCTGGCTGGTGTAGCTCAGTTGGTAGGAGTGGCCTCCCATAAACCGAATGGTAGCAGGTTCAACTTCTGGTCAGGGCACATGCCTAGGTTACAGGTGTGGTCCCCAGTAAGGCCACGAGTGAGAGGGAACCAATTAATGTTTCCTTCTCACATTGATGTTTCACTCTCTTCCCTTTCCATCTCTAAGCATGTCCTCAGGCTTCAGGTGAGGATTAAAAAAAAAAAAAAAACAGACTGAATGGATAATTTTCCCTCTCCACCATCAGGCAAAGAACGCTCTTTCCTCAATCTGAGAGATGGCTGAAATGACAGAAAGAGGGGTGGGGACCAACTCACCAAGATAGCAGCATCCACAGGGGAAGCCGAGAGCAGCCGCCCCCCACTGGGGGCCCAGGCCAAACTGGTGACAGGTGTGTGTCCAGGGTGAGAGAGCACTTGGGCACAGCCAGAAGAGGGTCTGCCAGGGAAAACACGATGTGGGGTCAGAAGACAAGAAGAAAGCCCCATGATTGTTTCCTTGCCTCTTGCTGGTAAAACTTCCCAATTCCAATGGCCCCTGAGTTTAATCCAGGTTGGGGAAAATTAGTAAGGACTGTGAAAGTTAAATTAAAAATCAATAAGAAGGGCAATGTCATCACCACCAGGTCTACAGAGGACAATGAGTGAACGAAGTAAGCTTTCACTATAGCCCTCCAGGGGGAAAAAATTTTCTGATCAGTCAGCTAGAGTATGGTGAGCTGGGGTGATGTCATGCTCTGCCCTAGATGACAGCCCTCTCCTCACAAGACCATCTTGCCTGGGCCTGGAATGATCCATGAGGTTACTTCAAGGGTCTGATCTCTTCTCTTCCCAGAGTCTGCCACTCCCCAGAATTCAGCCTGTGTTCCAAAGCCTGCCTTTCCTTGTCAGAAATCAGCCCCCACCCCCCTGCTCCTGCATTGTTTTCTCCTTGTCATAAAGATGCCGCCTGTGGGATGGCCTCCAGCTCTAGGCTGAGAACTCCCTGAGGGCACCACTGTGTCTTAGCTTTGCATCTCCAGAGCCACACACTTGGCCTGACGGGTATAGGCTACTGCCTGAATTAGTGCCACCCTCTCCCTTTTCCACTTAACTATAACCACTTTTAGCTCCAATGAGGTCCTAGGCCACTGATCTAAAACATTACAGTAAGTTATAGTTACCTTTCCAGTTCACAGAGACCAATCTCATTCTCTTCAGTGGCCCCAGTGAATTCCACTGAACAGATTAACTTATTCAGGCACGCCTCCACAAAGGGACGTTTCAGTTGTGTATGATTTTGTCTATGACAGACAATGCTGCCAAAATATACTCTGTACCTTTGCTCCCGTCATTATTTGTGCAGAATAGTACTAACATGGAATTGGGGGTAAAAATAGACTTGCACCTTTAAAAAATAAATATGCCAACGAATTATTTTCTGAAAAGTTTGCACCATTATACTCTCTCATCAACTGTATACAAAAAAAGTACCTGTTTTCCTACCCTTGCTCGTACTAGGCATTATTGAACATCTTAATAATACTATCATTCCAAATAGGCAAAAAAATATTCTAGTCCTTTTATTTTTACATGTATTCTGCTTGGTATTTATTTATATATAAAGTGTGAAGCAAGGCCTATTATTTTCTAAATGGATAACCATTATCCCAACACCACTAAAAAAAAAAATCTAAACTTTTTTTGCAATGAAAAGCCAAATCTATGATCTGTTAAATTTCCATATATTCTTAGATATGTTCCTGAGAGTTACCCTGTTACATTGATCTGTATGCCTATTCTTACACCAATAACTTTCTAGTCCTATAACTTCATGAGATATTTTATTACCTAGTAGGGTAAGTTTCCTCTCAATAGTCTTCCTTTTCACACTTTTTTCTTAGCAGTTTTTTCAGTTATTCTTTCATAAAAACTCTAATTCTCTCCAGTTCACAACAGCAAACAAAACCCAGCAGAATTCTGATTGGAAGTACACTTAATTTGATATCTTTATATTTTTTTCTAGTCCTTTATTTATTTTTACATTTGTTTTTTGTCTGTTGGGTATTTAATTGTATCCAAGCAGACAAAAATTTTCCTATCCAGGAATATAGCTTGTCTCCATTCATTCAGCTGTTGTTTAATATTCAACAACTTTCTTCCAAGGTCTAATACATTGAATAAATGTAACAATTTATTCCTAGTAATTTAATAACTCTTGCTCCTATTGTAAATAGAGTACTTCCTTAGTTTTAATTTCTCAACTGATTATTGCTGGTATACAGGAAAGTGATTACATTTTCAGCAGCCTGGATCCAGTCACCTTACTATATTTAAATATCTTATTAGGCCCTGGCTGGCGTGGCTCTGTGGACTGAGCGCGGGTTGTGAACCAAAGCATCGCAGGTTCAACTCCCAGTCAGGGCACATGCCTGGGTTGCAGGCCAGGTCCCTAGTGGGGGCCACATGAGAGGCAACCACACATTGATGTTTCTCTCCCTCTCTTCCCTTCTCTCTAAAAATAAATAAATAAAATGTAAAAAAAACCCACACTGAATTTCTTTTATAAATAAATAAATAAATAAATAAATCTTACTAGATCAAATAGTTTGAGTTGAACCTCTTATTTTACTAAGGCATAAAATTGAATCATCTTCAAAAACATCTTACCATCTTCAAATAAGAATTATTTTCTTATCATTTTTAAGACTTTCCTATATTTTTCTTTTATTATTGTACTCACTAGAACTTCCAAAAATAATGTTGATTAATAATGGTGACAATGATATTTCTCTCTTTATCTTGACATTACTGAAAATACCTTTAGTATTTCATATTTCAGTTTTATACGGTAGCTGATTTTGAGTAAATATGTTTATGTTTAGGTTGTCTCCTTGTATCCCTATTTTGTTTGTGTTTTCAATTGGAATATCTGCTTTTGGAAGAGGACACTTATTGATATAAGCATTTTTCTCCATTAATTTGCTAATGTAATAAAAAATCATGTGAAGAGATTTCCTAATGATAGTCTTTAATTTCTGGAATATCCTACTTAATTAAGGTTTTTTAAAATATTCTTTTGGACTCTATTTGCTCTTATTTTATTTAGGATTTTTGAATCTGTGCTCAAATATTTTCTTTCTTGTACTAACTATTGTCAAATTTAGATTTTGGGTTACATTAGCTATCCTGGAACAGAGGACATTAATGGAAAAAGTAGTGAAATCTGAACAAGGTCTGGAGTTTAGTTAATAACGTACAAATGTCAGTTCCTTAGTTTTGACACATGTAACATGGCAATATGTTAAAAATGGGAAAACTAGCCAAGACTGGTATGGCTCAGTTGGTTGGAGCATCGTCCCATAAATTGAAGGGTTGCAGGTTGGATTCCTGGTCAGGGCACATACCTAGACTATGGGTTTGGTCCCCAATCGGGGCGTGTACGAGAGGCAACCGACTAACATTTTTCTCTCACATCAATGTTTCTCTCCCTCTCTCCCTCCATTCTCCTCTCTCTAAAGTCAATAAGCATGTCCTCAGGTAAGGATGAAAGAAATTTTTTCAAAAAAAAAATATGAGGAAACTGGGTAAGGGTATACCAAAACTCTGTACCATCTTAAAAAAATGTGTATATAGATATAGATACAAATATAGATATAAATAGACTGATTTTTAGAGAGAGAAGAAGGGCGAAACATAGACTGGTTGCCTCCTACATGTGCCCTCACCAGGGATCGAACCCCAGACTTCTGGTGTACGTGATGATGTTCCAACTGAACCATACTGGCTAGGAACAAAACTCTGTACTATCTTTGCAACTTTTCTAAAAATCTAAAATTATGCCCAAATTAGCCTTGGCTGGTGTGGCTCAGTGGATTGAGTGCCGGTCTGTGAACCAAAGGTTTGCTGGTTTTCTTCCCAGTCTAGGGCACATGCCTAGGTTGTGGGCCAGGTCCCCAGTGGGGAGCAAGGAAAGAGGCAACCACACATTGATATTTCTCTCACTCTCATCTCCCTCCCTAACCCTCTCTAAACAAATAAATAAAATCTAAAAAATAAAATAAAACAAAATTATGCCAAAATTAAGTTTATTAAAAGAAAAAAATCAGGAGAATTTCCAAATTTTTCTATGATCTATATTAGTTCAAATAGTATGGAGATTATCTTTCCTTTGACAGTTGGAACTCTCATAACCAGTTTCTGGTTTTACATTTAATTCTCCTAGGTATTATTTTTCCAATTTCATTCGTTTCAACTTATAACTATATTAACTCCCTTCCCACCTTCCTTTAAACCTATATCTGACAGTCCTCTAAAAGAGAGTCTTTCTAACTCCATAATTCAGATACACACTTCCCACAATCCCAAAAGCCTCTACTTCCGTTCCTTTCTCTAGATTACAGTATTCTCAGCACCTCCACCTTGACCTTATGTCCACTCCTCCAATGGGAATTGCTGTGAGGACACAGAAATTCTCCTTCCAAACCTCCTCACTGCCCTTGGCAGGGCCACAACCTCAAGCCAAGGTAAGACAAAGTGGGGACTCACCTGGTAGACAAGGAGGTGGGGTCCAGGGTCCAGATGAGAATGCAGCTCTGGCAGGCCACAGCCAAGACAGACGCACTGAGGGGCTTCCAGGCCAGAGCTGCCACATTTCGCTGCAGCCGGTGCTTCAGAGAGGGGACTATGGTGCTGAATGAAAGGGTAGGGGACTGTGTCAAAGCAGGGACACTAAGTCTCAGGAGACTGAGTACAGCTGAGAGGCAAATCCACAGAGAAGAAGGCTGACCATCCAAGGACTGGCAGTATTGTGGGACAGAAGGATAAGATAATGGTTAATCTGGGTCGAGGACACAGCCAGGTCTGGAAGGAGCCCTGCGGGCCAGGCCCAGGAACTGCAGGACTCCCCTGAGAGCAAGGTTGGAGAGGGAAGTGGAGGCTAAGCTGTGGAGACTGAAGAGTCAGAACCTGCCCAGAAGGCCCCCACACACCTGTTGACATTGTACACACGGACCGAGTCATCAAGCAGGGCCACCGCAAACTTGTTGGTGTGGGGGTGCCACGCAAAGACCCGCAAGCAGCAGCTGGACCTGAGGCGGGAATGAGCATGAAAAATCCAAACCTACACCTACCCTTACTCTAGCCCAGAAACTCAGGTTCCCTTTCATATGAGGACATTACTTTTTTCCCCCACTTTTTCTTTTATTTCTTTTTTTGGAAGGTAGAAGGAGTGAGAATGTGAGCAGCAGTCAGGAGAGAGGTGGGAGGAGTCTATACACAGACTTCTCTCTCCCCAGAAGAAGTTGCAAGGTTCAGGACTTGCTTCCTACAACAGTCCCAGAGCTGGTACACTCACCAGTTTGTGACTTGGGCAAATTCAGCAATCAGATCTTCACTCCTGAGCTGTAAGATCAAATCGGATAGAGGATGCACGGGGACACAGGGAGCGCATACCCTCTGTGTTCCCCCGGACCACTCCCACCTTCTACAGGCTTCCCACCCCATTCTACCCTTAAGGGGTAGGAAATGGAGAGTGGAGAGGGGGATGGGAGTGGGAAAGGCCAGGGGAGGAAGCCAAACTTACAGACAAGTGTGGGAACAGGGACCCATGAAGGGAAGAGGCCCATCGGCAGAGTGCTAGGGCCCAGCTGGATGCAGTCTTCACCCACTCAAATACTGTGGGGATGAGGAAGCAGCTCTGATTAAACCATTCACAGGGTTCCCACTGCACACCCTCTTTGGTGAGAGATGAGCACTCCCCAGGTCCTTCTACCCAACAAGTGCTTCTGGACACCCACTCTGGGGTATGCGAGGTAGGCGGAGGGGAGAAGCGAAGATGGCTGCAATGCAGACAACTGGGCCAGGACAAACAGGGATAAAGGGAAAGGGGCTGAGCCAACAGGTACCAGGACGAGGTAGGGAGAATATGGAGGGGAGATGCCAACAGCAAAACTAGAGAGGTCTGGAGGGAAAAATACTTACCCTCCTCCTCCGAGTTTGCAATTTCATTCAGCACCCCAAATAGACCCATGTCTCGCCTGGTGAGGAGAGGAAGCTGTGAGTCAAATTTCTCTGATCTCTTCAGGATACCTTCTACAAATTTCATTCATTCACTCAATAAACATGTGTACAAATAAGAGGATTCACATTTATTGAGTGGCAACTATTTGCCGTGCACTTTAAAGATTGTCCTGTCATTTAATTATCACATTAAAATGTGTATCCTGCCCATTTTACCAATGAGGCAACTCAGGCTCAGGTGTCTCCCAGGGCCCTGTGAGCAGGTCAAGGAGTGAAGATTTGCCCTAAGACAGTAAGTGGAAAGCCATGGCAGGACATAAAGCAGAGGAACAGACTAACCACATTGGCATTTCAGAAAGATCAGTGTGGCTGCATATTAGAGGGGCTGTTTGACAGACAAGTGAACACCCAGGTGTGGAGCAGCAATTGCAAGTCCAGCCCAGGACACCAATATTTAAGGGACAGCGTGAAGAGAAGCAGCAGTTGGAGAGGCAGAAAGTAAAAAAGGGTCCAGGACTGAATGGCTTTCAGACAATGAAATGATGTTTAGAAAAAGGACTCATGGCCCTGGCTGGCGTGGCTCAGTGGATTGAGCACGGGCTGCAAACCAAAGTGTTGCAGGTTCGATTCCCACTCAGGGTACATGCCTGGGTTGCAGGCCATGACCACCAGCAACCACACATTGATGTCTCGATGTCTCTCTCTCTCTCTCTCTCTCTCTCCCTCCCTTCCCTCTCTAAAAATAAATAAATAAAATCTTTAAAAAAAAAGAAAGAAAAAGAAAAAGGACTCATGGACACGGACAACAGTGTAGTGATTGCTGGGAGGAGGGGGGCATAAGTGGACTACATGGTAATGGAAGAAAAATGCAATAAGGATTAAATGCAAAAAATTTAATTAAAAGAAATGAAATGATGTTTAACTTCCTACATAGAGACATACAAATTAAACCATACTGTAATACCAAATATTGAAGTTTGATAGCACATGGGTGGGGAAACAGGAATTCACGTACACTGCTGCCATGACTGTAAACATGCACAATTTCAGTGGAGGACTATTTGACAACACCTGAAGTTACAAATGAAAACACCCTTTGAACCTAGCTACTTCATTTGTAGAATTCACTCTACACATGACAATGATAATAAGAGCTAACTTTTGAAGGAATTAATATGGGCCAGGCATTGTTCTCTAAGTGTTTAACATCTACTAACTCATTTAATCATTACTACTACCTTGTAAGACAGGTTTCATTTTATAGATGATGAAAAAACTGAGAGGCAGAGTGATTAATTTACCCAAGGTCATAGCTAAAAAGTGACACAGCCAGGAACTGAATTCAGGCATTATGGCTTCACTTCTACATGTGCAAAATGAATGACTTACATAGATTATTCACTGCAACCTTACACCTCACCTTGCTGAGCTTCAGGTAAAGGCTCAGGAAGTGGTAATAACATTAGGTGGGGGTAGGGGGCAGGTTCACATAATCAAATCATAAAGTAAGGCAAGTCATCAGAGATGAAATGAAAATACTGTTACACGGCATAGAGTTCTAAAATAAGGACTGATAATTTGCATGATATACAGTTCTGAACTAGAGAGAGCCTAGCTGCCCAAGGTAGAGGGATGGTGACCTCATTTTCTGCAGGAGACCCTTTGCCATGTCTCACCAAATATTGATGCACCTCTTCCACACTTGCTCCCGATGATGAATGAAAGCAGTTCTAGTGCCATGGTCCAGCCTCCCAGGGGTCTTCAGGGGATCCTTAGACAGGTTTAGGACGGGAAAGTTGATCCACTATAGCCGAGAAGTGAGAGGTGTGAAAGTGAGTCAGTCTCTTCCCGAAGATCTCTGCTGAACTCCTTGCCATCTCCAACCCATGGCTGGACTAACTGTAAGAGGCTCCAGGGACCTGTTTCCCATTTCCACAAATTTAACACTTCAGAAACCCGAAAACAGGTCTTAGCTCCCTTATCTGTAAAACTACAATAATATTTCATAGGGTTGCTGTGATTATTAAAACATAATACTTGTGAACATCTGACTCAGAACCTCCTTCTTACAAAGCAAATGCTCAGTAAATGTTAGTGTTTCTTCCTTCTCCTTCCCAGGAACACAGAGGGAAAAGGCTGCAGGTTGTGCTTTCCCAGTTCTCCCAAGGACTGTCCGCAACTTTTCAGTGCTTCTCCTGCCCTGCACCCTCACAGCCCTTCGATTTGGCTCTCATTCTCTCCACTCCCTCTAGGCCTCCCCACAGGTCATCATCCCTCATCCTCCAATCCCAACCCTAAAATACATTCCCGCCTTTCCATCCTTCTCCAGCCGCGGCCAAGCTGTTTGGAGTCAGCCAAGGCGTGGACCGCGACCTCGCCCCCGCCACGCTGCCACAGGTCCCCAGTTCTCTAAGACTCCGCCCCACGCCAATAGGTCCCCCCCCCTCCTTCTCGCCCAGGCCACCTGGCCCCGGAAGTCAGGAGGCGGACTCTCGTAGCTACTGCCTGTCACCAGCTCGTTATTATGCTCGTATAGGGTGACTTGACCCCTAGGCGGAGGCGGAGGGAACAACCCCAGCGAACACATTTTGCCAGGCCAGAAGACGTCCGGAATTGATGAACTCCGGGAGCCCGCTCCTCTCTTAGTTCCCGGGCTAGATTCGGAAAGGTACGGATAGCCGCCTAGGACAAACGCCGACGCAAAGCTCAACGCAAATGAGAATAACAGAGAAGGGTGCGTGCGTAGTCCCGGAACAGACTTTCAGCGCTTCCTCGCGCGCCGCCTGGCGGCTGGAGGGGGAACGGCGCGGACACATCAGTAGGGCCAACTCCTAGTTAAGGGTCCGGCAGGTTTTTTTCCCTGTGGGTCTGCTGTTTTTCCGAGTTCCAAATTCCCCAACACATTCTCCCACTCTCTCAGCGCTTGTAAATCCCAAAAATAAGCCACGTTCAGGGAAGTACCTAATTAAACCCTCCCAGGACTGTGGATCGCCCCAAGGAAAATACAGACTGTGACAACGACAGCTGGCTGGAAAACCTCCAGGAGAAGACAAGTCAGAAAGGACCTTGAGAGTCAGTGCTGCGCCTGCCTGAACCTAGGGCCAATAGGGTTAAACATTCTAGAAAGAAAAGGGAGGAACTGTCGGAAAATAGTAAGATTTCCTGAACATTTATTATAAGTGCTTTTATAATCTTTACAACCCCGTGAGGTAGGTACTGTTATTACTGTAAGGAGAGTGAGACACACCCATTTAACCTAAAAATACCAAAACCAGGCTTTCTGACTTCAGAATAGAAGTGAAATTGATCTTATTCTATCTAACTCCAAGGGCTGGAACTAGAACTGGAGTCTAATGCAAAATGGGGACCCCTTGGCTTACAGCTGCATGACTTTGGAAAAACCTTTTAATTCTTTGAGCCTCAGTTTCCTCACTTGCAGTATTCTAATTATTTCACGTGGTTGTTTTCTATTCAAAATAATAGGAATAAAGCCATTTAATAAGTTATAAACTGCTAAACAGATACCAGGCATCATTAGCTATAATTGACCTTGGGCATTTGTTTATTCATTTAACAAATATTAATGAGCAAATTCCAAGCACCATGTTCTCAGGACAGAGAAATGTTTAAGGCATAGTCCCCGCTCCCAAGAGCTCCCAGTCTCCTGGGAGACTATATGGAGCATCCTAGTTTAGCATTCTTAAATTCTATGTCTGCTGCTCCTTTCTACATGAAAAGTTCCCCCCAAGAAGGTTATTCCCAGGTCAGAAAACAAGGGGCTCTAGAATGTTAGTGGCTATAGGACTCATCTGAGGATCTTGCTAAAATTCTAAGTGAATTCTTGTAGATTCTAAGTGGACCTCTGAAGCTGAATTTCTAAAATGCCCCCAGGTGATATTGCCCAGACCACACTTTGAGTAGCTGCCCCCCCCCGCCCCCGTTTAGTTTGCTGGATTTGTTCACTGTCATCTGATAGGTCACAGAAGACTTAAAGAGAATAACATAAAACCCTTTGGGGAAATTAGCTGGGAAAGCTGTCCTTGAAAAGGGGGAGCAAGACAGGTTTGAAGGTAGAGAGAGTCAGTGAGTCTGACAGATTAGTGGAAAGCACTGAGAACCCATCACAAAGTTTTTGTTTTACCTCAGTCGTGACACCATCCAACTCCAAGAAAACCCCGAAAAATCCCTATGGCGTGTGCCTGCAACTTCCACTTCCCTTTGATGAAGCCTGATTTTCACCGACAGGTTGTGTTATAATTATCAAGTGGGTGTCTGCCTCTTAACCTGTCTCTTAACTGAACAGGAGGAACTGTGCTATGTGTACTCACATTCCGCCACCGCCTTCCCCATACTTCTCACTTAACTGTTCCTTGAATGGTTTTCACAACTTTCAGACTCTGGGGAGGCTGAAGTCCAGGCCTAGTGCACTTCCCACTAACTTCACCAGGGGGAGCGGCGGCCTCGACGACACAACCGCTGTGACCCGCCGCCCCCCGGGGTGGAGGCGCTTAGCGGGAGGTCTCCACAGACCCCCTACAACCTGGGCGGGAAACCGAGTCAGCGCCCGGACTGCTGCCCGAGACTTCTAACACGGGCCCCCCACTTTGGGAGGCATCTCCGGAGCCTGGGTGCCTGGAACTCAGCCCGCCGCCCCTTCCCGGGAGCCCCGGCAGAGGCCGGTAACCAGGCGCACATGGCCCGCCCGGCCCTGTTTGTCCTGGCGGCGCGCCGCCGCTATTTGAGGCGGTTTTTATCTCCCAGAAACCAGCAAAACCCCAAGCGGAGTCTAGGGAAGATGAAAGGGGCCGAGGGCCTGGGGAGGGGAGGACCGCGGGGCTGCGGCGGGCGGGAGCTGGCACCGGACAGGCGGAGACCGGGAGCGAGGCAAGAGGGCCAGGCCCTGGGGGGTCCGGAGGAGGCCGCCGAGCGGGCGGGGGTGGGAGTCCGGGGTCCACTCCGGGTCTCCTCCCAGGTTAGCTTCCACCCGTCCCCCGCCCTCGGCCGCCCCAGCCTCCTCTCCCCAGTCTGCCTCCCGCCGCTGCCCCCAGCCCACGAGCGATATCCTCCGAATGCAGTTTCCTTCAAAGCGCCTTTGAAGCCGCGCCCCGCCGGAGGGCGAGATTTCGCACCTGGCGGAGGGCGAGAGGGCTGCTGCGGGGGACCGCCCGGCTCGCCGTCTCGGACCCACTGCCCCTTGCCCCCCACCTCCGGCGCTGCAGCGCGGCCCCAGAACCCGCGACGGGGACCGTGGGCTGGGGCGCCGCCAGCAATCGGTCTCAGGCTGGAGGATTGGGGGGGGGGGGGGGCAGGCCGGGGCGCCCCTTTAGCCCAGCGGGGGAGCCTTAGGGGGTGAGGGCCGCACAAAGCCCTATTGTGGCTTGGGAATGGCCGCCACAGAGTGGCTTTTGTTCCTCCGCTAAGTCCGTGGCGAGCACGACTGATTGCGGCCCGGGTAGGGGGCGGGTTACGTGCCAGGCCGGGGCCGCCCGCCGGGAGCCACCCCTATGCAGGTCCGCGACAGCACCGCAGTCTGCGCTGCGACCGCGGGACCAGTGTGCCGTCCGGGCCCCGGCCCTGGCCTGCCAGGGTCCGTTGATGCAGAGCCCGAGAAAGAGCAGAAGAAACCTCTCCGCCTTCCCAACTCTGCAAAGAGCTCAACATCAAGAACAGCAACCTGGATGATCTGGCAGACGAAGTCTTCTACCGCGGGCATAATGTGCAAACCAGCACCTCAGAACGCCCACGGGGAGTCCCCAATTTGTCAAAGAAAAATCCCAATCCCGTGGCTCACCCTCTCCCTCCCTCTTCTCCTTTTCCCACTAGGACAAAGTTTAAAATCGAACTTATTTATTACATTTTTTTTTTTTAAAAAAGACTCCATGAGGGCATGATCCCTTCCCTTCCATGTATTACCTACCCTCTCCCCAAGCTCCAGAGGCTTTAACCCTTTAACATGGGGCCTTGAGGGAGGAGGAGATAGAAAAGGAGGATCCAAAGTCACAGGAAAGGCATTCAAAGGCACAAAGCGGCTTTAAAAGTCACTGGAGGTGGAGGTGGGAGAATTTGAAGTCCCAAGTTGGGGGCTTATGTATGCACCCAAATCAGCTTAGGGACCTATGTCAGCCTGGCTCTATAAATTCTTTCTTGTGGCTTCTAGACACCAGTCTTGCTCACAGTGCCTTGCACAGAGTAGACACTCAATAAATACTTGATTTTTTTGAATCTGATCCCAGAGAAAGCCTTCTCCACCTATTCTTCAGGAGAGGCACCTCACAGCCGAAGTCTGCCTCCTATTAAGCGGGCTTCCCCAAAAAGCCTCTCTAAGATGGCAGCTTCAAATTCTCCATGACCATGGCAACAAGGGATTAGCCTGATGGGGTCATGGTATTAGGGGAGGAGCAGTGGAAGAACCTGTTCTGGGTTTGAGGGAGCTGGGGTACATTCCAGTCCCCCCTCCATAGGACTTGAGGTTTCACAGCTTCTGGCTGGGGGTGGGAATATTAGGGATCACCCAATTGAGAGATAGCTCATCAACTCTTTAACAGAGATCTAGCTAACCAACCCTATTAGCAGAGATTCCATTAAAAGAGAAACCCCATTAACTGAGACCCTGATGATAGAAATTCTATGAACAGGATCTCCACTAACACTTCACCTATACAGAGATGCATTTAACTAGAATTTCCATAGCAGAAATGGACCTTCTCCCCCCTCCCCCCAGCTCATTCTACCTGACCTTTATAACTTAGATAAATAGAATTATTATTATTACTATTCATTTCTCTTGGGATATAGGGGTTAAATATATAGGTCTGGGGGCAGCCTCCCTGACCCTGGGGTCACCCCATCTTTAGGATCAGATCCCCACTGGTCTGCCCCCCTCCTGGCACCCTGCTCCCTGTCAGGTCACTAACCCCAATCCCCCTAACTCTGGTCCCTAATAAAGAGGCCACCAGGGGGCAATAAATTATCATCATTATCATCATTGTGTTTGTAAAAAGGAAGAACGCTGTGGAGTATGGACAGCAGTGGAATAAGAACTTGGGAAGATGGGAGCCTGGAAGCTAAGGGATAATGGTAAATAAGCTTGGAAAGCAGAGAGTATGGGTGTCAAGGAGCTAATAGGATGGAGAAATGAAGGGTTGGGAGCCCAAATGGAATGAAAGTGAGTTAGTATGGTAAGAGCCGAGTAGAGAGAAGCTGTGAGCAGGGGTAAGGAAAGAGTTTAGGAAGCCAGAGTACGGAATCAGGTACAAGGTGAGGGCCTAAGATGAGAGTTTATGGAATTGACTCATGGCAATGGGAAGAGAGGAGCTGAGGAGGCATGCAGGTAGATACCCAGCCCCAGAATGGCCAGGGGAGAGATGCAGAGTGCCCCAAAAGGCAGCATGCAAGGGGCAAAGGGAGTAAGGGACAAGCAGTGGTCCACAGAGCCAGGAGAGTCTGGCAAGCAGCCCAGGGCTGGAGACCCTCCACCCAGCTCAGATCTCCAGCAGGTTGCTCTGCTCGGGGCTGCCTTCAGGGGCTTTTTCTGGGGGTGCCGGAGAGGCTGAAGGTCGGGGTGTCTGACTGGTCTCCTCTTCCCCAGCGCTGCGGCCCTCCCCCAGCTCCTTGGGGCCACTGGGTGGAGGGCCTGGGCCTGGCTCGCCGTGGGTGCGTTGGTGTTTGCTCAGGTGGTCGCTTCGGGTAAAGCGCTTGGAGCAGAGCAGGCAGGTGAACTTTTTCTCCCGGGTGTGAGTGCGCACGTGGCGCTCCAGTTCATCCGAACGGGTGAATCTCTTGCCACAGAAGAGCCAGTTGCAGACGAAGGGCCTCTCGCCTGTGTGCCAGCGCAAGTGGGCCTTCAGGTGTGAGGCCTTGCCATACACCTTGCCACAGCCTGGGATGTGGCAGCTGTGGATGGGCTTCTTCCGCAGCCCAGCTGCCGCAGCCCCCAGGCGCTCGATCTCCTGGCAGTTAGGACAGTCACAGGAGGAGCGCCCTGCTCCACTGCCCCCATAACCACCACTGCCCCCTGTGCCGGCGCCACGAGGGGGTTTGGCTCCACCACTCCCCTCCAACTGCCCACTATTGCCCACTGCCTTGGGTTTATAGACATCTTGGGGTAAGACATGCTGAGGCCCTGGTTGCAGAAGGTGAGGAGCTGGGTAGGGGGCTGGATTAAGGGGGGCAAAGTCGGCTGCGTAGGTGGGTAGCTGGGGGTTCAGTGGAGGCTGAGCAGGGCCTGTGGGCAACGTCCCTTGCAGCCCATCACCCTGGCCTTGCCCACCACCTAGCCAGTTGCCCCCAGGGTGCATGTCCCACCAAGGTGTAGGAGCATTGCCTGGGCCTGGTGAGATACCTGCGTGGATGCCTGCCTTGTACCAGGAGCCATAGGGGTGTGCCATGTCAAGAGAAGTGTAGACACTGGGCAGGCAGTCAGAAGAAGTGTGTCCCTTGGGCACTAATAACCCAGGGTCCTGGGTGCCCGTGGGCCCAGGGAATGAGTGGGAAAAAGGAGGGTAGTCATTGGCATAGCCCGAGGCGGGTGCTGGAGGACTGCCTGCAGGTGAGAGGAGCCCATTGGTGCTTGAAAAGGGGGCTGGGTAGGCATCCCCCATGGTTTTTGCAGCTGAAAGGTCACTGGCCACAGAGTATGGCTTCTTTGTGCCTGCTTTGCCCAGTGTCGTGGAGTCCCGCAGAGGGCTGGAGCCGCCAAATTTGCTACACGCCGCTGTCAGCATGGCCAGGGGGCTGGAGCCATAGTGAGCTTCCTCCTGGGGAGAGATGGAAGCACTACTTAGGGGAGAGGAGGAGAATGCAGAGGGAAGGGTAAACCAGGACTTCGACCTAGACACATGCAGAAGAGAACAGAGGGGTCAGGGAAGAATTGAAGCGAATGGGGAACCAGAGGCAAGAAGAGGTGCCAGTGAGGACTGGGTCCCAGGACACAGCTCATTGTGGAAGGAGAGCAGAGGCCCAAGACTGCAGCCCGACACCCAACCAAGGAGGCAAGAAGCAGAGTTCACTGTGATGTACCTAGGGGTGTGCAAGGGCCTCCGAGACACAGGAGATGCCTCTCAAATAACCATGAGAGGGGCTGGGGATAGACGCAGCACCTGAGCAAGAATTAGGGATCCTGGCCCCTGGGAGTGGTTTGGAGCAGAGGCCATGATGAAGGATTTGGGAGAGGAGAGATGAGGCTCAAAGAGCAGCATGGGAAGGAGGGAAAATATTAGGGAACTACAGTTACCCCGATTCCAGATTTTCCCAGCATTACCCCATATTTCACTTCCTGTCTCTGCTTCCTCTCCTGACTAAGGCAGTGGCCGGGTCTCCCCAAGGCCTTGTTCCCATGTTCCTGGTAAGGAATCTCTTGGCAGAGACTCTGGGCCTGGGGAGCAAGAGGAAGCGATGGCTGAGACACTGGGACATTGAGAGGGAACAGGGCTGCCGCCAAGCCAGGACTGTGGCTGAGGCAAGAATGTCTTTCAAGCGGGCAGTGGCACCTCCTGCTTTGTGGAGCCAGCTGGTACCCCGTTTGGAGGGCTGGAAGAGCCTGAAGTCTTCACTCCCCTCCAGGGTGGGGAATTGGGGTGGCTATGATACTGGCTTGCAGCCATACCCCTCTGTGTCTCAGTGTCCCCTGACATGTTGCCACAAAGCTGGACTCTCTTCGCCCTTCCAGCACAGTGTGGGATGGAAGCTATGTAGGAAGATATATGGACTCAGGACATGGGAGGCTTTTAGAAATGCAGAATGACCTTAATGCCCATCCTGCTGCTACCGGCCAGGCCAGACCTCCCTCAGGAGCTCCTGGTACCCCTCCCTGGGTCAGCCTTGGGACACTCTGGGAAGAGATGCCCTCCAGAACCCCTGGCTGGCCCAGCCAGGCATCCATCACTGAGAATCCCACCAAAAAGCAATGTTCTCAAAAACTGACCCTGGACAGTTCCCTGACTGGGGTCCTCAAAAGCCAATGCACCTGGTGCCTTCTGGGTAAAGCTGAAAAAGAACCCAAGAGCCCAGGGTTCCCAGACCCTGTCTGCCAGCACGTGGTATGTGTGAGACACTAGTCCTCAAGGCTGGTCTGGGGTCTTCAGGTTGCAGTGAAGGGTGTGTGCACTCACCACTCTTGCACTGCTCCTCAAGTGCAGACCTGCTGCTCCCCCTGCCCAATTCCCCCTCTCTGAGGTTCTGTTGTCCCCACAGACATGGACTCCCAAATCTGAGGCACCAAAAGCTTCCTCAGGTTGGGCCATAGTAAAAGCCCTGGTCCTTCCCAGCCAGGGTTCTCCTGGAGCCTCTGATCCCCCAAGGAGAGGGTGGGCTGAGGTGCTGGGGCAGGAGCCAAATCCCAGCAGAAAGGGAGCGCTAGAAACGTGGAATCCGAAGGACAGAGGCAGAGACCCGGAGACACAGGAGCAAAGCACCAAGCAAAGGGTAAGGAACTGATGTAAAAGCCTCCAGGGGTAGGAGAAGGGGAACAGAGGGAAAACTGGCATTAGGGGATAGAAATGAGCCTGAAAGAGCAGAAGGTGAAAGACAAAGGGAGGGAGCAACAGGAAACCGGTGTAAACAAAGAGGGTGAGGGAAAGAGACTGGGCTAGGGAGGCAAAGGAAAACAGTGGAAAGGAAAGGGAAGGAGGAAGAGAAGAGGAGGAGGAAGAAAGGAAGGAGGAAGAGGAAGAAGAAGGCAGATTTCCAACCTAAGAAAGCCACCACGGGGCTGGGCCCCAGAAAACCCCCAGACCAGGCCGCTTCTCCCGCCTTCCCCCTGACCGCCCCCTCCCCCTCTGCCCAGCCTGGCCCGGCTCCGTTGGTTTCCCTGCGGTCGGTTTATTTTTAAAAACGCCGACGCCGTCCCCCGCCCGGCCCTCACACTGTGGCCACAGGGGCCTCAGCCAAGCCCAGGGACCCCACCCAGCTGTGGGGAGGGAAGGAGGGGTGAAAGAAGGCAAGCAGCCCCAGGCCAACAGGAGACCCCAGCCCTGGGGAGCGAAGGCCCCAGGGCTCCTGAAAGCAGAGAAAAGGGAGCAGGACACCAGGCCCATTCAGACGATTCTAGAAGCCAAGAGCAGGGCCCCTGGCTAAGTTTCACCACAGCCTCAGTTTCCTTCCCTTGCTGTTTGCGCTCTTCTGAGAACTGGGGAGAGGGTCCCGGTGAGGGGTCCTAAATAGGAGCCCTCATACCTGATGGAATGCATTCCCTGTCAGGGACCCAGGAGTCCCACCTTCCAATTGTTTTTAATCCTACCTCTCCACCCACTATCTCTTAAAAAAACAGCAACAACAGTAGACTTAAAGTAGGGAAGGGGGAGCCTCTGAAGAAGGAGCAACTTGAGGCGCTGTCCCAGCTCTCTTGCCCAGATGAGCAGCCTCCTAGATGTGCAGCCCAGGAAGGGAGACCCTTTCTTTAGGTGCTCGCAGTGCCCAGCTGACCTCCCACTGGAACATTCGCTCACTGCATATCTGAGAGCTGACTGTCCATAGGTTCTGAGCACCCAAGGGCCCAGTTTCCAGTTCTCCACTTTTTCAGCCCCCTCCCAGGTTATTTAGTTCTCCCAGCTGCCAATTCTCCCTCCGCACCTAGCCCGGACCCTATTTATCCCTCCTCTCGGCCCTCCTGTATGTCAGTCAGCCCAGCTGAGCTTCCCATTGAGCATTACCTGCTTCTCTCTCTGAACCCAAAGTTCTTCCCCCTGCCAAAGATTCCTCCCATACCATGCGGAGGGCTTCCTGATGGTGGTGGCTGAGGAGAGCAGGGAAGAAAGTTGGGGACCCAAGTGCCCCAAAATTGGTGAAAGAGGGGACCGGAGTGTCTTTATGTTGGGACACCTCCAGCTCACGGGGAGGGAGGGACTGGAAGCCCACTTCATGACATAACCTCTTGCCAAGTGCTATTGCAGTCCAGTGTCTTTCCAGCAACCCTTTGGGCCTGCCCTTCCCCCAGGCACCAGTGCCACGCTGGCAGCTCTGGCGTGATGCCCATGCCCACTGACACTGCCTCTACCTTGGGTGGACCCAGGATTTCCATGCACCTTAATTCTCCAGCTTCCTGAAGACTAACCATTGCTTCAGTGATGGCCCAATATAGAGTCTAGTGGAGCAATGACAGGGAGAGCAGTCTGCCCTCAGTGCAGCACCTGGGATCCTTGACTGGTACAGAGCAGTGACAAGGGACGTGGTGTTCACCCCACTGGTGCTCATGCCATTCCCTCAAACTCAGTCACAGACGATCCCCCAGCCTTACACACACCATTCCCTACTTGGACTAATAGATATGGCCCCGCTTATATACACACACATACACCCCTGTGTTCTCACAAAGCCAGCCGTGCATACAGTTGCTGCTTTACATTCTAATACTTACAGTCAGACCAATGAACACGGGCGTTAACACTCCCGCTCCTCTTGCACACACCTCTCCTACAGGCTGAACGAGTTAGCTTCCTGTTCAGCCCATCACCCCTGGGACCTGAGCTAGGGTGCTGGGAACATAGACCATAGATGGGGGCTTCTGCCCTGGCCAGGTAGCTCAGGTAGTTGGTTAGAGCGTCATTCCGATATCCCATGATTGTGGGTTCAATCCCCGGTCAGGGCACATACAAGAATCAACCAATGAATGTATAAATGGGTTATCAATGAATCAATGTCTCTCTCTAGTCAATAAAAATAACTAACTAATTAATTAATTAAATAAAGATGGGGCTTCTGAGGACCAATAATATAGAAGATTCAAGGCCACAGAAGGAGGCTGACTTTAAGGGAGGGTTCTCTGGCCACAGATTCCTATGGAGGGACCTGGGAAGTAGGACAGAAATGGTGACAGAGAAACAGAGTCAGAGACCCAGAAGGAGGGAGAACTCAGGACATTCCAACAGGCTCTGAATGGCTGTGTGTCCCCCTTTCCAACTATGCTCCCTGAGTCCCTCAGAAACCCTAGTAGAACCAATGATTTTTCAAGACCCCAAACCCTGACCCCCATGTTACCCTGGTTTCCTCCATCCTCAGTGCCAGAGGCAAGGGATGCTGGGGTCCCAGCCTGCAGGGGAAGTGGCCCAGTCCGCCCTGGAGCCTCCCACTCCCAAAATAGAGCTGAGTTTGTCTTTGGCTGAAAGCTAAATATTTGTGAGCCGGGCAGGCGGCCTCAGACCCTGGCCCTCCTCCTTGGTTCTCTCTCAGGCCTGGGCCCAGTTCTTCTGGTCAGCCCCCCCCCGCAGGCACAGGACTGCCCTGCTCCCTTCTGTCATAGCCCACCTCCTCTCCTATGCACACCAGCCCGGAGGCCCAGCCCCCTCCCCACCTACAAACCAGACAAGACACTGCTCAAGCTAAGTTCCTGGAGACAGGACCCCCAACTGCCACTCTGTGCTCGCTCAACCAGTCCTAGTACCTTCTCTCTCTCCTGCTGTGTGCTACCAGCTTATCTCTCTCCCAGCTTTCTTTCCCCACCCCACCCCTCCACTCACTCCTTTCTCCATCCCCTTTGCAATCCTCAGAATTGGTGTGCTTGGTCGACCTTAGGGGTCCTGCCTTCTTTTTACCCAGTCTCCTCCCCTCCTCCTTAGATTGCTCTCTGACCCCTGACCATACTGTCTCCTCCCTTCTCCTGCCCCTTCTCCCACCCCCTCTAACCCCACTCCTCTCTCCTCATCAGAGGGACCCCCTAAAAGTGACAAGCACCGCAATAACTGTCTGTGTGAGTTGGGAGGTGGGGAGTAGGCAGGGATTAGGGTCATTAAGATTGTGGCTGGTGTCCTGGGGGGAAGAGGGGACAGTTACCTCAAGCAGGGAGGACGCCATCCTGAGACTGGGGAACAGGTCCCAAGGAGCCAGGCAGATGGAGAGAGCCGAGCCGGAGAAAGAGGGAGAGGGAGAGGGAGTGAGAATGGGAGAATGAGAGAGAAGAGATCTAAAGTTAGAAGGGACTGGGGGGGTGGGGGTGGGGGGGCTGCTCTCTGTCTGTAGGGATCCACCCTCTAATTACAGCTTTCCCAGAGGAGAAGGCTCCGGATCCAATGAGCAGGGCGAGAGAGGGAGGCAGAGGGTCCAAATTTCCTGCTCCATTTGCTGAGCTCCCCAAAGAAGGGATCTGGGCGGGAGAGGAGAAACAGGGCTCCCAGGGAAGGGGTGGAAGCAGGAGGGGGGTAAGGACACGGACAAGTTGTCAGGGCGTCCTGGGGGTGCTGAGGGTAAGGGTTGAAAGGTCGGTGGGCCCAGGTGTCCCACACCCTGCCCCCGGCAATCCCATGGGCATCTGTGGGAACCCCTCCCAGCTCTCCCCAGTGTCAGATACCTGGGGGACTGGGGCTGGGTGTCCTGGGTCTCTCCTCTCTGGAGGTCTGGCAGTGGGAGTGCAGGCAGGAAGTGGCCTGAGGGTCCTGGGAGGGCTCGGCTCCTCTCCCAGGCCAGCTCCAGTCCTGTTCCCACTTGGGCTCCGATCCTACAATCCTACTGACTCCAGAGTCCTGGCTGCTGCTCGGCTGCTGCTGCTTCTGCTGCTGAGGCTGCCGCCGCCGCTGCTGCCGCTGAGGGAAGGAACAGGAGGGAAAAGGAACAAACCCCAAACCACTAATTAGAGATCCAGGGGGGGGATGGGGGACTGGGGACGACACTCACACAGAGAGACTGGAACACACAGCCATACACACTCATGGACAAACACAGGATGATACATGCACACATACACGCAGCGCTGTGCACGCAGACACAGCCACTGTCATGAATGAACACAGACAAACACACACACAAATGAGCTCAGTGACACGGCTGGAGGCACTCACACCACACACACCCGAGCTGACCACAGAGATGCTTGCTTCCCCCGTCACCCACCTCTAGATCGGGAAAGCAGTGTGTAGGGACACGTGTGCGTGCATACATGCGTGTTATGAAAGACAGGAGGGGCAACATGCTCTGGGGTGAAGGCTTCTGCTGCCCAGGCTTTTAGGGTCACTGAAGTAGGTTCCAGGGCAAGGCTTAGAGAAAGGGAGGGAGTGGGACAGAGCCTGGCACGGGCTTGGGGGTTCCCCAGTCCTCCTCCCAATGCCTTCGAGGAAGTGGTACCTAGGCCTACCTCACTCTGTGGGGCAGAACCTGGATCTTCTGGTTCTGGGAAAATTTGGGGCGGGCAGGAGTGAGGGTGGGAGTAAAAGGTCATTGGGTCAACTCATCCATGCTCAAGCCTAGCCCCTTTGGATTAAGGCCCCAAAAGGTATGCTCTGGCCTCCAATATTCCTTGTGAGTTACCCTCCTCGGGCCTCTCTTGGCCACACATCAAATCTCCACCCTTTGATAGATAGTTCTTCTCACGAAAGATCATGCTTTCCTGGGAGGGAGCTCCTGGTTCCCTTTCTCATTGCATCAATTCCTTCTGCAGCAGGAGGAACTGAAGTTAGAGTTTAGGTAGGACTTCTCATCAAAATGGAGAAGAAGAGAAGGTCAACCAGGTTGGGAGAGGGAAACAAAAAAGTCTATTAATTGAAATGTGGGTCCGGAGGTAAGTTTGTGGGAGAGAGAGGAGTGGGCAGCCAAGTGGTAGAACCAGCATCTCTCCCATGGAGGGGCCCAGCCAGCTGGGGTTGTTTTACAAGTTATTCCCCAACACACCCCTCTCCCCACTCCCAGCCCTGCCCATCAGAGGAATGGAGCTCTGTCCTTCCCTTCCCACTCCCCTAACTCCCAGAACAGTCCTCTCACTTTCTCTTCCTGAGTGCCCACTTCCTTGCTCCTTTTGTTCTCCCAGCCCTCCAAGGAAAAGGTGGGGAGGAACGAGGAGCTGATGGAAGTCCAGGGAGGGTTAATGCAGCTAACTAGCAGGCAGGATCGAAGTTCAGGGTAGGCCCCAGTTGTTCTGGATTCCTGCCCAATGATTGGTTTCCCCCAAGGAAGCCTGTGGGCCCAACTTTTGGGGAGAGGTTTAGGAAACCAGGGTGGCTGGCAGACATAGGAAAAGAAGCAAAAGAAGAAACACAGAGAGGCCAGAAGGACTGAGAGACACACAGAGCAGATGAAACACTCAGGGAGAATCAGAAGAGACTGAGTGGGATGTAACAGGGAGACAAGAAGCAGAAGACCAGGTATGTGGCTTAAAAAAACAGAGCAGAAATACCTGAAAAGGAAAAGAACTGGCCCACAGGAACAAAGATGAGGAGACAATGGCTTAGAGAAAGGACAGGACAAGGAAAATAGCCGGACGCCTGGTCAGGCAAAGAGGAGGCAGGGAGTTACAGCAGCCAGGCAGGTGGGGGGGCGGGGATGGGGTATAAATAGTGCATAATTGTGTCCGATGATTACACGGGCCACCCCACCCGTCTGCCCAAGAGGAAGTGCCCGTGGTGGGGTGTCCTGTGACCTCGCAGTCTCCCCCTGGTGTGTGGGGGGGTGTCTGAGCCTGAGGTGCCAGATGGATTTCTGCCCCCCATACGCACACACACTCAGACATTGGGAAGCAGATGGGGAAACATGGAGAAATGAATGCACTAGCAGCAGAAAAGCCCAAGGCCGGTTAGGTCAGGCAGGCAATGAGACAGAGGAGAAAAGTCTAGGCTCCAGAGAAGAAATGGCAAGTAGTAGAAGCACTGGGGCTCAAACTAGATTGGGGAAGAAAGGAAGAGACTTCAGGGCAAAAGGAGGAATAAGGGAAGCATGAAAGGAGGTGCAGGGTTGGGGAAAGGAGACGGGGACAGGGAGGGTCAACCTTCTCCACTTCCTCTTTGGGGACCTTAAACCCTAATCCCATCTGGGAAGGGGCAGCAGTGCCAGGGAAGGAAAAGGAAGGAAGGAGCAGGGTCCCCAGGAAGATGTATGTGTCGTTGCCAGTAGAACAGTCCCTGTAAACAGTCCCCTCCTCAAGGCTGTGCCAAAGCCATAGGTTTGTGAGGAGGGGCTGCCTGAAGCCCCCAGCTGCCTCCCTCAGAACTCTGGGTTCTGACTTCCACACCCTTTTAAAAGATAGTCCTGCGGCCCAGCTGAGGCCCTGGTGTTCCTGGTCCAGATGCCGAACCCCCTCCCAGTGCCCCCAAGGGCCAGGGGCAGCAACTGGGAGCCCTGACCAAGGACCTGTCTCCACCCTCGCAGGCCTCCCTCAGCCCAGCCTCCCAGGGGGTGGGGCGGCCCAGGCAGAGGCGCCATGTGGCAGGGGCGGGTAGAGGCTGCGGCTCTGGTCCTTCCAGTATAAACCCCCTAGGCATCTGGTTTCTATCCACCACCCCCCACCACCCTGGGGGCCCCTCAGCCTCCGCCCATGGCCACCCAGACGCTGAGCTCCGAGAGATGGACGCCCCTGAAGGAAGGGGTGGGACGGTGCCTTTCTGATCTTTCAACCCCAGGACTGAGCTGAACCACAGGGACCACTCGCTTCCCTCCCTCCCCTCAAAGAATCAGGGTGGGATTTCTAGGTTAGATGAGGTTGAATCTGGAACCTGCCTCAGTTCTCTTTAGGTCTTTTTAAAAAGATCAGTGGGGATGAAGAGAGAGTTAAAACTGGGGAGAGCGGAAGACCCCTACTGCTCAAGGAAGCTGCCTCCTTCCACCCCACTGCCCTCTGCCCACCTTCTGGGCTGGGCTCCTCTGAGACCCTTGATCCAAAGGGACTCCTAGCCCTTCCTCTGTTGTTTTTATAGAAGGCTGGGCTCCCCTAGAGCAAATCCCCAGTGAACAGGAAACAGAGCCCCTGAAATAAAGATTGACACAAGCTCTAGAACAGGCCTAATGAGTGACACTGTCAGATAACACACTTGCACACGTGCTGAATGATGGCTGTCCAGAAAGTATCCAGCCGTGTACTATGAAAAATAGAGGCATTTCTTGAAGAAGACACAAGATACAAGAAACACTCACATAAGACAACAATGCCTCAGTCCCCTTCAAAGTAGGCACCTTGGGACCTCACACAGTTCTCCCTGTTGCCATCAGCTGCCCTGTGGGATTTTCCTGAATCTCATCAATGGTCTGAACTCTCTTCCCTTTCAAAGGTGATTTTAGTTTTGGGAAAAGCCAGAAGTTGCAGGGCACCAAATCTGCGCTGTAGGGGACTGAGTCACATGGATGACTTGATGTTTCACCAAAAATCTCTGCACGAGACGTGATGCAGGAGCGGCCGTGTTGTTGTGATGGTGGTGAAGCTGCCAATCACCAGTTGCCCATAGCTGCGGCCTTCTGAATCATCTGAATAGTTTCCACAGAAGAATGTTCAGACTTAATGCAAAACTTGATAAAGATTCGTTGCTCTACTCACCCAGTCATTCTGAATACGATGGCCACACAGTACACATACTCACCTACAGGCATCTACCACCCCCACCGACTGGTACAGTGGAGTCATCATTGTTCACGCATACTCATTCCAGCCCACTCTCCTTGGCTGCCCCGTTATGTCAATGTTGCGCAAACCATTCTTGTTACATTAACAATGGCTGGACTTTTTCCAGACAGACCTCATGTATGCTGTGCAGGTGCTCACATTGACACACACTGATATATATATATATATATATATATATATATATATATATATATATGTGTGTGTGTGTGTGTATGAATGTACAGTATACACTGACACACATATACACAACACTACACGTATGATGCTTACACCAAGACACTTTCTTTGACCCCTGATCACAAGAATTTGTACAACAGTGTGCATACATGCAGAGAGACTCAGAGTCACCTAGAACACCCCCCACATGGACACACACAGACTTGCATCAGACAACGGTTGCAATAGGGCAAGTGTCTCATGCCTACGTATGGGTCTGTCATCACGGTTTCATAGCTCTGGAGATCCCTGAGTTATCCTAGAGGGGATTTAGGAACCCTTCCTCCTACAAGAATCTCGGGATAAGGATGATGTGGAGGGTACTGCTAGTCCTACAGTTGCTGCCCGCAACTCTTGCTAGTGTAGTAACCTCCAGTGTACCTTCAAGGGACCTTTACCCCCATATCAGCCAGAGTTCAGAGACCCAAATGGCCCCAGCGCACTCCTTGGCCCTGGGGAACCCCCACATTCCCACCCCCACCCAGACCCCCCCTGTTCTGCGGCCTGCTGACTCATCTCTCCCTCTGTGGAGCTCCCCAACCACAGGGGCCTGGAAGAGAAGCTTGGAAAGTTGCGCTCATGTCCCGGGCCCCTGGTCTGGCCACTACTCCCCCCCCCACCCCATGCATCCAGACCCAGCCCTTGTCTCTAGTAGAGACACTGGTGACAGGAAGGAAGGCACTCAGAAACAAGGAGACAGAAAGACAAAGGAGGAGAGAGACCTAGGGGAAAACAGAGATGGCAGGAATACAGATAAGAAACTCTGAGGCACCGCTGCTAATCTGGTGGGATCCTCAAAAATCTATGAGCTTGGGGACCAGGGAAAGTCACCCCCCCCCACCCCCTGGCAGGGGGAAGATCCACTCATGGCTTCAGGATATGGACACTGCTCAGTGTCTTGACCTAGCATTCTGAGGCTAGGGTCGGGGAGCTTGGAAAAGACGATCCAATTCTGGGAGGCAAAGCTGAGGACAGAGGGAAGGAGGGAAGCTTTTGAGAGGCCAGCAACCTCTGTACAAGACAGCTTGGAAAAGGTGCTCCCCACCTCACCGCGTACTCTACACTTTTACACACACGTGCATGCTTCGACCCTCTGCCCATGTCCCTCTCTGCTAGTTCTTCCTTTTCCTTCTTCCAGGACCAGGGCCACAGGGCAGGAATCTTGCTGCTAGCCCTGGCTCCCCTTTTCTCTTAAGCTCAGTTTCCTTAGTTGACATCAGAGCCCTGAGAAAGCATAGCAATTCCAGAGGAGGCAGATCAGAATTAGGAAGAGAAGTGCTACGGGAGGGGGGAAGAGGAAGCAAGGATAACAGAGAAAAAAGAGGCAAATGGAGGGAAGGGGAAGACTGAAGCCTGATCCTGGAAGGACGTGACCTTCCCTGGGTAGGTGCTTCACATGGGTCAGCATTGAATTGAGTCTCTGGTCATCTCAAGGAAGTGCTTCTTTGCAAAAAAGATACCATGGAATCTGAAGCATGAAATATATTAATATCTTTAAACAAGAAGAATTTGGGGTCCTGATGATTATATCTTCTATCCTTAAGCAATGGGGATGAACAACCAAAGACAATGGTCCTTCAAAATGTTAGCCACCACCAACCACACTCACTTTCCCCAATCTGCTCAGATTCTTCTTGGGAGCAGTGTTTTGAGATATAGGCTGGATCTGATGAACATTCTTTCATTCAACAAATGCTCAGCGAGCACCTATTCTGTGCCATGCATGCAGAGCTAGGTTTTGGCATGCAACCATGAACCAGACGGACCCAGTAACTAATAGAAGAATGGGAAGTATCTTGCCCTGGCGGGGGAGCTCAGATGATGAGAGCATCATCTGGATATGCCAAGATTGTGGGTTTAGTCCCCAGTTAGGGCACATGCAAGAATCAACCAATAAATGCCAATGAATGCATACATAAGTGGAACAACAAAATCAGTCCCTCTCTCTCCCTTATTCTCTCTCTCTAAAATCAATAAAATAAAAAAGAGTGAATCTGAGCTGGTGTTGGGAAAATCAAGGAAGGCTTCTCAGAAGAAAAGGATGACTAAGTAAAGAAACTGAAGGACCAATAGGAGCTAGCCAGGTAAAGACAGGAAGAGTGTTAATTAAGTCCTGCCTCCCCTATATGCAAAGGCCCAGGGGTATGAGGGTATGAGGGCTCTTTTGAGGTGCTCAGAGTTGAGTGTGACTGGAGCACAGAGTGATGGAGAAAGTCTAATCAGTTGTACAAGGGATCTGAACTTGATTCTAGAGGCAACATATGGAAATATTTGTATTTTAGAAAGATGACCCTGGCTACAGAGAGGAGAATGGAACTGGGGCTTAGAGCCAGCAGTTTTGTGTAAATCTGCCGTTTACTATGGTGCAAGCTTGGGTTGTTTAACCTTTGATGCTTTAGATTCTTCTTTTTTAGAATGGGGAAACATAATACAGCAACCTCCCAGGGTTGTTACAAGGATTAGCAATAATATATGTGGAACTCTTACCACAGTGTCTGGCACTTAGTAGTTATTCCAGTGGTGCCTATTAGTATTGTCAAAGTTTGGAGGAGGGCAAAATTAGAGGCAAGGAGACCAGCTTGTTGCAGCAGTCCAGGCAAGAGGTGAGAAGCTGTGGCCTGCAGCAGCAGAGGGCATGAGAAGTAATGGAAGGGTGATATTTAGGAGGTGGGGTAGACAGGACTCGGGGCCTGACTGGATGTGAGAAGTGAGGGAGAGAGCAGCTAAGACACGAGTGTTTGTGTGTGAGTGTGCACGCAGGACATGCAGGCGTTTTGGCGGTATCTGTTCAGTTCTGAGAATGGCCCTTGGCAGCCGGGTCCGGTCAACAGAGTGAAGGGGCCGTGCTGCGCCTGAGGACCTGGTCTCCAGCCTCCCAGGAGGACCCCGCCCCCTCCCCACCCCACCGCCCGCCCCCACACGTACACTGCTCTAATCCCCCCTTTACCTTTTTTTTTTTTTTTTTTTTTTTTTTTTTTTACCTCTTTTCACCCATCCCCGCCCCTCTCCACACGCTTCTCCTCTTCTCATCCCTTAGCGAGGCACTCCCTGTAAGTTCAGAGTCTGCCTAGGCCACCCTTCCTCACCCTTCCTTTTCCGCCGTCCAGGTTATTGAGAGTCTTCAGGACTCAGCCACCACTACCACTCCCTCCCCCCCACACACCCTCAATCGGACGCCCCCTCTAGATCGCAAAGAATTGCTTGACTTTTTCCGCGTGGAGGATTAAAACAAGGCGAGCGGTTAAGACTCCAGGGTTCGGGGGGTCTCAGCCCCAGCTCCAGGTGTGGCGGGGATAGGTGGCCCCAAACCTACAAATTTTGAGGTCTGGGGATGCAGGGAGAGGCCGAGGACGTCTCCTCCCTTCCGTGCCTCAGTGTCCCTGTGCGGCCGGGAGGCGGAGGGGCGGGGCGCGGGCGGGGCCGGCCGGGCCGGGCGCCCGGGCAGGAGGCAGCTGCATATCTGCGGTCCCGACCACAATTGCTGGGAGTCGCGTCCCGGAGACTGGCGGCGCTGACTCTGCCCGCTGCGGCCGCCGCGCCGATTAGAGCCCGAGAGGGAGCGCCAACCCGGAGGAGGGGGGAGTAGGCGGCGGCGGGGGAGCTCCTGTGCCCCTTTGCCCTCCGCCCAGGCAGCGCCCCCAGCTGCCCCGCCCAGTCCTTTCCTGAGGTCCCGAACCTGTGATGGGAGACCTGCCTCCCCAGTCCTGGTTTCCTCCAGACCCGGATCCCAGGCGTCCTCGTCTGGACCCTGCAGGGATGGAGGCGCTAACATCCCGTAGACCCCAGGCTGCCAGCTTCTCTCGCCCTATCCCTTCCTCATTCCCCCCCCCCCCCCCCCACCTACACATATACAAGAAGAGAAGTCTGAATCCGAGGGGCTCCCCATTCCCTTATTCCCCCCACCCGCCCTGTTGCCAGCACTCTAGACAAAAGTAGTTCCAAGTAAAGAAGGGGTCAGAGTTTTGGGAACACAGGTATTCAGGTGCCAGAGCACCCCCTGCTGGCCCGCCAGAAGGCCCTCACCCCCCCCCCCCTCCAGCTGTGACCTCCAGCTGTGGTGGTTCGGAAGAGTTTCTTTGATCTAGGAGCGTGGCCACCCCCTCCAGGCGCCCCATTAACCTCCATTATCCCAATTAGGCAGCCCTCCCAGTCCTGGATCTAAGCTTCAAAGACCCCTTAGTGGGGAGAAGAGGAGACCGAATGCTATGCCCACCCCCCACCACCAAGCCACACCGCTTTCAGACAAGACCCAGGTGTCCTGCTCCTCAGCTTAGGTAACCTCTAGCAGGACCAGAAAAGGGACCCTTACGGAACACCTAGATATCAATCCTTAAACTTCAACAGAGAAAGTACCAGGTAAGAAAAGGAAACTTCTTTTGGTGGCTCTTAATTGTCCTGCATTAAATGCTTTAGGTAGCAGCATCCAGGTTCCTGACTGACCTGAGCTTCCTATCAACCTATTCTGCTTTATCCTGTGGAGAGGGGAGCCAAGATCCACCCCCTCCTTCCTTAATCCTATCTCGACACTCCCTACCCTCCTCCCTCCTGGAACAATTTCCGCTGGGGGAGCAGGAGCAGGGCCCAGCACAGTGGCCGCTTCCTGGAACATTTTCCTGTATCCGAAACCGCGGCTCCCTCCCCAGGGACTGGCTGATCAAGGCCAGATGGGAGCAGGGATGGGGGAGGAGGAGAGGGAGCCAGGCTCTCACAATCACCCCCTTCCAACACATGCCCTCCACGGGGAGTCCCTACCCTGACACACAAAGGCACATACCATACCACATGCCACAGTCACACACCCATGGGTATTCATGGCGACACTCATGAACCACAGGAGCCAGGTCTTAGAAGAAGACATACAAAGGAACATAAATATATTCAACAAACGCATGGATGATCACATACACTCTTTCTACCCGGTCCCGTACCCCTTCAAAGTCTCCTTGGGCCCTGGGTCTTCCTTGCTGGCTACAGAAATCTTTGAAATCCAAGAATATAGTGGTGGGACAGCAGGGAAATCTTAGTTAACAAAGGTTGATGGGACAGACAGAGACATCTAAGTCTACCTAGGACCTTCCAGTCAATATCCACCACCCCATCCTACTTCTGGATGGGTCTCAGGCCTGACCCCTCTCTCCAGGATCCTGGAAACCAACCAGGATAGGGGAAGTCCAGGATGCTCCCTGCAGTCGGTGCTACCCTTAGAGTGCTTTCTAGTTGCTTCCAAATTCCTACAGAGGAAGCACATGGTGTCCAGTGGGCTCCCTCATGGCAGCATGGTACAATGAGCCCACAAGAATACGCAGCTTCTGGGGCCCTGACTGGGGAGCTCAGCTGGTTAGAGCATTATCCCAGTTAGTCAAGGCTGTGGGTTCCATCTCTGGTTGGGGCACATACAAGAAGCAACCAATGAATGCATAAGTATGTGGAACGACAAATTGATGTTTCTCTCTCAAATCAATAAATAAAAATTAAAAAAAATATATGCAGCTTCAGGAAGCTCTAGGAGCCTGAGAACCTGGGGACCTGTGGCCTCACTGGTGACAGCCTGCCCTCTACCCATCCCCACTGCTGCCCCTGATCCCGTCTATCTCAGCCAGGGTGGTTAAGAGGAAGAGCACAGGGACTGTGCCTTCAGCTCAGTCCATTCATGAGCCTTACCCCCTTCTGCCCACTTCCTTTTCAGTTCAGGGGCCTAGTTCATTTTTTGCAGGGGAAATTTTATTTATTTATTATTTATGTATTTACTAGAAAGAGAGGAAGGGAGGGAGAAAGAGAGGGAGAGAAACATCTATGTGTGAGAGATACATCAATCGTCCCCAACTGTGGACCTCGCCCACAACCCAGGCATGTGTCCCTGACCAGGAATTGAACCAGTGACTTTTCAGTTTGCAGGCTGGCACTCAACCCACTGAGCCACATCAGCCAGGGATAATTCCTATTCTTTTTAAAAAATCCTCACCTGAAGATGTATGCATTAATTTTATTTTTTTTTAATTTTTAAAATTTTACTTATTTATTTTTAGAGAGGGAAGGGAGGGAGGGAGAGAGAGAGAGAGAGAGAGAAACATCAATGTGTGGTTGCTGGGGGCTGTGGCCTGCAACCCAGGCACGTGCCCTGACTGGAATTGAACCTGTGATGCTTTGGCTCGCAGCCCGCGCTCAATCTACTGAGCTACACCAGCCGGGGCTTTGTATGCATTAATTTTAGAGAGAGAAGAAGGAAGGGAGAGAGAGAGAAAGCGAAATATTGATGTGAGAGAGAAACATCGGTTGGTTGCTTCCCCATACGCCCCAAGGGGGATGGAATCTGCAGCTTAGGTACATGCCCTGACTGGGGATCAAACCACCAACCTTTTGGTGTACCGGACAACACTTCAACAAATGGAGCCACCTGTCCAGGGCCAGAGCCAAATTCTTACATCCCACATGTTCATCTGTTGCTGGGAAAGGTACAAATTTGAGCATGGATACACTATGGGACAGACAGAGCTGTAGAAAAGCTGATGATGGAGATACATAGTCTGCTTTTTTCTGGAACATCTTCTCATTGCTTTAGGGAGAATGTTTGAAATTGTAAAGTTCTGGAAAATCTGGGAAGGGGGAATATGATAATCATAAGAACCAAAGGTAATTTATCTAGCCAAAGGTCATTGTGTTTTTTTCCTGGATCTTGTGGGCTACTTAGGAGGTATATTCTCTTACTCAGGATCATCTGGGGATGGGTTACCTCAAGCCATTTTTTCTCAATTGTTTAATAGTTTACCTCTCTAGCTATCGAGAAGACTTTTATGTGGTATAAGCATAGTCTTCCATTTTCTTATTTAGCCTGCAACTTCTTGCTCCAGCTGCAGTATAAAAGCCTATTAATAAATCTAGTAGTCAATAGCATGTACTGAGTGAGCCCCTGGGTGAAATAGAGAAAATAAGACCCTCAGTGCTTGCTCTTTGGGACCTTAACAACCTAGCTAGGGGAAAAAACATACATGAAAAAATCTAGGGACCACATTTGAAGGCACAGACAACCCCCACTTTACCTCCCAGTACCTATGTTTCCTCATCTGAAAATAAACAAATCTGGCTACGTCTAATTGAGCACTATTGATCTGTATGAGGGCTAAGATCCCTTTTTTAAAATTTACTTCAGGATTGCTAGAATGGGTTTCCAATAATGGAATTCACTAATAAAGAGCATGTTAGTATGTTAAACACAAAGAATCACATCATCGATTCAATACATGCAAAGAAGACACTTGATGAAATTCAAAATGGTTATTCTTTAAAAACCTATTTGAAAAAAAAAACAGGATTCAACCAATGGTAGAGATTGTTCTTAGTATTTGGTTCCCTCCAGCTCTAAAGTTCTAGGGTTTTGAGATCCTTTCTTGGAACTGAAATCAGGTTTCTTAGACGGGGAGATGGGCTCTGACTTGCAAAGAGAAAAACTAAAGATGCAGAACATGAGGCACCCAGCAAGGCTGTGATAAAGTAGAGATAGGCTCCCAAGAGTCCTGACCAGAGGCTTGCCAGGACTTCATATCAAATAAAGACCAAAAACAAACATTGATTATCATCTCCTATTGTCTTCCAGACACTGGGGTCTCAGGAAAGACAGAAACTTAAGTACAACAATCCTGGCCCTCAGGTAGCACATAGGCTTACATTAGGCAAAGTTCTTTCCAAAGCAGGGTCCATGGTGTGTTACCCAGTAGTACCTAGTAGTACCAGCACGTGCTTTACTGCACAGGGCTGCAAAACAGGGGCACTAAAACACACGGAAAGTTTGTGATGGATAATTTATTTCATATTTTAAAAATGTAAAATTAAAAAAATAAAAACATCACAATAATCACTGTAAAAGTAATCAGATTTTTGTGGCACATCCTCACTTGCGCTTATTTTACTTCTAGTGTTTTGCCTGGAAGCCCTTATGGTGGAGGTGGATACCATAACGTTTCCAGAGCTTAGAATCTTTAAGAGTCTTAACTCCAGCCAGCTCAGCTAGGTGTGTTGGAATTGCAAGAACGTCAATGTGTGCTGCGAACGGGAAGGGATTCCAAAGATAGATAAACCCTTAGAGGGAAGGGCAGTGTGTAAATTGCTGCAGACAGGACCTTCCCTAAATCCGCGGTTCTGGAGAAAGAAGATTGAGCAAGGCTACTCAGCACCACCAGGTGGCAGGAGTGAGCTGCTCAGCGTCGCCACCTACCAGCGACACTCGAGGCTTGGGCCTGGGAGCCCAGCGTCTGCACGTTTTTGCAAGGGACAAAGGCAGAGCTGTTAAAGCTGAAGCCAAGGCGAGCGTGAGAAGTCTTAGATTCTAACACTTCCCCCAGCTTTGGCTCAGAAAGGGCAAGACATTTGTCAAAGGCGTCCTGACTCCCAGGCCAGAATTTAGCAGACAAGGGCCTATTTTCTGCCCTACTTACCTGCCTTTCTTTCACAGACGTATCCTAAGCAGCAAGTGTATGCCAGGTATGTACTGGAAGTGTACAATATAGCATTTAACAAGAAGTGTGCAATCTAGTGGAAGAGAACCTGGTACACAGCTATGCCCCTACAACGACACTGGGAGGCTGTTTGAGTGGCGGTTAATGAAGTCCACGGTCTTGGGAGTCAGACAGACTAGGGTATGAACCCAACCTCCACCACTTGCTAGCTGTGCAAACTCTGTGAGCCTAAGTCTCTGTGTCCGTAAAATGGAGGCAAATGACCCCCGTAGAAGACCAACAAAATTATATACATCAAAAAGGCTTTTTTAGTAAAATGAATAAAATTCACTGCCTGCCATACAGCTGTTATTATAGGTGCTGAATGCTAGGGGAGCAGCACCCATTTCAGACTTGAGACTTGTCAGAGAAGATGACCACTGTTGTGGAAACTGGAAGGATGGGTAGAAGATACATAGGAGAAGGGGGCAGAGGTAGGGGTGCTGAGGGTAGAGGGAGGTGGGCAAGGGAGAAGTAGATGAACTCTAGGGAGCATAGAGGCACACCTCCTGGTTCACCAGCACTGGGGACAAGGACAAGGCTAGCTTCCCATATTTCAAGCTGGTGGAGTCTGGATTCTCTCTCCTGAATCTACATGCATTTAGTGAGCATCTCCGCTGAGCCTCTCTCAAAAGCTATTAAAAATAAATGAAATAGCCCTGGCTGGCATAGCTCAGTGGATTGAGCTCGGGCTGCGAACCAAAGTGTCGCAGGTTCGATTCCCAATCAGGGCACATGCCTGGGTTGCAGGCCATGGCCCCCAGCAACCGCACATTGGTGTTTCTCTCTCTCTCTCCTTCTCCCTCCCTTCCCTCTCTAAAAATGAATAAATAAAATCTAAAAAAAACTTTTAAAAAATAAATGAAATAAATAGATAGATAAAGGCCGGATCTTTGTTCTCAAGAAGCCTATGGACATTGGGAAGAAGAAAGGGCAAGGCCTCAAACTTTCTAATCTAAGCATTGCTAGCCTGATGGCACCTCAACCTTTTCTCTCTCACCCTTCACTCGCAACACCAATTGACACTGTGTCTGGGTGCTGCCAGGAAAGGCCAATGAGTGGGCTGCCCACTCCTTACCACCTGCATTTTTACATCACTCAAGTCTAGCTAAGGTGAACATGAGGCCCACCTTGAAGGGGAAAAACATATTCAAAGACAATCTGTTAATGGAATCAACAGTTTTATAGTTCTTTACTGGCTGCAATGGCACTTCCCCTGCAGCAACTTATTAGATCTTGACAAGTGCCTTATCGACTAGGCAAGTACTGCAAGGTCTTGTCAGGAAGGAAAGAGAAGTTTAGAGACTTAAATGACTTGACTCCTTTGTCATCCTAAGGAGGTTGTGCTTTGTCCTAAGGAAAAGAAGTTCATTGAAGAATGTGGAGCAGGGAGGTGAAAGGCCAGATCTCTATTTTAGAGCCATCACCACAAGAAAATATTGCACAGAACCATAGGAGAACATGTATGAGGATATTTATGACAGCTTTGTGGAAGCAGGAAGCTAACTTTCTATCTCTAAGGGAATATTATGCAACAGAAGTGATGAGCTAGATGTATCAATAGCAACACGAATAAATCTTAAAAAAGTGTGGGGAAAAGTGAAACAATCACACTTATAGCACAATTAAATTCTACATGCATATTAAATGCACCCACAGAACAAGGACACATATATATTCAGGGACCAATAAGCACATTCGATGGTGCTTATGGAGAGGAGGGGAAGGGCTTAGGAATAAAGAGGAAAACATTAACTGAAGAGGGGCCTTGTATGTTTCAAATAATGATAGTGTGCACTGTGAACCAAAGGATATGATTAACTTACTGACTCTTTGCACCTAGATAAAAAAAAAAAAGATTCCATGTACTGGATTCTCATTTTCCCACTTAAAAATCCTTCAACCATCATAAAAAAGACAAGAGATAACAAATGCTGGAGAGGATGTGGAGGAAAGGGGACCCTTGTGCACTATTCGTGGGAATGTAAATTGGCAAACAGTACGGAGGATCCTCCAAATATTGAAACTAGAACTACCATATGATCCAGAAAATCCACTTCTGGGAATATATCCAAAGGAAACAAAAACGCTAACTTGAAAAGACACCTGCACACCTGTGTTTATAGCAGTGCTGTTTACAGTGATGGAGACATGGAAACAGCATAAAGTGCCCATCAACAGATGAATGGATAAAGAAGTTGTGGTGTGTATATACACACACACATGTGCATAATACTACATATACATTTTAGATAGTGATATATTGCTCAGCCATAAAAAATGAGGAAATCCTAACACTTGCGACAACATGGGTGGACCTTAAGGGCATTATACTAAGTGAAATAAGTCAGACTGAGAATGACACATACTGTATGATGTCACTTATGTGTGGAGTCTAAAAACAAAACAAGACAAAACAAAAACCAAACATGGAATAAGAGATCAGTCTTGTGGTTACCAGGGGCAGAAGGTGGGGGAGAGGAAATTGGAAGAATGTGGTCAAAATTTACAAACGTTCAACTTTAAGATAAGTGTTAGGGATGTAACATACAATGTAATGGCTGTCACTAACCCTGCTTATTACATAGAGGAAAGTCATTTAGAGAGTAAATCCTAATAGCTTTCATCACAAGAAAATTTCCCTCTCTCTCTCCCTCTCTCTCTCTCTCTTTAAGATTTTATTTATTTTAGACAGAGGGGAAAGGAGGGAGAAAGAGAGGGAGAGAAACCTCAGTGTGTGGCCGTTTCTCACGCAGCCCCCACTGTGGACCTGACCTGGCCCACAACCCAGGCATGTGTCCTGACTGGGAATTGAACTGGCAACCCTTCAGTTCACAGGCCAGGGCTCAATCCACTAAGCCACACCAGCCAGGGCTACATGTTTTTTTAAAGATTCTCAGGTAGGTTAATAATCATAATTTTCCATTCAGTTCAGGTATTTCCAGGCTGGATAATGGTCCCCTTACCTGTTCACATATCTGTTGTCAATTTATTTAAATAGTTTGTCTCAGTCTAGTGAGAATGATTGAGCCTTTTGTATCTAACCCTTCTACTTCAAATCTTTTAGTGGCTCCCCTTACCCTCAAGATAAAGTTCAGATTTTTTTTCCTTTAGATTTTTTTTTTTTTTTAGAAAGAGGGGAAGGGAAAGAGAAAAAGAGGGAGAGAAACAACAATGTGTGGTTGCCTCTTGCATGTCCCCTTCTGGGGACCTGGCCCACAACCCAGGCATGTGCCATGACTGGGAATTGAACCAGTGACCCTTTGGTTCGCAGGCTGGTGCTCAATCCACTGAGTCACAACAGCCAGGGCTAGACTTTTTGTTTTTAAGGTTTTATTTATTTAATTTTTAGAGAGAGGGGAAGGTAAGGAAAAAGAGAGGGAGAGAAACATCTATATGATACAGAAACACTGATCAGTTGCTTCTTGCACATGCCTCACTGGGTTCAAGGCCCATAACCCAGGCATGTGCCCCGCATGTGCCCAGCCAGGAACTGAACCAATAACCTTTTGCTTTGGGGGACAATGCCCAACTAACTTGAGCCATGCAGGCCAGGGTTTTTTTTTTTAGACTTCTTAATGAATCCTGTAATTCCTCCTGGTTCTGGCTTACCTTTAATTCATTCATTCGTTGAACTTTTATCAACTATCTAATATGAACCAGGCATTCCAGTAAACAGTGAGGACAAACATGCAAAAAAAAACAGCACAGTCTTCTTTCTTGCAGTTTACAATCTTTGGGGGAAGACGAAAGCTGAATGAGTGAGTAATGACAGGGTTAGACAGGCCTGAGCCCCTCTCAGGAGTTGGGACAGGAAGGCTTCCCTGAGGAGATGAGAATTAAACTGAGTCCACAAAGGTGACTTAGAAGTTCAGTGGGGACCTAGGGAGAAAGGAGTGTTTCAGGCAGAAGGAGCAGCATGAGCAAGTCCCTGGCTTGGAGAGGATCACCGCACACTGAAGGAGCTGACAACATGTACCGACAGGGAGGAGGAAACTGTGGCCAAACTTGAAGACAGGATGACTCAGAGTTTTAAAGAGTTAAGGTTGGGGACTTTATCCCAAGTGCGCTGGAAAGTCTTGAAAAGATTTAAGTCGGGGAGTGCAATACAATCAGATGGGGTTTTTTTAAAGCAGGATCTGGGTGTACTGTGGAGCTTAGATTGAATTTGGATGTTTGCAAATCTCATCCACCTCTCCTCTTCAGAAGACATTTTGGAGTCTTTTACTAATGGTTAAATTCATCTCCTGTGACTCGGTGTCAGCTAAACGGTCAGAATGTGACCCTTTTGACAAACTGCTGGAGATAGCAGTGGTGGTCCATGTCGCTGTTGTTGGGTCATTCAGTGAGCACTCACCGGGGTTATTCTGTTCAGGGTGCAGGCCAGGGGCTAGGGGGTGAAGGTGAGTGAGACCCGGTTCAAGGTACCACAAGAAAAACAGAGTTGACCTGTAAAAACATAAGTTCTACCACATAGAGAACAATAACAAAGTTAAAGACAACTGACAGGAAGAACATATTTTCAATGTTTTTTTAAAAAGTATTAGTATCTATGTATATTTAAAAATGTAAAATAGTATAGCAATTTTGGAAAGCAGTTTGTCCATTTCTTTTTTCTTTTTAAAGACTTTCTTATAGAGTTAAACATACATTTACCATAAGACCCAGCCATTCCACTCCTAGATATTTAAGAGAAATAAAAGCATATACACACAAAGACATATAGAATTCATAGTAGCTTTTTATGTTTTCTTTTTTAAAAGATTTTATTTATTTATTTTTAGAGAGGGGAAGGGAGGGAGAGAGGGAGAGAAACATCAATGTGTGGTTGCCTATTGTGTGTCCCCTCCTGGGGACTTGGCCTGCAACCCAGGCATGTGCCTTAATTGGGACTCGAACTGGTGACCCTTTGGTTTGCAGGCCAGCACTCAATCCACTGAGCCACACCAGCCAGGGCCATAGTAGCTTTTTCATAATAGTCAAAATATTGGAAACACCCCAAAAGTCCACCAAAAGGAGAATAGATGAACAAATTGTGGTATATTTATGAAATACTACTAAGTAATAATAGGAAAAAAGCTACCGAGATAGCCAACAACATGGAAGAATCTCAAAACCATTTGGTGAGTGAAAGAAGCTAGAACAACAAAAAAATTTAAGTACATATTACCTGATTCTGTTGCTGTGAAACTACAAAAACAAATCTAGTTATTTTCTAGAATCAAATCTAGAATAAAATCTAATGAGAAGATGAGTCAGTGGCTGCCTGGGTGCTGAGACAGGGAAGGGCTGGCAGCGATTGTCTAGGAGAATAAAGCACAGGAACTTTTTAGAGGAATGTTCCAGATCTTGATTGTTGTGATGGTTACAAGCTGTACACACCTGTCTGAACTCATCAAAATGTACATTTAAAATGAGTGCTCTTTATTGTGTAAACATTATACTTCATTCGAACTGATTTTTTATTTCAAAAAACACAACAACATGAAAAGACAATTGACAGGGAAAAATATTTGACAGTTTTAACAAAGAGTTAATATATCTAGTACACATAGAGAGTTAATATCTTTAAGTCAGTTCAGTAGAAAAATGGACCTAAGACATGAAAGGACAATTCACAGAGGACAAAATACAAATGGACAATAACAAAGAAGAGACATGTGACCTTATAAGTCTCAATAAATCAAGAAAAAACAAACTTCAATAATGAAATTGTCAGATTAGCAACAGTTTTTTTTTAGTCTGCTTATTAAAGCTGGGGAGAGTGAAACAAGGAAGGTCCTAGGATAGAAGGAGCAACAGGAGAGAGCCTAGACGGGCTGCTCTGCCTCTGTAGAAACTCTGGAGAGGAAAGGCCCAGGCGGGGCTGCTGTCAGCTCACTGGAGAGTCAGAGGAAAAGGGGCCTTGGAGACAGGGTCAAGGGTTAGCCCAGGATGGGCTGCCGCTGCCCACTATTCCCCTGGTTGCAAGTCTTGTGGAGACCCTTAGAGTTTAGAAGAAAGAAAATTCACCTGAAAAGGAGATTTGAGTGGGTGTGCTCCAAGGAAGGCGTGTCTGATTGACAACAATTTTTTAAAAATTGGTGAGAATTCAGGAAAACTACCACTGTCATAGTGCGGGTATGTGTAACTGGGAATATTTTAGAAGGTAATTTGGCAGTGTGTAAAAGTTGTAAATGGCCCTGGCTGGCGTAGCTCAGTGGATTGCGCGCGGGCTGGGAACCAGAGCGTCCCAGGTTCGATTCCCAGCCAAGGTACATGCCTGGGTTGCAGGCCATAACCCCCAGCAACCGCACATTGATGTTTCTCTCTCTCTCTCTCTATCTCCCTCCCTTCCCTCTCTAAAAATAAATAAATAAAATCTTTAAAAAAAAAGTTGTAAATGTACATAATCTTGCCTCAGAAATTCCACTTCTAGGAATCTATACTGATAATGCTGATACGTATGGAATGCTTACTGTATGCAGGGATTCTAACCTTATCTCAACTGTTCTAATGGAGTAAATACTCTTAGTTCCTCATTTTACAGATGAGATAAGTGAGGCAGGAGGTTAAATAAGTTGTCTAAGGTCATACAGATAGTAAGTCACAGATCCAGGATTCATACCTATAGTTTGTCTCCAGAATTTATGCTCCTCACCACTCCTGCCATATAGCTCTGCACCCTTTCTTAAACGTTTTATATGGACACTAATGTATAAATAGAAAGATGTTCACTGTAGTTGAGTTTGAAATAATAAGAAAGAATAAAACTAGGCCCTGACTGAGTAGCTCAGCAGGTTAGAGCATTGTTCCAATATGCCAGGCTTGCGGGTTTGATCTCTGGTCAGGGCACATACAAAAAGCAACCAATGAGTCCTGGCTGGTATAGCTGAGTGGATTGAGTGTGGGCCTGTGAACCACAGGGTGGCAGTTCGATTCCCAGTCAGGCGCAGTTGCAGGCCAGGTCCCCAGTAAGGGGTGAGCAAGAGGCAACCACAAATTGATGTTTCTCTTCCTCTCTCTCCTTCCCTCTCCTCTCTCTAAAAATAAATAATTAACTCGTAAAAGGAAAAATAAATAAAGCTTTTTTTAAAAAAAGCAACCAATGAATGCATAAATAAGTGGACCAACAAAACACTGACTGGTGTGGCTCAGTGGATTCAGTGCTGGTCTGTGGACTAAAGGGTCACAGGTTCGATTCCCAGTCAAGGCACATGCCTGGGTTGTGGGCCAAGTCAGGTCTCCAGTAGGGAGCACATGAGAAGCAACCACACATTGATATTTCTCTTCTTTTCTTTCTCCCTCCCTTCCTCTCTCTTTGAAAATAAATAAATAAATAAAGCAATATATAGAACAATGCTTATTATACCTATTCATATAAAAATACCAATGTAGCAAGTACACTCAGAAGAGTAGAATTTTTTTTCTCTTTTGTTCATGATTGTGTCTTCATTGCCACACCAGAACAGTGCCTGGTACTTAATAAGTATTGAGTAAATATCTATTGGATGTATGTACAAAGGTCTGTCCAGAAAAAGTCCAGTCATTGTTGATATAATGAGAATGATTTGCACAACATTGATGTAACCTGACAACCAAGGAGAGTGGACTGGAATGCACATGTGTAAACAATTATTGTAACAGGGTGCAGCTGAGAAGGTGGCCCCAAATAGGTATTTGGAATGGGGTCCAGAACTCAAGGTGTCTAGGAAATATTACAAAAAGATATAGAATGTCCTCACCACCCCCCCACCCCCAGATTTGAGCTGGGGGAAGGGACACATGGAGCAGGGCCATGCAGAGCTATTTTGTATAGCAACAGCTTTGCAGCTAACCTCTGGTGTGGTCATTTAACATATCTATAACCTTTAACTGGTTTCATAGATATGTTAAACAGCTATGGCTATGCTTTGAGCCAGGGGGATGGGAGTGACTTCCACCCAAGATATAACTGGGAGGCAACTCCCCCTGGTTACAATGCCTGCATGAGAGCTTGGAGAAGATTGGCTCCATGCCATGGGGCCACACCTGCCCAGACTTATGATGGCAGCCCAGTAAAGCTGGAAGAATACAGGAATGCTGGCAGGTGTAACTGATTGTAGGAGGAGTTGGAAATGGGGCTGACGAGGAAGGTTGGCTCGGGAATTTAAACCCAGACTCCACAGCCACGCAAGGGGAGAATCACGTGGCTTTGGAAGAGTGGGGACCCCACAGCTTTGGTGACTGTGAGGACCATGTGGCTTTGGGTTGCTCCCTTTAGCCATGTGGCTTAGGAAGCAGGAGAGACTTTGCCTGGAAGAAGAGGGGTGAAAGGACTCTCTCTCACTGGTGGGCCATGAGAAGGTACCACATGGCTTTGGATTAACTGGAGATCTGGTGGCGACACAGCTGAGGGTGCCGGCAGCTCAAATCATGGATGTCTACTTCTTTTCCTGAGATACGGTCCCCCAGATTAGGGCAGAGGGAGAAGGAAGGACTGGGTCCATCTGTGGGTATCCTAAAGGACTTTAATATTTTAATGAAGACATTAAATTACTACTCTAGGCCTGTATTGCTTTATATAAACGATTCCTTTCCTTTTCACAAATCTCTGGCATTGAGAGACGTCTTTCCTCTGGCGGCGGGCATAGCGAACCTAGTGGGGGGTCCTTTCAGTAATAGTGTATCATACAACCCCCCTTGGGTCTGTTCTGTAACATGATGACTTCACTGTACTAGTCAGTGGGTGGTAGACGCCGTTGAGTGAGTGTGTGTACTGTGTGGCCATCGCATTCAAAATGACTGAACAAGTAGAGCAACAAATCTGCAACCAATTTTGCATTAAGTTTGAACATTCCTCCATGGAAACTACTCAGATGATTCAGAAGACCACAATTATGGGCAACTCATGATTGGCAGCTTCATCTCAGAAACACACCTGCTCATGCATCACATCTTGTGAAGAGTTTTTTGGCAAAACATCAAATCACCTAGGTGACTCAGCCCCCCTACAGTCCAGATTTGGCACCCTGTGACTTCTGGCTTTTCCCAAAACTGAAATTACCTTTGAAAAGGAAGAGATTTCAGATGAGATTCAGGAAAATCTGATGGGGCAGCTGATGGCGATTGAGAGAACCGTGTGAGGTCTCCAGGTGCCTGCTTTGAAGGGGACTGAGGTGTCATTGTCCTGTGTACAATGTTTCTTGTATCTTATATCTTTTTCCAACATCTCTATTTTTCATATTACATGACTGAATACCTTATGGACAGACCTCATAAATATACATAAATGCATAGAAAGGGGACTGAAAAGCTGCAAACCAAGTTGTTAAGTGGTGAAGATAGTTTCCTACTTGGGAGAAGAGAACATGGTGTGAACAGAATAGGTCAGTGAAGGGAAATGCGTACGTAGCAAACTTCTTGTGGTTTCAGTCTTAGAACACTGTCAGGCAAGTAATATCCTCATTTTATAGATGAGGCAACCAAGGCTCAGAGAACTTAAATAATTTGCCTCCAATGGCACAGTTACCAAACCTAGATGTGAACTTTGACCTGTGGCTCCAAGACCCAGGTTCACTTCACTGTGTTTATAAATGTAAAGGCAAGTAAGTGAAACAAAGAACTGAAGGCTGCAAGGTCAAACACAGCAGAAGTTGCGATGGGGCCGTGTGAAGAAACACGGCCAACTCTAGGGAGAGAAGATATTTCTGGAAAGGATTCCAGAGATGAAACTTGGTCTAAGACATAAAAGATGAATTTCCTTTTACCCTTTTGCTACCTTTATTGTTATTAAAAATATTTAAGTTGAGGTGTAATTGACACAGAACATTACATTAATCTCAGGTATACAACATAATAATTTGATATTTAGGTCTAGTTAACACCTATCACTATAGATAGCTACAGAATTTTTTTCTTGTAATGAGAACTTTAAAAGTTTACTCTATTAGCAACTTTAAAATATACAATTCAGTCTTATTAACCATGCTGTACATAATATCCCCAGGATTTATTTATTGATAACTGGAGAGTGGTACCTTTGGCCCTTCACCCATTTTCCTCACCCCCCAACACCCTCCATGCCCACCTTTGGCAACCATCAATCTGTTCTCTGTATCCAAGAGTTTGTGTGTGTGTTTTTGTTTGTTTGTTTGTTTGTTTTTTCATTTGTTTTAAAGAAACAGATCTTAGGCTGGCTCAGTCCCCTTGGCATTTTTGTTCAGTTGTTTCTGTTTTTCAAAACATTTTATTTATTTATTTCTAGAGAGGGAGAGAAACATCCATGTATAAAACATCAAACTGCTGCCTCTCACACACCCCCCAGCGGGGGACCTGGCCCACAACCCAGGCATGTTCCCAGGCATGGGAATTGAACCAGTGACCTTTCGGTTCAAAGGCCAGCACTCAACCCACTGAGCTACACCAGCTAGGGCTTTTTCTTTCTCTCTTTTCTTTTCTTTTCTTTTCTCTTTTCTTTTTATAAGCTTGGTTTTTTTGTTTGTTTGTTTTTGTTAGTTCATGTCTTTTATTAACCCACATGCAATTACTTGCATTTCGGTTTGTTGAAGCAGTAGGTCTGACGTCTGCCACAAGAATGTCTGTCACAGCGGCTGGCTGTAAAACCTCCAGCACCGCGTTCACCTGAAGAGTGCTCCTGATGACGGCAATTGATTTTTAAAAATTTTTAACTTAACATTAAATGAAAACAGAGCATTTTCAAAGGCTACTGATTTTGCCTTTTTAGTCCACCTTTCAGAACAGTCAGCTTAACCTTTTTTCTCTGATGCTTATTCTTCCTGGAAGTGGTGTAAGACTTCTTCCTATTCTTAGCACCACCATGGAGTCACCATGCAAGATGAAGAGCGGACACCTTTTGAATGTCATAGTCAGACAAAGAATGTCCATCCTCCAGGTGCTTATCAGCAAAGATCAGTCTTTGCCAATCAGGAGAAATTCTTTCCTTATCCTGGATCTTGGCCTTTACATTTTCTGTTGTACCCATGGGTTCATTCTCGAGAGTGATGGTCTTCCTCATAAGGGTTTTCATGAAAATCTGCATGTTCGCAGCAGGTTTGCCATAGATGGCAGATCAGAAGGCTACTTTTTAAGCCCTGGCTGGTGTAGCTCAGTGGATTGAGCACGGGCTGGGAACCAGAGTGTCCCAGGTTCGATTCCCAGCTAGGGTACATTCCTGGGTTGCAGGCCAGAACCCCCAGCAACTGCACGTTGGTGTCTCTCTCTCTCTCTATCTCCCTCCCTTCCTTCTCTAAAAATAAATAAATAAAACCTTTAAAAAAAAAAAGAAAGCTGCTTTTTTATGCCACATATAAATGAGATCCTATGGTATTTGTCTTTCTCTGTCTGACTTATTTCACTTAGTATAATGTCCTGAAATTCCATCCATGTTATTGCAAATGTCAAGATTTTATTATTTTTATGACTGAATAATATTCCATTATGTATATGTACTTTATCCATTTTTATAGTTTTTATCCATTCATCAGCTGATGGACACTTAGATTGTTTCCATACCTTGGCTATTGTAAATAACGCTGCAATACACAAGGGTGTGAGTATATTTTTTGAGTCAGCAGTTTTGTTTTCTTCAGGTAAATACCCTGAAGTGTAATTGCTACATCATACGATAATTCTATGTTTTACTTTGAGGAACCTCCATACTGTTTTCCATAGTGGCTGCACCAATTCACATTCCCATCAGCAGTGCACAGAGACCCCACCATGGGGGAAGGGCACTCCAGGCACACACCTGTGTATCAGTGAATGTCACAGATGAAATCACTTGGCCTAACTAGTGAACAATAAGTAGTTGAGTAAGTATGGCTGGAGCTTTAGTTACATACGTAGGTGAAAGGTAGGTGCTGCAAAGATTTGACTTGATTTGTCACAGACACTGAGATCTGTGTTCAGTAATGTAGGACTCCCTGAGGCCAAAGTGCACAGCCTCTTTTGAAGAGGATTAGGCTCTAGACAAGGAATCCATTCTGTATAGTAAGGTTACCAAGTAAGCAATGATGGCTATGCCCAATTCAGGCAGTGATGAGGGATATTGAGAGAGAGAAGGGAATGAATCTGAAAGATATTTTTGGAATAAGATCAATGAGACTTATGAGAGAGGGGAAGGGAGGAGCCTAAAGAGGGAGAAGTTGGTTGGGGAGAAAACTGGGCACAAAGTTCCTTCAAAAGGCATCACTTGTGTATGTATCTCCTGCACTGATTGTAAGACAGGATATTGTAACTTACTATAATTAGCTGTGTATGAATCTGTCTCCTTTTCTAGCCATGACTCCTTCATCTCACCTCTCCCAGCGTGTCTAGTGCCAGGTTTTGCACAGATCACATTAACACTGAATGAAGGAACACAGCAGAGAGACTGGCTTTGGTTTAGGGTGGGGTGGGGAGCAGGGAATAGTGGGGGATAAATAATCACAAAGGTTGGGAGGCAGGAAGCTCTTGGCCTACTTACTGCCTTCCTTCTTAGCCTATGTCAGAAGCCTGTCCTAAGGGAGATTGCTCAATTTTCCCTCAGTCCTTTCCTTCTCTGTGTTTGCCACACAGTGTGATAGGGTTGACTGGCTGAGACAAGGGTGGCTTCAGTATGGGGAGAGTTCCTCCCCCAAATTCTGCTACCACCACCCAGAAAGTGGTTCTAAAAGGGCACTGTAAGAGGAGCCTCAGGGTCCTACTTTCCTCCTCTAAACCACCACCAAACCTTTTTTCTTTAATTAGCAAAAATTATTTTTTTAAATCCTCAACTGAGGACATGCTTATTGATTTTAGAGAAATGGGAAGGGAAAGATGCAGAGAAAGAGAAACATTGATGTGAAAGAAACATCAGTCAGTTGCCTCCTGCACCCACCCCAACTGGGGACCAAACCTACCTCCTAGTTATGAGCCTTGACTGGGAATCGAACCCGACACCTTTCGGTATACAGGATGATGCTCCAAACAACTGAGCCACTTGGGTCAGGGTGCAAAAACTAATTTTATTATAGCATTTATAATACTCTTTTTGACATCACACTTTTGTGTAAACATTGTGTGTACTGTTTACAAACCAATAAACAATTTGAAATCATGAGTGGGAAATACGTATTATTCTAGATGGTGAATGATTATTCAATGACATCTGTCTAATCCTCCCATTCTGAGCAAAATGGACTAGTAGGTACAAGTCTTAATGTGTGTTTGATTACAGGAACATTACAGAGGTTTGGTTCAAAATAAAGTGTGTGGCAATACTCATTTTGATTTATGGAAGTTTTTAAGTGTTGAATTCCTATTTTTTATTATTTATTGTTCATTTCTTTTGTAAAGATGATGAAGATAAGACAAACAAAAATAGGAAAAGAAGCAATCTATAAGATATTGGAGCTGAATCATGTTACTTTTCCCAATATTCTTACATTGCTAAAGTTAGAAAATCTAAAATCTGGATACCTAATTAAATCACAATAAATCAGGCCCCTGAATATTCCTGGAACATCACTTTATGTTTTATAATCATTTTAATAGATTACTAGTTCAATTTACCAATCTGTATTTGGAACGTTTACATGTATCTTAATTGATACTTGTCCAGTTTTTGCTTTTTAGGGGCTGTTCTCATCCATTAGTAAGATATTGCATTGTAGAATGATCTGGTAAAATTTTGTCAGAGGTTCCTATTCTTTTTTTTTAAGATTTTACCTATTTATTTTTAGAGAGAGGGAAAGAGAGAGAAACATTCATGTGTAAAAGAGAAACATTGATCAGTTTTTTTTCATGCACTCCTTACAAGGGACCTGGCCTGCAACCCAGGCATGTGCCCTGACTGGAATCGAACCAGTGACCTTTCAGTTTGCAAGCCAGCACTCAATCCACTGAGCCACATGAGCCAGGAGGTAATCTATCCTTTAAAACTTCTTCACTATAAAACTATTGATTCTGGTTGTCTAAAAAATAAGATCATAGCTACATTTAAATTTTTCTTCCTTTGTAGATCTGCTGAGGTTTTTTAATAGTATCTTCAGTCAACTTTGATCACTTGAGCTTAAAACAACAATCATTTTCTTGTATCTCATGATTTTGTGAGTCAGGAATTTGGGGCAGGGGCTCAGTTGGTCAATTTTTCTGTTCTTTAAAAAAATTTTTTTATGATTTGAGAGAGAGACTGAGAAACATCAACCTGTTGTTTCACTTATTTATGCATTCATTGGTTGCTTCGTGTATGTGCCCTGACTGGAGACTGAACCAGAAAGCTTGGTGTATCAGGTGATGCTCTAAACCACTGAGCTACCCGGCCAGGGCAATTATTCTGTTATACATTGCCAGCATTAACTGAGGTCACTCAGTGGCATTCTGCTGGTGGCTGACATGGAGGACCCAAAACTATTTCACTCAACTGTCTGGGTTCTTGGTCGGCATGTCTGGAAGACTGGGTACCTCTTTGTCTCTACGTATACTCATGACCTCTCCATGTGGTCTCTTCAGCAGAGTAGCCAGACTTTTTAGCATAAGAGTTTAGGGTCTGAACTTGAGAGAGTATCCCAAGAGAAGACTGGTACATCCCAAATGTACCAGTAAAGTCTGGGTCCAGGAACTGGCACGGCAGCTGTTCTTCTACTGTGTATTACTGGTGAAAGTCAAAGTCTGCCCACATTCAAGGGGAAAGGATGTAAATTCCACCTCTTTATGGGAGGAGTATCAATGAATTGGCAGCCATTTTATTCTGTCACAGTATGATATTGCCATTTTACAAATGAATAAATTACAACACAGAGCAGTTAAGCATCTCGTTCAATATAACACAAGTAGGAAAGTGATGGGATAAAGATACGTGTCTTTCCTACTTTTGTTATATTAATAAGATTAGTTTTTAGATGAATGTGAAGTTTACCAGTAAACTGCCAAATCCTGAGAGGTATGGCAAGAGGTGACACATCGTTGGCAAAATGTCACAGGCTGATGTGGCAAGGGGAAGAGAGAGAGAGCAGCCAGCAAGGTGTGAGCTTCAGTAAACAGGAAAGGGGCCTGAGAGTGAGAATGTGAAAGGAGGAAGGAGTCAGTGGGCATTATTATTATTATTGAATTAAAATATTTTAACTACTTATTTTAAAAATCATTTAAATCAAGCCCTGGCTGGCGTAGCTCAGTGGATTGAGCGCGGGCTGGGAACCAAAGTGTCCCAGGTTCGATTCCCAGCCAGGGTACATTCCTGGGTTGCAGGCCATAACCCCCAGCAACCGCACATTGATGTTTCTCTCTCTCTCTCTCTCTCTCTCTCTCCCTCTCTCTCTCTCTCTCTCTCTCTCTCTCTCTCTCTCTCTCTCTCTCTCTCTCTCTCCCTCCCTCCCTAAAAATAAATAAACAAAATCTTAAAAATAAATCATTTAAATCAGAATAGAGAAGAAAATGAATCTGATATAACTATCATTTGGATTTAATAATGTTAATATTGCTATATTTAGGTCAGTTTGGGAGAAGTATTTAAGATAATTTACAGACATAATGACATTAAACTCAAATATTTCAGTATACATTGCTAGTAGAAACACATTCCTACATAGGAAACAGTTAATATTGTAATAGTTACTGCCAATGTAAGAAATGCCCAAATCTGAAGAATTTTTTTAAATGTTTTATAAATTTTTCTTGTATTAGTGTGACATTTGTTGATAAAATTATATAGGTTTCAGGTGTACAATTCTATAATACATCACCTATACATTGTATTGTGTGTTCACCACTCCAAATCCGGTCTCCATTACTATTTACTCCCCCTTTACCCTCTTCTACCTCCCTCCATCCCCCTTTTCTCTCCAGTAATCACCATACTGTTGTCTGTGTCTAGGAGTTTTTTTTTTCCTTGCTTAATCAGGACTTTTTTCACCCAATTCCCCAACCCCCTCACCCCCCACCAACAGCTGTCAGTCTGTTCTCCTGTCTCTAGTCTGTTTCTGTTTAGTTTGTTGGTTTATTTTGTTCATTACCTTCCACACATAAGTGAAATAATATAGCATTTGCCTTTCTCTGACTGGCTTATTTTACTCAGTATAATACTCTCCAGGTATTTGCAACACCATACAAGGTAAGATACAAGGTAACACCATGCAAAAGGTAAGATTTCCTTCTTTTTATGGCTGAGTAGTATTCCATTGTATAAATGTACCAGTATTGCTCTCTTGAGGGTGGTTTGCTTGAGGAATCTGAAAAGACGCATTAAAAAACATGTGTTAACCTAGATGCATAAAAACGATGTACAGGGCTTTCTTAAGGCAAAGATAAGTCTTTTACTGAAAATGTTACATGCTTAGGGCGTGACTACCCACCGGTGACCTGCCCAGTGAGGACTTCATGATCAGATCACCTGTGAGACTATTTTAGTGGAACCCCTTTCTCGTTCCTACCACGTAAGGTGTCAAATGGGTACTAGGCTTATCGGGATGATCACTTCATAAGGTATATAAATGTCTAAACATTATGCTGTATACCTGAAACTAATGTAATATTATATTTCAACTGTAATTAAAAATAAATTTTAAAAAATGTTCTTATTTAATCCCATAGTATTATCATTCCAAATGAAGTAATTCCTTGATATCATCTAATACCCAGTCTATATTCAAATTTTCCCAACTGTCTCCAAAATGTCTTTTTATAGTTGGTTTGTTCAAAATAGGATCACGTAGAATATGTCTATTTTACCTCTAAATCTCTTTTAAGCCCTTTCCTCTTTTTCTGTCATTGACTTGTTGAAGAACCAGTTAGTTGCCCCACAGAATGTCCTACCTTTTGAATTTTACTTATTTCTTTGTATTTTCTCTTACCTTGTTCTTCTAGCCTCCACATTTTCTGAAAACTAGATATTAGATCTGAAGACCTCCTTAGATTCAGGTTCAATATTTTGGAAAATAATAGTTGTTAGGTATTCTTCATATTGCATCACATCAGGGCCACATAAAGAACATATCTGGTGGCCTGCTTCAGTGGTTTTGAAGTTGTTGGAGGAAGCTAAGCCTGGGGAGACCTAGGCAGTCACCTACTTATGGAACTGGGCCCCAGCCTTCATGGCTGCTGGCCTGTACAGGCACAGAGTGGAATGAGGTCAGAGAGGAGGCACTCAGAGAAGCATCAGCCTGATGCTGGCAGTTTAGGCCAGCTCAGTTCTTAGGCAGGATTGAGCAGAGGGTCTTGGGACACAGATACCACACAGGGAGTGGTGGTTCCCTTCAGTCCTGGTGTGTGTACCTCACAGAAATGAGGACACTGACCAGGCAAAATTCCTCAGGGGTTGGGGTGGAACCATTCCCGGAACTGTTCACCCTGCCCTGCACTTTCCTCTTGTGGAGAGAAGCAAGGCTTCCTCTTCAGCTCTGGGCCCTTTGGTGGTGAGTTTCCAGTTCCTGCCTTACAATAGCCTTCAATTGCTCTTTAAAAAAAAAAAAAAAAGATTTTATTAATTTTTTTAGAGATGGAAGGGAGGGGGAGAGAGAGAGAGAGAGAGAGAGAGAGAGAGAGGGAGAGAAAGATTAGTGTGGGGTTGCTGGGGGCCATGGCCTGCAACCCAGGCATGTATCCTGACTGGGAATCGAACCTGCGACACCTTGGTTTGCAGCCCGCACTCAATCCACTGAGCTATGCCAGCCTGGGCCAATTGCTCTTAAACCTTAGAATGTCAGTGCTGGAAGGAACCTTGTGGATCATGGGCACTAGCCCCCATTCTCCCTCATCCTTCCCGAGAGATAGCTGCACTTAGGATGGTGAAACTGGGATGGCACAGTGTATGTCCCCACACTTCATTCATTCACACTCTGCCTTCATCATTTTTACTGTTACCATTAGGTTTCCCTTGTTCCATAGTATTATTATTTTTTCATCCTAATAATAACATCTGTGAAGTGAAAGGTTTGATATGTAAGGTTTGATATGGTTCAAATTCTTTCTAAACGTCATTAAAAGAACACATACAGAAATGTTCAAATTCCGCTAGTGGTAAGTGCCTCTCACTTACCACTAGTGGAATTCCTCTCACTTTGAGAGAGATGCTGGAGTAGAACTGGTGTCAGGGAGTCCTACTAACTCTGCCTTGAAATTTTGATTGGGCACACTTCTCAAGGGCTAAATTTATTTCCTAAATTAGTAAGAAAGAGATACTATAACCCTGGCTGGTGTAGCTCAGTGGATTGAACTCCGGCCTGGGCATCAGAAGGTCACTGGTTTGATTCCCAGTCTAGGGGCACATGCCTGGATTGCAGGCCAGGTCCCCAGTGTGGGGTGGGGGGCACGTGAGAAGCAACCACACATTGGTGTTTCTATCATTCTCTTTCTCTTTCCCTTCTCCTCTAAAAATAGATAAAATCTTTTTTTAAAAAGGAAGAGATATTATAACATCTACAGTCTAGTAAGTGACTAAGGTAAGCTCTTCCGGGAAGACTTCCAGGAACCTTTGGGCAGACACCTCTGGTCACGTGCAGTGGCGGGGGAGGGGACAGCAGAGAAAGGGAAAGCCTTGGTAAAGGTTACACCTAAATTGAGCATCAGCTTAAGGGAAACTGTGAGAAAACCTCTCTTGGAGGTAGAAGTCCGTGAAGCTCCTGTCCTCTCCCACCTTCCCCTGATCACCGGAAGAAGGAATTACTGTGGTGTTCCGAGGCCTTTCCCCTGCCTACGTGAACCACCCACTCGCCTTGGGGACAGTTAAAATTCCCGGAAGAAAAGAAGTCAGGTGTCAAGCCTCAACGAACCTCAGCTGTCTTCGAGGGAGGGCAAAGCAGGAAGGAGGGGTTTGTGGTTGTAGAGAGCCAGATGGTCCACCCCTCGCCGGAAATTGGGGGTGGAGAGGCCCAGCCCAGCTCGCAACAGTTAACCAGCTCAGGCTGGGTCTGAGAGGCCAGCAAACCCCACCCCATTCCTCTCTGGGCACCTCGTGGCCCAGGCGCGTGTGTTTACGAATCTACCTCCCTCCTCCCCCAGTCCAGCCCTCGAACCCACCTCCAGGGTAGCCCCAGGTCTGTGGGAGGGGTAAACCCGGCTAGCCTTTGGCTAAGGCCCCTTTCTTTCTTCCCCATTTCTCCAGCTTCTGCTGTGGATGCTGGCGAGGAGCCCTCCCTTTTTCCAGACCCGTTGAACCTGTTGGGGATCTTTCTCTTCTCTGGAAATGGGAAGCGACGAGTGCTTTAACTCTCGTCTCAACTCTGGACTCTGGAGGAAACTCAGGACTATTTGTCTCAGGAGAGGAAAGAGAAAGGGAAACTGCTTCGATTTTTTTGTTAAAAGACTGACTTTAAAAAAATCCTTTACTGCACCCAAGTCATCCTTGAGGTGCACTGGTGTGGGTGGGGTGGGGTGGGGTGACTGGTAATGGTAAGTTAGCATTAAACACCCTTTTCCTGCCAGGTCTGGTGAGCTTTGGATCCCTGAGGAGCCTGAGGGGTTTGAATATTTCTGGTGAAGGAAATATTTTGATTATATCTTTGTTTCAAGCTGGACTCCCTACAGTATGATTTAAATGTTCAGAAAAGTTCTCTACTGAGAACTTTGAGGGCCCTCATGTGCCCTCAAAGTGCTCAGTTTGGGGCCCAGATTCCTCTCTGAGCTCCCGGATGGGGTGCTGGGTGGGATGCTGAGCTTGCTTTTCTAGCTGTCAGGAAAGCAGATGGATGGTGGAGTCCCTCAACAATTTCTCTTCCTCTTCTCCACCATACCTCAAATCACCTCTGCTTTTATTTGCCAAGGGATCTGCAAGCTCCAGAGACCATCTGCTGGGTGTACAGTCACGCCTGTCTTCTTGTAGAATCTCTTTAGAAAAGAATATTTGAGGAGTTTGGGCCAGAGTTCAGCTCCAACAATAACTAGTATTCTTGACTATGCCTCCCAACTGTTAAAACATTCTTTCCCCTCAGCCTTTCCTCCTTCTCCAGAGACTTGAAGACCACCAGCAGCACAGACTGGTTGCCACACTGAAAACAAAGGCTTCCCTAGGACACGGTACAGTCTAGACAGGGATGAGCCACAGTGCTTCTCAGATAAGATATAGGTACAGAATGAGCCATTTTATTGATTTATTTTTTAAGATTTTATTTATTTATTATTAGACAGAGGGGAAGGGAGAAAGAAAGGGGGGGAAGAAACATCAGTGTGTGGTTGCCTCTCATGTGCCCTCAACTGGGGACCTGGCCTGCAACCCAGGCATGTGCCCTGACTGGGAATTGAACCTGTGACCCTTTGCTTCACAGGCCAGTGTTCAGTCCCCTGAGCCACACCAGCCAGGGCAGAATGAGCCATTTTAAATAATGATTAGAATAAGAATGTCTGCAGCCAGTCCAGGATTTCTCGTCAACAGGTTCTGGGCTTCCCAAACAGAAAACAAAAACAAAACCCCTGATTTGTTAGGTGGTGGTTGTTGTTTGTTTGTTTCTTGTCTGCCCAGGGCCCTTCAGAGACTGAGGAATGTGTGTGATGGTCCATCCAGCTTCTACACTCACCGTTGCACTGGGACATGACTTAGCACACTGTGAAAAACCCAGGCTTGTTTTCTTGTTTAGAGAGCTAGAATAAAGGTTTGGAACGTTATCTGTTGAGATTTAACTCATCAGGAACTTTTATTCTTTCTTTTCTAAGCTCCTTTATCCTCGAGTATGCAGGACAGGTAAAGGAAATGCTAGTCTGTTTTGTACTTAGCTACAGCTGAAAGCTTACTGAGAGGGAAGGTTACAATGATGGTGTAAAAAGCGTTTTGAGTCACCTGTATTTTAATTTGTAAAATATTCCTAGTTAACAAGATTGATACATTGCAAATTAATGAAAGCTAAAGAGTATTTTTAAAATCAGGAAGAATTATTTATTTATTTAATATGTTGTTGTTGTTGTTATTTTGGTCTCTAAACCATTTATTTCTCCCGAGCAAGAGATGGGAGTCCCTGGAAGCATGGTGTGAAAATATTGCAGGCCCGTGGGCCTCTAGGGTTGGTGAAGATGGGTCCTGGCTGCGTGGCCTGGAGTGGCCCTCAGGCAAAGGTGGGGCTGTTGGCGGGGTTTTTATTGCTGTAGATGATATAGACCCTCTCTGGGTGCTATAGGCCAGCAGGCCACACAGCAGCTTGCTGTAGGGAGGGTTCTGCATGCTGCCAATCTTGCGGGTGCTATGCTGGCTGTAGAGTGCACAGGGCTTTCTTGAGCCATGGGGAGACCATGAGCTGCTCTAGAATCACATGTACTTCGATGTACAAGGCTGGCTTGCCAGTGGTGTTCACCAGCTGCTGGATGAACTCAGAGAGGAGCCCGTTAGGCACCTAGGCAAGAAACGTGTCAATGTTCACCATGAATATCCCCGTGATGGTAGAGGGACAGTGAGGACTGGGGCACAGGAGCCAACCCAGGCGTGTGACTGTAGCTGGGCAACCCCAAGAAGGATGCTTTAACTTGTAAAAGGCAACCAACTGAAGGCTGAGAATCAATCCTTAGCATTGCAGTATCTGGAGACCTATTTAGGATGTTCAGGAACTATTATCCTCTCCTTCTACATAAGTAGAAGGGTCAACTATATGCCAGGCCCTGAGAATACAAAGTGAAAAGGCATCATCTGAGCCCTCAGATTGCTTTGTCTGGTTGGAAATCAGATACTTAGATACTTCTAATGGAGGTATATATAAAGAACACAGAGGACAGAGTAGTACCTGAGGGAGATATGAAAGACTTCATAGAATTTGTTCTTATCAGAAATAAGATTTTGGGAGCCCAGGAGGAGGACAAGCTGAGAAAACGATGATTCTTGACTTTGGAGACCCAAGAAAGCATGCTTTTGGGGAAAACCAACAAAGAACAAAATGAAGAGTAAGTGAAAGCAGTGGACAGAAATGGGAATGAGCTTGAATAAGAGCAGGTCAGACTATGAAGAGCCTTGACTGCCATGCTGGAACAATACTACTTACTATTGGGTTGGCCAAAAATTCATTACATGTTTTCCATAAAATAAAAGACACATTTTTCATTTTCACTAATAACTTTATTGATTTGGATATTTTGAATATGTCGGCTATCTTCCTTGTGGTATGACATTGATTGTTCTCAATTAATGTCTTGATTTGATCACTATGAACTTCAACTGGTCTACCAAACTGTAGAGCATCATCCAGCGAGAAATCTCCAGCATGAAATTTTGCAAACCACTTTTGACATGTTCAGTCACAGCACCTCCATATACTGCACAGATCCTTTTTTTTGCATTTCAGTTGCATTTTTACCTTTTCTTGAAATAATAAACCATAATATGCCAAAAATATTGTGTATTTTCAATATTAAAGTAGCTACACAAAACTTACCAATTTGATTTTTAAATTTATTTTATTTTTTAAAGATTTTATTTATTTTTAGAGAGGGGGTGAGGGAAGAGGGAGAGAACAGCAAAGTGTGGTTACCTCTCATACGCCCCCTACTGGGGACCTGGCCCATATCCCAGGCATGTGCCCTAACCTGGGAATTGAAACAGCAACACTTTCAGTTCACAGACTGATGCTCAATCCACTGAGCCACATCAGCCAGGGCTGTTTGTTTGTTTGTTTGTTTGTTTTTTTAATGCACACTGATAGGACAGCTGTTACAATGCAATCTAACACAATTATTTTGAATTAAGTTAACTAAGTGCTACTGGAGCCATTTTATGCAAAAAAGTGAACTGTTTGGTTAACCAAATACATGTGAATCTTTCATACAAGTCATAATGTGTGTTTTTAAGATTTTATTTCTTTTTAGAGAGAGGGGAAAGGAGGTAGAAATAGAGGGAGAGAAACATCACTGTGTGGTTGCCTCTCATGTGGCTCCATTAGGGACTGGACCCACAACTCAGGCACATGCCCTGACTGGGAATCAAACTGGTGATCCTTTGGTTCAAAGCCCATGCTCAATCCACTGAGCTACACCAGCTAGGGCTGTGATTTGTGTTTTTACGAGTAGGTTTTACAGTGAAACAATTCTCAAATGATCCACATTGCTTTTTAAACAGTCATTAGGAGTTATTTAAATAAGTTGCAAAAACTTGAAATACATTTATTCATTTTGTGTGTGTGTGTTTGTTCTAAAGAAAATTGGTTCAGATTTTCACAGATGAAGTGAACTAGATGGATCATGTCCATTTGCTTTCAGGGACCATCAGTTAGCTTGTGTTGAGGGCATCCTTCACTGGCCAAGTTCTAAATTCTGTCTTGGAGATGCAAAGAGAGAGTATTGTGAAAAGGATGATGGCTCTTGAATTGCGAGTGGAAATCTAAGCCTTTTCTCCAGGACCTGGGATAAAATCAAACATGAGTTCCCTTTTTCTGCATAGACTAGCTTATAACCATGGAAAAACACAATTTTGGAACTAAACAGAACAGTTATAATTTAACAGAGGGATCTAAGCCTCACTTTTCTCATCTGTAAAAGGGATGGCAGTTTCTGAAAATGGTTGAAGGGATTAAGTTAGACAATATATGTGAGATGTTAAAGGATTGCTCTACAATGTTAGTCCCCCACCCTAATTCCCAGTTTAGGTGTGGTCTTTTGCTGAATGCACTGAACAGCTGCTAGAGTCTCCAGAGCTTGGTTTACAAAGATGAGTAATGTAGTTTCTTCCCTCCGGGAAGTTTCTTCCCTTTTGGAATTTTCTCTCCAGTTTCTTCCCTTAGTGTTTCTTAAAACTGGTTTAGGAACTAACCACTTTGAAAGAGCTACTTAAAAATGCATACTCTCATGCCCCACCCTGGAGAATCAGATTTATTAGGTATGAGATGGGGTCCAGGAATCTACATTTTTAAAAAAGGAGCGCACAGGATTCTGATACTGTCTGACATTATATTTTGAGAAGCTTTGATCTAGGGAAAGATGCTGTTAATTATAATGTAATGAAATGTTTTATAATAAAAGTATACAAGAGAATGATGCCATTTGAACTGTCCTTGAAGTATGGGCAGGAATTTTTTTCAGGCTAGAAGGCAACAGTAAATAAAAAAGCATTTAAAAAGAGTTCAAGCTCAGACCCCTTTTGGGAGGCAATGGGAAAGGACCTCCCTGAGTTGACAGGAAAAAAAACAGGTGGGAAAAGTCAGGGGATGGAAGGAGGCAGAATTTTTTTTATTTTATTAAGCCCTTTTAAAATAAATGGTTATAAATCGAAGACTTTCTGTGAGACTGTTCTGGGTTGGAGTCTGGAACTACAACTTATTAGCTTTGTCACCTTGGGCAAGTTACCTTCCGGTCTTATTTCTTCACTTATAAAATACATTAATATCTCTAACGCTAATGTCTTCCTTATGACGATGACATAAGAAATAAAAAAAATGCCCACTTGATCTAGGTACCTAAGACCCCACAATCACTTCAACTCCTTCAGGCTCTGGCCAAAGCAGTAGAGGTCTCCTTTAGGGGAATCCATACTTTAAAACGTGACAACCTATCATGAAAAGTCGAAATTGTAGATAAGGAAGTTATAACATATAATATAAAAGTGCTAAAAGAGAATGACTTCATCATATTACTAACAAGCCACCCAGGCCACCTCCACCAAAACTGGGATAAAGGAGAGGCAAAACAAGGGGCCTGAAATTCAGGTGCCTAAGGGGAAAAAAATCTTTAACTTTTATAGTTGCAAAAAGCAGGCTCTATCCTACTATCTTGTTTTATACATAAACGGTATTTACAGTTAAGTGTGGGAGGGAGTAAGTGGCTTATAGGACCTTGACTCCGGAAGGTTGATGCACTTCAACCTCTAAGACAAGCTCTTGAAAATTTAACCCGCCCTGTTTTTTTTTTTTTTTGTTTCAGAACCCAGCGTTTGCCAGAGTATCACAAAAACCTTTCAAATTGGTCAGTTCAGTACTGACTGATGGTGTGAGCGCCGAGCTAGATTTCGTCGTGCCTGTACCCCCAGGGTTTACTCCCACGTTCAGAGGCATCCGCCTGCCTCTCGGCCCGGCCTGGGAGGGGTGAGACTTCATAAGTACTATTAAGTGTTCTTAACTGAAGACTTAAACGAGCCCTGGTAGCGAAGCATAACTGCGCACCGAATTTCTTGGTCCTGATACTTGTTGAGCTCGAGGGTTCCAAGGCAGCGTACCACCTAGTTACTCTAAAGACGTCCCCTGAGGAGGGCCAATATGGCGACGGACTTTTCTTGGCACAGCCTTGTTACCTCCCCGTAACAGGCAGTGTTAGTAACGCCCATTGGCCAAGATGGAGGCGGTGTCTAGCTTCCTTCGCCCCGTCATTGGACTGAGTGACTGACGGAGACTCCAATTCTCCTCCGCCTACTCTGAATTCCCGCCTTCAAAGTTTATTCGGCGTTTAATTGGCTTCTAGTTCCCGTCAATTTGCGTCTTATCTTGTCACTTTTCAGTGTTAATCCAATCATAACTTCCTGGCTGCCCGCCTGACTTCTAATAGGTTTTGATCAACCCATTCCTGCCTACTTCTTATCTCTTCCTCCCACCAGGACTTTGCTCAGGCACGTCCCGGGTTCTGGTTGGTCGTTGTTGTGTCATTCCAATTAAAGCTCTTCCTATCCCGACTTCTAAGGGAGCCCGCCTGGCGGCTGACTGGCTTTTTCTCCAAGCCTATCACCTCTAGTCCCGCCCACTTTCACTTCCTGCGGCTTTCATTGGGCTTTAAAACTAAGAAGGCGGCCTTTTAGGGCGGACACCGGGCACGCAACTTTGTCTTACACGCCTAAGAGAGTAAGCGAGTCTTGCCATTGGATTACCTGACCGCCTTTCTTCTGCAAGTCCCGCCTTTCTCCCTCCCTCATTGGGCGGGGCAGTAGCGAAGGGGCGGGGTCTAGGCCGGGCTTGTGGCGCGCTGCTCCCTCCTCCTTACCCCCCCCTCCCTGTCCGGTCCGGGTTCGCTTGCCTCGTCAGCGTCCGCGTTTTTCCTGGCCCCCCCCAACCCCCCCGGACAGGACCCCCTTGAGCTCGTCCCTCAGCTGCCACCATGAGCGGTAAGGATGAGTCCACTCCAAGCTTAGGGGTGGTAGGGAATGAGGGGGCGCGCGCGAGGGCCGACCGGGCGGTCCCCGCCGTGAGGGGGGGCGGGCGGGAGGCGGCGGCGGCGGCCTTGGTCCCGCCCGGGGCGGAGGGAAGGGAGGGAGAAGGGGCAGTGGCGGGGCCTCCGAGGAGGAGGGGGATGGGCCGCCCGCCCCGGGGGAGGGGGCAGAGTGGCCTCTCCCGCCCCCTGCCCGCCCCGGCCACCGGGGGACGGGCCTTACCCCCCACTGCTCCACCGCCCGCCTGAGGCTCCTCCCGCCGGGGGCTGGAGCCACGGGGGTGGCCCGAGCAGTGCAGGCCCCGCCCGAGCCAACCGCCTCCCTGGTCCGCCCTCTGGTCGCTGCCTGCCCCAGGGCCCTCCGCCCCCCCCACCCCCGCCCGTGCTCCCTCCCTAAGTTTCCCCTCCCCCCTGCTGTCCCGCCCTTTCCACGCCCCTCACCCCGAAACCGCCCTTTCCCTCTAGGGTCCGCCCTCAGTCCGCCCTGAAACCTGATTTCTAATCCTTGGACCCCTAGATCCCTTAACCAGTGTTTACAAATGTTTCCCTACTCAACACTTTTTATTTCTTTTTTCTTGCTCCTCTTTCTTGTAACTTTTTACATTTGAATTTCTCTTTCTCCGTCTCCTCTGACCCTAATATTACCAAGCTTTCTGTCCACTCACATGTTTTTTTGCCTTACCTATCCTCCCCCCCATACTTTTTCTTATTTTGAAACTTTCAGCATGCCCACTGCCTTTAATGTTTTCTCTACCCAAAGCATCTTTTCCATGTTTTCTGAGTTTAAGTTGGTGCAAAGGAGAACTGAAGCCCAGTTTTGGCATCACTGAGCCTAGTTCATGTCCTACACGTTCTTCATCCACTCCTCCCCCCTCCAGTGGCGCCTTTCACTTTCCTGTTAGTCATGTCTTCTGTCATAATCTTCTTACCCTTTCCTTCCCCCAACTTTAAGTTGTTTATTTTTTAATTCTCTAGACCAAGATCACTCCATGGATGAAATGACAGCTGTGGTGAAGATTGAGAAAGGAGTTGGTGGCAATAATGGGGGCAATGGTAATGGTGGCAGTGCCTTTTCTCAGGCTCGAAGCAGCAGCACAGGCAGTAGCAGCAGCAGTGGAGGAGGAGGAGGACAGGTAAGTAATGATTAGGATAGACTGGGGAAGGTGTTGAGAAGATGGTTATTTTTTCACAGAGTAAGTTTTAGGAAGGGGCTAACCATTTTATAGTTAGGGAAGTGAGTATAGAGAGACAGGTGACTTGGAGATACCCCAAAGATGAGGATTTCAGCAATATAGTTCAGCCTTTTGTTTGATTTTTTACTCTTTACTTGTCTGCACTGTTTTGCAGTTTATTTATTGTATATTGCTCTCCAGTCTGGCAGCTGGATGTCACTAAAGTAATTATTTTCCTCTCATATTTTGGATAGGAATCCCAGCCATCCCCTTTGGCTCTGTTGGCAGCAACTTGCAGCAGAATTGAATCACCTAATGAAAACAGCAACAACTCCCAGGGCCCAAGCCAGTCAGGGGGCACAAGTGAGCTGGACCTCACAGCTGCACAACTCTCACAGGGTGCCAATGGCTGGCAGATCATCTCTTCCTCCTCTGGGGCTACTCCTACCTCAAAGGAACAGAGTGGCAGCAGTACCAATGGCAGCAATGGCAGTGAGTCTTCCAAGAATCGTACTGTCTCTGGTGGGCAGTATGTTGTGGCTGCCACCTCCAATTTACAGAACCAGCAAGTCCTTACAGGACTACCTGGTGTGATGCCTAATATTCAGTATCAAGTAATCCCACAGTTCCAGACTGTTGATGGGCAACAGCTGCAATTTGCTGCCACTGGGGCCCAAGTGCAGCAGGATGGTTCTGGTCAAATACAGATCATACCAGGTGCAAACCAACAGATCATCACAAATCGAGGAAGTGGAGGCAACATCATTGCTGCTATGCCAAATCTACTTCAGCAGGCTGTCCCCCTTCAAGGCCTGGCTAATAATGTCCTCTCAGGACAGACTCAGTATGTGACCAATGTACCGGTGGCCCTGAATGGGAATATTACTTTGCTTCCTGTTAACAGTGTTTCTGCAGCTACCTTGACTCCTAGCTCTCAGGCAGTCACGATCAGTAGCTCTGGGTCCCAGGAGAGTGGCTCACAGCCCGTCACCTCAGGGACTTCCATCAGTTCTGCCAGTTTGGTATCATCACAAGCCAGTTCCAGCTCCTTTTTTACCAATGCCAATAGCTATTCAACAACTACTACCACCAGCAACATGGGAATTATGAACTTTACCACCAGCGGATCAGCAGGGACCAATTCTCAAGGCCAGACATCCCAGAGGGTTAGTGGGCTGCAGGGTTCTGATGCTCTGAACATCCAGCAGAACCAGACATCTGGAGGCTCACTGCAAGCAAGTCAGCAAAAAGAGGGAGAGCAAAACCAGCAGTCTCAGCAGCAACAACAAATTCTTATCCAGCCTCAGCTAGTCCAAGGAGGACAGACCCTCCAGGCCCTTCAAGCAGCACCGTTGTCAGGGCAGACCTTTACAACTCAAGCTATCTCCCAGGAAACCCTCCAGAATCTCCAGCTTCAGGCTGTTCCAAACTCTGGTCCCATCATCATCCGGACACCAACAGTGGGGCCCAATGGACAGGTCAGTTGGCAGACTCTTCAGCTGCAGAACCTCCAAGTTCAGAACCCACAGGCCCAGACAATCACCTTGGCCCCAATGCAGGGTGTTTCCCTGGGGCAGACCAGCAGCAGCAATACCACCCTTACACCCATTGCCTCAGCGGCCTCTATCCCCGCGGGCACAGTCACTGTGAATGCTGCTCAACTCTCCTCCATGCCTGGCCTCCAGACTATTAACCTCAGTGCTTTGGGTGCTTCAGGAATCCAGGTGCACCAGCTTCCAAGCCTGCCATTGGCTATAGCAAATGCTCCAGGTAAGGCTTCTAATTTTTTGTGTTTATTTCCAGAGTTAACTAGCGCTTCAGCTGAAACCATTCATTCCATAGAAGGGCATAGAACCTTTTGGGGGTAACACGTTCTTGAGGCAAGTCAATTAGAGAAATAGCAATGATTTTATTTAAGTCATTTGAGACCGATTTAATAGAAACTTTTTCCAGTTACTCTGATGAGAAGGGAGTACTTTCTCTTTTCTTCTAAGGGCAATGTCCCTGGGGTCTCTGTACTTCCAGTGCCTTTAGTACTAGAGAACAAGGATTGCCAAACTCTTCCTTTTTTCTGTTTTTAAAATTTATTTTAGATAGAGGAAGGAAGAGAAAGAGAAACATTGATTTGTTTTTCCACTTAATTTATGCATTCATGGATTGATACTTGTATGTTCCCTGAGCAGGGATCAAACCCACAGTCTTGGCATATTGGGATGATGCTCCAACCAACTGAGCTACCCAGCCAGGGCCTCGGCAAACTTTTTCTGTAAAGGGTATGATAGCATGTATTTTAGGCCTAGTGTGGTACATACAGACTCACTGACATTTTTTGTTGGTGGTGGTGGTTTTTTACAACCTTTTTTTTTTTTTTTTAATGTAAAACCATCCTTAGCCTGAGAACTTTATTTGGCCTGTAGGATCTACTCTTACATGAGATAAGAATTGATTATAAACTTGACCTATTTATAGGACAGTTTGTTTATTTTATTTATGAGAGAGGGGGATGGAGAAAGAGAGGGAAAGAAACATCGATGTGTGAGAGAAGAATCAATTGGTTGCCTCTCGTTCCCCCAACCAGGACCCTAGCCTGCAACTCAGGTATGTGTCTGACCGGGAATCGAATCAGCAACCTTTTGGTTTGCAGGATGATACCCAACCCACTGAAGCATGTCAGTTAGGGCTATAGGACAGTTATTAAGTCATAAGGTATTTCTCATGAAGAACTGTAACTCCTAAGTGAGGAGAAATGTGACATAATTGATTCCAGAAGGATTTTTTTTTTAACAAAATAAGTTCTATGGTTAATCTTTAGTTAACCAGAATAGTCTACTCTGAGCAAGCTGGTTACTCAAGGTTTAATTTTTTTAAACTCCTGCTTAGTTTAAAAGTTCACCCACCTCCCTTTATAAACTTTCTAGGTGATTCTGATACTTTCTAAATAAGAGAATCAGTTCCAGGACTGCTTTGAAAACAGTGTATGGTTGAGGAAGGAGTGGAGTGGAGAGAAAAGGAGTGAGGTCTGGAATGGAGTGGGGAAGTGGTATTGAGAGGAGTTAGGAAAAAGAACATGGAAGGGAAAAAGTGTTTGGGAAGAGGTATATCTATTTTCTGAATCAGTTAACCACAATATCAGTCATTCACACTTTTTTTTTAGGGAGGGAGGGAGAGAGAGGAAACATGAATTTGTTGTTCCATTTTATTTATGCACTCATTGGTTGATTTCTTGTGTGTGCCCTGACCAGGGATCGAACCCACAACCTTGCGTGACACTCTATAACCAACTTAGATACCTGGCCAGGGCCTCAGTCATTGACTTTGAACTAAGGTTTATAATTGGTTAATTTGGAATTTAAACCATAGCTATTTAAAAATGTGACAGTCTTTTTTCTATTTATTGTTTTAAATTTCATTGTAAGGGCCCTGGCTGGTGTGGCTCAGTGGATTGAGTGCCACCCTGCAAACCAAAGAGGCTCTGGTTCAATCCCTGGTCAGGGCACATGCTTGGGTTGTGGGCCAGGCCCCCAGTTAGGGGTGCATGAGAGGCAATCACACATTGATGTACCTCTCCCTCTCTTTCTCCTTCCTTTCCCCTTTCTCTAGAAATAAAAAATAAAAATAAATAAGTTTCATTGTAAGGTAGTTGATCTTTACTAAAACATGATAAAAGGATACATATACTTTTTTTCCTACATACACATTTTCATATTCTGATGTGATATATAAAAACTATGATGGGAAGTTGTTTAATACCATTGATCTTCTGGTTCTATTTATGTGTGGGCATATGAATTGTTTACTTTTTATTATAACGTTTTCATTCCATTTAGACTGGTTCTTATGTAAGTGAGGATAACAAATAGGCAGCCATATTGCCTTCTACAGTTTTGGAAAATATTGGGGGTCAGGTTCCCTAACTTACTTACATTCTTATGTTGTGTTTAAAATGACATTTTGAGCATTAACAAAACAGTGATCATAGTGATCAAGATTCTTAGTGATCATAGACTAGAAAGGTAGAGCTGGAAGGTGTCAGGATATTGTCTAACAAACTACTTTTATTTTCTCGATGAGGACATTGAGATACTAAAAAGCACTTAAATGATGAGATTACAGCCAGAATTTGGGCTTGTGGTTAGTTCTAGTCTACAGTATTTCATTACCTGTTAGTATGAAGTCTGGACTTGAGAAATCTTTTAGATTGTTAAAAGTATGTATCTTGCCCTGGCTGGCGTAGCTCAGTGGATTGAGCGCGGGCTGGGAACCAAAGTGTCCCAGGTTCGATTCCCAGCCAGGGTACATTCCTGGGTTGCAGGCCATAACCCCCAGCAACCACACATTGATGTTTCTCTCTCTTTCCCTCTCCCTCCCTCCCTCCCTTCCCTCTCTAAAAATAAATAAATAAAATCTTAAAAAAAAAAAGTGTGTATCTTTGCTTCTTTGAAACTTAATGTTTCAGAGCTGGCAAGTATTTTATAGGTTAAAAATTATGAGGAAATTTTAATAGAAACTGAAATTAACAGCCTGGAAAATCAGATACTATCTGGCTAAACTACATTAGCATGTTTGTTTTCTCCTTGCTCTGAGGTTGTATCCAGCAGTTTGCTTTTCTTCAAAGGAAAACAAAGCTATGGGATTGTTTCCATTAATAATCATTTGGGTCCTTGTAATTTCTGAAAGGTTTATAACTTAAGCTCTAAAGGATAGTTATGAGGTGCTCTCATTACTAAATCATGCTCTGGGGAAGTCTGCCATTTAATATGTCATGGGATAGTGCTACCTAGCTGTTATTGATGGTCTCTGAGTTCAAGAAAATGCACGTGTTTTTTCAGGTAGCAGCAGCTTGATATTCACTAATGAGAAGATGAGGCACTGAAAGGCCATTTTGTGAGAGTTGAGGTTGTTTGCTTCATTAATAGTGGTTTCTGAAAATACAAGTTTCCTCCTTTTTCTTTAGTCATACTTGTGCAGCATTTTTTCCCCCTCAATTGATCTGACTTCAGTCTAAATGATAGATAATAAAATTATTTCCTTGAGGCTTATTGCTGTTCAGGTGTTGCTTGGCTGCTACAAAGTGTCTCATTTTACCCTCTTTTCTGGTAATATAGTTATTTTACTAGAAAAACTCAACCTCTTGGCATTAGTAGAATAGATAGATAGCACCTACAACGTGGGACACTGTTGTGAAAGACTGCAGCTCCCATGATGTTCACCTGGTCTGTTTACCTTTATTATTTTAAAAAAATTTCTAAGCTCTCTTTTGACTTTCACCCTTGTTTACTTCTGTTTGCTGAATACACAGGCAAAGGTACAAACTTAGAAACAAACCAGCCACTTCTGTATTCCTGTGTTTTTCATGGCTCACCTCTGGTGGGTGGTAGTGAGGAAGGGACCACCCAGTAAACTAGTTTCAAGATAGTGAAATATTTATGGGCTCTTAGTTTTTCTTTTATTTAGAAAGTTATCAGCAACATTTTCTTTTTTTCTTGACACCTTTTCCCCTTTATGAGCATCCTTTCCTCTCATTTTGTAGTTACATTCATAGACCTTGTTTTTGTTTTTTCAGTTAAAGCTTCAGGGTTCCTTCCCTCCCCCCACCCAGCAAAGGGGTAAGTCCTGAAAACTCTTACCCTAGGTTGAGTGGGGGCCGACTGAGTTTGTAACTTCGTGGGAGTTCTGCCTAATAAAGAGGGCAGAACAAGGCTTTGGCAAGAGAGCAGAACACATTTCCTCAATGGCTATAATTCACTCGAGAAGCAAATTTCAGGCACTAAAAATAAAAATTTCACATCTGTTTGGTTTTATCAGGGTCAGGAAAATGTCTCCTTAGAAGTTAAGTTGAATGTGATACTAGAGTTGGTTTTGCCAACAGTGTCACTAAACTTGGGGTCAGATTGCTAAGACCTAATTTGTTAAAAACTTGTATTTTAGACTGGTGCATTTGAACATTAGTGGTAAGTAGGTTTAGATGATTTAAATGTGTTCAGAATTATTCTAGTGCAAAAGGTCATAATAGAATTTTCTATTTTAAAATAATAAAATGTATCAAATATATGTTTCTGCATCATTTGCTTTCTTTATTAAACATTATTCGTTTCTTAGGGTGACGTTAGTGCTTTTTAAGTGATTTTAAGTAGAAAAGTTCTCTTTTAAAGCCACCCTGTATCTTGATTGATTTCAAAAGATCTTCAGCCCTTTTCAGTTGCTCCTATTTGTTCAATCCAGTGGCTTTCGGTAAATGACGTCATTGTTAAATCACGTTGCATTGTGTAATGTGGCCATTTTAGTTCTTAATTAAATAAGAGCACAAGGTGCCTAGTGTTTCAGAAAGCTTTAGTATCTGTTCAGTTCTCATATCCCCCTTTCCTTTTGTTTCATTTTGAAACGTAGCATGTAAATGTTACCACTAATAATTTAACTCTGATCATTCTTTGCTTCTAATTGTTTTGTTTGCCCTCCTTAAAAATGTTTTAAACTATAAGATGAACATCTGTAGAAAAGCTTTATGTAAATAATGCATAAGTAATGCTTTGTAAGTTACTTACTGGGTATCTGTAAACAATGCATAATAGTTGAAATTTTCGCTTTGTTTAATTGAAAAACAAGCATATTCTTCATATTTCTTACAGAAGGTATGTCTCAATAGTACTATCCCTTTCTCTAATATTTAACAGTTATTATACTTATCCTGGTGTTGGGAAGGATTATTTTAAAATTTATTGCCCACACTGTAACTAGATTGTTAATACTATGCGAGGTTTTTAGAATTGTTCTTAGAAGACCCTGAAAAAGTTTCTGTAGATGAGTGTTTTTTAATTGGTTGCAGATCTGGGCTGTAATTTCAATTTATGCTTTTGCTCCAATGTTTTTAAAACTCTGAATGGTTTATGGAAATTGGGCAGTATTGCTTGTTTGACAAGTTTGGATGTCCCTATCTAATTTACCTGAATCTTCCTTCTCATGTTGTATCTATGTACAAAATAAACAATAATTTAACAATTTCAAAGAAGGAGTTAAAATATAAAATGTCTAGGTCATGACAAAGACCCTTTAAAAGATGAGACAACTAAGTTAGAAGCCTATATACATCTCAAAAATTTTTTTAAATATTTTCATAGGCAAGCAAATGCTTCTTGCTAATAATCTCAGGTTAAATGCTATTGAGTTATATCTTTTTAAATTATTCAGTATGTTCTTCATTGAATTGACCCTGTTTTGATAGTTTAAAAGTTATAGCTGTTTGCAAACATAATGTAATTAAACCCGACTAGCCATGGTAATAGCAGTTAAACTGACTGTTACTAGAACTGTAAACCTTTCCCCCTCCAGTGCCTTCATTCTGACAGAACCTAAGGTGTAGAGAAGATTCAGTGACTTGCCAAAGGTCATTGATAAAATTTACAGAGACAAAATTTTTCACTTCAGATCAGGATCCTTTCTGTTTCAATACACTTCTATAAAGTAGAAGAATGGATTTGGTATTTTTACCCAATTCAGTTATTTTATTAATATTTGTAGCCTAAAATGGGTAATAGGGAAAAAATGAAGCAAAACGTGTGGTTAATCAACAACTTCTTTATAAACTTTATTGTCAGTCAGAATTTGTTGTAACCAGATTAATATGAATTTATTTAATCTCTAATAAGTTAAATATTATATAAATAACCAATGATAGTAAAGACTGATAATGGAGGAATGAGATGGCAAAAGAAATCAAAGACATATAATTAATCAGTCTTTGAACACCGGAAAGTCAGCTGTGTCTTATGGGAGGAGTACGAGAGGTATTACCTCCCCCCTTTTTACAGTTGGGATGATGTGATTTGTTTTCCAGACTGTTCTTATTTTTTCCCCCGATATGCTTGAGACATTTTTATAGTGAACTTTATCTCCTTATTGCTCTCTATCTATTGTTTTTTATGTTTTTTTGGAACTTCCCTTTCAGGGCCTTCCTTTCCTTACTCCTTTCATTTCTGTTGTGTATATGGTTTAACAACCCTTTTAAAGGCTATATAGGGCCCAATTTTGTGCAGGTCTACATGGTTACTGGTGGTATATCTGAAAGTACTTTGCTTAGAATTCTTTGGCAGCTTCTTACTCTCATGGAAAAAAAACGTATTTTAATTTTATACAGATCATTTGCTTGAAGAAGGTAAAAAGCCCATAACTCTGAAAAGTATTTGGAAATTTTCCATGTTACGAAGAAATTTCTTTGGTTTGGTGTTCATTTAAAAGAATATCTGTTGGGATTATCAGGTGTTGAATGGCTTTCTTGTTTAATATTAAATTCTGTTAAGAAATTCAGTAATACAGTGCGGTTAACTGTATTATATGCTTACTGATATATAAGCATTTGCTGAACACCAATGTATGTAGTAATGTAATTGCCCCTGTAGGCTTAAGAACTAGATACAAAGTTATAGTCAGAATGGGTTCCAATTTTTGATACATCATGCATAGGTAAATTAGCAAAATTTATTGTGTGTCAAATACCTAGACTCTTGGAATTCAATGAAACAGATAAGGTCCCTGTCTTCATATTGCAACAGTTGCTCTTGTGCTAGTTACCTACACTTAGTACACTTCTGAGGGGACCAGTTTTCACACAGCTAATCCTGAGAGTTGCTGCAAAATACAGAGGCAGACAAAAGTAGGTTTATAGTTGTTCATATGAAAAAATATATAATTCAAGAATAAACTTGCCCTGGCTGGTGTGACTCCCTGGATTGAGTGTGGGCCTGCAAACTGAGAGGTCACCAGTTCAATTCCTAGTCAGAACACATGCTTGGGTTGCAGGCCAGGTCCCTGGTTGGGGGTGTGGGAGAGGCAACTGATCAATTTCTCTCTTGTACATGGCTGTTTCTCTCCCTCTGTCCCTTCCTTCCCTTCTCATAAATAAATAATAAATAATAAACAAATAAAATCTTAAAAACTCATGTACTCACAACTGTAAACCTACTTTTATTCACCCCTGTTTATGAAATAATAGGGCCACAAGTATTTTGAATTTGTACTATAGTCTCCTGGTACTGTGTTACATATCCTCAGGTTATTTATTTATAATTTAAAACGCTGTCATGTGCAGCCCTGGCTGATTTGGCTCAGAGGATTGCATGCTGGCCTGTGAAACAAAGTATCACCAGTTTGATTCCCAGTCAGGGCACTTGCCTGGGTTGCTGGCCAGGTCCCCATTAGGGGGTGCACAAGAGGCAACCACACACTGATGTTTCTCTACCTTACTTGCTCTCTCCTTTCCCCTCTCTCTCAAGTAAAATCTTTTAAAATTTTTATTTAAAAAATTCATACTATGTTTTTAGTCAGAACTACATTTTAAGCTTTTTTTTTAAAGAATGAGAGAAGAGAAACGTTAATTTGTTGTTTCCCTTATTTATGCATTCATTGGTTGCTTCTTGTATGTGCCCTTACCGGAGATTGAACCTGTAGCCTTGGCATATTGAGACAGTGCTCTAACCAACTTGACATACCTGGCCAGAGCCATTTTAAGCTTTTCTATCGGAACAGTTTGTTTATAAGATCAATGCCAAATTTCTGAACCTTGTGGAACAAGATCATTAATACTTTGTATCCACCTGCTTTATATTATTTAAATTTTGAATATTTGTAAAATAAGATGCTTAAAATGGAGCTCAAGGATTGAGACTTGAAAAAAAGAACTGTTGCTGTTTAAAATTGGACAAGAAAATTGTCATGATATATAGTGTGTTTGAACATGCTGTTTATTTACATACTTTTAAATCCTCACTCATGGATATGTTTAGAGAGAGAGGAAAGTGGGGGTGAGGGGAGAGAAACACTGATGTGAGAGAGAACCATCAATCAGTTGCTTCCTGTATGTGTCCCGACTGGGATTCGAACCTGCAGCATAGGTATGTGCCCAAACCAGAGATCGAACCTGAAACCTTTTGGTGACCTGAACCACAATCCAACCACCTGGCCAGGGCATTGAACATACCTTTTGAAGATAAATCATTCTTAGTGACTGGTAATTGTTTATCTCCTTGTTTTGATTACTTATACATAGGAGGCCACAGAAAGCAAAGATGGCTTATTACTGGCAAGCATTTCCCTTTTTGGAATTAATTAAATGACACCCCTGAGCCCTAGAAAATGACAGTTGTCCTCTCATCCCAGAAAATGAATATTCTCATCTCTAGTTTATACAGGTATTTAGGAAACTGCAGCATGGTCAAGTGTCTAAGTGTAATGGTAGTTAATCTTTTACTTAAATGCCTGGTTAGAGTTATCTTTTTTTTCCCTCCCCTAAATTTCAGAGCTGTGTTAATAAAACACTAACATATACTCACATTGTATTACTTTTAACTGAAATGTGAAACAAATTCAGATGCATCTAGACTTAAATTATTGATGGTTCTTTGATTTATTTCTGAAAACATTCTGACAACTAATTGGCTTAAGTCTTAAAATTTTTATTGCAGTAATCATAATGGAGACATTACAAAATATCTGTCATATCATATAATCTAAATGTGCTTTACCATAAAAATGTAGGAAATGAGCATTTAAACTTAAGCCCTGGCTTGTGTAGCTCAGTGGATTGAATGCTGGACTGTGAACCAAAGGGTTGCTGGTTCAATTCCCAATCACAGAGCACATGCCTGGGTTGTGGGTCAGGTCCCTAGTGGGGGGGTGGGGGTGCACGATAGGCAACCACACATTGATGTTTCTCTCCCTCTCTTTCTCCTTCCCCTCTCCCTAAAAATAAGTAAATAAAAAAAATTTAAAAACCCTTAAGAAATAGGCAGTTGTAATGGGGGTTACATGAAACATGAAACAGGAATCTTCATTTCCTGCAGTTCTTTTTTCGTATTGAAATTTTGTACTCCATGGACTATATGGCTTTAATCATTGGTTTGCTTGCAAAGGAATTTGATGCTGTTTAAAAGTGTTAACAGCCAAGAAATTTGTCCCTTTCCAAAGTGCTAAGTATCAGATCTACAGTAAACTTTTCATTTTCTTTAGCTCCCTTAAAGCCTCAGTACTACATATAGCATTGTCCAGAATGATTCCCTTAATGAGAATGTTACTAAAGGACTACTAATGTTGCATCATCTCAAGACCCCTCATTCGAGCAAGGTATCCCAGGACTGAAATAGAGGATTGTTTGGAGATACATGGTATTTTGTGCTGCATGCTCTACAAGAATGTACCTAGAGGACAGAAATATATAAAAATTATACTTGGAAAATATAAGCTTTCTGTTCACTTATGAACTCAAGTTTCAAAGGCTTTTCTAGTTGTGATTCAAAATTATTATGAGGCCCAAGCTAAAATGGAGACCTACTGCATATGAATGGTTCTATTTATTTATTTATTTTTAAAGATTCTGTTTATTTTTTAGAGAGAGGGGAAGGGAAGAGAAAGATCAATGTGTGGTTGCCTCTCACATACCCCCTACTGGGGACCTGGCCTACAACCCAGGCATGTGCCCTGACTGGGAATCCAACCAGCAACCTCTTGGCTAGCACTCAGTCAACTGAGCCACATGAGCCAGTGCTGTCCCTTGTTTTTTAGTACACTCTTCTACCCTATCCCCATTTCTTTTGAACTTGGTGCAGAGCGTATGCCTGTGCTGTTTCTATGAACTGTTTGCCTAGAAGATGCTCTTTTTTAAAATTTTATTTTAATTGTTGTCCAAGTACAATTTTCTATCTTTTACTCCCAGCCCACCCACCCAGCCCTCTCCACCTCCCTCCCAATTCCAACCCCCCCCCCCCAGTTTTTGTCCATGTGTCCTTTATACTTGTTTTTGTAATCTAAAAGATATTCTTGCTGAGTACTTTGATGAATATTTTTTTCCTTTTACCTTTTTAGAGCTTGGTTTTGCTAAAACACTGTTTTACTTACTTTTCCACTCTAGGCTAATTTCATCTCATCTATCACTATCTTTCCCAACCCCCAGAAAGGTCCAGTACTTCGAAAAAGATTGTGAAATAATTTTAGGCAGTTAGAAAGGACAGTATAATTACACATACTATTGAAGCTTACAAAATTGTCTATCCTCTCTAACACTTTTTAAAAATGTTTTATTAAAATATTTATTTTTAGAGAGAGGAAAAGGGAGGGAGAAAGAGAGGGAGATAAACATCGAAGTATGAGAGAAACATCCATCAGTTGCCTCTTGGACACCCACAACTGGGGTCCATAACCCAGGCATGTGCCCTGACTGGGAATTGGACCTGTGACCTTTCAGTTCTCAGGCCAGTACTCAATCCACTGAGCTGCAGCAGCCAAGGCTCTAACAATTTTTTATGGTTTATTTTTTAATGTACTTTTTCCATCACCATATATCCCCTCTGTACCCTCTTCCATCTCCACCCCTCCATCACCATACTGTTCTTCAACTTATTTATGCATTCACCGATTGATTCTTGTATGTGCCCTCACTGAGGATCGAATCTCAACTTCGGTGTGTCGGGGAAATGCTTGAACCAACTGAGCTTCCCAGCCAGGTCTCCATGAGTTTTTTTGTTTTGTTCATTTTTTTTCCTTTTTTATATATCGTCTACAAATATTTTTACCTATTCCTTTTTATTACTTATACCTCATTTCATTTTTGTCTTGTTAAATAGAATGGTAATAGGGATCCCTTAAAAGGGATCTCACTTTTTAAGGAGTGATTTTTAATTAGTATGTAATCGTCTATCAAGCTGTTTGCCACAATTTGTTATTTCTCTTTTGTCAAATACTCAGGTGATTTCAAATTTCCCTGTATTTTAAATGTAAAGTAAAATAGGACATACAATTTTCTCATTTTGAATTATTTTCTTAGAATAAGGCCTTTGGCCCCCGGCTGGTGTGGCTCAGTGGACTGAGCGCAGGCTTGCAAACTGAAAGGCCATTAGTTTGATTCTGGTCTGGGCACATGCCTGGGTTATTGGCCAGGTCCCCCAGTAGAGGGTACGTGAGAGGCAACCACACATTGATGTTTCTCTCCCTCTCTCTAAAAATAAATAAAAAAAATATTTTTTTAAAAAGTTACCTTAGAGTTTATGCTATGGAGGGGTTGAAATGTCAGCTGTAGTACATCAGATTATATAATTACACTAGGGGCATTAGCTATGCATAAATTTAGGGAGTTTATCATTAAAAGATACCTAACATGTAGTGCCTGTTTACATGGTCACTTCAGGCATCAGGATGGTGTGGATCTTACATTACTTATTTAATGTTAATTCAGATTATTATGCATAATGTAACTATTATTGCAAATAGGTAAAGTTTATGCATATGAATAGTAAGGAGAAGATGAAAAAGTGATAATAGTTCATTTGATGGGGTAGTAGGATTTTGGATGTTCGCGACCTTTTAGGATTCCATTACTGTTAGTAAGTACTATAAATATTTTTTAAAAACCTTATTCACAGAACATGATAGATGGCTACTGTTATTCATTTTTCTGAATTTGGTCTTGTGAGTGGGGGACAGTCTCTGGGATACTAGAGTGTTCTGTACTTATCTTTCCTATGCACATCTCTACGTTGCTTCATCATTTTTTTTTATCTTTTATTTATTTATTTATTTATTTTTAGAGAGGGGGGAAGGGAAGGAGAGAGGGATAGAAACATCAATGTGTGGCTGTGTCTTGCATGCCCACTACTGGGGACCTGGTCCACAGTCTAGCATATGTCCTGACTGAGAATCCAACCAGCAACCCTTTGGTTTGCAGGCCCACTGTTAATCCACTGAACTACACCAGCCAAGGTTGCTTCATCATTCTTTCATGCTTTTATTATCATACAACATCTCATCGCTATATTTTTATCCAGAAAATTTTTTGAAAAGATGAAATTGCATCCCCACTGTTTTTCTCTTCTTTCAAGATAATACTGTGCATTCAAAAATGGTTATTTTTCCATTACTAATCAAACACAAGTTATTTTTAGTGGAAGTTATATATAATTTGAAGGTTCTAGTATGATTGTCTTTTTTAAAATGGTAAATTCAGTATTTAGAAACAAAATATTAGATGGCTGCATATGTGTGTTTGTTTGTTTGTTTTTTTAAGATTTTATTTATTTTTAGAGAGAGGGGAAGGGAGGGAGAAAGAGAGGGAGAGAAACATCAATGTGTGGTTGCCTCTCACACGTCCCTAACTGGGGACCTGGTTCGAAGCCCAGACACGTGCCCTGACAGGGAATCAAACCCAAGTGACCCTTTGGTTCACAGTCCGGCATTCAATTCACTGAACCGCACCACCTAGGGCTATTTTTTGTTTCTTTTACAGTATTCTTTTATTGCTGCTATTCTAGAGACATTGATAATTGAATTTGATGTTACAACTCCCCTTGATAAATTTAAAATGAAATACTGTAGGTGTTGTAAAGGGGTATGTCTAGATGGGAGAAAAAACATTAAAAGTATGTTTAGCCCCCTTGTTCCCCATAGTATACAGTGCTTATTGAGTATCTCCTGTGTGCCAGAAACAGTGCTAGCTGTGCTTTACTAATGTATTAGTTAGCCCAATATAATTATATCATTTTTGCTGATGAGGAAGGTAAGGCTCAGGTAGGTTACCCAGCTAGTCAGTGGTGAAACCAGAGTTGAATTTTAGGTCTGTCCAGCTACACCATTATAGTGCATTGCAGTGTATATAATGGCTTTTTAAATTTTTAATTATCATAGGGTCTTCAGTAATTTCAAATGTCAGTTTTGATGCATACGAACAATCCAAAAAATCAGTCAAAAGAATCTGATTTAAAGCCCAACACAGGAGGAGATTGTTTTTATCTCTCCTTTAATTAGGGAAATGATGGAGACATGAAGTAAGTCCAAGTTTATTTTATCATTTTTCTATTTATTTTATCACTTTCATGCTCTTACTAAACCAGACAGCAATATTCCTCTTAACCTTTCTGCCTCTCCTCCATGGCTTCCTTGAGGTAAGTATATATATTTAAATGAGCTTTAAATCTTGCCAATTTGAATGATAATTCATAATTATAGCTAGTTTGGGGAGAGATGTTAAAGTGAGTCTCTTTCCCCAGGAAACCATCACTATGCTGAGAGTTGAGGGAAAAGATAATTCTTGTTTATTTCTCTGTCTTGAAAAACAATTTTCACTGTAGAATAATGTTGACGGGGGGTGGGGAGCAGGTGAAAGTTTTGGAATTTAGAAGAATTTCAGCCTGTCACTAATGATTAAATTTTGAAATCTTTTGGATTCTTGGACATGAAAAGTAGGGAAATTAATACCTCTGAATTTATGATGGATAACAAAACACTAGAGTGTTTAGAAAGGAAACATTACTGTAGCTGAAAAAATACCTTGTTTTGTTGGAGAAACTGCTGAGTTATCCTTTCTCAGATGGCCTTCCATTTAAAATTTGTGTGTCCTCCCACTCTTTTTTTGTTTGTTTTTCTTAAACCTCTTGCCTGGGAGGTGGACTTTAAAAACACCCATCTATCACTTAATTACAGTGACATCTACTGGTGAGAGCGTTTGCCATCATTGTGCTGATTGCCTTCCACTTAGGGAAAGCTACCCATTTTCTGAGATGTGAACAGCCAGCCAGTTCCTAAAGCTATAAAAAACTTAATGTACCAAAAAGGGGCGAGATATGCAGGCTGAATTTTTTTTTTTGCTATGTAGGTATTTTTAATGATAAAAGTTATAATTATATTATGAAAATATGAGGAATAGGAAAGAGAAGAAACAAAACTAATAGCACTCCCCGTCACATTCACCAGTTTGGTATGTTTTCTTCTACTTTATTTAAATTTTAATGTATGTATTTCTTTATCATAGCTTTATTACAGTATGCATCTGATTTTTCCTTGGTTTAGTAATATGACATAAGCATTTTCTCAAGTTGTTATATTTCGCTTAACCATAAATTTTACTGACTGCCTAATATTCCATCAGGTTACTTAACAACTTTTTTAATGTATACATTTTAACCCATTTCTTGTATTGCTACTGTAAATGATTTGTAATTTTTCTTAATTTTAAAATTTATCTTGCTATATTTTTTCTATTACCATTTATCCGCCCTATACCCTCTTCCACCTCCACTCACCTCCTTTCCTATAAATAATTTATTGATTAGTGTCTGCTTAAATGGTGTTTTCCAATTATGGACTTTTTTAAACATTTAACATTTTTTTTATTGTTGTTCAAGTACAATTACGGACATTTTTATGAACACTAACCTTTCCCTAAATGTTAAGTTTTTGTGTTTTTGATTACTAGTGATGTTGAATATTTTTTCTTCTGCTTGTTTAGAAGTTATATCAGTTGATTCATCTACTGGCATGATAATATTTTTGCTTGAGCTCCTTTTTTTAATAAAGAAATTTGTGGGTTTTTAAAATATTTTTAGAAAGAGGACAAGGGAGGGAGAAAGATAGGAAGAGAAACACCAGTGTGTGGTTGTCTCTCTCACGCCCCCTTCTAGGGAACTGGCCTACAATGCAGGCATGTGCCCTGAGTGGGAATCAACTGGCGACCGTTTGCTTCCTAGGCCAACACTCAATCCACTGAGCCACACCAGCCAGGAAAGAAGTTCATTGTTGTTGTTGTCTTTTCTTTAAATATATTTTATTGATTATGCTATTACAGTTGTCCCATTTTCCCCCTTTACTCCCCTCCACCCTGCCCAAGCCCTCCCACCCGCAATTGTTTTAAAAATTTGCTGAAAACAACTTCCTTAAGCTCTTACTTGTATTTTTTTAATACAGGAGCTTTCCATTTTTTTTATGTCAGATGAATTTGTATTTTTGTGAGTTTTTTAATTAATTAGAAACATAACAGATACAAAAATGCCTTCTAAAAGTTTGTTCACATTTAAACATATGTATGCACATACTTAACTCTCCTTTCTTTATTTTTTATTATGTTTCATTTGGAAAAATACAAAGAAGGCAACCTGTCATTTAAAGAAACCAGTGTTACTGTTTTTTAATTTCTTGCCAGTCTTTCTTTCCAGACATTGGACTCTATCTGTCTGGAATTATTTTTGAAGTGTGATGAGGGTGGAGATATCTAGAGTTATTTTGAAAGTAAGATTTGTGTCTGAGCCTTACACCATCTAGATTTGTTGAAATAAAATAAATATTATCCTTCTCTCTTCTTCTGTGGTGCTCCTCCCCCTGCAATGTAGGTTGTTTGTTTTATCTTTTTTTCTTTTCAATTTTCCCCTTTGAACCTTTCCTCTGTGTTCTTCCAGCCTCTAAAAAAAAAGTTTTTTGGCCCTGGCTGGCGTAGCTCAGTGGATTGAGTGCGGGCTGGGAACCAAAGTGTCCCAGGTTCAATTCCCAGCCAGGGTACATTCCTGGGTTGCAGGCCATGACCCCCAGCAACCGCACATTGATGTCTCTCTCTCTCTCTCTCTCTCTCTATCTCTATCTCCCTCCCTTCCCTCCCTAAAAATAATAAATAAATAAAATCTTTAAAAAAAAAAGTTTTTTAACTATAGTTTGCTTTTTAAAACAGATTTATTGAACATCAACTTATATAATTCACCCATTTTTAATGTACAGTTCAAAGGATAAACAGTAAAAAAAATAAAATGTACAGTTCAGTGGATTTTAGTATATTTACAGAATTGTACAACTACCACTGCAGTTTAACCTAAGAACATTTTCATCACTCCAAAAAGAAATACCACATGGCCCATTGGCAGTCGTTTCCCATTCTCACCCCTCATCCCCAGTCCAAGGCAACCACTCATCTACTGGTCATCTCTATGGATTTGCCAATTCTGAGCATTTCATCTAAAAGGAATTATACATGGGGTCTTTTGTGACTGCCTTATTTTGTGTAACATAATTTCAGGATTCATCCATGTTGCATGTATCAGTATTTAGTCTCTTATTGTTAAATAATAATTCATTGTGTGAATATACCGCATTTTGTTTATTCATTCGTGAGTTGATACACATTTGAGTTATTTCTGGTTTTTGGCTATTAATGAATAATGTTGCTATGGATTTTTTGTAATCCTCACCCAAGGTTGTGTGTTGATTTGAGAGACAAAAAAAAGCATTGGTGTGCCCTGGCTGGCATAGCTCAGTGGGTTGAGCGCAGGCTTCAAACCAAAGCATCACAGGTTCAATTCCCAGTCAGGACACGTGCCTGAGTTGCAGGCCACGGCCCCCAGCAACCGCGCATTGATGTTTCTCTCTCTCTCTCTTTCTCTCTTTCTCCCTCCCCTCCCCTCTCTAAAATTAAATAAAATCTTTAAAAAAAAAGAACACATTAAAAAAAAAGCATTGATGTGATGGAGAAACATCAGTTGGTTGTCTCTGGTATGTGCCCAGACTGGGAATTGAACTCGCAACCTAGATATGTGCCCTGACTGAGAATCGAACCTGCAACTTTTTGGTGTACAGGAGGATGCTCCAAGCAAATAAGCCACCCAGCCAGGGCTGCTTTGAATATTTATGTTAGACATATGTTTTTATTTCTTTTTATTATATACCTAGGGTTAGAGCTACTGGATTAGATTTTGCTTTAATGAGTACTTTAGCCTGTATCTTTGAAAGATCTTAAACATATTTGTTGCCTTTCTTTTGTTTATATCCCTGGCAGTCTTGCTATTTCACTTATATCCCAGAAACTTTGAAGTTCCTTCTATTGAGCCACTAAAATCTTGCCTTTTTTTTTCCAAAATGTTTTTTAAACTTAAAAAGAAATTGATTTAGAGGAAGAGAAACATTGATTTGTTGTTACACTTACTTACGCATTCATTGGTTGATTCTTGTATGTGCCCTTACTGGGGATCAAACCTGCAACTGTGGTGTGTCGAGCCAGTGCTGCACCTGGCAAGGCTTATTCCTAAATAATTTTTATTTATGCCTTATCACTGGAACCACTGCTCTACTTTAGACCTTTATTATCTCTCACCATTTTCTAATGGAATAGCCCAGAGTATTTCACTTTTCTTTCTTCTAATACTCCCCATCTCAACTCTTATACAACTTTTATCATTTTATTAGTGTTTTACAATACAAGTTATAGGGCAAATATTACACTTGTTGATTTCATTTTGTGTTTCCAGTAAGGTAGGAGTTCTGTAAAGGTCGGGATTATATCAAACTATCCCCAAAGCTTAATACAATCTAGCAAATGTCCTTATTCCTAGAAATATACTTTCTGGTTTAAGGATTAGTCACATCTTAAAGATTTGATCTATATTGCCAAAATATCCTACACACACACCATGCTTTTCCCTGCTATATGCTTTTGTACACTCAGGCTGAGAGTTGTGTAAAAGAGGGTGTCCATACTTTCTCTACCATCACTTTTTTTAAAAATCAGTCATTTAAATACCTGTCTTGTATCTATTAATATCATCTGTTTCAAAGTTCATGTTTCCACCTCCATCTTCCGTCTCTACTCCATCATTTCCACACACCATGTTCTACTCCTATATTTCTTTACTCTGCTCGTACTGTTCCGTCTGCCAGGGACACCTTCCCTTGCCAGCATTCTTCACCTGGCTAACTCTTATGCATTCTTTAAAGTCTGGCCCAGATGTCAGCTCCTGTATGAAGCAAGCCTTCTCTGAAAGTCCAGACTAGGGATATTACCCTTTTCAGTCCTAGAACATACTTTGAACGCTTTTTATTTTATTTTAGTTTTTTTTTAATTTATTTATTTTTATTTATTTCTAGAGAGAGGGGGAAGACAGGGAGGAGGAGAGAAGCATTAATGTTTGGTTGCTTCTCACATGCCCCCTTACTGGGGACCTGGCCTGCAACCCAGGCATGGTCCCTGGCTGGGAATCAAACCTACGAACCCTTGGTTCATAGGCCGGCGCTCAATCCACTGAGCCACACCAGCCAGGGCTGAATGCTTTTTATTTTAATATTTATCTCATTGTTTTGAAATTATGTTTCTTTTATAGCCAACTGTAAGCTCTTGAACAGCAAGAACTATTTCTTTGAATCTTCAGAATTTAGTATGATACCTGGAACAATAGACAGTAAATATTAGTTTTACTGTAGCCTGCCCTTAGGAAGACAACATGGTATAGGGCACTGAGGGATTAAAGCCCTAAAGGAAGTTTATATATAGCAAAGCTCACAAATTATCATTGATATATGCATGTGTATAAAATTTGTTGTAGTGATTCTATAATCAGGAAACATTAAATATGGAAGAGATAAGTTTAGAAGCAAGGTGTATGGATTTGTATAGAGCACAAGTTACTAATGAATTATCAAGGGCTTGCATTCTGGTGCAGAAAGAAATAAGTTTCTGGTGTCTGTTCTCTATTTTTGTGTGGTCTAATGTAATATAAAATTATCCGAATATTTTTGTTAGATGCTTACCTACTTATAGCATAGTTTGGGAATTTAACAAAGAAAGTTAATGGCTCTTATCAATTTTGACATACACACAAATACAGTGATACAAAAATACTAGTAAGACATACTGAGATGTGGTTTTTACAAAAATTGATATACCCAATCTTGACTGGTGTGGCTCCATGGGTTGGGCATTATTCCACAAACCAAAGGGTCACTGGTTTCATTCCTAATCAGGGCACATGCCTGGATTGTGGGCTGTGTTCCCGGTTGGGGACTCACTAGAGGCAGTCAGTCGATGTTTCTCTCCCTCTCTTTCTCCCTCCCTTCCCTTCTCTCTAAAAATAAATAAAATCTTTTTAAAAAAATTGATATGCCCAATATAGTCATGACTAACTTTAATAAAACATAGTTTCTTTATTTTTCTTTTTCTGTAGTTGGGAAATGCATTTAGCTTATGTACCAGAAAAATCTATTATAGTGACTTTACCTGGTAGGGGTTTACTGATCTCACAGAACATGAAGCCTGGAGGTAGTGAGGCCAAGGTTGGTGTTGTAGCTCCAGATAACTGTAGAAACCTGACCATACTTACTTTTTGCCTTAGATTGGGACAGTTGCCATACTCACAAGGTAGCTTTTGGTCATTGTGGCCTTTTTCCAGGCTAAAGGGAGGGAAAAGTGAAGTTTGATGAAAGAAGAAGCCAGCCTAATCGTACCTGTTTAAAGAGCTTTCCTGAAAGTCTTAGCAATTTTTATTTTACACTTGATTGATGAAGATCTTGTTGTTTGACTCCTAATCTACAAAGTGTCTGGGAAGGAGAATTTTTTTGGTAAGATTTTATTTATTTAGTCTTAGAAGGGAAGGGAGGGAGAGAGGAGAGAAACATTGATCTGTTGACTCTTGCACATGCCACCACTAGGAACCAGGCCTGCAACCCAGGCATGTGCCCCGACTGGGAATCGAACCCATGACTTTTTGCTTTTGCAGGACAATCCCAACAAACTGAGCTATGCCAGTCAGAGCCTGGAAGGAGAATATTTTTTTAAAGATCTTATTTATTTATTTATTTTTAGAGAGAAGGGAAGGGAGGGAGAAAGAGGGAGAAAAACATCAATGTGTGGTTGCCTCTCACATGCCCCCTGCTGGGAACCTGGCCCACAACCCAGGCATGTACCCTGACAAGTGACCCTTTGGTTTGCAAGGCGGTGCTCAGTCCACTGAGCCATACCAGGCAGTGTAGAAGGAGAATATTTTTAACTGGAATATTGTTACCCTGAACAAAATTAGGCAGCTTTTAGGAAGGAAGAAGGAGATAATGAAAACTGGGAACAAGTAGTAGTATCTGCTGTTGAGCACCATAGTATAGTGTGTATACATACACATACCACTAATAAAACAACCACAAAAGTGAACGATGAGTCCACCTAAATAATTATTTTAGATGGCTTCATTTTTATTTTAAACTTTTAAAAGAATTCAGTCTTCCTAGAACTTCCTCCTAAAAACGGATTATGTTGGTATCATCTACCTGCTAATATGATGTGATGAGAAGGGTACGCTTCACTTGTGTGGTATTTTTCCCCCAAACCAGTAACTCTAGTCTAATGAGAAAATACCAGACAAATTCAAATGGAGGATGTTCTGCAAAATACCAACCAGTAGTCTTCAAAAGTGTCAAGTTCATGTAAGACTAGGATACTGTCTTAGATCAGAGGAGTCTGAGGAGGCATGATGACTAAATGCAATGTGATATCCTAGATGGGATGCTGAAAGAGAGTAAGGACATTAGTACAAAAACTGGTGAAATTCAAAAAAGTCTATGGTCTAGTTACTTGTATTGTACTAATGTTAATTTATTAGTTTTGACTAATGTACCTTGGTTGTGTATAAAGTGTTAACATTAAGAGAAGCTGGGTGAAGAATACACAAGAACTTTTTGCAGTATTTCTATAACTCTAAAATTATTATAAAACAAGAAAATTACAATAGCTGGAGAAATGAGAAGAGCAAACCCACAACTCTACAATGAAACCATATATCTACAATGAACCAGGAGGTGGGAACAAACTATAAGATCTATAGCCCTGACTGGTGAGGCTCAGTTGGTTGGAGCATCATCCATAAACCTAAAAGTTGCAGGTTCTATTCCCAGTTAGAGCATGTGCCTAGGTTTCTGGTTTGGTCCCTGGTCAGCACACTTAGGAGAGGCAACCAGTCAATGTTTCTCTCCCTTTCCACCACCCCCATTCTCTCTATCTTGAAAACAAAAAACACAAGTCTATATAAGATCTACAGATTACTGACATTTGTGAAGGGAAGGAAGCAGAGGGAAGGCAACAAGGCTTCTAATTGCCCTGAGAGCAGGAGAACTTCTAAATCACCGACAGATATTCACTGGAGAACATCTGGAACAGTAAGTGAAACTAGGAAGGGCTTCTAAAGGGCATGGGGATAGAGTTTGACAGCTTTTGAAATTAACAAAATAAAGTTCTAACACAAAACTTAGGACTGAGGGGAAACTTCTAGGAGTAGAATCCACCTTGAGCAAGACAGAGAAAAAGAAAAGGGGTAGATACCAGAAAGAATGAAGAGTTATGGTTGTTTTTTTGTTTCTGTTTTAATCACTTTGCAAAAACTAGAAAAAAAGAATTTCTAAAGCTATGAAGATTACAAAAGCCATCCTGGCTCTACCCCTTTCCCCTAAAATTTCAAGAAAACTCATTTTACTTTAGAAATAAGTCTGACTCCATATGAAATTGTGGCTAGCAAAAGATACTAGCAACAACAGAAAGAAGCAAAAAAAAAAGTCCTTCCAACAGTGAAAAGACCCTGAAAAAAATATGCCCACAAAATAGGTGAAAATTTCAAAATGAGCTAAAAGAATTTAAGGAAATGAAAGAAGTTACTGAAAGTACAAATTCAAATTAGAAGAATCTCAGAAATGAGGTGATTAGAGAAAAGGAGAATTTGAAAAGAGAAGTGACAGACCTCAGGAAAATAAAATGGAAATAAGGAAAATTATTTTAGAAATAAATATGAAACTAAAAAGAAATAAGCATAACACATAATAAGACAACATAAAGCACAATTTTTATATGTAGCGGAAAAAGGGAGGCTTTTTAAATAAAAAAGTATGAGAGATTGGGGAAAAAAATCACATAAAATATGGGCAATGAAGAGCCAAGTTTTATGTGAACAAAGTCCTCAAGGAAGAAAATGAAACCCATGGGACAGAAAGAAAACTTTCTCAGTGTACCAGGGGAAATCGACCCAGAATAGCCTAGTAAAACTGATAGATTTTAAGGGGGAAAAAATCATTTGAGCATCCATTTAAAAAAAAAAGCACCTAATCACTTATAAAGGAAGGAAAGTGGAGTATCACTAGACTTTGTGGCAGCTTGTTTAGTGTCAGAATACTGTGGCTTAATATTTAAGAGAATCAAGGAAGCAAAACATGAATCAAGAATTTTATATCCAGATAAATAGACCTCCAAGTATTTAAAGACTAGACAATGTAATACTAACATATAAGAATTCAGAAAATAGCTCTGACTGGTGCAGCTCAGTGGATTGAGCACTGGCCAACGAAGGGTCGCTGGTTCAATTCCCAGGTTAGGGCACATGCCTGGGTTGCAGGCCAGGTCCCCAGTAGGGGGTGCACAAGTGGCAACCACACACTGCTTCTTTCCCTCTCTTTCTCCCTCCTTTCCTCTCTCTCTAAAAATAAATAAATAACATCTTTAAAAATAAGTAAATAAAATCTTTTTAAAAAAAGAATTCAGAAAATAGTGTTCACATGATCCCTTCCTATGGAATTCACTAGAGTTTCAAATAACTAAAAATGACTAGAGAATCAGATTGTGGTATCCAAATACTAATTTCCCATTCAAAGAAACTAGGCCCTGGCTGGGTAGCTCAGTTTATTAGAGCATTGTCCCAATATGCCAAGGTTGTGGATTTGATCTCCACCATCAGGGCACATACAAGAAGTAACCAATGCACATATGAATAAGTGGAACAACAAATCAGTCTCTCTCTTCCCTTTTTCTTCTCCCCCTCCACCGCCCCCACCTTCCTCTCTCTAAAGTCAATAAATATTTTAAAAAGAAAAAAGAAACTAGGAATACTTGACAATAGCTGATCCCAGATTTAGAGCAGGAAATCAATATTAAACATGGGATAGCTTGTCATAGAATACACAAGCCAACTTGGTATTTCTTTATGGCCAAGTATAGGACAGTTTGGGCATCAATAAGGATAAAAATTTACAATGGATTGAAGTATCAAATATGTTTAATAAATCTATGAGTTCATGTTGATGCAGAGAAAACTGCATAGGGGTGAGAGAACTACTTGAGGTGGTGGAAATATTCTTTATCTTGCTTGTATTGGTGGTTATACTACTTACTGTATATGTATACATTTGTCTAAACCATGGTTTCTTAACCTTAGCAATTTTGAACTGAATAATTCTTCATTTTGTGGGGGGAACAGGCTGTTCTGTTCATTATAGAATGTTTATTAGCAGCACTAAATGCCAGACCTGACAATGAAAGATGTCTTCAGACACTGTCAGATGTCTCTTGGGGAGCAAAATGGCCCCATTTGAGAACCCTGGTCTAAATTTATTAAAAAGGTAAATTTTCATTGTAAATTATATCTCAATAAACTTGATTTTCAAGAAAAATTTGGTGATTTGTCACTTTTCCTTTTAAGATTTAAAAAAAATTTTTTTTAGAGAGGGGAAGAGAAAAAGAGAGAGAGAGAGAGAGAGAGAAACATCAATGTGGGAGAGACACATTGATTGGTTGCCTCTCACACACCCCCAGTGTGCTGTGGGGACCTGGCCCACAGCTCAGGCCTGTGCACTAACTGAGAATCAAACTGGTGATCTTTTGGTTTGCAGGCTGCACACAATCCACGGATCCATTACCAGCAAGGGTTTTTTGTTTTGTTTTGTTTTTTGTTTGTTTGTTTTTAATTTATTGATTTAAATATAAAGAGAGGAAGAAAAGTCATTGATTTGTTGTTCCACTTATTTGTGTACATTCATCAGTTATTTCTTGTATTGCCCTAAGGATCAAATCTATATCTTTAGCATACTGGGGAGATGCTCTTAACCAACCGAGCTGCCTGGCTAAGGCTTGGCTGGTCACTCTTCAAGGATTTTAGGAAACCAAGCTACTGTATTTTGAAAACTAGTAATTGACAAAATCAAGCATTTATTTTGTCTTTCCTACATTAATTGTATCTTAAGAGTAACCAAGTAGTAAAATAACAATGAATTTGGGGACCATCTATATGTATTATTTGGTATTACATTTTGTCACTCCCAGTTGTCAGTTTTTCTGTTATTAAAAGTACAAATTTTCACCCTGGCTGGTATGGCTTAGTAGAATGAGTGCCAGCCTGCAAACCAGAGGGTCACCAGTTGGGTGTCAATTCCCAGTCAAGGCACATACCTGGGTTATAGGCCATGTTCCCAGTTGGATGTGTGTGAGAGGCAACAGTCAATGTGTCTCTCACACATCAGTGTTTCTCTCCCTCCCTGTTTCCTTCCTTCCCCTCTCTCTAAAAATAAATAAGTACAGTATTTAAAAAATAGCCTTGGCTGGTGGCTTAGTGGACTGAGCACTGGCCTGTGAACCAAAGGGTCACGCGTTCAATTCCCAGTCAGAGCACATGCCTGGGTTGCAGGCCAGGTCCCCAGTAGGGGGCACAAGAGAGGCAACCACACATTGCTGTTTCTCTCCCTTTCTTTCTTCCTCCCATCCCCTGTGTCTAAAACGTAATGAATAAAATCTTTAAAAAATAATAAAAAAAAGAACTCTTAATCTCTCTTTTTTTTTTTAAGTACAAATTTTCTATTCCTTTTTCTCTACATTACTATGTCTAATTCACTTTGTACTGGGGAACCAGATTAATAAAATTATTATTTGGAAAGATACAGTACCATGTATTGTGAATCATCTATTTCTGTTCTAGAGATGTTTTTCTTTCTTGATCTGGCAGGGAATTCTGGATACCTAATGTTCCTCATACATAAGTGGTATGTTACCAGTATTCTGTTTCAACATGGCTGAATACACAAATACTTCATAGGCTGAGATATATACTCCTCTGGACTAAATCTGTTGTGTAAAATGAAGCATATTCAGAAAACCCAGTGTATGCTTTATATAGGTATAGCTTTAAAATTTAGTTTTACTGTATAAATACTTGCTAAATTAAAGAACACATGTTCCCAAAATTATTCCAGAGCGCACATGAATAGGGGAGTATATGGGAACCTTTTGGAAATTATGGAGGAGGCTTCTGTTTCACTCCATTTTAGTATTGACCAAGTTTTTTCTGGAAGAATGATAGGGTGTTTGACTTAACATGGTGGTCTTCTTGAAAGTTCATGACTTCACACACTTTTTCACTTTGAGGAAACTGAAAAGGTGCATAACTGCCGTAACTATTTCAGAAACTGATGCCAGAGGCAACCACTGAGTTGGGCAAGACCATCATTAAACTTTGGTTTACTAGTTATTTTCATCATGGAAAGGAAAATCTTTAATTTATTTCATTGCTCAACTAATGCCACATTTTAAGATAAAGCTGTTCATTTTCTTTTTTTGAATTTTATTTATTTTTAGAGAGAGGGGAAGGGAGGGAGAAAGAGAGGGAGAGAAACACCAGTGTGTGGTTGCCTCTCGCACACCCCCTACTGTGGACCTCGCCCACAACCCAGACATGTACACTGACTGGGAATCGAACCAGCAACCCTTTGATTCACAGGCAGGCACTCAATCCACTGACCCACACCAGCCAGGGCTAAATTTTTAATAATAAAGCCAAATTTGCCTTCAAAAAGGTTGTTCTAATTTATCACCACTTGTATGTAAAAATACTTATTTTCCCATACCTTGCCAATTCTGTGCATTATTAGAGTTTTAACTTTTTGTAATCTGAGAGGTGAAAAATTGCAAAAATCCAGTATAAATAGAGTTGCATTTTAAAACTTGAATGAGATTGACCCAGTTTTCATGTATTTAATTGACTCTTTGTATTTTCAGCAATGATTCTTGAGATTTCAAGTATGGGTGATACAAATGAATGTATGTAACTTCAAAGCTGTGAAGAAATGATGCTGTAAATGTAGTTAGTGAGATGCCTGCAGCTGTGATGACCTCTTCTGTTTCCCACCTTGATTCTTTACTCTTAATTTCAGGTGATCATGGAGCTCAGCTTGGCCTCCATGGGGCCAGTGGTGATGGAATACATGATGATGCAGCAGGAGGAGAGGAAGGAGAAAACAGCCCAGATCCCCAACCCCAGGCTGGTCGGAGGACCCGGAGGGAAGCATGCACCTGCCCCTACTGTAAAGATAGTGAAGGAAGGTAAGTTGACCCAGCCAGTATCTTAAGAGTAATGTAAAGATGTAATGTAATTACAATAAAGAATGAAAAATTAATGGATTTGGAGGTAAGAGGAGGGTTGATTTTTTTTTTCTTTTGACATTTAAGACTTGGCAATATTGCAAAGCAATCAGAGATAGCACAATACTTTTGATTAGGTTATAGGATCTTGGTTCCAGCTCTGATTCTTTCATCAATTCTAAGACCATGGGCCTTAATAGATGCCTGCTTTCTCCTACAAATAAGGAAATCAGATGGAGCCAGCTGGTCTAATGATTATTACCATATGTCTGTTTTTGAGATGGTTTTAACAAGGTTGCTTGTAAAATAGTGTTGCAGAGAAAAAATAATACCTACGCTAATGTGTTTTTACAGCGGCTGAGAATAAGAGTTTTCCAGAGTCTTATCTTCCCTCAAAATAGACAAAAAATGCGCAGTCCAGGTAGAAAATTCTTCCATCAGAGACTCTTAACATGTCCTACAGAACAAAGTACTGATTTTCTCAGCACTAGTGTCTGCTATTCAATATTGTGTTTGGAGAGTTCCAAGTTCTGTTCTTTTCCTTCAAGTCACAGCTTTTGAGAGAATAGAAAGTTAAATAGTTGTTTATATGTCTTTGGGGAAAAAAAATCTGTTAAAGTTTTGTCCTAATAAAAATAAGCACAAAAATAAGAAAAGTACTGAAACAAAAAGTAGAGTTATTTACGCCCTGGCTGGCGTAGCTCAGTGGATTGAGCGCAGGCTGGGAACCAAAGTGTCCCAGGTTCGATTCCCAGCTAGGGTACATGCCTGGGTTGCAGGCCATAACCCCCAGCAACCGCACATTGATGTCTCTGTCTCTCTCTCTCTGTCTCTCTCTCTCTCTCCTCCTCTCTCCCCCTCCCTTCCCTCTCTAAAAATAAATAAATAAAATTAAAAAAAATAGAGTTATTTATAGGTTAGCCCTACATTACAGGAACAGGCTTAATTAAAAGCACTGAGCTGGTGTGCCTCAGTGGATTGAGCACCAGCCTGAGAACCAACAGGTCACTTGGTTTGATTCTGAGTCAGGGCAAATGCCTAGGTTGTGGGCCAGGTCCCCAGTAGAGGGTACGTGAGAGGCAACCACAGGCAACCACACATGGGTGTTTCTTCCCCTCTCTTTCTCCCTCCTTTTTCTCTCTAAAAGTAAATAAATAAATTTTTTTTTTTTAAAAAAGCAGTGAGTACAATAGTGTTTCTCTCTAACAAAGCTTAAAGTAGATTTAAATTTCTGAAGAACTTCTCTTATTCTCACCTAAATGTGATTTCATTTTCATTGTTTTTTTTCTTTCTGCTAATATGTGCTGTTAAAACCCAAGAAAAGTCCCTCTTGGAAATCTACCCAATGCCTGTTAATGAATGACACATGGAAAAATTTGGTTTAGCAAAAATGTTTCAGAGCTGATCCCTGAGAGAGGAACTTAGGATCTGCTCCATACAGGGATTTATTTTATTTATTTATTTTTAACATACCTTGAATTAGTGTTCTTATTGCCCTCTATTGACTTTTTTCAGCCCATCTTCCTCTTCCATTGAAGCCCCTGATATTGGTCCAGCTTTTCAGGTTTTAATCTTTACCATTTGGCTCTTGAGTTTTATTTTAGGAAAAAAGTTTTATAGGTGTAAAATATTTTCCTTAAAGTTCTTAACAAAGTGCTTAAATGGAGAGACCTTTTGTCATAAGCAAGGTCCTAGCCAAAAATACCACCATATGCACAGTAGTTTCTATGGAAAATGCATGTATTGAGACTTAAATTTTTTTTAAATAGAAGAAATCACATGAGAATGATTATTTCTTCAAACATCAAAATTGAATAAGGAACAGGAAAACAGAAAAGAGCAAATGTTGGTTGAGAGGAAACTGACAAGTTGAATTTTGGGTGGTAAGAACCAGAGTCGTGCCTTGGCTGGTGTGGCTCAGTGAATTGAGCACTGGCCTCTGAACCGATTCCCAGCCAGGGCACATGTCTGGGTTGCAGGCCAGGTCCCTGGTTGGGGGCATGAGATGTATCCCTCACACATTCATGTTTCTCTCCATCTCTTTCTCCTTTTCTCTTTCTCTAAAAATAAATAAATAAAACCTTAAAAACAAAAAAGAACCAGAGTCGACTGAAATTTATCTTTTGATAATAAAGAGAAGCCTTTAAACAAGAAAGTTTGGGTTAGTTTTGAGTGGGTGGGGTAATTGCTGTTGACACTTTGTGGTTCTTTAATTTTTATCTCTGGAATGAATGATGAATAGTTGTGTTTTCACTTACAGAGGCTCTGGGGATCCTGGCAAAAAGAAACAGCACATTTGCCACATTCAAGGCTGTGGCAAAGTATATGGCAAGACCTCACACTTACGGGCACACTTGCGTTGGCATACAGGAGAGAGGCCATTCATGTGTACCTGGTCATACTGTGGGAAACGTTTCACACGTTCAGATGAGCTACAAAGGCACAAACGCACGCACACAGGTGAGTGGGATCCTGGGGAAGAAAAAAATAGTAATAGACCAGAATAGAAAGGCACAAAATGTATCTATGAAATTACTAAAAATTATGAGCAACTTATGTTCGGAACTAAATGTATGAATCACAAGTGGAATTGGAGTTAATCTAGAAAACCTGTAAGAAGGAAGGAGCTGGGGCTCTGGCTGGGGGTAGCTCAGTTAGTTAGAGCATTGTCCCAGCACTCCAAAGTTGCGGGTTCAGTCTCTGGCCAGGGCACGTACAAGCATCAACCAGTGAATGCATAAATAAGTGGAACAACAAAATGATGTTTCTGTCTCTGTCTCTCTTTCTCTCTCTTCCTCTCTCTCTCAAATCAATTTTTAAAAATTAAAAAAAAATAGGGGAGGATGGAACTAGATTTTGAGCGGAATTTTGAAGGGTTCCATTATTCTTGTTAGTCTTAGTCCTGTCAGGCTTTTCTGCTATATTCCTTCCTTTCCGAGAACCAAGCATCCCTCCTTCTTTCCTTTTTTTTTATTTATTCCCCTCCTTGCAGAATACCAGATTTCCTTTGAAAGCAGTCCCTTTGTCTCTGATCTTTGTTACGTGGTTTGGGTGGGATTGACCCTACCCCCAGCTCTAGGAATGGGTCATGATTGGCTTAAACCAGTTGATGTATCCTTTCCCCGCAGGATGTTTGGTTCAGGTGTGGGCAATTAAGTTTGTCCAGGAAGTGTGAATATTGGGACTTGGGCTGAGAATGCAGGGCCACAGACACTTTCTCCTTCTTGGGTTTGTGGTGTGAAGGTGTACGACCAGGAACTCCCCAACCCTTCTCTATTTTTCTTCCTACAGAAACCTATCACCAGGTTTTTCTTGCTTTTATCACCTTTTAAAACTGAGTTAATATTCTGCCTCACAAAGTTTGAAGGCAATAATTGGACAAGGTACTCCCTACTTTCTGAGATGTTTGTTTCTTATCTACTTTCTCTTTTTACTTAGGTGAGAAGAAATTTGCCTGCCCTGAGTGTCCCAAGCGCTTCATGAGGAGTGACCACCTGTCAAAGCATATCAAGACCCACCAGAATAAGAAGGGAGGCACAGGTGTAGCCCTGAGTGTGGGCACGTTGCCCCTGGACAGTGGGGCAGGTTCAGAAGGCAGTGGTGCTGCCACTTCTTCAGCCCTTATTACCACCAATATGGTAGCCATGGAGGCCATCTGTCCAGAGGGTATTGCTCGTCTTGCCAACAGTGGCATCAACGTCATGCAGGTGGCGGATCTGCAGTCCATTAATATCAGTGGCAATGGCTTCTGAGATCAGGCACCCAGGGCCAGAGACATATGGGTTATACCCATTAACCCTGGGATGCAAGGTAGCATGGGTCCAAAAGACATGTGGGAGAGAGAGCCATGAGGCATTAAAATGCATGGTGGTGGGAAGAATTGGGGAGGAATACAAGAGAAGAGATGGGGTCCTGGCACTTACCTATAGCATCAGTGCCTCCTTGCAGTGGAAAACATCAGTGAAAATTCTGTTGGTGCCACCCTTTGATGAGAGTTTGACCCCAGTTTCTTCTTATATTTCTTACCCAGCTTCCCTGTCCTGCGTTTCCCTTCTCAGCTCCCTCATGATGGATCCCCCCCTTTCCTAAAGCCATCATGCCTTGATAAATATATATGATCATTGAAATACTTTTTAACAAAAAACAGATTCTATATTATATATATATATATATAAAAGATATATAGAGATGCATTTGCAGGGGTTGGCTGGGAGGAGGAAGGAGACCATTCTATGACCAAAATACCTTGGTCATTTTTTTATATTGCCTTATTTCCTTATGGCTGAGCCTTGTTGTGACACATCAAGCTTCTGTAGATGTTGTCTTGGCTTCCCACTAGATTAAGCATCCATATGCTCTGCTTTTAGTTTATATATACATACATATTGTTTTTCTTAATTTTGTCTTTTTATTTGGGATCAGCTTCTTGCACTCCTTTCCTGACTCCATCCTTTCTGTCTCCCTTTCTCTCACCTGATCATTTCATGTTTTTGGAAGTGATCCCTGGATGAGGCACTTCTGTGAATCTTTTAAAGTCTTAAGTACCAGCAGCAGAATGGAGAAACCTTGAAGCCCAGGATGATGCTTGAAGTAACTGTGTGTGGAGAAAGTGTTCAAAATACTGCTTACTGACGCAGGCACCCTCTTGGTGCTGGAGAGTCAAGGGCACCACTCCATCAGCTGCTCTAAGCATCACGAGTCAGAAGTCTTTCTATGTAATTGTACAAGAGATCCTTTGAAGATTATAATCTGGGATCAGTTGTATAAATTATCAAAAGATGGTCACGTCATAGATGGGGGCTTTTAATAAGAAAATGATGTGCTCAGAAGCAGAAGTGACTCAGTAGTCCAGTTCAGGAGTTAGTGGAGTATTTGGACTTTTGTACAGCTGTCTTCCAAGGTGGCTCTAAGCTTTGATTTTACATAAGCTGAGTTCACATTCTGAAAGGAAGTACGCTTCCTCTTTTGAACATCCCCAGTAGTGTCTTTCCCGTTATGTTATTAAGGAGCATCAGGCAATGAATCTCTTCCAGGTTTCCATTCTGCAGAACTCCAGAGCATGGACTAGTGGTAAGGCAGTGGTCCTTTGATCTTTTCCCTTATCTCTTCCTTGGGTGGTTCCTAAGGAAAAAGGAAGCACATGATCATGGGAACAATAGCCCAGAACAAAAACCACTGTTGTTTATGGGAGAGATTGGGAGAAACCATCCTACTTTCTTCATGGCCTAATTCCTGAAGATACTGATCCAAAAATTATAGCGGCAGGGAACTCTTAGTGCATTTGGCACTGAGATTTAAATGCAACCAGAGTTGTCCTCAAGGCCCAGCCATTAAAACATCGGCTCTCTTGACCTTCTGGTGTCTTGTCAGAGGGCTTTTCACTGTGAGGAAGTGTGGAAATGGCTGCGTGTATGTGTGTAATCTGTTAGGTTGGGGATAGGTTTTCTGTTAGCCATTACTAAAAGAGACCTGCAATAAAAAATTACCCTGATCTGATAGTGAAGTGTTTGTGTATGACTGTGTGTGAGTGTGTGTTCGTGCCTGTATATATCTACACACAGATGAGAAATTATATTTAACATTGTTGGAAAATAAATTCAGATCAAAATGCCTTTCAGGCCCATTACCTAGAAATTTATCTTAAAATCTAGGTATGTTCCTGAGGTCATTTCTTTGCTTATGCTAAATTAGTTACAATTATGAATGGGGGATATTTTTTTAATATATTTTATTGATTATGCTATTACAGTTGTCCCAATTTTTCCCCCTTTGTCCCCCTCCACCTGGTACCCCCAGTCCCTCCAGCAGTCTCCCCACCACCGTAGTTTGTGTCCATGGGTCATGCATATAAGTTCTTTGGCTACTCCATTTCCTATACTGTTTTTAACATCTGAATGGGGGATATTCTACTGCACTTTGAAAAGAAGAAACTATTTTTGTGTTTGAAGGTGAAACCATCTATTGCAGAATCCTAGTTCCTTTCATAATTTTTTTTACCTTGACTACAAACAGATGATGCTATGATTCTACTATATTTTTATATAAAATCTATCCAAATTAGGGTTTGGGTAAGTTTGCATTGTTTAACCTGAAGTACAATAACTGTTAACATTCTAAACAAAGTTGATTCCACTTTGTCCTTTCTCTGCAGACTTAATACTGTTTTAACACTCAGGAACCATTGCAAGGAACTTTCTCCAGATCAAATTAATACTAAAGTAAAAGTCATCCAAGCCCAGCCGTATGTCACAACCCTTTATTGCCTGAAGGGCAGAACTCAAGAGTCTGTTATTTTATGGCTGTAATCATGTACATAGACATCTTTTGGAGGAAAGAGGCAGGATAACTCACTGGAGTTTGCAGTATTTTGCTAGAGCATTTGAAGGAATGGAATCTTCCCCAGTATGAAATTATTAAACTAGCTTACTGAAGCTGAGGACTACAAGCTTTTAGGATGTTATTTTAATGATGTTTCTCTCTGGCATGGAATGTTGGTTTACCCTCCACCCCTTTCATTAGCATTAATATGAGTGAATTTATAGCTAATTCTTTCCACTTGCCCTATTTTCTTCTCACCAAGGAAGCTCCAGACCCTGTATCTTGTTGGGCCCCACAATTGAAGCAGCTTCTGCTTTTGTCTCCCAGCAGCAGTGAGCCGGTCTTTTCCACAGGAAGTTTGGAGCCTACATTCCTTGAGTCAGGAGCTATTGCTGAAAATCCCTTTTTTTGAACTTTAGTCAGCAGAAATTAGTGTAACTGACAGGCATACTGATTCTAAATTTTTTTTACATGAGTTCCTTTTTTATTTAATTTTTAACAAAAACGACCAAACCTTGAAGAGGAGTGGTAATATTAAAGCACTCATTCCCTTATTCTTTCAGGTTGCCCATTCACTTTCATTTGCTTGTCATTTGACTTGGCGCACTTTGCACCCGGAGCAGTAACAACCCACACCATCTTCCTTCAGGGACCTCCCAGTCGGCACTGTGTGGGTGCTATGCAGAATTAAGTATAATGGATATTTCTCAGCCTGATTCAGAATAATAGAACCCTTGATCCCAGAAAGAATAGACTGCAGTGTGGAGTAAAGATTATGATCAGGGGAGGGTTAGAGACAAAAGCTGTAAATTACTATGGCTGGTTGATTTTTTTCTACTATATACATATATATATATATTTTTTGCTTTTATATATCCTACATAGGAAACTAAGCATTGTATTTTTTTAACAAATCTGAGAAAGCACTATGAACTGCAGATGTTTGACTTTCAGAATATATTTTGTATTACTATCTTCACATTGTGCGAATGAATACTGGAAGCTGCAGATCTTTGCTAGGATGCAATAAATTTATATCCTTTTCGAGGGGTTCTGGGGGTATTAATCAAGCCCCTGTTATGTTTTGAGGGAGCTCTGGTGCTACTTGCTTAAAGTTTTCATTCAATTGTAAGTACCCTGATGCCTTTTGGACCTTGGGATCAGATCAAACGAGTTTTGGAGATCCAGGTACCAAGGAAATGAAGATAGTCTAGCTGCCTCCGAGTGAGGTGCCCTTTGAATAGCTCTCCTTCCCCCTATTCAAAGCTGGGTAGCCTCTTGGGGTTGGGAGGGAAAATGTGAAATCTCAGTTTCATCTCCCTTAGAAGAGAGCCGGTAACTTATGTGCAAGGATGAAAGGTGGCAGCAGTAGCTTTGGGGAAAGGGAGGAGGACATGGCACTTCTCCAACCCCGGAAAACTGCTTTTGAAAACTGCTGATAAAATATGGGCAGGTTGCTTTACTTTTGTTTGGGAGCCTGCGCTCTCTCTGGTGCCTCTCTTGGCTTTCCTCCTGGGGTACAGACCTCTTCTGGGAGGATGAGCAGACTAGCTTTGAGGTTGACCTGTTTCTTTTCTTTGTCTGCCTTCCCTAAACACCACCCCCCAGGAAGACATTAAGCAGCCTGAAGCTTAAATTCCTGCTCTCCCAGATTTGGCTCACTTGCCTTAGATTTGAAGGCTGGGAAAGGAAAAAAGGGGGTGTCCCTGGATTCATTCCTCCCCTATGTCTTCTCCAACTTTGATTTCCAAAACTCAAATAGTTTTCCTCCACAAAGTTCATTTGAGAGAAATGAGTATTTTGTCCCATTTTTCCCTTTCCTCATCAAACAACTCCAGCCCGCCTTGCATCTGTTGGGTGAGAGATGTGATTTGTCCCTCAACTTCTTCAGTATCAGGAAAAAAAGGCGTAACAAATTGGGTTAAGCTGGAGCTGCAGGTAGTGATGATGATACCTCTCCTGGGGTGTGTGTTTCTCTCACCTTCAGGAATGACACTGTGCCTTCTCCACAATGGAAAGGGCTTTGTCTGCTCAGCCCTCCACTTTCCCAGCAACTGCTCTTGAACAGTGTGGACAAGGGCAGGTCTTCACATTTCTTATCACCCCTTTCTCCCAATGGCATCCTATAGCCCTCACCTGGAATCTAGGGCTCAAAGACTGGGGTAAAATGGGGAAAATATGCTGGGATTGACCTGAGGATGCTCCTCCTACAGCTGCCGATAGCAGCTGTGCTAGGGCTTGCTAGGGCCTGCTTCCTCTTCCCAAGTCTGTCATCCTTGGAGGAGAGGGGGCCGTTGCTCCAGCCTCTGGTGCCTAAACCAACTTTATTTCTCTCTTAACACTGGCAATAACCAGTCTTCATACCACTGTTGCCTTTTTAAACCTCTTAATAATTCATACTGTGTTGTTGGTTCCAATCCAATTATCACCAGGGCTGTGTGGAGAAATACTTTTAAATGCTCTCTCATCTTGGTTTCCCCCTCCACCCCCGCCCCCATTCTGTATGTATGATGCTAATCTCTCTTGTCTTTCAGTTTCTTCCTGCTCTTTTGTATCTTTCTTGTGTCTCCTACCTTTTGTGTCTGGGTGTTTTGGGGCGCTTTTTTTTTTTTTGCCTTTTTGTACAAAGATTAGTTTCAATGTAGTCTGTAGCTCCTTTGTAAACCAATTAAAAAAATTTTTTAATAAAAAGGTATGTCTCTGGTGTGTTAAGAAAGTTGGGAATGGGGAGAATATGGCTGCGACTTCATATACTGAACCCAGTAAAGGTTTCTGGCTACGTCGTTGAGCTCCTGTACATATTGATCAGTACAGTTGCCCTACCCTTAACTCCCAGGTAAATGGTGTCGTGACCCAATCAGTGTGCTGTGACTTCACAGAAATGCAGAGGTCCAAGAGGAAGAGGCAGCACCAACTTTTTCAATAAGTTTTTTATTTTGGAATACTTTTATTTTTTTCATATTTATTTTTAGAGAGGAGAGAAACATTGGTCTGTTGCCTCTCAAAGGCACCCTGATCACACCCTGAGTAGACCAAACTTGCAACCCAGGTGTGTGCCCTGGCTGGGAATTGAACTGGTGACCTTTTGCTTTGTGGGACAGTGCCTAACCAACAGAACCACGCCAATCAGCAGTTTTGGGGTATACTTTTAAAGGAAAGTTGCAGAGAGTACAAAAAGTTCCTACATACTCTCTTCCCCAGTTTTCCCCATTGTTAATATTACCATAGTACATTGTCAAAAGTAAGAAACGTGTTGGTATATTACATTAGCTAAACCCCAGGCTCTCTGAATTTCACTAGTTTTCCTGTTGATATCCTCCTGTTCTAGAATTCATTCCAGGATACCACATTGCATTTAGTTGAAATGTCTCCCCAGTCACTTCTAGTCTGTGACAGTTTTTGTTTTTCATAACGAGGACAGTTTTTGTGAGTATTGCCTAGGTGTCCTGTAGAATGTCCCAAAGTCTGAATTTGTCTGATTTTTTTTTTATTATTATTAACCTGATCTTACGGGTTCCTGGAAAAAAAAATACCACCCAGGTGAAATGTCCTCATCACATCCTACCAAAGGGTATGTGATAGCCCATAACGTTACTGGTGGTAATCCTCATTACTTGGTTAAGGTAGTGTTTGCTAGGTTTATCCAGTTTCTCTTTCCCTATTCTTTGGATGCTATTCAATAAATCTACCCTTTAATGCGAATTAAGCTTCCTCAGTGTACTAGCTACATAGTGTATTTGAAATTCTGTGAGGAAATTATCTCTTCCCCATTAATTTATATTATGTGTACTTTTTAAAAATACTTAGCTTAAATTAAATATTAGGTAAATTTATTTTATAATTTGTTATAATCCAATACTACATTATTTTTTGTTGCTCGAATTGTCCCAGCATAAGTCATTGCAAGCTTTCAGGTTGGCTCCTGTGTCCCTTTGATATGTCTATACCCTTTTTATTTTTCTGAGCACTTTCTGGGGTCCTGATAAACAAGATGCTTCAGGCTCAACTTGTATTTTCCCTGCCCCAGCCCTAGAATCAGCCATTTCTCCAAGGAGCCTTGCCTCTTTTTATTTGGAGAATTGTATTTGGGAACCAAGGTCTACCCCTAACATATTTTACATTCAGTTAATACCTGCCTGTGTCAACATGATTGCATCTGGATTGCAGCCCCTTCTGGAACAAATTATTTTTGACAGCCTTTTTGATTTTCCATCAGCCTGCAGTTTCTTTTCCTTTTCCTACCTAAGAATCCTTGATCAACTCTTTATACTGTAACTACCAACACTCCTGATTCTTTTGCTCATTTGACACCCTGTGCCTACTTTTCAATCACTGAGCTATGGGTAAACTCAGCTATTTGATTTCCTTATGTAGCCATCAGAAATATAACATTTTAACTATTGGGGAAGGAGCATTGTTTTAGGGTTTGGTTTTGTTTTATACCCTAAAATGGGCCTTCTTTAATAGTAGTGCCATCTATTCATTCAGTAAACATTTATTGAGCCTTTACTGTGTACTGGGTGCTAAGCTAGGTTGAAGATAAAATATAAAACGGGCCCTGCAACCAACTACTTCATAGTCTGGCAAGTGAGACTGATGCCATTAATTGCAATACTAACCCCATTTTTTCAGCAGATGATATGATTCCTATTTTATGCAGAAAACAGAAGCATGAATTTCCTCAAACTTCCCTTTCCTCTTCCTACAAATATCAATGTATTCACCAGCTTTTTAGGAGAAAACATTTTTTCTTTACAAGCTCAACCATGTCACTTGTGCTCATTTTCTTAGACTTCTATTTCTTTGTTTTCATATTTTCTCCTTTTATCTTCAGTCTTGCCTGGGTTCTCTTGTCAGACTATTAGCACGTTAAAATCCTTTCCCTCCATTTTGAAAAACCTTTGCTTCCTCTTCAAACTACTGATATAGTTCTTTTCTTTCCCAAAATAGTTTACACTCAGTTTTACTCTTCTTTTATTCCCTCTTCAGGCCATTTGCTCAGCTCTCATCATTTACCAAATGGTTTCTTTTTTTTTTAAGATTAAAAAAATATTTGTGTATTTTTAGAGAGATGGGGAAGGAGAGAGAATGAAGGAGAGAAACCTCCGTGTGTGAGAAACATGCAATGATCCGTTGCCTCTCACAGGCCCCCAAAGGGAGAGAGGGGACCTGGCCTGCAACCCAGGCATGTGCCCTGACCTTGAATCAAACCTGTGTCCTTTTATTTCGCAGGCCAGAGCTCAGTCTACTGAGCCACACCAACCAGGGTTTAAGTTTGTTTATTTTTAGGGAGAGGGGAAGGGAAAGAGAGGGATAGAAACATCAATCGGTTGCCTCTCACGTGTGCTGTAACCAGGGGATGGCCCTGCGACCCAGGCATATGCCCTGACCAGGAATCGAACTGGTGACCCTTTGGTTCTCAGGCCAGTGCCCAATCCACTGATCCACACCAGCCAGGGCTGGACATTTTCATCTGGATATCCCATGGATAACTCACACTGAACATGTAAGAAGAGGAAATAACCCTTGTGTTCCTCATCTTAAGAGTATTACTACCCCTTGAGCCTTTGTACTTGAAATCTCAGAATCACCTCTTCTTCAATTCTCCCTTTCATCTCGACATTCATTATCAATCCTGTTAATATTACTAATAAAATGTACCTAATGTTTTTCCTTTCTCTCTCTCTCTTTTTTTTAATTTCCACTGTCCTGGGACTTTGGCTTAGATCTTGTAACTGATCTTGCTTCCAGCCCCTCTGAGCTCTAGTCATCTATGTTACACATAGCTACCAGAGCCCTTTCTAAAATCCTTTACTCTTAGGAAAGGTCTAAGCTCCTTGACAATGGAATTGAAACCTTTCCAATCTGGTCTCAGTCTATCTTTAGGGTGATTTTCTGCTTAAATCTCATACACCTTTCTCCAACTCACACCACCTTTGCCCCCAGTGCTACACGTTGTGTTCATACCTCTGTGTGTTTATTCTTGCTGTTCCCTTTGCCTAGAACAATCACCCTCTTTTTACTTGTTTTCAGTGTGTTTACCTTTGAGATGATTTAAAGATTCCTTTCTCTGTGAAATTCTCTGGGCGTTTTCTTCCCTTTTATGCCCTGGACAGAATTAGCTTATTTGATCTTTCTTCTTATATAGCTTCTTATTTAGCTGCTTGTTCATATTCTTGGCCTGATACATAATTTTCTGGTAGCTTATTGATTTATCTTGCCTTTTTAGACTGAGCTCTTGAAAGGCAGGAATTACATATCACTGTAGGTAGGTCCAGCACCTAGTGAAATACCATACGACTGGGGCCTGATAGATATTTTCTAAGTTGAATGAATAAACAACTCTCTTTAGCCTTGTAATCAGTGGGGTCGAAGATCAATTATTGGGCCAATGCAGACTTTAATCAGGGGATTCTGATGAAGATCTTCGTGTATCTTTATCCAGAAGCCTGTATTCCTGTCTTGAGGTCACTTTCAGATTTTTACTCCTTCTATCACTATTTCAACTCTAAACTCTGCTCAGAGCAAGTATACTTCCCATAAACCTGACTGGAATGCTTATCTTTGAGACAAGTAGTTATCCAAGGCTTTGGGTGAGGAACTCTGCCTTCCCGCCTGATCCTTACCTTGCTCCCTGCTGAAGGAGATAGTCTCCTGAGACACTCCAGACGCAAGAAGTTATTTGACCTTCAATTCCTCCCCCACTCTCCTGTTCAGCCCCAGACTTATCTAATCTGAGAGCTGGTGAAGGAAGATAGCTATAACCAAGTACATTCCAGTCATCTAACTGGCTGGGTCCTGCAGACTCCCAGAAGGGCCCAAAAAGGGATGGGCAGCTGTCTATCTGCCTCTAGCCCTCATCATCACTCCAGCTTTGGCTTCACAACTACTAAACTTTTACTTCCTTTCATCTAGTCTCCCCAGGAGTAAGGCTCCAGAATCAGAGAATCAATACTCAGACCTTCATCCCTTGTCTAAACCAGATCATTCCAAGAAAGGGCTTCCAGGCAGCCACCAGGGGGACAGAACGCCAGGGAAACAAGGAACTGGTCCCAGTGACTCTGATTCTCAGGAGCCAGCTGCTCATGCCAGTGGAAATGATTACTGTAGTTTCTGAGTCTGATGGAGTTGGACTCCTGTCTCTATGCAGCACAAGCCATAGTTCTCTCCTTCCATATCATGCTGACATTCCCTCTACACACCCTGTGCCTTCCCTTCACATTTTTACAGTCCCTGCAACTGAATAGATACAGGAGATGTACTATGTATCTTTGTCGTCAAAAGTGGCTCTTGCTGCCCTCTCCCTGCGCCCTGAGTTTCTCCTATGTCTGCTGACCTCTAGTGGTGATAGCTTGAACTGTACCCTCCCTTTCTAGTTAGTGACCTGCTGGCAGGTAATGGTGTCTTTTTTTCTCAACAATCCAAATTCAAATATTCAAATACTGTATTACATGGAAATACTTATTGCTGAGTTTTGTATTTATTTTGGGGCCTTTCAGACATTAAAAATGAAAGTAATAATTAGTTCAATGGAAAAATTAGATGAGGTGATTATAAAATGTAGAGCCCTAGCTGTGTCCTACCACATAGGTGCTCAATAAAAGTCTGTTGCCTTCTCAATAATAGTGACTTGTTCAGTGTGTGACTCAAAGTGATTTTAAAAATTATGGTAACATAAAATTTACCATTATAACATTTTTTTAAGATTTTATTTATCCATTTCTAGAGAAGGAAGAGAAGGAGATAGAGAGAGAGAGAGAGAGAGAAACATCAATGTGCAGTTGCTGTAGGTCATGGCCTGCAACCCAGGCATGTGCCCTGATTGGGAATCGAACCTGTGACACTTTGGTTCACAGCCTGAGCTCAATCCACTGAGCTACGCCAGCCAGGGCATTATAACATTTTCAATGTGTGTGTGTGTGTGTTTTTTAAAGAGTGCCTTTTTTTAAAGATTTTATTTATTTATTTTTAGAGAGGGAAGGAAGGGAGATAGAGAGAGAGACAGAAACATCAATGTGCGGTTGCTGGGGGCTGTGGCCTGCAACCCAGGCATATAACCTGGCTGGGAATCGAACCTGCGACACTTTGGTTCTCAGCCCGCGCTCAATCCACTGAGCTATGCTAGCCAGGGCTCAATGTGTTTTTTTTTTTTAACTCTGAGAAATTGTACATAACTGATTTCTGATTCTTTAGTTTGGAAAGTGAGGTCAACTCTAGTATGGACTGTGAAGCCTGTCTCTGCCGAGGGAGCTGTAGATCTGAGACCTGATAAAGGTTAGAAGGTATCTTAGGCACAGCTGAATGGCTTTGTGCACTTGACCTCACTTTGGTTTCCTGGCTTACAGCACTTGGTACTTTCTTCCAGGGTTCGCAAAGGGCAGAGGTTTGAAGTTAGGCATTACTGGGTTCTCAACTGGGCCTCCAAGCCCCCCTTCTCCCACTTTGCAAAGAAAAGAGGAGGTGGCTGAATAGAGGAGGATATGAGATTGGTTCTCTGCTCCTCCCTCTCTCTCCTTGCTTTTCCCCACACCCATCCTCTCCCCCACAGCAGCCGTCTCCCCCACAGAGACTGGGAAGAGGGAGGAGGGCGGAGTTGGGGACTGAGGGATCAGAAGCCCCACAGTGCCCTGTATCTAAAGGGAGCTATGGCCAGGGGCAGCTGTGCTGGCTCATGCTCCCCACCTCCTGCTGCTGCCTCCTTCAAAATGATGCTGGGTACTCTGGGGCTTTGGGTTCTGTTTCCCGCAGCTGTGCAAGGTAAGTGTCTACAGGGAGGTGCAGTGTCTTTCCATTCACCCAGTGAGGAAAAGGGGCACTTGAAGCAGCAGCCACCCCTTTGGAAGAGTGGTGAGTGGGGTGGGTGAGTGAAGGTGAAGGGTAGAGCCATGTGTCCCCATGGCAGGGGTCAAGTTCCAGGCCTCTGCTGATACTCTTTCCTCATGTGGCTTTACCATGCTGGCCCTGAGATATGAAACATGTTTTGTCTCTCTTTGTGGCTGCTATTTTTGCCTGGGCATTCACTCTCATCTTGAACCCTCCCCCCTCCCCCCCTTGGGCCACAGCACCCCCAAGCAGGCGGACATGTGTGTTCTTTGAGGCCCCCGGAGTGCGGGGAAGCACAAAGACACTGGGGAAGCTGCTAGATGCAGGACCAGGGCCCCCCAGGGTTATCCGCTGCCTCTACAGTCGCTGCTGCTTTGGGATCTGGAACCTGACCCAGGACCTGGCACAGGTGGAGATGCAAGGTGAATGGCAAAGTATATGGCAGGTGATAGCTAGGGTGGGAGGCAAGTACACCCTGGGTTGAGGGTGGCAGCTGAGGGAGAGGAGGAGAAATGGAGTGTGTGGAGGGAAAGAAAAGCCCGTATGCAATGAAAAGGATGCCTCTGAGAAAGGATTTATCCTCTCATCCCCAGACCCCATTATGCTTGCTCCATCACATGTGTTCTCTCTCCTTCTCTCTCTCTCTATATCTATATCTATATATATCTCTCTCTATATATCTTGCTCTCTCTCACTAAGTCCTATTCTTTCTCACTTAATTCTCTTCTCCCAATCTGACCCTATCAGGATGCCGAGACAGTGATGAGCCAGGCTGTGAGTCCCCCCGGTGTGACCCAAGCCCCCGAGCTCAGCCTAGCTCTAGCTCCACTCTCTTCACCTGCTCCTGTGGCACTGACTTCTGCAATGCCAATTATAGCCGTCTACCTCCTCTGGGGAGCCCTGGGACTCCTGGCTTCCAAGGTCCCCAGGCCATCTCAGGTAGCCCTCTGGGGTACTGAACCAGGGTGGGGGCTGGGGCCCAGGTTAGGATGAGAGGTAGAACCAGGGCCAGTTCTCACCCCTACCCCCATCCCAAGCTTCACTCCTCCTGGCCTTGAGAAGTTGGTTGCCCTGGTGACTGGGAGATAACGGGGCTTGTGACCAGGGTGGGGGTGGGTTGAGAAACAAGATCTCTGAGGAGGGGGAGAGGAGCAGAGAGAGGATTTGGGGCAGGGCTCATCCAGCCTGCATTCTTGCTTTAATGCCCAGGCGAGTCCATCTGGATGGTGCTGGTGCTGCTGGGGCTCTTTCTCCTCCTGCTGCTGCTGGGCAACATCATCTTGGGTATATTCTGTCCCATCCATCCCCTGTGACCCCAAGACACTGTCCCAAAGCTCTGACCGCTCTCCAGACTTCCCATGGTTCTGAGACCTCTACAACCTGACTCGCATTACTTCCCACAAAGCTCCCTTCCCAGTCTCCATGCCTATGCACCCTGAGCCTAAGGTGTTTCTCTACCCCAGCCCTGCTACAGGGAAAGGCCTACAGAGTGAGAGGTGGGCTAGAGCCAGAGCCAGAGCCAGACTCAGGCAGAGACTGGAGTGCAGAGCTGCCTGAGCTACCTGAGCTGTGCTTCTCCCAGGTGCTCAGGGAGGGTGGGAAGGGTCCTCCAGGCACTCCCAGAGAGTGTGCTAAGGAGGAAGCCTAGCCCTGGTACTAGCTGAGACCCACACCCAACACCATATCTCACCAGGTAATCCGGGAAGGAGGTCACGCAGTGGTGTGGGCTGGGCAGCTGCAAGGCGAACTAGTAGCCATCAAGGCCTTCCCCCTGAGGGCTGTGGCCCAGTTTCGAGCTGAGAGAGCGTTGTATGAGCTGCCAGGCCTACGGCATGACCACATTGTCCGCTTTATCACTGCCAGCAAGGGGGGCCCTGGCCCCCTGCACTGTGGGCCTTTGCTGGTATTGGAGCTTCACCCCAAGGTGAGGACCAAGAAATGTACATGTGTGTGTTTGCCTGTGTGTGAATGGGTGTGGAGGTGTGGGACTGGATGGTGGCTGGGCCTTGTCCATGCTTATTATTCTGCTTTAAATTTCTTCTCTAAAACATTAAAAATTATTTTTATTGTTTTTTTTATTGTACAAGAAATACCTGCTAATGCTTTTAACTCACAAAATGGATAAGGAAAGGGGGAAATCGAAACGACTTATATTCTGTACCTTAAGGAAAACCATTGTTAAAGAAATACCTTGATGCATAACCCTCCAAATTCATTCATATATTCATTCAACAAATATTTATGAATTATGTGTCTGGCACTGTGCTAAGTGCTAGGAAAAACACACCCTGCCTTTACAGATTTTATGGAGTAGTAGGGGAGAACAAAGTGGGTCCAGTAAACACAAAAATAAGTGTAAAATATCCAGTGTTTTAGGTGCCGAAAGAGACAGCCATGGCACTGTAAGAGAAGAACATACAGACGTGACTTGAGGGGAGGACAGTGAGCAGTAAGAATGAAGAGGAGGAAGCAGGCAGGGGCCAGACTACAATCTGCCTTGTGGGCCTAGTAAGGACTTGGACTTTATCAGCACCTACAGCTTCTCCAACTCTGAAACCTTGAATTCTAGAAAGTTCCTTCTTTGACCATGTGCCTCATTGAAAGTGCTCAATGTTTGTTGAATGACAGATTCTTGCTCCTTTCTCAAAGATTCCTACTTACTCCCCAACCACCACTCTCCTACCCAACAGCTCTGCCCATCGGCCAGCTCGCCCATGTGCACCTGCCACCTAAAGCCCTGTGTGGTTCACGAGGGCTGGCCTGGCCAAGTCACCCTGCCTCTTCTGTTTCCGTCTTTGTCCCAAGTTCTGGGAGGCAGTATAAGGTGGTTAACAGTGAGTGACTAGAGTCAGACTGTTTGGATTCAAGCTCCACTTCTCTTTCACCAAGTGACTTCCAGCAAGCTTAGTTAACTCTCTGTCAAGCTCCTCATCTGTAAAGGGGAGTGACAAGAGTACCTACCACCTAGAGTTGCTGTGAGGATTACAGGAGGCCTGGCCCACAGTCGGTGCTCAGGACACTTGAACTAGAGTTACTATTTTTTTGGTCGACAGAACTGATATATGTTCTAACTCCTCTATTGCCTGTTATCTTGGCCTAGAAGAGTCAGTGTGTTGGCCCATTGAAGGATGTCTGTCAACTCATTTCTACTCTCTGGGGTGGATCAGCTTTGTGTGTCCCCTTCTTCTATTTCTCCTCAGGGTTCCCTGTGCCACTACTTGACCCAGAACACCAGTGACTGGGGAAGTTCCCTGCGGATGGCACTGTCCCTGGCACAGGGCCTGGCATTTCTCCACGAGGAGCGCTGGCAGGATGGTGGGTGAGCTGAGAGCAGGAAGCCATGGGAGTCAGGAGCCACACTGCCATGTTTCTGATTCTCCCTTAGCTTGGAGGGACAAAAGAGAAAGCAAGATCCAATCCCCTTCAACCTTGGCTTCTCCCACAGGCCAATATAAACCCGGTATTGCCCACCGAGATCTGAGCAGCCAAAATGTGCTCATTCGGGAAGATGGGTCATGTGCCATTGGAGACCTGGGCCTTGCCTTGGTGCTACCTGGCCTCACTCAGCCCTCAACCTGGGCCCCTGCTCAACCCCAAGGTCCAGCTGCCATCATGGAGGTGAGTACTCTGGATAAGGATGAGGCCTAGAATGATGGTGGTGGTGCTGATGAGGATGTGCCCATTGCTATAGCAACAGTACAGCAGTGGCTACAACTTTTGGGACACTGCTGAGTCTGTAGTTGGGGGGATGTTGCGTGGACGAGTGTTGTAGTGAAGTTTGCCAAGGAGATGATTTTTGGTCCTCCACACCTTTCTCTCCAGGCTGGCACCCAGAGGTACATGGCCCCGGAGCTCTTGGACAAGACTCTGGATCTACAGGACTGGGGCACAGCCCTCCGACGAGCTGATATTTATTCTCTAGCTCTACTCCTATGGGAGATCCTGAGCCGCTGCCCAGATGTGTGGCCTGGTAAGGATGGATACCACAGCTCCTTCTCTTCCCCAATGCCTCATCCATCCATTTCAGATCCACCTACCTCCTGACCCAGGAAGCTCTGCCCTTCTCTTCCTTGGTCTTTCCACAAGGAAGGTAGCACTAGCGCTAGCTGACACGTACCCCTATGTGCTTTTGCCCAGACAGCAGACCACCACCCTTCCAACTGGCCTATGAGGCAGAACTGGGTAGCACCCCAACTACCTGTGAGCTGTGGACCTTGGCAGTGGAGGAGAGAAGACGTCCCTACATCCCACCCACCTGGTGCTGCTTTGCCACAGTAAGAGACCACAGGCTGGTGCAATGGGGACCTGGAGAGTCTGGGCATGGGCTTCCAGGGTTCATCTGCCAGGACCAGTTCCTCTATTCTTATCTCTTCATCTCTTACCTCTCCTGGCTCATGTCCAGCTGAAGCTGGGCAAACTTTCTCTGTGCCTCCATTCATCTTCTTCTACTCTAAGCCTCACAGACCGTTCCTGAGACTCACACCTTCCCTTTGCTCAGTCTTGCCCAGTCTGTCTTTTGACTCCCCTATCATGAGTTAGTCCTTCTTGGCTTTGCTACTGCCCTGAGCTCTGTCCCCAGGATGGCTTCTCTACTGGTACACTGGTATCCAACAATAACTCAATCCAATAATTCCTCATTCTGTCCTACACGTCTGTGTTTCTGCCATGACCCAATAGAGCAAGTTCTAGGTATAAAAAGGTAAAGCAGTAGCCTAAAAGTGAAAGTTCAGGGGCCTGTACAAATAGTTCTAACAGAGAAACCCTTCCCTGTTTCTTGGTCTGACATTTCCACTGCACGAGTGTTTGCTGGGTGGGTTAGGCAACAGAGGCCCAGGCACCATTTGCAGAAGACCCTGTTTGCCTGAAATGAAGGAGAGCAATTTCCCATCAACATGTTAAACCATTAACCCAAATTAACTCCTCAGATGGAAAAGGGGACACTTTGAAAGGCACCCAGAGAACCTGTCTCAGGCAACTAGATGCAGCGGGAGGGGTTTCAGTGAGGGCAAGAGGAGGATTGCTCCAGGAAGGATCAGAAGTGTTAAAAACAGGGGAGTGGTGGACAGTGGACACCTTTTAAACTTGGGGACTACTCAGGGGGCCACTCAGGATCCTGGATTCAAGCCTGCCCCCTGGTCATTCTTCCTAGGACCCTGGTGGCCTGAGAGAGCTCCTAGAGGACTGTTGGGATGCAGACCCGGAAGCACGGCTGACAGCTGAGTGTGTACTGCAGCGCCTGACCGCCCTGGCCCCTCCTCAGGAGGCCCGCACCTTCCCAGAGGGCTGTTCACATAGCTGCCCACTTCTCTGCCCAGAAGACTGTCTCTCAACTCCTCCCCACTGTCATTCTCCTTTGTAGGCCTCAGCTGAGAATTTGCCACTTTGGCGTTCAGCAAGGCTCTTGTTCCAGGACTCTCAACCGGCCGTTACCATTTCTCACGTGTAAACATGCAGTTTTTGTGTCATCTATGTGCAAACATACATATGGTGAACGTAGGCCTGTTTGCTCTGCCTCACCACTGCCTTTCTCAGTTGACAAATGCTCGGATCTTTCTGTGGACATCCAGTCCACTGTAGTTCTGACCAGCTACAGAGGGCAGGTGTGCACAGGAAGAGATAGTCAGCTTCCTTGGCCCCATGTCCATAGGTCATCCTCCCCTCTTGTGATCCTGGGCTCCTCCTGGCTCTCTTCTTTTCCTTCTCCTCCACAAGCCTTTATTTGGTGAGATCCCATGAAGGGCATTGGGAAAAGAGGGATGAATACAATGGAATTGCTGCTCTGAAGGTACTCAGAGACCCACAACTCACTTTGTTGGGGTCCTGTACAGCGTCTTTGGAGGGGGTGTCCTCTTCTGAAGTTTGTGTCGGAAGGCCTCACAGCATAGGATGCTTGAGCTGGGTCTTGAATGAGCAGTTTTCCAGGAGTGTTGGGGGCAACATAGCATTCCTGGTCCAGTGGGACATGGTATCACAAGATGCAGCATGAAACTGCAAGTAATCTGAGTAGCAAAAGTGTGGGGTATGTGACTGGGAGAGAGAAAAGCTGGCACGGAGAACTATAGGCAAGGCTTTGTGAGCCGCAGTGAAAAGTTCCTTCCTTTGTTTCTTTTTTTTTTTTTAACTGGCTTTTCTTTCCTACCTAAGACCCCTTTAATACTGGGTGCCCCTCAAGGCCAGTCTCGTTACAGGTGCCCGGTTTATAGCTCTAGCTCAGTTTCTAACTATTCGTGCCATTGGGCACATTATTTTCTCTTTCTAGGGCTCAGGTTCCTTATTTGCCAAATAACCGGTTGAGGGCCTTCTTGTCCAACCCCAGAAGAACAGTGGGGGGGGGGCCCTGACTTCACTGCAACAGGATTGCTTCCTGCTCAGTGACCAGCTAGCTCTGTGTCCACGGGCAAGTTAAGTAACCTTGGAAATCTCAGTTTTATCATGTGTAATGTATGGATAAAAACACTGACCCTGCTTGCAGGGTCAATTCAAGGTAAAAAAACAAAGGTGACAGGTCATACACAGTAGCTGGTAGCAGTTGTGATTGAACACTGAGATGATCTCTGGCCCCCTTTCTAGCTCAGTTGTTCTAGAGTTCCAGGATTAGCCCTTGGAGAGCCTATGAGATTTCACCTTCCTTCTGACTCAGCTCTCTAATTCTCTGACATCATCACTTGGGTAGGAAGCCACCACCTGAAACTAAACACATCAAAATCCAAGCTCCTGCCTACCCCTCACCAACAGGTCTGCCTTCTCTTCTTCCCTGACTCTCAAGGACACCAAGTTTCTCTTGGTCCCAGAAGATCCCAATAAGGAAACTGTTTTTGTCTCCTCCTGTGGGCCCAGCTCCTCCCACCCATATCCAGTCAGTTCTTAAGTGCCCCTGAGGTTGTGTGGGCAGGGCTTGCTTCTGGGCACCAACCCCCTTTCCTTCCTTCTGGGTCTGGCAGTCTCAACTGCTGAAATTGCCTCCTGGCTGCCTATTTTTTCCCCAATCTAGATTAAACGCCACTCTCTAAATAATCTTAAACATAACTTTGCATTGTGTTTTGCCTCTGTGCAATAGCCTATTTGCCTGTTTCATGACAATCTTGTGAGTGGCATTTACAGAGGAGGAAACCAAGGGCTCAGAGAAATTTAGGAATGTGTCTAAGGTCACAGATCTTAAGTAACACAGCAGGGATTTTCATAATTAAAAATGATGTTTATGAAAATGCCATAAATTATTAGAGATGGACAATGTCACATGAAAAAAAAAAAAAAATCTGTAGCCCTGACTGGTGTGGCCCAGTACATTGAGCTCTGGCCAGCGAGCCAAGAGGTTGCTGGTTTGATTCCCAGTCTAGGGCACATGCCTGGGTTGTGGGCCAGGTTCCCCACTGGGGCCACGTGAGAGTCAACCAACTGATATTTCTCTTGCACATCGATGTTTCTCTCCCTGTCTTTCTCCCTCCCTTCGCCTTTCTCTGAAAATAAATAAATACAATATTTGAAAAATAAAAAATAAGTCTGCAGTTGGTTGGAGTATCATCCTATAACCAAAAGGTTGTAAGTTCGATTCCTGGTCAGGACACATACCTAGATTGCGGGTTCAATCCTGGGTCCAAATGGGAAATGACCAATAGATGCTTCTCTCTTGCATCAGTGTTTTTTTTCTCTCCCTTCTTCTCTCCCTAAAACACAATGAAAAAAATGTCTTTGGTGGGGATAAAAACACACAAACAAATAAACTATAATCACAAGAAAAACAAACAAAACCCAATAGAGGAATATTTTCCAAAATACCCAGCCAGTACTCCTCAAAATTATCAAGATTATTAAAAATAGAGAAAGTCTGAGAAAGTATCACAACCAAGAGGGGCCTAAGGAGACGAGACGACTAAATATAATGTGATATTCTAGAATAGAAAAAGGACTTTGGGTACAAATTAAAGAAATCTTAGTAAAGTTAGTAATCATAAGTCAATATTGGTTCATTAAGTTAAACATACTATACTAACAGAAAATGTTAATAATCGGGGAACTGGGTATGGGGAGTATAAAAACTCTGTATCACCTCAATTTTTCTGTAAATCTAAAACTGTTTTAAAAAATAAAGCTTATTAAAAACACCAACAACAACTATGACCATCTCCAAAACTTCAGACAGGCCATAAGTATAAGGAACAAAGCAAGGGCTGTGGTAATCATTACAATGTTTACCTGCTGTAATTTTGAGTGGGCATGTTATAATATGCTATGTTGAAGGCATCAGTAACATAAAAGGCAGAAATCCTAGATTATCACCTTGACTCCCCTAACTGTGAACAGTTAGAAAAGTTTATTTAATTGTCTCAGGAAGTCGAATAAATAATTCTCTAAATCATTTTTCAACCCTATAATTCCATGATTCTACAATAAAATATGATTATTTCACCAAATTCAGTGTTTGCCTAGTTGGTATTTCCATGATTAGTGATTCCATGCTCCTGGAGAGGCAATATGCATATAAATGAGATTTTTAGAAACTTGAAAACATAAGTCTGTGAATAGAGGTGTACTTATGGGTGAAAAACTGTGTGGCTGAAGACAGAGCGGGTGGACAGTGAGGAGAAGACTGATTTTTTACCATCTACCTTCAATTTTACCTCTTGAATTTTGAACTATTTGTATGCTTTTTAAAGATTTTATTTATTTTTAGAGAGAGAGGAAGGGAGGGAGAGAGAGAGAGAAAAAAACATCAATGTGTGGTAGCCTCTTGCACGCCTCCTACAGGGGCCCTGGCCCACAACCCAGGCATGTGCCCTAAACTGGGAATCCAACCGGCGACCCTTTGGTTTGCAGGCCAGCACTCAGTCCGCTGAGCCACACCAGCCAGGGCCTATTTGTATGTTTTGTCTATTAAAATTAAAGACAGTTAACCCTTGAACAACATGGAATTTTGGGCACTGACCCCCACATAATTGAAATTCGCTTATAACTTTTTACTCCCCCCCAATTTTTAAAAAGATTTTATTTATTTATAGACAGAGGGGAAGGGAGGGAGAAAGAGAGGGAGAGAAACATCAATGTGTGGTTGCCTCTCATGTGCCCCACACTGGGGAACCTAACCCACAATCCAGGCATGTGCCCCAACTGGGCATCCAACCTACGACCCTTTACTTTGCAATCTGATACTTAGTCCACTGAGCCACACCAGTCAGGGCACTGCCCCCAAATTTAAGTTGTCTCTCAGTATCAGTGGAGGATTGGTTCCAGGACCCTCTGTGTATACCTAAATCTGAGGATGCTCAAGACCCCTATATAAAATGGCATATAGATCGATGCATTACACTCGGCCCTTCGCACACACGGACTCCAAACTGTGGAGCAAAAACAGTACAGATATTTTTCATAAAAAAAAATCCACTTGTAAGTGGACCCACACAGTTCAAACTCATGTTGTTCAAGGGTCAACTGTATTTACTCATTAATTTAAAAAGTCTGTACCTAGCCCTGGCCTGGTGACTGTTGGTTAGAGTATTGTCCCAATACACCAAAGTTGCAGGTTCAATCTCTGGTCAGGGCACATACAAGTAGCAATCAAGGAATGCATAAATAAGTGGAAAAACAAATCAATGTTTCTCTCTGGTCAGGGCACATACAAGTAGCAATCAAGGAATGCATAAATAAGTGGAAAAACAAATCAATGTTTCTCTCTCTGAAAAAAAAATTAAATTAAATAAGAGGTCTATACTTAGAAAAAAATTGATGGACAAATTTATGGAAAAATGCCTAAATATTAACAATAATGATTCTATTCTGTTTGGGTGATGGGACCTCAAAAGTTGTTTGTTTTTTCTTTGTCCTTTTTTTGCATTTTTCAGCTTTTCTGTAATTCTCATGATTACTTATAGAATTTAGGAAGAGCATGTGAACAAATTTACTATTACCAGGAAATATTCTCCCATCCCACTTCATTCTCAACTGATAACTTTGCTTATTTCCATGCAGGAAAAAAAAAATCAGGATCAATCAGCAAAGAATAGTCATGTATTCCCACAACTAAATCTACCAATGCATTTGCACTTGGACCTGTAGGCTCTGATTTCCCTCCTATTACAATAATAACAGCATATATAGGACTTAACTATACATCCAGTGGTGTTGTGAGTCCTTTACAGGTGTGAACGAGTTAGGTATTATTGTTATCCTTCATTTTACAGACAGGGAACCTGAAACATGGAAGTTTCTTTTGAAGAACCTTGTCCAAGGTTACAAGAGAGGTAGTCTGGCTTCAGAGTTCATTCTCTCAACCAGTTCCGTGTGCTAAATGAACTGTCCTATCTGAGGTCAGTGCCTCCACATTTAACTTGGGACTCCTCTCTTCCTAGTCACTTAGGAACTTTGCTCTTTCTTTCATATATATTTCAACTAATTTTGGCTCTGTTTTTTTTTTAAAGATATTTATTTATTTATATTTAGAGAGAGGGAAAGGGAGGGAGAAAGAGAGAGAGAGAAACATCAATGTGTGGTTGCCTCTCACATGGTCCCCACTGGGGACCTGGCCTGTAACCCAGACATGTGCCCTGACTGGATATCGAACCTGCAACCCTTTGGTTCTCAGCCCGTGCTCAATCCACTGAGCTATATATACCAGACAGGAGAAACTTTGCTCTTTCAATTATCCCTTCTTTCTCCAGCAACATCATTTTTTTTCTCTCTGCTGGACTATTTCCATCAGTTTACAAACATACTTTAAACTCATCCATCTCTTTTTTCACATTTTTAAAATTTTATTATTTAGTTACAGCTGACATACAATATTATATTAATTTCAGGTGTACAAGATAGTGGTTAGACATTTATATAACTTAGGAAGTGATCACCCCAACAGTTCTAGTATCTATCTGACACCATATATAGTTATTACATTATTTACTATATTCCCTATGCTGTACTTTACATCCTGTGACTATTTTTATATTTTATCATTTTTTAATTAACATTATTTTTATTGCTATTTTAAATTAGTTTTCTGCCTTACCCCCCAACCCTCCCCACCACCCCAGTCCTCCCCACTTCCCTCCCCTGTTTCTACCACCCTTGTTATTGTCCATGTGTCCTTTATAATTATCCCTGCAAACCCTTCCCCCCATTATCCCCTTCCCTCTCCTCTCTGGTGACTGTCAGCCTGTTCTCAATTTCAGTGTCTTTGGTTATATTTTGCTTGCTTGTTTGTAAACTCACCCATCTTAAAAAGCCTTCCTAGGCTGCCCATCCTGTTATGATTACTGTTCCATTCCTCTGCTTTCTTATTTACCAACACTCATTAGAAGAATTGCTTTTATTCGCTGTCTTCCCTTCCTCACTTCTCATTCTTTCCTCAATTTGTTTCAGGCAAAATTCCTTCTCTAGCATGTAATTAAACTGCTCTTAAAAAATTCACCATCCTTGCAAAAGACAATGACCAATTCTCATCTTCATCTTCTGTAATTTATTAGCAGCATTTGACACATCTGATACGTCCTCCTTGACTCCTTTCTTTACACTCCTCTCTCCTGGTTTTCCTTTTCCTCACCGGCAACTCACTCTGTATCCTTTTCTCCCTCCTCTTCTCTTCCCAATTTCTAAATGTTGGCAGGCCTGAGGCTAAGTGGTGGGCCCTGTTTTTTACTCTGGTCACAATTTCTCCCAGATGATCTCAGCTAGCTTTTTGGCTTTACAAACCTTGATAACTCTTTATTTTTATTTTATTTTATTGATTTTTAGTTGGAGAAAGGATGAGAGAGAGAAAAAAAAAGAGAAAGAGGGAAATGGAGAGGGAAAGGGAGAGAGAGACATACATCGATTTGTTGTTCCACTTATTTATGCACTCATTGGTTGCTTCTTGTATGTGCCCTGACTGGAGGTCGAACCCACAGCCTTGGCATATCAGGATGATACGCCAATCTGCTCCTCCCCGATCTTCTTTATTTCAGTATTATTTCTCAGTTATTAGTATTCTTGGGTTCATCCTTGATTTCTCTGTTTCTTTCACACTCTATATTCAGTACAGCTCTGTTAAGCTCTGCCTTAAAAAAATATGCAGAACCTAACCACTCCTGATCATATCCACAACTTCCAACCAGACCACCACCATCCCTCCCCTGGTACAACAGTAGCCTCCCAACTGGGCTCCCTGCTTTCACTTTAACTGCCTCTCCCTATCTTGTTTTTTCACCACACAGTAGCCAGAATATATATTCTTTTAACATTTGAACTATTTTTATGTATATAGTGCAGCGGCATTAAGCACACTCACACTGTTGTGCAAATATCACTGCCATCCTTCTCCAGAACTTTTTCGTCTTTCCAAACTGAAACTCTATGTCCATTAAACAATAACTCTCCATTTCCCCTGCCTCCAGTGCCTGGCAGTTACTTTCTGTCTCTATGAATCTGACAACCGTGGGTACTTCATATATGTGGAATCATACAGTATTTGTCCTTTCGTGCCTGGCTTATGTCACTTAAAATATTGTCTTCAAGATTCATCTATGTTGTAGCATGTGATAGGATTTTCTTTCCTTTTCTTCCCTTCCATTTTCCTTTCTTCCTCCCCTCCCCCTCCTTCCCCTCCTCCCCTCCTCCCTCCCTCCCTCCCTCCCTCCCTCCCTCCCTCCCTCCCTCCCTCCCTTCCTTCCTTCCTTCCTTCCTTCCTTCCTTCCTTCCTTCCTTCCTTCCTTCCTTCCTTCTTCACCCAAGGACATGCTTATTGGTTTTAGAGAGAGTGGAAGGGAGGGAGAAAAAGAGGGAGAGAAACATCAATATGAGAGAGAAACATTGATGTGTTACCTCTTGCATGTGCTTGCAACACAGGCATGTGCCCTGATGCCCAGCCAGCTGAGCCACACTGGCCAGGGCTCCTTTCCTTTTAAGGCTCAACACTATTCCATTGTGCTTACATGCCACATTTTTTTCTTATTCTCGCCTGATTTTTTTTTCATTGCTCTTAGAGAGAAAGGAAGGGAGAGAGGAAAGGAGCGAGGGAGCAAGGTGAAGGGAGGGGGAGAGAAAGAGAGGGAGGGAAACACTTCAATCAGCAGCCTTCTCATGAGTACCCTGACTGAGGGTCAAATCTGCAACCTGGGTATGTGCCCTGATCAGGAATTGAACCCACGACCTTTCAGCCTACAGAAGACACTCCAACCAACTGAGCCACACTGGCCAGGTCAATATATACCACATTTTGTTTTTCCATTCACCTGTTCATGGACATTGGGTTGTTTCTGTCTTTGGGCTATTATGAATACTGCTTCTATGAACACTGATTTTACAGAATGATTTTTTAAAAGTGAAAATCTGATCATGACATTCCTGCACTCAAAATACTCCAGAGGCTTCCATTCACACTTAGCATAAAGTCCAAACTCTTTTCCACGTCTTACAAAAATGTATAACTACTTGCACCATACCTCCTCCCTTATTTTATTCATTTTTCTACATAGTATACTCATCACCTGACATTTTATTATATATTTATTGGTATTCTGTCTCTTCCTCCAGAATAGTACCTCAGTGAAAACAATGTTGTTGTTGTTGTTTTCCTATTGTGTTTTTACTCTTCAGTGCTTAGAACAGTACCTGGGTAGCTTGAGAAGTATTTGTTGAATCGATAAATGATAGAAGCAAGGTAAATAACTACTGATTTAGTGAATGAGCTGAAGTGAGCTTTAAAATTATTATTTAAATGCTTTTAAATAATCTGAGTTTAAATCTGAGAAAGAATTTTCTATGTAGTAGATAGGTGTAGAGAGAGATATAGAGGATATTGGCAACTTATGAAGGTCCTGCGAGAAGTTAAAATCATGCTGGTCAAATAGTAACAATTCTTAATATTAATGAGAATCATGATAGCAATCCATTCTAGCATATAATAGCTGTTAATTATGTTGCAGATTCATGATTATCTCATCACAACCACCCTATGCAAGCCGTGCGAATATGGAGGGCCAACTGTATTTTACAGATGAGGGAACTGATGTTCCAAGAGGTTAAATCAGTTATTTGAGGTCTTGCAATGAGTGGCAAATCCAGGATTTTAATATAGGTCTATTTGACTTATTCCAGAGCCATCATGCTCTATTTCTCTTTGTTCATTCATTTATTCATTCATTCATTAACATAGTTTTAAATTTAACAGTTTATTCATTGACGTCCTCCTACGCGCCGGGCAGCGTGTGAAGTGTTGAGTGTTAGTGAATGCAGTCCCTGCTTTCAAGAGACTTGTGGTCTAAAACAGAAAGCTGACATTAATAAAGTATGTACTGATTCATGTATAATTATAAACCGATATAAGTGTGTTAAAGGAAAGGCGAGATGGCATCAGAAACTACAACAAAGGGACCTCACCTGACTATAGTATCCGGGATTCTTCCCTGAAGAAGTAGGTGATCCTGGAGCTGAGAGCTGATGAATGAGCAGGAGTTAATTAGGAAAAGTGGAGAGAAATGGGGAGAGCATTCCAGGTTGAAGGGTCAGTATTTGCAAAGGCCATCCTGCACAAGGAACCAAGATCTTCTGGAGACTGGAGGACAGAAAGCCAGGGGTGAGCAGTATGAAATGAGACTGGAGAGGTAGCAGGGCCAGAACACTGTAGACATGACACTAATATGATTTTGAGTATTCTTTTGTTGGATGAGTTGGGGAAAACTGTCACTCATATACTGCTGGTGAGAATACAAACAAATACAACCTCTATGGGAGTAATACATCAATATCTACAAAAAGTAAGGATATGTAAAATATTGCATATACAGGGTTATTTATTGCAACTATTTTCAATAGAAGATGACCGAAAATAATGTGAAAATCTGCAGACTGGTTAAATTAGTAATGGTACATCATACAAAAGAATAAAAGGCAGTTGAGAGCTTTACTGAGTTATGATACCTATTTAGTAATATGGAAATATCTCCAAGATATATTAATTAGGAGAGTGTTGAAAATTAACTCTGCATAATTTGCTGCTTTTTCATTTAAAGGAGGGCATAAATTTATAGCATTATTTGCTTGGTTGTAGTGAAAAAACTGTGAAAGTATAGATAAAAAACTATTACAGGGGTTATGTGGGTTGGGAGAGTCTGGGAAGATGAAGAACAAGAGTAGGGAGGAGACTTACCAATTTATACCTTTATTGTTTTTGGTTTTCAGCTCATATTAACTACCTGTTGAACAAAAATTAACACATACATGGAAAAATAGTTTTGCCCTGGCTGGTGTGACTCAGTGGACTGAGTGCTGGCATGCAAACCAAAAGTTCTCCAGTTCGATTCCCAGTGAGGGCACATGCCTGGGTTGTGAGCCAGGTCCCCAGCTACAGTTGTGCAAGAGGCAACCAATCAATGTATCTCTTGCACATAGATATTTCTCTCCCTCTCTTTCACCCTCTCTCCCCCTCTCTCTAAAAATAAATAAAATCTTTAAAAATAGTTTTGACCTTTGTCTTGAAGATAATGAAAAGTCACTGAAGACTTTTAAGCAGCAGGATGACATCAGATTTGGCTTTAGAAAAATATCTCCCAGGTTGCAATGTGAAAAATGAATTGGAAGAAGGCCAGAGTGAATGCTGACAGGATTGCTAAAAGATCATTGTGAACTACAATTTGATAACATTTCACACCCACTAGAACGACTATACTGTACTAATAAAGACAGACAGTAATAAGTGTTGACACAGATGTGGAGAAATTGGAACTCTTATACATTGCTGGTGGGGATGTAAAATGTTGTGGCTATTTTGAAAAATAGCCTGGTAGTTCCTCAAAAAGTTATATACAAAGTTATCATATGACCCAGTATTTCTCTCAATGGCACCTACCCAAAAGTACTGAAAACACATGGTCACACAAAAACTTGTACATGAATATTTATACCCACAATATTCATAATAAGCAAAAAGTACAAGCAATTTAAGTGTCTGTCAACTGATCAATGAATAAACAAAAGTGGTAGATATACTCAGTGGTATATTATTCAGTATTTCCTTTATAAAAAGAAATGAAGTACTGATTAATACTACAGCACAAATAAACCTTGGAAATATGCTAAGTGAAAGTAACAAAAGGCCACATTCTGTACAATTTTCCATTTATATGAATGTCTGGACTATGCAAATTTATAGATATAATGATAATTAGTGGTATGTACATTTCTTTGAAATTAGAACTGCATTAGTTAAGACCAATTTTTATAAAATGTTCTTAAGTATGCTTAAGAACAATAAGTATTTTTAAAGTTTTGGGTGCATGTTTCTATATACTCCTATGTTCATTAAATCAAGTTTGTGCCCTGGCTGGTGTGGCTCAGTGGATTGAGCACGGGACTGTGAACCAAAGGGTCGCTGGTTGGATTCCCAGTCAGGGCACATGCCTGGGTTGCAGGCCAGGTCCCCAGTAGGGGGCACGCGAGAGGCAACCGCACATTGATGTTTCCTTCTCTTTCTCCCTTCCTTCCCTTCTACGTAAAAAATAAAAGCTTAAAAAAAAAATCAAGTTTGTTAATTGCATTATTAGGGGGGAAAAAAAAGAGGCCATTGCAGTAATCCTGTTGGGAGATGATGGTAGTTTGGGAACAAGAAAGATGAAAAGTGCAGGGATTCCACAATGCGGTGGTGTTGGAGGGGGTTTGGAAAAGAGGCGAAGGATGGAGCTATCAAGGATGACTTCCTTGATTCCTGGTTTAAGCAATTCTACAGCTGGGAGTCAGGAACTCCATTCGCCCTTTTTAATGGGAAAGGGCGTGTGTCTACATATGTATGCATCTGAGGATTTTTCCTGAGCTACCTTCCTGGTTTCGCCTGGAGGAGTGTCCTTCCTTAGCCTGGGACAGTTTCTAGTTTATGCAGTTCGACATATGGCGGAGCTATTGAATTGAGATGGGGCAACCTAGGAGAAATTAGGAAATCTCTGTATTTCCGGCAAGAATGTTTCTTTACTTCCTGCAAAGGTAGCAGGGAGGTGGCAACACTGAGGCTTGGGGCTGAGTCTCAGCAGCTTCCCCCTCGTCCCTAAGCGCTCGGTAAATATTTGTGTTGCAACACTTTATCACGGTGTACTGTATCCACATTAAAAGGTGTTACACCCACTGGACAAGAAGCTCAGAAGGGAGGTTCTGGATTTCCTGTCTGCATTCTTAAGGGCTTTACTCTGAAACTGATTCAGAACTGTCCCAACCCGTCTCTCCAAGTTCCTTCCACACGCAAGGATTTCCGGTCCGCCCACTCCTTTGCACCCGCCTCACTCTAAAAAGCCCAGCTCCGCCCCTATTGCAACAGCTGTCTCCTAGCCTGTCAGGACTAGAGTGATTGACGAACAGGTTCTCCAATCATAATTCCGAATGACCACATAATTACCAATTAGGTGGTAGTAGAGGCGGGTGCCGAAGCCTAGGGTGGTGGTGACCAGGAAATGAGAGCGGAGACTGAAAAGGACAAGTCGAGCCCAGGCGGTGGTGTAAAGGTGACGGAGCATCTGGATTCCCCAATTTCCTCCTTTTCCCATTCCTGGGTCAGGGGTCCCTTGGCAGCTGGGAGCCAGGATCTCCATTTGCCCTTTTAATAGACAAGAGGGTGTGTCTATATATGTAAGCATTTGAGGATTTTTCCTGAACCACCTTTTTGGTTTCGCCTACATCTTCCTGGTTGGCCTCGAGAAGGTGGGGCGATGGTGGGGGGCCGGATGGTGGTACCCACCTCTGGCCCTGGTCGGGTAGCTCAGTTGGTTAGAGCGTGGTCTCCATATGACTTTGTTGCGGGTTCCATCCCGTCAGTGCATGTACAAGAATTCAATAAATAATAAAAAAAGAGAAGGATCTGTCTCTTAGCCTGAGGTGGGGGTGCTGTCCCCTGTCCTGTACCTGGGGAGGGGGCGGTAAAATGTTCAAAATCCTTCCTTAATCTGTGGTTGGTAAAAGTCATGGACTCAGTCACAGAAAGGGAGATAAGCGATGGAGATATCGTGTGGACTCTGCCCTTCTCTTGCAGAGTTAGACTTACAGCTGCGGCCAGAGGCAGTGGAAGGTGGAGCAGCCCTGGGAGTTAGGTTCCTGTGGTTAGGGAAGAGCAGGAATAAAATAGGTATTGAGGGCGAAGGAACAGGTGGAAAGAAACATTTGTTATGTGGAGGTCAGAGCGTACTGTAGAGCTGGAGGCGTTGGGGTGGGACTCGGTCTCTAAATTCCCTTACCACCTATGGGCAGTCAACGTTTTGCCTTAATTTCTTTCTCCTCAGGCTGGGGGAAACACTTGACGATGTGGAATCCCAGTGCTGGTAGGTGTTTGGTGTTGGGGGGGGGGTGCTCTTCTCCTACCCTAACCCTTTAAGTATTAAGTGAGAAACGGAATCCCCTTCATTTTGTTACTTGTTTTCAGAGGCTCTGGGCAATTCTAATTTTAATTTATTCTTTGCTTCTTCCACCAGGGCAGCCAGGGCCAAATCCATATCCCCCTAATGTTGGGTACCCTGGAGGTTCCAATCCTGCTCATCCACCGCCTGTCAATCCTGCCTTTCCTCCAGGCCCCTTTCCCACTCCCGCAGGAGCTCCCCAGGGGAATCCAGCTTTCCCCCCAGTTGGGCCCTCTTATCCTGTGCCACAACCAGCATATCCAGGAGGCCAACCATCAGGTCCCTACCCCCCTCCATACCCACCACCAGCCCCTGGAATGCCTACTGTGAATCCGTTGGCTCCTGGCATGGTGGGACCAGGAATGGTGATGGACAAGAAGATGCGGAAGAAAATGAAGAAGGCTCATAAAAAGATGCATAAACACCATAAGCATGGCAAGGTCAGTACCCTCTGGAGCTTGGCTAGGAAGGGGTGCCCCCTCAGACCAGGCAAGTAGGAAGTGGCCAAGAGGGATTCACAGCCTGAAGACATGGGGCAGCGATTGTGTTGCTCAGGTAGAGGGGTCTTCCTCTTTATGAAGGATTCCCACGGTGAAGAATCTAACATCTTGAAAAGAAATTGTTAGGCTAATTGGGCCTTCTCTCTGTGAGGGGCAGGCTGAGCCTTGGAATGGACATCAGATTCAAAAGGCACTCTTGTCTGTTTTTCTCTCTCCCAGAATTTCTGCCCCCTTCCTTACTCACAGATGCATGTTTTAGCCTAGAGTATGCTTGTGCCTGTAATTTATTCCCTGCCTGGGCATTGGCTCTGGTAAAGGAATTTGAGAAACTTGCTCCAAATGCAGTATGTTAAATTGTGTGCATTGAATTAAGATGATTTAATCCTCTTCTGTATTTTCACTGCTGAAGAAAATCCTTGCTTTTGCTATTTAAGGGATAGTTGGATTTAAGACTCCTGACCTTCTTAGAGACCAGGGTGGAGGGGTAGGACACCAAAGAATGTCCCATGGAGTGATCAAATGTCATTTGGATCTGATGCTATCTCCTTTCCCCTTTCCCCTTGCAGCATTCCTCCTCCTCCTCCTCCTCCTCCAGCAGTGACTCTGACTGAATGCAGGGTCTGGACCCTTCCCTCAAGTCTCTCCAGTTCTGCTCTCCCATCAAGCTTCAGATGCCATCTTGCACTGGGGGAAATTAGCCCTTTTGTCCCTCTCCCCCTCTCCCCCAATCTGAGCCTCAGCCCTAACTGGTTAGGGGAAATGGGAAAAGAATTGCCATGAGCCAGCAAAGGCCATCTTCTCAGTGCTTGGATAGAGCTTTTAGTTGATAAGTTTTGTAAGAGAACTGTATTTTGAAGATGGTGAAACTTTTGAGCTAAATACTGAAGACAGGTCTAAGATCTAGAAAATGTGGGGGGTTTTATTTTTATTTTTTACTTTTTTTCACAATATTTGTGGTTGGGGAGGTGTTGTGGAAACTTAATTATGGGAGAAAAGAAACCAAAGAACAAACTGTACCTTTTTTGTAATTGTGGCACACTTGGGTGATTTAATGGCAAATACATTTCCCAGCATGTCTTTAATTGATTGCACTAACTGCAAGGCTGCTGCGAAGTGGAGTCTATTTGGTGGTGAGTTCTGAATGCCTTTTTGGAACCTAATCTCTACTACTTAGCTCAGTGCCATCTCAAGTCCTTCCCTCATTCTCCAACTCTCAGTCCAAATAAAACTGTTTCTCTTGGTCTTTGTTCACCTGTGCCATTACCTTGGTTGGGCCTAGCACATTCTACTACTTTTGCTGCCCTTCCACAGACCCTTTAAAGTGCATCAGGTTTGTAGAAAAGAACCAGAGCATCAGCAAGCAAGACACCATACTGCCTCTATGTTTCTAAATCAGCGGAAACATTCAGAATTGGTTCAGGCTTAATGAAATGAGTCTTTTTTTTAATTTTTAAATGTGATTCTTTTTTTTATTTTAATCATTGTTCATATACAGTTTTCTCCTTTTTACTCCCAATCCAGTCCCCCCCCCCCACCATGAAATGAGTCTTTACTGTCTTCCCTTTAATGAAGGGCTATAGGTCTTTAGCATATGTTTTTGTATCTGCTACAGAGGTTCTCAACTCTGGCTGCCCATCAGCTATCAGGGAGTAATGTAGAACTTTGCCCCAAATCTATTGAATACGACTCTTTAAGGATGGGGTTCTAACAATTAGTATTTTTAAGAAACTGTGCGGGTGATTGTGATGTACACCTAGAATTGAGGGCCATGCACAGTACGACACATCAGGTTCTCCCAGATCTGTAGAGTAGAGGAAAAAGACATCTAAGAGAACTGATTGATAAAGATAGATGCTATAAAATGCCAGAGGGATATAAACCTAGAAATAACTGGGAAGGGAAGGAGGAGTCAAAGATGGACTTCATAGTAAAAGTGACATTTCAACTACCTCTTGGGCCTTGAGCATGAAAGTATGTATGAATGGAAAAAAAAAATTGAAAGTGGATTTACCAAATAGATGGCAGATAGGAGCTGGGAAAGGAATGTGCTTAGGTTAAGTGCTACAGAGTTAGAAAGCTCTGTAGTATATTTGGGATCATAGGTATCCCAGAATGACTTCCTGGAAAATTGTTTATCGAGGGAATACGGAGTTCTGGGGTAGTGAAACTACAAAGGTGGATGAGAGTCCCTGCTCTGTATAACCTGCAAGATCTAGTGGAGCAGACATACACGTGACTATGTGAATAGGTTATAGTACAGTTGAAAAGGACCACAAGAGAGACAGGGATCAAGCAGTCAGGGAGCAAAGGAAGGAGTGACAATGCCACTGAGAAAAAGAGCTAGGTTTGGGCTGGGCCTCAGGGTGATAGAGTTTTTCAGTTGGTAAATAGTATCAGCTAACATTGAGCATTTATTATGTGCCAGGTACTGAGTGCTTTATATTTATAACTTGTGTAATCTTCACAGCAACTCTATAAGTTAGGTGCTATTAGACCCATTTTGTAGATGAAGACTTGTCAGGATTTGAAATGAGGCAGTGAGGCTTGAGTCTCTACTCTTTTTTTTTTAAAATTAATTTCTAGAAATAGGGGAAGGGAGGGAGAAAGAGAAGGAGAGAAACATCAATCAGTTGCCTCTCACATGGCCTCAAACAGGGACATGGCCCACAACCCAGGCATGTGCCCTGACTGGGAATTGAACCATCAACCTTTTGGTTTGCAGGCTGGTGCTCAGCCTACTGAGCCACACCAGCTACAGCTCGAGTCTCTACTCTTAACCCAGTAGATTTAAGACAGAAGTAGTAGTTTTACAGAGGCACGGAGTCATAAAAAGATGAAAGTTCAGAAGTTTCTGAACCTGAGTTCCCACTCAGGAGTCTGAAAGCAGGAGGAAATGAAGCTGAAGTGGGGGAGTGGACTTGAGAGGTGTTTCTGAGGTGTGGTCCACAGGGCCTGGGGGTTAAACTGGGGCTTGAAGAACAGGGAAAGTGTTTTTAGCTGGCTGTATTACATCCATGACTTGTTCCTGGGATAGGTTATATGAAATAAATGCTTGAGTTCTTCCTATATTTTAGAGCTAGCTTCTAATTTTATTAGGAAAGCCTAGGCTAATGCCTGCTTTTTCAGTGTCCTGGATTTGGGAACCATTCTAACACTCTTTTCCAGTCACTCTGTTTTCATTTATTCATCAACTCTTCTTGTTGGAGGAGAGAGCAGATGTGGGCACCAGGGGATGGTGAGGTGAAGAGAAACAGATGTTGACAAACAAACCAGAAATGAGAGACAATGAGAAAGGGCCAGTGTGGTGGGGGTGTGGGAAGTGAGGAATATAAAAAACGAGTGACAAAATCCACTGACTTTCTCTACTTTTAATAGTAGAGTGCACATCTCCCCTTCCTGGCATTTCTAGCTGTATACAGAGCACCTTGCTATTGTGTTGTTACTATTGTTTCTCAAAAGTTTATTAACTTCTTAAAAGCTGAAAGTATGCACACACACACACACACACACACACACATATACACTTTAAATATTTTATTTATTTTTAGAGAGAGGGGAAGGGAGGGAGAAAGAGGGGGAGAGAAACATCAATGTGTGGTTGCCTCTTGCACGCCCCCAACTTGGGACCAGGCATGTGGCCTGATTGGGAACCAAACCAGTGACCTTTGGATTCAGAGACCAGCGCTCAATCCACTGAGCCACAGCAGCCAGGGCTGAAAGTATATTTTTAATAGAATGCTCAGTAAAGAGTAAAGTTCTCCTTTCATCTCAGATTCTCAGTTTCCTCCTCAAAGGCAACCCGGACTACTAGATTCTTTTGTATACTTCCAGAGCTATTCTGCATAGTTATGTCCCCATCTCCACCCCACCTTTTTTATTTCTACCTCAATTGTTCCTATTGCCCCCCTCCCACTTTATATCAAGCGGGAGCATGATATAGGTCCTCTTTTGGACCTAATATTTTCTCATTTAATTATCTATCTTGGACTTGATTCCATACTGTGTGTGTGTGTGTGTGTGTGTACTCTATGTAGGTAACACTTTTTTAAATCACCCAAGGATATATTTATTGATTTTTTTCTGGGAGAGAGAGACAGAGAGAGAGAGATTGATGTGAAAAACATTGATCAGTTGCCTCCCGCATGCACCCTGACTGGGGATTGAACCTGCAACTTGGTTATGTGCCCTGACTAAAGATCCAACCAGCAACCCTTTGGTGCATGGGTCGATGCTCCAACCAACTGAGTCACTCAGCCCGGGTGATAACATTGTTTTAACAGCTTTCAGTTTATTCCACCAATCTTAGATTGTTTCCAGTCTTGCTATCACTTAACTGCCGCAGTGAACATTTTACATATATCTTTGCCAGAGGCTGAAAATTGGACACCCATGGCTATATCTATGAGACTTTTAGGGATCACTCCATTAAATATCAGACATTTTCAACAAAGAGATTTCAAGGTGGAAATTCTAGCAACAGTGGGCCCACATTACTAAACGCAGAAATGTGACCCTCAGCAGCGGTCATTCCTTATAGATGGGTCCTGTACTTTCTAGGCTTCTCATTGTCCTTTCATTTTCCTGTTGCCTTTCTTAGGCCAGCTTTTCCTATTACATTACTTGCCTGGTTCCTGGAGCATTGGATTTGTGCCCTCTCTTTAGTACATCAGTTTAAGACTTTCAAGGTGATGGTTCTCAAATGTTTTTGTCTTAATGCCTTTAACACTCTGTGCCGTTCTTTTCTTACAAGAAGCTAAGTATAGCAAGATTTCCACACAACCGAGAATGGGAAAGGAAAGGAAACCCATGAGATCTAAATTACAAGTGGCCACTTCAGCTTTGGGGGCTGCCAGGCATGGGATGAGTCTTTAGTTTACTACCTTGGGAATCACCTCCCTGTATCTGGTTGTTCTGTGGCCCTAGGCAGGTTCACTCAGTTGACTAGCTTGGCTCCATTCTGAGGAGAATTTAGTGATTCGTAAAATTGTCTGCTATTGCTGTTAGGTGCATCCCATCTTTCTCTTTCAAAGCTGGCAGCAACTGTAGACCAGCCCCAATAGTAGCTATGTTACTATTAGAAGAGGATGATGTTACTTTATCAACTTTTAATTTGATCTTTGTTTTGTCTCCCACATTAGAGATGATTTCATGGATAGCCACTCACCTTCATTCTGGCTCTCAGAACTCCTGGGGTGTAAATGACCCAAGTGTAAAATCTTGAAATTAATCTGACATTCAGCCCAAACCTCACAGTAATCCTGCTCCTTAGTTTGCTGTTTTCTGGGTGTCCAAACATTATCCTACTTTGTTTCCTCTCTTTCGGTATTTGGTCTGGCTCTTGCCTTTGCCAAATGACAGACCTCTCTTATTTCTATTTTGTATTGTTCCTAATATCCACTCCCTCATTTGCGGGGGATGGGGAGGGTGGGAATGAGGAAAGGCACAGGGGTCCCCAAACCTTATTTCCACTTCAGGAAACTACCCTTCTTCAGATGACACCATTGAATTGGATTTGCCCAGTGAAACTTCACTAATATTAAGGCTAGAACTAACACCCAAAGTATTTTAGCAAGTTTCAATAACACTGCATGTATTGTCTCTTTCAATTTCTTTCTCCTTATTTTGTCTTATTCCCTTCCAGGGCTCTTCTCCATTAAAAAACAAAAAAACAAAAAACGTTTTAATGTGGCCCTGGCTGAGTGGCTCAGTTGGCTGGAGCATTGCCCCCATGCACCAAAAATCTGAAAGTTTGATCCCTGGTCAGGGCACATACCTAGGTTGTGGGTTGGATCCCCAGTCAGGGCACCTATGGGAGGCAACAGATCCATGTTTCTGTCTCACATCGATGTTTCTCTCTTTTCCTTTCTCCCTAAAATCAATAAACATATTCTCAGTTGAGGATTTAGAAAAAAAGTTTTAATGTGGAAATTTATAAGAGTCGAGAAAGAAGTTGAATGGATCCCTATGTTCCTATCACCTAGCTTCAGTAATTATCAACATCTTTCCAATCTTGTTCCATTTCACATCATATTTTTTCTAATTTTTATTAATGAAAATTATTTTTTAAAAGTTTAAGCAGTACAGTGATCACCCATAAAACCTATCACCTACACTCAATAATTGCTAACACTTTACCATACTTACTTTATTGACATACCTATGTGAACCACCTGAATGTTTGTTGCATACATCATGAAACTTCATCCTTAAATATTTCATCATGCACCTGTTTCTTTTTTAATTTTTTAAATCCTTGCCCAAGGATATGTTTTTAATTGATTTTAGAGAGAGGAAAGGAGAGAGAGAGAGAGAGAGAAACTTTGATGTAAGAGTGAAACATCGATCCATTACTTCCCATATGTGCCTTGATCCAGTATCAAACCTGCACCCTAGGTGTATGCCCTGACTGGAGATCAAATCCTCAACCTTTTGGTGTATGCAATGATGCTCCAACCAACTGAGCCACCTGGTCAGGACTCTTCAGGCACCACTTAAATATTGTAGTATGTCTCCTACGTAACCACAATTCCATTATTGCACTTCAGAAAATTACCAATACTTCCTAGTATTAGCAAATATTCCGTTCATGTTTGAATTTCCTCAATATCCCCAAAATATTTAGAATTTTAAAAATCACAGTATCCAAACAAGATCTACACATTACATTAGATTATTATTGCCTTTTTAATTTCTTATTCCTCCCCCTTCTTATTCTCTTTTCCTATTACATTGCCTTTTGAAGAAGAGACCAGCCTAGCTGTCTTGCAGAATGTCTCACATTCTAGATTGGCTGATTACCTCCTTACAGTGTGATGTGTTTAACTTGTTTCTTTATCCCATGTAAATATCCAATAAATTGCAAATTAGGTCTAAAGGCTTGATTTGATTAAGATTAAACACTTTGACAAGAATACTTCATAGGTGATGCTACATACTTCTTATTGCTTCTCATTAAGGATCACATAATGTCAAAGTTGCCCTACTATTATTGATGCAAAGTTTGATCACTTGGGTAAGGTGTTGACTATCAGATCACTCCATTTTAAGTTATTATTATTATTATTATTATTATTTTTTAAAGATTTTATTCATCCATTTGTAGGGAGGGAAGGGGGAGAGACAGAGAGAGAGAGAGAGAGAGCGAGAGAGCAAGAGAGAGAGAGAGAAAGAGAAACCTCAATGTGCGGTTGCTGGGGGTTATGGCCTGCAACCCAGGAATGTACCTTGGCTGGGAATCGAACCTGGGACACTTTAGTTCCCAGCCCGCACTCAATCCACTGAGCTACACCAGCCAGGGCTTATTTTTAAAGAGATCTGTTTACTTATTTTTAGAGAGGGGAAAGGAGGGAGAAAGAGAGAAACATCAGGGTGTGGTTGCCTCTCACGCCCCCCACTGGGCACCTGGCCCGCAACCCAGGCATGTGCCCTGACCAGGATTGAGCCCAGGACCCTTGGGTTCTCCAGCCAGAAGCACTCAACCACTGAGCCACACCAGCCAGGGCATAAGTTATCTTTTTTTTCTGTGTGATTTGCAAACAATCTGTGTTGTGATATTTGGCACCATGATAATACCCTATTCCCTAACAACATTTTGCTTCAAGTTTTGGTAATTTATAACACTTGCCTGAATCAATTATTTCATTTTGGGTTGCAGAACGAATGGGGATTTTCTAACCCTTTCATCGCTTATGCATTTATTAGATGGCACTCTTTTGAAAAAGAGTTTTCCCTTATCGACTAAGAATCAATTTCAGTTCTTCCTAAACAGAGAGGGTAAATGCTTCAATATTTCCTTATATTTAGCAATTTTCAGAGTGAGGAGTTGGTGTAAAAGTTACCTTAGCAAATTTGTTTTTTTCTATTTTTGAGTAACTAGATTTCCGAGGTTTTCCCGGTTGTTATCTCAGATGGATGTCCTCAGCCATCTCTTTTTCCCTGGTCTCCTTTATTCTCCGCGACTGCCAACTCTCTCCGCACTTGCGCCTGGACTTTTTAATCGTCCCACTAGGGGCCACTAGATTCCTCACTGCCCCCTTGCTGTCGCTCTATCATAGACTTCGCTATGTGCTACCAGCAGTCGTATCGCTGGTCCCGACGCTCTCCATGGAGCCGCTCTAGGCTATTGGGAGGCCGTCCGTTTTGCGTGGGGAAGGTTTGGCCGACGCGGTCGCCTCGCCGGCCCCCGGGGCGGTTAGCGCTTCCGGGGTCGGAGGGTGCGCGGGGTTGAAAGCGAGCCGCTCCGCCCCGTCCCCCTCCCAGACCAGCAGAGGCAGCAGCCGGAGCAGCCGCAGCCTGCGCCCTCTCCCGCCCGCCCGCCCTCCGCCCGCCCGCCCGCCCTCCGCCGCCCTCCACCCGCCCCGGGGTCTCTTTCCCCCTTCCTCCTCCTCCTCCTCCACCCCCCCCTTCCTCCTCCGCCCGCCCGCGGGGGCCCCCTCGCCTTCCCGCCCGCCCCTATTGTTCCGCCCCCGGCCTCCCGCCCTTCCCCTTCCCGCCCGCTCCCCTTTTCCCCTCAGTCGCCTCGCGCCTGCAGGTAAGCTTCAAAATTCTCTCTCCGCCCCCGGTTATAGCGCTAATTTCAGTCTTGCCATCTTTCTTAGCGGGCTTCGGTCCTCGTCACGAGCCCCGACCTCGCGTAGTCTCGCGTGAGCGCCTACCTCCTTTTTCTGCTTGCCCGGCCATTCACGCGAGGCCCTGGCTCCTTCGCGGCCTACTAGGCCTCGCGCAAGGCCTTCCCCCCTCCCCCCCCCCCCCCCCCCCTTTTCCCGGTGGCGGCTGCGCAGGAGTTAAGGAGAGCGCGCGCGCAGTTGGGGTGGCGGCGGTGGATTTGTTGGTTGAGGGGGGTGGGGGGAGGAGAATGGCCGACTTGCTGGCCTGGCGGGTGAGCGCGGCTCCCCGCGGGGGTCAGGCGCTGGCGCAGCCACGCGAAGAGACACTGCTAGTCCAGCCCCTCCCCCTGGGTCGCAGCGCCCCCCCCCGACCGAACCGTTTTTATTTATTTTTTTTCTTTTCTAGTCGAGTGATTGCGGGGGGCGGGGGAACATTTTTTAAGTGGAAAGCGCTAGGGTGACCGTGGTGGGGAGGGCTGCGGAGTTAAAGAAAGGGTAGATGGGCTCCCAGTTACCGAGTTGTTCAGGACGTTCTCTCGGGGTAACGAATTTTGAAATTACAAAATGCTTGCCGATATAGACCCAGACGGAGCTATTTATAGAAGGGGTAATGGACTGCAGGATTAACAGCTGGATTGCTGGGATTGTGTACATTTAACACTGACCTAGTCAGGACAGGAATCTGACAGGGATTTTTTTTTTTTGATGATGATTTGGAATTAGAAATGCACCTTTGTGCCTTACCTCAAGAAATGGCTTCATATAGGTTTTCAGTTGTCTTGCTCTTTCAAACTTGACTTGTATTTGTAAAGTGCTTCCTATTATATTTGAGTGGGGATAAGGAATTAAACTGTTACTTTGTTACCACAGCTTATTTAAAAAAAAAAAGTCATTCTTACAGACCTAACTCTGTCCCGTCTCTCCTTATCCCCGCCAGCACTTTTGTTTTTCCATGATTGAAAAGTATTGAATTATGGAATTCTGCCAGCAATTAATTATAAAAACGGGGGGAGGGATGTTTTGGGGCTGCAAAGCCCATCTTTTAAATAATCACACTCTTAAGATACCCATGAGGCAGCTTGCCTTATACAGAATGGTCTGGAAGCCACTTAAACGCTTTTAAATATTTAGGGTAAAGGCTTTCTGTTAGAGCCAAGTTAAAGTTAGAGCGATGGCTAGTTGTGTGAAGGGAAAACTAGCTGTGAGAGAGCCACCATTGAGTTTTGAGGGGAGGGATACTAGAAAGTTCACTAGAGAAATTTAACAACTTTGGAGAGAGCCTTTTTTAAGATGTCACAGTTAAATCTTAAGGCGGTATTTATTATAAGCAAAGATACATCAAAAAAAATTCTCTTCACATAATCAATGTTCTAAAACAAATGTTAAGATATTGAGGATAGGTGGGGAAAGGGCCTCCTCCATAGGAAAGGCTTGTTATTGTTGTTACTTAAAACAACTACACAATAAATTTTTAGCAATACCAGTTTTATTTTGATTATTTTCTGTGGAAAAATATTTGAGGGACTTGAATAAAGACTGAGAGGTAACAAAGGTTAATACGCAGAAGCAAGGAAAATTTTAAAATCTGAGTGACTATCAACTTGGGTTGGGGGAAGGCTATACTTTAATGAATGTATCGAGTCATTTCCTAGAGGGGAATATGGAACACCAAGCCTACATAGAGGGCATTGCAGATAATAGCTTTTTCACTGAGGTTGTTGATTTAAATCTTTGAAAAATCATTTGGTGTCATTTATCAACATTTAAACTTTTAATGAGAGCTACATCTCAATTTCTTTACCTAGGAATTACCACCAGTAAAAAAATTACTTGTCCTCTGTAGCTTTCAGTCTGAGCTACAGGGAAGCTCCTTCCTCTCTATCAGGGAAGCAGAAGGTCATTTGCCCTCTTTGTAGTTGGTTGGTTTGAGGTTTGCCCTCATGATTTCCAGGTGTTTCTGTATCCTGTTGAAGCTTAATTCTGCTGAAGGACAACTAATGCACGTTCAGCAGTTCCCCTTAGAACCATTGCCAATTGAAAGAATCTTACTCATCCTGAGAGTCAGCAGAAACCTGACCATTAATGAGAGCCTGGAAAGTCGCCTTCTATACGCTTAACAGAACCTGAGCTGCTAATGCATTGTGCTGGATGTATATAGCCAACCGATAGGCTGCCACTTAAGGGAGAGTCAGTAACAAACACTGATAATGATGAAAATAACAGGGAAATATTTTTCTTCTGTTCTCTTTTTCTCATTTTGGTCATGTTTGCATTTCAGTTTTTGGCTTTCACCCTCCCCCACCCCCCCACCCCCCACCAGTGACCAAAGATTTGACCACTCAAAAGTCCTGCTCCCTAGAACACTGCTCAACATGGACACCGGTGTGATTGAAGGTGGATTAAACGTCACACTCACTATCCGGCTACTTATGCATGGAAAGGTATGCACCAGCTTGGGAAATTGGGTCATAGTAACTGCTAGGGGAGGGGCCAGGAAGAGAGGGCAGTATCTTGGAGCTCATCAGATTAGCACTGTAGGGTGTCTGGCTTTACTCCTCTAGCAGTGTAGATCAGAGTGTAATGGAGAAATGGACAGACTTCACTGGGAAGCTCCACTGAGCAGCAAAGGCTTAATTAGAAGCTAGAGCCAAAGACTATGTCATACCTGGATGATAAGATTTTTCTCATAAAGGTTGCTATATTGTGATAGTAGATTTCCCTGTCCAAACAATTCTGGAAAATTTCAAGGGGGGGATAAGTTTGATGTTTTTAAAAATAATTTATATTGAACAAGAAGATAAAAGTTAATCACTTCTCAAAATTCTTTGAAACCTTCCCATACATTTTGAGTGAAGAAAAGAATACTCCCGCCCATTCCCCTTCCCAGTGATTCTAGTTTTTCCATTACTTTCACGGTTAAAAATTCCTTTTCATGATAATGAACACTTTCAAGTTCCCTATTATTTGACACTAGTTTTCTCCATCGCAGGAAGTTGGCAGTATCATCGGAAAGGTAAGACAGTTTCACTTCAACTCTAATTACTATTTAGTCAGTGTGGGTTGAAATAGTTTGAACTTACTCTTGACTTTTTCTCTTCCAGAAAGGAGAATCAGTTAAGAAGATGCGCGAGGAGGTGAGTTATGTGGGGGTATTTTGGGGACTGTTACTTTGGGAAGTTAGAAACTTAAAAGCAAATATTCTGTTTAAGGAGAGATTAGAAGGGAAGATCTCGAGAGGAAGCCAGTATTTTTCCGGCTTGGTTATTTGTAATTACAAATAGTGTACTGGGAAATGTAGTTCTGGCAAGTCTCAGTTTATTCCAGACATGAGGCAACTTCTGTAGTCTCTTTGAGGACAAACATGGAATGATATTTGAAATGATGCTGACATTGCCTTGTAGCAAGTAGGGTCATGTACATAGGCAGCTCCATGCCCATCTTATTTAGGAAGGTTTGTATAGTCTATATATGCTCAGATCTTCAGTCTATTTAACCTCTTGGTCCTGTTTCTTATCCAGAGTGGTGCACGTATCAACATCTCAGAAGGAAATTGTCCTGAGAGAATTATCACTTTGGCTGGACCCACTAATGCCATCTTCAAAGCCTTTGCTATGATCATTGACAAACTGGAAGAGGTTTGTTGTTCTCTCTCCTCCTTCATTGTCCATTTTTAATTGCTTCTAGATAGCTTAGTGATTTTTCAAAGGGCATTTTAAATTCAAGGACAAAATGCAAACAACTGTAATTGAACAACAATAATTAAAAAATAAATTCAAGGACAGATTGGATTGTAAAAATCTGTAGATGGGTTTTTTGCTTCCCTTCAGCCTCCTCAGAATCTGATCATTTGTAGTTTAAAAATAAGTCAACTTCAGTATTAAGTAGTTTGACTATGGCCAGGGACTCACTGTAAAAACAGTTTAAAATGTATGCCATCACTGCATTGGTAAACTTTATGTCCCCAATTCATAGTTGAGTGAATGACTTGTCATTTTGTTAGGGACCCTGCTGACCATTAATATTCCTCAGAAATACAGATACCTTCCAACTCTGGGTACAGTTAATGTTTTAAAAAATCAGCCTGATAATTTTGTGTTTGAGCTATACTGGGAAGGAGGGAATGTGTTTTATAGGTTATCTATCTGAAGGGAAATGCCAATTTCAGGCTTTTTTTGCAGAAGGAGTTTTTTCATTTACCAAGCCACCTCAGCCTTCAGGTGCTGAATTGTCCTAGGTCTTCAGTTTTCACCTTCTCCCTTCTGTAGTAATATTGCTAATGTTCACTGACACCACAGGCAGAGGAGAGCTTCTGGCTGCTGCTTGATTGGTCCTTGGATACTTGGTTGCTGAAATGCTGTTCTTGCCAGGATCAGAAATGTTACCTCTTGACCTGCAAGACCCTGCTAATCCAGAATTGAGGGCTTAAAAAAACATTCAGAAAACGGACTTTTCCACCTGAACCAAATGAGAAACATGGCCTTGACTTTAGGATTTACATTTAAGCCGTTCCCAGGTCTAGCTACTGTATAGACATTAGGCTGAGCAGTGATATTTAAACTATTTAGCTTTCAGAAGGCTAAATTTAACTAGGTTAAAACCATGACTTTTTGGATGCAGTATATTGTAACGGGAAAGACTATGGCCTATGGAGCCAGTATAGTTTTTTTTTAATTTCAAATCTATAGCTTTTTAGTACTGTTGGGGACAGTACTCGGCCTCAATTTCATTTTTTCTACAATGGTAGTATTTCCAAGAAATTAAAACAATGATGTATAGAAGTGTACTACTTAATCTTTCTAAATTTCCAAGAGGAAGTAATTGGTTATTTGAATTTAGGGTTTCATTGTTTCATATTTTAATACTTTATTTAACTTCATTCATGTTTTTCTTTGGTTAGTCAACTCTAATTTACAAAACTAATAATTGTTTTTCTCCATACCAAGAATGCCTTCCCCAGGGTGAATAACCATATACAGGGTGAATTTTGAGGAAGTCTGTGGGTGTTACTATCTTTTCAAAAATACTTGTTTTGAAGGGGATATTTTTGGGTATTTGTTGATAGTGATCATGATACATACAATATGCTTCTTATTAAGGGTAAGTGGTTCTGTTATGGCAGTTATGGGTTCCCAGGGATCTGCTTAAAACTTGTCATATTCTGGTGTTCTGACTAACTTCTTTTTGTAGGACATCAGCAGCTCTATGACCAATAGCACAGCTGCCAGTAGACCTCCAGTCACCCTGAGGCTGGTGGTCCCTGCTAGTCAGTGTGGCTCTCTCATTGGGAAAGGTGGTTGCAAGATCAAGGAAATACGAGAGGTTGGTGACTTTTGTGCTCCCTTTTGAACAGATAAGTATTCTACATGTGGCTGCTTCTGTTATTTCTGTGACTAGGAAAAGTTAGCATTTGTTGAGGTGAAGATTTTTATTAAAGTAACAGTCCTAGAAGATTACAGTTTGTTTATACTGGGATGAAAAATATTGTACAACTCTTTTTTTTTTTTAAACAGTTCATACATTCAAAGAACAATAAATCAGCCCTGGCTGGTGTGGCTAAGTGGGTTGAGTGCTGAACCAAAGGGTCACTGTTTGATTCCCAGTCAGGGCACACGCCTGGTTTGTGGGCCAGGTCCCTAGGGCGGGGCATTCAAGAGACCAATCACACATTGATGTTTCTCCGCCTCCGTTTTTCTTTCCCTTCACTCTCTCTAAAAATAAGTAAATAAAATATTTTAAAAATTAAAAACACACAAAACCTAAGACTGAAAAAGTTAACCAGAATTTCAGGTTTTTCCTGAGGCTGCATAATTCTTTTTCATGTTTAAAGAGTTTACAATTTAATACATAATAGTAGCAGATTTTTTCCTTGGCCAAATTCCTAAATACTGAAGGGGAAACAGGAAGGCATATTGGGATGTAATGGTAATCTCAAAAGGTGGGTGACATTTGTGGGGATTTTGCTTGGGCCACAGTTAATATTAGCTCAGAGGAAACAATCTAGAAGGACTTTTTTTTCTTGAGAGCAGGTTAAATTTAGGCTGTTATTCAGGCTTATTCTTGGCTTTCAGAGGCTAATTTATTTATAACTGTCATTAAATAGTCCTATCTGGAATAAGGGAAGAGTGGAAAGGGAAGTTAAAAAGGGTAAGACAGGAGGTAGGACAAGAGTCTGCTGAGCTTTAGACTCTATAAGTTGCTACTGGAAAAAATTGGGAGAGTAAGTATGAGCTGTTTTTCTCTGATTTTAAATTTCTTTTTACTCTAGAGTACAGGGGCTCAGGTCCAGGTGGCAGGGGATATGCTCCCTAACTCAACCGAGCGGGCCATCACTATTGCTGGCATTCCGCAGTCCATCATCGAGTGTGTGAAACAGATCTGTGTGGTCATGTTGGAGGTAAGCCCTCAGGCTCATGCTGAGAATGGGGGGAGGGTGATTCTAGGGGAGATAGACTAATCTATATTTAGTAAGACTAGAATTAGGTGAAGCTATTAGAAGTCTCCAACGGGGGTGGGGAAGAGGTTCCCTGGGTTCATATTTTTCTTCCCCCAGCTTTGGCTTTTCTTATAGTCTGAGCAAAAACAGAAACTGCTAAGCAGCAGTGATCTTTTGGGTTATAGCCATTCTAAGTGGGGTTGGTAGGGGAAGTTTATATACTGGACAAAAGATGTATTTGGGTTCCTGAGAAGCTGAGTTAAATTGCCTTTTAAATTTACAAAAATTTGGCTGCTTTCCACTTTGACATGTTTTTTAAATTTCTGTGTTTTGTGGCAGGATTATATTCAAAGTGGTGGTTATATAGAAAAAGTGTATCCATAATGGTGTTTATGAATGATTTACAAGGTCCTGGTATGTGCTGTTACTTAATTAAAGCAAGAATAGCAAAATTAAGGGACATTAAAACTTTTTAGAATTTGTCATATGGAGTTGGTCTCCCATATTGGTGACAAAGGAAAGTAGAATTTCCTAGTAGAGTTTAGAAAAATACTGATAGAGCCTTTGAACTGTTTATGGACAGTGCCTGTATTATCTTAGATGTAAGTAACATTTGGGTGCTGTATTTCATATTTTGGCTTGATTTCCTATTTAGGCCAAAATTAAGATCTAAAAGGCACCAACTAAAATGTACATATATGAACACAGAAGTTTTTCATATTCATTATTAGACTTATTTGAAAACATGGAAATAATGCCTAAATTATTATAGGGGAATCTACCTTGATGAGAATTAGTGTGTGCTGTGTAGTCCATGGATCATCTTACTACTTACATTAAAGGCAAGTAACTACAGATGATTTCAGATGAGGTGTAGCCAGAGACCATGTTGGTAGGTGAGGGAATGGAAATACAGTTTTTAATTTAACTGACCTGTGTGAGCTTAAGCCACACAGCTGAAGCAGCTTTGAAACCTTATCTCTTTTTGTTTTTTTCCCCTCTGACTCTCTCCCAGTCCCCCCCGAAGGGCGTGACCATCCCGTACCGGCCCAAGCCGTCCAGTTCTCCGGTCATCTTTGCAGGTGGTCAGGTAAGAAAATTCTTATTGCTGGGCTAGATTTGAACAAGGATTATATTTGAAATGTCAACTTTGCCAGCAGCACATCAGGCCACTGCATGCTTGCTGAAAACCTCTACTCTGGCCATAGTTTGACCTGCTTTTAGTTTTGTTTTGTTTTGGTTTTTTTTTTGTACTGGAGAAAGCTATGAATGCCAAGCCCTTACTTAATTTTTGGCAGGCAATGGGAGTTTTGTAGGCACTCGAAGAGGTAATTTACTTGGTGATTTAAGGTGGGTTGGCTTAGAAGAAAGGGTTAAATGAAATTACTTTGGTGTCACTACTTTCCCTACCCCTACCCCATCCGTGTATTTTTATGTGTGGGGTATTCTTTAGAGGTCCGAATAAAGGTAGCAAAGAGACCTCTGAAGGTGATTCTGGATGGTGGTCTCAAAATTGGGGTTCCAGAACTTGAGTGTCCTACAAACTTCCCTTCCCCTCACCTCACCTCCCCTACTCCTACCCTTCACTCCCAAATTCCAGTGTGTTGTCCACCAGGCTCTTAACCTCATAAACACTGGTTTGAACCCACATGGCATAACAAATCAGCTCTGGTAAAGGTTCAGTGTGCAAGAATAGAAGGGGGGAGAGCATGTTGGGCAGTGGTGCTCTGACCTTTGGTGTTTGAGTGCACCCCCTTGGGCTCTCTACTCCTTCATCCACCTCTTGATCCTTGGCACATGGTTTATTTTGAAGTTAGATTTTTATGACAAGAGCACTGGTCACCATGGTAGTTTTATGCTTTGTTGGTTACTATTTGAGGAGTAGGTAGGTCAGTTTTTTAAATACTGGAGTTCAGGTTGGAATAGTGACTTTCATCTTGGTAGCTGCCTAAATAAGTGCATTACTCAAAATTCCCTTTCCCACTAGGGCTGCCCTGTGTATAAGCACAGTTTTTTTTGTCCCATCTTGTATTTGAACTGGGAAAGCATAAACTTGAAGTCTGTCTCATTCACATTGTGTTGAGTTGGCATAAAACTGAACAAGCTTTCGGGGACTTAGTTTGTCATGTAGTCCTGGGATTTTTCACAAGAACTTAATCATGTCTCAGTGTTAACTGAAACAGTTTAGTACCTTCCTTTTAACACTAGCCTTGTGCAAACTGGTTTGATCAGAGGACTTTCAGTCAGTCTGGTTAGGGACAGGATAAGAAAAGGCCCAGCCAGAGTCAGTGTAGTAAGGCTTAGCTTTAGGAGTTTTTTTCCTTCTCCCCAGGAACTCCAGGTTCCTGCTCTTCTGGATTCTTCTACTCCCCATTGGGATTATAAACAGTCCTGTGATGGGCGACAACAATCCTTTCTATTTATAATTCTTCATTTCCCTTTCCTCCCCCCACCACCCCTTTCTTACCTCTTTGCTTCCCTCCCCTCCCTCCCCTTTATTCAGTTGACCACCCTCTAAAAGCTTGCAGCTTCTTCCATGAGTGGCCCTGTCGTGGATTATTCACATGGGCCTTTTTAAATGGACCAGTTCATGCAATGTCCACAGATGGACCTGTGTCTTTTGTTCCTTTGTGAGAAAGTGGGCTCTATAGGGGTTCAATTTAATCTCACCCTGACCAGGAGCTGGCATCAGCTCTGTTGCCCTACCCCTTTATTCTTACTGAAAATAGCCCAATTGTGCAGTATGAAATCTGCCTCTAGGTAACTTTTTTTTTTAATTGACTGATTGCAGCTCGTTTCAAATTGTGTTGTGAGCTACTTTTTAAAGGAAAAGAAAAATTAAACAACTTTTTTTGTGTGAATTTCATGCTGGTGACAAGGTGCCGGATTGACAGCCCTGGAGACTGAAATCCTCTATTTATCCACAGGACAGGTACAGCACAGGCAGCGACAGTGCGAGCTTTCCCCACACCACCCCGTCCATGTGCCTCAACCCTGACCTGGAGGGACCACCTCTAGAGGTGAGAGGGGATGTTCAGTCTCCAAGGCTCACTCAATCCTTCCGCCTCAGCCGAGACTGCCAACACGCGGGGGGCCAGTGGCGCTGGTGATTTTTGTGCTGTGGACACCACCTGTCCACGGGGACCTGGACTGACCCCCCCCACACCTCATTTCACACAGGCCGCGTAGCCCACCAGATGGTAACACCAACTCTCCTTTTTTTTTCTTTTTGTTCAATCCCTCTTCCTTGTCTCCCACTCCTCCCCCATTTTCACCTTCCTACCCCAACCTGGGTGCACTTTTGGGGGTACTGGCCACTGATGTGAGAAGCCTCACATCCTTTTAGCCAGCCAGTCCTTCCTTCCCTGCTTTTCCTGCTCCTCCTTGTCCCACACCCCATTGCCCTGGAGACCCAGCTCCCTTTTCGGAGGTTATGGTGTGGGGGGAGGAGGGTGTAGTGGGAGCTGCCAAGTATCTTTTATGGAGGGGAGGTGGGAGAAGGCAGGATTTAGAATACTGATTTTTTGTGTGTGTGTTCTGTGGTTGTCTCCCTAGTGCTTAGGGACTCAGCTAGCTTCCAGTGTGTTTAAAGTCTTTAGGCAGATGTAGAGACAAATAAGATAGGAAAAGGGAAGTGTTTCAAAACATGCCATGGAGGTTTGTGCAAACACAAATCAACTTACATTGCCATGATTGGTAGAATGGTTGGGGTGGTTGAGGGAAGAGACCTTTTTTCTCCTACGCTATCTTATACACAGGGAGAAAGAAGGGGGCTTGGTCAAATGAGGCATTGGTTAATCCCACTTCCCACATTTTCATTAAGAAACCCATGTGTATTTTGCCTTTGATTGCAGGGAATATGGCTCCCTTCATAGGCTTCCAAGAATAATTTATCATATCTAGGGTTTGAAGAAGGCCAACTCGGGTCGACTGTATTTGTGAGATAGCATATACTGCCGCAATTCCTGGCCTCCCCATTCTTTAGTTCAACTCTGGCTTCCTGGCTAGTTGAAATCTGTCTTTTTCTTCCCACTGGGTGGCTGTCCGTGATTGGTTTTTAATAGGAACTGTTTTCCTCCTTTTGTAGGCCTATACCATTCAAGGACAGTATGCCATTCCACAGCCAGATGTAAGTTTTGTTTTTACTTCTTGTTTTGAAAAGCTCCCTTTCTCATCCAAAATTGTCTCGCTCCTTTCTTCCATGTAGGCAGAAATAAGTCGGGTCTTAAACTATTGCAATGTCACAAGATGAATCCCACATTTCAGCCCTTAAATAATCTTTAATCAGGGCATAGTAGTACCTTGTTTGTCTTTTGACATTTAATCCTTGGAAATTATAATCTGGAAAACTATTAGGTTCTGCTTTCCCCCGTGTTCCAGATTACTCTACTAAAAGAAATGTTCCGTGGTATTCTGTCATTTGTATTTCTGGGCATCTCTCTGTATGGAGTCCTTTCCAGGGGGTAGTGGGAGGTGGGTTTGTCTTTGGGTATTCCTCAATTTGAGGTGATAATTATAAAAGCATCTGGAAGGGTGGGAAAGGGACTTATTTACACACAGAAGGATAGGAAAGAATATTTGAGTATTCAACTCAATAAAACCTTGCCACTAAAAACTCATTTAAAAAGTGTTGGTATTCAGACTTTGTTACAGGGCATTTCTTTCTGCACTTTTCCTCTATCTTTACTAACCCTTTCAGGTGCTGAGCATTAGACGAGGGAAGTTGACTTTGGCTCTTGGTTAGTGGTGTAGGCCCCAGGAGGGGAGGTATACTTGAAGAGGGATTGTTTTACAACATCCAACTCAGTTTATATAGATGAAAAATAGCTGTAGAAACTAGTAGGGGGTGGGGGCTAAAACCCAGTTTGCTTTCATCCTAATCTCTTTCCTTCTTGCAGTTTCCTTGCCCCCTCATCTCCTTCCCTTCTCCCAGTTCTGACAGAACCCTGCATGGTGTGTTTCCCCTAGCACCATTGCACAGTTTGTTTACCTAGCCTGTCTGTGCTTGTCCTTGCGGCAACTTTTGTAATGGCTGCAAACACCTTCATTAAATAGCCCACGAAGGGATGGTTCTTGGGCTGGTACTGCTGCTTTTCACACACCCAGAATGCATTCATTCTTTTGCACTAATTCCTGTTCTAACCCTTCATAAATCTGCCCATCCCCAGAATTGTGATAGAAGCCCCATTCTTACCCTCTGTTGTAGTTTTGAGTAGTAGAGTCAACTTCGAGGATCAGGAACTCTGCATTTTCACATTTGAATGTTGAGCCCTGGCTCTGTTACTCTTCTAATGCCAGCCTCTCCTGTTTCCTCCCTGCAGTTGACCAAGCTGCACCAGTTGGCAATGCAACAGTCTCATTTTCCCATGACGCATGGCAACACCGGATTCAGTGGTATGGATACCTCAGTGTTTATTTCTGTAAGGTGTAGTGCAAGACAGAGGCCAGCCCCAAGGTCTCAATTTGACATCTGTTTAAGACCAACTTCGTACCCAGCATCGTGCTGGTTTAAACTTGCCTATCTTCTGTGGCTAAAGCAAAGGAGGTAATGTGTTTAACTTGGTTTTCATTTGGGGTGAGTTATTCTTTAAAAAAAAAAAAAATGGGTCCCTGGAAGGTTTGGGTTGAGGTCTGGGGATGCTTATCAGGCAAAGGGTAGGCTGACATTTCTTTTGTCCTCAGTGCTGCCCCTTTGATCTGATTGGCACCCCCTTTCTCTCCACCAGTTTTCGCAGACCTGGGTAGAGACAGTCCATTTATGCCAAATTGTGTAGTGTTTTTTTGTTTTTGTTTTGTTTTGTTTTGGGCTTTTTTTTTTTTTTTTTTTTTCTGTATAAGGAATAACTTGTCCGATAGGGTTAGGATGAGACCACCAAACTCATTTTCACTTGTATCTTAACAGGCATTGAATCCAGCTCTCCAGAGGTGAAAGGCTATTGGGGTAATGATTAAAAAAAAAATCTGTAGTATTCTACTGTTATATTAATAAACTGGTGGGAGTCTTGTTTCACTGCCCATGACATACCAGCAACATGCACATGGCAGAAATAAGCTGAGAGAGCAAAAGGTTGGGCCTGATGCCCCTGAAGGGTCCCTTGGTGGATCTAGCCAACCCCCTTCTAAACACTTTGAGTTTAACAGCCACAGCTGAGAGCAGGACTAGCCTTGAAAGTTAGCTAGCTGCCCTAATCCAGTCTAGGTGCTATTGTAGATGGGTGTGGGTGTTTGCTAATCAGATTTTTTTTTTCTTTTTGTTTGGAAAACAAAAACCAGAACAAATTAATGAGCAATTGAGCAAAAGACAGGGAATAAATCTGGAGAAATGAACTTTCCTCACCTGACTGCCATTTCATTCCCTCTGACCTTCAAGTGTAGGTTAGGGTAGTGTGTGGTGGGGGAGGTGTTGGGGGGGCTGGGCACTGTTAATGTGATACAGGTGTATTAAAAGCAACTGCATGTGTGCCAAGAGTCCATGGTACCCAATAATAGGCATGATATTGGCACTGGTGCTAGTGAGCATCAGGTGAGATAAAATTGGAACACAACAGCTGGAAATTTTAAGCAGAAAAGGAGAGAAGTGCAGAAGGACTTTGTTAGATTTGGGTCCTGTTTAAGCATATCACACTCCCTTCTCCCTTGCTTCCATCCCCTTACACACTAATAGGCTGGGCTTTGCAGGAAATGGCATGAAATCAGCTCTTCTGAGTATACAGAGGAACTTTTCCAGCATTATTTCTCCACCCCTCTACCCCTCTTGACTCCTTGGAGGCTTTCAAGTTAGTGATGAATCCCAGCAGCTAATGCTGGGTTTCCAGTTTGTTTCCTTCTGTTAGATTAATGTGCAGCTCAGTTGGGATTTGTAGGCTGTGCATTGAACTTCCTTGCTCTCTTCTGTCTTTCAGCAGGTTTGGATGCATCTGCTCAGACTACTTCTCATGAACTCACCATTCCAAATGATGTAAGTATGGTTAGTGGGGTTGCATTGGATTATGAGAATTGGTTTTAAAGAATAGACATCTTAGTAGTTTTAAGGTTTAGGGAAAGAAAATGGAGGATTTAGATGTCAAATTAAAAGTTTTTAAGTACCTAGACTCCTGAGTAAAAATCAGTGGAGACCAGTGGTAAAACTGTTGTTGAGTATTCATAGGCACAAAGAACCTTTTCATATCAAGTAGAAATTCCCATTTGCATTTGAGTCTTGTAGAATCAGAAGCCTTATGCTTAAAGCAGTGGTCTTTGGATGTTGTATATGTGTGCCATTCAACATGGTACACACTACATGTGGCTATTTAATAATAAATTCAATTTTTTACTAGTCATACCACACTTGATATGTTCAGTGATCACTTCTTACTAGTATCTGCAGTACTGGACAGTACGAATACAGGCCAATTTTTACTTTTTCTCAAGGCAAGAAGAATTCTTGTCATTACAGTAAAGCGATCATGGCAGGATGAGTTTTAAGTGTATTTGTTGCCTGAAGAACAAAAGCTACTTTTACCTTTACTCCTAGGTTTGTTACGATGAGTTAGATTTATCATTTTGGCCCTGTCTTTGGGTTTACTCTCTCAAGAAAATGAACTGATGCTCCTAAAGGTCAGTCAGCTCAGTTAGCTCTGGCCTGTAGCGGTCAGACAAAAGAATAGCCAAGAGTTGAGAGCAATCTATAACTCAATCAGTGGTGTATGGGTAGAGTGTAGGATGTGGATGGTAGTTTCCATTGCCTTGTTCACTGACCCAAACTGTAGAAGGCTGGAGGTGTGGGATGGAATTCTTGGACCTAATCATGCTATTATTAAATCTGGCATGCATTCTTGTTTTTCTTCCTAAAGTTGATTGGCTGCATAATCGGGCGTCAAGGCGCCAAAATCAATGAGATCCGTCAGATGTCTGGGGCGCAGATCAAAATTGCGAACCCAGTGGAAGGATCTACTGATAGGCAGGTTACCATCACTGGATCTGCTGCCAGCATTAGCCTGGCTCAGTATCTAATCAATGTCAGGTAAGGGTTCCCTACCTTTTTTGCCTTACTGATGTCAACACACAAGTAATGTGTGTGTTGGGGAAAGCTAAAATGCATTATTAAATGTGGGATTATTTGGGTAATGGGAGTGGGTGGGTGGTTAGATGGAGATTTGTGGGGGGGGAGCAGTTTAAGTCTAGTCCTATTTTCTTCATTCTTAGAAGAAAAAATAACCAGGTTGTAGTTGTTTGCATGGGCTTTGAGGAGGGAGAATAGAATGCTTGAATTTGATCTTTGATAGTTTTGGGATTACAGAGATTGGGGAGCTTATCTTCAGTACTAGGTCAGGTGCTCTGACTAGAGCACTCATACTGAGAACCAGGTGTGGGTCTCTTGCTGTATATGTCTGTCATATAGACTAGTATTTCTTTTAGTGATTGGGTTTAGGCTCCAATGTACCCTTAATTGAAATAAGGATAATGAAGTAATGTGACAGTAAAGCAGTTTCTTGGAGGCAGCCATTACCATTTATTCTGAAAATGTCCACTGTTCTTAAATTGCAAATGTGTTTCATTGTTCAGAGTTTGTGGCAAGAGGGAGGCACAGGTTTTTAATATTTTAGAACTGTCCAGTGTGTTTTCCCTTTTCCCTTCAGCATTGCATCTAATGATGACTTCCTCAGGTTACTGTTGTTACTAAACACATGACTGTAGCAGGACTATTCACAGTCCAGTGGGCATCCTACAAGGCATTTAAAAAATATTTCTTGCTTTTTAAGCATAAATGCTTAAGCCACATTCTCATTGCTTACTAACATTTTAAACCATTGTTAGCCCATTTCCCAAGGAGCTTAGCTATCCTTTTTTTGTGGCCTTTCTCTAGTTATTTACCATTGTAACTATTTGGTCTCTGTTGAGTTCCTGAATCCTAGTGCGAGGGAAAGGAATTTACAAGTAAGAGTTTTTGCTGTCATGCTTATACTGACCATGTATTTATTACATGGTCTTTATTCCTTTGTTAAGAATTTATCAGTTCCCTAGTAGTGATTCTGACTTTTTCCCTGGAGTCTTTTTATGCCTTTGAGTATTTACTACTCTTTGTGTAGAAAACATCTTTCTGTGTTTGACTCTGCTTTCTTCTTCAGCTACCAAGCACATCAAATTCTTCATGTTTAGGGTAAAAAACTTCTCACAGAAGCTGTTTACAAAGGTTGGATCCTCTTGTTACTAGTTCAGGGTGGATGTTAAGTGGCAGGAATAATGTTCTTAGAAACTGGAAATTATTTTCTTCTTGGATAGGTTTGCCTAGAATGTTGTCAGATAGTGTTTAAATGTAACCTGCTTGCCTGACTCCTTTCTACCTCCTGCCCCCTCATATTAAGTCAGTGGCTACATTGTAAGGAAGCAGAACTCTCCACCTTTGTTTTCTAATTTAGTCACTCTTCATGATCCTCCTGTTGAATGAAACTGTCCAGGCTATGGATTTGGGTTAAAACCTCTTGAAGCCTCATTTAACAGCAGCATTTACTTCTTGCTTTCTCATCTTGGCCCAGTTTGCATGCAAAATACAAACTGGTTTTATTATGGATACTAGGCAAGAAAGAATTCTGTGCTTTCAGTAATGGGTCATAAACATCTCTGCCCTGATTTTGGCAGTCCGAGTTCCCTTTTTTTATCTCCTCCTTTATGGATTGCTGTTGTCCTGGATTTATGTAAACAAAATGGAATCTTAAGAGGAGCCTGCTTATCCTTGAAGAGAGTTCATCTTACAGGGTGGGTTGTCCAGACAGACTTCAGCAGGTACCTGCAGGTTATTGCTGTTATCCGGAGCTTATTTTAGGAGTAGAAGCACTATTTTTACTTTCTGAACATAAGATTTTGACAGTGCTTGAGTTTCTACTATAAGGATTGTATTACCAATATGGTCAGTCATAAAACAAAGAACTTTTTTCCTCGTCAGAAATGAAGCTTTCCTAGTTCTTATCTACACTTCTGTCCTCAGGATTTTTCTTTGAAAATGTTACATGCTTTGAAGTTTGAGATTAGTCAGTGACCTACTTTGGTCTTTTTCCCTTGTCCATCCTAGTATATTGATTAGATTGCTGTGGAGATGGAAGAAAACTTTTATATTACAGGAAAAAAAATTTTTTTAAATTCTGTGGGTTGATATCCCAAAGCTTCGCAAATGATTGGTAGGTGAAACATTTGTTCCTTGTTTGGAGAGAGACTGCTTTCATTTTCAGTTGAAACCTGGCCTTCTTGACTTCTGGGTTGGATCAGTGTGTGTCATACATGGAAGTGTGTGCTGTTTCTTTTCTTGGTCTGTCAGCTTTTTCTTCACCGTAGCGGTTTTAAATAGCACTGTGGAATGAAATTTGGCAAGTATACATTTTTAGAGGGTGGGATATAAACTAAAAAGAAACAGCTTATCGCAAGTTGGTATTAGGTCTTCCTAATTGACAACCAGAGGCACTTAACTGGTAACTGAAGCAGTTTTTGTCCTGTACTTTTTTCCCTTTTGTGGTCTTCCCTTCCACCCACCCGTTTTTTTTTGTTCCTTTTTTTCCTCTGTTACAGTTTAGAAAACGCTAAACCCTCCTCCCAGGCAGCCTCCGTCACGATCCCTGATCACCTCAGCATCAACCTCTCTCAACCCTCCACCCCTTCTTCTTCTTCTTCCTCCTCCACCACCACCCCCTCGCTCGCCACAGCGGGGACCTCCGACGCACCCTCCAGCCTCCCCAACCCTCTTCCGACCGCCCCTTGTGTCTCCAGTCTGCTTGGCATGAAACCCATCCCTCTCCTGGCTCTAAATGTTGTGTCTGCTGCTAAGGGTTCCGGGGCTTCAGCTACCACCACCACCACCTCTGCCGTGCCATGTGTAACTAACAAACTGAAAGGCGAGAAACAGAGATTCTCCCCCTACTGATTGCATATTTTGAGGCATTCCCTCAAGTAATTCTTGGTTCATTTTGTTTTCCTTTGTTAACATTGGTAAGAACCAAACAATTGTGAGCTTGTGACATTTCCTTTTTACTATTTGGGGGGATAGTAGGGTGGGGGTGGGGGCAGTGGTACCGTTGTTTAGGTTTAGGCCATTTCAGCTCAGTGCCTGTTTCAGAGTCTGACTTGTTGAATACTTTATCTGGAGCCACAGTTCTTGCTTTTTCTCATTCTGTTACTTTTTTGTAGCTTTATTCTGCCTTGCAATATAACAATGTGTTAGGCTCTGTGTTAATGAATAAAAGCTTCTCCGTTAACTTTTATTTTTTAAAAAATTATTTAATGGTTAAGTTATCAGCTGGTCTTCTTGGCCAGATTTGTGTTTCTAGATGTAATAAAGTTGCCACAGTAAGAACCTTAGTTGACTGTGTGCTGTGAAGGGTAAAGGGGTGGGAACTTGTGACCTGTAGCTTCTTAACTAGGGAGTCTATAAAACTGACTGGCTCTCTTTGTATCCCTGGTTAATTTTTAGTCCTTTGTCATTTCCCCACAAAGAGTGATGGGCCTGTCATGGGATTAAATCCTGAGGGTCTTCCATAATTGGCAAGAACCTTCTACAGTGAACAATAGTTTCTCTGACTTTTCACATCCCTTACCTTGCCAACAAGAAGCAAGTAACCGGGGTATCCATCTCCGGCTTGTTTCCTGTGGTGAGGGGTTACTCTGAGGATCTTTTATAGGCCATACATACAAAGAGGTTATTTCTTTACCCAGAATAGGGAAGCAATTTGGGGAAAGTCTCAAAAGTTTGCCAGCTTGTCCGCATTCCCCTGAACTGGCATTACTCCACTTTAATCACATTGGGTAAACCTTGAACAACCAACCTGTGTGTGACATCACCCAAAATTTGACAGAATTATGTCCCAGTCATCCTAAATTAACCCTAATTTACTAGACTAAGTCCCTTTATCCTTCCATTTCTTGTTTACCCTTCTGTCTCCCCACCAACCCTCTATTTACCATGAGTGGAAAATTATCTTAAGAAGGAACCATTAATATCAACTATAACTCATCAGTTACTCATTTATTCAATTTAACAAAAAATGAGGCCCTGGGAAAATTCACGTTTGCAAATCACATGGATGACTAGTCAGGACTTAAAACTCAAAGTGTACTTAATATCCCTGAAGACTTACTTTTCTTATTCTAAGACCTCTCAGTTCCTTCTTCATAAAAGGGTAGAAATATTGTGGGTGTAATGGTAAAGGACATCTGGTAGTATTCCATTCAACCTGAATACATACTGCCAGTATAATGAAAGGGATGCTCTTCCCAAGCAAGACATTAGAGAAATACTGCAGAGGTTTTTTTCCTGATAACTTTTTCCTGAATTCCCTTTGGTTTATAGTGTTAAGAAAAACTAATTGCTCATGAGTATAGCATTATATATTATCATGGTATTGTGGTCCTTCAAACCCAGATTGAGCCTATGAGTTAGTTTTTACATGTCACAAGTCCACATGGAGGACTACAGGGCAAACTTCCGTTCATTGTCCAGATAGGACTTTTCTTGTTTAGTTGCTAGCTGCTCCTTTATCATGTAGTCCAGTTCTCCCTTAGGTGAGATGTTTTTGTAGTTTGGACTTAATCTCAGTCTTGCTGATACCATTTTCCCCAGAGACTTCGTAATTTTGTGTAGTTCTTGATTAGAAGGCCTCTTTACCTAATAATGAATTCTCCCTAAAGGAGGATGGCTGGGAAGGAATCCAGATGTTTAAGGGACTGACTACCATCACCAAGAGTCCACAACATAGTATTTGTGGTTGGGCTTTCTTATCTCCTTGTCCCCTTTATACTTGCCCCCTTCTTTCAATCCCTACTAAGGCTGTGTGCATAAATTCTGGACAGTTCTTGCCAAGCTCTCTTTGGTGCTGAAGTGCTACCACCTTCGTGCATGAACTTAATATTTTTTTACATCCTAGATCTAAACTGTTTCCAGTAGATCTTTTGTTGAACTTTCAGTTCTCCCTTACATTCTTACTCAGGGCCTGTTTACATTACCCTAGATTATCCCATTTTGTTGTTGGCAAGAATCTACCCTCTTTTAAGAACAAAGTATTCCTCTTTATGTTGATGTGGAAATACCATTTCTGACACAAAATTAGTAGTTGAAAGACCTGTCTACTTATTGGCCCTTGTTTTCCTACCCCCTACTGGCCAGCTCTTGTCTTTCAGTGTTGTGGAAGGGATACAGATGGGCAGTGTTCATGCTCCCCTGACTAGAGACCACAAATAGGTTAGGCCAGACATTTGAAAGTCTTTCTGAAATAAACTTTTGAAGTGAAAGTTCAGTTGTAATGTATTAGTTCTATTAAAAAGGTAAACTGTCTTGCTGGCTACCTATTATCAGTGAAGCCAAAGGCCTACATACCTTTTCTTCAAAACCCAAAATTGGATTCTGGGGCATCAAATGATGTATTCGAATCAAAGACTTTGTAGCTCGGTATGTTTGGATGGAGAATTTGTCTTAATACCACAGATTTGAAAGCTTCTAGAATAGGAGGAGTTAGGGAATTACTAAAACATTATTTTGGCTTTCACTTTTAAGTCCTGAAAACTAGGCCTCAAAACTATAGGTTAAGTATACTTCTTGACTCATACATACTATACTTGCGCCTCCCTCTATGGCATCTCTTAGTGGTTAGCTAGTAATAGAATGTTCTAGAATAAAGACCCCCCCCCCCCCCCCCGCCCAGGCAAATTATGAGTTTATTTAGAAAGTTACAGAGGTAGAAGGGAGCCAGCTGGGCTCTGCAGGCTTAGGAAACAAGTTACAGAAACAAAAGAAGGGCCCTTGGAGCTTAGGAGAGAGAAAAGCAAAGGTGTAATGGGGGGGGTGGGGGCTGGATAAGGGAAAGGAAAGGTCCATCCAGGTGAGCTCTCCAGAGGGGAATCATGCCTTTTTTTTTTTTTTGGAACCTGTCTTGGCGGCCTGGTAAGGCTATTTTTACAGAAATGTTTTCTAAACTATTCTATCACTATCTTAGGAGGAGTGGAAATAAGCTCAGCAGTAAAGAAACATTGCTTCTGCTTTAGCAGATTGGCTCAGTTGATTGCAGCATCCTCCCGCAAACCAAAAGTTTGCAGGGTTCAGTTCCTGGGCAGGGCACATGTCTAGGTTGCAGATTCAGTCCCCAGTCCAGGCACATACTGGAAGGAAGGGATGGATGCTTCTCTCTTGCATCAGTTTCCCGTTCTCCCTTCTGCTCTAAAAGCAATGAAAAAATGTCCTTGGGTGATTAAAAAAAACTTGCTTCTGTATTTTGTGACTCTGACAGGAGACTTTACTATGTGTTATATTATCAAAATGTTTTTTATAGAGAGAGGAACATCGATTTGTTGTTGCATTTATTGGTTGATTCTTGTATGTGTCCTGACTGGGAGAATTGAACCCACAGCCTTGTCATGTCAGGATGATGCTCTAACCAACTGAGCTACCCCATCAGGGCCATAAGGTGTTTAACATCTCCCACAGAGGTTCAGAAGAGCAGTTTGAGGGGTGCCCACAGTTGATACCAAAGGTGTCCTTAGTTCACTTTGATTCTGAAATAGTTTGCCCTCATGAAGCTTGGATTGCAGGGTTTATAGGCACATAGTTTTAGTTAACTCAAGGAATCTTGAAATGTTACCCCCGATACTGAAACACTGATTTTGTTTCATATAAACTCGCCTCACATTTCAACCAGGTTGAAAGTTTTGGAGGTGAAATGCAGCTGGGCACTCAAGAAAACTAACTTTGAGTTCTTGTTTTGTGTTACAGGCTTTCTTCGGAGACGGGTGGCATGGGGAGCAGCTAGAACAATGCAGATTCATCCATAATCCCTTTCTGCTGTTCACCACCACCCATGATCCATCTGTGTAGTTTCTGAACAGTCAGCGATTCCAGGTTTTAAATAGTTTGTAAATTTTCAGTTTCTACACACTTTATCATCCACTCGTGATTTTTTAATTAAAGCGTTTTAATTCCTTTCTATGTTCAGCTGTTAATGCTGAGATCCATATTTAGTTTTATAAGCTTCTCCCTGTTTGTTTTTGTTTTTATTATTTTTTTTTTTTGGCTCATGAAATTTTTTTTCTGTTTGTCATGGAAATGTAAGAGTGGAATATTAATACATTTCAGTTTAGTTCTGTAATGTCAGGAATTTTTCAAAAAAAAAAATTAAAAGATGGACTGGAGCTTTTTCTTTGTGAATAGAAACTGGATGCCACAGTGATTCACGTGGGTTTTATTCCTGTTGTCTTGCTGTTTTATTTTGTACCTTTCATCCCTCAAAGGACAAGGACCCTGCTTGGGTTATTAATATGAACCTTTACTCCAGTTGTTTCTTCTGTTTACCACTCCATCTTTTTTTTTTTGTAGCCCTTGATTGGGTTTTTCCTTGAGACCTGCATTGAAGTGATCCTAATAGTTAGCACAGGCTGCCTGTGCCTTTGATTCAAAGATGGGAGATTACATTCTCTAGGATTTACCTGTAAAGAATAGGCAAGCGATTCCACTGGGTGGGGGTAGGAGGGTGTGGGGAGGAGGGTGTGGGGAGGACACACACACAGGCGTGTACACAGAAGCAGTTGGAAGTGTGTTGGGCTGGGATTCAGGTTGCTAGGAATGTCCTCTTGCCCAAGCTAAAGTGTCCTCATTTTTAATAACTACTCATGCACAGTCCTCTCCATATTCATCCTTTAGAGTTAACTGCTCCCACTTATGCAGATAATTTAGCAGGTTGTAGCTTTAAGTGATGTTCATTTAGAGAGAGAAGCATTAAAGGAAGAATGTGACCACAGTCCTCAGATAATATCTGGAGCTCAAGGCTACTACTTCACCATGTGTGCTACCCCATTCATTTACCAAGAAAACCCTCAACAGCTGGGCCTGCATGGAGTGGTTATATTTCAAGGTTTTTCACAGGGATTACAATATGACAGTCTCCACCCCAATCAGGCACCAAGATAAAAGCAGGGACTTAACACCCCAGTTCTTCAGCCTGAGCCATCACATGCTTTTACAACCTTCTAACCTCCCTCCTAGACCCTAAGCCAGGACTTGGGCAGAGAAATGGAGGGACAAAGAAATTAGTTACATTGCACCTGAGAAAACTCAAGAGGATAGGACCCAGCCTTAGTCTCCCTCCTCAAGTGCAAAATGTGTAAACAAAACAAAAGTGCAGTTAAGTGGCTCCCTTTCTTCCTCAGGGTTTGGGGGAAAGGGTATAGAGGATCATAGGAGGCAAGTCTGTTTTCTCTACTGCCTGTTTGCTGAGCATAATGGGGTGGAGCAGGGAGGGGCCAGTTTGCCCTTACCGACAACTCTAGGGCAGTCCTTGTCCTTTATTTCCACAGCTGCCAGTGTCCCTAGAGTTTATCAGGTGGATCAGTCAGGAGTTAGTCTCCCTTGAGCCTGACTTAAGGCTGGGATAGCCCTGTCTTTCTCTGTTGATTATGTGGCGCATATATATTATTTATATAAATATTTCTCTATGTACAGGAATAAGTGGCTTTCATGGAGGGAGGGAGGCTGGGGGCCGCAAGGCTTCACCACTGTTGGAGTTGTCCAGTTCAGTGCTGTCACAGTCTGAGTCCTCAGAATTGGGAGGGCCCTGTGAAGAGTAGACATGCAGTGAGGTGTCAGGCTCAGCATCTCTTGGCATTATAGATTCCTTCAGTTCCCTTCACTGAAGTGTTTGCTTTAATAGCCAGCAGCTCACTGATTTTATTACCTCCAGATTGTTGCTTAGACCATTCTCCAAGGCTCGAGGCTCCTAGTTTCGGGATTCCTCCCAGGCTGTGATTAAAGCTACTATGTAAGCAAACCTACTAACCTATCCATCCTACAAGCCTCCTATTCCACCATGTGGAAAATTTGCTCTTTGGTATATTGGTGGAGACAGTTTAGATACTGAATGACCTGAATGATAAATACCTATATTTTGGCCTCTGCACCTGTTTTCTCCAGTAGCTCTCAAATGACCATATATCTCTTTCCTGTCCAACACCTGGCTTTTTGTTACTCACCTTGTTCCCTCTGAGTAGGTCCTGGTGCTGGATGGGCAAGGAGCTGGGTTCAGGGCCAGTAACTACCTCTGAAGCAGGTTGGTCCAGTGGGATTTCTGACCCTTGGGAACACATGTCATCAGACCGCTCATCTGGCCGCTCATCAGTGTTGGTACTGCCAACATCAGGTGTCCCGCTGGGGGATGGCTCACTAGCTGTACCTTCCTCCCCATCTGAAGGATTCTCCGAGCTGAAGGTAGATAGGGACTGGCGCATGTTCAGGCCCTGAGGCCACCTATGTCAGGGAGACAGCTACAGCTTGATGGCGCTCCTTACAGCCCAGAAAGCAAATGAAGGCCATTATTTTATTCCTTCATTCACCTCTGATTTGATGTCAGCTCTACCTCACTGTCTACCTCTCCTTCCTCTTCCTCTGATGATATGCCACGTTTCTGCAGGAGAGATGAGTGGACTGGTCAAAAAATGGGAAGAGGTATTTGGCCCAGGGAAGGGGAACATAATTACAAAGGGTTATGTAGGGAATGGCTTAAGATTAAGAGTTAATGGAATTGGACCCCAGGGGGAGATCAAGGAAAGGAGGAGCTCAGGAACTGTCCCATACTTTACCTGACTTCGGGTGACAGCAGCCCTGTACAGCAGTGCAGCTGGGGTCAAGTGCTGGGACCCAGCCCGGCTTCCTCCCCGTCCCGAGGTCCCTTCCCTTCCAGTTCCCAGCAGCCCCACACCTTCACTAGGCCCTACTGGTGGAGGTGGCTCCCCTTTGGCTCCCCCAGGTGAATCTGGGCTGGTGGAGCCAGGTGCTGAGCCCTCACTTGGGGGGGTGTCACCCCGGGCTGCAGGTGGTGAGCCAGGATCCCCAGGTCCCCCTGTGGCCCCACGGCCCCGGGCTCCCAGTGCTGCTGACAGCAGATCTGGGGACGAAGAGGACATCTTTCGTAGCAGGAGATCGTGATGCAGCCCACGGAGAGCTGGAGGGCAGGCTTCCCAGGCTGAGGGTCCCCCTCCTAGCACTCCTGGGCTTCCTGGTCCCCCAGGTTCATGGGGGGGCATAGATGCACGAAGCCCGGGCAGGTCCCCACAGCTGCCCTTGGCGCTGGCCTTGCGATGACGGGTCTTGCCACGGCGATTCCGTCCTGGTGAGGGGGGACCCTTAGGACACCCAGGAAGACCCACCCCACTCAGGGCTGCATCTAGTTTTGGTAGCAAAGACTCTGTCTTGAGGATATCTGGCCTGGTGGGAGAGGAAAAGACAAGTGTGAGATTAACATAAATTTATTGACTGAAAGCACTCCCAAACTTCGGGCCATACAAAGAGCCCAACTAAAACCAAAATTTTTTAAATGACTTTTAGAGGAAAGGAGAGAGAGCAATGTGTTCCACTTATGCATTCATTGGTTGAGCCTTGTGTGTGCCCTGACCTGGGGATTGAACCTGCAACCATGGAATATTATTGGGTCAACACTAATCAACTGAAATTCCTGGCCAGGGCTCCTTCCATTTAAATACCAGTATTCCTGGCATTGTTGACTTCTACCCCTGCTTCTCCAGCACCCCCATTGCCATTTTTGAACCTCAGCACTTAACTCCAGTCCCACCTTTTGCTGTGGGGTGACAGCTTCTGTGGAGCATTCCTTTTCTTGATGAGCTTCTCCATTGTGTTCCCATGCAGGAGGCCTCGGGAAGGGTGTGACTTCAGCAGACCTGGGCACCTCCGCTCTAGAGCTTGCTCCCTCCTAAAGACAGATGCCACTTCAGTTGGGCATGTGAGAGCAGGAACCAGGAAGGGGGACCTAGGCTCAGGAGGATCTGGCTAGGCACAGCTCCATGAAGATGGGATTGGGGGCTGCATAAGGGCCCTAGGGTTTACCTGAGGAGCTCCCGCTCCTTGAGCTCCAGCTGCAACATAAGGGCATTAAGTTCCATGTATAGGTTGTTGGCTCGCTCCAGCTTCCGTTCATAGTGTTCCCTGATGTCCAAGGCGTGTCTAAAATGGTCAGAGAAGTCCTCAAGTTGAGCTGGCTTCCCCTGGTATAATGATTTGTCCCAGTCTCTGGGAACTGGCCCACAGTCCCCTTTAGGTTATAACCACCTTTCTAAACACAGGCACACACCTGAGCTCCTCCCTCCTCCGCATCACTAGCTCCTCTTCTAAGCGGTGCAGACAGGTTCCTTCGGACTTAATTTTTTCAAAGTGCAGCTTTACCTCTTCACGCCACTCTGCCTGGGGTATGGAGACACAGTGAGGGGTGAAAAACGTGCCTTCACTGGGCATACCCTAGAAGGCCCCTGCAGGTGCCTGCACTGTTGCGAACTGTTGGAACTAGTTGACCAACAATGGTCTCAGCCTTCCAAAAGCTCATCTATTCCATCCCAACCAACACTTCTTCCCTCAAAGAGTATCTCCTCAAAGAGAGGGAGCTGAGATGTTTATCTTTCTACCTACAGCACACCTGGGACTTAAAATAAGTCTCCTGGGGTGTGGAAAGGACATCCGCTGAGGCGATGTCCAGATGTAGCAGGATCTGTCGGAATGATGGACGATTTCGTGGTTTGCTGTTCCTGGAAAAAATGGAGATGGAGACAAGGAATTTAAGGGAGGACCAGAAAGGAACTAGGGCATCCTTTCTCAGTGTCCTGGAGAATCCAATCCTACAATGTACTCTGTGACAAAAGAATTCCCTGGTAAACTATTTCTAGGAAACGTTATACTTGTTGGAGTATCAAAGTCCTGCAGTAAGCAAACCTATTCAATCCTATTTTTTAACTTGTTTGCCAAAAAAACACCTTTTTCTGAGTGGTGCCATTAAAAGAAACACATTTTGTGAAATGTTTAACCAAAGATTAGAAATGTTCAACTTTCCATTGGGGTTCCAAACAAGGGTCCAGGGCCCTTCCCTCCTGCATTCTAAGGCTCATAGTCCTTGCCCAAGGTCACAGAATGCCTGTGTATCTTAGAATCTAATACAGCCTTGCCGAGTACTGGTCAATTCACTTCCTCTCATTTCTATATTGTAGTCCCCTGTATTCACACACTGAATCCTGGGGCCCTTGGGAGTCCTATCTGAGAGCTCTGTGCCTCTTTCCCTGTTCAGGATTCTGGGCCTGGATGCCTGGGTTCTAGGTGATGGCTAACCACCAGCAGCACCCCTTTGCTTCCCAGCTTTGCCCCAGCACTCCTACCAGCACTGGCGAAGCAGGATTTTGAAGCCATCTGGGCAGCTGGAGGGCACAGGCAGATGGAGACTATTGCTTCCCACACCCCAGATGATGGCTGAAGAATCCACATCTTTGTAGGGGATCTCACCAGTCAGTAGTTCCCATAGCACCACACCGAAGGACCTGGGAAAAAGAGGGGACATCACTTGGGAGATGCTCCCTCCAGGGGACCGGCTCACTGCAGATGCAGCTCACTTGCACTGAGGTGCTGAAAGCCCCCCTCACTCCCACCCACTCTGCTGGCCACTGCTATTCTGTCTTCAGCCCAGCCCTCACCAGATGTCGACCTTCTCAGACACAGGTTCATTACGAATCACTTCAGGGGCCATCCAGGCTACTGTCCCTGCAAAGGACATCTTGGTGCTCTTGTCACTCAGCTCCTTGGAAGTGCCAAAATCGGAGATCTTCACCACATCGTCGTATGTGATTAGCATGCTGGTAAAGAGTAGAGTCAGCTGGGGTCCAGGCCCCGTTCCACACCTCATCTAGCTGTAGCAACTCTACCCTTCCATTAAGTCATTTGGGACACCTAGAGGCGGGGGGCTCACCACAGCCCTCCCAAGATAGGACTGTCATTGGTAGGGGTTTCTGAGATGGCCACATGGACTTAAAACAGGGCCTGGAAGCAGGGAGATGGCCACGCTGACTTGGGCGGGGTCACCTGCAGGAGACCATGCACATCAGTGTCTCCCTGCTTGCTCACTCACTTGGGGGACTTGAGGTCTCTATGGATAATCTTGTGCAGGTGCAGGTAGTTCATGCCACCGGCGATGCCCATGGACCAGTCAACCAGCAAGGAGGGGGTGACAGGGCGGCCAGCCCGCAGTACCTCATACAGCTGGCCCTGGGCGCAGAACTCCATGAGGATGCAGTAGCAGGGAGCCTGGGTGCACACACCCCTGGGGGCCAAACAGTGGTATGAAGCCAGTCCGTACTCATATCTGGAACCCATTCCCACCCATGCCAACTGGGTATCTCCTTTAAAAAGGGAGGGTATAGCTCTGGCTGAGTAGCTCAATTGGTTAGAGCATTGTCCTGATAGGCCAAGGTGGTGGGTCTGATACCCAGTCAGGGCACACACAAGAATCAACCAATGAATGCATAAATAGGTGGAACAACAAATCAATATTTCTCTCCTTTCCTCTCTCTAAAATCAATAAATAGCTCTGGCTGGTGTGGCTCAGTGGATTGAGTGCCAGCCTGCAAACCAAAGGGTCACCAGTTCGATTCCCAGTTAGGGCACATGCCTGGGTTGCAGGCCAGATTCCTGTAGGGGTTACATGAGAGGCAACCACACACTGTTTCCCTCTTTCTCCTTCCCTTCCCCTCTCTAAAAGAATAAATAAAAATCTTAAAAAAGTAAATAGAATGAAAAGGAAAGAACAAACACTAGAACTAAATACAAATTAAATGTAAACAAAAATATAAGTTTGTTAAAACAACCTTAAATAAAAGGGTGGGGTAGATCCCTGCTGCCCAAGTAGGTCCCTGCCCTCAGCATAATATTCCCAACCCCTGCCGTGAGCCTTACTTGAAAGTGATGATGTTGGGGTGTTTCAGCTTTCTCAGGTGCTTGATGTCAGTCTCCTTCAGGTCCCGTACCTTCTTCACTGCCACCTCCTCCCCATGGAAGCGCCCCAGGAAGACAGCACCCTGGGCCCCTGAGCCCACCCACTGCAGGTCCAGGATTTCCTCAAAGGGAACCTCCCAAAGGTCTGTGGACAGGAAGTGCCACAAAGCTCAGAGAGCCACACTCAGGGCCTTATGATGGTCCTGGCACTGGGGAAAGGACTGGGTTGGCTGACATGAATGACTCAAGGACAGAACAGTAGCCAAAAAAGGTCAAGAAGACTTGGAGGCCAAGAAGGTTGGAGGGGACAGGGAAGGCAATGAATGAATGAATGGACGGCCTAAAAAGAAAGTGGGAAGTCAGTAGCCGATGGATGGATAAGGAGCTTTGGCCAGGTTCTGGGGACACAGGGTCATCAGCTGACTTAGGTGGGGTTGTCCAACAGATATCCTGCACAGGGAAACAGAGCAAGTCCCGAGAGGATACGGTTGACACAGCCTACCTTCCTGCGGCTGCTTGTGCTCTGTGGAGTAGGCTTTGCCGATCATGGTCCAGACAGGGCGAAGACAGCCAAAGAGGCCTTCCAGGAAGCCGCTGCCGCTCTGGCACTGCAGCCACACCTCATCTGCTCGAACTCTGGGTGCCCGACTCTCAGGGGACCCAGTGGCTCCCCCTAGGCCCCCTGCATCCTGCTCATGTAGCTGCAGGACACTGTTGGCAAAAGGCTCAGGGGGTGGCTCTCCACCTGGGGAGGGGCTGGGCCCACCTCCGCCCTGCCCACCCAGTGGCACTACGTCTCGAAGTACACACTGGGTGGGCGTCAGGTCTTTCTCAGGGGTGCAGTCAGAAGTGTCTGGGTCCAGCTTGCGCATGGACGCCTCGCTTAGGGTGGACACAAAACCCCCGAAGGAAGGGGAGGGTGTGCGGGTCTCATGGAGGCAGGCCATGACCTCTGGGCCCCAGTGTGGTGGTGAGCCGTGGGCCCTGTGGGAACAAAGGAGGGAGAAATGGTCAAAGCCACAGGTTTGCCAGCTCAGAATGCTCACCCTAGAGGCAGAGGCACAGGCTGCGGTGCTGGGCTCCCTCCTGGAAATAACACTCGAGCCTCACCCTCAGGTACCCATCCCCTTCCAAGTTCCACCTGGGACCCATCTTAGGAAAGCTGATACACAGACTTCCACTCAAGCGCCTGTTAGTAACACAAGTCTGAGAATGATACTCAGGTATACAGGTAACATACCTGAGTATCATTCTCAGGTAGACACAAGTAACAACCTTGATCAGGAACATACTGGTGAAACATATTTCCAAGTCAAGTATTATGGTAACAGACTAGTCCTTCTCCCTGGAAGACTCCTGTAATTTGCCTCAGGAACACACATTTCTTTCAGTCGTGGCTCACATACACACACATGTCATATAGGGGTCTCAGGTGCATACCTTTGAGTCTCAACCTCTAGCACACAAAAGTAACAAACCTAGGGTTCCTTTGCACTTAAGCACACACAGGTGACACAGTGCCACTCAAGCACTTTCATATGACATTCCTGGGCCTTCTGCATACAGGTGATGTACTTGGGCCTCACAGTCATGTACTTACACACAATACAGCTGAGGCAGTAGCAAGAACACTAAACTCAGGTGACAGTCTTCGTGAGGCACACTCAGGGCTCACATCTGGTCTCCCGTGAGGGTGTGCAGACTGTACACACCTAGGCCTCTGAGGTAAGTGAAGGCTGTAACTAATCAGCTCCACTATCCCCTCAGCACAGTTGGGGAACAAGGCAAAACCATCCAATGGGGATGCGGAAGTTGTGTCAGGACAAGCTGTGGCTACTGCTTCATCACGCTCAGCCCCCCCCACGATCATTGCGACTTCTCCCCCTGGGGTCAGTTAGAGAAGACCCTACCTCCCCTTTCTCCATTGCCCCATCCCCAGCTCCCCGAACCAAGACCCAGCTTTCCAGACAATGAACATTTGTTCTAATTCATCACTGGATATTATTTTAAAAGTGACCATTAAAAAGTCTGAATCCTCGCCTTGTTTCTGCCACTTACTGACAGTGTGACCTCAGGCAAGCTGTATTTGAGCCTCAGTTTCTCCAGCTGTACAAAGGGTAAACTAGCTATCATTCGGGCACAGCCAGTTCTTCACCCCTGTACCAAACTTGTCCACAGTTTAACACAGGGGGTCATTCTAGTCTCCTATCTCCTTCCACAACTAGGCAGTTACCAAATACTGAGATGTGAGGATTCTGGAGGACAGCAATCCTCTAATTGTTCCTCATTATTCCTTAACTCCCTGCCTCAGAACCTCTGAATCATATCAAGAGGCAGGTGGCAGGAATCTAAATGTAGAAAGGCCTCACTGGGTAACGACGCAGATTGACATGGATATTTGGCAACTCTGATGGTCTCAGCTCTTTAACAAATTCCGGGCCTCTCAAAGACTTTTCCATTGGGCGTGTGGGGAGCCTGGAATCTGCAGATAACAACCACCTCAGGTGATTCTATTATGCCTGGCACATCTGAAAAGCTTCCAGCCAATGTCATTCTATTCTCTCTCTTTTTTCTTTAGAGAGAGTGGAAGGGAGGGAGAAAGAGAGGGAGAGAAATATCAACGTGTGGTTGCCCCTTGTGTGCCCCCCACTGGGGATCTGACCCACAACCCAGGCATGTGCCCTGACTGGGAATTGGAACTGGTGACCCTCTGGTTTGCAGTCTGGCACTCAGTCCACTGAGCCACACCAGCCAGGGATATTCTCTATTCCCTAGTGCCATGTTACTGTCTTAATTCAGCCTTCACCAGCTTTGTCACCTGACCCAGGACAACTGCCCCTTAAATGGTTTCCAAATTCAAGTCCCCCCATCCCCTTCTCCACCAAACCTTAGAACAATCTTTCTAAACTACAAGATGGCCAGCACCCCCTCTTCTGCTTCAAACCTTTTAGTAGCCCCCCCATTACCTTTGGTCTAGCTGCCTCACTTCCATGCTCTGGCCCCTTCCCAGCCTCATCTCCCACTGCTATTGGCACCCAGGCCACACAGAACTGAGTCCGACACTAAGCTACATCAGGATTTTGTGCCAGAACACCTAATGAGAATGGCTAACTCTCGTGGAAGGCTTACTAGTATGTTAACCTCTGTTATAGGCACATGAATCATTTAATCTTGAAAACTCTAAGGTAGTGTGTGCTTTGCCCATCTGACAGAGGTATTATTAACCTGCCCAAGAAGCCTTAGGTAGGAAGAGGCTCAAGGTCTGTCCCTAGGTGTACTCTCCGCCTGATCGCTTACCCTACAATCTCACTTCATCCAGGGTCTCCCTCCCCGTTCCCACTACTCCGGCACAGTCCTCTGTGCTTCCTATCACAGCTCCCATTGCCCTGGATGTGCAGTGTGGTAGGGCATCTGTCTGGCCCCTCTGAAAGCTGTGATTTCTCATGGGATCCCAGGACTTCAAACAGCACTGGCGCGTGCTCAGTAAGATGGGGGACACTGCTCTACTCACCCCAGAAAACCGTCTGAAGGACTGGACCTACACTAACTACACATTAGCTCCTTCACTCCTCTGAACTACCCAGAGAAGGAGGTATTATCATTGGTCCCTTTATCTTCTTGATTAATTTGAGACTCAAAGCTGAAGTCACAGGTACAGCCTCCGAATCCCTGACATACCCCACAAGGTATCAGCGGCTTCAAGAGGTTAGATGTACAGTATAATGCGAAAAACAAAACACAGGGGCCTGGCTGGCATAGCTCAGTGGATTGAATGCGGACTGCGAACCAAAGCGTCGCAGGTTCGATTCCCAGTCAGGGTACATGCCTGGGTTGCAGGCCATGATCATCCCCCAGCAACCGCACATTGATGTTTCTCTCCCTCTCTCTTTCTCTCTCTCCCCCTCCCTTCCCTTTCTAAAAATAAATAAATAAATAAATAAAATCTTAAAAAAAAAAAAAAAAACATAGAAAATACATAAAAAAAAAAAAACCCCACAGGTGAAGCAACGTGCCACTACTCTGCAGAATTTCCTCTGGAAGGTCCGGGTGCTGTCGCCAGCGCCGTCCAAGAGGGGCTTCCCTTCTGGACCCGTGAGAACACAGTCCAGGCACCTCAGGCAGGCAGCACGGGGGACGGCAATATCGGCGCTCGAAGAGGAGCCAGTGCGGCTGGACCCGCTAGAAGCCCGGGGCGGGGGGAGGGGGGGCGGCGCATTCGAGGCAGAGAGGAAGGCGTTACCAGCCCAGCGTCCCCTCCACTTGCCCGACCTCCTTCCCAGCCATCACGTGGCACGGGGTGGGGACCCGACCGAGGGAGGAGGGGGTCCAGATGGGAAAAGGAGGGGACACAGCAGGTTGGGGGGAAGCGCTGGGCGCTGCGGCGTAACCATGACGATTGGGCCCGAGGCGGCGCGTGAAGTCACCAGACAAGATTAGCCCGGGGTCACGTGATAGAGACGCTGGGGGTGGGGCTGTGCTTGGGCCCCGCTCATGACCCGGGCTGGCCCACGTGCTAGTTGCCTGGTTGGCTGGTGTGGTCGCCGGCCGCATTTGTGCTTCCCTCCTGCCCATACCTCCTTCGACCCCTCATGCAGATCTTTGGCCGGGCGCAAGTGGAGAGACAGGGATTGATGCTGGTATTGGGAGTGCAGTGTCACAGCAAAATCAGGAAATTGGGAGAAAGGGAGAATAAACAGAAAGGATGACAGAAACAGCCAGAGAGGGAGGGGCAAGCTGAGAGGTACAGAGACCGAAACAGCGTGAAGCCAGGGAGAGTCAAAACTGAGAAGGATGGACTGAAAACCTGATTTTGAAAAGCAGAGTGAGCACACAGAAAAGGAAATGAAACGGGACCGAAGAACACGATAATCTGTGCCCTCTCCAATTCTTTTTCTGTTTAGAAGCTGACCCCTGAGTAGGCACTACACCTGGTTTTTAAAAGGAACTTTTCAGCCTTCATTTGGTGTTTGGCAACTGAGAGGTTCAGGCAAAGAGAGGGTGACATGCAGCCTAGTCTCTCTCCAGTTCACCAGGCCTCCCCAGAGGGGCCCTCCGTATCCAGGGCCAGCAGCTGGGGAGAGAGGGAGAGAAGCCATTTCACCTGTTTGTTTCTTAGGAGCAGATGAAGAAAAAGATAGGTCCAAAAAAAGGAAGGAATCTATCCAGGCTCGATCCACCCTCATCCTGCTCAGTCTGATGACAATTCTCTTCCAGACTGACCTGAAGGGGTAGGGGGTGGGGGGGAAACTGAGGCCCCAGGGAGCTGTAGTAAGTAGAGATTTTGCTCTCCCAACCCCCTCCCCCTGCTTCCTTTCCTTTGAACTGCCAGCTGTGCCCCACAGCCCCCCAGCTGGGCCTTGGCGCCAGGGCTTTGGGGGCTATCAGGGCTAGGAGCCCCTCGCCAGACGTTTGGTCACCCTGGTGGAGGGAAGCTGTCTCCCCAGCCATCAATTATGCAGAGCATGGGGGGAGGGGAGGAATATGACAAGAGGGGGTAGATATATTAGTCAGTCATTATGTCCACCATATTTATTAAGTGCTTACTCTGCAGAACTCTGCTCCAGATAATGTAAAGGGAAAGACTGGTCCCTACGCTGTACATCTTCCAGCATGAGAAGCTCTTTGGACACCTGGGGAGGCCCTAATTCAGTTTCAGTTACCCAATTCTCTGCTCCCGTGCTGGTTCCAAGAGTGCCCCTTCAGGAGGCAGAGAAGCAAGAGGGGGCAGGGAATATCCTCCCTCCCCTTTAATTTATCCTCCCAGGTTCTCTAGCCTGAGATGCTGGAAGCCTGTGGCAAGGGAACCCTTTGAATTGTTTCTCAATTCTCCTGTTCTAACAGCTGACTCTCCACGTGAAGCTGCTTATCTGGCTGTCTTGGGTGCTTGGTTGAGAGGCCAAGCTATCTGTCTAAATCTTGGGCTTTCAGACTGAGCACTAGCCACTTGTTCTGGACTTCACTTGGCACTCAGGAAAAGGAGGAAGATTCCCCTATTCTCTCAAGTGGGGGTGGGAAGGAAGGGAGGCATTCATGGCGAAAGGAGATCCAGGCTTTGGAATGCTAGTTTCACATCGGCGGGCCTGGAGATTCTTAGAGGATGTAAGGCTGACTCCCTCAGGCCATGCCTTCTGGTCATGTGGCTACTTAACTTTGCTTTGCATCTTAGAATCCATGGTCCCAGCCCCAGGATTCTTCTTAGATGAAAACCACAGCTATACTCAGTGTTCTCGAGGGGAAAATGCCTTTTCCTGAAAACCTGGGGAAAACTGGACATCACCCCTAAATCCAGGCCCCCAGCCCTATTTATACAGGTCAAGCCTTGAGACCCCTAGCAGCCACATCTCCCAGCAGGGTGGGCAGGGAGGGGGCTGGGGGAATGGCGGGGGTGGGGGGGAGTATTGTTTAGGGAAAAAAGAGCCAACTTTGGATTGGGAGAGATCAGAACTAGAACCTTAGTTTTGCCACAAATTAGTTTAAGGAATGTAACCTCTCCAAGGCTCCCAAGGCCACCTCGTGGGCAGTGAAGGTTAGGTAAGATGATGCAGGAGATGCCCTGAGCACGGTCCCTGGCTCCTGGCTTAGTCTTCCTGGTTGGTGGGACACCAGGTCCTTCTGTCCAAGCAGAAAAGGGAGACTTGGTCTCTGACCTCCTACTTCCCCAAGACAAATCTCAATTTCAGGTTCCAGGTGAACCAGGTCACAACGGCAGTGGTATGCCAGAGGCCCTTCGTTCACTCCCCTACCAGGTCCGTTGTCCTTCCTCTGCAAATCCTGCCATCGCACCTCCTCTGGTCTGAAGGGAAAGGTGTAATTCTCTCTGCACCTCATTTTTATCCCTTGTCCACATGGTCCAGGATCTCCCTTCAGCCATACCCTTTAAGGTCTGAGGGGAAGAAGAGGGTAGGAGAAAGATATGATGGGCCACAGAGTTTACAAAGGGTCCCTCTCCTGTCAAGGAGAGCCTGGAAGACGTTCATTGTATTATAATAAATAGTTCCTGAGCTGAATGCGCACTTTAAGAGGACTTGAAGGATTGATACCAAAGTATACCATTTTCTAGGTAGGTGGAATTGTGGGTGTTTTCTTGTGGCATATCTACATTTCCTAATATCTCAGTAATGACTTTGAATTGTTTTAAAACAAGAAACTTAAAAATCTATTTTAAATTGAAAAAGGCTGACAAAAATGACAGAGTGTCCATCCATTTCTGTCACCTAACTTGGGACAGTGTGCTGTAGAGGGAGGGCGGATGACCTGAGAATCAAGAGGTTTGGTTGACATCCTATCTCCGCTCCTGACCATCGGGGCAGCCTGCAGTAGGAGACTTCTTAGCAGGCCTCGGTCCCTTCATCTGCATGTGGGAGAGAGGTGCTTACGTCGCACTGTGGTGATGCAGCATACAACGTGGGTGAGAACAGCAGGCTCCAGATCAGACAGACCCTAAGCTCCAGCCACATGGTGACTTCTTCGCACTGAACAGATTACTTAAGTTTCAGCTTCCCCATCCCTCAAATAGAGATGATAACACTACCTATCTCTTAGCCTGTTAGAAGCATTAATTGAGATAATCCCAATAAAGTTCCTGGCCCAATAACTGGCACCCGGCAAGCCTCCTATAAGCATTGGCCATGTGGAAGCACTAGTAGGAGTTTTACACATGGGGTTTCCATCCCTTCTTTCCCTTTCCCTCCTCCTCAAAGCGAGAAGCAGTAGGGAGGGTACAGGTGGAAAGGGAGGAGGACAAACAGGAGGGGAGAAAAAGGAGAGCAAGGAAAAGAAGAAAGTAAAGAACAAGGGCTCTTTATCCTGAATGATCTTTGGTCTCTCCTGCAATAGTGCTCCTGCCTCCTTGCCACCTTCCCCCAACACACAAGAGCCTAGTCCTTTTGGGGGCAAATGAAGCAGACAGACCAGTTTTTGTGGCCAGCCCCTAGTGAAGACCATATCCCCAGCTGGCATCATCTTTATGCTTTGCTCCTTTGCCCCCAGCAGGGCCTTCTGAAGGAGTTGATCCCTAGTCCCTTCTTTCTCCCCCGCCCAGGCAGGGGAGACACAGGACTGCCCACGGGGAGCCATTTTGCCATTAGGTGAGTCCTGGGTGGAGGGTACTAGAATTGAGGATTTTCTTCCTGGCAGAGCCAGACCACCTCATTACCTCCATCACTTCCAGGGGAAGGACTGGGAATACAGCAGTTGGTTTTTAGAGGGGTTCTGCCATCCTCAGCTGTAAGGAGACAGAGAAGTCCTAAGCCACTTCCTTAAACTTCTTGCTTCCTCTGTGCATAAATGGGTTTAATTAGGGGATGGGTATTTAGTTGTACGTTCTCATGTGTGCTGGAGGTGGGTCTTCCCAGCATCACCTCAGTCTCCCACGTGAGTGAGTGGGTGGGTACGTGGCAGGCTTGAGAGGGAAGCTGCTTTTTGCCATTTTTAAGAGACAGAAAAGAGTAGGCCCTAAAAGCTGAGAGGAGTTTCAGCATCTGCATAGGAGGGCCCAGAGCACATTGAGTCCATTCCTTCCTGAATCCTTTCTGCTTGCCTTCCCTTGGTATGAATGACCCTCTGACTGAAAATCAGAGTTCCCAGAGCCATGGGGTTTGTCCTGCAAGTTGGAAGGGAAACATGAGTTGTTTAGTGGGAGGCACTGATTGGCCTGAGAGCTCTGGGTCACGGAGAAACCTCGTGGGCACTCCCCTCCTGGTTGAGGACCACTCACCCACTCTCCTTCCAAGAGGAAGCAGGTAATGGAGCTAAAAGGCAGGACTCCTCCCTAAATTCTAAGGGACACTCCACTATTTATTTCCACTATCTATAAAGCCTCTGGCCCCTTCTCTTCCCTACCCTCTGCTAAGGCCATGGTTATCAGGAGTCTGTACTCTGTGGAAAGGATTCTTGTGTATTTTTAAGCCAAGGAGTTTGAGGAGTGTGTGGGGGAAAGGGAGGAGGTTCATTAAAGGCCTGGGCTGGGGAAATGGGTTAGGGGAGCCAGAGGAGATGGGGCCAGAGGGAGAAAAAGCCACATACGAATGGGGGATGGGGAAATTTCAACAGCTGGATGGAAAAGGTGAATACCACAGCTGGAGGAGATGAGGGGCTTCACAGCAGGAAGAGGAGGGGAATCATTGCCCAGACATTCAGGAACAGGTACTTTCTGCCTATAATCCTCAGGACACAGCCTGCTAAGTGTGTACGGAGGGAGAATCCGAGGGGGTCGGTGGGCACACCAGGCCTTGTCCGTCCTTCCTTTCCTTCCCTCTCAGGGGCCAAAACTCATCCTCCTTCTTCCCTCCTTCCCTTCCTGAGGATGAGTGGGAGGAGAGGAGGACGATCTCTAGCCCTCTGTGCTTAAGTCTGTTCCCCAATCATTCCCCACCCCCCACCCCCACCCCACACAGTCCTTTTCAGCTCTTGAGGCTCTTCATCTCCAAGCTGGGCCGCGGCGTCCCTCCGCTCCGTTCCTCTCCTTTCCATCCCCACAGGCGTCGGGTCCAGATCCACAGTTCCTCCATCCCCACAGCCTCAGCATCCTCGCTGCACCCTCCCCCACCCGGCCACATCTGCATCCCGACCCTCCCTCGGCACCCAGATCCCAGGACCCGGTCCCACCCTTGCCCCCCACCCCCCATAACTCGGCCCGGCTCTCTCACCTCGGGGGCTCCGCGGCCGCAGCACAAAAGGCGGCGCTGCTGCAGCTCAGCTCCGGATGCTGCTCCCGCCTCCTCCTCCTTCTCTCCTCCCCCCCCGCTGCCCTCGACCGGACCCGGGGTGCCGTCACAGGCGATGCTCGTGTGGTGTCCGGTTGTCCACCCCAGATTTCTCCCCCCACCCCCCGACCCCTAGCCCCTTCCCTACTCCGCTTGAACTCCCGCTCCTACCTAGGCCCCCGCCCCTGGCCCCCCGGGACGGACACGCCCTGAGCGGGGGATGCTGCGCTAGAGCCGCCGGCCTCTTAAAGGAGCCCGCTGCTGCCATCCGGCGCACTCCAGGCTCGTCCCTGGCCCGTCTGGCTTCCTCACCTCCCTGCTGGCGGTCCCACCATGGGCCTTTTGCGATTCCGTAGAAGCCCCCTAACACCGGTCTTACAAAACTCACTCCTTATACCCTGAGGCAGTAGCCCCTGAGATGGGAAACCACCAACCCCTTCCCCCACCTCCGCTCTAGCGTTGCTCCCCCTGTCATAACAATTTTGGCAGCTTTCCTTCCCCTAATTGTCACCACTCCAGTTCCACCCAATGGGAATTCACTCGGTTCAAGGCTCCGTCCCCCTTCCGTGTTCCTGGATGACCCCTTCATTATTCCAAAATTCCTCTGGACCTCCATTCCAGTTTAAGAGCGAGCCATCTCTTCCCGGACCCACTCATTTAGAACACTCATTGGAATTAGACACTTTTCGTGCTCTTTTTCTCTCCAAGGTCATGCGATTTTCCCTCATCTTTCAACCTAGTAGTTCTGAGACTTTGGGGGAGGAGGAAATGGAGCTCTGAAACCCAGATTAGTCTATTAGATTTAAGAGGCAAACATCTCTTGCGCTCTTCAACTGAGAGGTCCAAGACTCATGGCAGAAGGAATGGGATCACCACGTGCCTTAGTCCTTTCAATTCTGTCCTGATTCTCAGGACCCAGAAGGGTCATTTTACAAAGGCTTTAGAAAGGAAGTGGAAACCCGACAGACTGCAGGGCAGAATTAAATGGGAAGAGAGGTGAAGAGACAACCTAAGAAAAGAAAGAAGGTTCTGTGAGACTAAGGCCCGAATGCTAGAGGCTTAGGTTGACGGCTGGGTGGACTGTCAGAGATGGACTTTGACGTATAAGTGTCCGCAGCAATCCGAGGGGCAAAGAACAGCCCTCTCCCGCGTTCCTGTAAGGGCCACCCTCCTAGACTGCAGAGAGTCAGGATCCGACGGCGTCTCATCACTTAGGCCAATCACCAACTTCTCTGAAGACAGAGGCGGGATCAAAGGGGCCGACTCTTTCCCTGTCCCTGCCCCTCTAGGTGAAGTAACCAATCGCAATCCACCTAGAGCAAGCGAGCCCAATAGTGAACAACCAATTACGCCAAAAAGCTGCTCGTGCTTGCTTGACCCTGCCCTTTCAGCTGCGACAAAGATGACTCGCGAGCTCCTGGGTTCTGTAGTTTTCTCAATATGAAGCCCTCTACCTCCACCCCATTGCTTGAGTTAGCTCTTACCGCCCCGCCCCCAGCCGCTTCCACGCGTGTCCACGGGAGAGGAGACGCGGAAGGAAAGAGGCGGGACGGTATTTAAAACAAACAAACAAAACCACTCCCAGCTTGGGTAACGATTGTGGAGATGTCCATTCCTCCCAGAAGGCGGTGCTGCCCGCGAGGGCGAAACACGCGGACAGTTGTGGGGCGAATTGCTCCCCTCTTGATAGACCCTCATGGAGTATGGTGGGCGGGGGACGGGGGAGAACTCCATATCCCAGCATGCTCCACGGCGGGCCCTGCCGGCCGCAACTCGGGGCTTGGCCCCGGCCCTAGCGTGTCGGCGTTGTATTGGGGCGCGTGGAGGCTGAAGTCACTGTGGTGCCCGCGGGGACGGAGAAGGGAATGAGTGAAGAGGAGCAGGGCTCCGGCACCACCACAGGCTGCGGGCTGCCCAGGTGAGCGGCCCCGTACCGACTGCTGCAGGGTGAAGAGCGTGGCGCGGTGCAGACGGGTAGCGACGCGGCCCCAGCATGCATCTGGCCTGAGGGTTGTTCCCGGCAAGCACTGGGGTAGTGGGCCGTGGTTCCCGGCATTCACCCGAGCGGTGGCCACTGCCTCCAGCTCGAAATAGTTTGGGGCTGGCCCGGTTCCCAGACTGCACTGGGGCATTGGGCTTTTTGCTCCGACATTCAGTGCATTTGGTGGGTACTAGGTTCTTGGCCTGCACTGTGTTAGGGGACATGCATTTCCAACCTGCACCCGGGTACAGGATCCCCCGCCTTAACTGAGACAGGAACTGTGCATTCCCCGCTTGCCCTGGGGCCGTGGGCCCTCCTTTCCCAGCCTGTACCGCCACTCCACATTGAACCCAGCCTATGGCTGCTTTACTGCCTGGGGTCTCCTGGACCCTGTGACCCCCATAGTGTGCCTGGGTCTGATATAGCAGTGCTTGGCCAGGTGGGTGCAGAGAGGGGAGGTGTGATGAGGGTCTGTGCCCCTACCCCCAGTATAGAGCAAATGCTGGCAGCCAACCCGGGCAAGACCCCGATCAGCCTTCTTCAGGAGTATGGGACCAGAATAGGGAAGACGCCCGTGTACGACCTTCTCAAAGCCGAGGGCCAAGCCCACCAGCCTAATTTCACCTTTCGGGTCACCGTTGGCGACACCAGCTGCACTGGTGAGGAAGGCTTGGGCCAGCCTGGCTGGGGTGTGCATTCACAGGGCCCCATTGGCTTTATTTCTTGGAGTCTCTTCACAGTCCTCTTCTCCAAGAGCAGTGAGGGAGGGAGAGATTTCAGGGGGAAAGGCCACCAGCTGGATTGGGAGAACAGGTCTAAGAGGAGGTGGGTAGGACTTGTAAGAGTTAGAGGAGCAAGCAGGATTGCCATAGTGATCTGGCAGGTCAGCATCATCCTGGAGGAAAAAGAGGAGATAAACCAAAATCTCAGCCAAGCATTTGGGGCAGTGAGTGTTGGCTGTCCTGGGCTTTTTGCAGGTGCCTAACCAAATTCCTATTTAGTCATCAACGTCAGTCTAACCCAGTGATGTAAGTGGTAGTACCCTAATGTTGAATATGAGGAAACTGAGGCTCAGAGAGATTCAATGACTGGTGCAAAATCACAGGCTTAATGAGTATAGAGCCAGGCTTGACTCTAGAGCCTACCATCTTTCTATTTTTCCAGCCATTCTCTATTGAGAGATAAAGCTTCCCAGAGGAAAGTAAGGTAGAGAAAGAATCTCCACCCAAGGTGTCTGAGCTCAGGAGCAGTTCTCTCTGGCATGGCTTGATTTGGGGAGCTCATGGAAAGATAAGGGCCCTTCCTTCCAGCAATTAGTATAACACTTCAAGTCTTGGACAGGGGGAGGCCAGTGAGAAGGGGCTTGGTTGACTCCCTGTAGCTCTAAGGAGAGAGGCTGTGGGATGCTGGTTTCTCTTCTGTCCTTCCAGTGACCTCCAGTATTGCCCACACCCCCTCTCTCAGGTCAGGGCCCCAGCAAGAAGGCAGCCAAGCACAAGGCAGCTGAGGTGGCCCTCAAACACCTCAAAGGGGGGAGCATGCTGGAGCCGGCCCTGGAGGACAGCAGGTGAGGGAGGAACAGCTGAGGCATCCTAGAGGCCCTGCCAGGAACCCAGGCCCTTGCACCAGTAGGCCTGGCCTGGTGACACTTAGCCACCTTGACCTGGCCTCTTCCTGAGTTTCCTTTGGCCCTGGGCAGGATGCTTCCTGCTGCTGGGGGGAATGGCCAGGTCCACTGAGGGCTTTGTGGCTGTGGCTAGGGAGGGAGAGGGGTGGAGGCTGAGGCTGGAGGGAGTTGCCTTCTCTGTCTAGCAAGAGGCCCTTTCCTCTTCTGCACTCAGGTTGGAGTTTGTTGTTCCCATGTTTCTTGGGTAGAAAGAGACCCTCTTCCTCCTTTTCTCAGTCTTTTTGATCTGATGCTTGGCAGCAAAGGATCCCAGGAGGAAGAGCTGGTGGTTGAGCTTCCCTGAGCCTTTGACTCAAGTGGGAAGGAATTCTCATAGAGGATGGGCAGATCAGGAGGACCTTGGTCCCCCACCTTTCCAGTGAGCCCCCTCTCCCACACATGGGTGTGAATCAAAGGCCCCCTTCCCCTCGGGAAGTTCTTTTTCTCCCCTAGACTCTTCAGTGCCTAAGGACTTTCCGGTTTTTACTGCTCCAGCCGCTGCTACTCCTGTTCCATCTGCTGTCCCAACCAGGTATTTTGTGTTTACTGACTGCCTGAGGAAGGGAGGGAGGGGTCCTGGCTCCTGGCCCCCAGCCTTTGGACCCAGGCTGGTGAGACAAAAGGAAGTCTGAGAGTAAACAGAGGCTGGAATAGTTGGGGACCAGAGTTTGAAGAATTTGCACCAGCTGGTAAGCTCTTGGGACAGGAGGTAATTAATGATTGTTATATGGATGATGTTTGACCATGTTCAAGGGTCTTGTAAGGCCCTGTTCTTCTGGCCTGGCCCTATGATGGCCCTGCGTTTGAGTCCCATCAGGTACTTCCAGAGACTGAATATACAGCCCTTCCCACTGTCCTGGTGAGGTGATGACCACATGTTCCAGAAAATTGAAATGGGGCTGGGACCTGGAAGAGACCTCACTTGCAGGGGAGGGAGAAGGAAGCAGGCTAGAAGTTTGGACAGACAGCTGCCTGCCCTGCTGGAAAAAGGGGGATGATAGTGGGGGAAACCAAAACAAGGTATAGGACTCCTGGGCAGCAGCAGAAGAAACTAGCCTCCTCAGTTTTGGCCCTGGGCCCTTTTTCCTTCAGGAGCCCCCCCATGGAGGTGCAGCCCCCTGTCTCTCCTCAGCAGTCTGAGTGCAACCCAGTCGGTGCTCTGCAGGTGTGCCGCCATCCTCATTTCCTGTGCATGCCTGTCCTCCCCTGAACCAGGGGACATGAGGGAAGTTAATGGGGGGTGGTTACCCTGTTCTGGGAGGTGGTTACCCTGTTCTCAGGGCTTTTCCCATCCCCTTTATTCCTCTTCTAATCTGGAATTTTAGGCTCTAGGGTAGGAGGGTAGGGTTTGGACTCCTCTCACTCAGCCTTGTGCACCCTTATTTCTCCCTTCCAAGGAGCTGGTGGTGCAGAAGGGCTGGCGGTTGCCTGAGTACACGGTGACTCAGGAGTCTGGGCCGGCCCACCGCAAAGAGTTTACCATGACCTGCCGAGTGGAGCGTTTCATTGAGATTGGTAACTGGGCAGAAGGGAATTCTTGCAACTACTGTCCCTAGCACTCCAGTCCTGGCCATAAGCAGCGCCTAGCCTCTCTGCTATAGTCCTGCTCTCCTGGCTGAGGCCCCCATCTTGGCTCCTTCCTCCTAGCTTCTTCCTTGTAGCCTGTCTTCCCTCCTCTTCTGGCCAACCAAGTTCTCAGGTTCATGGCAGGTCCTGAGCTCCCCTTTCCAATCGGCATCTCCTGAGGGGACCCTCAACCCAGGTTTGAGCTGGGTGAAAAGCCCTGGGTCTATTGGGAGTTATAATCCAGTGACCCTCTTCCCACACACAGGCAGTGGCACTTCCAAAAAGCTGGCAAAGCGTAATGCAGCGGCCAAAATGCTGCTTCGAGTGCACACAGTGCCTCTGGATGCCCGGGATGGAAATGAGGCAGAGCCTGAAGATGACCACTTCTGTATTGTGAGTGGCTTGGGGGCCATCCTCCACACCAGGCCAGGGCATGGGGACTTAGTTCTGGGACTTGGGAGTGAGCCATTCTGGGTCCCAGGCCTGCTTCTGTTTATTTTTCCTAATGGACCCTGGGTTCTTGGGGACCCCTCTCAGCTTCAGCTGTAGGCCCACCTGGCATGTGCTGTGGGGGAGCTGGCCTGGTGTGGGGTCCTGTAGGCTTTTGTTCTTGGGATGAGCAAAGTTTGCCTGGCCATCCAATTCAGAGTCTAGTGAGAAGGGGCCATATGGGGATTGTCTAAAGGGATGCAAGCTAAAGATAACCATTCTCTGGGCTTTTCTCTCCTTGAATATTAAATGTCCATTAAATGCCTGGGTCTTCCAGCCCAATGCTACATCTGTTTCTGTCTTGTCAGGGTGTGGGCTCGCGCCTGGATGGACTTCGGAACCGGGGCCCAGGCTGCACTTGGGATTCTCTGCGAAATTCAGTGGGAGAGAAGATCTTGTCCCTTCGCAGCTGCTCCCTGGGCTCCTTAGGTGCTCTGGGCCCTGCCTGCTGCAGTATCCTCAGTGAGCTTTCTGAGGAGCAGGCCTTCCATGTCAGCTACCTGGATATTGGTATGGCTAGTTGGGGGGCCGGGGGATGTTGGGGACTGGACCAGAGCAAGTACAGATGGGTATAAGGAGTCAGGGAGGGCATGATGATGACGTGGACCACCCCTCCCGGTGCTGTCTTCCCACCCAACACTGCCTCCCTCCTCTCTCTTGGTCTCCAGAGGAGTTGAGCCTGAGTGGGCTCTGCCAGTGCCTGGTGGAGCTGTCCACACAGCCGGCCACCGTGTGTCATGGCTCCGCAACCACCAGGGAGGCAGCTCGAGGGGAGGCTGCTCGCCGTGCCCTGCAGTACCTCAAGATCATGGCAGGCAGCAAGTAAAGCTCCAGCTGGACTCATGGACGTACACCCTTGCTCCCTGCTCCTCTTGCCTCGGCCCAGCATCTGCCCAGCTCTGGTACCCCTGGAGGTGCCATCTCTACTTCTGACACAGACTGCCTCCCTGCAGGCTGAGGAGGGCGTGGCCCCAGGAACCAGAGACCACAGTGCCTCAGTGGCCCGGCATCCGTCCTCATGTTACTAGTGATGATGAAGGGAAATGAAATTTGTCACTGTCCCCTAGAGCCCAGAATAAATGTGCTGCTCCTTGGATTCTTAACCCTACTCTTTCTGTTTCCCTGAGAAGCTGGTGGCAGCGGAGGTTAGTGCCAGATCACCTCCCATGTTGTGCCTCCCCACCTTGTTCCCCACAAGTCCCCATGTCTGCTTTTCTGGTGGCAGGAGGCTGGGTGCAGTGACTTCTGGGACTCCCATCGCCTGTGTTCCTGGAGAGTTTGGTGGAAATAGAGGGGTTGTGGTTCTTGCCCTGGGCACTCTCCCAGCCCTTTCAAGTTTCAGACACAGACACCTGGATTTAGAAGCCAGGCAGCTTTATTTGATGGGGCGGGGCACACATGCATTTTTGGGTGTGGGCCTTGCATGCAAACATATCAAGGGATGATGACTTGTCATTTCTTCCCAAAGCGCTGAGGGGCAGCCAGACTCCAGAACAGGGAGCTCAGCCCCTCCCCAGCTCGGGTGCTCAGCCGTTTGTTCCTCCAGGAGCCCCAGGTGTTTCTGCCGAACCTTAGGAGAGATCCTTCCCCAGGTGAAGGTTCTTCCAGTCCTCCCCTTCTCCAGCCCCCTCCCTCCTCTTCCTCTGGCCCCTGCCTTGCTATGCCCCTCTCAGACTCACCTCTGGGGCTGAAACAGGAAGGCTGAGCTCCGGCTGGGTCTCTGCATGGTCTGGAGCAGGGAGAGCAAGAGTGACCTAGTGGTCTCAGAATCTTGTGCTGGGAGGGGTCCAGGGTCTTCCTCCTGTGGTACAGGGACATCCAGGAAGGAATGTGGCCAAAGACTTTTGACATTCAGGTCACTAGAAGAAGGATGTAGCTTCCAGTGGCAAGTTGTAAGAGCCCTTTCCTCAGATGTGAGGTCCCAGTGAAGAAGACCCTTGCCACTGGAGTGTTTGAACCTAGAGCAGAAGTCTCAACCCAAGGCAGAGGGAAATAGTGATGTGGGGAGGGGGTGCCACTTACCGTGAAGATCTGACCTCCATCCAGGTCGCTTGGTTCTCCAGCGTGGCCCCAGTCTGTTATTAAAAGCAGCACCACCAGCAGCACTGCTGCCTGCCTGGAATCCATGCTGTCATCTGCCTTCCGACAGCCACCTCTGCCTCTTATACCTGCTGTGCCCCTGTCCCCCACCCCACAGCAGCCTGAGGGGAAATACAGAGCAGGCAATGGAAATGCACTGCTCCATTAAGAGCCCCTGGGATCCCCTCCCATGGCCCCTCCGGGATTTCCTGCTCCCAGCCCCTAAGCCTGAAGTTACAGACTTTATTAGATGCATAAATCCTGTCTCCAGAGCTCAAGAAGCATCATTAATTGCAGATGCTTTGTCAGAGCCAGGCCCTAGGGGGCGTTTAAGAACGCCCAATCCCTCAACAGGTTGGAGAGCTCCAATTGATCACCTCCTCTCTTTTCTAACTTATAGAATAAAAGCATAAATAAAGTCCTGTCAGGAAGGGCTAGGTAGGTATTGTGTCCTGAAACAGAGAGAGTGGGGGAAAGAGCCCAGGTCAGAGTCGGTCGGGATGACACAGCCTGCTTTCTCCCCTGGCTGGGGTTGCAGTCAGGGTCACCCAGCCCATTCGCACCTGTTTCAAATGTGCCTCTTGGAGGGTTACAAAGGGAGTCACTACTCTGAGATTTGCCTGTGGAAAGAAAAGTTAGATACATAAGGAAGCTAAAAGAAATCCTTGTAGATGAACTCCATCTTCACTCCGGAGAACGGCTTAGGACCTGCCTCACCTGGGCCTAGGGAGCCATCCTCTGCAGCTGGGGCACTGCTGCCACCCTGTGGTCACAGCTCCACACTGCCAGGTCCAGCCATTTCCTTTTTCTGGAATAGAGCTCTATGAAGAGTCAGACGGATGGAGGATCTAAGGTCCTGATTTTAAGGAGTTCCAGACAGGCAGGGGCAGAACACTGGAGTGGGACTATTTTTCTGTCCACCTCCCTCTAGTCACCCCCACCTTCGCCTGGCTGTGACCTACTGGGGCAGGAGACTAGAATCAGCCTTGGGAAAGACCTGACTCCCAGGAAGGGGTCCTTCAAGGTCCTCCGGTGCCCTTTCCCATCTGATCCTAGATCCATGCAGAGTGGTTCTGTAGCCTATGAATCAGCCTCGGGCAAGCTGTCTACCTCTCTAAACTACAGTTTTGTCACCTAAAACACGGCAACATTAAAATGAACTACTTCCTAGGGTAAGCATTATTTGAGATACTATTTGGTCATCCATTAAGTACAAGATTTGACACAAAGCAAGTGTCCTGAAAACACTGGCGTGAGGAGCCTCATACACGTGAGTCCCAGGAACTTACCATCTCCTGAGAGTCTCCAGACAGATTTATCCTTGCACTGAGCTGGTTTCCGTCTCCTTGTGGCCTCCACCGGGGGGGGGTCTTAGTTTGCCTCATTGTCTCACAGAACATCTCTGGATTCTTTGATGTATACAAGCCTTTCTCAGGTTTGAAGACACTTCATTTTACTCTGTAGTCTTTTTTTTTGTTCAAGGGGACATGTTCCGTCCACCCCCACCTCTTTCAAGTAAGGCATTTATAAACCAATTTGTACTTGGGGTAGACAGATCGGAGCAGGTTGTGATCTGGACGTTCTAGATACATTTCCATTCATGCAACCTAAACTAGGGTGAACCTTTCTGTAAGCTATGTCTCATGGCTGGTCCCAAGCACAGAACCTAACATTCCTCATTATATCTTCTAGTTTCACTACTTCTAAAAATGGAGTGCTAAAATCATAAGTAGATGGCTCTTCTGTGGGAAGTGGATCCTGCCCCACAGTGAGGTCCCTGTGCTCTCATCTGACTGAAGTCCAGAGGAGCAGAGGGTGGGTGGGGCACTGCAAAGAGTGGCTCTAGAGTCAGACAGAACTCAGTTTTAATCCCAGCCCCTGGCACTTCATGTGTGCCTTTGGCAAGTATCTTAACCTAACCTCACTTCGTCATCAATAAAATGAGGCAACTACTCCTCTTACCAAGAAGCTGCTGTGAACAATAAATGATGCAAAGCATCTAGCGTTCCATCTAGCACAAAGCAGACGCTCAGTGAATGTTTACCACTCTGCTGCTTCTCCCTCTACTATTTTTCTGATTACCAAGCACAACAGTCTGAGCTGAGGCTGCATCAAGAAAGGAGGAGTATCTAGCTGGCTTCCTGTGTCCAGGATAGGGGTGACTGGTCTCTCCTTTGGTTAGTAGTTGAAATGGATTAATTCTGCTAACATGGGAAACTGCCCCGCTTTTATCTCCACCTCCCAACTCTCTTAATCTCGGTTTTAGTATCTGGCCTTCAGTAACTCCCTTTCTTACCCTTCTCTGGACCCCCACGTGTTCCTGACCACAATACAATGAAGATCACTACCTAAGAGACCCCTAAGGAGACTCAGTTTCCTTACTTGTGTCAATTATACCAAACATCAGCCACAGAAAGCTTCTTAGATAATTTCTCTCCTACTGGGAAATCCTCAGAGGTACCTGCTACTTCCTGGTTAAGTTCTTCAGTCTGGCTTACTCTCCTCGTGATAATTATTGAGGAATACACAGGTGCAATTAGTAGCAACTGCCCTACACCTCCGTACTCATATGGTTCCTAAGTATTACCTCTTTGTCTTGACAACTCTCTTACCTGCTTCTAACCAGTGCCCCCACACCCTAGAACTCAGAATCATAGAAAGCTTTTCTTCTGGTTTCTGTGTATTCCCGTCACGTTGTACGCTTTTTTTTTTTTAATTGTTGGGAATGGGTGGGGACAAAACACTGAAAGGTAAGAAGAGGACACTTGCCTTTGAACACCATGCCACCCCTCACCCTCACAGAGCCACACAAGTCCTCTAGTGAGGGCTCTGATGAGGGCCCTTGTCTCCTGCACAGATCTGAGCGCTGGCCCCTGTGCTTTCTGTTATATAATTTACATAAACCACCCACCTTCTCTAGACTGTCTTTACTGCATAAAAAGGAGGGATAAGAATATTGGCTCCTTTTGTTCAAAGGAATGGGAGAGTGAGGAAAATCTGACATGGAAGTCCAATGGTTTCCCAGAGAGTGGATAATGAGATGTGTAGATCAGAGTACTGAAGTATCAGACATAACAGTGGTTCTCTCGATAGTTTAATGTTATATTTGCAGCATAAATAAGGCACAATATATGTCAGGGCAAGGGAAAGAGGGAGAAGGCATGGCTGGGGATAACTGCTAAGTGGCAAAGGGGAAGGAAGAAGGGACAGTTAGGGAGAATAGAGCGAAGACTCTGCCTCAGCCCCGTCCTGGGAGATTGTGAGAGCCTGCTCACGGGGATGATGCTGAATTGGGGGGGGGGGGGGGGGGGGGGGGGGGGCGTTGGCGGGCGGCGGGAGGGAGATGGTTTTGTAACAAAATAGCCTGTAGCACTGCATGCTCTCACCTGTCAAAGTCCACCACTGGGGACTGGGGAAACTCAGACCCACAACGGAGTTCCTTGATGAGATGGAGAGGTTTCGCTACATGTCAAAGATATACAGATGAGCAGAGATATAACCATCGACAGACACTTTTTCTTTGTCAGGAGGCTGCAGCCTCCAGCCCCAACAGTTGGAGGCTCATCTGCCTGAAGGTGTGTGTGTGTGTGTGTGTGTGTGTGTGTGTGTGAACAGGACAGCTAAACTCCAGCTGGTCCTTCCTGAAACAAAGAGCGTGGAGTGACCAGTCTGCAAGGGAATATGGAACAGCACCTGTCTAGAGCGATGCAGGACAGGTTTTAGGGATAAGTAGGATGAAGACAAACCTAGATTTTGAGATGAATAACATGGTTGTTGTTTTCACGGTAGTGGAGAGAGGGGACTGCAGGAAATGAAAAAACACATATGTTAGTGCTCAGGCAGAGGATGGTACTTAAATAGTCTTGATACCCTACAAGAACTTCCCAGCTTGCCCTGAAGGCGATGGTTCTCAAACTTTAGTGTAAGAATCACTTGGAGTGCTTGTTAGAGCCCGTCCCCAGAGTTTCTGATTCAATAGTTTAGGGGTGGGGGCCAAATGTACATTCCTAACAAGTTCCCAGATGCTGGTGCTGCTGGTGCTGGACCATGTTCTGAGAACCACTGCCCTAAGGCAGTCAGTGAACTAGTGGTCACAGCCATTTCTTACAGCTAAAACATCACTCACCAGTAGTAGCTAATGCTGGTAAGATTCCTCCATGCTACCAGCTTCCATTAAAAACCAAACCCTAGCAGCTACAACACAAACCTGCATCTACGAAGGACATAAGCTGCCTTAACCTTCCCTACTCTCCCCAGCCTTTTCTCTCTGGAGTAGGATTTCACCCCAAAGAGAGATGAATGAACTGATAGAGGGGGTGGGAATGGTAGTCAGCAGCCACCTATACTCATTCCTGCGGGGGTCAGCACCCTGGGGAGTGGAGGAGGTGGGGAATTTATGTCTGTGCGCATGTGTTTTGTAAACAGAAACAGAGAGAATTCTGTTCTCTGAGGGGATGATTTAGGGTTGTGGGAGGTTGAGGGTCCTCACTTCTTGTTCCTCCCTCTACCCATCAAACAAAAGTCTAAAGAAAACAGAAAGAGCACATCAACCAAGACATATGTGATACAGCCAGGATGATTGGATTCTACACAGACTGGTTATGAAATAAAAAAACACATTTCCTTCCTGTGTATACAGTGTACAATATTAATGGGAAATAATGACTTGGGGATGGAAAAGTTATGGAAGAAAGGGAGAACTTTTGGGGGAAGAGCTGTCTCAGGGCTAGCACCTTTGGTGGAGAGCCTCAGTGAGGAACATGGGAGCCTCAGAAACCAGAGGAGGAATATCTTGATGTCTGCGTGGTGGTTCAGGTTGTAGACAGGGAGGGCGTAGCTTGGATTAAGCACTCCAAGTCTACCAGGATGTGTGGTGCTGGAGGGCAGTGAATCAGTCAAGGAGCCAAGAGCAACATAACAGGCAAAGGGAAGGCAGCAAGGGAAAGTTCCGTTAGGTTATCTCTTTCCTGCCACGAAGAGTATACGGTCTAGTGCTTAGGACCAAGAAGATGAGTGCAGGCTGAAGGAAGCCAGATTTGGGTGATACAACCAACAGGGAAAGAGTAAGTAAAAAAAATTCCTACTCTTTCTAGTCCACCCTAGTTGTAGGGGAGGCTTTCTCAGACTTTTCAACTCTAGGCAAGCTTTCAAGGGAATGGGGCAGAAAGTCCCCATTCCAGAAGACCCGGTTCTGGCTCCTGTGTCTATGGCCTTGGTTATAGCAGCTGTGTTTTTGGAGTGAAGTGAGAGGCCTTAGTTGTGTGTTCACGTGGAAGAGCAACAAGGGTTCAGACTCCCAGCTTCTTTCAGAAAGTATCCTTCCTTAAGTCCTTGGAAAGGCCATGGTTCCTAAGAAGGGCTAAGTAATGCCCTCCACAATGTTTGATTCCGGTCCAGATGAGTCTGGAAGGTAAACAGTGAGGGAGAGTGACCACAGGGCTGATAGCAGGAACAAGATGAATGATGTTCCCCTCGACTATAAGAGGCTTCCGGGTAAGCAATTGCTGTCTTCTTAGTGAGACTATGGACCAAATAAGAGCTGTTGGGGGGCAGTTCTGTCCTGCCTCTTCCTTATGTCAGTGATTCTACTCTGGTTCTGTCAATACCCCTCATTTAGGCCCCCGATACTAACTTCCCACTGATGAAAATGAGAGCCAGACATGGGGGTTACAAGACCCTCTACAAAAACTAGCCATCCTACTCAGGGACAGACTAGACTGGCAGGATGTAAACTGCCTCCAAAGCCGGGCAGTAAGGTGGGGCATGTGTACAGTGACAAACTGATTCTTAACTTAAAAGACACTTGACTGAAGGGGGAAGGAAAATAGTGAAGAGTCTTACGAAGGCTCCTTAGGAGTCATAAACTCAGTCAAACTCAAGGGCAGGGCTGCTGGTGGGAAATCAAGATAATAAAAAAAATGAAACAAAACTAAAGCAGTAGAAAAGCCCAGGGAGCAGCAGTCTAAAAGATAAGTCCTGAGCAGCAGTTATGGCTGTGAATTTTTAAAGGCAAGTGGAGTCCCTGGAGGTGGTAACCTGCTTCCTGACCATCTGCCATGCCATTTGCTAATCTGAGCCTCCTAAAGGGCTGTTCCTTTTGGGGCCCGGGTGGTAGAGGATGAGAAAACCATGTTTTCTCTCCTTTCTCTTCATCGGGTGTGCCTTGTTCAGCACAGGCTCTGAAAAGCAGGAGGGAAAATTAAAAACAAATGCAGTAGAACATGTCATCTGACTGGTTCACCAGTTTATCACTCTGAGGAGGTGGGAATCTTGTAGCTTAGAACACTTCCTCATTCCCCTATGATAGCCAATTTTAGAAGACAAATAATAAAGGAAGCTAGGAGTTATTCTGTATGTATATTTAAGATGGAGGTAGGAGAGATGGAGAAAAGGACATTCTTGGCTTCAGCAGATGGCAGAAGGTGGCTCTGGGACAATTGGAAGGGTTTCATACTGAAGAGCTATTAAAGCTGACATATTTATCCACAGGCCCCTGGCTTTGGATTGCTTCCTATGGCCTTGGTGGAAATTGCATAGTTCAAAGGAAGATGAGAAGTCTTCATGGGGAAGAGAGAGAGACAAGAGCAATGAATTTCCCCCTGCAACCAAACCCTTCAAATGTAAGAATGGCTGAGAGCAACAGTCACTGATTTCTCAGGCAGGCTAGACCCTTCAACAAGCAGGGCTCTTCTGCTGAGGTTAGTATTGCACCTGCTGCTCCCTGGCCTCCCCTTATCCAACTTCATACTCAAGAAAACCCTGTTAGGACCTTGACTATGATGCCTCAGAGTCTTGGGGCTTAGACATTGGAGAAGCACTACACCTAGGGGGAAGAGAGCAGAACTGAAGAAACGCTGTAGAACCAGAGAGACCTAATGGCTAGGCTAGGAGCTTGCTGAGAGAGAAGGCAGATTCAGAGGATGTTGGGTGCTTGTGAATATAAGACCCTAGCTCAGAAAATAAGAGAGATGTGCGAGGCTTAGAGATGGGGGTAAGTGAGGGAACTACATAATAGCTTCCACAGTGCTGCATCTAAACTAGTTATGGAAGAGACAGGCAGTAATGTGGACAGGGGAATGAAGAGGGAGAGGCAGAAGCAGAAGGATGACCAAAAGGATTATGTGTACTTTGGTCAGTAGATTCCTATAAAACATAAAGGAATCAATCCAGTAACTAACATGATGGAATGAGCTTTCCTGCCTGACCTGATGATTAGACTGAAGAAGGATGGAGCAGGGAGGGGAGGAGTCAGCCAATCAGATCCTGGGCTTTTCCCCCTTTTACTACCAAGCCCTATCTAATAAGGCCACAAGGTAAGATTGCCAAGGCTTAGTGGAAGCTGGGAAAGACCCCACCACTTAAACTGGGAACACTCAAGAGACAAAATGTGGTACTCAAATAGCTCTGGAAATAGATAAAAAAAGGACTAAAACTCTTGGGGGTTTTGTTGCTTTCTTTTTTGCTTTTTTTGGTTTTTGTTTGTTTTGTTTTTATTTTTTATATATTTTTTTTGGTAGGAGATAGGGAGAAAGACTAAAGTTTATGGAAGAGCCGGAAATTACTTCTACTTCATACATCAAAGGTAACCTTACATTCTCCCTAAGTGAATATTTTGATTAGAACTTTGGATGGGTAAAAAGGGATAAATAAGCAGCTACTGGGACACAAAGTCCTGAGTCCAAGAGGGGGCTGGGGATGGGTCAGCAGGTGACATGCTGTTGATTCTAGCTCCCTCTACCTAGCAGGAAGGGGCATGCTGCTAAGGAACAAGAAGGTACAGTCATGGCTTAGTGGGAAGGGAGGGAACTGGGAAACCCGAAAACTGGAAGTGCAGGGGTTAGTGTTAAAAGAGAGAAGTACACGTGCATGGGCAAGGGCGATTGATCGTTCAGGCCATCTGGAAAGGCCTTTGGCTGTGGGGACATCAGAAACACCCCCTTAGGGGATGATCTATATGGCTCTGGGGCTGGGAGGCTCCTAGTACAGGTGTCAACATGACCATGACCATGTGGCTGAAAAGCCCCACATCTGTCCTTTACTCACAACACACAGTTTTTCCCCCAAACTGCCATGTCCAAGGCAGATGCGAGGGGATAAGATGACATCTCTCTTGGCTCTGGGACGGGCGAGCTCTGGCTGGGGACCCCTCCACAAGGGGAGGCATCATCTGCCTGCAGACTGGGACTGTGGAGTCATAATCACGTGTGACTGTATGGGCATGCTCAATTCTGTCCTTTGGCTGGCCATCTGAGTGAGGACTGAGGTGGCCACTGCTTCAGCTGCTGAGCGAACACTGAGGCCATTGCTAGGTGCTGTTGCTGAGCTGTGCTGAATCACAGGGGCTGGAGAACCCGTTGGCTCCGAGCTTTCCTTGGGGCTTTCTGCCAAGGAAAGAGGGCAAAGAACAGAGAACAAGTAATTAGAAAACAGAATGGGGAAATAGGCAGGACTATCTTTTTCCATAATTCTAAACCAGACTGAAGGAAAAGGAAGCCTATTTTTTTTTGGGGGGGGGGGGGGGGCGGTTGGGGCAGGGAGAAACTTCCCAGAATCTTGGCTTCTAAACTATGAATGAGCTGGTAAACGGTAAGCTGTGGGAAGGGAAGCAAGAACCAGAAAAATTAACCTACCTATCCCAATAAAGCAAATCCCCAACATGTTAATTACACTGTCTGGCCTCTAGGTCTTTGTATGTAGGTCATTACCCTTTATTAGAATACTCTTCCTCTTATTTGTTTAAACGTGATTTAAAATAGATTTCTTTTTTAGGTATCTTTTCTGATTAATTCCCACAGGAGCTAAATCATTCCATTTTTTAAAATTTTCCTTTAGCATGTAGTTGTACCACAGGTAAGCATGATAAATATCAAGCTATAATCAAATTATGTAATAAATGGTCAGTCCTTGGCTAAGGTACACTTCACACAACAAATCCCAAAGAGGTCTGTAGACCCTCCTGACTACTTATTAGATAGGTATTACTGACTTAAAACACTTATTATGAGTAATGTCACAATAACACAAATATCTGAACTGCATACAAAGACAACTCCATGCTGCTCATCAGCCAAGGAGTTTTCTTAAACACCAGATAGCCTCTATGTCTGCTTAAACAGAGATGTGTGGAATGAGGGCAAACTTCCAACAGTTAGTAATATTCTTGACCTGAAGAATACTTGAGTCTTCTTTGATTACCTTAAAATCAAATATTACCTCCTCTGTGAAACCTTTTTTAAAATTTCATATATGTATTTATTGATTATGCTATTACAGTTGTCCCATTTTTTCTCCCTTTTCTCCCCCTCCGCCCTGTACCCTCATTCCCACCAGCCCCCTTAGTTTCCCCTTAGTTCATGTCCATAGGTATAAGTTCACTGGCTTCTCCAATTCCCACACTATTTTTAACCTCCCCCTGTCTATTTTCTACCTATCATTTAGGCTTCTTAATCCCTGAACCTTTTTCCCCATTCTCCCCCTCCCCACTGATAACTCTCTGAGTGATCTTCATTTCTGTGATTCTGTTCCTGTTCTAGTTGTTTATTTTTTTTTTTTAGGTTCAGTTGTTGATAGTTGTGAGTTTGTTGTCATTTTATTGTTCATAGTTTTGGTCATCTTCTTTTTCTTAGATAAGTCCCTTTAATGTTTCATATAATAAAGACTTGGTGACAATGAATTCCTTTAACTTGACCTTATCTGGGAAGCACTTTATCTGTCCTCCCATTCTAAATGACAGCTTTGCTAGATAAAGTCATCTTGGCTGTAGGTCCTTGCCTTTCCTGACTTGGAATACTTATTTCCAGCCCCTTCTTGCCTGCAAGGTTTCTTCTGAGAAATCAGCTGGTAGCCTTATGGGAACTCCTTTGTATGTAACTGTCTCCATTTTTCTTGCTGCTTTTAAGAGTCTCTCCTTATCTTTAATCTTGGCTAATGTAATTATGATGTGCCCTGGTGTATGCTTTCTTGGGTCCCACTTCTTTGGGACTCTCTGAGCTCCGTGGATTTCCTGGAAATCTATTTCCTTTGCCAGACTGGGGAAGTTCTCCTTTATTATTTGTTCAAATAAGTTTTCGATTCCTTGGTCTTCCTCTTCTCCTTCTGGCACCCCTATGATTCGGACGTTGGAATGTTTAAAGTTGTCCTGGAGGTTCCTAAGCTTCTCCTTATTTGTTTGAATTCTTATTTCTTCATTCTGTTCTGGATGAATGTTTATTTCTTCCTTCATGCTCCAAATTGTTGATCTGAGTCCCGGTTCCCTTCCCTTCCCTGTTGGTTCCCTGTATATGTTCCTTGATTTCATTTTGCATAGCCTTCATTTCTTCCTCTGTTTTGCAACCATACTCAACCATTAGTGTGAGCATCCTGATTACTGGTGTTTTGAACCCTGCATCTGATAGGTTGGCTGTCTCTTCATCGCTTAATTCTACTTTTGGAGCTTTGATCTGTTCTTTCATTTGGGCCATATTTTTTTGTCTCGGTGCACCTGTTACATAGAAAGGGGCAGAGCCTTAGGTATTTGCCAGGGTGGGGCAACCCAGGTTGCTGTTTTGTGGTGCTGAATTTGGGAAGGGTTCCAAGAGGGAACAATGCCACTTTCTGGACTCTCCTCCCACTTTCAGTCACTTCCCCTGCTACCCACAAGCAAATTGGGCCCTTCTGGTGCTGATTCCCAGGTGGGTAGGTTTGTGTGCATTCTAGGACCCTGTATGTCTCTCCAGTGAACTCTCCTGTGAGGCTGGGAGTTTCTCCACCCACAGGCACCCCCATAGATTTTTATAGTCAGAGGTTTTGAGGCTTTATTTCCCTGTGCTAGAGCCCTGGGTTGCATGGTCTGTGTCGCTCACCAGTTGTTCCTCCCAGTTTATCCACACGCTAATGTGGGACTGCCTGGTCTGGTCCTCCGGCCACTGCCTTGCCACACGTCCTCTCTGCCCTGGCTGCCCATCTCTGCCCCTCCTACCAGTCTGAAGGAATAATCCTTCTTTAACTTCTTGGTTGTTGAACTTCCATACAATTCAGTTTTCTGGCAGTTCTGGTTATTTTTTGTTTTGAAATTTGTTGTTGTCTCTCTTTTGGTTGTGCGATGAGGCAAACTGTATCTACCTACACCTCCATCTTTGTCAGAAGTCCCTGTTGCAGTCAGGAAATTAACTATTTCACTGCTTGTACTTTCAGAACATATGTTCATTAATTCATCAAATATTTACTGAGCATCATTCATGTGCCAAGCACTGGAGTACATAAAGAATAAAACGGTAGCCTTGTCCTCAGGAAGCTATCAGTCTAAGGGCTCTTTAACTGGGATATCTGTGCTTACCCTATTAATAGGTTGATATGCTTATCTCTGCATAACCCCATGAGTCTCTCAGAGGTAGGGACAGTGTCTATTTGTCTTGTGTTAAGTACCTACCATAATGTCTACATCATATAGCAGGAACTAAGGACATTTTTGTTGTGACAAATATGTAGTTTAATGGATTGACTATATATCAGAGTTCTTGCAGGAAATGAGTAGGAAACTTACTCTATATAGACTTCATATCAATCAATACTGAGTCCTTGTCTTCCTTTTAGCCCATGAAAAGTATTTGAAACAGTCGATCACTAAACATCTTGAAACACTTTCTTATCTTGGTTTATAGAACACTACACTCAGCTACTCATCTGGTTTTCCTCCTACCTTCTTGGTAGCTCTCAGTCACTTTGTAGGTTCCTTCTTATCTCTCTGACCTCCAATGTTGCAGTACTCAGGGGTTCAGTCCTGGGACTTCTCTTTTTCTCTCTATGCGCTCTCCCTTGATGATAACATTTCATCCAGTTTTATGGCATTAAAAACTAACTATATGCTGACTCCACAGTCATATCTTCCAGCCCTTCCTCTGAACTGCAGACCCATATAATCACTGCCTGCTAGATTCCACCTTCAAGACTAATAGGCTTCTTAAACTCAGCTTGTCCAAAACTGAGCTCCAAATATAACTCCCAATCAATTCCCCCTACCCCTTTCCCCATCTCAATTAATGGCAAAACCATTATTGCAGTTGCTTAGTCCAAAATCTTTGGTGCAATTTTTGATTCTTCTTGTTCTTCATATATACTGTCCCATTTGGCCTGTCATCAAACCCTTTCACTCTAACCTCAAAATATCTTGAATTTGACCCCTTCTAACTACTTTCACTACCACCATCCTGGTCCAAGGCTCCAACATCTCTTATGCATAATTGCAATAGCCTCCTAAATGGACTGCTTGCTTCTGTCCATAACTCCTACACTAACAGAGTGATCCTGTTCAAATGTAAGTCAAATCAGCATGTTACAGCTCTGCTGAAAACCCTCTAATGGTTCTCAATGTATAGTAAAGGCCAAGGTCCTCACCATGACTAATGAAGCCCTACACAGAGATGCTCCCTTTACCTTCCCTACCTCATCTCCAACTCCTCTCCAATCTTCATTCTCTCTAATCCACCCATGCTAGCCTTCTTGATGTTGCTAGAATGTGTCAGGCACACTCACACTTTGGGTCTTTTCATTTGTCTTTGCTCCTGTTTGCAGTATTTTTCTCCCACATAAGTGAATGGCTATCTCCTTCACTTCCTTAAGGTCTTTATTCAAAAGCCACTTCATCTAAAATTTCAACTCTGCTGCCAACATTTTATATTCCTCTTCCCTTATTTTTTCTTCCAAACCTTTATTCTTACCAATATACCATATATTGTACCTATTTATCTTATTTATTGTCTTTCTACTAAAATATAAGCCCCTCAAGGACAGGCAGTTTAATCTAATCTATGGTTTTCTATTATATTCTCAGCATGTAAAACAGTGCCCAACAAAGAACAGGCTCAATCAACATCTGCTTAGAACATGAATGTACACTTAAGTACATATTAAAATTAAAATTTAAATAGAGATATTTAAAATTGGTGATGTGGTTACTCATTTTCTGTGAAAACACATCTGTGAAATTATAGTGGAAAAACAATATATCAAAATTTGATAGCCAACATTTCTATGAATTTAACTTATAAATAGAAATGATTTATTAACTTTTACTGTCCATAAGCAAATTATTCACAATAATTTTGATTTTAGGATTGTGCTTGTCCTGAGCAAAACTCTGTGACTATCTTTCTAGTACTATTTTATGGGTGCTTATAGAATATGAACTAAAACCAATATCAGCCCTTCATTAGAAAGATAAAAAATACTTCCAAATACCAATGCTTAACAAACCCCCATGTATCATCTGCTATTTATATCATCTGCTATCATCTGCTTTGAGGTCAAAGCACTGTCTTTAAATTAAGAAAAACCTAGATGTGAATCCTGGCTCTGCCAGCCCAGTAGTTACATACAACTTCAGGTAAGTGACTAATCTGAGTACAGTTTTCCTGTGTATAAATAGAGATAAAAAGTCTATTTCATAAGAGAACTGGCAAAATGGTAGAGTGCCTAACCCAAAGTAGGTATCCAATAAACATAGCCACCCTCTATCTCCAACTGTGATAATTAGGATAACTCTGTATTATTCTCAAAAAAAATTTTTTTTGTAGGGCTGGTTGCTCCACAAAGTCTGCTTACTTATCAGCCTGGATGCCCCCCCCCCCCCCCGAATATTCAGAATGGAGTTATAAAATTATCAACAGTTGAGACACTCAATACATGCAATTTCCTGACTGACTTTGCTTAGGTTGTGAGCAGCTTACCTAAATAGCCTTGGGTCTTTTTCTGTAGTGCAGTGACTGGGCAGTCTTTATGAGCTAACAATAGCTGTTTCAACTGAGCCACCTCATTGCGTAGTAATGTGACTTCATTCTGAGGAGGGAGGGAAGAAAAGAGTATCAGAAAATTCATCCTCCACTCTTTAACCTCCGCGACTATCTCTTCTGAAGTGACAACAGTATGCTGCCCGTACTTTCTTCTCCAAATCTGGGACACTTCTGATCCAGCAAGGCTTCAATAGCCTAGGGCCAGTATAGTCATGAATTCAACGACAGGAGCTGCTTACAGTGAAAAGTAGGGATTTACAATAGAAAAATTACTTGTATGTAGTATAAATATGATGATACCAAAATCAATAATGCACATGTCCTTTGACTAAGAAAGCCTACTTCCATGAATGTTTAACAGATCTATTCAAGTACATTCAGTGTTCACTGCAGCACTGCTGTTCTAGCTAAAAAATGAGAAACATTATAAATATCCATACATTATAATATAACCACACTTAGAATGTACCACTATATAACTATTAAGAAAAATAAGGTATCCCTGGCTGGTGCGGCTCAGTAGATTGAGCACTGGCCTGAGAAGCAACAGGTCACAGGCTCCATTCCTAGCCAGGGCACATGCCTGGGTTGTGGGCCAGGTCCTCAATTGTGGGCATGTGGGGGGCAACAGATTGATGTCTCTCTCCCACACTGATGTTTCTCTCCCTCTCTTTCTCCTTCCTTTCCCCTTTCTCTAAAAGTAAGTAAATAAAATCTTAAAAAGGAAAATGAGGTAGATCTTCTATACATGTGGCCAGATCTCCAGGAGAGACTGTTCACCTGTTTATGTTAAAACTAACACACGATCCTTCCATGACTCCCCTACAAAACTGTAAATGAAAATAATATTTAGAAGTACATATCTACTGATATGTATGTCTGATAGGTACACATCAAACTTACCTACAGGGAAGAGAATGAGTCTGAAAAGGCATAATGGAGAGGACTTTGGGCTTTTTGGTTTGTTTGTTTATTTTTAGAGAGAGGGAAGGGAGGGAGAAAGAGAGGGAGAAAAACATTGATATGTCTGGCACACTGATTAGTTGCCTTTTACATACCTGCACCTGGAGACATGGTCTGCAACCTAGGCATGTGCCCTGACTGAGAATTGAACCAGCAACCTTTTGGTTCCCAGGCTACCATTCAATCTACTGAGCCACACCAGGGCAGACTTTGTTTTTATTCTACACTGTGTGTGTATATTATACACATGTTATATATAAATAATATATATTACCTTACAATGAAAGATTTTAATAATAATCAGAAGAACAGAAAATATATGGATTATAAAATTGTTCTAGTTGTGTTTGTGTGGCTTTTTATTTTTATTTTTTTACCTATCACATGGACAAGTTTTTTTAAATTGATTTTACAGAGAAGAAAAAAGAGAGAGAAGAACAGAGTGAGAGAGGGAGAGATAGAGAGAGAGAGACAGACAAACATCGATTTGTTGTTCCTTTATTTATGCATTCGTTGGTTGGTTTTTGTATGTGCCCTGACTGGGGATGGAACCTGCAACCTTGGTGTATATAGGTTGCTGCTCTAATCAAGTGAACTGCCTGGCCAGGGCTGTGTTGCTTTTTCTTTCTTTTATTAAGTTGCATTATCTGGGGCAAATCCATTTCCCTTTGGGTGTTCCACAACCTCCGTCAGAGGTACTGATGACTTAAAAGAGCACCCTGGGGTGCTTAATCTAATTCCCTTCATCCAAATTGGTCTATGAATGACTCATTCTAGTAGCAGATTTAGGAATAGATGGTGTCTTTTCCAACCTCTGGGGAAGAGATTTCAACTCTAACTTAAGGGATTCTTTCTGCCTTCTTCCTGGAACATCTCAATCTGTCCTAATTTAAAGAATTACCATCTTCTATTATATTATCTCCCTTTTTTTCTGATTCAACCCCACTTTCAATGTCCAACAATCCCCACAATCATCCAGGACCCACTCACACTCAGCTGAATGTTCTGAGAAGTGAGTTCCTCTGCCTTCTTCTCTAGGGAGGACACCCATAGCTTCCGCTTCTGACGACAGCGAGAGGCTGCAGCACGGTTGCGCTCCAGAAAGCGCTGCCTCCGTTCATCTGGATCTTCATCCACTGTGCGCCGCCGTCGCCCTCCTGTGCTTGGTGTGGGCTGGGCTGGTGAGACCTGTGGCCCAGGAAGGAAGAGGGGTTACTCTGAAAGGAATGTTGATCCTTTCCAAATTAAACCTGACATTAGGTATACTAGGAAAATCTGGCAAAGGGATGTACCAGTCTCTGTAACCACAGTAAGTCTCATCGCAATGTCCCTTAGCCTCTCTTTTGTAGTTATTCCTCATTCTGCCTCCCATTTCCTTCCAGTCTTCTCAGTCCCATACCTAGACAACCACAATTCTGTAGGAAACTGATTATTTCTGAGACAGACAAAATGAAAAACTAGGATCACTTTTTGTTTCTTAAGAACAGGAAATGTTGTAGGTGGGGAAATCATAAAGGAAGGTATGGGAACTTTTAGCAAGACTGTGAAATAAAAAAGTTTACATATCACTGATTTGGACAAGCAATATATACAAACAACAATGCTACAACAAATTTCAGAAAAGAAGAAAAATTTTACTACTAGTGAGTATTAGGCTATTATGAGCTAGGGACTAGCCTATTCTTTTTATTTATAATCAGTTATTAATCATCCTCATCAACCCTCCGCCTGTCTTGTTCTTTTTTAAATAGAAAAGCATTTTTAATCCCTTTACAAATTGGTGATATGGGATTGTCTTCTGTCTTCAAACTTCAGGCTGATGATGTTCCTTGACACTAAAGCACTTTTGGATCACCTTCCCTTTCTGTTAACTGATACGTGTTCAGAAAAGATAGATCAATTTTATAATAGTGGCAAAAATTAAAATGTAGAAAGGTAAACCATCTGTATAAAAGAAACTATATAATGTAAAACAATACCAAAAATAAAATTTGTTCCAGATCTGTTGCTATTAGGGAGTATCTATATTAGTAGTTTCCAAATGCCAGAACTCACACCAGTTGCATGAGAATAAGCATGAGCTTATAAAAAAAATACAATCTTTTAAAAAATGTTATTTATTTATTTGTTTTAAAAGTTTCATTTATTTATTTTTAGAGAGGGGAAGGGATGGGGAAAGAGAGGGAAACATCAGTGTGTGGTTGCCTCTCATGCTCCCCTCCACTGGAGACCTGGCCTGCAACCCAGGCATGTGCCCTGACCAGGAATTGAACTGGCGACCCTTTTGTTCTCAGGCAGGCAGTCAATCTACTGAGTCACACCAGCCAGGGAGTGGGGAGTTGAGGGGGTGGGAAAACTTACACTCCACCTTCAGGCCCTACTGAATTATGTTCTTCATTAAAATAATCAAGAGATAATTTTATTTATTCAGACTAATCTCTCTCCCAAAAGAAAAAAATGGGGAGGAAATTTCAAACTCAATTTAATGAGCTAGAAGCCTTGGTTAATTGATTCTCACTATACCAAGGGAAGTTTACACTAATTCTCTTGAGAGTTAAAATTTCCTCTTTGTCCTAAGCTCCCTGGACCACATGTAAAGACTGGTGTTTTACCAAGGATGCAGAAAAGGAAACAATAGGTTCCAATTCTCTCATAGGCAACTCAGTAACTCATGCAGGGAATGGGAGTGAAAGAACATGCTGAGAGAAAGGGAAGAATGAGAAGGAAAGGAATCGGTGGCAACTAAAAAAGAAGTCATGTCATTTCCTCAAGAGGCAAAGCAGCACAACTCAGGCAAGGGGCTATTGCTGTACCATCTCCAGGGACTGACATTGCAAGGGGATACATGAGGGTGGGCAGGCTTAGCTTCCAACAAGAAAACTCAGACGAAGGTTTTGTTGTTGGCCATGCTTTAAGACAGCATGTGGTCATTAAATGTCAGGACATGTGATGGTAACTGATGAAGCAGATGGTGACATCAGGAAAAGGGCTGGGCAAAGAATGCAACTCTAGAAACCAATCGCAGGTTGTTGTCCAGTACAGATAATATAAAACTTAGGCCTATTCAGTTTCCAAAGAAATTTACTAAAACTGAGGCCTCCTTGAGAAAATAACTGGGCATCTAAATGGAACTTCTCTGTCTTAAGAGATTAAATTGATAAGGAAAAGGTACAAGTTTGTATTTGTTTACTAAGCCATCTTAATACTGTGATATCACATATTATGTATTACTATTTGACTTTTTTCTCTAAAATGTAATCAAGTTTTTTTTAAAAGACTTAATAGATGGGAAAGAGACTAGAAGAACCTCCTTTGTATGGTGCACAAAGTGGTCTGAAGTGAGGATCTGTCACATTTTAGAGGGTTCCACAGATACATCGCTCACATATAGATAAAAACAAAAACCAAAAGTTAAGACCTCTTCTGTGACAGTTCTGCACATCTAGTCTGTTTACATGTAACTATAACACAAGGGTGGATAAAGAATGGCCCATTTTGCTACTGTCAAATTGTCAACAAGTACAACAGCACAGGAAGATGCCCAGAAAGCTGAAAACCAATCTTCTCTAATTTGTCTGCTCCTTAAAAAACACAGGACATAAAAAGCAATGTTGAGATAGCTGGTTCTCTCACCCAAGGGCCCAACTGACCTGTGGCTGGGCAGGGGATGGGGCATCAGGGTGCTGGATGAGGATCTGGCTTTGCTCAGGACGGGCGGTCACCATGGTGCTGGCAGTACCTACCACCATTCCACAACCACCATTGATTGAGGAGACTTGGTGGGTTAGAGTGGCTTTTAGTCTCTGTGGGGAAAGATATGGAAAAAAAGCCTAAGGGTGAGATTTTATCAAGGGTGGGAAAGAGTGGCTTAAATATCATTACTGAACTTATAGATAGCTAAAATTTCCACCCCAATTTTCCTTTAACAGAGGAATTTTTTAAAAAATGATAGGGGAAGAGAATGTGCACCTGGAGCCCTAAAAGGCCTACTCTATTCTCTGGCTATCATCCTGGGCACAGTTGGAGGGTGGGGGTTGTTGAAGCAATAGAGTCCAGATGAAAGCTCTCTCCTGGAATTCGGCCAGGTACTGGTTACGCAGCTATTCACCTCGTGGCCAGCACTCCTGCCCACTCATCCACCCTCCATCTGTCACCCTGGAACTGAAACAGCAAGTGTTCCATTCCAAACAATCTGTGCTGCCTCTTCACTGCCATGGTCTATGTACCAGGCTCCAAAGGTGGAAGAGAAGAGATGGGAATCCTAAATCAGGGTCTTTTTTTCTTTAGATGTCACAACAGGGTGTCTTTAGCTTTGCCAATTCCCAGAAGGTTCCCTCACTTGCCATACTTGAAAAACCTAGGCTGGTATGACTTCTTTCAGAAAGAGCCAATGTTGCCCCAGGCTGGAATGTACTTACCATCTTGGCTTCTGATGGCATAGGGTGGCCAGAGGGAGAAATGGAACCACTGCTGTTAACTGGTGGGCCAGGGATACCAGGAATGTTGGGCACCATAGACACAGGCCTGGCCAGCTGGATCAAGAGAAGGAAGAAAAACCAGAAGAGAACATAATAGTATTGTTGGGGCAAAAGTTTCCTCAAAATGCTATGATTTTCAGATTGGCACATTAGGGCTTGTTCTGTGCAACCTGCCTATATAGGGTATACAGGGATCCTGGGAAATGCTCTCTTCCATGGAGCACAATAGTGTAAGGAATCTAATCCTTCAGGGCTACAACAATTTCCATGGAAAAGGCTGGGGCTGTATACTGAAGACAGTGGTGGGCAATTTGGGAGGTACTAAGTGCCAAGTGAAATCAACCAATCAGCAGGCTGGCAAGATCAATTCCTAGACCAGGAGCCAATTGTCCAGATGAGTCTTTGTCTAGTGTTCCATAGCGCTGGATTGGCAGAGGTTAGTGAAGTGTTTGGGCAGGCTGCCATGCTCAACTAATACAGACCAGAACCCACGTTTCCCTGGGGCTTGTGTGCATTTATGAACATTCAGGTGGAAGGGAGGGATTGTGTGTTGATAGGACTGGTTGCCCCTATTAAAGAGCTTACCGATATAACAGAAGGCATCTGTACCGGAGGCCCTGGCAGCACAGGCATGGTCTGTCCATTAGCAAGATGCATGACGAGAGGAAGGGAGCCAGTGGGAGACCTAGAGGACACATGCAGTGAAATGCTCATAACACGGACTCCTTTGCCTTTGGATCCTTCTCCTATAATTCTGCAGATTTTCTAGTCTTTTTTAGTTAGGGAAACTAAAGGGCAGCATTATAAAATCTTGACGCCCTCGTGAGGTGGAAAAAGCAGGGAATGTTACAAGTTCTTTTTATTTTTTTAAATATATTTTATTGATTATGCTATTACAGTTGTCCCATTTCCCCCTCCTTTATTCCCCTCCACACTGCACACCCCCTGCCACCCACTTCCCCCCCTTCAGTTCATGTCCATGTGTCACACTTATAAGTTCTTTAGCTTCTACATTTCTCATACCATTCTTACCCTCTCCCTGTCTATTTTCTACCTATTATTTATGCTACTTATTCTCTGTACCTTTCCCCCCTCTCCCCCTCACACTCCCCTGTTGATAACCCTCCATGTGATCTCCATTTCTGTGGTTCTGTTCCGTTCTAGTTGTTTGCTTTGTTTGTTTTTGTTTTAGGTGTGGTTGTTAATAACTGAATTTGCTGTCATTTTACTGTTCATATTTTTTTTATCTTCTTTTTCTTAGATAAATCCCTTTAACACTTCATATAATAAAGGCTTTATGATGAACTTATTTAACTTGACCTTATCTGAGAAGCACTGTATCTGCCCTTCCATTTTAAATGAAAGCTTTGCTGGATAGAGCAATCTTGGATGTAGGTCTTTGCCTTTCATGACTTGGAACACTTCTTACCAGCCCATTCTTGCCTGTAAGGTCTCTTGTGAGAAATCAGCTGACAGTCTGATGGGAACTCCTTTGCAGGTAACTGTCTCCTTTTCTCTTGCTGCTTCTAAGATTCTCTCCTTATTTTTAATCTTGGGTAATGTAATTATGATGGGCCTTGGTGTGTTCCTCTTTGGGTTCTACTTCTTTGGGACTCTCTAAGCTTCCTGGACTTCCTGGAAGTCTATTTCCTCCCCCAGATTGGGGAAGTTCTCCTTCATTATTTGTTCAAATAAGCTTTCAATTTGTTGCTCTTCCTCTTCTCCTTTTGGCACCCCTATAATTTGGATGTTGGAGCATTTAAAAATGTCCTGGAGGTTCCTGAGCCTCTCATTTCTTAAAATTCGTATTTCTTCATTTTTTTTTGGTAGTTGAATGTTTCTCTCTTCCTTCTGGTCTACATCATTGATTAGATTCCCGGTTTCCTTCCCATCACTATTGGTTCCCTGTACATTTTCTTTTATTTCACTTAGCATTGCCTTCATTTTTTCATCTAATTTGCACCAAATTCAACCAATCCTATGAGCATCCTGATTACCAGTGTTTTGAACTGTGCATCTGATAGGTTGGCTATCTCTTCATCGCTTAGTTGTATTTTTTCTGGAGCTTTGATCTGTTCTTTCACTTGGGCCATATATTTTTTTGTCTTGGCACTCCTGCTACGTATAATGGGCGGAGCCTTAGTTGTTCACCAGAGCAGGGCAACCAATGTCGCTGGGTTGTGACACTTTATGTGGGTAAGGGGTCCGAGAGGAAACAGTGCCGCTTGCTCCACTCTCTGCCAGATTTCAGTCACTTCCCCCACTACCCACAAGCAAAGTGGGCCCTTCTGGTGCTGATTCCCAGGTTGGTTGGCTTGTGTACATTCTAGGACCCAGTGGGTCTCTCCAACAAACTCTCCTGTGAGGCTGGGAGTTTCTCATGCTGCTGCCTCAATCCCCACAGGTGTTTTCAATCAGTGGTTTGAGGCTTTATTTCCTCGACTGGGACCCTGGGTTTCCGAGGTCTCACTCCCCAGGTGTTCCCACTGGTTTATCTGCACATGAATGTGGGACCACCTGGTTCGCAATCCACTGCCTCACCGGGTCCACCCACTGCTGCCTTGCCAGCCAGCTGCAGCCTTCTTGCGTCCCATTCTACAATCTGCTGCCTCACTGGGTCTACCAGCTGCTGCCTTGCCCATTCCGGTTCTCCACCGCCACTTTGCCATGAGTCCTCTCCTCCTGGCTGCCCATCTCCACCCCTCCTACTACTCTGGATGGATGTTTCTTCTTTAACTCCTTGGTTGTCAGACTTCCATACAGTTTGATTTTCTGTCAGTTCTGGTTGTTTTTGTTTTTAAATTGTTGTTGTCCTTTTGGTTGTGCGAGGAGGCACAGTGTGTCTACTAATGCCTCCATCTTGGCTGGAAGTCCTGCTACAAGTTCTTTTTATACCTTGCAAATTAAGCAAACACCAATGAACTCAATGGATGGGAAGCTAATCCTATTTTTAAGATTTTGTTTATTTATTTTTAGAGAGTGGGGAACGAGGAAGAAAAAGAGAAGAGACAGTGATGTGCAGGAGACATCAGTTGTCTCACATGACCCCAAATGGGGACCTGGCCTGCAACCCAGGCATGTGCCTTGACTGGGAATTGAACCAGTGACCTTTCGGTTTACAAACTGGCACTCATTCCACTGAGTCACACCAGCCAGGGTGCTGGCTGATCCTATGAAGAGTTTTGAACAATTAAATAAACATCCCATCACAGCCATGTATAAATTCTGTCTTGCCTTAGGTGAGGGGGACTTGGACCAAAGTTGGCATTTTGCAAAGCTGAATTATGTCACATGATAGCCAAATATGAATAAGTTTCTCTTGTTCCTTTCTACATTTTGCTCTGCCTTGTCCAAAAAGATGTCTCTTTGTATTTTCCTTAGTGGGTCCACAGAACAATAAGCTTCAAAAGGCTAAATCCTGACAATAATCTCTTAACTCAATAGATACCATTGTGAAATCTGTACAGGTTGTGCCAGGAGTGAAGACAAACACAGAAACAAACAAAATTAGGGGTATCAAAGATCAAGAATCCTAACTGAAACTGAGGGAAATACTCAAAAAAGATGACTTAATGGGTTTCAGCCCCTCATTCAGTAGTGCTCTAATAAACTTTTAGAAGCCAAGAGAACTAAATATAGGTTCCTCTGTGGCCTCCACCATTATGTTGAACTTCCTAAAGTTTTAAGGATTCTTCTTTTGGATCAAAGAAGTATTAAAGAACCAAATTAATAAAGCATTACCCTCAAATAAATATTTGCTGGTCTACTTGAAAGGTAAAGGAATCTGTTTACAGGGGGAAATTTTTTTATTTTGAGGGACAATATCAGTGACTCATTTTCCTTGAGTATTCAAAAACAGTGCCTGTTTTAGCAAATAACTTCACAAAGTAGAAAAAGATTCAGCTCTTCCCTTTTGTGGCCATTGCAAAGGCACCAGGAGTCAAAATGAAATTTTTCTGACTTCTGACCGGAGCAAGAACTGTAAAAGGCAATTCAATGCACCTTCTCGCATTCACAGGGAGATTATGTTTCCTCCTCTTTCCAAAGAACTGAGACAGAAGTACAATGTTTGATCCATGCCCACCCAAAAGGATGATGTAGTTCAGGTTGTGAGAGGACACTACAAAAGGCAGCAAACTGGTATAGTCCAGGTTTACAGGAAGAAATATGTCCCCTACAGTGAATGAGTGCAACAGGAGAAAGCTAATGGTACAACCGTTCATGTGAGCATTCACCCCAGCAAGGTGATCATCACTAGACTAAAGCTGGACAAAGACCACAAAAAAATCCTTGAATGTAAAGCCAAATCTCACCAAGTAGGAAAGGAAAAGGGCAAGTGCAAGGAAGAAACAATTGAGAGGATGTAGGGATAATGTAATCCTATATACAGCTTTCATTAAAAACTTGAAATGGAAAAACAAACAAAAGAAAAAAGATTCAGACTTCATTATTTCTGTCTGCTCTTTACTTACCCCAGCTGCCTGTTGGATGGTGGAGCCTGTGTGATGACAGAGGTTGGGGAGGGAAGGGTTGGGTGAAGTGGATCATAGCCCAGGTGGAGAGGCAGGGAGCCAGGGCGTACAATGGTAGGCGTTGGGGTAGAGATCACAACAGGCTTTGGGGTAACCTCCTGGGGAAAAGAGACCAACAGATCACAAAATACTTTAAGGGGCTGCTTGCAGGGAAATAAGTAGCTAATAAAATCTAATACGAATTTATTGGAAAGAGCATTAGAGCAACTCTTTTTGCTCCATGTTCATGACCATACCTCACTCACCCAATTCAGGAAAAATGCTGAGTTAAGACCTTTACGCTATCTCCCTTTTATCAGGGATGATGGCTATATGAATGAGATGACAGTTGAAAAATCACTTAAAATCTTTGTAGAAGCATTGTAGTATCACATAAATTCTAAAAATTGTTATAATTTTTCATAATCTAGATACTGTTATTTTAAAATTGGTATCTGAGTATCCTGTGATCTCTATTGGAAAAAGGCAGGTATAAGATTGGTTATAAGGCAACCCAATATCTTCTTTAAAATAGGGCTATGGAAGTTTTTTTGTATTTTAAAAAGACTTTATTTATTTATTTTTAGAGAGAAGGGAGTGGGGAGAAGAAAGAGAGGGAGAGAAACATCAATGTGTGGTCACCTCTCACGCACTCCCTGCTAAGGACCTGGCCTGCAATCCAGGTATGTGTCCTGACTGAGAATAGAACTGGCGACCCTTTGGTTTGCAGGTCAGCTTCCCACTGTTAACGTGTTAGGATCTTAAGTTGTCAATGGCCACACTGGCCATGAAAACATCTCCAGACAGTCTCTAGGAACTGGCTGCTGATGAAAAGGAGTAAGAGAGGGGAAGGTTGCAGTGTTTATGGAAGGAGTACTTTGGGAAAATTATCAATCCAAATTTGAAGGAAAGTAAAATGAGATATAGATGCTCTAATCAAAGTGGATATTAAAATTAATAACTACTGGTAGAACTGAGACTGGATGGAAGCATGAGGGGGCTTCTGAGGTTCTGATAATATCTGGGGGCTGGTTACAAAGGCTGTAAACTTTGTAAAAATTCAGTGAGCTGTATACTTACAGTTTATGCACTTTTCTGCACATGTGCTGTATTTCAATAAATTCATAAAAAGGTTCCTTTAAAAACTATTCAGAATCTTAGTAGATATTCCCTTTAAGTCACTAGAAGACTTCCCTAAGCGAAAACTTTTTTTCTAGATTAAAAAACATCCTAACCCAAGGATATGTTTACAGATTTTAGAGAGGAAGGGGGAGGGGAAGGGGGGCAGCGGGGGAGAGAGAGGGAGAGAGAAGAGAAGCATCAAGAAAGAAGCATCAGTCTGTTGCTTCCCATATACACCTGGACCAGGGATCAAACCCACAACCTAGGTATGTGCCCTGACCAGGGATCTAACCTGCAACCTTTTGGTGCACAGGACATTGATCGCTTCAACCAACTGAGCCATTTGGCCAGGGCTAAATTGTCTACTGTCCATTTTATAAACAATGTGATTTTCTTTTTCACTCATTAATTGAAGTACAACATACATACAGTAAAGCGTATTAATCTAAAAGGTACCACTGAGTGACTTTTTACATACGCATAATCAAGACAGAGCCCATTTCCAGCACCCCAAAAGGTTCTCCTGCATCCCTTCCCAATCCATACCTTTCCTCACAAGAAGTTAAACGTTATTCTGAGTTTTATCACCATCAAATAATTTTGCCTCTTCTTGAACCTGATGTAAATAAAATCATATAGTATGTACTTCTGTGTCTGAATTTTTTGTTGTTCAATATAACATTTGTGAGATTCATCCATATTGCTCTTATATCATTAGTTCACTCTTTAAAAAAAAATCCTCACCCAAAGACATTTTTTCATTGCTTGTTTAGGAAGATGAGGAATGGAGAGAGGAAGGGAGGGAAAGGAACATTGATGCTAGAAAGAAGCACTGACTGGTGGCCCCACGTTGGCTCTGGGACAGGGGTGTATACGCCCAGACTGGGGATAGAACTGCAGCCTAGGTATGTGCCCTGAATGGGAATCTAACTGCAACCTTTTGATTATAGGACGACAATCCAAACGAGTCACACTGGCCAGGGCAGTTCATTCTTTCTTCTTCTTCTTCTTCTTCATCTTTAAGATTTTATTTATTCATTTTTAGACAGAGGGGAAGGGAGAGAGAAAAAGAGGGGGAGAAACACTAGTGTGTGGTTGCTTCTCACATGCCCCTTACTGGGGACCCCCGGCCCGCATCCCAGGCATGTGCCCTGACTGGGAATAGAACTGGTGACCCTTTGGTTTGCAGGATGGCACTCAATTCACTAAGCCACACCAGCCAGGGCCAGTTCATTCTTTTTTAATGCCATGTAGCATCACATTTTATAAATATACTACTCTTCATTTATTAATTTTCTTGTTCATGGACTACTGCTAGTTTTTTGATGATTATCAATACAGCTGTTGCCCTGACTGGTGTGGCTCAGTGGACTGGGCACTGTCCCACAAAACTAAAAGTCATGGGTTTGATTCTCAGTCAAGGCACATGCCTGGGTTGTGGGCCAGGTCCCCAGTTGGGGGTATGTGAGAGGTTAACTGATCAATGCTTCTCTCGCACATCAATGTTTCTCCCTCCCTTCCCCCTCGCTAAAAATAAACAAAAATTTAAAATATAACCATTATAAACATTTTCATATACTTCTTTGGGTGGACATATGTACTAATTTCATTTCTACATAGACTGAGAAGTAGAATAAGTATAATTTATATAAATCTAAACAATTAACATTTATTTAAATATACTCGATCCTCTTGGATCATATACTACTTACACAACTAATGAATTAAAATGTAATCTATTAATTAACATTTGGGATGACTCTTGGTAGAGAATTTTACCTTGTCCTTGAGTGGTGGAGAACAGGGGCTGGAGGCAGGGCTGTCAGGTGGGGATGAGTCTACCTCTACTGGCTCCTCTTCTTTGATTTTAATGTCTGGTGTGGAAGGCAGAGACATGTCAAGGGGCCCAGCCACGGCCTGTCAAAACAGAGAAATGAACATAGTTTAACCCCAGGATTCCTTTCAGGCTGAATCTGTATCTTCCCAGTTAACAGGCAAGGGAATACACTTCCAAGAAATTCAGCCCTTGGTCAAAGCACCAAACTGCAAATCAAAGAAATGTGAAGCCTAGGTTTTATGTATAACTCTAGCCAAATTATTTTAACTTCTCAGGGCTTCTGTTTCCTTAACTATAAAATGGAGATAACACCTGCTTCACCATGGGTGAATACTTAGAAAGATTCTGAAAGGGAAAATATATTTATAATGGTTATAAAGACCCTGAAAGAAAAAAAAAAGGATGTCATTTAAATCCATCCAAGTATTATGATATTATTTTTCAGGAAAGTAAAATGATTCCTGAATCCACTGCCTGCCTTTACCCAACCAGCACTACTGGCCATTGGAGAGCTGTGAACACTTTTTCTGCCAACCAGAATGACTAGATTACCCAATTATCAAAAGCAAATAAAGACAAATTGACCTATTAAAGTACTACAAACAAGATAAGAAAGACCTTTTCTAGGGAACTCCCCCGGCTTGATGGTGATTTCACCCCAAAATCTGGTCCTAGAGGTTAAAAGTTAGGAAGATAGGGCTTCACCGTAACAAAAGGAAGGATCACCTGATCAGTGAAAGAAATTAGAACTTGGTCCTAGAAGTAGGACTGGAGAAAACCAGAAAAAGAGAGTACTTGTCTAGCAGCAGCGTGATCACCTCACAGAACCGTGGAGGCATACACAGCTTTGAAGGGAACAATAAACAATACAATGACACCGTGACACCGCACCATGACAGGAGCACGAACTGCTGGCACTGCAGTTCAGTTTCATGACAAAGTGGGTCCTTTGTTCTATTCTTCCCATATCCTAGAATTCTTAGTGAAAGAGGAGTTTGTTTCTCACTCTTCCCTTGCTACCTTAATCCTTTAAAACCTTCCTGACAGTGAGCAAACTGATGATAATCTGGTGTCTACTACATTAAAAAAGGTGGTAATGGTTCTTTTTCTCCAAACAGATGGAGGTGAGCAACAACAAATACAGTTTCACTTCTGCCCTCATTTTTCTACATTGGTTAAGATGTCAGGCCCAATTGAGCTAATAATTCTGGGATCTCTGAAGTCAGAAAGAGGACTCTCAATCACAAATTTAAGATCTCCTTGGGGCATCTTCTAGGAAAGCTATGGTTCAGGAGAGTTTTGGGCTCGTACAACACTCCTGAAGACCATCTTACATTGAGTCTGTTCTTCTCATCAAGGTGAGGTGAAGACTACCCCTGTATAGGCAGGGAGAAACAATGAGAGATACCCAATGAGTAAAGGCTTGACTAACTATGAATGGCATCTCAGAAGTGTCAACTGAGCTAAAATGGCAATGGAAAAAACCTGAACCTTTTCAAGGGAGCCTAATTTCTTGAATTTGCCTATAGTGAGTTTGGTTTAAAATCTCTCACATCTTGGTGGAAACAATTTGACTACTTTCTTTGATTTGGGGGAGGGAGAAATGACAGAGTGAATAGGGTAAAGAAGCTGTAAAATAAAATTATATCAGTTGAAGCAACTGAAAAACGAGAGACCTGGGTCTCCAAAGGAAAAGTATGAGGAGAAGACCATGGTTAGTTCTGCCTTTTAAAAAATATATATTTATTTTTAGAGAGGGGGAAGGGAGGGAGAAAGAGGGAGAGAAACATCGAGGTGTGATAGATGCATCGATGGGTTGCTTCTCACAAGTCCCTAACTGGGCTTCTAGCAAGCCCCCAACTGGCCGGCAACCCAGGCATGCGCCCTGACTGGGAATTGACCTGCGACCACTTGATTCAAAGGCCAGCACTCAATCCACTGAGCCATTACCTTCCAGGGCTAGTTCTGCCATTTGAAAGTAGAACTACGAGTACATGCCACTGATCTGCCCTGCTTTATTTTAGTTTGAAGGAGATAGCATGAAAAGCAGTTCATATAAAGCTATGGAATTAGGAATGACTTCCAGTAATAAGGACATTTTATCTTTCACTCTTACAATTTAAGCTGAATGGAAAAATCACGCCCAATTCCCTCTTAGAAGGAAACAGTTTTCCTGAACATTTTATCTCATATCCTGGCTTTTCTATATTCTTTTTTTTTTTTAAAGATTTTATTTATTTATTTTTAGAGAGGGAAGGGAGGGAGAGAGAGAGAGAGAGAGAAACATTAATGTGCGGTTGCTGGGGGTTCTGGCCTGCAACCCAGGAATGTACCCTGGCTGGGAATTGAACCTGGGACACTTTGGTTCCCAGCCCGCGCTCAATCCACTGAGCTACGCCAGCCAGGTGCTTTTCTATATTCTGATGGGATTCCATGCCTTACTGCATCATGCATTATGAAAGATACATGTGGCTAATATGTGTATGTTCTGAGATGATATATTGGAATCTGTATGAATTATTATGGAACACAGACCTGATTTTAAATAATGACTAATAACCTAGAATTCTAATTCTAGAGTAGAATAAACTGTGACCTTTCCGATTTCCTTTGCACCCCCCTATCCCTTATATCATGAGAACTATTTTTTTTTGACTCTGCTTCTTGAACTATTTATTTCCTCTGCCCTTCAATCTAAACTATTCTCTAGCGATTTGGAATATAAAGGCTAAAATTGGAATCACAGCACCTTAGGAGGTGAAAGCATTTCTCACTTTAATCCTCTCTACAATATCTATACTAAGTGGCCTACATATAATTGAATACATTTTATGAGAGCTTCCACCTGCTGGCCATACTTCCACCTTTGGGTCATATAAAAAATCTTCTTTCTTTAAAAATATTTTATTATATTTTATTTATTGTGCTATCACGGTTGTCCCAATTTCCCTCCCTTGTCCCCTTTCACCCAGCACAACCCACTCCCTCAGGCAATTCCCCCACCATTGTTCATGTCCATGGGCCATGTGTATAAGTTCTTTGGCTACTCCATTTCCTATACTGTACTTCACATTCCAGTGGGTATTCTGTGACTACCTATTTGTACTTCATCATCCCCTCACCTCTTTACCCACTCCCCTAAAACCCCCTCCAGTCTGGCAACCATCAAAATGCTCTCTGTATTCATGATTCCATGTCTATTGTTCTTGTTTGCTCAGTTTTTTAGATTCAATGGTTGACAGGCATGTATGTATTGCCATTTTATTGTTCATAATTTTGATCTTCTTTTCTTAAATAAGTCCCTTTAGCACTTCATATGGTTTGGTGATGATGAACTCCTTTTTTCTTCTCTGGGAAGTTCTTTATCTGCCCTTCGATTCTAAATATCTGCTGGGTAAAGCAATCTTGGCTGTATGTCTCTGCTTTTCATGACTTTGAATATTTCTTGACAGTCCCTTCTAGCCTACAAAGTTTCTTTTGAGAAATCAGCTGACAGTCTTATGGGACAATCCCCTGTAGGTAAGTGCTTTTCTCTTGCTGCTTGTAAGATTCTATCTTTATCTTTAACCTTTGGCATTTTAATTGTGATGTGTCCTGGAGTGGGCCTCTTTACATCCACCTTATTTGGGACTCTGTGCTTCCTGGACTTGCATGTCTATTTCCTTCACCAAAATGGGGAAGTTTTCTTTCATTATTTTTTCAATACATTTCCAATTTCTTGCTCTTTCTCTTCTTCTGGCACTCCTATGATGCAAATGTTGGAAGGCTTTAAGTTGTCCCAGAGGCTGCTTATATTATCCTCGGTTTTTTGTTTGTTTGTTTGTTTTTATTCTTTTTTCTCCTTGTTCTGATTGCTTATTTTTTGCTTTGTTATGTTCCAAATCATTGATTTGATTCTCAGCTCTATTCATTCTACTATTGTTTCCCTGTATATCGTTCTTTCTTTCAATTAGTATATCCATCATTTCTTTTTTAAAAATTATTTTACTTATTTATTTTTAGAGAGAGGGGAAAGGAGGGAGAGAGGGAGAAAAATATCAATGTGTGACAGAAACATTGATTGACTGGCTGCATCCTGCACACCCCCAACTGAGGACCTGGCCTGCAACCCAGGCATGTGCCCTGAATGGGAATTGAAATGGCAACCTCTTGGTCCACAGGCTGGCACTCAGTCCCCTGAGCCACATCAGCCAAGGGGATCCTTTGTTTCTAACTGGATCTTTTTTTATGCTACTGAGATACTCAATAAGTTCCTTCAGCAACATTATAACCAGTGTTTTGAACTCTGCATCTGATAGATTGCTTATCTTCATTTTGTTTAGTTTTTTTTTGAGTTTTGATCTGTTCTTTCATTTGGGCCATTTCTCTATCTCTTCATTTTGGCAGCCTCCCTGTGTTTGTTTTTATGTATTAAGTAGAGCTGCTATGACTCCCTGTCTTGGTTATGTCACCGAATGTAATAGGTGTTGTGTAGGGTCCAGTGGCATTAGATGTAATTCTGATGTGATTCTGAGAGGAGGTGAACAGTGTTTCCTTATGCTGCCATCTTGATGAGAAGTCAGAAAGTAAAAAACCCTTCTTGTTTTACATAAAAGCTCTTGAAATATTTGAAGACTGAATTTTTGTTCACATTAAATCTTCTCTTTTCCACGCAAAACTTCCTCAAGTTTTAAATGTTCCTAAAGTTGCATAATTGCCAGTTCTTTCATCATCCTGGTTGATCTCCCTTGGAAGCCATTAAGAACATCATTCTTGCCCTGGCTGGTGTGGCTCAGTGGACTGAGTGCCGGCCTTCAAACCAAAGCGTCGCAGTTCGATTCTCAGTCTAGGGTGCATGCCTGAGTTGCAGGCTGGGTCCCCAGTAGGGAGTGTACGAGAGGCAACCACACATTGATGTTTCCCTCCCTCTCTCCCTCCTTCCCCCTCTAAAAAGAAATATCTTTTATTTTTTATTTTTATTTATTATTATTATTTTTAGAAATATCTTTTAAAAGAAAAAAAGAAAATCCTTCTTTAAGAAAACAGTGTGGTGATTGTGGGTGGAGGAGGTGGGTGGAGGGGGAAGAAAGTATTAGGGGGATAAAAAATAATGAAAAAAAATACAATGATTTAAAAAGAGTGAAAAAAGTAAACATAGGCAGGACAATCTTTAGTGAAAGTTGCCATCGTTTCCTGCCTCAGCAGTGCTTGGATGGAACCAGTGCTTTACTCCCATTGCAGCCAGATGCCCAGATCCAGCCTTCCATTACCTCCTCACAGAGTCCTTAGACCACCCTGAGGCCCCTGCCGCCACTCCTCAGTTGTCCACCATCATGATGGCGTCCACCTTGCAGGTATGCCAGAACTACCACAAGGACTTGGAGGCCACCATCAAGTGACATATCAACCTGAAGCTCTGCTTCCTACATCTACCTGTCCATGTTGATGATGTGGCTTTGAAGAGCTTTGCCATATCTTTTCTTCACCAATCTCATGAGAAGAGGGAACACACTGAGAAACTGATGAAGGAAGCTTCAGAATCAACAAGGTGGCTGAATATTTTCTCAGGATATCAGAAACAGAGACTGTGATGAGAACAGGCCGAATGTAACAGAGTGTATGTTACACTTGGAATATTTATTTCCCCAGGATATCAAAAAGCCAGACTCTGATGAGAATTGGTCAAATGCAATGGAGTGTATGTTAAACTTGGAAAAAAGTGTGAATCAGTCACTACTGGACTTTCACAAACTGACCACTGACAAAAATAACCCTCATTTGTATGACTTCATTGAGATTCACTACCTGAATGAGCAGGTAAGACCCACCAAAGAATCGAGTGATCACATACTCAACTTGTGCAGGTTGGGACCCCCTGAAACTGGCATAGCAGAGTATCTCTTTGACAAGCACACCCTGAAGACAATGAAAAGAGCTAAGCCTTAGGCTGACTTCCCATAGCTAAGGGGGTGACTTCCCTGATCACCAAAGTAGTACATATTGTACATGTTGGAGTTACCTTTACCTTTTCTATAACTTATACCAAATCATCCACTTATGGTCTTTCATTTGTACCATTCCTTAAAATATTGCCCTGGCTGGTGTGGCTCAGTGGATTGTGTGCCAGCCTAGTAAACAAAGAGTTGCCGGTTCTATTCCAAGTCGGGGCACAGGCCTGGGTTGTGGGCCAAGTCCCTAGTGGGGGGTGCTCAAGAGGCAACCACACATTGATGTTTCTCTCCCTCTCTCTCCTTCCCTTTGCTTCTCTAAAAATAAATAAAATCTTTTAAAAAATAAATAAATATACAATTTAAAATAAAGTAATTTGGTTCTCCCAGCAAAAAAAAAAAAAAAAAAGAAAGAAAGAAAGAAAGAAAGAAAGAAAGAAAGAAAGAAAACATAGGCAGTAAAACCTCTGACATTTCTCTTAGCAATGTTTTTTCTTTATTTTTGTATAGGAAGAGATATCTTTATTTTTTAAATTTATTTATTGATTTTAGAGAGGGAGGGAGAGAGAGAGGGAGAGAAAAATGGGGAGAGGGACTGATTTGTTGTTCCACTTATTTATTCATTCATTGGTTGATTTTTGTATGTTCCTGACCAGAGACTGAATCTGTAACCTTAGCATATCAGGACAATACTTCAACCAACTGAGTTACCTGGCCAGGACAGCAATATTTTTTCTGCTATATATCCTTGAGCAAGGGAAACAAAAGAAAAAAATAAACAAATGGGACTACATCAAACTAAAAGGTTTTTGCATATCAACAAAACAAAAAGACAACTAGTGAACAGAAGATATTCATTAATGATACATCCAATAAAGAGTTAATATTCAAAATTCACAGACCTCATGAAACTCAATACTAAAAAAATTCTAATTAAAAATGGACAGAGGACCTGCTTAGACACTTCTTCAAGTGGACGTACAGATGCCCAATAGAAATATGAAAAGATCTCAACATCGCTAATCATCAGAGAAATGTAAATTAAAACCACAATGTGCTATCACCTTACAACTGTCAGAATAGCCATCATTAATAAATCAAAAAACAAGTGTTGGTAAGGATGTAGAGAAAAGGGAATTTTGTGCACTGTTGATGGGAATGCAAATTGGTGGAGCCACTGTGGAAAACAGTATAGAGAGTCCTCAACAAATTAAAAATGAATTGCCTATGTAACCAAGCAATTCCACTTCTGGGTATATATCCGAAGAAACCCAAAATACTAATTTTTAAAAAAGATTTTATTTATTTATTTTTAGAGAGGGAAGGGAGGTGGGGAGACAGAGGGAAACATCAATGTGCGGTTGCTGGGGGTTATGGCCTGCAACCGAGGCATGTACTCTGGCTGGGAATCGAACCTGGAACACTTTGGTTCTCAGCCCGCGCTCAATCCACTGAGCTATGCCAGCCAGGGCCCCAAAATACTAATTTGAAAGATTATATGTACCCCTAAATTCATGCAACATTATGACAATAGCCAAGATGTGGAACCAACCCAAATGCCCATCAATAGACCAGTGGATAAAAAAGCTGTGGTACATATATATAAAGGGATATTACTTGGCCACAAAAAAGAATGAAATCTTATCATTTGTGACAGCATGGATGGAGCTGGAGGGTATTATGCTAAGTGAAGTAAGTCAGTCAGAGAAATACAAATGTCACACAATTTCACTTGTATGTGGAATCTAAAGAACAAAATAAATGAGCAAACGAAATTGAAACAGACTCGTAGATACAGAGAACAGACTGATGTTGCCAGAGGGAGAGGGGTTATGGGACTGGGAGAAAAAGATGAAGGAATCAAGAAGTGCAAATTGGTAGTTCAAAATAGTGACAGGGGGCAACTTCCAGCCAAGATGGAGGTGTAGGTAGATACAGTTTGCCTCATCGCACAACCAAAAGAGAGACAACAACAAATTTTAAAACAAAAAATAACCAGAACTGCCAGAAAACTGAATTGTATGGAAGTTCAACAACCAAGAAGTTAAAGAAGGATTATTCCTTCAGACTGGTAGGAGGGGCAGAGATGGGCAGCCAGGGCAGAGAGGACGTGTGGCAAGGCAGTGGCCGGAGGACCAGACCAGGCAGTCCCACATTAGCGTGTGGATAAACTGGGAGGAACAACTGGTGAGCGACACAGACCATGCAACCCAGGGCTCTAGCACAGGGAAATAAAGCCTCAAAACCTCTGACTATAAAAATCTATGGGGGTGCCTGTGGGTGGAGAAACTCCCAGCCTCACAGGAGAGTTCACTGGAGAGACATACAGGGTCCTAGAATGCACACAAACCTACCCACCTGGGAATCAGCACCAGAAGGGCCCAATTTGCTTGTGGGTAGCAGGGGAAGTGACTGAAAGTGGGAGGAGAGTCCAGAAAGTGGCATTGTTCCCTCTTGGAACCCTTCCCAAATTCAGCACCACAAAACAGCAACCTGGGTTGCCCCACCCTGGCAAATACCTAAGGCTCTGCCCCTTTCTATGTAACAGGTGCACCGAGACAAAAAAATATGGCCCAAATGAAAGAACAGATCAAAGCTCCAAAAGTAGAATTAAGCGATGAAGAGACAGCCAACCTATCAGATGCAGGGTTCAAAACACCAGTAATCAGGATGCTCACACTAATGGTTGAGTATGGTTGCAAAACAGAGGAAGAAATGAAGGCTATGCAAAATGAAATCAAGGAACATATACAGGGAACCAACAGGGAAGGGAAGGGAACCGGGACTCAGATCAACAATTTGGAGCATGAAGGAAGAAATAAACATTCATCCAGAACAGAATGAAGAAATAAGAATTCAAACAAATAAGGAGAAGCTTAGGAACCTCCAGGACAACTTTAAACATTCCAACGTCCGAATCATAGGGGTGCCAGAAGGAGAAGAGGAAGACCAAGGAATCGAAAACTTATTTGAACAAATAATAAAGGAGAACTTCCCCAGTCTGGCAAAGGAAATAGACTTCCAGGAAATCCACGGAGCTCAGAGAGTCCCAAAGAAGTGGGACCCAAGGAAGCATACACCAGGGCACATCATAATTACATTAGCCAAGATTAAAGATAAGGAGAGACTCTTAAAAGCAGCAAGAAAAATGGAGACAGTTACATACAAAGGAGTTCCCATAAGGCTACCAGCTAATTTCTCAGAAGAAACCTTGCAGGCAAGAAGGGGCTGGAAATAAGTATTCCAAGTCAGGAAAGGCAAGGACCTACAGCCAAGATGACTTTATCTAGCAAAGCTGTCATTTAGAATGGGAGGACAGATAAAGTGCTTCCCAGATAAGGTCAAGTTAAAGGAATTCATTGTCACCAAGTCTTTATTATATGAAACGGTAAAGGGACTTATCTAAGAAAAAGAAGATGACCAAAACTATGAACAATAAAATGACAACAAACTCACAACTATCAACAACTGAACCTAAGAAACAAAAGCAAAAACAAAAACAAACTAAACAAACAACCTAGAACAAGAACAGAATCACAGAAATGGAGGTTGTACAGAGGATTACCAGTGGGACGGTGGAGGGGAGAGAATGGGGGAAAAGGTGCAGTAATAAGAAGCATGGATGGTATGTACAGAATAGACAGGGGGAGGTTAAGAATAGTATGGGAAATGGAGAAGCCAAAGAACTTGTATGTATGAATCATGGACATGAACTAAGGTGGGGGAATGCTAGTGGGAGGGGGTGTGCATTAGGGAGGAGAATAAAGGGGAGAAAAAAAATGGGACAACTGTAATAGCATAATCAATAAAATATATTAAAAAAATAATCACAGGGATGTAAAGTACAGCATACGGAATATAGTCAATCATATTATAACAACTATGTGTGGTGCCAAGTGAGTACTGGCAATACTGGGTGGGGGAACACTTTTTTTTTTAAAGACTTTATTTATTTAGAGTGGGGAAGGAAGGAAGAGAGGGAGACAAACATCAATGTGTGGTTGCCCCTCACATGCCCCCTACTGGGGACCTGGCCTGCAACCCAGGCATGTACCCAAGACTGGGAATCAAACCGGCAACCCTTTGGTTTGCAAGATGGTACTCAATCCACTGAGCTACACCAGGTAGGGCAGGGGGGAACACTTTATAAAATATATGATTGCCTAACCACTCACTATACTGTACACCTGAAACCAATATAAAATAATATTGAATGTAAACTGTAATTGAGAAATAAAAATTTTAAAACATATCCTTCTTTAAGTTTAATGTCTCGAATATGACTAGAAAGCTACTCGAAGGTAAGAGCCACATACACTGAAACAAAGAGTCTAAATTCAATTAAATGTTTCTTGACTGGCTGATTAAATAAACATAGTCCACATATGAACTCTCATTAGCTCAAAAACAATGGGATTTGGCAAAAAAAAGTTTGCCAAAAGTTTGTTATTTATCTAACAAAATATGAGTAATTGATAATCTTTTAACATCTTCAACATATTAAAAAATACTTTTAACAAATAGATTGCTGAAGTAATGCTCCACTGGAAGTCTAAGAAGACTAATTTTTGGTGAAGACAGACTTGGTGCTGGTCTACTGTCTGGACCCTCTAAAGATCTGGATGCCTGACTAGGATTAGTGGGCCCTCTCTGTTGCTATATAACAAAGCCTGCAATTTTGTGTTTTAACCAATTAAGCGAAGTATCCCAGGACACAATGAGAATAGCCTAAATCTGAGCACCACCAATTTTTCAGTAAAAGTCCTGCCTCTTACCTTTTTTTCATCCTCATCTGCGGCTTTCTTGAATTCATGTTCAAAGGAGCTAGCTAGTTCATTGAAGAGCCCCACCTCCTCACAGTTCTTTAGGAATCTAGTCGGAGTAGGAGTCTGATCTGTAGACATGAAAACAAAAGGAAATTCAATTTTAGTTTTGACCTGAAACTAAAACTTGAGAGTACACAGAAAATATGTTTTTACTCTTCTATTTGGAGAGAGTCTAGGTATCATGTAGCTTTAGTAGGTGAAGGCTGGTGCTGGGCCACCAGGGGGTGTCTGTGTTGTGTTGCCTGAGGCCAGCAGAGGGAAGATAGAACAATGTTTTCTTGTGTGACTTCCCATGTAACCACCTTTCTTCCAGAGACTGCTTTCTCCCTCATCACCAAACAAAACAAAACCACCCACCCAAGTGGAGTTTGTGAAATCTCCACATTTGGAAATCAAGTACGGTTAATAGACATTCTCTCTTTAAACTTACTGCTTGCTAGGCTAGGTCTGAAGTGAGCAGGTATAAGCAGATATACGTTAAAATTTGAAGAGGAGAAACCGAGGATCAAATGGTTGCATTTGCTTGCTAAAGCTACCAAATAAGAACTGGTACACTTTTAGTGGTCACTAAAGTAAAGGGTCTGTTAACCTTCTGAAGGCAATACAGGCAAATCTAGGGGTTGGGGAACAAGACAGCAAGATCATGAGCTAGAAAAGGAAACTGCAAACAATAGAATAGAGACCTGGACCCATAGCAAATTCCGGAAACCAGGATACTTAGATTTATATTTGCCAGCCAAAATATCCTCTCAGGGGCTGCACAAATCTCTCCTCAACACAGTGCCTCTGCCCTTGGGAAGAGGAAGGCTTTCAGTCACCCATGGCAACTGTTCAGGCAACTTGACTTTTAGATTGGAACTTCTTTCTCCCCATTCTGCTTTTCTAGTTTTCTCTTAGGTCAGCTGAATCTTGCTTCCTGGTCCTAACTCTATTAGATTGTTTTCCTTGACATGGCAGTTAACTCAATTCACCTCATACCCCAAACTACTAGACTGAATGACAGAAATAGAACAATGTTTAAATAATATTTTAAGGAATGAGAACTGGGGTAAAAATCACTTCTCCTAGCATGATCAATTGGGAATAATCCAGTGGGATTTTCCAAGGAAACTACATATTTTTTAAAAAATTTAAACAAAACCTCTTCTGAATCAGAGTGTTTGGAAAAGTTACCACTACCTCCCAAAATAGTTTTAAAAGCTTCTCTGGCAGCTTTGGTTGGCCAACGATAAAGCCACTTTCCCTCCATCCCCGGGTGAGTGGAGGTAATATCATCCTTAATATGCTTAGAGAGAACTTCAGTATGGGCATGCAAAATTACAACTCAAGTGAAACAGGATGGGGCAGCTAAGGGCATGGCTATGGCAAAAGAGGGCCTTTAGATCTCTGATCTGAGGCTTGTGCAAACTTTTCTCACTCCTGGACAATGTGGAAGAAAATGTATAAGAACAAACAAGAAGTGCTGGTAAGGATGTGGAGAGAAGGGAACCATAGTACATTGTTTGTGAGAATGCAGATAGGTACAGCGACTGTGGAACACAGTATGGAATCTCCTCACAAAATTAAAAATGGGGACTTCTGGTCAGGATGGAGGCATAGGTAAAATGGCTCATCTCCTCGCACAACATAGCAAAAATTAAAACTAAAACACAAAACACCTATCACCCAGAATCATCAGAAAAATCAAGCTGTACGGAAGTTCAAAAACCAACAAATTAAAGAAGTCACATTCATCCAGATGGGCAGAGATGTGGAATGGGCAGCCCCACAACCACATGTAGTGTATAAAAATCAGGAGGGATATCTTGGGAGTGAAGGATCTCAGCCCCACACCAGGCCACCCAGCACATGGTTCCAGTGCCAGGAAGATAAGTCCCCATAACTTCTGGCTGTAGAAACCAGTAGGTATTAGGGAGGAGGAAAAACTGGTGGGATTCTCAGGCATCTCTTCTTAAAGAGCCCGAAATGGACTGAAGACTTGCATAAACTCACTCCCTCTGGGCTCTAGCACTGGGGCAGCAGCTTGAAGGGCACCACTGGTACATGAGGAGAAACGGAAGTGTCAAGCACCAGGTCAAGTACTGGTGGACAGCCTCCTCCTGGACAAAACCTCAGAGGCTAGGCAGCAGCCATAGTACTTTTCTGAGCCCTTCCCCACAAAGCCACAGAGCAGTGATACCATTTCTTAGACTCCATCAACCTGGTACACAACGGTTGCCCCACCCTGCCTATTACCTAAGGCTCTGCCCCATCCAATTTACAGGTGTACTTTTCTACAATAGACCATGCTACTAAGATAGGGAGTCAAAGCAGCTCTACCTAATACACAGAAACAAACACAGGGAGGCTGCCCAATGAGGAGATAAAGATACATGGTCCAAATGAAAGAACAGAACAAAACTCTAGAAAAAGAACTAAACAAAATGGAGATAAGCAATCCATTAGATGCAGAATTCAAAATAGATATTATTAGGATGCTCAAGGAACTCACTGGGTATTTCAACAGCATAAAAAAGACTCAGGCAGCAATGAAGTTTACACTAACTGAAATAAAGAAAAACCTACAGGAAATCAATAGTGGAATGGATGAAGCTGAGAATCAAATCAATGATTTGGAACATAAGGAAGAAAAGAACATTCAATCAGAATAGCAAGAAAAAAGAATTTAAAAAAATGCAGGCTAAGGAGCCTCTGGGACAACTTCAAATTTACCAACATAAGGGTGCCAGAAAGAGAAGAAAAAAAGCAAGAAATTGAAAACTTATTTGAAAAAATCATGAAAGAAAACTTCCCTAATTTGGTGAAGGAAACAGACATCCAAGTTCAGAAAGCACAGAGAGTCCCAAACAAGTTGGACTGAAAGAGGTCCACAACAAGACACATCATAGTTAAAAAGCCAAAGGTTAAAGATAAAGAGATAATTCTAAAAGCAGCAAGAGAAAAGCAGAGTTACCCACAAAGGAGTTCTCAGAGACTGTCAGCTGATTTCTCAAAAAAAACTTTGTAGGCAAGAAAGGACTTGCAAGAAGTATTCCAAATGATGAAAAGCAAGGACCTACATCCAAGATTACTCTATCTAGGAAAGTTATCATTTAGAATCGAAGGGTAGATAAAATACTTCCCAGACAAGGTAAAGCTGAAGGAGTCATCATCACCAAGCCATTATTATATGAAATGTTAAAGCAACTTACTTAAGAAAAAGAAGATAAAAACAATGAGCATTAAAATGACAACAAATTCACAACTATCATCAATTCAAACTAAAAAACAAACTAAGCAAACAAGCAGAACAGAATCAGAATCAGAGATATGGAGATTATTTGGAGGGTTATCAGTTAGTAGTGGGGAATGGAAAGTGGGGGAAAAGGCGCTGGGATTAAGAAGTACAAATTGTTAGATTTAGAATAGAGATGGGGATGTTAAGAACAGTATTGGAAGTGGAGTAGCCAAAGAACGTATATACATGAACTAAGGACATGAGCTAAAGCAGAGGACTGATGGAGGGAATGGGGAGTATTGAGTGGAGGGGGCAAAGGGGGAAAAATGTGACAACTGTAATAGCATAATCAATAGTATATATACATAATATATATATAATGGAACTGCCTTATGACCCAGAGATTCTACTGTTGGGAATATATCTTAAGAATCCTGAAAAACTAATTCAAAAGAACTTACGCACCTCTATGTTCATTGCAATGCTATTTACAATAGCATGAATGGAACAGGAGACTATTATGCTAAGTGAAATAAGTCAGTCAGCAAAAGACAAATACCATATGACCTCACTTATAACTAGACTCTAATTAACAAAATAACCTAACGAGAAAACCAGAACCAGAGACATGGAAACATAGAATAGACTGATATTGGTAGTATGGGAGGGGCGGGGAGGGGAATAGGGGAAAGAAGGGGAAGGGATTCGTCATATAACATGTATGAATGACTTGTGGACATGGACAACGGAAGGGGTACTAACTGTGGGAGAGAGGAGTGGGATGGGTGGACGGGGGCAAAGGAAAAAGAAAAGAAAAGAAAATGTGTAAAACCCCTGGCTGGTATGGCTCAATGGATTGAGCGCCGGCCTGAGAACCCAAAGGTCACCAGTTCAATTCACCATGGGGGCACATGCCTGGGTTGCAGGCCAGGTTCCCAGTTAGGGGTGTGCGAGAGGTGATCAATGTATCTATCTCTCATACACTAATGTTTCTCTCCCTCTCTTTCTCCTTCCCTTCCTTCTAAAACTAAATAAAAATCTTTTTTTAAAAAAGAAAATGTATGAGAAAACCCTTAGTCTGCTCTGATGATTCTGAAGTAATCAGCAAGTGTTTAATGAATACTTTCTGTGTGTTCTGGTGCTACATGCATACACGTGTGTGAGAATTTGGGGGAGAAGAGAAATAGTAGTTTAACAGTTTCGCCCAATATAAGACATCACTCTTGCCCTGGGCAGTAAGAGGATGCTTTCTAGTTGAGGAAATAAAACTAAGAAACGTAAATAGCTTCATTGTATACCAAAAAAATCAGTGTCATATACAGTAGAGAATAAAATTATTGCAGAAATAAAGACAAATTAATGGCAGAGTAGTTAGGAGGTTTTCAGAAAAGAGACTTGAGCTGGGCCTTAAAGAATGGCTTTAGGCAGTAGAGAGAAGATAAGATTTAGAAGATAAGAGAAGTAAGGCAGGTGAAGGCATGGAGACAGGGTATGGGGACCAAGAATACAGGTCAGGAGAAAAAGGTAAGTTTAGGTCAAAAGATAATGTTAGGTATATAAGTTATATACAAAGTTAGGCAGATACCATGGGGCTAAGTTATAGAAATCCTAAAACTCCAAATATAAATTTCCTTAAAGTAAGAGGAAATGGGAAGATAATGACAGATTTTGAGCAGAGGAGAAGAATTTAAGAAAGACTGGTTTTTCAACAGGAGGGAAGGTGAAGTATAATGAGATACCTGTCAAAAAGAGAAACCAGCTAAGAGACTATAGAGCATAATGAGGGTGGTGGCAGGAAGAGCAGGATGGAACAGAACAGAGAAAACTTGATGAAAAAAATAAAATAACTCAAGATTTTGAGAATACCATCACTGAATAATAAAGGAGAAAGAGTTAGTTTAGGGGACAAATATATAAATTCAGTTGCTGACACAAATATCTGAATGACACAAAGCCAGCTTAGTTGGAATACGTGTGAGACACAAGGTCTTAATTTACAAATATAAGAATTACCAGCCTAGACAGGATAGCTGAAGTCATGGGATGAACAATCTAGAACAGCATGTGAAGAATAACAGGAACACACTTTCTTTCCTTGGTACTGTCCTGACTCAACTTTTCTCACTACTCCTAGAGACTCAGCACAGGCCTTTCCACACATCTGCAGCCTCTCCAACTTGACAACCTTGCTTAACATCTACCTCTTTCATAAACTGTCTATGGTCAATTCCATTTAATATTAATTCTTAGTACTTTTATTGTTTGTATTATTTACTTGTATTAGACTAAATACTAAACACTAAAATTATTTTCATGAATATATGCCCTGACTTATGAAATTAAGTGTGTAATATCTATATATGTATCTACACCCTATTCACTCTTTCCTAAGACCTTCCCCAGGCTTTCTTTTTTTTTTTTTTAGGTTTAAAATAGTTTTTATAAGGATATGTTATAACATATGTAATGACTGTTCACCCTACAAAATCTTGATTATAGAGCTTATGATACACCTAGTCAGCAATAGCATCCAGGTTTTCCAAATTGTCAGTCATTATTTTTCACTTGTCTTCATTGACTTCTCATTAGGTGCTTTCTGCTTTTGTTGCATGATCTCAAGAGTGCCTTTGTTTTCCAAGAGAGATAGTCAAGCTATCCGCTTTTCTTTTTTCCTTTGCTAATTTCCTGGGATTTCCTCATGTTTTTCTGGTGGGCAAGTTCTCACTGATTTCCACAGGCCATGCAGACCAGCAGAACAAGCCTGGGAAGAAAGCAACTCAGAAAAGAAACAGCCTCCTTGCTGGCTCAGTGGATGTCCTCCCCCCAGGCTTTCTTAAGTACCATTAATGATGTATCCCCACTCATGTCCTTTTCCAGGAATTACAATCTACAAGTTCCTAACAAGATGCCTGGTATACACAGTAGATATTCAGTCAATATTTGCTTATATAATAAGAGATATGAGATCTGAAAGGGCAAGACCCTTTCTTCATGTATGGAAGTATGGAGAGAGGTTAAATACTGAGGTAAGCTTCCTAACTCAGGCTAAATCAGAACCCCTCATGGTATCAAAACAAAAGGCCCACTTTGAGTTTTTTTTTTTTTTTTTTTGTCCTATGTCTGTTTAGCTGATAATGGCATAATAGAACTGTGGAATGGGCCCTGGCAGGGTGGCTCAGCTGATTGGAGCATTGTCCCAATGCACCAAGGTTGCAGGTTTGATCCCCAGTTAGGGAACATACAAAAATCAACCAATAAATGCATCTATAGGTGGAATGACAAATCAATGTTTCTCTTATTTTTTTTATTTTTTAAAAATTTATTTATTTTTAGAGAGAGTGGAAGGGAGGGAGAGGGAGGGAAAGAAACATCAATGTGTGGTTGCCTCTTGCACACCCTGCACTGGGGACCTGGCCCTCAACCCAGGCATGTGCCCTGACTGGGAATCAAACCAGAGACCCTTTGGTTCTCAGGCCGCACTCAATCCACTGAGCCACACCAGCCAGGGCTGATGTTTCTCTCTTTTGCTCTCCCCTCCTTCTTCTTTGTCTAAAATCAGTAAATTAAAAAGTGCTTTTTAATATTTTGTTTTTCAACTACATCAATAAATTTTAAAAATTTTAATAATAATAAAAAAAGAACTGTTCCATGGTTTGAAAGAGGTTGCTAAGAATGGTCCCTTGAGATGGTATACATAGACAAGACAATACCTAAAACAACCAGTGAGAGGTTCCAGGTCACTCAAACTGGCTTAGAAAAGTCCCATGAACAAAATGTCTTGTTTGAGCTTTGGAAATGTGCCCTGAATGGTGTCTGAGTTCACAGGGAAAGCTGAATTTACGAACTGACATTTTGCCTGCTCGGGGGGAAAACCGACACCTAGTGGAAGAGAAGCAGCCAGACTAGGTCAGCTTCCTTACTTTTGTTCACCACTTCACTGTGGGTAGGGAGAAATGTCAAAGGCATCTTTTGTCTATAAATCTTCCAAAGTCTTAATAAAAAAGAAGGCAAGGAGGGATAGACAAAACCTCAATACACCTACCCTCAAAAACCACAGAACCCAATCTTGTATTAAAAACAGAGAGGAGAGGGCACAATAGAAACTTGGGAGCTTTTAGTTTTCCTTTTCCCTGATTAAATGCAGATCACATAAGGGCTCTTAATGGGAGAAGGGGACTATCATTCCCAGTACATCTGGTCCCTGGTATTAATCTTAACTGTCTGGTAATATCAAGGCATGTGGCTTCTGGGGCAGCAAATACCTGCAATGATGACTGAGTCAGTTCGAGCAGGGCCAAATTTCAATGTCATCTCATGCTTGTGTTTATGAACTGCCAGGTGGTCCTCGTTTGTAAATCTCTGAAATGAAACAGAAACGAAGATGTGAAAAAAAAATTCAGTGCTCTTTTAAAATGTCCTACCAAACATCCTGCAATAAGGTTGGTTGTTGGAGAAAGGGACTGCACAGGGAATGGAAAAAATCTGAAGTGATGGAAAAGGAGAAGTGATGGATTTAAAAAGAGAAAATGGGGAAGGAGAAAAAGAGGCACTAGAAAGCTGGGAGGAGAGAGGAAGGGGAAGACTGTAACACCAACTGCTCTGTAATATTAAGTCCAAATGAGAGAAATGGACAGATTGTTGCTGAAGTGGGGTCCAGGCAGGAGGCTCCAAATGAAAAAAACATTAAGGCAAACTCATAGTGAACAAGGGGAAAATAATTTTTAATAATAATAATAAAGAGAAAAGAAGGAAAAGGCTGGATACTTGGTCATCACAAAAATAGGAAATTCAGAATTAAGCTCTCTAGGTGGGGCTGAATTGGACTATTTATGAGGGGGCTAACAGGGAGATAAATTATGCAGGATTAAGAGAACCATTTAACTTCCTGGCCCCCACAATGCTGCAGCAGGAGCCTGCTCAGCTATTTGGCTCAGGGTTTTAATGAGTCAGGATGGAGCTGTGGAGGACAGAGGCCCAACAGCCAGCAGTAATGGCACACACCAACCCTATTGGCCAAATGCTGTCTTCCCTCACCGGGCAGCCAGACTGGGCTCTGTCAGCCATAAAAGGACCAGTACAATGCTGTTGGCTATGAAATGGTAGAATAAAAGTACAAGCAAAATTTTTTTTGTTAGGGTAGGGAGAAACTTGTAGGCAGGATGAGGGGAAGGGAAAAGGAGATGGTATAGACATTGTATTTATTTAGGGGTTTGGGTGAAAGGACAATGGAAAGGTGAGGCTTGGTTTGCCTCATCTTATGACTAAGTTAGACAGGGTTACTGGACAATAATTTATGCTCTGACCTGCTCTTTAGTAGGGGGAGGTGAAGAGAACAGATGAACAGCAGTAATTCAAAAGAATGATACCCTCAAAATTCCCTTTGAGGCTGGCTGGCCATGTTCCTTCATTAAAATATGCCTACAACACATAACAGCTTGGAAGCTGCAGTTTTTCACAGTTCCTTCACCAGCCAGGCTCTGAAACATGGTTCTATTTGTCTTTTTGTTTCTAAAAAAATAACTGATTAGTTCACTCTTTTTATTCTCTTCATTAGATATACATTTCCCAATGAACACTCTAACTTTAGACTTCTTTTCTACAGCCCTTCATGCCTGTAAACTAGACTGGATTTGGCCCCATCCTAGGTCCTATCCATTCAAGAAGGCAACATTACACTGTCTAAGTTCCTTTATTTTACCTGCAAGTAGCTTTCCCCAAATTTTCTCTGAGCCCCTACCACAACTTAAGCCAGCTTAAGATCTAAAACCCTTCTAGGTTAGGCCTAAAGGCCTGAAGGGCAAAGGGAAATTTCAATTAAAAGTATGAAGAACCAAGAGAAGTAAAAGAGTCAAAAGAAGAATGCCTTAGTGGTTTCCAATGGATCTGGGACAAAACTGAATCAAGTGGGGAAATTTAGCCAAGAACTTTCATGTTTTCTACTGTTGGTTAACCCTAGGCATCAACTTTTTCCATCACAGATTTCTATTTCCACAAGGGAAAAAAGATGGGGTGGGGTGAGAAAGGAGGAAGTAATAATCTGTTACCCAGGGGTTACAGGGTCTGAGATTACCAGGTGTTCGGTAAAAGGGGATGAGCAGACCAGCCTACGATGGAGAAAAAGCATCATTTTGGAGGGCTAAGAATAGTAGTGGATTAGACAGGAATACAAATTTTCAAAATAAATTGGAAATGTTATATAAATATTTTTCAAAAATATGCTTCATAAGTGCTTCAAGAAAATTTCATGTAGGTAGGTGGCTTAGTAAATTTTGCACAATGTTCTGGAATCTAGAAGACTGACTTTCAAACAAAAAGTCTTTTTCTATGATCAGAAATACAGTTTGCTCAAAACTGAGCTGGGAAAAAGATTTTAAACATCAGGTTTTGCAAGCAACTCCCCTTCTGTTACAACTTTGCTGCACAGTCCTGACTTGGTTTATTTGTCCTCTAGTTCTTAGTCACCCTCCACTCCTTTCCATGACATCCTGTTGTCTCTTGAACTATTTTTTCCAAATCCAAAGTTGGGGTTTGAAGAGAACTAAAGGTGGCTGAAGAGATCCCCACTGTCAGCATCTCAGAGGGTTTGATAACTGTAAACATGGATAGAAAAAAATCCAGATCTTAATTCTCACTACACTGTAATTGAAATTTAACATGCTTAATTCATAATAGCAATCACATATTTTCATATCACATTACAACCTATTAGAACTCAAAATATCCTTTATACTTATCATTACTTTGAAATTATGATAATCACCAGAACCACCATCAGAATTTGTTATTCAATGGATTAATAAAAAAGCATGTATATTACATATCAAATATTTAAAAGATGTTTTAGACAACTGTATTTCAAAATAATGGGTTTCTTTTCCTTTGTAGTCCTATGTATTTTATTAATTTTTTAAAGAGATTTTAAAAAATTTATTTATATTTATAGAGAGAGGAAGGGAAGGAGAAAGACAGGGAGCAAAACATCAATGTGTGAGAGATAGATGAGAGATACATGGATCAGTTGCCTTTTGAATGCCCCCAACTGGGGCACTTGGTGTGAAACCCACGCATGCACCTTGACAGGGAATTGAATGGGTAACCTTTCAATTGCTTAATGAGTGGCACTCAATCCACTGAGCCACACTAGGCAGGTCTATTTTATCAATATTAAAACATTAGCCCTGGTTGGTGTAACTCAGTGGACTAAGCACCAGCATGCGAACCAGAAGGTTGTGGGTTTGATTCCCAGTCACGGCACATGCCTGGGTTGCAAGCCAGGTCCTGGGTTGGGGGTGTGCAAGAGGCAACTGATAGATGTTTCTCTAGTACCTATTTCTTTCCCTCTCTTTCTCCCTCCCTTCCTCTCTAAAAATAAATAAAAAAAATATTTAAAAAAAAAGTATTCTGAGAAGGGGTTCATGAGCTTCACTAAACTCTCAAAGGGGGTCATAACTCCACAAAGTTAAGAATCGCTGACTAAATCAGGTAGTGTACTTCCGAGGAGGAGGAGCCAAATGGGACGGATGAATTTTAAGAAGCAGGGTTCCAATCACCTCTCTCTGCTATTTCTAACACAATTCTGAGAAGAATTAAAGTTTACTAGAGATTTTTTTCAAAGTGAATGCCAATCTGGCTATTATTCCATATTCCCTCTCATTTATTAAGAGTTAACTCTTAATAATTCTCTAGATCAGTCTTGAACTGCATTCCTAGGAAACTATCCCTCTGAAAGCAAATTCTCAAAGTATCTAAAATAATTATTATTTTTAGAGATGGGGTCTCACTATGTTGCACTATAGTGCAGTGGCTATTCATAGGAGGGATCCCACTACTGATCTGACATCCCATCTGCATAGTGCACTACAGCCCAGAATTCCTGGGCTCATGTAATCCTACTGCCTCAGCCTCCCTGGTAGCTAGTACTACAGGTGCACACCGCTGTGCCCAGCTCTCTAAGATTATTAAGTGGTGAACATTTTGATTTTCAAAAAAAAAAAAAATATATATATATATATATACATATTATTCTACTGAATTAAAATGAGTTCTCCCCAAAATTTCCTTTTTGAATTTTTGCCTACCTATAATCTAGCTGTACCATTTGTTAATACCCTTACTGGGTCTTCCTTTGTTGTTTGGTTTTACCTATGACTAATGTTTTGGCAAATAACCACGCAGGGAATACTCATTCTGGCTGTAGGGCAAACAATGACAACTTTCAAAAAGTGTGTAGATATTAACAATCTCCAAGACACAGAGGGCATTCAAAATGAGGACTAAAGAATTTGAGTCGTACTGGATCAAAAAGGCAGTTTACATACCTTAGGAGAGGATTTGTATGGTAACACAGATTTAGTGTATTATTTGCCCTGGTAAATGAATCAGGACAGTGTCTCATAAATCGGGGGGAGTATTTATTATGTGCTAATTTCCACCGTATCTGGATACCAAAGTGCTTTGTACTGGCCCTACCAATATGGCAGCCACTAGCCACAAGTGGCTTTTGAGCACTTGACATGTTGCTAGATATACTGTAAGTTTGAAGACTTTATACAAAAAAAAAAAAAAAAAAAAAGAGAAAGAGAATGTAAAATACCTTATTAACTTTATGTTGATTACATGTTGAAATGATATATTGGATATATTGGGTTAAATAAAATATATTACTGTTTTTAAAATTTATTTACCTTTAGAGAGAGAGAGAAGGGAAGGAGAAGGAAGGAGAGGGAAAGAGGGAGGAAGGGAAGGGTAGCAAGGGAGACAGAGAAAGAGAGTGACAGAAACACCAATTTGTTGTTCCACTTGTTTATACTTCTTTGGTTGACTCTTGTATGTGCCCTGACTGGGGATTGAACCCATTACCTTGATGTATCAAGATGATGCCCCAACCAACTGAGCTACTTGGCCAGGGCAATAAAATATATTATTAAAATTAATTTCACTTCTGTAATTCTACTTTTTAATGTGGCTTCTAGAAAATTTCAAGTTACATATGTGGCTTGCATTAGTGGTTTGCATTATATTTTTTTAAAACAGCTCTGATCTAGATAATATGTTTAAAGCTCTAATAGGAATTTTAATTATATGCCAATCTTGACTCTTCCTCCCACCCCCAAACCCATTTTCCCTAAATTTTAATTTATACTATATGGCAGTGGCTCTCAACCAGGGGCAACTCCACCCCCTCCCAGAGGACATTTGACATGTTTGCTTGTCACAACTGGGGAGACGCTACTGACATCTAGAGGGTAAAGGCCTGGGATACTGATAAATATCCTATGATGCACAGGACAGCTCCCCAAAACAAAGAGTTATCTGACTCAAAATGTCAACTGTGTCTCTGCTGAGAAACCCTGCTACAGGTTAATAGGGAAAGAAAGAAACAAACAAAAAGGCTGTTTTTTAGTTCCCTTTACCAAATTGTCAACACGTGTTTTTGGATCTGAAACTTGGAAGGAAAAAAAAATAGGCAGAAAACTCTCAACCTCACTTTATAAAATGACTGATGTATTACAGATCTGCAAATACTTAGGGAAATTAGGAAGATGGTCAAGGCATGGTAATTGGGAGAACAAATTAAATGGAATTCTCAAGTACTGCCTTGTTAGTAACAAAGAGAAAATAGAGAAGTAAACCAAAACAACTTTGGCTACTTCAGATTTTCACTCCCCAATGGAGAAAAAAATTAGGGAGAGGGTTAGTTTAAAACATGTTAAGAAACGCCCTGGCTAGTGTGGCTCAGTGGATTGAGTGCCGGCCTATGAACTAAAGGGTTGCTGGTTCAATTCCTAGTCAGGGCACATGCCTGGGTTGTAGGCCAGGGCCCCTGTTGGGGGCATGTCAGAGGCAACCACACACTGATGGTTAATCTCCCTTTTTTTCTCCCTCCCTTCTCCTCTTTAAAAATAAATAAATAAAATCTTAAAAAAAATGTTAAGAAGCAAAGTAGAATACCAGGGCTATGTGGAAGCCTATCTGAAAACTGGCATTAGTTGCAGAATTAGCAGGGAAAGTATAGTTTCTTAACAATTTTCCATAGGTATCTTTGATAAAACCACTTTTTAGGAAGTTTCATTCTCACCCATCCTTCTGTGATAGGAGAATCTGGAATTCTACCAACTTGCAAAGTGACTAAATAAACAGACCTAAGTAAATGGTTAGGAATGACTTGAAGAACAAGGATGGTGAGAACTGTAATCAGGAATATGAAAAATGAATAAAGTCTTAAGATTTTTAATTTTTTTCTTTTTTTAATATATTTTATTGATTTTGCTATTACAGTTGTTCCATTTCCCCCCTTCTCTCCCCTCCACCCTGTACTGCCTCTCCCACCCACGTTCCCCGCCTTTAGTTCATGTCCATGTGTCACACTTACGAGTTCTTTAGCTTCTATATTTCCCGTACTATTCTTGCCCTCCCCCTATCTATTTTCAACCTACATTCCTACCTATTCTCTATACCTTTTCCCCCTCTCTCCTCCTCCTCCCACCCCCCTGCTGCTAACCCTCCATGTGCCCTCCATTTCTGTGGTTCTGTTCCTGTTCTAGTTGTTTGCTTAATTTCTTTTGGTTTTGCTTTAGGTGTGGTTGTTAATAATTGTGAGTTTGCTGTCCTTTTATTATACATGTCTTTTCTTTATCTTCTTTTCTTAGATAAGTCCCTTTAGCATTTCATAAAATAAGGGCTTGGTGATGATGAACTCCTTTAACTTGACCTTATCTGAAAAGCACTTTATCTGCCCTTCCATTCTAAATGAGAGCTTTGCTGGATAGAGCAATCTGGGATGTAGGTCCTTGTCTTTCATGACTCGGAATATTTCTTTCCAGCCCCTTCTTGCCTGTAAGGTCTCTTTGGAGAAATCAGTTGACAGTCTGATGGGAACTCCTTTGTAGGTGACTGTCCCCTTATCTCTTGCTGCTTCTAGGATTCTCTCCTTCGTTTTTACCTTGGCTAATGTAATTATGATGTGCCTTGGTGTGTTTCTTCTTGGGTCCAACTTCTTTGGGGCTCTCTGAGCTTCTTGGATTTCTTGGAAGACTGTTCCCTTTGCCAGAATGGGGAAGTTCTCCTTTATTATTTGTTCAAATACGTGCTCAATTTGTTGCTTTTCCCCTTCCCATTCTGGTACCCCTATAATTTGGATGTTGGGACGTTTAAAGGTGTCCTGGATGCTCTTAAGCTTTTCCCCGATTTTTTGAATTCTTATTTCATCATGCTTTCCTGCTTGGTTGATTCTATCTTCCTTCTGGTCCACTGTATTGTTTTGAGACTCAGATTCCTTCCTTTCACTATTGGCTCTCCTCCGCGTATCTTCCTGCATCTCTTTTATGATAACCTGCATCCTTTCATCTAAATTGCGCCCAAAATCAACCAATTCCGTGAGCTTTCTGATCACCAGTGTTTTGAACTATGCATCTGATAGATTGGCTATTTCTTGGTCTCTCAAAAGGATGAGTCCTGGGGGACTGATCTGTTCTGTTGGAAAATGTCTTTCCCTGTCTCTCCTTTTTTTTCCCCCCGGTCTGGTCACTCTTGTTACGGTGGGGGGTGGAGCCTTAGGTGTTCACCGGGGCTGGGCACCCCAGTTGCTAGATTATGACATTATATGTGGGGGCGGGGATGGGAGCGGGAGGGAACAATGGTGGTAGTTCCGTTCTCCTGGGCTCAGACCCTTCTCTGGGATCCTGGGCTGTGAGCTCTGCCCTGGTCCACAATCGTTGCCCCACTGGGTCCCCCAGCCGCAGCTTGCGTACTCAGGGACCACCGCTGCGTTCTTGCGCGCCGGATGGCTGACGCGCCAATTTTGCGCCAAATTTTCCCCGACCTCTGCGCTCCGCCGACCCGTACCAGCCCCACACCCGACCGGCTCGTCTTCTCCTACCAGTCTGGATGTACGGGTCTACTTCAATTTCTTAGCTGTCCGACTTCCATTCAGATAAATCCTCTGTCAGTTCTGGGTGTTATTCTGTCTGTAAATTATTGTTGTTCTAATCTTGGTTGTGAGAGGAGATACGGTGCGTCCACCTATTCCTCCATCTTGCCGGAAGCTCCTTTTTTTCAAGATTTTTAATTTTTAAAAATTAATGTAAAACATACAAAATACAAACCTTAGGTGTACAATAAATACATTTTCCCTGTCAATAAATTTATATAAACTTATATGTCTATGTAATCAGAACCCAGATCAAGATATGAAGAAGAGTGGAGGGATGGGCAAAAAAGGTGAAGGGGATTGAGAGGTACAAATTTCCAGTTATAGGTCTGGCTTGTGTGGGTCAGTGGACTGAGTGTCAGCCAGCGAACCAAAAAGTCATTGGTTTAATTCCTGGTCAGGGCACATGCCTGGGTTGTGGGCCAGGTCCCCAGTTAGGGGTGTGGTCCCCAGTTGAGGGTGTGTGGGAGGCAACTGATTGACGTTTCTCTCCCTCTCTTTCTCCCTCTCTTTTCCCCCTCTCTAAAAATAAATAAATATTTTTTAAAAAATTTCCAGTTATAAAATAAGTATGTCATGGGAATGTAAGCACAGGGAATATAGTCAATAATATTGTGATGAGTTTGTATGGTGACAGGTTACTAGAATTGATGTGATCACTCTGTAAGGGCTACAGATATGGAATCACTATGTTACATACCTGAAATTAACATATTGTATGCCAACTATACTTCAATAATAATAAAATCTCTCATATCCTCAGACTTGTACTAGAAATGACAGTACTTTTTATTATATTTCAGAAACTGAAGGTTTTATAAATAAGAATAATAAGTAAAGTTAATAATTATTGGTCACTTCAAGGGAAAAACAGATACGAAACATTTCAGGCACCTCAGAAGCCTCCCTCATACCCTTTTTTTCTTAAGCTTTTAAATAAAGCAATTACTTGAAACACTTAATGTAGTACTTGGCATACAGCATAGACTCAGCTAGTTTTTCCCTCCTTTCCCTTTTTTAATCTCAAGGTAGACAGGGTATTATAATAAAAATTAGTTTTTCTTTGCAAGATAATTCTAAACAAGTTAACATTTAGGGAGACTTCTTTTCCTAACCCTGTTAATACTAGTCTCCCAGAAGCTTCTTGAAATAGCAGCACTAAACAGTATTGAAGAGAAGGCTCAGGGGTACTCGAGAACTCAGGCCAAACTAAAGCTAAATTTTTGTCTATTGACTCTGAGCCAGGAGCAAGCATATGGGCATTAGAAATGTAATAGTTTCAAGCTAAATCCTTGTTAAAGTATTGTGACCAGTGAAATTTCTGTGCAATATGCACACAACCTCTAGCCAAATTCATTCCTGAAATGTTGTTTTTGGCTACCACAGCTCCAGTTTCTATGTGAATTTGCCTCACACTTAAAAATGCTCCTATATACTGACCTATGATTAATGCACATCCCTTTCCTTGTTTTAGAAGAGTAGACTGGGGGAAGGAGACAAATCAGGACTCTTTAGTTATTAGGAAACAAGCACTGAATGCCTAAACTATTAGGGAATAACACAAAGAGTTCAGTTCACATTTGTGATAGTTTGAAAAATCATTTATGCTGAAACCTAACTATCCCCGCCTTCTCTAGAGTTTCTGGGGTTGGCAGGGCTTCATAGGCAGCATAGCTCTCTTTTACTATAGTATCAAGTACTTTGGAGTACATTTTGATGAAGGAAAATACTATGAAAAGTTGGAGAAAATCTGAGAAACTATAAAGAGCAAGCTCTAGCATGGTGATATTGGTGCTGAGCAGGGTGGAAAGAGTAGCTTGACCTTTTTCAGAACACTATTTTAATCACTGCAACTGATCATAAGAGGGGGGAACCCCAAAAACCTGGAATTATCTTCTGGAGGGTACTATAGGCTTCAGCCATTTGGTGAGTGTTTCAGGAACCCATCTGTATCAGTGTACTGATACCTGCCCACACTGAGCTGAGTGTTTAGAAGTTTTTGACCAAAACCAGCGGGATCCCCATGCCCTGCACTCTCTATTCACCTGATCTCACCCCAAGACACTTTTTTCTGATTCCCCACAGATGAAGCAAGTCCTCAAAGGGAAGTATTTTGCAGATGTGGAAGAGGTGAAACAAAAAATGGTAGAAGCACAAAAATGCATCAAAATCGACGAGTTCAAAAACTATTTTGAGCAGTGGAAAAAAACATCTCAAGAGGTATATTGCATCGAATGGAGAGTATTTTGAAGATGGCTTAAGTTTAAAAGATTTTGTTTATTTATTTTCAGAGAGGGGGAAGGAAAGGAGAAAGAGAGGGTAAGAAATATCGATAGGGTGCCTCTCACATGCCCCCAACTGGAGGACCTGGCCTGCAACCCAGGCATGCGCCTTGACCGGAACTGAACCTGTGACCTGGTGAACACTTCAGTTTGCAGGCTGGCCCTCAATCCACTGAGCCACACCATGCAGGGCAGCCACACCAGCCAGGGCTGAAGTTCAAACATGTAAGAATACACAAATTTTTATAAATAAATTCCATTTTTGGGGTCCCACTTGTATATTCTGAAAGAAGAAACTGGGAGACCTTCAAGAGTCTTTTTTTAAATTTTATTTTAATCATTGTTTAAGTACAGTTTTCTGTCCTCTACTCCCATCCCAGCTCACCCACCCATCCCTCCCCACCTCCCCCCCATTTCCATTCCCCCCCAGTTTTTGTCCATGTGTCCTTTATATTTGTTCCTGTAAAACCTTCCCATTCTCCCCTGAAATTCCCCTGAAATTCCCTCCCCTTTCCCCTCTGGTCACTGTCAGGCTGTCCTCTTATTTCAGTGTCTTTGGCTATATTTTGCTTGTTTGTTTTGTTGTACGGGTTCCTGTTAAAGGTGAGATCATATGGTTATTTGTCTTTCACTGCCTGGCTTATTTCACTTAGCACAATGCTCTCCAGGTCCATCCATGCTGTTGCAAAGGGTAGGAGCTCCTTCTTCTTTCTGCTGCACAGAATTCCATTGTGTAAATGTACCATAGTTTTTTGATCCCTTCATTTACTGATGGGCACCTAGATTGCTTCCAGCACTTGGCTATTGTAAATTGTGCTGCTATGAACATTGGGGTACATAGGTTCTTTTGGATTGGTGTTTCAGGGTTCTTAGGATACAATCCCAGCAGTGGAATTGCTGAGTCAAAAGGCAGATCCATTTTTAGTTTTCTGTGGAAATTCCATACTGTTTTCCATAGTTGTTGTACCAGTTTGCAATCCCACCAACAGTGCACTAGGGTCCCCTTTTCTCCACAACCTCTCCAACACTTGTTGTTTGTTGCTTTGTTTATGATGGCCGTTCTGACTGGTGTGAAATGGTATCTCACTGTGGTTTTAATTTGCATCTCTCTGATAGCTAGCGATACTGAGCATCTTTTCCTGTGTCTCTGGATCCTCTGTGTATCCTCCTTGGAGAAGTGTCTATTCAAGTCCTTTGCCCATTTTTTAATTGGGTTCCTTGTCTTCTTAGAGTGGAGTTGTTTAAGTCCTTTATATATTTTGGAGATTAAACCCTTGGTCTGAGGTATCATTGGCAAATATGTTTTCCCATACAGTTGATTCTCTTTTTATTTTAGTACTGTTTTCTTTATCTGTGCAGAAGCTTTTTATTTTGATGAGATCCCATTTGTTTATTATTTCCTTTATGTCCCTTGCTCTAGGGGACATATCAGTAAAAATGCTGCTGCATGAAACATCTAAGATTTTCCTGCTCATGTTCTCCTCTAGGACTTTAATGGTGTCATGGTTTATATTTAAATCTTTTATCCACCTTAAATTTATTTTTGTGTATGGTGTAAGTCGGTGCTCGAGGAGATCTTCAAAAGTCTTGATAAGGCTTCACACCCTCACTGCAGTACTTCTATTCCCAATGCAAGATATCATTTATGGTTGGGGAAGTAGGGGAAGGGAGAAGAAGGTAAGACACTAAATACACACACCTCAAAGCCAATAAAACTTTTATCTGTACTGCAATCAATCCTGTCTCCTGCTCTCTACTTCAAAATGCTGTTGTTTACCAAATGAGTCACACATCCTGCTTTGAATACTTCATGGCTCTTGAATGAATCATTTCAAAGTACAGAACTGTTCAACAAATAAACTCAACTGCAGCAGCAGCAGCTCACAGGCTGCATGTGTGAGCAAGGTAATTTATAGAGGAAAAATAAAAGCAGGGAACTTCTTCCCAAAATACTCTAGAGAAACTGTTGTCAGGGGAATGAAGGAGGACAAACTAAAGGGAGGGGGAAACCCCATGAGTTGTACCTGAGGTAAATTCTTTCATCTATTAATTGAGGAATTTTCTGTTTTGGCAAAGCTGTTTGAGTATCTTAAAGAGAAGATTCTAGCAGCAGACTAAATTAGCCCATTGTAAAAAGAAGAAATTTTGAGAGCAGAGGTATTATTTGGTTGTTGGTACAACAGTGAAACCATATGGTAGAATATAAGCTCCTTAAGGACAAGCATCCTCATTTGTTTGTTCATGCAAGTATTCTAAGGATCTAGAACAGGATCTGCACACAGTAGGTACTTAATAAATATTTGCTGAATGTCAACTAGCATAGCTCATAAAGTGCTACAAAGCATCCCTGACTACAAAGCTCCTGTCTGTGTGTACAGTGGTGGGAGAATTTTCATTGTCCATATCCAAAAGGAGAGTTGATATCTGAAGTATCAGCTCTTTCCTATGGAACTAAAAGCTGGGCCCAGCCAAGACCAAGAATACCCTAATAAAAGCAGTTTAGAATAAGAAACAAATAGAATTTCAAATATTAAGTCAACAGGAACAGGTCAAAATGATAGTAAAGGGTGAACTATCACAAAGAAAAACTAAGAAAACAATCTCATTTAAAATTGCATTGGATTTCCAGTGAAGATGGTGACACAGGTAAACACAGCTCACACAATGGGAAAGCAATTGTGTGATCAGTGTCTCTCTCTTTTCCCTTTCCTCCCTCTCTGAAATTATTTTAAAAATATCCTCAGGTAAGGATAAAAAACCCCACACAACTGGATTCCTCATTTTATAAACTTTACACTACTGTATCTAACAAGAGGAAAGGTATTTTATAATCACATCAACATAGTGGGGGAGGGGTGGGAAAATATCAAAACCAGTCAACCTTGAATTGCTGGATCTTCATTATAATCTGGGATTAATATCAATGCATCATTTTACATCATTTAGAACAATGACATAACTATTCTTCTAAGTAGCAGAAGTTTTAAACACTCACCCATACCTGATCACTCATTTTTATCTTGGTTTCTTGTTCCCTCTTCCTGTTTATGACAAAGGTGAAAAATCATGAGCCCATAGGAAATGTCTTGTGCCAAGTCAGTTGCAGGTGCCCAATACATCACAGATAAAAGAAAACTGAGCTCCAAAGTTAATACAGGCCAACTCCAAGAGACTGGGCAGTGTAGGAAAGAGGGTGGCAAATATAACTTCTTACCAGTTTCAGTTGGGAAAGCTTTGATACTTTGTTTTTAAATCTTGCTTACTATTTGATGGGATTGAGAAATACAATCTTACTTCAGGTTTCGATGTAATTAGCCAAAGTCCTGGTCATCTCAACTTCATCTATAAGATTCCTTAGTATCACAGCAAAGTGGTAAGTGTAAATCTTTCTCTTTCCTCTCTCTCTCTCTCCCTCTTTTAATTTTATTTTGGGGGGTGTAAAATACATGTAACATTTACCATCGTAACCATTTTTTTCTTTTTTTTTTTTTTTTATCCTCACCGCAGGACATCTTTTCACTGATTTTAGAGAGAGAGGTAGGCCCCCAATGTTGGCCCCCAAACATAAACTAATACTTCTTTTAAATACATTAGTCTCTTAAATTACAAGGAAAACAACACCTGAAATTACTAATCATAGTTACAGTAATATTAGCTTTTGCACTAATATTTTTTCTTTAGAAGTGTTAGTCTCTTAAATCATGTAAAAAGCAGAAAGTACAGTTAAAAACCATTCTTACAATAATAATAGTTTTATATAATAATTTACCAGGTATTTACCTTTCTTAAGATTTTTATTTCTCCCTATAGCTTTGAGATACTGTCTAGTAGCCTTTCATTTCACTTTTCAGGACTCCCTTGAGCATTTCTTGTAGGGCAGGTCTAGTGGTCACAAACTCCCTCAGCTTTTGTGTACCTACGGATGTCTTAATTTCTCTCTCACTTTTGAAGGACAATTTTGCTGGACAGAAGATTCTTGGTTGACAGTTTTTTCTCTTAGAACCTTCATACATTGGCCCACTGTCTTCTAGCCTCCAAAGATTTTTATTTTCTGTTCCTCACATTAAATTATTTCCACCTCCTATCTTCAAGTTTGCTAATTCTTTCTTCTGCCTGCTGAAATCTGCCACTGAATCCTTCTAGTAAATTTTTTCATTTTGGTTATTGTACTTTTCAGCTTCAGAATTTCTTTTTGGTTTCTTTTCAGGTTTTCTGTTACTTTTTGTTTTGTTCATACATTGTTTTCTTGGCTTTCTCCACAACTTCCTTTAGTTCTTTGAGCATCTTTAGGACAGTTGATTTAAAGTCCCTCTGTCTAGTACATCTGCCATCTGGTCTTTTTCATAACATTTTTTTTTCCCCTTTGAATGGGTCATACTTTGCTGTTTTTTTGTGTGCCTTGTGGTACCTTGTGATTTTTTGTTGAACACTGGACGTTTGATTCTATTAATAAAGTTGTAACTCTGAAAAATCAGATTCTCTTCCTTCTCCAGGGTTTGCTGATTTTTGTTAATTATTTTTGTGTTTTTAATTGTTGTAGGGTGTCTCTGTGCCAAGGTTCAGCCTGAGGTGCACACTCAATGTCTTCTCAGGTCTTTATTGAGCCTTTACCTGGGCATGTGCAGTCATTTTCTAATTTCCCTCACATAGGCAACTGTTTTTGAATATCCTAGTTTTTAATGTCTGGCTCCTGAAAGTGGAAAATTGAAAAGTGATGGGGAGAAAAAAAGGTTCAGGTATTTTAAATCCCCTAGAAGTCACACCAGCCAGAAGGGAAGGGGCCTGTAACTATGTGGGGAGGGGCTTGTAACAATGTAGGAAGGAGCAACAAAATGGCCACTCACCTCTTTGTCTATACCTCTGTGATTAGAAGCAATAATCAGGAGTCAGGGCACAGATCCCTGATATCTAGAGGACAGGGACCCTTTTGCTCATCCTAGCTCCTACCCTCTGTATACAAGCTGCTCCAGGAACATATGCACAACTACCTCACTGAGGACGGGGGATGGGGATGCATAGCTGCTTCTGCTTCTGAGCTAAACTGACTGAAATTAACCACAATTTTCCTCCAATTCTTCCCCTGAAAGTTGCAAGCCTTCAGCAGATTCCAGAGCTCCAAAACAGTTTTATCAGACAGATTCTGCCAGTGCAACTGTTGTCTAGGTGAGGATACCAATTCCTTGTACTCCTATTCTGCCACCTTTCCAGAATCCCTTTTTTTTCTTTTAAATAGTATTTGTTTGTGACTTTTTCCAGTAAGGCCATAACTACATTCTGTGTCCAATGACTTTAACTGGAAATCCACATGGTTTATTAGGCCTCCCTAGTCCTGAAAAGACTGTTGTCAATTAATGCCTGGCATGCTGTATTGCTTAGGGAAAGAGCAGAGAAAGGGAAGAGGCAATAGGCTTGATGAAGGCACCATTGGTTTCTTAACCCACCCTCATTCCCAACCCTTCTCCCATTTGTCTTTTACTACAAAGGCCAAATGTCAGATAATCAGTTTCCCAGCTTCCCATGCAGCTAAGATTAAACTTGTCACAAACTTCAGGCCAATGGGACACAGAAATCCACTGCGGGGGATGGGGTTGAAAACTGTACTTCTGGAAAAGCTTTTTTTCCCCCTATAAAAGGTAAAGATAGAAAAGTCCTTATTCCTACATCTTCTTTTTCACTACTCACCCTCTGTCTGTGAGGCAACAAACTTGAGACTAAAAGATAAAAAGCTAAAAAATGGTGAAGCAGAGTGGTAGAAGGAATCTAGGTCCTCTTGCTTAGCTGCTCTAACAATCCTAGTTATAGACATCTTGTGTTATAGGGATTCACAAAGTTGTAAGCTATTGTTAGTACTTGTAGCTGAAACCATTCCTAATCAATAAATGATGCTTTTCAAGATATATAGATATTTCCTGTTTTTCTATTTAAGGAACTTGGAAAGTGAAATATGAAAGGAAGTATCTCATTCTGTATCTTTGCGAATATTTATCAGTTGTACCCTAATGCAGAGTTCCATTTTCATTTTCACATAGTATACTGAACAAATTACTCTATCCCATCATTTCCTATTGCCCCAGGGTTCTTTAAAAACAATGGTTATTTACTGTTTGGGGATGGTAACAGAGGCACCTTATGATAATGCTCTTGAAAATTAGGCAGTTGAAGGTCATCCTTCACTAAGGTATGGAGTTTTAGGTTGAGCCACATCTTTTCTTAGTTCTGGATGCTCTTCTCCCTCAATACCTAATGACTGACTCTTTATTAAACACCAAGGCGCTCTTGGGACTTGTGCTTAAGAATTAACAACAACATCCATTATCTTTCTTTAGATGGCAGCTACTTACATGGATGGATTAAATGCTCAACAAACTTTAAAAAGACCAGTGCCTTGGAGCATTGAGATTCCTACTGGAATCTCAGTAGGACTTGATTCTGTGTCAGTTACATGATTAATTGCTTTCTCCATAGCTCTTGCCTAATGGTAGATCTTTTAGCATTCTACTTTCCAGGTGTTGCCACTTAGCTGAGGTACCACTGAAGTTCCCAAAGGGATAACATTAGTTCTTAACAAAGCAAGGAAAGCTTTTTGGGTCAAAATGAGTATCACTTAGTCCTATTAGGTTCTTGTTGACATTACCCATCTATATTTTTCTTCTCAAATTATTATTAGAATATTATGAGGTATAGAGCCTTTGAAAAACACATCAAAGACTTTTATCTTTTAATTTGCTACACAGTAAACAGTGCCATCCCTGGATCTCACATATGGGTGGGAAGGACAAACTATAATACAGTGTGAACAAGCATGAACCTTAACCATTAGATTTAGGAAAATCTATTACATTGTGTTTTTCTCAATTGGGCTGCTGAAAATTTCATTACAGAAAAAAATTCTAAACACTTCTTGATAATATAGGAGATTATGAAAGCTTATAATGAGCTGAGCAGAGCATATACAAGTCAAAGTATAGAGCTTATGCAATTTAGTATTGTAATAGTTAAGCCAAAAGAAAAGTTGAAGCTGGAGAGGTGAAAGGGTGGAAGGGAGGGAGAAAAAGAGAGGGAGGAGGGAGAGAGAGAGAGAGAGAGAGATCTCTGTTTCTAAGCTCACTCACAAAAAATTTCCAAACTGCAGCAGTACCTTTTTGTTTTAAGCAAGCTATCAAAGTTTAAGTGCCCAGAACCTTAGCAAGTGGTTATAGGCTGGTCAAGAAAAAGGCAAAGATTCAAATGGTTTGATAGATCTTTGGAATAAACCAGAAGCCTGTACATACAGCATACTGATTCTGCCTTGCCACCTTAATTTAATACAGAAAACATTTCTTACCTTTATTTGTTGACATAATTCAGCGAATTATTTCTGTGTCAAAACTTGGAAAGTTTTGAAATAAAACCAGACAAATGGGAAACTCCTTAAATTTTGGATGTTTCCTTTTTAGCCATAAGAAATATCTTTTAGAATGTTTATTTCTTTTAGAATGTTAGCCACTGAATAGAAGAACACAGGCAGGCAGGGGAAAAGAATGGAATCTATGTTGTCTAACATAATGCTTACCCACATGCTTCTTGATTGTCATAGTGATCCAATACAGCAGCAATACATTAGTTTCCCCAGAAACTGCCCCTGCTGACCTCTCCAGACACATCTCCTGCTGCTCTCCACCATAATTTGTGCTCCATCAATAACAAGCTACCTATAGTTTCTCTGAATGTACCATGTTGTTTCTTTCTTTTGTGTCTGTTATTCTCTTATGTGTGGAATGTTCTCAACCTTCTCTGTCTGGCAAATTTCTTTTTATCTTTCAAAACCAGTTAAAGCATCATTTCCTCTATGAAACTTTCCCTGATATCTAACAGACCTCTTAGTACTTAAAAACACTTATTTATGTTACTACATTTATCATATTACAATGTGATTATATTTTTTAAAGATTTTATTCATTGTTTTAGAGAGAGGGGAAGGGAGGGAGGGAGAAAAAGAGAGAGAGACACATTGATGTGGGAGAGATATCGGTTGCCTCTTGCACATCCCCAACTGGGGACCTGGCCCACAACACAGGCATGTGCTCTAGACTGGGAATTGAACCGGCAACCTTTTGGTTTGCAGGCCAGCACTCAATCCACTGAGCCACACCAGCCAGGTCAATGTAATTACATTTTATGTATCTGACTCCCCATGAGACAGGGAATAACTGATGTTTTACATATCTTTCTTCATTTTAATATTTCTTTTCAGAATTTTTAGAGGGGAGGAGAGAGAGACTAATTTGTTGTTCCACCTATTTATGCATTCACTGGTTGACTTAAGTGTGCCCTGACTGGGGATGTAACCCACAACCTTGGTGTATTGGGATGGCATTCTAACCAACTGAGCTACCTAGCCAGGGCTACATTTTTCTATCACTAGTATCTAGTGTGATGTCTAGTACATTATAGATATTCAAAAATTTTAAATTAAATTGAACCCACAAAACCTAATAAGGGTCTGACTGAATTGAGAAAATTATTCATGGGCTAGTTTCTGAAAACTAGCCCCCATGCTTACTTAAAGTTGGAGATACCTGGCAAAATACACAAGGAAAAAATATGCCTTGATTTTATTCTTTCAGTGGATCCTTTGCACATGTCTTACTACTGACATTTGTGAAAACCCATATTCAATTTTTTTAACATATTTTTTTAAAAAGATTTTATTTATTTATTTTTAGAGAGGGAAGGGAGGGAGATAGAGATAGATAGAGAGAGAAACATCAATGTGCAGTTGCTGGGGGTTATGGCCTGCAACCCAGGAATGTACCCTGGCTGGGAATTGAACCTGGGACACTTTGGTTCCCAGCCCACGCTCACAATTTTTTTATCCTTACCTGAGGATATGCTTATTGATTTTAGAGAGAAAGGGGGAGGGAAGAGAAAGAGAGAAACATCAATTGGTTGCCTTCTGTATCATATGCATGCTGACTGGGGATCGAACCTGCTACCTAGGTATGTGGCCTGACTGGGAATTGAACACTCAGCTTTCTTTTTTGTGGTGTACAGGACAACACTCCAACTGAATCACCAGGCCAGGGCCCCATATTCTAATTTTGATTGTGGTCTAAAATGATTAACAAATTGTTCTTATTATATACACCTCCTACCCTATTATATCAGAATGCAGACAAACTTGGGAGTATTAATGGGATCCTATTAACCTTCATATCACATTACAACAGCCACATCTGTTACGGAAAGAAAGGAGTAAGGATAAACATAAAAGCCATTAAGCATACTGATGGATGTCAGAGAGGAACTAAGACTCTGGTACTCCTAGTCCTCATTTCTTGGTAACAACTCATTACAGCAAACTGCAGATTTCAAACCACAGTGTGGCAGGCTGATAATGGCTCCTGCATTAGTTTGCTAGAGCTACCCTGACAAAGCACCATAATATGGTGCATCAAAGAACAGAATTTATTGTCTGAACAATTGTGGAGGCCAGAAGTCTGAAATCAAGGTGTCAGCAGGGTTAGTTCCTGCTGAAGGATGTGGAAGAGAATCTGTTCTATGCTTCTCTCCTAGTTGCTGGTCATTTGCTGGCAATCTCTGGTGTTCCTTGGTTGTGGCAGAATAACTCCAATATTATCATGGTGTTTTCCCTGGGTGCACATCTGTGCTCAATTTCCTCTTTTTATAAGGATGTCAGTTACATTAGACAGAGGCCCACCTTATTCTAGTATCACCTCATATTAACTAATTACATCAACAACAACCCTATTTCCAAGTGAGGTCACATTCTGAGGTACTTAGGGCTAGGACTTCAACATGTCAATTTTGAGAGACACAATTCATCCTGTAACAGCTCCCAAGGATATGGCCAGAAGCTGGAAGAGGTAAGGAAAGGATTCTCTTGGGAGCCTCCAGAGAGAGTAGGGCTCTGCCTATACCTTGGTTGCAGATTTCTGGCCTCCTGAACTATGACAGTGACAAATGGTAGATAGTAACCAAATTATATCAATAGTCGCTTTAAATGTCAGTGATCTAAATATGCCAATTAAAAGACAGAGATTGTCAGAATGGATAAAAAACACTAAACCTAACTATGTGTTGTTTATAATAAACTCACTTTAATAATAAAGACATACAGATAAAAAGTAATGAGATGGAGAAAGATATACCATGGTAACAGTGATCAAAATAAAGTAGAAGTAGCTATATTAATTTCATACAGAGCAGACTTCAATGCAAGTAACATTATCAGGGATACGGAGAGGCATTACATAATGAAAAAGGAGTCAACAGTCCAAGAAGACAAATTAAGACTTAATGTATATGTGCCTAACAACAGAGTATCAAAATACATGAGGCCAAACTGATAGAACTGCAAGCAGAAAGAGATGAAACCACTATTATAATCAGAGACTTTAACGTTCTTCTATCAGAAGTGGACAGATCCAGGAGGCAGAAAATCAGTAAGAACATAGTTGAACTCAACAGCACCATCAATCAACTAGATATAATGATAGATAATGATCGAATACTTCATCTAAAAACAGATTACATATTCTTCTCAGGTTCACATGGAAGGAACATTCACCAAGACAGACCACATTCTAGGTCACATAACACACCTTAACAAGTGTAAAAGAACAAAAATCATACAATGTCTGCTCTTAGACCACAATGAAATTAAACCAGAGATCAATAGCAGGAAGACAGCTGGAAAATCCCAAATACTTGGAGATTAAATAACATATCAGTCAAAGAAGAAATTGACATCTCAAGAGAAATTTTAAGGTATCTTAAACTAAGTGAAAATAAAAATATCAAAATTCATGAGATGCACAAAAACAGGGCTTAGAAGGAAATTTATAATATGAATGGATATATTAGGAAAAAAATCTAAAACCAATAACCTAAGTTTCCACCTTAGGAAACTAAAAAAAAAAAAAGACAAATTAAATCCAAAGTAAGCAAGTATGGGAGGTGGAAGGTGGGGGTGGGTGGGGCAGGGGATAGCAGTAGCAGGAAAATGGAGACAACTGCACTTGAACAACAATAATAAGAGAAATCATTAAAAAATAAATGCAAAGTAAGGAGAAAAAAATAAATAATGAAAATTGGAGCAGAAATCAATCAAACTAAAAACAGGAAACCAGTAACAAAAATCAATAAAACCCAAACCTGGTTCTCTGAAAGGATCAATAAAATAATAAACTTCTAGCTAAGAAGGAATATTATGAACAACTTAACTTTATGCCCACAAACTTGTTAACCTAGATGAAATGAATGAATTATTTAAAAGATGCAATTCTCAGCCCTGGCTGGCGTAGCTCAGTGAATTGAGCGTGGGCTGGGAACCAAAGTGTCCCAGGTTCGATTCCCAGCCAGGGTACATTCCTGGGTTGCAGGCCATAACCCCCAGCAACCGCACATTGATGTTTCTCTCTCTCTCTCTGTCTCTCTCTATCTCTCTATCTCCCTCTCTTCCCTCTCTAAAAATAAATAAATAAAAATTTTTTAAAAAGTAAAGACCCAATTAAAAAAAAAAAAAGATGCAATTCTCCAAAAATCACACAAAAAATGGACAATCTGTCTAGACCTGTATCTATTAAATTAATTGAATCAATAAACAACCTTCCAAAACAGAAAGCACCAGGCCCAAATGGTTGGTGAATTCTACCAAACATGAAAGGAAAAAATTATACCTATTCTCTACAATCTCCTCCAGAGGATTAGAAGCAGAGGGAATACTTTCTAACTTATCCTATAAGGCTAGCATTACTCTACAACCAAAACCAAAGAAAAACATCACAAGAAAAAACTATAGACCAACATCTCTCATGAACATAGATGTGAAAATCCTCACAAAACACTAGTAAATCAAATCTAACAATGTATAATTATATGCCACAACCAAGTGGGATTTATACCAGGTACGCAAGGCTGGTTCAATATTTGAAACCTAATGTAGTCCATTACATTAGCAAGCTAAAGAAAGAGAAAAATCACATGACCATGTCAACAGATGCTAAAAAAAAAACAAAAACCAACAACCCATCTGACAAAATCCTACACCTAGTCATGATAAAAACTCTGAGCAAACTAAGAATACATGGAATTTCCTCAACCTGATAAAGAACATCTGTAGAAAGAACCTACAGCCAGCACCATACTCAATAATGAGAAACTTAAAGCTTCCCTACTAAGATCAAGAAGGCAAGATGGGACTTCCAGCCAAGATGAAGGCTGGATACGCTTCCAGCAAAGATGGAGGCTAGATAGATACGCTTCACCTCCTCACACAACCAAAAGAAGGATAACAATCAATTTAAAAACAAAAAACAACCAGAACTGCCAGAAAATCGAACTGTATGGAAGTCTGACAATCAAGGAGTTAAAGAAACACTCATCCAGACTGGGTAGGTGGGCTGGACACAGGCACCTGGGGCAGAGAGAACAAGCAGCCAGGTAGCCCCTGCAGTACTGGTGGACCATGTGGTCCTACACTCATGTGTGGATAAAAACTGGGAGGAACAACTGGAGAAGAGCAATCCCAGCCCAGGACAGACCAGGCAATCCACAGTTCCAGTGCCAGGAAAGAAAGCCTCATAATCTTTGGCAGTAAAAACCTATGGGAGTTGTGTCAGCGGAAGAAACTGCCAATCTCTCAGGACAGTCAGTTTGAGGAGCCCACAGGGTCCTAGAACATGCCCAAGCCCACCCACTCGGGAAATCAGCACCAAAGCAGCAACTGGAAGGACACCAGTTGCTTGTAGGAAGCAAAGGCAGTGACTGTAAGTGGGGCAAGAGCTGAGCAAGCGGTACTGTTCCCTCTCTGACCCTTCCCTCACATACAGTGCTTCAACACAGCAAAGCAGGTTGCCCCGCCATGGCAAATACCTAATGCTCTACCCCATACAAAATAACAGGTGCTCCAAGACAAAGAAATATGGTCCAAATGAAATAACAGATCAAAACTCCAGTAAAAGAACTAAGTGAAAAGGAGGTAGCCAACCTATCAGATGCAGAGTTCAAAACACTGGTGATTAGGATGCTCATAGAATTGATTGAGTATGGCTGAAAAATAAAAGTAGTGAAGGATTACAAAGTGAAATAAAGAAAAATATACAGACAACAGGGAAGGGAAGGAAACAGGGACTCAAATCAGTGATTTGGAACAAAAGAAAGAAGTAAACATTCAACCAGAACACAATGAAGAAACAAGAATTCAGAAAAATGAGGAGAGGCTTAGGAAGTTCTGTGTTAACTTTAAGCGCTCCAACATCCGAATCATAGGGGTGCCAGAAGGAGAACAGGAACAGTAAGAAATTGAGAACTTTTTAAATTTTATTTATTTATTTAAATTATATTTTATTAATTATGCTATTACAGTTGTCCCATTTTTTTCTCCCCTTTATCCCTCTCCACCCTGCATACCTCCACCCTCCAGCATCCCTCCCACCCTTACTTCATGTCCATGGGTTGTACATGTAAGTTCTTTGGCTTCTCTATTTCCTATACTCTTCCTAACTTACCACTGTCTATTTTATGCCTACCAATTATGCTTCGCATTCCCTGTGCCTTCCCCCCTTCTTCCCTCCCCCTTCCCACTGATAATCCTCCATGTGATCTCCATTTCTGTGATTCTGTTATTGTTCTAGTTGTTTGCTTAGTTTTTGTTTCTTAGGTTCAGTTGTTGATGGTTATGAGTTTGCTGTCACTTTATTGTTCATAGTTTTTGATATTCTACTATTTCTTAGTAAGTCCTTTTAACATTTCATATAATAAGGGCTTAGTGATGATGAACTCCTTTAGCTTGACCTTATCTGGGAAGCGCTTTATCTGTCCTTCCATTCTAAATGATAGCTTTTCTGGATAGAATAATCCTGGATGTAGGTCCTTGCCTTTCATGACTTCAAATACTTGTTTCCAGCCCCTTCTTACCTGCAAGGTCTCTTTTGAGAAATCAGCTGATAGCCTTATGGGAACTCCTTTGTAAGTAACTGTCTCCTTTTCTCTTGCTGCTTTTAAGATTCTCTCCTTATTTTTCATCTTGGGTAATGTAATTATGGTGTGCCCTGATGTATGCTTCCTTGGATCCAACTTCTTTGGGACTCTCTGAGCTTCTTGGACTTCCTGGAAGTCTATTTCCTTTGCCAGATTGGGGAAATTCTCCTTCATTATTTGTTACATATAACTACTGAGAATGGAAACTGGTATAGCCACTTCAGAAGACAGTTTGGAGGTTTCTAACCAAACTAAACATGCTCTTACCATACACTCTAGCAATCATTCTCTTTGGTATTTATCCAAGAAGTTGAAAACTATGTCCACACAAAAACCTGCACATGGATATTTATAGCAACTTTATTATTAATTGCCAAAACTTGTAAGCAACCAAGATATCCTTCTGTAGGTGAATGGATAAACTGTGGTACATCCAGACAATAAAATAGTATTCGGTGCTTAAAGAAAAAAGAGCTTATAGTGTACCCATGCCAGAGTAAATTGCAACCTTGAACCATTGCCCAGCCTCCTTATCTGTGGGCTGTGGGCACTGAAGGGGGTTGTACAGTATGAAAAAAGAAAAAAATAAAAGAGGTTTCAAGGCATGAAGAGACACATAAGTACATAATACTAAGTGAAAGATACTAATTTGAAAAGATGCCGGTTTGAAAAGACTACTTACTTATGATTCCAAGTACATGGCTTTCTGGAGAAGATGAAACTATGGTAACAGTAAAAACATCAGTGGATTGCCAGAGGGGTGTGAGGGAGAGGGAGGAAGGGTGAATAGGTGGAACACAGAGGATTTTGAGGGCGGTTAAAATACTGTGTATGATAACATAATAATAGATACATGACATTATACATTTGTCCAAACCCATCAAAAGTACACCAAGAACAAACCCTAAGGTCAACTATGGACTTTGGGTGATTGTAATTTATCTATCAGCATAGGTTTATTGATTGTAACAAATGTACCACTTTGGTAGGGGCTATTGATAATGGGAGGAAGGCTATGTATGTGTGGGGACAAGGAATATATACATGGGGCATCTTTGTATCTTCCTCTCAATTTTGCTGTGAACCTAAAATAGCTCTAAAAGTCATAAAAAATTGAAAACCGCTAAGTAAAAGTAAATAGCTTGTTACACATTTATGCTCAGAAAAAAGCTTGAAAAATTAAGTCTGAAGTAGAGTACTCATTGCTTATTAATCTAATGTTACGACAGAAAAGCACAGCATAGCAGAAAGTCCAGCGTCCAAGCAAGAATTGTTGTCTCTTTGACAGAGCTCCAATGCAATTATGCCCTGGCCGCTGATTTTTCTATCGGCACTTCCCCTTTGTTTCAGAGACAGCATCCACAACCTTCTGTTCATGCGGTAAGGAAAAAATTGCTTCCCAGAAAGGCTTAGCCCACTGCATTTTACTAGATAAAGAAAAAACAAAAAGCCATTCGATTCTGACAAGCTGATTACTGTCTGTGGAGGAGCAAAATGCCTCCCTTAGGACTAAGGGAATAGCCAACAAGGTACAGTATGTTCAAACCTTTAAACACTGCTCTGCCAAGTGCTGCTACATATACACTACCCTCTCTCCTCTGAGATGTCACATGTGCATGAGTGAAAGTACAAGCCTCCATAAGGCCTATCTGGCTGTAGTTTCAAATGCATATAAAGTACAAGAATGCTGAAATAAAGTCTCCCCTTTCCACTTTTACAATTACCTAGGTAAAACTTAAAAGAAAAGGAAAGGAAAGCCTGAAGAAGAAATAGCTAAATATATGAATCTAATAGGGCCTTAAAAACACATATTTAGCCACTTGGACCCTTGAACGTTTCAGAGTAACTACTTTTATTGTCCCCTCCCAACACAGCCTCTCCTGTAGTCCTAAGAAATACCTTGAAACTGAAGTAAGATGTCTGAAGTTATGAGCATAATATGATGAAAAAAATTAATGTGCACAGATTACCACTGTGTCAAAAAATGATGCTCAGTGAAGTGACAGATGTCTGTGATATTGTACTATCTGCCTGCTCTGGTATTATACAGCTATCTCCATCTATGCAACACAAAGGAGATCTTCAAAACTGTGTCAGCAGCTCTTTTCACTTGATTCAAATAACTGATAACTGTTAAAGTTTTAATTTTTTTGGTCAGCAAGCTTAATAACAAGAGACGCAAAAAGGAGGTAACTGAGGTTTAGCATTAAAATGTAAGCCTTTAAAAAATAATCATCTATCCTATTAAGCTGTCACTGTCTGTCTGATAACCTCATAGGAACCAAGTTTGGAGTCTATGTCATAGGTTGCTGCCTTGAATCCCTTTTCCCTTTGCATTTATAGTTTTACAGGAACTCGTGGCAGGGGACACACACACACACACACACACATGCACAGAAGTGTATGCATACACACAACTAACTGGCCTGTCTAGGGCATTCAATGAAGTAATCAAATGAGATCTTTGGACACCTAGAGTCATCACTTCAGCAGTCTGTAACCTTGCCCAATTAGGCACTCTCAGCTCTGAAGCCAAGAATTTGACTTCACAGTTATAGAAAAGACAAGACTACAGTCACACATTCCCTGCAGTTGAATGCAGGCTGTTTCACACAGTCCACAGTTATACAATGAATCATTATCAGAATCAAGCCCTGGCTGGTGTGGCTCAGTGGATTGAGCACCAGTCTGACAACCAAAGGTCTCTGGTTTGATTCCCAGTTAGGGCACATGCCTGGGTTGCAGGCTGGGTCCCCATTTTGGGGCCTCTGAGAGGCAACCAATCGAAGTTCACACATTGAGGTTTCTCTGCCTCTCTTTCTCCCTCATTTGTAGTCTCTCTAAAAATAAATAAATAAAATCTTTAAAAAAAGAATCAAGCAGGAACATATATATTTTAAGCAACTTTCCAGTAAAAGATAAGGACATTCAGGCAAAACATACAAAGAATTCCTTTATTATAAATACCAACTATGAGACTCCAATCTCTTTTGATCCTTATATGTACTTCAACATATTTTTATCACAAATTATTTCATATAAATATGTCCATTATCTCTTTAGTCATACAATTTCATTTCCAATTATAAGTTAAATGTCCTCTGCATTAACATAGCACAGTATGTAAGGGGAAAGGAAAAGGGTAGATACATGGCAGTGCTATGAAGTCAAAGCAGAGGATGTGAAATGTGAGTGGAAAAGAAACTGTATTATTCAATAGGTAAGGTACATGTCAAAAATGTCAGAGAATAAACAAGCTAGCAATTAATGGATAGAATATACATCTCATCACATTGTTAAAGTGCTTCAAATCATACACTAATTCCACCTTAGTCATATTTCCTCTTGTTACCAATTAGTTCAGCAGCCACTGTAACAAAGGATGCACTACTACATGGCATTACACAAAGCAAGTTACCCAGGTCTCACTCTTTGCATTTGGGAACTTACAGACATAAAACTAAGATGGGAGAGAAGGCAATATGAATCAGGAAGTAACCCAGTCTAGAATTCTCAAAGATGACACCACAATGCTTCTTTGGGCCTATTAGTGGAAGATGCTGAAGCTCTGATTTTTACACCCCAGTTTTCTAGCTCTGTCTACATTTCTGGTTGGTCAAGAATTAGTTTTCTTTCATATCTTAAAATCATGTCCCTGCTGCAAAACAGTGGAGAGTTAGCCACATTTCAGTAGCATTCCCAGGAAGATTTAAAAAAAAAAAATCATAGATTCAGGCTTAGGCAGTTGCAGAGAGGTCTCTTCATTTTAGTAAGAATTCTTATCTTTTTGGACAGGCAGAACTCAGCAGTCAATCCAGCTCTCTCTGGTATGGCATTCAGACACTTAGATCAGCAGCAAACTATAGCTAGGACTTCCTTAACTGATTGCATTTTGCCCATTTACCAAAAAACTACTACGTATTGATTTTTTCCTATGCTAGATACACATATTTATATGTATATGGAGATGATTAATAAGGAAGCAGTTGAAACTACTTGAGAGTGCTGGTCTAAAGTTTGCCTGGGTTTGCACTGCATTTCTATCATAAAATATTGTGTGACCTTGTACAAGTTATTTAACCTGAGCCTCAGCTTTCTCATCCTCCCTCAAGGAATTTCTAGGATTGAATAATACCAGTAAAGCACTTTTCTTTAGTTCGTGATAAGAGCTCAGTTAACTTCTGTTATTGTTGCTGTTGTTATTATTACATTGATAAGCTTAAACAATTCTTTGTAGTTTGTTCTCTCCCATATGTCCTATATGATCCCTGGGTGAAATATAATTTTCCTGTACATTGTAACACAACATTTCCTCTAAGTTGTATGTATATGTATGCATATACGAGCTGTTGGTCTGCACTAATTATGTTAATCTTGAACATCATGTTATAGAGCCTTCCCTATGCTAATAATGTTCATCTTACCACAGAGTCAGATAGGTTCAATACATAACAAAATTACATTAGTATTGAGGCCAAGACTGAAAGATTCTCACGTGTAGCCAAATCTAGGAGATAAAGAGTTGATATATTTATGAAAAAATATCTTACCCAATATCAGGTAGTTTCAATTCTAAGCAGATTGGAAACTTGAATCCTAAAACTACAGAAATTAGGTCACTTTCTTTTTTCCATATTTTATCAATCTAAATTTTCCAAAGCAAGAAAAGGAGAGCCATGACCAGCGTGGCTCCATGGGCCGAGCTGCATACCACAAACCTAAAAGGTTGCTGGTTGATTCCTGGTCAGGGCGCATGCCTGAGTTTCAGGCCAGGTCCTCAGTTTGGGGCATGAGAGAGGCAGTCAATAAATGTTTCTCTTGCATATCAATGCTCCTCTCCCTCTTTCTCTTTCCCTTCCCCTCTCTCTAAAATAAATAAATAAATAAATAAATACATCCTTTTTTTAAGGTTAAAAAAAAGAAGGAAAACATCTCTCTGTCCAAAGAGAATTAAGCTGCTTCTAGTGTTTATTGGGGCTCTTTGTAAGATTTATACTTCTCAACTAGCTTACAGTAGAAGGAAGGTGTGATAGCCCAAAACAAAACTAAGTAATGGTCACATTTTAAAAAAATGTATTTATTGATTTCAGAGACAGAGGGGAAAGGAGAGAGAGAGAAACATCAATTTTTGTATGTACCCTGACTGGGGACTGAATCCACAACCTTGTTGTATTGGGATGATGTTCAAAACCAACTGAGCTACCTGGTCAGGGCAGTAAATGTTTGTATTTGACATCTTCATAAGTTGCCACGTCTCCTTTGCTTTGGGGCCATTCTGCCTAAGCCATTTCTCATCTATTATCTCCTAACCCCAAATGAAAACTTCCATTCCTTCATGTAGCAAATATTACACCTCTGGTTAAAGTAATTTATATTAAAGAGTGAATTATATAGCTCCCATATTTTTTAAGTAACTTATTAATTTACACAAATCTTTATTGAAATGTAGAAATACAAGGGCTTATTTTTATATAGGGTATTTTTCCTGTTTACCTTTTTTTAAAAGTATATTTTATTGATTATGCTATTGCAGTTGTCTCAATTTTTCTCCCTTTGCCCCCTCTGCCCGGTACGCCCCTTCTCTCTAGCAATCTCCTCCTTAGTTCATGTCCATGGGTTGTACATGTAAGTTCTTTGGCTTCCCCACTGACTGTACTGTTTTTAACATTCCTGTCTATTCTGTACCTATCCAGTTATGCTTCTAAATCTCTATACCTTATCCCCCATCTCCCCCTCCCCCCTCCCAGCTGATAACCCTCCAAATAATCTCCATATCTATGATTCTATTCCTGTTCTAGTTGTTTGCTTAGTTTGCTTTTGTTTTTGTTTTTTAGATTCAGTTGTTGATAGTTTTGAGTTTGTTGTCATTTTAATGTTTATAGTTTTGACCTTTATTTAAATAAGACCCTTTAAATTTCATATAGTAATTACGACCTTAGTAATGATGAACTCCTTTAGCTTTACCTTGTCTGGGAAGCACTTTATCCTTCGATTCTCAGTGATAGCTTTGCTGGATAGGGTAATCTTGGTTGTAGGTGCCTGCCTTTCATGACTTTGAATACTTCTTGCCAGTCCCTTCTTGCCTGCAAGGTTTCTTTTGAGAAATCAGCTGATAGTCTCATGGGAACTCCATTGTAGGTAACTGTCTCCTTTTCTCTTGCTGCTTTTAAGATTCTATCTTTATCTTTAACTTTTGGCATTTTAACTATGATGTGCCTTGGTCCTCTTTGAATCCAACTTGTTTGGGACTCTCTGTGCTTCCTGGACTTGTATGTCTATTTCCTTTGCCAAATTAGGGAAGTTCTCTTTCATTATTTTTTCAAATAAATTTTCAATTTCTTGCTCTTCCTCTTCTCCTTCTGTCATCTCTATAATTCAGATGTTAGCCCTTTTGAGATGTCCCAGAGTCTTCTTAAACCCTCCTCGTTTTTTTAAATTCTTTGTTCTGGTTGATTGTTTATTTCTTCCTTATGTTCCCAATTGTTCATTTGAAGCCTGGCTTCCTTCCCTTCAGTGCTGGTTTCCTGTAAATATTTCTTTATTACCTTTCGTAGAGACTTCATTGCTTCCCTTATGCTTCTGCTGTATTCAATGAGTTCTCTGAGCATTCTGACTACCTGTGTTTTGAACTCTATCTGATACGTTGGCTATCTCCTCATGGCTTAGTTCTTTTTCTGGGGTTCTGTTCTGTTCCTTCATTTGAGCCATATTTCTTTGTCTCCTCATTTGGCAGCCTACCTGTGTGTGTGTACTAGGTAGAGCCATTTTGATTTCCTGTCTTACCACACTTACTAAGTTGTATGGGGCAGAGCCTTTGGTATTTGCCAGGGTAGGACAACCTGCTTCACTGCTTTGGGGCTCCATGTGTGGAGGAGGGGTCAAAGAGGGGCCAATACTGCTGCTGGCTGACTTCTGGGGGCTTGCCTGAAACATGCCCCTTTTCCAGTCACTTTACCCAATTCCCTTATGTGACAGGCACCCCTCCAGCTGCTGTCTTGGTTGTGCTTCCCAGGGTGGGTGGGTTTGCAAAGTTCAGGGCTCTCCTGAGAAACTGGCAGTTTCTTCCATTGCCCCAATCCCCACTGGTTTTACAGCCAGAAGTTATGGGGCTTTATTTTCCTGGTGCTGGAACCCTGGGCTGTGTGGTCTGGCCTGGGGCTGGGATTGCTTGCTCACAAGGTGTCCCCCTGATTTTTATCTACCACACATGAATGTGGGACCACGCCATTCCACTGGTGGCAGCTGCCTTGCCACCCCTGGCTCACTCCACCACCACATCCTCTCCACCTAGCCTCCCTGGCTGTGCCCCTCCTACCCATCTGGGTAAACATAGCTTCTTTAAGTCCTTGGTTGTCGGACTTGCATACAGTTCTGGGTATTTTTCTGGATGATTTTCTGGCAGTTCTGAGAGTTTTTCATTTTTAAGTTAGTTGCTTTCCTTCTCATGGTTGTATAATGAGGTGAAATGTGTCTACCTATGCCTCCGTCTTGACCAGAAGTTCTCCTATTCACCTTTAATTGAACTGATTTTTTTCAATCACATACAAAACTGCCCATGGGAGGAGAGAGGAGAGACTTTATTGTTCCCAACCTCAACAAAGGAAAAGGGCTCTACTCTTTTTTTCTATGCCCAGCCCTAATACCTCAACTCCCCAGATATATATAGCCAATTCAGTGTTCATCTTGTCCTAGCTTAGAACACCTAGAACCAGTAAAACTGTTACTAGGCAAGCCAAATCTCAATATCAAAGAGAGAAGAAAGACTGGCCACCTAAATCTCTGGATAGATTTTTGGACTTTTAGCAGACTGTGGAGCTATGACTTCACATATCCAATATTTTCTCTCCCTCTTTGTCTAGTTATTCTCAATCATGTGGTTATCTGCTCACAACTTTAAAAATTAGGGGAAAATAAATAAATAAATAAATAAGAGGATTGCATGATTAACTATGGAGACAGTAAAAAGATCAGGGATTACCAGGGGTTGTGGCGAGAGGAGGGAGAGATGAAAGGATGATTTTCATGGTAGTGAAGCTACTTTGTACCATACTGTAAGGGTGGAAACATGTTATTATACATTTGTCAAAACCCACAGAATATACAACACAAACAGTAAACCCCAATGTAAACTTCAGTTAATAATAATGTATCAATACTGGCTCATCAGTTATAACAAATGTACCACAGTAAAACAAGATGTGGTGGGGGAGGAGGAGTAAGGGGGGTTATATGGGAACTCTACTAACTTCCCACTCATTTTGTTCTCCGTAAAATTAATCTAAAAAATTGTTATCTTTTCAAATTAGAGGAAATGCTAGTTAATAATCCCCATCAGGCACAATAGCTAATAGGAGCCTAATAAGCTATACAAGAGGAAGTCAAAAAGTAAAAAATAGATTATAGGGCTTGATCTCAACTGGAGAGGACAGTAACTAAAGACAAGGAAAGAGGCTTGAGAGAAAGAGAAAAAGGTAACTCACACAGTATTTTTATAATGACTAGTGTACAAAAACTAAAGCAAATGTTATCTCCCTCAGAGAAAGAGGAGTCAAGTTTACAAGGGGCACAGAGATATTCAGCAGAAAAATCTCCACAATGAAGCCTCAGGTATACTTACAAGTGTCCCCCTAACACCTCCACCCTACCTGTGGCTAAGAAATAAGTTTGTCATTGTAACCAATTCTCAAACCTGTATGGGTGCCAATCTTTATGGTAGATTTGAGTATTCTTCAGGAAAATCAAGGACTAATTGCCCAATATCAAAAGATTTGACCCTTGGGAAGAAAAAGGAGGTGTTCCTTTTGCCACAGGATGATTCTCTCTGGAATAACATAAATAGTTCTTTGAGAGAGACATGTCTTTGATAAGCAGAGCTCCAATTCTGACAGCCAATCTGCTGAATGCCAAATAGAGTGCTCAAGCGTTCTACAATGACTCAAAGGACACAGCAAGGCTGCAGATTTATTCTGCAGACTTTCCCTTCAGAGCTACTCAAGTTTTTCAAAGGCAAAAAGGGGAAAACTCTTTCCTTCCAACAGAGAGAATTGCAAATCCCACCTGGGATCTAAAGACAGAACTACGTTTACTCAAAATCTAACCTCATTGATGTGAACAACAACGAGACTTACAAGCTGTAATGATGGCTGGCAATTTTAGTCTTTAGAGCAGAAGTTGGTTCAGCTCTTCAATCTGCCAGCAGAATCAGGAGCCACACAGGGCACACGGTGTGCCAGACTGGAAATGGGCTCATTTCATAAAATTTGTTCTCATTCTCTCTGTACTTTCAGATGACAATTAGAAACAATCCAGATTCTTACCAAAGCACAATCTTAGGAATCGCATGTAATTCACTGCACAAAGAAATTTCAAAGTAAAAACACGAAGGCACTATTACAAAGAGATAAACTGGAATGCTCCCATCTTTTCTCCATGATTCTTTCTTGAAATCCTATCCTTAACCTGATAATTTTGTTAGAGAAAAATTTAAAAGCAAAACCCATCTACAACACTCTATTAATAGCAGCATTTCTTCCTCACAATTTGTATGTAATTTTTTAAGATGAGATTTTGAAAGAGAAAAGCTTTTCATACATCCTAACTTGAAATCCTAACAGCCATGTGTTATGATTTATAGCACTGTTCCTCTGTAGTTAAATAGATTCAACCCTCAAAAGACAAAAGAAACTAGGTTTGAAAGATATCCAGTTTCTGTTTAAAACCTTTTTTGTCATGACAAACAAAACAAAGATTTAAAAACACTAAAATTTAGAGATGATCACTTCTATTGTGATTTTTAAAAGCATGCATTACTATACTGACCAAATACCCTGGAATAGGTACTGGAACAAGGGTATTATTAGTAGCAAAATATAACACAGAAAAGTATAAGCCAAAAACTAGAATAAAAATCCCCCCACCCCAAAACAAAATACACGACCCTTTTAACAAAACAATGAATAAAAAGAGTACAAAAACAAAGATATTTTGCTTAAAAAACAATATCGGCAAACAATATATGTGAAATTTTTAGACACAACCAAAACTGTAAAAATTTAGCTTAAGTGTTTACTAACACAACTGTAACCCTTTTCAAAGGTTTATCATTTGGTTGTAAAGGCTCAATTAAGATCAAAACTTGCCCTGCTTGGTGTGGCTCAGTGGGTTGGGTGTTGTCCTGTAAACTAAAAGGTCACCAGTTCAATTCCCTGTCAGGGAACATGTCTGGGTTGTGGGCCAGGTCCCCAGTTGGAGGTGTGTGAGATTGCTGATTCTCCTGCATATCGGTGTTTCTCGCCCTCTCTTTCTCCCTCTCTTCCCCCCTCTTTCTAAAGATGAATAAATAAAATCTTAAAAAAAAAAAAAAGACCAAAATCTGGCTCTGACCAAACTCTAGCTCAAGGGGCTTTTCTGGTATCATAAAGCTCAATTTAAAGGGGGCATTGTGCTTTATTTAAGTCACTAGCATATGGTTAAAAAGCTTAAGTTTGCCCAGTTACATCCTTTGAGCAGAGCGTGGAAGCTCTATTTCTTCTCCTATCAAAGAGCTTCCAGAGAGCATCTCTTGCACCTTATTTATAATGCACAATTTATCGGCATTTCGTTTCCTCTCTAAATGGCTGGGAGGGAAGAAGAGCTCCACAGCTACCGTGTGTGGTTACTAATGGCGCTTTTACTTGTCATTGTACAAAGCCTGTTAAATATTTACAACACAGACAGCAATATCTAGTCCTAAACACCCAGTTGTGAGTTTGAATTTTTTTTAGAAATAAATCTACGACAAGTTTTCCCCAGCAAAACACCAGAAGACTTTACTAACAGCTTCAAGAGACCCAGCGGGTCCAGAGGAGCAGTTATAGGCCATCTGGTGATTACTTATTATTATTTATACAGCACTGTAGATGTACACACAGATGTGTTATGAATCCACATACAGAGTATGGCCTAACAAGGGCTTGAAACAAAATGTGACTGCTGAGCAAGTCAATCTGCATTAAAGAAACACGCTAACCAGAGAGAGGGGGCACATTGTCTGTTCTTCAATCTGCTGCATTAGCTGGAAGACTATTTGATAAAAGAATGAAGAATTCTAAATAATGGTGACAATACCTTGTAAGTCAACAACTGACCTGCCTGTGGTTTTGCAGGGGTGGCAAATGAGGGATTAATAAAAGACAGACTCTTTGATCCAAAAGGTACTTTACAAACTCAGCACTTTGTAAAAGAAAGGACTAGAAAAGAGCTCCTCTCCTAATTGAGGAAGAACTGAGATACAAACGTACAAGACTTCCCCCCCTCAAACTGGAATGCTCTGAGAACAGTTTCTGGGTTCCCATTCCAAATATTAAGTCATGCCCAAGAAAAAAAAAGAGTGAATAACTGAAATTTTTAATTTTCTGGGTCTAGCTCCAATTAGGTTTATACAGGTTTTTTTTTTTTTTTTGGTGGGGAGAGGGCAGACTGAAGCAAGGATGCTTTTATCTCCTATGCTTTTAGTAACATAATAATGAATGTAACATGAAAAACTAAAATAATCAACTACATGTATCTAAGGACAAGTGTCAAGAGTACCAGGTCTGATATTTAAAAATTTGGATTTGATTCTTTGTTCTTAAAACCTCTACATTTTCTTTTACCCCAGTCCCAATTTTATCTACACAATGAATAACAGTGGGCTACTTCCATCACAAGGTTACATAAAACTGTAGCATATTCAGAGTGAACTGAAGTTATTGCAAAATCAACATATTATTACAAAAAACAAGGTTAGCATTTGGCCTAATTGTGTATAATGCAGTGTATTTTCAGCTGCCTGACAGCATGCAGGCACTTTTACCAGATGGGAACTAGATGAATTATTGAATGAAATATGAATTATTAAATAAAAATTTGAATTTTTTTAAACTCTTGGCAGTGGGTGAGGAAGAAAGGCTTACTTGTTTGCCTGAAAATCCCATCACCTGTCAAAGCATGTAAAGATAGCATATACCACCACAAATGGCATTTGCCTACCAAAAACATTTCTTCTTCAATTTACAATGCTCCCTTAACATAAAGAATCAGTAATCAGTGCCAACACATTCTTCCTTGCTTTTCTTTCGTGCTAATGCTAGGTAACAGGAAGACTTGCCGAAGGGACAGAACTAAAAATCTAGAGTCCCGTAGTACCAGTATGGCCCATTTAATGGGAAGGCTGGGATAACGGGAATAATCTCTATAGATTTGTGTTACATAGGCAATAAAACATATACCTTTGTAGCATGCCAGCATTTAACCAATCATAGAAGCTATTTGTTGCCTCATATATTACAAAGCAATAGAGATTTAAGGGATAATGTTCATGGAGGCAGAGGATATGAAGCAATAAACAGTATTGGAGGTTGGTTAAATGCCAAGTGAAGCCAGGACTACAGCATCATAAACATTATTCCTACTATATGACAAGATAAGGAAGTACAAGAAGCTGCCCTCACTTCCAATACAACTAGGGCTCTACTGCTATTCTTGGCCTTAGGGAAAACAGGCCCTGGAGGTCTATGAGCTAGTTATATGTTTCATGTCTCAGAAAGGTATGAACAGAACCCCAACTTGTATCTAAATGTCCTCTGGGAGAAGAAAATATCTAGTAGTAGATATTCTCAGAGGGGAAAAAAAGAGTCAGGGTTATACTGGACAAAGAAACAATCAAAGAGTTTTCCTTAAAAGAATAAAGTTGATACATAGTTGTTATGATAGAAACCTTTCTCAATGGCTAATAATGGAATGACACTAACTATCCATTAAGTAGTTACCTCCTCATAGGAAATGTGTTCTTGTTCTTAAAGAAACAGACATTCTAAGTAATAAGCTTATATTGTATGACCAGTTTCTGAGCAAAGAATTGATTGTGGTAACCAAAAGGACTACTTAAATATGAATAATTTGTACTGCAAACCAGTGTCTGTCCTTGAGAGGAAGTACAGAAATATGGAATTGGTTGATTCCTGATAATAAAAATTGGACAAAAAACATCCAAAAGGTATGTTAACTAACTGCACCCACATGAAATAACATCTCAAATTCACGATGAATGACAAATATGTAGTAATTTTTCCTACTTCCGCATTTAAAAGAACAATTTTATAATCTACTTTCAAGTCAAAGTGCCCCCCAAAGCATTAAAAACTTTTAAGATTTGCTAGATTCAGCACCAAACCATATTTCTATTATTTTAACAATAACACATAGGCAAATTCATTTTATAGTCACAATGTTTTAAAATACAGGGTCCAGCAGAAGTAACACCTGTTTGAGTGTGGTTGGTAGGATAACAATATGTATATAACAATTTATAGTTTTAATTTGAACATTTCACCTAAAATGTCATATAGTGTGCTTGCGTGTGATATTATGTTATAGAATTATACGCTTATGATTTTATAATAGAAGATTTTGTAATAAAAAAAAGGGGCATTATTTGTGCTGGGCCCTATATATGCTATCTATATCATAAACATCAAAAACCCACAGAACTCAAATTCAACCAGCCCTTTGCCACAGGGAATCTGGGGCACTATTGCCTTAACACTAACCCATTCTCTGGAGGCAGCTCTATTAACTACTATTGCTGTCACATTCCACAGAGAGGTATTAACAAGAATATTGCTTTTCCTGAATTCCTCTTCATGAGAGTGATGAGGCCTCAAGAGAAAGAGTCTCAATAGGAAAAAAGCAATGAGAGGGCTCAAAAAACACATCACCCGTCTTTTCAGATAAGAATGTAGAGAACACAACCTTTAGCAGCCACCTTCTTAAAAAAAATACAGGCAGCATATTTAGAACTCAGCTGTGTCACATCAGACTTACTGTTGGGAAGTGGATCATGAACAGAATCCAAAAATAACAGCCATTAAAGACCTAGCAACCAAAACATGTTTACGTATCCATTGAAAGCCTGGTGGTTTTGATTATATGGTGGAGAGCATAATCCACTAGTCTATTTTAGGTGAATTTTCCTTTCAACTTCCCTTAATATTAAGGCGTAAGATGTTTTCTGAGTTTTGGGATACATGAGGTAAAGACTGGGCAGGCAACAGATATTGAAATAATGCAAGATTCCTATAGTTTTTGTTTGTTGGTTGGTTTTTAAGGACCAGTATCTTGAACTATCATTTGTTTTCATTCTTTCTTCTAACTGGTAGAAGCCACTGATTTTTGAGAATTCTGTAGCATTAAATCCTAAACCATGGCTAGCAAAAATTATCATGGTCCTTATTATCCTCTCTGGGATTTACATAGCCTTTTTATTATTCTATCATTTCTGGAATAAAGAATTTGAATTAATGAGAGTGAACTATAAACAGCTTGAAGGTGTCAAGGTGGCTCTAGAATGAAACCATTTTCAAGGGATATAAGGAATTTGGATGACAGAGCAAGGGTAGTTCACTGTACCAAATTTATTTTCTCTGCCAGATTTTCACTATTTCATATAACAGTAAATCTTGCAGGGATCCCACTGTATAAGTTGTTACCAGATATTGGGAAAAACTTGGAATGAGACTAAAATATAACTAAAGATCTACAATTTCACCTCACCATAAAGTCTTAGCAAGCAAGAAGGTAAAAAAAGCAGGCTACTTGCAAAGCCTAAGTTGTACCTTTCTATCCCTTTTCTATAAAACAAGTAACTTCCAAAAGAAGTAAGCAGTCTCCCTGAGTTACACAACTGAGGGAAGAAATGTCTTCAGAACCTACACCAGAGGTTATAATAAATCTTAATAATCAAAATGCTAATAAATAATTCAGAAATGGGAAGGAGAAGTGGGGGAATAAAAGGCTTATGGTAAATAGAACCCAACAATACAAGGAACCATGTAAAAAGTACTTACTGTTTTACAACCTCTAGTCCAAAATGAAAACAAAGAGACAAACACAAAACCCTTTGGGGAGTTCTCAAATTTCAGTGAAAACTACTCTTTTCCGATGAGACAGCCTGAAGAAACGGTATTTAGATCTTTCTCAGAGAGCTTAAGAGATGCTTTTCCTATGTATTCCTTTATCATCCATTTTTATTTCTTTAAGTCCCTGTCGGGTGGTTTTAAGCATACAACATATAAGAGTGGTTACAGGCATTGAGTGTTTTAAATAATAAGTGAAGGAAAATAAATATAAGTATGAAAAAAATAAATCCTTTCATCAAAAATGCAGATTTTTAAAGTAAAAAAGTACCAGGTATCAATTAAATGGGAGTCACATTAAATACTCTTATCAATAAATGCACACAAAATTTTTTTTTGGATCAGGTTCAGATATGTACTCTAATAAAGCTGTCTGAAAAATGAAATTTATCTATTTTTTCAAGTGGCTTCTATTGTAAAAAAATAAAATATAAACTACACGGGGAAAACATGCAGTCAATAATAAAGTTGAAAACTTTGACAAAGAAGGAAATACACCCTACAATGCTGAATACTTCAGCATACAATGCTATTTTAGTCTTTTCTGAAAATTTCACCATTTACTGGAATTTGAAATTGTCCTTCTGCCCATTCCTCGTCACCACCCCCATGTCATTCACCTTTCAAATTCCAATTCTTAGGAATCTCTGGAACTTAACTCCTCTTCTTTTTGTCTAAGCATTTACAATGTTTAATAGAACTAGTCTGCAATCTCACATACCACCAGTAAGTGTCACTGGACAGTCACATGACATATTTCTAACTGAACAGAAATTCAGCCCTTCAGGTTCTATAAAATCAATTCATGAAGACAGATAAAACTTTCTTTGTATTCCTTTCTTCATCCTTTGTGGAACATGGAGATAGGGGGCATCTAGGAAGAAGAGTTAAGAAGGTGCAAAATGGGGGGAAAAAGCAATTTAAAAAAATTACTTTATTAATAAAGTATATGATGAAAAATATCTGACACACAGTGTAAACAAATGCAAATGAGACCGTGGCAGTAGGGTCTCAGCTGAGAAGTCTTATAGTTTATATACTGCCATGAGATCTCTGGTTCTATGTTGGATTTGTCTTTCCTAGTTAGATATCTATCTGCCTGAGCTGCTAACAATGATTTTCTGGATCAACAGTCAAACGAAACATTTTTTTTTTAATTTAAAAAACCCAAATAGACTGGCAAATTGGGGTTAACAATGAATGGGTGCATTCTTGGCTGCCTATCCAAATATATTAAACTGACTTTTATATCCATGACAATTGAGGAGAAAATATTTTTAAATTTGCTTTGTATTCAGATGGATAGGTTTAGAAAGGAGGAAAGAGCAACACGTATTCCTCAACACTCTGTGTTGGGAAACAAACACCAATAGAATAACAATATGAAAGAGAGCAAGGCAGATTTCATTATGGTAGAGTGCCTACACTTCCTCATAACTTGGATTTACACACTGCAAATCCTCTGATCTGATTACCTCCAGTGATCACGTAAAATACCAGCTTTAAACTCTTTGCCTTAGTGATAAAACAGCCACTTTGATTCACAACGAGACATTCACAATAAAGTATATTGTAAACGTACCTGTCCACAGCCTGGGGCATTGCACACAAACGGTCTGTCGTCTCCCATATTTCATATAGAAGAGCGGAGCTGAGGAGGAGAAGGTAGGGGGAAAAGTTATGTTAAATATGCTGGAGTTTAAAAAAAATAGTGCTTCAAAAATATCAAGCTTAGTAACAGGTGTTCCAAGAATGCCATCTATCAAAGCTGTAAACACAGGCTACATTGGGGAGACACATCAGACAGGTGGCATATGACCTACAGTGCCTCGATTGAAACTTTTAATTAGAAAAATTTAGACCTAAATAGTCAAGGAATTTCAAACCTTTTGCTAGATTTTTCCCTCTTTCTGCTACAGTATAAAACATACTTCTCCAGTCTGCTAAATTACAGCCAGTGCAGTTCCCTATGTCAATAAATCCACTGAACGCTCGATGCGGAAGCCATATTTCTGAACTAGAGAAGACCAAAATTTGTCATTTAATTAATTAAGGGATTACAGGAGGGGTGCTCCATTTTACAGGGCTATAATCTGGCTCCCTGGTGTATAAACTAGGAGATGGTTGGCAAGGGCCGTTTATCCCAGATTATTGCCAAAGAAAACAAAGCACCCATCCTATTGAGCTACACGGGAAATGATTTTCATTAATAAAAAATAAAAATAAAAAACCTCTCCCCATGGGGAGTCTCATTCTCCCCCCACCAATTGTCTGTGGCAAATGGAGAAATATCGGTGCCCTTCCCCCTCTGATTCTATTTATGGCTAGGTTTTTAAAAGCAGCAATAAAACAAATGTCGACTCTTTGGGGGTTTACTGGGTGAATATGTTCCGGCTGTTTGTGCTGCTCTCGGCCAGAGTTCTTGGGCTGCTCGGTTGCAGCCAACAGATGTGTGCTGCTGCAGGGGATAAAGAAATGGTACTAAAAGGCATCACCATTCATCCTCTCTATTTCTCTAAAGAATTTAACAGGGTTTATACTGTTGTTGTTTTTTAATTATTGAAGCTAAACTCTTACAATACTGATCAAAATTCTTTGTCAAAGAACGATTCAAATGTGAATGTGTTGGGGAAATTTCCTACACCTCTCCTAGAAATAAAAACAGAGGTGGAGATGAATAAAAATTAGAAATGGAAAAAAAGATAAACCAGTAGTTTGAAAGGGTGGAAGGGACACAAAAACAACCTTTATAGGATAAACCCTTAAAGGACATTTTCAACACCTTTCAATGAGAGAAAGGTATGTGAAAGAATATGAATGAGTAAAGATGAATAAGAAAGAACTGCAATTTGAATATGCCTAGAAACACCTTCAGAATTGTAACCAAATTTCACATTTTTATCTTGGAGATAAACCAAAATGTCAGTTTAACCTCAGTTAGGCCTGCGTTAAAATAAAATGTTAAAGTGCTAGACTAGATCTGATCATCAGAAAACCATGCTGATAACTAAGAGGGTAGCTAGGTAACATCTCTTTGACTCTCTTAAGACTCACTCTGGGGCTGGAAACCAGTATTTCTAGTAGTTTGATTAGTAATTTACACAACCAATCAGTGCTTAAAATTGTGTGGTGCCTGTAAAATAGAAAGGGCTTCTTAGTCACCGTTCAGTGTGAAAGGAACAGGGTCTAACATGAAGAAACCGATGCTGCAGCATTATTGCTGTAATATAAGCGAGCCTGTAGGTACATAGGTGTACACAGATTTATATCACATTTAGCTAGGATAAATTGCTTCAATAAATTGTGTTCCTAAGAGAGGCCACCTCAACCTGATGACTGGATACTGGGAAAATGAGAGCTTTCTTTATTCTTTTTCACACAGCCCAGGACAAGGGGATTTTCTGGATTGTTTTAAATACACAATAATTTTTTTAGCACTTTCTGGAACTATGACATAGTGCAAAAAAAAAATAAGTACAAGTAAGTAAAAGTAAATAAAGGCAAAGACCAAAGCCATTATGGCTGAAAATGCAAAGTATTTCTGGAAAGCAACTCTTCTCTGGAAAAATCCCACAGCTTCTGTGCTGGAGATAATTTCACTTCCTAGTCCCAGAACCTGCTTTCTTAATATAAGCACAAAATGAGGAGTTTATTCCAACAAAGTCTCCTAACATATTTTCAGCCAGGAAGTAAACTATAAGGAATAGAGGAGATACAAGGACCAAACAGGATTACTTATTTTTACCTTTGTTCTGTTATTTGAGGCTAATTTTTTTCAGTTTTCTACCTAGAGGAGGGAAAGGGTCCTGGCTTAGGAGTGGGGCAGCATTGGTATAGGAAGTGATTAAATAAATTCTGGAATGGTTTCCCCCAAATCACAAAATTCAAAGTTTAACCTAGTTTTGCACAATCATATCACAATATATGCCATCCAAATTTTATTTAATCATATCCTTAGGAAATAGAGATGGAAAATCATAATTTCTAAAGAAATTTAAGGGGAAGGGCAAAAACAAGTTGGGAGGAGATGAAAGCATTAAAATGTGACAGAAGCATACATTTTCATGGATCTTAAGTATTGTAACCTGACAGTCACTAACTAGGATTTCCTGCTTCCTTCCCAATTTGCTGGCTTTTGTTTGCCATTTCACCAAGGGAGATCACAAGGGGAGGAAGGAGGCCCTTTTTCTTAAATACCCACAATTATTCTTAAATCATTCCCTCAATCTCTTGCCCCTTTTCTTTTCCATCATTCTTGCTTTTCACTTTAAAATGATTTGTCTCCGGGTAGCTCAGTTGGTTGGAACATCATTCCAATATGAAAGGGTTGTGGGTTCATCTTGGGCCAAAGCACATACAGGAGTCAACCAATGAATGAATCCATGGATGGGTAGAGCAGTGGATGGATGTTTCTCTCCCCACTTCCTCTCTAAAATCAATATACTTTAAAAATAAGTTAATTAAAATAAAATGATTTCTTTTTATAAAATGAAACCTTTAACAATAATAATGATCTATCTCACCACTTAAAAAAAAATTGCCAGCCCTGGATGGTGTGGCTCAGTGGTTGAGTGCCGGTCTGTGAATCAAAGGGTTGCTGGTACAATTCCCAATTCTAGGGCACATGCCTGAGTTGCAGGCCAGGTCCCCAGTAGGGGACGCACAAGAGGCAAACACACATTGATGTTTCTCTCCCTCTTTCTCCCTCCCTTCCCCTCTTAAAAAAAGAAATAAATAAAATCTTTAATAATAAAAACAAAAATTCCAGCTAACTTAAAAAAATTTTTTTCTCCGTCATTCCTAGTCGGCTGCATCAATTGCTACATATAATCAATGTCATTGATTTATTTCTACTTCTTACTTTAAAAAAATCTTTAATTCTGAGAGGTCAAATTGATGTCCTCTCAAAAACAAAAAGCAACACATTTCCGTAGTATAAACAGACTGAGAGGAAAGGTGAAATCTTGAATGATGATACTGTTATCCACTAAAATTTTAACTCACAGCCTATTTGTAACTGCACTGTTTGACAAGTAGGTCATGGGTCTGGCCATGGCATGCAGGTCTGTTGTCTGCTTCTTGATCTTTGGAATGAAACTCAAGCATTTTATAGAACTAAGCAATAAATGACAGGCAAGGGGAATATATTTAGAGATATCTCTAAGGGGAAGTGAGATGCTTTCATTGGAGATCCTAGAACAAGAAGACAAGGATGCATAAAGAGGCTGTCCTATAGGCCAACTCTGCCAAGGAAAAGGCTCAAGTGCTCAAGAGTCAGTTCAATGCATAAATGATAAAAATTAGTGTTTACTCAAAAGAGAGAAAGTTATCTCAATGCTGGGAGAGAACTGAAGAAATTCTAAGATTTAGAGAATGATTTTTAAAAAGATTTTTATTTATTTATTTTTAGACAGGGGGGAAGGGAGAGAGAAAGAGAGCGAGAGAAACATCAGTGTGTGGTTGCCTCTCACATGCCCTCCACCAGGGACCTGGGCCCACAACCCAGGCATGTGCCCTGACTGGGAATCTTTTAGTTCACAGGCCAGAGCTCAATCCACTGAGCCACACCAGCCAGGGCTAGAGAATGATTTTTAAGAACTGGGATAATTTCATAAACTCTATGTTAAATAGTTTTGTCAAAGTCAGAAGTATAACATAAAATGGTCAATGTGCAAATAAATAAATGAATTCTCAATGTATATGTGTATCTAACTACTTTTTAAAAAATATAATAAAATAAAGATGGAATCTGTCACTGAAGTCCAAAGAATCAGTTCTCTGGATCTCTGCTTATAATGTGATTATTTCTTTAGTGACCAAATAGTGTTAATAAGATGGCCCAACTTTCATTAAGGAATAAAAGCCATGTACAAACACACCCAAGGGCCTATTCTTAGGTTCCTAATAACACAAAGAGCTACTGCTAGGTACAAAAAAGGAGAAGGGCACATGTACCATAAATATCAAAGATTCATGAACATCTAGAAGGGAGTTATACTAGCTGTAATTTATTTATTCAAAAAATTACTAAGGATTTACTAAGTGTAAGGCAAAGTGGACATAAAAATAAAAAGACAATAGGCCTTTGGGAAAAAAAATCACTCATCTCAAAGAAAAAATTTTTGAAGGAAATATAGGAGTGCTCATTATACATAGTACTAAAACTGGGTGTGTGTGTTATATACTATAAACTACAGTAATCTAATGGTGATATTCAAGTATACTTTGCTGAGCCTTGGTTCGTGTGGTTCAGTGGATTGAGCACCATCTTGGGAATCAGAGGGTCACCAGCTGGATTCTCAGTCAGGGCACATGCCTGAATTGTGGCCAGGTCCCCAGTAGGGGGTGCTTCAGAGACACCCATACATGGTTCTCTCCCTTTCTTTCTCCCTCCCTTCCCCTTTATAAAAATAAACACAATCTTTAAAAAAATAATATTTATTTCTGGCCAAGATGGAGGCATAGGTGGACGCACTGTACCTCCACGCACAACCAAGATTGGAACAACAACAATTTAGAGGCAGAATAACATCCAGAACTGACAGAAAATTTATCCGAATGGAAGTCGGACAGCCAAGAAGTTGAAATAGACCTGTTCATCCAGACCGGTAGGAGTGGCGGAGACGAGAAGCTGGGTGTGGGTCGCGGCGTGGAAAACAGGGAAAATTGGGCGTGTAAGGCAACCAGGAACATGTAAGGCATCTGGGGCATACAAGAATGCAGCGAGTGGACCCTGAGTATGCAGGTGGCAGCTGGCAGACCCAGTGAGGCGGCAACTGTGGAGCAGGGCAGAGCGCGCAACCCAGGATCCCAGGGAAGGGACTGAGGTCCCACGGAGAAGGGAGCTACCACCATTGTTCCCTCTCAACCCCACCCTCACATAAACGTCACAATCTAGTGACTGGGGTGCCCAGCCCTGGTGAACACCTAAGGCTCCACCCCTTATTGTAACAGAAGCGACCAGACCAAAAAAAAAAAGAGAGATGGCTCAAACAGAAGAACAAATCAGTGCCCCAGAACTCATCCTTTTGAGCGACCAAGAAATAGCTAACCTATCAGATGCACAGTTCAAAACACTGGTGATCAGGAAGCTCACAGAATTGGTTGATTTTGGTTGCAAATTAGATGAACATAAAAGAAATGAAGGAAAATGCACAGAGAACCAATAGTGAAGGGAAGGAAACTGGCACTCAAAACAATAGCGTGGACCAGAAGGAAGAAAGAAACAACCAAACAGGAAAGAATGGAGAAATAAGAATTCAAAAAAAAATGAGAAGCTTAGGAACCTCCAGGACATCTTTAAATGTTCCAACATCTGAATTATAGGGATACCAGAAGGGGAAGAGGTAGAGCAAAAGATTGAAATGTATTTGAACAAATAATAAAGGAGAACTTCCCCATTCTAGCAAAGGAAATAGACTTCCAGGAAGTCCAGGAAGCTCAGAGAGTCCCAAAGAAGTTGGACCCAAGAAGAAACACACCAAGGCACATCATAATTACATTAGCCAAGGTAAAAATGAAGGAGAGAATCCTAGAAGCAGCAAGAGATAAGGGGACAGTAACCTACAAAGGAGTTCCTATCAGACTGTCAGCTGATTTCTCACAAGAGACCTTACAGGCAAGAAGGGGCTGGAAAGAAGTATTCCAAGTCATGAAAGACAAGGACCTATATCCCAGATTACTCTATCCAGCAAAGCTTTCATTTAGAATGGAAGGGGAGATAAAGTGCTTCTCAGATAAGGTCAAGTTAAAGGAGTTCATCATCACCAAGCCCTTATTTTATGAAATGTTAAAGGGACCTATCTAAGAAAAGAAATTTAAAAAAACATGTATAATAAAAGGACAGCGAACTCACAATTATTAACAACCACACCTAAAGCAAAACCAAAAGAAACTAAGCAAACAACTAGAACAGGAACAGAACCACAGAAATGGAGATCACATGGAGGGTTACCAACAGGGGAGTAGGAGGAGGAGAGAGGGGGGGAAAGGTACAGAGAATAAGTAGCATAGATTGTAGGTTGAAAATAGACAGGGGGAGGGTAAGAATAGTATGGGAAATGCAGAAGCTAAAGAACTTATAGGTATGACACATGGACATGAACTAAAGGGGGGGAAGTGCGTGGGAAAGGGTGTACAGGGTGGAGGGGAGTGAAGGGGGGAATGGGACAACTGTAATAGCATAATCAATAAAATCTATTTTCAAAAATAATAGATTTTAAAAGGTATACTTTGCTGAAATTTAACTTGAAGTTTTTTGCAGAAAGCTGTTGGGACCACAAAACAATTGCTAGACAGGTATTTATGTATTTAAAGCTACGTATACACAGAGAAGACATTTTAAATACATATTTACAACTACTTTGTGCCTAAGGCACTTTATGTAACTATGCTCAACCAATTCTATGCTTTTCTTTTTTTTTTCAATCCTCACCTAAGGATATGATTATTAATTTGAGAGAAAGAGAGAGAAACATTAATCTGTTGCCTCCCGTATACACCTTGACCCAGAAAGGGCACCTTAATGTAAGACTTTTGGGAGTACAAATTGGGACAATCATTCTAGAAAGCAATCTGGCAATATTTAGATTAAGTGTCTTAAAATGCTTTAAATCCTTTGAACAAATCATTCTTCTTTCAGGACTTTATTCTGAGGCTAAAACCAAAAACATGGACCATTTATATATTAAAATGTTCATCACAGTTAGATTTATAACAAAAATAAAACAGAAATTAAATGTTTAAGAAGAATGGATAAACATAAATTAAGATACTGTCTTACAACAGACTATATTTAAGTTAAGAATGTTTCTGAAAGCTATTTAATGACATGAGAAAATGTTACATAGTAAGTGCAAGGAGAGCAGGATATAAAATTGCATATGCACCATAATTTCAAATCTATAAAAAAAGCAAACAAAATAATAAGCATTTAAGAGATGAGAAAATTAACATCAAATGTTAATAATGGTTATCTCTGGATAATGGTATTCCAGGTGATTTTATTTTCCTCTTTGTACTTCATTATTTTCCAAAGTCTCTATGGTGATTACAGACTACTTTTAATGAATTTTTAAAAATTATAATATATACTACTAATAAAAAAAGAATGTCAAGCTGCATGACTTAAAAAAACACATCTATAGTTTTTAAAAAGGCCTATTACCTGCTAAACCTATGGTCCCCAACCAGGCCACTAACCAGTACTGTTTGGGGACCCCTGTGCTAGACTATTTTAAAGCACTAAACAGTATATTTACAAATCATACGAAGTTGTTCATTCTCTACTACAAATTAACAGAACCAAATGACTAAGTTCTTAATGGACTACCCCCACAAAAAAAAAAAAAAAAACCCTTCCTAAAATTATAAACTAATAGCCTCATATAGAAATAGACATGGTGGAAACCTAAGCATATCGATACAAAAGGTAAATCAAGCAGTTCAAGATAGTTCCTCCTTTGTTGCCTTCAAGGACCCAATTTCAGAATCCTATCAATTCTCCCTAAAAAGTATTACTTATATTAAACACTTAGAAATTGCTCCAACCACCTATCACAATGGCAATAAAGAGAGCTGAAACCAAGTTTATCAGGTATTGAATGCCTTTCAAGCTTAGCTATAAACAAGGTAAAAAAATTTAGACAGGCACCCAATCAAATCTCTATAGGTTCTATTACCTTATGATATTAAAGAGAAATTATACATAAACAATTCTCTTCTAAGAATGCAACTTTGGAAACCAAGACTCTAAAATAATTTAGCTACTATTAAACAAAGAGTACAAACACGGAATCTCTACACAACAGCAGTCTCAACATTTTATTTGACATGGGATACTCAGTACCACTAAGTGTCACTGTATTACATCTAGAAACTGACTTAGGGAAGATTCCAACAAACAAAATCTGTTAGACCACAATGGTTATGTGAACCCCAGAAGACAAAGAAAACTCATGTTTTACTAGGGGTAGATTGTTTAGGTAATGAAATTTGTTTCTAGATTCTGGGTTCATTTTCCATGGTATTATTTAGCATAACAACAGTTTAGCATATATTATTTCATTAGTAGGTAAATCAATGGCCCCAAAAAGATTATACAGAAAGCACATATACTACTATCGTCTTACACTAATTAGCCTTATTGGTTTTGTTTTTAAGATTTTATTTATCTTTAGAGAGAGAGGAAGGGAGGGAGAAAAAGAAAAAAACATCAATGTGTGGTTGCCTATCACGTGGCCCCTCCTGGGGACTTGGCCTGAAACCCAGGCACGTGCCCTAACTGGGAATTGAACCTGCAACCCTTTGATTTGCAGACTGGCACTCAATCCACTGAGCCACACCAGCCAGAGCAGCCTTATTGTTTTATATTAGGGTTTTTGTAAACCACTTTGCTAACTAACAGACTTGAAAAACTGAGGTAGAGACTTAAAAAAAAATAGGCAAAAGATAAGTCAAGAGGTTGAGGTTGGCCTGAATCCTAAGTTATCTGTTCTCACATACCCCAAATAAGATAAAAAAAAAATGGACAACATATGTTTTTATAACTTCTTAAAGTTGTATAACAACTTGCGTATTGTGTAACTGTTGCTAACTGAATCATGTATTTCCAAACATTTCCATACAATGGGTGTTTCTTGTATGTTTATTACATAAATTAATGTCCAGAAATATGAATTTGAGAAATAAGTTCTTAAAATACTATTTTTGTCTAGGAAAATTAAATAATGTTCAGTTTTAAAATTAAGTATATTTTATTTAATAATGTTAAAGTTCAAAATCCAGTTACAGTCTATGTCAAGAACTGGCAAACTTTAGTCCCATGGGCCAAAGCCAGATGGCCACCTATTTTTGTATGGCCCACACACTAAGAGTAGTTTTTACATTTTTTTAAGCCTTTTAAAAATTAATTAGTTAACTAATTAACTAATTTTTAGAGAGGAAGGGAGGGAGAAAGGAGAGAAACATCAATGTGTGGGTACCTCTCACATGCTCCCTACTGGAGACCTGGCCTGCAACCCAGGCATGTGTCCTGACTGGGAATTGAACAGGCAACCCTTTGATTTGCAGGCTGGCACTCAATCCACTGAGCCACACAAGCCAGGGCTGGTTTTTACATTTTTAAATGGTTAAAGAGCCCTGACCTGCATGGCTCAGTTGGTTGAACGGCCTCCAGCAAAGCAAAAGATCACTGGTTCAACTCCCGGTTCAGGGCACATGCCTGGGTTGTGGCTGAGTCCCCGGTTTGGGCACGTGCAAGAGGCAACCAATTGATGTTTCTCTCACACATCAGTGTTTCTCTTCGTATCTTTCTCCCTCCCTTCCCCTTTCTCTAGATACAAATAAAATATTTTTTAAATGGTTAAAGAAATCAAAAGAATATTTTGTGACACGTAAAAATTATATGAAATTCAAATTTTAGTGTTTGTAAATAAAGTCTATGGGAACACAGTAACATTTATTCTTTGCATGTTGTCTATGACTACTTTTGTGGCTACAATGGCAGATATGGGTAGTTAAAATAAAGACCATGCCTACAAAACCTAACATATTTACTATCTGGTTAATTAACATATCCTAATTATGATAAATGTTAGAGTGTATATTTTGTTAATAAGGGTTTTTCTAATGTGACTAGTCAAGTACTAATTTCCTTTTATTTGACTTTAAAAATTTTAAAAATTAGGTTTTCTTAAAATAAGGTTAATTAAATTAGCCCTGTAATTTTCAATACTGTATTTAGCATATTCACCAGGGCACCTTGTAAAATTACATATTGCTAGCCCTCCTGGATTCTCTTGGCTTTGGGGCCCAAGAATCTACATTTAGAAAGCACCTTGAGTAATTCTGATACATTCTGAGAAGCACTAAAATGGAGAGCTTGTATTTCTTCTATATGGTAGACAGTTTATTTTTCAAGTTTGGTACTATAAGACAGCAGTTGTCAAAGTGGGCTCCAGGGATCCCTATTGATCCTTGAGACCCTTTCAGACAGTTCATGGGATTCAAATCATACATGGGTAAAAGATCTATTTAAAGGACAAGATAGGCCAATGCACTATAATAGGGGTATCAAAAGTTCACAGATTTGGTTTTAGATACTATATAACAGCTAACCTTTAACAAACTATCACTTTTCAGATTTTGGTGTAGTATCAAGAAATAAAAACTAGCAAACACAAAACCGAATAAAAAAATAAAAACTTTAAGTACCTGAAAACAAATCTTTCCTTTTCCTATTACATATCTGTGTGAGCCCAGGGTTTCTTCATATACCAAAACAACGTATCATAACAGACTGAATGCAGAAGCAGACATGAGAATCCAGCTGTTTTCTATTAAGCCAGACATTAAAGAGATTTAAAGCTCTTCCCTAATTTTTTTGGAAACTAGTTATTTATGTTATTTTAAAATAAATATATATTTTTAAAATGTCTCCACTTTAATTTCTGATATACTAAATTCACTAAATACAACCAAGATAAAAAAAAACTCTTTGGAGTCCTCAATAATGTTTAAGACATTAAAGAGATGGGTACCAAGACCAAAAGCAGTTTGAGACACACTGCTTTAAGAAATACACAAACAGTAGAGTACCCTGGATTGATCAATCAAAGATCAGGTTAAAATTAATTTCTGGATTTCAGGCTCAGACATGCAGGAACAGCTTTCAAAGAAAGGAGCCAGCTTAAATAGAACAAATAGTTTTGTAGCAAATGACTAAAAACAGATGGGGGTGAGAATTAGGCTGCATCCTAAGTTAAGCAACACATGGCCAAAACTGAGAACCTATCTGGAAGCAACTTCATACAAGCAACTACTTGACTAGAGCTTTAAATCTCTCTAGGCTTTTGGAGGATTCAAGGAACTATTTTGAGCTATCCTCAGAAAAGTTAATAAAGCAAAAACAAAGAAGCAACAACTTGCTTGAGTGACAGCAGGAAACAGAGTTAGAAATAAGCAGAAAACATTGTACGTAACTATGTTTGACCCATATATGCATTTAAAAGTAGAAAAATTCCTGGAAACTGGTAGGCTGTCAAAATCTAATATTGTATTTTGGTCCTTTCCTATTCATTTTCAGATAACATATGATCCCTAAAGCAGTAAACCAATACCAATCAACCCCAAAACACTGATCTTTAAGTATAGGTTTTAAATCTTCATGATGAATTTAGTTTCATCAGTCTGCAAACAAACCTGATAGACCTCAATATGAGTTTAGTCCAGATAGGAAACAGCTACAAGATCCCAAAACGACAATCATGGATATGCTTAGAAATTCTCAAGAAAAAAATTTTTTTTTCTAAGACTGTCCACATCCTGGCAACACAGTGATCTATTTGGAGTATTCCAATGCACATTAATTAACTTTCCACAGTCCCAAACAAAGATGTGTAAACTATTAGCAAACTATGGTTTGACCACAACTTAAAAGGAAACAAAAATAAAGAAAATGGTGCTAGAATAGACATGTTAGTACCAGAATTACCAGAAAAACCATGTTAAAATAAAACCAACATGGTGTTACCCAAGTTTGATAAGGCTTAAATAAACACTACTGACAAGAAATTTGGTGCCAAAATGAATCATTTACAGCAATCATGTTATATTCAATAAGTCATCCTGTTTTATACTATAGTCAGGCATATTCCTGTTTCAAAAAGAATGGTTATGTTCTACTTTTAATCTGAAAAAAATATATAATTTCTACTGTATGATACATTTTAAGCCCCAAATATAATTTGACTAATTTAGCATATAAATCTCCTTTGTCCACTATGTCAGAAAACACTGTATCAGATATTAGTAAGTAATTCCACTCAAAGAAAGCAAGTTGGGTTTTGTGGGAAGTTAGGGCTACAGCAGGGCAACACTATTCCCACAAAGGTCCCAAACCACAAAGCTCAAAAAGTGACTTTTTAAGCTAAATTTTGGTTCCCATTAGACTTTCATAAATTGATACTTATTAAGGACGAATGTAATACTGAATAGAAAAGAAAAACTTTGCACAATTGGGTTTCAAATATATGAGAACATTTAGGATTAAAATCATCCAAATATGAAATAAAGCTAAGAAAGTTATGTGTTTTTAATGAGTTTGTTCTTCTATTCAGTATCCTTAAATCCCTCAGAATACTAATGTAGTGACTCACATTTGGTTTAACTGAAAATCCTAGATGTCTGCCTACAAAGTTTTAGAAATTAAATAAATTTATCTTTTTATAAAACCTTTCCTGAATTGTAACACTCATCTTTCATTTCCAAGGAAGTCATTTAATATTTCTTATCATTTATGTTCCTTAAGTTTTGTTTATCCATTTCCACTTGGTCAGAACCATTTTAATTTTATTTTCTTTACAGTCTATTTTTTCTTTCTAATTCTTCAATAGTTAAGTTCCTTGATATGAACTTCTAGTTTATGAATGTTTGGGCTGGAAAGGACCTTGAGGGGTCACTCAGTCCATCCCTCTACTTTCCACGGTAATTTATAATTGAACAATCTCAGATGGATGAGAAGGTATCAAAAGAAAATGTAAAGCATTCCCTATCAGCATGCTACTTTATTCCACATGAACATTTACATTCACAATTTGCAATTTTCTAAAAATGAAAGTAAAAATTAAAACCCCAAAAGAGGAAGGTGCTCTAAAAAAGCATTTATCAGCTAAAATTGCTCAAACATAAAATTCAACTATCAGGTCTAAAATTAACACACAGAGAAGTTGCTGGCTGCCAACATAAAGTCTTAGTCCCTGGAGATGTCCTCTGAGGTTGTCTTACTTGTAGCACCATTTCACCTGCAGCACACAGTGTGACAAACTTAGACCACCACACCGATAAACTATAATTATAAATGGCAATTACATATGTATGTATTTTTTTACAGGTGATATAGGCTTTAATTCCAAACAGAAAATAAAAAGTTAGGTCTTAATTGAAGGTGTCAACATTATGGGGAGCTACAACACAACTGTCATGTGGACAACAGTTTAATTCTTTAATGTGTAGCTTAAATTGTTCAGGGAATAGCATTTCTGCCTAACAGTTTCTAAAGGAGAATTTCATTTGATGACAAAAAGCATGCATTTATGAAGAAACACTGCTACACTGTTCATCACTCTACACTCATTAAAAAAGAAAGAAAGAAAAAAAGGATGCAGGACCAGAAGTCTTGGGAATAGAGGGGGAAAATTATAATTTTATAAAAATAGGGCCCTGGCCTGGTAGCTCAGTTGGTTAGAGCATCTTCCCAATACACCAAGGTTGTGGATTCTGTCCCAACTAGGGCACATACAAGAAGCAACCAATGAATGCATTAAGTAGAACAACAAATCAATGTATCTCCCTCCTCCTTCCTCTTCCCCTCTCTAAATAAATAAATAAAGTGCCTATTTCTTAAAAAAAAAAAAAAGGTGGGGGCAGGTCAGGGGAGGTAAAGTCCAGAAATTATAGACTGATGAACTATTGTTTACCAGAAAAAGGATAAAATGAATTATTAGCCCCGGCCAGTGTGGCTCAGTTTGTTGGAGTGTCATCTATAAACTGACAGGTTGCAGGTTCTACTCTTGGTCAGGGCACATGCCTGGGTTGCAGGTTTAGTCCCAGGTCCCACTCAGGGTGCATACAGGAGGCAACCAATCTATGTTTCTTTCTCACATCGATGTTTATCTCCGTCCCTTCCACTCACTCTAAAATTAATAAAGAATGTCCTGGCCATGTTGCTTAGTTGGTTGGGATGCAGTTCCATGAACCAAAAGGTGCAGGTCTGATTCCCAGTCAGGGCACATGCCTAGGTTGCAGGTTCAATCCCCAGCTGGGAGCATATAGGAGACAACCAGTTGATGTTCCTCTCTTTCTCTCTCCCTTCCTGTCTCTCTAAAATTGATCAATGAATTTTGGTTTTAAATTTAAAAATAAAATCAGTAAGTATGTCTTCAGGTGAGGATAAAAGAATTTTTGTTTAGTGAATTATTAAAAAGATGGCTTTAAACTACTGGCAAGTAATGCAATAATTTATAAACACTATCATAAGATGGCAAAATAGTAACTAACATCTAACTACATTTTCTTTTGTTGACAGGGTCTCTAGCCTAGGACATATGCAAGTATATGGATGTGTCAGAAATAGAATATATTTAGATTACAACGGCACCTCTTAATACTTCATAAGAAATGTAGGCTAGATGATAAAACAGAAAAGTGTATTCATAAATGAATTTTATCCAAAAGGTTGATTAATGGATTATCAACCTAAAGATAGTGTGTTGATGTTATAGCACTCCTTCATTCTTTATTTTTACCAGTGACCTAAGACAAAAACAGAGGTGTCATATTTATCAAATTTATCTATCAAAGATGCAAAGATAATGAGGAATGCCCGAGAGACTAAGTAACATTATCAAGCTAAAATGATAAATCCAAACTAACAAGATGACAGAGGGATAAAGGTAAAATCCTCAATTACATTTAAAAAATTAATACACAGCCCTGACTGGGGTAGCTCAGTTGACTGGGCATCCTTCCACAAAGCAAAATGTCACCAGTTCACTTCCCGGTAAGGGCACATGCCTGGGTTGTGGGTTCACTCCCTGGTCAGGAAGCATATGGGAAGCAACCATCACTGTTTCTCTCTCACATCAATGTTTCTCTCCCTTTTCCCTTTCCTTCCTTCCTCATAAAATTTTTAAAAATTAATTAATTACACAAATTAATGTGATCTTAGGCTTTAACAATAGAGGTATAGAATACAATAAAAAAAGAGGTCACTCTTTTCTTTACTTTTATTGATCAGATTGTATCTGAGGTGTTATACTCAGACCTAGATAAGAAGCTCTAAAACTTAGGCAACTAAGTTGATGAGGAGCCTAACTTTATTAAAAATGTCACTTAAGGAATTGCTGGAAGACCTTGGGATATTTACCTCAGTAACAGAAGTCTTAATAAGACATAACTGTCACCTTGGTGAGTGTGGCTCAGTGGATTGATCGCCAGCCTGCAAACCTAAAGGTTGCTGGTTTGATTCCCAGGCAGAGCACACGCCTAGGTAGCGGGCCAAGTCCCCAGTGGGGGGCGTGTAAGAGGCAACCACATTTGGATGTTCCTCTCCCTCTCTCTAAAAGTAAATATTTTTTTTAAAATCCTTTTTTTTTTTAAAGATTTATTTATTTTTAGAGAGGGAAGGGAGGGAGGGGGAGAGAGAGAGGGAGAGGGAGAGGGAGAAAGAGAGAAAGAGAGAGAGAGAGAGAGAGAGAGAGAGAGAGAGAGAGATTGATTGATTCAATGTGCAGTTGCTGGGGGTTCTGGCCTGCAACCCAGGAATGTACCCTGGCTGGGAATCGAACCTGGGACACTGGTTCCCAGCCCGCGCTCAATCCACTGAGCTACGCCAGCCAGGGCTTAAAAGTAAATATTTTTTTAAAAAAGGCATAACTGTCAATCAATATTTGAAGGGCTACCATGTTGACAAGGAACTGGGTTTATTTATTGTAGATTCAGGTAATAGGCCAAAAGAGCTTCAGCACACTGTAAAGAATGTTCTAAAAGCAGACATGTTTTGGTACCATGTCCAAAATGGAACAGGGTATCTGTAAAGTTAGGATCTTTTCTTTGCGGCATTCAAAAGTTAAAAGACCTTCCCTCAAGGATTCCAAATATGATGCCTTTTCACATTTCATGAATATACTCAATCCCAAAAGAAGCCTGTTAGGGGTAGGCAATGTTCAAAAATGAGAAACTTCAAAAGTTTTCTTTGACATGTTTGTAAAGAGATGGAAAACTTTTCATGAACTCTGAAATCAGTAACATTGTCAAAGAAACCAACAAATCAATGCTTTTTCTTTTTTAATGAATGTTGCGTTTATTTTTCTCAAAGAAACATCTGCACCTTAACTTTAGTACATCAAGGAATAAGGAACAATTAAACACCAGCCTGCCAACTAGTCTCAAGAAGAGAGCTGTCTTTATTAGGCATTTATATGGCAATGCTATTTGCTCCACCCAAAACTTCCGCTCAAGGAGAAGGCTCCTCCTTATCAGACGTGGATAGGAGGCTGCTCTAACACTGACTCCCTCCTACTGCAGCCTAGGCAAAACTCAGTCTTGACATGTACAAAACAATAACTTGTGAGAACTTCAGAGCAGCTGTGTTCAGGCAGAGCTAGGGACTTTACTTGAGGCAAAGTATACCTTAAGAGTTGGATGAAAAAACAATTTTCATTTTAGGTAAGAAGTGGAGAGAGGAAAAGGAAAGGAGGTACATTAAGGATATCCACCAAGGTTTAAAATCCATGATAAACAAAAATGCTTACAAATTACAACACCGAAACTATCATAGGATGTAACCTTTAATACACAAATTTAAACATGAGCACTCTTTAGCTTTTTGCTAACACTAATGAGAAAAACAAATCTTGCATTTAGCGGTGCCCAAGTCAATGCCAATCACAAATTCTAGGACAGAAGACTAAAACAAGAGATTTTGCTATCTCCTTGGTTATTTTTTTTGTGCCACTGCCAGGCAAACTGTGAAAATGTCTGAATGTCCGTCCAATAGTAATACTCTGAATGTGAACTACAGGAACCAATTCAGTAAGTAATGCTAAAGGATCGGTAAGTAATTGGTCTCAGTGTGCAGCAAGGGCGACTTCCTGGCCAGGAGAAAAAGCTTCAAATGGTTAATACTAAGCAACATATTCTGGTTTCTCTTCACATAACAGCTTTAACAGTATTTCAGGCATTATTGTAATAATCAAGAAGTTATTAATTGACGGTATGAGTTCAATTCATTATTAAATAATTCACAACTATCAAACAAAGGGCAAAGATTTCTCATTTTTCTGTACAGAATTAAGAACTGGTAAGACTGCTTAGTATTGCTGCCAAACTTTTCTTCAGTTTCTTTTCTTACAGACATGTTACATTTCGCAATAGTCTCCACTTACCTTACATCCTCCATATTTAAGTACAAATTGTATTTGATTTCCTCAACTCCTGCCCTAAGATATTATGACATAAACTTAGATTCTGAGCCTGGACAAAAAGGAAGAAACTGAAATTTTCTTACTTTCCTGAAATATGTGTCCGTTTTATTTACACCACTTAACAAATATAAGCTAGCTAAAACTCACTGCAACTATCCATTTAACAACTCTTAAAGAATATGCCTGGGTAAAACACATTTAACAAAATGAACCAGTTTAGTATATTTTTCTGTGCTCAGAATACCTATCAAGGCTGATGTCTCTACAAGAATTATACTATAGTATTGTACTATACTGATTGATTCTTTTAAACATAGGAATCAAGCAGCCTTGCTGAAAAAACTTTGCACACCCCCACAAACCTAAGTTTATTTATGACATAACCCTTAGAGATACTAAAACACCCGTGTTAAGTAGAAAACAAACTTTTAAAGTTAGGAAAGTAGCAACAAGGGAATCTGGGTAGGAGGTGCCTTGGGTAGTAAACACCCCAGTCAGAGACCATAACAAGCAATTCAGAGCAACATATAACTCCTATGGGGCTCCAACTTGGACCGCTTAGTCTCAGGCCCCCATCCCTGAGTTAGGAAGAGATGGTATGTGGGAAGAGGAAGAGAGGAGGAAAAGGAAGTCAAAAGAGATGTGATGAAAGTGTTCTATTTTTCTCCTCAACCCCTATTCAGCACTCTTGTGGCTAGTCACCAGAATGGGTGCCATATCCACTGAAATCAGTATCCTAAGTTTCTTCTGATGTCTAGATTCAAGACCTGTATATATCAGCCATTTCCTTTTCAAACATCTCTCTTACACCTCTGGATTCTTCCATACTCTTCTCAAAGTGATGCCTTTTGGCTACTAAGCCCACCCCTATTTAAGTATTCCTAAACTCATTGACTTAATTTTTCCAAATCTACACTTTTCTGATACCATGTCCCTGATATCCTTTTTTGTAATTCAACCGAAATGCCATGACTCTCATTTCCAATGATCTTTCCCACCTATATTCCCAGCCAAACTCAGTGCCATGTTTTCACCTACTTATCTTTACCTCCTGCTTATTACACCCTGCTTCTTCTAGTGCCAAGCCCCTAACCCCACTCTTTGAGAAGCCAGTTTAGTGCCCCTTCCTTTTCTCCCATTCCACCCTATTCCATGATCCTTCCAGTAGGCCACACTACACTTCCATTCCCTCAGGATTCAACTCCCCTCTTCTTGCCACGCCCTGTGCCCCCCGGGGCTACTTACCCCCAAGTTCTCCCTACACTTCAGGCCCCTGGCCCCGCCTTCCCCCCCCAAAGGAAGGAGGCGGGAGGAGGGAGAGAAGAGGGGCGGCACTCCGCAAGGTAAAGATGATCTCCCATTAGTGCCCATTGCCGCCAATCATAGCTTCCTTCTCTCTTACTGGTCAAAGTTAGCCCATGCCCCACCCTCTTCCTCAGACAGGCCCGGCCACCGCCTCAGCGCCCCCGTCCAACACAGCCTGGGAGGGGAGACCCTGGCCTAGGACATTGGGACTGGCCAGAGTTGAAGGGGAGACTCCCGTCACATCATGGGTTAATTAATGTTAGCAGGACTCACCCGCTGGTAGCTTCGTCGCCTCCCGCCCGCCCGCGCTCCGTCCCACAATCTGTCTCCAGCTCCTTCTTTCCCCCCTCAGCGGAGTAGATACTTTCCTCTCGTCCGGCCAGGCGCGCACACCTCTCGCGAGATACTGGGGGTTGGGGGGGTGGGAGTGGAGGAAGTGCGAGATCCGTAGGCCCTGAGTTGGAAGGGGGCCGAGGGGCGGGGCTTCGGGAAAACGTTTGGGCCAGAGTTTTAGTGGCAGGGCTAGGCAGCGTGGCTGAGCGAGTTCGGGACAGATAGATCACACGTGTTGGCTTGCGGAATGTAGGGGAAAAGAAAAAGAAAGAAAAGGAATCTTCACAGGTGCCTGTAACTGTGGAGATCCAACAGGTGAAGTATATATTCTAAGGAATGAAATTATTTCAAAGGAGCTCACTTTAAAAATGAGACAAAATTATACCTTAATAAAGCTGATAAAAAGAAAAAAATAGAGGAAAAACCTGAGGGAGGTACACAGGGGATTCAGGGTTCCAAACAATCCAACAGTTTGCATTTTCTTCTTTGCACGCAGAGTAGCATCACTGTGGCAATAATTTCTGCTGTGTGTGTGTGTGTGACTGTAAAGCGGGGAGAGGGAAATTCAGCTGCAGGAACTGGCAACTTTTTAAAGTATGTGCGTGTTGCTTCTACTCTCCTCCAGGTCATTACTTCCTTAATGGCAAAGCAGTTTAAAATTTCCTTAGCCCTAGAACCGGAGTGAATATATCAAAAAGAGCAAGCCCTCAGCACAGCAATCCTACCTCATTTAGTCCTATGGCCTTAACTGAGATGCTTCTCTGAGTCTTTTTTACATTAGAGTTAGCAGTCCCATTTTACTTAAGGAATTGTAATGATCAAATGAGATAATATACAGGGTCCTGCAGAAGTCATGCCTGCTTGAGTGTGATTGGTAGGGTAATAACATGGGTATAATAATTTATAGTTTTAATTTGAACATTTCACTGAAAATGTCATGTGGTGTGCTTGAGCGTGATACTGTTATGTTACAGAATTACATGCTTGTGATTTTGTAATAAAAGAGGGGCATTATTTGTGCTGGACCCTGTATATGAAACTGCTTGAGAATTAAAAATCACTATGTTTATTACTCGTCAAGCATTTTAACAAATACTTAATAGAACTTGTGTAAAGCACTCTTCTAGGCATAGAGAGAATAGCCTAACAGGCCAGGTTCCTGCTCTGGTATAATTTATATTTTAGTAGTGAGGGAGAAACAGTTAATAAGACAATAAACACAAATATTTCAGTTAGTAGAGAGTGCTTCAGGGTAATGAGGCAGAAGGTGATAGCAGTGGAGAAGCAACTTTACTCCTGGTGTTGAGGGAAGTTCAGTTTGAAGAAGTAACTTTTGAACCAGGAGTTGAAGGATGATGAGACAACCTGGGGAAGATTTGGGTGGAGATATCAAATGCAAAGACTGTATTAACATTTTGCTTATATGAGTAAATAGAATAAGAAAGATATATGGAGAGGGCCAGGAAGAATAAGGGACAGAAAAACTTTTCAATGGAGACAGGAAAGTTGGTGGCTTCAGAAAGTAGGAACACCATGGGAAGGCAAGTGTGAAAAATATTTATACAATGTTATACAAGGGACTAAGAGATAAAGTCTTGCCAGGGAAAAAGCAATCTGTAATGACACATTTGTAGTATTTCTCATATCACTATTAAAAACTAACAAAAGTGCCCTGGCTGGTGTGGCTCTGTGGATTGAGTGCTGGCCTGAGAACCAAAAGGTTGCTGGTTTGACTCCCAGTCAGGGCACATGTCTGGGTTGTGGGTCAGGTCACCAGTAGGGGGCACATGAGAGGCAACCACATGTCAATGTTTCTCCCCCCTTCCCTTCTCTCTAAAAATACATGAATAAAATCTTTTTAAAAACTGTAACAAAAAAATTTCTCATGGTTACCAAAATGGTAAATCTTGTTATTTTTTCTACCACAACTTTTAAAATGTATATATATAATTATAAGGAGAGTTGACTCAAAATATTGCCTATGGAAATTTCTTTTCCCTCAGGTAATTCCTGCAGTTTTGTATTACTCAGTTTTTTAAATTTCCTGCCTAGGATCTCATCTATCCTCATAGCACCTTCTGAAAGGTAGAAAGAATACAGGTGATTTCTCTTAGGTAGCAAAAGTGACACCTAAGCATAGAATCATTTATGTACTTGTGAAGTAAATTGAGAAAAGTTGAGAGGAGTCTTGGCTTCCAATCTACTCTTCCCTAAAACGATTCCTGCTTAAAAGAATACAATGATAGGAAAAGCCCCTCGAGTCCTGGCCGGCGTAGCTCAGTGGATTGAGCGCAGGCTGCGAACCAAAGTGTCGCAGGTTCGATTCCCAGTCAGGGTACATGCCTGGGTTGCAGGTCATGACCCCCAGCAACCACACATTGATGTATCTCTCTCTCCCTCCCTTCCTTCTCTAAAAATAAATAAAATCTTTTAAAAAAAGAAAAAGACCCTCAATCTAAATGGGACATTTGTATATAACAGAGGTGGCATTACAAATCAGAAAGGAAGGGGATTCTACAAATTGTGCTAAAATAATTGGCTATTACTCTCTCCATACAAAATAAAAATAACCAACACTTAGAGATCTTACTATGTTCCAGGCAGCATTCTAAGTGTTTTACATGAATGTATTAATTTTTTCCAAATTTATATCTCCAACCTATATCTGTCCCCTAAATTGCAGTCTGATATCTCCTACTGCCTACTAAATCTGCTTGGATATCTAATCAGTATTTCCAACTTACAATGTTCAGATTCTTCCTCTCCCACAAGTGGCAGTCCCCTAGTCTTCCCTATCTTAGTAGAGTTACCTCCATTGTCCCAGTTGTATTTTTTTTTTAAAGATTCCATTCATTTATTTTTAGAGAGGGAAGGGAGGGAGAGAGAAAGAGACAGAGAGACAGAGAGACAGAGAGACATCAATGTGCGGTTGCTGGGGGCTCTGGCCTGCAACCCAGGAATGTACCCTGGCTGGGAATCGAACCTGGGACACTTTAGTTCCCAGCCCACGCTCAATCCACTGAGCTACGCCAGCCAGGGCTCCAGTTGTATTTTTGAAATTGAGATATAATTTACATGTCATAAATTCTGCTTTTAAAAATGATTTTTATTCATTATTTTTATTTAAAAGCTTTATTAAAAACTCATTGATTTTTAGTAAATTCACAAAGTTATGCAGCTATCACCAATATCTAATTCCAGAACATTTTATATCCCCCAAAAGAAACCCCATACTCACAAGCAGTCACTCTGCATTTATCGCCTACCAATTCCTGGCAACCACAAGTTTACTTTCTGTCTTTGTGAATTTGTCTGTTAATAGACATTTTATATAAGTGGAATCATATAATATGTGGCATTTTGTGTCTACATTCTTTCATTTAATGTAATGTTTTTAAGGCTCATTCATGTAGCATGTATCAGTAATTTATTCCTTTCATGGTGGAATAATGCTCTGTTGAATGGATATACCAATTTTTGTTTATCTGTTCATCAGTTGATGGGCATTTGGATTGTTCCCACTTTTGGGCTATTATGAATAATGTTGCTTTGAACATCCATGCACAAGTTTTTATGTAGACATTGTTTTCAATTCTCATGATATATACAGAAGACTGGAATTGCTGGGTTATATGGTAAGTCTATGTTTAACTTTTGGAGAAACTGCCAAACTGTTTTTCAAAGCAGCTCTATTGTTTTCCATTCCCGCTAGCAATGTATAAAGGTTCCAGTTTCTCCATATCATCACACCAACAATTTTATTGTCCATCTTTCTGATTTTAGCCATCCTATTGCATATGAAGTGGTATCTTAGTGGTTTTAATTTGCATTTCCCACCAAGAGTGCACAAGGATTCCCTTTTCTCTACATCTTTGATAACTCTTGTTTGTGAGATAATTTTTTTCTTTTATTCTTCAATTACAGTAACATTCATTAGGTAATTTTTGTATATGGTATGAGGTAGGGGTCCAATTTCATTCTATTGCAGGCAGATACACAGTTTCTCAACACCATTTGTTAAAAAGACTTCTTTCCCTGGCTGGTGTGGCTCAGTGGACTGAGTGCTGGCCTGTGCAGAAAGTTGCCAGTTAAATTCCCAGTCAGGTTGTAATTGGAAAAGCTGGTGTTCGTGCTGTCTGTCACCTATCAGACCCAATAAACAGAGACAGGGATTGAATCTATGGGTGCTTTATTCAGATGACCTGGTGATCTGAGAAGATCTAAGAAGGTGGGTTTGTACCCTAACAGACCGTCTTAAATTCCATTTTAAAATGGCTCTTTTTATAAGGAGAATGAAGTGTAGGTAAGGGTTTGGAATTCTGAAAAAAGCTAATTGGATTTAAAGAACTGCAGCATTCTTGCCCTGTGTGGTGGTCTTTAGCTGTGCTCCAGGTGGTGGTCTTCAGCTGTGTCCTGGGCAGTGGTCATCTCACTTAGAGTACAGTGGCTCGGATACCTTCTTAAATTGCTTGCAGTCCTCCTTAGGCATAAAGAGGGAACCGCTTATGGTCTCCTGGAGTCAGGGTGGGTCATACATTCAGTTCCTGGAACAATAGCTTTTACATGCATGGATTACTAAGCTTATTAGCTATTAAACTAAAATTTTCCAACTTTCAAGTGTCCATCAAGGGCACATGCCTGGGTTGTGGACCAGGTCCCCAGTTAAGGACAAGCAAGAGACAACCATGTATCTCTCACAACTGATGTTTCTGTCCCCCTCTTTCTCCCTCCCTTCCCCTCTCTCTAAAAAAGTAAATAAATAAAATCTTTTTAAAAAAAGACTATTCTTTCCCCCATTGAATTGTCATGGTACTCTTATAAAAATTAATTGGCCTTAGCCCTGGCTGGTGTGGCTCAGTGGAAGGAGTGCTGGCCTGCGAACCAGAGGGTCACTTGTTCTATTCCCAGTCAGGGCACATACCTGGGTTGTGGGCTGGGTCCCCAGTGGAGTGCATGTGAGAAGCAACCACATTGATGTTTCTCCCCTGTCTTTCTCCCTCCCTACCCCTCTCTAAAAAATAAATAAATAAATAATTTTTAAAAATGAACTGACATTAAGTACTTGGACTTATTTCTGGAGTCTCAATTCTATTCCATTGTTCTATATGTCTATCCTTATGCCAGTGTCAAAAAGGCTTGACAACTGTAGCTTTGTAGTAAGTTTTGAAATCAGGAAGTGTGAGTACTCCAACTTTGTTCTTCTTTTTCATGATTGCTTTAGATATTCTGGGTTGCTTGTATTTCCCTATGAGTTTCAGAATCAGCTTGTCAGTTTCTTTAAAAGAGCCACCTAGGATTTTGTGGACAAAAAAGGGGCCACATGCTGATC